>NC_081825.1:137302723-139802723 GCF_030867095.1 Alligator mississippiensis | reverse complement strand
CTGAATCTTTATAGGAAGCTCTAACACAATGGTAATAAACCCAAGCCTGTCAAAAATGTATGGGAGTAAAGGTTCTGTGTTTTAAAAATACCTCAATTTTAGCTCAAGATTTAAGATCACAAGACACCTTTATCACTTTTTAGTATAAAGTACAGATTATGGCTTGGATTATGCGCCTAAAAAAGGCATGATATGGAATTAAAAGCTCTTTTATATGTATGCAGGTAATACCCATCTACTTTCCTACAATAGGTGATGCTCTCCCAACATACCAGATATTACACAAATGGGTATCAGTGCTTATTATTCACCAGTTGCCACCCTCACCTACAGGGCAAGGGGAAAGCTGGGAAAGAACTAGCCAGCCAGAAAAGCCACAGAGGCAGAGACCCTCCTGAAAGAAGAGGGAACATATGGCAGAACTCACACTAAGGAAGGATAGTTGTACGGTTAGTTCATTTAACTGGTATTCAGGAAGTTCCTGGTCTCTGTCTCTGGCTTT
Source organism: Alligator mississippiensis (assembly GCF_030867095.1). NCBI lineage: Eukaryota > Metazoa > Chordata > Crocodylia > Alligatoridae > Alligator > Alligator mississippiensis. Next base: position 139,802,221 of record NC_081825.1, on the reverse strand, counting down.
GTGCAACTCTTGAGTGAAATGTCAACATGGTGGCAAAGAGCTCAGTTTTTAGTGCTGATAAAATAAACCCAGTCCCCCTTCTCTGTTTGTGTCAATCCCAGAATGGTGGCGAGGGTACCACATGTCCCCAAGCTACTGTCCTTAAACATGGTGGAAACCCAGTCTTGAACATGGAGCTGGAGGCAATCCTCAGGGCATGCTCACCCAGTCCATTTCCACAGGTGACATGGACTGTGCAACAGCAGATAGGCAGGACTCATTTGTTTGGTAGAGTGCCTGAGAGGTTTGCTGCCACAGTCAGAGGTGTAGCACAGCCATTTCAAGCCTGGGGATGTGGCGATGCGCAGGGCAGCAGTGGCTGCTGCAGTGATAGCAACACAGCCAAACACAATCTGCAGCCATGGTTATTTTTGCACTCCCACCCCAATCACTATAGGTCACATTGTAGATATACCCTTAATCTTACTGTTTTCAATCCTCTAAATTAGGAGTAATCATAGTTGCTTTGTCTCTCCTGTCAACAGCATGTGCTCTGTGGGCCAGGACTGGTCAATTATGTCACACAGGCCCTAGCATAATAGGACCCTGATCCCAATAGGAGCTTGTAGGACCCCTTGTGTTAAGAGGGAACACTCAAGCCATAAAAGAAAGAACAAGACCAGGAAATCATTAGCTAAATATATTGGAAACAAGTGCACAATAGTGTTTGGCAGCCAGGGGTTACTTAATTCACATGATTTCTTAACTGTATGTAACTTATGCTACTAAACGTGCTGAAGGTTAATAATACCTAGCTCTTAAATTGTTGGTTACTCCATCTTGCTTCCAGTCTAGAGAGAAATGTTTTCATATGAGCTGCATTGGCAAGACCAGAGGTGGTGACAGATGTCATGGCAGGTCTGTTTTAGTCACTCTGTAATAGTAATTTTATTTGTTCAAGCTCCTTATTTCTAATTTGCTTCTCATTTTGTTGTTATGGATGGAGGCGGTTTAAATAAAATGTCACTGCCACCAAGAGAGTTATTACCTTCTTCACTTGATATCAAGGCTTGGGTTCTGATTTTTAGAGGTGCTAAGCACTCATTTTCTTCTGAATCAACAGGAATTGTATGCATTCAGTGCTTAACAATCACCCCTCATGGAAGTAGGGTAATGGAGGAAAACAGTGCGTTTCTACTATGCATTTTCCATCTTTCTATCTAGCTTTCAGGAAGATAAGAAGAACATGTATGAAATGTATGATCAGATCAGAGCATCCCTCAAAAGCGGCTGTGGGATGGCCACAGCTGGCCTAGGAAGTTCTACAGGGTCTGATCAGAGGCTGATTTTCAACTCAGCTGCGGCATGACAAGAACGATGAGGCCTGTGAACTCAGGAGGATCTCAGAATGTGCATCAAAGGAAGTCTTAAAACCATGAAGGGCCAGCCCCACTCTCCTTGGTATCAATACTTCCTTAGGAGCTGTGGTACCTTTGAACAGGCAGCTCACCCCTCCTCAGACATCTCCACTCCACCCCCACACACACTTTTGGCTTGGCTCGATTTTCCTGGTGCTCTGTCTGCTAGTCCCGGAGGAGTTCCCTGAATGGAATGATAGGAAGAAGTGGTTGCATTAGCATGCAGAGGCACCCTTCCTTCTCAGATGGGGAGGCCAGTAAGGTACCTTCCCCTTCCTTTAATGGCTCCACACACATAATCAGCCAAAGGTGAAGTGAAATGGGGACAGGAATAAATGTAACTGTGGTCTCTCTCCTTCTCTGCTTCTATTCTTCATCTTTCACTCTCTCCTTCCCTCCCTCCTTCTTCCTTTCTGCTTTCATCCTTGCCTTCATTTGTCTGTCTCACTGATCCACCATGCACGCTCATGAGGCCATCCCACTACCATGTGGTGGCCAAGTTGCCAGTCCATAACCCTCATGGCTCTTCTGCCTCCCCTTCTGTTCAAACACAGTACTTTTGCAATATCAGAGGGACAATTTTCCTCCATCAGCTCCATAATGCTGTCAATTTGAATGCACTGGAAACAACAGTTCAAGCCCATTTTCCCCTGAGAAACAATTCTAATGAAACTTGTTTTCTTTTTTACCAAAGTGCAGTTTCTGCTTCTCTGTTCCTGCACAGCAAAGTATGTGGACAGTTAATGCTATAGGTCTTGCTACCTGTGGAAATTATGACAGCTCTCTGATATCACTTAAAGGTTACCACTGATAGCATTTACTCTGTTATGTGCACACAAAGTTCTCTGGATTTCTGTCTTTTGTCTGTCTGACACTACCTATCCACAGGCCCAGAAACTTTAATCTTCATAGATCAACCATTAACAGACTATCAAAACTCCCAAGGGGAAGGAAACGTCAGAATGGAGGTGGTATCTTCTGCTGAATGGATGATTAGGACTTTAATTATTGTTGTAGGTCACTAATTGGAGTGAATTACTTAGGAATAAATACTGTGCCAACTCTGCAACCCCAGAAACTGGGACAAGAAGCAAGGGGAGTTCCTACCTTTATATACAAAATGATAGGGGTTCGTATCACAAGCCAATGGGCCAAAGGGAGGAACAGGTAAAAGGTAAAGAAACATCAACACTGTGGTAACATATACCCAGTACATTAATTTCCCCCGATACCTCCAGAAGTGTCCCCAAACCAGCTGTTAGTTCTTACAGTGCTCAAAGAGAAGCCTGAAACTGCCCCCAAGTCTGAGTTCAGCTCTTTCAGTCCACAGTCCTGGCTGACTCCGCCAGTGAGATCTCCACTGCACGCTCCTCTGTCCAAGGCTGACCAGGTTCCACATATATGCTGCTCTCTTCCCTTTACTCCAACCTCAAGCTTCCTCTTCCTTTTTTCCTTGCCCCCCAGCTCCTGGGGGTTTCTGGGAGTTGTAGTCCATATTAATTGTAAACTCTAGGACTGTGCAAAGCTTTGGTAGATGATTCGATTTGGAGGTTTCATAGATTCATAGATTCATAGATGTTAGGGTCGGAAGGGACCTCAATAGATCATCAAGTCCGACCCCCTGCATAAGCAGGAAAGAGTGCTGGGTCTAAATGACCCCAGCTAGATACTCGTCTAACCTCCTCTTGAAGACCCCCAGGGTAGGGGAGAGCACCACCTCCCTTGGGAGCCCGTTCCAGACCTTGGCCACTCGAACTGTGAAGAAGTTCTTCCTAATGTCCAGTCTGAATCTGCTCTCTGCTAGCTTGTGGCCATTGTTTCTTGTAACCCCCGGGGGCGCCTTGGTGAATAAATCCTCACCAATTCCCTTCTGTGCCCCCGTGATGAACTTATAGGCAGCCACAAGGTCGCCTCTCAACCTTCTCTTGCGGAGGCTGAAAAGGTCCAGTTTCTCTAGTCTCTCCTCGTAGGGCTTGGTCTGCAGGCCCTTGACCATACGAGTTGCCCTTCGCTGTACCCTCTCCAGGTTATCCGCATCCTTCTTGAAGTGTGGCGCCCAGAATTGCACGCAGTACTCCAACTGCGGTCTGACCAACGCCCTATAGAGGGGAAGTATCACCTCCCTGGACCTATTTGTCATGCATCTGCTGATGCACGATAAAGTGCCATTGGCTTTTCTGATGGCTTCGTCACACTGCCGGCTCATGTTCAACTTGGAGTCCACTAGGACTCCAAGATCCCTTTCCACCTCCGTGCCACCCAGCAGGTCATTCCCTAGGCTGTAGGTGTGCTGGACATTTTTCCTCCCTAGGTGCAGCACTTTGCATTTCTCCTTGTTGAACTGCATCCTGTTGTTTTCTGCCCACTTGTCCAACCTATCCAGGTCTGCCTGCAGCTGTTCCCTGCCCTCCGGCGTGTCCACTTCTCCCCATAGCTTTGTGTCATTTGCAAACTTGGACAGAGTACATTTCACTCCCACGTCCAAGTCGCTGATGAAGACATTAAAGAGTATCGGTCCAAGGACCGAACCCTGCGGGACCCCACTGCCCACACCCTTCCAGGTCGAGACCGACCCATCTACCACGACTCTTTGGGTGCGACCCTCTAGCCAATTCGCCACCCACCGGACTGTGCAGTCATCCACATCACAGCCTCTTAATTTGTTCACCAGTATGGGGTGGGATACCGTATCGAAGCCCTTCCTGAAGTCCAGGTATACGACATCCACCCCTCCTCCTGTGTCCAGGCGTTTCGTAACCTGGTCATAGAAAGAGACTAGGTTGGTCAGGCACGATCTGCCCGCCACAAACCCATGCTGGTTTCCCCTCAGCATAATTTGTCCTGCCGGGCTCTCACAAATGTGAGCCTTGATAATTTTTTCAAATACTTTACCAAGGATGGAGGTGAGACTGACTGGCCTATAGTTGCCCGGGTCCTCCTTCCTCCCCTTTTTGAAAATGGGGACCACGTTAGCCCTTTTCCAGTCCTCCGGGACTTGGCCTGTGCGCCACGAGCATTCGAATATTCCTGCCAGTGGCTCTGCAATGACGTCGGCCAGTGCCTTCAGCACCCTGGGATGGAGCCCATCCGGGCCTGCCGACTTAAAGGCATCCAGTTCTTCCAAGTGACTCTGCACCACCTCAGGATCTATGCATGGAAGTCTGGCGCCTTGCTGCTGCCTCTCTACAACCCCAGTGAGAGACTTGTCGTGCCCCTCGCTTAGGAACACTGAGGCAAAGAACTCGTTGAGGAGTTCAGCCTTGTCCCCTCTATCTGTCACCAATTGCTTCTGCCCATTTAGCAGGGGTCCTATTCCTCCCTGGGCCTTCCTTTTACTCCCTATGTATCTAAAAAACAATTTCTTGTTGTCCTTTACTTGGGTTGCCATCCTCAGCTCCATGGTAGCTTTGGCCCGCCTAACTGCCTCCCTACAAGCACAAGCAGAGGAGGTATATTCATCTTTAGTGATCTCACCCTGTTTCCACTTTTTATGTGCTCCCCTTTTGGCCCTTAGGCTGCCCTGGATTTCTCTGGTCAGCCATGGAAGCCTCCTGGCCCCTTTCCCTCTTTTGCCTCGCTCGGGGATCGTCTTGCTTTGTGCCCAAAGGATCGTTTCCTTTAGGCACAGCCACCCTTCTTGGGCACCCATCCCATCAAAACTCCTACTCTGCAGTGCTTCCTTGACTAGTCGCCTGAGTGCAATGAGATCAGCTTTCCTAAAGTCTAGCACTTTCACCCTACTAGTTACCTTACCCACTCGCCGTCTTATGTTGAATTCTATCATAAGGTGATCACTGTCTCCCAGATAACTACCGATTTGGAGGTCCCCTATCATGTCATCTCCCGTTGCCAATACCAGATCCAGTATGGCATTCCCCCTAGTGGGACCATGCACCTCCTGTGTCAGGTGGAGGTCCTGTACACAAGTTAGAAACCTGCGTGAGCGATGGGACCTTGCTGTCTGCGTCTCCCAGCAGATGTCCGGGTAGTTTAGGTCCCCCATGACTACCGCCTCTTTAGCTTTTATGGTCTCCGAGAGTTGCCTCAGGAGCCCCGCATCTATTTCTTCCCCTTGGTGTGGGGGTCTGTAACAGACCCCTACCACCAAATCCCTTTCTCCTTGCCCCCCATGTAGCCTAACCCACAATCCTTCTACTTCCTCAGCCTCGGATTCTGTCTTGATGAGGGTTGATGTATATTGCTCACTGACATAAAGTGCAACCCCCCCCCCTTTCTTCCCCGACCTGTCCTTTCTGTACAATCTATAGCCCTCAATATGTACCGCCCAGTCATGGGATGAATCCCACCAGGTCTCTGTTAGCCCCAACATATGACCCATTATATGACCTGTTGATGTGTTAACAACACGCACAGGAATTTCACCCCTATGGCTCTTTACCCATTGCAGTTCCCACTAGAAATCCCAATACATCAGTGAATTTAGGTTCAAATAAGCCTTCCTCTTCTTCATGGCACCATCTCTTCAGTTTGCTGGTGATAATCATCTCACTTCTAGGTGGTATTGTTAGCTTCTTCTCCACTACCACTTCATATGCCCTCACTTGGTCATCTGTGGCATACAAGGGAATATGCCTCCCCAGAGAGGAACATGAACAATATACAACATGCATAGTGACCTGATAATTTTTTTTGGAGGTCAGTGCTTAACAGGGCATCTTGATTGGCATCCTTTGCTATGAGAATTGTATATGGCATCTGTAGGCCTTGGAAGGTGATGGTTGTACTCCATTCTCCCAGAACTGGTAGTGCTTCTCCACTGGCTGCCTTGGCCACTAGCCTACAGGCTTGAAGGCTTCTTTCTGCATCTGTTGTGTCTTGCTCCCATAGTCAGCTATGTACATACCTGGGCACCTGAATCTAGGAGGGACTGGCAAGAAACTTCTCCTAGCTTTCCCTCCAAGTAGTAATCCAACCCTGAGACACCAACAATCACCATCTCATTTTGTTGCATCTGCTAGCTGTAGATGGGCCCTTCTCCACTTCTCACCTCTCTGGGCATTCCTCTGGAAGTGATCACAGCTGCCACAGTGCCAGCATCCATCAGCTTTCTCCTGACGACATTTCAGCTGCTGTAGTTCAGGAGGATCTCCCCTTGCATGTGTAACCCTCACTGACACGCTAGGCTGGGTGATATGCCAGATTCTGGATCCTCAGGGTGCTAGTAGCCCTGGGAACCCTCTCAGGCAGGTCTGCTGACTGAAGTGTCCCTTGGAGACGTGTGTCCCTCAATCTCACTGCCCAAGAATTTACTTTAAGTCCAATAAAAAATGGGTTTCTTTATTATATACAGCTATATACAGAAAAGAAATGATTAATCAGAAGAAACTGTATGCATGTATGTAATATCAATAGTTAATAATAAAGCCAACACTTTGAATAGGATTTAGAAGTGCAACAATAGATGAATAATTCCACCATGCTGGGTGGTCCCACTTGCATCAAACAACCTCAATGATTACATTCACCTATTCAGCTGGTTATAACACTTTAAAACAGTCCTCCCGCCCCTTTTGCAGGTAATAGGCTTCTTTTCTTTAGTTTCCTTCTGAAAAAATACACCTCCTGCAAACACTAGGGGTTAAGTGTCCCCTCACATACCCATGCAGATTTGGGATTCTCACAGCCTGCTCCCTTTCTGGGCTGTCTGCCAGCACCTCCACATGCAGACAGGGGATTCCCTCTTCAGGTCTCTGTCCCTGTAGTACAAGCCTTTCCAGCCCAAACAGAGGGCTTCCCTCTGCAGGTCCCTGACCAGGCAGCTTCTCCCAGCTCCCAGCTAGCTTACCAGCCCCTGGACACTCTTTCCTTGGGTACCTGTGTCCCTGATTGCACAGCTCAGACCTGGGTGGGGAATCAGCTTCTCCTGGGATGATTCAGGCTCTCCTCTGTCCTGAAGTCTGCTCCCCAACAAGCCTCAGCTCCATTCTCTCTGCCTGGGGGGAAGAAGGAGCTGAGTCTCTGCCCCACTCTCTCAAGGCTGGTGTAACTCTCCTGCAACTTTTCTCTCCAGCTACTTTTCCCTCCCTCTGCTTTTTATGGCTCCATAGTTGCCAATCAGTCTGGGGTTTGTGAGGGGGGCTCAGGCCGCAGTTCAAATGCACCAGTAAAAAGCATGCATTGTGCACAGCATACCCTCTGTTTGGAAAGCTGTGCACTGTCTGCAAACTTTTTGCTGCCCTTCTCTGCAAAGTCCTTAGACATAGCTCATCTACTCAGTTTGCAGCCAAGCAAAACTCTTCAGCTGTTACACATCTGCTCTGGGGCTGGGTTTTCATACTCTTCCAGAGCTGGTCCAGTTCACCTCAGATTTCTCTCAATGTTTCCATCGCTATTTGCAAGGCTGATGACTCCAGAGCTGGGGTATGTGCTCCTGACTTCTCCTCCCTTGCATGCACATGCACCCTTGTCTCAGCATCTTGGATATCTAGGGCCTCCAGTTTTCTCTCCGCTTCCATCTCTGCAGCTAGCCTCATGGCATCATCCAGACTATGAGGCTTCCCTAACTGACACTGGATGTACTTCTCCCCACTGAAGACTTTGCAGATGAACCTGTCATGGACCAGCAGGCCCTGTATTTCAGGGCTGACTTGTGGGAAGGCCTTTATAGCTAATTGTCTTACAGCAATACTAGCCTCTTATACCAACTCTGCAGATCTTTTCAAGCTGCATGGCTACAGTCAGGACCAGCATCTGGGTTCAAAGGATCCCTGAAGGCCCCCATCTCCAGCTCCATTGTGCACTCCTCTGCATAGAACTGACTAGGTGCCACATGCACACTGCTCTCTCTTGCCCTTACTCCAGCCTCAAACTTCCTCTTCCTTCTCCCCCCCAGCCCTTGGGGGTTTCTGGGAGTTGTAGTCCAAATTAAGTCAGCACAGCTTTGCAGACTGCCCCCTGGTTTCTCCTGCTGTTATACACACTACATGCACATTACAATTTTCATCTCAATAAAACACCAAAAAAAAAAAAAAAAGAAAAAAGAAAAAAAAAATCCAAAACAAAATTTTCAGAGGCTATTCAACAACAAAAAAGTGTGGGTTTAATTTTAATGTTCACAGGAGATCAATTAATGTATTTCATATGCAAATATGACGGCAGTGACCCTGATTCAGAATGCTTGTTATTTCTGGAGTTGGCATATGGTTCTGTGTAACAGCAGGCATAATGATTGCAATAAATTGGCTCCTAATGCCATGTAATGAACTCTGATTTGTGTTAATTTGGGTATTACTTAGCAATTTCATGTTAATTTTTTTAATCAGTTTTGTAAGACACTGTATTTGAATGCAGTTTTATGTTTGGATTTTTAGGAACACTGTAAAAAAAGCATGGCATTTAAATTGGGGGGGGGGGGTTGTTGAAAAAAATGTAACACTAACCAAAATATAAGAGCATAAAAGAGACTGGACAGATAAATTCTATCATTCACTAACTCAATATATACGCTCAATATTTTCCTATTTCAAATGTGGCTTTTGCCAAATATTTCATAGCTCATCAACATGAATATGCTATTGCTCATTATACTAAACAGTAATTTCTTTTTAACTTATAGGTTTCTAAGCAGTTGCATCCTGAAAGTTTTAAGGATCTGAAAATAAATGTGGCCAATATAAAATCCCTAAGCTTCAAGAGCCTGTTATAAAGCTACTTGGAGTCAATGGAAAAAGCTACTATTGACTTTTCTGGGCTTAGGATCAGGTCTGAAGCATATTGGTGAACTTGGCTCCCAGTTCTGAGGGAATTCCTGACATCAGACCCTATGCCCAGGTGGAGTTGTAGGTCTGCCAAAACTAGTAGGTGTGCATGCAGTTGCACTGCCTTGCCTTTACCGTAAGATCATAAGAGCATGTAAAGAACAATATGCTTGTACAGTGATTGACATAGTGCAGTTTTAACCTATGAGAAGAGCTATGCACTACTCCCATATAAATACTAAACAGTGCTAATAATTGTAACATTACGTAAACTTAGGAAGAAAAGAAACAAGTTAATACGAAAATAAGAAAAGGCAAGAGATAAAACTTCAATGTATTATTTATTTATTACTCTAATTCATTTAGTATTGACTTTATGTACTTGATTCATTTAGATACCATACTAGCTAATCACTTAGCCACATATTTAATTTTAAAGTCAAAGGAACCTTTTGCATGCTTAAAAATAAGTCTGGGTGTATGTGCTTTGCTGACATTATAGCCATAAGTCCTGTTCTGGACTGGTGCCTTAGTCAAATTTAGTGCACTGGACTGACATTCTTGTGATTAAAATCTAATTAAAAAAAGTTATTAACATTTTACATAAGAAAATAAAAAATATGTTGGGCTTATAATGCAACTAAAATGCAATCTTCACTGTAAAAAAGACTATTGCTTTTCATAATAAATCATCCTATTAAAATACACACTAACAATTCTGATTATTTAATCTCTAACCTCCAATGTTGCTTCTCTTTCCTCATACTCAACTTTCCTAGGATTTGCATGAAGGAAGCTCACAAGAAGCAGTAAGCATGATTGATATAACACAACTTTTGGGGCTGCAGATCCCACCTCTACCTCGACTGTAAGCCAACAGGTGCTCGACCCTTTTCAAAATCAGGTCACAGACCAAGAAGAACTAAGAAGTATATATTTAGGTTTTCAGTTTTTAAAACTTAAAATCCAGTTTACATATACTTCTTGTATTTGGATCTTGGATTAGACATCCATCTTTCAGCCTGACCTTTGTCTTAGGAGGTCTGCTGAGGTCTGCTGCTTGTCTGGAGCCAAGATCTGAGACATCACAGAAGGATTACCAAGACCAATTTGGCCCTCTGACTCCTAGTCCATGCTGCTCATCCAGGGAGGACCCTGAGCAGATCAAAAATGACTACAGGGCTCTGGATGCAAGGGTGAAGGGGACAGGGGCTCAGTTAGTATTCTCAATCCTTTCAGTCAAAGGGAAGAGGCCAGGCAAGTGGATGAATCCTGAAGATCAATGCACAATGGCTGCACAGGAGGTGTCAACAGCAGGGCTTCGGCTTCTTCAACCATGGGGCATTGTTTCAATAAGAATGATTGCTAGGAAGAGACAGGATCCACCAGAGGATAAAGATGAAAGCCCTGAGGTACTGGGGAAGCAGTTAGCTGGAGAAAGCACAAGCAACAGGAGGCAACAGTCAGCATGGATTCACCAAGAGCTAGTCCTACCTGACCAACCTGATTGCCTTCTATGATGAGATGACTGGCTCTGTGGATGCGGGGAGATCAGTGGATGTGATATACCTTGAATTTAGCAAGGCTTTTGATATGTTCCCCTATAACGTTAGAGACTGAGGGACCTAGATCTCTTCAGCCTTTGCAAGAAAAGGCTGAGAGGTGATCTTGTGGTTGCCTATAAATTCATCAGGGGAGGGCAGCAGAGAATAGGAGATGCTCTATTTACTAGGGCACCCCCTGGAGTAACTAGGAACAATGGTCACAAATTGAGAGAGAGATTTAAGTTGGACATTAGAAAGAACTTCTTCACAGTAAGGGTTGCCAGAATCTGGAATGGGCTTCCAAGGGAGGTGGTGCTCTCCCCTTCCTTGTGGGTCTTCAAGAGGAGACTGGACAAGCACCTACCTAGGGTCATCTGACCCCAGCGCTCTTTCCTGCCCAGGGCAGGGGGTTGGACTCGATGACCTACTGAGGTCCCTTCCCACCCTAACATCTATGAATCTATAAAATGATCAGGCTTGGAACTTCAGAAACTTGTGAAAATCATGCACTAGCTGAGGTTACAACTAACTTGTCTTTTGCCAGTCATCTGTTTTACCCCTTATTTGCAATGTCTTTTGCATGTTCTTATAGCTCATGAGTAACTGAATGCAGAGTTCATGTATTTGTCAGTTTGAAAATCTGAGATTATGCGTGATTTTAAATTTTATATCTCAAGACCAGCTTGTTCATAAAACTCTAAACTCCCAATGAGATCTGAGGCCTTTTTGTATTATTTGGACGGTCTAAAGGGTTAAATTTCAAGGTTATGAGTTTACTTACCATTCTCTAAGCATATAATTTATTCATTAATTGATTTACCAAATTACCAATCAGGCTGAGCTCCATTTTCCAAAGTACTTTACCTGCAGAGGAATACTTTACCTAACATTGGTGTTCCATTATACAGTACAAGAAAATGCTAAAAAACCCCCAACCAAAAACTCACTCCGGTGGAATCACCCATGGAAATCATGTGCCTGGTTATGAATAAAAAAAAAATCACAGTTTAGCGCCAAAACAGAATCCATAATGATAATTTAATCTGATCTTTAATGTAACACAGACCAGAAAATTTCTCCTAATTGCTTTTGCGCTGATCCCAGTAACTTGTGTTTGCTTAAAGCCTTTCTTACAGAAAGTTACCCAGTCCTCTTTCAAAGGCATCAAGAGATGAGGAATCCATAGCTCCCTTGGCAATCTTTTTTATTGGCTAATCCATCTCACTGTTAAAAAATGAACTTGATTTCTCATTTGAGTTTCTCTGGCTAAATTTTCTAGGTGATATATTTTTAGCTTCTTTTTCATAGATTAAGGAGCCTTTTGGTATAACTCTATGTGAAGGCCCTATTAATATGCCGTAGACAAGTGACTTAATCTCCATTTTTGAACTAGAACCTGGGGCTTCCCTATATTATTACTCTTTAGGCAAAATTATTGGCTATACAGGGTGGATCCAAATGAGATGCTACTGCGCAGTAAACCTCATTAATCATGAGTAAATTTGCTATCTGCAAGTGCAAGAAGCAAATTTACTTGTGATTACTAACTGCACAGTAGCGCTCATGTAGACACCTGATGGGGAGCAAATCTGCTTCCAATCAGCCAGCCACCAGGGGTTGGGAGATTGTTCCTTGCCCCTGGGAGCCGCCTGCTGCTGGGGTGGGCTATACCAGTGGAGCCTCGGCAAGGAGCATCTGCCCCTGCCCTGGCAGCAGGGAACTCCAAGCCCCCCGCTCTGAGATCGTGATTGTGGGGCTGGGGGATCCTTATCTCTCAGTGCCAACTCCACAGTCACAGGGCTCAGACTGGGAGATCCTTATCTCCCAGTGCCAGCTCTGCAGTCATGGGTCTGGCACTGGGAGATCTTTATTTCCCAGCCTGAGCCCCACGACTATGGAGCTCAGGCTAGGAGATAAGGATCTCCGAGTGCTGGCTGCATGACTGCGGAGCTGGCTCTGGGAGGTAAAGGTCTCTCCATGCCGATCCTGTGGTCATGAAGCCAGTGCTGGGAGCTCCTTGCTGGTGGGGGTTGGGGAGCTTGTTGAACGCCCAGCTCTGTGATCATGGAGCTGGGTGGGGAACAGTTTGGAAAGCCTGTTCCCAACTCAGCTCCATGAGTGCGGAGCTGGGTGGGGAAGAAGTTGGGAAGCTTCTTCCCCACCCAGGTCTGTGCTTGAGGAGCTAAGCAGGGATCAAGCTCCCCACCCTTTTTCCCATCTGGTTCTGCACTCATGGAGCTGAGCTGGGCACATACTCCACAGCCTGTTCCCCACCCAGCTCCATGATCATGGAGCTGAGCAGGGAATAGGATCTCCAGCCCCTGCTCTGTGATCATGGAGCTGGGCCTGGGAACCGTCCCAGTCAGGGACAGGTCCAAGCCCTGCGCCCCAATCAGGTGATCAAGGCATGGGGCTTGGAAAGAGCTGCAGGGGTGGAGCAGGTCCCAGCCCCCTGCCCTGATCCACTGGTGGGGCATGTGGGGGCCAAGGGGGAAACGAGGATTGGGAGTCCTCGGGAATGCTAGCTGGGGTTGCGGCTGCAATCCCGTGACGGGCAGATGGGTACTCTCTATCACCGGAGCGGAATTAGGCACAGATGAGACATGTATCAATTGGAAAAACAGAGATGGCTTTACTTACACTGTAGAGTCGTATACAGCGCAGGCAAGAAGTGACTTCACACTTCTATTGTAGTTGCAACAATTCTAATTTCTAGTCGCTAATCGAGGAGCTCTTGTAGACCGGGTAGCTCGGGTCTAACTCAGGCGTGCAACACGGAGGATACGTCGCAAGGCTTCACCGATGGGGAGTCATTGGCAGGTGATCAAGCTGCCAGAGTTCCACGCCAGGAGGAATCGTGGAGTTCTTCAACTAGGGCGGAAATGCCCCTAACCTTTTATACGAATAGTGAGCCAATTGCCAGCCGCCACGTGGGAATAATTTAACATCGGCCAATCCTGTTATGTAAATCTGCATTTCTTCGGCGGGAACTCTATCCCCACCGGAACTCTTCACCATGTCGAGAATTCCCCTGCCTTACCGTGCCTTGTGCTGGAAAGTTCCACTGTGTCGAGGCACTGATCCAAATCAGCTCTGACATGTCCCCTTGCCGAAGACACAGCTGGGACTTGAAGTACGTGCACGCCATCCAGATTATCGCTCCTTTCTAAAGATAACTGGCTATGTACAAAAGTATACAACGACAGTAGTTTGTCCTCTACGGATTGAACCAAATAGTAACCAACACACATACACATCAATACATTGGTCACAAAAAGTTCAATCGTGAGGAGTTCAAGAGGTGTCATGGCAGAGTCACACGTCAGACGACCTCTGCGTCTCTCTTTCTCTTTCTGGATCCGCTTCTGACACGTATCTCGAACCTCGGGTAAACACTGTAGAAAAAAGAATTCTTAGACACTGTTAATCAACCTATACAACACTATCCATATGGAGAGGTAATCAGATCTTTTCTCTCGGTTCCCCACTCTCCTTCAAGCACATGACATAGGTGCTCGAACTCGACTCAGCTCCAGATGGCTCCTGTACAACCCTAGATGCACCGTCACAAATGACGATCCACACACGGACCCTGTGTGGTCTTGTCCTAACACAATGAGGACGCTTCGGAGTCACCGTCTGGATCCTTCAGACACTGAAAACCCAGCTCATGGGCCAACTGCCATTGACCCTCGTCTCCCAGGATCCGCAGCTGTCGCTTCATGAGTCTGGAGTGGTGCAACAGGAAACCAAACATAATCTTCTCCTCTTTTGTCCTCTGCGGCGGTTGCCACACTCGCTCTGGGTCATTCGAAGTCCCTGTGTCTGACTTCATGAGCACTTGCAATCGTGGAAGCTGTCGCAGAAGGTTGCAGGCTGGTTGGCCGGCTAACGGGTTGAAGAGGGCTTGAAGGACGGTGGCGTTCCTCCCTCCATACACCTCAACACAAGCCTCTATGCTGTCAAAAGTCACTGGAACAGTTCCAGGGTTTTGTAGGTGGTGATGTGGCCATGGTCTCTACTGCTGGGTCGGTGTCAGTCCCAGCGCGTGCTCCCTGGGGTTCAAGGAATCATACGAGCTTCCTATCACCGCCAGTAGGATCTGCTTTGCACTGATCCTCGCCGGACAACCCTCGTGCCAGATGTGGGGCTTGTGATCCACTTGACCCGCGACGAGTGCTGGGAGCGGAACAGGCCAGTGAGTGTTATACGTCAGCCAATCTATATCGGTGGCGTGTCCTCCACTCCACGAGGCTTGTCGAGTGAAGAAACTAGCCTCCTCCAGATCAAGCAGGTCGGATCCAAACTCCACGACCAGATGTCCTAACCATACAGCCAAGGTGTCATCAGGTTTGATCCTCGACTCTTTGCACAGTTCCTGTAGCTCAGTTCAGGTTCTAGTGTGATGGGTAGTGTGGATTGTCTCCCTCACTCGGCTGCTTGCTGCTGCAGAACACGTAGCCACTGTCGAGGCTGCTGCTGAATCCGTGGAGAGAGGCGGATGTCCTCCGCTCACTGCCCCCTCCCCGTGGAAAGGAGGCGGGGCTGCTGGAAGCGACATCGCGTCGGTGGGCGGGGTCGCCGAATGGGTTCCCACTGATTCTCCCGAAGCTCCTCCCTTCTCTTCTGGTTCCAGGCAGCTCGCTTCTTCCTCGGCGCCATCTTGGAGTGGCGTCGACTCGGGGCTTCTCTCCTCTGCCGCTTCTCGTGCTGCCGGAACGGCCGCAAGCAGTCAGGCTTCCAGGTCTGCATTCTTCTGCAGCAAAGTTGTCAGAGCGCGGAACAACACATCCAGCACGCTCTCTTTTCTATCTCTCGGGGATACACAAGCATCCAGCGGGGGGCTGAACCAGTTAGCCGTCGTCGGCTCTTCACCCTCCCGTGCGAGCTGCACGCAGCAAGCAAACTCTTGGCTGAGAGCCGGGTTCACGTCACCAGATTCCCATCTGGCAAGGGGTGCGGTGTTCCCTCTCTCCCGGGGCCTGAACTGGACTACCTCGCTGTCCATCACACACCCGAATGCCTTGGGGTGCAGATGTGCCTCCCATACTTCCGATGCCTCTTCTCCTTTTTCCTTCAGTGAAAGGTAGCCATGGATAAACCTTTCACCCACTCCGCCCACCTGGTGATACGCGATGTGGGCGCCTAGTTCCTCGGAGCTGGCCACGTGGCATCTCCCGCTACGCCAGGGGCAACTTCTCACTAGCTCCTGCTCCATTAGACCTTCCCCAAATCCTGACTCCAATCCTATTGATCCTAATCCCGATCCCGCTGATCCTGTCACCAGTCTGGACCAGGATCCTGTTCGTGACGCCATGTGGGGGCTGAGGGGGAATTGAGGATTGGGAGTCCTCGGGGATGCTAGCTGGGGGTGCAGCTGCGATCCCGTGACAGGCAAATGGGTACTCTCTATCACCGGAGCAGAATTAGGCACAGACAAGACACATATCAATTAGAAAAACAGAGATGGCTTTACTTACACTGTAGAGTCATATACAGAGCAGGCAAGAAGTGACTTCACCCTGGTGGTGGCAGGGGCCCATTGCAGGGTCCCAGGAAGCAAGAACAGTTTGTTACCATTAGCAGCAAATCTGCTCCCATTTCCCTTCATGTGTTGACGACTGCCCGGGAACATTTACTCGCCAGTTTACTCGCCAGTTACTCACCAGTAAACTGCTCCCAAATCTAATGCACATGTAGACATACCCACACAGTACAGACAGCTGCTACTCCCAGTCTTCTCCCTAAAGAAACAATTTCTTTATCTTCTCTGACACCAGCTCAGGACATTTAAGGTGCAGTCTGTGTACTCCAGCTCTGTGTCAGCAGCTGTACCTTACATATTTTAGTTTATCATAAAGCAAGAGTTACCCATATTTTTATTATTATCTTATTATTATAGAACATTATTCTTAATATTGTGTGTGTGTGTTTGTGTGTTGGTGCTTCTGAATGTTTATACTGCTTGCTTTTAGCAATCTTTCTTCCTTGAACAGAAGGAAGGACTCTTAGTAGAGAGAACTGACTTTATAGATCATGACATAAAATGTTACCTCCCTTACGGAACTGCTTTCACTTACATGATTCTATGATCATATGAGAAAACACAAGATCTAAACACAATAGTAGGTTATGGCATGTAGAGCTACAGGAGTGAATGATATATGAGATGACACTAAATAAAAAAAGACACTTTGCCTCTCGTTTGGTTTATCATTACTGTTGAGAAACAAGTCTCATATTTTACCATTTGGGCTAAGTTTAGACATTTGGTGGCATTAAGGGGTAGCTACATTGCTTCAAAATGGCTGTCCCATATCAGGTAAGTCAGGATGGGGGGGGGGCGTTGCTAGCAGGGGATTGGGCATCCAGAAGGCTGGAGGGGATTGGGGGCCCACCAGGAGGGGTTGGGGGGGCAGGTGTGACCCGTGGGTAGGGTGCAGGGTGAGGCCTGACCTGTGGATGGAGTAGGAGGGCAGGCATGATTTGGGAGGGGTAGGGGGGGCAGGTGGGCAGGTGTGACCTGTGGGTTGGGTAGGGGGGCAGGCACAACCTGTGGATGAGGTAGGGAGGGCATGTGTGACCCACGGGTGGAGTAGGGGGGCAAGCATGATTGCAGGTGGCATAGGGGGCAGGTGTGACTAGTGGGTGAGGTGGGGGAGCAAGCATGACCTGTGGGTGGGGTGGGGGGGACAGGCATGACCTGCAGATGGGGTATGAGGGAAGACACTACCCACAGGGTTTTGCTGAGGTCTGAGACTGTCTAGCAGGATCCATGGGAGGTGGGGCTGGGGGGATCAGAAACTACTTTTAGCCTCCATGGCCCCTCACCCAGTGAACCTACATCCCTATCCCCTCTCACCCCTGCCTGCACTGGGACTTACTTGCTCACTTCCAGAAGTGGCAAATACTGGTAGAAGTGGCTGCACATAGAGCGGATTGTGGGATGGGGGCTGAGAAGACTAGCTGGACTGGGGTGGGGAAAAGATAGACCAGTGCAGAGGGGCAACATGTGAAAAGAGCAGCCCCAGGGCTGAAGCCAGTGGCTGGGTTTTCTCAGGGCTGCACAGGGAAAGTGTACAGAAGTTCCATGCACCAGTTTGACCTAAATCAAATAAGTTTGATATTACAAAGATTCAAGTTTATCTTAAACTGGATTCTGCAATTTTTAGATTGGTTTGTATGCATGGAACTTCTGTACAGTTACAGGTTTAGACTGATTGCTGATCACTGAGACCGAGTCTATAAGTGTAAGCTTGGCATCAGGATAAGCTAATTTTAAATCAGGCAGCCATTTTGAACCCTATTTAACCTCTCGAATGTTCATATTTAACCTTGATTGGCATCCATCCATTCCATGCTAAACCACATTAAAATAACAGAAAGAACCAACCCTTTGGCTGTTGCTGCGGGAGCGTTGTCTTAAACAGATCACACGTCTTTTTTCATCACTAAAGCCACTTGTATGTATGTGCTAGTCCAATCAAGAGTCATGCTAAGCATGGTAAAAGGTTATTAGCTAGACACCAAAAGATTTTGGCTTTGTGTAAAAAAAAAAATCCATTTTTTTCAGGAAAGCAGAAAATGATAATGAAAAAAATCACGTAGAAAAAAAATACCATTGAAAGGGGTTTTGGAGGAATTTTTTCTCCAGCAGCCAATCATTTTGTTCCTAACTCTGCTTTTCATTCAATATGTGGCCTTAATGGTTGCAATTAATGTCCCTAAATGTTTCATGTATTCACCATCACCAAGGTGGATACAATACTAATTTTCCCCACAAGACTAGGATAATTGTTTGTATGTGCTTTGAGATCCACAGAGGAAGGATGCTATAAAAACCATAAATGCAGAGTGGCCCTTGATGCTATAAATGAGTTCTAAGCAATAACATTATTTTACAGATGCAATGAAGACTTGATTCAAAGACAAATTAAATACAAGCTTGTCTTTTATGTGTTTTGGATAGCTCACTGGATAGCTCATTGGTCTTACTTCACCCCACTGTCACTATTTATTTTTCAATTATGACACTGACAACTGGATTTTCTTATTGCTATACAGTATCTATTTAACAGACTTATCAGAAGCATGGTAATTCAGAAATGATGATTTTCATATTCAGAAGTCACAGGTGTGATTATGTTGGTAGTTACATGGCAAATAAAAAACAACCATAGGCACAATGAATTGAATGGACATTTTTCTGGAATAAGGAACGGCATACTTTGCCATCCAGTAGTGAGAAATTCCTGCAGGCTACTTGCTAAGTATTTTGACATCATTAAGTATGTATTCTACAGACCGTAGATCTCTCGATAACACTTCACTTAGCATAGAGTGAGGGACACTGCCAAGGTTAGCACATCTAAAATTAGTTACATAAAAGGGTGTATATTTCATTCTAAATTGTCCTTAAGGTATGAATAGTGGTTTTCATTTCAGCAGTCTGTGTTCACAAGAATGGATGAGACATGGGAAGAGGAGGTGAGGGTGCTACTGGCTTATCTTGCATTTGTCGTACAGTACATAGGCTAAGTGAAATACCAATCTTATGTCTCCCTTAATTATAAATACTGTCAACTCAATCTTGCAGCTCTTACTTCAAGAATGAGAGTTTTTTTCTAAAGCTGTAAGACTGAACTGTGGGTCAGGATTAGCTCCACAGCTATAATGGACTAACCTTCCTTTATGATGTCCATGCAACTATTTAATTAGGAATGAGACTTACATACATACCCTGGGTAGTTGTAATGGGGTAGGAGACTGGGTGGTTTAGGGTCTGGTCTTCCTGCTACTTTTACCTCCTACCCTCTTTCCATGCTACCTTCATTCTCTACCCTCACTTTGATCGGTATGGACATATCTCTTCCCATTTGTACCCCTGGCTTGGCACTCCCCCCTGCCCCCAAATCCCCTCTCTCTCTACACACAAATGCTCTTTCCCTTTGAATTTATTATGTGGTCTGAGTTGGCAGGTTTCTGAGTGCTGTCATAGTTTGCACAACAGGCTGAGGATGTGAAATAAGACAGCCACCAAGTCCAGGTGCTGACAGAGCCTGATGATTCAGGAGACAGAAGTGAAGAGTCCGGTGATCCAGAGCCTGATATATAAGCCCAAGCCTCAGAGAAAGGCAGTCTGGCTGAAGGAGCTGTCAGGGACAAAACCTTCCCTGGGAGGCACAAGGATAGAACCAGACTGCAGCAAGGGGGACTCAGAAACAAGCCCAAGAGAAGAGAGGCTGCAGACCTGCACAGGAAGCAAGCTAAGTACCCTGTGCATTTTTCTGTTTTGTTTCTTTTTCTGCTTGGAGCTTGCCACACAGGGGTGAGCTGAACCCCTGTAGGATGTTGCTGTGCCTGGGGAACAGCATTTTAGGGCTCTTCATCTTGTTCCCTGGAGGACTAGATTGTGGCTGAAGGGGAGGTGGAGGCCAGTGAAAGGGGTGACTGGGGACACCCCAAAGTCGGGGTTTGGCCGAGAGGGCAGAGTATAAGGACTGGGTTATATCTAGGATAACTAATATACAATGTGGTGGATATCACGGGTTTTGGAGCCTGGGGTTGTCACAAAGCATGACCCAAAGCTGAGTCAGGAGCCAGCAGCCCTGAACAGTGGGCCCTGAGCTAGAAGGCTCAGCTAAAGTAAAAGTAGAATGGGGTCAGGAAGCTCTGGACCAGAGAAGGCCCCATTTCTTTAAAGTCTTCCTTACCCTCTGGGCAGCCTCCCCTACTGAGCTTACATCAAGATATAGCAGGCAAGAATACTAAAGGAGAGGAGGGGATGGAGGGTTCAAACACTGGAAGGCTTCTAAAAGTGGAAACCATGTAATGACACCCGTGGGGTGCCTACAGTAGCATATACTTGACATTCTTACCTACTTTTTAAACCTAATACAATTCCATGCATTCCAGCAGAGAATTCAAATGAACTGGACAAAAGTTTACTAGTCTCAATGACATACAGTACTTCAGCCATATCATTTTAACTTTGGGGTGATGGCTGGATTCATGGTAAATCAAATATTTATATGCTGCCCTTTCTAACAGTGGATATCTGGATGGATATAGGAAAAAAAATGATATATTTTATGAAGAAATATCCCAGGCAGAAAATTTACTACAGTTTACACTTTACTACCAGTGTCACAGCCATTTTATATCAGATGGGACAGTCAGATAACTTGGACTTGTGACTCAAGGAGAAGGATTTATGACTCAAATGAGAAGAAATATACAAGAGGATAAAATAGAGACATCTAAGTGATAGGAAGTGAGGAGTAGATGGAAGTGACATTAGGAGATGTATCAAGGTCAAGCCACTAATATTGTAAGGATGAATGAACCAAGAAGACCAATTTGTAACTGTCAGTAGAGCTGCTCCTTTTTCCTAAGCCTAAAGAGGTGATGGAACACGACAGATAGACTTGCAAAATATATTATTAATGCACCATGTACTTTATTCACTTATACAGATGTAATGGTTGTGGCAGCCAGGATTGCTGAAAGTGAAGGTGGGACAGCAGCAGGTTCTTTTGTGCAGACTCCTCTGAGCCATGCAGCCATAAAGGAAATTTGCAGAATGCTGTTGCCTAACAGGAATCAAGTGGTCAGTGGCATTTGTCCCACATATATCCCATGCATCTGAATATACTTGCTTGCCCTGCCACATGGAATAATTTAGGAACCACCCATGGAATCTTGGAAATTCTAGGACTATAGAGATCCTTTAGTCCAGCTCTCTGCTCAGAACCAGGTTTCACTGTGCATAAACTATCTCTCAATGAAGCCAATCCAGCTTCTTCTTAAAACCGTGCAATGAAGGCAAATGTATAATATCTCTAGGCAGTCTTTTCCAATATTGAAATACTCTGGTATTTAGGAGGTTTTTCCTGAGGTTTAACCTGCACCTGACTTGCTGTAGTTTAAAACCATTGCCTTTAGTCCTACCTTCAATGACTAGGCAGAACAATTGTTCACTGTCTTTATGATAACCTTCCAAATATTTGAAAACTGTAATCCTTTCCCCATTTAATCTTGTTTTCCCTAAGCATCACATACACACTTCATTTGTCCTTTCCTCTTATGGCTTGTTTTCCAATCCTCTGATTATCTTCACCATTCTTGTTTTGGTCCTCTACAATTTGTCCATATTCTTCTTAAAATGTGGTACCTAAAACTGGACATGGTATCCACTTGACTCCTAACCAGTGGTCTGCACTTTGGTACTATTACTTCATTCTTCTTCAAGATAATACTTCTGTTAATACAATCAAAGTTGGCATTTGCCAAGTTGCAACAGCATCATGCTGCTGCTTTGTTTTTTGTGATCCACAAAAACCTGCATATCCTCCTTAGAAATGTTGCTGCCAGCTGTATGCCATGTTGTACTTGTGCATCCATTTTTCTTTCCTATATGAAGTACTTTACAGATGTGCTTTTCTAATTTAATTTAATTGTTGAAAGCCCAGCTCACCAATTTATACAGATGATTTTGGATTTGAATTCTCCATTCTAATGATTCTTTTATACCTCCAGTTTTGTGTCATTTGCCAGTAGAGAGAACATTATCTACTCCATCATCCAAATCATTAATACAAATATTGAACAGCACCAGACCCAGAACTGATCGGTGTGGGATCTCAGTAGATGCTTCTTCTCACTTTGACAGCATTCAATTATGTGCTACTTGGTGCCTGTTTTCAGCCTGCTGTGGATCTACCATATCTTGGTCCCTTCTAGTTCACTTTTCTCCAGGTTACTTAAGAGAATGTCATGGGGCATTGTGTCAAAAGCTTTACTGTGAAAATTGCTGAGTTGATATTTCAATAAACTATTTCAATCGTTTCATGTTTTGCATCTTATGGGTCTCGTTTTTCACTTTCAGGTTAGCTGGAACCCAAGAAAGTGAAATTCAACCTAAAGACTTTGAATTGTGTCTAGGTCTATGTACCACATGCCAGGTCCAAAGGTACCACCACAAGAGTTCACCTGACCTGAGGGATCAACTCTTTGAGCATCTGTTAAACATTTTATTCTGTAACTAAATCAGGGGCCTGATACTCAGGTTAATGTCATAAAAGCAAATGTTGTAACTGCTCAGAAACACAAGAGAATTATTCTGCAAAAGTCTGGAAATTCTTGTTTTTAGGCTTGTGCCAGAAACGTGGAGTGTTTCTTTAGTGGCAACTTTGCACTGTTCAGATTTATGCTTTCTGCATTGTATAAAACCAGCATTTGCTCAGAAGATTCTCTTGCCTTACAGTTATACTATTTATATAGTTGGCTTCTGAGCTTTAAAGGACACTGAAATCCAGGTAAAAAAGGAGTAGTTCCAGTGAGTACTTGTATGTTTTCAAGGTCCTTCACTTAGAGGCAGGGAAGAGAATCGGCCAAATGTTGTCTTTATAAAAGCCACTCTAAAAGCTTTCAAACAGCCCCTGCTCATCTTAAGAAAGCTGCTCTGGTGGCTTACCAATAAAAGGCATCCAAGCCCTTCAAGCTGTTTTATAAAAAGAAAAGAAATAAAAAGAATCAATGCTGAAGCCCTTCCTGTTGCCATGTATAGGCAAAATTCCTGTTGATTGTGACAGGATGCGAAGGGGCTGAACGCAGCCTCTTACCAGAGCCACATTCAGCACCCCACAGGATCAAGCCCTTGGGGGAAAGGAGTAAGAAGAAATAGGAGAGAGAGGAAAAGAGAGAGAAAACAAAAACAGAATGCAGATGGAAGTGAAAGGGACTCAGAGAGAAACATGAGGAAGGAAGTTTCTGAAACAATCTCTCTCCATATATTTTATAAAATAACATTCACATGGCAGCTTTCACTAGGAAGCATTTAATATGGTGTCAGAGCCTGACCTTTGCCCACTGGCCTCCTTATGTAGTTTTGTGGAGAGCAGCAGTGAGGCTGTCTCAATTTTCTCCTTAACACCACTGATCACCATGCCATGTCTGGTGATTTAGCTATGACTCCCTCTAGGTCTCTAGCAGTCCCTTCCCTCTTAGTGTAACTCCTAGCTGTCTCTCAGCTTTAGTGCCCCACCACTGGGGTTGGTAAGGGAATGTAGTCCTGCCAGCTCCTCTGGGTTCCAGCAGGGACCCTGCATGAAGCCAGCAAAGCCAGTTCATCCCAGTTCCACACTGTTTCCATAGACTGCTTCTGAACTTGCCTTTCTCTGTTTCCCTCCTTTTCATCTGTGGTCCTCTTCACTGGCTATCTGGGCTGTCCCCCAGAAGGTGTCAGCTTATGAAGTCTCCTCTCAACTGCTCCTCCACCACTCTGAGGGTCCACCCTCTTTTATCTGCCACTTCCTTGTCTCTCCAGTTGCTGGAGGGACATTCATTCATCCTGCCTGCGGAAGCTGGTCTTTCATTTCTCTGCTAATCCTTTAGGGCCAGATTCAGATTAGCATGTGTAAGTGCCTCTATTCAAGATTCAGCACAACTAAAAATGGTGTCCTGCTTTGGGAGGATGGTCTAAATAGGGACAGGCACCTATACATCCCTGTGCAGTCAATGGAGAGATCTAGGCACAACCAAAAAGTGAGCCAGAGCACCGCAGTGCTGACCAGGAATGTGCTTACAGTAAATCCATGGGAAATACTAGATGTAGAGGTGTAATGCTCCAGCATCAACACAAGCCTACACAAGAGACAGCTTCATCTGCTAGAAATCTAGTGTGCCTGGTATGGTGGGGCATGGGGATGTCAGTGCCTCCTTTGGCACAAGATTTCAGTGACTGGAGCACTCACCCAGGAAATAGGAGTGTTGGGTTCCATGACCTCCTCAGCCTGAGGAGACTCAAAGCCGTGTTTCTGGACAATGATTTAACTAAAAGGGTATACACAACAGCCTGGGTCTGATCCCTTTCTATGGCTCTTACTGAAGCTGGACCACTTGGCAAAAAAGAATATAAGAGTCTAGAGGCCACACAACAAGAACAGCAAAGAGGGTGCCTTATGCTGTAGTCCAGCACGGTTCATGGGTTCTGATCCTAAAATTGTTCATACATTTTTTCCTTATACGATTATTAGTTAAAAACAAAAAGAAAGAACAAATCCAGGTAGCAGAGTGCCATTCAGGTCTGTCTCTTACTAGAGGAGTGGCCATATCAATGAGCTACAGGGTCAGGCCCCTCTTACTTGCTCTGCTTCTGACCCAGGACTTTTCCACTACTGGCTGCCAATTGCTCCATCTTTACCAGACAAGGTGTAGGGCACTTTCACACAATGGGGTTGACTGCCTGGCGGTGAGGCCACTCTCCTGAGAAATGGGTGATATGGGACTGAGTCCCACAATTTGAGGACAGCTTTGACACCTAAGTTTCCCACTTCTTGAGTAGCTGCTCTAAAGACTAAGCCATTGTGTGAAAGCTGGGTGTTGCTGTTGCTGTTGCTGTTACTGTTCTGGAGGGAGAGAGACTGCAGATGCTGCCCTTTGTGCTGAACTCAGTGCTACTGGTGTGAATAGGTGTGCTCCGAGAGGACCTGACAGATCAGGCCTATCCAGGCATTAAAGGGGGAGTTTAGGCATCTCTGCAGTTCTGATCTAGATCACAATAGATGTTAGCAGGATTTAGGCACTTGGGGGTGCATCCAGATGAGCGTGGACATTTGAGTCCCCCTGCAAGTTACTGTGGGGGCGGTAGGGAAGGCTGGGGCCAGCACTGTGCTGGCCCCAGCAGCTTTACTTGCAGGCCTGGGGGCCTCCCAGGGCTGCAGCTGCAGTGATTCTGCTGTAGAGAGCCTGGCTGGCAGCTGCAGCATGGCTCTGGGTGGCCCGGCTCCGCTTTTCACCAGCATGCGCTGCCTGAGTATGTGCTGCTCCGGCTTTTTTTCCACAGGTTTTTTTTGACCCCTGGATATCTGCACTCATCTGGATGTGCCATAGGGGAAAATTCTGTTTTCTTCCTGGCCATCCAAAGATAAAGATATTGTCATCTACGTGGCATTTTTGGCACTTACATGCTCAGAGGAATTCTATTCCTGGACATGTAGCAACAACATGACTGAGCATGAGCAAGCCCTTTCCTCTTGTCATACAAATAGCTGAGTGGTAAGCACATTCACCTAGGAACTAGAAGTCCTGGGTTATATGCCTTCCCTTACCTTGACTTGGTTTGCATCTCTCTAACCACCATACCATGATTAGCCATTAGCCAGTGCTCTTTTGGCACTAGTTCCCTGGGCAGCCATAAGAAGGAGATTGTGGGAATATGTGAGACTAAGAAGGGAATAAGCTGGAGGGTATGTCTCAGTGAGGTGGCTGCTGGCCTGGAAAGGAGGGGAGGTGACATGGGTTCTAGTGGGGGCCCATGCTCCAAATGAGATGGAAGGTTCCCATCTGCACTACCCTTCTTCTACATTTTCCAATGACTATGTTAGCTGGCTCATTTTCAAAAGGAGCATGGAAGAAGCAATCTGAATAACAGCTGGCCTGGGGCCTAGTGGTTAGAGTGGTGTTGTGGGAAGTCAGGGACATTTGGATTCAAAGGCCCTGTTGGTGAGGGGAAGGGTCAGAACCCAGGACCTCCAGCATCCTAGGTGACTGCCCTACCATTGAGCTTTTGGCACTAGAAGGACATACACAGAGCATTTATTTTGGTTCTTCAGTGTAAATCTGATAGTCATGGTTTTTGGCCAACTTCATTTTCATGCATCTAAGGACGCTACACATTTACAAGGATGTGCATATGAGCTATGGGCACTACTGCACATGCTCAGTCTGTGTGACTACATAGTTCCACAGTCATCCACATGTGCAGAACCATACATTCAGGAATAGAAGTCTTCTGGGTGTGTGTGTGTGAAAAATACCCTGTAGATAACCAAAAACTGTCCATGATGACTCAGATGACCAGGAAAGAATAGGGTGTCACCCTTAGCTGCTCATACTGAATTGCTTCTGGGCATGGGGACAAATGGGATTTTCAAAGGGACAAAATGGTTACATTTTAAAGGCTGTCCAGTCCTTATGTCCCCTTTTGATTTTCAGTGGGAATTAGGCACTTAATGATCTTTGCAATTACAGTCCTAAATGATTTAGAGTGGGAATCCCCACATCCCACCTTCATCCTGACATTTGCATTACTGTTAAAATGTAGACATGCCTGTGTTGGGGAAGGAGCTCACAGCAGTAGGCAAGAGAAAGTTTACCAAGTAGAGTAGGTCAAGCCCCTGGTTGTATGACTAGTGGTACAGGGCTTGGAAGCCAGATTTTCAAAAGGAGGAAGACCAGAGCATATTTAATTAAAAGCCAACCTCCATATTTCTCCAGTTGGGAGAATAGGGAGCTACTGATTGCCGGGCCCTTTTGAGCGCTATCCCTTACTGTACAGAGTACATAAGTCTTCAGACTTTAAGGCTGTCAGGCATACAAATGCAAGGCTTAGTATTCCACACATCTGCAGAGGAAGGATTAAAGGCTAAATAAAGCTGGCCAAAGTGCCATGGCCTGTTGAGCCTGACACATGGCCTGTACAGCAATTCAATGGGGCTGCTACTCTGCCTTTACTATCTATCCCCACGCAGAAGTGCCTGAGGTATGCAGTCGATGCAAACATTGTCAATCCTAAAATATCACTGCAAATGTGAAACCAGCAAGATGTGGTTTCAAGGAAATCTTGAAGGGGTCTTCCCACAACTTAACAATATATAAAGTAGCCCCCAATCAGCTTTTTCCCTGACAGCCATACTTGGCAAGTGAGGTGCATGCTAAGGAAGTGTTATACAGCAGGCTTTCATCAACCTTGAGCAAACCAGTGGGTCACTTTTTCTCCCTGAACTTATGGCCCTCATAGTGAACAAAACACATCTAATCCTTCTGTTCTTCAATCTGCCTTTGATGAGCTGCATGAGAGAGGAGAGATTTATTGTGGGAGGTTGTTTTTGCATTGACCTCTGGTGGCATTCCTTTCTGAATATGAATAATAGCGCCATCAGAGACCATGAGTGAAAGGGAGAACAATGCTCTCATCAATAGTACTACAGGAGATGCACTGTGTGATTGTTGCTGCTTGTTCCAGGTGGCACTGAGCTATAGAAAGGAGGTTGGTGCCTGCCTCAGCCATTAATGCACACTTTGAATAAGCAAGAGAGGTTTAAATCTTTGCTCTCTCGTTAGATATGAAAATGTTTGTGTAGCATCTGTGAGGGAGTGTGTGTCCCCAATGATGCTGTCTAATAACATCCTGTAGGCTAGTGAGATGCCAGCCCAGGCACTCAAAGACTTCTGCAGCATTCAGAGAGCTGCTTCAGTTCACTTTGTGGCTCAGGACATCCTTAAAGAGAAGTAGAGACAGGCGCATGGTCAAGTTATTCTCAGCATCTTCCTTCATGAAAAATCCAAATATCTCCATCTTAGCCTGATTACCACATTAGATTTGCTGGAGGTGTGAGCTTTATTGTTTAGAAAGCAAATGTAGCCCCTCAGGAATAGGGTTTTCTTAATAATAGAAACTTCAAGCTAGCCTCCCAAGTCCATGTTTAGACACCTGAATAAGTACCTTGGATTTGAAAAGTGCTGAATACCTAGCAACAGCCAGTAACACTAAGGGAATTGGGAGGACTCCGTATATATGTCATCCCTTAAACTTACAAGGCTATAGAACAATTCTGAGGGCTCAGCCAAATTGTACCAACTCAGGCCCAGAGCGGGCTGGGGACTGCTGATTCTGCTCTCCAATCCTGAGTATAGCCTGGCCTCTGATATAATGCAGAGCACCCTGAGGACTGCTTAAACTTTCAAAATCAGGAGCCTTGAATCAACACCTAGAAACTTGGTACTGTTGTATTTTGAAAGCTAAGCCTTCATTGTAACACCACTGCTGCTAAGGTGTGGAGGGAGGCTATGCAGACTTCAATATGCTCTTTTACATCATGTGAGGATTCCCCTGCCTTTGGAGTAATTGTCATCTGCACCTTTGGACTAGCTGACTATCTGGCTCATGTTATGGAAGCAGAGCAACTAGATGGAGTGGCGAATCTCTGGATAATTATGTTTATAGTATGCGATTACAATGGTAGTTCTTTTGTTCATAGAGAAGTTATTAATGATTTTTCTCTACCATGTGTATGTTCTAAATAATTCACAGAAGAATTTTCTTGCACTTAAAATACTGATTTAAAATTAGCTTTGGTAATTGTGAGGGAATTTGTATGTACTCAGATGAATCTTGCATACGAGTCTGAGAGAGCTTGTTAGAAGATCACAATATAACGCAACAGATGAAAAGCTCACTTCACTGCCTAGTGTTTTCAGAAATATCTGCAACATACCCCCCCTGTAATTAAGACAATTAGTTATAGCTAGATGGATATTGAGAGAAAATAGGTGATGGCAAAGACAAATTGCATTTACATCCTGCACCTGTACTTTTTCACACCCGGCCAGTCCAAGTAAGTGTAAGTCTTTTTTAAAATGAAATTATAGATGAAAGGGTTCTTTAAGGTGTATCTCTGTTTCCTCTTACTCTCTTCTTCTCCCTTTTCTTCTTTTTCCATTCTGTTCTGCCCCAATAATAAATGCAACTTTAATAACTACGGTAAACAGCACATTACAGAGCTTCTTATTCCATCACAGCTGGTGGATGCAAACATGTTAATTTATCACAGCTCATTCTAGTGACCCTCATGGGCCCAGCTGGAGTTCTTATGCTTTAATCAGTCTAGGGCCAATGCATAATAACTGGGAAGAGATGAGTTATTACAATAGGAGCAGTTGCAAACACTATAGTCAAGGTTGAAATACAGCTTCCTTTATATCTCCACCCTTGTCAGACTTTTTGCATTTTCTCTCAGCTTTGGAGTGAATATTTTAGGGCACATTAAGACAAAATCCATTTGAGTTTGCCATGTGTAAAATAAAACTAAGTAAAATATATTTCTGCCCATATAATTTGATAAGAATCTCAATGGCAGCTGAAAGCATTTGGTTTCTTGTTTAACTGTGTTTTTTTCAGATTTTAAAGCAATCAAACCAAGCGTGAAAGAAAATGGTTCAGTGGCTGTGAAGTTCTGATTATGAACATGCCAAATGTTTTTGCTTGTGCAGTGGGATTTCCCAGTAAGTTACTTTCCTTGGTCCATAGCTTGGTGAGGTGAAACCATCTATGCCTACTGGACTTTGCTTTTGGATTTTTCAGGAGCATCTACAATGGCTTTGAACACCAGAGGATTTGTGACATGCTTTAACTTAATCTAAACTTTCAAAGACAGGTAAAACTTAGAGGGATGTAGGGAAACTTGAGACAGGATGATGACCTGATTTGAGCAGAAGCAGTAGACCTACAGAAAGTAGGAAAGGAGCCCCAGAGCTGCTCAAATCAATGGGGGGATTAGAGAAAATACTCATGCCTTTAGTTTGGTATTTGTGTGCTCTAAATCAGGGGTTTGCAGGTGTGGGCTGCAGCTTACAACCCAGACACCGCTGTGGGCTGGAAGTCTCTGCCTTTTCCACCCGTTGAGAAGCTGGCTGCCAGATTCTCAGCCCCAGTGCAGCAGGGGTAACCTCACATGCTCTGCAGCAGAGGGAAGCTCTGTGGAGTGGAGGGGCAGCACAGTTCCATGACTCTGACCCCTGCTGCTGGATTAAGCCTCTATGGGCTGAATTAGACCCCTTCTAGGGTTGGACTCACCTCACAGACCATAGGTTGCTTACCCCTGTTCTAAATAATGCATACCTGCAAATCAGGGAAAGAATTCATTTTCTGGATTTTCCCAGAACTATCTTCCTGAACTATTTTTCAGATTTCCCCTCCCATGTTCTTTTTTGTTAGCTTGAAGTAGTAGGAAAAAAGGTTCACTTCTAAACTGCCTTATTTCATAGCACAAAAATCCAGGCAACTTCTACATATCCAATGAATGGCTAGGTGGGCACCGTTCCAATACCTTTTTATCTAAGTGAAACACCACTGGATTTGTGTAAAATAGTCATTTGCTCAGAATATGATCGTGACTTGTTAACAATATCATGCAGATGTGTGTTGGGTACCATTAAAAGGTAAACACTTTCCATCAATTATAATGTAGTGGTATAGGATATGCTTCAGTTATTGCATATGTCAAGTTGGATGTATAAATTACCAGATGTCAACATGGTGACTGTTGCAAATGATTTTAAATAGTAAATACAATATGTATTTCAATTGGATACATGCCCTTCCCTTTAAAATGTTTCTGTTACTACTAGTCTTTGTTCTGTGTCAGATTTTATTAATGCTATATTCCCAGAAATCACAGCTCTAATTATGGGCTTGTTTGTAAGTCAACAATCTAGATAAAAGTTACAATTTAATGTTGTAAAAAATAGCCATTAGCTACACACTGAGAAGAACTGCTGATATAAACTGCAATCACCTTTTTTAACTTCTAGCATTAAGTGTATAACTGAAAACTGTATATTCTGAAGAACATGACTTTGTTAAAACATAGAAATAGCCTGTGTTTCCATTTTTCCCTTTGAAGCTATTACATACTATAGTTCACTGAATACAGTCCATCATCAAAGACATGCAAAATAATTTTATAATTTTAAACTTTAATTACAGTTTTTTAAAAGATGTTAAAATTAGATTTGCCGGTATCTTTTTAATAACTGTGGTTTGTAAGATTGGATAAAATGAAAATCATGTGCCTGTGTGAGGGTCCTTGCCTGGTCTAGGGTGTTTTGTGCTTGGAATGGGGTTGTCATGGGTAGGTAATGTCTCTTCATTATTATAGACCCCTGAATAACTTCCCTGCTCTCTACGACTGATGTGTAAAACATCTATACCATGAACAACATGTCAACTACTATAGTCACAAAGCCCTGGAAGAAAAGTGCTAAAGACTTCCCAAGGCTCTTGTTTTAGGACACAATTTCTTGTTTCAACACACAAGCCATAATAAATAATACAAAGTAACACCAGCCAGGGAAAAGAAGGGCCTTGTTACACATTACACTGTAACTACTAAAAAGTTGATCAGTGTCAGTGCTAGCTCTAGTTTGGAATAGTCACATGTTCAGGTCAACGGAGGCCTGGAGCGCTGAAAGGTAAAAATCCTACCCCCACCATTCTGGACTCCCCTATTCCCCCCACTCCAGCCCCCAGGGTTCCCTCCTGCCCCCCTCCTTCCCTGCTTACTTGTGACTGTCCATGCTGTCTTTCTATAGGGAGCAGGCAGGGAAGGGTTAATCTGCCTGCCCAGTCACTGCTGCCGCTGTGGCTGGGCTGTTGCTCTTCTTTGGGCTGAGCCCAGCCCAGAGAGCAGCAGCAGTGATGATGGCTGGACAAGCAGGTTAACCGGGACAGACAGTGCGAGCAGCCAGAAGGAAGCGGGCGGTGCGGTCAGTGAGTGGTGATCTGGTGTGCTAAGGTGGCAGAGGGTGGGGGGCGGGGATGGTGGCAGTGGGCCCAATCCAGGCCAGCAGGGGAGGGGCAGCAAGTGGGGTATTTATACTAAGGTGGAGACTCACTCGGGGCAGGCAGCGGCTCCTCCCCGAGGTGAGGCAAAGCAGGGATGGAGGCTAGTGCGGGGGTCTGGTACAGGCTCCTCCGGCTCTGTGGAAGTGCTCCGCTCCCTGGCCCTGATGCGGGGGAGTGGAGCACTTCCCCGGAGCTGGCAGAGCCCATGCCAGGCTCCTGCCCCAGCCTCTCCTGGTGTGCAGCTTTGAAAACGCTGTGAGAGGCCACACTTTTAGTTGTGTGCAGCTGCGCATGCATGCACCTTAGAGGGAACCTTGTATCCAATATATCCTATATCTATCTATCTATCTATCTATCTATCTATACACACACACAATCCTTTTCCTGGAGGATTGGAAAAGGACCAATGTGGTCCTTATTTTCAAGAAGGGGAGGAAGGAGGAACCACGTAACTATAGGCCAGTTAGCCTCACCTCTATCCTTGGCCAAGACTTTTGAGAAAATTGTTAAGGATCACATTTGTGGGGAACCAGCAGGTAAAATGATGTTAAGGGGCAATCAGCATGGATTCATAGCAGGCAGATCCTGCCTGACTAACCTGGTTTCTTTTTTTGACCAAGTCACAAAATGCTTGGATGAAGGAACAGAGGTAGGTGTTATTTACTTAGATTTTAAAAAGCACTTTGATACAGTGTCACACCCAGTTCTTATAAATAAATTAAACAGTTGCAATGTAGATTATTACACAGTCTGGTGGGTGGAAAATTGGCTGATGGGACACACCCAGAGAGTGGTGGTGGACGGATCGGTTTCTACCTGAAGAAATGTGGGCAGCAGAGTCCCCCAAGGCTCTGTCCTGGGACCTGTACTATTCAATATCTTCATTAGGGACTAGGACAAGGGAGTAGGAAGCACCCTGTCCAAGTTTGCAGATGACACCAAACTACGGGGGGAGGTACACAAACTAGACAGCAGGGAGCGAATCCAGGCTGAGCTGAACAGGCTAGGGAAATGGACTGAACAGAACAGGATGCAGTTTTACAAGGATAAGTGTCATGTGTTGCACCTGGGGAGGAAGAATCATCAACACTCCTATAGCCTGGGAGGTACCACTCTAAGTGGCACAATTGCGGAAAGGGATCTCGGAGTCGTAGTCGACTCCAAAATGAACACGAGTCACCAATGTGATGAGGTAATAAGTAAAGCTAACCACGCTCTTTTTTGCATAAGTAGGTGCATCAAAAACAGGTCTGGGGAGGTGATATTTCCCTTCTATGTGGCATTGATCAGGCCACAGCTAGAGTACTGTGTCCAGTTTTGGTGCCACACTTCAGGAGGGATGTAGATAACCTGGAAAGGGTTCAGAGGAGGGCCACCCATCTAAGTAAAGGCCTACAGAAAAAACCCTATGAGGACCAAGTGAGGGACCTGAATCTCTTCAGCCTCCACAAGAGAAGGCTGAGAGGTGATCTTGTGGCCATCTACAAACTCATTAGGGGGGGACAGCAGGAAATAGGGGATACAATGTTTACCAGGGTGCCCACTGGGGTATCTAGAAGCAATGGCCACAAACTGAAGGAGAGCAAATTTAGATAACATCAGGAAAAAAATTTTTACAGTGAGGGTTGCCAAAATATGGAATACGCTTACAAGGGAGGTGGTGCTACCCCCTTCCTTGGAGGTATTTAAGAGGAGCTGGACAAACACATGGCTGTGGTCATCTGACCCCAGCACTCTTCCCTGCCCAAGGCAGGGGGTCGGACTCAGTGATCTAATAGGTCCCTTCCGACCCTAAAATCTATGAAATCTATGAAATATATATATGTATGTATGTGTGTACATATATATACACACACATATACCTATACATACACACATACACATACATACACATGGTTGCGTAACTGCATAACAAGAATCCAGTCCAAAGTTCTTGTCTACTGCTTACCTTGTAACAAACATTGGTATTTGGTATATACGGTAAGTACAAAAAGTGATTAAGTGTGTGTGTGTGTGTGTGTGTGTATATATATATATATATATATATATATATATATATATATATATATATATATATAGGGAAGTAGACTATGTAACCCACATATAACCCGCATAACATATATAACCCATACATATAACCCACATATAACCCACATATAACCTACATAACCCATCCAGCCTTAGGATAGATAGTCAGGAACCCTGTAATTCTTTCTAATTTGCTGCTTCACCTTCTCCAGCATATCCATAATGGTAAAATACACTCCTCCACTGAGGGCCAGCTCAAGTCCCATTCACTGCTTTGGTCCCAATTAACCCTTAATTGTGTGACACACAGGCAGCTGCTGCACATAGAGTTGAGCTTCCCATGGCATTACTTAACAGCAACAGCTGGATCTTTAAGTGACACACCAGATAACTTGAGAACTGGCAACACTGCATGGCCTTCTTGCACAAGGCTCCCTGAAGACAAGGCTGAGATTCCCTGTCCAGGTGCCTGACTCCCATCCCATTGATGTTAATGGGAGGGGTCTCCTTCACTTTTATTAGGGGTTGGATGAGGCCTAAACAAGACACAGGCTTACAGCCTCATTCTCTCCCCACACCATATTTATACTCTATAGATGTCATGAGCTGACCATCACCAGAGTAAGTGAGAGAAGAATCAGGTAATCTAAACAGAAATAAAGACACGGGGATAGTTCAGAACCTCTCTGGAGGTTAGAATGTGCTCATAATTCTGCCCCTCCTGCAGCAGCTGGTACTATGACAATCACCTAAGGAGTAATGTGAATTGTGATCCTAAGGTTGCTGGGGACATAGAAGGAACCCCCAGCTTACCAGCAGCAGAGGTACAACTTCCACTGGTGTCTGCTAGTCCCTGAATTAATTGTCTTGGCAGGAAAGGTGGGTCTAAACTTCCACTGTTTTAAAATGATCTTTTTTCCATGACTTAGATCCATACCTTCTGGTAAGGTATAATAAACACTTGCCTTTTCATAAAGCATTTTATCTTAAAAACATTCTTAGGCAAAATAGCAGTAACATCTCGGTGAAAGCTGTGGAACACTTTTAATGACCACATTTTAGCAGTGGAGAAATGTACACGAACATAACCTACCTAGATCATTTTATATTTAACCAGGGCTGTCTGTGAGAATTAAATTGCTCATATCTGGTAACAGCAGCATGCATTGTAACTGTGTGATGTAAGGGAGAGTTACACCAGGCACTTCTCCTGAGTGAAAAAGGAGAATATGGGATGTCTTCATTACTGGAGTGAAATGAGGGGATTAATCCATGGCTGTCTTCTATAGCCTGCCCCATGCAGTCATACACCAGCACATCAGTGATGGCCTGCTGATATACAATTTAGCCGAGTATACAAAAACATCATATATATATAGCTTGTTCACAGCCCAACACAATCTAAAGGTCCCATCAGTCCTGTTCCTACTAGTTATGCTAAAGGATTTAGTCAGCATCTTGGCACACTTTTCTAACAGAAATTTGCAAGAGAATTACACTGCTAAATAAGGTTGTGTTTTTTTCAAGTTTTTCCCAATAATCAGGTTGATTCTGCCTCTTTTCCGGTAGCCTGGTCAGAAATTCCACACCAGGCTTGTTTCTGCTGACTCCATAAGCTCCTCTTTACATATTTAACACTTTCCCATCCTTCTATTTGCACTGGTTCAGCTCACCTGGACCCTTCCTTCTGCCCCAGAGCACACTGTCTCTTGCATGACTCCCACTTGCCCTAATCCTTCTTCCTCTTTTCAGAGTCCCGGATGCTTTATTTTCTCCTGTTTCCCTTAACTACAGTGTCTCCCACCAAAGAGCCCTGGACCAACACTGGAAGCCTTAATTCTCTTGCCAGCACTGACATTTCCCCTCTCTGTGACCTAGGGTGAGGACACACAACACAGTCACCACTGTAGCTTATTTCACTGTAGGCCTGTGTGAGCATGAGTCCACTCTATTTTTATATTGATGTAAAGGCAGATTCCACTGGGGTAAATATGGTGTGTCAATGTTCCCCAATTTCCCAACGTGTAAAATGGAGATAATGATGCTAGATTCTCTTGTAAAGTACTTTGAGTTCAATCATGAAAAAAAATCCATGAACTACACATTCTTATTACTGTGCTTATTACTACTATTATTGTTCCAGCTCCAAACCACTTATTTTCCTGATCACATTATTCTTCCTCCCAATCATGTCAGTGCTGATATCTCCCAAACTTCATTATGGAGTTCCTGCCAGTCTGGAGAAAACTGCTTGTATTTTCCGATGCCAGGAAGACATGCAGACTGAACTGTATTTATATGTGATAGTAGGCATGTAATAGAAAACATCTGATTTACTATTAGCTAGACTCAGTGACTGTTTTTCTTTAGCAAGATACAGCTGGACTGTGGAGCTGCACTCAAACCACAGCTTTCATCTGACTACAGGATCTTTGTAACTCGGCAGTCAAAGAACAGGTTTGCTGAATGAATAGCACATCCTGCATTTGTGCTGGGGGCTGGATTTAGATGCTGCTTAATGTTTCTTCCAGCTCCATGATTCTACATTTCAATGTAAACAATGTGAACCTTTCCAAACATGACCCTAGAAGAGGTTTTTTGCTGTTAGAAACCCCACAGCTGGCAACTTGCATAAACAGGTCTTACAGAAACACCAGAAGAGATTTTCTAAGGTATCATTTCTGCAGGGTATCCATGCAAATGAGCATTTGCTTAGCTCTGCACCTGGACTATGGTTTGGTTTTGAATTCTGTGAGATCCATGTGATCCATGGCTATGGCACAGACTTTTTGATTTTGCTATCACTTTATATCCATATCATGTCTGCAAAACACTGGTGCACATCAGTTTTATTGAGCTCTGTTCCTAACACAGTCCATTTTAACCCTGTAAAGTTTTGTATGATTATGACAGGATGTTTAAGCAACATAAATATTGGCTCCTAAGCTACTCTAAAGCTAGATACTTCGGGTTGGCCCATAGTAAGAGGCACATTTCAGTAGACAAGGAGACTCTTGACTGAACACAAGAGCTTGTTGTGTCCTGTTTCAGAGCAGTAGCAATTCAGTGGCTTCTGATTCCCCTTTACCTTGCATGATCATTCAGCCTCTGCAGGGCAGATGTAAGCCATTCCCACTAGCATGACAGCAAGAGCCAGGTTCTCCCTTGGAGTATATGTTGTTCAGTCATTTACACTTGTGTGACATGAATGCAAAAGAGATGCCCAATGCCACCAAATCATGACGTCAGAGCTCTACTGCCCACTTTGCCTTGGTTCCACTCTGCATGAGCTGCTGAGCAATGAGGGTCAAGCATTCATTATTGGCTGTGTTCCAGTACCCATAAGGGTTGTATGAGGTGTAGATTGATAGAGAATCAAGCCAATTCACTTTGACCAAGTTTCTCCTGATTTACACTGTGGTTACTCAGAGAAGGACCAGAGTGCAAAACCATAGAGCCACTAACTGCCACCAGAAGCTTCCAAGAAATATGGCACAGATCAGAAAATGCAGCGAGGAGGCCTTAGACTATGGAAAAATTAAAACTGTTACAGCCACACTCACCAACCCTTCTGTATCTTACCAGAGCACCAGATGTTGCAGCAATGGCTTTTCATAAACAAGAGCTTTAAATGGACAAAAACCTCCCATAACAACCAAGGAGAAAGGGTTCTGCTTTCAATATATCAAAAGGTAGCAGCATTTTGAACCATTTGTAGACTCAGAAGAGGGACAACTTGCAGTGTTATAACATTACGGTCACACAGAAAGCTAAAAGCTGGGGGTGTTATCTGGAAATGAGGCTAGCAGGATCAGATTGAGAGAGAAAAATGTTAAATCTTCCACTTGGCACATGTGTCACTGTGGCCAATCAAGAAAAAAAAAGTGAAAAAAGAATCAGTGCTAGAAATGTGTTTTGGGATATAAGCTTCAAACAAGCATCATTGAGCTGAATATTGAGAACTCATTCCACAGCTTAACGGTGTCTCTTAGCATGTTGTAATTAAAGACATCAGCAAATGAAATCATCTCTCGCTTTCCTTACTTCTCAAGATATCAGGCCCTGTCCCTTTGACATAAACACAATCTATTTGCCTAATTCCACTGGTGAACAGCTGTGCAGCTGCTCCTCCGTCACCATGGAGGGAGAGCTGCCTTCTGAGCTCATATTTTCACATAAAATGTAATATGTACCTAATTTTTTTATAATTGTAGAGCTCTTCTGTCTAAAAGACATCATTTATAATTAAGCCTAGATTACTTTTAAACAGAGCTGGCCACACTATATGCCAAATAAATTAAAATGTTTTCCCCATTCATTGTACAGGTTTTTCTCTACAATCATAGACGCTAATTGAATGTACCTTGAGAGTGCTACTCTGTTCTTGGCAATGTCAAAAAATAATGCTCCTGGTAATGCTATGCATATACTTAATTGCTTTTAGTAATGTCTCATTAATCCCATTGTTTGTGCTGTGCTCCGGATATCGCTACAACTCCTGCTATTTGTCACTTCATTTTGTACTCTGAGGCCCAAGTCATCAATGCACTTTAGCACATGTTTGTGGATTTTTCTATATTGGAATCTGGGAGTCTACACCACGCATTTTTGTAGCTCATATTAGCAGATAAAGTCTTGATCCTGTGTTGTTTACTCAGACCAAAGTCTATAAAGTAATAAGTAATTCAGTCATCTTGTTAGCCCATTGCTCAGAGGAAAGAGTGGTAATTTTAGACTCCAAAAACAAAATTATTGGGTCATTGCAAGTGCTCATCAACATTTTGAATCTACATATTTTTTTCAGTAAGTTATGGGGCTTCATCCAAGTCACACTTTTCATAAGATAATGTCAGTTTTAGAAAAAAAGGCTTCTTTTTTGATGAAAAAAGTCTAAGTGAAGTGTTTCTTTCACAAAAGGCATTTTGAATGTTGAAAACATCTACACTCTGAAATCAAAAGTTCTGTTTCAATCAAATCATAGATTTGCTGTGCTTCATGGGAAATTAGTGGCTAAATTGGAGAGAATGGGGATCAGTGCCTTAATCATGGGGTACACAGGGCGTATTATGAAAGGGAGTTGGAAGGTGAGGTATCTGGCTAGATACAGGCTACTTGTGGTGTTCCTCAGGTACCAGTCTTAGGACTCATCCTGTTTAATATTTCTATCAGTGACCTTGGTAGAGGAACTAGAATTGTCCTCATGAAATCTGCAGACAACCCTGAGTTGGCAGGCACTGCTAATGCAAAAGAGGTCCATATTATCATACTGGGAGATTTAGACAGTCTTGTGGAATAGAGCATTAGAAATGGAATGTAGTTTAACAGTAAGAAGCCAAGGTCATGAAATTAGGGACCAATAAGATGGGGGTTATAACCAATAAGTTATAAGATGGGGTGCATACACTGGAAACACCTGAGAAAGACTGGGTATACTCTTTGATCACAGGATGACCATGAGTCACCAGTAAGATACAGATATGAAAAAGCGAATGCCACACTGGGGTATGTTAAGTAGGATTTATGCAGTAGATGCCAGGAGGTATTAGCAGCACCATGGGTAAGACACACTGGTAATACAGCACTTAAAATAATGTGTGCAGTTTTGGTAACCTATGTTCAAAAAAGGATCAACTTATCTTGGAACAACTTCAAAGAAAGGTCACCAAGATGGTGAAAGAAATGGAGACCTTTTCTTAGAAAAGATTAAAAATACTTAGCTTGTTTAGTTTAGCAAAACAGAGATTGAGAGGTGATATGATCACCCTTTAGAAGAACATTCCTGGAGTGAATATTAGGAAAAGAAAAAAGCTTTTTTAGGATGGAAAACAACACTGGTGCAAGCTCAAATGGCTACAAACTGGCTATAAATTTATATAGGAAATTATAAGATTTCTGTCAATC
The DNA here is from genome assembly GCF_030867095.1 of Alligator mississippiensis. Classification (NCBI taxonomy): domain Eukaryota; kingdom Metazoa; phylum Chordata; order Crocodylia; family Alligatoridae; genus Alligator; species Alligator mississippiensis. The sequence continues at coordinate 139,762,227 of NC_081825.1, read as the reverse complement.
AGGGAAGTGAAGTTTTGGAATCATCCTCTAACCACAGTGGTGGGGGCAAAGAACCTGAGCTGATTTAAGACTGAACTGGGGAAGTTTATAGAAAAGATTGTGGGTGGAGAGTTCTGGGTCAACAACCAGATTTTGTGACATGTGGAATCACATATTTGCAATCCCCATATTGAGATATAGAGATAATTATTTCACAGTGCTGTTGGTATTTGGTAATCCCATGCGTCAGGTCTTTTGCTGGTCACAAGTTGGGATCAGGAAGGATTTTTTTTCCCTTTGATGGATGCTACTGTTTCCTGGGTTTCTTCCCTCCCCCTCTTCAAGGATACTCACCACAACTAAGCTTGGGGTGTACTAATGCTCCTGTCAGTGCATAGAAAAAACACAGAGATTCTTTACAAGGGTCATACTGGTCAGGAAGGATTTTTTTCCCCCAGGTCAGGCTTGCATAAACTGTGATAGTTTTTGCCCTACTCTGTAGTGTGGCTCATGGGTCTTTTCCTAAGATCTTCTATGCATAGCCAACTTGCACTTTGCCATTGTAGCAGCAGAACATTGGTGGTGACCTCATTTTCCCTGCTTTTTCCAACAGCAGGTTATAAGGTATTCTTGGTGTTTGGGTATTATGCCTTGTAATTGCTTGTGAAGGTTTGAAGAGGTGATTCTGGGGGTTCTTTGGTTAATTAAATGCTGTGAATACAGGAGACTCAATTCACTCCTAAGGCCCCTATTGTCCTACATTTCTATGATCAAATAGGGTATTTTTTGTGTCTATATTTGCAAAATGATGGGGTTTTCCCTGAATTTTTGTTTCACAAACATTTTTGATAGTTGAATTTTTTGTCCTATTGCAAGGGGAAAAAAGTCAAAATATCTGAATTTTCCAAGGAATTGGAAATTTCCATCCTGAACACCTCTAGCAACTACACTCCCATTGCAGTTTAACTGCAGTGTAATAATACTCACCTATAAGCCACACTTACTCCTACTGTTTAAAACAATTGGGACTTAAGCATGTACTTATGTGAAACTTATGAGACAAGCATGTGCTTAAAGGCATTCTTGAAACAGGGTCCAAGACTAGCCTCAGTGAGACATGGAAACCATATTCATATTTTTTTAACATGAATCACCTGTAATCACCTCTTCAAACTTTCACACACAATTACAGGGCACAATACTCAAAACATGAAGAATACCTTATAACCTGCCATTGGAAAAAGCAGGGGAAATGAGAGCACTACCTATGTTCTGCTACTACAAAGATAAATTTCCACTTTAAAGAGGTGGGAAGTAATAATCCAGGTCAACATTCAACTTTAGTAATAAAGGACACCTGCTTTGTAATGTCTACACTGAACCAGTCTTGTTGACTCCAGTTCTTACTGACCTGCTAAGTACCATCATAGGCGCTACAAAAAGTACTCAAAATCTGTATTAAAATGGGTTTATGGATGCATATCAATAGTTTACTTGTTACTTAAAAACCCCAAATGCTTATAAGAATAGGGAAAAAAAAACACTCATAAATTTGCCCATAAAATCAGAGTTAAGGTCAAACTTGAAAGAAACACTTGAATGAATGAAAATACCTAGTTAAGGCCCCTTGTAACACTTTTTCAACTTTTCTGATAAAAAAAAGAAATCAGTAAGCCAGATACAGCTATGTATTCAGGTTCCTCTCCACGGTGAGCATGAAGAGTAGAATGACACTTCACCATAAATGTGATGAGCCCAGCTCTCAAAAGAAGATACCTTTGCAAGTTCCTCTTTGGACTTAGTCTGGCCAAGATAAGAGATGATCCTGTCTCATGGGAATTCTCAGTACTATGTAGAGGGAAACCTACTCCTGACTGGCTGCCTTCCTGATTGCCCCACCTCCTGGGGAAGATCAGTTAACCAGGACTGCAGAAGGTAGGCCAAGCTCTTTCCACTTCACCTCCAGAACCAGAGGAGAGTTTGGGTCAGGGAGTTGGAGCTGAAAGACCTCAGGCTCTCTTCTCCCTTTTCTGTTAGGGGATGTTCAAGGATCAAAAGAAAGACCAAGGCACAAGACATAATCAAGAAATAATTATTTTTGGACTGTTGTCATCATTTCTTGAGGTCTGGCTCATGATTGTTGTCCTGTTGGAGCTAGTAATGTTGATATTTAAAAGAAGACATCTGGAAGACATACATGTCCCATCCTTCACTGAAATGCTACCTGCAACCAATTACTAGGCAAATGAGTTAAGGTCATTCTAACTCACTCAATTCAGTGATGTTTCTCTGTTTGTCTGCAACACAATGATTTTTGGAGGCATCCATTCCAAAATGTACATGATCGGTAGAGTCGTCTTCTGTTTCAGCAGCTAAAATCGCACAATATGCCATCCTCACTGAGCATATTCCAACCCTTCAGAGCTCTTATACATGACCAGATTGAACATGTACCATACTCTATAGAGCAGCTGGGCATATTCCAATGCATTTTACAGCTCTAGCCAGACTCTTCCTGTAGTGGCTGCTCTTGCCTTAGCCTGTCTCTCCTGCATGCTCAATGAGTTACACTTCATAGGTGCCTGATTCAAACAGAAAAGGAAGGAAAACTGGATGTGAGGGAAGACAGGGAGTAGGTTGGGACAAAGAATATGGTGAGGGAGAAGAGAACCTGTGACTGGGAGCTAACTGGGGAAATGGGACTGAAATAAGAAGTCCATTGCTTCTAAACTGAGTAGACCCTCTGAGTTTGGCTATATGGCTGCTTACAGATGTGAAAAAAACAAAACAAAAATGGCACTTCACTTTCAGCTTGGTGTGCCCCTGCACTAAGCACAGTGCATGCTCAGAAGAGGCATCGCTTTAGTTTGACTTGGCTTGCCCAATGTCTGTATAGATCAAGTGCTTGAGTGAGGTTTTTTGGCACTTTTATCTAATAGCTGACTGAATCAACTATTAGATAAAAGTGCGAAAACGCCCCATTGAAGTACGTGACCTATAACAGATGCTAGAGAGCCAGGTCAGACTAACATGTTTCCTTTTCTAGTAAAGCATTGTTTAAATGTTTTTTTTTCCACATCTGTCAGTGACCTATATGAACAGCCTACATAAACTCAGTTTACATAGGAAACAAAATGTGCTGGCATCCAGTACTATTTTTTTAACAATGTAATCTTTTGTGTATAAGAGCATATTCTGATTTAGCCTCTCACCACTTTGCATAGATAATATTAAGTAAAAGACAAAACCTTTTCATACTTCCTTCGTCAACAATTGGATCAAAAAGTATTTTGAGAGAAAACTTTCACTTCAATGCTATACATCTAGAAATTAAATTGTGACTTGTCAGGTGTCATTAATATGCAAATTGATTTAACACTGTGTTCAGCAATGAGTTTCATTCTGGGCTAAGAATCGCCATCTGAAATCAGTAGTAATTCACAAAACAATGCTGTAAAATTGATAGTTAGAAATATTACAACATTTCAGTCTTCATTTCTCTGTTAATTTATCAACAGTGAAAAGAAACCTGTTAAAGGAAGTTATCTTATTGTTGGTATTATGAAAAAAAGAATTATAAAAACCAAATTTGCTGTTAAAAATAACATTGATTTTCAGTTTTGGTAAATGAGCCTTGATTGTGTGATAGAGAGGGCTGCTCAGTAATGGACTACAAATCTACAAAATATATTTTTTAAACTTTAAAATGCATGTTGACGTGTTTTAAACAGCCATATCTCAGATATAATAAAAAACACAATAGCAGTATCAACTGAAACAACATCTTACATTTCACGCTTAAACCCTGATGACTTCAACATGATTAGATTAAGCCCTCTGCTACCAAGTCTCCATAGCTTGGAAAACATTGCATTTCATAACAACTCAGGGAAACAGTTGTCTTCTTTTGGCCAGGGACAGACATTACACTTAATGTATGATAAGTATGCAGAAAGTGCTCTACATCTGTAATTGAACAGAGCTGTAAAAATGGTTGTTCCTGCTCTAAGACAATGGGTCCTGATCTCCATGGAGCAGGGAGTTAGCTGCTCAAAAGCTGGGAGACTTCTTCCTGCCCTGTGGAGACTGGGATGGGTCCCAATTTCCATGTGGGTGGGAGGCAGCTGCCCCGCAGCCAGGGCAGCTCTCCCCCACCCGGTGGAGGTTGAGAACAGCCTCTGCCAATCTGGGGCTGGAACCTGGGGGAACCTGGAGCTCTCCCTGGTTGCTGAAGCAGGGCAGAGCAGGGCAGGAACAGCCCTAGACTGAACTGCCCCTGTTGGGAGCAAATTTGCTCCTAATGGACATATGTTCAGATATATGTGGGGGCACAGTTAATGCACCTGAGTTTTCTGCACAGAAAATTCAAGCTCATTAATAGCACATGTAGATATGCAGTGTTGATGATGTTCCCCTTAGGAAACACCTGACATTCTTCAATGGGAAGAGAGGGAATTCTTTCCCTGCCTTCCCAATCTGCTGCCTGCAAAAGAAGCAGTGATTTGATTTTCCCTTCTGAACTCAGTAGATTCCCTGATATCTACATAAAATTTAGGAAGTCACCAGGCACACAGGGACACCCTCCTGAAGCCCTAGTATGTTTGAAATGGCTTTAGGGGTCTCTACCCCACCCCCCCTAAAACTCCGCCCTCCTCCATTGATGTTGCTACCAAGAACTCTCAGGTTGTGAACTGCACCACAGAAAGGAGACATTTCAGATTTTGGTTGAATTTTCCACCTATGGCTACAGAAAGGGACAGCATGGGCTCCCGCAATTCTGAACCATGATGCCAATCTCTGTTGTTAATTTTGTTCTCAATATATATTCCTTTTTAGCAAGTAGAAATGCAGGCCTTTCAGATGCTAGTAGTTGCCAACGAGGACACAACCTTTGCTTCTTTGTGTTCCTATCTTTAAAGAAGTCTGTCAAAGTGAATAACATTCTACATGGCCACTTCACTCTTTCCAATATCTTCCATTTTACAGAAGGCTATATCCCACAATTTGTGTGCAGAAATATCTGATCTGACTATTAATCACACAGTGGCCTGAAGCAGTGATCTCTGCCCTGGCCTCCTTGAGACACATCTGTCCAGGTGAAAGAGTAGAAGACTGAGGCTACTTTTCCATGTTTGTAACAGTATAATCCCAGAGAGTTCCAGGGCCAGACACCCTGTCATTTGGACCCTAGTATGCCCCCCCACCCTGGGGAGAAGCTGGGTGGCAGGGGCCACAAGATTGAGATTGGGCCTGTACGGAGCCAACCCTGTGGCCTCTGTGGCTCAAGCACTGCCGGCAGGTACCCAGCCTATGGGCTCCTGGTGTACTGAAATGTTTTTTTTTGGCTGCTTCAGGACCATGTGGGTTGTGGCCAGCTGCCTCCATGGAGGAGGTTGAGAATCCTTGAACTGTATAGCCCAGGCAGGGTGTGGGGTGTTGCCAGAATTACTGGGTGTCTGCTGGAAGCCCTGGAAATTTTGAGATTGTGGAGGTGACCTGAGCAGTGGAGCCCAGGTGACATGGGAGAAGGGGCCACAAGCTGCTGACATGAGAGCAAGCCATGCACTGGGAACTACACCTTTGCTTGTTCTCCAGTCTTTCCATCAATCCATTTGGCGTTCCAGCCTTTCACCCACCCCCTTACAGCCAGACCCTCACCCACCCATGTACAGTGAGACCCTATAGGCAGCACCATGGATCATGGATAAACCCACCCCATCCTCCACCACCAGCCAAACTTGGGCACACAGCTGGGAACCTGGGGTGATCAAGGATCTCATTGCCACCTGGGTGAGGAAGAGATCCTCTGCCTTGTTTCACGTGCTGTCCACCAACAACATGGGTGGCACCCATAGTCTCCGCTGTGATGGATGAAGAGCAGCTGCTTGGCTCATGGCTCTGGGAAGGGAAAGGGTTCAGACATGGGACTCACCATAGCTCCCTTGGTGTGTCTGGGTGAGTGCCCAGGTGAGTGAGGAGAGGGTCCAACATGCTTCTCTTCATACTTCATTTTTATCAATAACAGTTGCAACCTCACACAAAGGCTTTGTGTCTCCTTTGTCTGCAGGCTCTGCATCTGTGTGTGGAAGGCCAGTTTGTGGCAGCCAGGATGGTGCCTCCAGGACAGTCACCCAAAGATCTGAAGAGTGCATGAGAGACGTGCCTACGAGGTGCCAATGAAGTAAAAAAGAGATGTTACACACTCTGGTCACAGCCTCTGCACTTAGGATGTGCACTGCACCAGGAGCTGCACGATTGGCATGACTGGCATGATTAGCATTAGGAATGATGCAGGATATGCAGGAGGGAAATGGACAGGCTTGGGGGGGTGCTTACACATGGGCTGGTGAGTTGCATGACAGGGGCTCCAGATGGCCACCCATTGTTTGGAGGAGACAACCTGCATTTCAGCAGAGCTAAGAGAGTTGCAGTGCCAGGATGCGGAGTTTATCCACAGGGTCCTGTATTGCTTGGGGTCCACCTATGTCACCCCTGACTGGTGCCAGCACTGGTTCCCATGAAGACCCCCTATCCCTTCTGAACAGGAGTGGTGGGACAGGCTGCTGCCCAGCTCCCCATGGCATGCCATGCTCCATTCTAGGGACTCTTCCCTGAGCAACAGGAAGAGTGGCCTCAAGGGGGTACCCGAAGATGACATCCATGGGGGAATTCTCCTCACTGTACCCTGACTGGGAGGTACTGGGTGGGAAGGGGAAGTTGGGACAGACGTGGAACTATGGTCTGAAGAAGCAGAAAGGAGTCTGGTGAAGCTCATTCTGGGGAGCTGCAGTGGGCAAGGGGGGCAGCACCAGGCTGCCGAAGACCCAATGCCAGGACTTTCTGGGGGACCACCCCCACTTCCAGGCCCAACTCACTACCCCTGACTGCTAACAGCTCCATAGCTGCTGCCCCCACCCAAGTTGTTCCAGGCCAGTCCTGAAGGGATGCAGGAGTGCTCAGATTAGTGAGGAGAGCACAGCCCACCAGCCTGCCAGGCCAGGCTGTCACTGGGACAGCTTCTTGCAGAAGAGCCTACCAGCCCCAGCTTATCCATCCACCAGCTGGGTGGCCTGTGGAGAGCTCTTCCATTCCCTATGGCCCAACTCCTAGCTTAGGTCCCACAAGGAGGAATGGCATAGCCTTGATGGAGATAGGTAGCCCCTGGGCTCAGGCCAACTGTTCCTTGAAGAGAGAGACATAGTCTCAAGGGCAAGTACTGAAGGCCCATGGGTTCCATGTGGGAGAGCCAGGAATCCACGACACCCACTGTTGCAATGCCTCCCACCCTGCAGCTCTCTCAGACAGGCAAGGAGTCTGGGCTCACACACTTGTCCAATCCTACATGGAGAAGTCCCTGGTCTTCACTCTGGACCCCTGAAAGTAGGGTGCCAAGGAAAATGCCCCCTGCCCCCCTCAAGGTTTCATGTTTGAGTTCAGCCCCTGCAGCATTCCTGCTGACCCCACCTGCCTTTCCCCTCCCTATCCTACCAGCCTCTTCCAGGTTCTTTTGACCCTTTCTCAACCCCTCCCATCTCACCTTATCCAAAGGTTTGCTGGTTTTTGTTAACTGGGAAAAGGAACCAAGTTCTGCTATGGTAATGTTCAACATTGCCTGGGCTGGCCAGGATAGGAAAGAGTGCTGACCACAGCACTCTCTTCTGCCCAGGGCATGGGGTTGAACTCAGTGATCTAATAGTTCCCTTCCAACCCTAAAATATGTGAAATCTATGAATCTATGAAACAGGTTTTCTTTATTAAACACTCAAAAAGTTTGGCAGCTGAAACATTTTAGTAAACTGAGGCATGTCTCTTCTTCACACTGCATTCCTTTGCACTCCCATGTGACACAGGGCCGGAGAAGCCTGAGGAAGGATACCCATAGCCCAGTGCCAGGGCAGGGGCAATCAAAGCTCCCAGCCCTACCCATTTGGAGAAGGCTCCTGGTCCACAATGGTGAGAAGGTAGCCAGCCAGGGCTATGTAGGTCCAGACAGCCTGTTGCTGTATGGGGCCAGGGCCACTGGTGGGGGACCTGCCCTCTCCCTATCCTTGCACCACATGTGCCTGCACTTCCACATTTAGATCATGCAACATGCCTCCTTGGCCCAGAATTTCAAGAAAACCTCCTCCCGGGTCTTGCAGATGTTGTGGAAGTTGCATGCGGTGATGATCAGTCTCATCCAGTTCTCCTTGCTTAGCTTGAGGTGCATGCTGAGAACCCACTAGCACACTTGGAGGTGGTTGAAAGTGCTGAAGTGCTCCTTCTGGTGATTGAAGCGATAGGGCTTCATCAGCCAGGGCAGGAGAGGGTAGGTCAGGTACCCAATGAGGATTGTGGGGATGATGACATTGCTCATGATGAAAATCAGGAACCCCAGGAATGTAGCATCTACTCTCCATCAGCCCAGCTGCACAAGACATGGGCCTTGTCCTCATTGGCTGTATGAAAGTCGGTGGCCCAGTCCCGGATGTTTGGGCACAGGGTGCACTGGGGGGCCATGCTTTAGGCCTGTGCGAGTAGACAACTATTCGATCCGGCTTTGGATCTGGCTGCTTCAGATGCCAGAGATCCGATCTGGTGCTCCGGACTGGGTTTCTGCTTTGATCCGGCCAAAGCGGCTCTGAAGCTTCAGAGCCACCTCGGTGATCCGGCCATAGGGTATAATGGGGAATCAATGAAATATCTATAACGTTGTTGTTTTTTGTCTGATTTGGATGAAACTTGTAGGGATGGTAGCCTCTGCTGAGAGCATGAAGCGTGCCAAGGTTCAAGAAGATAGGTGCAGGGGCTTGCACCCCAAATTCTTGAAAGCAAAACTCATGTCATGTCTATGTGTTACAATGCAGTTGGGTGAAAACTGCAGAGGTGGCGGCCCCTGGTGAGGGATCAAAGCCTTCCAAGTTTCAAGTTGAAAGGTGCAGGGGTTTGGGGGGAACTGCACCTCAAGCTGCTGACCAAAACACGTGACATGGGTGATACTGTGTCTGTTAAGGTGCAGCAGGATGAAAGCTGCAGGGATGGTAGCCCCTGCTACAGCCACAAAGCCTGCCAGCTGCCAAGGAGATAGGTGCAGTGGGGTTCTGGGACCCTGCACCCCTAGCTGCTGACAGACAAAACTCATGACGTGGGTGCTTGTGCAACTGACTTTATCTGTCTTGAGGCAGTTGATTGTCTGTATTGATTATTTCCTCTCCTTAGTCTCTGGTTTTATAGGTGCTACTTGATGCTAATTAAGTGGCTACATTAGCTAGCAACTGTGTATTGAGCTGGTCCCTGAGTGAATCATGATTGATTGGTAAGTGGTAACATAGTAGCTTATCAGCCAGGCCTGCAGTAGTTCCCTCCCCGCCCCCCCCAAGACAGACACAGTTGCACAAGCACCTATGTCACAAGTTTTGCCTGCCAGCAGCCAGAGGTGCAGGGCCCCAGAACCCAGAAGCCCTGCACCTATCTCCTCAACAGCTGGCAGGCTGCATGACCGCAGCAGGGGCTACCTTCCCTGCAGCTTTCACCCTGCTGAGCCTTAACACACACAGTGTCAGCCATGTCATGAGTTTTGCTTGTCCGCAGCTTGAGGTGCAGTTCCACCCAAACCCCTGCACTGATCTTCTTGAAACTTGGCAGGCTTTGTGGCCTCACCAGGGGTCACCACCCCTGCCGTTTCCACCCCCCTGTGTTGTAACACATAGATGTGACATGAGTTTTGCTTAAAAACATTTGGGATGCAGTTCCCCCTGAACCCCTGCATCGATCTTCTTGAAACTTGGCAGACTTCATTCTCTCAGCAGAGGCTACCAGCCTTGCACTTTTCATCCAAATCAGACAAAAATAACAAAGTTATAGATATTTCATTGATTCCCCCTTATACTCAATGGCCGGATCTCCGAAGCGGCTCTGAAGCTTTTCCAAAGCACTTTGGAAGCTTCAAACTGCTTCAAAAAGCCTAATGAAGTTAGCGCTTTGATCCAGACATGCTGCTTTGGATGCCAAAGCGTCTGAAGCGTCTCTGTATCCGAAGCATGGTCCAAATCCTCGCGCAGCCCTACTATGCATGGGATGGCCAGCTGGTGGCTCATGGGCATAAAGGCACATGCCATGGCAAGCTGCTGCTGCATTAGGTCCACGTGGGCAGCCATGGTGTCCTGAAGCCTCCAGCAAGACTCACACAGGGCAACCTGCGGGACCAACCATAGCTCTTGGATGTCCCTGCTTGGGCACAGGTGGTGAGATGCCATGGCAGGGTGTGTGCAGTCTGGGACATGGAGGCACATGCAAGTCACACCAGCAGCAGTTTCAGAATGTGTTGGCCTATGCCCAGAAGCCAATTGCCCATTCAGCTTCATTCAAGTGTCTTCAGCAGGTACAGGGCATGCTGGGTGGTATGGAAGAATCCCCCCTACCTGCTAGCTTGGCCAGTGCAGGCTCCAATCCCTGCCCCATTAAAGCGCTAACATATGTGCTCTTTGGTCATGACTTAACCATGAACACTTAAAATAAAGCTCAAAACTTAGAGCACTTCTACCTTGGGCTTCTTGAATATCTGTACTTAGCCTTAGCCTTTAAGGGATTGTTGGGTTAGACAGATTTAATTACTAGCACATTTTTGGCTCATTTAACCTATTAATGAAGAGTTTAGTTTGCAAATGCAACAACAACAATAAAAATACAGGCAGCTGTCAGGGTTGCTGGGCTTGCTTAACATTTCACTGTAGTTCTTTTGTAACTCATTGAAACATAAGAATGGATTGCTCAGTAAAAGTTGACATTTAAAAGAAAGCAAGCATGCTTTTTGTGGTGTTCCTAGCAAAGGGATAAATAAATATCTGCATAAGCTCATTATTGTCAAGCTTATGCTTTTCTTTTTTAATATATATGTAGCAAAAGTAATCAGTTGATTGCAGGGTTTCAAAAATATGGCAATAAAAATGAATTATATCTCTTGGAAAGAGCATGTTGTCTATATATTTGTGTAAAAAGGCTTCATTTTTAATCAAGGTTCCTACTAAACAGAAAGAACAACTCACCAATACCCAAATCCCTTGATGGGAAGGGGCACTGATGAGTGCCAAACTGTAGAAAAGCTCTCCCAAAGGGAAGCCAGAAAGCAGATTTTGATACTCACCTACCACTGAAAAGAAAGGGACTCAGATCTTTTGAAAATTGGCCCTTAGATTGTTCTGTATTTGTTTAAAACCTAGCACAATAGGAACTACTGCAGAGCTACTGACACAAACAACAATGGCAATATAACAGCAACAACAACAACAACAACATCATGCAGTAGGAGCCAGTATGCATCTAGTTTTCTACACTTCAGCCCCCTGATAGTTAGGGTGAAGTTATACATTATACTTAGAACATCCTAAATTTTTTAAATTTTAAGCCATGTTATAGTTAGAATGTGCTCTGAGTAGTCATATATAAAGGGTTAATACTCTTTCTTGCCTGAACAGCTCTCTTTGATTTGCCACTAGAGAGCTGGCGTGCAGGAGTATGGTTAGGAGTCAGGGCACTGGGGCTCTACCCCTGCTCAGAGTGGGCCGAGGGGGGCTGGGACTGGTGTATCCTGAGGTGCTAAAAGACTGCAAATTGTTCATTTTAACTCCATGGAGCAGACAAAAGTTACCTGAACATGAGCTAGGTAGTATGGTTCAGAGTTAACTTTTGCCTGAAGTGGTGTAATTTTGAGATGCTCAGAGGGCACTTAGCATGAGTTAACAAGCTTTAACTAGTGGACATTCATGCTTTAAGTGCCCTTAGTATGGTCTAAGTGTAACGTGTAACTTCACCTTTAAATAGTTTGCAATCCTTAGGCCCCCTCTAAAACAGTGAGACCTGGCATAAGTCCTGTAGCTTTTGAATGAACATTGGTCCATTTTTAACATCCTTCATGAAGGGAAGACACCAACTATGGGCACAATGTTCCAGCAAGGGCCTCACTAAGGCTGTCCACAGAGGTAATATTACCTCCCTACTTTGACTTGCACTTCACCTGCTTAGACATTGAAGTTGGCCAAGGGCGTGTGATGAGAACCAAGAACCAAAAGAGGAGCTTTCATAAAACCCTTGCCTTGGGGAAGTTGGTTAGCATTTTTCCATTGGCTTCAATAGCCAGGATTTAAGCCACTGACTTTATTTAAAACACAACCGGTCTCATTGTTACCCTACCCTGCACTTGCAACCACTTGAGCAGGATGACTCGCATTGTGCATTCACCTGTTAGGGCTTTTTACATTCCCCACTCCACTGCTTGGAAACTCCCCAGTTTGATTGTCAGGCAACTATCAGGTTTTTTTTACTGCCTGCACCTAAAGCTAGTCCTTTAAGTTAGGAAGGGGCTGCTCTTCAAGCAGACACTTTGCTTCAGAAGCAGATAAGTATAGGTTCTGCTATTGTCGTTCACAGCTTGGGAATTTTAATCTATTCTCGCAGCTGGCATGAGGGTCAGGCAAATTGCCGAGGTATTTCTAATGAAAAGTGATGCATGACTCTAATACTTCTATGCAAGGAAACAATTCAATAGAAAACTTGCTGAAAAGGTCAGGGCCCTGTTAAGCATGCAGATAAAGAAAAGTATGACATTTACCTAAACCGTGATAATTAATGAAGGAATATATATTCCTGAAATTAATTTGACAGGGAAGTCTAGTTAAAAATCACAGTACTCGTTGCCCAAAAGTAGCATAGGATTTTTTTTTCAATTTGCATTTTCAATGCAAAAGCATGTAAAATAAACACAGGTTCCTTTGGGGTGCCATGCCTCTGCATAACTTGAATGTCTCATAGGCTTTATATCTCGCAGGATTGCTAGAAATATATTCAGTCTCTATATGAAGGGCTAGAACCCCCAGTGGTGTAAATTAACAGAGACAGACAAAGTCAGTGGAATTACAATGATTTATAGCCAGGGAAGATCTGGCCCTACATCTTCCGGTTACATGTCTCATCAGTCCAACTACCCCAGATTACCACAAATTTTCTACTTGGCCCATCTGATTGCAAAAGGTTACACTGAATGGAAATGTTAGTACCTACAGAAAATGCAATAATGTCTCTCCCAAACTAATAGGAATCTTCACTGTAAATGGCTGGGAAAGCTGAGGGAAATGAAAGGTGCTCTGTGTTTAAATTAGGTGGAATTTCATGCTGGTTGTTTCTGTACAAAACTTGTGCCCTTAGACAGACACATTGCAACCTTCCATTATTTATAACTAAGCACAATCCATATGTTTGAGCCTATAACCTATATTTTCTCTGTAAAGGAGGTGGAATTGAGTCTGTTCTACTGCAGTCAGAGTACATTATATTTTATTCCTAAAGGTCACAACAATAGGGAGAAAAATGTGCTTTCTAAGACATACCCAAATAAAATATTGCAGAGATAATTAGTTGAAAGCTGTCTTTGTAGGGGGAAGTAAATGGCATGGTAGCAGCCTTGGCCCTTAAATAAAAAGTTAGGTTGTGCATCTTCTTCCTGTGACACAGCTGGCATGCCTTCCCAAAGGAGACTGCACTGTTCTGTAGCCCATCCCCTGCATGAAACAAACGCATATGGAACTGTCCATATGTTAGGGACAGAAGTTACACATAAACCAGTTTAGGTAATCAGAAACTGGTTTAAACCTGTAACAGAACAGAAGTTCAGTCCACATAAACACGTTTATGAAACATCTGTCCCAGATCACTTCCTGTTTCAAGTTAAATCCCAGTCCCCCAGCATCCCAGTGTGCTTTCCAGCCCCGTGCTGGCCTGTGCTGTCTGTCTCAGGAGAGAAGGGTTTGAGGGGGCAGGGGAAGAAGACAAGAACTGTCCCCCCCACAGGCAAACCCCAGCTGGGGTCTGGAGCCAGGGAGGGGGGTTAAACTTCGCTTCAGTACAGAACTGGCCTACCCTGCTAAAAACTTACTACTGGCTGTGAGTGTGGACTACAAATCCAAGGAGCACCTGGAAGCAGGAAGAGGAAGTGATGAGCAACTCTCCAGAGTCCTGCTTCTGTGATTCTGGACTACAAATCCCAGAGACCTCAGGGGCAGCAGGAAGAGGAAGCCAACATACAGCCCATGCTGGCTATATGTCAGACAGCTGTGCTCTAGCACTCCCCAGCTTCTGACCTCAGCCATTGCAGACATGTGACTGCATTACCTGAACCAAAAGTAAATGTCTGTCCAGTTGTTTCTCAGCTTAATCTCTGCAGTTTAGACTAACCTGCAAAGACCGAATCAAGTCATCCTCTGGCTTTTTGACTGTCTGTACTTAGCCCTAATCATATGCTCTCCCTTTGTGCAGTCTGGACACTGAGGAGCTGTGCCTGGTGTTGTTTCTGCATACTGAAGAAATGACACAGACCAGAAGCTACTTACATCTCTCCATGACTCCTGGGTACAATCCTCCCATGCCCTATTATTTCACAGACTCCCTGCCACTCCTCACTTTCCCTTCATGGTTGAACCCTCTGTTTTCCACTGCCTCCTCAATTCCTACATGCCAAAGACCCTGTGCACTGCCACTTCCCTGTCCTCCTATGTCATTGCTTTCCATTCATCCCTCTCATGCCAGGGGCCCTGAGTACTTCCCACATTTCCAGGTCTCATGTTCCCCCTCTCAGAATGTTGTCCTCTATCCCTCCACCACAGCTGGGGCTCTGAGTCCCTCTCACTCTTCTCTTTCCCAAGCTGCCCCTCCCTTTACCATTGTTCCCATTATGTACAGTTCAGTCCTTAAAATGTGACATAGGGTGAGATGATCCTTTAAGCAATGCTGGGTTCCACTCACCTTCCCACCTTACTGGCTCATCTTCCTCATAAATCATGGGATTTGACTGAAACATCTGCATAGCCAAATAGGAACCTGGACTGACATTTTTGAAGTTTACCCATCAGTAGCTTTAATTCAGGACTGTGGGCAATATGGAGTTTAGGTCATCATATTCTTTTGGAGTGGCTATATTTACTGTCAGACAACTGTTTTAATATTAAAACATACACTGCTGCAGTGGTATGTTCAAGTTCCTCAGATATAGTTTAGATGGTCATCATCAAACTTAAGGGCAGCTATTATAATGTCATTGCTTCATTCCTTCTGAGCCACTGACTCCTGGTAACAAACATGGTGCAATCCTCACTCAAGACTTTCCTACATCACTCCAGGTAGGCACACACCGAGTAGGTCAAGGCAGTTGGAAATGGTATTTTTCTTACAGAAAATTTGGATAAAAAGAATGTAAAAGTTCATTTACCTACATTTTCCATGGAACAATCTAAATTGTTTTGGTAGAAATTTAAATACCTGAATATTTCAGTATTGACCTAGAAAAAGCCCTACTGAACCCCCTACTGGAGGAGAGAAAGTAGGGGCCCTATCTCAGGGCATCACTGATGATCTAACGACACCCTTAATGTGGAACCTTTGTGAAGTACAATGTGTCAACACTGAAGTCCTGATGCATCTTGCACAACTTCATTCAGCTCATCAGTCTGTGTATGAAAATAATGGTCTTGTCTCTGCACATGAATTAGATTATGTTGTTGAAGAAAGTGATTATCTGACAGATAATTTGATTTTTTTGCTTTGTCAATATCAGTTTATACCTTGTTGGAGAGACTATCAGATAGACAGTTTTTTTTCTGCCTAACATAGCAGCATGGTATGCAATGGTTACTTTTCTGTCCCTTTCCCATGGAGTGTATGACTGTACACAGTAAGTAGGAATTTATCTCATGCATTTATTTAGTGTTACTTCACTTTAACAGCTAGCCATGTCTACAAGATATGCCAGCATGGGGCTAGTTGCGATGGAAGTGGAACATCCAGGGGTTGCTTTCTTTTGTCTTTGACTATGTTCACTAGGATTTTGCAAAGTGGTTCCCAGAATTCCAAATATCTGGAGAATGGATTTTTAAGCAGCACAACTTAACTAACTATCAGGGTTGGGTGGTTCAGGGAGAAGCCAAAATAGCTAAATTTAGCCTGAATTTGGAACTTGCATTCTACAGTGGAATCCTACACTTTGGAAATGTATATGGAAAGAAGCAGCTGAATCCTTCCATAAGGCCATCTTCCTTCTGAGAAACATCCCATTCTCTTCCTCAACTGCTTTTTCAGGCAAAGCCCTAGTGAGAAAAGCAATTGGAGTCTTTCTGGATGCCAGTTTCCTAATGCCATGACTTTGCCTCTGGAACAAAGGATGTGACCAAATTCCCACTTGATAAATCTTCCTGCTATTGTCCCATGATAAAAGAACTCTAATCCTGTACCCTGCCAGCTGCTCAATTTTTGTCTCCTTTCCTACTTTCAAGATCCACAAACTTTTCATTACTCCATTACCATAAACATTTCTTACTGGCCAAACCCCACGGATTCCCTTCTCATTGACAGGCCCACCAACCTAAAGCCTTTCCTAGCATTCAAAAAGCTGGGATGCAGAGACCAGTGAATAATGGGAAAAATAAAATAGTTACTGAAGTGAGGAAGAGAGGAGACACTTTCCCTGGTTCTTTGGGCAGCTGCTTTTGCCCAGTCTGCTCCCTTCAGGGCAGGGAGGCAGCTGACACACTGCACAGAAGCAGTTGGAGTAGCCACTGCCCCTTGATCACCCCAGTCCAAACTCATCCCCTGTCAAGGTCTTGACCTTTGATTGAGGTCAAGGAACTGCAGGAGGGTGTGATGTCACAGGGATAAGTGCAAATGTCACACAGATGTGTGTAGCACTTGGAAAGCCTACAAATCACAAGGCTGGAGTAATTATCCCCTAGTCACAAGCAATGAGCAAGCCTGGCACACAGCAGTGTACAGGGACTGCAACTATGAAGAAGCAGAAAGGGAAGGAAGGAAGAAAGGGTTCTTTCATTCTCCTTTTCACCACCAATTGGCCTGAATGAGAACTTCAGAGCTGAGCCATCCATTTATTAGCATCAATGCAATGCAAGTGATTGCAAAGTCAGCACTGTTTACAAATGTGGCTTTTCCTCTCCCTCACAGCTACCTCTCATTAATGAACAATTATCTGCCCGCCCCCCCCCCCCCAATTAAACTGGGCAATTGGTTATCCTTTTAGAAGGTGATAAACAACTCAAATAAGACACCACTTTTGCAGCTATCTTTCTGAATGTAATAGTATCCAGTAATGAATCATCAGTTACATCTCATTTACAAGAAAACTGGATTACGTTGTTAAAGGAAACAGTGATCTTGTAAGACAGTGAACAAATATGCTGTGCCAGGAAGGGCACAATACCTGTCCTCATTTCAAACTCTGCAAGTTTAGCTTAAAGCCCACTAGTGCCATCTCTAAAGTCCTTAATGGGGACAAGCAGCATCTTTAAAAATAGTGCCTCACAGCTGGGGAAAAAACATCTATCCAATCTACATTTTGCCAATGCCTCTTTTGAAGCAAGAGGGCTTGAGGGAATACCCTGGAACTATGGCCATAAGGTGAGACAGAAGGAACAGATACTTCTCTCCCTGCCTCTTAACTGCGTGCCTCATTTCAGAGCCAAATATCCTACCTCCTCTATCCCATACGCACTGGCACTCTTTACTTTCACAATTATTATGAATCACTTCTATCAGAGATGCAGAATCATTAGCTTCTAATTATAGGAAATATTATGTAGGATGAAGAATTCTCATCACTTTTAGCTTTTTTCCCTAAGTATCTGTTCATGCGTTTAATACTTGGTGGTCTAAAGTGGGCAAGGTGAATAGATGATACTGAGAAATTATCATTTGTAAAGTTTGTCATTTATGGCACTGACCATACAAATAGTTCATTCATTGCTTCACCACATCAATATTGCTGGGGATCTCTTTGGTCTTTCTCATCTCAGATTGCAGTTTAACACTTATTATTATCTGTGCCACTGAAGCACATAAGAGCCTGAACCATAGACCAGGATGCTATTGTGCTAGCCCAAGTACAAACAAAACAAAGAGATAGCCTGGTACCTCATACTTACAATACTCTTTATTCTGCTGAGTCATGTTTTTGTAATTTGTAAAGGAGATGTCTATGGCTATGCCATCGATACTTCTCATAGGAAAACATCCTATGGTACCAAACTGCTATGCACATCATAACCTATAATTCATGGGTGTAAAAACACTGGGAGGAAGGATGCCCCAAAGATGAAGTTGGTAGTCTAAAATCCAGACAATCCTGATTCAGTTTATACAGGATGTATTGTAAACTTAAAGTATACAGGCATTGGCATTAACAGACTCAAAAGAAAGTAACATTCACACATACAGCTTCAACACTTTCACATCTCACACATCTCATTCATGGTTTGGAAGGCAGCAGCCAGAAGGGGACTTTCCTATAAGCCCAGGTTCCCTCAGTGAAAGGGAGTACTGGCTATACACCTTTCCTCCATCACCTCTTCCATCCAAGCTTGCAAGTGTGAAATGAAATAGAATCTCTATACAGTACAGCATTATTAGAAGATTTCTTGATGTGGGCACTCATCCAGCAGCTCTCAAACCCAATTTTAGGACAGCTCTTCAGTGCTCCATGTCACGTTTTGTATCATCATCCATTTAATTATACAGATAATAGGTTTGGGAACAGGTCCTTCATGAGCCCCTGACAATAGGCACCAGTTGAAGATCTGCCCCAATAATATTCATGTTATTCTTAAGGAAGCTGCTACCATGTGATGCCTAACCAACCATCAGTAGTACCCACTTGACATAGCAAGAGCAATCTTAGCTGAGAGCCTCCTCACTCTGTTTACTCAGCTTCAAAATGACAAGTTAAGAAACAAAAGTGTTGCTGAAAACACAATTACAGCTTGTCTTAATAAAGTACTCAAATATTTTAGGTGCCATCCATTAAATCAAAAATAGTATCATAATATGTAAACAACCTTCAACAGGGAAAAAAAGTTGTCATTAAGGCACTGACAAGTTCATGTGGAAGGAAATGCTTCATTATGAATTACAGCTGACTCTTCAAAGTCAGGGAGAATAGACTCCATTTATTATTATTTGGTTAAGTTACTGCCTGAAGGCTACAGACCTGATTTTTAAAGGCATTTAGGTGCTTAAAGATGCAGATAAGTGCAAGCACCTTAGTATGATTTTGCATGTCCTGCTAGACCCTTTGGTGCCTAGCTGCAGGTTTAAGCATCTAAATATTTTTTTTTAAATCTTCACCCCCCCCCCACTCCTACCTGGGGCCCATACATAGTAATGTAAAGTCCCAGCTTGAAATACCCTCCAATTTAAACAGATAGGACAGCTAACAGTTGGGGAAAATAAAGTATTACTATCTTCCTTTTAACAGATGAGGAACTGAAGCCCAAAGGGTCTGCAGGCCAGATCTAAATCAGTCAACCTGGCACCCAAACAGTTATTTGGTGGAATTGAGGTGTCACGTCCCTGAACAGAATCCAGACAGACCCTGGCCCAGAGGCCACAAAGCAGTTCAGACGTTTCCATTTTGGCCCAACAAGATCCTCAGGCTTCTACACTGGGTCTTCTGAGGAAGCTCAGAGATGCTCCATCTTGAAAAGCAAAGTAGCTAAATCCTGCCTAAGCTCCACTGCAACCCAGATCACAGCCAGAAGGTACAGAAAGTCTGCCTAAGTACCTGACCTGATAGTGCCAACAGGGTGTACTTATCTCACACCTACAGTGTTAAGCTCAATGAAGTACACAGCAGTCACAGTCACTTGTTCTCACTCAAGAATGTG
This sequence comes from Alligator mississippiensis, assembly GCF_030867095.1. Taxonomy (NCBI): domain Eukaryota; kingdom Metazoa; phylum Chordata; order Crocodylia; family Alligatoridae; genus Alligator; species Alligator mississippiensis. Next base: position 139,742,557 of record NC_081825.1, on the reverse strand, counting down.
GTTAGTAGAGGTGCTGGTACTGCTATTAACCACTTGTATAATATCCCATTGGATAAAGTACTCCCTCAGGATGGGGAAGCCCTCGGTTATAGGCCTTCCTCAGCCAGAAAGACCAAGGGAGGTCTACTAGAGTGTCCAATATTCTTGGTCAGGGCAGCCTTTCTTTGGCAGTCAAGAGTGAAAGAGCCATTGGACCAGAAAGAGAAAAAGCAAAAGGGAGCATGATTCTGTGGTCCAGAAACAAGGGTGCTTCCTAAGTTGTGGTACCAATGGTCAGGCCTCTTTCTGTTGTAATGGACTGTAACATCATGGCAGGAACTATAATTTTCAGCAGGCTGCTGGGGAAAGAAGAAGGAATTGGAGGGGGAGCCATGCATGAAAAAATGGTTTGGTGGGGAGAGAAAAAGAAGCAACAGTTGGCAAGACATGCTGAGACCCAGGATTTGTAGTGGGGCTGACTGTGCAAGGCAAAGCAGCAGGACTCAGACAGGGAACCTGGGTACACAGCAATTAAGCATTCTGTGAGATTAAAGACTGGTTTAAGAGCCCCCCTGGAGTTAAGGGACGATTTGAAGTTTCTTCAGTGTATTGAACCATGTTGTTAATGTTCCCTATTTGTTGTGTGTCAGGTTTCCCAGTGGCAGTCCACACACTGGTTGTAAAAGTTCAGAAGTGATTGATGGGGCCTTCTCTTTCCCCACTGATCGGGTGATGGTGGGGAGAAGGGTTGCCTTGCCCCTATTCAGGGCAAGGCAAAGAACTGGCCCAGAAAGAGAACTCACCATCTCTCTCCGGACTGGTCTATTTACCAGCTGTGGGCAGAACCCCTGGAAGGAATAAAAAAAGTAGCATGCCGGGCTCACAGGAGGTGCTGATGAGGAATAAAGAAGATGGGGCCATGAACAGCTGGTAAGAGCTGACTAGCAGGGGGGAGCAGTTGCCCCAGAGGAGCCCTGAAGCCACGGGTGGTACTCAACGCACAGGCGGCGCACAGAGGGTCCTGGTTGGGACTGGGGCGGTGTGCAGAGGGTCCCCGGTGAGGATCCTCAACCCTGGAGCTGCAGGTGGAGGCTTGGGGCCTCTGCCCCTCCTGGCAGGAGGCCCCATTCAGTGCACGGGGTGGTGCATGGAGGGTCCCGAAGCAGGGCAGAGCCTGGGAGCTGCAGGTGGCGACTTGAGATCCCCCACCACTATTTCCCCCCGGCATGCAGCCGGGATCCCAGTGTACAGGTCAGTACACAAAGGGTCTTGGAGGGATGGGATACCTTAGTGGACACAAGGCAGCTGGGTTCCCCAACCCTGAGCAGAAGGCAGGGCCCCAGTGGGGAGGGAGCCCAGGGACCTCAAATGGGACTAGGATGGGAGAGTTCCTGAGTGGCTGGGAAGGATGCTCGGCTTCTGGGAACTTAGGACAGTCCCCTGGCCCCCTGTGAGGGGGCTAAGTAATTGGGAGAAGGATTCCCTTACTCCCAACACCCCCACCTTTTCCTTCTACTTTGGTGACCTGGGGTTGGGGTATCTGTGTGGGCTAAAGGGACTGCAGGGGCTCAAGGACCCTAGGGCTTCAGATCCCTCTGCTCTTTCCCTTCCTGTTGGTAGATGGGGAGCTGTGTCTTACATTTTGGAACAATATACCTCATACTTTGTCATTCAACATGTGTCTTTAGAGTTTAAGTCTGCATACCAGTTACTGAGCCTTTTTGCTCTCCAGGTTTCCTCCCAGGCATTCAGAGGGTGTTCTCCAAGTTGTACCCCTAATACCTATAGTGCCTAATCCCCCCTGTCCATATGGTATATTTTAATCCTGTTCTTTATCGTTAAAGTCATGTATGGTTAAGCTTCAACAGGTGTCCTGGCTTTGCTCTATAGGAAAAGGAGAGGAGCTGTTTGCTCTAAGCAGCCCCACCTCCCACAGTGCATCTATACCTGCTAGAATCCCTTCAATTGGAGAGGAAGTACCTCACCTGTGTACCACCCAGGTTACCGTTATCTTGCTATCTGTTCCAGAACGGTTTTATCACTGAGTCATTATTATTGTCTGTCATGTATATTCTAAATGTATGTAGCTTAATGTTTAGTCACCCATGATTTTCCCAATCTCCGTAGCCCACTGGCCTGTGACCCTATCCCCTAAAATCTCCCATATAAAATTTAGAGCCCACCTTTTGGCTCCTGTGAAGCTTCTGGGGTTCAGGACACTGTCTTTTATCCAATAACTAATATCAAACACATGAACAGTCCTGGAAACAGGGCCCAGACCCTCAGAATCTCCCATCTGAGGGCAGTGCCCTCCTAACTGGGCTACATAGTCATTCAGTCAGCCTGGAAACATGCAGTCTTTCCTTCTGGCCCCAAGACTTTTGCACTCTTGGCTACCTAGTAGCTTATATTCAACAGAAGAGGTAAAGGATGTTCACACCCAGCTTTTTCTGTAGTGAGGTGACTAGGATAATTTGCTGAGGGAGGATATTCCTGGGTGAGTGCTTTAATGACTAATTTATTAAACAAAAGCTGGGCAGCGTAACTGCTAAAACATTAGGTGCCTCCCGTTTGGGCATCCTTGATCCTGACTAGATGGAGGTATCTAGCGTGCAATGCCGAGTCAGGTGTCTAAGTGTAGAGCGAGAATGGGACTTCAGACACACACTGACTGGCAGACTCAGGTGCTGGCGCTGGCCCCAGCTAGCAGCAGCAGCATGCCGTCATACCAAGCGCAGAGAGCAGCATGCCACCCCGGGAGGAGTCTGGCACAGCTGCACAGCCATCCCAGTGGGTGCGGGCCCCCGGATCTGCATGCAGGATGACAGCATGATGCTGCTGCCGGCAAGTTTCATAGTAGCTAGGGTCAGGAGGGACCTGAACAGATCATCTAGCCTGACCCCCTGCCCCAGGCAGGAATGAATGCTGGGTTCACAAGACCCCAGACAGGTGATCATCCAACGTCTTCTTGAATTTGCCCAAGGTAGGGGCGAGGACCACTTCCCTGGGAAATTGGTTCCAGATTTTGGCCACCCTAACTGTAAAATATTGCCTTCTGATCTCTAACTTAACCTATTCTCCATCAGCTTATGACCATTGTTCCTTGTCACCCCAGGTGGTGCTGGGGAGAAAAGGGCTCTGCCTATTTGCTGTTGATCTCCCCTGATGAGCTTGTAGGCAGCCACCAGGTCCCCCCTCAGCCTCCTCTTGCTCAGGCTGAACAGGTTCAGGTCCCTCAGTCTTTCCTCATAGGGCCTGTCCTTGCTGCCCTCTCACCAAGCGGGTGGCCCTCCTCTGAACCCTCTCCAGGCAGTCATCCCTTTTGAAGTGTGGAGCCCAGAACTGGATGCAGTACTCCAACTGTGGCCTGACCAAAGTCATATAGAGGGGGAGTATCACCTCTCTGGACTGGCTTGAGATGCACCTTTGGATGCATGACAAGGCATGGCTGGCCTTGCTGGCTGTGGTCCGGTATTGGCAGCTCATGTTCATCTTGGAGTCAATGATGACTCCAAAATCCCTTTCTGCCTCTGTGCTTTCAAGAAGGGACCTCCCCAGCCTGTATGTATGCTGTGGATTCCTTCTTCCAAGGTGCAGAACCCTGCATTTGTCTTCGTTGAACCCCATCCTATTCTCATCTGCCCACTTTTGTGATACTAGTTTAGTTTTGCTTTGAACAGTTTGAGGTGCAATTTCATAAAAACCCCTGCAGCTATCTCCTTGCATCTTGGCAGGCTTCATGGCCTCAGCAGGGGCTACTATGCCTGCAAGTTTAATCTGAATCAGGCAAGAAATCATAAAGCTATAGGCAGTTGTGTGATTTCCCCATTATAGCCTATACCCGAAACACTGAAACACTGTCAAAATTCCAAAACAGCTCCAAAACAGTTTAGGTCAAAATGAAACCAACAGTGATTCGAAAGATTTAAAAAAATCACTGTCCCTCCAAAGCACCTAATTTGAAATGAAACGAAACACAGCCATTTCGGGCAGCCCTATGAAACACCAAAACAAAACACTGTCCCTCCAAAATGCTGAATCCAAAACTGAAATGAAATGCAGACGTTTTGCACAGCCCTATTGGACATGTGCTCTACAGCTTGATAGGAATTGGTACTAGGTCTAATACTAGAGGAGGGTGACTTTAAACTAGGTTTTTGATCAGCAGGAGTGAGAAAAGCCAGTCTGAGGATGATGGGGCCATGGTTTTATTGTCCAGTTGGGCAAACAAATAAGGCAATGCATCTTCCATCAGAACCTTGCCAGACACCCAGAACCGAGAAATATATCCCTCTAAGAAAATGAGTCAGACAGGTCTTGCTAGTTCTCCTGACCACATGGATGGTAAATGTTATATGTTCAGAGAACCAAAATTGTTAGCATGCCACTTTCACCATGATATGCAACCAGCTAAATATGTTTGAAAACAGGAGGATAATATATACATTCACTGCTTTTTTGCAGCCATCCTACCAGTAAGAGCAATGATAAAAACAACATTTGAGTGAAGGTTGCTAGACTACGACCTGAGCTGTGAAAACAAAGAGAATAAGCAGTTAGATCCACATGCACAGTCTGTATTCTAAATATTAGTAGTAGGGGGTCTACTTAAATCACAGGAGGACATACCAATTTTCATGGGCTGGCCATGATGTAAAGTTCTTATTCCACAGTCATTTTACGGTGACCCCGCCCCTCGACCCTAATTGGCAGAGAGGCCCCAGAGGAGAGATGGGACAATGGGTGCCCACCATCTTGATTGCTGGCTGCCCTTCATGTGGCCTCAACCCTCAGTGCTGATTGATGAAGAAGCCCCAGAGGGAGGAGAGGTGAGGGGTGGTCACCATCTTGATTGTTGGCTGCCCTTTGTGCAGTCCCACCCCTTGGTGCTGATTGGCGGAGGCGCCCAGGGGGCAGAAGGGATGAGGGGGTAACTGCCATCTTGATTGCTGGCTGTCCTTCATGTAGCCCCACCCCTGATCACTGATTGGCAGAGAGGCTTGGGGGTGGGGGAGAAGAGAGAAGGGGGTGGATGCCATCTTGTCTACTACCCTTCACGCCATCCCATCAGCCAGCACCTTCTCGTCCTGGAAGCGAGCATTTAATTAAAAACAATTTTTGGGGGGGGTCATTGTGCAGATTTTGTGGACAATTCCGGATTTTATGGTTTCTGCAAAATCCACAAAACCGTGATTAAGTAGATTAACCGTGATTAAGTACTCTTCAGCTCCATTCTTACCCTTAGCTTCATTTCTCTCAGCAACTACCTCCGTTCTCCTTCAAAACAGTCAATAGCCAGCCTGTGCTCCTGCACTGCTTACTGGTTATAATTTCAGCTGTTTTCATGGTTAACAGATTACTTATGGCTTTCACAAATTCCACTATACATAGTTTTATATGTTGTGTGCAAGTGAAGCACAGTACTGGATTGCCAAGGGGACTGTTTTTTTTGGTACCACTTAAAGAATCTATTATTAGTGATTATTTGAAATTTAGTATTAATTTTCATAAAGAAATTAGAGAAATGAGACATGCATCAGGCCACATATAAGGATCTGTTACCGCTAATTATAGGATTTGTTACTGCTCCCTTCCTTTCTTTTTCTGTCTTATAAATACAATAACACCACATTAAGCCTTATGCTAATAGAGCATTTAAAGATATAACTCCATAGTGTTATAGGTGAGGAAATGCAAAATTCAAGATCCTAATAATTATGCTGACTCAGCCTATTCATATACCCTATATGTTCTTCTAAGCACCCATACTATTGAATATTTGGTGTAAAGCTGATTGGAAAACAGGCATTTCACCATGAATGATTTTGACTTTTTAGCAAAGTATAAAAATTGAAATATTTTGGCTGAAAATTTCTTTCAAAAAGTTGGCATTGTGCATTCCAGAAGTTCCAGTTCAGGCTCTTATATTCATATTATGGGCTGGGCTCTTTGTCGTGGGAATGTAGTCTACACAGAGAATCAGCCTAGTTCCATTTTAAGTAAAAACATTTAATTTTTGGTCATAGCATTTTCATTTTGAGTCAAGATCTTTTTTTGTTTTGTGGTGTCAGGTTTTTCCTTTTGTCAAATACCAGCATTTTCTGTGGGAAGCATGCACAATTTTTAGAAGATTATAAATAAATAAATAAATTCAACTCTCTCCCCCCCACCAATTTTAATGAAAGCTTTTTGACTAGCTTTCATTTTCTTTGTGCCCAAAGAATATACTGTTCCGTATGTATGCCTTTGGGACTTTTTAGTTTTAAAAAGGGTGGAGAGAACCAGGACTATCATGTGCAACAATGTCAACACAATTATTAGCACCTTAACTTTGCATTCCTGTCCTTTTACTGTTCATAGCTGCAAATGCACCTATGTGTTCCCATTATGTTAACATAATCAATTGCATTTAAGGACTGATGGACCTGGGTAGGTACAAGGGGAAGACAGAGAAGGGATCCCTCCCCATCTCCTATGTTCAGGGACCAACTGTGATCCTGGTTCATTATGGTTCTTGATCACCTGGATCTTCAAGATTGACCATGGCTATGCAGAGCAAGGTCATATTACATCCTTCACATGAGGATACATCTGGTGCTCAGATGCAACAAGAGCTGAGCTTTAGCACTTCCATTTCCAGCAGAGTATCATATTAATATATCTCCTGATTGAAGTTTGATTTTTTTTTTTTTACTGTCACATTGGAACAAAGAAAAATGCTTCAAGGAATGGGCAAAATAGGATGCTGAAAGAAGGAAAGATGAAAGTTGCTGTGTAGGTCTGATCAGCTTTGTTCTGCCAGTGCTCACTGCCACTTCACCACATCTGCCCTGCGCTCTGAGCTGTGCCTCCATTGTTGTTCCCTGGATGGCTAGACCACTAGTAACCACAGCCTTGCAATGGGAGTTTCCTTCAGATATTTTTATGAGGCATGAAAGAAACTCTCTGCTAGCAATAGTGAGCAGCTTTCAAATAATTATTTTCCAATGGACTCTGAGAAGCTCTCAATAACTATGCTAGGTGTTGGAAGCTGGGATTCTGTACCCTCATTTGGAGGGGGGGAAATGCAGACATGTTGTGGTATTTTTCTCCAAAAAGGAGGAAGTATAGGTTCAGAGCAGCTGTACTGGGGAACAGGATAAAGACACTATTGTTCATTTTAGAAGAACTGGCATAACTAATACAATGACCCAGTGGGAATTTTGACTCAGCAAGAATAGCAGCATTGTCAACCGGGCAAAATTAGAATTGGGCTACTGCATTTTTCCTAAATTCCCACCCCCTGACTTAATGTGTTCTTGTTCACTTACTATCAAACCCTTATACTGTATTCCTATTCACTGGCAAACAGCTGTCACAATAGGTGGCTTGTATTTAAGTGGTGGGTGAAGAAACTTTTTTGGTATTGCAAATTCAGTATATAAAACCTTTCCAAACATACATATAGATGTTGCTTACTTTCATAGAAATTTGGGATGGAAGGGACCCTGGAGGATCATTGAGTCCAGCCCCCTGCCCCAGGGGCAAGAACTCAGCAGGGACCATAGGATCCCAGCAAGATAAACATCCAAATGTGTCTTGAAGGCGTTCAAAGTGGGTGCTGTGGTGGCATCTCTGGCGGCAGTCTGTTTCAAACCTTGGAGGCTTGGACAGTAAAGAAGTTCTTCCTTATGTCCAGCCTGAATCGGTCTTGGAGGAGTTTGTGACCGTTCAATCTTGTCACCCCCTGGGGCGCTCTGGTGAACAGACGTTCCCCCAGATCCTGGTGAACACCCCTGATACACTTACAGGTGCCCACCAGGTTGCCCCAAGCCTGCTCTTTTCCAGGCTGAAGAGTCCCATGGCTCTCAGCCTCTCTTTATAAGGTCTGTTTATCTGACCTCTGATCATGCGCGTGGCTCTTCTCTGCACTCTCTCAAGCTTCTCTACATACTTTTTGAATTGTGGAGCCCAAAACCGGATGCAGTACTCCAGCTGCAGCCTTACCAAGGCTGAGTACAATGGAAGAATGATGTCCTGGCATTTGCTTGAGAAAATTTGCTTGTATTCAAAGACAGACTAAGGAACCTTCTGGATAAAAGGAACTACCTACATATAAGACTGTACTTTTTCCCCTTTTCACTTGTGTCAGAACAAATCAGGAGACACTCCCCCAAGATCAGTGGTGTAAGTGATCATCATCAATAAATTATCCATAGGGGAAATGGAACTTAAACCTCATAAATTGAATATATAATTTGTAAAGCTGCAGCTCAGTATGGAGAACTGAAACAGCCATCACAAAACAGTCCTATGACTATAGATTAGATAGACCTGAGGATTTTGTGAAAACCTGTATGGTATTACCCCAGCTCACTCTGATAAGTGTAGCTAGTGTATTTTGTAATGTCATCCATAAATACAGTAGAGCAGGAGTTCCCAATCTGTGGTACGGGTACCACCAGCAGTATGCAGACAACCTGTCAGTGGTACCATTGGCAATGCATAGGGGGTGCACACAGGTGCACGTGCACCCCCTGAGATTGGCTGTGCCCCCCCAGGAGAAGTGCTGGTGGCACTTCTGAGTTTGCTGCTGGCATTCCCCCCACCCCCCCAGTCTGCTGCTGGTGGACCCCTCCCCCCCCGTTTGGCGATTGGCTGCTGGGGGACACCCCCCCAGTTGGTGATCGGCCGCTGGTGTCCCCCCAGTATTAGGAGGCACCAGTTGCCCATGAGTGGTACGCATTAACAGATTGATTATAATTACTTTATATGACAAAAATGTGTTGGTGGTACTTAAGGCTGAACTGAAAAATTTACTGGTGGTACTTAAGGTTGTATCATTTTAAATTGTTGGTGTGCAATCTGTCAAGAGTTTGGGAACCACTGCACTAGAGCACTATAATGCTATTATTACAGGTGATTCATAGGAACATAGGCACTGACATCCCAGATCAGACCAGGGATCCATCTTCCAAGTATAGGGGATGTTTAGGAATCCTTCCTAGTATAATGCTGGCTGATCCCACTGTCTCTATATGTGTCCCTTCTTTATGTGAATTCTCTTAATCGCTTGGCCTCAATAATACTTTGTAGCAAAGAACAGGGCAAATTTCTGCTCGCAGTTACAAATGTGCAACCCCGTTGACTTGCATACATGTACCTGAAACCAGGTTTTGGCCTTTATACAGTATATGTGGAATACATGTTTGAAATGCCAGAGTCTAAAAGGTTATAGGGCAAACAGATTTCAATTAACTAATGTCTACCCTTCTCAAGAAAAGAGAAAGTTGGAAGGTTTGAGCTGCTTATTACAAAGTCATTGCTGCTTCTTCAATAACTCATTTTGATATTTTGTAATTTGCAAAAATGTGCCTTTGTGATCCCACAGGCTCTTAACTACTTTGTAATGAGTGTGTATGAACAGATGGAAAATGTTTTCAGTTTCAGAGAGAACCACTAATGGATGTCACCAGCTATTAGAAAAGCTCAGGTGGCTCCATTTTGGGAAAATAGGTATTGTCATAAACCTCTTCATTTTTAATGAAATGTTTGCTCATTTATACCTAGATGGTAAGTGTAAGACTGCCTGCACTAGTCAAAACAGATTAGGATTTGCGCTGGAAATTATCTACTGTTAAATAGTCCAGAACCTCAATTCCAAGCATTTCACCTGAAAATAACAAAACATACTTGTAGGTCACTTCAGTATGAGGAAAAATTAATCACTGGAAAATATTTAATTCAGTAAGGTTAGATTTCTTTTCCCCTCATAGTCATAGGCATATTTTAAAAAATGTCTGCTTTTTTGTCTGGAAATCAAGAACTATGTCTAACTTCACTGCAGAAAGGAATGGTTGTTCTTCTTATGATCTGACTAAGTTTGCTTTATCTTGCTTGATTTCTAGCATCAGTCTACCTGGGATTTAGTAAGTTCACTCATCACAGACTAACCTCAGACATAAAGCGCTTCACAGGAATTTGCTTAGGCTACAGAGTTATGGGATGTGATGTGAGAGTTAAGTTCATTCTGGTAGACATCAGTGGAGATGGATGAGGAGTCCTGCTTCTGGTTGTGAACTGAAAAATGAATAAGGAGATGCCAGGGAGTCTGAAATCTCCCTGTCTCCTCTGCCTATGACAAAAGCTAGATTTCAAGTATGTACATCACTCCAATGCGCCCCTGCACTCCCACTCTGCTCCGTCATTAGATCACATGAAGTGGTTGCACTTGGACACTCACACTGAGGTTTGTGCTACATGAGATTCAGTCAATATATAAGCCCACCTTGCTTTGCTTTGTTCAAACTGTCATTTGCTGTATAAAAATGGGTGAGCTACATCTTACATTAGCCCCATGGAAGCCTGCTTACCTGGGTGCATGAGTATGAGAAGCAGATTGTAGACCAGAGTGCAGAATATAGGCATTCATAAAAGCAACAGCAATATAACCCATTGATGAGAGTATGGCTCAGGTCATAGGGGCACAGAACTGGAAGGGATTTTCAGGATCACCAAGTCCTGTCCCTTCTGTCACAGGTAACCATGTGACAGCTGTAGCAGCTCCTCCATTTAGCTTTGGAGTTCTCTGCCTCAGCCTTGGTTGTGTTAATCAAGAGGACAGCAATCGTGTTGAGGGCAAGGGTGAGAAAATCTCATAAGGCCACCTGTCCAGAGACACTCCTTGATGGGTGGGTGGGCAGAGCTCAGAGCTTAAGCCATTTTTCAGCCATTCAGAAATGGATTTTCCTGTGTGAGATTCCCTCAAGCAACAGAGGGAGGGAGGAAACAGGGGTTTGTGCCATGCCATTTTCAAAGGCTGGAATAGGAAGAGGGGACTGTGTGGACCTGAACGGGCCCAGCAAAACTTTGGGTATGGGTCAGACCATGTGGAGGAGCCCTGCAGCAGGGTGGACATGGGCAACTTCTTTCATATTCTGTCCTTTTCCTCTCAGTCTTCCCAGGTTGGCCACCAACGTCCTGCCCTTGCTCCATTCATCAAATATGCTCTTTGAAAACAATTTTTCTACAACATTTCAAAGAAAAAATAATAATTTCAACTGCAACCCCCCCTCTCCTCCAACAATGAGACCAGACATTTCATATTTGTTCACCTCCTTGTCTCCTTGTTTGCTCCCAGTTCTGCAGTGAAATGAACATTATTTTGGGTTTCCCTCTGCTTTTCCCTCTCCAGCTCTAGAAAGCTTCTCCAAATTTTGAAGAATTCCAAAATGATAATGTTCCAGAGCTTAAATTTGCTTTTTTTGCCACTTTTTATTGCAAAATTTTGATCAAAATAAAAGTTTTTTGCTCAAAAATCCATTGAATCAAAAAAAATTGACAAAACCATTTCAAGCCCCTTTTCTGTTCAAACAGAATGCCTTTGCTGATCCTTTCTCCCCAGAGACAATAGATGGGGTTAGAAACTTTTGCCCTGGTGGATACTACATCTCCTTTAAATGGTATCTAATTCCATATTATTTTCTCTTCAACTGTGTGACTGAGTTTGTTTTAGGTTTATTTTATTTCAATTCATCTGCCAGCGGCAGAATAAGAAATCTCAGGAACAGCTGTGCTATGGAGAGCCCCGTAGCCAGGCCCATAAAAGTGGCAGATAAACCGAAGAAACACTGCTCCAAATGCACAGAATAGCAGGCACTCTGCCTTTCTCCATCTCCGCAAAGAAACTAACAGATGCCTTTTTTCTATCCAGTCTGTTGGATTTCACAAGAGGCAAAGAAAATCAGCTGTCAGACTCAGATGGCATGTCCTAAAATCAGACTAGGTCTTCTACTGTGAAGAAGGGAGAATGAGAAAGAAGGTGCCTAAACCAGAAAGGGAGGTACTGTTTCACTGAGCATTAATAAAAGTGATTTTCAGAAAGGGCTTCTTAAATATACCAGCCAACTGGCTCTCAAGAATAGCTTTCCAGCATTTTGACTATAAACAGACATTGCATCTGTCCCTGGAGAAAACCCTTTGTCTTGGCATAGTACAGACATACACATCCATGGTCCAGCCTTAAGTTCTTCTTCAGTATGCCAGGTAAAATGTACTAACACTTTTTTCCGCAAGATATCCTGTTGTACATCTGTATGGTTATTGTGGCTCATTCCAGGAAGAAGCTAGTCAGGCTGTGTGCTCACTGGCCACCTACCAGCAAAGGAACAGCAATGCAGTTTGGAAGGGTGACATCTGTAGAGGACAGTACCAAGTCAGTTTTAATTTGGGTAAAATGCCAGGACAACCAACCTTGGGTCAAATGTGACATTTGTTTACAGTTTTGTATTCCACATTATTCAGGTGAGACAGGCAGTTAGCTGTTAGTCTGAATTTAGGTAGAAGGCAGAGGACAGTGGCACTACATAGACTAACTCATTCAGAGAGGCATGAGATTTTGTAGGATACAGCCTACTTTGTCAGATGATATGAACAGATAAAGTCATTTCAATGCAAATGACAGAGAAAGGTGGAAAAAAGGAGGGGCCAGATGGACAGGCAAAGGTGGGTTGAGGAAACCAAAAGGGATAAACAAAGCAGTTAACCCATTGAGGGACATGGGGGTCGCAAGCACTAGTTAAAATGGGGTCTTTCAAAGATCGACTAGTCTGCTTTACCTGGGTAGAAGAAAATTAAGTGGTGCTATTTTTGAGATAGAGTCCAGCATGGAAGTCACAGCTGTGATGGCCCATGATGGTGGGAGGGCTGCTAAGTAGTCATTTTTATACAGCTCTGCCTCACGGAGCATGCAGCAGTACAATTCACAGTGCCAAAGCAAGGCTTGGCTGTGTTACACATTATACTTAGGACATGTTAACTGCATTTAAAACATGAGCGTCCATGTGTTCAAGCATGCAACCCCATGCTAAGTGTGCCCATATCATAACGAAGTTAGGACTTTTTGAGGAAGGAGTATCTCCAGATTGTATTAAGTAACATGTTCAGCTGTCATCAGACTGCTCTATGGTGATAACACAAATTCAAGATTTCTGTGAACTGCCAGACCTGGGATCAATAATCAGCTGATATTCAGCCCCAGCCTCCAACACCACACTGGAGCTGATTCAAGACTGCCAGTGGCAGAGACCTGACTTTCCCCTCAGCTCCAGTGGCAAGAGATGTACTCTTTTGGGCTCAGGTCCCCATGCCACCAACCACCAGCAGCAGCAAGACCTGGATCAGATCACTCTGGTGTGCAAGGGGTAGGTGCTTTCAGGCAGGGCAGTGCTGGGCATAAGGAAGGAAGGGTGTAGTCTCTGGGTGTGGGGGGTGTGTATCCTCATAGGCAGACATGTGAGCTATGGCTCTCCATGCCACGGTTAGACAGGGCTCCAGCTCTGTCCAAATTTGGCTGAGATCATACTGAATACTGCAGTGCGACTGCTCAGAACACATTACAATGTCTAACGTGGCACAGTAAAGATTACTACAATCTCAGATAAAACACATGCCAAGTGTCCCATGCAACACAGTCCTTTGACAACCAAACCAGTTAAGCATCCCCTGGCTCTGAGGAAGGACCAGGCAGCCACTGAGGCTGACCTTTCTGAACTAAAGCCGCATTTCCTACGTGTGCAAGGAAATTGGATCAAGACATTGCTTTATAAAAAGGCCAGGATACTGGGAGAAAGATAGCCTGCATTATGGCAAGGATAAAGAAGTCAGAATAGCCAGCCATGATACAATCATGAGCATCCCATCTGCAGGAAAGATTTTCTCTAGATTCAACTTTCTGCAGGTTCAAATGCCACTTCTCCCAAAGTACAGCTCTTGGTACCCTTCAGTATTCAGACAATGTTGTGAAGGAATTACCAGAAATCAAAAGGTCAGTTATCCAGGTTGTAGTTGTATTGGTTTAGAGGCAAAAGGAATCAAAACTTGTGGCAGAGGTGATATCTTTTATTAGACAAATTAGATGTCAAATCAAAATGCTCTTTGTTTTCCTATAAAGATTGTTTCAAGTCACTTAACATTTAATTAGCATCAGAAAAGCTTTTAAAATCTTTATGCACTACATGAAGAGGAATCCAGATTGGTAAAACTTCCTGTAAGGTTCTTGTAGCAAAGTAGCCAAAGTGATGAAGACCAACATAAAACTTTAAAAATGTGCTAGAGCTGCTCAGGAGCCTAATTCCTATTTTCAAAAGTGCTGTAGGCATCCTACCTATATCACTGAAAGTCAGTGGGATTCATATTCCTAGCTTGGTTCAGTGCTTTTTAAAGTCTACCCCAATTATTTTATGACATTCTCCTCCAGTCCCCTGCCAAAAAGCACCCTGTTTACCACTCGTTTAGCCCTGGCATTCATGTCTGTGCCAGACTTACAGCTTCAGTAAAGCAATGTGTTTTCAATGTCTAGTTCCTCCTATCTCTATTTTCAACCCTATTTATCACTCTTTTCCTCCAATATTCCATATTCCCTTCTCCTCCTCCTCCTCTCTCATAATGCCCTCTTTTTCATTTTAAAATCTTCCCATCAGCCTCTCTTGAAATAGATGCATACCAGTCCCTCTTGCCCTGCCTGCCTTCTCATATACAGCCTTTGCAAACGTGAATAAAACCTCACAGACCGGTATTTTAAATTCTTGTCTACATTTTTCAGTTTTCCTTAAGCCAGTCCCTAGAGAAAATGGAAGCTGAGTACCAGTACACCCCTAAGGGTGTTTATAGGAGCTAGAGATGGATTTAGAATATTAACTTTACAGCTCACAATTTGGAAAATTTGGGCCTGAGAACCAGCCCCTTCCCTACACCACTTCCCAGTTATGATAGGATTGCCCACACTAGGGATCATAGCAGTATTATCAGATTCTCTAATGATAACCTGGTGTTTCTGTTGAAGCTCCATCTCCTGGCAAGAGCAGAATGAGGATGGGGTGACCAGGGCAGCTGCTCCAGGTGCTGACTTAAGGGTGAGTCACTGGTGGTATGGTAGCCCTGGGCACTCAGCTGCTTTGTTATGCCTCTGGCTCCTGGAGTCATAGTGTTTATTTAAATAGTAGTACATTTGTATCCCTTGTGGTTGCAGAGAAAAGCTGGAAAACATTAAAAAGGGGGTGGGGAGGGGGCTGAGCAAAGAAAAAGACCCCACATTTATAGCATGATTAAAATCCATGATTTTTAATCCAGTCCCATGACTTTGGGAGGAGACTGATTTGTGACTGATAAAGTGATGGTGTTTGGCAGTACTGGGTGAGATACCAAGCATTTCTTCACTTCCTTCCATTCCCAGACTGCAGGAAAGCATGGGGTACTGGATTCATGCCAGGGCCATGTCACTGGACATATCTGTCATGGTCCTGGGTTAGGATGCAACAGCCAAACCTAAAGCTGAAAGCCCATTCTGATGACTGGATACATGAAGCAGCTCCCTCATGTGCTCTCCTTGTGCTTCAAGTAGCCTTAAGTATCCTGGCTGCCAGGGGAGTGATGGCATCCATGGCAATCTCCACTAATCTCTGCCCTCCAGGTTTCTTTTTTGGACCCTCTTCAGCAGCTGATGGCTGCAGTGCCTGTCTCTGGTGTTGCTTGGAGCAACTATGATACAGTCAGATCTTCCTGATTCTGGCCAGATTCATGGCTACTCATCTGCTTTAGAAAAACAGCAAGGAAAATAAATGAATACTATCAATTGTCCTCTGAAGAGCTATGGGCCACAGCACACATGCTGAGAGCTACCTGCCTTCAGACTAAGTTACCCCGTAAAATAATGCATATTTCTTAACTCAGTAGTTCATCTTTGTAAGAAAAGGGGGAAAAGGGGGTAGTAACTTATTTTTCAAAGCAAATTAACACTTAGAGGCCATAGAAAACAATTGCAAATCACCGGAGAAGACTTTGCCTTCTGCATGTCTTTTCCAGTTCCTGGGATGTCTCTCTCTCTCTCAATCCATCTGCCTTACCTATCTATCAATCCATCCATCCATTCTATTTGAAATTCAGTGTCACCACTCTAGCAGTTAAGACAATGTTCCAAGTAACCATGGCATCTCCAGAGGAACTGCAAGAATTTGGAAATTTGCAAATGAACCATTCCTTACTTCTTGTTACAGCTAGCTAAAAACACTTGAATATTTGGGAACAAAAATGTTAAAATTATCTTCTTTTTTTCCAGCATGGGAAAGCCTGAAATTAAAAAAAAAAAGTTTGTCCCCAAAAAACTTCCAAACATGTTGTTTAGAAATTTTAAACATACTTCCCACCAAAGCAAAATCTTTCAAAGGAAACATTCCCTAATATCTATTTCCATTATCTTCTAAATGTTTAATAGAAATGTATACTGCCCCAGGCAAAGAACACACAGGGCAACAAGTGAAACACTAGTGAAACTCAAAATGAATGCAAAGATTTAGAGTGTAGTACAATTTAAGAATGAAACACAAAACACCGGATTTTGAGTTATCCCACACTTTTTCAGTTAAAAATTTGTAGTTAAAAATTCATACACTTGTGCCAAAAATATTCATTTTCAACAAGACAATTTTCAGAGGGAAAAAAAAAGTCTTGCCACAGAAGTTGAGTAACTACTTTATGTCAATCACCCACAGTATTCCTTTTGAACACAAATCAATTCCAGCTTTCCACAGAACACAGGAAATAGTTTTTTCTCATCCTTTGCCCAAATCCTGTCAAACTGAAGAAACATAACACAAGTGGCAGAGGAGCAGTCAAGCACTACATTGGTGGAACAAGGTCACACAGGCCCTCAATTGGTCTGCTTGTCAATTTTCCCCTGAGAGTATAAGCAAAGAGAGTGTCAGACTCCCCTGTTATTTGAGGGATTAATCTGTGTATCAGAGTGTGCAAAGCATGCTTTTCACTATCTCCAGATAATACTGAATCACATTGGACTGTACCTGGATGGAACTCCCTGGTATCCTGAACCATGTTACAAGCTAGTGCTGTAGTCAAGTGCAGAGGCAGCAAGTTTTAGATAGGTTCTGTAGGCTATGGACAGTTTCTGATTTTAGTGCCAAAAGAAAAAAAATCCAATTTACTTTCCTCCCTATCTCATAACTAGCTGTAGTTCAGCACTGGCAGGCAAGATAGTGAGGGGAAACAAAATTTATCTTCCCTTGTTATTTCTTGACTATTCCGTGGCAATCAGATACTTTGGTCAGGGGGTCACAGAAGACAATCCACAGAGAAATCAACATTATTACTTGCATTTGTATAACTGTACCAGCTCTGATGAAGTAAGCATCTAGTGAAGTAAGCCCACTGCTTATGAAAGTTTATGCTTTGCAACTCTGATTGGTCTATAAGGGGCAAATCTACCCTGCCTTGTGCCTGACTTCACACTAACACAGCTAACTACCTCTCTCTGTACCACCTGTAGTCATGGATGTGCATCCTATTGTGCTAGTCATTTTGTAAAGACAGAACAAAAATAATGTCCCTGCCCCAAAACCACCCAGGGCAGCATTCTATTCTTTACATGAAAACTTTACTCTTTGCAGGTACTGTTAATTTCCAAGCCTTCCACTCAGTCCTTAGCAAGCTTATTCAGCACAGAAACACATCAGATCTAATAATACAGCAGAATTATTCTCCATATTTCTCGTTGTTTTCTTTAGGCACTTTTTTAGCATGTTACAATGCCACTGCACAGGGATTAAATACTTAGAAGCTCATCCTTTCATTATCTAGGCATTTCCATTCTTCTAAAGATACCGGACAGAACCTTAAAGTTCCTCTGACATAGGTAGGCGGAGGTGAATTAATTTAATTTAATTTCAATTTACTGTACCATCTGAATTTTATAACAAGTTAGCGCTTTGGTTGGGCAAGGGCAAGAACTCTGCAAAACTAAGCACTTTTGGTTAACTGAGAGCTGAACAATTGCTTTTCAATTACAGCACATACTTTATGAGATTTGGATTTTAAAAAAGCAACAGCCAATTTCATGGTTAAACATCAAGGGCAAAAGCTAGATTGCCCCCTTGGGGACTGCCAATATAGGTTTCAGCATGCCTGTAAAATAGGTGTCCAGCCCCGGGGATTGATTGAAAGAAACAGGGTGAGGTGCCCAATCTCCTTATGAAGCTGGGGTGTGGGTGGGTGGCAGGGGGTGACGGGGAAGGGGAAGAGACCTTGGCACCTCTGAAGATGATTCAGAGAGCTGAAAGCTGAGCAGGGAGCTGTCTAGTTGTCAAGAGGAAGCACTACGCACACAGGGGAGGGAGAGGATTGGGGCTCCCACCACTCTCTAGAGAGCCTGACTCAAGTCTGCGCATTAGGTGCCTCCACTTACAATCCACAACCCCTACTGAAAACATCACCTAAAGGAGTAGGTGTTTACACTAGTTAAGACACAGATGCAGGGCTGGATTAACCCTTTAGTGGGCCTTAAGCAGACAAACTTGTGGGCCCACTTGGAAGGCTGTTAATTATTTTCTTGATAGGCACAGTTACTGTCATCCATAGGATATAAAACTGAGCCATTAATATTTATTCCCAATTGTCCAGTTGGATATACTTGTAAACACTGAGCCTGTGCAATAGTTGTCACATATGCCATAAAGACATATTGTGCAACAGGCCCCTACCTTTCTTCACTCAATAATTATGCTATGTAAAATAAATACAACTGGACCCCTTCTTCACTTAAGGCCCCAGGTATGTGCCTAATTTGCCTATGCATTGATCCTGCCCTGCTAGGAGGTGGAAACACTTCATACCAGTCCTTGGCCCCAGGCCTATGCCTGTTTCTTTTCCAATTATCCTAAAGTAAATTGCACGACTATTCAAAAGGAACATCAAATCCCCCCAGGCTGAGGAGGGCTTAGCACTCAAATCACCCAGCTCTAAGCCTGCCACAAAGCTATTACCTAACAGGTGTGTGGCACCCTTCTGAGTGGCTGTGGCTGCTCCACTTTGCTCTGCACTTGGTGCTGGTGGTGTGCATCCAGCAGTCATGGAACAGACCAGCCTGACTGTGTCCCTTGAGGGAATCTGGTGGAGTTAAGGTGCTGCTCTGGCTTGTGTCTGGTTCGTGACAAACCTTAGGCAGCAGCGAGGTGCTTCATTGCTCAAATCGGGGTGCTTCCATGAATCTACGGATGTCTACATTCAGGCACTTAGGGAAATTTGCAATCCAAAATTGAGGTACTGAATGAATTTAGGGAAGTATTCTAGATCACTTTTGGTGCCTAGATTCCACCTAAGTTCTGTTTAGATGATCAATCTAAATCTGACTCTAAAGCCCTACTCCTGCAATAAACCATATGGGTTTACACACACATCTGAGTTGAGCTCACTGCAGGATGAGGGTCCAAATCTCTCTTGGCTTTAGATCTACTCAAACTGCACAGGGGACTCAGTCAAAACTTGGACAAATCTACAAGCTTTTCAGCAAACACAGTGCAAGTTTCAGGACTGCACTAGTTTTAGCTCTGTCCAGAACTTTAATATTCTTTGAATGTAATGGATTCATTGAATGTCATGAATATTCTTTTGATTCAGCACCTACAGCACCTCATCCATGGTCTTTTTCTCTTTGTGAACTTTTGAAAAAAATCCTTTTGCTTACAACAAAGTGAAGCAAATCTGTCCCAACAAAGAAGAGGTGCCTGGGCCGGTGAGCGAGTTGTTAAAGAAGCAATAAGGCAACGTCCAAAGTTGACTTTGTGTGTAAAATTCTTCCATCAGCTTTAGAGGTAACACTACTTGTTTAGCTTTCCAAAGCTATTCAGTAAAGTAAACACAGTTAACTGCTTCTAGGATGGGAGTCTGATGGGAGTATGGGACGAGAATAAAGAGATAGGAGAAGAAGTCAGAGAGCTGGGAATATAGGTTTTGAGGGACCAGCACCTTAACCTACATTTGTGGATTTCATCATTCAAAAAGGCTTATGTTGCTGAGAGCTGCAGGTCCCCCCTTTATTAAATGCATGGTGTTTCCCTCACTACTCTATGCTATCCTTCCTCTGAGAACAGAAGCAACTAGCTACTGACATCGATAGACAAATTGTCTGTATACTGCAGCCACACTAGCTATCACAGTAAAAGTTCAACAGGACAGATTTGTCATTGTCTTTTCTGCATGTTGTCATTTGCCCCATAGGTATTTAGAATTGGGGAACAGGCAGCAATGCTGCCTCCAATTTAGTAAACCAGCATATTGATTTTTCTACTGAGTTTGAGAAGACTATAAACGTGAGGTTTGCAGATTTGAACACTATGTTAATAAACACTAAAAGATATTTACCATGTTATGTGATAGTTCATCTCCATTTTTGTTAGCTCCCATCTTCCTTTGCAGGCTCTCAGGAATTAGTGCCCGTTTTGCACTGAGTGCCTGTGAAAAGTGCAGTTTAGGCAAGAGACCCCTACCAAACCAAAGCACTTGTGTTCCACCTCTCAAGATATATTGAGCAGCAATGATGGGTCACTTTGTTCAGTCATCTGTGGATATGTGGGGCTCTGTGTTGCCCATAGAAGGAAAACCCTAAGCAGATGACACACATCCTCTAAGAACCAAATATACTGAAAAGGGTCCACCTCTGGCTGACTGTTCTATGTGCCTCATAAGATGCACTGGGAAACTTTACTCCAAATGGGTAGGAAGAGAATTCCTGATGTTAACTTTTGTCTCAGAAGCTGACCCTGCCTATAGGACAAATGCTAGACAGAAATGCATGGCCACTGCTTATAACTGGAAAATCCTAGAAGCTGAATAATTTGATACCCACCTGCTTGTCACAGCACAAACACTCCTGGCGAGGTAAAAGTGATGGACAGTGCATTTTATTGGTTGGAGCTTCACTTATTACATGAGGAGAAAGCTTGCTATTTATTGAGAATCTTCTCCACCTGACAATAGCTTTATCCGAGGTGTTTTGTGTAGAGGAGACCAAATGTGTGGAAAACAAAACAGGTAGCTATAAAGATATGTGTACTGGATCCTTACCTCTCTAGCACGTAGGCTGGGACCTGGGAAAGGTTCTTTTATGCAGAGACTTTGCAGCAAAGTAGAGAAAGAAAGACACTTCGGGAACACTATAGTTTATCTGTTTGTCCCTACATAACTGCTTAAATAAATGTGTTTTGCAAAAAAGAACCGGATTATATCAGAGGCAAGAATTTTTAGTGGCATCTTTAATTAGACCATCTATATAGCTGGGAGCACCATTGGACAACCTATAGGCATTGAGCGCCCTTCCTCAGGTTGTGGATTATATCAGTCAGTGGTAAAACTGGGATTTAGTTACCTCCAAATTCATCCTCCAAGGCTTGATCCAAAGCGTATAGGAGTCAATGGAAGTCCTTCAATTATGTTCACTGGGCTTGAGTTGTTAGTGAAGGGTTAGAATAGTGACTGGACTTCAGAAACCTATCACTTATTTACTGCTAGAAGGAAGAGACACGTTTCTAATGGATAGAATCTGTGAAATGCACAGGAACTATAGTCCTCACCTCTGCTGAAAACAGCAGAACTCTCCTTATTTATCCATTGGTCTTACCATACATTATTATTTTCACTTTTTGCTTGCAGCAGATAGTATTCCTGAGAGACAGACCCATCAGAATGCTTGGAGCTGTTACTCTATGCTAGTTATTTTATAACCAATAGAGTAAATGTGTAAGGTTGAGATTCTTGGTAAGAGGGTAGTACTCGCTAATGCAATTAATATATTTTATGAGATTGTTTTTCATAGATTTTTTTTAAAAGGCTGAACCAACAAATGATTTGGCAGGACAGTAATAGATCAAGCATATTGCTCAGATTGCATCCAGGGCACCAGGAAATTTAGTGAAGTATAGCTTACATGGCCAGTTTAAAATTTTTTGAGGCAGCCAACTGTTCAGCTTTAATTCCAAAATGGAAACTTGCCCAAACTATCACTGTGGCATATAGGCATTGAATATGTGAGGGACTGAGGGCCCTGGCCCCCCTCAGGAAGGGGCAGTTCCAAAATGGGAATATCAAGTCCCAGTCCCGGGCTGCATCGTCCTGGGACAGCATTTGTCCTGGATTCCCAGTATTGTGCAGGGATCTGGGTTTTCCATTCACCATAGACAAATACAGGAAATTGTGGGTTTCACCTTGCAAGCTGGCAGAGTTCCAGCTTGCAAGGGGCTTTGGGGAGCTGGACGCAGGGAACACCATGCACATGTGTGCGTGCTCACATATGCATGGGGCCAGGAAATTGAGCCCCAGGTAGTGGTGGAAACCAGGTCCCCCAGCTGCCTGCAGTTAAGTCTATGGGGAAGGGGGGGAAGATTGAGGCCCCCACGGTAAAGGAGGGAGAGGGGCAGGGGCTGTACCTGAGGGTGCTGCCCAGCCAGGAGATGCATGGGCCAAGGGCTGAGGTGGGAGCAGGAAAGGGGGCAGGGGGTGGCAACACATCCCCTGCCTACCCAGCAGCAGTGGGGGTGGTAGCACAGAGTTGTGAGCCCTGCTACTGCCGGGAGGGGAGGGGGCACCGTATCATGGTAGTGTGGGGCTTCTGGGGGGAGGGCAGCAGGGTGGGGAGCCCTAAGCCCAGTGGGCAGTCCACAGCCACTCCTACCCCACCATGGGCCCCACTCAGCTCCGCTCCAGCCATGCCATGGGGAGGAGGAGGAGGCCCCCAAATCCTGCAAAAATAATAGTTGGCTGCTTTGGCATGCCATTGTGATGCAAAAAAAAAAAAAAAAATAACATTAGCTTAAGAACAATGTGACCTTTTAAAATCTTTTTGATTGGTTGTTAAATATGCAGGGTGTTCTGTTAATGTGCTATATTCTGTGGATACTTTTGTCAGCCACTTTTCTACCTTTGCAAGGAAAGAACCGGGCATCAAATGCTTGTGTACTCCTCTGTATGGGCTACGTATGTTGCAAGTAACTGTGGTGGTGGAACGGAAGAACAGCACTATGTGCCTGTTACTCCTATGCATGTGGATAACTTCTTCTACCTACCCCTTCTCCCAAACAAGCTGCAGAGTCAAAGCACTGGGGGAAACAAGGGTGGCAGGTACATGTAACAGGTTCCCATCTTTGTCAAACCCACAGAGGATATGAATCAGGTAAGAGCTGTAGTTAGCTGTGGTTCTTTATCTCAACCTGCAGCAGCTCATGCTGTCAGCTCTGGAGGTCTCTAGTATGATGATGATGGGTGATCACTCATGAATGAGTAAGATAGTCTTCCAAGGATCTTAACAGTGAGTCCGCAGGTGGCTCCACAGCCCAATTCTAGATCCACATGTCTTGTCAGAGTGAGGACAGGTGTTTCCAGTAGGATGGGCACTGTTTTGCTTCGTTGGATGTTCTGATGTTCTTTTCTCCTGTTCCTCTTTTCCTCTTCTGCCTGTCGATGAGCTGTTTCAAAGTGTTGAGGTCCTTCCCAAAGTGTCTTCTTCCACATTGGTCAGTCCTAAGAAAGGGTGTCCCAAGTGTTGATTTTGATGTTACACCTCTTTATGTTTGCCTTCGGGGTGTCTTTGAAGCACTTTTTTTGCCCTCCACTACTTCACTGACCTTCTTTCAGCTGTGACAAAAAGCTTCTCTTTGGAAGGTGGGAGTCAAGCATGCAAACAACATGACCTGTCCAGCGAAGTTGATTTTGGATGATCATGGCCTCAATGCTGTTGTAATTTGCTTTGGCAAAGACGCTGATGTTTGTGCGTCTATCCTCCCAGGTAATCTGAAGGATCTTGAGAAGGCACCTTTGGTGGTACTTTTCCAAGCTCTTGAGATAGGTGGGCAGATGAGAATCGGATGGGTTTCAATACTGACAAGTGCAAGGTATTGCACCTGGGGAGGAAGAACCAGGAGTATACCTACAGGCTGGGGAACTCCCTTCTTGTCAGCACAGAGGCAGAAAAGAATCTTGGAGTCACTATTGATTCCAAGATGAACATGGGACACCAATGTGAGGACACAGTCAGGAAGGCTAACCGCACCATCTCATGCATCCATAGATACATCACGAGCACGTCCAAGGAGGTGATCCTCCCCCTCTATGCGACATTGGTCAGGCCACAGTTGAAGTACTGTGTCCAGTTCTGGGCACCGCACTTCAGGAGGAATGTGGACAGCATCAAAAGGGTCCAGAGGAGGGCCACTCGCATGATCAGGGGGCAGCAGGGCAGGCCCTATGATGAGAGGCTACAGGACCTTAACCTGTTCAGCCTCCACAACAGAAGGCTGAGAGGGGATCTGGTGGCCATCTATAAACTTGCCAAGGGGGACCAGCAGGCAATGGGAGAGTCCCTGTTCCCCGAAGCACTACCAGGAGTAACAAGGAATAATGGCCATAAGTTGACAGTAGATTCAGGCTAGACATCAGGAGGCAGTACTTCACAGTCTGGGTGGCTAGGATCTGGATCCAACTTCTAAGGGAAGAGGTGCTCACTCCTACCCTGGGGGTCTTCAAAAGGAGGCTAGACAATCACCTTGCTGGGGTTGTTTGACCCCAGCATTCTTTCCTGTCATGGCAGGGGTTCGGACTTTATGATCTGCTCAGGTCCCTTCCGACCCTACCACCTATGAAACTATGAAACTATAAAGATCATATCTGCAGTTCCTCAAGATGGTTTGAAGACACTTTGAGATTCTGGAAGTATTTCTTCCGCAACTGGGAGAAGGAGATTAGCGAGGATATGGGCAATAACTTTGCCCAGCAGCGGCCAACAATGAGATGCCTCAGTAGTTTCTGCAATCAGTTCTGTCCCCCTTCTCCAGTACGCAGCCAAAACGGCAGCTGTATCATTGGGAAAATGACTAGGTATAGGTCTATCCCTTTCTACTATGAGATGCCTTTTACTCAGAGCTTGTGACAAAGTTGTGGAACAGCTCTTTGCTAGTACAGCTGAGCTCTATACTAGAAACTTAGGTGAGGGGCACCCTGCAAAGAGCTAAAAAAGGTTTACAGAAATGTAGAGATGGGTGGAGGGTGGAAATTCCATTTGCAAAAAGGCTTTAAGATTTTGGGACAAAAAAATGAAGATTTTGCAGTTCTTTGCAAAAAAAAATAAATAAATGGTAACACAATAAATTGTCTTGAACTGATGCATTCTGCTTTGCCTGAAAAGTTGCATGTACATGTTGACTTTATTCATGTAAACCAAAATGAAAAACTTAAATGAAAAGTCATTTCAAAATCTGACTTTTCTCTCCTTAAAATATTTTTATTATAGTTCTGTAATGCAAAATATAAAGGGGCAAAACAGATTAAATGTGTCTGAGAAGGCAAATAGTTTCAGTGTGGTTTACATTTAGCTTGGGTTAAAGCATTAAACCTTTGATTTGAAAGTCATTGAAATGGAAATGCAAAGAATAACTATTCTTAAAATGGCATAATTTGAAGTAAAACAGATTTTTCAAAGCTGCTCTATAACACTTTTCTTTAAAAGCTAATATACTTAAATTAAATAAAGATAAATTTTAGTGTAGGAAGCACAATCCATATTTTCTGAAGATTATGTGATGAGACATAATGGCTGTATAACTTTTATAAGGTTATGCAACTAAACATTGTTTACCAATGCAGCCTCAGTGCTCCAAAATTCAATAGCAAAATGAATCAACACTGGAACCTGAACTATAATTTATGAGGGACTCACTTCTGGTTCCCTCCTTACCTAAATCAAATTTGGAGCCAGAATTATGTTTTGTGATAGCAAAGTAACATTTGCTGAATGTGCTGTGTGACGGTTTGCAATATGCCTCAATCTGAAATCACATTTATAAAAGTAATGTTCAATCAAAAACCATTTTTAGCCCATTTACTGACACCTAATACATGATTCTGATTACCTTGAATATTTTCTTTCATAGGACTTCATGCCAAACAGAAAGCAATGAAAAATCAAAGGGGTAACATAAGTTCCTCAGAGGCAGAGAAATGCAGTTCAGCTTTTTCTGCTTTTCTCTGGGAAGCATGAACTTCTGTAGTTGTTCCAGCAGGAGAGAAGGTGCTTCAGGGAGGAACAGCTTTTTCTGAGGCGTCTCCGTGTGCAGAACAGGATGAGCAGTCTACCCTTTCTATTCTAATGGAGCAGATCACTGTAGTGATAGAAGTTATAATTTAGAGGAGACTCCCTAATTAAGGAAACTGAGAAAGTTGGTAATTGGGAGACTGTCCCTCAGTTAGGTAGTAGCTTGTTTGTTAAAGATAAAGGTTTTCAGAGGCTCACCTACTGCTCCACAGTAAAAGTTGCTGTTTACTTTTTTCTGTACAAGAATAACCACCCCAATGCATCAACCCTGGTCAGGAGGCCAGGGAGGAGGGTGGAGATCAGAGCCATGATCCTTTCCCTTCACATCTCTCTCCACCATTTTGCAAGTGCACAAGTTCTTGGAGAAGGCCCTTGGCAGATGGAAGCTCCTTAAAGTTCACATAAAAGCTTCTCCTAATCTGATCCTTTACCAGAAATATTCAGCTAATGCATTTATCCTAAACTGCCTCTTGCATCTTCCCAGATGCTGGAGGTCCTAGTTGTCCCCTCTCAAGCAATTTAAGATCTCCAGTATCCTAGCAATGATGACAAGATGGTTATGGATTTTTTATACATATTCCTGACACACTGAAAAATCTAGCCATAACATCAAATAAGCTGAATTTAAACATCAAGTTAAACAACACCAGACACAGAGCACAGATCATATTACTTATTTTTAGGGTTATTTAAATTTTAAAAATCTACTTTTTTATATTTCTAAAGCTACCACAGAGGTTCTGGTCTGATGCATCAGAATAATGCAGAAACCGTAGATCCTCCAGCCAAATGTATGATTGCTTTGATTTAGAATTGACAGGATCTTGGTTACAATTCTACATTTCTTGTGCCATTTTTATCCTTGCTTCTTTTTTGTAAAGGGAATGTACATATAATATCAATAAATCTAATAAGAAGACACTAAAATGAGATCACAAAAGAACTACTCCATTTATCCTGCCAGGGGGGTGACAGTATTTTGCTGCTGTGATGCCGACACAGTTAGAAGTTCATTTTGAAGACTGCAGCAATTTACCATGGAGTACTGCAATATTCAAATAGGTTGGCCTCTGGGGATGGGTAAGAGGCGGGATGAATTTTCCAATACCGAAAGCCAGCATTTCGCTTTTTGTTTTATATGATGAAAAAAATCAGTATAAAATCCTGAGTTCAAATAACATTTTGCTTCATAGGGGAAGAAAGAAAAAAGAAACAGACCAAACAAAACCCCAAATCAATGGACACATACTGAGCACCTGACTGAGCAGCCTGGAAGATGTGTTCTCCTTTTCTGCTAGATTTACCTTGAGCAGATGACTGCAGTCAATACAATAATAGTCTGACTTGACAAACAGGACTTTCCTCTGTGATTGAGTCTGTGGGATAAGCTGCTTGTATATACTCTTTATTATTTAATACCCTTCATATTAAGGGTGGAACTGAACTGTTCACAACAGCCTACTTTAACAAGGGATTTCAGGACAAGGAACCATCCAAGGAGCTTCACCTTCTCCTTTGTTACTAAGGAATGACTTTGATACATCAGAAGGAAGGAGTTTTGGGATGATATTTTTCATGGGGCCAACTGCATGGTTTGAATAAAGTCAGACAAGCTTTTGAATGCGAGACACGCTTCACGAGGTCCTGATGAAGACCAAACTAACTTTCTGGGCTTCCTCACCTCTATTCATCTTGGAGGTTTCCAATTTGATGGATAACTCTCTAACACATTCTCTCTTTGGTAATACTTCTGGTACTTCTATCATCTTTCCTATAGTATTTACTGCTGTATACAAACAAGAGTCTGTAAGCTAAACTTCATAATTATTACAGCTAGAACATTCATGCAGGCAAATCTGTTACTTTTCTTGCTGGGTGAAATAAGCAACTAGTCCTTTATGTTGGCATAGGTGTCCCCAGGGCACCTGGGTAATCTAGGATATATCCTCATCTATTTGGTGACATGAAAATTGGAACATAAAATGACAGGGTCAGAAGGCACCTCCTGGATTTTTAGGTCCAGTCCCTAGCATTAGCAGACAACCACTTATCTAAAAGGGTCCACAAGGCTGTCCACTCTGCCCCCTCTCATATAAAACAGTCACAAAGCACCCCATAAAAAACCTGCAACATGCTATAGGTAAAGAGCAGGAGACAAAAACAAAGATACCACCAGTGCACTGGACACTGGAATGGCAAAGAATTTGTTAGATGAACCCAGGAAAAGGACCATGCTCTGTATTACAGAAGCAGTCAAAAAAGCCCATAGTTATTGGACCCAGAGGAGAAATTGGTTTGCACATGAACAAACCTTCCAGCCAAGTATATGAGAGGTTTCTAAGTACTATTTGGAGCATCAGTGAATCCCAGTCAAACATCTACCTCTAGCCATGGTCAATGTGCAGTGCTTCAGAGGAAAGTGAAAAAAAAACATATTTCCTTCCTGGCACTCCAGATGGCTCTCCTTTCAATAAGTGGCTGGTTAGTGATCTTGACCTCAAGGGAAGACTGGACAGCTGCCAGAAAAAAATAATACATCAGTGGGACGTATCTTTTCCCACATCCTGAAATGAGCTGAATATGTTTTTGTGGAGCCACATATGCTAGGTAAGGAATCTTTCCTTTTCCTCTTATCTGACTCAACTTACTCCTTATGTCTTCTGGTGATCCCCTTAGCCCATTCTCCACTGCAGTCTCCTTACCTGTGAAAATCTCTGACTTCAGGGGGAGTAGGATTGGATCCCAGATGCAGATTTTGAATGAACTGATATTATTCCTTATGACCTTGCTATTGAGCATATGTGTGGGGAAACATAACAGCTGCCTCAAAGACTTACTTCAAAGTATGTGTGGCCAGTGTGCTTACACTGTTCTAGTGTACAGAGTAAAACCTTTTACTTTTCAGAAAAGTCAGACATTCTGAAAACAGGCCCCAAAACAAGACACCTGACAATGGCCCTGAAGTATATGGGCCACAACCTCTGTTCATGCCTGTTTGCTGACTAACTGCCAGCAGTATCTCAATTTACCCATGTATTGTAAACTCTTTGCAGTAGAAACCATTGCTGCTCCAGGTCTGAATGGCGCTTATGGCAATGAGGCTGCGGCCTCATCCAGTTCATATAATAACTGGGTGTGTCTATGTGTGCGCTTTAATGTGAGCTAGGGATGGAGATGGAGAGGAAAAAGGTTGCTCAGCAGAAATGTGAGCCCATTTGAATGCACATCAAAGCATCACAAAAAGGTGCACTTTCGCTAATGCACATTAAAATAGGCTAATGCGCCTTTTTCTACTGCCTACCTTCAAGCATGGAGGCTGCTCCAATGAGCTGGAATTCAAGCACGTCGGAGCAGACTCGATTAATGGAATTTGCTGGAGTGTGGCAACTGCTGCGCTCCATCAGCCTCCTGAGTTAAATGAGCTTTAGTTCAAGCACCCCCGCTGCAATTTTTAATTGGGGATGCTGATACATGAAATGTGGCAGTGCTTTAATTAAATCAGCTCTTGGAGATACTCGAATTAAAGTTCTGCCCTGCCCGCCTCCTGATCACATGTAAAAGTGCCAAGAGGTACTAAATTTAATGCACATTAGCAAAACATTAATGAACATTTGGGGTGCCTACACATGAGCAGGGAGGTTGCTCTGATGTTCTGCAGACTCGATTAATCCAGTCTGCTGGAGCGTGACAATTACCATGGTAAAGCAGCCTCCCACATCTCATGTATCAGTGTTCCCATGCTTCAAAATGGTGGTGGGGTGCTTTATCTAAAGCTTGCCATTTCGAAGCACGGGGATGCTGGTACAAGAAATGCTCTGGGTACTTTAATTTCAGAGCCACTCTAATTAAAGTGTCCCTCCCCCACTCCCGGAGCACGTGTATAAATACCCATTGATTCACCCACTATCTACAGGCCCCAGGTCTGGGATGTTTTATAAGCTCATAATAATAGTATCAAGCTCTTAGCTAGCATATTTCTTCTGTACATCAGAAAGTGCTTTAAAAGGAGGTCAGCATCACTATCCCCACTATGCAGACAGTGAACTAAGGTGTAGAGCAGCAAACTGACTTAAGGTTGCTGAGCTGGTTGCCCAGCTCTTTTGAGCCCCAAGTTTAGGGCTCTTGCCAGGAAGGCACAGAGTTTCACAGCAAGCTTTTCCTACATGTGAAACCTTAAAGAAGTCAATGGGACCAATCATATGCTTATAACAAATAAGCGTTGCTGGAGGAAGCCCTTTTCACAGTTGAAATTGTCCTTCAATGGCCACACAATATAAAATGCTCTGAGAAATCTGGCAGGGGCCTGTGGAGCATGTGACACTTTACAGATAGAAGACTAAACACAGGTCTACTTTCTAGATGCCTGTTGCTTTATGTAGATTTCATTTTGCTGTCCAAAATGCTGCGTGTGGATATAGCAATGCCAGACAGTGGTTAGTTTTTGAGAACAACGCTTCAAGGAGAACTAGATTATTACCCTTTCCAGAAAGGCTCACATTTCTGCTGAGCAACCTTTTTCATCTCCATTTATTTCCAAACCTTAATGTGATAGTAATATAAAACTTAATTAATTTTATAATTATTTTTTAAATTAATATGATAACCAGAAGGAACTTCAGTCTCCATAGCCCATTCTGTCCTTGGCTTCTTTGCTGAGATAGCCAAACCTGTCCACCAATTAGTGCCGGCAGTGGTAATGAGTTTGGGAACACGGAAGCTTGTTTGCTGGATAATGGGCTGAGATTGCTTCTCCTGTGACACAACTGCAGACCTCTCCCATGCAGAGATGGTAAATACCAACAAAATGCCATTTTAACCATGGCAAAGGAGGGGAAAAGGGTTTTGTCTTTGAGGGACTGGTGTGGAATTCCAGAAATCTAAATTAAGTTCTGAGCTTTGCTGCAGACATCCTGAAGCAAGTCACTCAGGCTGTAATCTTGGAAACCACTAGATGTTTGTTCAGATTCATACAGCTGAAGAGTCTGTGTACATAAAGGTAAGACATGAAATGGACCCACAGGATTGGGGCTTGAAGGGCTCTGTGTCTTAGTTTCCCACCTGTGAAAAGGAAATAGCATCTTTTTCCCAGACTTTATGTAGTTTGCCTGAGCCCTGGTCTTGCAAATCTTGATGCATCTGTTTAACTTCATTTCCATGACCCATCACATGAATGTCAGTGGCACTGCTCCTGGGAGTAAAGTTAACCTGTCCACATTTTCAGGGCTATTGATTGTAAGATGTTTGGGATAGGGTCTTTTATCTTACCATGAACATGAACAGCGCCCATCACAACAGATCCCCAAGGGTGAATCTGGGGGAATGTATCTGTACAGTCACTTCCTGCCCCTCTTTGATTACTGCTCCACCCAAAGTTTAAAACTAACTGCCCAGCAGCAACAGTGGCAGTAGCAGTAGCAGCAGCAGCAGTGACATTTCTATTCAGGCAAAGCTAAGGGAGTCAATTGACTTCCAGGATCATTATAATTTACCTAATTCCTGTTCTTCTCTCTTCATTTCACAGGTGTTAATGGCCCTCGATCCTTTTTAATGGTCTTTATGTTCCATTAATCAAGCTCTCCTTCTTTTGGCAACTTTGCTGCCTGTTATCTTCTCCTATTTCACAGCCCTGGAAGATTGTTTTAGCTCTAGCTAAAAACATTAACTCAGGTGTGGAAACATTAACTCACATGTAGAAATAACTGTCAGCAAAGTGTTGGGCTTATGTTCAAAATACTCATGAAGACTAGATTTTGTTTTATAAATCTGAATAAGACATGTATGTATAATATATCTCAGGACTAATAAAACAATATCTTTTGATTATTTTTGCCTAGTTTGTTGTGTTTTTATACTTTATAGTAAATAAATATGCATTCCAATAAAGTTATATTTGTTTTTGCTTCTATCTTAAAGTGAATCATAGAGCCCTAGGCCCCTGCCGTATTAGTAAAGCTTCCAATTTATTTTTTAACTGGAGAAAAATGTGTATTGTGTTATATGCAATGATACACCTCACCATCCGCACTTCCTTTTTCAAAATCCCAGATTCGCCTTTTTCATTAAAGGAAAAAGCCCAGTCTATTCTATCAATCTGTTATTACAGTCATATCTCATATCTTGGCTAGTGTTTGAATGGAGACTTAAAACAGTTTATCATCAGAAATATTACTATGTGTCCCACTGGTTGGACATAGGCACAGCTGATTGTCTAGTTGTAATTAATTATGAAATAGCATAGCTTAGGCAAGAGAAAATATACTCATGTAGCACAGTTTCTATGTTTCTACAGTGCCATGGTGCCAGACACAACACACTGGTGATGTTTCAATTAGAAAAAGATGTATTTGAATGCACTGATGTGCTTCAGACAGGAAAAAAATAGGCATGAAAGACTAAGCAGCTAAGGACTGTTGCCCTGTTTTTATTTCAGATTCTTTCCATGAGACTGCACAGTACAATTATCATGTGATGGAATATGGAGGTATTTCATGTATTATTTAGAAGAAGCCTCAGCTGTTTTAGATGTTAAAAGGGTGCAATGTAAAGTGAGCATTAACTATTATTTTCACTTGAGCTGAGAAATGTTTTAGCCCACTTTTCTCCCTACAGGGAAACCTAACTAGAGGGTCAGTTCTCAGTATTATTACTGAGGTCCTGTGAACTGCCTTAATGAATCTGGTGCCAGCTGCCTGCTGATTATTGATTCCATCTGATTCAATAAACAGAACTAAGTAGTTTATAAATTGCTGTGACATTGCGTAGATGCGTTTATTTATTAAAGGAGGAGTGATGCCAGCACACTTCCCCTTGGTCATAATAGCTACCAGCTCCGCAGTTGCAGAGCCAGGAGAGTCACCAATCAGGTCCCATCTCTGAGGGAGCAGGGCATGTGCACAACATATTTGACAATGGAGATGCAGGTTGCATATTTGGGGGGGGAGGAGGGGGGAATGCTGGCCATCATGCCACTCAGCATTGCGCCACTGTTTCCTCATCTGTTCTTCACTTGCTGCCTCTAAGGCTACATGGCTGTACAAGATCCTTTTTTTTGTGCTTGTACAGCACCTAGCTCAGTGGGGCTGTGCTCCATAATTTGGGGTGCTGTTTGGGCACTATTTCAATATAGATGCCATGACCTTTAAGGAGCTGAGGGTAACAGTCTTCTAGAGGATCCAGCTTTCAGTAGTGGTTTGGATTATAATGCTATGGGCCCAATGCTTAAGACTTCCTATTTGCAGACTATATCCTGTAGATACAGCAGAATCTTGGTGTCATTCTTGTTCATTTAATGAACTCAGAGGAGAATTAAGGGATCATAAGAAGTGTGGGTCAGTATTTTTAGTTCACAGGTCAAGGCTTTGGAGAAACCATTAGCAGTAGACGGTTGTATGACTGAGTTTCTCTGGGTGTTCAGTAGGGCTGATGATGACAGTCATGGTCAGCAAGAGCCTTTCGGAATGCCAGAGTATCTTGCTTTCTCTTGGCCAATGGGAGGGAGAACAGGCTATAAGGTCGTGAAATGGAGGTGAACAGAAGTTTAGAGCTATAAAAACAGTATTTTTAACAGTCTTCTTGATACTTAGCCACCAAAATTATTCCAATAGGAAAGCACATCCAGAGTAACGGGGAAAACAAGGATGTTCTGTTTTTTTTAAAGCACTGGGCTAGGAGTCAGGAGATCGGGGTTCAAATTCTACCTCTCCCACAAGCTTTTTTGTAGGACTGTGGCTAAGTCATTTAATTCTCTTCCTTCATTCTTTATTGGTCATGCCTCTTTAGACTGCAAGATCCTCAGGGAAGACAAGGCCTCTTACTTTGTGTTTGTATCACACCACTCATACAATGGGACCATCATCTCAGACAAAGCTTCTAGCCACTGTTATAACAGAAATAATCATAAAAGTTTTATCCAGGGGAAAAGTGCAGGGCACTCGATATGCTTCCTGAAAACACTATGTGCTAGTAAAACATTTCTCTTTTTAAAGAAATGAAAACATTACAAATAGAAATCTCCAAAGCACTCTTCCCACACTAACATAATTTTATAGAACTCCAGTAAGACAACCAAGTGTTTTTCCTTTCATTTATTTTTTCTAAAAATAGTTTTTGAAACCTGCTTTTTAGAAGGGGAACTGTATGTTCTATGCCGATGATTCAATAACCAGTGAACTCACAAGTTTGATCACATTATTCCTGCTTGACCTGTGTATATGCTCAAACCCTTGAATTGATATTTGCACTTTCACTGGCTATAGGAAAAATAGTTTGGGGAGGTTTATTTAGCACATTTCAACTGTAAAGCTTATTAGCATGTATCAGTCCTTTGACTACATTTCTGGACAACTTGGGACAGTTCCTTTTTAGAAACAGTTCCAGTTCCATTGAGCTCAGAGTGAAAGGAACTGAGTCAGAATTCAAAGCACAAGTCATACACTTTTCACTAAAGGGCGCTTTCTCAGCCACTGGGGGATTCCAGTTTGAACTAGGAATGGACCAAACCTGACTAAGTGTGTTGGTTTGATTTGAACAAGCATCTGGAAAAGAAACTGCTACTTCTCTAGACTGTAACCTCTCCAGGTTAGGGACTGTTTTCATATTTGCTTCTTGTCCAGTGATTAGCATATACAAGACTTCAGCAGCATGACCAAACTTCTCAGAACTTCTTTTGGTTCAGAATGTATATAGGAACAGGTTTCCGGGGGAGAGTCTTATAGGTGTTTACAGCAGTCTTTCTCATGGTGCCTTGTATGCTATCATAAAGAGGTGTGTGCAGGGTGTGCCATGTGAGCAGGAACAGCACCCTAAGGCACTGAATCTAGAGAGAAGGTAAATTTTGAGTCACACTTCCTCCCCTGCATCCTTCTGGTTCCAGTGGAGATAACCATGACATGACCACTAGCATAGGTCAGCAATACATCCTTCATACTAGTAAAGATACTACAGCTGAGAAATAGGGGGTGGAACCAACAGCCTCACCCCTCCCTATATGTTTTGGTAAGATTTTTTTCAAAATAAATATAGCAGGATGTTAAATGGATAAAAAAACATGCATGCACAAGGAGCGATCTCAGGAAACCACCAAGTGAACTGCAATGAATTCCACTATAGTTCTTTCCAACTTGGGTGAAAAATCAGAACTTACATGTAATAAAGTCATTGTCCCAGTGCAAGAGAGCTTTAGAAACATACCTGGCTATTCTTCAAGCACTTGTAACCAACCACTGCAGTGTCTTCCTTTATTCTCTGTTGTTTCAGCTCTTCCATGGAGAAATTTTGCATGGAAATTCAGCGATTGTGAGTTTTGTTTTGGTCTGAATTGGGTGAAAATAGAAATGTTGGCAGTTTTGTGAAATAAAATATTCAGAAATATTGTGTTTAGACTGCATCAAAACATCGTTTCAACAACATCAAAACATCTGTTTTGACTTTATCATTTATATTATTATATTATGTCAGCTAAAAGGATAAAGTAGAAAAGAAACAGTCTGACCTTACTGAACTGTAATATTTCAACCTTACTGACATGAAACATTTGGATAATTACCCATCCGTTGAAAAGTTTGACAAAACATAGTCCTGTGACGCATTTTGATTTTGTAGAAGCAGCATTTTTAACAGAAGTCCATTCTACCAGAAAATTTTCAACCAGTTCTTCCTGAGATTATTTAAAATTGTGCAGAGTCTACTGCAGGAGGCTCAATCAGCTGTTTACACACAGAAGTAACTACAGGGATATTTGTGCATCAGTGTACAAACTATTTGTAAAATACTCAGAAAGAGTCAGATGAGATCCTATCCATTCTTAGGGAAGAACTAAAATTTGACATCAATATTACAACATGATGGCCTTGTGCAGTACTGGATGTACAGAGAGACAGTGATAAGAAAGGAAAAGTTAATTAATCAATTCTTCTGAACCATAATAAAGCTTGTATTTTAATTTCTAGCCACAAGTTCAGGGGGAATAATTTTTTCTATCTATCTGACCTGTCCCTAATCACCATTTGCAATATTTTTAATTTTGTGGATGGCTGCTTTGAAGGCTTCCATTCATTTCTTCAAGGAGATATAACCATGCTACTTAGAAAAAAAGGCAACCTCCCTGCACCCACCTTATTATGATCATTTGTCAAGCATGGACCTTTCTCTGCTGAAGTAAATGGCTAACCTCCTCTTCACTTCAAACTGGGAGTAGATAAGGCCCATCATTATCTTTATTAATTATTTATGTTACAGTAGCATTGAGAAGACTCAAATGAAGTGACTGTGTAGAGCCTTATATGAACCATAATACACTTCAGGCTTTGACCTCAAGAGTGAGACAAAATTCACAGGGTAAGACAGGAAGTGTTATCATCCACTTTTAACTGCACAGAGAGAGCCAAGACACACAGAGATTAAGGGCCAGTGGGACTCGGTAATTTTTTTAGGACCTAATTAACTAATTTTTCTATAATAGGAGTCAAACCCAGATATCCCACACCCAAGGTCATACACCCAAACCATTCATACCAAGGAAAGATCTAAAATTTACAAGGCAAAGACCTTTGTGGGAGGGGGTTATGCTTAGTTTTAATTTGCTGAAGCTTGCCAGTTTTAATACATCATAATAATACATACATGCTAGGAACCTTTGAAAGCTTCCTAAGTTTACCGTTTTACTGTAAGACAAAGTATTGCTAATATGAAACATGTAGGCCATTCTAAATATAGGGGACATTTAAAATACTAATAGCACTTTTCAGAACAGTAAATAGATAGCAGAAAGCTTTCCAAGCTATTTCTCTAATTTATTTCACTCAAATCAAATATAACTAAGGGTGCAAATATAATAGAGGTGTTAGTGTATAACACACATATTGATATTTTGTATTAAATTTATTGTATTATATAAAATATATATGCACCTGAGGAGCATATGTTTTTGAACAAATTTAATTACACATTATTGACTGTCTTTGTGATCAAAAATAATTTCTAACAACTTCATGGAAAAAGAAACACTCTCTATCTTGTTCATTATTTAGGTTGCACTGGGGAGACAGGTCAGATCCTAGCCACAAAATTCCACTTCTCACCCTGCTTTGTGTAGATATGCAAGGCCTCCATCCACCTAGGTAATGACTGACTCTTCACTGAAATGCAGATAATGTATACAGCATCACAACTTCAGCCTTAGCTCTCTACCAGGCCCCATTTACATCTGTAGCAAAAGAAGAGCAGAGATGGGGCACTAACAGTTCACTAGACAGGCGAGAGACTTGAAGCTGAGAACATGCATCTGTCAGACTGGTTGACATTGTTGCTATTTGAACTACAACCTTGGTTGGCTGACCTGTTAATTTGCTCTGAAGAAACTGATCAGAAACAAACTGTGCTTTTCTCACACCAACTTGTGTCCACTGATGGAACACTGAAACACAGATATCATTTAAGACATGTCAGGTAGCCCTTTCTTTCACAAACAGATCCACTAAATTCAGCAGGGTGACTGACAAGAGAAGGAGATGCTCTGTACAAATTATTCCTATAATATTCACCCAAAGAGCCTTGTCTGCCTGTGTCCTGAAACCAACACAGCTACAGCCTACACCCATGTACAAATTAGGCACCAGAACCCAACCTTCCCCCTTTCACTAAAAGTGACTCATATCATTTAAATCCTAACAGTTTCCATTGTGTTGTGGAGCAGCAAAATTATCAACACCTTATTTTTATAGCCCTGTTAGTTCACCGTCATGCCAGTGCACAAACATTTTGGATCAGGGGCTACCTTTTAACTCTGCATTTGTGCAGTACTGAGCAAAATGGGGAGCATGACTAGGTCTCCCAGTTGCTACTAAACCATAAATAATGAATAGTAACAACACCATTACTACCTCTAATGTCCCAGTTACTATAGCTGTCAAAGCTTGGTACCCACAATGCAATTTGCCTGGGCCCACTGATTCCTACCCTTTTAAAAATGATCAATTAGGCAAGTGTCATGCACAAGTTTATCTTAGCTAGTGATTTTCAAGGACAAGGCTGTAATTACCTGGATCTTTCAAAAGTACCTTTTTAAAAGAATGCTGACTGAATAGGCTAGAGCTAAGGTCAATTAGCTCTTCATTTGATTAGGTCAACGTACTCAGCATGGTGCAGGCTTGTACATCACAATGTATTGAACCATCTAACGGTTAAACAGTGTTAACTCTTCAGTGAGTTATATCTTTAGTGTTTGTGCACTATATCTTAAAAATAAAACCAAGCATATCCACAAATACAACAAATGTTTAGTACAGCCTAAATGTTTTGCAATATCTCCGGTGATGGTTGCTTCCATTTTCCTTTGTTCTCCCTCCACCAGGTGCCATTGGCAGTAAAATGGCCTGGGTTCAGTTACCTGGGGTTCCTGCTGGAAAAGCTTAAATAACGCTGGTTGAAACCCTTACAAAGGAACCTGAGTTGTAACACTTCCCTATTTGCAAGAAACAAATTCAAGGGTACGAACCAAAGAGAACATCACAGAGTCAAAGTATACTTGGGGAAGCCAACAATTAATAAATGACCCATACAAGATGAGACTCCAATCACAAGGAGCAACTTATCCCCAGGCCTTTCAAACTGATGCAAACATCTAAGAAGGATGCAAGTTCTGGAAACTGCACTTCACTCCCCCACCCCCACTAGGCCCCTTTCACTATTTGCTACCCATAGCTGGAGAGTC
Source organism: Alligator mississippiensis (assembly GCF_030867095.1). Classification (NCBI taxonomy): domain Eukaryota; kingdom Metazoa; phylum Chordata; order Crocodylia; family Alligatoridae; genus Alligator; species Alligator mississippiensis. The sequence continues at coordinate 139,703,966 of NC_081825.1, read as the reverse complement.
CAAAGTTTGGACAGCTCTCTCTCTCATCCCATGAAGAAATGTGCTGTTTTACAGGCTCTAGGATTAAGCAGGGAGGCTCTCACCAGAGTACCTCAAAGGCTGCTGATTCAGCTCACAGTCCAAATTCAGCATTCTATCTCAAAGATGATATGTGCTATGCCAAACAAAGCTCAACTCCTCAAAACTCCTGCTACAAAAGAGAGACAGCAAAATCACTGCAAAGTTTCTGCCATACAGCCAACATACAAGTCAGGAAACCTTTGATCCGACTACCCCAGACTTCAGTTCTGGTCAGGGTGACTCTCCACCACAGACATGTTTGCTGCAGTCTTCTTATCCATTCATATTACATATGACAGCCTTTCATAGCCCCTGAAATTCAAAACCACACCATCTCTTAACCAGAATGAGCCAAACTGTTACAGAACTAACATGCAAATGAAGGTTGGCTCACACAGCCCTTCCCTTTGCTCCCAGCACTGTCAGGTATCCAGGTTGTAGCCCTATTGGTTTAGAGGTAAAAGGAATCAGAACTTGTGGTAGAGGTAATATTTTTTATTAGACCAACAACGTTTGCAAAAAAAATCTTTATTTGCAAGCTTTTGGGCACAGGCACCCTGACCTGTATGGCATCTGTTGTCCATCCCTGTTTCTCACCTCTCCACATTCAGCAGCAGAGGTCAGTAGCAAGCTCCTTATTCTTTAGAGGTTTCGATTTTTCTAGTAAGCACTTTGCATTTATGAAATATTCACCCACCAGGCAGGCACACGTTTGCAAACCTTCTCCCTGCCTGAATTTACATTTAATACACAACTCCTTTAATACAAAACTCCTCAGCTGCTTTCTGATTGCATGGGCAGGGTGTTGTGTGTAGGGGAAACAGACTTCTGTGGTGACATTAAAAAAAGTTCAGAACTTTTTTGAACAGTGCCACAGCCTTAACACAAGTGATAAGAGAGACCCTGGTAAAGCCCCAAGTTGAATACCTGCAATGCTACATGTAAAAACTACATCTACTTGCATTTGAGGAAGTTACACAGTTCTAAAAGATAAACTCCTAATTTTAGAAGGATTTTTAATCAAGAAGGAACTGATCATCTGCTGGAAGTGTAATGGGGTGTAGCTGTGTTTGTGGGCTGTCCAGGGAGACACATCTGGATGGAGGTGGATGGTGATGTTGAGGCTACAGGGTAGCTGGGTTTGGAAGGTGTTTAGATGGAAGGTGAGGTGGAGTTGGCTGCTGGAATATGCTGAGATGGGGGAATCTAGAGCTCCCCTTCACATTTCTGTCCCTGCTACTACCTAATCTTCCCCTTCTCTGGCCCAGCAGACAGAGGCCTGCTTGTCATGTGCCAAATGCCAGCTGCCACCTGCAACTGCTGAAATTCCTTCAGTTCAAGTGAACAAGTGATATCTTTGCTGAAAAAAAAGAGCACAAGTAGGGCTGCGAAATGAATGAGTATCACGTGGACATCCAGCAGCTGTTTCCTTCATTGTACAGAGGTCCAAAAGAACAAAGAATGAAGCTGGGGAAACAACAGTTGATAGGCATGTGACTAAAGACTGTATTGTGAAGTATGCAAATGCTATGTGGCAGAGTGGTACGACCAGCCAGCCTGAGCTTTGGGGTTTTCCTTCTTTGTACATTTTATTGTGCATGTGGATTACTCAGGAAATGCCATTCAAATCAGCCACATACTAAAAATCTAGATTTCAATCCCATGACTTGCCTTTCTCCATGAGTACTTCCAGTAGTCTCCATGAGAGTACTCTTGGGTAAGCAGCTACCCAACCTGAGCTGGCCTTTTTTAAAGATGAAGTTGCATGGTTAAGCACTTAAAAGTATGGTAATGCTAGTGTTAAGGTTGTACTCATAACCTTAACTCTGCCCCCTTGCAAGTATACACAGTGTATGATTGCCTATTCCCATTTGTGAAGGAATGCCATACACTGTCTTCATTCACAGTGCACCAGTTCACAGTTTACCACAGTTCACCACTGTCTTCATTCACAGTTCACCAGTGTATCAAATGAGGAAGCAGGCCATGTAGTTAAAGACAGTTCTACATAGACATAAAGAAAAAGAGTCAGGCAGCCTGAACCTCAGTTAATCCCTACTGCTTAATGCCTTGCTTTGCAGCCTTGCATTGCAGCATAAGAATTTTCCCAGAAGGCTGATCCTTTTTTCCCTGAAGCAACTGGTGGCTTTTTGAAGCTGCTGAGAGGTTTGTAGTGTTTGATACAGTCTTATATTTTGGATGCAGTAAATAGCTGGATAAGGCAAGTGGGAAGCTAAAAGCACATATCATTTTAATTGCCATTTGGAAAATATAACCTCGGTGCCTCCGTATGTCAATTTGTTAATAAAAGTCTGATAGAGAGCACTTAGGTCTTTTTTTCTTTTTTAATTAAATCCTAAAAAAAAGCAAACATTTTAATGCAAAAATTGTTAAAAGTGAGTCAGAAATGAATGATTACTTTGCTTCTAGAAGGCAGGGAAGAATGGCACTTTAGACACTAACTCACAAGCTTTTGTAGGTAACAGCATAATTCGTCAGATGTATCTGATGAAGTCAGTTGTTGCCTACTAAGTTTATGCCTTTCTGAATGAGTTAGTCTCGGAGGGCACCTATTACATGTGCTCAGCTCCGATGCATGCTAACTAGCACACATTGGAGCAGACTCGATTAATTGAGGCTGCTGGAGCATGCCGATTAATGTGCTACAGCAGCCTACACATCACGTCTATTCAGTGTCCCTGCACTTCAAAATGGAGGCGGGGTGCTTTAACTGAAGCTCATTGAGCAGCTTTAGTTCAAGTGCCCCTGCCACCATTTTGAAGTGCAGGACACTGAATACACGTGATGCTGCAGGTGCTTTAATTAGAGTGACTCTCAAAGTCGCTCTAAAGTGCCCCTGCTCCACCCCAGAACATGTGTATAGATGCCCTAAGGTGCCATCCTGCCCTTATTTCTGTCTGACTTTCTATTTTTCTTTTAGAATAAGAAATTCTTTGATTTCTAGAGAGGCTCTGTAAACTTTTGTACATGACTCTGTTCTCTTCTGCAATATTATTGCTGCTATTACCCACCCCAAGCAAAATGCATTCTTATGATACATTTATTGGAGCTTAAGTTTTCTAGTGAACGCAGATTTACTTTTAAGTTTTTTCCCCAACCTTTCCCCTACTTCATGATGTGTTTGTTCCTTTTTCCTGCCGCTGTTCTCTCGATTTTGCACTAAATGTTTGGGGATCTTAGATCTAAACACTACTGAATTCCAGCGTTAACTGAGACCTGGAGCTGTCATGTATTGACATTCCTCCTTTAAATGTCAATACTGCTAACAATCTGTTCAAATAATTTTTTGACAATGCCACACAACGTTATTGCATGCAAATTAAATACAATGCATATGTTAATTATAGCTGTGCAATTTCTTTCCGTCTCCATCAGTTCTTGTAAAAATAAGCAATCAAAGAAAAAATTCCTAACTTAAATGTGTCACTTTCTTACGTGAAGTTGCAAAGAGAGAGCTCTGCAAAGATGGTGAGCAGCTGTCTCTGTTTAATAAACTGTTCAAGAATTTGCTTGCAGGAGTTTTTAACAGAGAACATGTGGGTTGCTATTACTTCCTCTGTCATAGTTTTTTTTTGCAAATGCTTCCCTGCCTCTCTACTGCTGCTGCTGAAATTTTATGCTGTGAGCTAGAGGAGGTTCATCACAGTGGGAGCTCTTCCTCCACTCTAGCTGGCTCCTAACTTGGCAGCCTTCTATCAGAGGTTGCAACTGAAAGCATCAGGCACCTCAATGGTAAAGGATGAACATTGGGTTGGCCAGTATGTGAAGAACATCCCATTGCAACACAACTCTGATGGCTCCTATTCTTCTCCCCTCAGTCAGACATGGCAGGGTTGCAGGCCGGAGGCAGTGTGTCTGCCCTTTCCTGAAGTTCTTCCTATTCACAGTTCCTGCTTCCTAGCTGTCCCCAGACTCTTCGGTATCTGTGATTCCTCTCAGCAATGTGTTCTTGGGCAACCCTGGCACAGGATGCAGTCTGTCTGACTCACAAGGACTCACCCCCCCCTACCTCCCCTCCTCTACATAAACGAGACTGATTAAGATGCAGTGAGAGACACACCTAAGACCTTCCAGATAAGGGTGACAAGAGTGAAACAACTGCCCTAGGCCTCATTTGTATCCGAGATGGAACCAGATGACCATTCATTTACATGAGAGATGGAGAACAGAAAGCCTGAAGCAGAGACTGCAGTGAATTCTGGGACCAGAGAAGCAGGGGAGCACTGCATAATGGGGAATCTGTGCTCCAAATGTTAATCAACCCATGTTCACACACACCCAGCTCAGCATTTATCAGACCAGTTCTAATCTGGATTTACTAAGGACTTTTTTGCCCCCTAGACACACACACACCTCTAAGTTTAATAGGCATCTCGGGCCGTACATTCCCCGGTCCCATTATGGGAGGCCTATTTAAACTTGATTGACTAAAACTCGGTTGCTGGGTTAGGGAATGCTGAGGCAAGAGACCGAGTCAGAGGGGGTATGGGCAACATTTGAACAATGGTTAAGGGTTCATCACAGCGTCCAGCCTGTTGGAACCCTAATCACAGGTGTTGTCATACTTTTCCCGAGACGACTGGTGGGAGTCCTCTCCACAAAAGGTTATGAACACCCCAATAATTGCTTTAAGTCTGTTAAAAGACTATAGTAAGATCTGGAAAAGTCATGCTAACCTGAGGCTTGTGCGCAACAAGTAAAAATCCAAAATCCTGATGCTGCAAGCTATCTATTGTTTCTGAAGAAACCATGAGATATCCCATCAGTATATCTGCCATCCATAGGAATTTCAAGCTGGCTCTCAAGTATTTGGGTTACTCCCTAATCTTAAGTGTTTCCTGATTATCAATCAGTTTCTTGAGATGTTCCAAACCAGATAACCCCTTGTCAATAGAAAAGACAATGATTTACACAATTAAGGATGCTTCGAAGCAGCTGAACTGAGGGTATAAAAATCTGTTAGAAGTGTGTGTACTTCAAGAAGAAGAAGAGAAAGAAAGAAGAAGAAAGGAGAAGAAAACTCCTGTGCTGACACCATCCCCTGTTGTTCTTGGGACGCTGGAAGAACAGATCGCTCTCTCTTCAAGAATTGTGCTACAGACTGTGCCTGTCAGCTCTGCAGCCTGAGTACCTTGGACTGGTGAGATCCCAGCGATCTCTCTCTCTTTTCTTTCTAGGCATAAACTTCTGAACCTGAACTGTATTAGTTAAGCTTGAGCTAAGTTTCCCCAAATACTTAGTGAAACCAGGGTAGTACTGTAATTGTTTGTGTTTGTTTTTCTTTTGCATGTCTATTACTACTAGTACCATTATATATTTCATATGCTTAGCAATAAATACCTTCTATAGTCAAACTGGTAGTAACTGTATATTTTTCCTTCTCTGCTTTTCTTTCCAGCCGTGCTCTGCAGCAACGCTTCTTTTACCTAAGCTAAAGATCCCTGTGAAGCCCAAAAATATTGTGGGGTCTGCTCATCAAGAGGCCAAAGATTGGGATGTGCTGAGTTTGAAACACAGAAGGGGATCAGCTTGTACAGGCTGATTCACCCAGTTTGACTCAGACGTGCCCTTATGAGCTGAATGCTGGCCCATGAGGGTGTCAGCTGGACACCCAGCTGGATTCAGAGAGATTCTGTTCACCTGTGTGCTTGTGTCTGACTGCATTTTATTGTTGCTCTTATGAAATTATTCTTGGCATATGAGGGTGTCAGCCTGTCCATGCTGATCAACTTGGCCGGGTCAGGCGTGTCACGTTAATTTGTGTGTGTTTGTGTGTATGACTGATTTGGTGACTGGAGGAACCCAGTCCCATTGAGATTGAGTCCTGCAAGATAGCTCCATTGGGGGGGGAGGGCTTGCAGAAGGGAGAGATACAGCTCCGTATAGTAACACAAGCAGCACATTGACAGAATCACCAAGACCCTAGAAACTATCCCTAATAAATGAGCACACCCCAAAGTAATGGGCAAATTTGGTAACATCTGGCACTAGAGAACCAAGAGCCAGGAGTTGGGGAAGAGGAATGCAAAGACAACTCAGTCTGAGGGTATGCTGGCACCATCTGAATCTTGGGAGACTCCTTGAGAGTCCCTTGAGAGTTCATCCCTTTATTAACCCCATCAGCACTAGTACCTGGTTTGTGCAGTGTTTCTTTCCAGCCTATCTTGGGGAGACTGTAATGCATGCCCCAGACTTCAGCACCCTGCATTCCTCCATCAGACCCGGCACTGCAATACCCATACCTTTGGATGCCCCCCATCCTAGTGACTCCCCCTAGAACAGGGGTGGGCAAAATGCGACCCATGGGCCGGATGCGGCTTGCCAGGCCATTCTATCTCCTGCGAGGCCCCTAAAAAATTTAGAAAATTCATATTTATCTGCCCCTGGCTACCTGTCATGCGGCCCTCGATGGCTTGCCAAAACTCAGTAAGCAGCCCTCCACCCAAAATAATAACCGCCCCTGCCCTGGAAGCACTTCCTCAGACTCACCAGTAGATGAGCCACCTTAATTCCAAGCATGAAATCCACCTATTCCCACCCAGCCTTGAGCACATAAATAGCCAGCACAAAAGACTATTCCTTCCTTATACATTCCCAGTACACTCCCCTCCTCTCACCCCCACCCTAGCACTGACATTTTCATGTCATTGCCCACAACACTGTTGTTACTGTGTTTTTAAGTCATTACCCCTGTAATACAAAACTCGAGCTGGCTCCTAGCTTGGGAAACAAACATGTTGTCAGGATCTACTGTTTTCTTCCCACAAACAGCTCTTGACCTGCCATGATAATATTAACACATATTAGTTTCCAGAGTCAGGATGGCTGGCCTTAAGAGCTGCAAGTCCTCTGATGCATATGGTGCTGAAATACAGTGGCTGGGTATGATTATATAGCTGCTGGTTCCGAGGTTTGTATGAAAGTGCAGCTAGCGCTTTAAGCACCTTCACCTTGCTAGTTAGTGATGTTGTCAGAAATAGCAGATCAGTGACTTGATAATATTTTCAATATGCTGCAGTGGAAGGTAAGATAAGGCTCATTCTGCATAGCTGTTTGGTCAACTCCTGATCTCCCAATTAGTCAGTTCTGATTAGAAGAGATACAGAATTTACGTACTGAATGAGCAGTCCTGTTCAGTGCTTCTAGCAAAGCCTTCAGCTTTCCAAGGTGAGGACAATTACCCTCAGAAACTTAAGGAGCATTTCCTGTGCCTTATGCTATTTCAGGAGTAATTAACTAGGCAGGACTGTCCAAGGATTTCAATGAGACTTAAATGAAATTTCTCAGCTCATGCCTTAAGCCAGTGCTACATCACTTTCATTCAAAATGCACCAGTTGCAAAAGAAGGTCCAGGTCAATCTGCTGTACAATAAGATGTCAAAGTTTAAACTCTGCTAACTAGATGCATCACCTCAATAAAAGCTTGTTTAAAAAATGCATTTTAAAGTCTTAGGCATTCTCTAGGTGAACAAATTAAAATCATTGAGCCCTGGCATATTTTGGGATGCTGTGTATTCTCTCTTCCTCCCTCCTGAGTAATGGATACATTCTGTATTTACCCAGCAGCCTGGAACAGCTCCAAAAGAATCACATTGTTCACAGAGTGTTGGCATAGGCCTAGGTCAACAATTTATCTAAGGTAAGAAACAAAGTGTGGCATCCATCCATGCCTGCAGTGTGTCTTTTGTGTAATTGTTTTGAATAATTAGATGTGTGTTAAGTGATGCAGATGATTACCTTGCAAGTTCCTGTGTGTGCCCAATGCCCTAGCAAATAGATTTTGTGATCCCAAAGTTTATACTTTACACTGTACTTCTCCACAATCCAGGCTTTGGAGACATTAAAGGCACTGGGCTAAGAAACGGTTTCAAACTTCAGATCCTTCTCCCTCCTTTTTAACTTTTGCAACAGCTTAGTAAATGATGTGTGAAGATCTGCCCTGTATATGATCTGCAGTGCCATAAATGAAATGTGCTTGAGATGAAATTGTTATTGAAGGAGACTTCAGCCCTAGGCTTTTTTGGAGCGATCTATGTTCCTCAAGTTTTTAAAACCTTTTCCTTTATAATGGCTGCTATGGTAGCATACTTTTAATAATTATATGATTATCTTTTATTTTGGTCTGCCTTATGCAGGGATCAAAAGGGCTAGAGGATCAAAATATTTCCTTCTGGCCTTGAAATCATTTTCATAATTGAAGCTTTTTGTTAAGTCCATGTAATTTTCTGGCTGGTCAAAATACTTGTCTGAAGCAATGGTTTGTAACCATCAACAAAGTGTCTTCAGGAATATGCAATGAGGGCAAAGAAACAAAAGTGGTTCCATGAGTTGCTAAATTTTCACAGATCAGTTATGATTTTGAATAGCTAGGGTTACAGGTACTCAGGCTGAGCCACTTGTTCCTCAGGAAGAAGGCATCTAAAATTTAAGGGCTTTTAAAGATGTTTCAAGTTGGGAATTCAAAATTTCAGGTACCTAAATTCATGGCGTATTTGGGTTTAGTTTTTTATAGATTGGTTATCACATAACATTTGCCACTATTGGTCATTGGTACTGGTAGTTTCAACAGAAAGGCAAAAACCTAGGTGCTCATGATCAGCATATATGGCTCAGATTGCATAAAATTTACATGCTACAAAGGTCCCAATTTACTCAGTGGCACTAAGACTCAGTGGGCACATCTACACTTGCCACTGACTGTGCAGTTGTTACCATGCAGTCATTTAGTACTTGTTACTGCGCAGTCCCAGCAGCACAGGGGTCGTTTCTGAACCTACTGTGCAGTTGCTTGTTGTTACCAAGCAGTATTGGCATCGCGGTTCATGTCTGGCACTGCTACAGCAAGATGATGTTTCATGGAGACGCACCTAGTATGACATTAAGTATGAAGCATTGCATAAGCCTGTGTGCACTCAGTATCCTCCCTCTTACTTAAACTTATTTACCTTGTTAGACCATAAGGTTCTTATGCATGGTAAGTATAACTTATCTCATAAACCAACAGCTGACAACCCTTTTTCAAGCTGCAGCTTTTCAAGTATTAGTGGTGGGGAAGAGGGTGGGGGTGGAACTTTTCCTGCACCCCTGCCAGCGCAACACAACTGGAAGCTGTGCTTGTACTACTGCTGCTTCTTCCAGCCCTCTGGTGCAATGCAAACACAACTTCCAGTTGGAGGGTAGCTGTGCCAGGGCTGGGAAGCTGTTTCTATACTGCTCCTGCTTCTCCCCACCCTTACCTGCTCCCCTGCCTCCTGAGCCCAGCCCCAGTGTAGCTCTCTACCAGCTGTAAGCTTGGCTTGCACTGCAGCCTGGAGTGGAGGAGAGGAGGGAAGGGAGAAAGGGGAGAAGCAGCAATGGCAGTGGCAGATTTATGGGTAAAGCTCTCCAGTGTGGGCATGGGCATAGTCACAGGCAAAGCCCTGTGGTTCTGCAGGCCAGAGCCAGTAGCTTCATGGGCCGGATACAGCCTTCAGGCTGTACTTTGCTGACCCTTGACATAAACACATTGTTTAGTACTTCAGAAAATGTGTAGTAGTCCGAAGGTTCATGAAGGGTCTTGGCTTACAGTACTGAAACTGATGGAGTTTAGATTTTTTTCATACTATAATAGGGAAGGTGGAATAAATGGGCCATAGTGGAATAGTTAAACGCCAAAATCTACTCTCACTCAGTCCTGAGTGAGCCATTGAAATCGCAGGGACTTGCAGATGTATGATCAAGGCTAGAATTCAATTCACAGTGAGTAAATCCTTCTTAGTGAAATAGACTTCAAAACATTATGTCATATGTGTTAGAGACTGATCAAGCAAAATGTAGATGCTGTAGTTAGAGCCTAGAAAATGCCTTTATTTCTTGCAACAAATAGCTTAAAAGCAAAAATGTCTGTATTTCAAGAGGCAAGCAAAATCAATGCTGAGGTTAAAGGTCCAATTTAGGCCAGGAAAAGCAAAAGATGAGTGTTCAGGGTTTCTTTAATTACAGTAATATGTCTATTGTGAAGTAGGTCATGGCTGAAGTAGGAGCTTCCTGAATCTTCATACTTGTCTTCTGTACTTGATTGCAATTGCATGTCAGTGCAGTGTTTATTTTATCAGTCCGCTAGAGAGGCGTAAAAACAATACCCATGCTAGGACCCAGAATAATTAATCTGCAGCACAAGTGAAACATGAGCTCTAATCAATCTTGTAGCTGAGGACAGGGCAGGTTGTGAGCTCTGAGCAACTGCTGGCTGCCAGTGGTCTATCCACAACCCATGCACTTATTTTCCTCAACTCTTAGGAGAAGACAGGTACTCCTGCAACAGCAAGCAGTGAATTTGCTGGCAGAATTCTTGGACATTCTCCAGTTGAGCTCATTGATTCAAGTGGTCTTAAATGTGTTGACATAATTTCATTACTCTCATAGGAGATAAAGATGGATTCTATCTCCAAGGCATGAAGACGCATACATAGAAAGTATACCCCAGCTTCTCCTGACCTCTGAAGGATTCATTAGATAGTTTTTCATCTGATCTAAGACCGGCAAGTCCACTGTGAAGATCGTTTCCTTTCCAAAATCCATCCTGTATCATAATTTCTGCCTAGTCTTGATGCTGAGTTATTGAATGAGTCAGAAAGTCCAGGTTGCACTGAGGAGAAAGTCAAGGTTACACTGAGGAGATCCTTGGCTGACTGAGGAACTTCTTGACAAACAGTAAATTCTCTGAAGAATGGAATTTCAGAGGGACCAACATTATCCATGAATTTGGCAGAAAAAAACCAGAGAGAAAAGATTTTGACATTTTTTAAAGGAAATTCTTCCTTTTGGAATTGCCAAAATGTTTGTTTTGTCATTTTTTAGATGAAGCTTGTCACCTTTTAAGTTTTGAAATGGCAACTTTACTTAAAAATTGAGCTAATTCAAAGGGAAAAAACAGTTTAAATAAAAACATGATTAGTCCCATAAAGAAATGAACTCTCTCATTTGGGGACAAATGAAACAGCTCATGCTGTCACAAAGAAAAGATTCTTGGCTTTTCAGTTTTGCTAAAAACATGAAAGTTTTCCATTTTGTTAGACCAAAACTGGTCCCACCCCTCCATATTTTCAGTTCAAGCACCAAACTGAAAAATCCATTATATGCCAGTTCTAATCATTAATCTTCCTGTACAGTATAGCTGGACAGGTTTTATCATATAATTTCTCTTACTTTGTTGTTTTGCCACAGTTCCTGACCACCCAAGACAATGAGGAATGAAGCTGCAAAATTAGTCACATCTGTTTCTTGTGAATGTGATTAAGGCTGTCTCTGGATCCAAGCCCCCAAATCAAACCTTTCTGCACTCTAGCAGTCCATCGGGAGACAAATTAGAGATAGCTGGCTTCCCTGAGCTCTACTTGTATGAAGGACTGTGAGCGATAAGGGCCTTTATGGTACTGTTTCGGATCTAGTCCCTAAGCCAACATGTTATAGCTGCAGAAGCTAACTAGAGTGAAAACAACTTTTCTTCCATACCCTTGTACTATTTCATACAGTGCCTAATTCTCATTAGGATTGGTATTTTTTTTAATCTACAAGGTATTTGCATCATGAAAAATTAATTGGGTTGGTTTGGGGTAGCTAGGAATGAATATCCAAAGCTGCTTTATTATTACTACTATATTTTGAAAATTACAACCTGTGGAATATAAGTGATGGGAAAACTGATAAAGATCTGTTTTTTGCATTGACATAGTTTTCCTCACTGGAACAAGCTGATGTGTTTGGTATTTTTTAGTATGCACATCTTCATTCATTGATTTGACCTGGAAGAGGTAGGAGAAGGACTACTCCACCACTATACTTTGTACTAGGATGGAAATTAGCTGTAGGAGACCTTGGGCCAGCAGGGGGAAACAGCTTCTTGCTTATGTTCATATAATTATCTTCCTAGTCTAATTCATATTATTCCACTGGGGAAAGCAGAGTTACCACCATCATTATCAGCATGCAGTCTGGCTTACTGAGCCTATGTCTGCCAATCTTTAGGTCACACTCCAATTCCATTCTTCACTGTATATTTACTAGGGATGTGCGAAACGGGCTGTATTCGATTCGGATTTAGCCCAAATCGGGGGACAGCAATTTGATTAATTGATTCAGATCACTGTCCTGATTCAATTCAGCTGAATCCAAATCTGAAGATTCGATGCTGATTCAAAGCATCGGTGATTTGGCCATAGAAACAGCTTTAAATGTTTTTTCTACATACCTTGAGGTACCAAGCGTGGCTCATGAATGCTGAGATGGTGGGGTGGATGGAGTGTCCAACAGGAGCACAGGGTGGGGGGCACGTGCTTGGCGGTGGATCCAGAAGTCAACCGGAAGTACTTCCGGCCCACTTCCGGGTCCGCTGCTGAGTGTGCTGAGCCCCGCCCTGCGCTCCTCCCCAGTTCGGCGATCGGCGGCAGGGGGACCCTGGGTACCTACCCCTCCAGACCCAGAAGGCACCAGTTGCCAGGGTGGGGGGGTCCCCCGTGCGCTGCGCAGCAGACCTGGAAGTGGACCAGAAGTGCTTCACTGGGCACACTGGGGACCCCCCACCGCACTCCCATGGGACTCTCCAGCTGCCCTAGCATCTCAGCATTCATGAGCCACCTGGTACCTTGAGGTATGTAGAAAAAACATTTAAAGCTGTGTCTACGTCTGAATCATCAAATCTCTCTGAATTGATTTGGAGAGGTTAAAGGGTCTCTTGATTCGATTCAGATTCAGAGATTCGGCTGCCAAATTGGGCCGAATCTTCTCTGGATCGAATCAGCAACTGACGCTTCGTACAACCCTAGTATTAACCTCTCCTGAGCACTTCAGATGGCAGTATTACTGGCTGCCATCCAACTCCCAGTGAGGTGCATAGATGGAGGGATCCCAACTAAATTAGTGTTAAATGACCAAAGGCATCAGTAGTGTCCTGCAGCACTGGGAGCATTTTCTTCCCATCGTATGTCTGGTGTGCTCCATGAAGCAGAGGTCCACCTTGATGCAGCTGGGACTGACAGCAAAGCTGATTGTTCCAAACTCCAGCACAACCAGAAGACTGGAGTCCAGTGACTGTTGTACCTGCCTCAGGAATACCATTGCTAGAGGAAGTCTGATGGTCCATATTGTAACCCGGCAAGGACAAGTCCAGCTCTTTTGCCATAAAGCCCAGTAGCAAGCCCTCTACTTGTGACAGTCTTGATTTCCTCAGTGACCTTTTCCCAAGCTATCATCCTTTCTCCACTTGAGAGTATGAGGTGCCTTCTATTGTTGGTGCTAGTGCTGAGCTTGTTCCCTTGCCCAGGGACTAGGTACTGGACAGAATCAATTCTCATTTTTGATGCTCCACTAGCTTGCACTTCCCCTCCTCTCCTGCCTTTATGGATTCCCCTGAGTACTCAGAGACACTATGAATTCTGCTGCAGCCTGGCTTTATTTGAAAAGGTCCCACAATGATGGAGTACCATTTTTAGAGAATTGTCTACAGTTGGCATTTCTCCTCCCTTCCTTCCATCCAAGCTTTACATGGATACCATTCCATCTGTGATACAGTATGGGGGGCGTTGTAGAAGCTAGCATCTGTGTGTCCAGCCTCTCACCAGTTATTTTATCCGCATTTCTTGGAAATCCATCTGTACTGACAAGATTAAAGGGGACACATTGTGGGGAAATTATGCAGAAATTATGCACCCTGCTTCTAGATGAAGAACACTTGTTTGGAAAATCCATGGCTTTGTCAGGGACAGCTAATGTAACTCTTTTCCCCCCACCAGCTGGTATTTATTTGTTCCATTTAAAAACATTCCCATTGTCCTTGGATCTTCTTTGCTTGGTATATGACTCTGATTTGTCCTTTGTTTAAACAAGACCAATATAAAATTAATTTTCTGCTCCCAGGCCACCTCCTGAGGTCTTCCAACTGTGGGCAGAATCCACTAGATGGCAGTGCTACCCAAACAAGTCATGCCTGTCTCTCAATTCTGTTTCTACTTGCCCTAGTTTCTAAAATGGATTGATGCTATTTAACACAGAATAAATCAGTAAACACACAGGGCCTGATACTCTCATTCACTGCATCAGATGTGGGCATTTACATCCATGTAAAATGAATACAAAGTAAATGTAAAACTGCTACCAAAACAGGATATCAGGATTTCACTGGAGTTTCTAACTTGGAAGTTCACTGATTATCAGTAAACTTTTTTTGGATAAGGGAGGCTCCACTTTCCTCAGATGTTTGTTTCAGGTTACAAACTTGTGTGGTCTCCCTGAGGAAACCCATTGGTGGGATGAACTCTTGTATGGACACATCTACCGTGTTTTAAATTATAACTGTTTTTGCATAACTGAAGATGCTTATCAGGGTGCAAAAGTGTGCAGAATCAGGCCAACATGATTTAAAACATTTTCAGCTGTGCAGTGATAGGTATTATTCTCATTCTGCAAACCATGGACTATGATTGTTTGTGCCTTTCTGATAATGTCTGTAGACTCAGAAAGACATAGAGTGGCTAATCTTCTGTGTTTGTACAGCACCAAGCCCACTGGGGCCCTCCTCCATGCCCCGAGTTTCTTGGTGCCAGAGCAATACAAACACACACTATGAATCTGGCTTTCATTCAGAAATATGGCATTCCCATCAGAATTATTACAAGTAACTTAAATCCCTGTATAAACACTAGTTAATTATATTGATTTTTCTTGCAACTTATCCTTCAGCCTCCAAAAATGTTTTGTTATACATTAATAAACTGCATCAAAGTAAATCTCTCTGTATTTTTGTCTCCTTTTGTGCTGAATGTGCCTCTGAAGCCATTAGGAAAGCTAAGTTTTGATGGATATTACTAGCACCCAATATGCTGATAGCTCTCTGTATGTTGATTTGTGTCTCTTTGGTCTACTTCAGATGAATGATTAACCCTACAGTATCTAGATTAAACAGGGCCTTGGATGAGGATGAGTTGGCTGAGGCTCAGCCCAGAAAAAATTAAGCTAGTACCGGGGGAAGGGAGCAGCAAAACACAAAATGTTACTAGCACTCAGGAGTGAGGGAGCATGCCTGTTGTTCCTCACACATGGTTGCAGGTTGGAGGTCTTCATTAAATTGGGGATGGCTGCTGGATGTGCAGATAGCAGCTGCCGCCAAGCGAACTTTTCCCATCTGTGCCTGTGGAAAAAAAAAAAAATCGCATCCTTTTTGTTTTAAATGTAGATAGTTCTCTGTGACTTAATCACCTTGAGCTTCAAACAGGACTCCTGGGGTAGCACCTGCAAACCACCCACAAGGTGCATCCAGGGCAGAAGGCAGCATATCTCTCATTAAGCAGTGCTCCAGGTGGGCAGCACATCTTAATAGGATCAGCTTATGTAGTACCCACAATGCTTTTGCTCTCCGTTAAATAATGACCAGCCACAAGAACACTTGCACCTGAAAACCTTTCTTCCACCTGAAAACCTTACAGTACACTCTGCTTCTTTAAAGGGAGAGCTGCATGTGGAAATTTGCAGGCTCTTTCCATGGCTCCCTGGAACCGTTTCCTGCTCAGAGCAACAGATCTGTAGCAGGACCTCAGGCACCATGCAGGAGGGAAAGGGATTGTCCCAAATGCAATTCAGCACTGACCTAAAAACTTCCTAGCCTCTGTTAGAGAAATCAGAGATGCCCATTACTTACCTATGATATTCCCAGGGAGGTAGTGTAAGATCCCTGTCTAGAGACAGATTATATTACATTCACTCACCTCTCTTTCTACATACATAAAATAAGCTACTTCCATAGTTCATTCAGTTTCCCTATATTGTTTCTAACCCTGTCACCTGCAGAACAATGGGGAAATTACATCAGGTGCCCTACACATTGCATTCATGCAATATTCATTTATATCCACATTTATAAAACATTAACTATTGCACAAATGTCTGGATATAGTTACAACTTTAAAAACGTTGGGCTATATTGTGTCATTGATCTTTTTCAGCAAGAATTCCCTGATGACTCCTATGGGGAGCTCTGTTTAAAAACTGATGGCACAGCATGACTCCTAAATTGGTACCAGAGGTTTATTACAGAATGTCAATGTCCATAGACAATACCTGATCATTATTAGGCACCTCCTCTCCAGATCCTTAACCAGATAAAAGGACTCCCCTTCCTCCCCCTATGGCCTTGCTTTTGGGACACTTTCTGTGCAGAAAATAAATTTGTCTTGCATACACAAAAATGCTTGGTTGTGATGACAATGCTATGATGGGCCAATGTCAGGAAAGGTCGAATAGAATCATTGTGTTGATTCCAATAGGTACTGAATCTAACCTTTAAATCCCAAAGAGAGGAACAAAAAGGCTTGCCTTGGACTCGGAGCTTATAATTCTACTCTTTAGCTATGGAAAATAGACTTCTCATATTGGAAAGCATGATTTTCACAGAATTAGTGTGATGAAAAAGCTGTTGCTAGTAATGCTGAGTCTTGTAGTCTTGTATGACATTACCTGCGGCTATAGCTTCAATCCATCCACAAACTGCAGCAAAGTTTCTAACTTAAGGATGGGAACTGTGCGCTGTATAAAATAATCATTAGTGCCTGTGGAATAAGCAAATATAAACAATGACCTTGATTCCTAGCACAGCGGTGCAAGGTTCACTGAGCAGATCTATTGGTAATTAGCTCTGATTTTACTGTAGTTGAAATGCGTTAATTATTTAATGAGTTTTGAAGTGGATGTATTTTTTTTCAGTGCAAAACTGTTGCCTTAGGGCAATTGACACTTTTTCTTTGTCCAGTCAATAAAAAGCTATTTTTTAGATACGTGAAGTCAATTCAAAGCTGTGGTTTCATGAGGCAAACGTCTTCCATAAGGATCAACTCCTTTATCTGAGGTCTGCAGAAAAAGTTGGAAATCCCTTAAATATAAAAATTTAAGACTGGGCAAATACAGAATTACTAGAAAATTCAAGGATTCTAAGACTGTTAATACAATATATTTATAGGCACCACAAATGTAGAGATATGCAGAAATAAACTTAAGATTAGAGGAGCCAAAAGTGGTAAAGACAGAGCTTTATAAAATGTTACCAGGAGGTTAGCTCTGAAACCTTAATATATGGAACCCTATGCAACTAGGAGTTTCCTATACTGTAAAATCAAGCTAGATAGCTCTTTCCAGCAAAACATCCCAACTCATTGCTCTAACAGAAGGAAGCAACAGGATGGAAACATTTACAATAACACTTTCAATAAAAATGTGTTGCTGAATCCCCCAAACCCAGTGGGAACCTTAAGGTTTTCATTTTGCATTAGGAGCTGTTTGCTCCTGCCTGAAGTACATCTAAAATCCAAAGGACATGTGTGGGGTCTGTGATAATTAGGGCCCTACTAAATTCATGGTGGAAGTGGGCTGTACTGCTGCTCCTCTAATTTTTCAGGTTCCCCTGTGCGCCTCCCTGCCACTGAATGGTGGAGGGGTACCACTTGTGACTCACTCCTGATTGGAGGGGAGGTGAAAATCATGGTTTTAAACAACATGCCATTTTTGCCTCACCACCGGTCAGCAACAAGCAACAGGGCTGCTGGGTCCCCTTAGCCAATCAGCAGCAGGAGGCAAAAACAATTCCATATTTAAAACCAGGGTTTTTGCCTCTCTGCCAATCAGAAGGGAGCCCCAAGTGGTGCCCCTCTACCAATCAGCAGTAGGGGGGCCGTACGGGGTAATCTGCAAAATTAAAGGAGCTGCAGCACAGCCCACTTCTGCCATGAATTCTGTCGGGCCCTAGTGATAATGTAACGTGAGCAGGATCTAATTGTCAATTTGCTTATCTATACATATAGTACTTTGCATAATAAACACATAAATAAAATGACCTACTCCTCTTACCCAACAGTTTACAACTGATTTCATGGAATCATAGAGAAGCAGGGCTGGAAGGGACCTCTACAGGTCAGATAGTCTAACCCCCTGCCTGAGGCAGGATCATTCCTAGCCAAAACATCATATATAAATCCATAATCTAACCTCTTAGTAAAACTACCATCAGCCCTGACATAACGCAAGAAATAACACCCTAACCTGCCACAGACAAAGCAGGAGGACCACAGCAGTCAATATCCTGCTTCTGTAAAAGATTGTTAATATACACTCAAGAGATCCCAGGTAGAGGTCTGTGCCCTTACTACAGAGGAAGGCAAAAACCTACACAGTCCATAACAATCTGACCACAGGACAAAATTCCTTTCTGACTCCAAATATAGCAATTGGTCTGACCCAGAGTGGAGGGCCAAGACCCTCTAGTCATGAACCTCAGCTTTAGCAGGGTTTGTGAAACAAGGTCTTCTATACATACACAAATTCAAAATACTACCACTATCGTGGAACACTTTTTCCATGCAAACTTGGCCTAAGATTTGCAAAGGTTGTATCCTATAAGAAGACTCCTAAATCCACACCTGGATACCTACTTATGGTAAGCAGCCTGGTTCAAACAATTGTGTTCAGGGAAATTATGCTATATTTTTAATGTTAACTTGACTCCATATTTAAGATTGTGGATTTTGATTTTAAGCTAATTTTCAGCTTCTCCTAAACTTTTGTAAAACTGCCTTAATTGAACAAATACTGAAGTACAAGGGTTAATTGTAAGCACATGAGTAATCTCGTGGATTTCAGCAGGACTTCTCACTGTGACAGTGTGGCTCTCCAGGGGTGGCTGTGAAACTCCTGAGGTCCCTTCAGCCCTCCCTTTTCCGGGGGCAATCACCCCTTTAGTAGCTCACCATGCCTTCATGGGTTTTTTATTTTTATTTATTTATTTATTTATTTATTTTTACTTTTTATATGAGGGAGGCTGCCCCAGTGTTTCCCAAATTGCTTTTCTCAAATGACCACGAGGTGCCCATGGTCACTGCCTTATGGGATAATTGCATGGCTCCATTCCTCCCCTATACCATGCCCCATGCCACACAGATGGCATCCTCATTGATGTACTTTTCCACTTAGCCTCTCCTCTGGGATTTCTGGATCCTCTTTGGTTCTAAACTCTCAGCCCCTCAATGGCTTCTGGACCCTCTCTGGTCCCACACTTGCAGTCCCTCAATCTGGGATCTGGATACCTTCCTAGGTCCCTAGGAGCCTCATCCTCCCCTAAGTTCCTCCCCAAGCCTCCAGACTGCTTCAGCTGTCCTCTCTGTGTTGGTTCATCAGAGCTGCAGTCGTCCTGCTAGGGAGATGTTCTCTTAGCAGGCTCCAGATCTTACTGACAGGCTTCCCTCAGGGCCTTGGCTTATACCTCATCTAAGCCTAGCCCTCCTCCTGAGTCCCTTGCTCTACCTGGCCTAGCCTCACCTGCTGGCTCCCTGGGTTAGCTGACTCTCAATTAGTCCTAGTCTGCACTTTCTGGCCAGCTTTGCAGGCTGCCTGATCTTTTAAAGTGGCAGGCACCCCAAGTGCCCTGCCACACACACAAGCTTAAAATTAAAGTTAGGTGCATTCTTGAATCAAAGCTAAAAGCTAGTTGCCCATTGGAATTTTTGATATGCATTGTCATTTTGAAAATCTGAAGCTAATCAGTTAAACCAATTTTGAGTGAAAAGACTTTGTAAAAAACAGTAGGCTTTCATTCTGAAAGTTGTCCTGTTTGATCCATTTAGGCACAATGAGATCTGATGCACTTTTACCAACCTGCAGTACAAAAACTATTCTAGAGAAATGTCTATGGTATCCATCCCTGGAGAGATTCTGACAATGTTATTTTAGGTCCATTTACCTTAAGCTTTCTTTTAGTAGAAAAATGTAATGCCGTCATCTCTTTGTTAAGGAAGCACGTGTGGGGGTGGGGTGGGGATGTTGCAGTGTATTTAAATCACTCAGAAATCAGAATATTTATGGAGGTGTTGGCTGGGAACTATCTTATCCAGTTGCTCTCCCACCCTCACCCAACCCAGCTGTTGGCTGCCAGGGCACCTGCATAAAGTTCTTCCCCAGGAAGTGGGGTAGAACTTCAGTTCACACAACTGCACTCATATATGTGCTTTCACTTTTACCAGCTACCCTAGGGCTATGGATATAAAGAACAGACAGGGAAATCCAACTTGAACTCTCCTGTTCCTCCCACTCCCAAAAAATTGACAAGAAATGAAATATGATTATTATTAAAGCATTGCATTGTTAATTGTCCTATAAACATGACTAAAAAGTTAACTATATTGTGATTATGTATTCAACCAAGCCAAAACTTTGATCCCAAGGAAAAATGGTTCTTTGTCCTGCTTTATAGGATAGCAAATTCATTCTAAGGAATGATGGGGATCTGTTCAGCTATGAAATAAGCCTCTTAATTTTAGAAAATGCCATTTTTCCCCATAAAATTACAACATATTGAGGGGGAAACTTGTTACCAGTAGTCTTGTGCCTTGTTTAACTTGCATCCAATGTGAGGATAGGACCAGAGCTCTTATAAAGTAGGCATTAGTGCCTGTAGAATTAGCAAATGTAAACAATTACCTTAAATTCCCAGCACAAGTGTGTAAGCATCACCATGTGGATGCACTGATAATTAGCCCTGGTTTTACTGTTGTTGAAAATCATTATTTAATGAGTTTTGAAGAGCTTAACTGCCTTCTCATTGAAGAGTGCATGTCATTGTCTAAGAGACAGTTAAGCTTTGTCCAGTAAAAGAAAAAGGCATCCAAAAGTGTGTGTGTGTGTGTGGGGGGGGGGGGGGGGTTAAATGATGTTTTGAGGCATCCTTTTTTTTGGCAAGTTGGAGCATGCAGGGAGGTTATATGCAAGGTCATCTGAAGGTCAAAAATTCCCCGCATCATGAACCAGAAAAATAAAAAGTAAGTATTCAGTGATAGCCAGGTGAAGGGCCTGTCACTTACTAAAAGGAATAAGCCAGAAACACACACAGACACAAAAAGGCAACCTGTAAAGTTGTAGACACTTTTATATAATGCAGTACAAAAAAAAACCAAAGGGAGAAATACATGAGAAATAGCATCTGGTGAGAGAAAAACACGTTAAATATCAGAAACAATATAAAGCTAAAAAGTGACAAGGGTTTAACAAAAGGGATCAAAAACTCTGAAAAATAAATTACTAAGAATCAAAAATAACCAGATCTTGAAATCAGGTAAAGCCTATACCAGTTTACCAAAACGAGTTTATCTTGGAAAGCAATGGCTCTACTTTATAGGGCAAATTATAATAAGCTACTTATTAAAAACCAGAGAAGAATTAATTTGGGAGGAAGTGGATGTGCATACAGAAATGACTCCCATGGAAACCAGAAATCATCTTCTTTGAAAGGGTAAGAACATTCACCTTAAAAGGGAAGTTAAAGAGCAACACTTAAAAAGTGAAACTCTGATTAAGTGTGACATTCATAAAGTAGTGTATCTTTTCAGAGAGTGGGAACATATATTTGGGGAAAAGAAGATCATTTTGCTCTGAAGCATTTTTTGAAGTATTTTTTATCAGTAGTTTTAAAGCTGTGTTTACCCAGGAGAGTTAATATTATTGTCTTCATTCTACCATTAGGGGTATGAAGGTGAAGTGAGTTGTCTAAGGGTAAAGAGATTCTTAGTATCAGAAAGAGCCAGGGAGCACTGGTCTTCCAGCTCATTTCCATCTTACTGGGTCATGCTGAGGCCCCATTTCCCACACAGGAGAGCCTCCATGAAAAATCAGCCTCGGTCATAAAAGTTGTGATCATCTGGATTTTAAGTATTGCTAAAAAAGAAAAGATTTTAAATTCAGAAATAAATGAACCTTGTAAAAGCAGCTAATTTCTAAACATGAACATATTTCAGAAAGGGACTTATTGTTTGTCCTATAAAGAAGAGAATTAAACCAAACATCACAGTGGGTGATCGCATTGTTGATGGAAGATAAAACAGCTGTGTATTCTTGCATCAATACAAACAATGCAAAGACATCCTGTACATTAGCAGGTAAAGCTAAAATACATGCAGAAGTAGCATCCAGAGTTGAAGCTGGTGAGCAACTGACTGGGGTAAAGTTCTTTAACACAGCAGTTTAACAGCCTAACTGTGTGCTTGATAATTGCTGAAAAGTCACTTTACCTAACTTTCTATTAAAGATCAGCAGAATTGCATAGTCATTTTCTTATGTAAGTACAGCGAACATGACAGATTTACAAAATTTCCTCCCTCAAGTCAACAAATTATGATGTGACCTTCCTCCTTTCTTCAGCTTGCCTTCTCCTTCCCCTTTCCACCCCATAGGATTTTTCTCCCTCTTCATTATCACAGATGCAGAAGTTTCTCGTCTCCTCTTCTTTAACCCATAACATGTTCTCTACAGACCCTTGTCCCATATCCCCTGCCTGTTCACTCTCTGCTTCCATACTCCTCTCCTTCATCATTCTCTCTTCCCTCTCTGCTCTGGCTCCTTCACCATACAATACAAACATCCTGTAGTAGAGTGATTCTCAATACAGGGTACCAGAGCACCCTGGGTTGTTGCCAGATTCTTTGAAGGGTGCCTTGAAGTGTGAGGTGATAAGCTGATAAGCTAAGTAGATAAATGCAGGCTCAGGCTTGTCCCTGTCTGAAGGAGTTCCCTGTCTGCCTAGTTCCCTCTGCAAGGAGCTAAACACTGAAATATATAAATTAGTTTTTGAAACTGGGTGCCACTCAATTCACAAAAGTTATGGAGGTGTGCCTCAAGTCCAATGAGGGGTGCCTCCTTCCTTCACTAACTGCTTCTTTCAGTGTCTAACTGCTGCCCCTCCCTTTGGCATCTTTCACTTCAATGAATGTGCCATTTATGATCCTCTTTTAGAGATCCTCTCCTCTTGTTTCAGCCTAGCCCATACCTACTACTGTTGCAGCCCAGTGAACTCCCCTGATACCTTTCTGTTCAAAGTCTCTAACAGCAAAGCTCTTTGTGCCCGTCTCCTCTCAATGGTTTGTTCTCATGCCGCCTTTGCCCAAGCCGCTGACCTTGCTTGCCAGGGACCTTCATGCAGACCCCAGAGGGTACCTCGGTTACCTTCAGGGTGACCCCCAAACTCTCCTGCCATGACTTTGAATGGTCCTTCAGTGAAGGGGTCCCCTTTGAAGATGCCTGCAGAGCTGTCACGTGTCACGGCGGATGTTCATGAGGCTCCAACCTCCCCTATACCCCAACCATGCGCCAACCTTTGAGACGGGCCTCCAAGTCTTTTGCAGCTATTCCCTGCTGATATCTTCCCTGGTCTCCATGACTCTTCTTGCAGATGAGCACCCTGGGCCCTGGCCGGACCTAGAGGGTCTGGTGACTCTCAGCCTTTGGGCTTGTCTTCTTTGATGCCCTGAGCCTTCTAGGTCTGAAGCCATTGGCCCTTACTGCGTTCTCACGTGGTTCCTTTCTCACTGTTGAACGAAGTCCCGGCTACCATAGCCTGGTGCTAAGAGCTCCGCTAATCTGATCTCACCAGGGAACTGAAATAGACAAACCCTAAAAGGGGAACACAATCAATACCCTCACCACAAGCCCCTTACCCTAAGGTGACCCAACATGAAACAAATTAATGAAACTACCAATGTGACTACCAGGGGAGCGTGACAAAAGGAAGAGCAAAAAGGAAGAGGAGCACCCACGGGGAGAGTCCTGTACTTTCCTAGCCCCTAACACCCCTAGGCTAGCACACCCTGTGGGTCGGGGTCCGTCCCTTTAACCCAGCCAGGGTCTCTCTCCCCTTCCCTCCAGGATCCGCCTCCACCCTGGAGCTGCAGCACCCGTTGCTTTTGATGGGAGCTCCCACGCCAGCTTTCGCTGTAGCTGCTGCTGACTTCTCTGGTGGTTCTGTTGATTCCCTGTCGGTCTTCTCCAGCACGTGGATCCTTCGCAGCTCCTGCTGCCTCAGCCTCTGCTGGCCTCCCTGCCAGCTCCTTTGGTCCCTGCTCACCTTCTCCGGCTCGGAGATCTCCTATGGCTCTGGCTGCCACTGCCGGTCTCCCTGCCGGCTCTTCCTATCCCTGCCTGTCTTCCCTGGCTCGGGGATCCCTCACAGCTCCAGTCATTGCTGCTGCCACTGCCGGTCGCAGTGGCTGGACGCTCTCCACCCCACAGTCTCCCGCCGCTCCTCCGGTCCTCGGCATCCTTCCTCAAACGCTTTTGAGGCTGCTTTTTATCTTCACTGGGTGGCATCTCTTCATGACATCACCCGGCCCCAGCTGAATATGGGCGCGGTTGACAAACCACACGGGCAGTTTTCCACCGCACACTTCCTCACTCCTCCAGACCCCTGCAACAGGTAATTTTTTTTCTTCTTTCACCTTGGTCTGGGGTTTGCCTCTGAATGAGGCTTCCCCCTTTTCTGGTCCTGTACCCCTGGCACCATTGACAACATTGACCATGTTCTTCTTGCAAGTATGTCTTTCCTTGGCATCCATGACTCCATTCTCCCTTCCCATCCTCATAGTTTCTTTAGTGAATCCTTCAGGGGGCCCTTCTCATCCTCTACCCACCTTCTTGTGGGGGTTATACAGGCCTATGACTTTGGTCTACAGTTATTATCCTTCTGCTCTGAGCAATCTCATCCAAAGACCAAATGCAGGACCTGTCTTCATGCTAATGATACACAGACTTATCTATGTGCTCCACACCTCTCTCTTTTTGTCCAAACTTCAGTCTTGGCCTTTCTCTCGGGCATATCCTTGTGGATCTCAGGCCTGTTGCTTAAACTTAACATGGTGTGGCGGAGCACAGTTGGGGTGCTCATCACTTAGTATGGGCTGCAAAGGCTGGAGAAGTACCTTCATGGAGGGCAGCTGGGAGACACCCCTGAGCAGTCATTTTAAGGGGGAAGGTGTGTGGCAGAGCACAAAGAGCATGCTCACCACTTAAGGGCTGTTGCAGGTTGTAAGGGAGCCTGCTTTGTGAGCAGCAGGGAAAGCATCCCTTAGGAACCATTTTAAGGGGGAAGGTGGGTGGCAGAGCACCTTTGATGTCTGCCATTTTAAGGAGGAGAGTAGGCAGAAGACAGGTGCAGCCCAGCCCTGATGTGGTGGCCATTTTAAGATCCTAGCTCTCAGGGCTGGGGCAGCAATTTGCTGTAAGCAGCCAAGGGAGCAACAACACCCGTCTGCACTGCTGCTCAGGGAACATCTTGGAGGTAAGGGCGGGAGCTATTGGGGATGATAGGAGGCTCCTGGTCCTGGGTAGGTAAGACCTAAAACTACACCCTGCTGGGGAAGGGTGGTCTGGTGGAGCTGTTCATAGCAGGACAGCCCCCACAAGAAATGCCTACCCAGTGAACGGCAGATAGGGGTGTCTCAAATCCCCCAGCCCCCAACATTCAGTAGGTTAATAACATCAGAGGGGAGTAGAGCTAGGCATGCCTATGAGATTGTCACCTGAGCCTGTAGGGGTGTAAGACCCTGAGAAGTAGTGGGGCCAGGTACGCCCTTGAGAGTGGCACCTAAGCCCGTAGGGGTGGAAGACCCTGGAGCCCTAGAAGGGGGGGCAAATTTGTGGAGGCACCAGAGAGGGAATGAAAGTGCTGAGACCCAGATCAGGGGTGACTATGTGGAGCCCCAGAGAGGGAGGGGAATGTGCTGAGGTCCCAGGGAGATGGTGGCAAGTGGGGAGGCCGAGGTAAGCCTTTGGGTGCTTGAGGCCACAAGTGGGCCAGAGGCTGAGTGACGTGGCATAGAGAGAGCCATGAGAGAAAGGGGCGAGTCACTGGCCCCAATTAGGAGACCAATGGGCTTTGTTACCTGGTGAGGGGCCAAGGGCAGAGTTAGCCCATTGTTTGGCTAATTGCCAGGCCGATGTACAGATGAGGGTAGTGGGAGAGGCCCAAAAAGCTGTGCCAGGGCTGGCCAAGGAGTACAAAGACAAGCCTAATGACCTATGTGGTCACTCAAGGGAGCAGGGTGGCGTGAATGTGGTCCAATAAGGGACATGAGTTCAAGAGGACTGGTGAGAGCAGGCAGCGTGGTAGAGGCCCCAGTGAGAGTGGGGCAGTATGGGTGAGGACCTGAACAGGGCTGCGTGAGAGAGGCCTAATATTCTGATGAGTTGGGCCTGGCTTCAGGCCAGAGCATAGCACAACTCACGGAAACATCTGTGAGGCATGGAATATAGTTTCGTAGTTTCATAGTTGGTAGGGTCGGAAGGGACCTGAGCAGATCATCAAGTCCGACCCCCTGCCATGCCAGGAAAAAGTACTGGGGTCAAACGACCCCAGCAATGTGTTCATCTAACCTCCTCTTAAAGACCCCCAGGGTAGAAGCCAGCACCACTTCGCTTAGAAGTTGGTTCCAGATCCTAGCCACCCTGACAGTGAAGTAGCACCTCCTGATATCTAGTCTGAATCTACCCTCTGCCAGCTTGTGACCATTATTTCTTGTCACTCCTGGGAGTGCTCGGGGGAACAGGGACTCCCCCAATGCCTGCTGGTCCTCTCTGACTAGTTTGTAACAGGCCACTAGATCCCCCCTCAGCCTTCTCTTGTGGAGGCTGAACAGGTTCAGGTCCCTTAGCCCCTCCTCGTAGGGCCTGCCCTGCTGCCCCTTGATCATGCGGGTGACCCTCCTCTGGACCCTCTCCATGTTGTCCACATTCCTCCTGAAGTGCGGCGCCCAGACCTGGACGCAGTACTCCAACTGTGGCCTGACCAGTGCCGCATAGACGGGGAGGATCACCTCCTTGGACCTGCTCGAGATGCATCTGTGGATGCATGACAAGGTGTGGTTGGCCTTCCTGACCGTGTCCCCACACTGTTGACCCATGTTCATTTTGACATCAATAATGACTCCAAGATCCTTTTCTGCCTGTGCACTGACAAGAAGGGAGTTCCCAAGCCTGTAGGTATGCTGCTGGTTCTTTCTCCTCAGGTGTAGCACTTTGCACTTGTCAGTGTTGAAACCCATTCTATTCTCATCTGCCCACCTCTGTAACCTGTCTAGGTCCAGTTGCAGCCTGTTCCTCCCTTCTAGCATGCCCACATCCCCGCACATCTTAGTGTCATCAGCAAATTTGAACAGGGTGCTTTGAGGGGGAGGTTGGAGTAGTGTTTGTACTGCCCTTTTGACATCAGGGCACATGATGGGCAGCCTCCTACCTAATTAACATCCTAATTATTTAACAAAGCATGACAGGCTAATAAGGTGGCGGTGTGCCCATAGACAGGTGGGCAGGCTGGCACTGTGACTGGGCCTGGGAGTTTGCCCCCTGTCACTCATGGCTAAAACTTAGCACTTCATCTCATACCTCTCCAAATCCTCCTTTCTACTTTTTTCCTCTATCGCCATTCTGTCTAGGCTTTCACCCAAACCATTACCCTGGAAATTCTTTTCAATTTGCACCTGCCTGCAATGCCTGCTTTTTTAGGTGACACTTAATGTGAAGTAGTCTATTTTGCTGCACATTAGTGTAATAGCACTTTTTTATGCACTGCTTTATAGGCTACTGTGCATGAAAGCACATGCATAGACATGTCCATGGTCTCACTGGGCACATCTACACGTGAATTTATGTGAACCTAAACTTAATGCAGCTTAGCCTAAGGCTCATTAAGTTGATTTAGGCACGTGTCTACAGGTGGATGCCTTAAGGCCCCTTAATGTGCCTCCCTGAGCAGCTGGCCCTGGTCAGCACCCTGGACAGCCCCTGGAAGCCCACAGCAGCATAGCCATATGGTGCAGCACCAGCCAAGGGTGTGGGAGCCTCCAGTTCCCCCAGACATGGTCGGCTTGGGCTCAGTCCTGGCCCTGGCTCCAACCCCCTCCCTGTGATCCTGCCTCTCCAGTTGGATGACAGAGGGTCAGAGCCAAGCCTACTGGGCCCTGTGCTGCCACCAGGTGCTGCCAAGAAGACGCAGCAGGTGAGTGGTACTTCCAGCAGCAGCGGTCCCTGTCGGTGTGTGGTAAGTCAGCAAAGGGGGCAGGAAATGCGAGGGCTCCTGTCAAAGCACAAGGGACAGGTCCCTCCATGACTCCCTGAAGGGGACAGTGCAGAGCAGCAGGGCCTTTGTTAGCTGCTCTCCCACACCTCTCCCTTGGGGAAGGTTTGCTGGCTGGGCAATGCACCCCTGCAGGGGTGGGGTGCCTTGCTACCTGCCCAAGATTCAGGAACCCTTAGAAGCCTGCACTAGGGCAGCAGGCAGTCTGGGACTATGTTTGTTCCCAGCACCTGGCACAGCTTTCCCTGCTCCACCCATCTCCATCCTGGACAAGTGTCTGGCTTCTATGCCAGGCACTGCAGGTGGGAGAGATGGTATCAGATCCTGGGGGCTCTGCGTGGCTCAGCCTGGACAGGATGGATGAAACAGCTGAGAGCTCAGCCATGAATCAGGTGGGCCAAGGAGAGAGCCAAGCTCCCACCTGTGTTGCTCCCAGCCTTCCCGGGCTGAGCCGCACAAAGGCCCCAGGAGCTGATGCCGCCTCTCTCACCCACAGTGATCAGCATGGAGGCCAGGCACTTGCCTGGGAAGTGGGGGAAGATGCAGTCCCAGCCCGCTTGCTGTCCCAAGCAGGAGCCTCAGCACAGGCTTCTAAGGGCACTTGAATCCTGGATGGGCAGTGAGGCACCCCACCCCTGCCAGGCTACATTGCCCAGCCAGGAAACCTGCCCCAAGGGAGAGATGCAGGGGAGCCGCTAACAAAGGCCCTGCCCATGATGCACTGCTGCCTTCCCCTGCAGAAGAGCAGCTGCTGTGTCTTCTTCTTGGTGGTTCCCAGTAGTAGTTCAGGGCCCTGTGGGCTCAGCTCCAGCCTGCTCAGTCACATTGCATTAAGGCACTTTACAGTGTCTACATGTGGGTTAAAGCACTTTAAGTAATCACACCTAAATTTGATACTTGCTTTATGAAGGCATTACATTTAGGTGTGATTAGCCTAAAATCACCACTTTAAAGGTGCATTAAGGGTGCACATGTATAGACCCATACCCTTAATGCACCGTAAAAATTGCTAATGAGCCTTAAATCATCACATGTAGATACACCCATTGTTTCTTTTTGCTCCCCCTATCAGCCTGAATCCCTGCATGGGTGCTTGGAAGCTCCTTGTGGTAAGGACCATCTTTTTGTTGTCTATATAGTACTACCTCATAACTGGTGTTCTAGGGTGACTGGTGTTCCTAGGCTCTAGGGTGCTATAACTACTACTACTATTGTCATAATCATCAAATTATGATGAACTGTAAAATCAAGCAGTTTGGCCACCTTACAGCTCCATTAGGTGTTTAACAATGGCTCATAAATTGAAGGAAACATACTATTTTTTAATCATATAGTTGTATGTGTGTAGACTTTCAAAAACTAGGGTGAAACCAGAAGCTAAACATTAGGCTCTATAGGCATATGCAGGTACCTGAAATATCTTGATGAAGCAAGTGGATGCCCATTGCTTTTGGAAATCAGGCCACTCATTTAGATGCCTAAAGCTTGTCATTGTGTTCAAGGGGTTTTTCTATACTGTAGCAGCAGTATGTCCTGGCTTGAAGAGACTTGAACACACCCTGCCTACTCAAGTCCACAGGCATTTTTCAGAACTGGAAGTTCAATGATGTGGCTGATCCAGGCTTATCCCCAACATCCATCATGCCTGAGAGCAGACACTGAGGGCATGTCTGGAGTAGCTTCACTGACCATATTGCATGTCTGGAGCATCCTAGAACACATGGATGGCTGGGAAATGCTCAGGTCCTCCAGTGCTAGGACATGCCTCTGTCTTAGTACAGCCAAGGTCAAAGGGTACCATGCATGGGCAGACCTAGGATTTTGGAAAGGGGGTGCAGACAGTGTGGTGCATCAACACATATAACACAGTACAATTTTTTTTAGTTATAGAGAATCTAGAAACTTTACTAATGTGCTAGGGACCTAGTGCTGTGTTATTCAGGGCACATTTACACATGCATTTGATCCAGCTTAAGTTTACTCTGAATTAAGATACACTGGAGCAAACACTTTTGGGCAGGTGTCTGCACATGCAGGATTAGGGAGCAGATTTGCTGCTCTTTGCACCAGCCCACAATTTCCTGCAGCCCTGCAATGGGTGCCTGCTGCAACCAGGGGGAGCCATCTCCTGGCCCCAGGGGGCTGCCTGCTGCTGTGGCAGGGACAATGTTCCCCTTCCCTGGCAGCAGATTGCTCCTAGCCCTGGCTCCTTGGCCCTGGTAGGGGACTTGGTAAGAGCTTCAGGGGAGGGGCAGATTGCTGCTAGCTGCTACACTGGTGGATCAGGGCAGAGGACTGGGACCTATCCCACCCCTGCATCTCCTTCCAAACCCCATGCCTCAATCACCTGATCAGGGTATGGGGCTAGAACCTGTACCTGTTTAGGACAGTTCCCAGCCCCTGTTCTGCACACTGGGCAGAGGCTGGATAGTTTGTTACCCACTCAGCTCCATAAGTGAGGAACTGAACAGAGAACAAGCTTCTCAGCCTGTTCCCCTCCCAGCTGTGCTCATGGAGCTGGGTGGGGAACAGGCTCCCAGCACCACAGAGCTCCCAGAGCCAGCTCTGTGACCACAGGGCCGGTGCTGGGATACCCTTATCTCCCAGTACTGGCTCTGAAGGATCTGGCACTGAAAGATACGGGTCAACCAGACCCCTGCTCATTGATCATGATGGCGGAGCGGGGGCTGGGAGATAAGGATCTCTCAGCCTCTGTTCCCTGAGCACAATCTCGGAGCATGGGGCTTGGAGTTCCCCGCTGCTGGTGCCAGGGGACATTGCTCCTTGCCCCCAGGAGCTGCCTGCTGCTGGGGTGGGCTCCACCAGAGGAGCACAGGTTGGGACTATCTCCTGCCCCCTGGTGGACGGCTGACTAGGAGCAGATTTTGCTTCCGGTTGGGCATCTACGCGAGCACTACTGCACCATTACTAATCTCAAGTAAATTTGCTACTTGCATTTGCAGGTAGCAAATTTACTTGGGATTAGGGAGGTTTACGGCGTAGTAAGCATGTGCATGTGTTGATGCACATGCTTACTTTGCAGTAAACTATGCTAATACGCAGTTAAGTGTCTTGTGTCCTCAGTTTATAAACAAAGCGAAAACAAATATATCTTTATAGGAATGAGAGCTAATATGCTAAATAATACATATATTTAAAAAAACACAAAAAACTAGGGAAAAATAGTCAAAGGAAGTTATTTGATTATTCCTGTAATCATTAGAGTTAAATGTGCATCTCTTATTCATATTTGTAAAAGAGAATCTAGCCTTCTTGAGCATCTGGACAGTGCATTCAGTGGCTCATTGTCAGTCATTTCCATCCATGAGTTAATATTACCACACCTGAGTTGTGACCAGGTCACAAAATGCTTAGACTGAGGAATGGATGTCATCTACTTTGATTTTAAGAAGGCCTTTGATATGATATTTCATCCTATTCTCACAGATAAACTGAGCGACTGTGACGTAAATGATTACCTGGTCAGGTGGGTGGCAAATTGGCTTAGGGGTCTCACCCAGACAGTGGTGGTGGATGGGTCAGTATCAACCTCAAAAGATGTGGCAGTGGAGGCCCACAAGGCTTAGTACTTGGACCGGTGCTGTTCAATGTCTTCATCAGTGACTTGGATGAGGGCATGGCAAGCACTCTGTCCACATTCACAGATGATACCAAATTATGGGGTAAAGTTAACACACTAGAGGGTAGGGAATGAATCCAGGCAGATCTGGACAGGTTGGAAAGTGGGCAGAACAGAACAGGATGCAGTTCAACAAGGACAAGTGTAAGGTGCTGCACCTAGGGAGAAGGAATCACCAGCATGCTTACAGGCTGGGGGAGGACCTTCTCAGCAGCACAGCAGCAGAAAGGGATCTCAGAGTCATTGTTGATATCAAGATGAACATGAGTCATCAATGTGACAAAGCTATCAGTAAAGCTAACTGCACTTTAACATGCAGGTGCATTGCAAATAGGCCCAGGGAGGTGATACTTTCCCTCTATGCGGCATTGGTCAGGCTGCAGTTGGAATACTGCATCCAGTTTTGGGCACCACACTTCAAGAGAAATGTGGGCAACCTCGAGAGGGTTCAGAGGAGGGTCACTTGTATAATTTGGAGCCTGCAGGCAAAGCCCTACGAGAAGAGATTGAGGGTCCTGGATCTCTTCAGCCTCCGCAAGAGAAGGCTGAGAGGTGATCTAGGGAAATGATTAGGAAAGCTAAGGTGGTGACTGAGTTTAAGTTAGCCAAGGGAGTCAAGGACAATAAGAAGTCCTTCTTTAGGTATGTAGGGAGCAGAAGGAAAACAAATGCAAGTGTGGGACCTCTGCTTAACACCTTGGGACAGCTGGTAATGGACACTCAGTAAAAACTGAACTCCTGAATGCCCTTTTTTCAGTATTTCACTGGATCAAGGGGAAAGACAAGTGAGATAAGGATCACAGGGGGCATAGTGGGAATGACAGCCTTCCCACTGTGGATGCTAAGCTGGTGCAAAACCAATATTTATAAGTCAGAAGGACCAGATGCACTTCACCCGAGAGTGCTAATGGAGCTGGCTGAGGTCATTGCGGAACCCCTGGCAAAACTCTTTCAGAAATCATGGCACACAGGTGAGATCCTTGAGAGTTGAAAGAGGGCCAACATTGTACTCAACTTCAAGAAGGGGAAGAGGGAGGACCTGGGAAACTATAGGCCAATCAGCCTAACCTCCATCCCAGGGAAAATTCTGGAAAAACTCATTAAAGAATCTGTGTGTGATACGCTCATTGAGGGTAAGATTCTGAATGACAGCCAGCATGGCTTCATCATGGGTAGGTCTTGTCTTACCAATCTCATCTCCTTCTACAAACAGCTCTCTCACCACCTGGACATGGGAAAGAAGGTTGACATTATATACCTAGACTTCCAAAAGGCTTTTGATCCCATGATATCCTTGTGGAAAAATTGGAAGATTGTGGGATTAACTGCTCAACAGTTCAGTGGGTGGAAAACTGGCTGCATGGTAGGACCCAGAGAGTTTTCATGAATGGATCTGTGTCATCCTGGTGAGAAGTAGCTAGTGGTGTCCCTCAGGGGCCCATGCTTGGACCGGTGCTTTTCAACATCTTTATCAATGATTTGGATGTGGCGGTGAAAAGCTTGCTGGCCAAGTTTGTGGATGACACCAAGTTATGGGGGAGCATGGTCATGCTAGAAGATAGGTTGCAGATACAGGTGGACCTGGACAGACTGGAGAGTTGGGCAGACTGGAACCAGATGAAGTTCAACACTCAGAAGTGTAAGGTGCTCCATCTGGGGGCAAACATACTTACAGGTTTGGTGGCGACAATTTGATTTGCATCATGGCCTCAAGGGACCTAGGGGTAGTGATCAATCATAGCATGAACATGAGCCAGAAGTGCAATCCTGTGGCCAACAGGGCAAACAACACACTGGCATGCATTAACCATTGCATCTCATGTGAAACTAAGGAAGTGATACTCCCACTGTACTCTGCACTGGTGAGACCTCAGCAGGACTACTGTGTCCAATTCTGGGCTCCGCACTTCAACAAGGGCGTGGAAAAACTTGAGAGGGTCCAGAGGAGAGCCACCTGTATGATCAGGGACTTACAAGACAACCCATACAAAGAGAGGCTGAGGGACTTGGGCCTCTTCACCCTACAGAAGAGAAGGCTGAGAGGGGACTTGGTAGCAGCTTACCGCTACATCAGGGGAGTACATCAAGAACTTGGTGAACAGCTGTTCACCAGGGTACCCATGGGAAAGACTAGGACCAATGGATACAAACTCCTGGAAGGCCACTTCAGGCTCAATTCCAGGAAAAACTCCTTCACAGTCAGGGTGTCCAGACTATGGAATAAACTCCCTCCAGTGGTGGTGCAGTCACCTACCCTGGAAATCTTCAAAGGGAGACTGGATAGTTTTCTTTTCCTGCCTTGTGCAGGTGGAATGGACCTGATGATCTACAAGGTCCCTTCCAGCCCCTAACAATCTATGAATCTAGTGGCTGCCTACAAATTCATCTGGGGGGAGGGGAGGGAAGAGAGGACAGGGAGTGGGGAGCAAGGAATAGGAGATGCTTTGTTTACCAGGGCACCCCTTGGAGTAACTAGGAACAATGGCCACAAACTGATGGAAAGCAGATTTAGGTTGTACATCAGGAAGAACTTTATGGTAAGGGTTGCCAGAATTTGGAATGGACTTCCAAGGGAGGTGGTGCTCTTCCCTACCTTGGAGGTCTTTAAGAGGCAGCTAGATATGCACCTGGCTGGGGTCATCTGACCCCCAGTGCTCTTTCCTGCCCAGGGCAGGGAGTTGGACTCGATAATCTGCTAAGGTCCCTTCCAACCCAAATGTCTATGAATCTATGAGTTAAGATTTTTAGCTAGAGTCAAAAGCAGTCCACAAGGCTGTGAAATAGAAGTGAGATATTACCAGGAAGGGCTAACAGATAGCAGAATTGCAGAGAAAAGAATGATTCTAGCAATGGAACATCAAGACCATTAAAAAGAGAGAGGGTCATTAACAGTTGTGGAGTGAAGACAGATTAGCAGGAATTTGATAGATTATAATGAGCCATGAATTCAATTGACTCCCTCACTGCTGCCTGAATAGAAATATCACTGCCCCTTCAAGTCAGTTGATTTTTAAAGTCTGGATTAAGCAAGCATTAAAGGCAGGTGCAACTGTACTACAGCACTTTCCCCTAGATCCATCCTGGGTCCCATCTTTGACCTCACCAAGTTTGATGCTCATGTGAATAAAGGTCTTATGTTACAGGCTGGAATCCAACAAGCAATGGTGAGAGCTAAGCTGAACCAGAGGTAATTTCCCTGTTTTTGTTTTTTTCTCTCAAAAGCCTTGCTCAATTTTATCAATTATTGGTAGTGCAAGTAAAACAGAAAAAAGTTCATATATCAATAACTAGGAGATCATTCCGGAGAGGTAAATGGGGTACTGCTACTCGGTCACTCACTCGTTCAGTGGGAAATAATCTTTAAAGCACTGAAAGACTATGTATTCATTTTGAAGCACTCTAATTTCAGTTTAAAAAAACCCACATAATGACAGATTTTGGGGACCATTTTTGTACATAAGGCATTATTAAAATCATTTTGGATTTACCTTAGGTGGCAGGTACTGTTAGACTTCAACTCCATGCAACGCCCAATGACTAGGGAGACTGTGGCAGGCCACTGTTTGTGCCTGCCACTTTGAGGACTGAAGCCAAGCAGCCAGCATGTGCCTAATTTAGGCAGCCATTTTAGATTCAGGGCTGCCTATATAAGCAGGGCATTTTGCTGCTGGCTGGAGATGCAGCAACATCACCTGGCTGCGAGGCTTAACAGAACACCCTGGAGGTAAGGGAGGAGCTGTAGAGGATAGTCAGGAGGCTTCTGGTCCAGGGCATGACCTAAAACTGCACCCTGCCAGGAGTGGGTGGCCTGGTGGTGCTCTCAGTGGCATGGGAGCCCCCAGGAAATGCCAGGCCAGTTACCACCCCAGTGAAAGGCAGGTCGGGGCACCTTAACCCCAGCTTCCACAACCGGGTGGGTTACCTCCTTGTAGGGTCCAGAAAGTGGACTCCAGTGAGAGAGTGAGGCCATAGACTCAGAAACCTGTCTTGACATCCCCTGACTGGTCAATGCTGGGGCCAGGACCAGAAGGGTCAAAGGGCCAGGGGCCCACTGTGAGGGTCACCCAGAGCTGACAGCCTAGGGTTCTGACTGGCCTGGAGGTGAGACCAGGGCCAGTAGAGCCAAAGGTCCTGGGGGGGACCACACCTGTAAGGGGGAGCAGCTCAGGGAGCTATGTAGCCTAGAATGAAGGCGGAGTAGGTCGCCTGAGTGGAGGGACCCAGGTGGGGTTCAAATAGTAGGATTCTGGGGCCCAGAGTGGGGCAACAACAGAGGATGCCATCTGTGAGGCATGGGCTGCAGTGTAGGGAAGGTA
The DNA here is from genome assembly GCF_030867095.1 of Alligator mississippiensis. Classification (NCBI taxonomy): domain Eukaryota; kingdom Metazoa; phylum Chordata; order Crocodylia; family Alligatoridae; genus Alligator; species Alligator mississippiensis. The sequence continues at coordinate 139,668,025 of NC_081825.1, read as the reverse complement.
CGGAACCGCAGATAGTGTCCCCTGGCATCGGGGCTAGAAATGGGCAGCTTAATTAACAATTAATTAATTATCATCAAGGCAAGGCAGGAAAGAAGGCAGGTGGTTATCCCAGAAAGAGGTGAGTGGGCAAAAGGTAAATCGGCCCTGAGAAGGCCCCCCTGTTACAGAGACAATAGATCGATGCCATCATGCATCACTTGCACACATTGTTCATACACAGCTTTATTCAAAATGGAGACAGCTTCAGACAAGCTTCAACAAACTGGGGAGCAGCCACCAACATTAGTTTTTTTTTTCCATATTTATACACCTTGGTTTATGCTCATTAACATTTACCCCACCTTTGTCCCTCCTTTGTTCCACCCTTAGTCCTTCCCATTTTAAGATCCACCTGTGTTTACTGTTTGTTTCGTTAGCACAGAATTGCCTATGTATTTCACTTATTTACATGTCTTTTTGCTATGAGCGCATGCCTAAGACCCTGACCCCTGCTTTTTTCAGTCATTTGGATGGACTTGACCAAAGCCTGGAAGCTTCTGGAGGCTTCTTTACCAATCACCAATCACCTTTTTGCATATGTTTATCTCAAATTCTGTTACCAGTTACGTGTTGTCTTTCACATTCCAGTCTGTTTTTCAATCTCATGTTGTACTATCTCCACATTCCTAAGACTTTACCTCATTCACAGCACACAGACTTACACAGACTCACTTGAAAATGGTTGACACGGTTAAGATGGCTACTTAGCATAAGTGAATGGCTGGCTTAGCATAAGCATTCATAAGCAAAATCTGCTTTATCTTCTAATGATAGCCAGTGGTTTGCATCCTGTTTCCTTGCACAGTGACCTATATATCTTACAACACTACTATATTGTTAGAAAAATGCTTGCCTAAGTGTCTTGCAAGGTTACTTTTAATATACCATTCTGCCTTGTGGTTAGCAGCTTTATTCAGCTGTAAATCCAATGTTCCCCAAGATCCAAATACTGTCACCCTAACAGGTACATTATGGGAGATGTAGTTCACTGGTGGATTCTGGCCTGTGATGAAGAACGGTAGCAAAAAGAGCCTGGCCTACCACTCTCGTAAGGCACTAACAGCATATTTGGAGAACCCAGCTTAAAAAGAAACATATTGCAAAGAAAGCATCTTGCTACTTTTAATCGCATTTCAAAAAGTCTTGTCCACTAAAAAGGCTATTATAGAAGTTCCCCGTATTCCATCTTTTTAGGATGAAAATAAATAGTGACATATCAGATGGAAATTCAGATTTTGCTTAGCTGTGGCTTAAAGTTAAGCACACACTTAAGTCCTTTGCTAGAGTTCATCAAATATAGTCCATGTCTACATTTATAAAGCAATGCATTCAAGGGTTTGTCAATCAACATCCCACCAATCAGTTGCCCCATGGGGTTTCATAGTTGGTAGGGTTGGAAGGGATCTGATCAGCTGATCATCAAGTCTGACCCCCTGCCATGGGCAGGAAAGAATGCTGGGGTCAAATGACCCCGGCTAGGTGATTGTCTAGCCTCCTTTTTAAGACCCCCAGGGTAGGAGCCCGCACCATTTCCCTTGGAAGTTGGTTCCAGATCCTAGCCGACCTGACTGTGAAGTAGTGCCTCCTGATGTCTAGCCTGAATCTACTCTCAGTCAACTTATGGCTGTTATTCCTTGTTACTCCTGGTACTGCTTGGGGGAACAGGGACTCTCCCATTGCCTGCTGGTCCCCCTTGGCAAGTTTATAGATGGCCACCAGATCCTCTCTCAGCCTTCCGTTGTGGAGACTGAACAGGTTCAGGTCCCATAGCCTCTCCTCATAGGGCCTGCCCTGCTGCCCCCTGATCATGCAAGTGGCCCTCCTCTGGACCCTCTCAATGCTGTCCACATCCCTCCTGAAGTGCGGCGCCCAGAACTGGACACAGTACTTCAACTGCGGCCTGACCAGTGTTGCATAGAGGGGGAGGATCACCACCTTGGACCTGCTTGAGATGCATTTGTGGATGCATGACAAGGTGCAATTATCCTTCCTGACCGCGTTTTCACATTGGCGGCCCATGCTCATCTTGGAGTCAATAATGACTCCAAGATCCTTTTCTGCCTCTGTGCTGAGGTTAGCAACACTTAATACTTTTTGACAGTAATTAATAGTGACAGATTATTGATACTGTTATTAACTATGACCAATCCCTAAAAATGTCTGTACGCATGTGGCCCAGAGAGTGGGACCATTTTTTCTGGTCATAGACAGTGCAGCTTTTGACCCCTTTACAGCAGACTGCTATCACATAGTAGAACTTGGATTCTTCTCAGTGTTAGCTTTCTTCAGCCTCTGTGAAGCTGAGAGTTGCAAATTAGCCAGAGGTATCTACAGATGCAGCAAACAGCTGCACAAGACCATTTAGGCGCTCCAGATATTTGCTGTGGATTGTGACAGACCTCTCTTACAGCATAGTATGCTGCTGTGCTCCAGCTCAGCTTGGAAGCAGCTACCTTTGAAGTAAAAGCTGCAGCAAACAGTCAAGAAGCTTGTTCTTAATTCTACAACCTGATGTGAACTAAGCAGGCGGTGAACCACATGGATACGAGTGACCTGGGTTATACTGGGATAAAGGCTATAGCCTGTGTTGGTCTAAGAATACATTCTATGCCTGAGGAAGGGTGTGTGTTCCCAAAAGCTTGCAAGTAAAGAACAAAATGTTTTGTAACCATCTAGTTGGTCTAATAAAAGGCATTGCCTCTAGCACACTAACTGCCTGGGTTATACTGTATACTCCACATGGATGTACAGCATAAATCAACTGGGGATTTGCAGACCCCACAGGAGGTGGTGGCCTACTCAGTAAGAGGTGTCTGTTATAGGAGTCACATGACACCAGTACCCCACAATTCACACTGGCTGTCTGTTGGCTGCTAGACAAAGCTTAAAATGTTGTTTTTGACTGATTAATGACTTTGGACATGCCTATTAATGGGACCACTGTTATAGCTGCACTCAGGGAGGGGGCTTTTGGGCATAGCAGAATGCTTGGCGGTTTGCTGGCACTTCTGTATCTGGGAACCAGCAGGGGGGATAGTAAGACATGAGGTGCCTTGCTTCAAGTCCAGCAAACACCGCTTTACCCCTGGAAGCCAGAGAACAGAAGCAAAGATAAATGCATGCATCCTTCCTACAGCTTGGACAGGAATGTGAGATTGAGGGTGTTGCAGGTTCAGGGTTATTGCTTACTCACAAGGCCTTTAAACACAATATGTACAGTCCTTTATTTTTAGGGCACATCTGTCCCATGGGCATCCTCCTACATCAATCATTCCTCAAACACTAACATAAACACAGTCTATAAAGGGTTAACTCACAGGTCTGAGTCCTCTTTAGCCCCTGAGAAGGTGCTTCTGGCTTACTGCTGCTCCTTCCTCACTACAGTCTTTTCTCTTGGGCTGACTGTGACTCAGCTCCCAGTTGCAGTGCTGCTGTTCCCAGACCCTGAGTCTCTGGTCCAGTACTGTAGTTGCAGACCAACCCAATCTTGCACACCTTCTCTCTGCCTGACTCCCTGATGTCCCTTCTCTGGGAGCCTTTTAATTTCCTGTGGTCACTAATTATCTCTCTCAGCTGACCGAGTGCTACTGAGCAGCCTACACTTAGCATTACTACCTACAGCTGGGCTGTATCCTCTGGCTCCAACAGTCTGCTACAGAGGGTGAAACTGAGGCTGGTATATGACAGTGGCCAGATGTGTAGTGTCACATGAGGAGGCTGTCCAGTGACAGTCTGCAGCTGTGGGTCTCTTCCTTTGACATTCTGCTGCAGCTACATTTAACAAAGGAACTGGGCTTCTCTGGAACAACAGAGAGGGACCTGTTGGGAGAATATTCTCTGAGATGGCCTCTCATCATTGGAATTCATTAGTCCACAACACAGCCTGTATTTGATGACCTCTATGGAATATTACAAAGCCAGCATTCAGCAGCATAGGGGTACTAACTGTGGAAGTAATGCACCCCCCCCCCCCGCTTATATTATAACTCTAAATGCATAAATAAGATAAAAAATATATACTCACATTCAGTATTCATAATACCTAGTCCCTCTGGATAATTCTGATGGCTCAATATACCATCTGTAAGCAAGTAACAGGCTTTCCCCAGACCTTGCCATCAAATGCTTATTGTTGCCAGCGTTGCTATACTTCTAAACTTCCCACTCAAAGGTTCATAATGGGCAAATTGTAAACTTGAAACAGTGGGTCAAGACCACAATGGCATTCTCCAGATACTAAAGAGAAAGGGATGGGCAACTTAGAAAACTCTTCTTTGATGCAGTCCCTTAAAATCGGGGGTGAAGAGGATCCTGTTTGCCTTTGCAAAGATTGTTAAAACACTTTGGGTATGTGCAGATGTTACACTTAGATCAATTTAACTGAGGTCATGAAGGTTAGATTGGCCAAAAGATGACCGGCCTGATCTAATTTAGTTCACCTAAGAAGGTGAACTAAGTTAAATTAGGAACTGGTTTGCCTGATTTACTGAATGTCCACATGTGTCCAGGGCACAGCCCCAGAGCTGAGAAAGCCCAGCCACTTGTCCCAGCCCCAGGGCTGCTACCCCCTCCCCACCTTAACCAGGCTATTTTTTGCCCCCCAGCCCCTCCACCCACAGATGGACACAACCCCTTTGTGGATCCATCAACTCTCCCCTGAAGACCTGTCAGCCTCTCTGATCCCACCCACCCCTTCTCCATCCCGGCTTACTAGATCAGTTTCCCGGTGAGGCTCTCAGCACTGGCAAATGTGAGCACATGCCATGCCCAATCTATGATCACAAGGTTTGAAGTCACATGATCATAGATCAGGTACTGCAAATATCTGCACATACCCTTTGGCAGCATTTTGTAAAATCTATATTAGAAATAGTTACATACTTATCAGATGAAACATTTTTTCCCTGACTGAATGGCTGAAAATTGTTAAAACAAAATAAAGAATATAAAATACTGGACATCGTTGTTCCTACCCCAGTAGCCTTGTGAGTTATATAGATATTGGTCATTCACCAAACAATTTTGTGGTTGAAAATAATATATTCCTAATAATAGTTTCAAAACAGCCTTATTTCAAAGCCCAGACAGCTTGTGGAGTCTTTCCTTGACTTCCTTGGGCTTTGGATCATGTGTACAGTGAAAAATTAGGGTCATGATGAATGTTGTTTCAGAATGAGAATGACAGCCTGCAAATTCTTCTCTACAACATTTGGTCAGTTCTGCTGCTGGGGCGTTGGTTGCTTTGTTGGTACATGAAGAGAAGCAATGGTACCTACTTGTAAAGCACCATATGCGAGTTATGATTTCTAAAGGTTTCACTAATGTAAGAACCCCAGGTGCTATTAACTAAGGCTCCTAACTGATTCCCCAAGCTGTTTCCCTTTAGACAGTGACCTGTTTAAAATAATTCAGGTCCCTTGTGACCCAAATTATATTTGTGTCTGACAGCAGGAGTTCCCATCCCTCAGGAATTTCCCACTCATCAATTCCAAGCAGTAAAATGTCCCAGCTGCCCATGGTAAAGACAAAAGGGGAGCCAATTTAATTAACCACAGCCTCGAGGAGCATAATTCATTATCAATTTGACCAAGTAATCTAAGATAATATCTATGTCCCAGATGAAAGTGTACTTGGAGCACTGTTGTCTAATCAGGGAAGAAGCTCTTGAAATCTGCTTGTTTTCAGCACTCTTTAATTGATGGCAAATAGAAGCCAAAAGCAGAACCAAAAGATTTAAGTACTCTAGTGAACATATTTTCCTGAATGTTATGTCATAAGGAGTCAGCAGAGAAAATTTCTTTGTTTCTCTGGGAATTGCTTATGGCCAATCACACAAGTTCTCTTTTTTTCCTGACCATACAGCAACTCATTGGAGGCATAGTGACAATGATGAATCAAAGAAAGTTAAATGAAGAGCGGAAAGGGACCTCAAGAGATCATGTAGTCTGTCCTTTTGTTTCAGGGCAGGATCAAAGATACTTCGACTATCCCTGGCAGATACTTGTCTAATCTTCTTTCTTCCAGTGATGGGATTCCACAATCTCACTAAGTAACCCCTTCCAGTGCTTCAATTATTCCTATAGTTCCATTTTTCCCCCTAATAGTTATTCTATATAATCTTTGATGAACATTAAACCAATCACATCCTGTCCTACACTTTTAGGATTAGGACTAATTGGAAAACATGCATTTTATTTTACATGAAATTCCAACATTTCAAAATCTGTTTTACTTCCAAACTGAAACAGAGTCGAAGTTCTGACATTTTGTGAAAAGTGAAATACTAGAAAAGGAACCTAACATTTTAATTCTAACAAAGTTAAATCAATTTTATTTTGACAAAGCGTAGCGTAGCGTAAAGTAACATATATCTAAACAAGATTTGGAATGATAAAATAGAAACAAAAAAAATCCTCCTAATCAAAATGAAATGATTTGACGTAATCATATCTAAACATTTCAACACTGTCAGAATGAAACTGGAAAGTTGCAGTGATTTGTTTAAACTGATACCTGTTGTGAAACATATTGACTAAAAAAACCTACATTCTCTGAATGGAAAAAAAAATACATCAAATATTTTTGACCAGCTCTAATCAACAGAGTACCTCACAATTTAGTTTGTGTTTACAAAGGCAAAAAGTGCAGTTAACAGCTTGCCTTGACAGGCAAGTTGTAAATTCTTGAAAGTATAGGGATACTGGGAAATACATAAGTAAAGGTGTCACTATATTCTCTTAGGAATTTCAAAAATCTGAGTTTTAAATGAAATTCTAGAAAGATGAGGAAATGACTGCCAGAGGAATGAACTTAACAGCCCTCTAGAGATTCAGATAATTCCTCAAGCCAGGCTCTTAAATTAAGGATTTAAGGCTTGAATTAAGGAAAAGAAAAAATGAACATGTCCCTCAAAGGACAGAGGGCATATCCATGAACCACTCTCTTCTATTTGAATTGTGAGACAACCATTCCTTGCTGAGAGTAGGTAAGCTCTTTCTAGATCAGTGGTTCCCAAACTGACAGGCTGAGCATATGTGATGTGTAGGAGGGACACAGGGGGGCACATGCCCCCCCCCCCCCTTAGATCGGCCCTCACTAGCTGTGGAGTGGGGGCACCGAGAGAAGCAGTGGCCAGTGCCCCACTGATATTGGCACCAGCCGGGGACTGGGGGTGCCAAGAGAAGCGCCAGCGGCACTTCCAGTTTTGCCGCTGGCACTTCCTGGGTTGACGATTGATTGCTGGGGGGGTCCCACGCCACTGGTCGGCCATCAGCTGCTGGTGCCCCCACAGACTCGGGAGGCACCAGTCACCCATGAGACTGAGTACCACCAATTTAAAATGATACAGGCTTAAGTACCACCGGCAAATTTTTCATACACATATGTAAGAGACTATGCATTAAAACATCAAAACATTTATTAATCATAAAACATTGTTTTATCAGTTACAGTAGCCATATAAAACAACTGCAAATTGGAAAAAAACCCCAGTGTAAACCAGGGGCAGGCAACATTTTTGGCTGGAATACCAAAAAAACCACAATATGTACCCTGTAAGGTGCTGTAGTGTGGGCACGCCAGAATAACAAAACTGGCACAAAGGGTACATGGCAGGACATACTGCATATTAATAATCATAAATGTTACTCTTTTATTTTTTTACAGTAAATACCAGGTTTTCTAAAAATTCTAAACCTGGTGACAATAAATAAAATTTCATATACCACGTTTGTTCTTGTGTATTCTATTTTGTGCCTACCCTGGGGTATGCACAGGAGTGGGAGCCACCCCCCCTGCATGCCCTTGGATGAGCTGCCTGGGGTTCCTGCCATCCCACCACCCCATTCACACCTGCCCCTGCCCTGCTCCCTCCCTCACTGTGGGGTACTCAATCTGCCCCTGCCCCCATGCCCCTTCCCCCCAACACACTTACCAGCTGGACACTGCTGTGCATGCGGCTGGGCTGCGTTCCCAGCCCCTGCAGCAGGCTGGGCTGGTGTCTGTGCATGCGCGCGCCCTGCTCCTCCCCACAGCCTTTCACATATCACTCACAGGTTGCCTGTGTACCACTGGTGGTACACATACCACAATTTGGGAACCACTGCTCTAGATATCGCTATCATTTCATTAGAGCACGATGCTCTTTTCCCCCATGAGGCCACAGTTTCTCCTAGGGTCATCATTTATGCTTTAGCTTTAAGCTATGCAAATTTAATGTAACAAAAAAAAATAAATAAAAGCAAACCACAAAAAACTTGGGCAAGGCTCCTGAAAAGGAATCTATCTGGTTGCTGACCCAAACATTTTGAAGTGTCAAAAAAGAACAGACTGGATTTTTAACAACAGCTACGAAGCTGGCATGAAGTGGAGTTTAACCAACCTTCACCTGGATGAAGGCTCACAAGCCCTACCTTAATTCACACACCCAGCTTTCATTTTACAATAAAACAATGTTAGGTGTGATGTGCTCCTGTGTAAGTCCATTGATGTGAGTGGAGTCATACTGTTGCAATTAATTATTACTTATTGCTGTACAAAAGACATGTGAAAAACCACTCTCTGGGCTTAGAAGAAGATTCTTATGGCCATTCCAAGAGCAGTTCCACACCAAATGCATGAGGATGGGATTTGAGAGACATTCTTCTATAACACACTACAGCTGCTCTCCTCCTTTGTGCCTGACCTCAGTCTCCCAAGGTTGGGACAAGCAATCTTAGTTCCAAATCAGTTCTGTCTCCTTACATCTTTGTAAGGCCCTCTCACTCACAGTCTCAGAGATCTTGGAGAGAGGCTATGGCTCTAACATCCTGTCTGCGGAGCAGGGACACAGAAAAGCTTCTAAAGGCAAGAAGTTGCATCTGGGGCTTTCTGCTGAGCCAAGCAGCCAATCACTGAGTGGGAAGGGAAAAGAAAAAGCATAAAACTGCAGACACAGTGGCCCCTGCTGGGCTCCCTCAGCCTATCTCAGACAGCCAAAGGGGAATCCTTGCTTTGGCGGCAAAGCTTAAAGCACTGCTATTCCTTCCCCAAGTTAGAAGGGAAAGTGGGAGAAAGATAGGGATCAAGGCATTGCAGAATCAGGCCTTGCTTCCCATTCACTGTACCAGGCTTAAATGGTCCCCAGGCTTGTCAAAACTGGCATCCCAGAACCCATGGGAATGCTTGTTGATACCCTCTGTTATCTAAGGCTGTCATTTTGTTCCACTTCACAACCACAGCCTCTCAGCTTATTCTACAACAACTTCCCCAAATTCTCGAACACTGCGGCATCACATCCCCTATTTTCTGCTGAAATCAGAAATCCCTGTTGCACTGTCTGACAAAAAGCAAAAAAACCAATATTTGGGAAGTATTATTTTTGACAAGACCTCGCAGGCCATGAGTTGTTTGCATTGACTTGTGCTGAGCCTTGCTACCTCCTCTTTCCATATGCCACTGAAATATGTGCCATTTGCTACAACTCCCCAACCTTCCTTTGGAACAGCTGCTTCTCTAATTAGTAGGGCCGGTAACAGTCAATGAGAATATGTGGTATGTTGAGATCTGTTCAATAACTGTGCTCCTGAATGCTGTGTGTCAAGAGCATTTCCAGATATCCAAAGTGACCTCCCAGGTGTCCAAAGAAGAGAGTTATATGGGGAAAGCAGGCATCAAACAGAGCTCTGTGAACTGTTTGGACCAATCTCAGAACCTAACCAAGAGTATAACAGCACAAGTGCCTTTAATTGTATCCAATTAATGAAGAGGGCTCAGAGCTCACTTCAGGTGGCTGTGACAACAGTTGTCTCTAAGATTTTCCACTCAAAATAATTCAGCAATAGCTTAGGCCAGACAGAATGCTCAGCACTTTAAAAAAATCAGGTCATTCATTCAGCAGAGCAAATACAGATTTAGGGAAAGATTGTGAAAGGCACAAGTGACAAAAATCTCCCACTGAGGCTAACTTTAAATTCCTCTTTTTGGCTCTCCTGGCCTAAATTATTATCCTAAAGAACCAGAACTATAGTCACAACTGGTTTTTTTTTCCTTTTCTCAGACAGTTTTTTTTTTACTTTATTAAAGCACAAACCACAGGTGATGATTTAGAATGCACTAAGTTCATCCATAAATTCATTCTTCACATATACATGTGGGGAGTGGGGGCAGCATTTTTACTTACAGGGAAATATTGCAATAAGCACAGAAAATCATTACACCTACAAGGGAAATAAATCCATCTGGGCCACTGGTTCCTTTCTTGTACAATATGACATGCAATTTATACATACAATCTAATGCACAAATATACAATTTCCTATACAGTTAAGCAATCTAAGCCCCACTTATAATTTTCTCCATTAATTTAAATGATTAAGAATTTACTTTTCTACTTTACTACATGGACAACAGGTGCATTTAATTAATTGATTTTTTTCTGCTTCATTTTATTTATTTTTCATTTAATTTATGGAGGGAATTCAGTTTTCTTGTTACCTTTCTGAAGGTTGTCCACGCTTGCACTTTTATTGTGAGTGACATTATTTGGTGTTTTTCTCACACCCAGGCTACTGAAGTCCAGTATTTCCATAAGTTTTCATTTAACTAAATAAACTTCTAGACCTCATTGTTGTATAGGCCACGGGTTGCTGACTTGTAGCACAGATGCTGCAAATCACACAGGCAGCCTCTATGTGTGGTGTGTAGCAGGTCAGGGAGTGGACAGGTAGCATGGTGGCAGAAAGGGCAGAAAACAGAAAGCAAAGCAGCCATTCAGGGAGGGAGCACAGGGAAGGAAGCAGAAAGCAGGGCAGCAGGTCAGGCAGGGACCAGGGGTTTGCGAGAAGAAAGCAGAATAGCAGATTGGGCAAAACTATGGGATCAGAGCACTCCCCCACTTAGGGAGGCTGTGGGGCGAATTTGTAGCCTGCTAAAAAGGTTGGCCTCTACAGACAGTCTGGAGAATGTGATTCTTAAAGTCTCAACCAACAGAAATAGCAAGAAATCATGAAGTTGGTTTTTTTTTTAATTGTGGTTCTTAAGCCAACGTGTAGTTTTTGGACACTTGTAGTTGGCAATACTGCTGAAAATATGTTATGTATATTCGTGTCTATCTACATACAATATGCTTAACATTTGTATTACATTTGAAAATTTAAAGCGGACACTGCAAGTGAAAGAAAAAAAAATTAGCTAAGCCTGAAAAATAAAGGTAAAGTAATGACTCAGTCTTGGATCTGGCAACTTCAGATCATGCTGTGAATCATGACCTGAATCACATAGAGTATAATCATATCTGAAAGTAGAAATTTCACTGACTTACAAAATTAACAACTGAGGCCACAAAAGTGTTTGGGAACAATAGCTTTGTTTCCCAGGAGAATCCGAGAGGCCTGAAGACCTCATACTTATTTTCTAAAAGGAGAGCAGGTATCCTGACTGGCAAGCCACCAAGCTGAAAGCTTAACTAAAAGGAAAATGGACACTACATTGATTTCTCGGAGGTATAAATATCCACTGATTATAGCATTATGCTCAACTAAGGTATTCTCCATCCCCACCCACCCCCATCCATTTAATTATATCTAACTTGTGAATTCTGTTCTAAGAAGTTTAACGGATGGATTCCAAGGGTTTTAAACTGCTTAACTTTTTTGATCCTATAGCTTAACAGCTGAACTGTCTTCAGCAGATTTAGCTTTAAAAAAAATAAATCTAATGTGCTACAACCTCACTGAGTGTTTATTTATTGAAGACTGGAGTTTCTGCTTACTCCCCTGCTCTGCATAAGTAATTTTCCATAAAAATCAGTCTTTTGAAACACAGGAGAAAAAAACAGCCTTTACTTTTTAGTCTTTGGGGGTAGGAGGGAGATTTTAATTTCTTGTTTAACTGTTGGCAAGAATGAAACAGAAATGTGTTCTGCAATCTGTACCTGCTTCACTCCTCCCTCTACCCCATATAAATTTTGGCTTTGCTTTTTTTTCTTCTTGTGTATCCGGAAAGATACTAAATTACATTAATTACAATAGCCATGGTATTTACACACATTTTATTTAAGCAATTTTACACCTAGCTTAATGAGTTTTTAATATCATTTCAATTAAATGTCCTTCAGTACTTTGTGTTACTAAATATATCTAAGTGCCATAAATCAGAAGTAATCATCTTTTGCATAGGAAAGAAAAAATCATCGTTAGCCAAGTTTTTCATATTCTTTTGATTTTTCTGATCCTGTGTGCCCAAACTGAGGACGATGCTTAGCATGTCATGACATTCAGATCTCCTGATGTGCCTTGAGATGGCTGCTTGGAATTTAAGACACCCTAAATTGTTACTCCATCTTACAATCTTAACCAAGCTTAAATCTAGAACAGGACTGTCCAGTTCATGCCCTGTAGGCCATTTGCAGCTCACAAGTGGTTAACTTGAGGCCCCTGGGCTCCTGCCTAGCACCTCTCCCCATATCACTTTGACTACAACAGCAGCTGGAGGTTGGGTTCTGCTGCATGTCCCTGGCCCAGGGAGCAGTGCAGTATAGCATGGCACAGCCATGGGGGAAGTTGAAGGTGAGCCTGGGTGCATGGTGTACCAGCAGCAGGGGGTGGGGGAATGTGTGCACAGGGCCAAATTAATGCAATTTATTATGCAAATTAATGCAAACTAGGCACATGCCTAGGTCCCTAAGTGAAGAAGGGGCCCCATTGTGCTTATTTTACATATTATAATTATCGAGTGGAAAAAAAGTAATATAAAAAATTAATCTTCAGCTACGGCCCCATGAGTTTGTTTGCCTAAGGCCCACTAAAGGGTTATTTTCGGTGTGTGCATGTGTGTTGCAGCGGTAGAGGGAGGGCTTCTGAATGGCATACAGCCTGGGGAGATCATGGCTCACCCTTGTGTGTTCCACCCTGGTGCGCCCAGCAGTGCGTTTGGCCCCCAGCCCCCTAGAAGTTGTCCAGCCCAGATCTAGACTATACATTTTTATTTACTATTGAACTTGTTTGTGGAAGAAACCTGTGTTCTGCCCATATATTAGTTTGATATAATTGTTGATAAATAAAAGTAACAGATGAGAAAACAAAGGAGAAATCTTTAATTTAAGAATTGGATGTGATGGTAAATGAAATACCAGTTGTCTCACATACCTATAAGAACCAAATTATATTAATATAGTTTTACAAGAAACCATTCTTCCAGGGACCACTAGATTGTGCCGCCCTTATTCACCTGGGTGAGTTCTTACATGTGTTGCAATTGGCAAGGCAAGCTTACATAAATTGTCCCTTGGAATAAACTGTGACACCATGTGTTTATTGGAAATGCCTTTGTACCCAGCATGAGAAAAGCTGATAGAGTTTATCTTCAAGCACCATCCTGATAACTGAAGGACTGATCCCTCAGCCACAGCAGGAGAACACTGAAAACATAAAAGGATATGGAGAGACCTTAACACAATGACTTAAAAGTGGCCTTATTGGAGCAGGCATGAGGGAATTTCTATTTTTAACCAAATGAATGCTGCCCCACCCTGTTATCTTTATATCTGGATTGGCTATACCCTTCCTCTTTGATCTTTTTCCTGGAAATATCCATTCAGTCAATATCACAGCCATTTCAGGCTGAATTCATCACTGAATTCTGCTCCCTCCTTATTTATCAGTGAACCTACATTCTAAGCATTTCTTCTTCCCTTAGGTATATTTGCAAAAGCCTAACTCATTCCCCTGCACCTCCTTGGCTAGCATTAAGTCATTCTGCCTTTTCTACTATCCTTATCTTTTCCTTGCAAGCTTTACTGACTCTGTAACCACCTCCCTCATATAACATCCACCAGCACTATTGCATACCAGGGACATACAAAGAGTCTCAATCTTGTTATATGCTGCTTGGAAATATTTGCTCTCTGCATGTAATTAAATCCACTAATTATCTGCTGACATTCAAATTCACAGTACCATGGAGACCTCTTAAGCAGTAGCAGGGCGATATTTCAAAAGACACATTTTTTGTGGGAGAGGCTGTTGTTTTAATTTTCTCCGCTGGGTTCTAGCCCACACTTCACATAGACTGTTTCTCCCAAGATAAAATAGGAGTACTTAACAAACAATCATTCTTCCAAACCTGCTCAACAATTTTTTAAAATAAGGTTTGTTCCCCCCACCCACTTTTAAATAGGCCATATAATTAAGGGCAGAATTGAAACATTGACATAACAGTTGTTCCCGGGTCTTAAAAATATTTCTGATTCTCTCTCTGATACCCTTATTGTTGTAGCTGTTGATTTTCCTGTCTCACAGACTTAGGTTTATCATGTCTAATGACAAGAGATTCCCTAGGAAGATACCAGTACCCACATCTACACATGCACTTTAATGTGCATTAGCCTATTTTATGCTCATTAAAGCATAACAAAAAATGCTCTTTAGCTAATGTGCATTAAAATAGGCTAATGCGCCTTTTTCTAGTACCTCACAATGGAGGTACTATATTTAATGCACATTACCTAAAGCACATTAATGTGTAGATGCACTCAGAGAGAGACCTGAGGAGTCCAGTGCTGTCTCTGTGAGAGGTTGAATTAAGTGATGACTACTGATTTGAAGCCTTGAGACCTTCTGCACAAAGATGGCTAATGAAGCTGAGGATGGGCTGTTTCATAACTGCATCCATCTGGCTTATGGAGACATGCAGCAGATGCATGGGTTGATGGCAGTAGCTCCATCCCATGTGACGGATGGTGACCCCTGCTTCAGTGATAAAGCAGCACTGCAGTAATGGACTGAACATTGGGCCTTCACACTCAGCCACCCAGAGGTGCATCATGCCCCCAGGTGGTTATGGCATCTTCAACAAAAGCAGATGACCCAGGCACCCCACTGAGTTACCCCCACTGTGGCAGGTGCCACCAACTTGGTAGTAATTCAGTTTTTTTCAACAGTGACTCAATACTACCCATGTGCTAATGTACACCACTACACTGACCACTCCAAAATCTGTTGCAGAGTCTCAGGGTCTGGCAAAGTCCCAGCTGAATGAAAAGGGGGAATTATTATATCACTGTACAAAGGTAAAGGTCAGCACTCAGACTGCAGTACATCCAACACATCACTGTCAATTCCTGGAAATTTTTTTCCC
Organism: Alligator mississippiensis; assembly: GCF_030867095.1. Taxonomy (NCBI): domain Eukaryota; kingdom Metazoa; phylum Chordata; order Crocodylia; family Alligatoridae; genus Alligator; species Alligator mississippiensis. The sequence goes on along the minus strand of NC_081825.1, from coordinate 139,652,872 downwards.
CGTGTTCTTCTTGTCAGAATTCAGCTGCTGCTGACTTGTAAAAGCCACCCAGATTTACTGCTGGTCGATCAGCCATTGATACTGTGCTTGGCCTATGACTATTGGCAGAGACATGCCAGGAATTCAACACCCCTTTATATGTCACTTCATCAGCTTGAAACCTGCCTTTGCCTCTTTTATCTTGCAGTGTTGCTGTTGCGATGGAATATGCGGAAAGCAGGATGCATATGGTAAGCTGTTTTATTGGACCAACTAAATAGCTAGGGGAGATCTTAGACAAGGTTTCAGACACAAAGGGACATTTTGTGCCTGAAAGCTTATCTAACATCTCTCCCAACTATTTGGTTGATCCAATTAAAGGTATTGATACCTTTTATTCTCAATTATTTAGTCAGACATGCCGCTTGGAAGGGTATGCATGATATTGACACCCCAAATACTCTGCTGTTATCAGTACATGACCTTGGTGTGGAGTCATGGTCAGGGTAGATTAGGGACAGTGAAGATGGTTCATTACCACAAGTGGTGTCTGGGAAGGCTCTATCCTTTCTTCAGCACAAGATTGGATTGAGTGTCATGCAGCTCAGGAATTGTCATTGGCACTACGACCTTCACAGACCTTGACTATGAGGATAATGTGTTTCTTTTCAGTGAGTCAGCAGAACACCTGGACCCAGCACTTAAGTGCTTTTGAACAAAACCTGCCTCACTTTGTCTCCGCCTTTGCTGGATCGAGACCAAGTTTCAGTACCTGGCAGCTGGACAAGTCATGCAGAATATCCAAGCAGTGCTCTTCAGGCACATGTTTCTTGGATATACTAAACTGTCACCACTCTACCTTGAAAGAAGCCAGTGTGACCCTTTCCTCTTGTACTTTCATTTTTCTTGTTTGTTTGGCTGTCTGCTTTTAGATGGGTAGCTAAACCTTAAAATAACGTAATGTAACATCCCCAAAGTATGGAAACTATGGAAAAAACCCCCGAATTTAATACTGAAACCACACAGGTTCCACATGTATCTGTAGCTGCTGCAGAATTTTCACCAGAGTGACACAGAGCATAGAAGAAACTTGCAGAATCAAAGCCCATCTCTCAAGGGAAGACTGGGAAGGAGCTTTGATTATAGTTAGTTAGCCAGTATTAGGTACTTTGGAGCAGGTCTAAATACAGCTTTTAAGTACTTCTGTTTAAGTGTTGTAATTTAGACCCCTTACCCCGGGAGGTGATCCATATCAACTGGGCTAAGTATGTAAGGTCCCTTTGCAATAAACAGGGAGGCCTAGGAACCCCACACGCAGAACGAAGAATACTTATGTGCTAAGCTGAGAGATGGCTACAGCTATTCAGTAAGAAATGCAGAGAGCAGGGGGAGAGTGGGGAGTGAACTCCTGTCCATGACTGTGTTCATTGGGACTCAGGGGTGCTGCATATTTATTTCAGATTTGATCAGTTCAAGCAAATTCTGGAAATATAGGCTGACTCAAAGAAATCAATGTGTACTGTTTCACAAAAACACTCATCTAGTCTTTGGGATGGATATGATCCCCCTCACCATAAAACCTGAGCACATCACAGATATTACTGTGTATATTTTCTCAACACCCCCAGGAGGAACATATTACAGTGGGGAAACCGAGGCACAGAGAGAAAAACTGACATAGCCAATGTCACAAAGTCACAAATTACACAGGGAACTGTTGTTACATTTATAGTGCTATGTAAGCCATTTTAGCTCAACAAAAAGTGAGCATCCACATGCTCATGCTATCGGTTGCACTAAAAAAATGGCAGATCCACTACAAAAATGTTTCAAACAGCAACTTCTTTGTCACTCAGAACTTTTCAGCATTATATTTAACATCTGTACAGGTGAGTATCCCACAGTGCTCTGCTGTTCCCCCCCCCCTCCCAAATCAGAGGGAGGGAGTAAGAGCAGAGGTTCTCTGATATCCTGCCCAAATCAAGAGGGTGTCAGGTGGCCCTGCTACCATTGCTGATGCTGCCAAAGCACCAGCAGGGATAGAGTGGGAGCGTGTACACTCCATAGCACTCTATTTTTATAGTGCTATGAGATGCTTTTAATGTGCTACAAAAATAGCATCTGTCAACAGCCCAGGTATCTCAAGTGCTAGGGCAGTATTACACCTACTGCACCAGCCTGTCTCCCACAGTTGGGAGGTTTACCTACCCCCTGCTGCCCCAGCCACCCAGGAGCCAGTGTTGAGTGTGGACAGAATCAAGAATCACTCACCCACCAAGTGAGCCAGCCAAGCAGTAAGCAGTTCAAATAAGGCCTTGCCACAAACACAAACATCACTGCTGAAAAATGAAATAGCACCTGAGTATTTCAACTACTGTCAAGAAGCAGGACAAGCTGTAGCTGGTAATGGAGAGGGAGATGACAAGATGCCATTCAAAGTTCTCTACAGTCCCCACTACAGGAGAGGATGAACAATATTGCGATGATGGGCAAGTATGGTTTGTATTTTCCAAGGTATTTTTGTTCAGTGAGTTAACTTTGATGAAGTTCAAATCCAAATGTGCACAGCTTGGGCAGAGAGCTATTTTATAGGAATAACTTCGACTCCCCCTCCTCCCCCCCACCCCTTTTGAACTGACTTCTGACAAATATAAAACCTTGCTCTGAGTCACTAGCTTCTGATGCATCCAAATGTTTTCTATAAAAGACTAAGTGATCAATACCAGATGCACTCTTTCCTAACTAATGGAGCCCTGACCCTGCCATCTACTAGCAGAAGGATTTCATAGGAAATGACGAGTCTGGGGCTCTTTCCATGTGGTCTGGTTCCTGGGAAATGGATGTGGGAGCCCTCTTCCAACTGCTGTAGAGCAACCCTTTTTGAAAATGAATAAAAAACCCTCTGCGTTTATCATTTTCTCTTTCTGTCTTACTGAAAACCTCACCTGAAATTTCTGGTGTCACTCCCTGCTCTCTTGCCATCTCTTGCACATGCACAAGCCAAGCATGCAGTTGACATGCATTCTGATCCAAGAGCAGCCATGCTTTAGCTGGTGCAAAATACTTATTTATGGTTCATGCACATACCAGACTGATTTATATTTTGCAGGATACCTCATGGTTCATGTGACCAGACTCTGGAATAGACTCCCAGGGGGGTGGTGCAGACACCTACCCTGGTGATCTTCAAAAGGAAACTGGATGCACAACTTGCTGGGGTTATTTGACCCCAGCAGTCTTTCCTGCCCAGAGCAGGGGGGCTGGACCTGATGATCTCACGAGATCCCTTCCAGCCCTAACTTTTGTGGATCTGTGGATACTGTGCAAAGCAGGATCAGACCTCACATCACACTTTCACACCAGAACCTTACACCATTGTTGCTGTCTGGAGTAGCAGTCACAATAAGCGCTTTTCTATTGCAGAGTGCAGTTACCAGCAATTGCTTTCAACTTTGTGCATGGTAGTGCTGTCATGATCACTGTAATTGGAATCCTCTTAGAACATAAGAGGATTGAACTGAAACCTGACACCAGGATGAAATTACCAAATTGTTTGCTAATGTTCAGCTTAGGAAAAGGCAGGGAGGAGAAAAGAGAGAAAAGCTTGAATGTCTAAGTCCCTAGAAGGCAGGGGAAATAAGGGTTGGCAAAAGAGAAGCCTGTCTCAGGCCCTCGACTGCCCAGCCAAGCATTTGAAATTTTGGTTTGGGCTGCTCACAGTTCACAGCTTTTAATGAAACTGCATACTACTGGCAACAATCCTGCCTAGGTCTGTAGTCTGACAGCACATAAGGATGAAGAGGTCCCTGTGGTACTTTTAGGAATCACCAGTCTATAATGAAAGATTCTCATTAATGTAGTCACTTTAAGGCTGTTTTATCTAATATTTTATGTCCAGTGTTTTACATTCCCCTATTTTAATTATTTAAATGCCTGCAATGTGGGCTTGGTGCATTCAGTGTGAAATGCAGGCTGACTAGTTACTTAGCAATCAGTACCTCCTGCTGATATTCCCATCCCTAAAGCTGGGTTCTGTTCCACAGATGGATACTTGGTCATCTAAAGATGGAAGGAGAGCTGTAAGCTACTAGAATACAATTATCACATCATGGTAAGGCAACCCCAGCCTTTACCTTCCCTCAGTGCAGATTGAATATGAGTACATATTTTGATCCCTGACATTCCACACCAGTCTGGTAGAAATTAGGATCTTCTACTAAGGTGAAAAGCAGCTGGTTTGTCCCCCCCCCCACACACACACTCACTCACTCTCTCTCTCTCTCCCCCTCCGCTTTTGGGCATACCTTGAACTTGCTTAGTGACAACAGGAGTTAGGGGCAGTCTTTCCCAGTTGATGAGGGAGGGAGCTCCCCACAGAATTGCCTGTATCTTTTGTCAGAAAATGTGCTTCTAGGATGGAGGGGAACAGGTCAAAGGTGATAGGCATTCTGCAGATTATTCTTCTGGAAACTCTTTTATTTCCATCAATGGGCTCTTATTCATTGTACAAGAAAGGCAGGTAATTTTAAGGATGCTTATCATGAACTGGATGCTTATCATGAACTGGAGTGCAGGGACATTATTAGATGTTTGCATCTGATGCCGTTCACACTGTAGTTCCATAGCTATCCCACAGCCCATCCCTTCCTTCATGTGGTGGTCTAACTTCTCCTTCCCCTTTAAACGTCTATAATATGCTTTCACATCCCTTTGAGTCTTCTGGGGATGTTAGATGTCTGTTTCTCATATCCTCTGTAGCAATGAAGTCTCACCAGTCCATTATTCCTTTTGTGTTGGTCAGGAAATAGTTTTACTGTTATACTGTAATTACTTAATTGCCATTTAATGAAATAAGGGCCCGTGACTTCCTATAATGAAATGGTTGCTGTGCAAGAAAAGAATTGATGACTGAACTGACCTTGCATACCAAGATGGAATTAAACAAGCCACTCAAACAATATATATTTTCGTCAGCATTGCTCCAAGGATTGAAACATATGTTATGAACAATTTCTTCATTTTTTGCACCTGATTTTCCTTTGTGGCTTTGACAAAACAAGGAGTCCCATGACTGTATCATGGTATCATAGTACTTAGGGTCAGAAGGGACCTAAACAGATCATCAGGTCCGACTCCAAGCAGGAATGGGTGCCGGGATCATATCAGCCCAGCCAAATATCTGTCCAGCCTTCTCTTGAAGACCCCCAAGGTAGGAGAGAGCACCACCTCCCTTGGGAGCCCATTCCAGAGCCTGGCAGCCCTAACTGTAAAGTAATATCTCCTGGTGTCCAGCCTGAACATGCTCTCTAACAATTTGTGGCTGTTATTCCTAGTAATCTCCGGTGGTGCCTGGGGGAACAGAGCCTCACCCAATTCTCGCTGGTCCCCCCTGGTGAGTTTGTAAATGGCCACCAGATCCCCTCTCTTCGTAGGGCCTGCCCTGCTGCCCCTTGACCATGCAAGTGGCCCTCCTCTGGACTCTCTCAATGCAAGCCACATCCCTCTTGAAGTGCGCTAGCATTTAATGTGGCTGTGTTGCCACATATCCTATAGAAATATTCTACCTATATGTGGAAGTAAGAACAGGTTTCTCTGGGACTCAGACCCCACCCAGCAGCTTAACTCTGCTTTCACTGAAGTCTCTGAGATTTGCACTGCTGAATTTCACAGAAACAGTCTTAGTCTAGTGCTGAGTATGTATGTCTAATGTCCATCTCCTTCCATTACACACAGTTATTTTAGCTGCATTGGCTGGGTCTCTGTGTGAGGACAGATCAGATCCTTCATCAATGTGATACAGGAATAACCTCTACAATGAGACATAAAAATGGTCCTGACTATATGGGAATGAACTGCCTTAGTAAGAGACTGGACAAGCAACCTGATCTCTAGCCAAGAGTTCTCTCCACCTTCAGAGAAGAAACCCTCTGACATCTGCTCACCTCTGTCTCACATGCGTTTCTAATGGAGGGCCACAAATATCATTGCCATACACACAAGGCACACCTTATACCTCAGATCCCATCACCAACCATCCTTCTATGAACTATGCATTTTAGCTCAAAAGCACAAAAATAGGTTTTTACTTCCCATATGTCAATGAGAGGCTTCAGTCTCATCAGTTCCAAGTTTCTAGTCTGGTCAGAGGACCAAGGCGTGTTTCTTTCCCTTCTTTGCATATAATCCAAAACTAAAGCCACTTGTCCATCTAGTCTACATTGAGCTAAAACCCCTATATTTTCTGTAGAGACTGAAAAGACTATATTGCCTTCCAGGAGATGTGACTAAGTTTCCTTATCCTTCACATAAAGCTGTGTAACTTTTCCTAGACACCCACATTCATTAAGCACCTGAGGTTTCATTGACTTCAAAGGGAATACCCAGGTGAACGAAATAAAACATGTAGCTAAGTATCTGCAGAATCAGAGCATTATTCTATTTTATGTGACTCTTTAGTCCTTCCCTATTCATCCTTCCAAAAAGCAGTAAGTTTAGCTTTAGGTTTTGGGGGATTTTTTTGCATCCTAAATATAGTTTTTTCTCCACACAACACACCCCAAAATAAGATATGCACTTTGTTTTGGAAAGGCAGAATGAAGAAAAAGAGTCCTTCCTTGTAGTAAGCAACTGAGTAGCAGAAGCTGAGACTGCTCATTGTTCTACTCCCTGTGGATCCCATGGAGACTTGAATTTCACTTTCCCTGGTTAGCAGCAGAAACTGCCCTTACCATATTTCCTCACATAAAATGTGCACTCCAATTTCCAGAAGCTGATATTTGGGAAAAGGTGAATGTTATATGCAAGAAGAAATGTGTAAAGAATTGACTATACCACCTATAGTTTCATCAAAGAAAAACTTGCAGCAAAAAGGTTAAATGGAACTGCCCTCATTTGCTCCAGGCTTCTAAAGACTCAGATCTGTGGTTCTTGGGTGCTTCTATTCTATTGGTGTGCATGTGAATTTTTTTCATCTAGGGGGAAAAAAATCTTATTCTGTATAATGGCTCTGCCTGTCAGGCCACCATGCTCCCCTCTTAAAGACTGATTATGTGCTGAGACACCCATGAGAGACAAGTCAACTGGGACATTTTTATTTTATAAGTCATTATTTTATATACATATCTATAGATTTAAAAAGCTAGTTTAAACAATTCTTCAGCCATGCTACATGCTAGCTTTTGCTGAATAATTGTACTATTTCATTGAGATGGTCACTGGCTTTCCTGACATGTACTGCTCCTTTGTTTTGTTGACCCTTCTTTGCATTGATCATGAAAGTAGGGTATAATCTTCTGGGGAGAGGGGCTGAGTGTGATTTGAAGTGGCAAATGTGATGTTGGGTGCTGTGAAATCCTATTATAGATTTATGCTGGAGGTGTCCAGAACCCCACTTTGACCTTGCTGTCATTTGTTCATTTTTCCATAGTCCAAGTTAGCATAACTTGTTCCCATTTTACACAGGCATATACCTAATGTGAAGCTCTTGCTGACAGAGGAGGGAGGGTTCCAACCCTGTGTTCAGATCCATACCATAATGATTTGCTCTCACTTGTGCTCCAAAGAGATGACTGTGGGGCTGATTCTGAAAACTTTTCTTGCACACACAGTTGTTACTCATGTGAAAAGCTCCATTGCAGGAGTAAATATCATAGGTTCAGGCTTATATGCAGCAGGTACAGCTAGTGCTACCAGCACATTAGAAAATGATAAAGGGCTGGACAGAGAAAGGGAGACAATCTGCTTCAAAAACCCCACCAGCAATAATAAATCATAAACAAGGACCAGGCCCAGGAAATAGCAAAGCAACCCTGAAAACAAACAAACAAGCCCCATTCATGCAGATGTATTCTGGCCAAGGAGTACACAATATAATTTCCCAAACAATTACCTTTGCTAAGCGAAGGAACACCAGATTTTTCATCCCCTTCTGAGCCTGGAGCATTTTGCAGGCCCTTTTCAGCTAAACATGCAAAAGTTCAAAGTGCTACAAGGAAACCCCACTGGTTTTGAAACTGTCAGGGAAATCTTAGGGTTTTCAGTGATTCAGTGATCTTAGGGTTTTCTAGTGTAGGCAATACTGGAAACAATGAAAGAAAGTTTTCTCAGTGTCATGTCAGTACCCTCCCTTCTGTTAGACATCAAACTCCTTGGGGCAAGGTCTGTCTTTCTATAATCCAGGATGGCCTGGCTTCTACTTAGACTCTATCATGGTACAAAACAACAACAAAACAAGGAGTTCAGAGGTTTTACATATCCCCTTTCTTCTCTTCCATGCCCCCTCTTTCTTCCCCCTTCCCCCACCCAATGTATTCATTTTTATTATCTTCAGTCAAAATTGTGGTTGAATTCATAGAGTCACAGGATCCTCAGAAAAGTAGGGTTGTAAGGGGGCCTCATGAGGTCATCTAGTCCAGCCTCCTGCTCAAGGCAGGATTGTCCCTCACTAAACCATCCCAGCCAAGTGTCTGTCTAACCTGCTCTTGAAAGCTTCCAAGAATGGAGATTCCACATTTTCTCTAGGTAGCCTGTTATAATACTTGCCCACCCTCATAGTCAGAAAGTTCCTACAAGCCAACAGCATACTGTGTTGTATGAACAGAAACATTACTTGCAAATTAAGGGAAGTGAATCTTCTGCTCTATTCAGCACTGGTAAAGCTTCACTTGGAGTACAGTGCCCAGTGTTGGGCCTTACACTTCAAGGGTGTGGGCAGTTTGGAAAGAGTCCAGCATCAAGCAACAAAAATGACTAGGGGCCTGGGAGGCAAGACTTATGAAGAAAGGCTGAAAGAACTAGGGTTATTTAATTTGAAGAAGAGATTGAGGGGGGATTTGGTAACAGTCTCCAAACACCTGAAGTGTGATTACAGTGGATAGAGATAGGCTTTTCTCCATGACCAAGAGGCTGGAACTAGAAGCAATGGACTCAAGCTGCAGCAGGGGAAAATTAGGTTGAAAATAGGAAGAACATTCTGACTGTGAGGATGGACAAACTTCAGAACAGGCTACTTACAGAAACTGGAATCTCCATCCTTGAAAGTTTTCAAGAGAAGGTGAAACAGATAGTTAGCTACGCTGGTTTAGTGAGGGAAGATCCTGCCTTGAGCAGGTGGTAGATCTAGATGACCTTGGACAGTCCCTTGCAGCCCTACTTCCTATGATCCTACGGTTCTAATCTCCAACCTAAATTTCCCAGGCTGACGCTTGATGCCACTGCTCCTAGCCTTGTCCCCTGCTAAGATATGGACTAATTTTATTTCATCCACGCATTTCACTCACCTTATTTTGGTATACAGCCTATCCTTGCTCTTTCAGCAACTCAGTGTATCGCCTCAGGCACATTTCTTAATCTTTCTGCCTAAAATTCCTTATTGCAAAACAAGGTTGCACCTGCTGGGATGACATACTGTTTAGAAAGTGCCATGAACTGGGAAATGACTATGTAAATTCTGAATTTTAGAGTAGTTCTATTGCATAAAAACCTATTTTCCCAGCTGGGTCTAGGGACTGTGGGCCTCTGCTGTTTTATGAGGGGAAAACACAAAGAGACTCGTCAGTGAGCAAGCTTTTTTTCTGCATCACTAGGGGTGTGTCTACATAAGAAGTTTATGGCCGAGTTGCCTAATTAGCTCCACAGTATAGTCTCAGTGTCTACAAGTGCAGCCCTATTAGGCTGTAGTGAATGAATAAATACTACACTTCTGTAGGATAGTACTTGTCAATACAGGTACTACCCTGCGGTGGTGTTATTTAGTGCACCAGATGTAGATGCTGACAGGGCTGGCTAGGGCATGAAGGTGCTGCAGTGTGGGGACTGCCTGCTGGCTAGTCCCACACTGAAGCACCCTTGTGCCTCAGCCAGCCCCTCCACAGCATTTTGAGCTAGGCTGTAGCAGCCCCGAGCTGGCAGGCTGACACCCCATGTCCTCTGCCAGCTGAGTTTGCTTTGACCTGGCTCAGCGTGCTGTGGCCCTATGCACACATGTAAACATGGCACCTGGGAACAGTAAGGAACAGTAAACTCCAGCATGAACTCTGCTGGAGCTTATTCAGTCTCATCAATTGCATGTGTACACATGCCCTAGAGTCCCAATCTAGTGGACCACATGCCTGAGTCACAATGAAGCCAATGGAACATAAATATGTGCTCGAGTGCTCTCCTATCTAGGACTGGAGTTAGGCACATGCCTGAACTGGGACATAAACAAAGTTTTGATAATTCATTGCATTTTCAATATGGAATTCTGCTTTTCCATGAAGAGGAAATAATTATTGTGATAGGGGGAGCTTTGTGGGAGAGCATTCCTGCTTTACTTCAATCATTCATCTCTGCCATTATTTAGGAGACAATTTAGAAAGATCCTGAATGCTTCTGCTGAAAGCAATAATGTGGAAGGACCATAATTACAAAGCAGATATGAAAAGAAAGGGCTAAATGATAAAACCTTGGGAGGAAAATGCCTAAAGAGCTTTCTGTTTAATGACTTGCCAGGGCAATCTATTACACATTGCATTCCCAGCTCCTTAAACACATGGAGACTCTTTAGAACATTTCAGGTGGCTTCTTCATTTTTCAGGCATTGAGCAAACAACCATGAGCTGACAGCTCTTCTGAGAAAAATGAAACAGGGAGAGAGTAGGCAGAAACCCTGTAAGAATAATACCAGCCATCTTCATGCTGTCTATAAAAAGACTCTATCTAATTGTAAGATCATCTTATTTATCAATGTTGTGAAAGGCTGTCCTTGAAAGTCGTTTAAATGCACTATCATCTTTGGTTTTGATTCAGACATAGCTGCTCCTACACTGTCATTCAAGAATGATAAAACATTTAGTTGCTTTATGGCCCCCCCCTGTAGACATGCTGCTCTTCTAAAATCCAGCTAGGATTAAAGTAAATTGTGATGGGCTTAGAAGTTTGGGTCATTTGCTTAGTTTAAGCATTTTAAAGAATGCTTGAAGTTTAGCAACTGTACCTTGCATTTAATTGTCACTGGATGGAGAGTACCAGGGAAATTCCACCCCGCCCCCCCCTGCCCCAATAGGAGTAAGGGTCCAGGTTAAAACCAGTGCTCCCTCCCTTCTAGAAGAGGGCCATCTCACTGACACACACCCTCTAGATACCCGCTAGCATGCTGTCTTCCTCCTGGCTAATGTAACTCCCTCTCTTGGCTGTCAGCTTAAAAAGGGGCAGAGGAGAAGAAAATGAAACATGGTTGGCATGTAGCATGGTGGTTAGAGCACTATGCTGAAATGTCTAAAAACTGCAAGTTTGAATCCCCCATCATGAGAAGGTGCCTAGAATCTGGGTCTCCTAATTCACAGACAAGTGCCCTAACCACTAGGCTGTTGGGCTGAAACATGGGACAGGACATGAGCAGGGACAGCAAACAGGGCAGTTTGCTGGGAGCCAGAGGAAAAAGAGGAGCCAGGCATCAGATCCTGCTCCTGGAAAGTGAGTGAGTCAGGGCTGTCTGTGTGTTTGGTTGGTTCTGTGTTTGGGCATGTGCTCTGGGCAGTGCTGTTCATAGATTCCGAGATGCTAGGGTTGGAAGAGACCTCAACAGATCATTAAGTCTGAACCCCTGCCTAGGCAGGAAAGAGTGCTGGGGTCAGATGACCCCAGCCAGATGCCTATCCAGCCTTCTCTGAAAGACCCCCAAGGCAGGGGAGAGCGCCACCTCCCTCGGAAGCCCATTCCAAATGACTGTGAAGAAGTTCTTCCTGACATTCAGCCTAAATCTACTCTGTCAGTTTGTGACCATTGTTTCTTGTTACCCCAAGAGGCGCCCTGGTGAATGGAGCATCTCCGGTTCCTTGCTGCGCCTACCCTCCGATCACCTCTCAGCCTTCTCTTGCAGAGGCTGAAGAGGTCCAGGTTCCTCATAGGGCTTGGCCTGCAAACCCTTAACCATATGAGTCGCCCTCCTCTGGACCCTCTCAAGGTTATCCACATCCTTCTTAAAGTACGGTGCCCAAAACTGGATGCAGTACTCCAACTGTGGTCTGACCAATGCCGCATAGAGGGGAAGTATTACCTCCTTTGTTCTATTTGTCATGCATCTTCTAATGCATGATAAAGTGCAGTTAGCTTTGCTGGTGATTTCGTCACACTGATAACTCATGTTCATCTTGGAGTCCACTATGACTCTGAGATCCCTTTCCGCTTCTGTGCTGCTGAGAGGGTTATTCTCCAGCCAGTAGGTGTGCTGGATATTTTTATGTCCTAGGTGCAGCACTCTACACTTGTCCTTGTTGTACTGCATCCTATTGTGTACTGCCCACTTTTCCAACCTGTCCAGGTGTGCCTGCAATTGTTCCCTACCGTCCGGAGTGTGAACTTCACCCTACAATTTAGTATCATCCGCAAACTTGGACAGGGTACCCTTCACACCCACATCCAAGTCACTGATGAAGACATTGAAGTGTACAGGTCCAAGGACCAAGCCCTGTGGGACCCCAATGCCTACATCCTTCCAGGTCGATACCTACCCGTCCACCACCACTTTCTGGGTGCAACCCCCAAACCAATTTGCCACCCACCGGAGTGTGTAATCATCTAAGTCACAGCTTCTTAATTTATTTATGAGAATGGGGTGAGATACCATATTGAAGGCCTTCCTAAAATCCAAGTAAATGACATCCACCTCTACTTCTGTCTCTAAGCGTTTTGTGATCTGGTCATAAAAAGAAACCAGATTAGTCAGGCATGATCTACCTGCTATGAATCCGTGCTGGTTGCCCTGCTGCATTATTTTTCCCACTGGACTCACACAAATATGATCCTTAATAATTTTTTGAAAGACTTTTCCAAGGATAGAGGTGAGACTAACTGGCCTATAATTACTCAGATCCTCCTTCCTCCCCTTCTTGAAAATAGGGACCACATTGGCCCTTTTCCAGTCCTCTGGGTCCTGACCCGAGTACCACAAACACTCAAACAGCTGTGCCAGTGGTTCTTCTATGGCACTGGCTAATCCCTTCAGTACCCTTGGATGCAGCTCATCTGGGCCTGCTGACTTGAACACATCAAGTCCATCCAAGTGACTCTGCACCAAATCAGCATCAACAGTTGGTGGGCTGGTGTCTCTCTGATGCCCATCTAAGAACCCATTAGAAGACCTGTCTTGACCCTTGTTCAGGAACACTGAGGCAAAAAACTCATTGAAGAGCTCAGCCTTGTCCCCCGTGTCTGTCACTAATTGCTCCTGCTTGTTCAGTAGGGTTCCTATGCTGCCCTGTGCCTTCCTTTTACTCCCTACATACCTAAAAACAGACTTTTTGTTGTCTTTAATTTGTGTTGCCAGCCTCAGCTCCATAGTTGCTTTGGCCTTTCTAATTACCTCCCTGCAAGTGTGGGCCAAGTAGCTTTCCCCTTGCTAGCTTTCCCCTGCTTCCACTGCCTATATGCCCGTTTTTGCCCTCAGGCTTCCCTGGATTTCTCTGATTAGCCAATGATGTTTTTTGGCCCCTTTCCCTTGCAATGGGATTGTCTCCCTCTGTGCCTGAAGGATTGTTTCCTTTAGGAATGACCACCCTTCCTGGACTTCCATCTCACCAATACTCCTATCCTGCAGTGTATCATTTACTAAACTCCTGAGCCCACTGAAGTTATCCTTCCTAAAGTCAAGCGCTTGCACCCTACTAGTTATCTTTCCCACTCTATGTCATATGGTGAATTCAACTGATTGAGGGTCACTGTCCCCAAGGTGACCATGAATCTGCAGCTCCCCTACCAGGTCCTCCCCCATAGCCAACACCAAGTCCAGTAAGGCATTCCCCCTAGTGGGACCGTATACCTCCTACATTAGGTGAGTGTCCTGTATGCAGGTTAAGAACCTATGTGAATGGTTGGATTTAGCTGACTGCTCCTCCCAGCAGATGTCCAGGTAGTTTAGGTCCCCCATGCCAACCATGTCCCTAGACTGTATGACTTCTGAGAGTTGCCTCAAGAATTCCAAGCCTAGCTCTTCCTCTTGATGTGGTGGTCTGTAGCAGACCCCTGTTAGCTGAGTGATTGCTGCCTGTGTCTGACAAAAACCCTAACAAGGGGATGAAGCCAGTCCAGGCCCAGGAAAGTATAAAAGGAGACTCCCTGAGTGACCAAGGACAGCAAGCAGTTTGCCATCCTCCTCTTTGAAGGAGAGCCTTTAAGGTAAGTTTTTTCTTTAATTAAGAGTAACTAACCTAGATATTTAACATAAGTAGCTAAAATTCATCAGTTAGATCAATACTTAAGTCCCTTGTTAAACTAGAGACCAGAGGGAGTGGGGAGTTTGTTAAGGAGTTTGCCTACTCTCTCTCATCTTTCTTCACTGTGAACTTGGTGAGAGGAAGCAGGTTAGCACAAAAAAGGGAACCTTTTATGACTAAGGAGCAGCAAACAGGCCAACTTACAGGGGAGGTCTTCTTGGAGAGAGGGGCAAGATGAGGTAGGTGGTGGATTTAAGAGACCCAGAGAGATAGCTGGAAGATGTCACAATGTCAGAGCCCTGCCACTTCCAGCTGTTCCTCTGCTTACACCTGTGAGGTGTCTGTCCAGGCAGGACCACTCAACATTGAAGCTTCCACCCAGTACTGGTTTGGCACCATGGGGACTGTGGCTTGCAGGCTCTGCCCAGGGACATCCACGTGTGGGGAGTACCTGTGATGAGAGTGGTGCTTCCCGGTGGTGTCCCTCAGGGAACAAGTAAGATAGCTACAGGAGCAGGTGGCAAGGCTCTGAAGCATCCTCAGCTATGAAGAGGTCATTGATTTGCTGATGAAGGAAATGTCTAGGACTGCAGAGGAAGGACTGCCAGAGGTAGCATTGGAGAAGGAACAGGACATGGACTCCCAGGAAAGTGGAAACTGAAAGCTTGTGACCTCTGGCAGCAAGAAATTTCATAGATTTCATAGACATTAGGGCTGGAAGGGACCTTGGAAGATCATTGAGTCCAGCCCCCCGCCCAAAGGGCAGGAAGTCAGCTGGGGTCATAGGATCCCAGCAAGATAAGCATCCAGTTTCGTCTTGAAGGTGTTCAATGAAGGCGCTTGAACAACCTCCGGTGGCAGGCTGTTCCAGACCTTGGGGGCTCGGACAGTAAAGAAATTCTTCCTTATGTCCAGCCTGAAACCATCTTGTAGTAGTTTGTGACCATTCAACCTCGTCATCCCTTGGGGCGCTTTGGTGAACAAACGTTCCCCCAGATACTGGTGGTCACCCCTGATAAACTTGTAGGTGGCCATCAGATCACCCCTGAGCCTGCGCTTTTCCAGGCTAAAGATCCCCAGGGCTCTCAGCCTGTCATCGTAGGGTCTGCTTCCCTGACCTCTGATCATGCGCGTGGCTCTTCTCTGGACTCTCTCAAGCTTCTCCACATCCTTTTTGAATTGTGGAGCCCAAAACTGGACGCAGTACTCCAGCTGCGGTCTCACTAAGGCCGAGTACAGGGGGAGAATGACGTCCCGGGATTTGCTTGAGAAGCATCTATGGATGCAAGCCAGCGTTTTGGTCGCTTTACTAGCCGCAGCATCGCATTGTAGGCTCATGTTCATCTTGTGGTCAATGATGACCCCCAAGTCTCTTTCTTCCATAGTGCTAGCCAACATAGCACTGCCGAGCCTATAAGGATGCTGCGGGTTTTTTTTTCCCAAGGTGGAGAACCTTGCATTTATCGGTGTTGAACACCATCAGATTCTCATCCGCCCACTTGCTGAGCCTGTCCAGGTCAGCCTGGATCATCCGCCTGTCTTCTGGTGTGGATGCTTTGCCCCAAAGTTTGGTGTCATCGGCGAACTTGGCCAGTCCGCTTCTGACTCCAGTGTCCACATCATTAATGAAGATGTTGAACAGTATGGGTCCAAGGACAGAGCCCTGGGGGACCCCACTGGTCACAGGACACCACGATGAGTGACTTCCATCAATTACTACCCTCTGGGTCCGACCCCGGAGCCAATTTTCCAGCCAGTGGATCGTGGAGGACCCAAGGCGACAATTGGCCAGTTTCTCCAAGAGACGATCATGGGAAACCAGATCAAAGGCTTTTTTGAAGTCAAGATATATGACATCAATCTCATCTCCCTTGTCCAGGTGATAGGTCACCTGGTCGTAGAAGGAAATGAGATTGGTCAAGCAAGACCTACCCGCAACAAACCCGTGCTGGCTATCCCTTAAGATGTTGGCGTCGGCCAGTCCATTAAGGATGGCCTCCTTAATAAACTTTTCTAAGATCTTCCCCGGGATAGAAGTCAGGCTGATGGGCCTATAGTTAGCCGGATCCACTTTCCTCCCTTTCTTGAAGATAGGCACCACATTGGCCTTCTTCCAGTCTTCGGGCACTACACCAGAGCGCCAAGAGTTTTCAAAGATCCGCGCTAGAGGCTGGGCTATGATGCTCGCCAGCTCCTTGAGTACCCTGGGGTGAAGATTGTCAGGGCAGGCTGACTTGAAGGTATCCAGCTTCTCAAGATGTTCCTTCACAAAGTCAGCATTAATGGAGGGCAGGGGATCACACTCACCCGGACTTCCCGGCCCAGTAGCAGGCATGGGCGTCCCATGGGGCTGATGAAAGACCGACGCAAAGTACCTATTTAATAGGTTGGCTTTTTCCTGGGCGTCAGTTGTCAGTTGCCCCATCTGGTTCAGCAGGGGTCCAACGTTGCCCCTGCTTTTCCTCCGGCTCCCCACATATCTGAAAAAGGACTTTTTATTGTCCTTGATGCTCAAAGCTAGCTGGAGTTCAGTTGCAGCCTTGGCTTTCCTGGTCTGCTCCCTACAGGACCAGACCAGTGCAGAATAATCCTCCTTGGAGGTGACTCCCATCCTCCATCCTTTGTAGGCCTTTCTTTTTAGCCTCAGGAGGTCTGCTAGGTCCCTGGAGAGCCAGGGGGGCTGCTGTGCCCTCTTGCTGCCTTTCCTCCGAGATGGAATAGACTTAGTTTGTGCATTGAGGATCGCTCCCTTGAGGAGCAACCACTCTTCTTGAACTCCCCTCTCCCCGTGGTCATGGTCCCTTAGAGCCTCACTGACAAGCCTCCTGAGCTTGTCAAAGTCGGCTTTGCTGAAGTCAAGGACTTCCGTGTTGCTGACTGACTTGCCAGCTTTTCGGCGGATGGTGAAGGTGATCAGCTCGTGGTCGCTGTCACCCAGCTTCCCAACGATCACTAGGTCGCCAACTAGGTCCTCCCCAGTAGCCAGCACCAGGTCGAGCAGCGCTTTGCCTCTCGTTGGCCCATAGACTTCTTGAGTCAGGTAGAGGTCATCCACGCAAGAGAGGAAGCTCTGCGACCGCTCAGATTTTGCTGAGTGATCCTCCCACGAGATGTCTGGGTAATTGAAGTCACCCATGACAACCATGGTCCTGGAGCAAGCTGCCTCAGCCAGTTCCTGGGCAAACTCCTGGTCTAGCTCAGGACTTTGGGTGGGAGGTCTGTAATCTTCATCCCAACCTGCAATGGTTTGGCTGGAGAACAGATATGGATCCCTAGCAACAGAGAAGGAGCACATTCTGTCAGCAGAAGAGACCAGGCCAGGTCTCCACAAGGGTGGGAGGATCGAGACCACTGTCACCAAGAGGTGATTATTGGCAACTCCCTTCTGCAGGGGACAGAAGCATCCATCTGCTGGCCTCACTTGTTGTCTTGGGAGGTTTGCTGCTTGTCCACAGCCTGGATCTGAGATGCCATGGAAGGATTATCAAGACTCATCCAGCCCTCTGACTACTACTCCATGCTGCTTATCCATGTGAGCACCAATGATACTGCCAGAAGGGAGCCTGAGCAGACCAAAAGTGGCTACAGGGCTCTGGTTGCAAGTGTGAAGGGGACAGGGTCTCAGGGGCTCAGGTGATGTTCTGTTCAATCCTTCCAGTCAAAGGGAAGGGTCCAGGCAGGAGTGGACCCACCCGTCAGATCAATGCATGGCTGCACAAATGGTGTTGCTAGCAGGGCTTTGGCTGCTTCACCCATGGGACATCATTCCAAGAAGGATTGCTAGCAAGAGACAGGATCCACCTGATGAAGAGAGGGAAGAGCATCTTCACAGACAGGCTTACTAACCTAGTGAGGAGGGCATTAAACTAGGTTCACCAGGGATGGAGACCAAATCCCTGAGGTAAGTGGGGAAGCAGGAGGAAGCACAAGCAGGAGGGAGTAACAGGGGAGGCCCTCTCATTTTTCCTGAGAAATCAGGGCAGTCAGCTAGTTACCTCAGATGCTTGTACATGAATGCACAGAGCCTGGAAAACAAGAAGAAATAATTGGAAGTCCTTACACAGTCAAGAAGCTATGATGTGACTGGAATAACAGATTTGGTGGGATAGTTTGCATGACTGGAGCACTGTCATGGATGTATATAAGCTGTTCAGGAAAGACAGGCAGGGAAGAAGAGAAGGAGTTGTTCTTTATGTAAAAGAGCTGTATGATTGCTCAGAGCTCCAGTATGAAACTGGAGATAGGTCTGTTGAAAGTCTCTGGGTTCGAGTCAGAGGGGAGAGCAACAAGGGTGATGTCATTGTGGGGGTATGCTATAGACCACCAGGCCAGGAGGATGAGGATGAGGCTTGCTTCAAATAGGTAGTGGAAGTCTCCCAGTCACAGGCCCTGGTTCTTATGGGGGACTCCAATCACCTTGAAACTGCTGGGAGAGCAACAGTGCATAGGAGTGCACAGGAGATACAGGAAGTTTTTGAAGAGTGTTGGGGACAACTTCCAGGTGAAAGTGTTGGAGAGATTAATTAGAGGCCATGTTCTTCTTGGCCTAGTGCTCACAAACAGGGAAGAATTGGATGCATATGGGGCTGGATGCAATGCATCCAAGGGTGCTGAGGGAGTTGGCTAATGTGACTGCAGACCCACTGGCCATTATCTTTGAAAACTGTGGCAATTGGGAGAGGTCCTTGATGACTGGAAAAGGGCAAATACAATGCCAATCTTTAAGAAATGGAAGAAGGAGGATCTGAGGAACTATAGACCAGTCAGCCTCACCTCAGTCCCTGGAAAAATCATGAAGCAGGCCTTCAGGGAATCCATTTCTAATCACCTGGAGGAGAAGGTGGTGAATAGGAACAGTCAGCATGGATGCACCGAGGGCAAGTCATGTATGACCAACCTGATTTTCTTCTATGATGAGATAACTGACTCTTTGGATGTGGGGAGAGCAGTGGATATGATATGCCTTGACTTTAGCATGGCTTTTGTACAGTCTCCACAACTTTCAAGCAAGCTAAGGAAATACAAGTTGGATTAATGGACTGTAAGGTGGACAGAAAACTCGTTGGATTGTCAGGCTTAGAGGGTAGTAGTCAATGGCTTGATGCCTAGTTGGCAGCAGGTATCAAGTGGAGTGCCCCAGGGGCCAGTCTTGGGGCTGGTTGTGTTCAATATCTTCATTAGCAACCTGGAAGATGAGATGGAATACCTGCCCAGCAACTTTGCAGATGACACCAAACTGGTGGGGGGTGGGGAGCAGTAGATATGCTGGAGGGTAGGGTTAGGATTCAGAGAGACCTAGACCAGGGGTTTTTAACCAGCAGTATGTGTACCCCTGGGGGTTCTTGACAAGACCCTAGGGGATAGGCATGGGCAGGTGGGGATGGAGCCCAGCTGCTGCAAAGATGCCATCTGCCCAGTCAGATACAGGGTGCGGGGGAAACTCACACATGGTGGCTGCCACTGCTCCACATCTGGCTGCATGCCACTCCCCTGCTCCGCATCTGGGTGGGTGCCAAGGGTACATTGCTCCGTGTCCAGTCGCCAGGGGTACACTGACCCAAAAAGGTTGAAAATCCCTGACCTAGACAAATCAGAGGATTGGGCCAAAAGAAATCTCATGAGGTTCAATAAGGACAAGGGCAAAGTCCTACACTTAGAACAGGACAATACCACGGAGTGGTACAGGCTGGGGACTGACTGGCTAAGCAGCATTTGTGTAGAAAAGGACCTGGAGGTTACAGTGCTGAATATGAGCCAACAGTGTGCCCTTGTGTGAAGAAGGCTAACAGCATTAGTAGGAGTGTTGCCAGCAGATCAAGGGAAGTGATTATTCCCCTCTATTCAGCACTGGTGAGACCTCATCTGGAGTACTATGTCTAGTTTTGAGCCCCCCACTACAGAAAGGAAGTGGACAAATTGGACAGAGTCCAGCAGCGGCCAATGAAAATGGTTAGAGGGCTGGGGAGCATGATTTATTAGGAGAGGGTAGGGGAACTGGGTTTATTTAGTCTGGAGAAGAGATGATTGAAGCAGGATTTATTAACAGCCTTTGACTACCCGAAGGGTGGTTACACAGAGGATGGGGTAGACTGTTCTCAGTGTTGGCAGATGACAGAACAAGGAGCAATGGTCTCAAGTTGCAGCAGGAAAAGTTTAGGTTAGATATTAGGAAGAACTCTCTCACTAGGAGGGTGGTGAAGCACTGGAACAGGCTACCTGGAGAGGCTGTGGAATCTCCATCGTGAGAGATTTTTAACACTCAGGTAGGCAAAATCTTGACTGGAATGATATATTTGGGGATAGTCCTGCTTTGAGCAGGGGGGTGGACTAGATGAACTCCTGAGGGCCCTTCCAATCTTAGTTTTCTATGATTCTATGGGTTTTTCACCAACCACCTTTTTGAGCTACACAAGTGCATGTCCACACTACACAGGCACTAGGATAAAAAACTGCTTGTGTAAGTGCCAAAAATTGCACTTTCATGACTGGGTGTATACAGTGAAATTCTGGCCTTGCTCTTTCTTTTTACTTGAATGCTTGCATCTGGAGTGCAGAATAGCTGTATGACAGAGGTGCTAATATGAGAAAGAAGCTGAAACAGGAATTACTGGAGTGCTGGACCGCTGTATGCTGGCCTACTGCAAGTCCAGACCAGAGCTTTCTTGGACATGCGACATAGCCTCAGGCCAGAAGATAAATTCAACATACAAAGGATAAATACAAGCCAATGAAGCACTCAGATCCAGCCTAGTTAGGAGCTGAAGTGTGACATAAATAAAGCATAAACTGAGATCCAACCTACTTTACAGAGATTATTTCCACATTTACTGAGGACAATGGGTGGAACGGCCACTCAGCATCCCATGGGATGTATACAGTGTTTGATGTGAGGTGGAGGCAGGGGGCAGAGGAGCATTTTGCTTTAAACAACAGGACACAGAAATGTATCACATTTAGGTCATTTTAATGGCTCCTCTGCTGTCTCTGAAACTATTTTTGCATGAGTAGTACCCAGAAAGGGAAACGATGTATACAGCATTAATAGCAACAACAATAGCGATAGCAAATGAAAATAATGAAAGGGCATGACTGCTAGGGGTGTGCCCTATTTGATTTGGATTCGGATTCGGCCTGAATCAGGGACAGTGATTCGAGTCATTGATTCGGATCACTGTCCCTGATTCGATTCGTCCGAATCTGAATCTGAAGATTTGATGCTGGTTCAGAGAATCAGCAATTTAGACATAGACAAGCTTTAAAAGTTTTTTCTACATACCTCGAGGTAGCAGTGTGGCTTGTGAATGTTATGATGCTGGGGCGGATGGAGTGTCCCACAGGCATGTGGAGGGGCCCACCACGTACTTGGCGGAGAACCCGGAAGTGGACCAGTAGCCTGCTGTGGAGCATGCTGGGGGCCCCCCCGTGTCTCCCCCAGCTCGGCAATCAGCTGTGGAGGCACCAGGTGCTGAGCTAGGAGGGCGCAGGGGAGGCTCCCCAGCGCACTCCCCAGCAGACCTGGAAGAGGACAGGAAGTGCTTCTGGTCTACTTCTGGGTCTGCTGCCAAGTGGGCTGGGGAGCCCCCCTAGCTCCTGTGGGATACTCCATGCGCCCCAGCATTGCAGCATTCATGAGACACTTAGAATCATAGAAGTAGGGTCGGAAGGGACCTTGCAGATCTTCAGGCCCGACCCCCTGCCTGGGCAGGAGGGGACCTGGGCTCAAGTGACCCCAGCCAGGTAGGCATCAAGCTGCTTCTTAAAGACCCCCAGGTAGGAGCCAGCACCACTTCCCTTGGAAGTTGGTTCCAGATCCTAGCCGCCCTGACTGTGAAGTAGTGCTTACGGATGTCTAATCTAAACCTACTCTCCAACAACTTGTGGCCATTATTCCTTGTTATCCCAGGGGTGCTAGGGGAAACAAGGTCTCCCCCAAACCCTTCTGGTCCCCCCAGTGAGTTTACAGACGGTCACCAGGTCCCCTTCAGCCTTCTCTTGTGAAGGCTGAACAGGTTCAGGTCCCATAGCCTCTCATTGTAGGGTCTGCCCTGCTGTCCCCGGATCATGCTAGTGGCCCTCCTCTGGACCCTCTCAATGTTGTCCACATCCCTTGTCCACTTGCTACCTAGACGTATGTAGAAAAAAAAAAAATAAAGCTGTGTATATGTCCGAATCGCCGAAAATCTCCAAATCAATTCGGAGGGTTCTGATTTGATTTGGATTTGGCGATTTGGCCACCAAATCGGGTTGAATCTCTGCCAAATCGAATCAGGGACTGAAGCTTTGTACAGCTCTAATGCCTGCCACTTGTTTACGGATATTTAAAATAGATTATAAGCCCTCTGGAGCAGGGAGTAAAATTACTCTGTCTACGTGTCTAGCACAAAACTTTTTACAATTTAGTTGAGGTCTGTAGAAGTTAGTGTAATTCAAATGTCATACAGTAACATGGGCATGTCTTATGGCCAGAAAATAACCCAGTGATCAATATTCATTTGACAGAGGTGGGCCCTTCACAGCCAAAGGATGGTTGGAAGGACAGCTGTGAATAAAGGTGCCTATGGGCTTAAATATCAGTAGGTTTTAGCATTTTATAGAAGTGCACAGCTCCCATGAATTTAATCAAGGAAGGATAGGAACCAACAACTTAGGCTCCTTAGGCGTTCTGTATGTTTTCATATTCATGTCTACTGGTGTTAGTTGACTGAATATAGTATTGATACACCCCCTTTACTGATATTTTTTATAAATAGTAAGGCTTAGTAGAAAACCAAATGACAGTTTTAAAAGATGAAGTCATAGAGAAAATCCATGAAACTGCAAAGATATCCTATCCTATGCCATACAATACCAACATGCCACATACAAGTGCAAATATATGATAGAAAGAAGGTTTCATTTATCAGTATTTGAAAAAAAACAACTGACTTAGTCACTCCAGTTTTTTCCATTTTTTGGGAAAAAAAACTGTCTTAGTCATTATCATTGTCATAAGAAGAATTTGTAATCTCATAGCAGTAAAGGACATATTCCATGTGAGTATTCACCCTCACTACTATACTTTTTTTTCCCCATTCCGAGTACTATGAAAAACAACTGGCGTATTTTTTTTCACAGTAATCCTCAGAGCAAGATGTTCATTGAATGCCTATCAGGATGCTGAGCATCTGGCAACTTCTATAACTGTACACAATAGGAACTTGGTTGTCCTCTCAGTGCCCTGTCCTCAAGTTTCTTCCATCATGCAAATCTCAGATTACATTTTGGCTCCTTTCCTTAATTTGTCAGACATGACTCAGCTTGTTCTCATTAGTTTAAAATGTGGACCAAGGAAGAGATT
Organism: Alligator mississippiensis; assembly: GCF_030867095.1. Classification (NCBI taxonomy): domain Eukaryota; kingdom Metazoa; phylum Chordata; order Crocodylia; family Alligatoridae; genus Alligator; species Alligator mississippiensis. Next base: position 139,629,364 of record NC_081825.1, on the reverse strand, counting down.
TCTAGCATATCAGCTCAGTGATCCCAGTTCTCTCTTTAACAGACAGTCTTCATTTACAGATAATGTGCCACCATCCCAGCATCAGGGGTTGAAAATGATTCACATCTGCTTTGACATCTGCTATAATGTGCATCTGCCAAATTAGAGATGCTGTGTAGCTCAGGGAAGAAAAGTGGAACAAGCCTAAGCTGTACAGGTAATTGTGTGCTGGGATTGAAGCCTGACCCTTCACACAAGCACCAAACACAGCTAGATGGGCTTTTATTTGTATCTTTTCACAGAGCAAGTTGACCTTGCACCACCCAAGGTTCAGTCACATGGACCCCAGTGCAGAGATTTGCTAAACCATGCACATTACCAGTACAGAAAGATCTGATTGTTCAGCGGAAGGGCAGATTCTTCCAGGAAACTCTGGAGGAGCTCTCATGCCCTGAGCCATCGCTAGCAGAAAAAGACTGAGCAACAGAGGCTGGACATATCTTGATATAAAGCATCATTATAGTCAGGTGTCAGTGAATTGATCTAGAAATACTACAATGACTATGCTGGACTTTATTTCATGGATTTTTGAATGTAGAAAAGAATCCCAAGAGGGTCAGCATGAACACCTAGCTGAGGGTGCCAAACACATGACTTGTGGGCCAGATATGGCCCACAGAGCATATCTTCTAAACTACAGTTTTCCTAGTGGGCCTGGAAATCTAGGTGTGGGGTGAGCAAGGGGTAATGCCTACCATATAATGCAGCACTATGTGGTCCCATTGGGGACAGACTTTGGCAGCAAAAGAGAAAGCAATGTCTGTGCTGTTTGGCCTACCACTGCCTGTGCTGCACCACTTGCCCCACTGCCACTTGCTCTGCTGTTACTTGATTTGAATCTAGCCCATGAAGAGCCCAATGGTCAGGACCCAGCACCCACTACTGTTATTTCTATGCTTCATATCAATGAGCTTAGTCCTACATTGCTGTGGAAGCACTATTATTCTCATTTCATGGGTGAGGAACAAAAATCTCCAAAAAGGAAGAGGTCAACCAGGTGTCTCAAATAACAAACTATCATCTTAACCACTAGATAGTTCTTTGTCCTTTCTTCATAAAAGAGGCCAAATGATTTCACTGTGAAGCAGCTCCCAATTTAAAGGGGCCCATTGTGTCTGGTAGTTCCAGTTGATAGTAAAGTACTGAGCAGAGCTACCTGGCTCCCAGGGGAAGCAATGTGAGGAGCTGTGCCTCAGTGAGAAAGCCTACTCCCCATAACATCTAGGTTTGCAGTGCCTATCACTATTGGCCTTTCTGGGGTAATGGTGACTAACTCCATACAGCTAGCAAGTAGCGCTGCCTAATACCTAGTGAGGGTGCAAGCCTGCCAGAAGGAACCGGAAAGCAGCATCCCTGGTACTCATCTGCCCCTTATGTAGACTGTGCAAGGGATGAAAATCTTCTCATACAAGTACAACACTTGGACAGACTCCATCATTATTCCAGGTGTGTTTAACTCCCTCTCAAAATCTGCTTGGGAAATCATTGAAACTACCTCTTCCTTGTGACTTTGTGCACTTTTCAGCAAATCAGTTCTCCCTTGTGGGTGAACCAAAACCCAGTGAAGTCAATCGAAAAGACCGCCTCTTATTTCAGTGGCTTTTGGGTCAGTCCCTGTGCCTTTCTTGCACTGTTAGGCTTAAACCAGAAAAGGAAGAACAGTTTCCTTCCATTTTACAACACAGAATTTTTCTTAATAGAATGCACCATTCTTGGGAAATAATCTTTGGTGCCAGGGATCAGAAGGAAGAATCTGGCATGGGCTGCTTGAGTTTATTTTTCCACTCTGGAGCTGCCCTGCTGGTCTGGTATTCAGTGGCATATTCTGCGTATAATGGGTTCTTTCCTTGAGATGTATTTTAATAGTGAAGGGAGAAGAGTTCCAGATGTGTAGTTATATCCAAAGGCAGCTTTTCTACTGCTAATCCCAGTTTACTCATCAAAGAATTAAGGTTTACCTTCAAGGACCATTTTTTTTCAAAAACATTCACCTTCCTCCCCCCTACCTGAAACCCTCAACCCCAAACTGGTGCCAGGTGTTCCAAGACATTCATACATTGTTAAGCATCTCAGTTCAGGGGCCAGATATGCAAATGAGCTCAGCACCTGATGTCTCTCACTGGAAACAATGGAGCCCTCTCCCCTGACATACATAGTCCTACTGAGAACAATGGGAGCCAGTGAGTGCTGAGATGTGTTTGAAAACTAGCCCTAAATGCAGTTGGGCTCTAAGCTGAAAACAAAAATCTTCTCTTTATCCTAGTTAGAACTAGATTTTATAGTCTCCTGATTCATGGATTTGAAGAGAAAATATCTCTCTCATTAATGTCACATGACTCAGCCATGTCATGAGGACAATATTGATGCATTTATACTGCTCTTGTAAGTCTGAGAATAATGAACTTCTGAAGGTTCATTTCCACTCGGACAAATGCCTCCAGGCAAAAATTAGGCAGATCTGTGCATATCTTAGCATATTAAGTTGCTTCATAAAATATACATGTTGCAATTTGTGAGAGTAGTTATTTGAAGTACTACAAAAAATACACTCTAATGCCAGATTAGAGGGTAAATGAACCACTGTAAGTACTTACCAGTGCACTTGACAAAATAACTTTATCACAGTCAAAGACAGAGGGCAGAAGGGAAATTGTTGGATGTGTACAAAACTATTTGCCCCACTTGCAAGTTGGAATAGAAAAAGCAGCTCATGATATAGGGTATATGCAGATTTTATATTGCACGTTGGGCTCCTAGCAAAGTCTTGAAGACAAGAGAAAATAGAAATTTCTGACTTGGACAGAAGAATGAAGAAATCTGCCCAGGGCTCTCTCTAGGTATAATCGAATGTGTGCAGAGCATTCCTTCCAATCTACTGAACAGCCAACTCCGTGAGAGGTGGTGCTTTCAGAATGGCCCAGCCTCCATTTTGTGACCTTGGCTGGCGAGGTAGGAAGCCCCTGGGTACCTGTTCAGGTTGTGAGAGGGAGTTCCTTGTGCTACTGTTTGCTTTTTCATGGCTTAGCAAGTGCCATCATGATCAGGACCATTACATTTCAATGCTGAATGCAAAGCCTAGAGTTAATTTTTTTGAAACAGGAGACATCATCTGGCATATGCAATATGAAGCCAATTTACATATGCTTATATGTATAGGTCTTTCAGTTCTCAAAGCCTGAGCATTTGGGTTTGAATTAAATCAATTTTTCTTTTGTTTTTTTCCCCTCCAATGATTTGTTCTGCATAGGAATAAACTAAAGGAACAAAAAACCCATGCACAAGACTTTCATTATGCCCATATCTATGTGGTGTCTTTGGTATTCCTGGGAAGCAATGTTCTTCAGCAAGCCATACCCACCTGCTCCCACTTGCCCAGGCAAAACTCAGAAAGATGGAGGTGAACCCACTCTGGGACATCCCTTATGCCTGGTGTCCTGAGCAGGGTACATGAAGGTAATGGTTGAGAGAACTGGCTGAGAGTGCCTCTGGAGTGACTTCCCCACTCCCTCTCTAAGTTTGGTGCATGCAAGAAGAAGCAGGCAGGTTGCAGAGTAGAAGTACCCACTGCTTATTAACTTTGTCATCTCTGCTACTTCAGCAAATCAGATTAAAATAATTTTACTTCTCATTATGGTTTCCTATAACTTTGGGTGTAAATGTAGTTGTATAAAGCAGTTAAACACAAGAACAGCTTTAAATGCATCAGTTCCTATCTTATTTAACTTGCCAGATACTCTATCAATTAGGTCAGCATTTTGTGCTTAGTGTTAGAGGAGGCGGTCTGTCTCCAATTTATTGCCATTTGCACTTGGGATGTACATGACCCATATGGCTTCAATGGAGCCAAATAACCGGAAGGAGTCTTTTTTGAGTCATAAACAGCTTGTTGGCTGACTTTAGCAAGGACATGTTTTCAATCATTTGTGCCATTAACAACAGGTAACTCACCAGCCAGCACAAAAAAGAGGAGGTTACAAAAGACAACAAGCAGTATGCTTAGGCAAGAAAATGAGGAGACCCAGCCAAGCTCTTCCCTCAGCTGTCCCTGAATGGATGAGATCACAACGGGGACAAGGGGGCAGTATTTAACAAGCTGGTCATACTGTAGGAACTAGGGCTAAGAATCACAAAGGGACTTAGGTAGGTTGACGGTGAGCCTTCTTGCACCAAAAATGTTGGCATTCACACCCAGAAGTGGAATTCACAAAACCAGTTTAGGTGTCTATGTCTCCTATTCTTTAAAAGGGGAGTTATGGATCTAGATATAGGATTCACAACAGCCAGCCTATGAAACAGAGGGATGCCTAGGACAGCCAATGGGATATCAGGACAGATGTGTATACACCTGAAATCCCACCTTTGTCTTGGACATAGGTACTCACATGCAGTCCTGAGTTAGGTGCCTAGGCAAGATGGGGATATACAGCCTAAACCCTGCCTTGGACTTAGGTGCCTATATTTACATGGAAGTGATTGACTCCCTCCTTTTTTTTCCCCCAAGACCGTAATAGTGAAGATGGCCTTCTTTGCAATATGCTAAGTGGTTAGAGCACTCACTTGGAAAGAGAAAGCTGGGATTCTAAAACATCATCAACCCAAGGAGACTTAAACCTACATCCTCTGTTTCAGAGTAGAGACTAGACTAGAAGGGTGGAGGTATTCTCTACCCTTCTGTTCAAGCTGCACCACTAACTGTGATGTCCTAAAAGCTGAACTCACTGCTGGCAGCAAGTGTTAGATGTACTCCAAGCATGCCTGCCAAAATGAGCACATCCAGGTACTTCAGTACAGGGGTACCTAATCTGTGAATCCCAAAAATGTTAGGTGCCAGATAGGCACCTTGAATGCTCAGATGAGGCAAGCAGACCAAACCTGAGCAGATGTGTAACAAGCAGGGTTTGCACCTGGGGAAAACCCTGAGGAGAGCAGCTGGGTGGAAGGGCAGAGTTTTACCTATGCTGGTGACTCAAAAACAATCCCTAGCTGCTGCTGCCACAGCTACAGCATAGTTTGCTCATTCCTTTTGTTGCTCCTACAGTGGCAGCACAGTGTCTGTACATCTGGCCACTGCTGGAAAAGCAAAGCCATGGACCTACTTCTGCTTCCACGGCAGAGACTCTGTAGAGGTGGGGGTGATTCTGCTGCCCCTTCATCCAGGATTGGTGCCCTGTTCACTCATGCCAAGTTATATTCCTGCCTCTGGGCATGTGGAGTAGTTGAACTATAGATGTCTCCACTGGCTTTCTGCTGAAAACTCAGGTGCCCTGTGGTCTTAGAGTCTCTGTGATCTCTTGAATCTAGTCCCATTTTAAGTCCTTAAGTCCCTTTGCAAATCTGGCTTTAAGATATTCCTTCCCATCAGCTCTATTTTTACTAGATTCTGTTCTTTGAGGGCAATGACTATTTTCATTTTGTGCCTTGTGCATGGTTGGTAAATAATTAATAGTTTATCAAAAATAACTACCTCTCATACTTGTTAAGCATCTTTAGAATCTTTATCTATTGTGCTCTGATATTAAGAACACCATTCACCCATTTCATCATCCGGGTGCTGCAGGAAGAACTGAGTTAAAGGAAAAATCACAGTTGTCCCAGGAACTTGATCCACTTCTTGAGAACAGAGCTAGTGCTGACTTCATTGTTGCAGTCCCTTGTTTTGAGGGGGAGCACAAAGGATTGAAATGGTACAAGGAACTCCCCTCACTCAACATTTCCAAGCCAGCAACAGGAAAAGATGTTGAAATAAGCCCTGCATAAGAACCCAAACCGTGGTCTGTTCATGCCAGTTGAACTGAAACTCAACATCTCTGTAGGTTTCATAATGATCAATCTTATATCTTTCTATTACATTAAAACAATTATTGAGCGTCATGAATTGTCACTATAACATGGGTATCACACCTGCCTGGTCTCCGCTTCCAGTCCTCCCCTCTCTCTGGGCCACTTGTTTGCTTCACTCATCTGCCACGCCTTGATGAAAAATAAGTTCAGTTGTTATTTAAGCAGGAGGCTACCCATTTTCTTGCCATCTTGATCACTAGGGCCTTAGTACATGCTCTGACCTCCCCTTACACATGTCACAAGCCTCACAGATATTACACCTCCAGCTAGCTGGCACTGGGACCCGAACTCCGGAGTCTCACGTGGGACTGTCACTCCTCACTGGAGCTCATGGTCCCAGCAACCTCACACTGGGTTCTCTCCCTTTCACTCTCAGCCCCTTCAGCAGGGCCACTTCCCTACGCCCCAGCTCAGGGCCCCTACTCTCAGGAGCTTCTCTCTGGCTCCCCACTGCAGCCACAGGACTCTTAGCTGAGCCTGGGTGCTGCCTTGGCTCCCTCCTCCTGACCTGGGCTCTGCCTCAGAGCTCACCTGGAGTCTGGGCTCCCCCTGTCTGTTCTCACCACCAGGGATGTGAGGCTGGGGTTATAAGGCACCCCTACCCACCTTTCACCAGGGAGGTAACTGGCCTGGCATTTCCTGGGGGCTTCCATACCACTAGAAACCCCACCAGGCCACCTGTCCCCAGCAGTGTCCAGTTTTAGGTCTTACCCAGGAACAGGAGCCTCCAACCTTCCCCACAGCTCCTTCTCTTACCTCGGGTGTTCCATGAGCCATAACTCGGCCAGCTGATGTTGCTGCTCTCCCTTGCAAGCAGGAACTACTGGCTTTATATGGCTGGCCTGTATTTGAAAATGGCTGCCCTCATCAGCCACCTGGCCACAACCTGCTCCAGCCCGAAGGTACCTTGCCACAGTCACACAAGAAATGTAAGCAAAATCCTGCTATTCTGTATTGTATAAGAAGTCAGGCTAGATGGTCACAATGGTCCCCTCAGCTTTATGCTCTATGAATCATCTTAAAATGGGCCTGTGGTGTGTGATTTTTTAACATGATCTTTGAAGCAACCTGGTACCAGCTATCTCTAGAGACAAACTTTTGGTAGTGATAGATGTGGGTTAAGTTCTCATACCTGTATCAAGGTCAGCAGCACATTGGGTGTGGCCAAAAAGGTTAAATGAAAGGCTGAACAATGTAGAATTCCTCATACTGCCCAGCTGATATATATTAGAATCATACAATGATGTTAAAGTAGGGCTAGAAGACTTCAGAAAGTCATCCAGCCCAACCCCCTACCCAAGGCAGGATCATTCAAAATCATTCCAGACAAGTGCTTGTTTAACCTGCTCTTAAAATCTTTCAAGGATGGAGATTCCACAACTTCTCTAGATAATCAGCCCCAATGCCTAACAACTTCATAGTAAGAAATTTCTTCCTAATATGCAACTCAAATTCCCCTTGCTGCAGTTTAAGACCATTTCTTCTTGTCCTTTCACACTTCAGGCATTTAAAGACTGTTACTAAATCTCCCTTTAGTCTTCTTGTCTCCAAACTATATCATGCCAGTTCTTGCAATCTTTTCCTGCAAATCATGTTTTCTGGATCTCTAATCATATCTGCTGCTCTTCACAAGAATCATTGTATTTTGCCCATGTCCTTTTTGAAGTGAGGCAACCAAAACTGGACACAGTACTGCAAATGAGGCCACACCAGTTCTGAGTAGAGTGGAAGAATCACTTCCCTTGATTTGCAAGTGACACTCCAAGTAATATAACTTAGTAAGATACTGAACTTATTTTGCAACAAGAGCACATTTGATTCATATTCAGCTTGTGGTCCACTAGAACCTGTCAAATAGGGCTGGCAAATACCTAGGTCATCCTAACAATTACAGTCTCTACCAACCTGTACTCACTGGAAATTGGCTTCCTAAGGGGAAGAACTTTATGAATGTGATCATACACCACTTAAGCTTATGCAACTTTTTCCACCTTCTTTAAAGGCATAAATATTGGATACTACAGTATATCCCACACACAGTCCCAAGAGGCATCTGATCTTCAAATATCATGGATTTTATGGAGGTGTATTTTTAAAAGAATCTTGTTATTCACGAACAGGAGTTTAGCCAAATGTCAGGCTCCCAGATAAGAATGCCAGAACTTTGCACAGATGCTTCATTAAATAGATTTTAATTATATTTGCTATGAATATCAATTTAAGATTGCTACTCAGTTTATTATTATTACTATTGTTGTTGATTCCTAAGGAAGTCTCCTATTAAGTGAGGAAATGTCAGGAGGACAATATAATTTTTCTAAAAATATCTCCTGAGATTGTGACATTTCAGCATTAAAACTCAGTTTAGCGGGTCAGGGATGTGGGCCTCTTAACCCAGTATGGAGGTAAAGGTCATATTTTCAACAATCTTTAGCACCCACAGTTTAGGCCCAATTTTCAAGTGGTTAGCAGCTCTCAGTTGCTCACTGCTGGCTGCTTCATTTGGGTTCCCAACTGGGGACCTATTAAGTGATGAACTATTCTGAAAATCTTGCCTAAAAAAAGAAACACATAAATCTCGCCTATTCACATAAACAAATAAACTTACAGCAAAGCACTTAACCAGGTGTTGACCTTCAAACAAATAAGTTTTCCTGTTGACTTCAATGAGACTACTCATATGCTCACAGTCAAACATGTGCTGGCTTAAATGTTTTTCTGCATTGGTACTCCATAGGACAGGTCTTCAGGGTTTCTTCTTTCCATATATAAAGAAATACCCAGCAATTTAAAAGAAAAGAAGATGCCTTAAGGTTTACAGGATTATTTAAAATGATGGATAGGGCGAAGATGCCAAAATTACATTATACTATTTAGGTAGAAGAATTAATGCATTATTTTAAGAAGTTGATGTCAGAAAACAAGAAGAAAAGATCTTGATGACAAATAAAGAAATGCTTTATGAGAGATCTATTGTATAGCAAAACGTTTACCTACATATTTAATGTTGAGCATATAGTTTTTCATTTACTTAAATTCTCTGTTGTATTGAGATCTATCTACTTAATTCATTAAAAATACTTTAAAAGGGTACCACTACCTGAGCAGAATAAACAAGGCCTTGTTTGTTAGTGTAGGCCTTATAGAGGCAATTTTGGACAGTATTTTCCTGCATATGTGCTCACTTGATTTTTTTTCTGTATTGTTACATCATTAGGACCCCTATAGGGCTCCACCATCCCACATTTTCTGTGGCTCTGGGTGCTGCTCCAAAGCATTCCATCTCACCTCTGAGTGAGTGCTCATCTCTGCTGTGCTCATCCCTGCTGTGAGGTGGATGCATTGCCTTGCTCCCAGGACTAGGTGTGTGCAGAATGGGCATGCATCAGGGCAGTCCTGCCAAAACTGTATCCAGTGTATTCCTTCTCCACAATGCCAGTGCCAAAAAAGAACTTAACATCTATGTGAGCAGTCAGACTAAAGTGTGATCTCTGCCTATCATACTTGGGAGTGTCTTTAGACAGAACCCGGACTTTCTGGGAACATCTAAAGAAAACAGCAGCAAAGATCAAATCCTGAAACAATTTGCTAGCCAAACCTGCTGGATTAACGTGAGGAACCATAGCCACAACACTTTGGACCTCAGTTCTTGCCCTATCATACTCAGCAGCAGAGTGTTGTGCACCTGTCTGACAAAGGTAATCACATATGCATCTTGCTGACACTCAGATGAATGCAACCATGAGTATCATAGCTGGAACCCTCCACTCAACTCCCCTTCCCCTGGCTTCCTGTCCTTGCAAATATCACGCCCCAACACATGCATCAACTTATAATGACCTGAAAGTCGACTGAAACCATCTGTGCTGCACCTTACCTCCCTGACCAGGATCCGTCTGCAGATGCACTCTGGATCAAGGAATGGGAATCACAGGAAATCACAAACAAGTTCCTTGTGACAAACCTCACTCATCAACCTGCTGGCTTTGAATTATCATGGCAAGAGTGGTCCCTGCTAAACAGGTTCAGGACAGGCCAAGGCCCCTGCACAGCCAAACTTCACTGCTGGGGCCTCAGTGCCAACCCACTGTGTACTTGTGGAGAGATACAAACAATGCTGCACATCACTGAGGAGTGTCCCCTCTACAAACTAAGAAGTGGATTAATTACTTTGAACACAGCTAAAGAGGAAGCTATTGCTTGGCTTGGTGGATCTGCTTTCACTAAATAAATAAATAAATAAATAGGGCAGGCATAGCATAGAGGCAATGCAGAAAACCTTCTAGACAACCTAGTGTTCTGGGACAGCATTTACAAAGCAACTCAGACATGAATGTGTTGAACCTTTGTTCTGAGGTTATGCTTCTCCTTTACTCTGTCATTGTGGCCTCTGTTGTATTACAGAGTCTCTTGATAAGGTGTACACTTAGCATTTGAGGCCTAGGTTCACTATGGAAAAATATGACATCTACAAGCAGCACCAAAGCTTGTTCAGGTATCAGTTTACAACATGGAATCAACAAGCCATTCTGATTATATTCAGACAATCTTTTGTAGACAGGAGGTTTAAGACCTTACTGAGCTCTGCCTCTATGCTTTAACATCATTTCATCTCATTAAAGAGCTCACAGTGATGATCATGGATAAGGATTATAGATGAGCCCTGTAGCAGGATCATAGATGGGAACATCCCGGCACCTGGTAACCCCTGGGGTCCAACCTGCCTGTTGCAGTCTCCACCCCAACTTCCCGTCTCTTTCCTACCACAGCTTTTATGTTATTGGTGTTATACTAAGGAGGTGGTCCCTGGAGGCCAGAAGTAGTTTTGGTGGAGCTCCTCCCTTCTAGCTCTGTCCTTGAGTGTCTTTAACCAAGACTTAGTCCATGAGAGTCCCTATGCTTGCTTCGGGGCGACTTCTCTTTTCAGGCAGCCCCACTCAGGCAGCAGAGCATTTGTTGGAGCTTCAGACATCCTGGCCTTGGCCCCTTTTTCTCTGACTGAGCTTCCGGTCCCAGTCCACTGCCTTGGACTTCATCTCCCAGATCTCAGCCCTTTGTGTCCCTGCCCAGACCAGGTCTCATCCTGCAAAGCACCCTTGACAACCCTGCCAAATGGCCTCCACCCCTCCCCTGTATCTACTATCCAAACTTCTGGTCAAACTCAAACACAAAACACCAACCCAAATAGTTCAAACTGAAATATATACCCCTCCTTGGGTCTCTGTTTCCTTGAGCCCTCCTATCTAGGCAGGCTTGTTTCCTTATCTTACCAGGTACCGCACCTGGACCAGCCTTACTTCAAACTGCAGTCAATTCCACTCAGAGCTCCTTGCCCTGCAGTGGCCAGGGTCAGACTCCCCCACAAATCCAGCACCTGAGCTTATATTCCTCCAAGCTCTACCCCTTTCCAGTCATCTGACCCAGTTTTTCATTCCCACTGGGGCTCTGGTGCTGCTGATTTCCTCAACAGCAGCCTTGCATTCAGCCTTGAAATTTAAATGGGCAGCTCATACATGCTGCCCCTTGCTATCAGGCTTTCTACAATCTGCCCTGCCTGCATTTTCCCCCTATTCTAGTAAGAGGGGTAGAGGTTCTTTGTTACAGGTCTTACCTCAGGGTGCCTACCATGGACTGGGGAGGACCTGCATCTGGCCCATGGCCATTTCCCTCCGAGATCGTATCCTAAATACAGTCTTGTTCTAGCTCTTTTGACATGACACTTGTCTTCCTCAGGTTCAGAGTCCCACAACACCTTTTGCATTGACATTTGAGGCAGGCCACTCCTTCTGGGAACAGCAGTCTCCTATAGCCTTTCTTGCTCGGTGTTTTTTTGGGTCAGGCCCCTTTGTAGTTCAATCCTTCCTATTCTGGGCTGGATCACTAGGAAGTGTCCCTTCTCCTCCTGGTTTCTCCTTGGTAGGACAAAAGAGGCATAACACATACAGATTACTCTCCCATAGCTTTCTTGGGTTATCTGGGGAAAAGGGGAGTCTGTTCCATCATAGTCTCAGGCACTTAATATAACCTTAGTGATTCCTTCTCAGAACTAGCTATTCCCCAGCATATTTTCCTCTCCTCTAACACCTTCCTCTATTCCCCCCTATATCTTTGGCTTCTCCACAACACCCCACATCATGGGTCAGGGGGCAGCTAGCTCCTAATTCCTTCAACCCTCTTAAGTGGACACTGTTTTCTGAAACAAAACTTGTTAGAATGGTATTGGATATGGCCATGCTGTGGATATATAGCACAGTTTATAAGCATAATTATTAAGTGAAAAGCATTATTAGATCATAGGAAAGTAGGGCTAGAAGCAACCTCATGAGGCCATCTAATTGCTCCCCCACCCGCGTTCAAAGCAGGATCATTCCTGGAGAAACTATCCCAGCCAAATCTCTCTCTAATCTGCTCTTACCTGCTCTCATTGATCTGGAGGTCATCTTAAAACCATGCTAGAAGCAATTAGGGCAATTCTTGCCCTGTGTTACATACTACTTGAATCCACAGGGTTACATAGCTGTCACTAAAGACTGAACTTGGTACAGGCATATTTAAGCACTGTTGTAGGTAGCAGGGTTCCAATTCCAGAACCTACTGGCCCCGTAATCTCTTAAAGCTGATGCTACCAAGAACGCTTTTATCCCAGAATTCCTCCTCTTTGGGCAGGGGAATAAAATCTCCTCTCTCTTGTTCTAAATTCAACTGCCTCTATTGGAGCTGGATGTGAATTTCAAATCATCAGAGAAAATGCCTGTTAGCAACAATAGCCCTTTACTATTCTTAATTAATTACCAATAAACTCCCTCTCCATCTCACCTCTTTCTTCCTTCCATGGCCTTTTAAAAGAATGAGAGACCCAAGGCTATCAAAATAGAAAAGGGTCATCTACCAAGTTGTTCTATTCAGCAGGAGACCCAACTTTTCTAAAACAGGTTGATCACATGAGGGGGGTCTTCAAGGTCCCTTGAACATAAGAGGCTAAAGAATGTTAATATTTCTTGCCACCAGCCTTTTGAAGCAGTTAAAAAGTGGGTTCTGCTGGGCATTAAATACATTTTTTCTGCATGAAGAATATAGAATCAGTCAGCCAGTAGGCTGTCAAACTGAGGATAAAATACAGAAGGGAGATATACTTGAGTATATTTTCTGGGAGTTTGCCAGCACAGGAAAACTATTAGATTACAGAGTTAGTAGTGTATTATCATATTCAAGAACTTTGAAGAAGAGTTTTGCCAGAATTTAACAGGAACACTTTTTTATATGCATCTATTGCTCCAAGCTTGAAGTACTTTTGTATGAAATCGTTTCCCCCCTTCCCCCCCCCCCCCGATATTCCTGCTGATCTGAATGCCTGAACAGATGGTTTCTTATTTTCCTTTGGGAATTGTTTTGCCACATTGTTACCTAAGTTCATTTCAAGTTCTATGGCAATGGCACAATTTTTTTATTATTATTTTGGGTTGGTGCCCTTTATCAGCTCCACAAATAGATGACGTGTTCTGGGGGATAAGGTATATTTTAAGTGAGCATGTTTGAAATGTTAGTATTTTGCTAACACATGGGTCTGTCAGGGCCATAAAAGTTAATTTTAACTGCACTGTATTAACATACATTTTAATAATCAGCTTGGCTGACTGAAAAGCTGGAACAGAATAATTATTGTAATTGCACTGTGTTTTATGCCACCCTATATCCTGGTTTCCATTAATACATGATGTTAAATCATGGTTAAGAATTCCTTGCATCAAAAACTCAAATCGCTCTTCCCCAGCGTAGGACTTCACCTTCCTCTTATGACTGATTGCTTTACCTGACATCTGACAACATGCAATGCTGTCAAAGAGCCCCGTGTCCTGTGTCACACTTCAGCAAGGTGTTTCCCCATTAACTGCATCCATCTTAGGATCCTTCCAAGCACTGGGAGATACCTCTGGCTTAGCAGATCCCCTTCCTCTTGTCTCTAATCCAGTGTTTGTGCTGCTGCTGGACAAACAATGGCTTGAATATAAGAAACTTCCTCAGGGTTAACACTGAGGTAGAGACTGATGCAATATTGTGGGATTTCTGATGACCCCCCTTAGACCATAACAAGAGACCTGTCACCACTTTCACAATTTCTACTTTGGCTATGTTGTAACTGAATGAAAAGCACATGCTCAAGACTACGCTAGAACTCTCCATACTATTGCTTGGACAGAGTGAAAGTATCTGCAGAATACCATGATTTGATTGGATTACCTCTGTCAAGAGGAGGATCCTGTCCTTAGCATAAACACCATCCAGCCTGTGAGTCCAAGCTTCTTTCAAAGCATAAAACACAACTAAGGGACACAGTGAGCATTCCACATCTGTCCCCCGCTTTGACAGGCCAGAAAGATAATACCTAACATAATAGAAAGAGTTTTTATGGGACAGGATTTCATAGGCTACTGAATAAGAACACAACCAACTCACTTCTGAAGATGCTAAGTTGCTTCGAGTGAACCAGAAAATGGGAAATCCAAAATATATCTGAACCCATACACAAAACACACCTTTCCTGTAGAGCTGGTTGAAAAATGCAGTGTAATTTTCAAAGATGACACCTGGAAAATTAAATGTTGTCAACATGTCAAAATAAGGAATTCTTTAACTAGAAATATATTTAGTAAAAATTAGACACAATAGGAACATTTTTATCAAAAATCTTTTGGAGGAAAACTTTAAGTGAATTGTGAATTACAAAATTTTCAGCCAACTCTAGATGAAACTACATGTTATGGCATTGCATGAAGATCTGATACAATATTTTTTAATTCAACAGTCAATGATAATTTCTCAAAAATAACTTCATTTTTGTGGAAAATGTTTGCCATTTACTGACCAGCTGCCTCAGATTCAGTAAATTAATTCTTGTTTTTCTTAAAGAAATTGCAGAAATGATAAAACAAACAATTCTAGCAGGAACATGCTCTACACAAACTATACAAAGTTCTGATTCTTCATAAATCTTTGGCTGGTTGTGCTGCTTTCAGTCATATGGAATACTAAGCTTTTGGGTTAAAAAAAGAAGTTATATTATTTCCCCAGAAGAAAATGGAGTAATTATTATTTTATTTGTTTAGTTTACATGACATTGCTCATGCACATAATAAATTATGGCCCCACAGTTTCAAGGTAGTAAAAATCTCTGATACAATAGATTATTTTTCTTCTTTGTTGTTTTTCTCTGCATGCAAGGAGGATGTTTTCTTTCCCCCCTGAGAAATACTGCCAAGCAATTTCTTGTTCAGAAGAAAAACTACCTAACAAAAGAGATACATCTATTATAGAGGTAAACTTCTTTCACCTCACTGGTAGGTGACTGCCAATTTAAGACTGAAATAAATGTCACAGATCAGCTTATAAATCTGAAACATATTTCAGTAACGATCCTGAAAAGCAAGATGTCCTTGTTTGTGATGCAGAAAAGGCATGCACTAGGCAATTTCTGCAGCACAGGAGCAGTGTTCAGTTAAACTCAACTCTTATAAGTGAGAAATACTGAACAGCGCACTGTGGGATTTATATTTCAGCCATATTATGCTGATCCCTTTACTTTCAAGGCATTCTCCTGGTCACTTCAACCTCAAGGCAGAAGAGTGTATGCCTTTTTTTCCAGTAGGTCACTGCTGAAGAGAATATTGCATTGTTGTTCGGCTGGGGGCCTTTTTTTTTTTTAATATCACCACAGGTATAAGTGCATCCATTCTGGCTCTGTGCCAATGGAACTGAACCAGCAAGCAGCCTTTGCTGTTCCAGAAAAGAGAATAACCGTGCTGGGAAAAGTAGAAGCTTTGCTCAGTAGGATACAAAAGTAAATGTGAATATATACCAGCATGTGCCAATGGAGGGTAAGCTCTGCCAGTAAAACTTCATTGTGTAGCCCAAACCTACATGAAATAGAGACATAGCTGCATCCAAAAAATGCTCACTGAGAGGAGAAGAGATGCTAGTTGTGGCTCTGATCATAAAGTCAGGTCTAAGCTGCCCTTGGTATTGTGTAGAGCAGGTTTGGGGCTGCTCTAAAGTATGTTGAGTGGTTCAGGTTTCCAGGGTAATTGGTCACAGTGTAGTAGCACTGCAGCCGTGTCCCATTTCCTCTCTCATGCTCTTTATGCAGGGGATGGAGGGCATAGGAGGCAGCTCAACTCCCTTCATCCTTTATGCTATAGACCAGGGGTAGGCAAAATGGTCAATCAGGCCAGCAGCTGGATGTCATTTCCCAGCAGCCTCTGCCCACATGGCTGGGACTGGTCTCTATGGAGACCCCAGCCCCAGCTGGCCAGGAAAGCTCAAGGCCAGGGTTGCCATGGAGACCAGCCACACAGCTGTGCCAGCAGAGCGCGCATCAAGAGCAAGGCAGGGGGCTGCTCTGGAGCTGCTGGGATCTTGCGATGAGGGCATCTTGCTCCGGAGCCAGGGCAGAGCCACGATCTGTAGCCTGTACACTTCAAGCAAGCAGGGGATCACAGCTCTGCCTTGGATCCTTGCAGCGGTGACCACCTAGTCTGGAGCAGGGACAGGGCCCAGTCCGTGGATTGTGTGCCCCTGTCCAGAGCATGCAGGCAACAGATCACGGCTCTGTTCTGGCTCTGGAGCAAGCTGCCCTCATCACAAGTTCCCAGCAGCTCCAGAGCAGCCCCCTGCCCTGCTCTGCCATGCATTCTGCCAGCGTGGCTGGGGAGGCTCTCCATGGCAACCCCAGCCTTGAGTTTTCCTGCACACCTGTGCCTGGGGTCTCCCTGGAGTCCTTGTGCAGGGGCCACTGGGAAATGGAGTCCACTGCTGACTGGATCTGGTCTGCAGACCAGACTTTGCCCATCCCTTCTTTAGAAAGTGGCAAGCCTTGGGGTGAGGGGTACTCCTTTGAGGGACTAGAATAACAACAGAAAACTCCCACTCTTCAGAGAAGGCACTCATCAGCAACTGGTCCGAGGGGACAGAACTGAAGAAGCTACTTCCCAGCTGCAAGGGTGAAATGCAAGTTCCTCACTCAGTTTTCTGTGGAGGAGCTGCTAGCTGGAAGATTGTGATGTTACTTGGCTCACATGAATAAAATGCAAACTCTGTTATTATATCATACTGACCTGGCAGTGCTCTGTGGCTATGCTGTCTGCTGAAGACAAATGGGAGAGAAATCTAGTGAGAAGCTGGTCTGTGTCAGTCCAGAAGGCCGGAGCGACGCGTAGTGGGTGGGTGCACATATACCCATTGAGCATGGTGGTGCACCCCCTGCAAAAAGGCACTGCCAACACTGTTGGTGGCACCTGCAGGCAGTTACCACTCACCACCCCACTGCCGGCATCTTTGGGTGGTCCATGATTGCTGCTGGCCTCCACTGACACTGCCAGCAGCGCTTGTGGGCAGTTGCTAGCCCCTGGTTGGCGCTCGCCACCCTGTCTCCCCCCCCTGCCGCCAACAGTGCTGGTGGCATCTGCGGGAGCTGTGCGCTTACTGCCGCCGGGCTCCTGCTGCCGGGCTCCCACCGCCACCAGTGCAGCTGTGCCGCCCCAGCCGCTGGGGGCATGCACCGTTCATGCCATAAGGACTCTAGAAAACTGCTGGAGGTGATATTGGGCAGCTGGGGATGACAATGGTATGTTATGCTCTGTGTCCTCTGTGTAATGGATTACTGTTAGCTTTTAACACACACTAGAAGAGTATGTAGTGTAGGATGAGGGAAATGAGAGAGTTGTCAGAGTGCACAAGTTGACTCTGGAAAGGAACTAGGGCAGTGTTAAGATGGCTTTTCATAGAGATCTTTGAATTCTGTAGACTAGTAGGTTTTATTGGCATCTTACAAAGTAAGTAGTGAACAAGCAAACAGGACTGGACAGCTATGATTACAACCCACAGCCCATATGCTCTTCCTGCAACAGGAGACACCAGAGTTTGTCTACTTTATAATCAACACTGTCCGCCTGCTCTTATGATTCCACAAAGGCTTCAAAGAAAGTTAATGGGAAAGAACATTTACTGTTATTCTGGTGAACCCTACAGTGTCTAGGGCCAAGTGAGTTGGAAAGTTAGTCACATTGGGTTTTGTGCCTACCACAGATTTCATTTTTATTGCTACTCTGCAGTAACTATCAGGTTGTTTTTCCTGTAAGGCAGTAATTACGGGAAAAAAGAAAAAGAACATAGGAGACATTATTTTGTTTCTTAAGTTTGATAGTGGCTAGAACAAAACATATTGTACATTGTGTGCTTGCTGATTTTCATAGCGCTGTTTTCTACTGATAGTTATTATATCTCCAGGTTGGTAAATAAGCAAGAATATAATAGAGGAAAGTGGATTATTATTGTTGGAATTGTCTGAAATACCTAGGCTCATTCGAGGAATAGTCTAATTTCACTCCTTTTGCTATAGGTTTCTCTCAATTACTGGAAGAGCTGGCCAAATGTTGTTTGTTGAATAATTTATTCAGTGATATTTTCAGAATAAAGCATGTTTTTCCCATTATGTACCTAGCTAATAGGACTGGTCAAACAACTCATAGGGTTATTCTTTGATTAAATAACTTGACAATTTTTCACAAAAGGTTTTCACTAAAATATTCAACCATCATTGCTAAAGATAATATGCACAGCCAGAGATGATCCTAGCAGGGTGTGGGGTCCAGATGCAAAGAAGCTGGTGGCAGAGGGGCGGTGAGCGGCTGGATGCAAAGCTGGCGGTGCCGGCACAAAGACACCAGCACTAGGTGGGCCCTGCAGGAGGGGCCATGGCTGCTACACCAGGCTCCACATGGCCCCCAAAGCATGGGGCCCAGGGTGGTCACCCTGATTTGCCCCACCTAGGGATGGCCCTGTGCACAGCTCTTCCAGCAATGCAGAAACCCTCTCCCACCCCAGCTAAGATCAGTGGAACTTCATCTTAACAGCCTGTAACTTTCTTGCAAGAGCTCTGGATAACCACCGACTCCCACTGGCTTCCAAAGGAACAGAATTGTTGTCTAATTTTGTAAGACCATATCTTCATGCATTGATCAACACTAAAAGCTCAGTCTAGAAAAAGGGGAGCTACTAGATGCTGACATCTTTAGAATATGTGGTCCCTAAGGCCAGAATATCCAAGGGCATAGGTGTCCTCATAATTCTTAGAAAACCCCAGTCTCTTAATCTTTCTTTCAGCTCCTAAATGCAGTGACATGGTTTTTCAAAATGTTGGGCACCCATTGGTTTCAACAGAAGTGGTTCTGTGCTTTTGAGTACCAGGCCACTGACTGACATAACTAAACATGGTTCTAGGATTCTAACTTTAGGTCTTTATCTTGGAAAATCTTGGCTTTTAACTCCACTTACACCAGTGCTTAAAAGGCACCAAGTTGCAAATGCACAGAAAAAAATAAAATGTGAAATTTCACAGTAGTGGGCCCAGTTGCTGAAAGGTACATCTTTCTGGTGCTACCTGAAGGAAGCCCCCACTGATTGGCAGCCTGACTCCTTGTTCCACCGCCTGAGATAAAGCAACCCATCAGGGCTGCAGAAAGAAGCATGCTGACTTACCCCTCTATCCTCTCCTGTAAGAATGGGTCTGATGGCTGGAGGCAGATGGAAGGAAGGAGCAGGGAGAATACAGCAGTTTAGTGAGATTCTGCCTCCCCCTGCTTTCTTGTGAGCACAAGGGGCATATTCTCTGTTCTTCCTCCAGACCTCCCTGAAATGCCCATTCAGAGGAATGGGGGGAAAAGGAAAGTAGAACCCCAGGTGCTATATCCTGGTTAGAAAGAGATGGCTAAACTGGTGGTAGGCAGAATAATGGATGTGGGGGAGTGGTTGCAGATGGAAGTAAATACAAGGTGATAAGAGATTGCTTTGGGGATGAGTGGCACTATGTGTAGACAAAATGAGAGGCATGTGTGTGCGACGCTTTAAGGCAGGCTAACTGCTTTTGCACTGCTTTCATAGATTTCACAGATTTCGTAGACATTAGGGCTGGAAGGGACCTGGGAACATCATTGAGTCTAGCCCCCTGCCGCAGGGGCAGGAAGTCAGCTGGGGTCAAAGGATCCCAGCAAGATAAGCATCCAATTGACTCTGAAAGGAGTCCAGAGTAGGTCCTTGCACCACCTCTGGTGGCAGTCTGTTCCAGGCCTTGAGGGCTTGGATAGTAAAAAAGTTCTTCCTTATGTCCAGCCTGAAATGGTTTTGGAGGAGTCTGTGACCATTTGACCTTGTCATCCCATGGGGTACTCTGGTGAACAGGCATTCCCCCAATCCTGATGTACACACCTTATATACTTATAGGCAGCCACCAGGTCCCCCCCTGAGCCTGTGCTTTTCCAAGCTGAAGAGTCCCATGGCTCTCAGCCTCTCATCATAAGGCCTGTTTTCTTGTCTTCTGATCATGCACATAGCTCTCCTCTGAACTCTCTCAAGCTTCTCCACATCCTTTTTAAATTGTGGAGCCCAGAACTGGATGCAGTACTCCAGCTGCGACCTCACTAAAGCCGAGTACAACAGGAGGATAACATCCCGTGATTTGCTAGAGAAGCATCTATGGGTGCAAGCCAGAGTTTTGCTCACTTTGCCAGATGCAACATCACATTGGTGGCTCATATTCATCGTGTGGTCAATCATGACCCCCAAGTTCCCTTTGACTGTGGTGCTAGCAAGCCAAGTCTATAAGCATGCTGTGGGTTTTTCTTCCCAAGGTGGAATACCTTGCATTTTTTGGTGTTGAAGGCCATCATGTTTTCGTCCGCCCATTTTCCGAGCCTGTCAAGGTCGGCCTGGATCACCTTCCTGTCCTCAGGTGTGGATGCTTTACCCCAAAGTTTGGTGTCATCAGCGAAGTTGGCCAGTCCGCTTCTGACACCGATGTCCACATCATTAATGAAGATGTTGAAAAGAATAGGCCCAAGGACGGAGCCAACCTCTGTCAATCACCACTCTCTGGGTCTGGCCTCAGAGCCAATTCCCCAGCCACCAGACTGTGATGTAGCCGAGGCCACAGTTGGCCAGTTTTAATATGAGATGATCGTGGGATACCAGATTGAAAACTTAAAAAAAAAATCAAGATATATGACGTCAATCTCTTCTCCCTTGTCGAGGTGATATGTCACCTGGTTGTAGAAGGAGATGAGATTGGTCTGGCAAGACCTATCTGAAACAAACCTGTGTTGGCTATCCCTCAGGAAGTTGCCTTCAGCCAGTTTGTCAAGAATGGTCTCTTTGATGATTTTTTTCAAGATCTTCCCCAGGATAGAGGTCAGGCTGATGGGACTGATGGGCCTGTAGTTCTCCGGATCTACTTTCCTTCTTTTCTTGAAGACAGGCACCACATTGGCTTTCTTCCAATCTTCAGGCACTTCACCTGAGTGCCACGAATTCTCAAAGATCCGTGCCAGTGTCCTTAAGTACCCTGGGGTGTATGCTATCTGGGCAAGCTGACTTGAAGGTGTCCAGCCT
Organism: Alligator mississippiensis; assembly: GCF_030867095.1. NCBI lineage: Eukaryota > Metazoa > Chordata > Crocodylia > Alligatoridae > Alligator > Alligator mississippiensis. The sequence continues at coordinate 139,608,049 of NC_081825.1, read as the reverse complement.
CTCAAGGTGTTCCTTCACATGGTCTAAATTGATGAAGGGTAACAATTCTCTCTCACCCCGGATGTCCCATACCATATTGAGCAGGGCTGTCTGTTATGGCTGGTGAAAGGCCAATGCAAAATACTCATTAAGCAGGTTGGCTTTTTCCTGGGTGTTGGTTGTCAGTTGTCCCATATGGTTTAGCAGGGGTCCAATGTTACCTTTGTTTTTCCTCTGGCTCCCCACATATCTAAAAAAGGACTTTTTATTGTCTTTGATATGTGTAGCCAGTTGGAGTTCAGTTGCAGCCTTGGCTTCCTGGTTTTCTCTCTACAGGTCCAGACCATTGCAGAGTACTCCTCCTTTGGGGTGGATCCAGACTTCCATCCTTTATAGGTCTTTCTTTTTAGATACAGGAGGTCCACTAGTTCCCTGCAGAACCAAGGGGGCTGCTGTGCTCTTTTGCTGCCTTTCCTCTGAAACAGGATAGAAACGGTGTTGGTGTTTGCATGCCTTGGTGGTGTTTTGCACATTAATTCCAGCCGCTGTAGGAAATGTGGTGGTGTAATGCACCTTAAATGACTTGGGGCATAGCAAACTAAAATTCATTCGAAGTTTTCTGCCCCTGTAGCCACGGAGCAAAGCACCAGGCTCTGTGCAGGTCTGTGGCTCTGCAGGAAGCTCTGCAGGCAGCTTGGCAGCAGCCTGGGAAAGCAGGCTCCGCCCAAGAAAAGCGGGGAGCCTGATCCCCTCCACCTTTGGGAGCCTGCCTGCCTGAGCTGTGTGGGGACCCGGTGCTTCCCTCTGCAGCTGTGGTACCCCCTGGGACCGACCGAGTCAGGTGCCTGCGGGCAGGGGTGCCACTGCCACGGAGGGAATCATGAGCCCCCACCCACAGCCCAGGGACCACTTGATACACCAGCAGCTCACCCTCCCTCCCTGCTGGAGAGGCAGGTAGGTCAGCAGGCTGTGTGCATGACATGGGGGTTTAATCAGCCCTAAATTGAATCAGTGTTTTTTAAAACTCACCACTTCAATTTAGGCCCCCCCGTTTCATCTACATGCACCCTAAGTAAATTTCTGTGCTGAGAGACAGACTGATGTGGAGGTATGGGGGTGCTTATACACCCCCCTCCTTTCCAGACCACTTTGAGCATTGACTGAAGCCCATCACGTAAGCTGTTATGGATAATGAAATGAACTGTGAAGGCTCTGCCAATAAAGTGGTACTGGGCCTGTACTTGTGTACTGGATTGGTTCTCAACACACCAGCACTAGCCAGCTTCAGCATAATGAATCAGGGTGAAACATGGCCTCTGCTGAAGTCCCATGGAGTTTCACCATCGACTTCCCTATGGCCAGAATTTCACTCATGGTGCCTAGCAGAATATGTATCTGACACATTGTGTATTAACATGTGTCAGTGCAGTAGAAGGGTAGAACATACCTTAAACACAAGACTTGTCTGACTTCTTTCTAAGAAAGTGGCAAATTCCTCTGTACATGGCAAAATATTGATTGCATGTGGGGTTGGGAAAATTCAGTTGTTGAAATGCAGTTGTAACATGAATGCAAAGACAGGGAAGAACCCATTGTAGTGAGGCAGCTGCAAAATATGGCCATGATCCTGAAGTTAAAACCACACAGATGGACTCATGGGGTGCATCCAGATGAGTGTGGATGTGCAGTATGTGGCACCGCAGACCCATCTGTGGTGCCACATACCTCACACGCCACACATGCAGGTGTTCCCTGCACTGCAAAGTAGGAGATCCTGAGGTAAAAAAAAAACCCGTGCCTAAAACAAGCTGGGTGGTGCATGTGGCAGCAGCATGTGCCACCCAAAACCGGAGCCCGGCCAACCAAAGCCAGACTCCAGCTACTGACCAGCTTCCCTGTTGCAGGAGTGCCGCAGCTGCAGCTCCCAGAGGCTCCCAGGACCCCAGGTAAGGTTGCTGGAGCCAGCACAGTTGGTGGCCCCAGCTTCCCCTACCCCACCCAAGGCAACATGCCATGCCTCAGAGCACGTGTGGCACAAGTGTTCCCTAGGGACAAGTAGGAGCAGCACGAGGTGTGCTGCTGATACTTGTCCCAGGGGAAATGCACATTCCCGCTCCTGGGGATGCACCCGTGTAGTTCACACATGCATTTGCCTCAGTTGGAAACAAACTACATGGATCTGATTGCAGGACTGGAGTCAGGGTCAAATCCCCACCTGATATAAACTGGCAAAGGTCTGTTGAAGCCCAGATAACTGCTGATTTACACTGACAGAGTATATTGGTGGCTGGCCTTTACCACTGGCACACTTTTTCTACAAATTTCCAAAAGTGTTGCCTAACAGGATGAAACGTCCTGATTTTGTTTCCATCCAAAGGTGAATTCTTATATAACATTTGATCAAGAAAACATGCAGATAAATTTTTCACAAAATGTTTTGAACAAAATATTCAAATGATATTTTTCAAAAACATTTGACTGGATTCACTAGAAATCCAGTAACTGGTGACCAAGAGCTCACCTACCTCTATAAATTTCCATTAGCAGAAGTAGGAAAGAGAGACAAAGAAAACTGAAATTATAATTAATGAGAAAGAGAGAGAAAAATCATTTTTCCTAATTAAAAACATTTCAACTTTAAAAATGTGGAACAACCCAATGGGCAAGAAAGAAGAAGTTTGCCATGGAAATAACCTTCTCCAGGGGTAGGGAGAGGAGATGGCAATGAGACTTGTCAAAGGTACATATAAGCCTGCACTTCAGGGTCCTTTGTCTGGTTTGCTCAGTTTGTAAAATATACTCCTAAAGACAAGGAAGACAGCAAAGGTGAGGAGATCAACATAGCATCGCTCTCCCTCATACAGAGTCTTAAGTGCTTCATTGATGAGCATGCTGTGGGCTTGGAGCTAAGGAATTAGTTCAGGGGGTACAAACTCAGCTGATTCTATAAACTGACTGACCATTAGAGGGACACAGACTCAGAAAGTGTTCACCTAGGTCAAAGATGTCCAACTTTTAAGTGGCTAAGGGCTGTATACTGTGCAAGTTACACCACTTGAAGACGCATGCCCTGGAGAGCACACTAGTGCGAGCCATGCACACTTTGATCACACTGCTCCCCCATGCTGCATCATGCATACAGTCGCCCCATCCACCTGCAGCACCACACATGTGGCCATGGCACCACACCCACTGGCAGTGGCCCCTGCCTCAGCTGCTTCACTGCATCATGTTGTGGGCTCCCCCACACCATGGAGTGCACTGGCCTATCCCCAGGGCAGGAGCAGGAAGTAAAAGCTGAGGGAGGGAGGGGAAGCCTAAAGATCAAGGCAGCAGCAGCAGCAGCTGGAGTGATCAATGGAGCAGTGGCCAGGTGGGAATCCAAGGTCTATGCATTAACAACTTGTGGACCACATGTGGCCATGGCCCATCAGTTGGACACTCCTGACTTGGGTAACAGCCATGAGATATGTTGGCAGAATTCTATTTACTTCTTACCGCTCCCAATTAGTTTTACTCTTAATAACTTCTAGAGGACTTTTCTGGAGAACTCAGGGAAACACCTGATTTGGTGAACACAATGATCTTTTTCCTGATTCCACTGCATTTCTTATGATTCTTGTCTCTTAACCTAGCGAGAGCCAACCTTTTTGGCAGGAGTGCAACAAGCTAGCCACACACCCTCCCAGAGTGCCACTTTGATTCCCATTGCCTGCTTGCTCAGCTGCTTTTCTTTCTGCTTTCTGCTTCCCTAACCAACCTGCTACTCTGCTATCTTCCCTAACTGCCACTGTGCTGACTGTCCACTCCCTGATCTGTCACCGGCCACATGCAGAGGATGCCCATGCAATCTCTGGCACTTGTGCTGTAGGTTGGCCATCCTCATCTTAATCAATGGGGATGTTCACTGGGCTAGGGGGCAGCATATACTTACAAATGGGATTGTCCCTATTTCATGCAGAAATATACATTGGTGTCAGGTGTCCAGTGAAAAACTATCAAAGGTCCTAAATGAAGTAAGCTGCAAACAGACATCACCCTTGTGCCGACATACTTTTTTTTTACGATGGCACAAAACCTGAGCAAACAGATGTCCCTGCCCCTTGTCATGCCCCAAATGCCCCAAAATGTTTGTTCAGGGATTCTAAGTAATAGTTCGTGCTCTGTTTTTGGATGGACATTTATAGAATAAAAGCATAGGCAGGCAGGGGCCCCAAGCAGGTGCTAGTGGGACTTTAGGGACCCAATCTGCAGGACAGGCCTACATGCCTGGTCCCAACCTGAGGGTGCCCCTGGAAACCCCATCAGTTCCTCATTCTATGCTTGCAGACATGCCCCAGAAATTCCCCTGCAGAGAATCCAGGGGCATGTGTTTCATGCTGCAGAGCAAGGGAACCCCATGGACCTGATCCTATTGGACAAGAGCCACAGGTCACATCTGTCTCTGCCAATCATTCAAATCAGTTGATCCTGCCAGAAAAGCAACGCCTGTTTGTAGCCATAAGCACTTTTAAAAATGTTATCCTAAAAGTCTTAGAGTCCTAAATGGAAGTCCTAACTTTCAAAAACACTAAGCACCCATCCATTGACAGCCCCTGAGAATTCTTCAGCTTTGGAAACTAAGCCACTTATCTGCCTAAATATGACATGTGATGATTAATTTTAAAGCTCCCACTTCTGAAAAACTTAGCCCCAGCTTTCCAAGCTATTTCCTTTATTAAAGTGGACACTGGAGGCTGAGTTATATTGCACTGACCACAACCCAAGAAGCAATTAATGTTGCCACCAACGTGCTTGTCCATACATATGTATTTTCAAACATTCACAAGGGACAGCACTGACATGGTAGCATGTTTGTGTGAACTTCTACTTAGCTCAAAGTCAAAACGGTCCCAAGAGGATAAATGGATTTGTGTTTTTAAAAACTCCTAAGCTAAAATCTTAGCAGACAGTGTTCCTACCATTTCTATTTCTACCATGTAATTTATTTAAAAACCTTAGGATTCATTTTCCCATGAGCAAATACTTTGCCTACGTCCTTTGCAATTTATCACTGTCAATCTCGTCTGGTTTTGCAGCTGTAGCACAGATTGTATAAATATTTGGGGATAGTAAAGACTAATTTCCACCAAATATCTCTCATAAAATATTCTATTTTATAAGGGATTAGTGAAAACCTTTTGCATAAGTCACTTCTGATTTTAAAATAGCTTTATATTATTTCCCAGCCCTCCATTATAGTCATGCTTTGTACCAGCTCTCCGTGATATACAACATGACCTTAGTTCTAAAGAACAGCCTTGACAACATGTATCCTAGACTGTATGTGTATTTCCGTAAGATAAAAAAAATCTTACGTTTATTACCTTAAATTAAACACTGTCTTGACTGGACTGAATCGATCTCTCACTGAATTAGTATCCTAGTGGTATACTTAACAATAGCATCAAGGCTACAACTGAGACAATAAAAATTATGTGAATTTTGAATAGAACAATATTTTGGGACAGTAGGAAGAGAATAGGAAATACACATTACTTTATAAAAAAAAAAGTGTGAAAACTGGAACAAAGGGAAAAAAGTGCCAGGGCAGATGGCTTTTTAAGGAAATGCTGGGAAAACGTCCTAAAATACAGGATAAATTGTAACTTTTTTTTTTTTTCACTTCTCTATTCTGTTTTGCTTACCAATCTTTCCACATGAATAAACCGAAAGAAAATATTCTCAGATGCAGAAAAATTTCTTTGCCAAAGAGGTTTGTCCGGCAGGTTAGTGATAGAATGAGGATTTGAAGCAAGTCTCGGAAGTCTGGAGCTTAGCTCACTTGACCAGAGTGCCTCACAAAGGGTAGCATTTATGTGATTTGTTTGAGTGAAAACAAATTGTTTCTCACTCTGTACAACAGAATATACAAGAGCAAGAGAAAAATGACAGAAGAAATATTCAGTACAGTAGTTGGGAAAACTTATTTAACAATTTCCTTTTCCATGTACACTCATTTAAAGCTAATGTTTTAGATAGTAGAAGTCTCCTTGGGAAGAAAACCCCTTTTTTCAGTCCATTGTACAGATATAAAAAAAATAAACATTCCTTTAAAAGAAAATGAAAATTTAGTATTAAGACTGATGGTGTACATTTAGTTATTAAGATTTATAAAGCAAAACTCAGGGTGAATTTTGCCAGGATAACACATATTGCCTAAATACCTACTGTGCTAAGAGTCTAATTGGCTTTACTGGAAATCTTCCTGATGTAAAATACTATGCATCAAGAAGGTGTGTATCACAATTATTTCAAGAGAGATTTCTTGACCTTTTTAATAACGTTTGCACTAGAGGTGCTTGAAAAAGATATCATTCATTTTTCCCCCATCATGTAATAGGTAAATATTCCCCACAGATTTTTTTTGTTGCTACTTTAGACATTATTGAAAATGGTTAAAATTTAACAGTTTGCATAAAAACTGGGAACTAGTGTCATATGAATCCATTTTAAAAATTATCTGTAGAAAACTAGAAAAATTAACACCATTTTTGGGAAGCTCTGATTGTCACTGAAGGACTTCATACTTTTTTCAGTTATTTGGCAGGAGGGTTATGAACAATTATGAAATGCTACAGAAGGCTTACCTGTGTGATTGATCAACATTTCTGTTTTTCTTTTAGAGAAACTTAAAAAGAGAGGTATTGCATGTGTAGTCTTTGTCATATATTTTGAATCATGATTAGTATAGTGGAGTTTTCAAAAAATCAGCATTATCTTTGCTACCATTAAAGCCAATAGTACAATTCCCTTATGTTATTTTCTCCCAATTTAAAGCAACTGCTGGAAATTTGAGTGTGTATTATATGCAAAGAAACATGGTACGAACCAGTTCTGCCACTAAGCTCCTCCCACACATTACAGACATTACACAATTAACTGGCTAACTGTGCAATAAATTTAGACCAGCCACAGGTGCAAAGTAATTATCACACCATAAAAAGTCCATGCAGTTATAAAAAGAGCCAAACAGCTATTAAGCTAGTGCTTGAAAATGCGTAACAACTTTATAGCTGGTTTCTATCCAGCTTTAACTGAACATGTAGCAGAGCATTTAGTTGCCAACAGTGAAAGTAAAATCTGCACACAATGCACAGGAAGCAGAACAATGAGAAAGATCAGCTCCCTAGCTGTTGCTGGGCATCTCTACACTTAAATTTAATGTGCAGTAAATTACTGCGCAGTAAATGGGAATAGGCTGGCATCTACGTGCAGGTGTTAAAGTACATTAATACTGTGTGTGGACTGGCTTGAGACTAAAGTTAATCCCATGTCAGTCCCCTACACACAGTGTCACTGTACAGTAAGGCACCCACATGTGCATTACTGTGCAGCAATTAATTGGGCATACATTTTGTACCTACATACTGCAGGTATCAGATTTATGTTCAAGTCGGCATAAGTCACCATATTTACTGTACAGGATGGGTGTGCACGTGTAGACGCACACCTGTACTGTATTGTACTGTACTGTATCGTAATTTCGGTTACTGCACAGTAAATGCGCATGTGTAGATGCGCCTGCTACGTTGTTACTTTCTAAAAGGAAAGAACTTTTTTTTCATTCTGCCTTTCAAAAACAAGGCATGCATTTTATTCTGGGGCACATTGTATGTGAGAAAATATAGTCATTTCAATAAAAAAAGAATGTATCCCTTTTTTCAGTTATCACCTATTTTGGTTTTATTTCTAAGCTAAACGTGCTACAAGATATGGAGTTAGTTTCACCCATCACAAACAGCCAGAACAATAAACCTTCATGACAAACTTCTTTGTTTACATATCTTACAGGCCTTCCACAGATTCTCACTTTTCTGTGCAGTCAGACAGTGTTGATTTTCATTTGTAATTCCTTGATAAGGTGATGCTGTGCATTTTAGACAGCAGTCAAGTTCCAAACCGGTGTGGCTATAGCCACATGCTGCTCTGAATATTTGCCTTTAATATACTAAATTAGTTCTAGCACTGTTGAGGCTTTGAAAGTCAGTTACTCAAAATCTGGCAGCAGCTAAGGAGAATCAAGTGATTTTGTAATGTATTTTAAATGAAAGTCATAAAGAAAAAATCTGTTTTATTAAGTGCTTGAAGGGTGCCTGTTCTCAATGCCTGGTTTTTTTTGAAGACGTACATGCTGATGGTATCTCAATAAATTTTCTTACGGAATTCCTGTCATCCTCTATTAGGTAAATTTGTTTTCAGTGGTGGAGGAGTAAAACTGGTCAGATTGTTTCAAGCAGATTATCTGATGGAATTTCCCCCCCAAATATATTATTTCTGAATAGGTTTTATCGTTGTTTGATTAGTTGTGCAAAAGACAAGATACTTTTTAGTTAATGATTCATTTTACCATCCCATCAATCATCAAATAAATTAGCTGACAAACTTCATGAGACTAGTCTATTCTGTTGCTTAAAATAAGCAGCTTTGTTAGCTGCTTAACAATTGTTTGAAGCATGTGCATTTTTTGTTTTTGTGCAAACTTGCTTTTTCCATAGGAATCCATCCATTCTAATGAAACGTTCATTTTGGAAATGTCTAGGATGAAATATCTGGGTAATACAACAGAAGAAGGAGGCTAAGAGACCCCAGAACAGCCTAATACCCAATTCAAACCAGGGACTTGAACCCGATTCTTTTAAAGATCAGATGAGTACTTGAATTGCCAGGGTACTGGCAATTTTATGGTGCATTCTATGGTTTTTCACAAAAAAACTTCAAAAGACTTTGGTTTTGCTGCAAAACTGGAAGCTTCTTGAAATCTTGAAAATTTATGGATAATGGAAGACTCTTTCCCATCCATAGGATCATACGTAGGGGTAGACAGGACTTCAGAAAGTCATCTAGTCCAGTCTCTTTCCCTGCTCAAGCCAGAATCAGTTGGGTGATTGATTAAATGGACCATGTACTGGACTACAGTGCTGGAGACTCCTGGCTTTGACAGTGATGTGCTGACAGATTGACCTGAAGCAGAGTATCCACTCCCTGTGCTTTAGTTTCCCCACTTGTAAAATAGGGACAGTATAACTGGCCTTCTTTGGAAAGCATTGCATCTACTCAATACAACTTCATTCCATTGGATGCTGGAAAACATACAAGCTAAAGTCCTGTCAACTTAATTTTTCCTATGGGTAAAGTTAAGTCATTGTTTGAATTTTGCAGCGTTAGGATCTAAGAAATATTTTGTAGTCATGCCATATTTTTCTGATATTAATATGGCAGAATATTATTCTTTACTGCTGGTTCTGCTTCTGCTTTCCTCTCTGTGGTACCTGAGGTGTACTAGTGTACTGAGCTGCACGACTGATCTCTCTCTTGTGAATGATGCTCTTTCTCTCACCATCTCTCCATGAGGGGAATCATACACGCAAGGAAGTATTTTGTTTTCCTAGGTGTTTTTTTTTCTTTTTCTTTTTTAAGCTGCTGCTGCAGGTCTTTGCTAGAGAAGCAGCTGGAGAAATGCACCTGGCACTTGAAGTGGAATCCTGGGAGGTCTCTGATAGTCAGTAGTTCCCATGAGATTTCATGCCACAGTCTTGAGTTGGCCCTTGAGAAAGCTGTTTCTCCCACATAGACCAGCTTTACCAGAGGGCAGAAAGTTTTTTTGGAGTCAGCAGAGTGAAGATGTCAACAAAGCCTAATACCACGACACCCTCGGGGGAAAATAACTTTTGTTTGTCATTCAAAAAAGAGGGGAAATGGGAGCAATAGCTATTTTGGAGCCTTCTCTTGTCACCAAAATATTAAAAGCTTTATTTATCTCATCCCATGCTTCCTTCCCCCTTCATCTCAGCTTCAATTTATGACATGAGTCTGAAAAGGAGTTGCTCCTACTGTGACATTCAATCCCTCATTATCACAGTACAGGCCAGGTTCTTATGTTCACATTCACATACCAAAATAATCAGCCTCTCATATTAATATGGAGCTCCACTACATGCTTCAATCTGGACTAATTTTGGACTAGAGGTGCAACCCTTTTCCTGCAACTTAAATATTTAAGAAGTTCAAGCTATCCCGCTTATCAAAGAGAAGACTGAGTAATGATTCAGTCACAGTCTGGAAGCACCTACAGCAGAAGCGGATTTGATAGCAAAGGGCTCTTCCATAGAGGAGAAAATGGCCTAAAAGCATCTGGGGAGCTAAACAACAGAGATAGATAAATGATGTCTAGCAATAACATTCACAGTTTTAACAAGCTGAGTCATAAAATCCACAGGACAAATTACCAAAGTATGTGGAGTAGCTAGCTGCTCCATAAGTTAAATATGTTAAGTCAGAATTGGAGATCTCTTTCTAAAAGAGAGGCTTTCAGTTCAGGAATCAGTCTTCTACGGCACCGGACCAGATATGACCTGAGGATACGGGGCTTTGGCAGCGTTCGTTGATAGGGGCTTCTGTGCTGCAGCAGAGAGAAGCAGCAGCAGCAGGAGCTCTCCGCGTGTCACAGTGGGGAAGCTTTCCTTGTGCTGTGGTGCGCAGAAGTGATGCACGAGCCTAATGCCTGCCTACCTCTAACCCAAACTGGGTCATTCTGGCCCACAGTAGCCCTGAATGGATTGCTGACTGCTAGTAGTTCAACCCAAAGATATTGGTGTGATACATGACTTGCAGGATGAAATGCTATAGCTTGTGTTATTCAGTAGGTTATGGAATGCAAGACCAGAAGGAGCCATTAGATGTCCTAATTTGGCCTCAAGTGTACCACAGATCATTAATTCCCAGCTAGTTTTCTTGTGTATGAATAAAGTATATTTTCTCGAACAATTTTCAGTCTTTATTTGAAATTATCCAGGGACTGAGAATTTGTCATTTCTTTGGGCAGTTAGCTCTAAGGGTTAAAGACCCTTGCTGTAAAAACAAAACCAGAAAAAAATGTGTTTATCAGTTGAATTTGTCTGGCTTCAGCTTCCAGTTGCTGGCTTTTGTTAGGTCTTCCATACTGGGTTCAAGAGTCCACTAGCCCAGCATTATCTTCTTGTGAAGGTATTTATGCACCTTCTAGTCTTTTTTTTTTTTTGATACCTTAAACATCTCATTCTGTTCACTGTATCTCAAATCTTATCCGTAACACTTTTCTTATATATTGCATTTTTATTTCTAACCACTGCCTTCATTCCCTCCATGAACCAGGATGGGCTTTTAACTGCTGTCACTCTTTTATTTAGATTGCAGAATATCTGGGTTTTGGCCATGTAAAAACTTTTCTTAAAGAACTTATATTTTTCATTCACATTTTCCACTCTAAATTTTTCCAAGTCAATTTTGTCATTATTTGCCTCAGCTTTAAGAAATTCACCTTTCTGAAGCACTACAGCATGCAAATGACTGCTTGAGACTGTCCTTTGTTTCCTTATATTAAGTGTAATCAGTCGATGAAAACTGGGCTGTATGACAACCACCTCTTTCCAGTCCACTGATCTAATTAGTCATTATCCACCAGAAAAGTTCAAAGTTAAGCAACCCTGTCAATACCTTTTGCATGAAAAATGATCATTTGTCATTTTTTCTCAATTAGAAGATAGCAACATCACAGCAAATTATAGTAAAAAGTGTTAGAAGCTAGAATAGGTTTACAACCCGCTGTGTATGATCTCCAGCATAGGATACCCAACCTGAAGGCCTCCTATTACACGTTTTTTTACCACAGAATCATAGAAAATTAAGGTTGGAGGGGAACTCAGGAGGTCATCTAATCCAATCCCCTCTTCAAAGCAGGACTGTCCCCAACTAGATCATCCCAGCCAAAGCTTTGTCGAGCCAGACCTTAAAAACCTCCACGGCTGGAGATTCCACCACCTCTCTAGATAACCCATTCCAGGGTTGCACCACCCTCCTAGTAAGAAAGTTTTTTCTAATATTCAACCTAAACTACCCTTGCTGCAACTTGAGACAATTGCTTCTTGTTCTGTCATCTGCCATCACTAAAAACAGTTTAGCTCTATCCTCTTTAGAACCACCCCTCAGGTAGTTAAAGGCTGCTGTCAAATCCCCTCTTAGTCTCCTCTTCTGTATACTAAGTAAGCCCAGTTTCCTTAGCCTCTCCTCATAAGTCATGTGTCCCAGCTGCTGAACCATTTTCATTGCTCTCCACTGGACTCTCTCCAGTTTGTCTACATCCTTTCTACAGTTTTGGGGGCCCAAAACTGGACACAATACTCCAGATGCAGCCTTACCAGTGCAGAATAGAGCAGAATAATTACTTCCCTTGATCTCCTGACAATGCTCCTACTAATGCAGCCCCCTGTGCTGTTAGCTCCTGGGCAACAAAGACACATATCAATTTTACTGTCCACTGTAGCCCCCAGGTACTTTTCTGCAGAGCTGCTGCTTAACCAGTCAGTCCCCAAGCCTACTTTCCAACTGTCAGGCTTATGCCTGGGGCTTAAGCAGTCACCAGGCTAGGCCAGCAGCCAGTAAGGCAGTCAGGGGAGAGAGGTGAATGGTCATGAACCAAGAACAAAGATATAAAACTCAGGAAGCAGGACACAGGAAACAAGAAACCAGAAATAAGAAACACGGCCTAGGACAATAAAACCAGAATCAGGGGTTTACTAGAAATCTGGTAGCCGAGTTCAAGCCAGGTATGCATCCAGATGCCAAGCTGTAAAACCAAGGGTTGAGACAATATTATAATCAGGACAGCAACTGGTCAAGGCCAGGAGATCCAAAACAAGAACGAAGCAGAAATGCCTGACACTATTGTTAAAATAAGGCCCTAGAGGAAGTGGGAGGGTTTTATGTTCCCTCCTCCTCCGCCTTTAGCAGCTCTCTCCTTTCTAACCAGGCTGAATGCCTTTCTTGGACAAACCCTTTAAATGTGGCAGGGCCAAGCCATACCTCTAAAGGGGTGTTTTGCAATAAGCACATGCTGGCTGCATAATTTACCTCTTTCCCATCCTGTAAATTCTTATTATAGTTCCCCCTACTTGCCTTTAATTATTTATTTATTTATTTATTTTTGCTTGGAAGATGGCACATTGCAATGCCGTGTACCCAGTTTTGTGTCAGCTGAATCCAGGCCAGGGTACAATATTGTACTTCCTAATCCAGCACATCACTCTCACGGGTCATTTTAGGTATCACACTTGGGTGGCTTAGAGGTTCAATGTGAAGAGGAAGCTGTGCCATTCCATTTCTGGGTAGCGATATTTTGTTGGTATATTTAGGCTAATTTCTTGACAGCTTTGTAGTCAGCTGGTATACCAAGAGATTCACCTGACCATTTCTATTCTGCTTGCGGAAGCTAAATTAACTATTAACAGGACCGCTATAAAAAAGGCACTCAGTGGACTTCTCTTAAGTATTAAATTTTGTAGATTCCTTGCCACATGTTTAAAGTGATTGCGGCCATACTTCAGGTCCCTAAATTCCTCTAGGAGCCTCACCCTAACTTCTGTAGGGTGGGGGCTATTTTTCACTACCTGTAGGCATAGAGCTTAGAACAAGGTGTGGGAGGAAAAGGGAGGCTGAAATGAGATGAGCTCTCTAGGTAGTAATACAAGTAAATCCTTATCACTACTGTTGTCATAGCATATTCACGCCTACTGGATATGTACAAACCCAGCTTTAGCCCCTCTGCACTCCAAGAGAGGTGTGGGCTCCTTCCTTTGTTTCTCCTTGGTATGTAGAGTCCTTGCAATGCCACTGGCACATCCACTGTGAAAAATCTGACCATATTTAAGAGTCCATGTGTGATCTGAGTACCTCTCTTTTCTTTTTTCTTAATCCATGCATCACTGACCTGATCTGGTGCCTGGGCTCCTCTATCGATTTTATTACATTTAACATAACCCTTCTGTTTAATGTTTCCATTAACTCTTGTCTGGAAGGCAGTGATGCTTGACTGGGATCATGCACTGCTAAACAAGCTGTCTTTCAAGGGAATGCCTCATGCAAAGGGCAAGGCTTCAGACCCATCAAAAATGCCAAGAAATTGCTGTTCCTCTGGTGCCTGCTGCTTTTTCTTTAGCTGAGTTTGCCTGTGGAGCACACAGCTTTTATTTACTGTGTCTCAATAAGGAAAATCACCACACTAACCAAATATTTTGTGAACCCATCCTCCCACTAAAAAAAATCTCCCCTGTAACAAAATGCAAGAACTTTAGGTCCAGATCCAGGTTGGTAAATTAAGCACCAAGTAAGGTGCAACTGTAATTTGGAAACTAAGTCACAAAATGCAATTCAGAATGCCCTTGCATCAGTGACCACAAAAACCTTTAGGTAACTAAATTAATTTGGCACTTATGTTTTGGACCATAAAAAACCTTAGTTGCCTAGTTAGGCTTCTAGGCATGGCACAAAAGAAACCCAGACTTAATAGTTAGGTGCTTATATATACCATGATTGAGCCCTGTTGTAATTTAGATATAAGAAAGCGGAAACCAAATTCTACTTAAGCCACTACCGGGAGACGGATTTTGAGGCTTGCCCAGAGAAAACCCAGCACCTACAGATAGCATGGAGTTCAGTACAAACTGCTGCAACCACAGCCATTTTCCCTTACTTCTTGCCCAATAGCCTGGTGGTACCCAAAAGCACTCACTCAGGAACTGGGGACATAGGTTCTAGGCTCGCTTCTAAAGAAATATTTTATGAATACCGGGCTCTACCTTCTTTTACCATGGTGCAATGTGCACCAAGCTGTGCTGGTTAAGGGAGATGGACAAATCTCCAGTCATGGCCTGACATGTTGATAAGATTAGTGCTAAATAAGGATATAGACTGTGGCTTACATAACAGGTTGCAAGTGGTGAAACTTATTCTCCCACTCCCACCCTCATGTACTCCATGTCTGCCCTCAAGGATACATGGTAATCATGAATATGGATGAATAAGTTCATCATTATCACCATTTGCATGTATTAAAATGTTTAGCTGGCTGCACTGTATCATATTTTAAATAGGAGTTTCCCTCTCTCATTTTAATGCTATTAGGAAAATGTATTAGCTCTGCATAGCAAAGACTAATGTGCTAACTGTGACCATGCAGGGGGTGTTGAAGAATTGCCTCCACAATGTATCATTACATTTACTGAACAAATAAGAAAATCAGCATTAAAGAAAGAATGGCTAATAAAAAACAATGATGTAAGGGAATACAATCTGTTAGTTTACCATTTACAAATAAGATGTTAGATAGATCTGAGTTTTATACCTAAAAGTTCTCTTGTGCTCATTTATTTTTGATGAACCTTTCATCAGGAAGGGTTTTTTGGAGGTGGCAGAGGGATGTGGGAGGGCTCAGTAAGGAATTTCTGGTCCAAACTAGGGAAAGATCCATCCCAGAATGCCCAGGTAGATTAGACACTTCCCAGGCAGATGGGAGTTCTTGATTAGGGCAGGGAGACCAACCTGGGCCTCTCACATCCCACATGATTGCCCCACCCTTCAAGCTGGAGAACCAGTTTCTCTGTATCACGAATTCTCGCCCCTACCTTCTGAATAGTTTCACAAAGTAGAGTGGCCTCACATGGGGAGGGAGACAGAAACTGATTCGGTAATGTTATGGTTATGAAGCTTAACTAGGTCTCTTACAAGCCAAGGAAGTGCCTTAACCAATGGTCTATGACCTGTCACTGGCTAACTATGATACTGATGATACTGAGCAGGGCTACTCACTCTGTAGATTGAAGATAGGGCTGTACAAAGCTTTGGATCATGATTCGGATTCAGAGATGATTCGGATGATTTGGAGGCTGAATCTATGAATCCGAATTGAACTGTGGGAAGCTTTGAGGCTTTCTGAATCGATTTGGAGCTTCCAAATCATTGAAGACAATCATCCTTGACTGAGGGATTGCTGTTGATGATGATGACTTCAGTCTGTGACTGTGTTTGATCCAGAATAGAACCCTTGCTCATAAAAGTCAAGCAGTAGCCTGCTGTTCCCAGCAGGGGTGAAGAGGATGCCTTATCCCACTCCCCAGTAAACAGATGAAAGCACATCAAGAAGATCTGACTTACTATATTTATCCTCAGCTAGTGTAAACTGGCCTAATTCACTGACACGCCATACAGCTGCACCAATTTCTAACAACTTCAGATTTGGCCCTCTTCTTTTGCAGGCTTGCTTGTAATGGCAATTTCCTTATAGATAAGTAGAAAACCCCACAATTAAGGGGTAGCACAGTGTGGTACAGCACACCATAGGGAGATCGGGACTGAGTGGGGCAACAGGGGGCATCCATGCGGCCTGCAGAATGGGGGACCAAGACTCCTACTGGTGTAACTCATGGGGCTTGTAGCCCCCATTAGTATAACTCATGGGGCATGCATCTTAGAATTGGGACAGCCCTGCTCTAGAACATCTGGCTCTCTTTGCTATGCAGCACCAACAAAATGAAAGGCAGTTCTGCCTCCCCACTCTGCTCTTCCAGCACAAAGTTGATCTGCTGGGTAAGGCTACTATTCACTCCTGACTCAAGAATGGTTTGGGAAAACACATACTGAGCATTAATCCTATATTGACACCTCTGGTTAAGTTTTCTTCCATCAGTGTGAGAGAGTAGACAGGGGAGGAGGCAGACATTTCTCTTCAATTCCTGTTTCTTTTCAAGTGTTCGGTTAAATGCTAGGTGCAGATCTTAAAATGAGACATTAATAATGCATGTGGTTTGGTGAAGAAAAATGCTTAGATCTCAAGAGGAAAGGTTGACCCTAAATGTGAGGCTGTAGTTGTCCCCATTTGGTCTAACAGCTTAACTAGGTGTGGTGGGGGGGATGAGATTCTCAGCTGGTGAAAACCACATTGACTTTAGTGGAGATGAACTGATTTACACCTGCTGGAGATCAGGCCCAGAGTGTTTGTGGATATGTGATTTGTTTCAGAACTTTAAGCTTTATTCTCCCACTTCCGCAGCGTGAAGTGAATGCCTTTCTGATCATTGTGGGAACAACTTATTGCAGCCTACCAAACAGCAGACTTCTGAGACAACACACTCCAGAACAGTATGCAACTTTTTGGCAGGATGTTGCTGGGGGCAAGGGGGGAAGGGAGGGGAAAGGGGAAGCGATCACTGGTAGTGATACCGCAGTTCACCAAAACAAATTCCAAGCCAGACATCAACATTGTGCTGAGTCCCCAATGCCCAGATATTCAGATTAATGTTCTCTATTCCATTCACTGTCCAGGCAAACCTAGCCCTGGCCAGGTCCCTCCCTTGTCCCCACATGGGCATGTTAGAGCTTCTACTCTGGAGTGGCATTCCTCCAGAGTGTGAGAGTGGTATCCCCTCCTCATCTTGTGGCTGCCTCGTGCCAGCTGTTCTCCATGCCCAGCCCCTGATCAGTCAGGAGAAGTGGGGTGGGGCTGTCCTTTCACACTGCAGCCATGTGTAGGTGGGCTGGGGGCTGCACCAGACAGGTATGTGGCTCAGAAAGAGTCACAGTCTTTTCCCTGATTTCTCCCTCTAAGCCATGGTTAGAGTTTATTTCCCACATGCTTACCAGTGAGGGTTAGTTGGCTGATGTACTGGGAGGCCACTGTCAGGACTCTATCTCACCTGCCTGCTTAGGGGAAACCCCTGCTCTCATTCTACTTTCATACTGCCGTTTGGGGGGGTACTAATGAGGTCACATGAACACTGGGAATGGGTACGGGTCTTGCTTCCACACCACAGCCTTCTTACAGCCAATGATAAGCTGCCCTTGCTAGAATCTATGCTAGCACAACCCCCAATAAACAGAGAATTGCCACAGTACACTTGCCTAGTACCAGTGCTTCGAGATGCGTTATTGTGCATTCATTTCTGACAGAGGGCAGTGGGAATACGAATCACAAAGCATACAACTTTCTTTCTTGAATGAGAAAGAGCTTTGGAGACTGGCACAGCGGTGACAAAAAGAAGGCTACAGCAGAGGCCCGTGGGGAAAGAAAAATATTCTGATAATGGAGTGAGGACAAGGCTGGCAAACTTAGTGGCAGCAAAACAACAGATGGGATATAATTTTAGTGAGTTGTCCCACAGATGGTTCAGCAGATGGATTCTGCTGGGTTCATACAGCTTAGGTGGAATTTTCAGCTGCTGATCATGAGAGGCACAATATCTTCTGTGGAGGCAGGATCGTACTTTTGTTCAGGTTGTATGCATGGGCATTGCTGACAGGAACTGGCAGGCAGGGACACTGTGAGTGTCATGCTAGTAGTCAGTCTTTGCACTCTTTAAACTCCACTTAGAATCAGATTTCCTCTGTCGATATTTGTATGACAATGGGAAGGTTCACTGCAAATGGATTCACAACCTTGCATCATATTTTCCAGTCATTTAAGTGGCAAATGTTGCTTCACAGAAAACAAAGATGTCTGCAACACTAGGAGACTGCAATTATTATTTTAAAACTAAGCGTGTGCTTGATAAAATATTATGTTCCTCCAGTTCTTGTTTGTCAAAATGAAATTCCTTGGGAAAGTGAGCATCTTTTTTATTCTGTGTATGTGCAGCACATAGAACAGGGGGTCCTAATTCCTGATCCAGATCCTGAGATGTTACCACGATCCAGATTACCAAATACAAAGACAATGTGATTTTGAGTGCAAGTCAGATTTTCTAGAAAAAATACTTTTTTAGTGGAAAAGGACTTTAACAAGATGAATCAGATCCATTTAATCATTTTTTTCCAGGTTTCCGTGACAGTACAAAAATGTTTTAGTTTTCCAATGAAATCTCAGAAAAAAAAAACAATTCAAAAGAGAAGCTTCAAAGAGGAGTTATTTTTATTTCCATTCTTTTTCTAATAATAGAGCTTTTAACTCAGTGTTTCTCATCTGCAAAAATCAAAGCACTTTACAAAAGGTTGTTGGTATCATTTTTACATAAGGAAAATATAAGGCAGAGATTAAGTGATTTGTCCAAAGACACCCATCAAACAAGTGGCAGAGATGGGAATGGAATCAAGATCTCTTGAGGCCCGGTCTGGTGCTTCCCCAATGGGCCCTATGACTTTCTCCAAAACAACAGAATGCTTTCTTGACAACTCTCCTAATATCTGCTTCCTGAAGCTAAGAACCAGGCAGGGAGGCTCCTGCCTGTAATAGGCAGTATATTTTTGATACTTTGTATTTTTCTATTCATGCAACATTTTGCCTATGCAGAAAATCAGATGTTTGCAAGGAGGATGGCCTGAATTTGATAATATCACTTAGCTTCACCCCTATGATCTGGGCAAAACAAAGTCATCTTTGTTTTCTACATACTGGATGTGTCTACACAAGATGCTTTACTGCACAGTAGATTAGTCTACTGCACAGTAAAGTGTCACCATCTACATGCGCTTGCATTATCTGCATAGTATATTAGTCTACTGCACAGTTAGCTACTACCTACAAATACAGGTAGTAAATTAACTGCACAGTAGATCCTGCGTAGTAATACACATGTAGATGCAGAGCAAGAGCCAATTTGCTCCCAGTCAACCTAGCCAGCAGGGGGCCACAGGGGACAGGGAGCTTTCTGTCCCTGGTCCTGGAATCATAATCATAGGAAGTTAGGGTCGGAAGGGACCTCAGGAGGTCATCTAGTCCAACCCCCTGCGCAAAGCAGGACCATCCCCAATGAGATCATTCCAGCCAAGGCTTTATCTAGCCAGGTCTTAAAAACCTCCAAGGATGGAGAGTCCACAACCTCTCTGGCTAACCTGTTCCAGTGTCTTCTTACCCTCCCAGTGAGAAAGTTCTTTCTAATTAACCTAAACATCCCTTGCTTTAACTTGACACCATTGCTCCTTGGTCTGTCATCTGCTCCTACTGAGAACAATTTAGTTCCATTCTCTTTCGAACCATCCTTCAGATAGTTGAAGGTTGCTATCGGATCCCTATTACATTAAATGTCTTGGTGATGCTCAGCTCCTTGGCTCCCCCCAGGAGCTGGGACTTGATCAGTAGCAAGAGTGGGGAGGTGTCTGCACCCTGTCTCAGCTCCTGGCATGGAGCTTGCTACTCTGGGGAAGTGGGCAGGGGCTGGGAATCCAGCTCTTACCTGTCCCTCAGAGCAGCACCACAACACATGGAGCTGGCTCTTCAGGGGGTGGGCAGGGGCTCCAGCCCCACATGCAGAGAAGCTCCAGCAGACAGGTGAGAGTTGGATTCCCAGCCCCTGCCTGCTCCCTGGAGCTGGTTGCTTTGGGGAACAGGCAAGGGCTGGAACCCCAGGCCTATCTCACTCACCAGAGCAGCTGGCTTCATGCCAAGCACAGTAGCTGCCCACAAGCCCAGTACCCCCCACCCAGCAGGAGGCTCACCTGCAGCTTTCCCACACCCTGGACAGTTCCCAGCAACCCACTTCTGGGCAGGGAAGCCTTGCCTGGCAGAGGGCTTGCTGGCAGCTGTGTCCCCATGATCATGGAGCCAGGAGAGTTCTGCTTGCTCCAGGGGTAGCTCTCTCCTGGCCCCATGCATATCAGGTCCCCTTCCCAATGGGCACAGGGCCAGGAGGCAGCTGCAAAGCTCTCTTGGCTCTGTGCTCACTGGGACCCGCCCTGTGCCCCTTGCCAACCGCTGAGCTAGCACCAGGGGGAGCCTGGAGCTCACCCTGGCTGCTGCAGAGGACAGAGCAGGGTAGGAACAGCCCTGTACTGGGCTGTTCTCACTGGGAGTAAGTAGATCTGCTCCCAAGAGGGAGCACTTGTAGATGTACTCCCAGGTAGGCTCACTGCGCAGTAAGCCTACTTTGAATTAATAGCACATGTAGATGCATCCACTTTGGCATTAGAGTGAAGGGCAACATTCTTCTCTTCCCAGAGTAAGTTTAGGGAGATGTCATGCTTGAGGAACTCTCCATTACTGAATTCCCCAGGGCTCAGAAGAAAGGACCATACAGCCTGCACAAACCATGCTAGGTTAACATGCATCCAGTTGGGCATAAGGAAGACACTGTGCTCCCTCTAAACATGCTGGCCACAGCTGCAGTGTTGCTAACTCTTAAGAATTTTGTGCGACTCTTGTGATACTCAAGGTTCTCCCTATAGCTCTACCTCATAAAAGCAGGTGATTAGGTGAAATTCTCAATTTTTATTAAAAAAAAAAATTACAACTGGTTTAGGTATGGAAAAGAGCTTAGAGACATGACTTATAAAGGCAGAGCAAAAGTTAAAACCACACTGCACTTACAATGCTGAAGTAAGCTCATACAGTTTCATGGCTTTTTGGCCCCAACTCACAATTTATGAATGACCATTGTTAGCAATGCTCCAACTGTGGCAGGTGACCCTTGGGTCACCATGGTGTGAAGGAAAACTTGTCTTTCCATTCCCACCCACTTATGTGAGGGACAGTCACAGAATGATCCTAATTTGTCTCTAGGTGGAAAAAGTTTCACTTAGCTCTGCTTCTCACTCACATTTCACTCTTTCAGATAAGCAATTGAGACTGCACTTGAAAATCCAGGCAGCTAGCTTTCTGACACTGAAGCTGGCAAGACTAATTAGAGGATTAAAGTAATAAATGAAGGGAGAAGGGTGGGAAAGACTTGTGCCACCTCTATGCCTGTGTATGGGAAGAGGCAAGAGAGATAAACCAGATATAGCAATGGATAAAGAAATGCAGAAGGACAGGCAGCAAAGGAAAAGGTATTCATATTGAAGAAAGCAGGAGTCAGACTGGTGTTACAATTAATGAAAGGATTGTTCCTATCTGGGCTAGGAAATTGGATGAGGTGAGTGAAAAAAAAAATGTTGTACACTTACTACAAGGAGCGTTGGCAACAAAACAGAACAGCTACAAAGAACTAGTCAAATAGGACATAAAACTTTATATTCCAGGGGTGACAGAAATGTCATGAAATGGCAGTCATGATTGGAACACAGGGACTGAGGGGAATGAGCTGTTCAGGAAAGAAAGAACTGGTGTTTAATACTTCTGGGTCAGCATTAAACACTAATGAAGAAGGGCTGGCACAGATAAAACTGGACAGGTTTGAGTTAAAATCACTCTAGCAAATGACAGTGAAAAGTATTTTGGGGTACTGCAGGGCCCTGCTACAACCTCATTGAGTGTGTCCCCACAAGCGTGAATGTGCATTGCCCAGGGACAACTAGCAGCGGCACATATCTGGGGAACACCCCTGCATGCATGGTCTGGTGCATGGCAAGTTGCCGTGGTGGGGTAGGGGAGGCTGGAGTCAACAACTGTGCTGGTCCCAGCAGCCTTACCTGGGGTCCTGGAGGCCTCCGGGGCTCCAGCAGTGGCTGTCCAGGTGCGTGGAGCCTGGCCAGCACTTGGAGCATGACTCTGGCTGGCCAGGCTTTGGTTTTGGGTGGCACACGTTGCCACCATGTGTACTGCCCTGCTTTTGTCTGGTGCATTTTTTTTTTAATTAGCAATTTAGCAGCATGGCTAATGCCTATACGTGCGGCATGTGTGGTTTGCAGCATCACAGACAGGACTGCAGCACCACAAACGGCACGTGTGCACTCGTCCGGGTACACCTGTTTGGGATTTGGATTTTGACTGAGATCTTTGAAGTATTATTGAAGATAAACACAGCCCTGGGAATTACCATTAAGGGAGATTTTAACTTTCAAGATATAGATTGGAGAATAAATGCTACCAATAACGCTCAGGCCCAGATAGTCCTGGATTCTGCAACCAAAGAGTTGCTGGATGCTGCAGGTTACTTCACCAAAGAGGTGCTTAACCAAGAGCTGATGTTACATTATGCTTAGTTTTGGTAAACAGCGAGGATGTTATGGATAAGTAGGATGTAGAAAATAACCTTGAATGAAGTAATTATATGTTCCGTTCAAATTAATGGAAAAGTAAACAAATTTAGGTTTGTGATTACAGAAGGCCAAACTTTGATAACCTGAGGGAACTAGTTAGTGAAGTCAACTGCTCCAAGGAGATAAGATGCAAGGAGAGAAGATTTAGATTTTTTTTTTAAGTCAAAGTTGCCACAAATATCCAGAACTTGTATCCCATGGAAAGGGAAAATATTTGTAGAGAAGGACTCCAGATCCAGCTGAATGAATAACCTGTTAAAAAAAGATAAGGAGTAAGCAGAGTGCTGAAAATAAATGGATAAAGAGATTGATAAGAAAGGAAAACTACATTTTGGACATCAGGGAATATAGGGGTCTAAGGTGAGCATTGCCAAAAAGCAGGTTGAATATGACTTTGCAAAGGAAATGTAGACAAACAGTAAAATGAAATGGGAGCACTATCCAGTGAGATGAAAGATAATCTAGGTGTGGCTCAGAAAACTAAATGAAAACTCTGCCTCTTATGGTCAACATAAGGACAAAGGCAGGATGGATAATGGGAGCCAAGACATGGAAATGGAAATTGCCATTTCAGAGATGGACGCAAAACTCAAAGAATTTACTGTTTTAAAGTCACCTCTGCTGCATAATCTCTACCCTAGCTCTGAAAAAAAACTGGTGCAGGAAATGAGAAGTCTGGTAGCAAGATTTTTTAATAAATAAAGTCAGTAGTGCTACCATGTGTCTGAGGAACAGCAAATGTAATACCTGTATGTAAGAAGGGTGGGAGGGAAGATGTGGGGAGGGACATAATCCAAGCCCCTACAAGTCCATTATATTCATCTGAACAGAATACAACATTTTTTTAAACAAATGTTGAAGGAAAAGATGGAGAGTAAATGGAAAGTGGAATAAAATCTAAGATGGCTTACCAAAGGTAGCTCAAATCAGACTAACTCAATAGCCTTCTTTAATTTAACAGGGAAAAAACTTGACAAGAAAAATGGAGAAATACAGCAGAGATTTCATCAATCTACGCTTCACTAGGCTTTAGATATAGTGCCATATGGGAAAGTAGTAGAAGTTAAACTGGTCAGGCCTGAATTTCTTCCTCCATTCCCCAGACTTAGCTGTTCTGTGATTTTGCTATTTCCGAATTGTGCATAATCCCACAATGCCAGGTCAGTTTTGGAACCTGTAAAATTCTGTGGTTAGTTAAAGACTTCATAAGTGGATTAAAAATAGCCAATCCTGAAACACCAGGCATTGTAAAGTGCTGAACAAGCAGTGCAATGGCTCATTCAAAATCTAATTTGCCATTGCTTCCTTCAGTGCACCTCCAAATTATTCCCATTTGAAAGGAGGGAGATGTAGAAAAGAATAGTTCTCACAGCTGTTCAGATGCACCTCCTTTCTTTGTTCTTATTCCCAGAAAAAGCCCACTGAACTCAGTGTAATGTACACACGGAAGATATTCAACTACTGTTCAACCAGTACCAACTTTCCTTGAACCAAGGTGCTAGCTTAGCTAAAGGCATAGCATTGCAGTGGTCAGCTGAAGAAGAAGTGTAAGCAAGTACCCTTTATTCCATTTTTCTTCGTGGCCAAAGGATGTGCAGCTGAGACAACATGCCCTGAGCTAGCAGGCAGATAGACTTGCTGCTTTAGCTTGTGGCCAAATGTAACAGTGCTGGCAGCTGAAGTCAAAGAACACAGCAGGATCAAAAATTAACTGCCTGCTTGAATGATGAAATGTTGGCTATCCTCAAAGAAAATAAGTAGATCATTTTTGTTTCTATCCATGACTAAAAGAGAGAAAGAAGAAAACATAAAGTACTTCTTCCAGGAAGAAAAGGGGGTAGAAAGCAGAGAAGAATAAAGCATATCAATTACCTAATTAGGACAGAAAAAAAAATCATTTTCAGCTGAAAGCGGTTGTTAAAAGTGATTAAAACCACATAAAAATCAAATATTAACTTGCTGGCATTTAAAACTATAAGCATATATTCTATGACCATTACTAAAACCAACAGTGTTCTTAGTATATAACTTAATAAGTAGGTCTGTGCTAAGTGGCTAGTATTCGCTTCGGATTCGGCCGATTTGGGGGACAGAGATTTGAATCAGTGTCCCGATTCAATTCGGCCAAATCTCCGAATCAGCCAGGCCAGGCCCATCCCTGCCCCTCTCCCAGCCTGGCAGTGGGTGCCCCAGCTCCTGGCACTTGTAAAAAAAACAAGCCCCGGCTCAGCGTGTGCTGCCACGCGGGGGGACGATTTCTGCTGCTCCCCCCCACCCCCTGCTGCATGGGGGGCTTTGCACGAGCCCCCCGATCCTCCCCTTGCTACCCCAGCCCCCCCACGGGTGCCCTGCCTGGGCCAGCTCTGGCCCTTTAAGAACCCCCCCAAGAAAACCCTGGGACTCACCGCTCCTGCCAGCGGGAGCTGATCCCTACTGCCCCGCACTACTCTACGTCACGTGGGGGGGTTCTGCATGAGCCCCCAAAGCCCCAAGGCTACTGCAGGGGCGGTGAGTCCTGGGTCTTTTCTCAGCTTTTTTTTTCTTAAAGGGCTGGAGAGGCCCCCATGCAGTGTTGGGCAGTAGGGATTATCCCTCCCAACCCAGCAGTACCCGCTGACCACCAGGGCTTTTCTTTAAAGTACAGAGCTGGGGGGGGGGGGGGGACAGCCATGGGAGGGCAGCCATGGCGGGGCTGAGGGAGTGGGGGAGCCGGGGGGGGGGGCTAGCAGGGGTCCTCCCATGGTACCCTCCCCCCTACCCCAGCCTCACCTCCCGACACCTAGTACTTACGAGCTCGGAGTCAGCTGCAGCTCCCTGCTGCAGCCACCAGGGACTGGCCGAATCATTGAAGCTCTCCACATATTTTCTGAAGATTCGGAGAGCTTTGAATCGATTCAGATCTTTAAATTGGTCCTCTGATTCGATTTGGATTTAGAGATTCGGCCACCGAATCAGGCTGAATCTCCTCCGAATCGAATCACCACCCGAAGCTTTGCACAGCCCGACTAATAAGCCCATAAGTGCAATGATTAAAGGTCATATGTAGGATAAAAAGAAAAGAAAATATTTACTTCAGAGGAGAAGGCAATGTAGTTTGAGGAGTCACTGTCATATGTGGCTCTACATTTAACTGCTCGTTTTTATGAAAAACAAGTATATTCATGGCTCTGCACTGGTGATTGCCCAGAACTGCTAATGCCAAGGCTGGGGCTTCTTTGTTCCTTGTGGGGGTGATGGTACAATGAAAGGTATTTGTTGGAAAGACCACTTGAGCAATATGTTGACAAAATTAAGCCAGGTCATCAGTTGGTATGAATCAGAATAGCTTTCCTTTCCTCTCTTTTTGGTCTGTCTACCTACTTAGATTATAAACTCTTTGGATCAGGGACTGTGCCTGTGGCTGTGCACACCCCGTTCCCAGGCCTCTAGGTGTTACTGGAATACAGATAATAGTAAATAGCTCCACTGAAGTGAGCTACGCTGAATCATACCTGCTGACAATCTGGCTCATTATTTTGTTTTCAGCGCAGCCCTCCAGTAACCTCCTACAGCAAGAGGGAGTTCAAGGGGATGGGTTGATCTCTTCCATGGCAGGACAGAATTTGAGAAGTTGAAACTCCCTGCCAGCCCCAAAACAGGCCCACATGGCTGAGGTGCTTTTCATGACTTAGCTGCAAGTTATGGTGTGACAGAGGAAGAAAGCAGCAATGTATGGATGGAGGGGGCCTCCAAATGTGTGATCCGGTTCTGCCAGGGAGGGGTCAGTCTGC
This sequence comes from Alligator mississippiensis, assembly GCF_030867095.1. Taxonomy (NCBI): domain Eukaryota; kingdom Metazoa; phylum Chordata; order Crocodylia; family Alligatoridae; genus Alligator; species Alligator mississippiensis. Next base: position 139,581,545 of record NC_081825.1, on the reverse strand, counting down.
CTTGGCCAGTTTCCATGGCAGCAGTAGAGGGAGTAGAGAAGCTCCAGGAAGGCAGAAGCCTTCTTAACAAATGTATTATGCAAGGGCAGCATCAATGCCATTTATTCATGCACGAGCACCAAGATGGAATAGTTTTGCATATTTCTTTTTAACACCACAAAAAAACAATGTGCAGTGATTTGCTGGGTAAGGTGATATCAAATGCCCAGCTGTGGGGATGCACAGCATACAACTCAGCTCTCCCTTCAACCAACGTGCTAATTTTGCTGCATCTGTCTGCCTATATAAAATGGAGAGCAGGCTTGCAAATAAATGTTGCCAGATGGGCAATTTGATCCAGTGGTGCTGAATGAGGGACAGCTAGGTTAGATAAAATGGGTGTTTAAAGATGCTGACATTAAATCTCCCTTTAAGCCACTGATTTTTTGTCATACACACAGTATGTGGATGGTCTGTGCATCAGCCTGCATCACGGTGCTTTTAAGGTTAACCATATCTGCACTGCTATAGCAGTAGACAAAGCTGAGTGGTGAACTGCTGACAGGAAGATGAGATCATACAATGCAGGGCCTCAGAGACTAGCAGTGAGAGCTCAATCCCAAATCTCTCACAGATGCTTGGAGAGAGAAAACGAGAAGCAGAGCAGCTGTATGATATAATAAGAGGCAGGAAGAGAAAGCTGCAGCCCTGAAATATTGAAAGGGTGCCTAAAAAACATCAGAGATACTTAGAGAGGCAGCAAGGTGATGGGGAGGGCTTGGATAAGGAGTCACAAGGTGTCTGAGCAAACTTGGACGTGACTGGTTCAAGTGAAGAAAAAAGCAAAACAGCTCAAAACAGGGCACAGATATATTAGGTAAACCAGACTTGGAGTAGCTGGAGCAAACCCCAGATTAAGTTGGACGTGACAGTCTGGACAGTTTAATTCACTTTACTTTGCTCTGCTGCACAGAGCTACAGATGTTGCTTATGTGGAGTCCTTCAATTGACTTCAAGGATACTACTGTGAGTATGAAATCGCAACATGGGAAAGTGTGTGCTGGAATGCACCCCTTAGGTCTTAAAAGCATTGCTAACTTGTTTAAACAGAATGAAAACCTTTAGTTGTGATCACGCTAGGAAACCCTCCATGTAACAGGGGTATCTATACTGCATTCCCAGCATGTCTGGGAAAGGACACATGATCTACCCTTTCAATCCTGATCCTACAGATTGCCAAACCCAAAAACAATGTAGGGACACCACTCAGGAGAAGGCCCTGCTGTGAACATTAAGGACACTAGAGACAGAGGTCTTGAGAGCAACCTAAAAGGCTCCCCCCCACTTCTCCCAAGAGATTTTTCTGCTGCATTTCCAGGTTTAACACATGAAAGGCAATGTAGGGGTGAACGTGTGTGAGAATGTCAGTCCTTGGAGAAGCCAGGGATGCAGCACAGACATACCTACTGTGTCTATGGCTTCTTGGACTTATCTTCTTTTTAAGTGGGGCTAAAAATAAGTGGTATTTCCTCCACATTCAAGCCATTCTCAGAAAAGTGCACAGATTTGGACTCTTCACTCTTCTTTCAAGCAAGAAGAAAGGTGTTGACAACTCTAGCCATTTCAAAATCATCAGTTAGGCCACAAGATCGTGATTTGCTTAACAACCATGAGATGTTATGAAAATGAAAATAATATCTTTTGGGGCCTTTTTTTTTTGCCTTCTAGGTTTTTTTTAATCCTTCAGATTATGTATTTCTGACACATTTTACGTTTTCCTTAGCTACTGTCAGGCTAGAAAACTTTTTTTTAAAAATGAAACCCAATCTTTAAAAAAGACACAAACTATCCTGGCAGTGGTTAAATCATGAGAAATTGGAACTGTAAACAATGTCCACATTTTGACTTGACACCTGGGCTTGGAGTAGGCTGTCCACTAGGATAAGCAGGACAGCTCATGCCTCTTGCAGCGGCTGTACCAGCTTCTCTGTAAGCTTCTTTCCACCTCAGTTAAACTGGGTTCAATCTCTGAGGTTCTCTCTACAGTCCTACAAGCTACACACTTCCTTTAAAAAACAAGAACAAGACAGACACTGAAAAGAGGGGCCAGCATTTTCACCACTGGATACTAGCCCTTCTTTTCAACTTGATCACTGCCCAGATCTAGCCTGCCTTCCTGGCAGGGGGGTGCAGGCCCTGGTGCAGTAAGAGGCTAAAGGAGCAGTAGCAGGGGGGGCGTGTGGTGCATCTGGGGTCCAAAGAGCAGCAGTGGGGAGCGTGTAGTGCAACTGGGGGCCAGGGGAAGAGCAGTGGGGGGTGCCTGGGCACATGATGCATCAGGGAGGAGCCCTGCAGGTGGTACAGCTGTAGAAGCACCTAGGCACAAGGTACAGTGGGGGGCATGGGGTACAGCAATGGGGGGGCATGTGGAGGATGGGGGCCACACAATACAGAGAGGCAGGGCACCCAGTTGTACTGTACAGCAGGGGAGTGGAGGAGATATACAGCTCCCTGGATCCAGGGCCTCTACTGATGCAGCCCTTGCTAGTGTGGCCCGTGGACACTGAGAAGTTGGACAGCCTTGGTGTAAATGATTCTGCCTGTTTCCTAAAAGCAGACCTGTTGGCAGTATGCTGTGCACGATGCACATTTTAAACTGACACAACTAATTAGATGGAAGAGATCCATCCGTTTATATACATCTTGGGTAAATTCATGCTGGGTACAAAATGAAAATGTATTGCCTTGACTAAAGATACACACTTAAATATTGCTTGTATTGGCTGAAAATATATTTTTTTGTTTGTTTGTTTCCTTGTTGGTTGCATAATGAATGACCTCCTAGTCAGTATCTCCTGAGCAGATTCCAGTATCACTTATATTGATGCAATTCCCTAGCAATTCCCTTGACTTCAGTGAAGTAATGCGGGTATAAAGTCAGTGTGAAATCAAACTAGGCCCTGACATAGGGGGCTCTGTAAGCAGGTTGTTTATTCTGCTAGCTTCTGCAGGAGAATTGGCCCCCTTATGAGCTGCTCAGTCAGCTCTCTAAAGCAAGGTTCAGTAAAATAGACAAACAAAACAAAATCCTCTGTCCTCTCCCAGACCCTAGGAGAAGAGAAGCTTTCTGCTCTGGCCCAGCTCAGCAACCTGGCTCCTCCCTGCAGCAAGCTACTTGCTTTCTCCTTCCCTTGCTTTCTCATCTTTTAAAGCTCCCAGTGGGATACTCCCCCCTTAGCCAAATGCCTGGCAGCTGAGCTTTCTTAGCAGGGCTCACTGTACCCCCTTAAAAGCACCACCCACCCTGTTTCCAGCTGCATTTCAGGTGTGCTAAGTCACCCAGAGCTCTAAGTAGGGTTAATGAACTTGGTGGATGCTTAGTACTTCTGAGAACCAGGAACTATGAAAGATAAAGGCATTCTTCATCTGCAGAAGCTGGAACACCCTACGTTCAGGAAGTCTGCTGCATTCATTGTTTGTGCATGTAGTTCTGAAGACACTGGTGGCTGTGATCATGTTTAGTTGAAATGAAAACCAAGGAAAAATCAGAGTGAGTTTTAATACCTAGCATCTTGAGAACAACCAAGTAGAGAAATGTGTGCCGTGCATGACTGACAAGAGAATCCCAATGACATTAGTACTTAATATATTTGATCCCACCCACTTGGGTCTATAAGATTTCACCTTACAGTTGTCAATGATTCCTCTAATTGGCAATACTTTCCTGGCATTACTGGGCTACAGTTTCATTCTGTTCGTGGTTATTTTAAAACTTTCTTTACATTTACTGTATAACTACTATTATGACATGAAAAATCACAGGGCGCTAAAAGCTGCTTGATTTCCTGAAGAGTTTATTTTAATTATATGACAGCTGTTATCATCAATGTCATAGTCACAGTGAATTCTTCAGTGTATGAAAATGTGTCTGTCACCACATAAATATGGGAATGTCCATATGTGTACATAAATATTTTAACACACCATGATTTAAAGTATTTAAACTGTGCACATTATTGATTTTACTTTGTATGAAAGCAATGGAGGCATTAGGTAATATCAGATACACTTTGTCGTCAGAATTCAGCACAACTTTTTTCTGAGGCAAAAAGTTCCATTAAAATTTTTAAAGCATTTTCAACTTTTAAAAACACAATGAATTCAGAGTGTGGTTTCTGATTTAATGGTGCAGCAGAATGGGTCACAGTCTGCATGGACAAAACCTGCTATCTCTGATTTTAAAGCATGAGTCTCTATTATATGAGCTGAAAGGCCCTGCCTTAAGAAGGTCAAAGCTGACTCAAGAATTTATCTCTTTGTTGTCCAGCCACAAGAGGGAGACAGAGAGCTATACTCTACTAACATAAGTTAAAACTAACCCTAATGCCAGATTCAAGGATTTTTTTTTGTCAATTAACTTCTTTTTGGACTTGCAACTGATCTCTGAAAGTTGTTTTTTTAAAAAAATCAGAGCTCAAGAGCCCCTATATTTTTCCTAACATTTAAAATGTACGATGAACACTAGATACATTAAGGAGTTTTAGAAAACTATAGCATAACTAGTGAGAAGTGGCCAGTGGTGTCCCTCAGGGGTCCATGCTTGGTCCAGTGCTTTTCAACATTTTTATCAATGATTTGGATGTGGGGGTGAAGAGCTTACAGGCCAAGTTTGCGGACGACACCAAGTTATGGGGGAGTGTGGTAACGCTTGAAGATAGGCTGCAGATGCAGGTGGACCTAGACAGGTTGGCAAGTTGGGCGGATTGGAAGTTCAACATTGAGAAGTGTAAAGTGCTCCATTTGGGGATGAAGAGTCCCCAGCATACTTACAGGCTCAGTGGCACCAAACTGACTAGCACCATAACTGAAAGGGACCTAGGGGTAATAACAGACCACAGTATGAACATGAGCCATCAGTGTGAAGCAGTGGTCAGCAGGGCAAACAATACTCTGGCATGCATCAACCGATGCATCTCAAGCAAAACCAAGGAAGTGATTCATCTGTTTTACACAGCATTGGTGAGACCGCAGCTGGAGTATGGTATGCAGTTCTGGGCGCTGCACTTCAACAAGGACGGAAAAGTTTGAGAGAGTCCAGAGAAGAGCCACCCATATGATCAGAGACTTGAAAGGCAAGCCATATGAAGAAAGGATGAGGGACTTGGGTGTCTTCAGCCTAAAAAAGAGAAGGCTGAGAGGGGACTTGGTAGCAGCTTACTGCTATATCAGGAGGATACATCAAGGGCTTGAGGAACAAGTGTTCACCACGGCACCCTTGGGGAAAACGAGACATAATGGCCACAAACTCCTGGGAAACCATTTCCAGCTTAACACTAGGAAAAGCTTCACAGTCAGGGTATCCAGACTGTGGAATAAGCTCCCTCCAGAGGTGGTGCAGTCACCTACCCTGGAAATCTTCAAGAGGACTGGACAATTACCTAGCTGGGGTCACCTGACCCCAGCTGTCTTTCCTGCCTAGTGCTGGGGGACTGGATCTGATGATCTTGTGAGGTGCCTTCCAGCCCCTAACAATCTATGAACCTATGAAACTTGAGGGAGGAGGGGTGGGGAGGACAACCACAGCAGCAGCCCTGGGTGTTGCCTTTGTGAGGAGGCACAAAAGCAGCCACTACAGTGGTGGCAGCTGACCATGTCACCACTGGTCAACAGCATAGCAGTCAGTGCTGCTCCATGCACTTCACTGCCTAAGGCAAGGCTATCTAACTTCTAAGCCCCAGAGCCACATGCTCTAGGGCCACACTAGCAGGGGCTGCACACAGTGCAAACTGCACCAGTTGCAGACACTCTCCTCCTTCTGCCCACAACATGCAGACAGGCAAGAATGATTCTCCTCCCCACCTCACCCCCCCCCCCAATGCATACCTTTGAAGACATACCCCCCCCCCCAACATTGTACCTAGGTGCTGAACTCCCATTGAAATAAGTTCTATGAACCTTTGAAATTACGGCCCTCACTAATGTGCTATTTCAGTGTGCCATAAAAGGATATTATTTGAGATTAAGACCCTGATTATTTTCTACCATATCAATGTTGTTTTCCTGTTCCTTTCCTTATTATAATATACATAAAACAGCAATAATAATTTCCATAGCAGCCCTTTATCAATTCAGAAAGGACAGAGTAAGCATTAAGTGCCATCAACTTTACCTTGGGCATTTCAGCTCTCAGTGCCTGTTTAGAAACTATTGTAAATATAGACTATATTTAACTATTACCACTTCTTGGGGATGCACTTAATCTGAATTTTTTAGCTGATTTTCAACATGGGACAGGCTCTAACATAAAGAATTGCATAGTTTACTGCTTCCTTTATGAACAAGAACCACAGTCTAAGCTTTCCTCCCGGTAAGCAGAGACCAGGTTTTATGATTGCATAGCTTCCTGAAGCAGAAGCCCTGTTGGGTTTTAAATCTTTATTAAGTATTATAGCTGCCAGAGGCTGCTAGTGTACCAACTGCTGATGCTACCTTGCCTGTGAAGAGCAGGACTGGGGCCTAGATTTTCAAAAGAGATCAGTAGACATCAGTTCCCACTGAGAACAATGAAGAACACTGATTCCCCGCTTCTGCCCCCACACACATGTCTTCAGAGTGAGAACAAGGGGAGCTTCTAGGGCCTGAGCACTTTCCAAAATCCAACCTTGGAGTTAGTGATAACCTGGAACATCCATGTATTCAAGCAAACATGAACTACAGACTTTGGCTAGGATGGTTCACGTCCCAAAGTGCTTGCTTGTTTTTCAGCAAGAAGCCTTCAGATTCTTTGTACTAATAAGGTAAGTGGAATAAGGTTCACATAGTCTTACCGCCTGGATGCATCACAATTCATTGGCAGCACTCACTAATTAAAATATACAGCTTGGTAATGGGAGAGGGCAAAGCATATATTGCTTCCACCATCAGTGGGGAGCTGAGCTTTCATGCAAAGGAAGTTTCATTTGTAAAGTCAGCTTGAGTCCTCTACCGTGTGTGTTCAATTCTCCTTTACAGTGTACCACCATTCTCTCTCCTTTTTCTTCAGAGCATGTCATTGCATGACAACACAGGGAAAAACTTTACACATTGTGGGAGGAAAGAATGTCCCATGCTGGGGGCACAAAGGAATTACCCTTTGCACTTTTGCCAGTTGGAAAACAGTAATAAGACAGTAACACATTCACTTTTAAGTGTTAAGTTAAACTAGCATTTTCACTTTTAAAAGTAACAGTCTCAATGTCAGGTGTTGAAAGTGTTGCTTTTGAAAGCAAATGTGTGACTTTATCTCAAAGCAAAGCTTCCGGTACTTTTTTACTGTTGTCAAACTTGCAAGAGTTGGAAATGATAAGCAAGAGACAGAAACCATCGTGGTTTTGAAACAAACAAAAAAAGTTTCCCCTAAAATTTTCCATTAAACAAACCTGAAAATGTATAATTTTCTTCAACATGAAAGTACTCCACAGAAAATCCTGTTCAACAAATCCTTATTCCCAATATAAGAGCTTTCCACTGAAAAAAATCAAGCAGTTTTACCTGCCAAAATAAGATCTCGAAAATTAGTGAATCCACAAATGGCTCTTGAGCCCTTGCTAAAGGATAGTTTGATTATATAAAGAGATTGCCTGTGGTGTGTTCATTTAACCATGTGTATGAAACTGCCATCCTGCCCAGTGTTTTACATACTGTGCACATGTGCAAATGACTGCATATGAGGCAGGGGAAGGCATGGGAGAAGCAGACCTCATCAGCCCAGCTCAGCTTTGTACTTAGTAATCTAGTCAGAGCCTTGCTCTTCAAATGTCTGAGGCCTGTCTGACTGAACTAGTCGGTGTTCAGCTCTCTCCCTTCCTTTCTTTATTCTAAAGCCTTTGTTGAGGTAGATGAAAAAGAATCTTAAAATGACCCCCTGGTTAAAAGTCTTTTAGCACAAAGGGCCCTTCATATTGCATTGCACATCCTTTAGATGTGTCTTTTAATGGCTCCAGTCTCCTGATGACTCCTTCTGGTGTCAAAAACCATTTTTTTGTTAGTCTCAGCAACGACACTTCAACTGTGTTTTCAGGCAAAGACCTCTGTTGCCCACTGTTTGCTATTAGAGAGGCAGCTTCAGCACCTTCCTATAATCATTCTGTACATTTCCACAAGCAGGTATTACCTCCAACAGTTAGCATATTTCCCTGCTTACAATAGAAGTTGCATGTTTTTTCTTACATCATATATTAATAAAATTATATAAAAATATATTATGCTGTAAAGTCTCTCAAACATTAGGAAATCCCCGAATTAAAATTACCTGTGCAAATTTAATTCAATCTTCTTCTGCATAGGCAGTTTGATATGCTCTTTTAGCAAATGATCACATATTTTTTTCTTTCCTTGAATGCATAACTTTTCAATATTTCTTTTTATTCCTCCTCATTCAATGTGTAGTCTCAGGTCTTATTTACGACACACAGTTCAAGCCCTGCACTCAAGACAAAATTCTTAATTTCCTTCCTTGCATTTCTCAGATACTTATCACTATAATCTCTGAACACTTCATAAACATTAACCAATCTATTTTTTTTCAACAGACTTGGGAAGGGTGGCTGTATTGTTGTCCTGATTTTACAGCTGAGAGCTGACTGCAAAACTGACAAATGCCATTAACTGTAGGTGCTCACCTTGAGACATGGAGACACCTTGATTTTGCAGAGATTTTAGCAGTTTATAGCCCTTAATAGGCATAAAGAGCCACTCTGGTCAACTTCAGCTTGTCACAAGTGCTCAACAGTACTTCAGCTCAGGCCCCAGATGTCTGAAATTTAGCCTGTCATCACTTACAAACTCTGTGGCATCTGCCAATTCTCAGTGGCAGCTGTCAGCAGGGACTCTAGCACTCTTCCTCCTCCAGTCCCCTTTCTCATTCATTAATCCCCTACCAACATGAAATCATGTTAAGCCCCAGCTCTGGCCAGTGACCACCTGAGTCAGTGAAACAACTAGTCCCAGCAGTTCACTCTTATCCACAGGGTAGATGGGACAACAGAGGCTGGATAAGTGCCCTTGCTTTGCTGGTGCATATCAGAACTATATATCCTGGCAGCAGAAGAATGCCCAGGATTGGGACTCCCAGGTTCCCTTTCAGATGTTAGTTTTTGGGGAGAGGGGAGGAATTCAGCAGCAGGGGAATAGAGTAGGTGATGATACGAGTAGAATGGGAAAGGAGCAAGATCCAAGAGATGAGGTGATGGATACCCACAGAGGAAGAGGGGAGCTGGATCTAGGATACAGCATGATGGAAAGGAAGAGACAGAAGTGCTTTCTAGTGATTATATATCCTTCTGCTCCTTTTTGCCCCTCTTCATTAACTCCCTCTTTTTATTTCTACCACACTTACGTGAGGTGTATTATAAGAGGGGTGAGCAGTGTCTCAAAATTTGTCCAACGCTTTCCATACTGCTTCTGACCCATCCATCTTGTCCCTGGTGCTGGAATCAGTCATACTATGGTACTTCCTCACCTATATGAGATTTCTAGAAAGCATCACTCTTTTGCTGAGCTAACACACACAGAGCAAAATTGTAGGAAGGGCATGTCTGTATGGTGCAACCCAGTGCCATGCTCAGATGCAGTGACACCTCCAGATATGCCAGCTCTGGACCAGAACCAGCATAGCCACGTTAGTGCAGCACTGCATATGAACTACCTCTAATATGGCCATCTTGGTTCTAGGCCAGGAGCAGTAGATTGCCACCCTACTGAAGTTGTGCCCTAAGCAGATACATGGGTTGGATCGCTCATGTTGTGACTTGGGTTGCATGGCTTCATTGGCTTTGAGAACAGTCCTCTTAAACAGTCCTTAACACCAGTCTTTTCACCAGGTACATTTCCAGGCTTCTACCCACTGTAGGCTTAAAAAGGCTGTATGCTGGCCTTGCATACATTTAGGCTGGAAACTGGAAGGATGCTCCTAAGCATCAGAGCCATGAGGTCCTGAAATGGCTTCTCTCCAGGATAACTGAGGCAAAAAGCCTGTCAAGTTTTAAGAGCTTGGCTAGATTATGGAAGGGATTATATGATGTGCTTCCTTGTGGCTGCAGGGAACTAGACTTGGAAAGTACCTTTTAGCCCTGTGCTATGAGCCCGGAGCCAAAATAGGCAGTAACAAACCCCAGCTCACCTGGGCCATCATTCTGTAGGGATGGCCTGTGACTGCTCTTTCACAGCTTGCAAGAGTTGGGTTCATTCGGGGGAGCCAAGTTTAATTTTTTGCTCCTGCACGGACTTCCTCTATGACTTTTCTGTCTTGCATCCTCTTCCTCAGCTCTCCCTCTGAGCAGGGAGTGGGAGCACTTTCCTGCCTCCAAACAGTGTTGGAAGGATAACAGCCTTAACGCTGGTGAGGCGCTCAGATATTATGGGAATGGGAGCCACATGAGAGCCTGAGAGAGAGGGCTCGGTGAGGAGAGGCAAGATTATTTAAGATTAGTTGCACAACTTGGGTTGGTTTCTTTCTTTAAGTTACGCCCTTTTTATTAAAATGTAATTATATGCTTAATATATGAATTCTTTTTCTTCTGTGGCTTCCAGCCCCCAAATCTGTGAAGCTCAGGAGATAGCTATTGTAAACAGGAAGGACCCTCAAGTTATTATAATATCATTGGAAAGGAATTTGGGCCCTTTTTTCACTGCCACATTCTGTTATGATACCTTTGCTTAAATGAGGAAACAATGTCAGGCTAAACTCTCAACTTTCCTTTCCTTTGTCACTTTAAATTAGGCCTTAATGTCAGGTGAGCATATTTTTGTAGCCAATTTGATGTTAATGCCCGGTTCCCACTTCACTAGATTTTGTCATGTTTCTCAGGACCTTCCCTGTCTCTCTAAAGCTAACATCCCTGTTAGGTGAGGATGGGGTAGAATTGTCCTGCATGTGATGTGTACAGGACAGAGTCTCCATAGGTGAAAATTACAGCAAATCTGTCAGAGGTGTCTTATGCTTTCCTACAGTTTCTCTGCTGTCAAAGAGCAGCTAGTCACACCTGTTCGCAATTCTGTCAAATTAGACATTTCCTGTTATGACGATATGGGATTAAATCCCCCAATCTTGCTACTGATTCTCAGTGTAATTGCTTATCTAGGAACTAACTCTGATGGTTCATTTACCATTGTCTTGACTTTGTCTATCGGTCCTGATGTAGGTGAATTCTTTATAAATGGCTAAAGCCATGATGTCTAATCTTACCTCTTGAAAATACAAATTACTTAGGCTTTTTAGTGGCCAGGCAAGATCTAGAGTCTTTGGTTGGTTCAGTTACTTTTGTTATATTCATCACCATTGCATCCAAATGAATTTTATGAGTGCATTAGATTAGATTATAGGGCTACATCTGTCACATTACTCAAATATCTGGCAGGGCACAGACTGTCCAACAGGTTCACTAAATGTGAAGGTGGAAGAAATTACAGGAGGAGAAGCTATTATGTTCAATTCAGACTTGGAGAGAGAGGAACTGACTGAGAATCTGAACACAGGAATCTAGGGTGGGAAGGGGCCTCTTGAGCCATCTAATCTAGTCCCCTGTGTTTCCAAGCAATCATTACCTGCAGTAATCCCCCAAATCACCCCTTCAAACCCTCACTCAGCAGTACAAGGGACAATATTTGAAACACCAAGAATATCCCATAATATGTTGTTGGTAAAACAGGGGAGACTACAGTAGTGCCAAAGTCCTGCCTCTGTAGTGAAAGGGAAAAAGCTGATTAATATATGCTCAGAAGAACCTCAGAAAAGGACCGTGTCTCATTAGGTGAAAGTGGAAAACCATTTGGGTGAAAGTAATCTCAGAATGATAGATTTCACAGCTGTAAAAAGGTAAGTGACAGAGCAATGGAATAAAGACAGTGGACTTTGAAAAATAAAGCAGAGTTCAGATGTAGAGGATTGGTATAGAGGGTCTTTTGGGAGGAATTTCTAAGGAGCTGGCAGTTACTCAGAGAGACAACATTAAAAGACCCAGCAGCAAACAATCCTAATGCGATGGATAAATGGGAATCATAGTAAGAGGTCAATGTGGCTGTGTCAGGAGTTCTTCTGTGGCTTGAAAAGTAAAAGAAAATCATACAAAAAGTGGAAGCAATAATATGTAACTAAGGATGAGTACAAAGGAATAGCACAAGCAGCTAAGAATAAAATCAAAATGGCTGAGAACGCAAGTTACAGCTAGCAAGGGACATGATATGTTCTAAAACTACATAAGGCATAAGATGATGGCAAATGATACAATATTGCTTATGGAGACAGAAAGTAAAGAATAGAAGACAGAGAAACCTGAAGTACTCAACACCTTTTTTGGTTCAGTCTTCATTAAAAGGTTAATAAACCTTTTCATTAACCTTATTAAAGTGCTACAAATGTGAGCCAGAATAAGAAAAGGAACATATTAACAATACTTAGGTAAGCTAAATGTATTCAAATAGGGAGGGCCCAGTGAAATTCACCCTAGGGTGCTAATTTTGGAATTAGCCAAAATCATTTTTGAACTATTGGCGATTGTCTCTGGTGCCTTGTGAAGCTCAAGGGAGGTAGCAGAGAGTCGGGGAAGAGCAAATATAATTCCTTAAAAAAAAAAAAAAAAAAAAAAAAAAAAAAAAAGGGAAAAAGAAGGACCCAGGAATTGTAGACTAGGCAGCCTAATGGCAAACCTTGAAAAGACATTATGATCAATTAAAGAAATCAATGTATTAGCACCTAAAAGCTAATCAGGTGATAACGCAGCCAACGTTGATTTGTCAAGAACAGAGTCAAACAATCTAATTCCCTTCTTTGACATGGTAACTGGCTTTGTGGACATACTTACAAGCAACGGAGGGAAAATTGGTGTAGATTAAATCAGCATAAGGTTCTTGAAAAACTTCTCAGAGAGGAGCCAGCAGTTCTCTGTCAAACCAGCATTTCAAGCAGGGTTTTGCAAGTATCTGTCTTGAATCTGGTTCTATACATTCTTTTCACTACTAATTGAGATGGTGGAATAAAGCATGCTTATAAAATCTGTAGATGGTACCCAGCTGGGAGGGGTTGCAACCACTAGGGAGGACAAGATCAGAATTCAAAATTATCTTGATAAACTGGAGACACGGCCTGAAATGAGAACGTCAGCAAAGGAAAGTGTAAGATGCTACACCTCATAAGGAAATGTTGAATGCAGAAATACAAAAAGGGCAACAACTGGCAAGACAGAAAATTATCCAGGGTTTATAGTGCTTACAAATTAAACATGAGTGAATGATCTGATGCTGCTTCAGAAAGAGGCCAGTTTAGTTTGGAAATGTATTAGCGGGAGTGTTGTAGGTAAGATACAGGAGGTAAATATTGTGCACTGCTTGATGCTGGTGAGGATCAGTGCAGCACTGCATCCAGTTTGGAGCACTGCATTCTAAGCAGGATGTAAAGGAACTGAAGAAATTCCAGATGAGGGAAATGTAACAGGTTTGGAACAAATGACCCAAGTGAAATGGCTGAACAATATGGATTTATGTTCTCTACAAAAGAGAATATTGTGAGACTGTAATATAATTTTTCAACTATATAAATGGACACTAAAAAGAGGATAATGAATAATTGTTTTCCATGTCTACTTAAGGCAGGGCAGGAAATAATTGGCTAAATTTTAGCAATTTGGCAAGAAGCTATCTAACTGTAAGGATAGTGAAGTACTGAAACATGGTACCTAAGAACAATTCTGCATCCCATTCACTAGAGGTTACACAAACCTCTGTCAGAGAAGTTTTAAGTATATTTGACCCTACCCAAAGATGAAGTAGGAACTGGATCAGCATCCCTAAGCCATAGCTCAGGGGCAGCTTATTGCCATTGAGAATTATTCCATGTTCCTCTCAGCTACTGAAAATTACATAAAAAAGTTACAATAGGGGTTGACAGGGAAGGCAGAGTATGATGCTCTCTGTGGTGTGCAACTTGCTTATTGCTGTTGCCCATGGGCCAATGGAGGTTGGTGACCACTGGATGAGATGATGTCTTAAGATCCCTTCTAGTTCTGTATTTCTATGCTGTTCTCTCTCTCTCACTTCCTATTTCCTGGGGGGAAAACAATGTGAGGATTTTCCTACTTATTTTATGCTTGATGTGCTATGTGTTTTATTATTGATTGCCAAGGTCTAAGAGGTGCATCCAACCCTTTGATGGACTTTTTTTGCAGCTGTATCACATCATAAGAGCTAAGAGACAGAGGTGGGGGTACTGAACAGAAACAGAATCTTTTAAAGAGATGACTAGATTCCCACATGGGCCCTGATTTAAAGACTGGGCCATAGAGAGCTTGAGACCAGCCTGCGTATGTGCCCAGGCATATCCATCCTCTCTTTGATAATCCATAAGAGTAAACTGCTACCTGGGAATGGTGAGGCAAGAGGCAAGTTGTGATCACTATTCTTTTTCTGCTAAGAATTGCAAAAGCCCTATATTATTTTGTTATCCTGTTTTTTCCACCCATGCATTCCTGTTCTAACAAGTGCCTTTGTCTTATGCATCTATAATGGTGAATGCCTTACCTTTTGGCTTGTAAGGCCTTTGGGGGCAGGGACCATTATTTTGGATACATGTGCACAACACACAGTAGTGGTGTCCAGAACTTGTGGCCTCTAAGTGCTTCATCATCTAAACCCTGAACATTTCAATGGTGCAACAGTTCACTGAGTGTGCAAGGCCGTGTCCTCTCACACCTTCCAGCTCCTTCATTTCAGAATCTGTGCCATCCAGCTTGAATGTGACTCTTAGGCTATTTTATTCACAAATATTAATTAGTGTATTTCCAAATGGGTACTCCATGTAGTTAGATACTACACATTTCTAATCTGCTTGGTCTCTTCATATTGATCCTCTGACCCCACTGGCTTTTATACATTATATCCCAGGTGAGCATCATTTGTTAGTTTAATGAACACCTTGCTTACTCTATTTACCAGAGAGGCGGGGTGGCACCTTAGACAATGAAGATTTGGCAGAACAGAAACTTTTCTCAAGAAACATTCATAGCCAGATGACTCTTGCAGCAAGACTCTGTGGGCATGTCCAGATGAGCACACACTTGTGGTACACAGCGCCACAGACCTGTCTGCAGCACTGCATACCAGACATGCCACACATGCAGGGATTCCCCATGCTAATTCACAGCACGTGGGGGGAGGGTTTGACACTGGGAGATCTGAGTGTCAAAAAAAACTTCCAGTTGGAAAAAAGTGTGGTGGTGCATGTAGCAGCAGTGTGCACCGCCTGAAACCAGAGCCTGTCTGGATGGAGCCATGCTGTAGCTGCCAGTCCGGCTCCCTGCTGCTGGATTGCCACTGCTGGAGCTCCAGGAGGCCCCAGGACCCCCGGTAAGGCTACATATTTTGCCGCTGCTGTTCATCCCTGGGGAAACACATGTGTCTGTACATCTGCATCTGGCTATGTGTGTATAAACTTTTGAAATATTCAACATATGCTATTTTGATATTTTCAAAAATTAAAAATTCTGTGATTTAGTTCAACTTTGTTTTAAAATTGAATTTCTAGTAAAAAGAAACATCAACGTTATTCTGATCAAGTGTGCCAAATATATTTCAAAATTTTCAGGTTGTAAAAGTTGTCAAGATTTAAAATTTTCATTCCAATTCAGAGTGTGTAAAATTTCTGAAATCTCAAAAATGTTCATGGGATGGAAAGACTGTCCAACTGGGCTCTTGCCTTCTCTGGCATTTGGAAAAGGCTCTTATAGCAGAACAAACTGAGTCAAGCATTTGCTAACACTTGTGGCAGGCTTCAGAACCACTGTTTGCTCACAGATGCAAAAGGACTGATGGAGGGAAGAGATGACAGGCAGGCAATGTCAGAGAAGAAAAAAATAATCAGAAAAATGAGACAAGAAAACCCAGGAGGGGAATGGAAAAGTGCAGGAAATAAGAGTTGGGTAAACCAAGGAAGATTTAAACTAAATAAATCACATTTAAAGGCGATGACCCTGTTTTTCCAGGACTGATTTTTGTGTCTGGGAGCCAAGTCCACTGTGCCCAAACAATGCAAACACCAACTCACTGTAGGCCACACTGTGAGTTCTTTAGATAGGGTGCTTTTATGTTTGTAAAGCATCTAACACAGCAGGCTCCCAGTTGTGGCTGAGGACATAAGCACTGCTGAAGATGAATCCAGTGACAAGAAGGTTGTGCACTCATATCTGAATTTCAGGTCTCATTTAGACATTTATCCCAAAGCTGTGTGAGAGTCTAAACATCACCCTTTGATTTGGGAAAACTAAACACCCACCATACATTGGTTTCATGCCTGCACAAAGTGAGAAGGAAAATGGAAAATTAGCCAAGGATCCTGCTGAACCCACACATGAAAAAATGGAGTATCTGAAGGTAAAAGAACCCCCCCCAGAGAAACACCCTTTCATTGATTGACTGGCTTCTCAAACATTACCACAGGTCCAAGTAAAAATGAAGTAGTAAGTAGTCATGCTTGCTTTCATTTACTTCAGTATAGAGTTGTGAAACCTCCATTGAATTAAATCATGTGCATCTGGATTTACACCCATTGAAATAAGAGCAGAGCTTGACTCAACAACTGACACTAATATCCAGTTTCAAAGCATAAATCTAGCATGACTTAATGCAGCAGAAATGTATTGGGAATGTCTAAACTGAGAAGACATTGCCATTAAGGTTGAGAAATAGACTTTTCGTAATCTAAACTCAGTGGCCAATGACACTTCCAAAGCTGTTTATTAGGGCTGCATGAAACACCATTGTTTTGTTTTGACATCAATTTCAGTGTTTTGTTTCGTCATTTTGTTTAATTTCAAAGCACTGTTCCATTTTGTTTTGTCAAAACTGTTTTGCTGTTTCAATGTGTTTTGACATTTCGCCCATAAGCTATAATGGGGAATCATGAAAATGCTGCAGCCCGGCAGCGGGAGGTGGGGAGAGCCAGGGCTGCGCTCCACCTCCTGCTGCTCAGTTGAGCTCTGTGGGGCTGCAGAGCCACTTGGAGTGCAGCCCAGGCTCTCCCCTGCCTCCCTCCACCAGGCTGCTTCAAAACTCAAACTGTTTAGAAACTTTCGAAATGTTTTGAGTGCCCTCATTTTGTTTCAAAGCTTTTTGTCTTGTTTAGATTTTGCTGTTTTGAGCTCGAAACACATCAAAACAGCTTCAAAATGAAACATTCGGTGAAATTTCACACAGTTCTACTGTTTATGTTATGGTAGTCCCAACCTTCTACCCGTTTTAAGTTCCTTTTAGTTTACTGGCCCAGGAGTCCAGTAAACATGGACCACTGATGAATAAGATTAAGCTAGATATTCACAGTAGCTGCTACACTTGTTAACCTAGTTATTCTTTGCCGAATTTCATACAGGGATTAAGAACTGGTATCTGGTCCTGCCATCAACTGCAGGCATTTAGCAAGACTACTGAGGCTCCTGGCTATTCCGATTCCATTTTCTGAATGGCTATTCTCTTACAATGACATGAAATGCCTGGCCAGACTTGAAATGGACCCTAAGGGTAACCTAGTCCCGTCCCCCTCCCCTCCCCCACCCCCGCTTTCCCTCTCCTCCCAACTTGACATGGCAAAGGGAAAAAAATCTCTTTGTGGAACTTCACTCTGTCACAGGGAGAGACAAACGGGGGGGGACCCAAAAGGCTGAGGGGGGAACTCCGGAAGCAGAAGTTGGAGCACTGGGAGGAACCTGTGCGAGCCATCAGCCGCGCTTTCATACAGCTGTGGCCGGCCGGTGACGTCAGCGGCAATTACCAGTCGGCGGGGATAAAGAGGATGGCCCACAAAGAGGCAGGGAAATGGACACCGGGAGAAATCCCAGCTGGTGGGATATACAGGAGGCTCAGAGCAGAGTGAGCGGGACAAGAAACGGCGGTTCCCAACAGGAGAGGATGCGACGCCTCATGCAGTGAGGGAGGAGCCGCTGATGGCAGTGAAGGTAAACCCGCACTTGGAGCAGGAGCTCCGGTGCGGAGAAGGGAGGGACAGGAAGACAAAGGCTGGAGAGATCCCGAGCCCAGCAGCCACTGCAGAGAAGGGGGAGGCACTGACCCTCCCTCCAGCCTCCAACCAGGTGGGATGGTGGAGGGACCTGGGGGACCTGAAGGTACGCCCCAGGGAGAGCGGCGTTACCAAGAAGACCCAGAGAGAGGGCAACATTAGTGAGAAGGCCCAGAGAGAGGGCAACATTACTGAGAAAGCCCAGAGAGAGGGCACCATTACTGAGAAGACCCGGAGAGAGGGGGCACCATTACTGAGAAGGCCCAGAGAAAGAGAGGGCAACATTACTAGGAGCCAAAGTGGTGAGGGGGAGAGAGACCAGGGATAACCCTAAGGTTTCACGACCATGTGGGGAACCTTAGATAGCCCCTAAATGGGAAAGGGGTGCTGGTAGGATAGGAGTGGGCCCTAGGGGCCGGACATGAGTACTGAGGGATACCTTGGGGAGGTAGGAACACACAGTTCTGGTGGAGGTTTGTTGTAAAGTATTTTGTGTTTCCCCCACGTCTGGAGGGGTTAAGTGTAGAGGGACAAGAGGCGAACCAGGGGAGGGGTGAGCCTCAGGATTAGGAGATGTCAGCAAAGAACGCCAAGGTGCCTGAAAGCCGGGAAAACACTAGGCATCCATCGTGCGGGAGAGTGGCCTCAGGATCAACAGTGGCCCACCAGGCTGGGTATAGGGCAAGGTAGAGGGGAGGTGGAGCCTCGCAGAAGACCACTGGAGAAGCAAGTGGCCCACGAGGGAGTCTGAGTGGTACTGAGCCCCCACACTGTACTAAGTTTCAAAGTCATGGCAGGCGAGATGGGGGCAGACTGAGTCATGAGTAAACACTTCCTCAAAGGACGACCTGCAATGGCGAGGCGGATACCCATATACACCCGGATCAAAGCCACTTAGGATAAGATGTTCGAGGCCAGGTGGGCACACACTCCTTTGATGATTTACCCATGTAGACATGTAAAAAACCAAAACCAAACAAAACAACACTGTTGCATAAAAAGCCCTGAGCTCCATTAAAAACGAAGGGATCCTGTTTAGGTATTGTCAGATAACCATACTGCAGAGATGCATAAGACCAAGATTAAACAATACAGGTAGATCCCACCATCATATCTGGGAATTGAGTCAATGAAAAGAAAAAAATATATATACCAGTCTGCATACACGTTTAAATGATCTTGGAGAATTCTTCTGGGTTTGTTTTCCTGATAAGATAACTTACCCTGACTCCCCTGAACAAGGTGCTGCACAGCCTGGTTCCTTGTATACACATCTCAACCTTCTTTGTAGGATCAACAGTCTGTAGCAGAACGCCCCTTTTGTACATTTCTGATATCCTTCTGGCCCCTGAAACACAGTTACCGGTCTAGTTTCATAGGTGTATCAATTAAGCAGTTTAGATCTGCCGGGCCAGACCTTCAGTACCTTGTGAAGCATAGCTCAACTGAATTCCAGGCACGTCATCTCCAATCTCCCAGTATCAGAGTGAAATTCTCCTATGGCAGTGATGCTCACAACCAGACATAATGGATGCCAGTAGGCCTATCTATCAACAGGCATCTTCTATTCTGCTGCCCCTCCAAAAGAGGGAGAGCAAAAAGAGTCCCCAATGTAGCCACCACCAGTGCAGTCATTGTAGCAGAAAGCCCCTTTGTACATTTCCCTTCCGGACTTGGATATAACAGAAGCCCCTTCTTGCCTGCAATCCCCTCCCACTTTGTGCATTTGTTTTCCTTCTAAGTATTGACAGAGACCTAGCACACCTATTGCATGGGTGTGACAAGGCTCAGAGCAAGCCAGAAAGCTGAAGTGGCTTTCTGTAGGAGAAACCTAGAAACTACTCAGGGCTTTTTATGCAACAGTGTTGTTTTGTTTGGTTTGTTTTTTTACATGTCTACATGGGTAAATCATCAAAGGAGTGTGTGCCCGCCTGGCCTCGAACAATTAAGCTCAGTGACACTAAAGAAACCAAAAGAACTAAAATATCCACTGCAAATTCTGTAAATATATCCTGGTGCTAACTCACTTACTGTCCCTAGTAGCCTTTGATCCTCACTACCTCACATTGCATTTTTATATATTTCTCATAGTGCATTTTTATATTTCATCTGTCTCATCTTTACCATGACATTTTGTATTTTATATTTTATACTTTTAAATTATTAAGGAATGTATTCCCTGTAGAATGAAGTTACACCTTGGACCATTGTTAAAACTGCATTGAAATTGTAATTGTAAAGTGATAAAATCTGTTATATTGGGCAGTCCCTTGTGTGAATGTGAGTGAATGATGATTATCAGTAGACAATAGCCTAGCCAAAGGAACTCCATTTTAAGCTAATCAAGCTACAGTACTGATTCGTAGAATTGAGCATCCACCCTATTGACTATTCCTGCAACCCTAAACAATACCATTGTTAATTAATCAAAATCACAAACTGACTCCTGAAACTTCAGGTACCAGCAGGCAGAGACCCCTTTCACTAACAGCTGTCATGTACTACTCAAAACCCATGTGGGACAGCAACCTCCAGATTGGGTAGCCAAGATGATGCTGGGGTATCTCACAAATCTGCCAAAAAGGGATAAAAGGCAGTGAAGTGTGACCCTCAATGGCATCCTCTCATGCAGTACCTGACCTACCGAGAAAGAAGGACAAGCAGGTGACCCCTTTCTAGAGAAAGAGATTTTTACTTGTACATGGCTGCGCACGCATGCAGCTTAGAGGGAACACTGCCTGTGGGGGAGGCTGGGACCAAAGCACACTGGGATGCTGGAGGACTATGCTGCAATGTCTTGCAGAAGAGAACATGTACATAAGTTCATTCTCCCTGAAGAAACTCTTCTCGGAGCCATTTAATCCTGGTTGTTCCCAAGTTATTTTTCTCTCAGAATGACCATTTTTGTTCTGGAAGAAAAAACCTGAACGTTTGTATACTTTTGGTTTCTATTGAGAGAGCAGCAACTCTCTCAGGAGAAGCAGAATGCCTGTAAGTGCCCCTATGAAACATATGGTGATAACTCAGGGCTCTGCTAGAAACCGAAGGCTTTGGGAAGAATTCTCCCTGTTTCCAAAGAATTCCCTCTAGTTCCACTCTGTCATATACTAGTATACACATGCATATGTAATGTAAACACAAACTAGTGAGAGTCACAACCATGTAAAGCATTTTGCTTTTTATTATTCAGTGGGAAGGACATTAAAAGATTCTCCTTTATTCTCGGCTTCCTCAGTAAAAGGAAATGTATTTAAAACTTAGTTCACAATAGATAAAGATAAATGATCAAGTGGTAAAATCACTTTTGCTTTCTCTTCAAATGCATAGAGCTACAAAGTAGGGCTGTGCAAAGCTTTGGGTGCTGATTCAATTCAGAAGAGATTTGGCCTGTTTCGGTGGCTGAATCTCCAAATCCAAATTGAATCAAGGGACCAATAAAAAGGTCCAAATCGATTCAAAGCTCTCCAAATCTTCAGAAAAGATTTGGAGAGTTTTGATGATTTGGGCAGTCCCCACCCACTGCAGCAGGGAGCTGGAGCTGGAGCTGGATTCAGAGTTGGCTCGTGGAAGAGCCCCACCCCCGCAGCATGGGGCAGTGGGGATTGCCCTCCTCCCCCTGCCAGCAGGACTGGTAAGTTTGGGGTTTTTTCTTGTTTTTTTTTTCTTAAAGGGCTGAAGCCATGTTGGGTGGGACCGCATGGGGGGGCTGGGACAGCAGCCAGAGGTCAGGGGGATCAAGTAGAGCCCCCCATGCAGTGTGGGGTAGTGGGGGGCAGTGGGGATTGCTCCTCACCCAGCAGCACCCGGTGAGTCGGGGCCTTTTTCCCCCAAATGCCAGGAGCTGGGGTGGGCAGGGCAGCCATTGCCAGTCTGGGAGAGTGGATCGGGGATGGTCCTGGCCTGGGTGATTTGGAGATTCAGAGATTTGGCAGCAGCCGAATCTCTGAATCAGATTCAGCTGAATTGATTCAGGACAATGATTCGAATTACTGCATTGAATCACTGTCCCCCGAATCGGCCGAATCCAAAGCCAATACTCGCTGCTTTGTACAGGCCTACTACAAAGGGTAAAAAACAAACAAACAAAGGGCCATCTGTTATTGCTTCAGAAATTAAAGTACTGGTGGGAGCTATTCAACTACTGCCATTCTTAACCATTCTTTGAGCCCAACATGCAACACCAGCATATCGCAACCTCAGGTTTAGCTTTGTGAAATATATACCTATCGGTGTTCTGGTCCTTTTGTGTTTTATTTTGTCAAGTATTCAGATGTCTGGTGGTATGTTGTTATCTAGAACAGGTATAGATGTCTTTTAGGAATACTTCTGCTCCAATTTTACAAAAGTACATCTGGGACCTTAGATTATCTGATTATTTTGGATAGTGATTTACACACTATTGCAAGGCTAATTTTGGTCCCTGAATATGATCCTCTTTTATTTTGGTAGAAATGCTGCATATATGGTCATGTTTATAATTAGAATCTCCTAGAGGTGATCTCCAAAGGAATAATATTGAACTTATTCGTTTTAAGATTTGCATCCTTATGACGCATCTTTTCTTTTTCCTGTAAGTTTTGCTTTCTGCCCTTAAAAAAAAAAGAAAGAAAGAAAAGAAATCTGGGCCTTATCTAGAATTGTAGCCTCTCTGATGACTGAGAATGCTAGTGAAATGATAACTTCACAAAAACTAAGAGTGTGAAAAACTGCAGAAAATGAAAGGAGGAGTTATGAACATCTATTTTCGCTAGCATCTCAACTTGAATGTCTAATTAACATCTTAGATAAAAGCAGTCTGAGTTAAAAGTTCAAGGCATTCATCCCTTCACATGATGATGAAGAGGTCAGAATAAATGTGCTTCAAGTTCTTTTAAAAGTCCTTTAAGAAAGCCATGAAATATGAGATGCAATATTTCTAAAACAATGAACACGAACAATGGAATTCAATAATTCACAGTAAAATAACATTCCTTATGCTATTTCAGAATATGGCTGCTAACTGTATATAAACTTTGTAATAATTGAGGCCTGTTGAATAACAAATATTATTAACCATGAAATATATTTTGACCTCCTAAATGTCCACAATCCCTGCAAGTAGGATGCATGAACAATTAGTGCAAAATGAATTAATTAATAAAAAAAATAAAAAGTAAGACATTTTCTAGGCTATCCAATTTATTAGGTGGCCTTCTTTTTGGCCTTGATTTAGTAGAAGCTATGCATTTACTTAGTCTTATAAAGACAAGAATATGGGATTTTCCAAAGGTCCCAGCACTGGCCAGAATTAACTGTCACCGCAGCCAACAGGACAACACTCCTAGACATTAGTGGGAGCAGAATGGGGCTGACATAGAGCATTTGGGAAAATCCTGTCCTACCTGTAAAGTCCTGAACTCCTTGGTCTCAATAGGAAAATGAGTATCAACTTAAGTGGGGCTAGGATCCTACACCCCAGCTCATCTAGTGGTCACCCAAACATGTGATTGCTCAGATGGTTCTTGCATGCCTTTCAAAAACTGTCCAAAACTGGGGCTGGGGGCAGGAGGGAGCAGGGTCAGATTAATTATTTACTGTGTTTTTAATTTAGGGTAATATGCAGTTGCTAAATGTTGTAACCACTCCCATCCCATTCTCTCCTCTACACTAGTGTCTATCTCAACCTCTGCTCATTTTCTTCAGAGGATTCAAATGTATAATCCCAAGCACAGTGGCTGGAACTCCAGAGCCACTGCTTTCATGACCCTTGGGTTAGGCCAGTTGTCAGTATGAAATACTGCTGCTGCTAACACTGTAATAATGGGTAATCATAATATAAGGATAATATTATGAAAGTACCTATGTGACTGAGAAGTTTAAGGGGAATTTAAGTCCCTAGGTCATTTAAATGCTTTTGAAAATGTTGCTCATTGTCCCTTTATTGAACAATGTATATTTATTGCAGCCAATGCTGCAACGCAGTGTCCCATGCGTCTCCATTTTCACCCCATACATAATCATTCCAATATCTCCATAATTTTGACCGGAAGAAAAATGCTAACACTGTCACATTACACCTTCCCTTTAGAAAGGAATTATTCTTTGCTATTTTCTGTCTCACTCTTCTAGAAAAACTCTACTATCATCTATGCTTTTGATGATTTACCATGATTTCTAAGCTGAACAGCTCCCATCTAGTCCTTATCAAGACATCACAGCAGAAAATAATGGTTTGGGATTCTCTGTTCCCCCTTGTTTGGTTGAAGACACATGGCATCCCTTCAAGCTTTTAGATTTGCACACCAAAGAACACTTTGAACCCACTGAGTTGGATCCAGAAAAGTTCAATGCCTATGAAAAACACAACACACATTATTTTCTGCCAGCAACAGTCTCCATCCAATGCAGTTTATTTTCATCTCCATACTCTTCATCTGCCCTCTGTCCCCTACAAATCTTCTGCTTGCTGACTACTGTCTCTGCTGAGATAAAAAACAATGTGTAGCAAATGGCTTTATTTACTTGTGGAGCTACAGAGCTGTTTCTTGAGTTATTCTCTGGGTTTTTTTTAATGGCGATGAGTAGATGTTGTTGACTCTAGACATCAAACTAAATAATTTAACCATAATAGCACCACTAGGCTTAGTATAATTATGTCATGTTAAAATGCAGGGTAATAGTTCGCTGTCGCTGTATCATAACTCAGCCTGTAATGATTTCTCTGTCGCATTCATATTAGAAGCAAAAGAAAAATAAACCAAAATTAATTTACAAACTCTTTATAGCACAAGGGCACATCACTGACAGCTCCTAGGAAATGTCTTCTCAAAATTATATTGTAAATGAATACCAGGAAGCCGGACTATAAGCCATCTCTCCAGTTTTACCCCACTGCATTGAGACCATCAGTAACACTATATTTCTGTTAAGACACACAGTCTCAGATATCCCATGCCAAGGAACAAAATGTTTTCTATCTGCCTATATAGCCCTGAGGATAAAAAAAAAAGCCTTTACCTGATTCATAAAAAATGAACTAGATGGATCCAATCTCACCAATTGACTTCTCTGCTTGGAAACCCAATGACAATATATAAAGAATGACTCAGGCAAGGGAGTGAAGCTATACATTTTAAACAACTTTCTCCCAAAAATATGTGCAGTCCAAAAGTTAAAAAGAAAAAAAACTACCTTTTCAGTGTCCTCAGGGTAATGACAGTGACATTACTCATCAAAAAGCAAGAGGGAGAAGGACTTGTTTTTTGAATTAACAGATATCCAGATATCCTGACACCCTATTTCGGTGTCAGAGGGTAAGACTGCAGTTCTCTTGTTATGCCTTTTGAAATGTATCATTTAGTTTATAAGCATTATCAAGGACATCACAGAAAGGAAATCCCAGTTAATAGTGGCCACCCCGCTTATACATAATTGTCGTTTACTTTAAACACTGAGGTGAAGGTGAGGGGATGAAAAATGGAACCAATTACTTACTGTAATAGGTCAAGCAGTATGTAGCAAGGCTTCAAAACTGAACCCCGCCACAAAGAACAAGTACCCAGGAGCAGGGCCATCCCTAGGTGGGGGTGAATTGGAGCAACCACCCTGGGCCCCGCGGTTTGGGGGGCCCCGCAGAGCTGGGTAGAGTGGCTGCAGAGACTCCACACCACCGCTGCTTGCTTTGCATCCAGCCACTTGCTAACCTCCACCCTGCCGCCAATGCTGCTGATGGTGGCAGCAGCTTCTTCGGGTCCGGGGCACATGGGAGCGGAGCAGGAGCGGGTTCCCACATGGGCTGATTGGCCCCAGGCCCCACACCCTGCTTGGGTCGGCTCTGCCCAGGACAGCTGTGAAACAACACTAAATAATGAGCAGGGGGTTGAACTTGATGACCTCCTGAGGTCCCTTCCAACCCTAATTTTCTACAATTTCTAAATCAAACAGATTCACAGTTGTGTCAAGCAAGGCTCTCAAAGCACTTCCAAAACATCAGTGCTAGATCATTCCCTGCATAGTATCCCTGACTCAAAGTGTGGTGACTGACTCAGAAGCAGCATCATAGACTCATAGGATTGGCAGGGATCTCAAGGTACATTGAAAGGTGCTGGGATTCAGGCATGTCTCTGAGTCTCACTGCTATCTGCTGCTCCCTTCGTGCTATCATTTTCCCAGCCTGTGCCCTCAAAAGATTACAAAATCTCACCCAGGGCTAGCCCAGCTCCTAAAGCTTGAATTCACTCCATTTTTTTTTTTTTTGCTATGTATAGCCTGTCTTGCAGGCCCCAGTGAGCCTCACAACACAACAGTAAGGATGGCTGGAAATTGTAGAAGAGGCGGATGCACTATTTAGATGCAGTTTGCACAGGTGTTGCAGGAAGCAGTAGAAATTCATCCTTTGCCAAGAGAGACCATAGAATTACAGCAAGCCTAGCACAGGGTAAGCACAAGTCCTGGCTTATCTGAATCTATGAAGAAGAAGTTAATACAATCCACCCATGGCCATGGACAAAAATCCCATATTGACTCAGAATTCCCACTCAGCAACAGCTAGGCTATCACAGTTATCTTCCTACCGCAACAAAAAGGCAGTGTTTTCCCTGTCTCAGGTATTGATATGTAGTGAACAGTGATACTGCCTGGGAGGATAACCCTTGCAAATTTCTGTAGTGCAGCTGGCCAGACATTCAGGCATCATCAAACAGCAACTTCCCTAGAATCACATTCACACCCTGTTTTAAGCCAAATGGGCTTCAGATCATTCGTTCACCTCAGAGACACAGTAGGAGGATATGAGGCAATCACAGTGAAGCTGAGCGCAATTCAGCACTTCACGAGGTGACACCGCGCTGGGTAGGGTTAGGCTGCTGTGCAGGGAAGTTACACCACTGACAGCTACATATGGAGGTTGTGAATCGACACGATGTTACAGATTTATGGAGACACAGCTGAAGGGTGATTCTTGTGGAGGAAGGCAGACACCGTTTTTTATTACTTCAAAGGCAGGCATGTACTGAAACGAATGAGCTGCATGAAAGTTGGAAAGGTTTAAAAGAGAATTTGAGGATCCTGATCATTATTTCTTCTTAATCTACCTGGAGGAAATGCTTCATAACCCCGGTTTCAGACAGGTTGATAGTATGATGGTTTACACGTGCACCCTGGACCACAGCATGTTGAGCTGGGGTGGAACAGCCCCAGTTGGGACGGGCTCAGCCTGCCAACCTGGAGCTGCTCTGCCCCAGCTGGGCATGCTGCAGAGGGCCTGCTGGGGCATTAGTGTGGGGCTAGCTGGCAGGAGCCCCCATACTGTAGCACCCTCGTGCCCCAACCAGCTGTGTCTACATGTGCATTTCGGCACATGTAACTAGTCTACTGTAGGATAGTATTTGTCCCTGGCAGTACTATCCTACAGCGGAGTTAATTAGCTCACTGCACTCTAATAGAAGTGCATGTGTAGACAGTAAATCTTTACTGAAGAGCTAATTAGCCAGCTCTGCAGTAAAGTGCACATCTAGATGCACCCTGTGTGTAACAAATTAGAGGAAGCTTTTCAAGAACAACAGTAATTGGCTAGTAGAGCTGATCTAGGATTTAATTTTTTTTCAGGAAATTGTTTGGGGTCTCTCCCACCCCAACAAAACTGATCAAAGAAACCATCAATTTTGCTAAAATGAGACATTTCATTTAATTTCAGGTCGGCTTGATGTGAAACCATCGAACTCTGCTATGGTGCTCACTTGCTATAGTAGGCTGGGTGTGTCAGGCTTCCCTTTTTTCCTATCTATTTAACTCCCTGACTGGACCGCATTTTCCAAGATGGGACAAGGTTTCTGTCTGCGCTGGCTAAGCTGCCATAGTACATCACGGCAGATATAGCCCAGCTAGGAGTCTGCATTATATAGATGCATAGCTTTTAAAGTCAGAAGGTACCATTATGGTCATCTAGTCTAACTGGCAGTATAATAGAATTTTAGCTGGTTACTCCTGTACCGAGACCAATAGCTTCTCTAACTAAATCATATAATCTAGAAAGGCAGCTATTCTTGAATGGAAGACTAAGGGATGGGAAACCCATCATTTCCCTCAATAGTTTATTCCCATGGTTAACCACCTGCTTTGTTAAAATGGTGTACCCTTTTTTTTCTTTCAATTTCAATGTTCAGCTTCCAGCCATTGTTTCTTATGTTGCCTCTCAGCTAGACAAAATAGTCTTTTAGCACTTGGAGATGTTTGTACCTATGAAGGTACTTGTGCAACATGACAAAGTCACCTGTTTATTGATTATTAATTGAAGAGACTGAACTTTTTATGTCTTCTTTTTAAAAAGTATGCTTTAATTGCAGAGTAAACTCAGGTGGCAGCACTCTGGTAGAAGCAGCTGGGATAAGTGGGCTTGGCTGTGAGCAGACAGCATTCCTCAATGGGACAGCATTCTGCCATAAACAGCGCTGTCAGGACTTCTAGCGGCCTATCCCATAATTCTTTGAGCTGCCTCATGAAGCATGGTATAACTTTCTCACTGAACCATCCACTGGCCACCTTAGGGGAATTGTTGGAAGGCAGTGGAGGACTAAGGACACTTGAATAGTTCAGCCTGAGTCCCTACTGAAATATGGGAAGGTTACCATCCTAAGTGGAAGCACTACCTGAGTTTAGCTTATATTCCCAGATGGGCCAGGTGGCCAAAATTAAACATCTGGGTGAGAGGGCTGTGTATGCACAGAAAAAAATGGAATAGGAGCAATACCCAAGTGCAATCAGGGACTGGTTCTCACCAACCATAAGTCAGAGCAGCCTCTAGGCTGAGCTAAGCCATGTCACCTGAGGGAAGTCCTCCCAGTACCAAGCCAGGCAACATATACATTCAAGTTTCACTGGAGCACAAAACATTCCCACTTCTCTCCTATGCCAGGAAACTTCAAATGCAGGAGTTTGGTCTAGGAGACTGAGACAGCCAACCAGCTCTGGGTTGCTCTGTGATAGCTTTCTGGCCTCCCATGCAGTACAGGAATGGCTGAGAGCTTTTAATGCATCCATGTCACTGTTACTCTTGGTTCATGAAATATCTTGCCAGACTTCACTTGCAGGTTGGGTGCCATCAAACATCTTCAGCATTGGTTACCTTTGTACTTGAACCCCCACTTAACAACTTTAAAGCTGCATCAAACCATTTTGTCACAAACCAATAACAGCCCAGAACACAAACATATAACTGGTGTGTGTGAACAATCCACCCCATGGAGTGGGCATGTCCCAGCTACAGGAGCACTGGCTACAATATTTTTATTCAGTATTCTTCTTATTTTATGGAAGCCCTGATCATGTGATTTAGCATCTCTTGCAGTTTTCAAGGCCCACTAGTCACACATGAAGAGGTGCCTATTTCTGGAGGAATATTGCTCCATGATCTTTTACATTTTAGCAGAAATAATTTTTTTCTTCTTCCATCTGGGTGAAAACAAGCTACATGTAGCCCAGGTAACTTGGGTATATACTCCCCTTCTCCAATTGAAAGGGATTGTTAGCTGGCAGGTGTGCTGGTTGCAGACCGCTCAGTTTCCCTCTGTCCCTGTAGAACCAGGCCAGGACAGCTGGGACTTAACTATATACAAATTTATTTACATTAACTTATCACAAGGGACAGGAACATGGATATAAACATATGTACTATATATATATATATATGTAAGATATATATATAAGATATCTAAACCAGTAACATAAACAATACCCTCTGGGTAAATGACATAAAACCTTATACCAGTGCTCCAGATACAGGTAAGTATCTGATCTGAAACCGATAACCCCCAAAATAAACATAGATAGCCAACAGATAAACTATAGATAAGTATGGGTTAACAATAAATAAGCCACAGATAAATACAAGTAAACAACAGGTGAAATAATAGCAACAGGGGGTCCCACGAGAGTCCTAGGACTCTACTTATCTACTAATTTAGAAACATGAGAGTGCATAAAATATAAGGCATGCCATCACACCACTTATGGCGCAAGAACCCCAAAGGTAAACTTAATCACAAGGGGAAACCCCAAGCCCTACAAGGAAGCTGGTAACTTTAGGGGGGCCTTTCCAGTGGGACCTCCACTTTCAGGAGCCCTTATTTAACCAGGGGGGACTCCCCCTCCCCTGTGGGAACCCTCTTTTCCCTGCAACTCACGGCTCCCAGGCCTGGAAGGTGGCCCTCATCCTCTGTGCCAAGCTGCCCTCTTGCCAGCAGTGGGCTTCGGGGGTCGCTGTCCCCTGGAACAGGGCTCCTCTATGCAGGGCTTCTGGGGCCTCTGGCTCGACCCTGTCTGCTGACCCAGTAGCCTGAGCACCATTTGGCTTCCTGGACTCAACCTTTTGCTATGGGTTGGAGGCCTGGGCTGCCTCGTGCAGCACCCAGCTCGGTCTGCTTCTGGAGCCTTCATACAGCGCCTGCTGCACCGAGCTCCCAGTCTCATTCCAGGGGTTGAGGACCTGAGCTTCCCAAGTGCTCTGTAACAGGAGGGTGGGCAGGGTCACCGTGATCTCCCCTGTTGCCTCCTTTACTGTGCCAAGCTGCCTACAAGCACCCTCAACTCTCGCCCGCCATGACTTTGATGTCATATATATTTTATAGGGAGGCTGCCTTTCGTCCTCTTGGCCACGGTTCTCCTGTTATCACTAGTCCTGTTCCTATATAAGGTGTTCTGTGCACCCCAGCCTTATGGGCTATGCATGGCTCCAACCACCCCTGTACCATGACCCAAGCCTCACAGATGTAACTGATGCTGTTCGGTTTCGGTCTGCACCCTCTCTGGCGCTCGGGCTCTCCACAGCCCTGTCTCTCTCTGCACCCTCCATGGCCCTGTCTCGCACTGCGCCCTCTCTGGCTCTCGGCAATTGCTGCCCCCTCTCTCCGGGGCTTCTCGCTACACCAGAGTTGCTTCATCTGCCCCCAATCTCGGGCCGTCCCTGCAGTTTGGTCTCTACACATTACTCATTCTGGCAGGGTTCCTTCCCCCCTTGGCTGCCAGCAGGAAACTCCCCCAGTGGCCTTAGCCCTAGAGTTTAAATGGGAGCCTGGCCCTGCCCCTTCCAGTCAGCTGACAGCTAGCAGGTGTGGGTCTGTGGCTCCCTCTGGTTGCCCCAGCAATTGGCACCTGATGAGTTATCCCCGCTCTCCAAGAACTTCTCTCCCCCTCCCCTCAGGAAAGGGGCATGACCTCACTCCTCTTGCTGCCTTCTGATTGGTAGATGGGCTCCACCAATCAAGACAGCAAGATTTCAAGCCTGGGACTCAACCCAAGCTCCAAAAGACAAGCCTGCTACATATGGTTTCATTTTAAACCAGTGTAACACTCAGTAGTCCTGACGCAAAGGGATATTAAGATGTACAGAGCACAAATAGTCAGAGCACAAATAGAATCCCATTTATTATAGCAGTTTCATTTTGTAATTGTTTTGCTGTCTGACTTGATAGGGGCTTTTATGCTGAAATAAAGCAGACAGCACATTAGATTCTGAATGTCAAATTTGACCAAAATGTATATGGAATCACAACTAATATTCAGCTCTGAAAGGTATTATTTATGCAGACAGCATGTTTCCTCAGATGATGAGATATGATTTCCCTCCCCCACCCCAAAATGAAGTATAATACAGAAGATATAATTGTATTAGATGTGGAATAAGCTTACAGCTAAACGAGTCATAAATCAATAAATAACTCAGCCTGCAGCCTCATGGTTTATTGATTCACAAGCTGTTTATCCCCTCCCCCTCCCTATATACTCTGCATCAAATGCAATTATTGCTTAATTATCCTTTTCTGCATGTACAAATAGTTTTTTGTTTTTATTTTACCTTCCTGAACAGACATAACAAATGCTGATTATAAAGCTACTAAAAGATCAGCTAACTTGATTTGGATTTTCTTCCCATCTTGCTCTTGTTGCAATTATCTTGTTACCCATCCCACATTTGACTATTTTCATCATCATCTTGCATATTCACAGGATAATCATCATTACATTATTATTGTCATTGCTCTACAATCTAGAGGACAACCAACTTGGCAAAGGAAAATTATACTCAAGTATTGACATTTTCAAGTAGGAATACAATCAATGTCTGCACTTTTGGCCCAGGCTGACACAAACTAGGTGATGTTTTCTGAAAACATCCAGATTCAATTTCCAGAGACAGGTTTCTGAAATGGTTCATCAGAAAGTGCAGTTTGTTACTTAGGGCTGCAAAGGGCTTAAGATACTTAGCTGATCAAAAAGATCCTTGTAACACTTCCAGAATTGTTTTGGTAATGTTTTTTTTTGTAAAGATGTGTTTTATGACCAGTGTAGCACTCTATAATTGACAGAACGGGGCAGCTTATTTTTATGACAAGGTAAAGATGTTATTATACATCAAGAACAATGTCTTGCAGAACTGGCAGGTATGGCAGTCAATTAATATATCTCCAAGAGACACCAGCACCATGCCAGTGAAATCGTGTCACCATTCTAGTCTTTTGATGTCTCAAATCTGACTCTAGGAGGCACAGAGAAACCATAGGGCCAAAGGAAGCTACTGAGGTGAATAGGAGGTGTTTTCCCCAGGAAGACACCCTTATGGAACTGGGATCCTTCCTATTTCTCAAGCTTGTGATAACCATTGCACTTGTTATTTTTATTGTTGGCAGTTCCCAAACCCTGCTCTTGCACTGAAAACAGGAGTGTAACCCCATCTGGGATCATGGGTTTTATGCTTTGCCCTATTTATATATCAGAGATAGTTTAAGTATCCTTAATGCTGCTATTTCTAGGTAATACTGAATGTATTTTATCTTCAAAGTGTATTAAAGCCCCCCCCCCCAAAAAAAAACCAAAAAAACCCCCAAAGAAACAAAAAGCCCCCTACACATTGGATTCTAATGAGGCCAGAAGAACAAGGATTGCAGAAAAATAAAGATTTTAACAGGAGGCTGGTACCTTGGTATGTGGTAATAAGAATGTAGTGTTGTGACAGCCTTTAAATAGCCACCCACAAGTAACTAAAGAATACCTACCATCTGGAAACTTGTAGCCACTTCTGAAAAATACCAATATTATATATTTGTAACTCCATGAGTTGCTCACCTCACATAGCAATATTATCTATTTAATGTCACCATTCTTTTCCTGTGAGAAATGAGTATCATCTGCTGGGATCAAAACAACCGTGCTATTGTCCATGAATTTCCTTAGCTCTGCTGTCTGTTATATCTACCTAAACTGACAGCAAGCTGTGCATCCCCTACGTTACAGAATCCCACTGAAAAGCATATGGTAAGGGAACATGAAGGTTTCATATTTAACCACTGTAAGATATTCCTGCTGCATGTACACACTCAACCATGCTAGCTGTCCAGTTTCCCTTCCTCAGCTTCCTGCCTTAGAGGTGATGGGGCATGTGTAATGAGAAGATGTAATAAAATGAGGATGGAAGGTCAGAACATCACAGGAGAAGTAGTTCCCAGTATTTGCCAGTTCCATTGGCCTATTACAGAGATCAATTAGCTTATGACTATTAAGTATTCTTTCCATGGTACTTGTCCTACAAGCCACTTAGGCATTTTTGAAAATCCTTTTCCTTCTTTTATGATTAAAGGGTGGGGATATTCCAAAGTGCCTTAAGAGCCCAAGTTCTGCTGACATTGGCTCTCAAGTTACTTAAGTGCTTCAAAAACTCCCATAGAATATTTTTAAAGAGGCTTATATCTTAATTTTTATCAGAATACATGTGAGAGTATATATTATGTGAGCTTGGTTTGAAAGAATTCTGTTTCTTTGGCTTTGGATCTTCTGAAACCTTGTAATTTAATAAGAAAAAAGCCTCCATTTTAAAGATATCTAAAATTTTCCAAATGTATGATCGCAAATATATTTTTGAAAAGACAGCTTTCCCCAGGAAAAAAAAAAAAATTACTCTAGAAGCTGACGAAAAATGTGATTGTGTGTGAAAATGGTGGCATTTTGACATTTACATTTTTTCCATTTGCTGTAGTTGACTTAAATGTGTGGACTAAATTTAATCATGAATGTGTGAAAGAGCAATTTTAATGCTGCTTTAAGTGCAAAAGGTCAACTGGCCATTTGCTGTAGAGAGTGTCAGGTGCTTTCAGTATACAGCCATTTATCCCCCAATTTATGGCATCCTTAGTTCAAATACACTTACTGTTCATGTAAGCATTTTGCTTGTAACTCTGAACTTATCTGGAAACCTTTATTATAACAAAACTAGCCAGCCCATTTTTTTGCTCTGTGAATAATTCTGATGAAAATTATTTTTTTTCCTTTTTGTCTTTTTTTTTTTTTTGACATTTCAGTTTCAAGACTCTCAGATTTGTGATGATTTCATCCTCAATGTTTTTCTTTTGTTATGAGCAACAGTCTCAGTCAAAAACATGTCAGGAGAAATTTTTCTATTGGCATCTATAAGGGAAAAAAAAGATAGAAAGCAATCCTCAGTGTTACTGCTGGAAATGAAGAGGACTGGCCTTAGAGCCAGCTTTATATTCTTTCATTAAAATAAATCTCTTTTTTGCTCTCCACAGATTTGGTAATTATCTCCTCTGTTTCTTGATCAATTGATGAGGAAAAAATTGACCTGCTCTCCATCAAAAAGCCCCATTTGCACTGTAGTAGATGAAGCAATAAAATCTGCTGCTCTAATGCAACTTTGATTTAAACATATACATGTTTATTCCCTCTGAAGAGCTGTTAATGCCTCCATCCTCAATCACTGCAGTAATTACAATGATTTAGGTGCCAGAATAAAATTAACACCGACTTTGAAGAGCTACCATATGCCACAAGCACATATTGACCAATGAAAACATACCCAGCCATAACCACGTTTAACTTTAAGCATGGCGATTTCTCATGCTGCAGTTACATCAAGGGCTCATTTAGAAAGGCAAAATTTGGTCCGTTTCTGCAGCTACCCTGCAGGAAGAATTCCATCATAAGTTTAATACCATCAGCACCTCTGAAAATGGGACTACTTACTGAAATGCATGAATTTGAATTAAGGGGCTTATTTTGATAGAAGAATCTGAGGGATGGGAAAGTCCTCAAATTGTCATAGATCTACTGACTTAAATGGTGCAATGATATTTTACACCAGCTAAGGTGCCCCTACTGCTCTTCAAGCTACCCATATACACAACATGGTGAGTACATTAATGCACATTTTAATGAACATTAAAGCATCACTAAAAAACGTGCTTTTTAATTAATGCACGTTAAAATGGGCTAATGTGCATTAAGCATCACTTTAAAAATGTGTTCTTTAGTTATTGTGCATTAAGACAGGCTAATGCGCATTTTCCTAGTACCTCAGGGCATTTATATATGTGCTTCAGGAGTGTGTGGGGGGGGGGGGGGGGTCACTTTAATTACAGCAGCTTTCAGAGCTGTTCCAATTAAGTGCCCAGAGCATCTCATATATCATTGTCCCTGCACTTCAAAATGGTGGCAGGAGTGCTTTATGTGAAGTTTGTTGAATGAGCTTTAGATAAAGCACTCCCACTGCCATTTTGAAGTGCAGGGACACTGATACATGAGACGTGGAAGCTTGCTGGAGTACGGGAATTGCCATGCTCTAGCAGATTCTGATGCGTTGGAATTACAGTGCATCAAAGCAGCCTTCTTGATCATGTATGGGCACCCTCACAATGGTGGTACTGGCTTTAACATGCATTAACTAAAGCGCATTCATGCATGTGTAGAGGCACTCACTATGAAATAAAATAGTTACCACCTTACCTTAGAGTGGTGGTATGAGAATTAGCCAAAGGGGCAGTAAGACCCTGGACTTCCATTGATTTCCATGGCAACGAAGCACCCAAATATCTGACCCAACATGTATAATTGGAGGTTGTCAACTGAAAGGTCTGACATTAGAGCAAAGTGTTCTAATTTATATATTTATTCTTTATTCCCACTCTTAAGCACCCTCTCGTGTGATTTATG
Source organism: Alligator mississippiensis (assembly GCF_030867095.1). Lineage (NCBI taxonomy): Eukaryota > Metazoa > Chordata > Crocodylia > Alligatoridae > Alligator > Alligator mississippiensis. The sequence continues at coordinate 139,545,556 of NC_081825.1, read as the reverse complement.
ACTTGAATTCACTGAAATGTATTTATTTTTAATTGTATCATTACATTTGATTTTTCAGGTTTGCCATTATTTAAAAAACATACTGAATGAAAGTTAAACATAGAGTCATTTCTTGCAATAATAAGAATAAGAGAGTCCCTACACACTGCAAATCCTAATGTAGTCATACCTGTGCTCATATCTGCAGTCTCCTTTCACACCACATTTGCACAGACTTAATTCTTAGCCTGAACAGACAGGCCAGTATTTCTTTCATAGAGGCCCAATTTTCAGAGCTGCTGATGGTGTTATGGTCAATATTAGGGAGGCTTTATTTTTAAAAAATCATGTTGTATAAAAAAGTAGAGAGATGATGACTGATCAGCTAGAACAGGAATTGCCAAAATCCCTCCTTGCTACAGTGCTATTTCCATGGTGAAATGACCCATGGATTTCATTAGGAATACACTGATTCTGCTTCAACCATTTTGAACTTTGTTGACTGTGGCCATGGGTTGATTACCGTACAACAGAATTCACTTTTATTTCCTCTCTTCTCTCTTCATAGCTTTAGACCCATTTACCAGAAATTAAAAGCTTGATGACAGAATTCATCTGGGGATGAAAGAGAAAGGTGCTCTTGCTCCCAAAATAAGATTGACTCAATATTGTAACTGCTTGTTAGCCCCAAATCAATAAGACACTTAAGCACGCAATTCTCTTGGCTGCATTAAATTCTACTTACATGCTTGAACATAAATTGCTGGAGTTAACAGACTGCCTTCCGACATAAAAAGATTGCTAGATTCTTATTCCTCTTTGCCATTCTGATACTATTTTTCAAACATGAAAGAACTGCATCCCCAGGAAGAAATGAAATATCTCTAAGCATTTATGATACAATGATGATTTCACGGGGGTAACAACTACATGGAAAGAAAAAGGCTGTCTTTTCAAAGGTAGGTGTACAAAAGCCAGCACTTCTACCTTAGGGGCAAACCACAATGTAGCCAATCTTTATTGGGCATATAAGAACATCAAGTGCTGACTGCTGCTATGTTTCAAAAGGAAGCAGACCTCCACCCCCTGTAAAAGTTATGGCCTGATCCTGATGGGCATTGTATGAATACACAGACAGACACAGTTCTTGCCCCAGTCCTTGTAAATACATATATGCACACACACAACCATCATGTTGTGACACTGAAGAGACAGGTCTTTCCCATACATTTTCATTTAGGCAAATAGAAGATGTGTTGTGTACAAACTACAGATTCTTGCTGGAGTCTAGTGTTGGATGCTCCAAGAAAGCTTTTGTGCAAAACACCTTGACACTTGCACTTTTGTGTCCTCTTCCTATGTTCTATTCTGAAGAGCTGGAAGGACCTTATCAACGTCACTCAGCCTGTACTTGCATGCTTCTTCTGCATATGGCCTTTTTGTTCTGGGTAAGATCTTAGTGATATGAGGTTCAGTTCACAGAGGTGCTGGTTTCCAGTAGGTGGATGACAGAGTTTGACAGCTCTTACATGGTCCTCAGCAAGTGAGGAGAGATTCATTTCTAGGATAGATCTGTTGAACTTCTAAGTGACCGGGGACCACATGCCTTCAGGCCACACTAGCAGGGGCCACATCCCCACCCCTGGTTGCATCAAACCCCTGGGTGTGCCCCCACTGCTCCCCATGTCCATCTGCTTCTCCTCATGCCTCTGCTGCTGCACCCTGTGTCCCCCCTATGGCACTGTGCACCTGTGTGCTCCCCTGCTGCTGCTTTCCATGCCCCCTCACTGCTGCTTCCCATACCTCCCCACTCACTTCCCCATGCCCCCCTGCCCCACTGCACCATGTGCTCACACACTCTGACTCACCCTTAGCTTCCCAGCCATGAGCTTCCCCACTTGCACCATGCCATTCAGGCACCCCAGGTTGCTGGCTCCCCCAGCACTGAAAACTTTACCATGCTGCATCACCTCACCCTCTGGGGTAGAAGCAGAGGCAGGAAGGGGAAGCCAGATGAAGGGGAAGCCTGGAGCCGTCAGTCAAAGCAATGGGAGGAGTGGCAGCCAGTTGAAAGTCTGGGGATTGCAGAATATGTGGGGCCCTCAGGCTGCCAGTTGGACAGCCCTCTTTTAGCATAAGTCTCATTACCCAGTTGAATTCTGGGTTGCAATTTCCAAATCTGGGTGACAGGCTATGATGAGATCTTGCTCTGATTTTAGACATACTAAGAATGATTCCATACAGAATTGCCTCCGGTCTGTTTACTGCAAAATGTTGATGCAATCATCCTTAGCATTGTACTTTAATGCTAAGCATAATTGCAAACATATAAAATATCTTAACCAAATAATTAGCCGCAAAGTATCTTTGGAGAATTTGTCATAGTTTATAGAAAGTAGGAGTTTTGTTGCACAATTTCTAGAGATAATGCAATCATGTCTCCAACCCACAATGGTAGCATGCTCTTTGGTAGTTTAAGACACTGATTCTCAACCATGGTGCCAGGGCCTTCTGGGGTGCCACCAGATCCTTTGAAGGGTGCCTTGGGGTATGAGGAGATAAACAGATAAGCCAGGCTCAAACCTGTCCCCTTCCTGGATGATCCCTCAACCCTACTGAGCATCCCCTGTGTAAGGAAGTAAGCACTGAAATATATAAATTCATTTTTGAAATTGGGTGTCACTCCATTCACAAAAGTTATGGAGAGGTGCCTTGAGTTCAATGAGATTGAGAACCACTGTTTTAAGACTACAGAATTATACTGTTGATAAGCACCACCTGAAAATTATTATAAGGCAACATTTTTTATCAGACAGAATACGTCTTATTTTCTAAAATGTACACTTAAAATTGTGAGGGGGAAAAGCACATTTGATTTGCACAACAAAAAGGCTGGGATTTTTCATGTCCACACAGGAGCAGCCAAAGATATCCCTTTTTTCCTTTTTTTTTGTTTTGCAATTGTGAAATACTTAATTTGATCAAGCAAGTGCGGGAATTGCACAAATTATGGCATGCAACTGCAAGCATTTTAGAAAATTAGATCCACTGAGTTTAATTTTGTATATGCCACATTGCTGTAACTTTTGAAAAAATTATTCAGTATTGAACTTTAAGCACAAGTATTGCAAATAATTTCTATAATTTACAATATAGTTGAGTAAATGTGTATGGGTGGGGTAGGGGTTTAGGTTGTAGCCGTGTTAGTCTAAGGACATAGGCAGACAAGGGTCCTTGGGTGAATTTAATATCTTTTATTAGACCAACCCAAATGGTTGGAGAATAGTTATTAAGCAAGCTTTTGGGTTCAAAAACCCTTCGTCAGGCTAAGGAAGTTACAGCAGTTGGTGTGTGCTCTTCCTGGATGGAATGAAAAGTAAAGAAGCCAGGGGCTGGGCTGGGCTGGGCTGGGGAGGCAGTTGCCAGGCAGATTATAATGTATCAAAAATCCAATGTCTATGTTCAGTCCATGATCTCTAGTATCCAGAAGGTTGATGAAATGGAGCTCATAGGCTTGTCTCTGGGAAGTGTTGTGTAAATTTCCTTTGAGGATCAGGACTGAGAGATTGGAGAGAGAGTGGCCCTCCTGTGAGAAATGTGCCCTCACCGGTAATGGATGGGGTACACATTATTTATAAATATACATATACGCATATCCATGTATATAAAATGAAGCTCGGTCAGTCACTGATTAGATATAATGTAGATTTATAACAAAAATCATGCATGTGCATTTCTTATTAAGAATGATGGTATGTTTAATGGAAAATACAAAATGGATACTGTTCTGACATACTTCTAATTTATCTATTTAAAACTCATTTTTTTATCATTGGAAATTGTAATTGGAAAATAAAACCTCACGGATATGTATGGTCCTCTCAGTCAGTTTTCTATAGGAAGCTTCTTTCCTACTCATATTTTGGAGCAGATATTGAAATCTAAATATATATTAACCAAACAGCCAACATCAGAACAAGAGCTGAAAACTCTCCCAGTGCTCACTGTATAAATAGGAGATTTCATTTTAGCAGTTGACTGGCACCTGATAATGATAACGAGGACTAACAGATTTACAGACAAGAGTGTGTGATAGATACTGTAACATCTAGTTTGTCATCTTGACAATGCATGGCAACGATAGCAGCTGTTATTGTACTATAATGCATTGCCTGCCATGTCTTGTTTAATTATAAACCATGCACAAATGTCTACATTCTCACTGATATGAATTTCATAAATGGAAAACGTCTATATGACAGCCCATGGCAATTGGTTAGTCTCAAGAGGCAGCAGGTGCTCTACCTGTTGCAGCCTCTTTTGACAGATTTGAGATCTAAAAGGAGGAAAGAGCATTTTTCAGTACAGTCCTCCTGAGCTGCCTCTTTGACTGTCAGATACTATGAGCAGAAGACAAAGAAAGCAGTTTGTGATGAAGCACCAGAGGTTTAGAAATAGAGGCAATGCAACCAATGGCCTAATGCTGGCTCAAGTGCTCAGTGTACAATTCATTCATAATCTGTGGTGTTCAGCAGAGGCCCAGTTTTGCTAGAGGTGTCCATTCACACTATTACTGTTGGAAGGAGGATGTAAAGATTTTTCTGGGTAAAGGAAATAAAGGAGAGAGCTGAAGGACACAACTATAGAAGGAATACAATCAAGAAAATACCAACTCAAATGCCTATGTTGGTCAAACAGAGTGAATTCTAGACAGCTCCCACTGACCTAGCAAAGTCATAAATATAAGACTGCTGTCTGTATCAGGATATGGGGTCATTCATATTTAAGCCTGACTGGCCATATGACAAAGCTCTGTGGGCGAAGAGAATAGGAGAGATGCTGTAATTCTGGCACTGCACTATCTCTGACCCTATGGGACAGTTGTTTCACATTATGAAGAACTGTTGTGAGAATATGGAATCAATATCTTGAATACATCATACTCAATCCATACTGAGGTCAGTGAACTTTATTAAAAAAAGGTGTTACACTAGCTACTTTCTCTATTAATTTCTATGCACTTTACACGTTGGTTTAATTTTTTTATTTTTCAGGCGCACTCTGTAAGACCAGATCAAAAAGCTCTAGACAGGTCTGTATCATTGACTTATTTATAAACACCAAGGACTTCAAGTATGGATTGATATGCTCCATGAAAGTTATTGACTTCATTTATTCAATGTCATTTGCACTACGAAATAACTGAACAGTTAAAATACAGGGTCACTTTATTGCTTGAACTGCAGTACATACATTGAAGTTCAGACATGAAAATCTGTCAATGATGCAGAGCTCATTGCTACCTAAAGGCACAAGGGACTCAACTCCTCAGTCCAATAGCCCCATAACCATCAATAAAAGCTTTTCTGCTATCTATTAGTGTGGGAAAAGGAGTGAGGCTGACTCAAAGCAGACTAGGGAAAAGGAAGGAAATAGATAAGTTCTACTGAAAATATAGCTCCTTAACATTCAACAATAGATTGAGACTCATTAGCTTGAGATTCTCAGTCAGCAAGCTAAAAAACCTCTCAATCTAATGTAAAAAAGAAAAAAATTCAAAATTCACAACCATTATAATAAACTCCAGAAATTAAAAAAAAAGTGCTCCTCTGGCCCATTTGGGTTTCATTTCTAAAGAATTGTCTTTGATCAGAGTTCACCAGCATTGTTTTACAAACCCCAAAATTTCACATGGCTCCAGAAGAGAGTCCTTAATAAACAAGCTGAGCAGTTTTAAAGAAAAAATGTAGGAAAGTGACTTATTATTGCTAGTTCTAAGCAGATTGACCAAGACAATCTTTCTCCCTAGATTTCCGATACACAGAGCACCTATAATAATGTTTCCTAAAAACTAAGCTAGAGTCTTTGTCCAGACTTCAGGCTGGAGTTCAAACAATTTAGCTTATCACAAAAATCAAGAAGTGCCTTTTTAATGTATGGAAACTGGAAACCTCCCCAGAGAGAAAAAAAGCAGGAAAATATGCTACTGGGTACTGCAAAACTCCCTAATGTATAGGAGAAAGGTACAATAAGAATAAATGTCTGCAAGTTAAGGCTAGGCAAAGAAAAATGACAAAATAAAATACATTGTTTTAACAGTGATGATTAATGGTCAATAGTTTGTTCCACTGAAGGTAGAGTCCTACATCTTTTGGAACTGTGTTCCGAATGGCAGCTGTCTTTCTTGAAAGGCACATTCCAAAAAGTTATTGGGATCAATACAGAAGTAGCTGCATCATGATCTGCCCTGTACTACTCAAGAGGTTGGACTTGATCATCCTAATAGACTTTTCTGGTCTTACAATCTGTGAATTTATTAACTTGCTGCTAACTCTGCATGGGTGCAGGCAAATCACTTTCCCAATGGCACCTTTACTTATGAGTTATATAAACTATATTTAAATAAATTATATATAAATGTATATATAATTATATATTATATTATATAAATTATATATATAATAAATACAGCTCATCAGACCCTCACCATTCACAATTTTAACATAGCTCAGATTACAGTTTGTCAACCATGTCTAGTATAGACCTTGCATCTTTGCCTCCTGGATGTGGAGCTTACTTTGGGCATTCAGGACAGGTAAAAATTACAATTATCATGCACTAAATACAGAGAAAGCGCTGTACAGCTGTAACCAAACAGATAGAGCACATAGAGTGCTGTAAAAATGGCGGATCCCACTCTAAGATAACCCTGGATAAATGTGGTATCAGACTTCAGCACTGTAGGTTAGAGCACTGTCAAGAATATCTGTATCAGATCCATCGTGACTCACGGTAGGTCAAATTCTGTCAGCAACTTATGGGTCTGTGCATCACCCCACTCACTCCCTCTCCTAGGGCAGAGGTCTAGCCTTGTCTAGAGCTCATCTGGTTTGCCCAAGTGCTGGGCTGGCCCTGCCCCTCAGCTGTCACTGGCAAGAGTCAGCAAAGCCTTTGTTCCTAGGCCTGCCTATGTCCTCCCTCCAGGTGGCATAGATCCGTCCACACAATGAAAACTGCTGATTACTGAATTTCTCTTATTGCATACTGTCATGGGTGCAGGTGAGCAAATACTGAATGTGGGTCACCTGCTATTTTGCCTCTGCTCACAGTTAACCTGTCTTTAGAACCAATTCATCTGCACTGATTTCTGGCAATGGGCAAGTTCCCTAATGGAAATAAAAAATATTTGAACATGGCCAAAATGTACATCTGTACACCTATGCATACTAACATGTAGCATCATTACTTTCTGACTTGTCTGGGGAAACTGAATGCATGTGTAAAATATAGACTGTGAGAAGCACAAAAGCCCTCCAAAGTTATAAGGGTGTAAAGAAAAGGTGGCTGAGTTGGGCCCCAAATATTTGGCATACCTTTTTTTCTTCAGAAGGAAGGCTTATGCCATGTGCTTGATTCTTATTCAATGTAGACTGACTTCCCCTCTTCTTGCTCAATGATCAGATAACCAGTAGATGATCAACTAAGTTGTTCTGTGTAGGGAGAATGTGACTGGGGGGACACTGAACCTCCAAGCTAGGTCAAGCAGAGACACATCTCTGGAATCTGTAGGACCACATGAGGTGTGGCCCCTTGAATTTTACAGCCTGGGTGGGGTGTGTGGTGTTGCCAGAATCATGGGACATCAACTGAAAGCCCCTAGACAATTCAGGAATCTGGAGCTAACCAGAGCAGTGGTGGCCAGGTGGCACAGATGTAGGGTCCTCAAGCCAATGAAGTGAGAATGAGAACAACAAGCCAAGAACTGTACCCTTGCATATCCGCCACTACTTCCATCCATCCATCCACCCTTCCAGCCTTCCCCCCACCACAGCCAAACCATCACCCATCCACGGACACGGAGACCCCATGGGCATTTCTGTGAACATGGATGAACCTACCCTATCTGTCACCACCAGTGAAGTCCGGGAACACAAGTGGCATTTCAGGGAAATAAAGTATCTGAAGCCATCATCATCTGGAGTGAGGAGGATATGTAGCACCAGCTTCAGATAGGGCACTAAATCAGAGATGCCTTCAAGTGTATTGCCCAGCAGATGCATGCACAGAGCCACAACAAAGACTGGAAGCAGTGTCTTGTCAAGACCATGATGACAAGGAGGCATAATTACCGTATGAGTGATGCTAGAAAATGGTCTGCTGCCAGAGGCAGAGCATATCCTTCTACAAGGACCTGTCCCAATTCCTTATCAAGAACAGGGCAGATGCCTCCCTTCCCCACCCATGGGACCAGAGGTGTTCCAGAGGAGTCACTCACAGGGACCCCACCAAATGAGAAGGCGGCACAGGAAGGCCTCAGGACACTGTTCCAAAACAGGGGCCATGGCTGTTCCAGAGTGAATCCTATCGCATGTTCCTGTTCCCACGTGACCATGATAGGAACTCAGGTACTGGGGGAAACTCAGAGCCCCTGCAGGAGGATGGGGGGGTGGGGGTAGGAAGGGGCAGCAGGGGAGCTGAGGCCACCACAGGCCACCCCTGTGGTCACAGCCCTCTTTCAGGCCATCCATTATGGCTGAGTGCAGCCCACCAGCCTGCTGGGCTAGGAGATTGCTGAGGCAGCTTCTGGCAGCAGATCCTGGCATCCTCCACTCATTCACACCTGCGCTGGGAGGTCCAGGGGGGAGCTCTTCTGCTCCCCATTGCTCCACTTGTGGCCCGAGTCCTGCTGTGGGGAAGTGGCTCAGCCTTGGTGGGGACAGGAAGCCAGTCTACAAAGCAACATATTTTTGCTGGAGTGGGACGGTTTAGGTAGGGGTTTTTGATGCATGATTCCAGGTATTAATATGCGAGAGCTTAGATTCTACGTAGGTGTGCCCTCAGGTGTCAACATCAGCAGTGGATGAATAGCGTACCTCAGATACCTAATACAGGGCTGAAGCTTCATTCATACTTCTGAAGTGTTTTGAGCTCCTTGGGAAAAGTGCTGTTTGATTTCCAAGGATTTACTGTAGATAGGAGAAGCACTGGCCTAGTTTGTCCATCCATGCTCTGCTCACAGAACAGATCCTCCACAAAGAAATACTCTGCTTTCCTGAGCTGTTTATGCATTTTTACATGAGGCAGTCATAGGTAAAAACAAGAAATAATCCTGGCACCATGGCCCAGAACCCTGTTAGGGTTATGGCCTTATAACCAGACAGGCTCCTGTTGTAATGTTCTCCTTCAGCCTCATGCCTTTGGTATTCTGTTCTACCCAGCTTCAAGACCCAGGGTAGAGAGTGCTTCCACTCAAACTGGCCTACAACCTGGTGTTTAGGGCAGTCTCCTAGGAGGTAGGAGATGAGAGATTTTTTTCAGGCCAAAATAGAAGCACCTAAGCAGTCTGATGGTTGATTTGGATTGCGTCTTGTGACTTTCGTACCTGGATTCTAGCCAATTCCTGCTGAGGTGCCTACCTGGTTGACTTGGATCTGGCCTTTCTCCTCCTTTTCCCTCCAACTGCCTGGAATTTAGGATTTTCCCCTCCCCTGCCCCTTTGCATTCAGTGGCTTCATAAACATAACAGAATCCAAACAACCCTTAGGGATGCAGGATAAGAACAGAAAGCCAGCCCAACTCCCTCTTTGTTGCATTGACTGCATTTCTAACAGGAAGAGAAAAAAGTAGCAGACCAGTGATGTGCAAAAAAGGGAACAGATTTGAGATTAAGTGGACGCATCTACGTGAGATGCTAAATACACAGCAGACTAATTCTACTGTACATTAGTGTGGCAGGCAAAAACCATGCTAATGTGCAGTAGAATTAGCCTAATGCACATTAGCATCACAAAAAAGCATGCGTCAGTGCTACTGCACAGTACTGCCCAATATGGTGCATTAACGGATGTGTAGACACGTCCAGAGACACCTTTTTTTTTTTACATTTTCCTTTTAGACTGCCAGCCTTCTGGGGCAGGCACCATGGCTTCATGTATGTCACTGTCGCATGGTTGGACTCCTTGAGTGTGGTGGGAACACAAATGAATCAGCTGCCAGAGCCAAATTGAGCTTAAAGTATGTTTGTGTTGTGTTATATTACACAGTATTTGAACCAGAATATAGGATTTTCACAAAAGATTAGTGGGTTTAGGTATCCAACCTAAGACATCTTCCAGGAACCTGACTCTGAGAGGATAGGTGCCCAGCACTTTCCCAAAATCAGGTGTCTCAAACTGAGCACCAAAAAGATAAAGCTCTTAGAATCACAAGTAAGTTCTAAAAAATCTAGGCCTCTCTGACAGTTCCTCCCTTGCTTTAATAGGTACATCAATGATCTAGGAGTCATAATAACCTTGGCAGTCTTATTTGGAACCAGCTTCTTTTACATTCATATATATTTAATTATATAGCATTTTATTTAATACTTAGACTTAATTAACTGAGAGTCAAACTTACAGAGCTTGACTATGATAGAGCTCTAGACAGATAGCTACATCAGTGCATCCCAGCTCTGAGCTATAAATATCAGGCTATCTGTGTTCTCTGATTCAGAGATCTCAGACCTGTATTCCAGCTACCTAATTACACTGATGAGTGCCTCTGCAGCCCAGGAGGTGGGGCGAGTGGGGACAGGCAGAGCCCAGGCACAGGGGGACAGGAGCAGCACGGTGCAGCCCCAGGAATGGCACCCCTCCTCCTGCCTCTTCCCTAGTCCCAGCCTCACTCCCTCACTGCCTGGGAATGTATCCCTACCTGTTAGGGCTGTCCAAAGCTCCAGTAGCCGATTTGGTGGCTGAATCTCCAAATCCGAATTGGCCGAACCAAATTGGGACAGTAATTCAAATCACTGAATCTAATCAATGTCCCTTGAATCGGCCGAATCCAAATTCACATTGAATACTTGCTGCTTGACACAGGCTTATCAGGCAGTGCTAACCTACAGTGGAGTTAATTCATTCAGTCTGGCCTAATAGTTCCACATGTGTAGATGGTGATGGTTTACTGCAGAGCTAATTAGGAAACTGCAGTAAGCATCTTGTGTGGATGCCCCCAGTGTATATCTTTCCCTATGTCTGCAGGTACTTTGTAGAGATCATGTTTTATTTAATTTATTCTGTAGAGATCATTTCATATTGAAAAATATTTTTTGGATACTGTGATGAGGCATGAGTTTGACAACAGCATATGAACCAGTTCAAGAAGAGCTAGTAAAATTGCATACTGGACAAAGAAAGTTCTAGAATCCTTTAATAAATGACCATTCATTCTCTGGGCTTAGGTGCAAGGCAAATATTGAGTAATTCAGCCTTGTCAGGACTACAACACTCTTGTTCATGCCCAGAAGGAAAACTAAATTCAACTTTAATGGTGAACATTGGAAAACCTATGTCATTTAGGTGCCTCCAGAATTATGTGTAGTCTGAGCAGGGATGTTCAGGATTGCAAATTCAGCCTAAATTCCATCTAAGTATTTTTTTTTTTTTTGTGCATATGGATTTTGCACCTTACAGGTCTCTTCCCTTTTGCAGAATAGGTTAATTTTTTCCATTATACTTAGGAGATTAATGAGTCTGAAGGAGATCACATGATGAAGAAGTGGGGGCCTCCATGATGTAGCAGTTGGCCATGGGCTGCCTCTTATCTTCTAGGAATTTTCTCAACTAAATGTTTTTCCCCATTAGAAAATTTTATATCAAAAATGAAACTTTTTGCACCAGAATGTTCAGTTTAGAATGTTTTGACTCAAAACAGGAGGATGGCAGGGCATTTGGAAAAAAGTTCGGAAATTGTCAACAGATTTTTTTCAGTATTTTCAAAATGAAATACTGGAAAGCTAGAATTAAAAATCACCCCTTGTTTTACAATGTAAGCTAACTGGAGTAAGAATAAAAATGCAGTAAAAAATATCAGAGCTTAATATTTGGTTAATTTGAAAACATTTTCACTGACCCAAACTGAATTCTTTTAATATTTTTTGGTGTACAGAAATGTCAGTTTTTCTTCTTTGTTCAAGATCTGAAAACCTTGTAGCAACTCAGCAATTCTACAGGATAGGGCAACTGTTTCCTTCCCCATTGTACTCTTTCAGTCCACCACTGACATGCTGCATGACCTTCAGCCAGTCTTTTAACATCTCTTTTGTGCAGGGGATTATCAAGCCCAAAAGTACCTCATTCTTGTTCTGTGAGTTAGGTTTAAATAGTAACTGGAGAGAGCTGTATACACTAGCTTCCAAAATGATCAAATGAAGTTATTTGAATCTTGGGTGGAAAAAAATATCAGGAGTTTCTGGTTAAGATAATTAAAAATAGGCATAGAAAGTTAACCTCCTAAATCCTGTGTAGATGTCTACAGTGCTAATACTGTTTCCAGAAGTGCTCCAGCCAGTATGGACCTTTGCTGCCAGGTAACTAAATGACATGGATCAGCTCACCCAGAGAGTCTGTGGCAGGTTGAGGCACCAAACCCAGTCCTCCTGAGTCCCAGCCCCATACTTATGAACACTCATCCCATATAAGGAGGAGCCCCCACTCATCCCATATAAGGAGGAAGAAAAGAATAAGAATGACTTTTTTTATATTTGGCATTTCTTAAAAGAAAAAATCCTGTTTAAAATAAATAAATACAGACTCCAGAAATACAACCCCCAAATTCATCTGTTCACCTCAGCCAGCAGTGGACAGATGGCAACTGCATTAGTAGAAAGTTATCACACTGCTTTATTAGTAAAATGAAAGACATTTGGATGGTGATCACCATTATGAGCACTTTCACAAGCTCTGGAAATCATAATGCGCTTTCAAAGAGCAGTTGGCTCTGGATGCTAATCTGAAATGGATGTGTTAACTTATTCACCCAAGAGCCAGAACAGTCTGTCACTGAATTTCTAACAGGGACTTTGACTACAGATAACTAGGCCTTCTGAAAGAGAAACTAATTTAAAAATAAATTGCCCTTGCATTTCTCCTCATGTATTTTTGTGGTTGGTAATGTTCCTGAAACATTTTGTTTTTAGGTCTGGAGCTTAAGGAAGAGGTTCATATCCTTTTTTTCTTCTTCTTTTAATTCCACTTTGCAAGCAAAAAACATTGTTTCACCTCAAACACCAACATTCTTTTCTGTCCATATTTGGTGTGAATTTAATCTTGCAACTATTAGAGCCCTGGCAGGTCAAACCACTAAAAACAAACAATGTCCCTTTCCCAGTTATTTATAATTGCACAATATATTACAATTTCCTTCCCTGCCTAGGGATTCAGAAATTGCAAAATATGCTCTCCTTGCATTTCACTTAATCCTTTTATTTCAAGGCAAGGGAATTCTTGCAGGTCAATCTAGTGTATAACATAAACATGCTTAACATGAAATAACATAATTCACAGTAGAAACTGAAGAAACCAGTAGGTGGAGCCATGTCAGTTTCCTATGTTGTGTTACTGTCAAGACCAGAATTATTTCCCCTTCTGTGCTTCATTTGAACTGGCTCCGGCATTTTTGTCATGCACATATTTTTCATAGGGACAAAAACCACCTGGCTTTTCCTGAAGAATCTTTAATCATATCTCACCATTATCACTGAGGTTATATTTAGTTGTGGCAGAGAATATTTCTGTAGGAAACAAGCTAGGAATTTCAGACTGACAAATGTCAGAGACCTAAATATTCACTTCCAAGATTGTCCTAGCAAACATTGCTCCCTCACAGCTCCACCGTGATGCCGCATGCATGAGGGAATACCATAAGGTAACCCAAACCTCCCAATCAACAAGGATATCACCATGCCACCACCAAATAGGCTCTAATCTAGAAAACCCTTCTGGAAATATGCCAAGAAGCTCTGTGATGATAACAAGAGCATCGAAGAACAATGGAGGGAAGCCTGAGCAAATAGCAACCTGCTGCAGAAATATATCATCAGTGACCCTACAATCCCCCAGCCAGGATTTAACCTACCAAGAAAGATTTGGTCCTCCTTGAATCACATTTGGACACTTCAAGGAAAATGTGGAAACCCACTCCATAAATGGAAAATCCAAGAGACTCCAGGTTGTGGTTGTGGTGCAGTTTTTCAGATGGTGCAATACATTGTGAACGATTGCCCAATTAGATCATTTAATGGCAATCTAAAATCAATCCATGCAGCTCCTCCTGAAACAGTCTCATGGTTATCACATTTAGATATTAATCTATGAATGTTGTAATCCTAAAATGTCATACAAAAGAGAGATAGACCATCAAGACTGGCTTTCTAGCCTATTATGCTCATATGGCACCAAATCATGACTGATGTGTAATGCCTTAAAATCGCATAGAACTGTGGTGTGCTGTATGTCATGATGACATCTTATGCACACATGTCTGCATATGTATGTGGAGGCAAGGCCCCTGAACTAAATTCAGAAGCAGATAATACATTTTCAGAGGTGCTAAATAGCATCCATTCCCACTGAGGTCACCTTGTCATATCCCTTTTGGGACACTACCCACTAATTCATCTTCTCCTGGATGCCTGCTAAAGCCAATGCAACCTCCACCAGCTGCTTGGTTTTGAAAAGCCACCTACCAGAGAAATGTTCTACTCTAGCTGGTTCCCAAACTGGAATTACCTTCAGCAAAAATGGAACAGTTCTAGGGGCAAGGCAAACAATATCCAGTTATGGGAAAGTGACAGGACCATGGTTTGTTATTTATTGACAAGCCAAGGCTAGAGACAGAGGAAAAGGAAGGAGGATTTTGGCACAAGAAAAGCTGTGGTGGACCCAGCATACTGTACTCCCCAAATGCACCATGGTTGCTTCAGCAAACCCTGCTGTGCCTGCATTGAACTAAGTCATTGTGCAGCTGCAGCAGGGGTCATGCTGGGATGCAGAACTTTTGTGTGGCCATCGCCTGTTCCTGCTGCCCTGGCTTGTGGGCTGGGCTGGGCTGGGGATAAGGTAGGGGATTAAGTGCAGAAGGAGGGCTGCTAGTTCTGCTGGCATCATTTATCATCATAAGGGGTGTGGCTGGACAGGAAGTGAGCCTGTTTATTTCTCTCCCCTGACTCTACTCCAGCCTGATGCCATATTGGGCTTTTCTACAGTGTGATCAGCTGTACCTTTTTGAAATGGCCATTGCTGAATGCCCAGTGTCTCTGACCATCACCAAGAGAGAACTTTACCTCTTCAACATGTGATGGGGAATTAGAGGGGCCAGAGATCCATATTTATAGTGATCTGGGGGCTATAAGCAACAAAGGCCTTACTGTCTCTTAGACTAAAGGAATAGGGTTGAGTGTGTGGGGTATAAAAGCCAAGAGCGATGCAGATTTATCACCTAAAAGAATTAGGCAGAGACAAGCAGCTCATTCCACACAGCTCTCTAATTAGCTTTCAGATCACAGTTACTTCTGGTAATTACCAATTTTGGCCTCAATCCTAACAATAATCTTCCTAAGAAGCCTGTACTCACCCACGTCCAGTTCCACTGAAGTCAACAAAGTTCACAGTAATGTGATAGATGCCTGTAACAAACTATCTGAAGTTGGTAAAGCAGGATCTTCCACTTCCAACGTGCAGGACCTGTCTCACAAGAAAAGAATGAGGGGACGTCCAATGAAACAGAAAGGAGAAAAATGAAAACAAAGAGAAGGTGATATTTTTCCATCCAAGACCGATTTAGACCCCAAAACTCATGGCTACTGGATCGCATGGTGACCAAGGATATGGCATGATTCGAAGAGGAATTGGATGCTACACAGATAAAATGATCATCAAGAGTTGCTAACATAATTTTGGAAGGCACATGAAACCGTTATTAAAATACAAACTATAAACACTAATTGCAGGGATAATGATGAGATGTTTATGAGTACAGTTTATCCCTTCCCACCTATGACAAGGTTTCTTCAACCTTTCTCTGAAACATTTGTTGCTGGCCCTAGTTGGAGACTGGACCAGACCACTCCAGTAGCCTACCTGACAGTTCCTAATGCTTTTGCACAGGTGAATTAGACAGTAAAACCAGGGCCTACATTCTGGTTATCTTCCTCCTGGAGTCCATTGCAAATCTCCTATTCACTGTCATAGGTCCCTACACTGCCTCTGAACTAGTGAACAAGCATCACATGTATTAACACCAAAACTATAAGCCAATCAGTCCTCACAACAGCAAATTTACTGAAGGTAAAACATGCCAGATCCTGATACATTACGGATTTGCTTACTTTTTCTTTATTCCTCATAGGCACAGGATAATTTAATACTTTGGATAAAATGTCAGTACTAAATCAAATACCCTTCCCTCACTGTGCCATAGAGCATCTCAGTGATTGACAGGCAGCCAGACAGATATACCTTTCTATTCATAGCAACAACCTGCTACTTTTTATTTGTGCATGATTAGGAAATGAAAAGCTGCTGATTTTCAGGTTAATTGTTGTATGATGCAGGCTAAAACTGACTCTTGGAAAGTTTAAAAAAAAATCACAAAGAGCCGTCTGAAGAAGGGAAAAAGACAAATATTTATGGTGGAAAAAGTATCCTTTGATGATGTAAAAGTTTTGGAGCTCATCTACCAGTACGAGAGGTTTCTGCCAGAAATGCTGTCATAGTCTGCACTTACCACAGGAAACCCACCAGAGCTCCTATGCACTCACATGACTTCCGTGCAGTGGCTGGGTCAACAGGACAGTGCATGTTAGGAGGTACCAGCTCCTGAAGGGGCCACAGCAGCTGATAGAAAGCACAGGCACATCTGCCTGAACCTTCTGTTGACTGCTGGGTATCAGAAGTCTCTCATTGCTCTCACACAAAGAGGCATTCTGTGAGCATTCACGACTCTTCCAGCAAAATTATGTAGCGTAGACTAGGTTTTGTTTCCAGGTCCTTAGCTTTTTTCATTATATAAAAGATGAAAAAGCATTATATCCTAGAAATGGCTGCATTTTCAACAGCATCTCAAGTGGCTTCCCATACAGCACGAATTTGTATTTTACTTTTTTTGAGTTTGCGTAAAGTGCTTTTGGAACAGTTTGTGAAACAGCACCATAGACGATATCACTGTAGCTGGAACAAATTTCTGATGCCTCATTAATTCCAATTAGGTGATCCATTTTTGTTAAACCAGGTTGTAAAACATGTATTGTCAAGTGCCAAAAATTACCTTCCATAGCACTTGAATGTGTCTGAACACACTTAACACCTCAGCAATGCTGAGAACATGCAAAAAAAAAAGTACCTAACTACAGAGGTGTCATCTGAATGCAGAATATGTTAGTTCAAGGTGTTTGGAGCATACCTGCATGGTATGAATTAATTGTTTCAGTTAAGACATATCACACATTACTGACTTATAGTTATGCCTCCACATAAAAAAAAAAAAATTACAGAACACTTCCCACTAAGTAAAAAATCAGTGGGGGATCACAATTGCCTATGCCACTGGATTAGCTTTGCTTTCCAATAGATTTAATGTTGCTTGTGGTAAAAAATGGTCTTGTCTACATTAGGGCTCAGTGATATCAATATTGGCTCAGTTAGAACAGCAAGAATTGTTTTATAAAATTCACCAATCTCGTTCTATGAACCAGTGAAACTGCTAAATATGTTTTATATGGACTGAAGTCACGGGATGCTGAGTGGTTCTAATTCACACTGAAGCCAGTGGGGGTGCAGATTCTTAGCTTCTCTCACAAGCAGACCTAAAAATGAGTAACAGTAAGAGCTAGATCCAATAAAAAAATTAGGTGCAGCAGAACCTAGCTTCTACTGGCTTGGCCCCCAGCATGGATTCATGAAACTGGGATGCTAAACAGCTAATGAGCAGGAACTGGGCACCTCAGAAGAGCAATCCAAAATCCTGCTTACTGATGGGTGTCACCTTGAAATAGCCAATGGGAAACACTGAAAACAGGGATAGGTCTGAAGTCCCACTCCTTCTCAAGTGAAGGCCAATTCTTCCATCCACTTGGGGTCCAGAGGCTAGAGTCCTCTCTTGAGAGTAATCACCTATGACTGCCACATGAAGAAAGGGGGCAGGGATCACCTATTTCTTTTTCAAACATGGCCAACCAGCCCTCTTCCCCCTGACAACCTTGATTTAAAGGCCCATATCTTAGAGGATTCAAATAATAAGCGGGAGTCCAGAAGGTGTTCAACCCCACAGCTCTCATCTCCAGGGGGACATTTAACAGGAGGCACTTAGTGAGTTTTAAGTGTTAAGAGGGGTAGTTCAGTTTTAGTAGGGTTACCACACATCCAGGTTTTCTCAAACATGTCCTCTTTTTGGGTCCTCCCATCTCTGCTTGGGTGGTTTTTAAAAATATCAGCAAATATCCAGGATCTTGCTCTGCTTCTGCTTTCCTGGCACTTCCCAGCTTGCCCCAGCACGGAGCTGCTTGGGGCTGGGGGCACAAGGGAAGTTGATTGAAGGCCGGGGCATCACATGCTGTAGGCAGGTAAGTTTGTATATGTGTGTGTGCGTGCGTGTGTGTGCACCTGCCACTGCTGAGGCTGCAGCAGGGAAGGAAAGTGGGGGAAGGGGGCTTCTTTGGGGGCAGTAGGCAGCTGCATGGGCAGCAGGGATGAGGGGGGAGGGGGCTGCATGTCAGGAATGAGGGGCACCAGCAGGCCTGGGGGTGGCTGGGGATGGTGGGTCGGGATTGAGGGGTATCAGCTGGGACAAGGGGGCTGCAGGTTGGGACTGAGGGGCACAAACACGGTCTCAGGGGACAGGGTACTGTGAGACAAGAGTGAGGGGCAACAGCAGGGCTGGGAGGGGCTGTGGCTTGCACGGGCATATCACTGCTGTTCCCCTCACAGTCATATACCCCTCACCCCCTTCCCCCCCTCCACAGGTGTCCTCTTTGTTGAAACTGAAAATATGGTAATCCTAGTTATAGGCACGTAAGTACAGAGAAAAAATTTTGCACTGTAGGAAACACAGGAAGGGATATAGCCCTGAGGCCCAGGAGAGCTGTGGCACTGATTTCATTGAGAACTGGAGTAGGCTCAAGACAGAGCATTTGTTAACTGGTAGCCATGAGTTGAGTGACTGAAATCTTTCTTGGGTGGGTTTACTGTAGGCACTGCCTGAACCAAACCAGTCATATAAATTCTGTCATAATCTCCAGAAGTTCCTTTATCATGCAGACACTTACACATGTGGTATCTAAGCTTTCAGGGCTGGAAGTTCTAATTCATCCACCATGCAAATGAGATCATAGTCTCATTCAGGGAAGGGGGGGGGGGGGCACAAGAAGAGCAGAAGGATAAGTATTTAGTCATAGACTGCAGCATTCTCAAATAATTAATGTGTGGAGACTTACTCTTTCCCTTCCTACCATGTCTCTGAATAATAAAGAGCCCACATTCAAATTCCTTTCTACATCTTTGCAAATAAACCAAAACCCAGCTATGTTTGCCGTCCAGCCAAGCAGTTGCAGCAGCAATGAAGGAATAAGAGGAAAAGAATGTGTGTGTCATACTGTTTTCCCTGATTCTTATTGCCACTCTGAACTTCAAGACCTGCAGGATTGCGTGGGCAACATGTCTCTCAGCTACCTCTGCGATTCAAGGATAAGCCTGCATCATCTCTCCATTTTGGAGCACTGCTTAAGACTTGTTTTCTGCTGCTATATTTCAGTAATATCTGTAATATCATCACACAGACCCCTCAACGTTTGTTTATCTGTGGGTGCTAATCTTAAGCATGTACTCATGAGCACATTAAAACACTTTAATATACCACTTTTGAGGTTGATACATTACTTTTTTAACATGGGAAGGTGGAGATGTAGCTGAAATATATAGGCTGTGTCTATAGTCTAGTTATGGGGGTGGGTGGGCTGTGGGAATGTGCATTGTTTACTATCACATTTTTCACAACTGGAGTAACTCCTGCAGCTACAGACCTTCTTAGTAAGCATCAGGGAATAGAAACTCTACTCTCAATACTCTGTGGTTACGTGAACTCTACAAACAGGAATAACTGCAGCAAGGGTAGGCATACCTGAAACAGCTATAATCTATTTAGCCTGGGTAAGAGTAGCAGTCACACAGGTGGGAGCTGACCGCTGGGTCCTGTTAGTTGCAATATCACATAATTCTTGATAGAATCAACTCCAGAGACAGTATCTGATATAATGTTAAAACAAGAACATTTAGATAGCACAAAGAGAAAAAGAGAAACCATAGTGTTGTGGGAGTAGTAGAAGTTGTTGTGATCAGGGATTACATGCTTACATGTTTTAATAATAGACCAGAAACACAGGATAGAGAAATTGCTTTGCTATCAAGTATCATCACACATCTCCCTCCACTCTCACATCTGGAAGTTGACTGTAGTATACATACAGACTTCATTAGGTATAAATATGAAGGTAAAGCAATTTATATGAACCTTTTTGGAGCCTGATTTTTTATTATCTTCTTGTAGATCAAATGGACATCTGTCCATATTTCTCATTCATATTTGCCAATGATAATGGGTAACTTTCTCTAGTAACCTTAGAAACATACCACAATATAAACAGGAGGAGCTTGTCTATACAAAAACAAATGGATAGGAGAATGTATTGTTCAGAAAAGTAAAATACCATTGCCCCAGATAGGAAGAAACAAAAGTGAAATACCATTGCCCCAGATAGGAAGAAACAAAAGTAAAATACCATTGCCCCAGATAGGAAGAAACAAAATATATGAATGCTAAACTTCTGTAGCTTGTTAATGACATTGTAACATTCAATATTGGCAACTAACAGATGGCAGCAAAAAATCCAGAAAGGTAGACTTTTAATAAGGAAGAGGATTTTTCAGTCTAATAGACAGTAAGGGACTTATAAGACTCCAGCTGTAATTCAAGTACTCAAATGCAGCAAAGAGAAAAGAAAAAGGCGAAGATATTAATTACCAATGCGGGGGGGGGGGGGGCGGGGCAGGGAGCTTTTCTAAAGCTTCAAAGTGAACATAAGAGCCTGCACGAAGACACTACTCATCTGGATATGTGCATTTTCTACATATCAAGAAGCATCTGTGGATGCATATATTTTTGTATCTTTAAAATATTTGTATGCAAATGTGGTTTCTGCAGACCTATGAGTATGCAAGAACATTTGCTTGGCTGCATTGTTATTTGGTTTGACTTTGAGAGGGTATTTTCCAAATTGTAGCTGTAAACTATGTAGTTAACAGGAGTTGGAGGCTTACATAAGGTGTGATGGTTATGAAGGTGACATATTGATATTTTAGTGCCAAGAGACCTTTCTCAAAAATTGGGGTCTAGTGCTATGCACTGTACATACACATAATGATAATAGTAACCCAGAACTCTTATAAAATGCTTTTCACCTATTTGTCACAAAGGCTAGGGACAGACATTCAGAAAGCCTGAGCCTGAATTGATTCAGCCTTTGCAGGTTACTTTAACCTGGCTAAGCTGAACCAGTTTGTAACCAGACAGAAATTTCCTCTGGACTGAGGAAATTCAGGCATATTTCAGCAGTGGCTCAGGCTAGAAGCCAGGGGGCGCTAGAGCAGCCCTCCCTCCCTTACACAGTGTGGGGTGTGGCCAGGCCCCGGCAGGACCTCTGATTATGGAGGTCTGCCTACACCATCCCAGGCTTTTCCCTGCTGGCTGCTCAAGGGGTGGGAGTGTTGCCAGGCCCCAACCCCTCGCTAGCACTCTGAGGCAAGGTGGGGTGTGCAATGCATACATCGGTTGATGATATGGAGCTTTTCAATCTCCCTCTCCCTGCTTCTTTATATTGTCTGCAGCAAACTGACAGGTGAGCAAGCCAGCAAGGGGCTGATAACAGTGATTATCACCTCCTCAGGGAGACAATAGGCTCTCTCCATTAATTCAAACTCTTCTTAATAGGGGTGTGAGAAGCTTCAGTCTCCGAGTCGATCTGGAGGCCGAATCACCACACCCAAATCGAAGGAGGAGAAGAAAAAACCCTCTGAATCAATGTGGAGCCTCCAAATCAATTTGGAAAAGATTAGGAAAAAGATTCGGAAGGCATTCTTTTAGGGGAAAAGAAACTGAGAAGGGGAAGCGGGGGGGAGACTGACATCTGTAGCTGGCCAGTGACTGTGATCTTTCCCTGAGTCTCCTTCTAATCACAGTGCTTTGGGGGAGGAATGTAGAAACAGCTACCATCCTTGCAATTTTCATCCTGCTGCGTCTTAATACACAACCAAAGTCACACATGTAATAAGTTTTGCTTTAAACAGTTTGAGGTTCAGTTTCCCAGAAACCCCTCTACTAATATACTTGAAACTTGGCAGGCCTCATGCCCTCAGAAGGGACTAACATCCCTGGTAGTTTCATCCAAATCTGCCTTAACACACACATATGACATGAGTTTTGCTTTCAGCAGTTTTTAGTGCAGGTTCCTAGAAACCCCCACACCTACCCCCTTGAAACTTGGCAAGCTTTATACCCTCAGAAGGGTCTACCATCCCTGGGGTCCGTGCTGTGGGAGATGGGAGGGGGGGGGGATTCCTGCTTAAGCAGTGAGCAGTGAGGGGGGTTGGGGTGAAGGGCTGAGGGAAGCCAGGCAGACACTTGCAATCTCTATCAGAGCTCCAGCCAGGGAGCAGAGAGGAGGGGCCAGCCCTGCTGTGTAGCAGAGAGCCCTGCCCAGCCCAGAGAGCATGCCAGGATGCTGGGGTTGTCTGGTTTATCTTAAGCCAGCAACGGGTCTGGGACAAACATTGCACAAACTGATTTGACCCAAATCAGTTAAGTCTGATACTACATTCAACCAGGTTTATCTCAAACCAGTTTCAGCCATTTTCAAACTGGTTTACGTGCACTGAACATCTGTTCTGTTATAGGTTTAAACCAGTTTCTGATCACTTAAACCAGTTTGTGTGTAATGTCTGTCCTTAGCCAAAGGGTTTTTGAAAGGAAATCAGCATACTTTTTCCTCATCTTATGGAAGGGAGACTTGAGGCATGGGAAAGCAAAATGAGGCTTCATGGCAGATTTTCAACAGAGGTAGGAATGGAGGCTGGACCTCCTGAGTTGTAGTACATATCTCCTAGTGCTCTATCCACTGACTAGGCCATCCTGTTTTTAACAACACACAAGCATAAGCAAGCATTACCCAGGACTGGCTTTGGTGGGAGTGGGAGACAATTCTCATGCTCTGCACACACACAAAACCTATTTGAACCTGATGGCTTCTGTGCTGACAGGAGCAGCTGCGCTGCCTCTCGTGATTTGATGAGATCTGTGAGTCTATAGCATGCTTTCTCAGAACAGAGGACCTACAGCCTGAAACGTATTTATTCTTTCTTGCTGTGAGCAGGTTCCCCCACTCCCAGTAGTCTTGCAGGACTCCTGAACCTATTCAATACTAATAAGAGAGCTTCTCTCCATAGGCATAAACAGCAAAAGGCAACAAGCAGTGGCTCAGCCTTCAACAAAGAGA
The DNA here is from genome assembly GCF_030867095.1 of Alligator mississippiensis. Classification (NCBI taxonomy): domain Eukaryota; kingdom Metazoa; phylum Chordata; order Crocodylia; family Alligatoridae; genus Alligator; species Alligator mississippiensis. Next base: position 139,522,221 of record NC_081825.1, on the reverse strand, counting down.
TGGACAGGGTGGAAACAAAGGTGTGGTCTGTAAACAACACCTCCTGCCCTAGTTTGTGTGTGTGTGTAGGGGAGAGGATGGAGAGACAAGATAATTGCTCTGCTCCTGGAATGGGTTACCCTGGAGCTTATTGGGTACTGTATGGAGCAATCCTTTTAAATAACTAGCGTGTCCCTTTCATCTTGCTTTCAGAATGATTTTTCCTTAGGCTCTGGAGGCTGTAGTAGTCACAGGAAAGTCTCTATATTCCTGATTTCGTAAACTGAAATATAACATTTGTTCCCACCAGCATTCACTTTGATCTCTGTATCCAGAGATAATACTATTGACATTTTGCCTCTTCTTTTGTTCTTACCCTGCTAAGCTGCAGCTGGAATTCACAGACTGCTCCACTGAGGCACATGGGCACTTCCCAGGTTTAAAAACTTTTCTTCCTGTGTCTTAAGAAACCTGTCCAATATGACAGGGAGGGAATTGTGATTGCTCATTACCCCTGTCACTAAGATTGGTCAGAAAATTTTTATCCAGAAAATATTCTATTACAGAATATCCTTTTCATCAAAGCTAATGTTTTCCTTTCCTGTCTGTATTTTACTGGCAAAAAATCCTGGAAAAAAAATCAAAATGAAAGATCATTTGTGTCAGAAAATTTCATGGGAGAAAAAAATTGAAATTCCAGGTAAGAAGCCTGGCCCATAGGGAATGTGGTGACATGTAGCTCAAGTTAGAACCCCTGTGAGGTACTACATTGGCTCACATGAATACTGAGACTAACATTGACCTCCCATGAAACAAATATCTTTTGGTTTCTTTTCTAGACGTTGTCAAACTGTATTTTTCACTTTAAAAAAATTGATAGAAAATTCCCAGACCAGATTTACTAGGAAATGTACTCCAGGAAGTGTCTTGTTCCCATATTTATATAAAGCAGGGGTGTGGTGATGCAGGAAGCCAGGTAAAACTACTGTATGTGCAGAGCTGAAGATATTTCAGGTTTATCAGAGACTCCTAATATAGAAAGTGTGTGCACACATGCCACAGCCCATACCAGCCTAACTATACTGTAAGTAAGCCTGGGGACAATTTTACCTGGAGGCAGCACCAACCTGGTTGAGGTAAGTTGAGGCACCACCAACAGCAGTTCTCAACTGGGGACATTGCCACATTCAGAAAAGTAGTGGAGAGTACTATGACTCTGAACAGGTTGAAAACTACTGATTTATTACAAGATGCATAATGTAAACTCTATAGCTATATAGCTACAATAAAAAGGAAATACGACTACAGCAGCAGATACAAGAGCTCAGTTTTCTGTTCTCCAGCACATTTCAATTACACCTGTGCTAAGCTCTTTATTTTTATCCCTGAGGACCGTATTTTGGGTCTCTGTATGTTATGCTAAAGTACACAGGTCAGTGGCATGCTTGCTTGTTCAATGTATTGACATTATTGATTTAAAATAAATGATTAGACTAGTTAGGAAATTATTCTCAGCATGCTTCTCAGCATGCCTTCCCCCCTGAAAAAAAAAAAAAAAAAAAAAAAAAAGAAACAATTTCTCCCCGCTTCTTTTAAGACTATGAAGAACATGTCAGCTTGCAACAGTCACACTGGGCAGAAAGGGCCAAAATATGAGATGGGATTTAGAGTACCCAACAAGGCCTCTTGTGAGATGCTTGAAAACTGAAAAAGTTACTGCAGCCCTGATACAAACAAAACAGTTGAAACCTGCCAATCATTCTCTATAGCTTGAGCTCAAGTGGTGCCCTCCAGAAGAAGTCAGCTTCTTTCTTCCTTCATTTTTTTTACCTGGAGAATGCTGGAGCACAAGAAAGTAGCTTTGCTGTCTCCCTGCAGCGGTAACATTTCAGGGAAGCAATCATTAACACCTTGCTACGGTGGAACTTGGTGGCAAGGGGCACGTGGGACATCTGACAATTGCTCTAGGAGGTCTGACTGCTAATTTGCCACAAGCATCACTAGAAGAGAGCCAGAAGAAAATAGGAACAAGACATTTTGACAGGGGGACTACAGTGCTATTACACTGGGGTGGTTAGGTTTGTGAAAAGTGGCTGCAGCTGATGTGCAAAATGAGCTATAAATGAAGTGAGCAGATGTGCTCAAGAGCATCTGAGTTCTCCAGGCCAGCTCTTCAGCTGTTGCACCATAGTGGGACTCTGCAGAAGGCAGTAGGCTATGCTAACTTTATGCCAGCTACAGATCTACCCCACTGCATCTGTCAACCATATACAGATGACATTAGCTTAAAAGATCTCGCTGATACATTCAGCCTAAACATGTCCCTTGGCTGCGCAACAATGGAAACAAATTATATTTTGCAATAACAGAGAGAACCTTCTATTAACATTTCCCTGTTCTTGGATCTATGCAGCATTCCAAATGCAGCTCCGACTGACAAACTTGCATTTGACAGAAAAGCATCTTGAGATACAGAGACTATTGAACACTATTCATTATAGACAAGCAAGCTGAACGACTTTCCAAGCTATTACTTGTGATGATGATGATTCAGACAAGACAAAAAGTAATCATAGTTACAAATTCCCCTTCAATTGCTGTCAATGCCTGTCACAGGAATGCTCTGGGTAATAGCCTTCAAAGATAACTTTTACATCTGAGTTGGAAACAAAACCGGTAAAATCAGGCAATGCACAGTTGCAATTCCCTTCTAATACGAAGGGAGGGGGAAAAGGGAACAAAAAAGGGAGGTGCAGCATAGTCCACAGGGGAGGACAGCTTTCTAGAAGCCATACCTGATTCTAGTCCAACCTCTGCCATGACTGTTACCTAGTGAAGGTCTTCTTACTCCTCTGCGCTTTGGTTTCCCATGTAGTATGGCCTTACAATTGTCTTGTGGTAACTCTTTAATGCCACACCCAGGCTGAAGCCCACGGTAGTAGTGTGGTACAAACATAGCATATCATTGTCTCCACCCCATGAAGTGAGAGAGGCAGGACAAAACAAAGAGAAGAGATAAGTATGTAGGCTGCTGTGGGAAAAGGACATAGGCAAAGAAATGCAAGACAAGACTAGGCTGGATTTAAATGCAAGTGCTTTGGGGCAGGTGCACGCCCTACCTATGTTTTGCATTGCATTGTAAGTGCTCTTTAACCCTAGCTAAGGGTCTCTACAGTTCTACTGGTACAAACAATCCAAATAAACCCAAAAAGGAGAAATGTGAAGCCACCACAGTTAGATTACAAAACTGTTTCAAGACAGCTAGGGATGAAAATGTCAAGTGAAAAATTCACTGCAATTCAATAAAAATCACTGTTTCCAAATTCTGAAGGAGATGCATTGCTTACTGAAATGAATTCCTCAAAAGAAGACCCCTCTGACCGTGTATTCTGCAACACTCCTTGTTTTGGGGTTTCATCCAAATCCACAAGGCAAACTGACACTCAGGAAATGTTGCTCGTGGTACAGCCTAATGGTTCTTTAAGTGTGGTGGGTCACAGAATTCTTGATCATCACATGAACACTTGTCACAAACCCAAGGTCTTCCAAGATACAGAAAGAAGGTTGCTGAGTTTTTATGAAATTTTGAGGTTGCCAGGAAAGAATTTTTCAGGAAACTGACACAATTCTATTTCTAGAGATTGGTGAAGCAGGCACCATATGAAGATGAGGAATGTAAGGGCATAGGAAATATCATGAGGGACTGACTAATGAGGTATCTAGTTCAGCATCCTGCCCCTTAAAGTGGCCAGTACTGTGTTGCTTTTGAATGTAATTGAACACCTCTTTACCTTGGTATTTTACCAAAAGTGGTGCATTCAGTAGCACAATGTGGGGTGCAGAAACAGGGCGTGCGCACCAGGAGCCGCTGAAGGGAAGGGGCATCAGAAGGACAGGGAGAGGGTACCTCACTCTGCTGTCCCATACTCTGCCTGCACTTTCTGGCTTCAGGAAGCAGCTGGTGCAGGCAATGTGTGTCATAGAGCACAAGGCATTCTGGGAATTACAGTTTTGTAGGGCCACTATGGAGTTTGCTGCTGCTGCTGCTAATGGGTAGGAGAATTGACCCTAGTTTTGTTTTTGCTGCTGCAACTGGCATTTACTTTGCTCTCTTCACATGGGCTTCATATGCAAACAAGTGGGATGAAAGTTCCCCCCAGCAGTGAACTCCACTTCTGATCTACAGAATTACAGTTCCCAGAACACCTTGTGTTTGCAATCCATGACACTGCCCAGAGGCTGCCTACTTCTGCTCCTGTGTGCTGCCAGCCAGAAGGTATGAGGGAAGGAGGTGGTGAGATGGAAGGGTGAGTGGACTGCCTCAGGTACATTCTCTTCATGTTATGCCTCTGTATAAATGCATTATTTTGTGTAATTTTATCATATCCATTTTTATTCATCTTCATACTGAACAATCTGAAGTTCTGATACATTGTCTCTTTAACTCTTAGTTCTAAACCATCAATTTTTTTTTTTAGGAAGCTAAAGCAACTGGAATGGAATTCAGCCTTCTAGAAGAGCTGCACCATTTATTGATACAGCATATCATATCCTACACCCTTCTCATATTTTACTTACGATAGTTGATGACCCAGAGTTGAGAAAACCATTAATCACGTGCTTAACGTATAGTAGGTGGTTAAACCCCATTACGTATTAATGTGTAAAGGCATTGTAGACAACATATTAAAGTGGGTTAAATGCCTTTTTGCACCGCTTTAATGGTGTTGCTGTTTGCATGAGTTTGCAAATTCGGCAGCATATTGCGTGTTAATTCCAGCTGCTGTAGCAAATTTGGCGGCATAATGTGCCTTAAAAAACTTTGGGGTGCAGCAAATAACTTTGGGGTGCAGCAACCTAGAACACCTCTGAGAAGTTTTAGTTTGCTACCTTACAGCATGGGGGGAATCACCAAGCTCCGTGCAGCTCAGGAGCTGTGCAGACAGCCCCAGCAGGCAGCCCAGCAGCAGCCCAGGAAGGCAGGCTGCACTGAAGGAAAAAAAAAAAAGCAGTGAGCCTGATTTTTTTTCTTCCCTGGAGCCTGCCTGGATGAGCTGTGCGGGGGCCTAGTGCTTCCCTCCGCAGCTGTGGTGCCACTCAGGACCACCCAAGCTGGGTGCCTGCAGGCAGATGCCTCCTGTGGTGGGGGGCTGTGGAGGGAAGCACCATTTCCCCCCTCCCTCAGCTCAGAGACTGCTCAGCCTGCTGACAGCTCTCTCCCTTCCCTCCCCCCTCTGCCGAAGAGGCAGGTAAGGACATGGGTGTATACAACACAGGGGTTTACTTCACCCTAAATTGAAGCGGTGTTGTTTAAAAACAACTGTTTCAATTTAAACCCCCGTGTTGTCTACAAATGCCCCAAGTGCTTTCATAAACAGAGATGTGTCCTTGACCTTGCACCTGTGTTTCTTTCTGTTAACTTGCCTTGGGTTAGGTCTCCTCTTGCAGAAGCACATAGTGTTTGCTTGCGTATCTTCTGGGACTTGGCTTTTTAACTGACTTCCTATTTTATTTGGTTAGGGCAGTGGTTCTTAACCTTTTTAGACTCAATGTACCCTTCATTAAATGCAAAGCACCCCTTAGAAAATGCCAGCTCTTAAATTTTCCCTTTTTTTAATACAGAAAAATAACAGAGCAATTCTTCTATGGCAAGGAACTCAGAAAGACCACAACAGGTCAGAATGGTTAACACTGTGAATTCATATTTGAAATCTCTGGGTTTATTTTGTGAAACTTGTTTGCACACCTAACTACTAATATTGTGTGGGCATTTCACAGTACCCCTAAAAGGGTTGCTGCATTACCCTGGTTGAGAATCACGAGGTTGGGATATATGTGCCTTCTCTCTCTGGTCTTGTGTGCTAATATAGCTTCAGTGCAGTGTATATTTTGTTTAAATCAATTTTATCTTTGGGCACTTTTTGACTAGTTCTTTTTTGGAATTCCCTTTTCTTAAGGTCAGTGTCACCAGGCAATCTTTTACTATGATGCCTCCACTAAAATTACTGGGTGAAATTCAGTGCAAAGCTACTGTTTTGGAGCTACACTGGGGCCATGGTTTCCTGTACTGAAACTAATTAGTTTTGGTCAGGGTTACACACACTTTCAACTCTAATCACTTCCTAGCAAATTCCTATGTGTTACTCATGATTGATCCCAAATCAGCCTTCCTTTTTCTTCACTATTTAATGAAATCATAACAACAGGTATTCAGTAATTCTATCTTTAACCTGAATTCTTATATGCCATTGACTTGTCAGTGGATTAACTTGTCCACATCATGTGACCATGCAAAATTCATTTGCAAATCTAAAAGCTGATTGCAAAAATAGAAGGCAGTTCTTTGTTGCTGGGAAGTTAGGATGGAAGGTCTCCTCCTCCACTCATGTGCAAGATTCTGCTTTTTTCCCCGGTAGCAAGCGGTGGGTCTTACTGGACTGTGGGATTTGAGAAGGAAGTACACCTAGCATGTCACCATGCTCCACTGGGGTAGTAGAAAAGTCCTGAAGTTCTCTCTCAAGACTACTAATGCTGATAGCATGTGCAGTGTTCCCAGAAGCTGCAGCAAGCAAAAGAGGGGCAGAACATGCATCCTGAAAACAAGGGGTGTCTCATTACTGGTTTCTGTACCGGAACTCTCAGAGTTTTACAAATGAAACCTGGTAGGGCACTAACCCTGTTGCATTTTGTCTCTGTTGAACCCTCTTAGCTCTCCACTGCAAACAAAGGGGAGCAGATCAAAGCCTGCTGACAGTTGTGCACTTATGAATGCGGTCAGCATCCCTAGAATACCCTTCCCTGCTACACTTCTTTGGCCTCTTCCCAGGAATTTCTCTCTAAAGTAAATTTAGAGGTTTTGGAAAGGTGGCAGATTTACAGCAGGCTAAATTAGATTACTTTTCTACTGAATTACTATCACAGCTCAGGTACTGCAACCTTCCTTACCTATAGCAGAGACCTACAGCATCTCCTAATCTAGCTAATATTCCTTTCTGGATGTGGTCTTTCATACAAACTCTTGTGCAGGCCACAATGAGCAGAACAGGCCAGATTTTCTGCTGGTACAAATAGGTGGACTGCTATTGAAGTCAGTGGAACATACTGCCTCACAGCCCTTCCCCACACTCCTGCCCCTTTTCAGTGTGGGCAGGAGGCTGCTGCCAAGGTCCAGTTATACTCCTGTCACTTCAAATAGGTTTTAAGCCTGTATCTTGCTCTCTACCTTATTTTTCACATGAAGCACTCACCCAGTTGTGTACAGAATACTGTGGTGTTCATGACTTCATGAAATAATTGAGGGAGGGAGTAGTAATTACTACTAGTTGTGGCAGCATGGGATCTCACTGCCAGCATAGCAGCTGGCAGGATAAAGCCTGGTTTTCTGATTTACATCAGCTGAGGACCTGACTTGATGAGATAATCTTGATTTAAAAATAAGTATTGACCTAAGGAGCTTAAATCTATGTATTAGAGTTTGCACAATGCCTGGGCAAATGGGACCCTGATCCTCAAAGCAGCATGTAGAGAGGCTCCAGGAATACAAAGATATATGCATAGCAGTGATTAGAGGCTGCATGCTGGATTTTTATCATACTTCTGTGTCTTTAAACTCACAGGGATCAGACTTTTCTAATGGCCTTCCTTTGGATCTACCCTGGGGTCAGATGAGAATCATGCCTAACCTCTCATTGTGTGTTTTCCCCAGTAATCTGGTTCATTAGGAAAAGTGGGGCCAATTGCATCAGGCTTTATTTTGGGGGTACTGCAGGCAATATGCTTTAAGTGAAGGACTTTTCATTGCAAAATAGCTTCCCATTAGATTCTGCTAGAGCTCAAGTCTGTTGGGTCTTTGAGGTGATGCATCTCAGGAGCATTTACAAAAGGAGGAGATTTAGAAGGGATACATATGATGTCTGGATGCAGAGGAAGGTTTTCTGTCAGAGGTGCCTTATTTAGCATGACAGAATATTGTAAAATCTTGCTGTGTGTATAACCTAGAGAAAACCAAAGTCAGGATACAAATACAGATGTATAACTTGGGGAACTGTATCCAAAAACTATATAATTTCTACAGATATATTATCAGGACAATCCTTCATGCAGGCAGCTGTTAACCTGGGGGGAAAGCAAGTCCTGGCTACTGTTGTGTTGATTAGTCATGTCAAACAGTTATTATAAGATAAGTGCAGATGAAAAAAGTCAAAATCTCATCAACTAATTGAATAGATGTAGTCAACGAGAAGGGAAGAGCTTTGATCTGTGGAAGATTTAAGGATGAGGAAGTTCCATTCTTAATTCTGCTGAGTACTCTACTTAAAACAAGCTATTCTGAACACTCATCTATTGATTCTTAAACAATACACTCAAATTTTAATGACCTTGTCAGCAGAATGTTTTCAATTTCAGATGTCATTGACATAACTACTGAGCTAAGAGACGCTTGCAAAATGACTTAGAGACTGAAACGAGTTAGTCACCACAGAAACAAATGAGATGGTAGCACTGTCCATATCCAGCTGTTTATCCATGTTCTCCTGGCAGCACCACTGTCCTAAAGCTCCAGAGCATTATTTTTGTGTTTATAGTGTGAAAAGTTTTATTAATTAAAACAATTTAGCCTACAAAGAAATAAAATACAACAAAACCAAATCTCCCACAAACAGTTATTACTGTTGTAATTGGAGTGTGAAAGCTATATTGAACAACTGAGACATAAATGATTTGGACACAAGCTCCTTGAAATAAGCACATAGTTTATCTATGCCCATGTGAAAATATTATTGTTTTCTGTAATTAAAGGGAGCCTCTTTATAAAGATTAGGAGGTGAGCTCACCACACTATCAACCCAGCTTTGTGAGGGCATAAATCCAACAAAAATCAATGGGTCTTTGGAAAAATAAAGCTGGAGCAATGCACTGGTGAAGGTCAACATTTGGGAAAATGTGCCACAGTGGTGAAGGACTAAAAGAATCACCACAGAGAAAAATAAAACACTCCAGCACTCAGAAGGAAGCAGGCTGTGACCAGGGCGCTGCTGTGGTAGGGCAAAGATGGTCCTGCCACTGCCTGAGCCCGCTGCTGGGCTTGGGCCCCCTGGCTGGGGAGCAGCACAGAGGGGAACCAGAGAGGAGCTGGGCACTTACCTGCTCTGTGCTTCAAAGAGTATGGGGTGGGATGGGCTTGGCTGGGACGGGTGCATGGAGCAGAGCAGAGCCAGTGGCTGGGAAGGGAAAGTTTATGCGAGAAAGGAATGGAAAGTTGGGAGTCAATCAGGAGGCAGCAGGAATGGCCCAGTCCCTCCACCCACTCCTCTCCATGCCACACTGAATCAGGATCTTGGGACAATGTGGGGGTGGCAGAGGTGCATGAAGGGACCCCATGAGGGTGGAGGGCGGCAGCTGGACCAGAAACTGTTCCTCCTGCCTGAGGCAGGAATCGGCTGGGGTGGGATGGGGTGTTGAGGTGTTTGGTGCCCCCTGACCATGGTGCCGTGGGCAGGTGTCCACGCCAAAGACTGGCTCTGGATGCAAGAATCTTGGTGGGTGATATCTATTTATGGGACAAATGTTATGGTTGGGATGAAGTTAGAGAAACTTTCACATTCAAGACATTCTTCATTAGGTTTTGCCCATTTTTATTGCAGATTCTACATATTCCTGGGGTGCTCTTCCACTGGTTTGTGAATCACCGTTAAAGATAAGAGTACCATTAGGATAGAACTTGTATCCAGTGAAATCAATGGCAAAACTCTTTCCGAGTTCAGTGATGACAAGATTTAATTCCTGGAATCTATACAAGCTTGTTGTAAGGATTAATTAGCTCCCAACTGAAAGATGCCACACTTGTGCTAAGTGCACACTTGTGTTTGAACTGTTGTAGCTGCTGTACTAATGGTTGTTAGTCCAGAAGTGTTTCATTCCTAGCTTGGCTTCAGTCAGGAGAATGCCACAGAGCAATTGACTTTGTTGCATGTCCTGAAAGCACTGAATACAACTGACATTACTTTGACATACCCACCCCCTACCCACACAGATCACTCCTGTTGACATCCGTACAAGTCTTTTGCATGGATCAAGGGTGCAATATGGCTGTTAGATGTTACTCAGCTGTTGTAATTCCATGAACCAGATGGAGTCTCCAGCATTCACCTGATTAGACTGAGGCTTGCTGCTGTTTCTATTACATTTTAATCAACAGGATTTTTTTTCAGCTGATTTTTGTGCTTAATGGAAACCTATTTTTTATATCTAAATAGCTGCATGCACTTGTGACAGGTGATGGCATATGGCAAGATGAAAAAAGTATAATGACCAAGCTATTAACAAGTTAGGCATTTTTGGAACTCTCTGGCTATGTCTACAACAAACATTGACTGTACAGTTGTTACTACACAGTCATTTAGTACTTGCATACACAAGCACTAAATGACTGTACCGGCGTTACTGCACAGTAGTATCCCCGCATGGCTTCTTGGTGATGCTGACTGTGCAGTGGCTCATTACTACTGTTCAGTACCTCATTACTACCATGCAATAGCATCATGTCACACTTCACGCCACTGCACAGTAGTAACAAGCTACTGCACAATTAGTGACTTGTGTAGACATGGCCTCTGACTGTATTTGTTTGTTCTTAAATTGCATCTTAACATGAAGGAAAGAAATACAGAGGAGTCAACATGACTGCTCTTTGACACAGTGGAAAGGCCTATATATCCTGTTGGCAGGGCAGGCCCACAATATTTGGGGGGCCTCTACAAGAAATAGTTTGCGAGACTCCTGCCCTGAAGAAGGTGGCAGCAGGGGTGGGGGGGAGGAGGGGGAGAGGGTGGTGAGTGGCTGGGCGCAGGGAGCCTCTTAGCTGCGGGGCCCCCTGGTCTTGTAGTATAGCATGGGCCAGCCCTGCCTTTTGGAAGTTATATCTCTCAGGAGGCTTACTGAAACTGGATAGTTCATAAGACAGTACCCTCATCCCACTGCTTTACCTGTGGCAAGTTAGGGTGTTGTTAATGTTTTCTATGTTGTGCCTTGTAGTTCTTTAAGAGGACTGTCCACAGTGGTTTTTAGAATAGGTTAGGCAGACATTTGTCTAGGATATCCTATATAGGGGTGATTCTGCCTTGAGTAGAAGGTTGGACTAAGGGACCTTTTGAGGTCCCTTTGGCCCTAGTTTTCTATGGTCCTATGAAAAGACAAGGACCAGCATAAAGCCCTTTACTAGTTTTCCAGGTTAGGGATTGAGCAATAAGCTAATCATCTATCCTCACAAAACAAGTTGTGTGAGCACAAGGTCCTCATTCTAGTAAACAGCATGATAAACAGGGGATGCAGAGCTTTATTTGCCACCTAAGCAATCTCTGACAGCTTGGGAAGGATCCAGGTTCAGAAATAGATTAAACATTAAACTATGCCATTTACCAAAAAGGCATTTTTGGGAAAACCATCAGCCTTTGAAAGCCAACAAGACTGAAGATTTTTAATGAAAACATAAATGCAATTGTTACTGCAATGCGTCAGATATCCAGGTTGTAGCCATATTGGTCTAGAGGCAAAAGGAATCAGAACTCATGGTAGAAGTGATATCTATTAGACCAACTAGATTTTTGCCAAAAAAAAAATAAAAATCTTTTATTTCAAGCTTTCAGGCACAAACAGCCTTCTTCAGGCATAGGAGAGAAGATTGTAAAAGTTCTTCTGGGCAGAAATGAAACTATTCCAAGCAGGAGATTTTACCACACCTTCAACTCTCCTATGAAATATGAACTTTCATTTCTAACCTGAAGAACTTTTACAACCTTTTCTCCTTTGCCTGAAGAAGGGTGTTTCTGCCTGAAAGCTTGCAATTAAAGAAATCTTTTTGCAAAAATCTAGTTAGTTTGATAAAACATATCACCTCTCCTACAAGTTCTGATAGTTACACTACAACACATTTTTTAAAAACAAAGCCCAAACATTTGCCAGAAAAAAAATCCAATGTGTTGATGAAGAAGTTTCAAGCAGTTCTACCTAGAACATTTTGGAAGCTTCTAATGCCTGGTGTGCTAGTGGTAATCTATCAAGCTCTTACCCTGAGCAGTTTTACACCCAGTCTGTGACTGGCATATGTTTCTTCACCAGTACTGACAGTATCATTACAGTCAGAAGCACAATGCAGAATGCAGCCAGTTTCAACTGTTTTTAAACACTGCTTTAAAAGCACCAGTTAAAATATTCCCAGATTATGACCATTCATGCTTCCCTGAAACATTTTCATCCATGGAGAAACTGCACAGACCTTTTTTAAGTTGCACTTCTGGATTATTTGAAAGTGCAATGATAAACCTGATTGCGTTCTGAATGTTTAATTATGGTTATGTTCTATCATGGTCATCGTGTGTATTTTTCATTTATTACCGTCATTAATATGCAGGTTTGAATGGCTACTCACAATTGTTTTCACTATATGTGGGTTTAAGGTTATACTGTTTAAGGTTAAAGTATAAATTATAAAGGTCAGATTTTGCATCCACCAGGTCCCCCCCCTCCAAATTTATTAAGATTTAGGCTATTTCTGTTTGAAATCTTTGGGCTTATCTTGTGAATCATGTTAAGATTTAGGCACATACATTTTGAGGCAACTGGGGACAAAGCTTTCTCAGTCAGGGGGAACCTGGCCATGGAACAAGTCTGCACATGAGATGCCGGAGTCTGATCATCCACATCATAGTCTGCAAAAATCTTTCCTCTTTGAAACTTAGAATTGGAAGGCATCTCAAAGCTCACTCATCCAAACCCCTGGACTCATTCAGGATTTACTGTTCTTGTCAGATGGCTAGCCAACCTCTTCTTGAAAACTCTCCACTGAAAGAGGCTCCACAACTTCCCTGCACAACTTGTTCCATTGTCCCACTGCTCTTACAGTTAAAACGACCACAGAGAAAACGTTTCCATTGCAGTTAGGTGAAAATTAGAATAACTGCACCATTGAAAATTCTAAAATAATTGTGTCCTGAAATGGAACAAGCACCAACTTGTTAGACTTCCAAAGGAACAGGAATTTAAAAGAAAATGTTTTCAAAGAGTAGAAATACTGTTATATTTGGACATTATCAGGATGTTTCTGAGGCTGCTAGAGCTTCCATAGCTTCTAGGGTGCTAAGTAGCAGGGGGACTGAAAGACAGGACTTGCCAGGTGCGAACTTCTACTTTTCACCACTGTCTGAACCACCTCTCCTATTCCCAAGTCACAATTCCTTAAAAAAACAAAAACAAATAAAGCCTCCTCAAATGCTACCTTAAGTAGAGTTGTGTCCCCCTCTCCCTGCCCCAAAATGAGCGTGAGAGACAACATTAAGGATCTTGCTATTATTACTGATTTTAAAAGGAAAGTAGTCAGACATTATAGCAATGGCCAGCAGGATAAAACCCTAGGGTAGACAGAGACTAGCATGGTGCTTGATCTTTCTGCTGGGCCTTTGTGCAAGGCTGAATTTTGCTCATTTTTTTTTCTCATCATATTTTACCATTTTCTTTACTAGCACAGGAGGCAAAAATAATTCAGTTCAAAATAATTTTGTTACACGCTGCACCATACCAGTGTATGTGAGTCACACAAATAGGTAGCATAGAAAGTCGTTTCTCCACAAAGCTTGTGGTCAAATCTGGACCAATTCAAATGATTTGCTTCAGTAGTTTGTAGTCTGTTAGAAGCTGAAGAAGTTAAGAGTGCTGAAATAAGCTGATAGAAGTCTTAGGATATGTCTACAGGAAACAATGCATAGGTATGCAAAAAACATTCCAAGCTTACTTGAGTATGAGAAGTGGTATAGTCACATAGGTGTGGTGGTCCACCTGGGCTAACATACATTGCTTTTAAATAGGGCTAATAAGCCCATGCAGCAAACTACTGTAATACAACTCTTCTACTTCTGGTGCTAGCCAGGTACCCCTGCATGGCACGGCATTATGCCATAAAGACATATCCTTAGGGTGCCTTGTACATTAGAGTGATTTCAAAACCTTTCACCTTCTTAACTGGTAACCAGCGCAAGAATTTCAGAACAGGTGGAATTCATTTGAATCACCTATTTACAAGAGAATCTAGCAGGTGCTCTCTGCACCAGCAGGGGGGTTATACAACATCTTATCTGGCAAGGCAGACTGAGGAGCTGTACTAATCTAATCTCCAAGTAACAAAAGCATGGATAATCACTTCTAGGCCTGACAGACACAAAAATGGTCACAACCCAGCAATATCCTGTAAATGGCAGAAAGAAAAATCTAAGCCATGGAACCTAGATGCTTCTCAAAAGATAAAGAAGGAACTAAAAGAATGTTTAGGCTTTACACACTGGAAATTGAGGCAATTTAAATTGCCATCACAGGGATTAGAAGGAAGAAAGAGAGTGGGGGGTGGGATAAGCCAACATGTGTTTAGGGTTGAAAAGAACAGTGTTATCTGTATTAACTTTCATTGGTGTTAGGAGCAGAAACTCTCTCGAGTCATTGATCCAGTTCCTCATATCGTTTGTTGTGAACAGCATCTCTTGTAATCACCAGCAATTTCCCATTCAAGAGATGGAGTCCTGATTTTGCCACATCCAGTCCTCCAGTCCACCCCCATTCTTCACAAGATCAGTCATACTCAGAGAGTTCTCCTTGCCTGTCCTTGGTAAAGACCCTTATTCTGGTCTTGACTTTTGGCCCCCAGTGCTCAAGATCAGAAGCCTTCCTTAGCAGGTTGTTAGCTTTTTCTCTAGTTTACCCCACCACTTTAAAGACCCACCTCTACCCCTTGCCTGCCTTTTCCCTCTTCCTTTAAATTTAAGCCTTTACTCAAAGGGTAACAAGAATTACACCAAGGAGCACAAACAGTTCACCAAGGTGGGTAAGGTTACATATCCTAACCCTGGACAGTTTCCACCCCCTTGTCATGGACTCATTCTTCATAGTTACACATAGAAACTTTTCCTGTTTCTATGTGCAACTATGGCACAGAACCCTTTGCATGAGGATTAATGCTATGACTGAGACGGCATCTAATTCTTAGCTATCAGTCTTTTCTTCTCAGGCCTGTGCCAACTCAGTTATTTTCTAAACAATACAGCTGTTTGGTTGCCCTTCTTTGAATTTTCCATTTCTGTGATCTGTCCAAATTCCTAAGATTCGCTTAACTCCTAGTAAAGAGCCAAATTTTGCTACCTTTAAGAGAGATAAAGTCCTTCCTCCTTTCATTAGTCCTCCTGACTTCAGTGAGAGCGCTCAGCAAATAAAGCAACATTCGGTTTGAGTGAAGATGACAAATCTGGCTCCTTTGTTAATCAGACACTTTATAGAAATCTAGCCTGTTCTGGCTTCAGACCAGGTTCTACTGCCCTTACTCATGCTGAATTTTCATAGCTCTGGGAAGAGACTAAGGGCTAGATATTGCCTCAGTCACAAGGTAATATGTGAAAAAGACTTTGGCCCCAACATGACATGATTCCATGAAGCCAGGAAGTGTTCCTGAAGAAAACAAGTTTTGTTATTCAAAATTAACTTTTTTTTTGGAGTTTTCCACATGGGAAAATTCGATTTCTCATTCCAACTTGGGATAATTCTTAAGTAAAGATTTCTCAAAAAAAGGAAATCCCAGATTCTGATTGACTGATATGCAGGTCCAAAAGTGTACTTCTTACCCTGAAGACTTACATGAAGACAGGTTTTTTGTGCAAAAAATGGCTTTCCTTGGGTCTGGGAAAGACGCAAATATAGGCTAAGCTAAACAACAATGAAATGGGGACTTGTGTCAAATCCTATTACATTAATGAAAGTGCTGATTTAAAATGAGACATGGGCAGTAAAACTTTGGAGCCAACAGACGTTATTAGATGTAGATACAGATGATAGTTGTTATAGATAAAGCTAATTATATAAAAGAATAGGACCCTTCAAAAAAGAAAAGGGATATCATTTGTGGGGCGCACAGATGTTAGTAAAGGAAGCAGGTAAGTTATAATAAACAATAAAATCATTATCTGTGTTAAGGCTAAGGTCCAAGTCTTTGATTTCTAGTCCCGTGATGTGAATTTTCGTTCCCAGGCCTGCATTCTGAAGGAACTGTGTAGGTTTTCTTTGAAGACAAGGATTCTAAAGTCAGAGCTGGATTGTTTTTTCTGTGGAAAGTATTCTCCTACTGCTGTCTGATAAAAGGACAGAAATGCCTATTTATAAATACATCCCACAGCTCTCATTCTGCCCACACACACGAATCTTGCTGGATGTGTTCCCATCACATAGATCATGGCTGACTCCAAGCCCCTCAACAGCCTGCCCTCAGGATGGAAACAGAGGTCACGTTTGTGCTACCATCAACATTTTTATGGCATCACAAAGACTGATAAAACAGATATCCATGCCCTTTGTTGCACCACAGATGCCCCAAATATGTGGCTGTGACAAGGTGGTATCGATAGCAATTTGTGCCACTTTATTATAGCAGATGTATGTTAGGGTTATGGTGAGAGAGTACAGGCAGTCCAGAGATGCTCATGCTCTCCAGCTACCCTGGGCAGGTCCTCCTGGGGCCTGATCCCATATGCCCCAGGAATTCCTGTGCAGGATTGGGCCCCTAAAGCTCTGGGATCAGCTGCATGGCTTCCCCCTCTTACAGAGGGACACCCGAGGGGATCTTTGAAATGCTTCTTCATAAATAGGGAAATTCAGGGTTCCCCACTTACAAAGATGCACCCCAGAGATTGCTCAGGGTGTGACTCTGCAAGTGGGAAATGCTGGCTTTGTCTTCTTGCCAAGATGTGCACTAGGAATCTCTGAATCCCATCTCTGTAAATGGAGAACATCCCCGCTTGTCCCACAGGACTGGACCCCAGCCTAATGGGAAACAACAGGCAACGTGTGTGTTGCCCAGTAAAATGGGTCAGCTATGGTAGGACACATCCTGCCACAGGTGATCTTTTCCATTTGGTGATGTCTGCCTATACTCTCAGACTCCACTGACCTGCTGCTCTGGCTTCCCACATAGCCTCTGGCCCCTTCCAGAGCCTGGTCCTCTCCAACCTTGAGCTATGCTCAACTTCACTATTGAAGAGGGATTATACAGCTCTTTGGTGACTGACAGTTCCACAGGGGGCTTCTGAGACAGTGCCAGGAAGGAGCCAGCAGGTTCATTACAGTCTGTTAGAGGAACATTTAGATACAGCCGAGTTCTTGGCTCTTGGGAGCTCTGTACTGAATTGGAACAGGATCCCCAGCAACACCGTTAACAAGGACAGAGGAAAACAACTGGAAAAATAAGTGAACAAGAGAAGTCTAGAGTCTAACAGACTGAAGAGAGTGCTAGCAGGAGGCTCAAGTAACGCTCCCTGATCAATAATCAAGTGGAGGAGCAGACAGATGAAGCAAGGGAAGGAATCAGGGCACTCAGCTCATCATAAAGGATTAAAATCAGTGGGGACATTAAGCACAGCAGTATGTACTATGACCTAGCAATAAGATAGACAATATTGGTCATCCAACAATCGCTCATTCTCAAGGAGTGCACTTCCCTGTGTTCCATTTGCTCAGTTGCATGGGGAACATACAGCTTCATTTGCTTTACTTCATGGTGCTTTAGGAAGGGAAACCATGAGAGAGAGAGAGAGAGAGAGAAGCTACACACTGTTTGCAAAGCTAGTTCACTTGCTTCCTCTTTGTCCTTTTGTTTGTGTCTGTTCCTCATTTGGAGCAATATTCACCCCTATGCATACAAATAGCCTAAGGTTTATGCAGTAGAGTTTAAATGCCTTGTGTCATTTTATGAGATTCCACCCTTTCAGATATTTTTCTAACAAATGTGGGATAAAAACACCCAGAACTGTTTGACACAAACCCAGTGTACAATTTACAAAGAAAAATTGTCACAGGAACATCTTATCTTCAAGTGGAGTCATTCAGCAGTTTTAGATCAGTAGTTGAAATTTAAGTCAAGCTCAGAGTTTTCAGAAATTAAATTTTGCATGTGTTGATGCCAAAATCATTGCTTCATGCATACAGACCAAACAAGCACTTCTGGGGCCCCACAAAGTAACCCAAAAAAGAACTGAATATAGGGAAAAAAATCAGAAATTTGAATACCTGTGTGTATGGCCTGGATGGTGACATGCTGTATACTGTTTTATATATTGTCTCCTTCTAGGGGGTAGCTTGCAGAAGATATATAAACTCAAATACTATTGGTACATAATCAGGATTTGAATATGAAACAATATTTTTCAGGTCCACCCAACCACAAACCAAGCTGTTCTCTCCCCCTGCCTAGACATCAAAATATCACTCATTATAGGTTATCACATTTTAAACCCTAGTCTCATATGTGGCTTCTAGGTTCTATTAAATTCTTTGATGTTGGCTACCCTTTCCTGAATCTCAGAGGGTAGGTTTATGGTGAGAGGGCATGGGGAGCCTGGGGCTCCCCAGATACCCTTGAAAGGCACTCCCAGGGCTTCAGGAGCCCAATGCAGCATGCCCCAGGAATTCCCACTCCTGGTGCGCAGGATTAGGCCCCTGAAGCCCCAGGAACACCCTACTTGGGATTTCTTGGGCATAGGTTGACACCCCAGTGCAGTGATTTTTTTATCTCAGCCCTGAAACTGCATCAGACCCATCTTTCCCTGCTTACAGAGATATGCCCTGGAGAATGCATTGCCTATTATCCTACAGGATCAACTGCTAAGACAATGGGCGACTTGTCTTTTCTCCAAAGAAGCAGCTCAGCTGTGCTGGGACTTATCCCGGCACAAATTATTCACTTCATTTAGTAACATCTGTTTATACCCATAATAGTCGTTTGAAGATATTTAAGTTGGTTGAATATTTTACCTTAGCTCATCATTGTTGGTTGTCAAATTAGCATCAGGTGGTATTTGGAAGGACTATCAGTCAGGGGGTTTGTATATAAACATTTTTGCAATGAAATGCAAAGTATTTCTGTATTCCGTTAGGACCCTTGATTTATTTTTGTCTCACTCTATATAGCTTGCTTTCTTCAAACCAGAACTACACTCCAGGAAGCCATATCCAGGCATAACATTAAGCAGTGTTTGAACTGAAACATCATTATGCATTTAAGAGGAGGAAATTGTACATTTTAACCACACATTGCTTCATAATTCTGTCATTGACTGAAATTTCACAAAACAGGGCTTGTTTTAATTAATTTTACTCAGTAGTAACCACAAAAACAAAATGACAGAGTTATTTAACCTAAAAATGCTATGGGCATGAAAACAAGTTTACCGTTCCTCTCTTTTTTGAAGTTCAGTGTATTAAACAATATTCTTGTCAATAAACGTTTTCTTCCTTTAAGCAAAGTTTGTTGAAAAGAAACAGATATTTCAAGAGATGAGATTTTAACAGATATTGTTTTCTGTTCTTAATCCATTTATCAGGTTTTGAAATGCAAAATATATTAAGAAAATGTAGGCAGATTTGACCTGTATACTAAGGGTAGACTTGTTTTTCTTCCCTAATGGCCTTTTTCATTGCCTGTAACACTGTCTCTAACACTCTTCCCTTATGCACACTTTACAAACCAGACCTTGAAATATCCACTATGGACCTGTGGCAATAGCTAGGATGATCTGGATGTGGTTCAATCCCTGTCTATGTGGATTCCCACTGAAATTTGCATGCAGGTGCCTAAAGAAGTGGCTTCATTTTCAAAAAAGGACTGAGGACCGAGCAGCTCCCATAGTTTGTCCCTTTGCAAGTCAGACACCTTTTATCAAGCTGTTTTGGATACAGTGTTATATACCTAACAGGCCTCCACGTTTTAATGCCCTTCCCTATTGAGAGCAAATTCCACAAGAAGTTTAGTATGGTGTATTAATTTTGGCAGGGCTAAAGTATTTCTGTAGCTCTGATGGTCCAGGAAATGTATGAAGGGTAAGGGATTCTTGGGCATGGGTGGATCTAGGATCATAGCAACAGGGGTGAGGCCAGGCCCTACTTTGGCTATGTGCTGCTGATGGGAGTGTGGCTGCAGTCCCTTGCAGACAGATCCTCGGTGCCAATGAGCTTTCAGAGCTCACTGGTGTGACAGGACAACTCCTACTGGGAGCTCCACATATGTTGGGAGCTTTACAAGCTCACTAGCTGGTCTGCACAAGGTCTGCCTGGAATCCCTACTTTCAAACTTCTCTGGAGTTTGCTGCTGTTCACTCTTCACACTGATAAACCAAGCATGTAGGGGAGAATAAAGGATACTATTTCATTTTACAGTGTCTAATTTATATCAGCGGCTACGATGCAATGCTGGAGATGTTTGCCCTGCAGTGGCCCTAGCTGTTGGGGCTGCATTGTTGCCAAAACGGCTAGTTTCGTTCCCCTGGAGGCTTGTTCAATTACCCTCAAGGAAAGAGTCACACATACAGGCTGGGTCCATCTAGGTTTATTGTTTGCAAACAGTTCGACCGAGGAGCAGAGAGCTCAAATCAGGGCCGACGTTGAGTCCGGCCTGGAATCACATTTTTATAGCTTACATTCAACAGAGTCTTGACGTACTAGAAGTTTATTGGCTGCAGTACCAGTTCCTAATTGTGACGTCTTATCTTGTAGGCTGTACTTAACTAGTTATTGGTTAATGTGACTTATCAGGGTTAGTACGTGCGCACTCAAAGGTAGAATTGCAGCATGCTCAGAAGAAAAGAGCAATTTCAACAAAGTTAGTTAAACTTTAGTAACTTCTTATCTTAACGTAACCTTAAGGCACTGGACAGAGATGATTTCAAAATGCAAGGCAAGCAGTAAGAACCACAGCTTGGACATTAGACCTCCTGATCTTTACACAAAAGGGTCATAAGATGGTCATAAGACACTTCTATCATATGGTTGTTGCTCAAGCATTATTGCAAAATTATGGGGGCTAACGTCTTTTTACTACAGCATCTTTTGCAATACTTCTCTCTTGTCACTTACAGCCAAGAGTTTGAAAAGGACTTAGCAGTGTAGAGATCAGAAAAGCAAGGCTTTGGAGAAATGTGCTTTTCTATAAGAGTCCTCTAGGGCAGGTTTTGAAGTTCATAATGCTTCAAAAGGCTTTGTGTGTGTCTCTGCGTGTGTGGCTTGAGTTTTGCCCCGGAGCCCTGGGATTCTTCTCTTATTCTCAAGGCCCAAATGTGCCAGGAGGAGGAGGGTTAGTCACAACCCCCTCTGGATTTTGTTAATGCTACTCCTAAAACATGTGGAGACCTAATGACAGGGCATTGTGAGGTCATTCATCCCTTGATACACACTGTTTTCCTTCCTTCCCCTGCACCCCACACATTTTCCATGGACTGCTCCCAGGCTGCTTTGCTTTGCTGTTTGCTTGGGGGCTAAGTGCCAAGCTCAGTTTTCCCACTCATCACAGCTTGAACTCCTCTGGCACCTTTCTTAAAAAGGTCTTGTCAAACAGTGAGTCACAGTGCTGAGGCTTTGTAGCCTGATTAACTGTCAGCATAGTTGACACTACAGGATCAGCACTGCAGTGGCTAGAAACCCAGCATACACTAGGCTCCATGTAAAACTTATAAAAATGGGTTCCTGTTTTGGCTGCTCATAAATTTTGGCTAGGAATCTTGAGGGCTCTCCTCAGGACATTAAATATCTTTACACCTGGTCTTTCATAGGATTATTTTGTATCCCTGTTGGACCTCTAGGTCTTGGCTTCTTTTCTGGGCAGGATTCCTTTTCTCCCGGCAGAACTATCCACCATATTTACTTCTGCTTCAGGTCAGGCCTGCTGTCTGTCTTGCTACTCTCCCATTTAACCAAAACACTCCTACTGTGATCTACTACTGCACCTAATGAAAAGCCTCATGGTGATCTGAAATGCCAAAACTAGAGCGTCCTCACACTGAACAGAGCTTGAGTCAAAACAGAATTCTCTTTAACCTTCTAGCATCTGCTCTCAGTTCCTACTTCATTGATGTTGCACTAGCACACTGAGCAAAGTCTGGGCCATATGCTTATATCTAGGAAACAAGGCCAAAACTAAAGTAAACCCCACACAGGAGACTAGAATTGCCTCCGCAGCTTTCCCTTAGAGGGCTGAGGTCTGTGCTATGCAGAAGAACAAGAGGACTCTGCTCATGGAAACACAATATCCCTGGAAACCAGTTCAATGGATCTTGAAAGTGACAGATACTAGAGGTTTCCACAAACAGGCCTCCATACCAGGTTCAGGACACATTGTTTCTACCATTTTTCCCCAGCTGGAGGTAGAGGGCAGTTGTACATGATGTAGAGGTGGCAACAGAAGTTCAGTGTACATACTAGGAAGAGTGGTTCTCACCATCATAGAACATCCTCCATAATTCCCAGCTTCTCTCTATAGCATCCAGCAAACCAAGGAGCTGTAAGGCCGGACAGTCCGTTTTATCATGGAGCTCCTTCTGCTTACCCTGTCCTCAAGTACGCAATTATTGCATGTCCCTCTTTCAGATGAAATCACCCAATAAGTATGGAAATCCAACACACTAAATAAAAAACTTCAGCTAGAGAAATGGGCAAGGGCACTGCAGAGTGTAGCTTGCAATCCATGCTGATAATAATACTGGACACAATATAACCAATTTCAGTGGTGAGCTCACCCCTAAGATTTGCATATTAGCACCATAAAAGATACTCAGATAACGTACTTGGGGGTTTATTTGCAGCATTAATATTAATGCCTGACAGCATTATTCGTACTGTTTATATGACTATAAAATAGGTTTATAGTGATACAATTAGTAATGCCAGGCTTAGATAGTATAAATGGTAGTACTGATTGTACCACTATAAACTTACCTTTATAGTGACATAAATGAGCAATATTTGTGTCATCGTGTTTTATGACATCATGTAATCCCAGCCTATGAGTATAATGTGGGGTCCTGCACACTTAAATTTTCCCAGCTAAAATACAATGAGTGAGGACATGCTAATTCATTCTTATGATACTAATCTCTACACTAATTTTGATTCACCTTTAAGCCTCAGGGGCATTTTTCTCTCCAGCCATAAACAAGTTGCAAGCGCACAACTTCTGCAGACATTTCCGTATAATGTTGGCCAGATGTGAGTAGTTAGAGCTATCTGTACTCCACAAAGGCCATCTTTGAAATAGCTGGGGTAAGTCAATATGAGGACTTTGCATATTCTTCTTTAACTATCTCTTTCCTTTTTCCATTTCAGACTATGTCAGTTACCCTAAAGGTGAGTACCATGATTGAGATGCTGACCAGCTGCAACCAAAACTGAAACTTATTGCAGTTGTGCTGAGAAAAGACTGTTTTTCTGGTGGATCCAGTTACATTCCCTACCAGAAGACATGAAAAGATGCTCAATATTATACTGTACATGTGGAAAAATAGTGTAATTGTATCACTAAAAACTATGGGAATGGACATCTCTACTAATGGATTAAGGTTATGCATGTAATCACTTTCCCATGCTTAACCATGCAACATAACATTTACCTCCTGCTTTTTTCCCCCCTTATGGATTATATTGTTGTTTATAACACATCTGATTCAGTGGCACAAAACACAATAAATCACAGTTTTTCATTCCCATTTAGGTATGGATAGTTTGCAAAAATGCTTGTCCTCAGAACTTTCAGCTACACCCCAACACACCAGGATACCTCTGTACCTGAATAATCCTTTCAGGCCACACAAAACTCCAGTTCAAGTCAACAAAGAGAATTCTGATTTTAGTGTTCTTGGGCATGTATGGATGAAACAGGGGCCCTAAATTGAAGCAGTGGGTTTTAAAAAGCACTGCTTCAATTTAGGGCTGATTAAATTCCCTTGTTGTGCACACACCCCACTGAATTACCTGCCTCTCCGGTGGGGAGGGAAGAGCCAGCTGCCGGTAGGCAGAGCGCACCCTGAGCTGCAGGAGGGACGGGGGGGTAGGGTGCTTCCCTTGGTGGCACCCTCCACCAGGTGGCACCCGCCTGCAGGCACCTGGCTCGGGCAGTCCCAGGGGGCACCGCAACTGGGGAAGAAAGCACTGGACCCCCAAGCAACTCAGGCAGGTAGGCAGGCTCCAGGGGAGGCAGGGCAGGGAAAGATCAGGCTCACCACTTTTTTTGGGCAGAGCCTGCTTTCCCGGGCTGTTGCCAGGCTGCCTAAGGGCTTCCTGCAGAGCCGCAGAACTGCACGGAGCCCGGTATTTTGCTATGTGGCCCCTCAAAGTTTGCTGCACTCCAACTCATTTAAGGTGCATTACACCACCAAATTTCCTACAGCGGCTGGAATTAATGTGCAGTATGGCACCAAGGAGTGCAAATACCAACACTACTAAAGTGGTGCAAAAGTATTTAGCCCGCTTTAAAGTGTCGTGCGCACATGCCCCTCATTTCGGCTACACATGGCCCTTGTGTCTGGTCTCTGATCTCTACAACCAGCAAGAACCTGGTCTTGAACTTAGGAAATAGATGAAAGATACAACAGTCCTTCTGTGAGTGAACAGATTGACTTGGAAATGACATACTGTGGAAGCCTGAAGATCATTATAACCTGCTAATAAACACAGGCTTTTTAAACATGGAAATAACCAATTACTTTGCTTGTAATTACAATATAATTCCATTATAATGCCATTCTTTTTTCCACTGAAATAGTGCCGTTATAATGAATTGGTTATACTGTATACAAGTATTGACCTCTGAGGAAGTCCTGAAGGAAATTACTCCTTTGTTTGTGAGCTCAACATACAATTTACTTGAATGAATAGTATCTGTTTGAGCTAATAAGTAGAAATTAAGTTTCAGGTCAGGTCCCATCCTGAAGTCCCTATGGATTCAGGACTTTCAGAATTGAATCAGCATTTCTACAGTCTCTAAAGATATCTGGGTCCAGTGGTTTTGATTGTGGTCCAGCTTGAGTTTTTTAAGTGGGAAATTGAATTTATGTCTGTAGAATCCCTGAATATCTGGTTCAGTAGCATTTTCTCAAAAGAAGAGATGGGTCGCCTCTGCATGTTTGCTCTGCAGTTAACTATATGTTAATACTTTTTATTCCAGTGACACACAGGTTTATTGCTGTGTTCCAGTCTTTGTAAGTTATATCCATTACTTTGGTACATTTTTATTGTGTGAAGCATGATATCACATTGTACTTCAGTGCTGTGCAGAGCACACATGTTGACCTGTATTTAATTTTGGGAGATGTGTATATCACGCAAATAAACAGAGACGGCTCGTTAAGTCAAAAACCCTGAGGAGAAAGCTAATGTTGTGATGTAAACAACAAACAATTGTGTGCAGTGTGAGATGACTGAGTATCATTCTCAAGAATGCCAGTGTCTCTCTGTGTTTTCCAGTTTTCATTTATCTGTATCACCTTTATGTAGGCATGTACTATGGATGCTGACAGCCTTATACTCTTGATATTCTGTAGAATGAGAGATGCCCAAGATTTAAATAGTTTATAGATGTTGGCAGTTAGTCTGTTAGTGCTTTTGAATATGCATCATTGATCCAACAAAACAAAGGACTAATGAGCTAGGTCTTCAAAGTTACTTAGACTTTGTTCCACTAAGCACTGCAGTATCTAACTCCTTGGCATTCTAGCAACAAGTGGAAACCTGTCTTCGGCTTTCTGCTAATTCATGGCAAGAGCTAAGCACCTAAGGAAGGGATCCTCAGAAAGCAGTTAAGCAAGGAGTTACCTATGCAAGCCAGAAGTAAATGTAGAGGAAAGGGATTGGTCTTAGGTACTGTTGGAATTTAATTTCCTGTGTCAGTAATTCTGCTAAAATTTCTCTATTAAGTCCAAAGGCCACTAGCAGTGCTACAGTTACTTTAAAAATGTTCTAAGATACTGTAATGGATACTAACTGGGTGCATCTACACATGCAGTTACTGCAATTGAATAAACTCCAGTGCAATTCACACTGGAATCAGATTCACAGAAGTTTAGGGCCAGAAGGGACTTAATGAGAACATCAGTTCCAGCCCCCGTGCTCTAGTTGCTCCTAGGTGCAGCATTTACATGCACACCTGGGATTGCAGCTGTCTGAGCTGAGGCGGAGCAGCCCCAGGATGGCAGAGGGCTCAGGGTGTCAGCCCCAGACTCTGGGTGGCAGTGTTGGGTGGAGGGGCTGGCTGGGACACAAGGGTGCTACAGTGTGGGGCTACCTGGCAGGCAGCCCCTGTACTGTAGCACGCTCATGCCTCAGCCAGCCCTGGTCACCGTTTACACGTGCATTTCAGTGCACTGAATGACTCTGTCATAGAATAGTTCTTGTTCTGGAGAGTACTATCCGACAGCAGAGTTAATTAATTTACTGTACCCTAATATGAGTGCACATGTAGACAGTGATGCTTCACTGTGGAGCTAATTAGTCATCTCCGCAGTAAAGTGCACATGTAGGTGCATCCATTAGATATTAGATGTGAATTTTGCAATACTTAAGTATTTCAGACACATGTTCTTCCTTAGGTCTGGAAAAGTGTCTTTCCCAAACCAGTGGAAGGGCATTGGTGCCCAAAAATGTATCTACTATCTCTCCCAGCCGTATGGTTCATCTAATAAAAAAAGAGCTTGCCAAACACATTCTGCTTCTCACGTGTTCCCTGGATCACAATAGCTACATGAACATTATGCCCTTACTACAGATAAAGAGGTAGAGAAGGGCTGACGCACCTTTGATGGACTGGGCCAATACAAGCTCATAGCACACAGAAATAAGTTGTGAGTGCCACTTTTTACAAGCATCTCTGAACAGGAGTCTTGTTTTAACAACACCGTCTCCTAGCAGCCACCTGTTAGGTTATCTACTTCCTAATGTGATAACACTTCTCCTTATCATCACATGGGCCAGTGTAGATCAGTGGGGGCCAACCTTTTCGCAGACATGCCACAAATTGAGCCCCACACCTTCCCGGAGTGCCACTCTGGTCCCCTTCCCCTGCCCAATCTGACCATTTGCTTTCTGCTCCCTGCTCTGTGCTCTCTACCCCAAGTGCCACTGTGCTGTCTGCTCCCTCTCTGATCTGCCACATGACACACACAGAAGTTGTCCTGTGTGTCTGGCATGCATGCTGCAGGATATCCACCCCTAATGTGTATGATTAAATCTAACTGTTCAATCCTGTCACCCCATCTAATGATAAGCCCAGTTCTTTTCATGTTTCCAGCAGAAAGAAGAGTGCCAGACAGGTCACATAAACTAGCATGAGTCTGTCCCCTACCTGGCTTTGCATGCAGTTCATAAAACATAGGATGAACACTTACTGAATCTCATTACTAGAAAAAATCATGAAGCTTAAGGTACTTTATCTCCAAATGGTTATATCCTTCTTTAAAGGTGGAACTGTGTTGCTACAGTGTAAATATGAGTTAAGCGCAGCTTGCCAAGAGTTAAAGCTCCCACTAAAATGACCACTGGAGGTGCTCAAGAGGAAAGACAAATGGAGTGTAAATAACGTTTTCCCTTTGCCTATGAGATTCGCTCAGTGTTGTTTTGTTGAAGATGGCCTCATCTGTGGACACCCAGAAATATCAGTGGAACCTCTTCTCACCAAGTACATGAAATGCTCTGTGAAAAAGGAGCTTCCTCCTAGTTCTAGCTGTTCCTAGGATTCTCTGTAAATATGTTAGACAGCTTTCTGATAAGGAGGACATTGGTCACTTGTTCACTGTTTTCATGGTGGCCTCTTTAATTTTATTATTCATTTTATGAGAGCTATTAAAAGCTTTTAGACACTTTCTGGCTTCCTGGAGGGTAATGAATTATCTGCGGTTCCAAACTAATCAAGGATAATAGGCTTTCTAGAACACTTAGACAGACCAAACAGGAGTAACTAGGGAAATCCAGAGAGTTACAGCATCATTAACATGCACTTAGGAGATAATGGTTACCTAGCTTTGAAAAGCCTCCTAGTATATTTTCTTGTTACATTTATATACTTATATTACTGAAATAAACTGAGAATTAATTGTCTTTAATTGAGCTTGGTTGTGTCAAATCAAATCAGTGCTTGTAATACCGTGCAAACAATATTGATCATGTTGATTCCATTACTGAGACTGACCAAACTTCAAGAGGCACATATTCAAAATCCAGTGGTTTAAATATCCTTTCACTAATCAGTTGTAGGAGAGGGACATCTATGAATGTCACTTTTGCCCTGCCCTTAAATGGGCTGAACTCAAGCCAATTCAAATTTCTGGAAGTTCAAAAAAGTGTAAACAAACCTCAATATGTGGTGTAGAGCAGCGTTCCCGATTCACAAGTAAAACCCTTGAAGTTCATACTCCTTTTTCCTTCCTCAGTGTATAATTTCATGAAAAATACATTACAAAGAGGATCTGAAATGAAGGGTGATGAAGCCCATAAGACTAGGTGCTCTTAATAGCTTCTTCTACCCACAGTCATCACTGTTGATGATGTGGTTAGCCTGTTCAGAGTGCAATTTTCAGGTGGTGCAAATCCACACATCTCCATTGATGTCAGTGGAGTGATGCCAAATTACAGCAGCAGGGATCTGACCCACTCTATATATTCTTTGCAAAGAGCCTTCTCACTGTAGGCTGTGGTGCTTTTCTGAAACTGATTACCAAAACTGTCACAAAGTAGCAGTCATATACCATTTCTGACTATTCTCACTTATGAAAGATCCTAACCTAAAGTAAGCATGCTAGTTAAAATAAAGTCAGACTCCCAGTTGTTATGATATTTTATAATAGACAGCATGTGTGCTACCACCTCAGGCTGACTGATGCTACCGAGATGATAATGAGCATTTGCCTGGGCATGCTACAGCAATTGTTTGTTCAGTGATTAAGAGGACCTTTTAGTTAAGTGTCCTACAAGATGCCTGCTAGGACAGATGTAAAGTGATATAATCACTTCTCTGTCAAATTACAACAAAAAAGAAGTGTAGTCATTTACAAACACAGGAGTTACACACCAAACATATCTTTATTTTAATTTTTGTAGAATTGGTTCCTTGTTTCTTCCATCCTGAGCTTCAACTGTCATCTAGAGAATTAGTGGTTAGCAACTTGTTAAGATCAGTTCCAATACTTATAGTGAGACCTAGAATATTTACCTTTATCCAAGGGAAGTTGTGTTAAACCTGCCAAATGTTATTTCTGTACCAAGGAAATTCTCCAGGCATTCTACAGAACTGAATAATGAAAAATCAAGCCCACTCATTTTCAAAATCTCTCTGCTACAGATAAGCAAGTGAAAACTAAAAAGTGTTGAGGGCTCACTCTTGACCAAGTGTAAAGCACTTTTAAGCACGGAATATAGGATAAGGTTAGAGAATATTCAAGTTCTTTTCTACAGGCAGGACAATGGTATAATATAATCCTTTAACCCCATATAACATCAGGTTGATGTCTTTTTTAACTCCAGTATTCACAAATAGTGGTAACTACCAGATGACAAGTGCAGTTGGCAACAAAGATAGGGAAAGGGACAGCCTAAAGCAGAAGAACAGGTTATGGATTACTTAGAGAAGCTAGATGCTTTCAAATTGTCAGGGCTGGATGGAATGCCTCTTAGTATACTGAGGCTACTTGCAGACATGGAAAAACCCCAAAACAAAATGGCATTTTACTTTAAACTCAGTGCACTCCCACTCGGAGCCCAGCGCATGCCCAGAAGAAGTAGCATGTTAGTTGCACTCAGGTTTCCCAACATTTGTAGAGATAGGGCACTTAAGTGGGGCTTTTTTGGTCCTTTTATCTAATAGCTGATTGAATCAGCTTTAGTTAAAAGCGCCAAAAAGCCTCACCGAAGTGGCTGATCTTACAGATGCAGAGGAGCCAGGTTGAAGTAACATGCTGTTGCTTCTGGTACAGTGCATTCCTCCCCCACCCTCCCCCCCCCCCAATCTGTCAGTGCCCTATAGGAATTGACTGAAGTAATTTTAGAGCCATTTGCTATCTTCTTTGAGAACTTGTGGAGGAAAGGTGAGGTCCCAGATAACTGGAAAAAATATAGTACCCAAATTTCATAAAGGGAAGAAGATAGATCCAGGGAATTACAGACCAGTCAGCCTGACCCCAATACCTGGAAAGATCAAGGAACCAGGTCCTTGAAAAAAATCAATTGTGAAGCACCTAGAGGAGAACAGGAACAGCCATTGTAGATTCATGAAGAGTACTTCATGCCAGACCAACCTGATTTTCTTCTGTGATAAGGTGATAGACGCTGTGCATGGTGGGAGAGCAGTGGATGGGATATACCTTGACCTTAGCAAGGCTTTTGACTGTGTCTCATGATGTTCTCATTAACATGCTGAGGAAAAACATACTAGATTAAAGCACTGTAACATGGATACATAACTGGTGGGATCATTGTGCTTAACGAGTAGTCATCAATGGCTCAATGTCTAGTTGGGAGGAGGTATCAAGTGGGGGTCCTCAGAGGTCTGTCTTGCATCTGGTATTGTGTAACATCTTCATTTATGATTTGGGTGCTGTGATTATCTATACACTGAACAAATTTGTGGATGACACCAAGTTGAGTAGCGCAATAGATACTCCAGAGAGCAGGGATAGGATTCAGAATGATCTGGATAGATTGGAGAATTGTCTGCAATCAACCAGATGAGATTCAGCAAGGCCAAGTGCAAAGTCCTGGACTTGAGATGGAATAATTGCATGCAAAAATAC
Organism: Alligator mississippiensis; assembly: GCF_030867095.1. Lineage (NCBI taxonomy): Eukaryota > Metazoa > Chordata > Crocodylia > Alligatoridae > Alligator > Alligator mississippiensis. The sequence continues at coordinate 139,491,622 of NC_081825.1, read as the reverse complement.
AAACTTGGGAATGATTGGCTAGGCTTCAGTATTGCAGAAAAGAACCTGGGGGTTGCAGTAGACCGTAAACTGAATATTAGCCAACAATGTACTATTGAGGGAAAAAAAAGGCAACAGCACTTGCAGTAGCGTGTCCAAAGTGTCACTTGCAGATCAAGGGAAGTGATTCTTCCACTCTATTCAGCTTTGATGAGGCCTCATGGAGTACTGTGTTTAGTTTTGGGCCCAACATTTCAAGAAGGATGTAAACAGATTGGAAAGAATTCATTTCAGATCAAAAAAAAAAAAAAAATATGAGGGGCCTGGGAAGCAATCAAGAGAGGTTGAAAGAACTCTCCTTTATTCTAGAGAAGAGAAGACTCAGTGGGGATTTGATAACAGTCTTCAAATACCTGAAGGGTGATTACAACAAGGATGGAGATGGGTTTTCTCAGTGGCTGTAGGGGATAGGACTAGGAGCAATGACTTCAAGCTGTAGCAGAGGAAATTTAGGCTGGAGATTAGGAGGAACTTTGCTGAGGGAGGTTCCAGCATTGGAACAGGGTACCTAAAGAAACTGCAGAATCTCCATCCTTGGAAATTTTCAGGAATAGGCTGGATGGACACTTGGTTGGGATGGTTTAGTCAGGGAATGATCCTGCTTTAAGCAGGAGGCTGGATTAGATGACCTTGTGAGGTCCCTTGCAGCCCTCCTTTCCTGTGATACTATGATGCAATGATGTTTAAGTCTGCTATATCAAATTATGCAAATAATCCCTCATTCTACTTAAATAAATACTGAGGTCAGCGTTCAGGATGGGATATGGTAAGTGGGTATTTTAAAATGTGGAATCTGGATTTTATTTTTATCTAATGAATGACAAAAAAAACAATTATTTTTCTCATTCTGTATCATGATTTTTCCTGCACCCTTAGAACAGGTTTCTGATTTTCTATTCATATTTGATAGGATTTTTAAATTTAGTGACTGAATAAACAAATGAAAAAGATCCATGGTTATGGTTCCATAGGTGATCTAGGGCATCTTCATTTTGAGGGGCACAACTTGAGACATTTTAAGGAGGCCTGAATTTCAACACCAACAGTGTACCCAGCCTTTAAAAGCCATGTCCCTTTATGGGGTCTCAAGTTGGGAGTCTATAAATGACTTACCATTTTTAAAGATTCTTAGGCTATGTCTATGTTAGCAAAATAATATTCTTGTTTTTCTCAATTTGGTTTTAATACTCTCCTTTTTGTTTCTTAAGTCTCAGTTTTTTAGAACCACTTAAGAAAACAATCAGTGCTAAATCAGAACATGAAATACATCTGGACACAATTTTTCCATGTTTTCCCATCCCTAAAATATTTTCTAAAAAAATGAATAACATCATAATGCTGTTAGCATATGAAGACATTTACCTCTGTTTACCCTGCAGTGATCTAGGTGTTTGTGCATGTGTGCAAAATATTGACATCTTCAAATATTTATGTGTTAAGGAGGCAATAATGTTTCACATGGAGATGCTAGGAAATATCCTGAAGAATATCTTGAAATATTAATGTTCCCCAATGCAGCTTTTAGACAGTCTGTTCACGATGACAAGACATTTCAGCTCATTATAATTTTGCTAAAATTACACCTCTCCATTTTTCTTCTCCCACTAGACTTTCGGCACATACAGATAATGGCACATTGCAGGGAAAGAAATTCATTTGATATTTCAACTTTCTGCTTGTAAAAGGAAAACAGAAGTCTGATAGGCTTAATTTTTTGTTCATATACTTAATACTTAAAATTAACCGCAAGAGCAATGCTGTAAACCGAGGTCACCAGACTACACACTGTATAGAAGACTAAAATTTTAATGGTGGGCATAAACATTCAGTTTCAAAAATGTATAAATGTTCCATTATTACACCACTTCTCTGACTGGCTATGAACAGACATAAATTTCAACTATTTTTAATGCGGGGGTGGGGGTGGGGAGGTTTGAACTTAAAAACATGCCTTGGTTGTTTATGAAATAACTGTTATGTCTGAAAACTCTTATAACAATAAGCAAGCCAATCTCTGTGACCTTAATTGTGACTTAAAAAGGGTTAATGTTACAATGGTTTTTCTACACTTATTTTGCTACAGAGGCATGCTGATATAGCAGATAATGTTGTTTCAGTTTATACCAATATTATTCAATACTGACATAACTGTTACATCTGCCACACCTTATGAATAACATTTCCAGATCCCTTGGACTGAGTTGTGTGTCTAAGTCCCACTTCAAGTGTGTCTTAGACACATGGGAATCTATGCTGGGCTGAAGGTCACCATAACTTTAGCTTCTAGGTTATTTACGGGATTTTGAAAATGTAATCCTACATTTGACATTTGGCTCAAGGAGTCTCATTTCCAAAAATGCTTACCACCCAAAGGCTCTTCAGCACTTTTGAAAATCATCCCAGGTGCTCATGTGCCTATAGATGGCCTTGGTTAACATGAGACCCCCAGTTTTTAAAATGCTGGCTTAAATATTTTAGATATTGGCTGCATCAGAAGTATGGGTGATATCAACACCCATATCTGCTTAAGATACAAGGGTGTCAGTCTGGTGTTCATTTATTTCTTGTCTTAACTTTTTAAAAGAGTGCACAGAGAACTGATATTAAATATATTTAACTATCCTCATATCCTAAACACCTTAGGAGGACTTCTAGGTCTCTTGTTTGGGTGCTGCTCAGGTCTTGCATTTATACTTCAGACCTGTTTCTAATTTACCCATCTTTGAAAATGGAGCCCAAAATAAATTAAGCATGCATTTCTAGTACTATCTCACACTGTATTTCAGTAATACAAAATTACTACCATACTGCACTATAATGATTGCTCAGTCATTCCTCTTTACAACAACAAAGGATCATTTTTGAGTTAGGCAAATATGTATCAATAGAGTAACTAATATCCTCTTTCCCTTCTAGGTATAAAGTTGGAGTCAAATGTTAGTGAAGGATGTTCTTCCAGCACTGACATCTGTCTCCTTATCAGGCTTTACAGGCAGTTGCTTCATCTGCACTGCAGTTATCTCTTAGATGTGCTAGGAGACAGGTCAGCCAAGAGCTGTTCATTGGCAGGCTTTATTGTGCTACTTTTAAATCTTACATGCTAACAGGAACTTGTACTCTTTATCCATAAGAGAATGAGAATGCATACTCAACCAAGATGATATCTATTTTAAATGGCTTCACATGACCTATTTTGTTCCTTTGAGCCATTCACACCCACTTTTCTCATAGGAGTCATCATTGGCCTACTTTTCTTAATTAGTTGAAGCTAATTTCCCATGTTTCATGAACAGCATCGGAGAAACTGAAAAAGTTAAGGCTCAAGTGGAAGTTTACATAAACTAGCCATTCTTCTTGGGTCTGCACAAACTAAGAAGTGAGATGCTAATACTCAGCAAGATTGGAAGGACAACGCCCATCATAATTTTAATCCAGGTCTCCTTTGGTATTTTCTTTAATGCTATCAGATTTCTGGGAGAATCTCCAACTTTGTTTCCTAAATGTGTGTGTGTGTGTGTGTGTGTGTGTATGTGTTATAGGCAGACAAGGTTCCTTGGGTGAATTTAATATCTTTTATTAGACCAACCCAAATGGTTGGAGAATAGTTATTAAGCAAGCTTTTGGGTTCAAAAACCCTTCGTCAGGCTAAGGAAGTTACAGCAGTTGGTGTGTGCTCTTCCTGGATGGAATGAAAAGTAAAGAAGCCAGGGGCTGGGCTGGGCTGGGCTGGGGAGTCAGTTGCCAGGCAGATTGTAATGTATCAAAAATCCAATGTCTATGTTTAGTCCATGATCTCTAGTATCCAGGAGGTTGATGAAATGGAGCTCATAGGCTCGTCTCTGGGAAGTGTTGTGTAAGTTTCCCTTGAGGATCAGGACTGAGAGATTGGAGAGAGAGTGGCCCTCCTGTGAGAAATGTGCCCCCACTGGTAATTGGGTGTTTCTGTCTTTGATGGATTTCCGGTGCGCGTTCATTCTGGTGCGCAGTTGTTGTCTGGTCTCTCCTACATATTTTCCATCAGGGCATTTGGTACATTGGATGAGGTATACTACATTCTTGGAGGTGCAGCTGTAAGATCCTGGGATGCTGATGGCTCTGTTGTGGGGTGTAGTAATAGTGGAGGTGGTGGAGATGTGGGGGCAGGTTTTGCATTTCTTGTCATGGCACGGTCTGGATCCTTTTGGTGTGTTCTGGGCTTGAGGAAGTTTGCTTCTGGTGATGAGGTTGGCGAGGTTTGGTGCTTGTCTGAAGGCTAGGATGGGTGGCTCTGGGAAGATCTTTTTAAGAATAGGGTCTTTTTCTTTGTGTGTGTTATATGCATACATTTACACGCACACGCACGCAAAGGCCATGTCCACACGAGTGTAAATGTTTGTTTCCCCGAGGACAAGAAGCAGTAGCACATCTTGTGCCGCTGCTACTTGTTCCCAGAGAATACCTGTGCCATGCACACTCTGGTGCACAGCAGGTTACCCCAGGTGGAGAGGGAGAGGCTGGGGTGATTTATGTTGACGATTTACCTGTATTGTAGCCATTGATGGGCCTGCACTAGTAGAAAATCCTGAGTATACACAAACTAACCAATCAAGCTGGGTTCCATGTCTAGCAGAGGTAGGTGCATTTAGTTCCTGTCAGAAGCATAACGAAAGAGGGGCAAGCAAGACACCACCACCGAGTGCCAATTGAGAAGGGGTGGACCCTGGAGAGTCCATATGGTAGAGCAGCAACAGCAGCTAGGAAGCAGACCTCCCTGTCCCCTCACTTCCAACTCACTAGCATTTTGGCTCAGAACACCAAAACAGCTAGTTAGACCTCTACCTCCAGTGGTGGTCTAACCTATATGCATTAGTGGCTGGTCACTGGTAACTGTAATTGGGGCAGGGAAGACAAGGACTTTGTCATGAGGGTCTCTTGTACTTTTTAAGGTGTAAATGCTGTGACAAGAGTCTTCCTTGAAAATTCCAAGCTGGGAGATCTAGGCCAGGCAGTGACTTTGCTTAAAGAGGAGAATGGGAGTATAGAGGATGTGAGCTTCTGGGAGGAGCCATAGCAGCCTTTCCAAAATATGATTTTTTCATAGGTTTCAGCCAAAATACCATGGTGTTTGAATTTTTACTGCAAATGTCAACAATATTTCCTTGTGGGAAGGATGGGGGGAATGGGACTAGATTGTGATTAGCTATAAGGGGTGAGTTATTTGAAAGCATTTATGCCATGAGAAATATTGACTGTTGCATGCCATTCCAGGAGGAACATGGCTCAGATAGGCTGGATATACAACCAATATCCTCTTTCTGTCTTTTCAGAAGGAAGTTTTCAAAGGTGCATGGGGCACTAGCTATGGAAAACTAGTGGAAAAATAGGTACCAAACTCCAATTTATGCCTTCTGTCTAATATCTTCCTCAGAGCACAGTTTCCCGCAAGGCAATATTGTTTTTGGCAATGCTAGATCCCTCTCACCACAACCTTCCCCAACAGGTAATCAAGAATTGACTAATGCACTGTCCTACCCTGTGTTGTTGCAGTTGCCTCTGAATTTTCTCAAATTCTCCACCTGAGAAATGAATAATCCAGATGTTTGAAATAAAATTAAGCCTTTCAAATGGTAACGTGTTAGCACAGAGCAGGACCAGAAGGACAATGACTTTTAAAGGACTGTATTGGGGGTATATTTTTTAAAATTGCTTTAGAAGAACCCCTAATACCAGCTATAACCATATAAAAATTGTATTTTTAATGTTAAAACCCGATGGGTCTATATCAGACTAGCATTTAATTATAAACTTGCAAAAAACACTAATTCAGAAGTTTCTAAAACAATTGCTTGATTGTAAAGTTGAATAAAATATCTGCTAACTACCTAGGCATTACTCTTTGCTCAGAATATAGATGGATATTGTCTCGGCTGGCCGGAGCCGACTCGAGGTGATTTAGAAATTGCTCGTTCGTCAGGGCGGGCTGGTGAATGGAGAGGCAGACGAGGTTTAATGGTTGTAAAAACTTTACTTACGTTGTGGGTGGTGGCGACGGAAACGGTCCAGTTGTCCGAACAACAATGTTAGTTGTTCCAGCTGGCGAGACCAAAGCCAGCAAATCCGTCCGTAACTTAAGCCGGCGGGAAAAGGGTACGTCTGGGATTGCGCTCGGCGACGGGAAGAAGGATCGATAGGTGATCAGTCTATCGACCAGGTAGCCGCAAGTCAGATCTCTTTAGAGGCACTCTGCAGCGTGCTCAAAGTTCTTCGACTTGGGCAGAAGTTGCGCAAATTTTTAAATGGCCAGCAAGCCAATTACCGGCTGCCACGTGTGAATAATTTAGCACTAGCCAATAGCGGGACACAAATTTGCATTCGAATAGCGGGAACTCTTTGCACCGTGCACCTCTGTGCTGCAAAGAAAAATGCACCCTGCAAAGACAGCTGCAAATTGGCGGGAACTCCCTCTTGCACGCGGGTTCTTTATGCAGCAAAAACCCTCGCTGTGCAAGAGGCTCATATGTGACAAGAAAATTCCATAGTGCCGAGGCACCAAAATCACTGGGTTGTGACAGATATCAGTAAAGCATATTACTCATAAAAAATTAAATCCTATTGTTACCTAGAGAGTGAGTATCTAAACCCAGAGCAGAAATTTCTGCTTGCTAATCAATATTTCAGTCAATAAAGATGAAGGGATATCTAGGCAGGTGTAGCAGGCTGCATATCGCAGAGGCTGCAACCCACCTGCAGGCAGAGAGAAGGTGACTGCAGGCCTATCTAGGAGAATGGGGCCAGCTGATGGGGATAATTTGCTGGCCCAGAGGAAGCTAAAAGCTCCCAGGGAAAAGGCTGCAAGGCTAGAGGCAGCAACATTGAGGTAGTGTACTCTCTCAGGTTCTGGAAAATCCCCCAAGGTAGGAGTTAACACTGTTGTTTATGTATTACTTTCTTGGTGATTTAATGGTTTATGTTATGTCCTATAGGGACAAGTTTGCCCAGGGAAATAAAGACTGTTTTGTAAATGGAAAACTCGCTACAGTGGGTTTAGCTAAAGGAATTTGTTACATGACTAAGAAACCATTGCAGTGAAGAACAAACAAACAAAAAACCTATATCCTACAATGGTTTCCATACATTACAATACAGTCTGGAAAAGCCTCAAAGACTTTCATAAGCATAGATCCTACTCTTTAAATTCTGCTACTACTAAACCCTCAGAATTGGAGGCTTTTTCAATAAGGCCTATTTTCCTCAGATAAAATCTTAAAGCACTGAGTAAGAACAATTTTGTCACAACCCAGTTAATCAGTGCCCATGCCACTAGCAAGAGATACCATTTAAGTAGTCAACTAAGGGTTAAAAGAAATCCTTGCCAGAAACTCCTGAAACAAAATCCTGGCAGAGAGCTGTATATAATTTATGCACACGTCAAAAACAAGAAACGAAACTTAAGACTGGTCAGGGTGAAAGGGGATAGCCCTGCCATAAATCCCTGCAATAAAACCCAGAGGGAGAACTGTAGGTAATTGGTCAGCTGAAATAAAAAGCGAGGGGAACCTGTATATAATTGGTCAAGAAATAAGCGTAAGCCTCTCTCACGTAACATACTAGAAACCTAACCCACTACCTTGTAACCTGATATAAACCTGAGAGCACAAAGAACTGCTGCTTGCCAGAAAATTAAAGATTCCACATAACGGTTCATCATTGGGTATCTCCGTCAGACACCTCTGTCTATAAATAGTTTAGCAACTTCCGCCCAAGGCGGAGAACCCTGGAAAAATTTCTGAGGAGAAACCTAAGTCCATCACCAGAGTAGCTTGACGGTCTGATCATCCGTCAATCACTCCCCGTCATCGTTAATTTTGACATAATAAAGCCCTGCAGGCTCGATAGTCCATTCTCGGCGCGCTTCGTTCGTCATCACTTGATATTATAACCCGACCTCATTCACTCAACTGTAAACGAAGCAACTATAACAGGAACAAAGGCTCAGCCTGTGTCGCACGTCACTATCTGGGCGACGTAAGTAAACAATCTCCTGTAACCAACACGCGTCTGTGCCTGGTTAATTCCACTCCATCTATTAATTACCCGCCTGTCAAGGTGAAAGTTTTACTGCTCCGGTGGGGGGGGTCAGAAAGCAGCTGCCGGCCGGCTGCTCTGATTCCCGACAAATTTGTGAAGGAAAGAATTAAATTACACACAAAGTCAGGACGTTGACTGGAAGAAATACTGCGCAGATGCACAATGAACAGTGTGATGTTTTGACTCTTTGACAGCCCCAAGTGCTGATACCCCCAACTCAAACTCTTGGCCCCTGCTTACTATTTTAATATTCTCTAAGCACATATACACACAAGCTTTACTGTGGAATTGCCTAATTAGCTCTACAGTAAAGCATCACCTTATACCTGAGCACCTATACTAGGATGCAGTAGGTTAATTAACTCTGCTGTAAGATAGAACTGTTGGAGAAAGTACCTGGAGCCTAGGGCTGACACGCAGGATCCCCTGCTCATTTGGGGTTGCTCCTCAATGTGCTGGCTCAATGTGCTGTGGTCCCGGGAGCACATGAAAATGCTGCACCCAGGAGCAGCTGACTTAGATGTGGACTGCACTGGAGTTTATCACGTTGCACATACAGATGTGCATACTGTTTACCTACTTACAATGGGGTTGGGACTGTGCTAGAAACAACAGTGTAGGAAATAGGAAGAAATTAAAAGGGTCACAGGCCCAGGGTAGGTTGGAACCATTAGGACTAACTGAACAAATAAACTGGATTGAGGATAGGGAATGAATACTGAGCACCCAGTTTGCAAGGTAAACACACTGATTGCTATACACATCATCCCATTGTTTCCAGCCTCATAAGTCAATAGGGTCTGCTATACGTCTGCCACAGCAACACAAATGAACTTAACTGAAGAGGCCTGAGACTATGTAAATGCAGCTGGGGATTGGCCTTCTCCCCTGGAAGTCAATGGGAATAACAAATACACATCAATTAGGCATGATAGCCATAGGAATGATAGGTTATCTTTACACATGCAGCAGTGACAGCTATGGAAAAGCTGCAGCAAGAAGGCAGGAGATAAGAAGGAAATGGTAGTGCAAAGAGGTGTGAAGCGTTGATAATAATCACCACAGTGGAAGAACTGGTCAGTAGGAGGTGGCAGAAAAGGGGATAAGGAATAATTGGGGTTAAGGGAGGCAGGTGGGCCAGTGCAAAGGCAACAAAGATTCAGAACTGAGAATGAGACATCCAGCATAGTCAGAGTGGATAGGTTTAAGATGAAAAAGTAACACTTTAATCAGAGAGTCCTCTTAGCATGCTTTACATTGCCCAAAGCTTCTTTAGGGTAAAACCATTTTTAGTAGATTTCCATCTATTGCTGGGGTGCCTTGGGATTAACCAAGGGGAAGGGGAGCTTAAAGCAAGAGCTTGATTCTAAAATCATGAGACAAAAAAGGGATATAAAATAATTAATCATTACAGCAAATGCTAGCCTATGCAGTAAAAGGCAACATAAATTGACAGACTGGCAGTATCATACCCTGCTGCCAACACAACTGATCTAGTCATGCACCATTTTTTTGTAATTATGGTTCAAAATATTGGTCCCCCCCCATTAAAACCTTTATTTAGCTTTCCAAAGTAAGCCAAATGATTGCAATTTAGTGCACATCCTTTACATTTGCAACATGGCTCTGGTTTTTCTCTCCAGTGCTGCTGCTGTTCACAGAATCTAGGCTTTGTGTGTAACCATCTCAATGTAAAGCAAAATCTGCTTTTATTTTTCTACGGCAGCTCTGACAGCAGGAAAGGCTGAGGGACCTGGGCTTATTTAGTCTAGAGAAGAGAAGACTGAGGAGTGGGGCAGGGGGTGGTATTTAATAGCAGCCTTCAACTACTTGAAGTGGGGGGGGGAGTTGGAAGAGGATGGAGCTAAACTGTTCTCAGTGTTGGCAGATGACAGAACAAGGAGCAACGGTCTCAAGTTGCAGCAAGGGAAATTTAGGTTAGATGTTAGGAAGAATTTTTTCACTGGGAGGGTAGTAAAACACTGGAACAGGTTACCCAGAGAGGTGGAAGACACTCCATCCTTGGGTGTTTTTGAAACCCAGCTAGACAAAGCTTTGGCTGGGATGATCTAGTTGGGGATGGTCCTGCTTTGAGCAGGGGTGGACTAGATGACCTCCTGAGGTCTCTTCCAACCCTAATTTTCTATGATTCTATGATTCTCTCTGGGTAACTTGTTCCAATGCTTTACTACCCTCCTAGTGAGAAAGTTTTTCCTAATATCTAACCTAAACTTCCCTTGATACAATATGAGGCCATTGCTTCTTGTTGTTTTTTTTTATCTGCCACCACTGAGAACAGCTAGCTCCATCCTCTTTGGAACCACCCTTCAGGTAGTTGACAGTTGCTATTTACTCCCCCCTCACTCTTTTCTTCACCAGACTAAATAAGCCCAGTTCCCTCAGCCTCTCTTCATAAGTCATGTGCCTCAGCCCCCTAACCATTTCTATTGCCCTCCGCAAGCAGCAAATATCAGAGTAGGCAACCACATCCTTTCCCATGAGCATTTCCCAACCTACCTAGGAGTCACATTAGACTGTTCCCTCACCTATACACATCACATTCACAAAGTCAGCAGTAAAGTCTCTGCATGGGTAGCTGCCTTGAGATATTTAGTCAGTATGACATGGGGTGCCTACTTCAAAATGCTTAGAACCACTGCATTTGCCATGGTAAATGCCCCAGGAGATTCCTTTACTCTTGTATGGTTCAGAAGTTGTCACAATAAAAAGCTTGTCACTGTACTTAGTGCTCAGAGACTTACAACAGGCTGCACAACTTATACACACACAGATGTACTCCCTGTAGTTTTGAGCATAAGACCAAGTGATATAAGAAGACAGACCCTAATATTACTGGCAAGAGAGGCAAGAATGATGAAAATCACCCATTCTATCAACTGTTAACTGAAGACCCAATAGATGAAGGCTTAAGGAGCTCAAAAATTGTAAATCATCTATAAATGAAGCCTACAAGCTTCTGGAAGAGATTGGGGGTGCTGAACCAAATCTATGGGCAGCAACAGAGTGGGATGACTGCTGGGAAAGGTCAGACCTATTCCTACAGCATTTTATATCAACACCAAATGAGTGCCCCATTGGGCATGACCTTGACAGAAAAGTGAGGGTTAAGCTGAACAAACTGAGATCTGGATACGGAAACTTCAGAATAACACTTCACAAGATGAACATCTTGGATAGCCCCCGTGTGAACATGGTGTCCACCAAACAGTGCAGCACTTAATCAAAAGCTGCAATCTTTTGCAAATACCCAGACAAGACTGAAGAAACCCTCGCACTGAGCAATAATACCAAACAGTGGTCCCCCTCTATGAGGCACTGGTCAGACAGCAGTTGGAGTACTGCATCCAGTTCTGGGTGCCGCACTTCAGGAGGGATGTGGACAGCATCGAGAGGGTCCAGAGGAGGGCCACTCGCATGATCAGGGGGCAGCAGGGCAGGCCCTACAAGGACAGGCTAAGGGACCTGTTCAGCCTCCACAAGAGAAGGCTGAGGGGGGATGTAGTGGCCTGTTACAAACTGGTCAGGGGGGACCAGCAGGCATTCCCCCGAGCACTACTAGGAGTAACAAGAAATAACGGTCACAAGCTGGCAGACGGTAGATTCAGGCTAGACATCAGGAGGCGCTACTTCACTGTCAGGGCGGCTAGGATCTGGAACCAACTTCCAAGCAAAGTGGTGCTGGCTCCTACCCTGGGGGTCTTTAAGAAGAGGTTAGATGAACACCTTGCTGGGGTTGTTTGACCCCAGTACTTTTTCCTGCCATGGCAGGGAGTCGGACTTGATGATCTGCTCAGGTCCCTTCTGACCCTACCAACTATGAAACTATGGATTTGGAAGTTGATATCTGACTCTATAAGAAAGAGAGAAAAGAAAAAGCCATTGCTAAATGCCCCAACCCAAGTTTTGGGGTGAGGGGGTTTTGAGGGAGAATAAATGAATGACATATAATATGAACCAAAACCAACTATAAACATCTAACCAGTTAGTGGAATAAACCAGCAGCTGTCTGAGATAGAAGTTGGGGTATGCATGCCGAATCTGCCTAACAAATGATAAAATTATTGTCCCTTATTGACAACTACAAATGCATCGTCTTGCCGAGGTTGTTTCTCATTCAAAAGAAAAAGGGATTATTCACATGGTTTGGCTAAGATCACCTGCTGAATTGTTTCTAAAGATGTTCTTTTGTGAGGGGCTGTTGAGAAATGATGATTGCCGGATGCCTGATTAATATGAAATTGTTGTGGGAAAAAGTGTTTACATCAGGCTGCAGTCCAAAGGAAATTAAAACAGAAGATGAAGATTTACAAGAAAAATCCCCTTTTTATATTCCACGACCCTCCCAGTTCCAAATGTCTTAGTCTTTAAAATCCACTGCATTATTTAGAATTACTATGGAGCTTGAATTGTGCTTTTTCCCTGAATGCTTGACTGTGAAATGTTGTATCAGAACAAGCAAGTCATTTCTAATGGTGTTCTCTGGTTTTAAGCTTGCTTTGAAGGATGGCTTAATTGAACCATTACTTTATTGTGCTATAGCCTAAGCCACAATAGTGCCTTATTTTTATCCTATGTTCTGCTCCACTTATAACACTGAACAAATTCTTATGGATTAATTTAGAAATGAACTGACAAAATACTATCCTTGCCCAACCTGCATGGACAAATGTAAAGTGGTTCACATTTCCTTTCAGAAGGGACTACTAATATCCTCAGTTAATTCAGTTCTGCCCAGCTAACACATGACCCCACCATGTGAAAGCAAACAAGATTTAAAGGCACCGATTCTAATGGTAGGTAGCTAAACTATGCATGCAGACAGGTGATGTCAATGCAAGCAAGTGATGCTACACACCAAATATTAAGTTGTTGATTAATACAAGTAATTAAAGAGGAGAGAGAAACAAAACCATAAGGTTTATGTTCAGATTTAAACTTTTCTTGCATGTTACGATTATTCTGATGCGCAGTTTGGCACCTATTTCTCAGAATTTTGAACACAAATTGATAATTTATTCAATGTGCATCTTACCAACATGACATTGGTGCTAAAGAAATGACAGAATTCCAGTCATCTGGTGGAACCCAAAATAAGCATGATTTCTCTTTGGATCTCAGTGGGAGATAAACTGATTTGCACAATCACACACAACATCAGTGGCAGGCAGGGAATTAAACCCATTTACCCTTTTACACATGTACCCTTGGGCCACCTTTGCTCCCCTGAAAATGAATGAGCTTGTCTTAATAGATAATGAGCCTATCCATATATTTTTCAGTGTATGGTATAGCATAATGGATCCTGCTTGGGGGGAGAGGGATGTACTAGATATCCCCTTGAAATCCCTTCCAGCACTTTTCTATGAAATCTCAGTGAACTTTGAGATATGTGAGCCTGATCAACAAAAGGAAACTGGTAGGCTAAGTAGACAAGATATCAGCTTCTTCTGCCAGAGCTAATTTATTGTGATTGTATGCACACACTCACACATACACCCCTTTGCCTCCTCCTCTCACATCAAAGAAGTCTCATGCAGAGCTGCCTGGGAAATATTTTCCCCACGGCATAAATTTTAACAAAAATGAAATTTTTTTTCTTTCCATGTTCACATTTTTCCCCATGAAAAATTGAGGGGAATGTCAAAAGCTAAGAAAACAAAGCTGAATTTCATCTTTTGGAATGAAAACCCAAGTATTTATCAAAAAACAAAACAAAAAACCTACAGATGAAACTGCTATGGCTATCTGTAATCTCATGGGTATATGTTCAGGGAAAGGAAGAAGAGAAAGCTCTTGTGAGAGTTTTTGCAACAAAACCCTGCACTAACCAATCTGCTCTCTAAATTTATTGTTATCCAACAGACAAGATTTCTCATGGTCTGGTATAACAACAAAAGAAGACAGGAGACCTCAGAGACCTTAGCAGAGCTCACACATGCTTCAGTCAAAATAAATGAAATTTCTAATAGATCACTTCTTCCTATAACACCATGAGGGGAAGAGGGAACTTTCTTGAAGGATGGCCACTTTGCAAGAGTATCTTGACAAAATAGAAACAAAGATAACTGCATGGGAAAAAAAAAAGAAAAAAGGCTAGAGGCCTTTCTGAAACAGGCTCCGCTTGAGAAGATCTTGGAATAGCTATATAATCCCATACTTCGATTGTTGTTGTTACGAATAGTATGTTTAAATGGAATTAACCTGCAATATGGGGTCATGATATATGCATGAAAAAAATAACATTTTGCTATCACAAACATTTTGCTGAAGTGTCGATTCCAGCTGTGATAGTGTTTGATGCAGGAACTGCTTACAGAATTTGGGGCTAACTATTTCAATGCTGCTTTGACTGCAAATCCGCTGATGAGAAGTAGCCATGCACAGAGGCATAACAATGCAGATAGGAGCCAGGTAGGGACAGCTGCCCTTTTTGCCCTCTCTTCCCAAGTCAGTGCCCAAGGCACCTGCCCCATCCTACTTATGATACTGACCCTATACATCAAAGCAGTTCCTCCTGTTCTGACTCTCAAACACATGTTAACAATTGTAGCAGTGGGGTGCATGCCCTCATCTTCAATCCTATCACTACCTTTACAGCTCTGTAAAGAGCTGTGGTCTTGTAATGGACCATGGCTATGCAGGCAATTCCCAGCATGGTATTAATTGTAGAGGAACCGTTATTCATTGGCATGGATTGCCAACACTCCTAGAGTAACATATCACCCAAGTGAAACCATATGCAGAGGCTTACATCCACACAGTTACAGTGCTCATCATGATGTCTCCTCCCCTCGTACCTGAAATAGTAATTGTGCATAGCTTCCACAATGCTGAGAAAAGAACAGCTGGCTGTTGCTGGAATACTAAGGGACACGGTTGACTGAGTGTAATCTCACAATTTGCAAAATGTTTGTAAGATTTTAGCTTCAGCATTAGTTAAAACAAACAAACAAAAAAAACTTCTGAAGTTGTGTTTGTTTTTACAGCTTAATATAAAACTGATCCGTGTCTATTTTTAATTAGCAGGCATAAAGAGGGATTTGCAGAGACTAACTTTTAGGCAAATATTTAGGAATAACAAAAAAAACCCAACCCAAACTGGATATGCAAATAAAATCATTTTCAAAATTGCAAAAAACTGGTAACAAGGGCAGCAAGGGAATTTCACAGGTGAATTCTTCACCTGTATTTTCTTGGTAGCTAATCAGTTTCACTTAATTTTGGCATAAGATTTTTGCAATCATTCAGCATTACCTTCTTCATCGATAAACATATTCTTCAATTTCTGCTCTCATTTGCACTGTGTAAATAGTTTCTAATCACTCCTTTTTGCTCTTCATTTAGACAATGCCCTTAGTAATCAAGCAGAAAATTAATGAGGAGCGAAAGCTTATTTATAATTACTCTCAGACCCACTTGTGTTTTAAAGTATGAACAGTATATGAACTCTTAAACAAATCTCACTTAATTCCTCACACATGTTAATTGTAGTTTGTCATATCTGTACCTTGGAGTAACTTGCTTCTCCAAAATCTAAAATTAGATTTTTGTATCTGTAGCCTATTAATAGGAAGAAAACATTCTCTGTCATTTTTCAATCCTATCAAAGTCAATAGGATTACTCATACACATTAAGCAACATGTGTGCTTAGATGTACACCTTATTCTGCAAGCACTCTGTGATTTCAGTGGGACTTTTTATGGAGAAATGTACTTAAGCTGAATTGTGTATGCTGCTAAGTCTGGTCCTTGGTTACTTGCATTTCATTTTTCAATCTATTTTAAATCATACACATTTTTAGCATATGAGTAATCCCATGGGTTTATTCATTGAAGTCCATGGAGTTATTCAAATGCTTTAAGTTATGCATATGCTGTATAAAGCCATTTATGAGCCTAATTTTGAAAGCTTTATGTGCTCTGGTGTGTATTTACGCATAGCAGTAGATTAGCTGACTTCAATGCAGGTATATGTACAGATGCTCACCCTGTGTGTGCTATCCTGAATCATAAATTGGGATGTATGTGTGGAAGAGAAGTCTGTGTTAGAAAGTGCTGAATGGAGAAAAAGGGGTTAATCCATTGACCAGATTCTCCTTCAAACTCACATCAGGAAACAGAAAATTCTTTATGAGAAGTAGCAATCTGGTCAGTAGATTCGATCCTGTTGTTCAGTCATACCTTTATCCTTATGCCTACCATTGTCATCTGCTTAATACTCCCCCATTCCTAAGAGAGCTCATGGAAATTAAATTCCTGATCCCAATTTCTTTTTGAAAAATCTGGGGGTAGATTTATTTAAGGAGGGAGAGCTTGCTTGCTGTTACTGTGAGAAAGTGCTACTATATTGCAAGAGGTATCCAGTGATCTGCACCATGTATCTGGGGACCAAGCAGAGCCTCTCTCTTGAAATGTCTTTAAATTATCAGCCATTCAGGGTCTGGGCTAATGGTGTCCTAAATAGGATGCCATAAAAAATGTAATACAAATCAGGAAGAGCAAGAACACCCATCAATACTTGTCATAACACAAAGCAAGGTGTACAGAGAATTATTAATAAGACTTTGCACTCATGCAGCTCCCTTCATCCAAGGTGCTCAGTGCATTTTACAAACATTAATCTGCCCAATGTTGCTCTAAGGTAGCAATGTATTATTGTAAGTGGAACATTTCTGTCAGGTGTTGATGGCAGCAACAAGGGCCTGGTTCAAAATGTCCAGGGGTCTCTTTCAGGAAAGTGCCAAAAGCAATAGCTCAACATCATCACCCAGATTGTTATTTAGTATGAGCTCTGGGAAAAGTGCAGTAAACACTCCCCAGTCACCCTTAGAATACAGTTCTTCTCCACCTACAAGCACTCCAAAACCCAGCCCTCAGTGATACACGCAAAATACAAGAAATCCACATCAGCACAGCAGAAGTTAGTTTAGCAACTCCCACCAATCTCAGCTGGAGTCCATCAGCTGGCAGACCAGCATCCCGTCTTGAAACCTTGTTCACACCTAGCCCAGCCTCAAAGAGCAGCCCAGGCCATGTTGGCCATTTCTCTGCTGGCTCCAATCCCTTTCTTCAAAAGCTGTTCATCTTGTCCCACCATTAGTCAGCATGTCCTCTTCCAGCTCTGCAAGGCAGCACTACATAGAACAGAAGCCCATAAGAATAGTTCAACGCACTTGGTTGGTCCAGCAATGGAGCCCACTCTGCTTTCTGCACAGAATTTGCTTCAGTTTATTCAGGTGATCATCCCTCATTCTTCACACAAACTTTGCAGAATTCTCCACAGTACCTCTGGAAAGCAGAACCCAGGATGAGAAAACAATTATTCACCTCAACCACTTCCTTTCAAAATAAATACCGACCCCTTAAATAAAATCCTTTTTATCCCTCTTTTTCATTGTTTTGCTGGTCCCAGCTTCACTACCCTATCTTCTCCTGTTATGATGATTCCCTACCTGGGGCAAAGTTAGTACAGTTATTTTGTCCTTTCTGTAGTCATCAAGATAATTACTTATTGTTACATGCACATGCGTTTAAATAAATGTTAACACAAACAATAAAAAATCTACATGTGGGGGAGGCAGTGGAAAACAATATATAAATGAGGTTGGCCAGAGAAGGTTTTTCACTTCTTCACCAACAGAAAGGCCACATGATACCATCCCAGATATAAAAAGGAGTTTATGCATAATATGGGACTTAAGCAGATTTAAAGCACCTATATCCAAAGTTGCAATCACAGTTACCTGACCATCCCCTCCCATTCAGACATGATTGAACTCTATAGGCTGCAGTTTGGGCTTCAAATGTCTCTAGGCACCTTCTACACAGGTCCAGATACAAGAGTCTTGGCAAAACTGAGCAGCTTGATGCCTAATTCAGCCCTGAACCCAACTGAAATCTAGCAATCACGTGTTACTCAGACAAATTCTCCTGAAGGACTTGGCCAGTTAGATTTTCCTAGAGCATGCCAAACACATAGTCACAGGATTGGGCTCCTTACAAAATATGGTGGCAGAAAGAAAAGGAGTTGCCTCCTCTCTCCAACTTCTATATAATTGGCTAGCGATTAGAGAACTTCCCCAAGGAGTTTTATATCAGAGATAGGCAAACACCCCCCCCCCTTCCCCCGGCACACATGCCAGTTAATGGCACGTGGAAACATTTTCCTTGGCGTTTCAGGAGGTGTGCCAAGGAAAATGTGAAAAAAAAATAAAGTTGCTGCTCTGGGCTTTCCAGAGCAGCCATCGCTCCCAATGCCGCAGCAAGCACCAGGGGCAGAGTGAGCAGAGCACAGGCAGGGATGCTGCCTCCATTTTGCTGACCACCTCCCCACTCCATGCCTGTGGTAGCAGATAGCTCCATAGCCTGTTGATGCTCGTGCTGATTTCTGTGATTTGCAAACTGAGAGTTTAATGTTGCATATTATTCTGCATATTATTCAAAAGTTTATTTTGCTTTGTTAAATTCTTTCATATTCAGTTTTTGCTCTCTCCATTCTACTATTTCTACTATTCAGTTTATTTTGCTCTGTTAAATCATTTCTTGCTCAGTTTTTGCTCTCTCAAACCAGTTCATACTATTCAGTTTTTACTTTCTTAAAACAGTTCATATTCAGTTTATTTAGCTCTCTCTACTTTGCATTCCTAGATTTAAACATTTTATATTGCTCACTTCTTTTTTTTGCTCTCTGATTGCCTTCTTGGAAATACTTACCCAGATTTATACACACTTCAAATAATTCAATTCTTTCTGATTCTTTCTTCTTTTCTGCTTTCTGTTTGCTCATTTACATTGTTTGCCCTGCCGTTGGTTTGAAGAATTTCAGGAAGTTTTACAGTTAGAAGGCATACAAAGGTAGTATTATGAAGTTTTATTTATTGTCACCAGGTTTAGAATTTTTAGATAAAATAGTCATTAGATAAATACAGAAAAACAGGCATAGGTCACTAGGGTTAAGAGCAATAACCTTATCTTTAGGGGACATTCCCAGCTTACAGAGCCACAGAGCAAGGATCCTACTGACTTGATCTCCCCCTGGCCCCACCGGTCTTCCCCTCTTAGCTGCCTAGTGATAGAGCTTCAACAGCAAGGTTGAAGGGTGCTGTTGACCTTGCATAACCTGTGCCCTCATGGTTCAGGGACTTTCCTGTGAAGCAGGAAATGTAGGATCAAATTCTGTCTTGGTGAGGGGGCCCTTGAACCTGAGTCTCCCGCTTCCTAAGCCCTAACCACTAGGAAATGGGCTAAAAGGTTGGAAGACCCTCCAGCATCAAGCAGTTACTGTTTCTGGGATTTTCTGAGACTAAAATTTCATAATTTACACAGAATCCTGTGTATCCCAGAAGGAGTATGATCCCAGTAATGCATGCGCAGAAAGACAAGTCTTGTTACGTAGGTGTAAACAGAATATAAAAATCAACATAAATTACACTTAATGCCATGTATGCATCCACTTTTAGACAGCTAAGTAGCATTTAGATGCCTAAAAGTGAAATAGGACTTGAGCATAAGGGTCTCCATCAAGGCTTCCAAAAAACAGAGGTGCCAAAAATAAAGAGACGCGTGGCCTTCAATGGTCTGGGTCTACTCTGGATAGAACCTCTGGGGAGATTCTCAAAAGAGCTCATCTCCAACTCTAAGGCTAGGTACACACATCAATCTAACTTAAATGGATGGGTTAGATTGGGAGTGAACACAACACATGTCCACCCTTTGGTGGGCTGGGGTCGGGGGGGGGGGGAGAGGGAGGCATGCAGGCTGCCTGCATTGGCTGCAGCCAGGAGGTTAGGGGCACTCCTGAATGCCTCCCAGTATGCTGTGTAAGCTCCCAGGGCTGCCAGAGATGGCTGAGTGCAGCTGAACACCTGGGCCACTCCTGATTGGTTGCCAGGCATGGGTAAGCATGTTCCCAATGCCCTGCCACATCATTGCAGATCCTCCTGCGTGCCCGGCCCTAAGTCTCCAGAACACCCTCAGACTGGGTCACCATGGCACACCCAGCAGCCTGGCCAGCAGCAGCAGGGGGAACAGGCACTATGCAGAAGGAAAGATTGGGTTCCTTGGAGCTCTGGCAAGAGTGGCAGCTGGTGGCAGAAGGCTCCTGGCAGCCTGGGACACTGCATTGTGTGGTGGGAGAAAGGAGGGTCCCTAGCCTTCTCCCAGCCAGGCCCGTTTGCCAGAGCTCCAAGGGGAAGTGCCTCCCAACCCACCCCCCACCACCAGCCAGGATGCATGGCACTTCCTGCCACTGCCTGCCATTCACCAGACCTCCAAGGGATCCAATCTTTTCCTCAGCACAGCCCCCCTTTCCCCACCACCAGCGCAAGCCTCCTGGCCTACTGGGTGCCTCCTGTGCCTGGCTGCCATTTGAGGGGTCCAATTCACCCTGCTGCCACTGGCCAGGCTCCCCAGGTAACACTGCAGCCACTAAAAACCATTCTCTGTCCCAGTAGTTTCTTAAGTGCTCAGAGGCCTAGAGACATTGTATAAAGATAGAATAGCTTTGCATCTATCCTTTTATCAGTGTCTAGGGTTACTCTGAATTTTGCATGCTATGGGTAAAAGACAAATCTTTTTCTG
Source organism: Alligator mississippiensis (assembly GCF_030867095.1). NCBI lineage: Eukaryota > Metazoa > Chordata > Crocodylia > Alligatoridae > Alligator > Alligator mississippiensis. The sequence continues at coordinate 139,470,916 of NC_081825.1, read as the reverse complement.
GGTTGTCCCAATGTTGCAGAGACTGAGCACATCATTGTGCAGCTACTTCTTTATTTGTACTTTTTGGTGATAAAGCAAAACTGGAGATGATTATACCACTGCTGTTTGTTCTGTATCTGCATTCCACAAATAAAATGTAGGTGCAGTTTGTCCACAAATAGTCAGATGGATATGTATCACTTGCTACTTTCTAACATATGAACACATCACACAACATAGAAATGAATGCAAGTGTTAGAATAAATTCATTATGAATCAGTTATCTTTTTATTTTCCACTTGGTTTCACTACATTACTGAACAACATGTGCTATAGACAAAAACTTAGGAATTAACTTAGTTAAATTAACGGTAGATTATATTTTACAGATATTTTGTGCATGCTGCTATTTGTTCCATAATTTCACAAGTCAATGGGGGTCTCTGGATGGGTGTGCAGGTGCTGTGGGGCTGAGCCTGAGCACAGAGATTCTTCTGGGGGTTCTGTGTGTACATTGTGAGGTGCTTTGTGACAGGGTATAGGAGCATGGTTTGGGGACGTGGGTGCCCAGGCCTCGGGGCTTATTTAGGGGACACAGATGCCTCCCTTCCACTGTGCCCCCACGGCCTGCCTGCAGCAGACAGCTGGCAGAAGGCAGGGCTAGATACAGGGGCTTTGCTGGTTAGTTTCCCTGAGAGCTCACGGGCAGGGTCTGCTGGGTACTCGGCCGCAGCAGCCAAAGCTGAGTGCTAGTGCACGTCCCCATAAGGGAAGGTTGTGGGGAGTCTCAAAGGAGCATAGGATGCTGGCAGGCAGTGATCTAACTTGAATTGATAGGGAGCTTGTACAGATGGTTGATGCACCTGCATAACCTAAATTGATTAAGTTTGAGGGCACTTTGATCCACGTCTATCTTAGACTGGTTTTCACCATTTTTAGACTGGTCTACGTACGCTGAACACCTGGTTATGGTTACAGTTTGATTTCCGAGCACTTAGACCAATTTATGTGTAATGTCTGTACCTGGCCTAAATTAAACAATAGCAATTAATGCAAGGACGATTATAAAAGACAGGATTCTTGACACACATTTCTGTCCTAACCACTAGATCATGCTCCACTTACAGTGAGAGGGATCAGGCTAAACATATGGACAGGAATGAAAACCAGATATGACCAGGAGGTGGACAAGGACTACAAGTCCCCCCTTATTTTTAGTAATGGAAGTCATCAACAGCCTGCACATTATTAACTAACAGCTTAGAACCTAAATAGTTGTTTCATGACAGGATTATGCTGAAAGATATTTTTGCAATGATGAGCCACAAGAATGCTGGACAGAGAGAGGAGGTGAGGAGGAAATTAGCTTTTATTTCTGGGACTGATGAGTGATGACATACAGGCAGATTTTCAGGAACAGAGGTTAGCTCCTCAGAGAGTCTCAATTGTCATTGGTCTTTTGGAGCTAAGCCAGTTCACACCAGCTGAGCTTCTAGTCCCGTTATTTGTTCAGCCTTTGAGTCACTTCTCCCCCATCTTGTTTTTATAAATCCTTAATATATGATGCTGATGATTACTTTATTGGATTTCAAAGCCCCAGTCACAGATTAAGAACCTATTGTCCAAGGTGCTATGAAAAGACAAAATAAAAGGCAGTCTTCTTCCTTAAGAGATTTCTCAAGCACTGAACATACACATTATCACCAATTTGCAAGTGGAATGGGTCTAATAGGCAATGTTATAACATAAGGCCAGTGCCACAATTTTCCACCAGTCTGTTGGAGTCTATAGCAGGGGTGGGCAAAATGTGGCTTGGGGGCTGGATGCGGACCACCAGGCCATTCTATCCAGCCCATGGGGCCCCTAAAAAATTTAGAAAATTAATATTTATCTGCCCCCAACTGCCTGTCATGCAGCCCTCGATGGCTTGCCAAAACTCAGTAAGCGTCCCTCTGCCCACAGTCTATAGGATACCAAGAGAATGGATACCACAAAAGCACTCTGAAAATGTGATAGCACTCTTATAAAATGCTCGTATCCTTGTGTTAGTTCTTTGAAGGGAATTATATGAAACTGTTAACAGTAATGTTATTGAATGTATTTACCTTGTATAAATACCTTTATTTTTGTATAAATACCTTTATTTTTGTATAAAAATGTCACCTAAAGATATGTATAATGGCAGAGCTGTGAGACTTCAGGAACACCTGCTTTTTAGTCAGTTTGTTAAAATGCACAGGACTTGATGCCTTGAGAGATCTTAATTATTGCTAATATGACACTTTAAAGAAAGAGAAAAACCTGCACTGGAGGATCCTATTTTTCCAAGTATCTGCATTTACTTTAGTTGTTAAACACTCTCTAGTGATATTAAGAGACATTACTCAAGGCAATATTAACATTGCACTAACTTGCCAATAATGGAAAAGGCCCTGATGATTTTTTGCAGCCATCTAGACCCACTGAGTGGTGTGGGGGGTGGTTTCTGTAATGCAACTGAAATGTGGCTCTGTTCATGGAACCAATCCCCCAGTTATACTGATGCCCTTTCATGTCACTTTGGCAGCATGAAGAGTCCTCTGTAAAGGTTGAAAGAACCCCCTGAGAATATTCCCTGTGCATAGGTTTTTCCAGCTGACAGGTTAATGATAGGAGGGCTCTAAGCCATGTTCTTAAACAGTCCTCAGTAATGGAGGTCTGTTCTGTGTGCGCCAAACAGGGAGTGAGCGTGGCTTGCTCACTCTGATCCAGCCATTCCCCAAGTCTCCCAAATTAAGGGAAGGAACAACTGAAAACTGAGACCATGGGGTTTGTAAAAGTCAGCAAGAAAACTGAGACCACAGTGTTTGTAGGAGTCAGCAAAATGCATGTCCTACGCAGAGTATTTACACCCATATATAGGTGTAATATTAAAAAAAATATACACACCTATGTAGGTAAATATATTTTAAAATTCCTCAAACAGCATCTGACATTTCAAACTGAAGAAGGGAATCTACTCACTTTCAATTAATAGATGGATGGCCTGTTGAACCTCAGGAGATTCTGGTACTGAAGGCACAGAAGATATTGCAACATGGGGCGGAGATATTTGAGCAGTGTAAAAACAGAACTTAGGTTTACGTATGTCACAGGCACTGGGACAATGGGCTTATACATCTGCAGGAACCCAGAATAAAAGGCTTTGTTCTCAGGAGAAAGCCAACAATTGTGTTTAGCCTAAGGTAGCGGTTCACCTAGTGCATTCCCACAAGAAGTCTGGGTTTCAATCCCCTGGCATTTTCTGCCAAAAAGAACATTTAATCAAAAACTCTCAAGCAGCTCTAATTACATCGGAAACAAAATCTCTAGTCTGGGCTCAGTCTGTTAAATTCAAGCTTGTGGAAAACCTCTCTCTGAAGCACAAAATAGAATTTCTGGATCATTTTTAACAACTAATTTAAATGGTCAGAAGTCGTTATTCACAAAGAAATAATGCATAACCTTACACCTCAAGAAAGGAACTTTTCCCCTCCATCTGTACCCTATCCAATATTAAATACCTCAAGATTCCATCACTATTTTAATGAGAGCATTCTAAAAATTTTAAGAGGCTATGTTTAATGACAAACCAACAACAAAATGTGCCTCCTGAGTGGGAATTTAAGTCCTTCTTTGTCACTGTTGTTATTAATATCTATATTTAACTCCAATAATATATATTTAATTCCAGTTACATAGAGGGGCTAATTGTTCCTTCCACTGAGGCTGAGACAGAAAGCATGTAAGTCACTGTAGCACCTAAGGACTTTGTTGCATGTTACTTTTAGTTTATGCTAAAGGCACTTAAATGCAAGCATCCTTATGTTGAAGCCGGAAGACTCATCCTAAGTGCACTCTAAACATCTCAAAAGTTATGCCACTTTGGGCGAGGAGGATCTTTGAGCCATGCTATCTAGTTCATGTTACAATAACATTAGTTTGTGCCACAGAGATAAAATGAGCAGTCTTCCAGCATCCCAGGTTCCACCTCTCCAAGTTCCCTCCCACCCACTATTACTCCGTGGATGAACTTTCTATCCTCCTGAACTCTACTGCCCAAGGAGTGGTACTGGCCCCAAGCCAACACCCCCACCTGCCCCCATGCATGTGACTGCAGTCCACATAGCACCACTTTGAGCATCCACTGGCATCCCCATTGCTTGAGAGCTTCCATGAGAACAGTGATCACCTACCTTTGTGAATTAAACCATAATAGAGAATGTTCCCTTTGAACCCCATTCGGGCAGCCCTGGAAAGGGATCCATGATGAGGTTCTGGACCTCATTGTGATCTGGGGTGAGGAGAAAAAGAACGATTGCCATGACTAAGGGCATGAAGAGCAACTGACAACAGCAGGTGCTGAGCAACTGACAAAATCATCCTGAGCTCATCACAGCTCAGGATGGTGGCTCAGGAGCACCAGCAGGACTGGCTGCAGATCCACAGTAAAATCAAGTGTCCAAAGTCCCAGTAAGTTCAGGCAGGGATGCCAATAAGGTCTCAGGCACAGTGCAGACCATGGTCTCCTACTGTGAGGAGCTGTCGTAAATCCTCAAGGTGGAGCATGCAATTGCTCCCCACCACACTGTTGCACTGCACACTCATGGACCTGGTATGGTGCAATGATGATAACTGTGATGGGAAGGTGGATACTTAGCTGCTGTTGCTTGCTACTAAAACAGCCATTAAGGAACACAAGGGTGCCTGCTCCATGAACTTGTTGCCCAGCCAGGTTCTGACCCTGGCCCTGGTGACTGAAACCAGACCCACAGGAGTGACCCAGGGTTTCGGAGTGTCTCATAGCTTGGGGGTAACTCTTGGTTCTAGGTGTGGTAAAATGGCTAGGTGCAAGCATTGTGGTCAGTGAAGACTGCCCCTACCTCTGTGATTTACAAGGAGAATGAGGTGTGAATTGGTGGTGCATCCACACTCGGACCACAGGAATGGAGTGTGGCTCAATGACTAGTCACGGCACTAGTGGCCTATTCAAGAGTTAATCCATGCAAGTGAAAACCCAATCTACTTACTACCTAGCAGCAGCCCCCTTGCCCCCAACCCTAGCAATGGCTGTATGCAGCCCAATCCCCACCACCCACATGCAAAGCTACCTAGTGTTGGGTGCTACTGCTCTGGTCCCAGTCTGCCCAACCTTCCCCCAAGAAGGCTGCAACTTTTGCCCAGAGCCAGGCAAAAGCCTCAGGAAAGTTTATTTAAGCACAGTTATTTGTGGTGAATTGAATTTTTCCCACAGCTGGCCTCACTTGCCCCAAGCACCATCAGCTCTTCCCTGGCTCAGGGGCTCCCTGTAAATCAGCTCTTTTCTAACCTCTTCCACCCCACAGGCCTTTCAGGCCACCTGGCCAAGATACAGCTGGCAGTGCCTGGGGGAAACAAGGCTAGGCAGCAAGGAAAAAATCAATTTACCACAACAAACTATCCTTAATTTAATTTTCCTGTGGCTTTTGCCCAGATCTTATGGGACATCTACATGGCCAGTCCCCAGTCCAGGGCCACCAGGATTGGTTTGTCAGGGGTCACTAGAGCTGACTGGCATGGGGAGAATCCAGCTGGGCTGGGCTCCAGCTCCCCGTAGAAAAGCCCTGTCCTGACTCCCCCCCCCACCCCAGGGTGGGAAAGTAAAGGGCATCAGAGGGCAGCTACAGTCCCCTCAAGCCACATGTTCAGGGTGAGCTGCCAGGGCCCAAGGGAAATGGGGTCAGGCAGCATGGGAAAAATTCAAATAACCACAAGTAACCTCACTTAGTTGAATTTTCCTGCAGCTTTTCATAGATTTCATTGACATTAGGGCTGGAAGGGACTTCAGAAGATCAAGTCCAGCCCCCTGCCCCAGGGGCAGGAAGTCAGTTAGGGTCAAAGGATCCCAGCAAGATAAAGGTCCAAATGTTTCTTAATAGTCCAGAGTAGGTGCTTGCACCGCCTCTGGAGGGAGTCTATTCCAGCCCTTGGGGGCTCAGACAGTAAACAAGTTTTTCTTAGGTCCAGCCTAAAACGGTCTTGGAGGAGTTTGTGACCGTTGGTCCTTGCCATCCCTGGGGGCACTCTGGGTGAACAGGTGTTCCCCCAGATTCTGATGCACATCCCTTATGTACTTATAGGCTGCCACCAGGTCATCCCTGAGCCTGCGCTTTTCCAGGCTGAAACGTCCCATGACTCTCAGCCTCTCTTCATAAGACCTATTCTCTTGCCCTCTGATCATGCATGTGGCACTTCTCTGGACTCTTTCAAGCTTCTCCACATCCTTCTTGAACTGTGGACCCCAGAACTGGATGCAGTACTCCAGCAGTACTTCAGGAGTCTAGTCAATGATGCACTGAAGGGTAAGAGTATTGGCAAGATGGGAGTCCAGGAAGGGTGGTCATTTCTAAAGGAAGCGATTGTTTAGGCACAGAGGGAGACTATCCCAGTATGAGAAAAAAGGGGGAAAGGAGCCAAAAAACTTCCTTGGCTAAACAGGGAAATCCAGGGGAGCCTAAGGGCAAAAAAGAAGGCATATAGGAAGTGGAAGCAGGGGGGAACTACCAAGAAGAAGTATACCTACTTGGCCTGTACTTGCGGGGAGGCAGTTAGAAAGGCCAAAGCAACTACAGAACTGAGGCTGGCAACACAAATTAAAGACAACAAAAAGTTTGTTTTTAGGTATGTAGGGAGTAAAAGGAAGGTGCAGGGCAGGATAGGACCCCTACTGAACAAGAAGGAGCAATTAGTGACAGACAGAGGGGACAAGGCTGAGCTATTCAATGAGTTTTTGCCTCAGTGTTCCTGAACAAGGGTCAAGGGTCTCCTAATGTGTTCTTAGATGGGCATCAGAGGGACACCAGCCTACCAACTGTCGATGCTGACTTGGGGCAGAGTCACTTGGATGGACTGGATGTGTTCAAGTAAGCAGGCCCAGATAGGCTGCATCAGAGGGTACTGAAGGAACTGGCCAGTGTCATAGCAGAACCACTGGCACAGTTGTTTGAGCACTCATGGCAATCAGGTCAGGTCCTGGAGGACTGGAAAAGGGCCATTGTGGTTCCTATTTTCAAGAAGGGGAGGAAGGAGGATCCAAGTAATTATGGGCCAGTCAGTCTCACCTTCATTCTTGGAAAGATCTTTTAAATGATTATGAAGAATCATATTTGAGGGAGTCCAGCGGGAAAAATAATGCTGTGGGGAAACCAGCACGGATTCATAGCAGGTAGCCTGACTAATCTGGTTTCATTTTATGACAGGGTCACAAAATGCTTAGATGCAGGAGTAGAGGTGGATGTTGTTTTCTTTGACTTTAGTAAGGCCTTTGATACGGTATCTCATCCTATTCTCATAAATAAATGAAGAGGCTGTGGCATAGATGTTTACAAGGTCCAATGGGTTGCAAATTGGCTTAGTGGTCGCACCCAGAGAGTGGTAGTAGATGAGTCAGTATTGACCTGGAAGGATGTGGGCAGTGGGGTCCCACAGGGTTTGGCCCTTGGACCTGCACTCTTCAATATCTTCATCAGTGACTTGGATGTGGGTATGAAGTGTACTCTGTCCAGGTTTGCAGACAATACTAAATTGTGGGGTGAAGTGCACACTCTGGTGGGTAAAGAATGATTGCAGGCACACCTGGGCAGGTTAGAAAAGTGGGCACTACACAATAGGATGCAGTACAACAAGGACAAGTGCAGAGTGCTGCACCTAGGGTACAAAAATATCCAGCATGCATACTGGCTGGGAAGTGACCCTCTCAGCAGCACAGAAGAGGAAAGAGATCTCAGAGTCATAGTGGACTCCAAGATGAACATGAGTCATCAGTGTGATGAAATCATCAGAAAGGTTAACTGCAATTTATCATGCATCAGCATATGCATGACAAATAGAACCCAGAAGGTGATACTTCCCTTCTATGCGGCATTGGTCAGACCACAGTTGGAGTAATGCATCCAGTTTGGGGCGGCATACTTCAAGAAGGATGTTGATAGACTTGAGAGGGTTCAGAGGAGGGCCACTCGTATGGTTAGGGGCTTACAGGACAAGCCCTATGAGGAGAGACTAAGGGACCCGGACCTCTTCAGCATCTGCAAGAGAAGGCTGACAGGTGATCTTGTGGCTGCCTACAAATTCATTAGGGGGATGCAGAAAGGGATTGGAGATGCTCTGTTCACCAGGGTGCCTCTTGGGGTAACAAGGAACAATGGTCACAAACTGACAGAGAGCAGATTTGGGCTAGATATCAGGAAAAAACTTCTTCATGGTAAGGGTGGCCAAAATTTGGAATGGGTTTCCAAGGGAGGTGGTTCTCTCCCCTACCTTGGGGGTCTTTAAGAGAAGGCTGGATAGGCACCTGGCTGGGGTCATCTGACCCCTGCACACATTCCTGCCCTGGGCAGGGGGTTGGACTTGATGATCTGTTCAGGTCCCTTCCGACCCTAGCATCTATGCATCTATGAAGCTGCGGCCTCTCCAAGGCCGAGTACAATGGGAGGATGACATCCTGAGATTTACTTGAAAAGCATCTATGGATGCAAGCCAGAGTTTTGTTTGCTTTGCCAGTTGCAACATTGCATTAGTGGCTCATGTTCATCCTGTGGTCAACCATGACCCAAAGTCTTTTTCGGCTGTGGTGCTAGTGAGCGTAGCACTCCTGAGCCTATAAGCATGCTGCGGGTTTCCCCACTGGAGCACCTTGCATTTGTCAGTATTGAATGTCATCAGGTTTATATCTGCCCACTTTCTAAGCCTATCCAGGTCAGCCTGGATCACCAGCCTACCCTCAGGTGTGGAAGCTCTACCCCAAAGTTTAGTGTCATTGGCAAACTTGGCCAGTCCACTTCTGACACCAGTGTCCACATAGTTAATAAAGACGGTAAAAAGAAAAGGTCCAAGGACGGAGCCTTCGGGAACACCACTGGTCACATGGCGCCATGATAATTCACTTTCGTCAACTACCACTCTCTGGGTCCAGCCTTGGCTGTGATGTAGTTGAGGCCATAGTTGGTCAATTTTTCTCTGAAGCGATCATAGGCTTTTTTAAGGCCTTTTTTAAAGTCCAAATGTATGATGTCAATCTCTTCTCACTTTTCCAGGTGATATGTCACCTGGTCATAGAAGGAGATGAGATTGGTCAGGCATGACCTACCTGTAACAAACCTGTGTTGGCTGCCCCTCAGGATGCTGCTATCAGCCATCTTGTCAAGAATGGTTTATTTGATGATTTTTTCCAGTATCTTTCCAGGGATCGAGGTCAGGCTGGTTGGCTTGTAGTTCCCCGGAAATCTACTTCCATAGATTTCATAGACATTAGGGCTGGAAGGGACCTTGGAAGATCATCGAGTCCAGCCCCCTGCCCGAAGGGCAAGAAGTCAGCTGGGGTCATAGGATCCCAGCAAGATAAGCATCCAATTTACTCTTGAAGGTGTTCAATGTAGGTGCTTGAACCACCTCCGATGGCAGGCTATTCCAGACCATGGGGGCTTGGACAGTAAAGAAATTCTTCCTTAGGTCCAGCCTAAAACGGTCTTGTAGTAGTTTATAACCATTTGACCTCATCATCCCTTGGGGCGCTCTGGTGAACAAACGTTCCCCCAGATACTGGTGGTTATCCCTGATAAACTTATAGGTCACCATCAGATCACCCCTGAGCCTGTGCTTTTCCAGGCTAAAGAGCCCCATAGCTCTCAGCCTGTCATCGAAAGGTCTGTTCTCCTGACTTCTGATCATGCGCGTGGCTCTTCTCTGGACTCTCTCAAGCTTCTCCACATCCTTTTGGAATTGCAGGGCCCAAACCTGGATGCAGTACTCCAGCTGCGGCCTCACCAAGGCCTAGTACAACAGGAGAATGGCATCCTGGGATTTGCTTGAGAAGCATCTATGGATGCAAGCCAACGTTCTGGTCACTTTACTAGCTACAGCATCACATTGCAGGCTCATGTTCATCTTGTGGTCTCTGTAAGAGCGCACTGGCGTTTGCTCAGGCGTTCGTGCTGGCGGGTGGGCAGGAAGGGCCAGGAGAGAGACTCCTGTAAGGGTAGGGCATAGACACCACACAGAGCTACAAACAGCAGCTTATAGAATGGTGTTGATGACAAGTGCTGATAGGGCCTCTGCCCAGGGGGCCATGCCTACCTGGGGCTGGTCTGAGGCCTCCACCCAGACCAAGCCCATGGGGGAGCTGATGTCCCTCTACCTCCTGGCCTGCGGGGGATCCCCAGCAGGGTCAGGGGGGCAGAGATTGGGGGCCCCCACACCTGTCCGGCAGGAGCCCATCTTAGGGCTCTGGAGGCACAGGTGAGGGAGCTCCGGGAGGAGGTTAGCAGGCTGAGGGGTATCAGGGAGGCAGAGGATGAAATTGACAGCTATTTCTTTTCCCTGCAGGACCAGGCACCTAAGGAAGAAGCATCCCGGGGAGTGCCCTCCACAGCAGAGTGGCAGACGGTCACATCCAGGACCAGAGCTGCTCGCAGAGAACAGGTACCAGTTCCTCCAGTCCGACTGGAGAACAGGTACGAGGCCCTGGTGACCCTGCAGGAGATGGAAGGAGAGGAGGAAACCCTTGGACAGGAAGCAACATCACACTCTCCATGCTCCAAACAGGTCAAGAGATCCAAGAGGACTCAGAGGAGGAGGCGACGAGTGCTCGTCATAGGCGACTCCATCCTGAGAAGTACAGAAGGGCCCATCTGTCGCCAGGACCCCTCAACACGAGAGGTCTACTGCCTGCCCGGAGCAAAGATTCAGGATGTGATGGAAGTAATCCAGGCCAGGATCAAGCCCACCGATTATTACCCCATGGTCCTAGTCCATGTGGGTATTAATGATGTGGCCAGGAGAACCCCCGATCACCTGATGGCGGACTACAGTGCTCTGGGCGGCGTGCTGAGGGAGTTTGGTGCACAGGTGGTATTCTCTTCCATCCTACCAGTGAATGGACGCAGAAGACGGCATGAGAACTGCATCAGAGAGACCAACTGGCGGCTTCGGCAGTTGTGTCTCGAGGCAGGCTTCGGCTTCCTGGACAACAACCTGCGCATTACGACGAGGGACATGCTCAGTTGAGATGGGCTTCACCTATCCCTAAAGGTAAGCATGTGTTTTCTTCTAGGTTGGCGGATCTCCTCTGGCGGGCTTTAAACTAGGCTCATTGGGGGGAGGGGAAGATGAGGGCAGGGGAAGCTGTGGACCACCAAACCATGTGGCACCCACAAGGACAGCCCAGCCTGAAGAAAGAGAACATTGGGAACCTGCAAGCCATGGGGCGGCCAGCAGTACAGCACAGGTAAGCAACAAGAAGGTAAGAAATAAGGGGCCCCTTGGGATTCGGAGTGGAGGGGCAGCAAAGGCACCAGTCGCAGGGCTCAAGTGCCTATATACTAATGCTGGGAGCATGGGAAACAAGCAGGATGAACTAGCACTCCTGCTTGCAGAAAACACCTATGACTTAGTAGGGCTAACAGAAACCTGGTGGGATTCGTCTCATGACTGGGTGGTACATATTGAGGGTTATAGGCTGTACAGAAAGGATAGAGTGGGGAAGAAAGGGGGAGGGGTTGTGCTCTATGTCAATGAGCAATATATATCGACCCTCATCAAGATGGAATCGAAGGATGAGGAAGTAGAAGGATTGTGGGTTAGGCTACATGGGGGGCAAGGAGAAAGGGATTTGGTGGTAGGAGTCTGCTACAGACCCCCACACCAAGGGGAATAACTAGATTTGGGGTTCCTGAGGCAGCTCTTGGAGACCATAAAAGCTAAAGAGGCGGTAGTCATGGGGGACCTAAACTACCCAGACATCTGCTGGGAGACGCAGACAGCAAGGTACCACCGCTCACAAAGGTTTCTAACCTGTGTACAGGACCTCCACCTGACACAGGAGGTACACAGTCCCACTAGAGGGAATGCCTTACTTAATCTGGTATTGGCAACGGGGGATGACATGGTAGGGGACCTACAGATTGGTAGCCATCTGGGGGCAGTGATCACCAAATAATAGAATTCTTTATTATATATATATAAGACGTTGAGTCGGTAAGGTAACTAGTAGGGTGAAAGTGCTAGACTTTAGGAAAGCTGATTTCAATTAACTCAGGTGATTAATCAAGGACGCACTGCAGAGTAGGAGTTTTGAAGTGATGGGAGCCCAAGAAGGGTGGCTGTGCCTTAAGGAAGTGATCCTTTGGGCACAAAGGGAGATGATCCCGATGCGAGGAAAAAGAGGGAAGGGGGCCAGGAGGCTTCCTTGGCTGACCAGAGAAATCCAGGGCAGCCTAAGGGCCAAAAGGGGAGCACATAAAAAGTGGAAACAGGGAGAGATCACCAAAGAGGACTATACCTCCTCTGCTCGCGCTTGTAGGGAGGCAGTTAGACGGGCCAAAGCTACCATGGAGCTGAGGATGGCAACCCAAGTAAAGGACAACAAGAAATTGTTTTTTAGATATATAGGGAGTAAAAGGAAGGCCCAGGGAGGAATAGGACCCTGCTAAATGGGCAGAAGCAATTGGTGACGGACAAGAGGGACAAGGCTGAACTCCTCAATGAGTTCTTTGCCTCGGTGTTCCTAAGTGAGGGGCACGACAAATCTCTCACTGGGGTTGTAGAGAGGCAGCAGCAAGGCATCAGACTACCATGCGTAGACCCTGAGATGATGCAGAGTCTCTTGGAAGAACTGGATGCCTTTAAGTCGGCAGGCCCGGATGAGCTCCATCCGAGGGTACTGAAGGCACTGGCCGACATCATTGCACAGCCACTGGTGGGAATATTTGAATGCTTGTGGTGCACGGGCCAAGTCCCAGAGGACTGGAAAAGGGCCAATGTGGTCCCCATTTTCAAGAAGGGGAGGAAGGAGGACCCGGGCAACTATAGGCCAGTCAGTCTCACCTCCATCCTTGGCAAAGTCTTTGAAAAAATTATCAAGGCTCACATATGCGAGAGCCCGGCAGGACAAATTATGCTGATGGGAAACCAGCATGGGTTTGTAGCAGGCAGATCATGCCTGACCAATCTAATCTCTTTTTATGACCAGGTTACAAAACGCCTGGACACAGGAAGAGGGGTGGATGTCGTATACTTAGACTTCAGGAAGGCCTTCGATACGGTATCCCACCCCATACTGGTGAACAAGTTAAGAGGCTGTGACTTAGATGACTACACAGTCCGGTGGGTGGCAAATTGGCTAGAGGGTCGCACCCAGAGAGCCGTGGTGGATGGGTCGGTTTTTACCTGGAAGGGTGTGGGCAGTGGGGTCCCGCAGGGCTTGGTCCTTGGACCAATACTCTTTAATGTCTTCATCAGTGACTTGGACGAGGGAGTGAAGTGTACTCTGTCCAGGTTTGCAGATGACACAAAGCTATGGGGAGAAGTGGACACACCGGAGGGCAGGGAACAGCTACAAGCAGACCTGGACAGGTTGGACAAGTGGGCAGAAAACAACAGAATGCAGTTCAACAAGGAGAAATGCAAAGTGCTGCACCTAGGGAGGAAAAATGTCCAGCATACCTACTGCCTAGGGAATGACCTGCTGGGTGGCACGGAAGTGGAAAGGAATCTTGGAGTCCTCGTGGACTCCAAGATGAACATGAGTCGGCAGTGTGACAAAGCCATCAGAAAAGCCAATGGCATTTTATCGTGCATCAGCAGATGCATGACGAATAGATCCAAGGAGGTGATACTTCCCCTCTATCGGGCGCTATCATATTGCTGGTCAGACCGCAGTTGGAGTACTGCGTGCAATTCTGGGCACCGCACTTCAAAAGGGGTGTGGATAACCTGGAGAGGGTCCAGAAAAGGGCCACTCGTATGGTTAAGGGCTTGCAGACCAAGCCCTATGAGGAGAGACTAGGGCACCTGGACCTCTTCAGCCTCCGCAAGAGAAGGTTGAGAGGTGACCTTGTGGCTGCCTATAAGTTCATCGCGGGGGCACAGAAGGGAATTGGTGAGGTTTTATTCACCAAAGGCGCCCCCGGGGGTTACAAGAAATAATGGCCACAAGCTAGCAGAGAGCAGATTTAGATTGGATATTAGGAAGAACTTCTTCACAGTTCGAGTGGCCAAGGTCTGGAATGGGCTCCCAAGGGAGGTGGTGCTCTCCGCTACCTTGGGGGTCTTCAAGAGGAGGTTAGATATGCATCTAGCTGGGGTCATCTAGACCCAGCACTCTTTCCTGCCTATGCGGGGGGTCAGACTCGATGATCTATTGAGGTCCCTTCCTACCCTAACATCTATGAATCTGTGACCCCCAAGTCCCTTTCCTCCATAGTACTAGCCAGCGTAGCACTGCCAAGCCTATAAGGATGCTGCAGGTTTTTCCTCCCAAGGTGGAGAACCTTGCATTTTTCAGTGTTAAACACCATCAGGTTCTCATGTGCCCATTTGCTGAGCTTGTCCAGGTCAGCCTGGATCGCTCTCCTGTCTTCAGGTGTCGATGCTTTGCCCCAAAGTTTGGTGTCATCAGCGAACTTGGCCAGTCCACTTCTGATGCCAGTGTCCACATCATTAATGAAGATGTTGAACAGTATGGGTCCAAAGACAGAGCCTTGGGGGACCCCACTGGTCACAAGGCACCATTATGATTGACTTCCATCAATTACCACCCTCTGGGTCCGATCACGGAGCCAATTCCCCAGCCAGCAGATCGTGGTGGACCCAAGGCCACAATTGGCCAGTTTCGCCAAGAGGTGATCATGGGATACCATATTGAAGGCTTTTTTGAAGTCAAGATATATGACATCAATCTCTTCCATCCTTGTCCAGGTGATAGGTCACCTGGTCATAAAAGGCTATGAGATTGGTCAAGCAAGATCTACCCGCAACAAATCCATGTTGGCGTAGGCCAATCCATTAAGGATGGCCTCTTTAATCAACTTTTCTAAGATCTTCCCTGGGATAGAAGTCAGGCTGAAGGTGGGCACCACATTGGCTTTCTTCCAATCTTTGGGTACTTCACCTGAGTACCAGGAGTTTTTTAATATCTTTGCCAGTGGCTGGGCGATATGATGCCTGCCAACTCCTTAAGTACTCTGGGGTGCAATCTGTCAGGACCAGCTGACAGATTGCACTCCAGCTTCTTCAGCTTCTCAAGGTGTTCCTTTTACAAGGTCTACACCAATGCTGGGTATAAATTTACCCTCACCCTAGCCATCCTGCATCATGCTAGGCAGGGTGGTCCTTTTGGGATAATAAAAAACCGATGCGAAGTACCCATTTAAGCAGGTTGGCTTTTTCCTGGGTGTCAGTTGTCCCATTTGGTTTAGCAGGGATCCAATTTTACCCTTGCTTTTCTTCCAACTCCCCACATGTCTGAAAAAGGACTTTTTATTGTCCTTGATACATGTAGTCAGTTGGAGTTTGGTTGCAGCCTTTGCTTTCCTGGTTCGCTCCCTATATACCAGTGAAGAATACTCCTCCTTTGTGATGAATCCTATCTTCCATCCTTTATAAGCCTCTCTTTTTAGATGTAGGAGGTCCACAAGTTCCCTGCTGAGCCAAGGGGGTTGTTGTGCCCTTTTGCTACCTTTCCTCCGAGATGGGATGGATAACCCTTGTGCTTTCAGGACACTTAAGGAGCAACCACTCCTCTTGGACTCCCTTCCCTGTCGAGTCATGGCCCCTTAGGGCCTTGACAACAAGCCTCCTGAGCTTATCAAAGTTAGTTTTCCTAAAGTCGAGGCCTTCCGTATTGCTGACTGACTTGCCACCTTTGCGATGGATGGTAAAAAAGTGATTAGCTCGTGGTCACTGTCTCCCAGCTTTCCTTTAATTCTTAAGTCACTGACTAGATCATCTCCTTTACCCAGTACCAGGTCCAGCAGTGCTTTACCTCTGTCAGTACATAGACTTCTTGAGTCAGGTAGAGCTTATCCACAAATGTGAGGAAGCTTTGTGACCATTCAGATTTGGCTGAGTGCTCTTCCCATGAGATGTCTGGGTAGTTGAAGTCTTCCATGACAACCATGCACTGAGAGCGTGCAGCCTCAGCCAGTTCCCTGGTTGAGCTCTCGTTCCTGGTTTGGAGGTCTGTAATAGGTTCCTACTATTGTGTCCCCTGTGCCACATTCCCCACGTATTTTAACTTAGAGGGTCTCCAGTCATCCTCTCTGAATGCCAATGTCAGCTTGCAGGGATATGTAGCTTTCCTTGACCTAGAAAGCTACACCCCCACCCCGTTTTTCCTCATGATCTCTCCTATACAGGATATAGCTGTCTATACCTGTCGCCCAGTCATAGATGAAGTCCCACTAGGTCCCTGTTATCCCTATGAGATCGTAGTCATTCTTGTTTAGTAGGAGAACCAGTTCCTCCTGTTTATTCCCAAAGCTCTTGGCATTGGTGTACAGACACATAAGTGTCCCATTGGAAGCCTTAGTCTTCCTTGCTCTCCCAGGAGAACACCGTTCCAGGGCTGGGGTAGGAGTGGATACCCTTGGGTGCCCTAACCTGTTGGCTTTGTAGTAGTTGCCTAATGGACTTGTTTTGGTGGTTATCTACCCATCCCCTGGTGGGCTTAGTTTAAAGCCTATTTGAGCAGGTCAGCCATTCTGGCTGAGAAGAGCTTCCTCCCTAGTGAAGTGAGGTAGAGGCAGTCTCTTCTCAGCAGACCACTGCCTATCTCACCAAAAAGTGGACTGTGATCATGGAAGCCAAAGCCTTCAGGATGATACCAGCACCACGGTCTTTGGTTGATTGCCTTGATCCGTCTCTTCCCACCTCAGCCTATGACCCGTAACCAGGAGGATGTCTGGATTTGCTTGGCTTTCCCCCAGATCAAGGACAAAACCCAGGCATCCTGGGTCCTTAGCCATGCCCCTGCTCTCTATCCTGGTTTCTAGACACATCCCCGTTTGCCAGCCCTCTAGCAGCAAGTCAGAGGTGTGCAGGAGAGAGACCATATTAACCTTAATGTGTGACTGCTCAGAGCATCTTCTAACTTTAATACCACATAACAGTCTGTAATTTTAGCATGTGCAAATTCGAACGTGTAATAACACCCTAAAAAGCCTGGCACAATCCAGACCCCACTGTGCCATGAACTGCACAACCACTTAAAGGCAGTTGCTGCCCTGAAACAGTGCTAGTGTTGGCAGAGAAGAAAAAAGGAATAAAAGCACAAAGTGTTGAAGTGATTTGGCCATGGTCACTAGCTGAGTCAGGAATAGAATGCAGGTGTCCTGTTCTCAGCCTTTACTTATATTCTGGAATTAAAATTAAGAGCTTTTGTCTCCCTTTGTATTTATAATTACATGTGGAAAAATACTTCTCCCTGCAAAAATATTGCAGCTGATTTCTGCCCAAAAGTTTGTCCCCAAAAGGGAGGCAAAGTATCTCAGGATAACATTAAAAAGCAGTGCCTTTCAACCGGGATGGCATGAGATATATACATCTTTGACAATACTAAGCCTGCAGGAATGGAAAGCTCTTAATTAAGCACATTATCCCTTGGTATTCTTGAAAGATCATCCTAGAAATCTGTCATCTGGATAGATTTTTAAGAAGCCCCCAATGTAGTATGTATCTGTGACAGGGGGCCTCCCGGGGCCGAACTCTATGGCCCACCCGCCTGTCACCGTGACAGCAGGCCTACTCAGGGCTGAGCTCTTCATGGCCCGCCCACCTGTCTCTGGGCAACCGCCCGCTCATCTCGCCCGCCACGCCTTTGATGATAATGAGTTCAATTATGATGATAATTAAGCGGGAGGCTGCCCTTCGACTGCCCCAATGCCCAGGGGTGCTCTGCGGCTCCGACCTCCCCTAATACCGCAGCCCAAGCCTCACAGATGGCATCATGGTGTTCTTCCTCACCGGCCCCCGCACTGGGCCCCAGAATCTTCCGTGCAAGACCCCACTATGGTCTTCTCTCCTCAGGTGGCCACTCCGCCGTCATCTGGGCTACCTCACCCACCCGAAGCCTTGTTCCCCTCTCGGGTGTGGTTCCCCTGGAACCTTCGGCTACCTAGCCCTGGCCCACCTCAAGGCCAGTCGGGACCCCAGGCCCCCGGCTCTTGGGCGTCCCTCGCGGTGGGCCCCCGGCCCTTTTGACCCTCACTGGTCCTGGCCCCAGCATGGGCCAGTCAAGGGGACTCTCCCTTTCGGGCTGGGTCTCTCTAGCCACTCTCTACTCCTCGGGCCTCACTGTGCCACTACTCCCTTCCTCCTAGGAGCAACCGCGGCACCTCGCCCACCTTACTCCCACTCTCGGGGTCCGCCCTCTCTGGGCCCCTCACAAACACTGGCCCTCTCGGCCCCCATCCAACTCAGGGGTCACCCACCTGGTGGTGGTGGGAGCTAGGGGTTAAGGCGCCCCGACCCGCCTTTCACCGGGGTGATCACTGGCCTGGCATTTCCTGGGGGCTCCCGCGCCACTGAGAGCCCCACCAGACCACCCACTCCTGGCAGGGTGCAGTTTCAGGTCATGCCCAGGACCAGGAGCCTCCTGCCAACCCCTTGCAGCTCACCCTTACCTCTGGTTCGTACACAGCAGCCCTAAGACCAGGCAATGTTGCTGCCTGACTTCCTGCAGCCAAACTGCCTGGTTTATATAGGCCTCCAAAATGGCTGCCGCAATCAGGCACCTGGAGGCTGCCAGCTCCAGGCCCTTAAAGTGGCAGGAGCACCCTGTGCTCCGCCACACTCCTGCCTCCTTAAATCACCGCCCCCTCTCTGGGGCCTCTCATCATCGCCCCCTCACACTGGGGCTCTCCATATTCGAGCCTACCAGTCTTATAGGCCCCACGCACTACCGACCTCCCAACTGGGCTCACCGTCCTGCTCTCTCCCTTCCCGAAGCTATCTTCCCCTCTCGGGTGTGGTTCCCCCGGAACCTTCGGCCTCTTGCCCTGGCCCATCTCAAGGCCAGTCGGGACCCCAGGCCCCCGGCTCTTGGGCGTCCCTCGCGGTGGGCCCCTGGCCCTTTTGACCAACCTGGTCCTGGCCCCAGCATGGGCCAGTTGAGGGTACTCTCCCCTTCGGGCTGCTACCGCAGGACCCAGCCCCCTCGAGGCCTATCAATGTGCCGGCCTTTCACCGGGCTCGATGTACCGCCCCTCTCAGGCTCCTCATCAGTGGCCCCCTTCCCACCGGGGCCTCTCACCACCGCCCCCTTGCACCGGGGCTACGCAACCCACTGCTTGCAAGTGGCAGGAGCACCCTGTGCTCCGCCACAGTATCACTTTTGCTTCAGCTGGTATCTGCATATCAGACAGAATTTTTTCCCTCCTGTTAAAGCTTCCTGCCTCTTAGTAATAGTGACAATCATTAAATCAGCTTCAGGAGGAAATATTAGTCATTGTATATACTATCCTGGGTTCGCACACGTGGATTAAATTAATGGGATATGGGGAGGGATTTTAGTATCTTGCCAACAGCAAATTGAGAAAAATATAAGGGTGAAGCTCTTTCCATAGATACGCTTTACAGTACAACACACTACAATGCAGCTGCTGATAGCCTTGATTCTCATTTCCAAACTAGGTAAGCCCTATACAGGAGATAAAGTTGCTGAAGACCAGTCTTTTGCCTCACTAAGTACAGTCTACACTAGGTAGGTCAAACCTGCTGCCTGCAAACTGGATCTGGCCTATGGAGTCGTCTCATCTACTATGTGGAATTTCTGAAGGAAGTGGGAATTGAACTGCGGAGTGAGTGGTGGTAACCCCTGCACCACCTTGAGCCAACTGAATTATCCCAGATTGCTTTGCAGAGATCTTTTAGGAATCATTCTGTGGATTATATGTTTCTTCTCCTGGGCTTGTCTCTAATTATAGACAGAGGGAGAAGGGAAGAAGGTGCAGAAGAGCATGAAGTCAGGAACAGGGGATTATGGGATTGCTACTTGCACAATTCCTGTGCTTGAAGCCTGCACACCAAAAAATATACTGTAAAGAGACCCAAGGAATTCCTGCACATTAAAGGTCAAGATGTAACAGGCAGATGAGACAAATAAGCAGGCTAGAACAGGGTGGTGGAGATGTCAAAATATGTAAGTATAATGGGATGTGTGGAATTCTTAAACAGATCATTTGCAGCAGTATTCACACATGCCAATAAATGAAAACATGCCTTTCAGCAAGAAGAAAGTACACATTCAGTCTGTCTGACATTTGGGTGAGTTCTTGGATATTTGGGAACCCCAGTTACACACACATAATATGGAAATAATAATATTTACCTACCATAGAGAAGTATGGAAAAATTAATTGATTAATAGCTCTAGGGTACTATGAGATCCTGAGACAAAAACCTATATTAGTAGAGTATTTTCCCAAAAAAGTCACTAAAAAGGAGTCACTGGCTTTTTTAAAGATAGTCGAGGAGGGAAAAAAAGGGTTTGCTTCAGGAGAAACGAATACATTAGAATTACTCCTTTGCCCCCAACACTTTTTATTTGGGTGGCTTCAAACCACTAACAATAGGAGACAAGAAACTGATCTTGCCCTCATGATTTTAACAAGCCAGTCATAAACTGATCTTGCTCTACTTTGCAGTATGGCTGAGCATTAATAAATTAGATAAAAGCTCACAATAAAGATGTGCTGAACAATTCAAGAAAGATTTGTTAGGATGTGGAAGCAAAAAAAAAAAAAAAAAAAAGGAAAGGCTCTCACTCTACAGGCTGAATGCGCATTTTTCATGTGTCTTGCTTATCACTAAAGAAGGGAAAAATAGCATGCAAAAAATAATATAGATATTCTTCATCCAGTCACAGGCTGATCCTGAAAACTTTATATCACTCAGGTAGTAGAACAGGAGAGGAAGGCCCTTGTAGTAGGTTATCAACAGCTACTCATCACTAAAATGCATATATGTTTGGCCCAGATTTTCCCCATGAGCAAGAAATCAACTTGGTACACCTAAGGGGATGGGGACACAGGCTGGTGCCCAAAGGTGGGTAGGGAGAGCAGATAAGTCACCCTTGCGCCCCTTTGCAGTCTACAGAAAATAAGTAGTATTTCCTTATTTATACTTTAAATAGCCCTTTAGTGGTACTCCTCCTGTCTCTGGTTTAGGTTATAGCAGCCTGTAGTACCTTCTTGTTCTCCAGCCTTCTCTTCAGGCAGCTTTCCAGGCTTTGTTGGAAGACCTCAAGAACTTGCCATGCATTGATATCACAGTTTTAACATTGGTTTGTATTTATTTTAGAAAGAATAATTAATTGTTAGAAATGATCGGCTGATATTTCAAAAGCTGCTGCTCTAAATTGAAACAGAAACACAGGACCCAATTCTAGTTGAGGGTCTAATGCTCTACTCTAGTCCTACTCTATTATTCAATGCTACAGAGAGATCCTAATCTGCAGCTGGCATTCAGTAGCGAAGTTGGAATGAAAAACAAGAGGCCTCTTCTGTCCCTTCCCCCATACTCCCATCTTCTTGTTCGCCAGATCTATGACACTTAGGTCATCTTGGTGTCACAGCACAAGGAATGAATGCAGCTACATTTGCAGTACATGGCACAAGGTAATGAATTTCAAATGGGTAAGAGATGCACTACAGCATTCCTCAGGTATAGGCAGTACATCTTTCACTAATATTATTACAGTGTTTGAAAACAACTGCTGCCAAACATTGCAATACTCTTAGGCTGTGCCTAGATGAGCTAGCATGTGCCTGATGCAGCATCTCAAAGCAGTTTGAGATGCTGCAACAAGCACACTAGGAATGAAAATAATGTTCCCTGAGCTGCATGTCTGCAGTGTGGACTCTGATTTTGATACTGGAAAATTCCCCACCTGCCCCCACTCCCTGCAGTAGCAGCAGCTGCCATCGAGGCACTCATGGCCCATTACTGGCAGAGTCCTCCAGTGGTGTGGTGCAGCCCCCACCACCTAAGACCCTACACTGACTGTGCCACATAGAGCTGGGGACTGGCCTGGCCTGCTGGCATGCACTTTTGATCAGGACTGGGCTGCTTTTGCTGCCACCCAGGCTCCTGGCACTATGTGTAAGAGCTGCAAGCTGAGCCAAGTCCTGCTTCCGTGTCCCCACGCGCTTCCATGGAGGCAGAACCTGACCCAGCCTGAGGGTGCATGGCTTCTGCATGCAGTGCTGAGAGCTTGGGTGGCATCAAGAGTTGGCCCAGTCCTGCCCGAGGGTGCATGCCAGTGGGCAGGGCTGGCATGGTGCACCATCTGCAACCACTGGGAGTCTCTGCCAGCAGCAGGGTATGAGTGCCTCGATGACTGCTGCTGCTGCTGCCGGGGTGGGGAGCTGAGGACTGTGCACCATGCATGGAGGCAAGTGGGGGACCCACCCCTCCCACACAGTTCTCCCACATGCTCCCCCACATCCCTGCTTACCGGGGACAGAGCCTTGCTCTACTTCTATTTGCTCAAGCACGGTGAGGCAGCATGCTGGAGCAGCCGAGACATGCAGTAGGCATAGAGACGGTCTAGCTGGGTGCAAGAGTGTCCCTTGGGGGACCCAGTCTCCGGTTCCTTCAGGGTATGTTCCAGGACTGCACCCTGCACCACTTTCTCTTGCATGTCTTTTTTTTTGATACCAGAATCTCCCAGTATCAAACTTAGAGTCCATGCTGCACAGGGACGATTTTTTTGTTTCTAGTGTGCCTCCTGTGGCATCTCAAGCCACTTCGAGGTGTTGCAACAGGCACATGCTCACTCATCTGGACAGTGGGACTTGGATCAGAGTTGATATAAGTGACTAAGCCCACCAGTTAATTTCCTTTTATTTTGGGTCTTTTTATCTAAATTACTTGGTCTAAATATACCTAAGGTACAGTTATTAAGGATTCCTGACTGGTGTCTATGAGAAAAAACCTTGAAAACAAACACCCCAAGGAACACCAGAACTGCTTCTTTTGAAGATCTGGTCCCTAGGGCTAAGTACAGACACTCAGGGGAGTTGGGGGGAGGGGGGGAGATTAGATTGGGTTCAAAATGGCCACCTGATCTAACTTAGTTTGCCCCAGGGGCAGACCTTATGCTCAGACCTGGTCTCAGTGATCAGAAATTAATCTAAACCTGTCACTGCACAGAAGTTCTGTGCACACAGGCCAGTGTAAAAATAGTAGAACCTGGTCTAAGATAGACCTGAATCGATGTAGTATCAGACTTACTTGATATAGGTTAGACCAAGGCATGAACTTCTGAACACCTACCTGCAAAGTCCTGGGGGCTGGGAAAGCCCAGCCACTGGCTTCAGCCCCAGGGCTACACATTGCACATCCCCCCTACCTGGCACCAGGTTATTTTTAGTGCCCCGGCTCTTTACCCCCACCCACTGTGGACTAGCCAGCACCCACCAACTCTGCATGCCGCTGCAGGTGCCACCAGTTTTATGAGCAAAGCTGAGCAAGTAAGTATGAGTGTGGGGAGGGCAGGAGGGATAGGGGTGTAAGTTCACTGGGGGGCCAAAAATAGCCCCTGGTACTCCCCTCAAGACCCCTGCAGACCCCACAGGTCCCCCTGATCCCACCAGACCCTTCCAAATCCCAGTAATCTCCTGCAGATACCGCCTCAATCCCTCTTGTGGATCCTGCTTGCCCTCCGCCATTCTCCCACAGACACTGCCTGAATCCCTGATCCCACAGATCACTCTTGCAGACACCACTTGACCCCACCATCCCCCTGATCCCCTCAAGCCTGCTTGCTCCCCTATCTCCCAATCCCCCCACTAGCCCACCCCATCCTAACTTAGCTTAGATCGAGTGGCCATTGTGAACCTGATCTGACCTCCCCCTAGCCTCCCTGAATGTCTGCACATAGCCTAGGCGTTTGACTTGAAAAGGGAACTTAATGTCAGGCTGCTGAGCAGGTCCCATTTTGTACTCCTGTTGTGTCAGTGCCTCAGGCAGCAGCTAACAGGTAGTACCAGCCCTGTAGGCAACCAGAGTCTCAGCAAATAGTTAGCTTGCATATATTCTTATTCTGCACACTGATGGTGTGCTGCTAACATCTTTCACCCACACTGCAGTTGGCCCTTGCAGGCACAAAGAATGGGAAAGTATGCTATATGGCACTTTCCAGGCAGAGACTAGCTATCATGTCAGTCTAAGGGCTATTAAGGCTAATGTTCTTATGATTACTTTCTCCAAAAAAGGTGGTGGGATGGGGAAAGCTACTTATAAAAAGGTCTGTGACTGATTGTCAAGAGCTTATCTTTTAGGGCCTTAACCCAACCACATTAGAGACACCAAATGCCACCCCAATGACCGCAACAGGCATCCTTCAGGACACAGTTCTTCTTGCAAATGTCTTAATTCTTCTTTAAAGAAGGTTGGTGGGCAATAAGTTTAAGGCAGGCTTAAGTTCCCTTCATGCGCAATGCACGTCATCCTGGCTTGTCCTAGGCTTGGATCTTTCCAAAACCAAAGACTCAGTATCTGTCTGAGATAGGCCAAAGCCAGACTTAAAAATTCAGCTCAAAGTGACGATGCCACTTCCATGCTGCTTGACACTTACTAAAGTTAGATCATCTTAGATTAAGTCCACATCCGTATATCATGGAAGTTACTAAAATTCTAGTGCATTTTGGATTCCAACTTGTCCTATATTTTTGTTAGCTACCAGTGGCCAGAGGCTCTTATGTAACTTTATTTCTGGATGAAATCTCTCCTAAGTCACCCTGTTCATATTGCTGTATTACAAAATGATTGCAGGCTGCCTCTTACACAGTGTTACTAAATTTTGGTGTTTTTTTTTATAATTGTTACCACATTTATAAATAATGAAAATGTCTCATAAAACTTACATGCAAAGTTATTGCTTCTAAGGAGGCTAAATTTGCATTTTTTTAATTATTCAGCTTCCTTCCAAATGTAAATGCCATTTTAAGTATTAATGATATTGACATGACCATGTATTATGCAAAAAAGTTTACTTTTCTATCAAGGTATAAAATATCACGTTATAAAAATAAAGGGACAGGATATACGTACTTCTGTGGATGGGAAGAAAACTTGAATAAGATCAGAAGAGTCTTCTAACAGCCTGTCCTACTTAGAATGTAATTGGACTTAATGATGCTTAAAAGATCTTTTGCAGGTTGCATTTTTCTATGCAGCAGAAAGGGGATGTGAGGCATGGAAACATGCATATTGCTTATTGGGAAAACTATGCCTTTTCAAGATTGACCTTCCCTTTTAGAGGGTCACTGGTCACCTTGCATTATTTAACTTGCTGGAATAGCATTGTTAATAAGCTGTGGTCAAGATCTTCTGTAACAAAAGCATGTAATCTGAATTATCTCCATGACCCCTCTCCCATGGTCACACCATCTCAGAGGAAATCTCAGCTGTATTTTACAATAGACAAGACCAAAATACTGACCATGAATTATTCATGGGGTCAAGTATCAGGTGAAATTCATTTCCTATTTATCCTTTTATTTTTGCTCTTTTCTTTTCAACTTAAATTGTCCAGGAGAGAACTTTCCTTGAAAATAAATTAATTTGTTAAAATCATTTGACAAATGTCAACCCATGACCTGCTTGCAGAATGTCCCCTGAACATTGTCTTTTGAGTAGAATTTGCTACTGCAGCACTGGTCACCCAAGGCACCAAAAGCTTGACCTCTCTTCTGACTAGATAAACTAATTTTATAATAGGGAGAAAGGGTCTGAAGACTCTTTGGGACTTCTGCTTTGCGAAGGTAACGGTTCAGGTACTTTGGGACTAGGAGACAGTGGGTGCGTCTACACAAGATGCTACATCGCTGTAGTGATGAGCTATGATGATGTCACATCAGTGGACACAAACCATGAGGCCGATGCTACTGCACAGTAATGACAAGCTACTGTGCAGCAGAGTCAGAAACGACCCGTGTGCAGCTGGGACTGTGCAGTAACAGCAGTTACTGTGCAGTCATTTAGTATTTGTGTAGATGCTCCCAGTAACAGCTAAAGAGGCCTAGGCAGTGCAAATGCAACATTGCTTCTTTCAGAAAACAGAGTAGGTGTTCTGTCTACACATATGGATCAAAGGGGAACAGATCCAAAGTGGCTTTTATTGGCTTTTTAGCAGACTTTCCAGTCAATTAATTTTATTATAATTCATCTATCTTAGGTACTTCTATGCCTCTATTAGCATGGTGTTTGAGCCTTGGGTTTTAATGTGTTTACTCTCAAAACACACCCATAAAGTGGGGCTTCTCAGTTTCAGAGACTGAGAACCAAGTCATAGAGAGAAAAGGGGTAGATACAAAAAAGCCAGCAGTGTGCCCTTGTTGCCAAAAAGGTTAACGGCATACTGGGCTGCATTGGTAGGTGTGTTGCCAGTAGGTCAAAAGAAGTGATTATTCCCCTTTCTTCAGCACTGGTGAGGCCACATCTGGAGTACTGTGTTCAGTTTTGGGCCCCCCACTACAGAAGGGAGGTGGACAAATTGGAGAGAGTCCAGCAGAGTACAACAAAAATGGTGGGGTGCTGGGGCACATGACTTATGAGGAGAGGCTGAGAGAGCTGGGCTTATTTAGTCTAAAGAGAAAACAGGGGGGATGGGGGGAATTTCATAACAGCCTTCAGCTACCTGAAGGGGGGTTCAAAAAAAGATGGAGCTAGACTGTTCTCAGTGGTGACAGACGAAAGTGCCTAAGTTCTTTAGGCTCCTCTTTTTTCCTCTATCTTAAAGCTGTGTTCCCCAGCCCACTAAAGTCCTCCTTCTGCACATGCCCAGAAGTGTCTTGCTAATGCTGAACAGCTTGGTGCCTACTGCACGTCAATCCCAATAAGAATCCAGAGGCTAAACATGCCACCCCTCCAATGTCCCCTCACTGGTTCAGTCCAGTAGGCAATCTCAGACCACACCTACTGTTCATCTACAGGAATGCACTTCTCACAAAATGGTGGACATCACTTTCTTTTAAGTCTTAGCCAGAGGAGTTCCCTCTCCCATCGCATAATTGACTAGAAGTTACAGCACCAGGACATGAGATACCTAGGCTCTTCTCTGGCTTATGGAATTCAGACATCTTCCACTGCTCAGGAGAGAGCTGTGATCACCAGGCCATGGGCTTCTCTGCACAGGGCAGAAAAGTGAAAATAAGAGCTCAATTTAAGGCACTAAAGGGGAGTCTTGTGCAAGGGACTGGGGCATGGGGAAATCACCTGTTTTGCAAGTGAACAAGTCAGGAGTCCAAAATCTCACAAGCCAGTGATCCCACACTAGGAGTACAAAGCCAGGAGTTCAGAGCCAAGTCAAGTTTAGAAGATGCAAGCAGACCAAGAGCACAGCATGTCAGTCTGTTGCCAAAACAGCTTGCTACTCTCTGTTCTAAGCTTATATAGAGGCATGACAGCCTGATTCCCTGATTACTTCCAGTTGGGCCCTGGGACAGAATCTGCTCCAGCTGGGCCCTGACTCATTATGTCCTGGCTTTCCATTCCTAGGTCCCAGGACTGGTTCTGCATTTTATATGAAAGTCATTGGATCAGATATTTTAAAAGTCTGTGGAGCAAGCTTCTGTTTTTTTTTCAGGAAAGCACCCTAAAACCATTGCACTGAAGAGTCATGCTGCTGTTTGCTTGCTGGTGGGTGCTCACCAGGGAGGTGGAAAATATGGGCTTGGAGCCCCTTGGGCAAAGGGGGAAATGCTGAGTGGGGTCCTTGGGATGAGTGCTATAACCACTAGGTTAGAGCATGAAAGGAAGGGGTAGGCACCATGACTGTAAAAGTGACAAATGACTCAATTTTGGTGTATGTGAGAGAGGGCATAGTCGCCTTCTTTCAGGAGAGGTTTCCAGGTTGCAAATCTGGAAAGTGAGGAGCACCGAATGAGTCTGAGAACAATAGGATTTCAGATGCCCTTTCCCCTTTATCATTTCCTACCAGTTAGCCTTTAAATGGCTCCCTTCTCTGCTTGATGGCTGTTCTAGGGCACCTGATTCCCCATTTAATGTCCCAGAAACTGAGGGGGATTCACTCTGGGCTGCACATTACACTCTGGGGGTTGGCATGTAGAAGTTAAGCAATGCAATATCCAGCCCATGGCTACCAGGAACTTAAGCAAGATGCTGTTCCTCCTCCTTCTCACACATGCTAATTGTCCTTTTAGATGTGCACTATTCAGTTTGCAAGGCCATAGCTACATACTCTTGTCTGTCTCATTTTATCAATTGCCTGAAAACTAGGCTGGCCTTTGGCTGGGGGACAAGAGAATCAAAGATGCTCCTCTTAAATACACCCATGTTTAACATGTCTACTGAGTAACCTCATCAACTTTCCTGTCTCTTCTTCTATGTCACCACTTCTCCCCATTCAGTATATTCACTATCATGCTCCCAAACACTGTATTAATTGTTTACGATTGGCTGCTCTTCACAGTTAGAGGTTCATCCACATAGCCTTACCCATCTTGTTTGATTAATTGCTACAGCAGGGACAAGGCTCTGCTTGTGGAAATGCTGCTCCACTGTTGTGAACTAGTTGGAAGTACTGTGTCCACTCCTACAAATAACCATACTCCACAGACTTGTTAAGTGCATTGGCTGAGCCTACCAGTCTTACAGTCATGCTCAGTCTTGGTTGCTAAGAGTGAGACTAATCATCTTGGTAAACCTAAATTAACTGCTTTCCTGCCAAAATGGTCCTCTAGAGGGGAGAAGTTTCATGAAGCCCATATCCACTTGCTATGACTGTACAAAGCATGTCACTAAAGGGCCATGATCCTGTAGGGTATGCTAGCTACAATTGTCATTTAAATGCATAATAGAGCTAATCAGAAAATGGGAAATCTTTCAAGAAAGAGGAAATAAAAAGATTCAAAGTAATTTTGTTCACCAAGTTTTGTAGAGAAATATTTAGCTTCTTATTTAATATTTTTGCATATGCTTTGAGGTATATTTTTACTTCCAGTATTTTCATTTCTGTCTTACAGTTGTCTTGTTATCTTTCTTTATTGTCTCCTCTTTTTCTGCCTCCTTATCTACCTTTTCATTCTGCCACTTTGAAAGGGAGGGGGGAAATGAGGTACAGGAGAGAAACAGGAAACTAAAAACAAGGATAAAATGAAGAGAAAAACATCCTTCTCCCTTTTCATTGGAGCCATAGAAACATATATAAAAATATTTCTGCATGAAAAATTTCCACATACATGAAGGGACTTTTTTGATTAAAATGTATTTGTTTTAAAAAAAAGATACAACCAATGCCAATTATGATATACTGCAACCTGGTGAAGGAAAGGCAGAAGGTGCTGTGTGGACTATTTCTGGAAGGTGGTACCTTGGGTGATAAGAGGAGAATTTTTCTGTAATATCAGAAGAACTCTTCTACAAGAAAGTGTGTTTCAAATTTTGAGCACAGGGACAGAGCCAAGATGGAGAGAGGTCATAGGATGCAGAAGGGAATTTATAAATGCTTGTGTGCTTGTCGGTGTTGCTACATTGCAATGGGGGTAGGGCACAGCAAAATGAATGGTATTTAACATAAGAGCAGAACATAACAGATGCAAGAATGTTTTTGAATCACAGCCTTTGGCCAATGGCTGAATGTGAAAGCGTTTCTCCACAGCTGAGTACCTCAGTAATGCAAAGCCTCATCCAGCGATCATGACATTACACATATATATACCTAAATCCTCAGATACCAGGTGGGCAGCCATGTGGTTCAGGTGTAAAGAAATAGTATCACCATAGACTGTTGCAGGACAAGTTGTTTAGGGTGGCACAATAGTATTGAAATACCTGTACTCAGTGGCATTGCAACATACCAGATTTCTTTTCACAGAGGAGTGAGATGGACCAAAAACATATCTCCATTTGCCTTAAGCCCTCTTATTTAATGCTGGCTCTGAATACTCCCTTCCCCTTTTAAAAAGGCCAGGACTCCTTTTTCCATGGTGGCTGGAGCTTGCAAGACCATGCAAAGTGCAGCATGGCAGATTCTTCAGCACAATGAGAGTGGGAGGAATGCCTTCAGCAGAGGACACACCACCTGCAGTTTAAATGGTGAATATATGTCTATTCACATGCACTGGGTTCACCATAGCAGCAAAAGCTATGCCATGAGCCAATATGCCCTGCTAGGGACACATGGCTCAGAGACACGATTGTATTGCATAAACTACATGCTGTCAGATATGTTGGCCACAGTGTCCTCTTTCAATCCTGGGATGCGGGCCATGGGAAAGAGGAAAACATAAGGACAGTAGTGTTTGATTGTATTTGGAGGCTGCATTTCCATATAGGTAATGGGAACATCAATAGTGTCCTTGTTACAGCCTGAAGTTGCTGTGCCAATTTCAGCTAGTCATATGCTGAGACCAGCAGTTACTGGTCCCCCAGTAGAAACCTTCTGAAGGCACTAACAGAGATGCCAGAGTTCTTGGCAAGCTTTAGGTGATCACAGTATATTTTAAAACATAGTGCAGCTAGCACTCTTCAGTCCTGATACCTTTAAGCAGTGATGACTAAAGTGCAAAGATTCTGAGCAGGAATTATCTGCTTCCAAGGCAAACAGGTTTTTTAACTGAGCAGAAGCTTTCATATTGGTTCAGTGTACTAATCCTAAAGGGTTAAGTCTGGTCACCTTTGTTTTGTTATTGGGGTTTATTTGCTCTCTGCAAATAAACTGCAGGCTTTGTAACCTGGTTAAATTGAGTTTTTGAACTTTTATTGCCATCAGACCAGAGAGAAGCTTTCACAAAAGTGAATCCAAATTCAACAAGGAACAAAGCTATTGTTTTCAATTTCAGCCATCAGGACTTTATCACTTGAGATCTCTATTATAGAAACCTCTGTTTTCAGGCTGTGCATTTATACTGCTAGTGCCAGGACTGGCTGTGTTGCCACACGTTTAGGACAACAGTTTGTAATGCATGGCCATCCCAGTTATTATTAGAACATTATGGCCCATATTTTTAAAAATGCACTTCTGAGCATGTATCCTGTAGCATTTAGAAGATGGAGATTCTTCCGTGTCAGTGCTTTTTAAGCTCATGGAGAAGAGGAAAAATACATAGAGAATGGGAATTCATCTCTTTGGGTGCCACTGTGTCTTCTATTGTGCCGGTGAAGCAGTTAGCAGTAAGCCCTGACAAAGCCTGCCTCTGCTTTTTCACTCACTGAGGCACCTAATGAGACCAGCACTTCTAATTGTACTTGGCAAAATGAAGGAGAATTTTACATACCAAACTCCAACTGAGGCCAGCAGTGCAACAGCCTAGCCCAAGATTGTATTCTTAAGCCCAGGTGTCACACTGAACTGTGACCTCCCCAACACCAGACTTTATTTTGCCTGTTCCATTCTTCAGACTATATCTAAAAATCACCCTTACCTACTTCCCTTTAAATACCAAAGATCTGCCAAAGATGAATAGTTATTTGATGATAAAATGCTTGGCAAATATGATCTGCATTCCCATTACTAATGCAGCTGATAATTAGTTCTTGGTGTTAACTCTCTGAGATGAATCAGGCCCATTTACACAACTTGGTGACCGTGCTGGAAGATATTCTGCAGAGCCAAAAATGCAAACAATTTATAAGAAAAGGAATTTCAGATTCTTCACAATCTCAGTCTGGTTCAGAATGCAAATTAATAAAGAAAGTGAACCAGATTTGCCCTGCAGGTAAAAAGTTTGACATCCAAAGCCTAGTAAATGAGAGTTCATCACAGATAAAGAAGGGCTAATAATTCAACCAAAACTGCCCTTCTCTCCAAGTCTCGAATGTTGACCCTTTTCATCTATTCTATTTTCCATATCTTTACAAAGCCATTTCTAAGGTGTGCCTCATTTTCTAATCTCTAACGTGGGAGTAACACTTCCTTGTATTTGTAACAAGTCTGGCACTGGGGCAGCAAAGTCACCCCCTAATGGATGTCTGGATCCCACCTTGCTTGCCCCCCACTGGCTTCTCAGGGTCTCATCCTCCTATTGTCTCACCCACCTCCTCTCTCTCACCTCCTATTTTGTTGTTATAATTGGAGAGGGAGGCTGCCCCTAGAGAGCAGGGGGGTTTCACTTCAGGTCTTAGAGCTTTGTTTGGGCAGAGGGTCATCTTATATTTGAATAAATACAGTAAGTGAAATAAAACTAGCACCCACTTTGGTTATTTGGGCTCACATTGGGTTGTACCTCATTTCATAAAGAGCCCCACTGATCAGGTTTAGCAGAGACAAATACTGTTTAGCAGTAGAAAGGATGGGAAAATTGGCCCAGAGGGATATTAAAGTCATTTAAAAGTAGCCTCCTTAAACATCTTTGCAATCATTTAGTGAATTGTACCATGCTGTTTAATGATCGCTCTTTTCTGGTCAATCCTAGCTATAATAGTCAATTATTGAGTCTTCAAAGCATTGTTCGTAAGCAAGCATGTTTCAATGTCTGTCTCAGCAAATTATATTCAAGCACACTGACGTGCTAAGAGATATTAATTCTTAAGTTATTGGTATTAAAAATACATGCAAATATATGTAATAATCAGTTACCCAAATCTCAAGGCATCAACCATTAAAGAGCTGCTGAAGTCTCAAGGAAAACTTTGAAAAACATTCTATTTAGAAACATTTCTTTTATAAATTATAGATTTCTTTTCTTCTCTCATCCCTTATTAATAAGAACATTTGCATGAAAACAGGATTGCTGTTCCTTGGCATTCATCTTCTGCTGTCACTTCTTCTCCACCTGTACTTATGATTCTCAAAGTCTTACATCCTACTTTGTTGCTCTGGCTATAACTAGGCTCCCTCTTAATAAATATTTGTCATTTTACCTTGGAGCAGGTGAATGTTGGGGACATAGTGATCCCATCTTTCTTCTGTTATTCTTTAATGAAGACACAAAGGCTAATAGCTATATACCCAAGTCTCTAGGAGTAAAACATTTTTAATAGTTTTCCATAAAATGGTAGCTACATTTCAAAGTAGTTATAATGACAATTCTCTATCCCTTGACAATCCAGCAGTGAGAAATGAAATGACATGAGATGAAACCAAACTCCAGTACTTCCACAAGTTAGGAGTATAAGGTTAAATTTCACATTATAATGCAACATTTCTTTTTAGAACTTCCTACTGGATTCTTATTTGTAAGACTGAATTTCCATAGCTTATATACTTTGAGTAATTTATGCTGTATCTGTATATAGCGCACTTCAGTTATATAACTACAAAGCACCTGTCATTGCCTTTCTGCACTTTTAAGTAATGGACACTTAAGTTCATCTAAGAAAACTGTGAATCTAATAGTTTGTCCTAATGTACAATGCAGAAGCCAGATGTCACATTTTATTCAACTGCAAATGCAAACTGCTAATCAGATAGGAATGCTATTGTTCTATACAATGTGTTTTATAGCTACAGAAGAAGTGGGACCAAACCATTAACATTAGATGACTAAAGAAACATCTAGGAAAAGATCAGAATTCTAGTCAAGTTTCAAGGATCAAACGGGATGGCAATTCTAGACAATGTGATTCTATAAGGTCAGGGAGCAGGAAGGTTTCTGCAAATGGATAGAGAAAGCAATTTGACGAAGAAGGATTACAGACTGTGTTGGCCGGAAGGTCCAAATATAAAGGATAGTCAAGGCAGTGACATAACTAGAGTGGGGCAAATAGGGCCGGGGGGAGGGGGTGGTGAAAAGCAGCTGCTGCCAGCAGCCATTCATTTGTGATTATGGTGGCACCTGGAAGTCACTGCTGACCCTGTGCCCTGGGAGCCTAGCTGTGTTTCTACACTACTGTATTAAGGTTAGTATAAATGTGGCTGAGGGGCCTGCATATTAAGCTACTAATTGAAAAGTTGTGAGTTCAATTCTGGATGTAGGCAATTGATCTTCAGCCAGAAGCTGTGGCTTTGGAGCCTTTTTAGTCTGCAGAAGAGAAGACAGAGGGATTTGACAGCAGACTTCAAGTATCTGAAGGGTGGTTCCAAACAGGATGGAGCTGGACTGTTCTCAGTGGTGGCAGATGACAAAACAGGGAGAAATGGTCTCAAGTTGCAGCAAGGGAGGTTTAGGTTGGATATTAGGAAAAACTTTCTCACTAGGAGGGTGGTGAAGCACTGGAACAAGTTACCCAGAGAGGTGGTGGAATCTCCATCCCTGGAAGTTTTTAAGACCTGGCTTGGCAAAGCCTTGGCTGCAATGTTCTCATTAGAGATGGTCCTGCTTTGAGCAGGGGGTTGGACTAGATGACATCCTGAGATCCCTTCCAGTCCCAACTTTCTATGATTCCATGATTTTAATGTTCTTGAGGATATTTGCCTTTGACATTAAAGACCTCAGCATAGGCAACTGAGTGTTCTGATAAATATAAGGGCCCCACTACATTCTGCACGTATCATGTCAATCAACTATTATTGCTTTTCTGGCTGGAAAGTGGACAGTAAAGACAGTACTGTTATATTCACAGTGGTATTTTTAAGATTCTTAAATCTTTCTTTATCTGGAGCACACTTTCTTTTAGCTGACTGCATCAGCTTACTTAAGCATAATCTTATATAATATATCTAAATTCTTCCTGCCAATGCTGAATGTAGAAATATGTGATCAAAAGTTGTGAAACTGCCAAATGGATGATAGACCCTATAATTTACCTGATAAAAGCCTACTTCACAGGGGATATTTTAATAAATGTAATGACAAGATGTTCCCAGGGAAATGCTTTAAAATGCTCAGATTGCATTCAGTCTGTAAAATCCTGCTCAGAAATTAAAAGTAAATTGATTATTATAAGATGATCACTGCATTTAGCAGACACAGTTTGCTCAAGGAGTTTTTCAATTGGTGGGCAGACAAGAAGCTGTAGAAATGGAGATTCTTAAAAATGGCTATTTATAATTACATAAATGTATTTAGCTTAAGTGATGTAGGAGTCCAAGTACCATCATTATTTAACAATGGTGTCCTGAAATCCTTCAGTTACCTAAAAAATGTTCCCTAAGATGAATATAAGCAATATGTCTACTTATCTGTCTATCTGCTCTGACAATGCCTTCCAAGTCTTTCAGTTCGTGGTTGCTTCTTTGAGTTTGGGCACTTCACTCATAGTGAATTTATGTTGAGCCGAGCCATTGAGGGTGCATTCTATATGATGAAAGATAGCCAGCTAGTCCAAGAAGTGTAACCTTGCAGAGGACATTAGGAGAGGGAGTTTCAGTCTCTGGTTATGATGTAAATTCAATTGTTGAATGCTTTCATGCCCAGACCCTTGTAGAGTCATGTACACTTTTAACCTTTTTGTTTTTAACATTTTTATAATAAAGGACAAAAAAGTTGAAAAAAATGTCTGTTGGTCCATCCATCCCTCTTTACATTCTACACCTAAGTAAATTGGAAACAAGATTACATATATCACATATTATGTATATATTTATTCCTGTCTATCTCCACTGTCATTACAATTGCTTATCTTTTGAGAATGTATGAGGATATTTCAGAAGCTAATGGCAAAATGGATACCCAATGCTGTATGTTTGTGACAAAGTGGGAAACTATACAGTAGTGGGGAACACTGACAGCAGTATTATCAAACATACCCAGCATTTATGACTTTGTAGGGAAGCAATGTGGCCCAGTGAATAATCACTACAAAAAAGAATGGTGTTATTTTGAAAATGTGATTATTTTCTGAAATGCACTTGTAGATTTTTTGGGTTAGAGATCAATCATGGTTACCACTTTGTTTGTGTGGTGGACTTACCGATTCAACACAGCACATCCTGGGCTTGGAAAATTTTCACTTGATTGGTGGAGCCCATCCACCACTCAGGCAAGGGCTGGACAGGGCCCTGCCTGGAAGCAGGGGTTAGGAGCCTCCCAGACCTGAGTGAAGCCTGCATTTTGCAGGTCTGGCAAGACTTTGGTGGCCGAGCCTCTGAAGCGAATAAAAGGAGCCAGGTGCTCAGCACATGGGAGGCACTTCAGGGGACGACAAAGGAAGAAGGGGCTAAGAACAACTGGGGAAGAGTTGCCCAGCAGGCAAAGCAGAGCTCAGAAGAGCCCCCCTCACCGGGACTGACGCCTCAGTGCCATCAGTGCGCAAAGTGGTGCATGGGACTCAGACCTTAGGGCTGTTCACGGTAGTCTGGGTCTGCATCCCCTGGCAGGGGGCCAGGGAGTGGTGCATGGATCAATGCATGGAGCCCAGACCCTGGGAGCCACTTGACATGGCTCAGGTCTGCAACCCCAGCAGGCGGCCATGAGTGCAGTGCAGAGATTGCTGCGTGGGGGTCAAAGAGCTGATTGGGACTCTGGGAGCTGTTTCAAGGTGGCTCAGATCCACAATCCCTGCCATAAGGAGTGAGCCAAATGGTGCACAGGTCGGTGCACAGGGCCTTTAGCAGGCCTCAGGATGCGAGAGAGCCCTAGGCAGTGGCCAGCCACTGTGCCAGGAGAGGCACTCGTCCCACAGAGCTGGAGCATCCCCGCATCACCAGGGGGTTGTGAGTGTTGGGACTAAGGGTGTCCCACAGGGGAAGAAGCCGGCAGGGGCCCCTGTGAGGTAGGAGGTCCCATCCCAGTGCATAAGGGGTTGGAGGGGTCTGGAGCATCGTCCCATTTTCCCCTGGCACAGCTGCAGCCAGGCTGCCCCTCATTGAATGGGGAGACCCTAGCATAGTAGCACCTTCAACACCTGGAAGGGTGAGCAGGTGCCTCATGCTTTGTCATTTGCGCTGTGTATTGTGTCAGTTGAGTTTTCACTGTTATATGAGTGCAAGTGTATTTCATCTTTGATTTCTACTGCATACATGACAATGTTCTTTCATGGCTTGTAAATAGTTAATTACATTTATCCCTGTTGATGTGCTGTATTTACCTGTGTTTGTCTATAATTTTTAGTTCCAGATCCATTACTTACCTATGTGGGTTGAAGCTCTATAGGAGTTATAAGTCATGTATATAATATAGTTCTGTATCCTTGAATAAGTGATTACTTATCTGTAGATATATATATATGGGTGTGTATATAACTTTATTTTATTAATTAATAAACCTGTATATAGTCAAGCAGTTGGGTCCTGGCCTGAACTGAGGGGAAACTGTTTGCAGTTGACAGTTCCCTCCCACAGCACCTCTGCCTGCTGACAATCCCCTTCAATTTGGAGAACGGGGGTACATACCCTGTGTACGCCCAGGCTACATTTGTTTGGGAGCTGGCAGAAAGGGACCTGTCCCAGGGGCACTAGCATTTATAATCAGTCAGACATGACTGGACCTTGAAAAAAAACTGAACTTGTTTGGATGATCAGGAGAAGCCACCATGTAAAACTCATCTTGGGTAATGCTAGCAGAAGCCGAAATGTTTTTAAAATTATGCTATGGAGCAACTGGTATAAATGGGAGCAGGATCCAGAAGCAAGTGTGAGTGAAAGAACCATAAGCTGCACTGCCAGTAGTAAAAGTGGCTATGCTATCAGAAGCCACCTGGTAAGATTAATTTACCAGCTAGAAGGCAGAACAATAGATAGCTGAGGAAAACACACATCAGAATGCCAGTCAGAAGCAGTGTTACTACACTCTTTGAGGTAGAGACATGTTTGTACAGGAGCTGGCAATACGGGGCTCAGTTTACTAAGGGCCCTTAGGTATGACCATGATATGAATGTTAAATAAGACCAGACCTTCCACTGAATCTAATTCCCTGCGTTCACAAATAATCATCTACCCAGAGACTCCTAGAACCCATCCACTCCAAACCCTTACACAACTACAATGTACAGAACTGGAAACAGTAGGACACTCTATACCAGTGGGGGCCAACTTTTGTGGCCGGCGTATCAAAAATTAACCCCCTAACCACCAAGCGTGGTTCTGATCCTTTTCTCCTGCCCGATCTGCTGTTTTGTTTTCTGCTCCGTGCATCTGTGCTGCCTGTTCCCTCCTTGATTTGCTGCATGCCACACCCAGAGGCCGCCTGTGCCACTTGTGGCACACGTGCTACAGGTTGGCCACCCATGCTATACACCATATAGCAGGTAGACAACCAGAGGAAAGGAGAGCGCTGGCAATGTACCACCAGCACAATGGCTGAGTAGTTAGTTAATACCATATTTACTCAATCCTAAAATGAGGGTTTTTTTTCCCCCATGTAGCATGAGGGGGAAAGTGCCTCAGCTTAAAATCAAGTACAAGGTCAGTGGTGGGGGCAGGCAGCTGCTGTGGCTTAGGCTCCAGCACATACCCTAGCCACAGGTGCTGCCTGTCCCCCGACCCCCAACCTCTGCACACTACCATCTCCTCCCCACGCCCACAGCCTCTGCACCCCTACCTGCTCTTCCCCCCGCCCCCATCTTGGCTATGTGCTGGGAGGCTCCATTCATACTGCAGCCTCAGGCACGGAGCACAGCCATAGTCCAGTCCATATCATTAGCGTGTAGCTGGACTGGGGCCATGCTCAGTGCCCTAGGCTAGAATGGGGTCAGAGCTTGGCAATACAGAGCAAAGGTAAGGTGCGGGCAGTGGGAAGGAGAAGCTGGTGTGCAGGGGGGAGCAGAGGCTTGCGGGAAGGGGCAGGAGGGGGAGCAGAGAAAGAGGGGAAGTGGGGCCTAAGGTTGCAGGGTGGGAGGCAGACAGGGGGCAGGCACTAACAGGGGGCAGGCACTAACAGGAGCCAAGCTGTTTGACCTTCCTACACCACCTGCCCCTGACTGCCTTTCCCCCTGCAGCAGTGGGGTGGATGAATGAAAGTTGACCCTTCAATAATTAGATTAAATACATGGAAAATTATAACCTAATCAACTTAATCAATACCTACAATCTTAGCTGTGGCCAAGGTCTTCAGGAGAGGGTAAATAAATCATAGAATCATAGAAAATTAGGATTGGAAGGGACCTCAGGAGGTCATTTAGGCCAACCCCCTGCTCAAAACAGGACCATCCCCAACTAGATCCAGACAGGGTTTTGTCAAGTTAGGCTTTAAAAGTCTCCAAGGATGGAGATTCCAGCACCTCTCTAGGTAACTCATTCAAGTGCTTTACCACCCTTCCAGTGAGAAAGTTTTTCCTAATATCTACAACCTAAACCTCCCTTACTGCAACTTGTGACCATTGTTCCTTGTTCTGTCATTTGCCACCACTGAGAACAGTCCAGCTCCATCATCTTTGGAACCACCCTTCAGGTATTTAAGGGCTGCTACCAAATCCCCCCTCAGTCTTCACTTCTGCAGACTAAATAGTCCCTCAGCTTTTCCTCGTAAGTCATG
This sequence comes from Alligator mississippiensis, assembly GCF_030867095.1. Lineage (NCBI taxonomy): Eukaryota > Metazoa > Chordata > Crocodylia > Alligatoridae > Alligator > Alligator mississippiensis. The sequence continues at coordinate 139,431,844 of NC_081825.1, read as the reverse complement.
TGCCCTAGCTCCCTAACCATTTTTCTGCCCTCCACTGGACCCTCTCCAACTTGTCCACATCCTTTCTGTAGTGGGGGCCCAAAACTGGACACAATACTCCAGATGTGGCATCACTAGTGCAGAATAGAGGGGAAGAATCGCTTCCCTCAGTCTGCTGCCAAGGCTGCTACTAATGCAGCTCAGTATGCTGTTAGCCTTCTTGGTAACAAGGGCACATTGTTGCCTCATGTTTGGCTTATTGACCACTGTAACCCTCAGGTCATTTTCTGAAGAGCTGCTGCTTAGCCAGTTGGTCCCAAGCCTGTAGCGGTGTATGGAACTGCTCTGTCCTGAGTGCAGGACTTTGCACTTGTCCTTGTTGAGCCTCATGAAATTTCTTTTGGCCCAATCCTCCAATTTGTCTAGGTCACTCTGAATGCTAGACCTACCCCTATGCATATCTACTACACCCCCCCAGCTTGGTGTCATCCGTGAACTTGCTTAAGGCACAATCTATCCCATCTTCCAGATCATTAATGAAGATATTGAACAAAACCAGCCCAAGGACTGACCTGCCAGCTAGACGTCAAACCATTGATCAGTATCCATTGAGTCCAATGATCCAGCCAGCTTTCTATCCACCTTACAGTCTATTCATTCAACCCATACTTCCTCAGCTTGCTTGCAAAAATGCTGTGGGAGACCATATCAAAAGCCTTGCTAAAGTCAGGTATGTTGCATCCACTGCTTTCCCTGCATCCACAGAGCCAGTTAGCTCATCATAGAAGGCAATCAGGTTTGTCAGGTGTGATTCGCCCTTGGCTGACTGTTCCTGATCACTTTTTTCTCCAAGCACTTAGAAATGGATTCCTTGAGGACCTGCTCCATGATTTCTTCAGGAACTGACGTGAGGCTGACTGGTCTATAGTTCCCTGCATCTTCCTTCTTCCCTTTCTTAAAGACGGGCACTATATCTGCCCTTTCCCAATCATCCAGGACCTCTTCCAGTTGCTACAAGTTTTCCAAGATAATGGCCAGCGGCTGTGCAGTCATTTCAGCCAACAGCCTCAGCACTCTCAGATGCACTGCATCTGGCCCCATGGACTTGTACACATCCACATAGGCACCAATGTTGGTTTTTGCTGCTCTGTGTGTGTGTGTGTGTGTGTGTGTGTACACATGCATGTGTGTGTGTCTGCACCAAACCCCATGCATGCCCAGAAGAGCCAGCGTGTTACTGCAACCCGGCACACCCAACGTGTCCCGTAGATACCAAGCACCTGCTAATTTTTTTTGGTGGGTGCTTGAGCCCCAGAGCACACATGGGGTTGGCAACTATGCACACCCAGCTTCTCAAAATAGTTCCTAACCTATTCTTTCACCACTGAGGGCTGCTCACCTTCTGCTGAAACTGTGCTGCCCAGTCCAGTAGTCTGGGAGGTTTAGTAGTCTGGGAGCCGTGAAGATCAAGGTAAAAAAGGCATTGAATACATCAGCCTTTTTCTCATCATCTGTCAACTGGTTTCCTCCCTATTCAATAAGGGACCCACACTTTCTCTGATCTTCCTCTTGTTGCTAACATAGTTGTAGAAACTCTTCTTGTTACTCTTCATATCACTTGCTAGCTGACACTCCAATTTTGCTTTGGCCTTTCTGATTTCATCCCTGCATACCTGAGCAATACTCTTATACTCCTCCCTAATCCTCTGTCCAGGCTTCCACTTCTTGTAAGCTTTCTTTTTGTGTTTAAGCTTACTGAAGAGTTCTCTGCTAAACCAAGTTGGTCACCTGCCACATTTTCTGTTCTTCCTGCACATCAGGATGGTGTATTTCTGTGCCCCCAGTAAGGTTTCTTTAAAATTCAACCATCTCTCCTGGACTCCTTTCCCTCCCAGACTGGCCTCCCAGGGTATCCTGCCCATCAGTTCCTGAAGGGAGTCAAAGGCTGCTCTCCTTCCTTCCTTTTGTCAGGATGCTGACCTTGATCATCTCACAGTCACTGCTGCCTAAATTGCCAGCCACTTCTACAACTCCCACCAATTCTTCCCTGTTTGTGAACAGCAAGTCAAGAAGTGCATGACTCCTAGTTGGTTTCTTCAACAAATAAATAAATAAACAATCCAGAAAACATTAACAAGGGAGAAAACTTTCCTTCCTGGAGCCTTCTGGTGACCAGCCAAAACCCTGAAACATGGGATTATCATGGACCTATTACACTGGAACAGAGTTACTTTAAACCCAAAAAGGAGATTCCAAATACCTGAATCCATGCATCTCACATGCCAACAGATAAACCAAGAACTCTATACCCTTTCATTTCATACCTTCCTTAAACTTACTGGCTTCAGTCTCAGAATGATTCAGGTCCCTGTTGTTTGGAAGATCACTGGAAAACATCACTCATTTCATAGTTAGAAATCTTCTCATTTCCAGCCTAATTTATTCATAATCAGTCTGTAGCCATTTGATATAGTGTCTGTATTGTTCTTTAGCTTAAGAAGCTTTTCTTCCTAATATTCATGCTGTGGATGTATTTATAAGTAAGTAGTTGTATCTCCAATCAGTCTTCATTTTGCTATACTAAGGAAGCAAAGGTCATTTAATCTTCTTTTATAAAATAAGCTCTGAATTCTCTTAACCATCTTATTAAGTTTTCTTTGTACCATTTCCAAGTTAAGTCAATCTATTTTGAACACTGGTGACTAGAACTACATATGCTACTCTAAATGGCATTATAACAATGCCTTGTACACATCAGAGACAATCCCTTGTCTCTAATGAATATATCCCACCTAATGCACCCTAGGATTTCATTAGCCTTTTTTATAGTTGCATCATACTGGCTGGTCTGGTCATTCCACAATCAATCAATATGCCCAGGTCCCCATTTTCCTCACATGTCTCCAATCAATTTGCCCCCATTTTATAGCTGCAGTCTGTGTTATTGGTCCCTGAGTGCATGACTTTGCACTTAATACCCTTAATCTTCATCGCATTTTTAATGCTCTACTCCACAAGGTTAACTGCATCTTCTTTTAGAATGATCTAGTCCTTTTCTATAGAGGCAATACATCTTAGCATAGTGTCATCTGGAAATTTCATAGTGACATTTCTAGCTCCAGTTCCGAGGTTGTTGATAAAAGATGTCAAATGGGATAGGCCATAAGAATGATCCCTGGAGCACACCAGTGGTAACCACTTTCTAGCCACATAAATCCTGTTTCAACATAATCTGCTGCATTGTCTCTTTGAGCCAACTGTTTATCCATTGTGATATGTGCCCCCATTCTCTTCAGTCTGGCCAATAATTTACCATGAGGCACAGTATCAAACATTCTGCTTATTTCTAGGTAAATTAGATACATTGCCTTGCATTTGTCTAAGCCATCCATTTTCTTGCATAAAAGACTATTAAATAAGTCTGACACAGTCTTCTTTGCATAAAGCCATGGAGTGCTTTGTCCTATTTATTCCTTTTCTTCCTTCAATATGTGTTCTAAGACCTCACATGCTATTGAGATCAAGTTAACAGGCCTGTAATTGCCTGGATCACTCTCTCTTTTTTTTTTTTTTTGGTTTGGCAACAGGCACTACATTTGATACTCTAGTCAGACAGTACTAGCCATAATATTCTGGGATCAAGATTACCTGCCCTCCCCCCCACAAATATTGTGACAGAAGGAATTCTAAGTTTGATTATACATCAAATATAATAATTTCCATAATCATGCCCTCAGTCCTGTTTTCCATGTGTCATTTTCCTTGATTACATCTTTATCCTTACTGAAGACTTAAGCAAAATATAAATTAGCATAGTGATGCTAAATCTTTTTGCTGGTGGTGCTAGATGGACAGTGCCTGGATGTGCCCGCAGACCAGATCTGGCTGGTGCACTCAATGCAGTGCATGGAATTTGCACAATGTGCCACATTGAGGCATGCAGAGGGGGCAGGGAGCAACCTGGCCCCAGCCCAGCCGCACACAGGAAGGGGGCATTGCCTACCCCCAGCCCAGTCCTCCAGGGGCATGGCTCAGCCCAATCCAGCCAAGGGGGGAAGGCGGGGTAGGGCATAACCCAGCCCTGATCTAGCTTCAGGGCGGGGCATGACCCAGCCCCAATCCAGTTGCCAAGGGGGCATGGTCTGGTCCTAATCCAGCCATATGGGGGTGTATGGCCTGGTTCCAACCTGCTTCAATGGTACTTGGGGTTTGGGAATTTTGTATTGGAGGGGTGGCATTATTAATTGCCACCACTCCCCCCCCCACAAATTTATGAATCCATAGGGAGCCCCATGGGTTAAATGCAATAGCTCCATGGGCCACATTTTGCCTGTGGGCCAGAGGCTGAGCACCCCTGCATTAGAACATAGGCCATACCCAGGCTTTCCTTGATCTCCACCCCATCTGCATCAGATTTTGGCACCAGTTTTTTCCTCCTGGCTCTCTTTTTTATTTATGCAGCTTATTTATAAGTCTCTGGCAATCCTAACTTCATTCCTGTACTATTTGAACACAGAATGGTATTCCTCTGTGGTGATCAATCCCTTTTTTTAATTCCTTAAAGATCCTCTGTTTAATTCCTAATGAACTCTTTTGAGCTGCTTGTTCATCCGCGCAGGTCTGTTACCCTTCCCCGCCTATTTTTTCCCTCTTCTTTGCAAGCTGCTGATAGTATTTGCATGTTAACCTTAAAAGAATCCCTTGACACTTGCACATCTAAATCATTTCTCTCTGAAACTCTTTCCAAAATTTAGCCCTTCTGCAGTCCAAAACACTTGTTACAGACTTAGTTTTCTCCACTTTGGAGTTTAAATTAAATTTAATCAATTCATGATCACTTGATTACTTCTTACAAACAGTCCTTCTATAATGTACTTGTTATGTGTCCACACTAACCTTAAGATACCATTGCCTCTTACTGACATAGTGATCATCTCATAGAGAAACCTATCAACTAACTGGCAGATACAAATATCTGACCCAAACCATTATGTGTCATATCCAAAATCAGGGAGGTTGAAGCCTCCCCTGATTACAGTCCTGGAGGACTACCACAAGCCTCACCTGGGGTTGTGAACTGTGCAGGGCAGCAGGCTGCATAAAATTCAGAGATAGCAACACTGAGCACTGAGCATAAGCTTTCTTTGCTCATCTAGCCCCAAGTGGTTTATGACTATAAATATAGCTGGCTGGAGTCCCCAGCTCCAGTAATTCAGATTCATGGTGAGACTTGGAGGATGTTGAGTATTTCCCATACCTCAGAAGCCATCTCATACAGAAGGCTGACATCAGTGAAGAAATCCAACATCACCTCAAATGTGCAAGTGCAGCCTTTGGATGTTTGAGGAAATGGGTGTTTGAAGATAGTGACATAAGATAAACCAAGCTCTTGGTTTATCAAGCAGTTGTGATCACCATCTTACTGTACGGAGCCAAGACAAGGACAAAGTACAGGAGACACCTTAACTTGTTAGAAAAGTACCATCACTGCTGCCTGCAAAAGAACCTTCAAATCTAGTGGGAAGACAGAGGCACCAACATTAGCATCCTCTCTCAAGAAAAAATCATGAGGATCGAGGCGATGATCATCCAACATCAACTTTGCTGGGCCAACCACATCATTCAGATGTTTGACTCCAGATTCCCAAAGCAAATTTTGTTCTCCCTGCTCAGTCAAGGTGTATGCTCAAGACGAGGGCAGAGAAAGCTCTTCAAGGACATCCTCAAGGCCCACTTGAAACAAAGGAACATCGGCAACAACTCATGAAAGACTCTTGCCCGGCACCACTTGTGGTAACCAGAACAAGAGGGGTTACTATCATGAGCAATAAATATATGCTGTAAGAGGCATTCGGCAATTGTCTAAGCAGTTAAGATTAGCTAATGCAAAGCTTGTAAGTTTGCAACCTGCAAGTGGAATTTGTCTGTCACAATTTAACTGAAGTGTTGAATCTAACTGTTTGCACTGATCATGGGACCACTGAGGCCCCAAAATAAGCAGAGCTACAAGATTAGCTGATCTACCAGGTTTTTTAAAGGTCAAGCCATAACAAGATCTGACCACCTAATATAATTAGCACATTCCAAGGAATCCAGGAATAAGAAGCTAAGGGAAGAGTAATGTTAATTTCAAACCTCAAAGTAATGTGGTGTAATTTGCTTATTGGGTGAACCCGAGTTTGGGCGGTAACCTTTCATGATAATTTCTAACACCATTTGAACCCATAGGGTAACAGCTATAGGGCAAGATTGTGAGTGGCTCTAAAGCCAACAGATTAGCATAAGATAAGGTATAAAGAAGCACGTATGTCAGGTGACCAGCATAAAGGACAGGACAGAAGGACCATTGCTATACCAAGCCTGGACCCTAGTGTGAGTGAGGACCAGATCCTGACCAAGGGACCTTCCTGGTGACCCCTCGGACAGCGTTGATTGGGGACACCTGACTTCGCTGGAACAACTTGGTGCACACCTGGCATAGAGGGCCTGCGGATAAGTTGCAACCCCATGTGGGAACTCTTCGTCATTCCATCTATCTGTTGTTATTGTTCACTATTAGCTCTTTATTACTGTACTATCTGTTTGTTGCATTAACGTTTCTGTTAACTGTTGTATGCTAAGCTATAAGTAAATTTGACTTTACTTCACTCCCGACTCACCTCCTCGATCCCGAACCCAGCAGCCTAATGGCTGATACACTCACAGTGCCTAGCTGGCCTGTGACAACCACTCCAAATGGAGGAAGAGTCTGCTTCAAGGATCTCAGTACTTTGAAACCTTAGAATGACAACAGGAGATGGAAAAGTGAGAGTAGCAGAAAAGTATATCATAGACCAAATCAAGGATCCAGAGCCACCCACCCCAGATGGAAACACATACCCAAGCTGCAGCAGAGAGTGTTGATCCCAGATTGGTCTTGTTAGACATCTTCGAACCTACAAATAAGACAATCATGGAAGACAACCATTCTCGACTGCAAGGGATTGCTATAGAACAGCATTTCCCAAACTTTTTAGCCCCACAGCACACTTACTTAAATAAAAAATCACCCTGCATACCAGGCACAGAGCGGGGGGGGGGGTGTAGACCCAGCCAGACGCTGATGGGGAGGGGTGGTGGGCAGCCAACCAGATGGCATTTTGGGTCAGAGCCATGCCCCCTGGCAGGCTGGAGCCACGCTCCCAGCCTGTCTATGTCCGCAGCAGCAGCAGGAGGCAGGGGGCATGGCTCCATCCCAAAATGCCGCAACACACTTAGACATACCTGATGGCACACCAGTGTGCTGCAGCACACCGGTTGGGAAACACTGCTATAGAAGATTGTTTCCCCACAAAACAAATTTAAATGAAAACACACAAAACAAAAGCAGCGCAATCAAAAATTTTGTCAGTGAGAACTCAGTGCCTAACTCCTTTAGCCACTTTTGAAAATGCCAACCCCAGAGCTTAAGAATAAAACCAGGTGAAATTTGTCAATTTTGATTGAGCATCTGACTCCAAATTTACTGAGAAATTCAAATAGCTTCTTGTACATTGAAACCTCATTATGTAGCTCTTCATTGGTTCATGACTTTAAATCCAGAGTTTTAAACAAGGTCCTATGGGGGATGGTAATAAAAATTCATCGGCCAATACACAATTAGGATAAAGGGAAGAGGACTGAGGAAAAGAATAAATTCTAGATAAGGGACCAGAAAACTTAATAAGGTTTAGAAAAAAGATGCAACAGGAAAAACATGATGGGAAGTCTGCAATGTAAGAATGTGAGAATCAATTCTCCTAATATGTCATTGAAGAATAATATGGGCAAACATGCAATGTCCAGGAAGTTTTTAACAAGTATAGAAAACAGATTTCTGTTTATGGTCCTACTCATCTATGGATCTTACCTGTAGAGGACCTTAAAAGAAAATCAGAGTTCCTTCTATGGGCATCTCCTGGGCTGGCAGAATTATGATGTACTCTTTACCCAAGTCTTACAGATATGGTCCCAGCTTTCAGTTTACAAATTGATGCTTTTTACCTGAACAGTGTGCATCCCCATATATCTTTGCATAATCTTATGCACACATGTGAAGGCAGGGGAGAAGCCCAGCTGCAGATCTGTTCCTTAATGTACTTTTAAGTGGAAAAACATAGCATTTATAATGGAGCAGCCATTTAATAAATATTAAAGACTCAATTAAAAGTACTTTAAAAGAACCTGAAAATAATCTTTTTGTTCCTTCCATTTTGCTAACGTGTTAAAGGATAGAACATAAAATCTGCATTTTCACAGCTAAGATTAACCTTCTGAGATGAAACAAAGGAAATTACATAAAACATAGCAAAGACAAACAGGCAAAATCAATCAAAACAGGGGAAAAAACAGGTGATTTTTTTTTTGCTGTGGGTTTTTCCACCTTATCAATTATATTAAATATCTTCAGATGGTGGGAAATAAAAATAAAGCATTTTATAAAGTAAATATGCAACATTTTCCATGCTACATTTTCCATGCTAAATGAATGGCTTTTGTATCATTTTAATATATTTACATTCCAGATTAGTGGCTTAATTTCAAAAGCAGTCACAGTTTTGTAATTTACATAAATCAAATAACTGATTTATACATGTTTAGCTTATGTGGTTAATACACATTTCATGAATACTTTGGAACAGATTTAAGTCACAAACAAAGCAAAGGTTTTTATATGAGTGCAGAAAAAAATCCCAGCAGAAGGATGCTGGTAAGCACGGTTCCCAGTCTGTGGTCCATGAACAAAGTGTGGTGGTACACTATGCTGGTTCCTCTTCCTTCTTTACAGTTGCCCAATTGCATTAGAAAAAAAAAGCTAGAAAATACTTGGAATGGTTTCTTACTACCTCTTTTCCACATCAGCAGTTGCTGTAATTTGCCAGGGAGATATTATGCAACTTTCCAGGAAGGAGGACTGCTGTTTGCTTTTAGTAGTGGGAAGTGGTCTATGTGAACTCCATGGAAAGGGGAGGTTGGGACATTTGTAGAGTTCTGAAAAAGAAAAGTTAAAAACCATACAATAATGAATGCAAAGAGAAAGATGATCCATATACTAGCTAATTAGCATCCTGTGAGTGCATCTACATGTGAAACTAAGGTGAAGCAATAAATTCCAAAGATGTTTGAGCCAGAGTAAACTGCTTCCAGATACAGCATTTACACGTGTACCCAAGAAAGCAGCAATTTAAATCTAGGGTAGAGCAGGTCCAGGCTGGCAGAGGGCATGGGGGGGGGGGGGTGGATCAGCCCTGGTGGCTGGGACATGAGGGCTCAGAATCTGTGGAGCTGTGTGGCTAGGCAATAGCCAGAAGTCTGCCCCCCACCAGTCACCATCTACACATGTATTTCAGCACAGTTAATTAGTTTACCGGGCCTGACAGTACTATCTTACAGTGGAGTTGGTTTACTGGTCCTTAATACCAGTGCACATGTAGACAGTAGTGCTTTACTGCAGAGCTAACTAGTCTACTTCACAGTAAAACGCACGTGTGGATGCACCCTGTGGGTATGTCTGCATGAGCTGCTTTACTGCACAGTAGACTAATTTACTGTGCATTAAAGCATCACTGTCTACACATGTGGGGAATTTACCTTGCAGTAAATTAGGCTACTACACAGTTAGCACTCATGTAGATGCTGCCTGGGAGTAAATTTTCTCCCAGCCAGCCTATGTAGCAGAGGGCCACAGGGAATAGGGAACTCTTTCTCTAGTCCTGGTGCTACTGTAAGGCCATAAAAACCAACTGAACTTTTGGTGACCTTGCGGCAGGCAGGTAGAAGAATCTAGTGTGTCATGTGGAAAAGATAGACTGCTGTGTGGAAAAATAGTGTGTTGTGCTAAAAGTAATTGTGTGCTGTGTGGCAGTTGTCTGTATGCGTGCCATGTGAAAAAGCTGGAGTGCGGTGTGCAGAGTGAGTATAAAAGGAATCTTCTCCTCAGCATCTGAGAGAGACTGGGAGTGTGCCTGTGAGGTGGTTGGGAGAGAGTCTCGGTATATCTGAGGGAGTCTGGAGCATCAGGGAGAAGGGTTAGAGTAGGTTCAATTGGAGAGAGAGCTTGTTTGGAGACAGCTTGGTATTAGACAGAAAGCTTGTAGTTGTGAGAGAAAATTCACTTAATAAGCAAGAGCCCTGAATATTCCATCTACCTGTGGTAGACATTGGGGTCCCATTTTCTTCATTCAGATGCTACTGAGCTGATCCTAAAATTTTCCCATTTCCCCTAGTAGTATTAGCTCATAGCACTGAAGATAAATATCACCCTTCCTTCCCTTTTTCTGTCATATGTCTGTGTCCCAATGTTTTTGTACATTTTATATACAATGGTGTAAATAGTAGAAATAGTAAGTTTTTTTATAAGGGTAGAGCAATAGATTTTGTAGTTATTGTTTGGTGTTATATCTGAAATAAACCATTCTGATTTGGTGGAGTTTTATCAGTGTGTGTGTGTGTGTGGATTATCTACCGCTTAGGAACCGAGCATCCAGGTGATAGATACCGGAGCTTGGGCCCACTCCTCAGGCCTCCTGCCCATCGTTTATTAGGTGGCCTGGCCAGCATTTGACTGAACTTTTAGACAAATAGGTTTTCTGGCCCCAACACTTCTCAGCTTCCAGCTTCCCACAGGAGCCAGGAGCCAATCCGCACCAAGACTGGGGAGCAATTTGCTCCCTGTCCTGGCTCCTAGTGCAGAGCTAGCAGCTCCAGAAGTTGACCAGGGGATGAGAACCCAGCTTCTGCCCACCCCCAAGAGCAACCGGGTCTGTACCAAACAAAGCAGCTGCTGCCTAGCCCTGTGCCCCTCCACACAGCAGGAAGCTCACCAGAAGCAACCAGGATAGCTCCCAGACAATCCCCTGCTGGACAAAGAAGCCCCGCCCATCAGGGGGGCTGATTGGTAGCTATATGTCCGGATGGGCATGGGGCCAGGAAAGCTGTCAGCTGCAGGGGCAGCTGTCTCCTGGCCCAGTGCATATCAGGTCCCTTCCCAATGTGCACTGGGCCAGGAGACCTCTGCTGGCCAGCAGAGGTCTCCTGGCCTCATGTGCATTGGAGTCAGCCTCATGTCCCTTGCCCTGGGCTAGCACTCAGAGGATCCTGGAGCTCCTCCTGGCTGCTGCAGGGGGCAGAACAGGGCATGAGTAGCCCTATACCAGGTTAACACATAGACATGTTCTCAGCAAAGGCTTACTGCATAATAAGCCTAATGTGAATTAATAGCACTTGTAGATGTGCCCTGTGATCATCAGGCAGATGGAAGATGACCTGCATGATCACCTGTAGGAAGGAAGGTGATCTGTATGACCAAAGAGAGAAATAATATAGGACCACCATTCTATTAAGGTGCAGGCCACAAAGGGGAAGGTTTGAGGACCATTTGTGTAGGTCACTGCAAATAACACGGTTTCATACTTGCCATATAAATCCACCCTGCAATTACAGCTGTTCACAGAGTTTTCAGCCATAGAGTACATACTCAGGCTTGCCCCATAATTAGATCTTAGGTAACATTCCAAAGATATTTACGCATTTTTCATTAGACACTCATTTGTTAAAAATTATAAAAATAACCTCACCACACCTTCAAAGAGAACCAGGCAGGCTCTCATACCCATCCAGAGTTCCCAGCCCTGCACACAGGAGCCCCACGCCATCAGGCTGGGCTGCCTCCATGGAGGCAGGAGCCAACCGAGCTCGATGGTGTGTGGATCCTGACTGCAGTGCCGAGAGCCCTGAGTGGCAGCAAGAGCTGGCCTGGCCCTGGCCCTGGTTGAAGGCTCATACCAGCGGGCCAGACTGGCTCTGTGAGCCACATGGTGTCCCCAGGTCTTAGGTGGCAATGTGCACTGCCAGGGGGCTCTCCCAGCAGTGGACCACAATTGCCCCAATGGCTCACTGCTGGCTGCTGCTGCCAGGGGTGCAGGTGTGTTGTGGGGCAGGTGGGCAGGGGACCCTCCTACACAGTCCCTGCCACACACAGTCCCCCCACCCACACACGGTCCCCCTGCACCTACAAATCTTGCCACAATCCACCCACAAACCCCATGCACCCACCCACAAACCACTCCTAGAAACCCTGACTCACACCCATATATCCAACCACCCACAACCCCCACCCAGAACCCCACTGCCACAACCCCCAATCCACCCACAAACCCCATGCCCCCCGAACCCCACACAAACCTCACACCCATAAGCCCTACACCCTTCCCTACACTCACCCACAAACCCCTCCAACCCCCCTACAAACTCCAGATACCCCCACCAAAAACCCACACTTACCCCCCTGACACCTCTTCCCTCCCAAACCCCACATGCCACCCACAAATATCACACCCTACATGCCCAGGCACCAGACAGGAGGGGACCTGTTGGCGGGAGCCACAGCTGCAGGGGCAACTGCCACACTGAAGCCATGCCCTGTGCCCACACTGGTTCTGGGACATGCAGCCCCAGCCAAGGGGGGCTCCTGGTCCCAAAAACCATTTGGGGGGTGTGATGGGCTGGGGGAAAGGGAGGAGGTGGCAGCAGGAATGTGTGTGTGAGAGAGAGAGAGATGGGGATCAGGGATCGGGGGGTGCTCTGGGTAGGAAAGCCAACCTTACAGCCCCCCTACCTCACTAGAGCAGCCTGTGCAGGGGGAGGTTGGCCTGGAAGGGAAGGGGCTTGCTCAGCCCAGTCCCTAAGCCCATGTTGAGGGCTTCCCAGGAAAGGCATGGGGATCACTGGGGCCTGGGCACAGGTGCAGGGAGCAGAGCAGTAAGGGCTGACACTGCTCACAGCCACAAAGCAGCGGGTGGGACAGCTCTAGCTAGACTCACGTCCTGATGCTGGGATGGAGCTGCTGCTACAAGGGAGTGAGTGTGGGGCAGGTAGGGGCTGTAGTTCAGGAGTTTGGGGCAAGGGCATGAACAGGGGGGAGGGCACTGGCATCCCAGTGCTGCTCAGCACCCCAAATCCTGGCGAGTGAAAGGGGCAGGGGCAGGTCTGATTTTTTTATGATAAAAAAACCAAAAGCAAACACCAAAGTGTATAGATATTTAGAATTCATTTTACTATGATGACAGAGGCAGTGGTAGGCTTCCAAATTGTTTTAAAATTGTAAATATATCAATAAAACATTTCCCAACTGATCTCTCTCTATACAGTGGTGATTCATTTTAATTGCAGAAGAACGTGGATTTTGGATATTTTAATGAGATAATTGGTGTGGGGGTGGAGGGGGAGCTGATCAGAGAATCTGCAGTTTTTAAACAGGGAACACCAAGATTCCTGCTGGTGAGGCAAATGGCAGGACCCGGGCAGAGGAGCCTGCCCAGGGCCAGTACTGGGGACGCAGCTGGAGGGCAGATGAGGTGGCTGACCAGCTGGCCATTTGAGGCCAGGAGGACATGCTTTAGCAGTTTTCAAAGTGGGCCACTGCAATGAGCACATCTTCTGGGTGATAGCTGCCCAGATGGCAGAGTGGGGGCAGTGGAAGACACAACAGCAGTGCCATACAAAAGCCAACTCTACAGCCATGGCCCACTCACAGCTGGCCCAGAGGTGCAGAAGGCTCTTCTGCAGTACCCATACCACAGCCCAGGTGGCCGTGCTGTCCCCATCTGGGTCTGGAAGTCATGCGGCCATGGAGCCACAGGTCCAAGGGGGTAAATGCTGTCGCAGGTGGCAGCAGGTCACAGCCAGGCAGCAGCCCTCACTACCAGACTGCTGAAGTGGGTAGAGGGTGCAGGGGCCACTCTAAGTTAGGGCTGCTTTAGCAGTCCAGCTGGCACAAGGAGCTAGTGTCCCCAGATAGCAACTGGCTGGGCCTCAGAAGCTCCTGAGAGCAAGTAGCCCTAAGCTGCTCACCAGGGCAGCTTTTGATACTGCTGGGTCCAGAACAGGTGTTGGCTATAGCCTCTGGTTCCCCGCGGCTGAAGGTGTGGAGGGAGCTTGGCAGGGTCAGTTTTCCCCAAGTGGCACAATTTACCCCACACCAAAATGCATGTTCTGGCACATGTATTGAGGCACAAATCTCAGGCACAAAATTGTGCCACTGCTATTTGAGCTGCTGCAAGTGCATGTGCCTGCGCCTACAATTTCTCATGTCACCAGGTGAGTCTTTAAAGCAAGTGACCTAACATTCATACTCAGATTATCAATAATTCATTTTGCATGGTTATGGTGTGTGGGGGGACTTCTTCATTTCCTAGCAATGCAAAACTTGAAATGATACTGTGAAATCTCAATCCTGACTGTAGAAAAACACAGGGGTGAAAGCTCCAGATGAGCATGGCTATGTAGTATGCGGCACTGCAGACCTGTCTGCAGTGCCACATACTGCACATTCAGTTGCTCTGCACAATGCAAGGGAGCAGCATGGAAGCGGTTTTTGACCCCTGGATATCCAGGGTTCAAAAAACCTACGGAGAAAAAAGTGGAGCCGGGTGATCCAGAGCTCTGCTGTGGCTGCCAACCAGCCTCTGCGCAGCAGAATCACTACTGCTGCAGGCCCAGGAGGCCCCCAGTACCTGGGATGCCCCTACAACCTTAAGACTGTTGAGACAAGCCCAGTGCTGACCCTAGCCTCCTGTGACAGCTCTAAGTGTTGCCCTGAGCTACCACTGCCCTGAGCTTGTCTCCCTACAGGCAGTGACAGGGTGGACCTCAACTTTGGATCACCTGGTCTGCCAGGAAGTTGGTCTTATGTTTTCTCGCCTGCCATGACTTTGATGAAATAGATTCCCAGGAGGCACTGCCCACAGTGATCCTGTCTGGTCTCGATCCCCGTTTCTTCTGTGCGGCTCCAAACCTCCCCTTTACCGCAGCCTAGCCTCTCCAGATGGTACTCACAAAATTCTTCTGCAGCCAGGTCACAGTGCTGCCTGTTGTGGTTTTATTTGGCCCTCTACCCCAGGGTGACCTTTGGTCTTGATTAGGTATACCCCTCCAGGGCTGGTCTTGGCCTCTGCTCAAATATCAAAAGAAAAGGCAAACACCTCCCCTCCCCCCAAAAAAAGAAAAAAAAAAAAACCTAAAGAAAATCCCTGCTGTTCTCAGCCTCCTTGTTGGGCTCCGTCTATGTTCCCTTTTACCTGGGATCAGGTTCTCAGCATCCCAATCGCAATGATCAAGAAAATCCCTTAGTACAGTCTTTGTAATGTTCCAGCCTGCCCTGCACCCCTATGAACATTCACAGTCTCCTTGGGGTCTCCCCCATGTACAGGAAGGCTCTACCTGTAACTGTAGTTTTCTCTCAGGCCCTCCTCCAGATCCTCTGTTGAAAACTGCACTCCAGAGATTATCACAGGCCTTGTGGACTCCCTCTCTCAGGATCCTCAGCTGCAGCTCTGCTCTGGAGATTATCACCAGCTGCCTGTGTGCAGGTCTCCTGCTCAGGGTCACTCCTGCAGCATTCCTTTGGCAAGTTACGCAGCCCTTGCCTGCCGGGATGCTCAGCCGCTCCTCTCTCCCTGCGGCCTGCAGGGAACTGACTCCTTTCTGTCCCTCTCCGGGGCCGGAAATACCTTCGGGCAGCCTCCCTCCTACAATCCTGAGCGAGACACTACTCTGGAAGTGGGGTGAGTATTTTCCTTCCCTTCCAGTCTCCAGCTGTAGCCCTGCCAGCCCTCCATGCTGTGAGTTTTGTCTCACTCATTTACACCTCCCCTACTGCCTCTGCAAAAACTTGCCATGCACCAGAGGGCATATGGCATAGGTCTTCCCCAGGAACAGTGAAGGCGACACAAGGTGTGCCACCGCTACTGTCCCTGAAGAACCAAACATCCACACCATGTGTGGACATGACCTCTAGTAGCTCCTGAGTGCTCAACTCTTTTGAATATTTGGTCAGCTACTAAATACAGACTTAAGGGTGAACTTCAGGTTTCTCTTTTATAAATTCTTGACTATAATTATTGGCATAAGGTTTAGTTCAATTCTTTTCACAAACAGAAAACTGGTTTAAAGAAGAAAATTGTCCCCATTATACATGGTTGATGATTAAAGCTTTATTTTTTAATGCTGAAGAAATTGCTTCTGCAAGTCTTCACGGTTGCTCCACGAAAAACTTAAAAAAAACCAAACCCACATGGAATCAGTTCTACTAGTTCATCATCTCTTTTCTGTTTCTTCTTCCCTTTCCTTTCTATTCCTAAGGGCTTTGTTATAAAGATGAGATCCTTTCTTCCTTTACAGTTCATTTACCCTTGCTGCCAATTTTTCTCCTGAAATCAGAACCCTCTGCAACATCATCATCATCTCCACAGCAATTAATTTTAATGTCACAAACCAAAGATCATAATTTAAACAAGGGAATAAAGAAGCTTGAGCAGATGAATGCCTAAGGAATTAAGATATTTATCCAAACAATTGTTTTAATAATGACAAGAGAATAGAAATACAGAAATTGCCAGATACTGACCATGGCTAGGGAATAATATTTTTCAGTTACCTCATTCTACTTTCTATGACCAATGAGATGTCAGAGGAACGCTACAGTGGAACTACATAAGAGTACAAGAGATGGAAAGCATACATGATGGAAAGCAATGAGTATTTAAGGAAGGAAAAATGTCCAGTTCTGGGTACTGAACCAAATTTCTTTCTTAGTTTTTTTTCTTTCTATAAATGATGTCGACACTGCAAATCAGGAGATGTGAGTACTGCCTTCTCAAGCATACCTGCACTAGCTTTAACCCAGCTAGCTTGGATACCAATCAAAAAAGTCTTCCCAGCCCATACTTGTCACTGGTTGCTTACCCAAATATATTCACAGAGCCCCCAACAGGCTTGTACAGCCTCCACTGAAGTCTGAGCTACTGTATCTTCAGTGCTATTGTTACCTGAACTAGCTGAGCCTACTACTGCAGCAATCATACCTCTTACTGCAGTACAGACAAGCACTGGAGAAGAAATGCTGTGCAAGAAGGCAGTTACATCTTCTCTTGATTGCATGGTTTATTTCACATTCATACATCCAGTTTTCTCCTTTACTGTCCTATAATTTGGGCAAAACACAATTGAACATTTCTGAGAAGTTTGCTCGAGTACTGAATGGCTTAGGGCATGTCTACACATGCATTTAAGTGTGCCTAAACTTAATGTGCATTAGCTTAATGCACATTAAGTGGGCTCAGGCAGGTGTCTACATGTGTAGGCGTTAAAGCACATTAATGCTGAGTGTGGACTGACTTGGGCCTCAAGTTAGTCCCAAGTCAGTCCACACACATACAGTTTTAATTTACTTTGAAGTGTCTACATCTGCATTCATGTGTTTTAATTATTCACGCATAAGTTTGATACCTGAATTTGCAGGTATCAAATTTAGGAGTGATTAGCCTAAATTTGCCATTTTTAATGTGCATTAACTTAGGCTAATGCACATTAAAGCATCATGTGTAGACATGCCCTTAATATACCTAAAGGTACATTGTTTTCAGGTGTAATTTTCTATGTGGCTATGGAAGAGAGGCTGCTATGCTAATGCATGGTGCTTGTTACAGATGCTGTGCTGTAATAGTGATGGTAAACATCTACATTATGATAGTGTCCAAAGGGTTCTACTGAGATTTGGGCCCCTGCAATTCCTTCAAAATCTAACTACCTATTTGTACAAAGGAGAACCTGCATATGTAACCCCCATTAAAAACTGGGGTGAATGGAGAAGGAGCTGCCATGATTTCTGATGAAATATAAGCCAGGCAATTATCCATTCTGCAAAGAATAATGGGAAATTTGCTTATAGCCAGTCAACACTGCTTTTGTAGCAGAGCAGTATTATTAGAACTCATTAAAAGAAACAATCAAATACAAAAAAAAAGATAGAAAGTAAAAAAAAAAAAATCCAATAATTAGAAACCAATAATTAGACCAACTTCAAGTTTAAGGTCTTAATTAAATCTGCCTGCTTCTGTCACCATTGTAAATGGGCAAAGGATGAGCTCAGAGATGAGGGGACCAGATAAAAAGAGGACTTCTGTGGCTTTCCACATTTCTAGGTGAAATTCCATTTCTTCTGCAAATGATTCATCATTTGCTGCTTCTAACTGAAGGTTTTCAAATATTGTGATTCTTCCTACTGGGCAAAGACACAACCAATATCCTGTCTCTCCCATGTTGTGATCAATGTAGCTGCTGACTGCAGATTGACTCTGAGATAGTGGGACAATTACTGGTAAGTCATTTACCTTTTACACAATACCTTCTAAATATTTTATGTAATATAGATGCCAAACACTAGGAGAAAGTGCTCATCCATCCTTCAGAACAAATGGTGCTTTTTGGCATGGGACAAAGGCTTTGATGAGTTTGATATGATCCCAGGGAGAATGAAAGGTCTCAAATAAGTGCTTTGTTGGTGGGAGGAGCTGACTTTATTCCAAGGCTTTACAGTGTCCATATATAAAATGAGGTCCTTTGTGATGGAGCAGGGTTTTAATCATTAAGGAAAATGGAGAATTTATGAGCAAGAAAACCAGGCAAACAAACTGCTGCTGCTTTTCCTTAAAATCAATAGGAAAGCAAGAAGAAGGCACAGTTTGATTTTCTGCCACACTGTTTTTATACATCTACTTGAACAATTCAGTTTCTTTGATTTTTCACTTAACTTATTATGCCCACTTTTATTTAAATAAAGCTGCTTACAAGGTTTAGCCATTCAAAGCAAAAAGCTATTTGGCAAAGCCTTTGGGAAGAACGTTTTTGTTAGCAAAATCACTATTGATGTTCAAATGGAGCCAACCAGTAGTTGCAAAAGCATCCCTGGTCTCATCACTTCTAGATATGCCATGGTTAAGTACTGGGACAGACATGCTGGTAACAAATTAGAATCAGCAAAACACCATGTTGCACTCAGCATTTTTATTTTGTATGTATATGCTGAACTAAATATATGTGCATGTCAGAATCTATAACATTTCTTTTCACTTTGCTTAGTGCTCAGTACAAGGGGCCTGAAACAAAGCCCAGTTATCAGTGACAGTAGTTATTTATTGGAATTACCTACCAAAGGCTGTGGTGATTTCTCTTCTGTTTGCAAAGGTAAAACAAGTCTCTCCAAATAGAGCCTCTAGCTATAATATATAGAGGAATCTCTGGACACAATTTTCAGGCCTGTATTATACAAGAAATTGAGTTAAATTATCATATAAGTCCCTTCCAGCCTTTGCATTGACTTCAACCTGGAAGCATAGCTACTGGATCACTACCTGCCATATAGTGATGGATGTACAAAATCTTGGCCCATGGAAGTCAAAGGGAATTTTCCCACTAATTTAAATGGAGTATAGATTTCACTTAATAAACTTCTAGGGTCTGGGATACAGCAGAGGGTAGAGGTGGAACTGACATAGTTGTATTACTATGATTTTCCATCAGTGATCAAAGACCTGAGTGATTCTCAACCCTATGCTTTGCATAGTATGAACACAACCTGCAATCTATATAGAAAAGATAGCTTTATAAGTATAAAAGTGTGTTTAATTATTTTTTTTAGTTTTATGTAGAACCACACTGTTATGTGAGAACTTGACATATTTTTATGGCTTCCTTGCTTTAAAGCTCTTTTACTTCCTTCATTTTTCCTATCTGTACCAACATATCGGGGGCACACCTACACAAGACACTATGGCAATGTAGTATCTGTGGGCACAAACCATGATGCCAATGCTACATTACCATAGTGATGAGCTATGCTGCTTTACCTCATCGCTACAGCAACGTAGCATCTAAAAATAACTGTGACCTGCTGGGACTGAGCAGTACTGGTGGGTACTGCACAGTCATTAACTTTACCAAGTACCAAATGACTGTGCAGTACCAAATGCAGAGTCAGGGCACATGTAGACATGCCCAGTGAATCATAAAGAAGTCTCTGAGTATTTTACCTGAGATCTTCTCTATTCTTGGATTCTGAACTAGCAAATTGTAAATCTTTTCCTTCTTAAATTAAGCCAGAGCAGAAAAAGAA
Source organism: Alligator mississippiensis (assembly GCF_030867095.1). Lineage (NCBI taxonomy): Eukaryota > Metazoa > Chordata > Crocodylia > Alligatoridae > Alligator > Alligator mississippiensis. The sequence goes on along the minus strand of NC_081825.1, from coordinate 139,411,896 downwards.
ATAGGGTTGTGGAAAAGAGAGAACTTTAAGTATGAAGAAGACACATGGCTGACAAAAGACTTTACTTATAAAGAGACTCTGCATTTAAAGGAAGTTTAAAGGACTGTGTTTTCAGTGTGAGTGCTTGTACTTTGAAGTGTGTCCTTATTGAATAGGTGAAGGAAAATGGTAAAGGCAAGAGTTCATTAAGCTTATTGTACTGGTTTTACTGTATAATCAACTCATTGATTTACTACAGAACTGAGAAGATAATATTCTGCAAACAAACAGACAAAAAGAAATTCAACAAGGGAAGCTGAAAAAAAAAACAATAGATGAAGCTAGACAAACAAATACAATTTTAGACACAGTGGGAGCATCTACAGGACATGCTTTCCTGTGCAGCAGACTAATTTGCTGCACAGTAAAGCATCACTATCTACATGTGCCAGCAATTAGGGTGCAGTAGCGTAATTTCCTGCATTGCCAGATAGACCCATCAGATACAAGGAGTATCCAGCACCAGCAAATTATTGTGCTTAAATGCATATGCATATGGTGATGTTGGGATTAGTTTACTCTGGCTCAAACTGAGTTGGAGTATATTCAGTCACATTAATTGCTCCTTCATAGATAGATAAACTCTTCTCCTGGCTGGATTAATTTTCTTAATTTGTATGAACGAAGCATTCTTTGATCCCCCCCCCCCCCCAAGTTATAACATTTCACCTTTCTTCTTTCTTATCCCATATAATCAAGTAATATTAGGTAGCTACTCTTATAGCTTCTCTACATGATTGAGTCCCATGACACTGAAAAACAAAGTTTATTTAAAAGTAGCACAGAAAAGAGTTACTAGCAGGGACAGGGTGAACTAGGGATAATATATTTTGTAACCCTTGCTTGATGAATAGGCTAACAGGTAATACAAGTGTTCAGAGTGTGGCTGACCTTTGCATAATAATTACTGATATCCTAAAAAGTAGCTGCATACTGCTGTGTCACCTAAGCGCAGCATCACTTACTTAGAGTATATTTCTTTATCTTGGTGGATTTGGGGTAGTAGTTGTGGGTGTAAGCAGTGTTTTTATACCAATGCCTCTCACTAACATTCATTAATTATTATTTGCATGAGTTTTTTCTTGCTGTTTGAATGATACCTTCTGTAATCTACGGCATACCTTGTTCAGGCTATCTACTGCAAGCATGTTTCTTAACTGTTTCATTATCCTGTGTAACTGTAACAAACAGTAAGTAATATAAGCAAGGTGTGAGCAGCATAAATTTTTTTTGGCTGAATCTGTAGGTCTCAAACAGCTTAGCATACCTCTGATCCTATCTATCAAAGAGCCCAATAATACTGTGAACCTGATCAATATAGATTGCTGCAACACTGTGTAGTTATGGTGCGATACGTTGTAACATATGGCCTACTTTTCAGTGTAGTGGCAGACATATCATAAACTAGGTTTTCTGCAGTAGCATGCCACAGCCTTGGTGGCATGAGTCAGGCAAAGAAGCAACATTTCATTTTCCTGTCTCTTTCCTGAGCTACATCCCTGGGAATGCAGAACAATTTCAGCTAGCTAGCTCAATACCATTGATCTGTCTCATTCTAAAGGCTGGAATGACACTGAAACTAACATATTCTATTACAGCCAAATAATTTTACCTAATGATCCTGCAAGCTTTCTGAAACAGTTAAGCTAAGGAACTTCTCATGTCTATACTAACAAACTGTCCTGAATAAGTTTAGTGGTTAGGGGTGTGGACACATGACACGTTTACATGGATGTAATCCACATCGGTGTCCAACTCTCCTGTTGTAGCTGTGCACAGTAGGTGATATTACAGTGCCTCATCACCAGACAGTGTGGAGTTGCTGAGAACCTGTTTGGTATCCCACAATGAAATTGTACCTCTGCAGACACAAGACCACCTATACAGAAAAAAACTTACGCAGCTGTAGAGTTACACCTGATTTTTCTAGGTCACCTTTACTCCAGAACGGACTGGCATTCACACTGTGTAAGCTGGTGTACAGGCAGATGACACTGGTATAAATGTGTCATGTGTTTGCATTCTAAACTGTGATTTATTTTCATTATCAAATAAAGATGGTTGAACTTAACCTGTTGGTTTATGGAGTCAAATGCCTTTTACAGAAGGTAACCTATTCTTGATTAAACACTCAGGAACACAATAGCCAGGGACATCCTTCTAAGTATATTTGGATGTGGGAACCTAATCATCACAGCCCTGTGCTTCCAGCACTCACAACCAGACATGCCAAAAGAAACCAGGCAATCTACAATTCAGTATGAACTATGATATACACAAGGCATTAGCCTACTTAGGTAAAGTTGTTTTATAAACCATAGACAGTATGGAGCTTTAATTGGGGTGTTACGGTTGTTTATGAAAAGATTTGCTTAGTTTATGTGCCTGTTCTGCGTATGGACTGATGAAACACTATAGCGTGGTCAATTTTTAAAGTAGTATTCTTAGTAGAAAAACAGCTGACTCTTATCATAGCAGTACACAAAGCAACTGATAGGCCTGTATCGTAGAGGTTGTTTCCGATTTACATCAGACTAGAAGAAAAATCAGGCCACAGACTTTTGTTTTCTGCTCTAGAAATAGGTAGATGCTATAGTACCTTTTTATCACTACTAACACACTACGCTTCTGAAGTTGTAGCACTAATGGAGTTCAGCTGTAGAGTGAGGTAACCTGCTGCCCCATAGCTTGAACTCCAATTATCATGGACACTGGGAATTTCTTCTTGAAATACTAGGGTGCTGTGAAAATATCACGGTGCTGTTGGCATAAATACCCAGGATCTAGGGGAATGACTATTCACCAGAGTGCCCCAAGGGATGACAAGATTGAACAGTCATAAACTGCTCCGCAAATGATTCAGGCTGGACAAAAGGAAGAACTTCTTTACTGTCTGAGCCCACAAGCTTTGGAATAGACTGCCGCCAGAAGTGGTTCAAGCACCTACTTTGAACGCCTTCAAGACATGTTTGGATGTGTCAGGGGGGACCAGCAGGCATTGGGAGAGTCCCTGTTCCCCCGAGCACTACCAGGAATGATAAGAAGTAACGGTCACAAGCTGGCAGAGGGTAGATTCAGGCTAGATATCAGGAGGCACTACTTCAATGTCAGGGTGGCTAGGATCTGGAACCAACTTCCAAGAGAAGTGGTGCTAGCTCCAACCATGGTGGTTTCATAGTTTCATAGTAGCTCGGGTCAGGAGGGACCTGAACAGATCATCTAGCCTGACCCTCTGCCACAGGCAGGAATGAATGCTGGGTTCACAAGACCCCAGACAGGTGATCATCCAACCTCCTCTTGAATATGCCCAAGGTAGGGGCGAGGACCATTTTCCTGGGAAGCTGGTTCCAGATTTTGGCCACCCTAACTGTAAAATATTGCCTTCTGATCTCCAACCTAAACCTGTTCTCCATCAGCTTATGACCATTGTTCCTCGCCACCCCAGGTGGTGTTGGGGAGAAAAGAGCTCTGCCTATTTGCTGTTGATCCCCCTTGACGAGCTTGTAGGCAACCACCAGGTTCCCCCCTCAGCCTCCTCTTGCTAAGGCTGAACAGGTTCTGGTCCTTCAGTGTCTCCTCGTAGGGCCTGTTCTGCTGCCCTCTCACCAAGTGGGTGGCCCTCCTCCGAACCCTCTCCAGGCTGGCCACATCCATTTTGAATTGCGGCACCCAGAACTGGACACAGTACTCCAACTGCGGCCTGACCAAAGTCGCATAGAGGGGGAGTATCACCTCTCTGGACAGGCTTGAGATGCACCTTTGGATACATGACAAGGTATGGCTGGCCTTGCTGGCTGTGGTCTGGCATTGGCGGCTCATGTTCATCTTGGAGTCAATAATGACTCCGAGATCCCTTTCTGCCTCTGTGCTTTCAAGAAGGGAACTCCCCAACCTGTATGTATGCTGTGGATTCCTTCTCCCAAGGTGCAGCACCCTGCATTTGCCTATGTTGAACCCCATCCTATTCTCATATGCCCACTTTTGTAGTCTGTCTAAATCTAGTTGCAGCCTCTCTCCCTTCAAGTGTGTCCACCTCGCCCCACATCTTAGTGTCATCAGCAAACTTGGACAGCATGCTTTCCACCTCCTCGTCCAAATCGCTGAGGAAGATGTTAAACAGTGCGGGCCTGAGGACCGAGTCCTGGGGTACCCCACTGCTCACATCTCACCAGGTTGAGTACAACCCATCCACCACTACTCTCTGGGTGCACCCCATCAGCCAATTTTTTACCCATCCAACTGTGCAGGCATCATTGCCGCAGTCGCTTAATTTATTGATGAGGATGGGGTGAGAGACAGTGTCAAAGGCCTTTTTAAAGTCTAGAAAGACTATGTCCACAGCGACACCATCATCCAAGGATTTAGTTACTTGGTCGTAAAAGGCAATCCGGTTGGTCTGCCAGGACCTGCCTTTGGTGAACCCATGCTGATTGCCCCTAAGCATGATCTCCCCTGCAGGCCCCCCACAGATATGCTCCTTGATGATCCTCTCCAAGAGCTTCCCGAGCACCGAGGTGAGGCTTACAGGCCTATTATTACTTGGGTCCTCCTTCCTCCCCTTCTTAAAAATAGGGACCACATTAGCCAGTTTCCAATCCCCCGGCACCTGGGGGTCTTTAAGAAGAGGCTGGATGAACACCTTGCCAGGGTCGTTTGACCCCAGTACTCTTTCCTGCCATGGCAGGGGGTTGGACTTGATGATCTGCTCAGGTCCCTTCTGACCCTACCAACTATGAAACTATGAAACAATGTTTATCTTGCTGGGATCTTATGATCCCTGCTGACTTCCTGCCCCTGGGGCAGGGGGCTGGACTCAATGATCTTCTGGGGTCCCTTCCAGCCCAAATGTCTATGAAATCTATGAAATTTAGAGACAATTCCTTTGACCCATTTTGTTGTTGCCTCAAACACCTTTAATATTGCATAAACATCTTCTAGGAGTGGGGCTTCAACTAAGCTTAACTATTTTACAAAGAGTAGTATGTATAAACACACATCATTTAAATGAAATATACCATCTGCTCATTTAACTCTTGGCCTCCACAAATGGACGATAGAGTGCATTACTGTCCCTCTTCATGTTTCTATGAGATCTCTCTGGATCAGTGTTGCCTCTAGATTCATCTCAGAATGGACTTGGTTACCCATCCCGCTGACTTCACTGATATACCCACCCACATACATAATGCCAGTGAGAAGGCGAGGAGTGAAAGTAGGAAGAGTGAGATATTGCTAAGGGCTTTTGCTTCCAGATTCCATCTGTGATCTCTCTCTATTGTCAATGAGAAAGCCACAGGAAAGTGAAAAATTCTCAATTAACAATGTCACTGGAGCAGCAGTTGATGATATAGGCAAAGCGGTCAGAGTTACTGATCCTTGGAGTTCCTGCAACTCCTAATAAAGTCAATGGGATTCATGGCTGCTCAACATCTCTCAACATTTGGTCCTAAAAGAGGAGGGGAAAAGAAAAAAAAATATTGCTTCATTCAGAATATTGATATAGTAATAGATGATTTATTGTTTGCCGCTGGCCATTTTTTTCCAGAAACGGTGTGTGAAATCAATTGCCTGATAGGCTAACTAAAATTGTAGGAGCTATCATGTTTGTTTTGTGTTACTGGGTTGGATGTACAGCACCATGCAGGGCAATCAATATTCCTGCAGGACTCAATGACAATGTACTTCTGTTGCCATCAATGAGACATAAAAAACTATTACTGTAATTTTACTTTTTGAGATGAGGTGTTAGTGAGCGTTTATAGACAGTCAGACAGGCATGTGGCATAATACACATATATAACATTAGTAGATTTTAAAGAAAATAAAAAAGACCCTGTTGCAATGATGTGCTGAATATAAACTCAGTATTACTGTATGTTGGTGTAAATAGCTACCAGAGTCAGATCTGGCTAGTCAGAATCAATTTATGAGTTTTCTCTGAAGCTTTCAGTGTTCTTTTATAATGCACATAATGTATTTTTGTATAGCACTGTTCATATAAAAATAATCAGTGCAACTGAGAGAGAAAAGGGAATGATATGACTGGTAAGGACTAAACTTAATATGTTAGATAAGTCAGTAGTTAGGCCTATCGTGTTTAAAGTCTGTCTTTAGGCATCACAGGTAGAGATGGTCAATTTTCCCACAGAATGATCTTCTATGGAAATGAGTGATTTAATGAAACTGAAATCTCTTGCTGAAGCTTAACAATTTTTTTGGTATTTTTGACAAAAAATTATGGAAACGTTCTAAACAATAGCCAAATGCTTCATGAGAAGCAACATTATTCAGTTTCTATTCTATTGATATACCATAGAAACATAGGACAGGAAGGGACCTCAAAAGATAATCTAGTCTATCCTCCTGTTCTGAGGAGGTCTTTCAGTGTCTTTGTTGCCAATTGCAAAGGCAAGTGAACTCAGACATGGGGCGGTCAAACAGTTACCTCTGGGGCCAGAGAGAACCAAAGGAAGAATCATTCCAGTAATCAACTGATTCTTGTATGGCATAACTACAGCTTCCAGAGCATGCATTCATATTATTAACTACATTTGAGCATATTTTAACAAACTACTTTCTGTCCTTCCACTGACAAGACACTGACAGTGCCTTATCCCCCTGTTGTACCTGTGGCAAGTTAAGGGGTGCTTTTGTTATGTGAGGCATTATGCTTAGTAGTTTGTATATGTGGGCTGCTCCTGTAGTTTGCAAGAGCAGGTTAATCAAATGGTTGCCTGGAACAGATTAGACAAGGTTGATCCTACTTTGGGCTAAGTGACCTTCTGAGGTCTTCTCCATCTGTACTTTTCTATGACCCTATGATTATACCTAGTCTTTTGGCAGAAACCAAAGAGTTTGGGAAGATTTTTATTTGGCAAAGCCGCCAAAGATTTTGTTTGGACTCCCCATATGCCATACATGGATGCCAATTCCAGATGCAATTCTTACTGCACTGTTTGATTACAACTACTCCCTTAGGGATTTGACCTCTGCTAGAGGAGCAGAAAGTGCTCACAGCAGCACTCAGCCTATTGGTTGCATTGGAAAGACACTGAGAGAGATTTTGACAGTGTTGGAGGGCACTGTTGAATTGACTTTTCCTTTGTCTTCCTATTCCTATCTGTATCCTACCTGAGTGTCTTGGATGATTCACACTTCTAGACAGTAAAAGATAATTATCTCAGTAAAATGAGGATTCTCTTTGGTAATATGTTTTCAATTGACTCTTTGCGTTTTTTGTGTTTCAGTCAGTCTCAAGTGACACAGAAAAGGGAAATACAGGAATCATGCTAATATGCTTTGCTACAAAGCTAGACAGTCCTGCCCTGGTTATATAAGTTTCTAATTTCACTGGTAGGAAATACTGACCAAACTGCGATACTGAGCAACTAATCAATCACAGAGCTAATGTGAAACAGGATTTGCTAGGAAATGCAGCAATGTATCAGCATTATTTTCTATTATGCTTGTACATCTCATAGCATGTTTCAATATAATCAGCCCTGAAATCTATACTAAAGTCAGAAGTAGATTTAAATAAAATAATTGATATTCAAGCAACATTCATTTTGAGCTAAGAACCAGGCCTTAATAATAACCAACAGTGATAAACAGTTGAGGGAACAGGCTGATCCAACTGTGTATCAAGAAGTCTTGCAGTGGGATGGCACCATTTTCATTTTTTCAAGTTAGCATTTAGTGCAACAACACAGGGGTCATTCCTGCAAGATACTGAATACCTGTAACTCAGTGGAATTTAAGGGTACCCTGTATCTCAAGGGATCATAAGCATGGGCACTGTAGGATGAAATCTGGTTTAGGAATTCAGGTAGTTTCATCCAATCAAGAATGTTTCCAGTTCATGCCTTTATATAGCTGTGGTAGGTGCACCTTTTGATGCTCAGCTATTACATGGTTGAATACCAGATAAAAACTGCAGCCAGACTGACTGACAGAAAATCTGTGCTATTTGCTTTGTATTGTGTAAGTTCATTACATTCAGCAATGCAATGTTTGCAATGTTTTCTCCTCAAATTCTTTTCTAGATTCATTTCTTATTTTGGTAGTGTTGAAGTGTTTGATAGTTTAAATAGACCCACACTCCACCACTCCTGCATTCACTTTCCAGGCTCAGTCCAATACAGCTTTAAATGAGCTACCTCAGTCTGAGTGTAGCAGGATGGCTAATTTACTCAGTTTTCAGAAGGGTTTTGCAGTCCTCAGTAACATCTTGCTCCCATAGCTAACCTACTCCCATCAACCAAGCTAATTGGTTTAAAGCTACCTCAAAGCATCTCCACCCTGCAGTATGCAGCGTAGATGAACCCTTAGACAGTAGCGGACCTATTCAAAATAGTTGTAGTTTTGAACTGAACCGGTGCCACTGAAATCAATGGCAAAACTCACTTTTCTGTCGATGGTCATGTCTACACGTGTCTTTGTGTGTGCCTAAACTTAATCCACATAAATGTAATGCATATTAAGGCAATGTAGGCGTGTGTCCACACATGCACATGCTAATATGCATTAAAGTGGGTGTATGGAGCAACTTGGGACTAAAGTTAGTCCCAAGTCAATAGACACAAGCTGTGTTAATGTGCATTAGCATGTTTACATGTTCACTACTGTAATTTAACTATTCGCACATAAATTTGATACCTGCTTTATGCAAGATATGATCCTTATGGAAAGACATCTATTCCCATCTCAGAACCACAATGTGGATTCTTTCCAGGTGTCCAATTTTATAGAAATACACCAACCTCCTTTTTGTGTTCATATTACTCTACTTTTCATTAACATGGATTTTAATCACTTGATTTTTTGCCATTTTATGAAATGATGACCTGTGATATCATCCAAGATAATGATTGTCAATAATATGCCAAATGTGTAATAAATTAAAAGGATTTAAAACCATAGCAAGGCTCCATTATTATGATGATAATCTGTGATCCTCATTACAGAATAATTGCTTTCCAGTTTGAGTAAAGCAAGGGTAATCCTTTCTTCATGTCACTGGAAATGTAAAACAATTTGATTTGATTTTCCCTTGGTGCCCCATTGCTTCATTTGGCTCTCAGCCTTGAAAACCTATTGGAATACCCACAAGAAGAACAAGGGTTGTATGGGGTATAATAATCAGAATGGTTATATGACCCATTTTGCCTGTGATAGGCAAACTAATAACCCAGAGTACAGTAGTCCCATTAGAATGCAATAAAACCTAGTTAACTAAACAATTAGAGCATATCAGCTTAGTTATTAAAAGTGAAGAATTTGCTAATCAAAAGTGACCAGAATAATGAGGAGGGTGAAGTGAAATCAGCGAACCATGCCTGTCTTGCAGTGTGCCTTGTAAAACATCTTAAAATTGAAGTATTTGCTTTAATTTTTCAGACCTGTAGGTGTGGAAATGACTTCTTCTAAAGTACCATGTACAATTTATGATTTCCCTTTACTTGATCCTTTATCAAACATAGGTCACTTTCAGACTATAATGTCTCTTCTTCAACGCATGATAGGGCAAGACAAGTGTGCAAGGAATTTAGTAGAGGAATGTGGGAAATGCTATTTCCATCCCAAGAAAAAATTCTGAGATTTTGAAAATACTTCCAACCCTGAATCACAACAAGATGTCAGAAACTACCCCCCCCCCCAATTAACATTCCTAAAAGTATTTGGGTTCTGGTTAATTGAAAGGTTGGCTTTGATATTTGAAAAAAAACACATTTATTATCATTTTGATTTCAACGAAACAAAATTTTCTCAGGGAGAAAACCCCACATAATGTTAAAAAACTCCAAACTAGGTCCAGAAATTTGCCAGCCTTTCAAGTGAACTATAAAAACAATAAAGCAAAAAGTATGACATCTACTTTTAAATTCTGTTATAAAATACAGGGACAAGTCAGAACTTATGTAGTACAAGTGAATTAATCCTACTTTCAGTGCCTTTGTTGCCAATCCTATAGGCAAGTGAACTCAGGCATGGGGAGGTCAAACAGTTACCTCTGGGGTTAGTAAGAACCAAAAGAAGAATCATTCCAGTAATCATCAACTGACCCTTGTATGGCCTAACTACAGCTTCTGGAGCAAACATTAGTATTATTTACATTAATGACATCCACAGCTCTGCAGTGATGTTGACAGTGAGATCAGTCTCAAGTGCACCTGGAGAAGACAAGTCCTGGGAGTCATGTTCCTGTGGTACTGATGATTCTAAAGATTTGGTAGTGCAGGATAAGCACAATTATTGCAGATGCAGCTAAGGCAGTCCAGCTGAACAAATGCATCAGGCTTCTCAATACTCCTTCGTGGAATCTCAGGGTGTAGAACTGTTTTAGCAGTCACTGTGCAATAAGGGCTGGGATGGTTCAGCCCATCCCACAGGACTAGTGAAATGGGCTCCTCACTTGGTGTTTTCGAAGAGACAGTGCCTCACTTGATAATAGACTGTTACCAGGCACAGAAGCACTGCAGTCATGACTTATTCAGAAACATGGTTCTGAGTAAGTGCCCAAAGAGAAACAAGATGCTCTTTGTGTTCTACTTTACTGACCTGAGGGCTCACAAGAGATATTGATGAAAAGCCTTTCCACTTGCCACTAAAGACTTTAAAGTCTTCCAGGTGTGACTTCCAAGCAGAAGTACAAGAAGCTGTTGGAAAGGCCAGCAAAACTATAAGGGCCTTTGTCTGGGACCCAGCTCTGCTTTGCTGTGACCCTTGGCAGTAAATTTCACTGCTGAGTTAGGTCTGCTCCATTCCAATGCGTCTCTACTGGGCTTTCTCCAGATGTTCAAGGCAAAAGCTGAGTCAAGGTAAAGAAACCCAGCACACAGGAGAACTGATGCCCACAGAAGCAGTGATAGCAGGGGGCATGGGAGTGCCAAAATACTAAATGATGTGCTGGTTTCCAAAGAAATAGAGCTTTTTGAGCTCATAGGGCACCAATATACATGCTGGATGTCTTCTCTGATGCGTGCTAATTAGCACACTCCAGGAGCTTCCATGTCATGCCTATTCAGTGTCCATGCACTTCCAAATGGTGGTGGGGGCACTTTAACTAAGTTCGTTGAACATGCTTTAGTTTAAGCACCCCCGCCACTATTTTTAAGCTTGGGACACTGAATACACATGATGCTGCAGGTGCTTTAATTAGAGTGACTTTCGGAGCCGCTGTAATTAAAGCCCCCTCCCCCCCCCCCCCACCCCTGAGCACATATAAGGATGCCCATAGAAGTCAGAGGGTGTGGAGCTGCTAGCATTTCAGATGAAGCAGTCAATAATGCTGATCTGCAACATCTGAGTATTTTTTATTTTCTAGGATTTCGAGAACAGAGAATGGAGATGTGATGCAGAGAGACCTAGGGGAGGAATGGGTAAGGTGGCCACATGGCAGAATTAATTAGTCACATCCACCTAGTCCTGTTCTTTCACCAGCTCCAGCCAGAAAAAACACTAGTCCATCTTGATCCCATGAGGAGCATGTGACAGGAGGCACATCCTATTGGAAACTAGCTTTAAAGCGCTATGCTTGGGTAATTCTCACGGTTGCTGCAGGGGGTGGAAACATGCCTGAGAAACTGTTATATGTAACTAAGGGCCGTGATATATTTTCAAATTAAAGCTAAAGAGGTGTTATATATTTTCAAGCACTAACATTATAGCTAGTTATGTCTTTCATAGCTGGATAGTAATTTTTATCATTTGATAGTGACTTTGTATATGTGTCTGGTCTGAATTTACTGTGTGATTAACCAGTTAATTGTATGATAATTACCTTGCACTTATAATCAGTCTTACTTTACATCTGTGGCCAGTGTAAATATATTGTGTGATTAACCAGTTAGATGTGTAATATATGTAATGTATAGAATAGGCCTAAAGAAATTTTACACTTGGCCCACACACGTACAATTTTCTCACTCTGGTTCCATTCCCATCTGCTCTAGGAAGTAGAGATATGCAATGAACTGGAAATGAACCAAACAAACCAATCTGAAATTTCAGTAAAGGTCCAAGTTCGGTTTGTTTGAATTCCAAGTGATGATTTTGAAATCAGTTCTTATTTTATTCAAACTCTTTCATTTATCCCTTCCAGCAACATATCCTTCGGTTTAATATAAAAAATAAAATATGAGTGCAAAAGCCTTATTAAAAAAAACCCTGTGATTCCTGAGCTGAGAAAATAAGAGGCATTTGTATGATAGTTTTGATTTAAAGTACAATATGCTTATATTTTACTGTAAATTTCTTTTGAGTTAGTCCCAGTGGGAAGTTAATATCTCCATCATGGTGTAGGTCTCTTCAAATACAATGCACCAGAGATTTAAATAATTCCATTTGAGTTTGTAGTGAAAGGGGGAGTGGGGGAAGCCCAAGGGATCATAACAAGGCACCTGATCTTTAAGGCAAAAAAATTTAAAGTAAGACTAGAAAGCTACATTTTCAGACTTTAGGCTATTTTTACTGTAGTTCTCAATTGAAATTTAACCTCACTGCTATAAAATAAGTCTTTCTTGAGTGGCTAGTGGCAGTCTGAATTCTAAATGAGCACTAAATAATCCAGTGCAAACCCTAGATCACACTGTCTCAATCACCCAAGATTAGGAGCTGCAGAAACCTTAACAAAGAATCTAAAAAGGGTATTATTTGTTTTAAAAAAAATACACTGGCAGTCAAAATACATTCATTCAGATTATTTGTGCATACAAAAAGCATAAATCCTTCTTGTATCTTTCCAGAGTGAGTGATGGATTTCCAAAAGCATTCTCAATCACTGTGGCATACAAAATAAACCACATGCTCTACAGAACGTGAAAAAAATTGCAGTGGAGTGTTAATGTTTGAGGGGTAGATTTTTAGGCTGTATCTATGGCCATCTGTTTCTAAGGTGAGAGCAGCAAACTTTTCACTTGTGCACAGGGCTGGCCTGAGGCACATAGAGTAGTAAGGATGGAATTCCTATTAAGAAATAACCAGAGCAAAATGTCTGATTCCCCTTGCACAGTGCCTCTTGACCTTTTTTGAAAAACCTTTTACCTTGGGCTGGTCTACAGTACAGATACGGGCAGACCTGGTAACATCAGTCTGAATGGATCCTGACACGGCTCATGGCCAAGCACCATCCTTTCTATTCTCCACTATGTAATACTTTCATAATGCTTGAGGATGTGCCCAAGGAAATATCTCACTGACCTTCCCTACAATCTGCAGGTGGCAGTGTGGCACAGTGTCACAGTGGGCAGTTACACTGAGAAGAGCGGGGACTAAACATCATTCCATAATTTTCTCTCAACATAGGAAGGACAGTTCAGTCCAATAATTCATTTCCTGTTCCCAGAGCTGGGATACTCAAGCATTGACCTATCATTGCATGCAGGGCTGGATTAACCCTTTAGTGGGCCCTAGGCAAACACATTCGTGGGCTTCAGGCTGTTCGAGACCCCCCTCCCCACCCTGGTGATGCCTCCCACAGAGAGTGGGACTTGGAGCCATTCCTAGGAAGTAGTTGCTGCAGCGGCAAGGCTGATGGAAGGGAGAGGGAAGGGAGGCAGATGGGGCCATTCATGCTGCCTCCATAGAGGGAAGGACTGAGCCCCACGCAGCTCAGGGCCCTAGGCATGTGGCTAGTTTGCCTATGCATTAATCCAGTTCTGATTGCACGTCTCCTAGTGCAATGACAAAAACATGGACAGCCTCACTTAATGACTAGGGTCAAAGCTGGGAAGCAGGATTAGCAAACTGCCTGTGATCTAGAGACTGAGGGTATGTCCAGAGGAGCATACACATGCAGCGTGCAGCACCTTAAAGCTGTCTGAGGCACTGCAAACTACACACGGCACATCATAGTTTCATAGTGCTTAGGGTCAGAAGGGACCTAAACAGATCATCAGGTCTGACCACTTGCCCCGAGTACTGAGGTCATAACACCCCAGCCAAATATCTGTCCAGCTTCCTCTTGAAGACCCCCAAGGTAGGAGAGAGCATCACCTCACTTGGGAGCCCATTCCAGAGCCTGGCAGCCCTAACCATGAAGTAATGCCTCCTGATGTCCATCCCAAACCCTTTTTCTAACAATTTGTGGCCATTATTCCTAGTAACCCCCAGTGGTGCCTGGGAGAACAGTCTCACCCAATTTTCGCTGGCCCTCTCGGTGAGTTTGTAAATGGCCACCAGATCCCCTCTCAGCCTTCTCTTATGGAGGCTAAATAGATTCAAGCCCTTTAGCCTCTCTTCGTAGGGCCTGCCCTGCTGCCCCCTGACCATGCAAGTGGCCCTCCTCTGGACCCTCTCAATGCTAGCCACATCCCTCTTGAAGTGCGGTGCCCAGAACTGGACGCAGTACTCCAACTGCAGCCTGACCAACGCCGTATAGAGGGGAAGGATCACCTCCCCGGACCTGCTTGTGACGCATTTGTAGATGCACAACAAGGTGCGATTAGCCTTACTGACCGCTTCCTCACATTGGCAGCTCATGTTCATTCTGCCTCTGTGTTGACATGAAGGGTGTTCCCCAGCCTATAGGTATGTTGCAGGTTCCTTCTCCCTAGATGTAGCACCTTGTACTTGTCTACATTGAATTTCATCCTATTCTCATCTGCCCACCTCTGTAACCCGTCTAGATCTAGCTGGATTCTGTCCCTCCCCTCCAGAGTGCCTACCTCACCCCACATTTTAGTGTTGTCAGTGAATTTGGACAGCGTGCTTTCCACACCCACATCCAGATCACTGATAAAGATGTTGAACAGTACAGACCCCGGAGCCGAGCCCTGGGGGACTCCGCTGCCCATATCCCTCCATCCCTCCACATATCCACCCATTCACCATGCTGCTAATTAGTAGTGTGGTGGGGTTTTTTGACACTAGGCGATCCTGGTGTCAAAAAAACCTGCCACTAAAAAAAGTAGTGTGGTGCATATGGCAGCAGCATGTGCTGCCAGAAACAGAGCCTGGCCAACCAGAGCCATGCTCTGAGCAGTGCCACTGCTGCCCCAGGAAGCCCCCAGGACCCCAGGTAAGGTTGCTGGGGCCAGCACAGGTGCTGGCCTCAGTCTCCCCTATCCTACCTGGGTCAATTTTCTGTGAGCGCACATGCAGGGGTGTTCCCTGGGACAAAAAACAGTGGCATAAATACATGTCTTTGCTATTTGTCCCATAGGAAACACATACCCCTGCATGTGTGCGTTCATCTGAACATGCCCTAAATGATGACAGAAGCTGAACTAAATGCTATAACAACATCTCTCTCAGTCAATTTTCTGACACAAGTGCACCTACAGGTGCAGAAGCCCAGGTGCAAGAACTTGTGAGTCAGAAAAGTTCTGGCATGACTCTGGTCCAGGCCAGCTGTCAGCCCTGTCCATAACAAGTTAGCTGCTGTTAGTCCTGACACTTGCATGATCATGCCATTTCAGAACTTTGGTAATCATGATGAAACTCTCACCTAGCTAAGCTTGTCTTCATTGGTTCGTTGTGTGAAGTCACACGGTTGGTACTGATGTCTCCCGCTCAGTTACAGCCAGGCTGTTACAGCATGCATTGTAAACATTGCTTACAGATATGTTGATAAAGGCATAAAATGAGATGCAAAACTGCATAGGAAAAAAATAATCCCTGTTTGATATGCATGATAATATACAACCCTGTTCCTCAGCAATAGTGAGCTGGCCAGCTAAAACCTATCATTTATATGTCTAATCTCAGTTTCATTTGCTGCACTGACAGTTATATGGTAATAAATGATACATACAGACTCAATAATGGGATAAAGAGCGCATTGCATGCCCACCTCCTCAGCAGACATGCTACAGGAAAAATAACAGCACAGGCATCTCTAATGTAACCAGTTCTTATGCCAACAAAGCTCCCAACAACTTCTCCTGTCCCAAACAACCCTCTCCAGCAGGTTTCTTGAATGAGGTGGCCTTTGTCTCTCTAGTACAGGAACTATCCGCTGTCTATTGCTTTCACAATGCTTTTAGAGCACGCAGCAAACAACTTGAAGATCATTATCGTTTATCTGTAGTACCAAATGCTCTAATTAGAATTTGGAACCCAATAAGCTACATGCTGTATCAGCACATGGTCAGGGAGTTTGCAGTCCAGATGAAAAGTCTGCCTTCTACATGAGGCCAAAATGTATCAGATGGGTATGGCAGCTAACAGAGCAAGTGGGTTGGGAGAGACAAGGGTTACAATGACAGAAAATGCCAGTTGGCATGTTTCCAGAAAGGTACATGTGCATATGGTGGAGGGAAAAAAAAAAAATAGAATACATTCTAGAGGCTTCTCTAGGCTGTATCTCTGGCCTTTAGCTGTTTCCTGCAGGCTGGAGGGACTAGGGAATAAAATTGAAAAAAGCTGCGGCAGTAGCTTTATGGATTGATTTGAAGACAGTGTTCCCATCCATTGGGAGCAGTGTGGCAGAACATATTCAAAGGGTAAGTGGAAGAAGCAGATAAGTAAGTGAAACAACCTGGTGTCACTGGAGAATGGATAAGGTGAAGCATGTCCCAATGACAGCTGGATGGAATTTTTTTTTCCAATAAAGTTTTAAACTTTTCAGTGAAAAATCAGAAACTGAATGTTCTCAGAAATAGATCTTCAGCCTATTCCACCTGGAAAATGAAGATTTTGATTCAGCAATGGTGCTGCCGTGCCTGATGGGAGCTGTAATTAGAATCCCTCAACGCATTGTGGTCTTCTTTTTTACTAAACAGCTGCTTTACCACTTTAAGGGAGTCAATGGATACAGAGCACCATGAGAAATCATAGCCCAGCTGTGGATCCCACTCCACAAAGAGAATGGGAGCGTGAGGAACCTGTGCCATGACACTCAGGAGGCACCATGGAGGCACTTTGGAATCAAGAGTTTTCCATGTGTAGTTGTTTGGTCTTACAGTCAAAAGCCATCATTTTATGATGAAAGACTATACCTTTTGTGAACATTTTCATTCAAACAACCAATCAGGCAGGAAAAAAGTTCAACCAAGCTTAGTTAAAACACAAGACTAAATGAGTGGGTAGATTCAGCGATCTGTTCTTATTCTCCATAATTTTTCTGCTTTGCTTAACTTCAAGCACATACATGAGTCTCATTAACATATAGAATTGAACTTGGGAATTTTCTGCCTGAATGAATTCCCCATGGGAAAACTTGAATTTCCCTGGGGGAAATGGAGTATAAATCTCTATGGAATAAGCATTCTCAGTTCATCTGCTCTTTGGCAGAATGCTCCTCCATTGCTTGAGAACTTGAGTTTCAAGCTTTATGGCTCTGTGGCAGCTTGCTAGATGAACTGCTCCAGGAATGGGTCTCCCAAGGTTTCCAGGATCGTTGGTAACCCACAAGCCCAAATCCTAGGTTCTGGCTCCTGCTCCCATGCTGGTAATCTATTTTACCTGGTAGCTATTTAGTACAAAATGCATACATGACATTAGGACCATAACTCAAGGGCCCTCTTCTACTGAGAGCATTACCCACCCTGCTGGGTTGGAGAGTCAGGTTTTCTCTTGCTGACCCTACAAATCCTCCATTCTTGTTTCCTCAGTTAGCCAGATTCAACAGCAGAAAGCAAGGATGCCTTCAACCTATGCCCGGTGGTTTGGATATTATTCTGGGAAGCAGGACATCTGAGTGCAAATCGCCTTAGGATGGAGGAGCTCAGAAGTCAGATCTCCCATGTACTTCCAAGTACCTCAATGTAGATCAATGTGAAGCAATGACCAAAAAAGCCAATAAAATCTTGGACATCACTTCAGAAGGGAATTGAAAAAAAACACTGAAAATATCATGCCATTATGCAAATCCATGGTGTGTTCACATCCTAAATATTGCATGCTATTCTAGTCTGGTCTCCATATCTCAAAAAGGATGTAGTAGAATTGGAAAAGGTACAAAAGGGCAACCAAAATAAGGGCCAGGAAGAAGTTGCCATACTAAGAGAGACTACAAAGGCTTGGACTTTTCAAATGCTACTTTGGAAAGAAGGCTCAGTGAGGATATGGTAGAGGTCTATGAAATCATGAAGGATGTGGGCAAAGTGAACAGGAAACTATTATTCACCATGTCCCAAAATACTGAACTATGGGGTACCCACTGAAATTAGTAGGAGACAGATTTAAATTAACAAGAGAAAATACTTTTTTATGTAAGGTGTAATTCACTTGTAGAATTCATTACCACAGGAGGTGGTAGAGGCAGGTTCAAAGGGAGACTAGACAAATTCATGGATGATAGATTTATTGACAACTTTTGAATAGAATGGTTAGAGATGTTTCCTCTGGCATCTCTAAACCAATAATGTTGGATGCCATGGGGGTAACAAATAGGGGATAGATCACTCTAGATATATCTGCATAGCATTCTCTTCTGCCCTGTAGGAGATAGGATACAGGACTAGATGAACTAATGGTCTGACCCAGTATGGCACTTCTTATGGTCTTATGTTCTTATCTAAGTCTCTAGCCTATGAGTAAAATGAGTACAACACCAATGCTCCCTTTTTATTTTACACAGAAGAGCATGCTGCTGTCTGTTAGGTACATGGGTTCAGGTAGATATTTTTCCATGCAAGAAGCCAATTCTTAACAAGATATCTCCCTTTTTGGCTATCAAGATAGTGATCCTGTTCTACACAGAGAAGTACTTAGCTCTCCCATTCTTTTAATGGAAAAGCCAATGTGCCTCCAAAGGTACACTTTATTCCAGGTAGATATTTCCCCTGTCAGGAGCTGATTCCTAATAGGATGAGTTCCTTCTTGCCTATTATGGTTGATCTAATCCTGCCCATTGAGAGAATGGGAAGCAGACAGAATCTGTGTCTGAAGTCACATAAACCTTCTCATTTCCTGAAAGAGGAAAGCTCTACAGGATAGAATAAAAGGCACCTCTTGAGGCAGACTGGCTGCCCTTTAAAAGAATGGGAGAGCTATGTGCCTCTCTTGGTAGAATAGGATATCTATCATGAACAGGTGTGAATTTTTCAGACAAATGGGGAGCATCCACACATGCAGGCACATGTGCTTGCATCAGCTCAAATAGAAATGGTGCAAATTTGAGCCAGGGTTTTTTGCCTCAGCACACGTGCTTGGACATGCACTTTGTTGTGGAGCAAATTGCGCCACTTGGGGCAAAATAACTCAGCCTGGCCCCTCCCAGATCTGCAGCCAGGGGGAGCTAGAGTCTGGGGCCAGCACCTGTGCTGTCCCCAGTAATATAAAAAGCTGCCCTGTCCTGGCCCCATCAGTACAAAAACCTGCCCTGGCAAGTAGCTCAGGGCTACTCACTCTCAGGAGCTTCTGGGGCCCAGCCAATTGGTACCTGGGGATACTATCCCTTGTGCCAGCTGGACTGCTGAAGCAGCCCTGAGAGTTCCCTGCAACCTTTATCCACTGCAGCAGTCTAGCAGTGGAGGCTGCTGCTTGGCTGTGCCCCCTACCCAGCCATCTGGGCAGCTATCACCCAGAAGATGTTCCCTGTGTGGTGGCCTGCTTTGAACTGTCAAAGCATGTCCTTCTGGCCCCATTTGGCGAGGAGGTCAGCCATAGCCAGCTGGGCCCAAGGAGCCAGCTCTGAGCAGGCAGGGTCCTGCCACTGGCCTCCCTAGCAGGAATTCTGGTGTTCCCTATTGGAAAACTGAAAAATCCCTGATAAAAAAAATCCCCAAGTCACTCTGTAAAATACCCCCAAATCCATGTTCCTCCACAATTAAAACAAAAGACCACTATAAAGAGAGAGAGAAAGACAGAGACAGTGATCAGTTGGGCAATGTTTTATTGATGTATATAGTGTTAAAGCAATGTGGAAGCCTACCAGTATCTCTATCATAATAATAAAATGAACTCTAAATACATTTTCATGAAGTCATGAATACATGAATATATATTTTGCTGCCCTCCCACAGAGGCACGACCCCCACACAGGGGCTATGGCCCCCAAAGAGGGGTCAAATGGCCCCCGCAGGGGATACCACCCCTGTCTTCAAGGCTCACATGCCCCACCCCAGCCCCCCGATTGCTGCCCCACCAGGCCCCATCCCCTGCCAGCTGTTGCAGCCCCCTGATCACTGCCCTACCTCCCTGCTTCCCCAGACCCCCCCAATGGCTGCCCTGCCCCATCCCCCACTTGCACCCTCAGGCCCCCATGGCTGCCCCCCAACCCCAGGCACCCTCATCTTAAAAAAAGAAAAGAAAGAACCCCCCCCCCCAAAGCCTCTACTTACCCTAGAAGCAGGGGCTGGGGGGGGGGCTCTGGGCCCTCCTGGCAGAGCCCCACTGGGCAGCACAGGGTAGCGGGGGGCAGAAGGGTGTGGGCTGGGGCTGTCCCTCTGCCCCTCACTGTGCGGGTGGGTCCCCAGTGATACAAGTGGCAGCTGGATTGCCGGTAAGTGCCGGGGGGGTTGTTTGTTTTTTCTTATGGGGATGCTGAGGGGGCAGGGATTGAGGGATTGGGGGGGGGCAGGTGGGAGGTGGGGCTGGGCAGAGCAGGGATCAGGGGGGCTTGGCAGGGCAGGTGGGGGGTGGAGGCGGGAAGGAAAGGGATTGGGGGCCTCAAGGGGCTGGCAGGGGTGGGGCGGGGGTGGGGCTGGAGGAGTGGGCGGGGCCAGTGTCTGTGTTTTCAGGATGTGTTTTAAAAAAATCCTGAAAACACAGGTACTTCTGAAAAAATTGACTCAGCTGTTATCTAATCCTGGAGGCACTTGACCGCCATAGGCACCTCATTTTTTTGATCGTAATGTTCCTCAGGTGCCTAATATTCCACTATCTATACATGCACAGGAACACTGTGGTCTTAACAAGACCAAACAACTAGCTTTGTAAATCAAGTCAAAGCCTGCTCATGATCCAGGAACCAGGTTTCCTCTTGCCTGCGTTCTGTTTGGAGATCAGTCCACTAGGCAATTCTCACAGACACATACGACACACTTGCTCCCCATATAATGGAATAGGGGCTACTGCTTTATTTGAAAGCATAGGGGTACCCTTTTGTGCAATAGCATCATGGCTAGAATACTTACTAGGATGTGGGTGACCCAAATTCAACTCCCTGTTCTCACTGAAAGGATTCAAATTCACACATCCCCTTTTCCCCTAAGCACCAGGCCATAGGCTAAATTGAAACTGTGCCACTCTCCATCTCTCCTGTTGAAGTTGTTTTGCTATGCAGAAAAGAATTGGGATTTTATCTCCAGAGAGAAAAACTAAGATCAATAACAATCTATAGCCCAGTTGTTAGGGCATTTGCTTCAAAAGTGGGGAAGGCCTGGTTTTCATGCTTTGCACCAAGTGCCATTTATGCATTTTATATGAAGCGGTCACTGGAAAAGAGATAGAAGTTAATGATGGCTAGAAAGTGGTATTTAGAAGTTTGCTTTTGGGAATTGGCTTATAGGTAAAGTAGATATTGCATTAGAACAATGGTCTAGGGGAACATCAAGGGTTAATTGATTTCTAAAAGCCTGTTTGTGACCATTTCCTTCAAAGCTCACTGTGTCTGACACAGGCAATTAGCAAGCAGACACACAGGCTGGGAAACTGAAGACATGTACCACACTGTTCCATAACATGAGATAAGGGACTCTGCCACATTGGCCAGGTCACAGTGCCTAGTTGCAGAGCCCTTGAGATTTCCAGTTTTGAGGAACAGTCCAAATTAGGAGGACACCAGAAAGAACCAAATTAGAATGTGTGTATGTGATGGGTTTGTGAAACAAAGGAATGTGCTGACAGTACAGAATGTGGACAGTATGACAATCACACAGACCAATCAATGATGCCCAGAGATGCAGAGTCATCAAGAGGGAAAAAGAATAAAAAAGAGGGATTTCAGAACAGCAACGGGTCCCTGAGAGGAGAACCTGAGGCCACCATGGACAGAGGACATACCACCAGCCCATCTCACCCCCCACTGAGAAGGGGGTGGGCCTCGGCCTTTGACCTCTAGATTGCCGACATCTGACATTCAAGAAAGAACCTCAAGGTGAAGCTCACATACTGGTCAAATGTACCTTGACCCTGTGACATCTCTAGGACTGGTAGATATAGAATTGTTTGCATTATTCTTATCTGTTATCACTGTGTATCAATAAAATTTGCCTATTATCAAATAGAGAGATAGTGGTCAGTCTGAGGGTCTGGGTCCACTTGGAACAAGGTATCTGTGTCATAAATCCCATGCCAAAAGTTAAAATACTAAAATTTGGCCTGGTCTTGCCTAAGTTCCTTTGTGGATGTAACCCTGAGTGCTTATTTTCTATGTCATGATATCAAAATGTTACACTTCCTCATTACAACACAAAGAGGAAGCAATTAGAACTGGAAAAGAGAATAAAATGTTCCAATCTGTATAATACTGCACCTACACTCAATAAGGTAATATTACAATAATGTAATATAACGGCATTTAATAGAAAAGAATAGTAAGGGATGACACGATTTGGTACATGCTATTATGCAGTACTAATACTGACATGTCATGAAATCATTAATAATAGCATACTTACTTGAATATACAATGACCCTCTCAATGATTAAGATTCTATATATAAAAAAACCATTAATTCTAATATAATAAAAGGCTTTGTCTATCTGCCTGTCCATAATGCACAGTGCCCATGCACCACGAAGAGGGCAGGCAGCGATTGGCTGGGTGGCCCAGGCTGCGCAGGCCCAAGTTTGAGCCACTGCCGGGGAAGTTTGGTGGCGGGGAACATGTCCCAACTGTCCCAGCAGCGGTGCTCCCCGCCTTGCCTCCCTGCCACAGGGTGAAGTGGGGGGGGGGGATCACGGTGGCGGCACCCCCCTGCCAACTGACATGGACACCCCCAGAACAGCCAGCAGGGAGGGGGAGGAAGCAGGGCTCCATCCCCACTGCCCGCCCCCAATCATTCTTGATGGTCAATTTGCTAGTTTGATATAATTTTCCAGGTACAGAATCTAATTGTTGGAGGTTTGACTTGTATTTGTCCCCCATCCCACTACTACAGCAAGGAAAATAAATTTAGGGGAGAGCAGGTGACCCTCTGCCCCTCCCCCCAAGATCTTTCCCCTGCAGCTCCTTCCTCACACCCTTATTGGTAGATCCTGTTCTCCCTAAGTACATGGAAGTGAGGGAAAATCTGAAAACACTGACTTTGGATTATGGGTGCCCATAGACTTAGTCCATCCAGAAGTGATGATCATTACCTTCTTAACATACTGCAAGTTTTAGCACAGGTATTCCATAAATACACTTTCAAGCAGCACTTTTGTGTCTACTTAAGTATAGTACATACTCTACATATTAGTTCAAAGCCAAAAGTCTCATGATTTACAGTACAGTTCATTTGGCTGGGCCCTAGCAGAGTCAACAACATTTCAAACCATGGTGACCCCATAGCTCAGAACTGCTCAGTTTGTATGTGTACTTCAGATATCTCCCACAAAGGATCCATGTGCTAATTAGCCCCTGCTCTCCCCTCACTCATGACTAGAACCAGCTGTTCTTTTCATGACTCCTGGGATGCTCCTTAAACTTATATGTAGATGAGGTGAAGGGCAACCTGATCTGGCTCCACTTCATGGAGAGCAGGGTCATACTAATCATATGTGCCAGGATGAGAGACAGGGTGACAAAGGAATTCTGACTGAAAGTGTTTGGGGCCCTCTTTGGTGATGTTTGCCATTTATTTAAGGTTGGTGAAGAAACAGGAATAATTGGAAACAGGAGAAAAATAAACAGTTCAGCTGTGGGATTGAAGAGGAAGTCAACATTTATTTGGTGTAGTGGCTCACTATGACCTGAAAAACAGTCAGTGCTGAGGGGGACTGCATGCAATGGGAACTACTATATATCTTATTCAGTTGGGATGTACTAACCTATTCTTGTGGTAGGCTTCTCTCAATATGTTTGCTCAAGATGGTCCACGTGTTTTATGGTCATGCTCAGTGTTGTCTGTATCTAATCAACTTCATACTTGGTTTTCATTACTGAACATATGCTGTCTTCGGCAACAGTTTAATATTAGACAATATATTTAATGAGGTTTTCTTGTGTGCAAATGCAAGACAGGAAGCTTTTTCCCCCTCATGCTGGGTGGGGGAAAAAACATATTTTATATCTGAGTAAATATGGTAATAGTAATAATGGTGATGATGATGTGAAAAATCAGTTTCAAAACTAAAATTCCATTTTTGAGTTAAAGTTTGAACTGAGGTTGCTCTCTATAGCTTAGTAACTTGCAAGTTATCTTAAGTCCCATTGCATGAACTATGCAGTAAGGATGGAATTCAATTTTCCTTTGCCCATCTAAGTAGCAGGTTTTTAGTTATCTAAGTGGTAGTTTAGGATGTACAAATAGGTAGGGACTCTTTTTCCCAGATGGTTAGTTTTGGGCATATAGATGATAATGTATATGTGTACCTGAGTGTGAGTCCTGGAAACAAAATGGAGGAGGAGAACACTTACATGTTTTAGCCTCAGTAGTGAGATGTTAGGCAACTCACCAAGCAAGCGAAAAACTAGACTCCAGGCATGGGAGGATCTAGGATTTTGAAAATGGGGGTGCAGATGGTGTGCAGTATAATCATATATATTACATATATTTCTCCAGGTAAAAAGAAACTAGAAACTTTACTTGTATACTAGGGGCCTGGGGCTATATTATTCGGTTTAATATTTGTTTTTGCTTCAATTTAACTTGATTGGAATGAGTTAAAAACAGTCTGCACGGCTGTGAAATAAGAGCTACATTTTTTAGGAGCAGTTAACATACACCAGAATTTCAGGAGGCTAGCTTGATTAGTGGAACAGCAAGACAATTAAAAAAGGAGAGAGGGTCATTAATACCTGTGGCATAAAGAGTTTAGAAGGAATCAGGTAGATTTTAATAAGCCATGAATTCAATAAATGCTCTCACAGCTGCCTAAACAGAAATGCTGCTGCCACTAACAGGCAGTTGGTTTTGAACTTTGGGTAGAGCAGGAATCAAAAAGGGGGTGCAACAGCACTAGTGCACCCCCCTCCCTGGATCCACCCCTGACTCCAGGTTTGGCTTTCCTAGAAAGGGTTTGAACCTGAATCACCTGGACTTCCCATGCACAGCACTCTGATCATCACACTATGAGTCAGGCAGTCCCCTTTCTTCACCACGCCTTTTGAAGTGGACCCACTGCCCCTTGCATTTCACAGTTATTAGGAAAAATATGAATAGTGAGCACTACAGTGGGAAAGGTTCTGTTTTACTAGCAACAAGGTTCCAGGCTAGAAGGCAGTCCCTCCACCTTGCCAGACTAGTAGCCATCATATATGATCACCCTTACCCACATATCTCCTTCTCTTGGCTGCCCAGGGGACCAGTTTCAGTATCAGTGCCTGTGAACAGACAATATAATGCCTGACCTGTGGTTGACAGAGCTCTGTGCTAGGACAGGGGTGTCAAAGATTCAGATCCAGGTTGCAGAGTACAACTACCTGGCCCCCAGCACTGCCCCTGACACTTGCCACATGCCACATGCAGCATATACTGGACAGAGCCCAGGGTACATACTGTACGCTTCTGGTCCCATGCTACATGTGGCGCCCATGTGGGGCTCAGTCTAGCCCCCACCTCCATGTGCTGAATCCTGTGCCCCTGGCGCCCACTCCAACAAGTCCAGAATTACTCTGTGTGTGTTTCCTACTCCAGCCTGTCCAGAACACAAGCTACACATGGCACCTGCTCCACCCAGAATAGGACGTGTATTGCATGCAGAGACCACTCTTGCCAGTCTAGGGCAGGCACCTTGGGCAGCATGAGTTCTGGACTGGTTGTAGTGGGTGCTACAGGCTGCACACTCCTGGCCCGCCTGAATGAGCAGCATAGGTGTTGGATCTGTCATGCAGCGAGGCAGGGTTTCGACACCCCTGTGCAGGGAAGTGAGATAAAAGCAGATTAAAATTCCCTATGGGTGAAGAGGGCCTAGAACATGGGTTTCTAGCTTCTTGGGTGAATGCCCTAGTCACTCAGATACTGGGGCTGTAAACATGGATATACCCTCCTCCTGCTGAATCTAAAAAGCCACCATTTTTAGGCTTTGGATGCCTGTGATCCAGAAAGACCATGTACACATACATAGCTATGCATGTGCCCAGCCAGTGTGTAACTTACTGCACATGCTCAGTCTGCACACCTAGTGTTCACATGTACTTATGTATCTACACTGCCAGGAAGCAGAATTGCTACCTGCACATAAGTGCCCAAAATGCTACTTGGATGACTAAAAAGCTGCCACTTACATGAAAAAAAGGGAAATACAATGAACTTTGGGTGAAATTCTATGATTCTTTCAGACTGTGGATTGTGGAGAGGAACTCATGCTGTGCTGAAAGGAGGCTGAATATGCATCCCAAATCCTGCTCTTCTTTGTGTGCTTGCACAACATGAGTTATTAAAGGAGCATGTACTGTCAAAGATGTAGTGAGCAAGCCTGATAGATTCAGAACTTGTCAGTACATGTACACGGTCTGTTGAGGAGCTCCCCAGCAAGCATCCATATCATGTGGCATTTCCTTGCAAAAAGACGGAGCCTTGGGGGCACCTGCACCACTGCCAGCAGCAGCAGTAGCAGTACATCACTGGACAGGGCCAGGCAGGCAGTGGGAAGGGAAGTGCTTTGTGCTGCCCCAGCAAGGCTCTTGCATGTGAAGTGGAGCCAGGGGAAGGGGTTAGGGCAGCAGAAGGTGAAGCTGAGGGGCAGCAGCCCTCACATGCAAGTGATGCTCCCCATACTTCAGCTCCCCCCCCACCTGCCTTGCAACACTTTGCTGGCTGCGGGTGTTGCTAAGCCATACTAAATGAGTTCAGCTGGGCTGGGGCACCCCACTTGTGAGCAATGCTGCCCACACTCCAGACCCTCCCCCCACCTCACTTGCATGTGGGGGGCCCCAGTCTGGCTGAAATTGCCCAACATCACAGCAGCAGTGGCTTGGTGGTGCCTACAGCTTACAGCCAACAAAGGGTTTTGAAGCAGGTGGGGAGGGGAGGAGGAGCTGCAGCGCAGGCTGTATCACTAGCATGTCAGGTCCCTAGCCCAGCCAAACTCACCAAGCATCACAGGTTTGTTGGCTGAGGGTTCTGAGATGCCACTGCCGCAATGCCAAGCTGCCATGGTGCTGAATGAATTCAGCTGGGCTGGGCCAGGTGCTGGGCATGCTGCCAGGTGAGTCTGCCCTTCCTCCCTTCCCCTGATCACTAGTATTGTGGCCTGATTGTGGAAGGGGCGCCATGATCTAGGCACAAAAACGGTGGCTCCTGCCACAATCAGGCAGCTCCATACCTAGACTCCTGGCAGCCCCAGGTGACCTTTTCATATAGGGCCCCCCTTCACCAGAGATAATGATAATATTAATAAAAAAAATTCCCATTTTTGGTCCCCTTTTCTGTCCAGGCCCTGGGCAGGCACCCAGTTCACCCATGCTTGCATCCGGCCCTGCAATCAGGCCACAATACTAGCAAGCTGGGCCTGTGATTTAGCCCAGGCCCTGAATATAAATAATCATGCCAAAAAGATGCATGTATACACATGCACAAATGAAATATCACATAAAAAAAATCACTTTCACATACAATAATATCATATTTTTACAGAAAATCTCTCTCACACACATACACATGCACAAATTCCTTTGGAAGGTATATTAATTTTTTGTCTTTATTTTCTGCTTCATTAATAACTTCATATTATCACATACTTCCTATACCTTCTAATCCCCTCCATTATAAAAAACTACTTGTAAGCTGCTGGAAGACAGAGTAGCTACTTGAAATACATTTGTTTTAGTATGGCTACAGGCATCAAAACACTCTTTAGCACTTTTTTAGGCAGGAATCAATGAGGATCTTATTCATAAAAGGACATTTTCAGTGGCTTGTAGTTTATATCAAGGCTTGGTTTATAAAGGGTCAATAAATAATTTAGAAGTTTTACCATATGGTTAAACAATTGTTATGCACTAAGATTAAGTCCATCAGTTCAACAGATTGCTAAGAACACCTTCTGCTGCTGTGCTAATAACTATCCATAACACATGGTGTCCCTGTCTGTTGCAGGATTATAGCACCTATTAATCATTTATTCATGTTCATAAACCATTCATAAATGGCACCTTAATATCAGACATGGCCAATGAGTGCTTGATCCTGCACCATCGCAGGTAAATGAGAAAATTTTTATTGACAAAATTAGGAGAAGGATCAAACCATAGAGCCTACTTTCTCCCAAGACTTAGAGTATCTGACTCCCATGAATTCCAAATGGAGTTAGGCACCTCAGTATCTTTGAGGACCTGGGCCAAAGTGCTTCATTTAACACGTGCTTATTAGCACTGTGCAAAACACCATCGTTTCATTTTGACATCCAATTCACCACTTCAAAGGGACACTGTTTCATTTTGTCATTTTTTTTAGTTTAGATATACTGTCCCGTTTTGTTTCATTGAAATTGTTTCATTGTTTTGACGAGTTTCGACATTTTGCCTATAGGCTATAATGGGGTATCATGAAAATTCCTATTGCTTTGTCATTTATTGCCTGATTTGGATGAAAATTGCAGGGACAGTAGTCCCTTCTGAAGGCATGAAGTCTGCCAAGTTTTAAGGAGCTACATCCAGAGGTTTCTGGGAAATCACACCTCAAACTGTTCAAAGCAAAAGTCCTGACACTTGGCGGCACTGACAGCCTCCTCTCATCCTGCACTCAGACCTGGGGGCTTGCACCCCCGGGAGGGCTTCAGGGCTGTACCAGACTCCTCCCAGGGGTGCAGGCCCCTGGATCTGCGTGCCGGATGAGAGGAGGATGCTGCGCACCGGTGCCCAGCACTGGATAAGATTGCTGCTGCCGCAGCCTGACCCTCCTCTCATCTGGCGCAGAGCCAGGGGCTTGCACCTGTGAGAGGAGTCTGGCACAGCTTGGCAACCCTCCCGGGGATGCAAACCCCAGATCTCTGCCCTGGATAGGAGGAGGCTCAGGTTGCCTCTCCCACCAGGGACTGGCACCCCTGACTCGCTGCCCTGCTCAGCTAAAGCCCCCTTCTCAGTCCGCGTCTGGTTGCAGCCCCCCTGCTCGGCCCACGGCTGGCTGTGGCCTGCTTGCTAGAGCAGCAGCTGGCTGCAGCCTCCCTGCACGCTCCCTGCTCAGCTGCAGCCTCCTTGCTCACCCCCTGCCCAGCTCCAACCCCCCTCATGCACTCCCCACCAAGCTCCAGACCCCCATGTGCCCCTCGCCCAGCTCTTCTGTGCATGCAGGTGTGGCCCAGTGTGGTTCCCCACCCAGCTCCCTGATCATGGATCTGGGCAGGTACAGGCTCCCCAGCCCCTGCCAGCACAGAGAGCTGAGCCCCTACTCCACAGCAGGGAGATTGCAAATGGGGAATGGAGGCCGGGATATCCTTATCTCCCAGCCTGTGCTACATGGTCCCAGGGCTTGGGTTGGGGGATCCTTATCTCCCAGCGCCAGGGCCATCGCTGGGAGATCCTTATCTCCCAGCCCAAGCTCTGCAGTCATGATGGCAAAGTGTGTGTGGCGGGGGAGATAAGGGTCTCCCAGCCCCCACTCCCCATTTGCAATCTCAGGGCAGGGGGGCTGGAAGCTCCCAGCTGCTGGGCAGGGGAACATAGTCCTATCCTAGACTTTGGTGACAGATCCTGCTCTGGCAGCAGGCAGCTGCCAGTGGCAGGGAGCAACCTCCTGCCTGCTACTGCCCAGCTGCCCGGGAATAGTAACTAATTGCAAGTCAATTTGCTACTTGCATGTGCAGGTAACAAATTTACTTGTGATTAGAGCAATTTACTGCGCAGTAAGTGTGTACATATATAGATGTGCATGCTTACTGTGCTGTAAACTGCTCTACTGCACAGTAAAGTGGCTCATGTAGACACACCCCTATGTATTTATCTGCATATGTATTTTATTCTCCTTTAAAGGTCTTACCACAGTTAGGTGCTTATACAGTGTTAAAAGGTACCTGAAACCATCCAAAATAAGCAGTATTGAAAAATTGTTTTGTTGAATCAGAAATGCAGACAAAGTAATAAACAAGCATGGAAATCTAAATCAAGAAAAAAATGACTCAGTGTGGATCATGCTGTGAAGGTTGCGAGATTTGGCTTCTGGAAGAATTAATTAGTTAATATGTTTGGAGTGCTTTGAGAAATATGAAGTGCTCTGTAATTGTTAGGTATTTTATTTGTTAATTATGTATTAATTTATTTATTGCTAAGACAAGTTAATTTCAAAGCTAGCTGTTTTCAAGGAAGAAATTCTTACTGATCGTCTGGCAGTGTTTAATTCCAGGCATTGACACAATGGCCCATCCACATTACACTTAAGTGTAATTAACTGGTTAATCACAGCTTCAGTTGTCACCTGGCCATACATTCAAACAATTGATGATATGATAAAAGAAGGAACATTATTCCTTATTTTATTATTGTAAGTCACAACATTATTTTGAAAAATATCTGTAATAATTTTGTGGTTCATTCCTGTCACACCATGTGTGGTGGGGCAGAAGCTTCAGAGGGCAAGTGGAAGTTGTGGGGGCAGGAAGCTTTTGTGGGTCTGATTCTAGCTGCACCCTGGGCTCAGAGTCAGAGGTGCAGCAGCCACCTGCCCCCTCCCCTTCCTCTGCTTTGTATGGAAAATCTAAGATGAGTCCAGAGGAGAGCCACGCATGTGATTAGAGGTCAAGAGAGCAGGCCTTATGAGAGGAGGCTGAGAGGTACGGGACTCTTCGGTTTGGAAAAGTACAGGCTCAGGGGCGACTTGGTGGCAGCCTATAAGTATATCAGGGATGTACATCAGGATCTGGGAGAATGTCTGTTCACCAGTGCTCCCCTAGGGAAGACAAGGTCTAATGGCCACAAACTGCTGGTTTGTGACTGGATGTAAGTAAAAACGTCTTTACCATCTGAGTCTCCAGAGTTTGGAATAGACTCCCCCCAGAAATGGTGCAAGCACCTACTCTGGACTCATTCAAGTTGCGTTTGGATGCTTATCTTGCTGGGTCATCTGTCCCCAGCTGACTTACTGCCCTTTGGGCAGGGGGAAGGACCAGATGATTTTAGCCTTAATGTCTTCCAGCCTTAATGTCTATGAAATCTATTAAATGAGGGGCCTTTTTGCCCCTGCTGATTTGCGGGGGAGGGAAACCCCCATCTTAGATCTGAGTAAATACAATGCTCCAGGTTTTAGTGATATAATGGAGATGAGGATAGACTGCATTATAAATTGTTGAATGCATTATACATTGAGTGTAGCTTACATGCCTCCATCAGCCTAATCCACCCAGGTGGAATGCAGGTGTATTCATATGTATGACATAATATAAGCAGAGCAAATTTATTTTCTGTTGCCCCTTGTTTGTAGAGCACCTAACAGAAAGGGGTCATGCTTCTGCAAGTAAGGCTTACAGGTGTCATGCTAATACAAATAAAGATACAATAAGAGTAAATGCCTTTTTCAAGGTATAACATTTAGAGGAATGCTTACAGTAACCTGTAGTGTAACACTGCTGTTGTAGACATGATGGTCCAGAAATTTTCAGAGGCAATAAAGTAATCTGGTAAACTATAGATGATGAAAGCCCTACATCTTCTATCCTGTCAATTCCTATTAAATGAAATTTTAGAAAAAGGTGAGGAATTGATCGTGACCCTGAGACTTCATGTCATTGTGGCAAAACCCTTAACAGGTGAGGTATGTACCTCTGCCCAAGGTCTCTTCAGGCTTCCCTTTGCCTGCAACTAAATTGAATTTACCTTACACCATGCCCATTCAATAAAGCAGTTAAGCGGAGGCTTAAATTTAAACATGTGCCTCAGTCACACTTCAGTGAGATTAAAGTACAGGCTGGAGTATTATGCTGAACAAGAATGGACATAAGCATGGCTGTGAGAAATTTCCCCGGGTTTCATTTTGAAGCTGTTTCGATGTGTTTTGAGCTAGAAACAGCCAAATTGAAATGAAACAAAAGGCTTTGAAATGAAACAAGGATACTTGAAATGTTTCTAAAGTTTCAAAATGTTTCGAGTTTTGAAGCTGGGCTTACTTGGCTTCAGCGCCAGTCCCAGGTGGCAGCGGCAGCCTCCTTTCATCTGGCGTGCAGATTTGTGGGAGGCCTGCAGGGCTGTACTGGACTCCTTCTAGGGGTGCGAGCCCCCGGATCTCTGCGTTCAACGAGAGGAGGCTGCCACTGATGTCTGCAGCAATCTTCCCCGGCACTGGGCACAGGCTGCACCCAGCGGCGGTCCCAGGCAGCGGTCTGAGCCTCCTTTCATTCAGCGCACAGATCTGGGGTCTCGCACCCCTAGGAGGAGTCTAGTACAGCCCAGCAGTGCTCCCAGGGGTGCGAGCCTCTGGATCTGTGCCTCAGATGAGAGAAGGCTCAGGCTGCCTCTCCCACAGGGGACTGGCACTGGGTACAGGCTGTGCCCAGCAACAGACAAGTTTGTTGCTGCCACAGCCTGAGCCTCCTCTCATCCGGTGCAGATCCGGGGGCTCACATACCCGGGAGAACTCTCCAGCCCCCACCCCGTGATCATAGAGCAGGAGCTAGGAACTGTCCTGATCAGGCGATAGAGGTGCGGGGCTTGGAAAGAGCTGCAGAGGTTGGGCAGGTCCAAGCCTCCTGCCCCGATCCACTAGTGGGGCAGCTAGCAGCAAGCCCTTGGCTGGGTGTGGAATCCCTGCCTGCCTGGAGGCTCGCTGCTAGCTGCCCCATTGGAGGATTAAGGCAGGGAGCTGGGACCTGCCCCTCCCCTGCAGCTCTTTCCAAGTGCCCTGTCACTGGGGAGCTGGGTAGGAGCAGGATGTTGTCCCTGCCTGTGTTCTGGTGGTGGAGTCCCATGCTTCCTGTCAGTCTCTGGGCTAGCACCCAGGAAGAATGTGGAGCTCCCCCTGGCTGGTGCAGGGGCTGGTGCTGAGCCAGTGGGGGTGGGAACAGATTGGTGCTATGAGCACCAAATCTGCTCCCAAGTCCCTGCATGTGTGATGCCTGCTTGGGAGTGTTTACTTGCAAGCAGTTTACTCATGAGTAAACTGCCTCCAGAACAAATGCACATGTAGACACACCCAGAAAGAAGCACCTACAAGAACAATTTGGATCTGGCCTTTGGCCTCAGTAACACCGAGTTCAGCTACCCCAGATCACCCTAATCTTTTCACTGCTATCAAAACAGTGAAAGGACAAGAGGTACTGTTCCTCTTTGAAAACACTTAGAACAGAGCCATCCTATCCCTTCAATTCAACTTACCTGAGAACTGAGCAGCTGGAATTTGCAGTGATGGGCACTCCTGATTGACACTTAACAAGAGGTTTAGCAGAAACAAGAACTCACCTGCCAAGGTATCAGACTGGGATTATGACATTTCTACTGTGCAAAATCTTCACTGTCTTGAACAGAAAGGTAGAGTGCGCCTGTCTATCATGCATCATACACCAGTATTGAATCCAGCATTTCTGCTTATGCTTTGAGCCCTGGTAGCTTTGGATTATGAATGGACAAATAGTTCTTGCTGAATTATGCGCACATACAAATGTCTTGGTTTTCATCTGAACTCAAATATTATTCACATTTTATTACAGGGAATGTAAAAAAAAAGGATCAGGATAAGAAACTACCAGTTTAGACAAACAGTGGGCAATATCTTCACCTTGTTTTACTAAGGGACCTGCCACAAATTCAAACTAAAGCTGGACAGAAAACAATTATAAAATTGTTACATATTTTCAAGTGCTAACTTCATAGCTGCTTGGGTCTTTTTATAACTGGATAGTCATTTTTATGGTGTGATAATTACCTTGCATGTGTGGCTGGTCTAAATGTATGCATGATTACATATATTATACAATTAACTGGTTAATGTGTAGCTGGGGTTTCAGTGTGGCACCACTGTGTTATTAATGAAGCTATGGCCATTTTTACCAGCTGATGGTTGACTTTTTCATATGTCCTTCTCACGGTATAGTACTGACACAATTTTTTCCGTCTTATTATATACCAATATTTTGGACTCCAACTGCATCATGTCATTTATATATGATTTAGTTGCTGCTCAAAATAAAAATAGATTATGGGTAATTTGTGATGCATTAATGGAGGGAAATAATTTTGTTTATTTACCTGGCAATTGAAAAACAAAAAAACCATGCCCTGCATGCTGCAGCAGAGGCTATCAGGGCCTCTGAGGGCTCATGGCAGAGCCAGCACCCCCCATCCTCCTTCCCCCATGCAGTGCGGGGCAGCAGGGCGAGAATTTTGTTTTATACCCAATAAAAACTGACCAAGTTGTTCCCTCTTTGTACTCTTTTGGAAAACCATTTCATATTGCAAACATATCGAGTCACCCACGTGTTGTGACTGCAACGCATATATTTGTTCAGTGGCTAAATTCCAGTTTATCTGCATGCATGTCTTTAAGCATTCAACTCTATTTTAATGCAAATTTCATGCATTATTTTATTTTGTCCATTTTGGACCAACAGGGTAGGAGGTTGGCTTTAAAAACTTTTTGAAACCTGATTTCTCAACAAGAACACAACAACATTTTCCATGGAAAGTTATGATGACAAATGAAACTATTTATTTATTTATTTTTAATTTTCTGCAGTATTCCCGCCCCCGCCAGACCTAAAGTTAGGATCACAGTAGTGGAAAACAATAACCAAAAGAGTATCTTAAAAACTTAGAATCACCCAAACCACCCACCCTAGCTTCAGAATATTGCTCTCTCAAAAAAGTGATAAAAAAGATCTTCTTCCAAAACTGATGTATACTACAAAAGATGGACCACAGTTAAGGTACAGGCATTGCCTTCTTCCTAATTGACTTATTTTGCTAACACTGTTTGTCTACTGCTCATTTTCACAAAGAATGAAAAAACTGAGATAACAATATTAGAGCAAACACAGTCCTGAAAATGAATGGAAATGCTTCAGGGTTTTATAGATCAAATTCTATTTTGCAGACAAAATGGCTTTTGTTGAAGTGGGATAACTATTAAAATAAATATAAA
The DNA here is from genome assembly GCF_030867095.1 of Alligator mississippiensis. Lineage (NCBI taxonomy): Eukaryota > Metazoa > Chordata > Crocodylia > Alligatoridae > Alligator > Alligator mississippiensis. The sequence goes on along the minus strand of NC_081825.1, from coordinate 139,376,821 downwards.
TATATCTGTAAAATAATATAGCCTCCCACAACAGAATGTTTGTTAGATTAAGATTTTGCGAGACTGTTCCAGTAGCTGGACCTAGCAAAAATGGCTGTACTAAGAACAATGCAAGAAATTTCTCCATTTTTCTGTTTGTTCCTCTCATGTACAGGCACACACACAACAAATAGAAATTAACCTGTTTTGTATTTGGACTTGCTTGTTTAATTTTGGGCTTAAACCACCTCTTTAAAAAGAAAACTAAACAAATAAACAAACACACACGTTGATTTTTGGGGAGGGGGGATTGTTTTTAATCAAAAGCCGTTTCAAAATGAAAAAATGGCATTTTCTAAATAAAGTGTTTCAAAACAAATCATTTTGACTTTTTCAGGTCCCCCCATCTTCTTTTGGCTGAAAGTGCTTGCCAGGTTTGAGCCAAATCTGCCTGAAACTGCATTTTTCAGTGAATTTACTATTTGACAAGAAATTTTACCCCTCTTAACAGGCAGCTGCTTCATACTGTTAGACTGTGGGAGTGAGGTGTCAAATACATCATGCTGCTGCTGTGCACTGATAGAGAAAAAACAAAATTATTGGGCTCTTCAACTTTACCATGCCTTTTAAATCACATTCTTTCCATGCGTTTGTGAAACCAGTGAATGAGCTAAAGATGTAAATGGGAAAACTGCATGATATTTATTAAAATGTATTTTACTGTAACTAAAAAACAGATGTACTGGTGCAGGAGCATTGTAACATGTCTATGCTTAATGTTTATACATAGCATATATTTAACAAAAGCAATTTGCTTGATAGACTCCTAGAAATTACAAGGAAAAAAACTACCAGTATTAGATCATTCTGGGCGCATCTCCACGAGATGCTGATTGTGCAGTAGCCTAATACTACTGCACAGTAGCACTGCGTGGCAAAAATGGTGATGCGATGCTACTGCGCAGTACTATTACGCTACTATTCAGAAGTGTAATTAAAAAAGTGTTCACTGTAGCACTGTGTGAAATTTCTGCAGCAGTTTCGTTTTGGAGGTGTTTCAGCCCATTTCGGCACCTGAAATACTGAATCCAAACCAAAACCAAAGGCTCCAAACATCTCCAGAATGAAAGTCCCGCCCAGCTCCCAGATAGCTTGCAGTGCCCTGCTGAGCTGCACTGCACCCACGTGATGTGACAGCTTCCAAGCAGAGGTGGGGGAGGGGGAGGCAATCCCTGCTGCCCCCCCACTGCGCAGGGGGGCTCTGCCGTGAGTCCTCAAATGCCTGGATCTTTGCTGCTGCAACAGGTGAGTGCGGGACTTTTTTTGTTTGTTTTTAATTGCCGGGATGCTGGGGCTGGGCAGGGGGAGGAGGGGTGTGATTGAGAAGCGGAGGGCTGCACAGGGGGAGCTCTGCCAGGAGGCCCCAGAGCCCCCGCTACAGCTGGAGTGTTCAGGTTTGGGTTTTTTTCTTTAAGTGCCACTAGGCTGGGGCCAGGCGGGGGATGGGGCCAGGTACAGCAGCCATGGGGACTTCCCCCCCATAGCTCCCCGCACCCAGGGAGAGGCAGGCACAGCTGGAGGAGCCACGGGACAAGCCTCCATGGCTGCCCTACCTGGCCCATCCCCTGCCTGACCCCAGCCTCCCACCACTTAAAAAAAAAAAGCCCTGCACTCACCAGTAGTAGCAGGGGTTGTGAGGCTCTGGGGCCTCCTGGCAGAGCCTGCCTGGGCAGCCCCCACTCCTTGATTGCTCCTCCCCACCTGACCCCAGCATCCTGGCAATTAAAAAAAAAGCCCCTCACTCACCTGCTGCAGCAGTGGCAATCAGGGCGCCTCAGGGCTTGTGGTAGAGCCCCCACCATGCAGCATGGGGCAGTGGGGGGCAGAACGGATCACCACCCCTCTGGCTTGTCAGCTGTCACATCACAAGGGTGCAGCGTAGCTTGGCAGGGCACCATGCACTGCCTGGGAGCTGGGGCGGCTCCAGCAGTCAGCCAGAGCCTGGCACCACTCAGCCCCAGTGGCCCCAGCATCCAGACAGCACATGGCACCCTGCCGAGCTGTGCTGCACCCACACCATGGGGCAGCTGCTGTGCAGGTGCCAGGTGTGGGGGCAATCCACATTGGCTCCCACTGCCCTGCACTGCATGGGAGGGGAGTGGAGATCTCTGCCACAAGCTTCCCTGCAGCCGGTGAGCGTGGGGCTTTTTTTTTTTTTTAAGTCCCTGGAGGTTGGGGCCAGACAGGAAATGGGGCTAGGCAGGGCAGCCATCGGGGCTTATTCTGCAGCTCCCCCGACCTGGGGAGAGGCAGGCACACCTGGAGGAGCCACAGGAGAACCTGCAGATGACCAGCTGTGCCTGCCTCTCTCCAGCCAATCCGAATTTCCGAATCAGCACCAAAACAGTGTCAAAACTCTGAAACAGATTTGGCTGAATCAAAATGCAACAGTGACCTGAAACACTGAAATGAATCACTGACCCTCTGAAATGGTAGAATCTGAAACAAAACTTAGCCTTTTTGCAAAGCCCTAGTTCACTGGCGCTACTGCACAGTAACTTGGGTTACTGCTCATTTATTTAGTACTTGTTTATGCAAGTACTACAAAAAAATGCATAGTAATGACTGTGCAGTAGCCTTTCATGTAGATGCAGCCACTGTGTCTAAAACCGATACCTCATGTCCATGTCTGTCCCCTACCACTCTGGACAATGCTTTTCAATACATCACATTAGTTTTCTCATGCATGTTATTGTTTTTTCTGCCACGGAAGCAAAGTTCTAGTCTAGGGACCCGATACTGTTCTACCAATTAAACATCTAAGTGGATTTAGGCCCCTAAACATGACCCTATTCCACACTACCTGAAACCTTCAAAAAACCTCAAGGTAAAGATTCTTCTATTCCCACTACTTTTTGAGACATAATCTTAAAGTTAGGTGACAGCACATTACAGAAGCAGACATGCCACTGTTTTTTAAGGAGCCCTAGCAGGGAGGAACAGGATTCACTTAGGGCCTTGTCACATGGTAATTTTAGGCAGGTTTTGGAACTCTTAACCACTGGATTAGCTGCACATTAACACCTTTAAATAGTTTAAGGGGTGTTGGTTGTAGCTGTGTTGGTCTAAGGATGTAGGCAGACAAGGTTCTTTGGGTAAATCTGATATCTTTTATTAGACCAACCTGAATAGATGGAAAACAATTTTTAAGCAAGCTTTTGGGTTCAAAAACCCTTCATCAGGCTAAGGAAGTTTCAGCAGTTGGTGTGTGTTCTTCCTGGATGGAATGAAAAGCCTACACCCCCTTATCAGACTAAGTACATTTATTATTTATTAGTTGGTCTAATAAAAGATATCAGATCTATCCAAAGAAACTTGTCTGCCTTAACTAGCTTAAAGCAGTCGTTATTTGTCTTAACGTTATACCACTCTAGCACAGAATTATCTCTAATTTGCATAACCTTGTTCCTGTTCATTTAAGGTGTGGTCACTCCACACAGCTGTGGTCACTGGGCACTCCAGGACTGCAGTGCTCACTCTGCCCAGCCATGCCCTTAGCTCCTAGTCCTGCCCCTGCTTACCAAGCCTCTAGTGGAAAGTCACAGCTGTGCAGGTGAAGGACAGTCAGAGATGGCCTTTTTGCCTTAAGGTGTGACTGCTCCAGTAAACTGATTAACATTTTTGTGGCTTACAGAGTAAGATGTAACAAAGTCATTAGGTGCCTGATAGGTGGAACAGAATCTGGCTGTAGGAGCTTATTCCTGAAGGCCAGCTGGCTGGCAGTATTTATTTTTCCATCAAAGCATCCTAGTGTCTTTCACAGGACATAAACCAGGAGTTGCTGATAGGCAGGGTCTGAACCCGGACACCTGTGGATGTACAACCCATGGGTCACAACTGGCAGACCTAAAAGATCCACCTCTGTTAATACAAAGCCAGGGCAGACTAATTAAGTTTTATGTGAACCCACTGCAGAGTGGATCAGAGTTCCACACTCTGTTAGTGTGAGTCATACCAAGCTATACAAGCTGAGCTGTAAGAACTTCAATGGAAGTTTTGACTCAGGACAAAGAAAGAAATTTGACCTTGAAGGGAGGGACTGCTAAGGCTTGTGCATATATGAGGCAGAGGCCCTGTGTTAATTTGTATTAATTTCACCCAGATTCAGACATTCAGCATTTGACTCTTCATCAATTATTTTTGGCACCCTAAGCCTAGAACTTTATTTTACCATTTGCTATAGACACTGTGCAGTTCCTTAAGTTAAGTTGATTAGTTTGCAAATACTGGTGTTTGATTAATAAAATACAAAATGCAGCAAACTATAAATAACAGGTATCTAAATTACGCTGCTATCATAAGAACCAAATAGCAATGAAAGATTAAATCTTTGATAGGAGGAATTTGGGATTGGATATTGCTTCATCCCTATGCACTCAGACTCTGACGCTGATTACTAAGGCACTTAAATTAGTATGAGTTTCTAATTAAAATAAATGCCTTATATGATTAGGAAAAATATTTCAAGAAACATTATTTTAAGTTATATTTAGTGGAAACGTATTTTTTCCAATCTAAGAATTATTTTCATAGGAAACAGCAGACTTGCTTTTTGAAATTCCTAAAGTTTTTTAATTTCTGAATGAGAGACATTCGGTTTGTAAATGTAGAGAATTTGTAAAGTTTTGTTTTGCAGCTAAATATTCACAATGATTATCAACCTCTCCCTCACACACAAACACAATGACAAAGCAAGATGGAAAATAACTGTGAGGATTATTATGAAATGCATAGTTTACATGCTTTCATTCATTTACCAGTGATGTGAAGTAACACTGAAAATGAGATTTATTAACTGAGTGCTCCATTTAAACATTCAAAGGAGAAATCATCACAGACTCAGAGCTTACACATAAAGGAACAGATTGTCTCAAGACTCAACATGTAAGCAAGTGGTGGGCGGGGGGGAGAGAGAGAGAATGCAAAAGAAATCTTCCTTTGCTTCCTCCTCTAGAGCGAAAAAGCCATCAACAGTTACAGTCCCTGGTCTGGGGGAGCAAATGGAGAGCTTCTTTCTGTAGCTCCCATGGATGAAGTGCAACTCTGTACCACTTTTAATGCAATGAATGAAATGAATAATTGTGTTGGTTACTTAATAAACACAGAACCCACAGGTTGGCAAAAATCTACAAAGCCACTGATTCACTGTATTTAGCTCAGTTTGTTCAAAATTGGCCCCGTCAGCACTTGAGGAGAAATTCTGCTTCATTCCAGGGAGAAGTCAGAGATGCAATGCATTCCTAACTCAGGTTGACACACACCACAAGTGCGTGCTCACAGTGATGGGGCAGGCTTTCCTGGTGTTCTGCGAGAGCTTGTATCCTCTTCTGTTCTCATCAGGTACTCTTGGCTTTGCAATTTTTCCTCCTGATGTCTTCCCAATTATTGTGTTACTCCTAGCCTTTGGAGCTTCCTTACAGGGCAAATTCAAACAGCAATTAGCTCTTTTGAATTGTTTCCTTCAAGCCATCTGCTTATTCCCTCCCATATCTTGCTGCCTTCAGGCCTTGCAAGACAAGCAGCTGTTATCTTATTAAAATCCCAGGTATTGCATCTATTCCTTTCAAGGACCATCTTGAATCTAAATCAGTAGCACATTGTAATTTCTCAAGGACTTGGCAAATTAGCACACCTCAACAATATCATCCTTTTACATTTTCCAACCAACTGCTTCTCTTAATAATAGCAGTCAAATCACTTAATAAATGGGCACTTCATTTGCAGAATCTTTAATAAAGACAGTGCAGTAAAGTGCATTGTCTCTAACCTTTCCAAGCAGCCCAGCATACATCCAGCACATTTCCTCTCCAAATTCCATAAAGACCAAGCCCACTGAAGTAGGCCTTATTATTATAGCATTACATCCTGGCACATGGCAACACCCCTTCAGAGGAAGACAGCTGTAGGCTGCCCCACACCTCGCTCAGCAGTTCAAATGTGTAAAGAAGAGAAAGGCCCTGTCCCCTTAGTCTCTTGGTCAGCTTTATTTCTGTGTGAACTAGGAGGAAGCAGAGGGCAGAAGCAAGTGCTGTTCACCTGTCCCTCCCCCAGGTGCAGCCCACAATCTTTGGAGGCCTGCTGCAGGATGTAGTTCTGGGGCCCCCTGATCCCTCCCTGGAGCCAGGGCTGGGGCAGGAGCGGAGATGGAACTTGTCCCCTGCTCGGCCAGGAACTAAATGAATGTCCTGGCACACTGGATGCAGCAGGAGGGGTGGTGGATGAAATTTCTGGCCATAACAAGGTAAAGAAAGATCAAATCTGCCAGGCGGGAGAGTGGGCTCCACCACAAACATGGGAGGAGCCATGGCCTCTCTGCCTGGCTCTATGGGACCCCTGTGGCCGTAGGGTCCGCAGAATAAGACAGGCTGGCCCTCCCCTCCCCACAGCAAGCAAGTAGGTAAAGCAAAATGGTATAGAATGCGGTGCTCAAGAAAAAGGGTGAAGTAAGTTGGTCCTCTTCCACGAGGAATTTGTCACTCTCTAGGTACATCTACACATGCACTTTACTGCACAGTAGACTAACGTACTGTGCAGTAAAGTGTAACCATTTACATATGCATGGCAATTCAGCTGGTTTAGACCAATTTACTAGGCCTGTGCAAAATTTTGCCTGGTGTTTCATTTTGAAGCTATTTTGATGCATTTTGAGCCCGAAACAGCAAAATTGATACACACACACAAAAAAAGGCTTTGAAACAGCTTCAAAATGAGAGCACTCGAAACGTTTTGAAAGCTTTGAAACGTTTTAAGTTTCGAAGCTGGGCTTCTTTGGCTTGCAGCTAAACAGAAACTAAGGAGAGGGAGGGGGAAGGACTGCTCTGATATTGACATCACAGGGGGGACCAGTGGGAATTGGGGGAGGCTCTGTTCCCCTGGCCACCACCCAAGGTTACTAGGAATAATGACCACACATTGTTAGAGAGAAGGTTCAGGCTGGACATCAGGAGACATTATTTTACAGTTAGGGCTGCCAGGCTCTGGAATGGGCTCCCAAGTGAGATGGTGCTCTCTCCTACCTTGGGGGTCTTCAAGAGGAGGCTGGACAGATATTTGGCTGGGGTGATATGATCTCAGCACCCATTCCTGCCTGGAGCAGGGGGTCAGACCTGATGATCTGTTTAGGTCCCTAAGTACTATGATACTATGAACTAGCTCTCTGTTCAATTCCCAAGCTCTCTGATTGTTTCCCCCAGCTCTTCCCGCTCTTCCTGCTGAAACTACAGTGGCAGCCTGCTGAAACACAGTGCGCAGATCTGGGGGCCTGTGCCCCCTCGGTAAAAGCTGGGGAAATTATCAGAGAGCTGGGGAATCAAACTGGAAGCTGGGGGAATGTTCAGGTCCCTGAATGTTCCCCCAGTTCCCTGTTGGATTCCCAGGTCCCTGATCTTTCCCCCAGCTCTCCCCGGGGGGCGCAGACCCTGGATGATGCAGGATGACAGCAGGCTGCCACTGTCTGCTGAAACCTTGGATGTAGATCTGGGGGCCTACACCCCCCAGGAGGGCTACGGAGCTGTGCCAGACCCCTCTCAGGGGGTGCAGACCCCTGGATCTGTGCGTGGGATGACAGCAAGCTGCTAATGCCAGCTGGGGCCTGAGCCAGCACTGGGTTCTTCCCAGGGCAGCTCATGCTAAGTGCCAGGCAGTCTGCCCAGCACTTGGAGTGGGCTGAGCTAGGAAGAACCCAGTGCTGGTGCTGGTCCCAGCCGACAGCAGCAGCATGTTGTCTTCCTGTGTGAAGATCCAGGGGTCTGTACCCCCTGGGAACAATCTGGCGCAGCCCTGCAGGCCTCCTGTGGAGTACAAGGCTCCCAGATCTGCATGTGGGATGACAGCATGCTGGTGCTGCTAGCAAGTGATAAGAGTTTTGCTTTGAACAGTTTGAGGTGCAGTTTCCCCAAAACCCTTGCACCCATCTCCTTGAAACTTGGCAGACTTCATGCCCTCAGAAGAGGCTACCATCCCTGCAATTTTCATCTGAATCAGGCAAGATGTGACAAAGTTATAAGGCATTTCCATAATTCCCCATTATAGCCTGTGGGCGAAATGTCAAAATGCGTTGAAACAGCTAAACAGTTTTAACAAAACAAAATGGAACAGTGTTTTGAAACAAAATGAAATGACGAAGCAAAACACCATCCCTTTGAAATGATGAAATGGAAGTCGAAATGAAATGGTGCTGTTTCGCACAGCCCTACAATTTACAGTGCTGTTGGATAGTCCCATCAGGCACAGGTACTATCCAGTGGTGAAGTAAATTACTGCACTTAAACGCATGTGTAGACAATGATGTTGGGATTAGTTTACTCTGGCTCAAATTGAACTGGAGTTTATTCAGTTGCAGTAACTGCACATGTAGATGTGCCCTCTGGGTGTGTCCAGATGAGCACAGCCATGCAGTATGTAGTGCTGCAAATACATCTGCAGCACCACATACAGCGAAGTCAGGTGTTCTCTGAGCTTCAAGGGCATGCTGCCCATGCATGCACTACTCATTTTTGTTTTTTGTTTTTTTTTTCCCATGGGTTTTTTGATTCCCAGGGTTAAAAAAAAAACAACAACAAAAAACTGGGGAAAAAAAGGGAGTAGTGCGCACACAGGCAGATCATGCCGCTGTAAAGTGGAGCTGGGCTGCCTAAAGCTGTGCTGCGGCTGCCAGCTAAGCTTCACCCAGCAGGATCACCACTGCTGCAACCCCAGGAGGCCTGCAGAACCCCAGGTAAGGCTGCTGGGGCCAGCACGGTGCTGGCCTCAGCCTCCCCTACTGCCCCCCGGCTAACTTGCCACACGTCACTTGAGGGGTAACGTGCCACCCTTCACTCTGAGGCTCTGACAAGCTACCATCTAGCACTGAAGTTCTTGACAAGCAACAGATTGACTGAATAGCAAAGAATCAAGCATGCAGCTATTAATATTCCCTAGCATTTAACATGTCTAACATTCATGGATTCTGCAAAGAAATTGGTAGAACTTTTAAGTGATTGTGATTATATTAATCATAAAAGACCTGGGCTTGGACTAAGCTCGGCAGACTTTTAAAATGATTTTACAGGCTGATCTATATTTAAACATTGGCTCTCAGTTGTCCTGTACCAGCATAATTCAAACTGTGACTCTAAAGTCTCATTGTCTATTAGGACAATTGTGTAATGAGCAATCTGGGGGAATCACATGATGGTGACACTATGCTACCACTCAACCAGTAACAGCACCATTGTCAGCTACATCCTACTGAGATCTGGAAATGCTAGCAATGTAGGCATTGCCTTAGGCATTCTTCTTAGGCCTTGCCAGCAATTTATACTATCTCACATCATTTAGTGCAAAGGGTAGTTTTGCCATATCCGTAGTCTCTCATTCAGGCATCCTGCTAATGGAAAAGAAAAACTTGGATGATACAGGTTCCCTTGCGAGTTGCACAATAAGTAGGACTCATGATTGTTATAAGAAGTTTTCAGGTAGCTTAAGAAGGCTGTGGTCCCTCACCTGGAAAGAAAAGTATCACTAACGTGCATCTCTGGATTGGCATTGTGAGCAGACAAATGAAAACATGCAGAGTAAAGCTGGTTAATAATTTTCTGATGGAACTTTACTTTTTTTTAAACACAAAATTGGATTCTTGACAAAACATTTTTTCAGAAATGTTTCTTTGAACATTTTTTATTTTTTTTTTTCGTCCAAGATCCAATTATCCTCAAGTTGAAACTCGTAAGCCAAACCCCGCCCCCCGCAAGCCAAAAAAAAGATTTTTTGAGGTTTCGAACCCAAGTTTTTTGGGTTTTCCTATTTTTTGCACAGCTCTAATATTAAGATTGTGTTCCATTCCAGAGGTTAGGTTCCTTTCTGCCTGTGGCGCTGAAATCACCTCGAAGAATAAGTCTGGTCTCCCTCCAGAGATGGAGATGTACACATATAACATCAACCCAGTTCACAGATAGCTGGTTCAAAAGAGTGCTTGATTTTCCAGATATAATTTTGAACTATTCCAGGCAGCTTTAAACCAGTTTAACAGTCTTGTGCTTCTGTCCACTTCAAGTTTAAACTACATTTAAACTGGTCTGTATAAATAAGAGTGGGCACATCTACACATCATCTTGTCACTGTAGTGACACAGTACATTGCTGTACAACATGCTATGGCAATGTAACTATCAGGTGAATCTACACGTGACTGGTAGCTACTTTGCTGTAGCAGCACGCTCCCATTTTAGCATGCCACTACTGCAAGGTAGCGGCTAAAACTAACAGTACACCATGCACATGGTGCAGTATGGGAAGTTGTGAGCAGTGGGGTACCCCAGTGGCAAGATGTGAGCAATGGTGTGACGGCAGCCCATCGCCGTCAAGGATGCAGGTGGAGGACAGACAGGATTGGGGGGCAGCAACACCCCTTCAAGAAAATCCAGGGCCGAGATACTTACCTTCAGGAGCGGCAGTGTTGTCGGAGCCGGGATCGTGGCAGCAGCCACAGACGCCGTTACAGCTGCGCGAGCCTGCGCTACGCTGGCTGTTTAAACAGCTGTTCCCGATAAGGGGAAGAGCGGAGCCAATTGCGGCAGCCTCAGCGGCTGCCGTGGGGAGTTTAAAAACCCCAGCAAACCCCGCGGGAGGGGGGAAGCCAGAGGAGGGGAGAGGAGGCGTGCAGCATGTCGCTGCCGCTGTGGCTTCTCCAGAGCCAGAGCCTCAGGCAGGCAACTGGGCATCAGCCCAGCAGCTGAGGCAAGAGCCGGAAACCCCGGTGGGGGCAGGAGGAGTGATCCCCAGGGGTTGCCGGGACCAGAGCAGCGACTTGGGAAGTCCCCCCATTCCCGAGGAGTATTATTTCTGAGAACAGGGGAGAGAAGAAAAATGCCCTGAGCTAGTGGCCGGGTCAGGCGGAGGCTAAGCCAGGCTGCCTGAAGACGACCGTTGGTCTCGGGAAGGCCTGTCAGTAAGAAGGGCTGCAAGTGAAGGTGGACGACCATCCCATTGACAGGTGACCGGTTGGTGAGTGGACGGGGTGTAGGGGTGGCGGAGCCCTGTGGAACATCTGAGGACCCAACCGTGAGTACCCCCCCCCCACGTCAGGCAAGCCCCTCTGGCAGAAGATCTCCACTGAACCCCTCCTTCGAATCACTTATAACATCCAAGTTGTGGCAGGCGGGACGAGGGGGAGGGGCTACTGGACGAAGGGTGGTACCGGATGTGAGGCCCACCGACGTCACAGTGGTGCATTGGCCGGGAAGCTTGGCGACAGCGTCAAGGCCCATGGGGCAGAGCCCCACCCGGGAATAAAAAAACAAGATGCAGCCATCAGGGTTGTCCCAGGTGGACCTGTTGACTCAAGCGGTTCAGGCTATGGGGCAGTTGTTGGCGGTCCAGCAGTTACAGGGAGCGAATCAGCAACAGTGGATACAGCACTGTGCGGCCCTCTTCAGGATGCCCCGTATGACTAAGGACGATGACCCTGAGGCCTATATCGAGGCCTCTGAGCGGACGGCCATTCAAACGGGGTTGGACCAAAGCCAATGGGGCCACCAGCTGGGCACCTTAGTAATTGATGAAGCCCAAGCAGCATACAGGGCACTGTCCAGAGAGGAGGCCCAGGATTATGAGGCCGTCAAAGCCGCTATTTTGTATCGGCTGGAGATCTCCCCCGAAAGTTACCGGCAGGCATTCAGGACACACAAACCGAGGGAGAGTAAATGACCCCGGGGCCTACTGCAAACTCTTCGGGATGCCCTGCAAAAATGGTTGCCGGTAGGCAAATTCGATCGTGCGGGGGTGTTGGATCAGATATTACTGGAACAGTTCCTCTGTGACTTAGAGGAAGACACCCAGAGGTGGGTGTGGAGGCATCAACCGCGGTCCACTGAGGAGGCCTTGCGCCTAGCAGAGGCCTTTTTGAACTCGGAGAAGGAGAAAGGGAGTGGATGAGGCTTCTGGGTCTCGAAAGAAGGCTTGGGGGGTGAGGCAGAAAGCCGGGCAGCCCCTAGGAAGACTGCCCCGAAGGGGGTAGTTTGTTATAAATGTGGACGCATGGGACACATCTCCCGGGACTGTGGAATGGGGCTGAGCGAGCTAAGTCATGGTCCTGTAGCGTTCCTGCCGACAAAAGAGAAGGTCAGGGAGAAGAGCACGGGGGAACCCATGGATTGTAGTGTGGGGTTCACCAACCCAGAAGAAGGGTGGAACCATCCCATGGTCACAGCCTGGGTAGGCGGTCAAGCAGTGCGAGCAATGTTAGACACAGGATGCTCTCCGTCCCTGCTTCGGGCAGACCTAGCCCCGTTGGGGAAAAAAAGAGAGGCAGGGATCATCAATATGACCTGCATTTTAGGCGGGGAAATGCAACTCCACTGCTGTTACGTACCTGTTAGGGTGATGGAGTTCCAAGGTGAATTAAAGTGGGCTTGGCTCCTGCCCTAGCCTGTGAGATGATCCTGGGCCGCGAATGGGAACCCTTCTACAGGGTGTTAGAATGGGTGCAAGCCACGGAGAAGGAGAGGAGGCGAATTAAAAGAATGGACGGATGGGCGGCAGAAAACTCGGAGCCTTCCCATCAGGAAGGCGGGGAAGGAATTAGTGTGGAATCCCTGGTGAGCGTGGCACAATTCTGACAAGCTCAATGGGAGGACCAGGAGCTCCAGCGGCTGAGGACCAGTGACTCCGGAGAGGGAACGTTTCGGAGACAGGAGGCCTTCGAGGTAATAGGCGGGTTGTTATATCGGGTACAGCGGGAAGAGGGAGGCGAATTGAAAGGGAGGCAATTGGTGGTCCCATCTCCCCTATGACACCTTGTTTGGAGGCTGGCCCATGCCTCGCCGCTAGGGGGTCACCTGGGGTGCACCAAAACCCGGGCTAGATTGGCCCAAGAGTTTTTTTGGCCACACCTACGCGAGGATGTGGATCGGTGGGGAGCCGCATGCCCGGAACGTCAGAAGGCTTAGGAGTGGGGGCCGCCTAAGGCACCCCTGAGACCCATGCTGATAACTGAGACACCGTTTTCCAGGGTCGCCTTGGACGTAATAGGTCCTCTTCTGAAGTCGCACAATGGCTATCAGTACATATTGGTCCTGGTGGATTACGCCACCCGATTCCCGGAAGCGGTCCCGCTGCACTCCATTACAGCCCCAAAAGTAGCTGAGGAGCTTCTTAAATGGATAGCATGGGTGGGCATTCCACAAGAAATACTGACTGATCAAGGAACTAACTTTATGTCAGGGGTGATGAAAGCCCTTTGCAAGACCCTGGGCATCACGCAACTAAGAACATCGGTCTACCATCCCCAGACCAATGGCCTGGTGGAAAGGCTAAATGGTACCATCAAACAGTTGCTGAGGCATTGTGCACAGGAAGATCCCTGACGGTGGGATACCCTGCTGACACCTCTACTGTTCGCCCTGCGGGACGCTCCCCAGGAATCAACCCACTATTCGCCATTCCAATTAGTGTATGGCCACAGCCCTAGAAGCTTGCTGCAGGTGGTCCGTGAAGAGTGGGAACGACCGATGGGGTTGAGGGTCTCTGCAAAAGAGTACCGCCGGGACCTGCAGGATCGTATTCAGAAGACCCAATGGATCGCACGACATAACATGAGGGAGGCCCAAGAATGGCAGGAGACCCACTACAACAGGAGGGTGAGGCCCCGCACCTTTCAACCCGGAGACCAAGTCTTGGTCTCGTTACTGGCCACTTCCAGTAAGCAGTTTGCGATGTGACAAGGGCCCTTCACCGTCATTAGGCAAGTGGGGCCAGTGGACTACGAGGTCCGTAAACCGGGTCACCACCGAGAGCAGCAGGTCTACCATGTAAATCGGTTAAAGGAGTGGAAGACCCCTCAAGCATGGATGGCCCAAGAGAAGGCAGGTGAGGGGGATCTAGGACCCCTTTGCCCAGGGTTAGGACGTACCATCTCGGAGGAGGCCATCCACTTGAGTGACGAATTAGATAATCGCCAGTGACAGGGACTATTAGCCTTAATCAAGGAGTTCCACAAGGTGTTCCAGGAGAACCCAGGGAGGACGGTGAATATCCAGCATGAAATAAGAACGCCACCCAGTACATTGGTAAGAGAGAGATGGAGACTGATACCCCAGCAATGGCAGCAGGAGGTACGGCGGGAAGTCTTAAAAATGCAAGAGCAGGGGATTATATGGCCCTCTCGTAGCCCCTGGTGTAGCCCCATTGTGCTGGTAGCCAAGCCCGATGGCTCCCTCAGGCTGTGCATAGATTTTAGGAAATTGAACACTTTGACAACATTCAACGCCTTCCCAATGCCCTACATGAGCCACCTCATCGAGACGATTGGAAGGCTCGGTACATATCCACCCTCGATCTGGCTAAGGGCTACTGGCAGATCCCATTGCGGCCCGCCGATTGCGCCAAGACAGCATTTGGAACTCCTTGGGGCCTGTTCGAATTTGTGAGAATGCCCTTTGGCCTTAACGGAGCGGCCGCCACCTTCCAAAGGTTAATGGAGACGCTACTAGCTCCCCATGCAGCTTATGCTGCAGCATACATAGACGACATCATTATATGCACCTCCAGCTGCGAGCAGCATCTCAAGGCACTGAAGGCAGTCCTAGGAGAACTCCAAATGGCGGCTTTAACAGCTAACCCTAAGAAGTGCAAGTTGGCAGAGAGGGAAACGGCCTATTTAGGGTTCCGGGAAGGACAGGGAACAATATGCCCCTTGTCCGAAAAAGTCAGAGCCATAAGGCAGTTTCCGGAGCCCCGGACTCATAAACAGTTATGTTCCTTCTTGGGGCTCATCAACTATTACCGCCGGTTTATACCGCACTTTGCGAGAATGGCGGTACCCCTTACAGACGCATTGGCCGGAGTCTCCTCGGCACGATTAATATGGAACCGAGGAATGAGAGACAGCTTCCACCGCCTGAAGGAGGCAATGTGCCAAGATGTCATAATGCATACCCCAGATTTTAACACTCCCTTTATCTTGCAGACGGACGCCTCGGGACGGGCGTTGGGAGCCGTGTTGTTACAGAATGGGAAGAAAGGCAAACGCCCAATTGCTTTTGCGAGTCGAAAGCTTAGTCACACCGAGACAAGGTATGCTACCGTAGAAAGGGAGTGCCTGGCCATACGATGGGCCATAGAGTATTTCCAGTACTATCACCTGGGGAGGGAATTTCTGGTGATAACCGATCGTGCTCCTTTACAGTGGCTAACGAGGAAGCAAAGTACAAATGCCAGAATTACCTGCTGGGCATTGGTGTTGCAACCTTTTAAGTTCACCGTGGTACACCGTCCGGGCACGAATAATTTTGTTGCCAATTTCCTATCCAGATGGGAAGACCTGGACCAGTTCGGAGAACCGGACCACTTCCATGGCGCAGAGAACCTAGGCAGAAGGGGGGCACGACACACTACACAGACGCCACAAGGCGACTTGAAGTGGGAGGTCTGTGATGGCGGCCCATCGCCGTCAAGGACGCAGGTGGAGGACAGACAGGATTGGGGGGCAGCAACACCCCTTCAAGAAAATCCAGGGCCGAGATACTTACCTTCGGGAGCGGCGGCGGCGGAGCCAGGATCGTGGCAGCAGCCGCAGCCGCCATTACAGCCGTGTGAGCCGGCGCTACGCTGGCTGTTTAAACAGCTGTTCCTGATAAGGGGAAGAGCGGAGCCAATCATGGCAGCCGCAGCGGCTGCCATGGGGAGTTTAAAAACCCCAGCAAACCCCGCGGGAGGGGGGAAGCCAGAGGAGGGAAGAGGAGGCGTGCAGCATGTCACTGCCGCTGAGGCTTCTCCAGAGCCAGAGCCTCAGGCAGGCAACTGGGCATCAGCCCAGCAGCTGAGGCGAGAGCCGGAAACCCCGGTGGGGGCAGGAGGAGTGATCCCTAGGGGTTGCTGGGATCAGAGCAGCGACTCGGGAAGTCCCCCCATTCCCGAGGAGTATTATTTCTGAGAACAGGGGAGAGAAGAAAAGAAATGCCCTGAGCTAGCAGCCGGGTCAGGCGGAGGCTGAGCCAGGCTGCCTGAAGACGACCATTGGTCTTGGGAAGGCCTGTCAGTAAGAAGGGCTGCAAGTAGCGGCGGACGACCATCCCATTGACAGGTGACCGGTTGGTGAGTGGACGGGGTGTAGGGGTGGCGGAGCCCCGTGGAACATCTGAGGACCCAACCATGAGTACCCCCCCCCAACGTCGGGCAAGCCCCTCTGGCAGAAGATCTCCACTGAACCCCTCCTTCGAATCACTTATAACATCCAAGTCGTGGCAGGCGGGATGAGGGGGAGGGGCTACTGGATGAAGAGTGGTACCGGACGTGAGGCCTACTGACGTCACAAGTGGGGTACCCCAGGGCTTGGTCCTCAGGCCTGCACTGTTTAACATCTTCATCAGCGACTTGGACGAGGGGGTGGAAAGCACGCTGTCCAAGTTTGCTGATGACACTAAGATGTAGGGCAAGGTGGACACACTTGAAGGGAGAGAGAGGCTGCAACTAGATTTAGACAGACTACAGAAGTGGGCAGATGAGAATAGGATGGGGTTCAACGTAGACAAATGCAGGGTGCTGCACCTTGGGAGAAGGTATCCACAGCATACATACAGGCTGGGGAGTTCCCTTCTTGAAAGCACAGAGGTGGAAAGGGATCTTGGAGTCATTATTGATTCCAACATGAACATGAGCCACCAATGCCAGACCGCAGCCAGCAAGGCCAGCCATACCTTGCCATGCATCCAAAGGTGCATCTCAAGCCAGTCCAGAGAAGTGATGCTCCCCCTCTATGCGACTTTGGTCAGGCTGCAGTTGGAGTACTGCATCCAGTTCTGAGCGCCGCACTTCAAAAGGGATGTGGCCAGCCTGGAGAGGGTTCAAAGGAGGGTCACCCACTTGGTGAGATGGCAGCAGGACAGGCCCTACGAGGAGAGACTGAAGGACCTGCACCTGTTCAGCCTCAGTAAGAGGAGGCTGAGGGGTGACCTGGTGGCTACCTACAAGCTCAACAGGGGGGGATCAACAGCAAATAGGCAGAGCTCTTTTCTCCCCAGCACCACCTGGGGTGACAAGGAAGAATGGTAATAAGCTGATGGAGAATAGGTTTAGGTTGGAGATCAGAAGGCAATATTTTACAGTTAGGGTGGCCAAAATCTGGAACCAACTTCCCAGGGAAGTGGTCCTCACCCCTACCTTGGGCAAATTCAAGAGGAGGTTGGACAATCACCTGTCTGGGTTCTTGTGAACCCAGCATTCATTCCTGCCTGTCTTAGGGGGTCAGGCTAGATGATCTGTTCAGGTCCCTCCTGACCCTAGCTATTACAAAACTATAAGTTATTGCACTATACTTTAGGACTTCCAAAAGCAAGTAACAACATCTCCATAGGGTGACATGTAGATGTGCTCGAAGAATGTGTAGGTAGACAAGGTTCCTTGGGTGAATTTGTTATCTTTTATTAGACCAACCCAAATAGTTGGAGAATAGTTATTAAGAAAGCTTTCGGGTTCAAAAACCCTTCATCAGGCTAAGGAAACTTCAGCAGTTGGTGTGTGCTCTTCCTGGATGGAATGAAAAGTAAGGAAGCCAGAGGCTGGGCTGGGGAGTTAGTTGCCAGGAGTAGGTGGCATTTGATTGATTGCCATTGACCTGTCAGTAAATTTTCAGTGGATATACAGTAGAAGGAAGAATTTAAATTAGCTAATTCCTGTCTGGTGAAACTCAAATCAAGGTAAATAGCAAGGTGTTCTTGGTTTAGATGCAGAAGTTGGACTGATTTAAACAAAACAGAAGTACCTGAAAATTTACTAAAACAAGATAACACAATATTAGTTCTGTGAAAATGCACTTCACAGAACTTATACTGTAAGGGCACTTACACTGGGTGTGGTGCACATTTAATTATATTAGATATTAAACAGACTTTATTTAAATTGTTCCTATTTCAGTGTGCAAAGAAAACCTCTGATTCCTGGAGGCACTGCCAGATGAGAGTAGTTAACTTGTGAAAGTGGTGATAAGGCTAGAAAGGAAGGGTGTTCTTGCTGTAATACCTAGCATTTTAAATTTAGTTCAGCTACTTATTACTAGAAATATAATGTAGGATAATAGGATAGGAACTCCAGACAACATAGCATAGGAATAGCATAGGAACTCCAGACAACAAAAAAGGACAAATATAGGTAATGGAAGGATATAGTCTGGCAATTCATCCATGATGGATTTAGTGTAGCACAGGGACTTGAAGACTGAGAGAGAGGTAGCACTGTACTATCTGCCTTTCCTGTTCCTGGAACAGAGGGGGTGAAATATTCAGCTATTAAGAGCGAGTAGATGGATCAGTCCTGACCTACCCGTATCGTAGCTGCTGTGTTTTCAGAGCAGCCTAGGGAAACAGCAGGTGACAGCAGGGCAAAGAGCATCCCCTCAAGGCTGCAACTCATAATTTTAAGCATTTGGAGGGAATATTACCAAGGTTGGCATGTCTAAAATGTAACTTACCCTTCAAATTCTACTGGGCATATACAGACAGCACTAGGTAACATCAGACATAAGCACATATACAGAGATAGATATGCACACAGAGGGTAAAGCAAAAAATAAACTTTGGTTGCAAAATTTAACTGTCTAAAAACCCAGGTAATGCAATTGTCAGGTTAATGCAGGCAGTTCCACATGCCTGTTCAGGGTATGTATATGACAAAATAAATGGTTGTTTATGATGCTACTCCTTAGCCAAAGTAAGAAGACATAGTATGTACGGATGAAATTGGAAATAGTGCTAGGTGCCCTGTGGGGAACACAAGGATCCCACTAACTCCACAGGATGAGATCCCTGAACTGTAAGTGACATTGCAGAAAGGCAAGTAGCCTCCGATGGTTGCTATTTTTCAGGCAAGGCCCTAATTCCAGCCAACCAGCGTGTGTGAACTTGTGCAGAGGGGGAAACAGGCTGCACAGGCAAAGAACCCCTGAAACTGGCAAAGACTGTAAGTGGGGAATTGGGGGCTGAAATGTGAAAGATAATCTCTAGGGTAATATGTTAAGATTTCTTAGAGACTCCCATGCAAAAGTGTCCTCCCAGAGCAGTGGTTCCCAAGTTTTCGTACACTCAAGGCACACCCCTTCTCAGACTTAATGTACCTCTCCACAACTTTTGTAAATTAATGGCACTCCATTGCAAAAAACAATTTATTACCATGCTTACCTCCTTGCAGAGGGGCCAGACAGCAGGGGTTAGGGATTTTGGAGAGCCTGAGCCTGCCTTATCTAGTTATCTCCTTACGCTCCTCAGCAGCTTTCAAAGGATCCCATGGCACCTATTGTGCCCTGGCACCCTGGTTGAGAATCACTGTCCTAAAGCTTCAAGCAAAGCAAGGTGTAAAACAGCCCCAAATCTGCTGGTACTTGATATGTATAGCACCCAACATTCCAAATGCAGTTTGCAAAGGAAAAACTGCCTGTCCCTAGCTGATGATATCCCATTATAAAGATGGACTCTTACTTGGTAGACACCTATGGGACTGAACCATGGACCTTTCAGATCCAGAGGCATAACAACTATAGCTGGCACTACAGAGACAGGGCAATAACTTCTGTGAATCAGCATTTGGGGGGAGAGGGGGGAAGAGCAGGAGTTATTAATATATATTTCCCAGTGGGTTTCTTCAGTACCAGATCATGGATGGTCAATACTGACACCAGGACTCAGTGAATCAGACCCCAGATGAAACATGGGCTCTCACTCTGGGCAAGTCGTATCTGCCTCTGACACACATGTGAGGTGCTTGGCTTTAAATTCCCTATATGTTGGAATCCCCAGTTTAAACTTATCAGGCAAAGATTGACTGCAGTATTCTTTGCTTGCTGGTACTCACATTATTATTATTAGGCTATGAGACACACATCCTTTAAAGCAGTGCTTCTCAAACTATCTGATGTGGTGGACTGGCAATTTTTTTTTCCAATGGGGCAGGGACCGGTGCCTGGTTCAGCCGGTGGCAGCAACTGCGTGTAACAGTGCTACATAAATGCGTGACTGGCTGTTTCTTTCTTTCCTCACCTCGCATGACATGACGTCACCTGGAGTGTTGGAATGTATGAACTGTGGCGCTATGACATATCAATGTTATGCTTCTGCAAATATATTTCTTTCTTTCCTGGCAACTCGCTGCGGACTGGTGACCGATGGCTCGTAGACCAGCACTGCTCCGCGGACCACCACTTTGAGAAGCACTGCTTTAAAAGGACAGACAGAGGACAAGGCCAATTAGAGACTGATGTACAGCATTTATATCATTCTTTGTTTCTTCGGATGCCTCTACACATTGCCATATGTCAATGTTGCTACAGTGCTGTGCTTTAATATTTCTTTTGGAGGTACTAAAGCATGGCGTAGTATGGGTGGTTACTGTGCGCGCGCGCAGTGCACAATTAGATTTTACTGCTATGTTGCCGTAGTGGCGCGCTATACCAGGGGAGTATGCCACTGTGGCGGCATTGCTGCCAATCACATGTAGACCCACGTGATTACTACTTCACTATAGAACTCTGTATGGTGACATAGCACATCACACTGGCACTGTAGGGTGATGTGTAGACGTGCTTTCTGTGTATAACAATGGATAGCACAACTTCCAAAATTCAACTGTGGTATACAAACCACTACCATTATGTATATTAAGAAGGGATTAAATATAGCACATTGGGTTTTTATCTGTTTTCTTTCAATGCTGGTGTCATTTTGCTCCCTTCTTCCCCTCTCTTAAGGATTAATGGAATAACCTTTCTACTTTCACATGGAACAGAACAGTTTGTTTGAAATTAGCACTGTTCAGAGTTCCGCCTGACTCATTTTAATTTGATGGAAAAAATGGACAGTAGATGTCTGCAGGGGTTTTATTATTATTATTATTATTATTCTTTTCTAAGTATGGGGAGAGAATAGGTTTTAGGGCACTGTTCAAGTCAGTTCACAGAGCTTTCCTAACAAATGTGTGTCACTCACAAATGCAGCAGATGATGACTTCTTGATTTCAATTGCATTTTCAGAGGGCTAGTAAAATGACCTATGGCCTTATTACAGTCAGGTCTGGTGAGATGGGAAAGAGTAATTATAGTGTAATAAAGCACATGCAGACTCTATTTAAATGGCAGAATTTGCATTTAAATAGAAGTTTCTAAATGAAAACATGTAAGAACTTGATAGGTGCAATATTTGGTATACAGCTTAAGCCAGCAATCAGAAACTGCACTTATGGGTATGGCACATTGTTTCTTTTGTTGACAGGTGTGTGGCATATTGGTTCATGAAAAATTAAGACTCAGTTTCAAGGTACATAGCTTGCTAAAACGTGCGTGTCTGGGTACTTTGCAGTTTTTGACCCACTGCCTAGTTAGCATGCTAATATTTGTCTAGTACAGTGTTTCCTAACCAGAATGACACAGCACACTTGTGTGCCATCAGGCAAGTCCAGGTGTGCCACGGCATTTTGGCCTGGAGCCACATCCCTGTCTGGCTGGAGGCATGCCCCACCACCTGCTGCTGCTGCGGACAGCGACAGACAGGGAGCATGTCTCCAGCCCAAAATGCTGGCTAGCTGGTGCACACCACCCCTCCTCATCAGTGTCTGGATGGCTTCGTGCCAGCCCCCCCTTTGTTAGTGTTCAGCTGGCCACGCACCAGCCCCTTCCCCCACTCCATGTCTGGTGTGCCATGTTGTTTTTTTTATTTAGGTAAGCGTGTATAAAGGCAAAAAAATGTTGGGAAAAACTGGTCTAGCACCATATAGAAATCAAGAACAATGATTTTATTGATATGACACATTTGTATTTCACCATAGACTATGTGTTGGAACCAAAACGAAGGCATATTTTGATTTAGCAAAAATGGGCAACTTTGCAGTGAATGATAAAATGCATAAAACCTGTAATTTATGCAAGATTAGACCATCCTAACTTGTAAGAAAATGTTCATATCCCTTATTTTAAAAAAGTCAGTTTCCCACACTGAAAACTAAAACCAAAATTGGAACAAACAGGATCAACTTGTCTAAGCAGTTTGGCATGGTTTTAAATCCACTTGTGTATCCTGAATGAGAGAGAACTGCTGAAATATTATGGTATTCATAATTAAGCTTGGAGAAGAATATGAAAAGGGAACACAGTGCAAGTAGATAAGGACTCTTTTGAAAAGTAAAGGGTGGGAAAGTAAGCCATGAAAATGCAGCATTGAAAAGAATACCAGAGACCTTATTCTTCCTTCATTTCCACCAGCATTAGATAAATATGTGAAGCTGGTATAAGTGAAGGCAGTTAGGCCGAGAGACTCAGGGGGTAAAGAGTATTAGAAGAGAAAGATGCACTGTAATATATCCACTTTGGATACAGGCCATCCACTTGACCCAGGTGAGGATGATTTCTTGGCCCTAGTCCACAATACAGTCTTTTCTGTAGCTGGACATACCAGTTTTATATAGTTGTGACTGCACTGGTATAGGGGGAGAGGGGTGGAACCAACTGCATGTGCTTAACTTAAAGATGAAAACAAATTTGCAAATATGAACACGTTTTGAAAACACTGAAAACTACAAAAACAGAGTGAAAAAAAATGTACACGGTTCATCTAATACTAACCAAGCCAAAAATAGGGAAGCAAGTAATATGCTTAACAGGCAGGGTGCTTCTACATACGCATATTAATGTGACACAGCAAACTCGGGTGTTTATCACGCTGGAGTATATTGCTCCCACATGCCGTGTTCATACATGCAGCCAGGGATGCAGCACATTGAGCATGCTCAGAGTAGCTCTGGCTGGCAGGGGATCCGGCAGGACCGCCTGCCAGCCCAGGGCTGCTGTAATCTAGCTCAACATGATGTGGAGGGGCTGGCTGGGTCATGAAGGTGCTCCAGTGCAGGGCTAGCCAGCAGGCAACCCCTGCACTGAAGCACCCTCATGTGCCAGCTAGCCAGGTTAGCATCTACATGTGTGCTGCTGTGCAAAAAAAATATCTGCAGCGGGGCAGGACCTGTTTACTGTGGAGTAGACTAATTAGCTCTGCAGTAAGTATGACTCATAGGGTAGGGACAGACATTACACTTAAACCAGGTTAAGTGATCAGAAACTAGTTTAAACCTGTAACAGAACAGATATTCAGTGCACATAAACCAGTTTGAAAATGGCTGAAACCGGTTTGATATAAACCTGGTTCAATGTAGTATCAGACTTAACTGATTTGGTTCAAACCAGTTTATGCAGTGTCTGTCCCAGACCCCCTGCTGGTTTCAGTTAAATCAGAGTCCACCAGCATCCTGTCATGCTCTCTAAGCTGGGCGGGGCTCTCTGCTCCACAGCAGGGCTGGCCCCTACCCTCTGCTCCCTGACTGGAGCTTGGCACAGACTTGCAGGCACAGCAGGGTCTGCTGGCTTCCCTGTACCCACCTTTCACCCCCACCACCTCCCCACCACTCGCTACTTAAGCAGAGATCCCTTCCTCCTCTCTGCCACATCATGGACCATAGCCAGCATGTGGTATGCTAGCTAATGCAGACAGGTGTCTGTGTCCCTCTCTCATTTCATTGGGATAGGCAGACAGAACAGTGACCACTCAGGGCTTTTGGAGTTAAATCAACAGGTAAGTTAGTAAGCTGTTTAAGAAGTTTGAAGTAATGTGGAGAGAGGCTATTATTTTGCTAATAGGATGATAAAGACTATCAGCCCCTCCCTCCCCCACCTCACAGCTGGCTTGCTCACCTGTCAATTTGCTGCAGACAGTATGATGAAGCAGGGAGGGAGATTGAAAAGCTCTGTATCATCAACAGATGCATGCAGTGCAAAACCCCCTCCCCCCTTGCCACACACTGCTAGCCTGGAGCACCCCCGCTGTTTGAGCAGCAAGTGAAAAGCCTGTGACCGTGCAGGCAGACCTCCATAATGAAAGAGACCTGCCAGGGCCTGGCCACACCCACCTCAGCTCAGCTGTTTGCAGAAGGGAAGGGAAGGCTGCTCTAGCACCCCCCCATCTTCTAGGTTGAGCCACTGCAGTCATGTGCCTGAATTTGCTCGGTCCAGAGAGAATGTCTGTCCAGTTTCAAACCAGTTCAGTCTAACCTGCAAAGACTGAACCAATTCAGGCTGTGGATTTTTGAATGTCTGTCCCTAGCCATATAGATGTGTCCGCAGAAAACAAACACAATGGCTTATGTTGCCAGTTGAAATATCCAGCGTATTTCTAGAGCTGCAAGATTATTGAGCAAGCTGGAGATGTGCCTTCCAGACAATTACAAATACCCTCTTTTAGTCGATTCCTTATCTGATCAAATATTCTAGCAAAATTCAAGCTGCCTGCCCAACAATTATATCAACAGTGATCAGTCAGTCTATTCCCTGAACAGTGCATTCTGTCAAATTGCATTACTTTGTTGTGCATCAAATCATATTAGGTGATGCTGTCCATCTTTGGCAGATAAATGAATGGAGGGATAACATAGCTTCATGTTATTTTTAGGATTTACAGATTTTTTTTAAGGAAATACAGCTACTATTAACTCTTAGTGCACAGAAACTGAAAATGTTTGTAGGTGCAAAAATGTTTATATATAATATAAATTATAAAATATAAGTGAGAGGAATTTTGCAGGCATCATCATATATTACACTTATAGAGTCGTATCCAAGAGGGGATACAAAGGGTAAAGGTGCACAAAAACGTTTTCACTTAGGGGAGTGTCAAATGCAAACCACAGTGATGGCAGATGGTATATTTTCCAGCTCCAGTTCATTGCTTAACAAGGGAAGAGCACTGGACCCACAGATTTACTAATTATAAGGCCAGAAGGGACCCAGTTTGATTTTCAGTACAACATGGCCATAGTACTTCCTTGAATTAATTTGTTTGAGTTAAAGCACATATTTTAAAAAACAAACAAACATTCCAACATGATTTGAAAAATATCCAGTGATAGAGTAACACAGATCTACCACAACATTTGGTAAAGTTGTTCCAGCGGTTACTCACTCTTAC
Source organism: Alligator mississippiensis (assembly GCF_030867095.1). NCBI lineage: Eukaryota > Metazoa > Chordata > Crocodylia > Alligatoridae > Alligator > Alligator mississippiensis. The sequence continues at coordinate 139,351,818 of NC_081825.1, read as the reverse complement.
TTTTAAAAACAAAAACAAAACCAAAAACCCACCACCTTATTTCTAGTCTGAGTTTGTCCACCTTAAGCTCCGAGCCATGAGTTACTTCTCTTTCCTATGCAGGAGCTTACAGACCAAGATCAAGTCACCCATTACCTTCTCTTTGAAAAGTAAAATGGCCTGAGATGCTGGGGTCTTTCATGATGTGGTAGTTTTTCCAATCCTGGGTTGTTTTTTTCTGTATCCTCTCCAATGGCATGCTGTGGGACTCAGAAATACTGCAAATATCCTGCAACATTTTCTGCAAAGACCTGGTGCATTCAGAAAGACAACTAGGTTCATGTAATGTGTCTTTTACATGGTGCATGGTATATGTACAGTGTGCCTCATTACCCCTGGGCAGGAGAAAGCAACTGTCTTTATCTACTGATCTTTCACTTACTCTGTCTGCATTCAGGATCTGATTTCAGATGTGCATCCCAAATGAGAAAAAATAAATAAGTAGCAGATGCACAACTCCTTTATGAGATGCATAATTAATGGAGTGAGAGAATACATGGTATTGAGACAGACAGGGCGCATCAGCCACTAGATATTTGGAAGTGTTTTTTAGTGACAAAAAGATGGTAGCATGCTAATTTTCACAATCTCGGTGTCAGTCTGCAAAAATATAAATCTTTGTAATAATTATTTTATAACATAGCTGGTGGCTTAGTAATTGCTCATACATAGCAAAGAGAGAGAGAGAGAGAGAGAGAGCACGCGCGCATCATATTTTACCTATCATAAGGTCATTATTTTTCCTAAAATTATGAGGAATGGAAAGCAAATCTAGCAAAATGATTAGGAATTGCTCTTGTGGGAAGTTGTTATATAATTTCTAATGGTGTAACACCATGTTAATTACTTCTATTTAGTAGCAAGAAGGACCTGTTTACCTATTATCTTGAGAAAATAAAACACCAAATAATTCCTCCCCATCCCCAGTGTGCACGTGTGTGTGCATGCATGTGTATGCATGCACACCCTCCCACATTTGTAAGGGCATTATATGGTAAAAACAACACATTTAACTTTTAACTCTATTGATGCTATCAGCAGCTTTCCCATGCGCTGGTAGATTTGTTTTCCTAAACTTCATATTGAGTATTTCTTCCAGTCTGATAGCTCATTCCTAGTCTGAAAATGTTTTCTTTGACAAGATTTGGATCCCTCCAAGAGATTAGAGTGATTTAAGTTAAAAGAGAGGCTTGTGCTTTACTTCCCTTCAGATACAGAGATGCAAATGCAAAGGGGCTTTAAAGGTCTTTGTCCAAATCAGCTTTTTTCCTTCCACCTGTTCTAGGAGAATCAGTCATGTCTTTGCAAATCCCACTTCCATTAACCTTTCGAGTACTGCTGACATTCTTGTACAGTAGGTCTCCAGCACCATATGTTAAGAACTGGCTGACATATCCTTTAAAAGTCTCTCTTGCTATATCCTGACTATTTCACTTAGTTCGCAGGTCAGGTGATTGAGAATATTAAACTGAAGGCCAATTTAGATTTTTAAATTAATTCCCAGACTGAAATGATTGCTTTCTTTCCTGCTAACCCTGTTCAGTTCTCAATGGCTAAAGGTTAAGGAGTGAAAGTAATTTTTGTAAAGGTAATAATAATGTAAAATTGAAGTAAGATCTGGAAAATTACCCATATTAAGTATGTATAGGAACAGAGGATGAAAGAGAAGGATAAGGCTTTACCTTTCTTGTTTATGTAAAAGCTGAAGAAATGACAAAGAGTAATTTGTCAGGGGAGTATTGCCAGGCTACAACTATTATTTATGGTAGTACCCACACTTAAGGGCCATACTTAGCCACCCATACATCATCATCTAAAGAAAAGTCCTCTGCAAGTCTGTAGTTATGTTGTATTTGCTCAAGTCCAGCCATAAATGAGAACAACTCAAGCCACTGGCATGAATAAGAATGCTGCTACACTGCCCAGCACTGAATATATTTTGAGCATAAAGTAAAACTAATAATTAGTTGCCATCCACAGATTCAAACAAACAAAATTTGGCTTAGATTGCCACGTACACATTCAACTCATGCACTCAAATCTCTCTCAAGTTACATCTATATTGCAGTCACACCAATGAAAGCAGTTTAGTGTAGACATATCCAAGATAGTTGAAAAGTAGCCAGCTTGGGTATCAGTAGCAGTCTAGCAATGCAGAGTTTAGCCCAGACTTCAAACCTGACCCCAAAGCAAATAGAGCCGATACATGAGCAGGACTAATATTCAGTAACTCCCGTTACGTAAGGACATAAGTGTGAGGTAGTATGCCTGACCATAGTTTTACAAAGGTATATCTTATCTGTCTCCTTTGAAATTAAGTTACAATCAATAATATGGTTATTTATTTCTCCGATTTATTTTAGAGGTGATCCCAACTCTCACCTGCCACATCTTGATGGAAATATATTTTTCTTCTTTTATTGGGAGGGATGGACTTAAACACCACTAGATTTTTAACTGGAATATGTTGATTTATTTTCCAACATGGAATTCTTGGAACCTTCTTCAAAAGACTGCAAATACTACCTGATCTATTATAACCCCCCCCTCCCCCCAGTGATCAATTATTTGTTCTGTTAATTGTCTTTTAATAATTGTAATTAAACAACATAAAGTATCATGTCTTAAATGGTTCGGACTTTTCTTTTCCACTTCTTTCCAGATTGTACTCACCTGAGTCCAGAGAAACTATGTCCCATATAGAAAGAAACCAGAATCAACATCCCAACAACAGGAAAAAAAAGAATATGCTGTAACTTTGTATACCCTTCACTTAGACTTATTCATTGAGATGTGTATCCCTTTCTGATAACCGTTGGTCTCAGGATATCAAAATTCCCCTCTTTTTTTTTAAAAAATCAGTAGGTTTAATATATTCATTTCACTTCTTTGATTTTTTGCTTAATATAAAACTTAAGAGAAAGATTTTACTTGGATATGCCAGTCTCCTGTGTTTTCCTGTGTTTCTCCAAGTTTTTTCTTCTTTTCTGTCTGGCTTATATTGACAAGTCCTCAAAACGGAGTCAATCTCTGCTAGTAGAAATTCTTCTTAATCTTCATCCAACAGCTGTTCGACTCCCCATCGCTCTAGTTGTCACAATTCTTCACCGCTTCCCCACTCTCTGCCACATCGCTCACCTCTCTTTCATCTGGGTCTCTCTCCGTCCCTGCCCCTCTCTCTGGCCATCTTAACTTTACAGAGCAGTATCTCCGGAAGCGTGGCTCTTGGCAAGATCTCTTTTCTTTCACTGGCTCCTGCTTGCTCCCAGTCAGTATCAGGATCTTCTTCTCAATAAGTCTCACTGGATATCATTGGGACTTATGTTCCTAACTCACTTATGTTCAGATTTTAGGAAGTCAGGTGTCTTACTGCTTGTGAAAATCCTACTTAGTGTTTTTATAGTACTGAGATGTTGATGGTCAGACAGAACAATGAGAGCTGAAGTTCTGAACCAGAGTCACACAGCCAGGGGAGAAGCCAGGACCAGAAAGCCTGGATTCAAGAGCAGAATGCCAAGGAGCCAGGCAGTGAGCTCTCTGAGCCCACGGACCATTGCCCCAGAGGAGGTTTAGAAAAGGCCTGATAAACCTTGGGTAAAAAAGCTGCGGACAGGCATTGCACAGACTTTCTAACAGGAGTCTTCTATACCAACCCCAGATAGCTCCTGGGACATTATACAGGTTCAACCCCAGCAGCAGCATAAGGAAAATCAGACACTAGCCAGTGGGAAGGGGAAGGGAACAGAGGACTTCCAGGAGCCTTGTGCTCGATTAGCCACAAATGTTCAAAGTGCCTCTTTCCAGCAGTAGGGGATAAGGGCATTCCCATTTAATGAACTCGTTGCTAGTTTGGTCATAGCAGAGTCAGCCACATAAGTCAAGGGACACAACACAAACCACGGGATCGTAGCACGTAGATCATGCCTGACTAATCTAGTCTCTTTTTATGACCAGGTTACAAAACACCTGGACGCAGGAGTAGGGGTTGATGTCGTATACTTAGACTTCAGGAAGGCCTTCGATATGGTATCCTACCCCATACTGGTAAACAAGTTAAGAGGCTGTGACTTGGATGACTACACAGTCCGGTGGGTGGTGAATTGGCTAGAGGGTCACACCCAGAGAGTCGTAGTGGATGGGTCAGTATCGACCTGCAAGGGTGTGGGCAGTGGGGTCCCGCAGGGCTCGGTCCTTGGACCTATACTCTTCAATATCTTCATCAGCGACTTGGACGAGGAAGTGAAGTGTACTCTGTCCAAGTTTGCGGATGACACAAAACTGTGGGGAGAAGTGGACCCGCAGGAGGGCAGGGAACAACTACAAGCAGACCTGGACAGGTTGGACAAATGGGCAGAAAACAACAGAATGCAATTCAACAAGGAGAAATGAAAGGTGCTGCACCTAGGGAGGAAAAATGTCCAGCATACCTACTGCCTAGGGAATGACCTGCTGGGTGGAACAGAAGCAGAAAGGGATCTTGGAGTCCTAGTGGACTCCAAGATGAACATGAGTCGGCAGTGTGACGAAGCCATCAGAAAAGCTAATGGCACTTTATCGTGCATCAGCAGATGCATGATGAATAGATCCAAGGAGGTGATACTTCCCCTCTATCGGGCACTGGCCAGACCGCAGTTGGAATACTGCGTGCAGTTTTGGGCACCGCACTTCAAGAGGGATGTGGATAACCTGGAGAGGGTCCAGAGAAGGGCCACTCGTATGGTTAAGGGCTTGCAGGCCAAGCCCTATGAGGAGAGACTGGGGCACCTGGACCTCTTCAGCCTCCACAAGAGAAGGTTAAGAGGCAACCTTGTGGCTGCCTATAAGTTCATCACGGGGGCACAGAAGGGAATTGGTGAGGTTTTATTCACCAAGGCACCCCTGGGGTTACAAGAAATAATGGCCACAAGCTAGCAGAGAGCAGATTTAGACTAGACATTAGGAAGAACTTCTTCACAGTTCGAGTGGCCAAGGTCTGGAATGGGCTCCCAAGGGAGGTGGTGCTCTCCCCCACCCTGGGGGTCTTCAAGAGGAGGTTAGATAAGCATCTAGCTGGGGTCATCTGAACCCAGCACTCTCCTGCCTATGCAGGGGGTTGGACTCGATGATCTATTGAGGTCCCTTCCGACCCTAGCATCTATGAACCTAGATGTGGCACTGATTCATGGAAGCCCAGAAGTTTCACTGCTCTCGATTAAACTCATCTGACAGAGGCATCTTTGGCTCACAGATTAATAGATGTGGGCATGTGAAAGTAGTGTACTAAGCCTGTAGGGCAGTGGTGGCCAGCCTGCAGTACACATGCCACAAGCGTGTGACAGACTGGGGAGAAGACAGGTAGCAGAATGGCAGATAAGGCAGGGAGCAGAAAACAGAGCAGCAGGTTCGGGAGGGAATATAGAGCAGGAAGTAGAAAGTAAAGCAGCAGAACAGGGAGGGAGCACAGGACAAAGTAAAAAGCAGGGCAGCTGATCAGGCAGGGGAAGGTGATCAGAGAAGCACTCAGGGAAGGTATGGGGCTAATTTGGGGCATGCCTGCCAAAAAAAAAATTGGACTCCAGTGCTCTAGGGCAATGTTTAGGTCCTGTATTAGCTGCCTAAGCACAAAGGCTGCCTATAGACATGCTCTGATGCATTCTAATTAGAGACCTCTAGCATCACCTTAGTGTCATGTGTATTAACGCCCCCCCCCCCCCGGTGTTTCAAAATGGCCACGGGGGCACTTTAACTAAACCTTGTCAAATGAGCTTTAGTTAAATCACCCTCACAGCCAGTTTGAGATGCAGGGTGGGAGGTGGGTACATGTGATGTTGAGCCATTTTAATTAGAGCGGCTGCCTGGGAACCACTCTAATTAAAATGCCCTCACCACCGAGCACCTGTATAGGCAGCCATAGGTTGTACAATCACGCTGTTAGGTCACTCACTGAAGCTGTGTCCAGGGTACAACTAATCTTGACAGGAGCCCAAGCAACGTTGGGTCAGACTGTTCAAATGGTTATTGTAACAGGAGGGTGGTCAGGGTCACCGTGCTCTCCCCTGCCGCCTCCTTTACCTTGTCAAGTTGCTGATTAGCACCCTCCAATTCTCGCCTGCCACGACTTTGATCTTATATATTTTATAGGGAGGCTGCCCTTCGTCTGCTTGTCCACGGTTCTCCTGCTATCTCTAGTTCCTCTCCGGTATTGAGTATCCTGTACACTCCTGCCTTATGGGCTATGCGTGGCTCCAACCATCCCTGTACCACGCCCCAAGCCTCACAGATGTGCCTGACATTGTTAGGTCTGTCTCTCACTGTGCCCTCTCTAGTGCTTGGGCTCTCCACAGTCCCGTCTCTCTCTCTCTCTGCGCCCTCTCTCAGGGGCCCTCTCAGTAATGCCGCCCTCTCTCAGGGCTCACCATGCCAGCACTGGGGCTTCTCAGCAATGCCCCCTTCTCTGGGGCTTCTCAGCTGCCCCTCTCTGGGGCTGGGGTCTGTGTACCCCGAATGGTGTGCCCTTGGTGGTGCTGCGGTTCCCACACTGCTGTGGGCCCCTGTGAGGCCTCCTCCAACCCCTAATAGCCTCACCCAAACCACCAGTTATAAATAGCAACACAAACAAGACCCTGGGCTATAACACAAACAGAAGCTGCCCGGCTATAATCACGCTCAAGCCTACCTCGGTTTCTTCATTCTGCATCAGTCAAACGTTGCTCTTGCCTCCGACTTCTCCTTTCTTCCGTGACCGAGAGCTCCTTCCTCCTTGGCTGCTGGTAGGGAACTGCCTCCTGGCCTCCTGCCTGTGATTTATATAGGAGCCAGGCCCTGTCCCTTCTTGTCAGCTGTCTAGGCAGGTGTGAGTCATTAGTTCCCCCTAGTTGCCTCAGCAACCAGCACCTGAGGGGTTATCTCAGCTCTCCAAGTAGCATGCACCTTAGTGCCCTGCTACAGTTATGATACTAGGATACAGGCAATCCTGCATACTGATGAGAGCCGAGGTGTGGAACTGGAGTCACACAGCCAGGAGACAACCCAAGCACTCCGATTCAAGTATGCTGAACCCCACTCAGGCTGAAATAAGCACTCTGTTGCCCCACTCAGTCAATCAGGAGGCATACAGGCTGATGGACCCTTGCCGGCCAATCATCTCTGCTTCCAGCAGTCCCTTCAGTTTCTGATAAAGCAAGCTGCTGCTTATGAAAGCTTATGCATCTCATTTGGTTAGTCTAAGGTGCAAATCTAACCTGCTTTCTGCCTAACTTCAGACTAGCACAGCTAACTACCTCTCCCCCTTTGTGAAAGGAAAGCACAATTTATTACACTCTAAATATGAGCAGGAGCAAAAGCTGTTTTCATAGCCTCTGTTTCCAGTGGCATTTACCTTAAGAAACCTGTCCTGTAGAAAGACACACTCAGGAACTAGATTATTGTTGTAAATGACACTAGAAGACAGCACCTTTCTGTATTGTCTCTTGGCATTTGCAAGTTGTTTTTTGCACCTGTATGGCCAGCATTGGAAATAATGCCAATTAAACTAAATTAAATCAGGATCAGTCTAGTGGATTTGATTTAGAATTGTAGTTTCTGAACGGCAATGGCATCTCTAGGAAGGTGATTTTTATTTGCTCATGTCTTGAAGGGCTTATTTTGATCTATGATTTGTAACCTCACTAGAAGCATAGTGGGAAATAATGGGTCAGACATCATGCTGAAGGTAAATGTAAATATTATGTATGTTCTTCTTCCAAGTACCATTGGATTCCTGAGTCTAGTGTGGCACACAGTAATAGTATTACCATGAGTTCATAATCCTCATTTATGCCTGCATAAGTAATCAAGCTTTATGATTTTTACCTTTATTCTCCTCTTCCCACCCAAATATTTCTATTGCAGTTGCAAGAAAAAAAACTGAACTCAAAATACAATATAAAGGATACCAAGAAAAACAAATACGAGGAAAGTTGGTCAAATAGGTCAAAACAGTGTACAAAAGGCTGCAAATTACAATTGTAAAACACACATTGAAGGTTAACGTAAAATGGTTTGAAAGGCAGTAAATTCCTGCTCCCAGGGTTATTTCTGTTTTTCTTTTCCTTTTTTCCAGTGACTGTCTAATATAAAATGCATGAACACTATTGAAAGCAGGGACCAGAACCCAGGACTCTGGCTTATCAGGGGAGTGCTATAACTGCGAAGCTACTGAGGCGGGTTCCCTCTTCTTTTCTATCTGACCACATGAGTCTTGCATTGTTGTCTGCCTAGTGGCTCAGATAAGAGGAGAAATGGAAGGTGTTCCCCACCCTTCTTACTGTTTTATAGTCTGGTGATCAGAGCACTCATGGGAGTTGAGAGCTGTGGGCTTGAGACTCTTCAAGCATAGGAAAGCTTATAACGCAAGTCTCCCTTTCTGGGTGAGCACTCTAACCATTAAGCTATCACGGAATATATGGCCATGAGTACCAGCACAAATCAACTAGATGCCACTCTGGGTGCTGTGGACAAATGTTTAACGTTCTTCCCTGAGTTAGGTGCCTAAGACTGAAGGAACCAAAGGAGTTCAGGCACGATCTGGTGTTATGTATTTCCTATGGAGTAGTGGTACTTGCTCTAGGTGCCCTTCAGAAGTGCCCTTCACCTCATTCACTGTGGAAGAATTAATGTGCTTAATCTAGTCAAGTTGTCTTGCTCTCCTGAAGTATAGCACACCTTATCTGTAAGCCTACCAACACCTAAACAGAGGTGCTAACTGTTATGGTGACAATATTTGGATTTTGGGGAGCACTGGATCTGCAGCTGAATAAAGGCTTTTATCTGTGTCTCAGCAAAAGCTGCTGGTCACAAGGCAGAATGATATATTAAAAATAACCTTGCAAAAGCTTAGGCAATAGTTTCTTAATGTCATAGTGTTGTAAGTTTACTGTGTAAGAAGAACAAGATGCAGCCCACCAGCTATCATCAGGAGATAAAGCAGAAGCAAGACTTTGGAGATGAAGAAGGAGTCAGCAAAAAACCAGAAAGAACCAGCAAGTGACCGGAGCAAGTGGAGGTCAAAGCCTTATGCATGTGCTCTTAGCAGAGAGGCATGTAAATGAATAGAATGCATAGGCAATTACATGCTAATGATGCAAATAGTAAACAGAGGTGCAGCTTGAGATGGGAGGAGAAATGGGTGGAACAAAAGGAGGGATGAAGGTGTAGTGAATGTTAATGAGTATAAACCAAGGTGTATAAAATGTGAAAAGATCTAATGTTCAGTGCAGGTCCCCGGTTTGTTGTTTTTTTGGGACCTTTGTCCAAAGCTGTCTCCATTCTGAATAAAGCTGTTGCGAGCAAGGTGTGCTGGTGTTGCTTGCTCTGGCTAATGAGTAACAGGATCCATGAGCAATTGAATTGTTGTCTCCCTAGTCTCTGGGCGCTGCATGGAGTTGGGGTCTAACACTAACATAGCCTATCTGACTTTGGCCCTTGTGGCTTAGTTCACCTTTGTCTGTTAGCACAGACAATAAAAGGTATCCACATAATGACCATATTAAGATCTCAGCTTAACATAAATCATTCTTTCCTATTGCTAGGCTGCACCAGATATTCATACATCACTGTGGGAAAATTAGATTTTCTCTTGAGTAATAAAAATAACCAGAACTTCTGCTAATAAGAACAATTGGCATGTTCTAAGTATAATTGACCATGGATACCAAGGACCATATGACAGTGAGTAACTTTATTTTATACAAAATTATGTTAGATGTCATTTCAAACAGAAACACACATTTTAATATTTGCTAGTTCCACCTTACTCTAAATGGTTTCAAGAGTCTGAAGTATTTATAAACTCTTCCCAACATAATTTTTTTTCAGACATTCCCATTCTACTCAAATTTCCTGGAATAAGGTATAAAAAGTTCAATATTAAGTATTGACATTGTTAGCTCAGATTACTTCTCTTTTGCATTGCCATCCATTGACTAATACCCACATTTTCTAGTATTACAGGGATCAGCATGTCTAGGCTAGAAGTATACGTCAGCCTTCCTTTTGTGTTTAGTTTCATGTACCTCACACAACATACCTAAATGTCAAAAAATGTATTTTGCATTGCTGTTCTGAGCGTAATGTTATTTTAGGATTTTATAAAGAAGGGTTAGATCCCCAGCTAATATAAAGCAATTAAGTCCATTGACATCATTTGAACATATATTTTTAAACCAGCTGAAGATTTGGCCTTTATTTTACTTCATATGACAGGCCTCGATTCAAAAAAGCAGTTAAGTATGTAAGCAACCCTACTGAAACCCCTAGACTGGGCCAGAGTGGTCAGTCCCTTCCAGAAAAGAACAATAAGTGAGACAATTATTTCTGAGTCCCACTCTGATACAAATGTGACATCTACGAGATGAGCTGATCATGCTCTGTGTTTAACTACTTTGTCTGGTTAACATGCCCGATTTAATGGAAGTTATCAGGTTAGTCCTAATCTAATGAAGGATATGATGCATGATCAGCAAATTGAAAAGGTATTTAATGAAGACCTTTTTCTTAATAAACTTAGTGACATCTTATAGATTGAAATGGACCCCCCTCTAAGTGATTGTGTTAGGCTACAAGATTTCTGTCTGCTCAGATTTTAAAGGCTCTGGTTGTGTCCTTCCCATGTAAAATTTTGAAGTTTACCAATGCACAGTGCGATGTAAGAATGAGGCAATGGTAGTATTATTACTCCCCCACTTCCTCCTATTCTCAATACTTTTCTTTATGCATTGGCCCAATGAGGAATGTTTGACAGCCAGATAAAGTGTAAACTTACACAAGTACTCCTTCTAATCAGAAGGAACAACATGTCTTACCCTAAACTTACTTCAGTTCCAGTACATTTTACTTGGGCAAAATGGCTCCCATCAATGAAAGGAGGTGAGCTGCACTGAAATCAACTTCACTGCTGCTAGTTTCACCTACAATAGCAACTGCCTTTGGGCTTATGATATGAGGCACAGACAGGGCAAGTAGACCTCTTTCAGGGCACTGGCTGTGGCTGGGGCTTCCTGAACTGTGGATGCATCTACACGAGACACTTACTGCACATTAGCCTAATAACACTGCACAGTAGCGTGGCAGTGCTAATAGCCTATTGCGTGGTATTCTTAGGCTAATGCACAATAAATGTCACAAAATAACTCTGCACCAGCGATACTGTGCAATAGTGCTGGTTACTGTGCATTTAGTTAGTACTTTATTAAGCCAGTACTAAACTAAATGTGCAGAATCTAAGGTGCGTGAATGAATGTGTAGATATATCCTGTAGTAACCTCTTTGTTGGGAGGATGGGTATTTAGACCATCCCTAAGGCACACAACTGACCAAAGGTCATGGGAAGGTAAAGGGTCTCTATAAAAAACACTTTCTACCTTTCTGCACATAGCATTCCTGAAACAAGGCCTGGATTCTGGATTCACATGACTGAAGCAAGCAAACAGATAAGCCTCCAATCATTTTTTAAAGAAAGCAAAACAGCAATGACAGTTTTTAGCCCACCTCCAATACCTAAGAAGGAGTAGTAGGTAAACAAAAACCTCCAGCAGAAGCCCTCTGGAACATGTCATAGCTAATAGGGATTAAGCACCACAGTATTTTTATAGGAGCCACATTCTGGAGTCAAATAGTGAATTAAAGTTAAATTAGCAAGCAAATAAAGACAGGGCTAAAGAATTATTTACCAAGTCTGGAAGGAGGCCTGTGGCTGTAACCAAAGGGAGAGGGTTTTCACCCTACTCTCTCTAGGGGGTGCTCTGGGTTAACTGTTTTAAAATGACAATTCAAGTAGAAACAACAAAAGTAATGAATAGTTGCTTCAAAAGCAGCAAGCTATTAATAAGCATGATGGGGGAAGTCCCAGCATCTTCATCTGTACTGTGATACATCTACATGCAAATTATGTTCCCCCTTTCCCTTATGGGCCTTAAAGCCCACTGAAGTCACTGGGATGACTCCCATGGATTGTACTGGGCATTGGATCACACTAAAAAATGCAGGAGTGTGGGAGGATTTGGGGAACTTAGAAAACAACCACCCTGCAGGAGCTCTGGATAGGAAACTGGAGATGGTATGATGCCAGACTCCAACACAAACAACATACGTATCCATATGGCCAGCAGAATTTGGAGATACCGACACATAAACAAGGCACAGCTAGAAAGACTAAATGGAAGAATCCTCTCTAATCAGGGCAGCATGTACAGTTAAATTTGGACCAGGACTCTGTAATTCTCTGTAGTTCTGTTATCCTAGAGGACTCCTGTTTTCCAAATGGTTTTCCTAGATCAAGGCCTTTTGCCTTGATGAAACTAAATATGCCAGGCTAGCTGAAAAACAGCATCTACCTTATCCTGTGTTGCAGAATTTTCCTTTGTCTGCAACCTTTTTGGGACAGGGACTTCTTATTTAATGTATTTTTACACTGTGTAATATGATAGAGATTGGAAGATTTGGGCAGTTCATTTATACAAATATTAAAGGCTAATACCAGCAATTATATTATAAGGCAGAATGGATACCCCAGCTTGCTGGTTATGGTCACCTACCAGAAAGTTTGGCTTCTCCTAGGAAATCAAGCAAAAAAAAATCTTGTGGGGAACAAGTTGGATAATTTTCTTGTCATGGAATATTTATTTTTATTTTGGGCCATTTTGAAGGCAGATGCTTTAACTATGATATATATAAATAAATGCAGCAAGATCTGACCTTGGTTTCTTGTCTCTTGCAGGGTGGCTGGTAGGACGTCTATGAGCACTATCATTGGAGTATTAAGGAAATAGGAGATTTCCCCTACAGCCAGATCAGTGAGCAGAGACTGAAGGAATTTTATTATAACTGTGCCCTTAGCATGCTCTGGAATGTCAACAGCTTTCAAATTTGACCTCCTGTGGCGATTTTCCAGGTCATCAATTTTATCAAAGAGATCGCATATTTTCATGTTATGCATTTCATTATCTCTTCGGAGGCCTGTAATGTCAGCTTCATTGCTGCTAATTCTATCTTCTGTAGCACTTGTCCTGGTATTTAAATCAGACAGTGATAGTTTAACCTTAGTCATTTCTTCTCAGCATTCTGTTTGATATAAGCTGTTACTTATCCCAATTTCATTTAGTATTAAAGACAACTCAAAATAATTTCCTTCCTCCTCCTTTCCTCTTTACTGAGTAGGGATCCTTGTGCTATGAGAGCCAACCCTGAGGAGCGGGAGCTGCTAGGCCTAATTCTCAGCACAGAAATATGAGGTGCCTACACACGTGCTCCGTTCAGTGTGGTCTAATTGGAATACATTGGAGCAGACTCGATTAATTGAAACTGCTCTGTGTTCTACTTAAAATGCTCTAGCACTGTTACAGTGTCAGATGTATAAGCCTCTATGGGATTAAAAATGGCCACTGAGGTGCTTTAACTAAAGCTCATTGAAGGAGCTTTGGCTAAAGCATCCCATGACCATTTTTAAACATGTGGAGGCTTAATACACATTATGCTACATTGTTCTAATTAGTAAGCATGATGGGGGAAGAGTGGCTCACCAGGAACCGCTTTAATGAACCCCCCCCCCCCCCAACCACATGTATAGGCCTGGTGACCAAGTAAGCAGAGACATTCTATTCAGACTTCTTTAAGGGGAGTTTACTTATGTATTTCCTAGAGAAAAAGGAAAAAAGGAGCGTCTAAAGAACAGCTGACATCCATTGCTCTTAAATTCACTCACTCAGTGATGGCTGTTGATATCAATGGGGATGATCATGTGAAAATTCAATAGGGGTTATACAGGCTTTAAAGGAAAACCATAAAATAAAGAGAAACCTTGATGAGGTTTACTCTTGCATGCTGCTAAGTACTAGTGGGCAGTAGCTTGTGGAATGAGATCACACTCCTTTCCTAGCTCTGCTGAAAGGTCCCATCTCAAAGTGGTTTTATTGAGTGTGGTGGAGTGGAGGGTATACTTAGTATTATGTTGGTCTGTATTAGGGAGAGTACACTCTTTGTCCCTCTGTTTGTCTGCAGTCAGTTCTCTGGAGTAGGAAGGGGAATGCCTCGCTTTCTAGGTAGTGGAAACCAGATACGCTCTTCTGAGGCTTTTGCAATATAGGAAAGTATATGGCTGGGTCAGAGAGAAGCCAGAGGATTTGCTCTAATGGAAGAAAGTTTGGGGTTATCCATTAGAGGCATCTGCTCTGCATTTATTTTTTTAAATGACTTGCACATATATTTTTCTTTGAAAATCTGGGATTTTTAAAAAATCTAATGGAACAAGTGAAGCTATGTAATTCTTTACAGAGCATAGTGCTAAAAGATGTCTACAACTGAGGGTCTGTCTGTATGGGGAAGCTGATGCTCATATAAACTCAGGGGTGAATTTACAGTGCTCTAGCTATGCCACATTAACTCCCCATGTAGGCACTCTCAGTGTACCCTAAGAGAATCTCTGTGTGAAGCAGCTCACTCCACTGTATGAATCTGCCACTTTATACTTTCTAAACACTAGGAGAGTCTATGTGGAGTGTCTGCATAGAGCAAAGAGTTTGCACTAAGTTCACATCCTAGCTTTTGGTATAGTAATTTTGCCTTCACTATAGGCCCTAAATGAAGACAAACTTCCTTTAGCATTTTACTCAGGTACTCTCAAAGTTTTGATTGTAATCATTTCCTTTATTTTTAAGTGGAGAAAAAAATAAATGAAAGACAGGAAGTATTGATTCTTCCTTCCTGCAAGACTAAGTATTTGCTCTGTTCTAGGCACTGAATTTGTTAGACCAAAGAGCTGAGAAAGGAGGAGAAACCAGTTAATAATGTGAATGTGAAGTAAGCCAAGACATTACTTATAATCTACATTCTCATAATCTTTTTAGGAGTAAACACATAAATATAGAAAGTAACCATATACCTTCCCATTCTGAAATACATATTCTATTTTAAAGTATCCCATTCACTCCAACTTCAAGACCCTGTTTTAATTTTAATAACCATTTTTTCTGCCTGCTGGTACACAGAAAGCAAAAAAGTGTGACCAATATACTTATCATTTTGTTTCAGACAATTAACTTTCCCTTCTAATGTAGAGCCCTTACAGAGTTTATGAAGCATTAAGTAAATGTTTTTTTTCCTTCAGTCTAGTAGGAAATATGGTTTTCTTCTTCAAGTGGGAGAGGAAGGAGTACTTAAATTGCATTATTTATTACAAAAATCCCACAATTAAAAGTCTATTTAGTAGACTTCTTATTTGTAGTAAGGCTTTTCATTTAATGTAAAGTTATTTCTTCCCATCTTTCTTTCTTTTAAAAAAAAATCATGATTCTAGTGACATTGATTGCATTTATCCCATTTTCTCTGCCACCTCAGTTTTCCAAGACTTATAATGTTATAGTAATATAAAGAACGCTGATTCAGGCGGTTACTACTTCATGTCTAACTTCCATTCTTAGTAGATTAATGGAACCCATATTGAGAGAAATAAGTCAGTACAGACCTAGAGAATAACTGAGTTGTGGGCTATGCACAGCTTGAGTTTATAAAGAACAGATCTTTTTAGACAAACTTGATTACTTTTTTGATTGAATTACAAAATTAGGGAAATGAGGAATTGTAAGTTCTTTGGATGACAGCAAAATATAGTATACCATCTCATAGCATCTTTTAAAAATACTTCCAAATCAGCTTGGATATGAGCAATTGTAAGAGTTTGAAAATTCTGTAAAGAACTGAAAACTGCTAACTGGCAAAATGATGAGTCAGCAGATCAATTTCTAGAAAGAAACTGCAGGAATTAGTGCTATATACAGCAATCAAAATAATTATTCACAGCATATTTTGGATTACGATAGTGTCCAAATGCTTCGTTCAGGATCAGGTGCCATTGTGCTTAGCACTACACAATCCTACAGAAAGACACAGATCTCATCTCGAAGAGCTTACAGTTAGTTTGAAACAAGTTGGTATTACAGGGCATGTCTACACATTCATTAATACACTGTAATCATGACACATTAAGATTATTACCTGTAATGACAGTTACTAACTTAATGTGCCATAATCAGTGCTACTGTATATTAGAATAGTTGAATGGGTTTTTGGTAATATTAATGCATAGTAGGTTTATTCTAAGCATTTTGTGTAGGCATGCCCACAGAGGAGGAAAAGAGAGGCTAGATAACAGTCACATGACTAAGAACACATTTACTTAGGCTACCTGAATGCATAAGCTAACGGTACTGAATCATTTGTAACTATATTTCTTGCACTAGTGTAGACCAGCTTGTATACCCTTAATTGGTAGATTCCATAAAAAAAGTATCAGATGATAGGTTATTTTGGGGCTGAGATCTGAAGGAGATCTATAGTTTAAAGATGATACTCTATGATTATGTATCAGACAAGATATCCTTGTTACAGATTTGGAAGAGTGCGCAAATTAATGCATCAATACAATTTGAAGATGATATTGAATTGGGCAGTCTGGAACACAAATCAGCACAGAAACACAGAAAGATGGACCTATTACAGATGTAAGTAAAAAAAACCCAACAAACTTCAAATTAGAACAGTATGAAAAGTAATCCAGAATGCATTCACTCAATGGAACTTTTACTCAAAACTGAAAAGTCACAAGGTCGAAAGGGACAGAAGTATAACAGCAGATTTGATTTCAATAGGAGTTAGGAGCCTAGGCACTTTTCAGAATCCTGCTAGATGCCTATATGAAATTTCAGGTGCCCAAATACCTTAAAAGCCTGACCTTTAATCTCTCCATTTCATAGTTTCATAGTTGGTAGGGTCGGAAGGAACCTAAGCAGATCATCAAGTCCGACCCCCTGCCATGGCAGGAAAGAGTACTGGGGTCAAACGACCCCGGCAAGGTGTTCATCTAGCCTCCTCTTAAACACCCCCAGGGTAGGAGCCAGCACCACTTCACTTGGAAGTTGGTTCCAGATCCTAGCTGCCCTGACTGTGAAGTAGCACCTCCTGATGTCTAGCCTGAATCTACCCTCTGCCAGCTTGTGACCGTTATTTCTTGTGACTCCTGGTAGTGCTTGGGGGAACAGGGACTCCCCCAATGCCTGCTGGTCCCCCCGACCAGTTTGTAAATGGCCACTAGATCCCTCCTCAGCCTTCTCTTGTGGAGGCTTAACAGGTTCAGGTCCCTTAACCTCTCCTCATAGGGCCTGCCCTGATGACTCCTGATCATGCTGACTCCTTTCTCAGCTGTCAAACTGAGATAATACAATATCCTTCATCTTGTTCTTCATCTATGCTGTCCAGAAAGATTATAATCTCTTCAGGGTAGGGGCTGTGTCTTAGTGGGTGTGGTCAGTACCTAGCATGATAGGGTCCTTCCTAACGTGCTACTGTAGAAGTAGGAGCACAGATTAGTATGAAAGTTCTATAAAGTGGATACATAACTGGTTGGATCATCCTACTCAAAATCAGTAGTCATCAATGGCTCAAAGTCTAGTTGGGAAGGGGCATTCTGTCTGTTCTGGGTTTCCCAGGGGTCTGACTAGGGTCTGATATGGTTTAACACCTTCATTAATGTCTTGGACAAATGGACTGAATGCACACTTAGTAAATTTGCAGATGACACCAAGTTGAGTGGAACTCCAGGTACTCCACAGTACAGGGCTAGGATCCAGAATGACCTGGATAGACTAGAGAAAATTGTCCACAAACCATCAGGTGAGATTCAACGAGGAAAATTGCAAAGTCCTACACTTGGGATGGTATAACTGCATGCACATATGCAGACTGAGGAATGATTGGCTTGGCTGCAATACTGCAGAAAAGGACTGAGGGACTGCAGTAGACCATAGGATGGATAAGAGTCAGCAATGTACTTTTGATTTTAAAAAAAAGAAGCCAACAGAATACTGGGTTGTATTAACAGGAGTATCACTTGCAAATCAAAGGATGTGATTCTTCCACTCTATTCAGGATTGGCGAGACCTCATGAGGAGTCCTGGGCTCAGTTTTGGGCCCTGCACTTCAAGGAGGATGTGGAAAGGTTAGAAAGAGTCCAGTGAAGAGCAACAGAAAATTATTAGGGGCCTAGGAGACAAGATTTATGAGGAAAGGCTGAAATAAAGCAGGTTATGAAGTATGGAAAAGAGAATACTGAGGGGCACCTGATAATGGTCTTCAAACACCTGAAAGGCAATTATAGAGAGGGCAGAAATAGGCTTTTATCTGTGGTCATGGAGAACAGGACAAGGAGCAATGACCTCAAGATGAAGCAGAGGGAGGTTAGGATGGAGATTAGGAGGAACTTCAACTGTGAGGGTTGGTAAAATATTAGAACAGGCTACCTAGAGAAACTGTGAGATCTCCATCCTTTGAAATTTCAAGAGCAGGCTAAGACATTTGGCTGGGATGGTTTAAGTCAGGGATGATCTTGCCTTGAACAAAGGGCTAGACTAGATGACTTCATGAGGTCCCTTCAGCCCTACTTTCCTCTGATCCTAAGTAATACTTATAAAAATGCATTGTGGATGAGAGATACCTATTTTATTTTTAACCACCCAGACTTTTGTCATAGATGTTGAAACTAACTAAATCATCCACTCTGCCCTGTCTAACACCCCAATGAATTTTATCCAGTTACTCCTCAAATTGAGGAGTACTCAATTACCCCTAAAATCCTGGTTACTTCTGGGATTTGGCCTGAGATGTAAGCTTTAGTCAGGTTTATTTTCTTCAGGCTAGTTTGTCAGTCTCTAGTCCCGAGCAATCTAAAACAGCTGTGT
The DNA here is from genome assembly GCF_030867095.1 of Alligator mississippiensis. NCBI lineage: Eukaryota > Metazoa > Chordata > Crocodylia > Alligatoridae > Alligator > Alligator mississippiensis. Next base: position 139,333,036 of record NC_081825.1, on the reverse strand, counting down.
ATGAGTGTCTACCCGACAGCCTTGAGCAGTGGTTAACAAGCACTGTCACACAGGTGGAAATATACTGTATGTAGAATTGCATTTTAAACTGCATAATATGTAAAAGGATTCAAGAGCAGTTAAAACCCCACAGGTGATAAAGGCTTGCATTTTGCTAGAATCAGGGGCTTATAAAGATTATGTGTTAGCAGCAGAGTAATACATCAGAAGCAAAATGCGACCCAAATAGGAAAATGAAACCCCAGAGCAGGGCCTGAGTAAAAAGTCCCTCTTCACATCCCATTATTATCACTACATATTAGATAGATTGCACTGGGTTGCAAACATCTACTGTAGCTCTTCTTTTGATTCAGTCTTATTACCAGCTATAAAAGAGTCTGCTTCTACCCGATTACCTAAAATTAAAAAAAATGGTATAGAATACCACTGAGTGCTGCAGAGAAAATGACAAATTCCTTGTCTTGTGTTACTGGCTGCTCTTCAAAATAGTCAGTATCTCATCTTCCTGTATCTTGAGTTTATTATCCTAGCTTGCTATGCTCTGAATGTATCTCTTCCTTTAGCCTCTGGCTGCTAGAAAACTAGGGCCAAATTCAGATGTGTAAATGGGATGCTTAACTGGGACTTAGAGAGGAATTCAGACACCTGGGTTACAAGGAAACAACTCTGAATAGCCCTGCTCCTGAATCCACAAAACTAATTAGGTGCCTAAAGTAATAGGTATCTACACAGGTAGATGCCTAGGGATGGGCTTCTACGTATGGGTGGATGAATGTTAGTCAGAGCACCAAAGAGCCTAGTTCCTGCCTAAGATCTGTTGTGATCAAGATCAAAGTCACAATGGGGCTCAATCTCCCAATGACACACGCACCAAAAATCACTGACTGAACTCAGTCTGAAGCACACAAAGCAAGCACAATCACTTCCATTCAGAAACAGTAGTCGTACCAGCACCACCTACCTATTACATACTTGCTAGTACTTAAAACCACCACCCAGGAAGTGAAAGACTCAGGAAGGCTGAGGGGCCTAAGTCCATATCTCCTACCTCCCCAGGCAGCACCCTAACCATTAGGCTATAGAATATGCTGGGTGGTGAAACTCTCCATTCATTCTTGCTGAACAAGATGGCCCACTGTGCAGCCAATAGTGTAGGTTAAGCAACCAGAGAGGGGGAAAAATGCAAGAGGAAGACTGGCTCTTGCTCTAAGAGTTAGGGCATTTAGCTGTGTGGGAAGGGAGGAAATAGGGAACTAGATCTGGTCTCTGCTCTTGGTCTGCTTTGCTTCTTATCCAAGACTGTCCCATGTAAAAATGCAATAACAGTCAGGAAGCAGCCCAGGGTCATTTGTTGCAGGAAATCCCCACTCAGTTCTATATGCTTTGGGTCTTCTTACTAGCCTCAGAAGAACGTCTGTTGAGGGAGGTCTTATAGAGAAAGCTTAGTAACAAGCAAGCTTATGCTAAGATTTGCAGTGTTGTCTCAGTAAAGGTAAACCCTCCGTAACAGCTGCAAAGGCTTACTTGGTTGCAAACTGAGTGGGTGAGCTGTGCCTAAGAATTTTTCAAGAAACGTGGCAAAAAGTTTGCAAAGGGACAACAGCTTTTCCAAACGGAGGGTATGCTGTGCACAATGCGTACTTTCTACTGGAGGATTTGAACTGTAACAAGAGCTCCCATTGCAAACCCTAGGCGGAGGGAAAAGCAGCTGGGGGGGTGGAGGGTAGAGACTCAGCTCCTCCTTTCCCGTCCCTGGCAGAGGGACTGGAGCTGAGGCTTGTTGGGAAGCAGACTTCAGGACAAACAGCCTGAGTCATCCTAGGAGAAGCTGATTCCCCACCTGGGTCAGAGTCGTGTAATTAGGGACATGTGTACCCAGGAAAAGAGTGGCCAGGGGTTGGTACGGGAGCTGGGAGAAGCTGCCTGGTCAGGGACCTGCAGAGGGAAGCCCTCTGTTTGGGCTGGAAAGGCTTGTAATGCAGGGACAGAGGCCTGAAGAGGGACTCCCCTGTCTGCATGTGGAGGTGCTAGGGGAGAGACAGCCCAGAGAGGGAGTGGGCTGTGAGAATTCCAAATCTGCAGGGGTGTGTGAGGGGATACTTAGCCCCTAATGTTTGCAGGAGGTGTATTTTTTCAGAAAGAAACTAAAGAAAAGAAGCCTATTACCTGTAGTGGCTGATCAGAGACTTTGCTGAGTTACCAAGAAAGAGCAAAGAGTCCACCTTCCTTGGAGCAGCAGAAGCCTTGCCTCTGTCACCTAGTGGTGGATCATAGTTAAAGCTGCATTGCCATTTATTGTTATGGGAAGGGGAGTGTGGCCAGAAGGAAATCAACCTGGGGGGGGGGGGGGCTGTTTTAAAGTGTTATAACCAGGTGGATGTAGTTACTGAGGTTGTTTGATGCAAGTGGGACTACCCAGCATGGTGGAATTATTCATCTATTGTTGCATTTGTAAATTCTACTGAAATTGTTGGTTTTATTATTAACTATTGCTATTATGTGTGTGTATATATTCTCTTAATCACTTCTGTATGTAGTTGTGTATAACAAAGAAACCCATTTGTTTATTGGACATAAAGTAAATTCTTGGGCAATGAAGGTGAGGGACACACCTCTCCATGGACCATCTTAGGCAGCAGACCTATGGCTACTGGCACCCTGAGGATCCAGAATCCGGCATATCGCCTGGCCTAGTGTGCCAGTGAGGGTTACACCTCTGTAGGGGGAAAGCATGAACACTGGCCACTCAAACCAGCAGCATGTTTACCATGTTGAAACTATCTTTAATCCAGCTGGAAACTGTCACAACCCAAAGTTGTGGTTTTTGTTTGTGTGTGCGCTTCAGCACTGCTAAATTATTTCCTGCTATTTGTCGCTTTCTTTGCACGGTAGAGTTCTCTGCTGCGAGAGAGAACTCTGGTGCAACGGGGGATTTCCCGCCAAATTACAGCTTCTTTGCAGGGTGCATTTCTTTTGCATCATAGTGATACACGCTGCAAAGGAGTTCCCGCCATTTGTATTTGGATTCGCGCCACATTATTGGCCAATTCCTAATATAGGCACACGTGGCGGCTAGCGATTGGCTTGCTAGCCGTACAAAACGCTTGTGTGGTTTCCACCCAAGTTGGAGGACTCCATGAACATCCAGAGGAGGGAGGAAAAGAGAGAGATTCTGTGTGAAGATCTCCAAGCACTGCGGACCCTCGCGGACCCAACGCGCCTCCCCTAAGCAGGCAATAGAGGCAATAGAACCGAACCTACGGAGCTTTCGCTTCTAGCCTCTCCCCGTCGCTGATTGCAATCCCAGACGTATCCCTTTCCTGTAACTTCAGACCCGCGGAGCCTGAGCAGCTCCGGGGAACCTTCCGAACCTCGAACCAGACCCACGGACCTTGAATGACTCCGTGGGGGCAATCGATTTGTCGTGTTCCTCTAGCGAGGATCTAAGCGGGAGCTGTGCCTGGAAACCTATCCAGCCTACACCAATACCATCTTTGGGTGTAAGTAAACAATCTTTTCAATCAACCATTACGCCTCCGTAACTAATTCTAGCTCGCCCGTAGCAAACCGCACCGCCAGTTCTCTCCAACCCCGCGTGCCCGGGCTGCTGGCCACAGCCCGCGTGCGCGAAGACGGGCCCGGCTCGCCCCCAGCTCGCACATGGTGACGGGAATGAGCAGTCGCAAGTGTGCAAGCATAAGATGCTTCCCTTATTATTACAGTAGAATGCAAAGCAGATCATAATGAGATAAAGCCAAAAATAATTACTAAAATAAAACCATTGTTAACATGCAACTTGGGCAAGCGGTCTGATCATTGTCTAATTTACTAGTTTTATTCTACCTTGCTGTATAATTAATTACCATCATTTTCTTACCAAAGTCTCAGTATGCTGGGGTGCATTTTGTTCCTATTCACATCCCCTGTGTCCAATATAGACAGGGAGGATATTCAGAGAGGCATGACAGCAACTAGAATCTTAAACTTCTAGTACAAAGCAATACAGCTGTAATAACTCCTTGTATTGTCTATAAAAATGGAAATGTATCAGGAGGCATTTTGTAAACACACCAGGGCCTATGCATTATTTAGGAGCTGGCTAACCCTGCTCAACAGAAGAACTCTGGCAACATTCGCTGAGAGTAAGAAACTTTATTTGGCACTTGACAAAAGTATTGCAATCTCATAAATAAATTAAGCATGTTCTAGAGATCTGGCATTTGCCTGAACACTACAGTAGCTTAATACTGAGGACAACTCAGCAGTTAACATTAAACTATTGCTGCCACAGGGGTGCTTTGAAAAATTATCCCAGATGGACAGAGTCAATTCCCACCTTTGCAGGGTTTTTGCCTTTCATTGCTGTTTCCTTGTTCTTTAATTAGCACAAACAAGTGGGTGGAAGCAGTGATCTCAAAGTGGGAAGCAAAAATATTTTTGTTCTTTCTTGGTGGAATATCAGACAAGAGGCAAGATTAATAGTGGAGGTCTGGCTCAAGGATCAGTGAAATCCAGCAGACTACTGCTGCTTCCCTACAAGACTTTTAAATGGCCAAGTAGTTTCCTGTTCTCTCTGTGGCAACGCACATCAAGGACTGATTAGGCAATCAGGCCACAGGTACATGAGGATAAATTACGCTACTCATCCTGAGAGGCAAGTTTGTGTAGGATGCTCAACCTTTGTCTTCTATGGGGGCATGTGAAAGTTGAGGGCAGTCAGCCCATAGCTGGAGGTACTCAGTGCTTTGAAGAATTGTGAACTTAACACAATATAGAAAAAGCAGACTTTCACAATCCAGGTGGGACAGAGGTATAGCAAACTCCTTTGAAGCCCTGGGCAGAGAAGGGCAGGAGGAAAAAAGGAATGTTATGTTGACTACTAGAGAGAGGGGGATGGGGAGGATGGGTTCACTGCACATGAGCTGCAGCAGTCCCATGGCACAGGTTCCCAGGGAGGCTTTCTAAATTGGTACCCAGGACTGATGTCCCACATGCTCATTCCTAGACATGCTACTGAAGTGAGATACAATTATGGTACTTGTGGCCTGGTTCACTATTGCAGTGTAGAAGCTCTGCATAATACCTAATGCATCACTTACGTTCAAACTTTCAGTGCTGGCACTTTCTGCCAGGATGACTCGCACTCCTTGAAGATGCCATAAGATGTACAGAAGCTTGAACTTAGTCTTGGGACAGAAATTACACACAAACCAGTTTAAATGATCAGAACTGGTTTAAACCTGCAATGGGACAGAAGTTTGGTGCACATAAACTAGTTTCAAAATGACTGAAACTGGTTTAAGATAAACCTGGTTGTAGTATCAGACTCAACTGATTTGGGTCAAACCGGTTTATGGAACTTCTTTCCTGACCCCTTTCTGGTTCAAATTAAACCACAGTCCCCCAGCCAGCATGCTTTCCAGCCCTGGGCTCTGCTACGCTGTTTGCTCCAGCAGATAAGGGTTTGGGCGGAGAGGTAGGGACTGCCCCCTGGCAAACCCCAGCTAAGGTCTGGGGACAAGTAGTGAGGTTTAACTTCCCTTACCCCAAGTACAGAGCTGTCCTGCTAAAAACTTCCTGCTAGCTGCAACTGTGGACTACAAATCCCAGAGGTACCTGAAAGCAGGAAGAAGAAGTGATGAACAACCCTCCAGAGTCCTGCTGCTGTGATTGTGGACCGCATATCCCAGAGACCACAGGGAAAGCAGGAAGAGGAAGCAAATACACAGCCTGTGTTTGTTTTGTGCCAAAGAATTGTGCTTTAGCACCTCTCAGCTTCTGGCCTGAGCCACTGCAGGCATGTGGCTGCATTTCTTGCATCAAAAGTGAATGTCTGTCCAGTTATTTCTCAGTTTAATCTCTGCAGATTAGACTAACCTGCAAAAACTGGATCAATTCAGCCTTGGGCTTTGTGACTGTCTGTACTTAGCTTTACAGTATTTGAAAAAGACTTTCAGGGTATCGACAAACATTGCCAAATTAAGCAGATCAGCTGTGCTAAGATGCATCTCATTGGGCAAAACACATGTCTATTATTCCACGCGCTGATCCTGCTGGACAATGGGTTACATGATCTCTACATATAGAAATATGCCCAGATGTTTTAGTTTAGTGATCAGGTAGAATCTTGTTTGACTATTTTTGTAAATACACATTTTACATTGTACCTATACTACAGGTAACTATTACAAGAAAAATACAGGCCATATTTATAGCCTGGAGTATGAGTCTAATAATAAAGTTAGGGATTCTTGCAATTAAAATAAAGGAGTAGGCCTATACAATACTTCTTAATTTTTTAAATCTTTCCTGAAACATTAAACATGTGCTAAACTTGATATACTGTAAAGCTCTCTCTTTTATATACCCATTACATTTGTTGTAATGCTACCATTACATAATTATGCAACCAAAATGTATAGATATATTGATATAAACATACACGTGCATAATCTCTCTAGATACCTATAGATATCTATATAGATGTATACATACACACACACACAAATATACTATCTTTCTCTCTATATATAATGCATCTCTCTAGACAGATCTATACCTAATAAACCCCTGGAAAAGCTTATACTTCCCCACATGATCTGCCATCACTTGGGAGAGATGCAGACCCCTCTCTATTGGCAGCCTTATTTGGGGTTGAGAACTGCAGGAAGCATCTTGGGGCAGCAGGATTCCCCTTTTCTGTGTCCCAAAGCAGCCCTTGGCAGTGGGACTGAAGCACTGCATGTTGCCCTGCGGGGGGATCTCGTGCAGTTTGGGGTTGCACCCTGCCCCAACACACACACACACACACACACACACACACACACACACACACACACACACACACACACTGCATCCCCCACGAATGGCATGGCTGCCCATCGCAAGCCACCTGCCTGCCATGCGGCCTGGCCCTTGGGATGAAGGGAGGGCAGGATTGGCACGGGGATTTCATGCACAGGGATGAGAGAGAGGCAGACCAGCTGGGCAGCGAGCAGCAGAGATCCTTGCTGCTGCCTAATCCCTGCTGTCCCCCATGGAGCAGTCAGAAAAATTCCCAGCAGCTGCCTCCCAAGCATTTTAACACACGATCGAGCTTCAGTATTTTGCAATACTTTCCCCTGTAGGCTGGGGAGTGTGGCATGCCCCTGCCCTGGACCCTGCCCCCAGGGGGCCCCTGATTGGCAGGGACTCCTGTGCCTTGGTCTTGTGGGCCTGTGAATTAATCTGCCCATGCTTGCAGAGGTGCATCCTGGTGAATCTTCAAGACATATCTCTGTATGTGTGAAAAACTAGAGCTTTCCTCTCATAGTGATGCATCCCAGAGATTTCTGGGGCATGTCTCTGAAAGAGGGGAAAGCCAGATATGTGCTCCCAGGGCTGAGGGATCTGATCCTGCACAGGAATTTCTGGGAGTGCCTGTCTGGGGCATCACAAATGGTATATATATATCTGTTTGCTTTTTTTTGTGTGCTGCCTTAAAAATGGTTATGGTGGTACAAAGGCAACATCTGTTTGTACCCTCAGGATCATTTGTATGTAAAATTGGTAATGAGATGAAGAAGGATAGGGGAAGGAAGTGTTTGTATTTGAGCTTCTCTAACATAGTCCATTCTATACGTAACTCTCCCTTGCAGCACCTGCTTGGGTATGTCCCAGATTTAAGATATAGTACTTTGTCCTTTTGTCATCTCAGCCACTCTTCGTAGTCTGAGAGGCAGCGCAGTCAACAGGCATTTAAATAATGGATTATAAGGACTAATGCTCAGTTCGAGGTCACTGTTTACTGCAAGTGTATTGGAGAAACTTTTCTCTCCTGAATACTAGACAAAGCATCTTTATGGCCACATAAGCAGAGATTTTTCCATGTTGGAGTCACTCCTCTTGAAGTGAAAGCAACTCAGGCCTCATGCTGCAATGGAGCAGCCCCAGTCCACTTCGTAAAACATCAGCTTTCAGTTTAAATGGTTTGTTTTGATCAAACTAATGCAAAATAGAAGCTTTCATTAATAGATCCTTTAGATTCCCCACTGTTCTAGTGATTAGATATTGAGCTCTCAGGGTATTATTAGAACCCACTTTTCTTTCAAAGCATCAGACAGTTAATTTAGGGGTTGCAATTTTTGCAGAGGGATTTAGTCCAGCTTTTCCAAAAGCAGGATGGACAAAATAATTCTTTTCCACCTTTATGAAATGCAAACAAAGAAAGGAATTGCCAAAAAACACAAAACAAAAGCCAAAGCAAAACAAAAAAACCCCCAATTACTGACCACCTATTCCCCAGTGAAATATGTAGAATAAAAATTTAGAAAAACATTTGTTCTGTTCCTGTTCATTCATTTTTTTTCTCTTTAGCATTAACAAATTCTTTTAAGCAGGGGTTCACTTAAGATGTCCAGCTAGCCAAAAATTATTTTGGGGAGAGTGGAGTGTATTTAAGAATTGATTCAGCCATGTTCATAGGCTCAACCATGTTAGCTAGGAAAACAAAAGTGTATACAAGGCGGGGAAAGAGGAAGGATTGGAAAAATGGACAAAATTCTCTGTCTGACAGTTGCTTCAGTCTTGTGCTGTTGTACAGAATCCAATATGTGGAAAGGTCAGGTGTGAACTTTAGCCTCTGTCTCCTATCATCCCACAAGGAAAAACCTACACCTTACCATTCCAGTCACTATGATGCTAGGATGTAGCGGAGCCAGTTCCAAAGCTGAGTTTAGAACTCTTTAGACAGTAAAAACAAAAACAACAACAGAGAAACAAAAAAAAAAACAAACCACATCCCACATGGGGCACATCTAAGCATGCATATTAACCCAATGCAATAAACAGTTATCACACTGGAGTTTATTGCTCCCAGGCACAGTGTTTACACAGGTGTCCAGGATCCCAGCACACTGAGCCAGGTCAGAGCAGCCCCAGCTGGCAGGGGATTTGGGGGTTCACCTCCCAGCCTGGGGCTGCTCCAGCCTGGCTAAATGTGCTGGGGGGGCTGGCTGTAGTTGTAGCTGTGGAATTTATTAGTTTATTCCAGCCTAATAGCCCCGCATGTGTAGACACGAAGACGTTTACTGTGGAACTAATTTGTCTACTCTGCAGCAAGTGTCTTGTGTACATGCATGCACATACACACACACACAACACAGGCTAAGATTGGTGCGGGGGGGGGGAAGAGAAATTAGAGTTCTTTAAACTGACACATTAGGAAAGGAATAAAAGGTAGTGCTGGTGTGTCTCCAGCTCCATCTTTTCTGAACCGTGATCATGGGAAATGTAGTCCAAATGAGAGCCTGGGCCACAAGCTGACAGAGGCAGGAGGCATTGCAACAACCTGCAGTAGCAAATTGATACTCTGATGACTTGAAACTAGGTGTACCAATTTGATTTGAAAAAGTCTTTCAGCTTGGGAAGACCCAGCCTGAAGGGAAATATTTTCCTTTTATTTTCCTGTGAGAAAAATTGGATAATGTTGACACCCACTTGCCTCCCCAGCCTTTTCCAATGGAAACCCCTTTTTCATGTTGCTGCAACTTTCCTGACTAGTTCTGTTTATTAGAAATCTTCACAGCAGGAATTTGGATAAGTCTCAGGACTCCCCACAAATTTCTTTAAAGCCCTGTTTATTTTGAAAGGCAGGTACTTTCATGATTGCATGAATTATGACATGATATACTCAATGCCTCATTCTATTAATATTCTCTGAAGGCATCTTGCAATTTTTTCCTCAGATCATTACTCCAACTCCACACAACAAGGAGAAAGTTTGGCACCTAGAATCTCATCATTTCAGTAGTTCTATGCAGAAGCCCAGAGAATGAATACAGAGAGGATTTTCCCATTAACTTTGCTCCTTAAACAACCAAAGTCCAAAATTTCCAGGTTTTAAAACTATGCACTAAAAGCCACAATAAAGTTCTGCGATAAGTGCCTTGATTTTCAGTGGTACCACGTTTCAGTATTGATCCAGATGCATATTGGTCTTTATATGGAAGTTTGTGATGTTGGGAGGGTGTGGGCTTTACATTTTGTGGGGAAGGGAAAGAGCTTTTTGGGATCTGCATTGAAGTATGTGTGGGATTTTGTTGCACAACTTATGTTTTTCAAAACTAAAGTTGGCCTTGTATTTCTCTGAGGTTTACTCAGTACTCATTTATAAACTTGAAAGCAATCTGTCCACCTGTTGGGTATAATGGAATTATTTCCTTCAAGACCCTCAATGACTCGTCTTCCTATTGTCTGTTTTAATATGGGCGTGCTATAAAGATATGTTTGTACATGCCTGTGTCAATACTTTACTTTCTCCCCACAATGATCCTTTGTGGTAAAGCATCTTGAAAATGTTTCTCACTCTCTTTTAATGCACATGTAAAGCTTTCTTCTATTCAAATATATTCTGAGCTAAATAAAATAAGGTCTTTCAAAGATATCCTCTCTTATCTTGAGGCCTTTCCAGCCCCCCTCCCCCTTTATTCTGCTGCTTGAATTCTCTCATGTCTGTCTTTATTTCCTCTACTCTTGTTACAAATAAGAGACTCCTCCTTACCCTCTATTCCTCTTCAGTTACTGCTACCTTCTTTTCTATCTTTGAAGATTCCCCAGAACCATTATGCAAGTTGACGGACCACATGTTTAAAGACCAAGGTATAATCTCATTTGATATTCCAAATCTTCAAATGATTTTTATATTATCATTCAAGATCCACAACTTTCCTAACACTAACATGCTTGAACTATAAAGTTTAGTTTGAAAAGAAAAACCTATTCTGATGTACTGGTACACTCATTTTCTTTGCTAGCCCTTGAACTACTGAAAGGCAGTAACATCAAGACAGCACTTAAAAATCTAGCCTCATTGGCACTGAATCAGGACCAGTATTTTAATTGTTCAAGCCAATTTAAACACAACTGAAGTCAATGAAATTATGCTGCCTTATATAGCAGGCCAGCTGCTCTGCTTGAAGTCAATGGGAGTATTCCCATTGACTTCTATAAACTTTGGGTTGGGCCCTTTGTGAACAGCTGTTGGCACTGGGCCTAGCTCTGTGGTCCAAACAAAAACAGCTTATTTCTTTTCATCAGCCATAGTATCCTGAATCAGTCATTTCATGCCTTGTGCACAAAGCCTCTTAGTCTACCTGTTGTATTTTGGCACACATGACACCCTGGCAATTGCCTTTCCATGGAATTTTGTGAAATGCTCTCCTGCACGACACAGACTAGGTTCTGAAAAGCAGTTATTTTATTCAGTAAGCAAATTCAAGTATTTGCCCCATGCTTACATTTTGCATTTGTGAGTTCCCAACTCAGACAAAAGAAAAAGGAAATAAAAACATAAACAATACTAAGAGCATTACATTTTCCTTTTGTAGGCATAAAACATAAGCTGACTTTACCTCAACCCCCTTTGTTATGGATTCTTCTGTTGGGAAAGGAAAAGCTTTGGTTGATTCTTCAGTCCTTCCTCAGTGGCAGAAGCTAAGTGTTATACCACCGCCATCCAGGGATCCTCTGTAATATAGAGATCTCTGGTAATCCATGGGAAGCGAAGGGCTTTCCATCATCTTGCTCAAAGTTTGATCAGGGTTGTATTTGTTCTATGTCTGCCTTGACTCTTTGCACTTGTAGTATAAGGAACTACAGTTCCCAGCATGTTCCTCTATGCCAAGGGCATCTCTGGTAGTATATTTAAAAACAGTTATGTTCCAAACAGAGCGAAGAGCCAGCTGGGGAGGGGAGGGGGGAGGTGTTGATGGACCTATTACAAACAAATACAGTCACACTGCATTCCTCTTCCATTCTATTACTAACTCATATCCTTCCTCATCTGTCCTCTGTCCATCTGTCTTTTACACTCTATATCTATAGACTGATCACCTATAAATGACAAACACCATAACAACCTGACCCTTTTCTACTGCCTCCCTATTCCTTCCTAGTTCCTTTAACAGCAGCCTAAGATAACAGTGACCTAGCATCAATTGCTATTCTAGACTGCAGTGTTATTCAAAAAAAAGTCAGGCAGAAGGCAGGGCAGGGACAGAACTAGTGGGGGAAGGGGGAGTCCAGTTGCACCATTCTTGATGTGTTTTAATGCATAATATGATATAGAAAATTCGTTCACATTCCAATAAACATACATTTGTTCAGTTTAAGACTGGAGCAAAAAAAACCCATCATACCTCTAGGCCTCTAGCATATTAGTGAAGCTTCTAGTTTCTTTTAACTGGAGAAAAGTGTGTTGCATTATATGTTCACTACCATCTGCACCCTTGTTTTCAAAAACCTAGATCCACCCATGGCCAGGGTGTGAATTATAAGGGAGCTTGTGGGGAGGGGGGCTGAGCACCTCCCCCTCCCCATAAGAAGTGAGAGCCCCCCTGTAAGATTTCAAAATCATAAAATCATGCTGGGGGGTGGGGGGAGGGTCTCTCTGATCAGATTGCTCCTTCCAATTAACTGGCTTAAACTTTTTTGCACCCCCCCCCACCCAGAGAGTCAAAGTGTAATTCAAACCCTTTATAGTGTAATAGTATAAATGTAATTAGTGCCCTTGTTGCCAAGAAAGCTAATGGCATCTTGGGCTGCATTGGTATGTGTGTTGTTAGTAGGTCCAGGGAAGTGATTATTCCTCTCTATTCAGCACTGGTGAGGCCACATCTGTAGTACTGTGTTCAGTTTTGAGCCCCCCACTATAGAAAGGATTTGGACAAATTGGAGAGAGTCCAGTACAGGTCCAGTATGGAGAGTCCAGTACAACAAAAATGGTTAGGGGTTGGGGCACATGACTTCTGAGGAGAATCTGAGAGAACTGGGCTTATTTAGTCTAGAGAAGAGAAACCTGGGTGGGAGGGAGAGGGGAAGGCAGGGAAGGGGGAGGGAAGGATTTAATAGCAGCCTTCAACTACCTGAAGGGGGAGTGCAAAAGAGGATAGAGCAAGACTGTTCTCAGTGGTGGTAGATGACAGAACAAAGAGCAATGATCTCAAGCTGCAGCAAGGGAAGTTTAGGTTAGATATTAGGTTTGAATTTTCTCGCTAGGAAGGTAGTAAAACACTGGAACAGGTTACCCAGAGAGGTTGTGGACTCTCCATCCTCGGATGTTTCCAATACCCAGCTAGACAAAGCTTTGGCTAGGATGATCTATTTGGGGATGATCCTGCCTTGAGCAGGGGGTTGGATTAGATGACTTCCTGAAGTCCCTTTCAACTCTAATTTTCTATGATTCTATGATTCGGCCTCAGAAGAGCACATGCTTTCATAGGCAACAGCATCTGATGAAGGTGGCTGTTGCCTGTGAAAGCTTAGGTTTCTGAAGCAGTTAGTTTCTATGGTGCCACCCAGCCCTGTCCTCTGCCTATTTTAGTTTGGTAACTCCTATTTGTATTGGCACCCTTGAAGATTAGGTGCATAAGAGATGGAATACCATGAACCACCCTAGAGTTCTCCACATACCTCAGAGAACAACCTAGCAGTATGATAGCACAGTGAAGCCTCAATTCCAGAGTACTAGAAGGGGTTATGGCAACTGCACATGGATGCCATGATTGTAATTAAAAATTGGGAGATGCTTGAGAAGTAAAGGACAGGAAGGGCAAAAGGGCAGAAAGAAAGGAAAAGCATTAGACTAAGGATTTTCAAAATCAGGAGCCTAAAGTTAGGTTCCTATGTCCAAAAGTAAAGGTTCAAATATTTTTTTTTTAAAGTTATACCTGAGCAACTCCCACTTCTTTTAAAAGTGCTGAGCAACTCCCACAGAAATAAATGGGAGATCCTGAATACTCAGTGCTTCAAAAAATCAGGTCATTTTTAAAGCAGTTACATTTGGACTTAAGAACCTAACTTTAGGCTCCTATGTTATGTTTTAAACCTTGGACTTAGTCAATATCCACTTGTTGCTGAAAAGGGGGATCATGGATACTGAGATAACTTGATAGCTCAAGGGACTATTTTTTTTTTCAGAAGGGAGAATGGAAAAATAAAACTGAGAACCAGAAAAAGTGGAGATAAGGTTTAGATTTTCTCAGAGCTTATCCAAATCTTTAAGACCTGCAGTATCTTTTGAGATTCAGTCATCACTCATAGACACGGTATGTAATCTTTGAGTGAAAGGTCTGGAAATAACTAATTTTTCAGGCTGTCAGGATTTTAAAAAAGAAGGATTTGCCGTAAGGGAAGATTTAAAGATAAATATTGTTCTGACACACAAAACTGCAGGGGGGTTAAAAAAAAATTATGTCCTATTTGACACACCAGGTGTATTCATTTTAGACACTGTTTGAAAATTGTCTAGTATTTAAAATGCCTTAAAATTAAGGCATGGTCCAGATAAAAAAAATCTGGAATTGACCATGATATTCAAAATAGTGAAAGAGAAGAACTGCTATTTTATCCTAAACGGTTACCTCTGAGCTTAATTGAACATCAATAATTCTGGTTGATGACAGAAAAAGAATTATTTGTTTCCTCAAACATGAAAGTCATATGCAGATAAATCTATTAATATATTCTTTAGTAAACTAACTTTTCAGAGTTAACACTAGTGTGTACATGGACATGCATGCACACACACACGTGTTAACAGCCAGGATTGTACTACTTCACCTTAGAGACTTGGGATTGGGATAATTTTCCTGGAAGAACCGTGTAACCAACACATAGGTCTGTATCACAGTATTTTGTCATTCCTTTACCTGTTGCTATGTGCTTGGGAACCATCAATTTTAAAAATGCAGGGAGGGCAGAAGATTTGTGCTAAAGTTCTGTTACCATTTTAAAATAAAAGAAAGTGTAAAGATGGAAGGTCAAACCTTGTTCTACATATTGGGTGTGATCCTATTCCACCTTGTTTAAGGCCTGGAAGAACAGTCATTGCAGGAGGTTGGTGGGTCCTCCTTCTTGCTGATGTCTCAGATGTATTTGTATGGCTAAGGTAAGACACATTACAAAAGCGATGTGTTACAGTTTTTCATAGGCTGGGGCAGGGTGAACTAAGATTGTTCTTGGAGATTATGGCGCATCTACACATGCAATTAATTTACACAAATAAACTCTAGAGCTTATTGCTCTGGAGTTTTTTGATCCTGGGCACACCATTTGAATGTGTGCCCAGGAGCAAACCCCCACCCCAAACCCAAACAAAACAAAAAAAGAAACAAAAAACCAACAGCTCTGCAGCAACAAGCTCCAGAATTTATTTATGCACAGCGTGTGGAGCCTGGTTGGAGCAGCCCAGACTGGCAGGGGACCTGGAGGGGTCAGCCTGCCAGCCCAGGGCTGCTCTGACAGGGCTGCACATACTATGGAGGGGCTGGCTGGAGCATAAGGGTGCCTCAGTGTGGGGAACTGCCTGCCAGATAGTCCTGCACTGAAGCACCCTGTGCCCCAGCCAGCTGGGGAAACATCTAAATGTACGCTGCTGTGCACAAAAAAAAACTCCACAGCAGACTTGTATTTACAAGTCCTAATGTGCTGCAGAGTTCATTAGTTTCATATGCCCTAATAGAGAGACACATGTAGATGCCAAGACTTTTACTGTACAGTTAATTAGTCAACTGCACAGTAAACATCTCACGTAGATGCAGCCTTAGGGTAACATTCCAGTTACCATCTGGTGATCTAAATTCTATTTCCATTTGGCCACTTTTATGCCCAAATGGAAACAGAATGTCACCCTTAGACACCCAACTGCCACTGAAGGTATCAATCTGTACTTTCCTGATAATCTAAGTGGCCATTTTCTGGACATCTACAGAACATTTTTGTAATTACATGCCTGGAAGTATGAACACATAGCCCAGAACAACTACATAGTTACACTGCCTGAACATGTATAATAATGGCCACACCTCTTCTGGACATACAGCAGACTTAGCTGTTGGACAAGGAATTATTCAGAACCTGTGACAACCAGACTTCACTTCAGGAACAGGAAAGAGCTGCATGCATGTTTCTGTTGCCCCCATAGCTTACTAGCTAGGGGACTCACATGGGAGGCTGGAAGCCCTGGGCTCCTCTTGGCCAGAGGGGTTTAAACAGTGCTCAGTTCTCTGTACAGCACTAACAATCACACCACAGATTTGAAATTGCTTACTGGATTCTTCAGCACTGCTATTGAATTTGAGACACTAACATGGTATTTGGGGAGGAAAAGAGGGCAGAGCAGACAGAAGCTTCTGCCCTACTCGGAACAAGGGACCTAGGTTGAGCTTTGGGTCCTCTCCCTGCCAGGCCACCAGCCACCTCACTGAGCTACAGACTCAGTCTTGCTCCCTTTCTCCTGGCCCATACACCTCTTACATGCCTTCCTCCCGTGTACAAGTGGATCCATGACTGGGGGTGTGGGGAAGCAGCAACCAACACTGCAAGGGTGACTGCACCCCCACTCCCAGAAGCAGACTGCACCTCAGGAGCAGCAGCTCTGGTTTTAAGTCCCTTAGTCACCTTTCCCCTCTCCTTTCCCTTTCCCTCTGTGGACAGCAGCTTGTCCAGTCCTATTCCCCTACTCACTGCTGCTGCTGTCCCCACTGCCCTCAGCTGTAGCAGGGAAGGGGGCTTGGAAGGGAGGTTCCAGAGCCACTCCTGCTCCACTCCAGGTAGGCTGCACATGGAGCCAGGCTTGTCCAGAGACAGCAGCAGTGGTGGTGACAGTAGGTACATTCCCAGACCCTGTGCTTGCTCCTAGGTTAGCTGGAAACACCCAGAGGAACAAGCAGGGAGGAGGAACCTGCCCATTACTGCTGTTGTTCCTGGCTGAGCCTAGCTCCCCGTGAAGTATAGCTGGAATGGCGAGGAATGGCTTTGGAGCTACCCCTGCTCCTGGGGCACTTGGGGATGGCAACAAGTAAGGCTAGGGGAGAGGTGCCAGTGAACATGGTGTGGGAGGGGGTGGGGGGTGGAATTCTTACTCAGTTTGGGGATTTAAAATCCTTCGCAGCTGCTTCTGTCATGTTCATTGACTGAAAGGGGGGTACATTCATACCACTACACTCCTGGATCCACCCCTGACCTCATGGCCACCCCAAAGGACAGGTTCAAAAGCAGTACTGGAGAAGAGACTGAATGAAGGCTGACTTGTGGTGTGGTGGTTAAAGTCCTGTGCTATGAACTCAGAAGGAACTGTTCCAGATTTCTTCTGTTAGGATCTCCTACAGCACCTCAACATTCCCAGGTGAGTACTCCCGCTATTGAGTTATTTGGGGTGAAAAGACAAGAGCTTGGTCATTCACTTCATGTTGCTGCTGGTGTGCATAAGTGTCCAGATTTGCAGAGCTATGGGTTCAGGAACAGAATACCCTTGGATCAGCGTTCCCTCTAAGCTGTGTGGCATGCACAGCTGCACAGCTTAGAGGGAACACTGCCTTGGATGTGTAAATACCAAAAAAAATATGTTGTAGCTATCCAGAAAATGGACACTTACATGACCAGGTAAGAACAGAATACCACCCTCAGTGCAGATTATCCAGAACATATTATTTTTGTGAAAATGAAATTTGGAATTGCATCATCAACTTTTAAACATGTGGCAAATTGCTTACAATTAATCAAACTGGGAGAGCATGCTGGGATCTTTATTCTTTACCCAGCATGGTACAAGGAGCAGATTAAGCCAGGAAACAATGAATATTGTTAATCTCCAAAAAGTCTTCAGATCTCTCTAAAATACAATGACAAAAAATCTGCAGTTATTTTGTTTCTGTATCAGAGATAAAGATTGGGACCTTATAGCAAAGCTGACAATTCTTAGCTCCACACAAATACATATATAGGCTTTATTCCTGTTGCACTAGGTGTTCAGATCTCCTTTCAAGTTGCTAAGTACCCTTGATTCCCATTGGCTTTAATGAGATTTGAGAATGCTGCATACCTCTCAGGATTAGGCCAAGCAGCAACTTTCATCCAAGAAGAATCTTAAAATCATTAATTAAGCCTCAATACTCCTTTGTGAGAAAAGTACTGTTCTACCTATTATATTAATGGAGAGGCACATCCTCAGCTGGTATGAATCAATATAGCTCCAAAGAAAACAGACTTGAAATTCAATTGACCAGTTCCGATTTAAAACAGCAGATAATCTGTCCAAGAGCAAATTGAAGCACAGAGAGAACAAAAGATTCGCTCAAGGCAAAACCACAGATTCCATGAATGTGAATGTTAATGGAAATTGCATCCACACAATTTAAAAACAATAGCTTTAGAGAGTTAGGATACATCTCACATCAAGTGTAACAATAGATCTCATAGCAATTTTTTCACTTCCCATTCCTAACATTTAATCAAACCTGGGGCCTTTTCCAAAGTTCACTGGTATAGTTTTCACTGACCCAAACAGGCTCTGGAACAGGTTTATGATGGATGAGTTCACAATCCAGAATAATTTAGAATAAAGGGGTATCTTATGTTTCCATCACTGCCAGTTTCAGCTCTCTCCACTGCTGTTGGGGAAGGGGTTCATTGGCACATGGTGGAGGAGGCCTGCATGGCCTGGGCATAGGAAAAGGGACAGCACAGAGAAGAACAGTGTCTTGTGGTGTCTGGGGCCTGCTTCTAAAAGGTTGCCAAACCCTGGCTTAGATTGCATTAGTGTCCAACGTACATAAAGCAGTTTCTGCTTTGAAGAAGACTCTTGGATGATCAAGAAAAAACAGAATGTCACCCTAAGTCATTTTCAAAGCAAACCCTGAGGCAAGTGAGCAGGAGCAGAAAATGAGAGATTTTGGGGAGGTTATTGGAGGGAACATGGTTTATTCCTTCTAGGCATGACAGCATTAGTTGGCTGATACTGATGACTAAATAACTATGACTTGCCTTGGATGTTCTATTTTCCTTTCTCCTGGTATGAAGAAAGAAGCTCTGGTATTTATAGGTCATTTTGATGGTCATAAAGAGGAAGAGTGCAGGTTTCAACAATGAAGAGCAACTGAGAAAACCAGATTCGTAAGTTGTTCTCAAAGAAGCCACAGTGAGAAGGATCAGCAATAATAGAATGGGAAAGAAAAACCTGAAGAGGCAGACAGGCAATTTGCTGTACAAGAAGAGGAAAAAAACGAAGCGGCATTCCTTCTGGGTTTAAGTATCAAGTCATTATACAGTAATCAGGAAATCAACCGCAGCACTTATCTTCAGAGGACTAGAACAGAAACTGTAGTGATCCTATCTGCCAGACGTCCCTGCAGCATATAACAGAGCAACTGCCAAGAGGGGTAGTTCAAATATCCTAAGAAAGGAAGAAGTTGTCATCAACAAGTATATTCAGAAGAATGGAGAAGGAATTCAGCAAGAGACAAGGACAGTGGGGTAGTCTTTTCTCTCCCTAAAGTGAGAATGAGAGATGTAATTGCACTATTTAGCAGATCTCTACTGGTGATAATAAATAATGGACCCAATGCTTTTCAGTCTTGTGGAACTACACAGGTTAGAGAAGGTTCAAGGGCCTCAGAAGGGAACTGAAGAAGGAAGCCCATGTAATCACCTCAGAGAGCTTTTCAGTCCTAGGCATGTGAGAAGACAGAACATATAGATGACCTGCTCTGTGAGTGATATGCAGCTCAGGGGCTTGGGATTTGTGGAATACTAGGCCATATTTTATCAGGCAAGGCGGATTTACAAATAGAAAAATCTGCATCTCACAGGAAGGCAGCTAATCTTGGCTGGAGACCAGCTTACACAGGCAGGGAGGTATTAAACAAACAACAAACGGAAGGAATGCTGAGGGAGGAAAATGCATTACAGACCCAAACTCAGCATGTGCTGAACAAATTGAACACAGGTGACAAGGAATGAAAAGAAGAAAAAATTCATGTGTTTCTGTACCAGTGTGAGAGGTCTAGTTAACTGATTAGAAGAGTTGTGATATAGCTGGCATTACTGAAACTGTTTATACCAGGGATTGGCCAAACTTCAACACAGGTGTCACAAGTGGCACAAGCAGTTTTTGTGTGGCATGTAGCAAGCTTGGGAGGGAACAAGCAGTGCAGTGGCAGATAGAGTAGGGAGCAGAAAGCAGAACATCAGATCAGGCAGAGTGCACAGGGCAGCAGATTGGGTAAGGGCAAGGGGACAGAGTGGCACTTGGGGGAGGGGACTAATTTGTGGCTGTTGCAGAGCACTTAGGTGCCCTGCTCCTAAGAAGGGTGAAAAATCCTAGGGGAAGAGTCCTGGCAGGGAGTAATGAGCACAGCTGTGGTTTGCCAGGGCAACCAGAGGAGGTCAGCTGACCAGAAGGGGCAGGGCCTGGCTCCCATATAAAGCCCAGGGGCTGAGGCCAGGCAGGCAGTTCCCTGTCAGCAGCCAGGGAGGAAGGAGCTCTCCCTGACCAAAGCTGAGAGGAGAGGCCTGACCGCAGGTACAGCCTGAGCCGGGTAAAGGATGGAGCATCCATGGGGTGTTTTGAGGAATGATGTTTTAGCCGGGTGGCTCTAAGTTATGTTACAGCTCAGGGGCTTGCGTTTTTGTTGCTGTTTAAATACCGGTGGTTTGGGTGAGGCTATTAGGGGTTGGAGGAGGCCTCATAGGGGGCACACAGCCATGTGGGGACCCCAGTGCCAGCGAGGGCACAGCATTCGAGGTGCACTGACCCCAGCCCAGAAAGGGGGGCAGTTGAGAGGAGAGGGGGCAGCATTTTGAGAAGCCCCAGGAGAGGGGACAGAGCAAGACAGGGTTGTGCAGGGCCCAGAGAGGGGAAAAAAGGGGGCCAGATTAGAACAAGGCCCAGACCAAACAGAGTCAATTCCATTGGCGAGGTGTGGCTGCGGTGTAGGGGAGGAAGCGGAGCTGCAGATAGTGCCCCCTGGCATTGGGGCAGTAAAAGGCAGTCTCCTACTGATTAACATCAATTAACAGCAAGGCATGGCAGACAAGAAGGCGGGTGGTTGCCCCAGGAACAGGTGGGCGGGCCAAGGAGATCGGCCCCGAGCAGGCTCCCTGTTACAGTGGCATATTTGCCAAAAAGGTTGGCCCCTACTGGTTTACATGGTCAAAGCTTGGTCATATCTACAAAGGCCATGAAAAAGCCACAACTCTCTTCCCTGCAGTTTTCCTGGATCCGTCATGTGATTAAAGACCACAGCTGTTGTAGCAAGCCCAGAGTGAAACCCACACTGGGATTCAGGTAAGGTATCTTCAGCCAGTGCTACTAGTCATTTAAGGAGAACTCTTGGCAAGACTTTGCTGGTATTCAACAGAAAGACTGTTCTACTATAGTTGTTGAAATCAGATTTTTCATTTATTTTTCTTGTAGATTGAAAAAATTAGAGCATCTTTTGGGTCTTCTTCCTACACATGAAGGAAGACCCAATATAGACTCTGATTCAGGTATTAACCTCCCCTTCTGTATATTTATAACCTAGTCCAGCAGCCTTTTTATTTTGTAACTGAGAAATTGCTTTCATGATCTTGCTCAATCACTGATCTTAGATTTTTATCAGCTATTCTGGGAGCTCTCAGAAAAAGCCTATGTCCACATCAGTGTGTCTATTTAAAGGCAAAATAACTTTTGTCTGTATTTCCATGCAATTATTTTGCTTTCCTCCTCTGCCCAGCCCACACCCCAAGAGCTGTTGAAAATACTTTAATGGCATAGTAGTGGTGTATGTGGAACCATATATCATTTGGATATCATTTAAGAAACATCTTGTCTCAAAACCAAAACCCTTTCCCTATCACCAGAAAGGAGAGATCAAAGGGAAATATATATATCTGTTTAGGGCTCTGTGAAATGGCACCGTTCCATTTTTGTCTTGAGTTTTGACGGAACAGTGTTCTGTATCAAATTTCTTTTCGAGTTGAAACAGCTGTTCCATTCCATCGAAACAGAAAGGCTGTTTTGATGTTGTTTCAAGTTTCACTGGACTTCCCATCCCCAGCGCTAGATCACGCTGGGGGTGGAAGGCAGCCTAGCTGGGCTGCTTTCCCATCCCCCATGCTAGATTGCACTGGGGGTGGGCAGCAGCCCAGTTGGGCTGCCTTCCTCTCCCGGTGCAATCTAGCGCAGGGGACAGGGAAGCAGCCTCGATGAGCTGACTTCCCATTCCCAGCCTATGGTCAAAATGTTTCGACCAGCCTTGTTTTGTTTCAAGGCTATTCTGACAGCCTTTGTTTTATTCCAGTTTTGCTGTTTCAACCTCGAAATTGGTCGAAACAGTGTCAGAACGAAATGGACGGTGAAATTTCGCACACCCCTACTGTTTGTGCTAATTTTTTGAAGACTAAGATAGATGCCACTGTGCCTTTTGCAACCCCATATCTCTGTATCTAGTTCTCCACTAGTCAACTGACACAAGGGAACTCAAGAAGACTTAAGCGGTCTGCCAGGCAGCTGAGAGACCTGTCTGTCAGGTGTCACCTTATATGCACAACCACAGTGCACTCTCCTCTTCTGTCATCATAGGTGTTGCGTATAGCACCTTGGCCAGCTGCTTTTCCACCCAGGATTTTTGCAGTTTGAGGCTAATGTAATTCCTCTCCTAGTATGGCTGAGAGGGCCAATGAGCTTGAACTGAATTTGAGATCAGTGTGACAATTCTCCTAGAATAATCTGGCCACAGTATTTTTACTCAACATTAGTTGGTGCTCCTACACACACAGGAAGTCTTTTCTCATCCCCCGACTTGGGGAATGCTCCCTAGAGCTATTTATACCCATCATCCAGTGATCAAGAATATAGCGAAGATGTAATATACACAGATGTTATAGATTCATAGATGTTAGGGTTGGAAGGGACCTCAACAGATCATCGAGTCCAACCCCCTGCATAGGCAGGAAAAAGTGCTGGGTTTAGATGACCCCAGCTAGATGCTCATCTAACCTCCTCTTGAAGACCCCCAGGGTAGGGGAGAGCACCACCTCCCTTGGGAGCCCGTTCCAGACCTTGGCCACTCGAACTGTGAAGAAGTTCTTCCTAATGTCCAATCTAAATCTGCTCTCTGCTAGCTTGTGGCCATTGTCTCTTGTAACCCCCGGGGGCGCCTTGGTGAGTAAAACCTCACCAATTCCCTTCTGTGCCCCTGTGATGAACTTATAGGCAGCCACAAGGTCACCTCTCAACCTTCTCTTGTGGAGGCTGAAAAGGTCCAGTTTCTCTAGTCTCTCGTCGTAGGCCTTGGTCTGCAGGCCCTTAACCCTACGAGTGGCCCTTCTCTGGACCCTCTCCAGGTTATCTGCATCCCTCTTGAAGTGCGGCACCCAGAATTGCACGCAGTACTCCAACTGCGGTCTGACCAGCGCCCGATAGAGGGGAAGTATCAACTCCTTGGACCTGTTCATCATACATCTGCTGATGCACGATAAACTGCCATTGGCTTTTCTGATGGCTTCGTCACACTGCCGACTCATGTTCATCTTGGAGTCCACTAGGACTCCAAGATCCTTTTCCACTTCTGTGCCACCCAGCAGGTCATTCCCTAGGCTGTAGGTATGCTGGACATTTTTCCTCCCTAGGTGCAGCACTTTGCATTTCTCCTTGTTGAATTGCATTCTGTTGTTTTCTGCCCACTTGTCTAACCTGTCCAGGTCTGCTTGCAGCTGCTCCCTGCCCTCCGGCGTGTCCACTTCTCCCCATAGCTTTGTGTCATCTGCAAACTTGGACAGAGTACATTTCACTCCCTCGTCCAAGTCGCTGATGAAGACATTAAAGAGTATCGGTCCAAGGATCGAGCCCTGCAGGACCCCACTGCCCACACCCTTCCAGGTCGAAGCCGACCCACCCACCACGACTCTCTGGGTGTGACCCTCCAGCCAATTCGCCACCCACCGGACTGTGTAGTCATCCAAGTCACAGCCTCTTAACTTGTTCACCAGTATGGGGTGGGATACTGTATCGAAGGCCTTCCTGAAGTCTAAGTATACAACATCCACCCCTCCTCCTGTGTCCAGGTGTTTCGTAACCTGGTCATAAAAAGAGACTAGATTGGTCAGGCACCATCTGCCTGCCACAAACCCGTGCTGGTTTCCCCTCAGCATAATTTGTCCTGCCGGGCTCTCGCATATGTGAGCCTTGGTAATTTTTTCAAAGACTTTGCCAAGGATGGAGGTGAGACTGACTGGCCTATAGTTGCCCGGGTCCTCCTTCCTCCCCTTCTTGAAAATGGGGACCACACTGGCCCTCTTCCAGTCCTCCGGGACTTGGCCCGTGCGCCACGAGCGTTCGAATATTCCCACCAGTGGCTCTGCAGTGATGTCAGCCAGTGCCTTCAGCACCCTCGGATGGAGCTCATCCGGGCCTGCCGACTTAAAGGCATCCAATTCTTCCAAGTGACTCTGCGCCATCTCAGGGTCTACGCATGGAAGTCTGGCGCCTTGCTGCTGCCTCTCTACAATCCGAGTGAGAGACTTGTCGTGTCCCTCACTTAGGAACACTGAGGCAAAGAACTCATTGAGGAGTTCAGCCTTGTCCCCCCTGTCCATCACCAATTGTTTCTGCCCATTTAGCAGGGGTCCTATTCCTCCCTGGGCTTTCATTTTACTCCCTATATATCTAAAAAACAATTTCTTGTTGTCCTTTACTTGGTTTACTAGTCAAACAGCTGACTTGTTAGTCAGCTGTTTGACTAGTACCACACATTTTTTCTGATTAAAACATTAGCTCTGCACAATTTCAATAAAACACATTTCAACTGGGTTAAGAACAAGAAGTGACAGGTGTCAAAGTAGTTATTAATGGGGACTCATCATCTAATGGGGATGCTTGTTGTGGGGATCTGCAGCAGCTGGCACTGGCACTAATGCGATTCAACATTTTTACCATCCATCTGGTAGTCAACATAATGTCATTGCTGATAAAGTTTGTGGATAAAGTTATCCACACTTTGGCAGAGTTGTAAATAATGGTGGGGACAGGGCAGTCATATAAAGCCATGGATAAGTGGCTAATTTGGACCAGTTCAAACACAATCCAAATTAATACAGTCAAAGATGGTTACATATCTGAGAACAAGGGCTGCATGACTCAGAATGGGGACTATGTCCTGGATCCCAGAAAGCAGTTACTCTAAGGCAGAGGTGGGTAGTTTGGTCTGGAGGGCCACTTAAGGAGTTTTGATGAGCTGTTGTGGGTTTGGTCAGCATGCCCTTCCCTCACTGCTGTGCCATGCTGGATCAGCACCCACCCCCACTGCTGCCCATAGCAGCTCACTAAAACTCCCTAAGTGGTGCAGGACAGAGCAGGCAGGTCGGGGCTCCATGAATACTGGCCCAGGACCCCTGCAGGCAGGGCATGCTCAGCTGAGTGGATGGGATGGAGCTATGGGCAGGCAAGAAATGGCATCCAGGAGTGGGACAGGTGGGTGGGCAGGGCTGGACCTGGGGTCATGGGATGACAGTGCAGGGTCTAGGCCTGGGTCACAGCTGCAATCTGCTCCCCACTGGGCCCTGTGGTGTCACCACCCCACAATCCTGGCCCCAGCCCTGCCCATCCGAACTGCTCCTGCGCACCGCTCCCTGCAGCCCCATCCCATCCACCTGGCCAAGTGTGTCCTGCTTGTGGGGTCCAAGTTTGGTTTCCATGGAGTCCCTACCCACACACTTCATCCAGCACACCCACTGGCAGGTGTAGAGTGGAGGGGCAGCAGGGCTGATGGTAGTGGTGATGGAAAGAGCTGTGGCAGCTAGAAGGAATGGTTACTGCTGGGAAGCAGACTCTGGATGTCACACCACCAGAGTATTGAATTCTCTCAAGCTTTTTTGAGAGAATTATCCTGACACATGTCCACGAGTGGCCTGCAGGGAAGATTATGCTTAGGGGCAATCAACACGGGTTCATTAGAGGCAGGTCCTGTCAGACCAACCTGGTGGCCTGCGCCCGGCCCCTATGACCAGACTACAAAATCCTTGGATGCAGGGGTAGCAGTGGATGTAGTCTTTCTGGACTTTAGGAAGGCCTTCAACACTGTCTCTCACCTCATTCTCATTAAAAAACTAGGGGACTGTGGCGTCAACACCTACACAATCAAATGGGTCACTAACTGGCTGGAGAGCCGCACCCAGAGAGTGGTGGTGGGTGGGTCTTATTCGACCTGGAGGGATGTGGGCAGTGGGGTTCCGCAGGGCTCGGTCCTTGGGCCTGCACTGTTCAACATCTTCATCAGTGACTTGCACAAGGGGGTAAAAAGCACCCTGTTCAAATTTGCAGACGACACTAAGTTGTGGGGGGAATTGGCCATACTAGAAGGGAGAAATAGGGTGCAATCAGACCTAGACAGGTTACAGGGGTGGGCGTATGAGAACAGGATGGGTTTCAACACTGACAAGTGCAAGGTACTGCACTTGGTAGGGAAGAACCAGCAGCATACCTACAGGCTGGGGAACTCCCTTCTCATCAGTGCAGAGGCAGAAAAGGATCTTGGTGTCATTATGGATGCCAAAATGAACATGGGCTGACAGTGTGGGGATGCGGTCAGGAAGGCCAACCATATCTTGTCATACATCCACAGGTGCATCTCAAGCATGTTCAGGGAGGTGACACTGGTCAGGCCACAGCTGGAGTACTGCGTCCAGTTCTGGGCATCACACTTCAGGAGGGATGTGGACAACATGGAGAGGGTCCAGAGGAGGGCCACTCACATGATAGGGGTCAGTAGGGCAGGCCGTATGAGGAGAGGCTAAGGGACCTGAACCTGTTCAGCCTCCACAAGAGAAGGCTGAGGGGGGATCTAGTGGCCATTTACAAACTAGTCAGAGGGGACCAGCAGGCATTGGGGGAGTCCCTGTTCCCCTGAGCACTACCAGGAGTGACTAGAAATAACGGCCACAAGCTGGCAGAGGGTAGATTCAGACTAGATGTTAAGAGGCACTACTTCACTGTCAGGGTGGCTAGGATCTGGAACCAACTTCCAAGAGAAGTGGTGCTGGCTCCTACCCTGGAGGTCTTTAAGAGGAGGGTAGATGAACACCTTGCTGGGGTCGTTTGACCCCAGTACTTTTTCCTGCCATGGCATGGGGTCAAACTTGATGATCTGCTCAGGTTCCTTCTGGCCCTACCTACTATGAAACCACCCCAGCCCAGCTGCGTGCACCACAGCTTGGGCTGTCCCCCACACCTGGGCCAGGTGGGGCCAAGGTACCCACCGTGGGCCAGATAAAATCCCTTGGCATGCCGGATCCAGCACACACAATGTATTTCACCCATCCCTGCTCTAAAGCCTTGGTTAAACCATACGTTTATAGTGTTATAAATCACTGTAGAAAAGGATCAGGCAGCCATTCAATAGTGTAATTCAGGGGCGTCAAAGATGGAGCCTGTGGGCCTGATCCAGCCTTCAAAGCCCCATTATCTAGCCCCTAGGACTGTCCATATGCAGCACATGGTGCATGCCAGACCAGCCCCACCCACAGGAAGTGCCTTGGACATAAGCCACACAATGGAAGGAACCCCTCCCTATCCACTCCAGGACCCAGGCTGGTTCCAGCTGCTCAGAGTGCTGATTCCAGCTGCTCAGGGATGTGCACTGCACACAGTGCCTCTCCAGCTGGCCCAGGCCACATGCCACGTGCAGTACTCACTTCAGCTGACCCCAGATCCATGCTGTAAACAGCACCACCTCCCGCACAGCCACTCTGAGGTGGGCACTGCATCCATGGGTCTGAGAGCAGCTGGAAAAAGTCTGGAAGGTATGCACATACTATCTGGAGCAGGTGCTGCAGGCAGCATACATTCCAGAGCAGCCAGAACAAGCACCACGTGCAGTAAATCCAGCTGTCGCACAACAAGGCATAGGCAGTCTGACTGGCAATTCAGATACGCTTAGCTGAAGGTCCAAGGATCAAAGCCAGAGGGTCAGATTCAGGGCCAAACACAAGGCAGATCGAGATCAGGGATCAAGCTGGGCCAAATACCTGTGACAGCCAAGTTTCAACAGTCTAAGATGCAAGGCAGCGGCAGAGGTCAAAGTCCAAGAAGGGTAAGTAACAGGTGGTCAGACCTAGAAACAGGGCACAGAGACAAGGAAACATCAGGCTGACCCAAGGACAGCCAAAACCTTATTGTCCAGTCAGCTTCCCCAGCCAACAGGAAGCATTATATTGGTGGGAGTATCCAATCAGGGATCAGAAACCCTGGGCTAATCAGAGGCTGGCAGTGGGAGCCCTTTCTGTGGTGGGGCCCATTTGTTTGCTAGTCTGCCATTCTTCATGAGTTGTGGCCTGGTCGAGGGCTGAGCTGGTGCTTGAGGCCAGTAGTTTGGACCTGTTAGTCCAGATGAAGTTTGACACCCCTGGTGTCACTTATTTCAGTGTGGTAATGTTGTTACACTTGGAATAATAACAGTTAAAACTGGACTACCAATGTAGTGTAGGTAAGCTATACCAGTGTAAATATCATTTATCCACAATTATCCCAGGGTAGCCATTTCTTATAGAAGTAGTATAACACTGCCCTCCTGAACAAATGTAAATCATATTCATGCAAATGTGCCTGAAAAAGATGTAGAGCTCAGCGTGGACAAAGAATTTAATATGTGATCATGACACAAGAAGGTCTAACACCATATGGGGGTAAATGGGGAGAATTTAAGGGTGTATGATATGCAAGAGGCTGGATTACATACTATAATAACTTTTTCTGCCTTAAACACTATGAATCTTTGAGCAATTCTGCTCATCATAGAAAACTAAGTACTATATACACGTGCACAGTTTACGTTTTCTTTCTGGTTTGTGGTTGGTCCACAAAAGAGGATACATATCTATTATAACTAACGGCTGGTGAACTCCCCACGTACTTCAAGTGGTGAGGGCTGATGCAGCTAGCATTGAAGAAGCTTGGTTTATTCTCTCTTTCTCGTGACAGCTCTAGAAGAGGGTATTTTTGTCATTTCTTATCTTTTAAATTTGTTCTATCTGTTAAATTTTAAAAAGGATAGCTTTCCTGTTACACTCTGTAATTTCTGCTTTGCTTATTTGAGCAAATTATGACTTCTTCATATCACCAATAGTTCTAAGGGGAAATAGTGTGTATTTTCAAGGGCTAAATGAAATACATTTTTTTTTATAGCTCACAAGCACCTTGACTGTTGTTTATTGAGCAGATGCTTTGAGAATCCCTTTCTTTAGCTTATGCATAGCCTATAGATGCATATTTAAATAAAGACAATCTTTAAATGAATGTTGTTATTAAGAATCACAATACTTTGCCATTACATATAAAACATTATGAGGTTTCATATCCCTGGGCACATCACAGATTCCATGGGGTTCTGCATTGCTCTATGTATAGCTACCAGCAGGCATCACCACATCCCTAATAAACAAACTAGACTGCTCTAAACTAGGTTACACCAGTATAAATTAAGGTAACAATATGGATGCCATACTTGCACTGATGCAACTGATATCAACGAAAGAATCTAGTCTTCTGCTGTATCTGCAAGAGGGGAAATCATTTTTATGGGGAGACTGTGTGGCAAACTAGGAGTTGCTATTTGGTACTTGTTTATATCCAATTATATTTATATACCATTGCCATTAGTGTGGTGTGACTGTCCTGAAAGTTGGAAGGGATAGTTTACTTCAGGGGACTATCTTTGTAGCATTGCAGCCTAGTCAGCTAGAGCAGGTGGCAACTTCAGCCTGTGGGCCAGATCCAGCCCATGGAACCATTTGATCCAGCCGATGGACCTGGGGCTTTGGTGGTATTCAGCAGCAGAGAGCTCTGGCAGCAGTCACTATCTCCTGCCACAGTGGGGAAAAGTGGTAGAAGCAGGCACTTCTCCTGTGCTGCCATTGGGAAAAGCAGCGATGGTGCCTGGGTCTTACGGCCCCCTCACCTCTGATCTGAACTGGCTCAGTCCAACCCACAGCCTCAAAAGATTGTCAACTGCTGAGTTAGGGAACAGAGAGGAGATCCTTTCTAAGGCCTTTGTTACACATTACTCTTATGAGGCACTAATAGCCCTTAAAATGCAAGCATCCACTCATTAAAGAAGGGAAACTAGTGTTAAATGCTCTCTGAGCATCTCAGATTTATGCCACTTTGGGCAAAGATTAACTCTAGGTCATGCTACTCAGCTCACATTACTGTAATGGCAGTCTGCTCCCACAGAGATAAGACTAAGTTTGAGTCCTTCAGCATCCTAGGATGCACCACTCCTGCTCCCTCACTCCCAACTCCATGCATGATCTAGCCCACCCTCCTGAGCTCTACTGCTCCAGGGGTGGTACTGTCCAGGAGGAGGCAGGGCCCTGTCAGTGCTGGGTGGGGGGCTGCAGTAATGGGATCATGCAGCCAAGATGGGGAGAAGCATGAGGGCTATGGCTTCCCTTTGCAGGTCCCAGCATCCAATCCTTGGATGGGGGGTGAGGGGAAGCATAATGTGCATGCAGCCATTTTAAAATGTTTTCTTCTGATGATTTGTTCCAGCTGCTAAACAAAAAAGAATCTTGTTTGACTGAGGATTTTGTTGACTGTATCAGTCATCACAGGTTCCTGACAGGGCGAAATGCAGGTGCCCATTCAGACCTGCAGTGTGAAGGGAGGTGTTATACATGGGACATGGTCCTGACTTGAAAGTGGAAAAACTGAGGGCACATCCAGATGTGTGCACATGTGGCATGCAGCGCCGCAGACTCATGTGTGGCACTCCACAAGCAGATGTTCCTTGCACTGCTAATTTGCAGCGTGGGGGGGTTTATTGATACTGGGAGATCCCAGTGTCAAAAAACCACGTGCTTAAAAAAGCGTGCACCACTGGAGCCTGGTGAGCCAGAGCCACACTCCAGCTGATGACCAGACTCCCAGCTGACAGAGAGCTGCTGCTGCAGCCTTTGGATGCCTTTAGGACCCCAGATAAGGCTGCTGGGACCAGACCAGGTGCTGGTCCCTGCCTCCCCTAGCCCACCCAGGGCAACATGCTGGGTGCCAGAGCACAAGTACAGAGGCGTTCCCTGGGAACAAGCAGCAGTGGCACATATTGTGCCACTGCTGTTTGTCCCTGGGGAAACACATGTCCCTGATTGTGGGGATGTGCCCTGAGAATTCATCTCAAGAGTGGTATGGGCAAGGGGATGAACGTTTCAGAAAAACCTGAAATGAGACTGAAGTGCAACTAGCCTTGTAACTATAAAAGGCTGGCACTGGAAACATATTCTTTCATCAAGAAAACTCTTAGGCAAGTACTCTGCTCTCTGAGTGAAAGACACAACATTTCTTTAGCATGACCCAACAAAACTTGATGTATACATTACCTATAATTTTTAACACTAACATAGAGTCATATCTTTGAAGGGAGTTTTTGATAAATATGAGCAGTTCTGGACTAGCAGGAATTCCTTGGAGAGAAGAAATCTTGAGACAGTGTTATGCCAAATGGGTTATCATTTCATTATTCCCAGTTTTATTATTTTAAGATAAACACCTATCTGCATGACAGAGTCTGAAGAGTTATATGTTTTCATTGAGAGACCAAAGAAAATGTTTTTAGAAAGTGATTTTTTTTTTTTTTGGGCTAACAGAAAACATATTTTATTATTTTAGCTTCCCAGACCTCAAAGCATTCTTTGGAAGCACAGCAGGATTTTAGAAAGTCTTAATATACTATTTTTTCCTGTTTTCACAAACTGAGGGAAAAATACTTTTATGATTAAAATAAAGTTCAATGAACTATACTCAAGGGCAAATGGAGGGGGAGATTATACAGAGGAAAACAAAATTAATTAACTTTTAAACTAGGCCCAAGTTTTGTTTCTGCATGTGTGCATGTGTGCATATTTGAGCAAGGGGCAAAGTCTTTCTTGTTGTTTATCATTTGAGTCCTGAGTATAATGTTATTCAATGCAAACACTTGACTGGAATTTCACAAATGGGTTTTAGAGGTTGTTACATTAGAATCTTAGTGAGTAAAGATGGGGAGATAGGGGTTAATCCAGCTGTATCCTGACATCAGAGTTGCCAACCTTTTTTTTTTTTTTTTTTTTTACCAACAATCTGCCAACTTTCTACTGAAAATCAAACTTTTTTTACTGATATGTTTTTCTGGCATATTTTAGATAATGTAAATGTAACCCTTCTTCCAGGCCCTGGATGGTAGTAACAAGGGTTGGGTTCAAATTTAGAGGTTTAACATCAGCCTTCTAAATCTGGCTTAAGGCCCCACTTAGAAACCTGGGAAACTAAATGTTAACTGGGTGTTCTAAAGTGGGCAAACTTCTCCACTCACAAACACTACTTAACTAAAACAAGGTTTATTATGGAGGAAAATGGGATAAACACACAACTTTCGAGAAAAAATTAACCATTAAACGGAAACCCAGTTAATAGTCTCAGTCGCTGGCAAGCCAGCCTAGAGGAGCAACCCTCTTTCCCAGTCTGTTGGGAAGGGAGACCCATCCAGGGGTTCTACTACCTACACCAGCCAACAGTGACCCCCAGACTGTAAGACCTCAGCCTACAAACAGTAAATCAGGCAGAAGTAGCCTCCAAACCTTTGAACTTGCATACTAATGAGGGTATGTAACAAAGGAATATTCAGTTACCAAGTAGAACACAACAATAGCTGATCCTGCATACCATAAACAGGGTTACATCAAGGAAGCATAACTAGTACAAAAATATATATAACTAAGAACTACAACTAAGCATTATTTTAACCATTCTCAGAATCCTTCTTTTTGTGACTGTACGCTGAGACATCAATCCTGTCAACTGCTGCAATGGTCATTTGCAGTAGTAGTTTCCCCCTTCGTGCCCTATAGCTTCATCCCAACTGGACAGTGCCCTCTCTCTGTCCTGCCTGGGGCCTCAGACTTCTCAGATCCATATGACCCTACCTACCTTTGGGGCAAGCAGGTATTGCTAGTGGCACAGGCACATACAGTGGCAGTGCATGGTAAGAGGGGGTAAGAGGGGCTACAAAGGTCTGACAGAGAGCTCCCTGCAGGGTGCTGTACTCTTTCGCAGACACAAGGTGGCACTGCTTTAATTTGTCTGTCCATCAACACTTCTTGCATCCAGCCTCATTCCAATGACTGATCTTCAATCAAGCTCACATTTTCTTAGGTGTATTTTCTTAGGACAGCTCCATTTTTAACAGACTTTACAGCCAAGCATTTTTTAACCTTTTTTTAAACAGACTGTCCATAAATTTACAGACAGTTGGCAATTCTACATAGCATAAAAACCATGTAATACCATTATTTAATCTTGTTCTCAGTAACTGAACTATCTAATATGCTTTCATCTGGGGCTGCCAACCAGTAGGTGTAATGTCCCTGGCTAGAAAAAAAAATCATTATCCTTTAAAAGTAAATTAAAAAAATAGCCAACATGTCAATAAAAATAGTAAAAAAATGATTAACCATTTTTGTTAGTTTAATGTACATTTTCAAATTACGGGCCAATTTTAGCTGGTAGATAGTCATGGAATAAAAAAAGGTTCAAGTTAAACATGGCATGAGTTTTTCATTCTGAATCAGGCTACAACCCATTGGTAGGAAGGTTTAGTCAGGGATGATCCTGCCTTCAGTATGGGGTTGGACTGGATGACCTCATGAGGTCTTTTCCAGCCCCACTTCCTCATGTTCCTATGATATAGGTTACTGTAAATTATAGGCTACTCCAATAATAGCATCAACAGAGGCAGTAGATAATTATGTGAGGAAAATGGAAAAAAAAATGTTTTAAAAAATATGTTGTCTGGTTTTTCATAGAAAATATCAGAAATTCCCTTTAAATTTTCTGGTTCTAACTCATTCAGCATTCTAACAATAAAGGCTAAAGGGTTGTTTTCCCTTGTGGATGCCTAACTCCTCAAGTCCATTCATTTAGGACTATGCAAGTTGTTGATAACTGAAAGTTTAATGAAGAGGCCTCTCACTTGAGTTGGGCTCTAAACACGAACCAAATTCTCAACATTTGTGAAATCCTCCCTCCAACATGGGAACATGGTAATGGGTTGTGTCAATGAACCAACAAGTTAGCACTGCAAGCATCTGTATGCTTGGGTATATTATTTATAGGCATATAATATGCATTTTATTTTAGTGATGTTCAATTCTGAATGTCTGTTTGCAAGTAACAGTCTCTATAGCATCTCTTAGATGCACAGATTAACTCTTGAAAATATTTTTAAAGCCATGCCTGCCTAAATTTGTCTGATTTTAGAAACTTAAGCAATTCTTGGGCTGGCTAGTACTTAGATAGGAGACTCCTTTTTAATACTAGGTACCATGGATACAAGCCAAAGAGTTTGGTTGAACAGTTGGTGATTAGTGGATCATGGAAATTAATCCGGGGGAAGACTTAATTTGGCTGATCCTCAATGCTGAACTGATGGAAAAGAATAAAGAGAGAGAACGTTCCTACTGAACAACATAGGCCAATCCCTGGGTCTAGTTTTGTTGCACTTAGCACAAGATGTGGATTACCTCAAGTGTCTCTAACCCATCTTTCCTCTTCCACAATTTGGGAGCAAAATGCCCCCAAACTTTTACACCTTATGTACTCATTTATAAGTAAAATATCCTTGATAAAATATATAGTATAAAATAATTTTAGCTTCATAATGTCATTGCGTAAGTAGAATTTGTAGAACTTATTTTCCCTATTCAATTCTTTAAACCATAATACCGAAAAAAAATTTTATTCGCTGTGAAACACATCAAAGCTCTATATTGTTGTAATGTTATTTTATTGAAACCTTTCACAGTAACAACAATGTGATTTACAGCTTTTAAAATAACAGTTCTATATAGCACAAAGACACCGACTAGCCATTCTCAATAGGAAATACATAATTACAATTACTGCTTTGTACCAAAATTCAAACTTGCATCTTGTAGCTCACAAAAAGGGAATAAAATGTAAAGCAATTGAATCAATTCATTTACTGTTTAATATCCCTCCAGAGTTACAATATGTATGGTGTTTTCTTACTGTGTCAAATATGACAGTACATTTTTTCATGAGGCTAAGTCCTATGTATCTAGTTATCTATTCTTATCATTTTGTGTGCAATACACTGATAAAACATACTCTGCATTTATTAAACATCTGGTGTCCTACCTGATTTGTGATATTGCTGGTAATGCTAGTTTGGACAGCTGGGATATGTTAAATAAAAAGTGAACTAACAGTAAATTTATTATCATAAAAATTATACTTAACATAACAAATTTGACACTAGAGGACACTGAATTATGATAAGTCTTTTCATTCCTCATGAATCAAGTTGTATGCCCCTGTATTGTGAACTTTAGTAAAAATGTTTGTATTTTCTTATGTTTTACATCTGTGTGACACACACAGTGAGAAAAGAAACACTTGTGTATATATTCTATATTTGTACACATTAGTGATTTTAACTTGTGCTTGAAGCAGAACAGCACCTCTATATTAAACAAATTAATTCAGTCTTTTCACTTAAAGCCAAAATCTAAATTTTTTATTTTGTATGAAAAATGTACTGTACATTTACTAGAGTTGAAATGTGTGCTATGCGTACAAAGAATCTTTTAGCATTTCTAAACAAAATCTGTAAGTCCGTGAGCTAAAAGTACTTTAAAAATGTGATTGTAAAGATATTTTAATCAGTCTGACTTTGCTTTCATGCCCCCGTTGCTTACAAATTGCTGGATTGCATAATTCATCCTTTCCTTATACTTAAAGGGGAGTTCCTGCATTCCTTGAATGTCTGTTTTGTATATTGAAGGGGTAACTAACTAACACTTTTATGGCAGGGAGTGTGTGTGTCTGTGTGTAGGAAGGGGGGGTCCCCACACACCTCCACCCTCCCTCACACCCCACAAACCCACACCCTGCTCCCACAACCTCCCCTGTGTATATGCATACCCACACCCTGTAACATAACCTACACCTCTCCATACATAGCCACATGCCCTCACAAACCCCACACACATAACCACCCCCTACACATGTACTGTACACCCCAACGTACACACACACATCCCCCAACCACACCCCACATGCAATATACAAGAGAAGACTTTATTTTCAAGCTATTATGCAATCATGTCTATACACATGATACAAATGCAAATAAATCAGGACAAACATATCTTTTGAAATAAAATTAAAATATGTTATAGTAGAGTTTGACTTCTGGTATGATTTGTTTTTTCCTGGTTCCAAGATGGCATCTACACAGTCAAATGGGTCGCTAACTGGCTGGAGGGCAGCACGTAGAGAGTGGTGGTGGATGGGTCATTTTTGACCTGAAGGGGTGTGGGCAGTGGGGTCCCCCAGGGCTCAGTCCTCGGACCCACACTGTTCAACATTTTCATCAGTGACTTGCACAAGGGGGTAAAAAGCACCCTGTTCAAATTTGCTGATGACACTAAGATGTGGGGGGATGTGGACACGCTAGAAGGGAGGAATAGGCTGAAACTGGACCTAGACAGGTTACAGGGGTGGGCAGATAATGGGTTTCAACACTGACAAGTGCAAGGTGCTGCGCCTGGGGAGGGAGAACCAGCAGCATACCTGCAGGCTGGGGAACTCCCTTCTCGTCAGTGCAGAGGCAGAAAAGGATCTTGGAATCATTATTGATGCCAAAATGAACATGGCCTGACAGTGTGGGGACGTGGTCAGGAAGGCCAACCACACCATATCGTGCATCCACAGATGCATCTCGAGCAGGTTCAAGCAGGTGATTCTCCCCCTCTATGCAGCACTGGTCAGACCACAGTTGGAGTACTGTGTCCAGTTCTGGGCGCCACACTTTAGGAGGGATGTGGACAGAATTGAGAGGCTCCAGAGGAGGGCCACTCGCATGATCAGGGGACAGCAGGGCAGGCCCTACGAGGAGAGGCTAAAGGACCTGAACCTGTTCAGCCTCCACAAGAGAAGGCTGAGGGGGGAACTAGTGGCCATTTACAAACTAGTCAGAGGGGACCAGCAGGCATTGGGGGAGTCCCTGTTTCCCCGAGCACTACCAGGAGTGACTAGAAGTAACGGTCACAAGCTGGCAGAGGGTAGACTCAGACTAGACATCAAAAGGTGCTACTTCACAGTCAGGGCAGCTAGGATCTGGAACCAACTTCCAAGCAAAGTGGTGCTGGCTCCTACCCTGGGGGTCTTTAAGAGGAGGTTAGACGAACCCCTAGCTGGGGTCGTTTGGGGGAAGGGGGGAGGTACCTGCCAAGGGGTGAGGCTATCCTTGCAGCCCTTGACAGTTCACCAAAACTCATTAAGCGGCCTTCCAGTCAAAATATTGCCCATTCCTGGGTTAGTATGGTCCAGTGAGAGCAGACAGCAAGCACCTAGGGTAGCCATCTGCATTATACAAGGTACACATACACCCAACTCAGTACATAACACCCCTCTTCCCTGGACAGCATAGTCCTCTAAGTACTTGGGCTGGGTAGTGACTTGCCTTGGATGACCCATCTGAAGGGCTGGACTCATTTCATTTGCAATAACAGAAGGCTCTTTCGTTTCTTCTTGAGTCATTTCTGCAGCTGGAGGATTTGACAGGTTGAGAAAAACAACTGATGGATGGGTAAGAACTGGCAACATCAGGTCTTCCAAAATTATACATGGTACATCATCTGCAACTCAACCTCACATCTGGCTGACATTTCAGCAAAGTATTTGGAGCGTTGGCTTGATGATACTGATCCTGCAGATTCAAGGACAGTTGCAGGCACCATGTCCTGGTTGCATAATTTTCCACATACATGGGTTGTTTTGGAAGTCTGCACAGGTGAAGTATTCTGTTCTTTAGAGAACTGACATTTCTTGCTTTGCTTGGCACTTGGCTATTGGGTCTGGGTGGAGCCGAATTATCAGTCTTCATCAGTAATTCTTCAGTGTTTCAACTTGTAGCTGTGCATGGAAATGCATACTGTTGAAGTAAAAACAAAAGCAGAAACAGAAAAAAAAAATCTTTGTACACACCAAGCCCTTCTTCAAAAACTTTTGCTGAATTCCTTTAGGATATCCTGAGTGGTGTTGGTTGCAACACTGTGAACTCCTATTAATGTAATGTCTAGTAGCATGGACCATTCTTCACCAAGCAAACTTGTTCACTGTCCCTTTGCAGTTATGAGACAGAGTACCCCATTCCCTTCAAGTCAACTGTTTATTCTCTGTAGTCAGCAAGTATTCCTTTCTATAGAACAACAGAAGGGCAGTTTTGAGGCCATAGTAATGTGTATGTCTCTTCTGAAATTTAGGCAAACTTGGATCCTCAGTCTACTTCTTTGACACACACAACACCTTGGAGCATCAGCGTAGCGTAGGTTTTCTTTTGCAGGGATGGTGTTTTTATACTATTGAGAAACGCAGTAGTATAGCATATTTGAATGTTCCACAGGCTGAAATTCCTTTTGGATCAGTAACAATATTTATGGCAGCTGGAGGCATATCCTGCTTGTTTCATTTATTTCTAGATGGGTTGAACTTTTAATGACACACTTGTTAGATACAAATCTTACACTTGCAATGATGGAATTAGGCATCATAAAAATGGCACATGCCATGTTTGTGACTCCCAACACAGCTATAGCAGGTTTCCTAGGATGAGGAATTTATTTTCTTGTGCACTGGTAGTGACTTCTGTAGTGGGCCTGGTGCTGAGGTGGCAAAGTCATTCCCTGGCCACTGCCTGGACCCCACCTTGCTTTCCCCTTCTGATCTCTAGGTCGGTCCCACCCTGTTGTCTGACCTGCCACACCTTGATGTTATGATTGGACAGGGAAGCTACCTCTAGAGGGCAGGGGTTTTGGTTCTTAGACTCTTGTCTGGGTTGAGGCCCCTCGGCCTTGTTCTACTTTACTGTGGCTAGACACCTGCACCTGAGGTCCACTATCTCAGGACCATAGGCTCCTGGCCCCAGCTCCAGCCATATCCTCACAAGCTCTGGGACCTTTGGCCCCTGGTCTTACCCTCATGGGCTCTGAGCTTGCACCCACTATCTTTGCTCACTGACACCACAGTCCTTCTACTAACAGCACTGCAGACCCTTCAAAGGGTCTAGGACCTGGGATGCCCTTGGCATCCTTCTTGCCTCCTCCATCCACCTCTACAGCCACAACTTGGTCCTATAGTATTTAAACATAAACATAAAAATATGAGCATCTGCCCTCAAACAAAAGGTTCCCCTCCCTGGATAAACACTACACCATTGCAAAACTACAATACAAGTCCCCAAAATAATAATATTTGGCTTCCTGGTGGTACAGTGGCTTCCTGCAGCATCCCCGTGGCCTGAAGTCCTTCCTCCCTGTCCAGTCAGGCCCCACTGCTCCCTAGAGTTCTGCTTCTTGAAGCCTGCAGGGTCAAACTGTCCCCTTGCTTCAGGTCCTGAACTTATATGTCTCTCCCTCAGTCACCTGACTCACTACTTCTGCCCCAGACCTGTCAATCACTGGCTTCACTACACGGGCCATACCTCATGCAGGCATTTTATTCAAGGGGCCCTCTTCCACTATCTGTTTGTCCGGAGCTGGCCAGCTGATCCTTGGCTCCCTCTCTCCTTCAGTGATGGGGGAGGGGCCTGAACTCATCAAACACAACAGCCTGAACACAGAAAATTCTTCCATGAGGCCAGAGGTCACCTTCTTCATGAGCAACCACCCTGAGTACCCCATGGACTTGAACCCTATTCACTGGGTGACACCAGGTCCCCTTCTCTCTTACAGCTTTTGGTGCACTCAGTTCAGGATGAAGCACTGACATCTCGGGTGGGGGGGGGAGTGTGGCGTGGTGATTCATGGTCAGTTGACTTAGTAGCTCATTATCACCAGCTGATTCCTTCTAAACTTGTAATTCTGCAGGTGTCAGTGACCCTCTCTCCTTTTTAATGGTCTTTAATGGTTCTACAAATCAACCTAAACTTTCTTCTGACATTCTGCTATTAGCTTCTCCTGGTAATGTAGCTCATACTTCATAGCCCTGCAGACAGTTTTTAATTCTAACTAGAACCATAAACTTGGATGTGGAAATGTTAATTCAGGTGAACATTAACTCAGGAATGGAAACTACTATTGGTAAAGCATTGGACACACTGTTAAAATGCTTAAGAAGGCTAGCTTTTGTTTTATGATTCTGAAAAAGAGATGTGTATTTAATTCTAATGACTTCAGGACTAATTAAACATAATCTTTTGCTTATTTTTGTCTAGCTTCTTGTGTTTTGATACATAGGATATGATATATCAAATTAAGATACGTTATAACGCAGGGTTTTTTCTGGTTCAATCTTAAACAGAATAATATAGCCCTAGGCCTCTAGTTTGTTAGTAAAGCTTCTACTTTTTTTTAATGGGAGGAAAAGAAGTGTTGTGTCATATGTGGTGATGCTTTTCACAATCCTAGATCTGCCTATGATCCAGTTTATTGGGATCCTGTCCTCCTCACCAGTTCTGTGCATTGCAGGGATTTGTTAGTCCCAGTGAAATGAGACAGAGAGCAGAAGGAGCATCCAGCTTCCTTGTATGATGGAAGGAAGGGCTTAACTGCATGGTCTTTCAGCAAAATAGGAGGCAATAACAGGAGACACATATCATTTGGAATAGTGTCACCTACCAGTAGAAGTAAATGTGCATGTGTACACACACACACCCTTAGTACATAACAGTCTGCTAAATAATTTGTTGTAATTAAAGTTTTTGAGGATTACATCTCAGTGAGTGCATCTACATATGCAATATGTGCACATGAATAAACTCAGGAATTTATTGTTCCAGAATTTTTTTGCTGGAGTGCGATTTGAATGTGTGCACAGAAGCAATTAACTCTGGAGCAATCAGCTCTGGAGTTTATTCATGTGCAGTACGTAGAGCCTGGTCAGAACAGCCCCAGCTGGCAAGAGGCCCCAAGGATCAGCCTGCCAGCCTGGGGCTGCTCTAACTAGGCTCATCACAGGGCTAGCTGGCAGGCAACCCCAGCATTGAAGCAACCTTGTGCCCCAGCCAGCCAGGTCAGCAACTACACATGCGTTGCCGCGCATGAGAAAACTCTGCAGCAAGGCAGTACGTAAAATATCCTGCTGCAGAGTTTATTAGCTTTATGTGCCCTAATAGTGTACATGTAGATGCTGAGATGTTTACTGTGGAGCTAGATATGTCAGTTCCGCAGTAAATGTCTCATGTCGATGTGCCCAGTTTTATTACATAATTCTGCAAAATTGTTCAAAACTTTTCATTGCTCAAAATGATTGGCATAGGACAAAAGTTACCCAGCTGGGGAAATAAAGAAACAGCCAGTTTCTGTTATGACAGAGCTAGCACCTCAATGGTTGGAACCTTTCTGAACCCCCTTCTTGCCTCACCTCTATGTCCAACAGACAATTCATTGCACATGAAACTATTGAATTCTTGTGACACTTGGGTCTCTAATTCCCTTAGACCCCTCTGAAAATCCCACCCTAAATCTCATTTTTTCTATACATACCTTTTTCATTACATTTAAGCCCTCCTGGGGATCCAGCAATAATAATACCAAAAGCAAAATATTTGCTTGATGTTTTAGAGCAGACTGAATTATAGTCTTCTTTCTCATGTATTGCAACTGTAATGTCTTTCATTGCAAAATGAAAAGTAAACTTTGACACTGAAAATCTTGTCAGAGAGATACTCTTGGACTCTGGGATTATGGCCCAAACTGTCACAATCATTTTTAATCCCGAGTGGTATCAGAAAGAGACTCTAATGGATTTCTTAGAACACATATGGGTATATGAAGTAGTACTTGTTTAAATAATTTTCGCTATGCAAAGATACTTGCAAATGTACATAGTACCTTGACTCTCCAATGGAGCTAGGAAATACCAAAAGAGTTATGTTATGGAACATTATGTAAGGTACATAAGTTATGTAGTGCCTGCAGTCCGGTGCTCCGTTGTGCTTGATGCTGGAAAACATACAACAAAGAGATAGTCCGCATATTGTAGGGCTTGTAACTGCCACATTTTAAATTAATTCAGAAATCATTAAAGACATCAATTGCAAAATGTATCCACCCTGCATTGCTGAGTGACCAATATTTCATCCCTTGAGCTTGCCATAGGCACTGAAAATCTATTATCAATTATCTTCCTAAAATATCACACCAATGTTACAGCCATTTTAGATCTGATTCTCCTTGAGTGAATAAAGCATAAAAGTGACATAACAGAAAAATCAGCTTCTTAAAGTGTCACCACCAAAGAACTCTGAAGCTGCAGTGTCAACATCCCAGACTCGCTCTGGTTACCCTATCCCCTGTGCTCCCTTGTTAAAGACTTCCATGGCCACAGGTAAGTACAGATAAACCACAGAAATATACAGGATTAGAGTTGTCCCAGCTATCAGGTTTCCTTGAGAAATGCCAATGAATTAAAAGCTTTAAATTCAAAGTACTGTAACTGATACATTTGGCACTTTCTGTAGATACCTGTCCATTTCACACCGGGCAAGTCTACACATGCGCTGGACTGCGCAGTTGTTACTGTGCAGTGATTTAGTATTTTCTTAAGCAAGTACTAAATCACTGTGCAGTAAGCTTCATTGCTGCACAATCCCGGTGTTGCATGGGTTGTTTCCAATGCTACTGTGCAGTAGCAACGAGCTGCTGCGCGGTAGCAATAAGCTATTGCACAGTAGCATTGGCATCACAGTTTGTGCCGCCAAGGCCATGTTGCCATAGCAATGAGCTATGGTGATGTAGCGTCTTGTGTAGACATGCCCATAGTTTGGTGGGGGCTGTGGGACAATTATATGTTAACTCATATTTCCTGATTTTTGTCTTTGTAAAACTTCAAGGATGGATTCTCTCTATCTATTACATTAGTTTAGATGCTCTTCAGTCTTGGGGAACATTGAACTGATGTGAAGTTGATATAGCCATCCCTTAGGCCAGTTTTACTGCTATCACTGACATAGGGATCTACCAAGAGATTAAAGGTGTGGCAGGTGACATGTGGTCTACCATGTTTTAACTAGGATACTGTGTCTTAGAAACAATAAACAGCTGGCTTCAGCCAGAGAAGACCCTAGGCTGATTACAGCATGAGCAGGTTCCTCCTGTGAATCTAGAAGCTTCAACTAAGCTCTGAACAGCTCAGGAATGTGGGCCATGGAAATGTGGGCCTGCTTTAAAGCTCTGAAGCACAGGATGCTTAAAAGCTTGTCCAGCATCTCTCCCAACTATACACTTGGTCCATAAAAGATATCACAAGAGATCTTTGCCAATTGTTTTCTTTTAACTGGGTGTGTCTACAAATGCATTTGAAGTGGCAGCAGTTTACTTGCAAGTAAACTACTCATGAGTAAATGCTCCCAGGCAGGCATCTACATGTGCAGCAGAGTGGGAGCAGATTTGCTGCTAATGGCAGCAAACTGCTCCCGCTTCCTGGGGACTTGCAGTGGGACCCTGCTGCTACGAAGGGGAGTTGGAGGCTCCAGCTGCAGCTGCCTGCAGACAGAGACCATCTTTAAAAGCCAGCCCTACTCCCTGCTCCTTGGCTAGCTGTGTTTCTGGCCAGGAGCAGTGTGCACAGCATGGGGGTAGCATGCAGCAGCTCTCCCGCTACAGTCTTTGCCTCCCTGCACCATGGCTGCTCCAGCCCCTGCCTTTGGCAGCAACACCCAGTGCCCTGGGATCCTGCTGGCCACCATAGTGGCCCAGCTGGCTTGCCTTGGCAGCTGCTGCCTGGCCCACAGCCATCTGGGCCCTGCCAGCTCTGCC
The DNA here is from genome assembly GCF_030867095.1 of Alligator mississippiensis. Taxonomy (NCBI): domain Eukaryota; kingdom Metazoa; phylum Chordata; order Crocodylia; family Alligatoridae; genus Alligator; species Alligator mississippiensis. The sequence goes on along the minus strand of NC_081825.1, from coordinate 139,289,431 downwards.
AAGCATAGTGATTGCCTGGCCAGACACACCATGCTGTCCCAGGCACTTTGCTCACACGCAGCTGCTGCCTGGACCCTGCCTTGCTGGCCAAACCCCAGCAGGAACACTGATAATATACTCCTGGACCTCCTAGAGCAGCTCCGCCTGCACCTGAAGTGTGAGGACACCACCATGTTGCAGCCACTCCCTGCCGGCACCCGGCTGGCCATCACCCTGCTCAAGCTGGCCACGCATGTCAGCCTCTACTATGTTAGCCACCACTTTGGCATAGGTAAGGCCACCACTGGGGAGGCTGTCCTGCAGGTGCGTGCCACCCTTCAGGATATGCTGCAGCACACAGTGCTCCAGGTGCACAACCCTCTGGAGGTGGTAGTGGGGTTCCATGCCCTGGGATCCCCCCAGTGCATTGAGGGCCTGGATAGGACCTGCATCCCTGTCACCTACCTGCCCTACTACAGTCAGAGGGGATTTCACTTCATTGTAATCCAGTCATCAACCACTGTGGCACCTTCATGAATGTGAGTGCTGGCTGGGTGGGCAGTGCCCACAACACCCATTTCTTTAGGAACTCCACCCTGCCAGCCCTGGTGCAGAGTGGGCATTTTGCATTGGTGGTGCCGAACCTCCAGCTAGGCACTATGATGCTCCCAGCCCTCCCCATTGGGGATCCCGCTTACCTGCTCCTCCCCTGGCTCTTGTGACCCTGCACTGGCCAGCTGGACCCCCACCAGGCCCACTTCAACAGATGCCTTGACCAGACCTACACCTTGGTGGAGTACATCTTCAGCTGCTTCAAGTGACAGTGGTGCACCCCCATTCCCTGCCTCAAGTTTTCCGAGGCCAATATCCCTTGGGCCATCGTTGCAGCCTGTGAGTTGTATAACGTCTGTGAAGCCTTGGGGGAGCTGTTTTACAAGGCCTGGGTGAAGGAGACACAGCAAGTGGAGGACACCTGGCAGTGGGAGCACCAGCTGCAGTGGCAGCAACAGCAGTGGGCCCTCCCTACTGAGGCCCTCAGTGAGCTGTACACCCACCAGTGGGGGCTACAGCATTGGGTGCAAGAGGCACTGGCTGACCATCTCCTCCTGTACTTCCTGCTGTAGCCCACCAGGACAGCTGCCCATGGCCCCCACTGGAGCTGGCCTCAGTGACCAGGAGCTGGCTGCAGCTGGGGCTGGGCGCTAGCAGGTCTGGCAGGAGCCTAGAGCACCTTGCAGGCCTGGATGGGACAGCCCTGGCAGCTGTGAGACACTGTGGTGCCAGGGAGCAGTGCTGGGATGCGGGCAGGCTGGCACAACTGGCCTGTGGCCTGTGCAGGAGCAGCAGTGGCCAGCAGTCACCACAGGCTTCCCGCACATGTGCCCCAGGGCTCAAACTGCCCTCAGGCTTTTAAGGGTGTGGGGCTAGGGCTGCCATAGAGGTGTCCCAGCCCTGGGAAAGGAGAGGCTCCTAGCCCCAGGGCCCTGAGACTATCCTGAGGCTGACCCCCTCATTGGCAGGGCTGACCGGGAGCAAATATCTCCCAGTTGGTGTCTACATGTACACAGTAACTACTTGTGAGTAAATGCACTGCTTGCATTTGCACATAGCGAATTTACTCATGAGTAGTGAAGTTTACTGTGCAGTAAGCATGTGCACATGAAAATGTGCAAGTTTCCTAAGCAGTAAACTGCACTACTGCTCAGTAAAGCATCCTGTGTAGATGCTCCCACCGGATATGTATCAATGGTTTTACTGCTTTAAACAATGTTTATTGCCATTTAATTTCTTTCTACTTTGTTTTATTAAAAACCATACATGTGTCCTGTTGAGCTATAACCTCCCACATATACTGAATTCATGTGCAAACCTACATGGGTTCATTAACATAACTGGTCCTTTTGCAGAGCCCCAAAGCTGCCAACACAATTATAGAGGAGCAGAGTACATGACAGTCCCAGACCAATGAGACTTATGCTCTCTGAAATGTGAACTTCAACTCGGTCTCCTCTTGGCTGGAAAGTTAATTACAAAGGGTGCTTTCTGGCACATGAGGAAAACAAGGTAAAGCTGGAAAGCTTAGGAGATCTGCAGGACAGGTACTTTTCTTGCTGATAAGCACACTTGTAAACATCTACACATCTCCCTTTGAAACAGTACATATATATACTCGTATGCACTCAAATCCTATAGTAAACCCATACAGTAGACTTAAAACTACTCAAAGGGCACTTTAATACTGGAGGATCACTCATGCATCCATACTGGAAGGTTTTATGTCAACCTTTATTTCAGTAATACACTACACACACATTAGAAAAATTCACAAATGTTCTTTTTTTTAAACTCACCAAACCCGAACTGGTTTTAAAAAGTTAACATCAACAACAACAGACCAAAAAACCTTTAAAAATAAGATCCATCCCAATTTTTATTTATGTCAATTATGCATTTTCAAAAATAGAAATGAGTTAAAATGGAGACTCAGTCTCAACTACAGTGTTAGTATCACAGCTATAAAAAATGTTTTTCCTTTGTTTTTTTTCTCCCAACGTGCATGAATTGCAGTGGTTCACATTGAATTACACCTGTCGCCAGGTTGCTATATCTGATTTAGTTAGCATTAACCTAAGTTATTTTATGAAAGCCCAGAGATGAAATCAAGACAAATGTACATCTGACCTGCCCACGGATAATTTATATACCATTTACTTATCCCTAGATACCAATATTGGCTCATTCTTCATGTGAAGGTTAAACTTCTGCTATCGTAACATTCACTTTAACTGATTTAGCAAGAGGAAAAGCCGTAAAAGAATACTCCCCACATTAAGTAATTGTTACATTAAAAATTACCACAGAAGTAGAATGGAGCATTGAAACATGCTATGGGCAAATAAGCCAGCTGTTCACAGGATGCTCTGCTGAAGTCAAGGAAAGGTACTATCTTGTTTTTAAAAAAGGCAGATATTGTAAAAAGGAGCAGCTGACAAGGATGTTTTTTGTATTAGTGAAACACAGACAACTGGCACCAGAGTCTACTGGGAAAGTCTCTTCCACTTGTCAGCTATCAAGAAATGTGACCCAGGTAGATGAGGCCTGGCTAGAGTTAATGTCATTTCAAATATATTTATTTTGTACTTCATCTTGGTAGACTTTACACAGGAGGCCAATCAATTGGAAGACTTCTTAGTTAAAGAATATACATCTTCTTTAAGCTTTAAATACCATGGTCAAGAATGCTGGATTTCAGAGCTAATTAAATTATTGGTGTCAATTTTAAATGGGAATTTAAAAGATGAGGAGGCTATGTCATGTTGGGCCACCATTCCAATTTCTTCCAGGCCTTTAGAGTATGATTTGGCTTTCACAGATTTTCTAATTGGTTAGGTAGAGCCATTGCTTAATAATTGCTCTTGCTGAAACAGAGGTCCAAAGGTATCTCCCTGAAGATGGCCATAAATACAGGATATTTCATGATTTCTTTGACAATGAGGAGGATGTTAGCCAAGCCACTTAGGCAAGTGTGCTGATAGCTTGGTGTGATTCGCTTGCAGAAGTTTGAAGCTTTCAGCATTAGAATTTAATCTGCAAAGAGCAATATGGATAGTGCATACTAATTGCCTTCGGTAAAAGGATCCTGGAATCTCTGTTTTCGCATGTTGGGAGAAGATGTGAGAAGCATTATACTTGCTTGCTTTTTGAAGTGATTCAAATTTATATACTTAACATATCCAATTGTTCGGTACTGCACTATAATATATGCTATTAATGAAAAGAACCCACTTTCACTAAGATGTTGCAGTTCCCTTACGTTGTAAAAAAAGGGGGAAAAGAAAAGAAGCAGCAGAAAATACAGAAAAAAAGCTTAAAAAGGAATTCAATATAATACAATTTAGTTTTATATAGTGTTCTTTACAAGCCACATCACATAACGCTTTACGCAGAGACAGTACAATAGAGAGATAATGCTGTACAGTGACTCGTGTATGGACAAAAAGGTACAACAATGTTAAAAGATGAAAGAAAGTAAAAGAAAGAATCCTGAAAATTAAAAGTCACCAAGTGCAAGTACCAGAAACAGGATGAACGAAGAGCACTGAGCAAAACAGAACTGTACATGCTTGAGAGTCCACTGCTGGGGAAAGTGAACAAGCAGATTTGCATGGCAACCACTGATAAAGAGGAAAAACGGTATTCTGGATGTGGTGGGGTGGGGGATAGAAAATTTCAGCTAGTGGAAGGTAGTTGGGCAGGGCAGGGGGTGGAGGGAAGAGAAAATTCCAGTTAGCTAGACATAGAGAAGGTGAATAAGTGACCCCTCATAATGGAGCAGCATAATTGGAGACTGAGGAGTCCTACATCAAAGGACAGGAATAAGCAAGAAAATGGGATAGGTAGATGAAGAGGCCCTTCGTGAAGGATAGCAAGAGGAGCTTTGACAACTAGCAGAGCATTTTAAGGATAGATTTGTATGGGCACCCATCTTCCTAGGATCATACAGTTAAGAACTGGATTAAGCTACATCCCTAAAGTACCTCACACTAGATATACTTTGCTGGCCCTTTTAAGTTCTGCAGTAAGCTTTTATTCTTTATGAAAAACACCACCAACTCAAAATAAAATGTCCAGACATGGGTGTCTGCAGTAAAAACCTAAACAAGTGACCTAATTTTGAGAAAAGCCAAGTACTTTCAGTGTTGGCCTCTGCATCTAGCCTTTATGACAACTCTAATAGAGCAGTCCTAAATTACCTTAATTGAACATTGCTTCTGGAAACTTACCATATCAGCATCTATTGGTCCTGTTAGCAGAAACATCTACTCTGGGACTATCACTGGTACAGTTTGAGGAACCCAGCACAATTTACGTACCAGGCTGAGTTTTGGATACAGCAATGTGACCTCAGCATTCCATACAAAGCAAGGTTTAGAAAGAAAGTAAGAAAACCTGGCTTCCCTGATACTGAGTAAATCTTCATGGGCATGTCTACACATAATGCTACATCACCATAACTCATTACTACAGCGATATAGTGTCAGCGGGCACAAACCGTAACACTGCTGCTACTGCACAGTAGCAAAGAGCTACTGCGCAGTAGTGCCAGAAACAACCCATATGGCACCAGGAATGTGCAGTACTGGTGGTTACTGTTCAGTCATTAATACTTGCTGAAGCAAGTACTAAATGACTGCACAGTAACAACTGTGCAGTTGGGCACACATGTAGATGTGCCCCATATGACCTCAGTGAATCAGAATTTTACTCTGGTGGTAGAAAAGGCCAGAAGAGAGGGAAATGCAGTGAGAGATTTAGAAAAAAAAAAAGGTTTAAGACACCATTAAAGATTTCAGAGACAGAGCAAAGCTGGGGAGAGATTTGGTCATTACTCTCTGCTCTAAACAGATTTATAAATGAAGGAAGGAAAAGAAAGTTCAGGATTAGCCTGGGAGTATACTGAAGGTCTCCTGTAGGAAAAGAGCGATGAGAATTAAAGATGTTTGATAAAACAAGCAGCATGGTTACTGTATATGCTTCAGAAGTACAAGGCAAAATTGAGGTGATAAACAAAACATATTTCAATTAAAGTATGCCAATGAGAAAATGCCAATGAGACAGGGCTGTCTGTTTGTTTTATTTTGCAGCTTCACTATTTTCCAGTCTTGTTCAGGATATAGAGCAATGGCATCAGAAGTGACTTAATATAGAGATCCAATTGCCTTCGTAGAGCTGCCATCTGCAACTAATCATTCTGGAATACAGATATATGTTAAAATATCTGCTCCAATTAGAAATGATATGCAGACTACATTGTGGGCGCATCTACATGAGACACTGACTGCGCAGTAACTGGAAAATGCTGTGCAGTAGTGCATCACAGCACAGACAATGTTAAAATGCTACTGTGCAGTATTATTAGGGTACTGCACAGTAGCATCACCTAAAAGGTGTCTGCCGACACTATTGCACTGTAACTCTGGTTACTGCACCTTTACTTAGTGCTTGCTAATACGAGTACTAAATAATTGAACAGTAATGACTTCACAATAGTGTCTTCTTTAGATGCACCCTATACTCATGTGCAGCTCAGTCCAAAGTAAGTAAATAAATATGTTTTACCTGCAGGAAAGAAGGTGGGTATTGCTTTGTTTCGAACAATTTCTGTATTAAAATAATGAGGCAGCAAAAGTGGGGCTAGCTGGACCTCCTCAAATGGCAGTTTTCCTTTGGAAACTGCAGATTGGATATACAGAGTGTGCTCCAAAGAAACACTTCATTTTCATAAGGAAAAACCATTTTCTTTCATCCTTTTCATTTTCAAATGACTTCTTCATTGTGACTGTTGTATCATGTTGTGCATTGTATATGGATCTGATCCTTATTATAATGTAAAATAAAAGTTTAAATGTTTTAATGACACCAAAAAAATATCAAAATATCTTAAATGATTAATTTCATAGGAAATTCTGAATTTCAATTTTTCATTATAATTCTGAGAAAATTAAATCTTGGAATATGCCAGAAGATTCAAATCCCAAATTTCACTGGGCTCTAACTGAAGCCTTTCTAGCTTCAGTAATACACATCTCCTATATCCCAGTTCCTAGTACTGGTTACTCCAGATAGGAGAGAACAAAAAAAACCTGCTAGACCTCTTCTACAGATCAATGCCTGCATATGCATTTGAAGAACAGATCTCACAACATAAAGCAGACTAGCCAGATGATTCATAAATACTGCCCAGAAGAAAGCCACTGCAGCATTAGCAGGAACATGCTAACAGGTATTTGGATATAAGATGAATTGAAAGTCATTAACACTGGAAGGAGAAAAGGTCTAAGCATCAAACTGTAAAGAACTCTTAATGAGATAGAAATAGATCCACTACTGCTTACAAAAGGGAATGAGGATCAGAGTTTCAGTGTGCATTAGAAAGAAGCATTTGTGATCAGATCTTGGCTTGGGGAAGCACCATGTGGTCTTGCTACTGTTCAGTAAGGCTCTGGAGAATCCTAGGATGAGGGAAAGTCATCAGAGCTGACCCTATGGCACTACTATGTGGGAGATGTATGGCTGGAATATTACTGCGCTTTGGTACAGCATCTTACTAAGGGCTGTTGTAGCTGTAACTTTGAGAAGTCTGGAGAAGAACCATAAGACTGTGGATGCACTGAAACTATATTGATGTTGTGCTGAACAAGAAGGTTGTGTGAAATGGGCCCTATTCAATTAGGATTCAGATTCAGCCTGAAATCAGGGACAGTGATTCAATTCCTTGATTCGGATCACTGTCCCCGATTTGATTAAGCCAAATCCAGATCTGAAGATTCGATGCTGATTCAGAGAATCAGCAATTTGGCCATAGACACAGCTTTAAATGTCTTTTCTACATTCCTCAAGGTACCAGGCATGGCTCGTGAATGCTGTGATGCTGGGGCGGATAAAGCATCCCACAGGAATGCGGGGGGGGTCCCCCCGCATGCTCAACGGTGACCCCAGAAGTGGACCAGAAGTAGTTCCAGTCCACTTCCATGTCTGCTGGGGAGCATGCTGCCCCCACCCCCCCCACACACACCTCCCTGGCTCAGCAATTGGCTACAGGGGGACGCAGGGTGCCCCCCCAGACCCAGGAGGAACCAGTTGCTGAGCTAGAAAGGTGCAGGGGGGCCCCCTCTGCGTGCTTCCCAATGGACCCAGAAGTTTTTCTGGTCCACTTCCATATCTGCTCCTGAGCATGCTGGGGAGCCCCCTGCACTCCAGTGGGACATCCCATCTGCCCCAGCACCGCAGCATTCATGAGCTGACTTTAAAGCTGTCTCTATGTCTGAATCACTGAATCCTTCCAAATCTCTTCGAATCAATTCGGAGCGTTCCGATTTGATTCGGAGAGATTAAAGGGTCTCCTGATTTGATTCGGATTTGGAGATTCGGCCACCGAATGGGGCCGAATCTCTGCCAAATTAAATCAGTGACCAAAGCTTCGCACAGCCCTACTGAACAATGAGTTGCCCTGATTTGTGTCTGTACTGTAATCCGCTTTGACTGCCTCTTTGTCCTTAGGAGAAGATGCAGGAACCAAGCAGATGAAGAGGAAGACAAAAGGGAGGAATAGGACTATGGCTGGATTTACATGCAGTGTCTGATTTTTACCTTTAGTTTTGTGCTTGCACTGAATACTAGGAAAAGCATGAATGAATGATTGAAACTGTGGGGGAAACAATGCACAGGACCACAGATATTGCTGGATAAAATCACAGTGGTCACGTCTACATGTTCATTAATGCACTGTTGTTACTGAGCATTAAGTTTAGTACCTGTAATAACAGGTACTAACTGAATGCTCAGTAACTAGCACTACCGGTCAGCAGCATAAGTGCCTGGTCTTTTTGTGATACTCATGCACAGTAGATTAATTTTACTGTGCATTAGCACATTAGAATGACTTTTTCTGTGACATGCTAATGTGAAGTAGAATTACTGTACTGCGCATTTAGCCTCTCATGTAGACATGCCCAATATATAACCTTAAGGGCACAATAACAACTGACCAGACTCTGTTTTCACAGGTGTATCCCAGTTACATTAGGTGGCCAGTCAGCTGTCTGGACACTGCTCTAAGCAGGAGACAACATAGAACCAGTTTTCCTCAGAAGGAGCTCAAGGGGGAACTCCTGTGCCATAGAAAGGCACAGTATGAAGCTATGCTCACTCTCCCTTCCCTAGTTCATCTACACAAATCCAAGGGAAATTCATATCCTTTGGGAATTGGTGGTCACTTATGAAGTTAATAAAAGGTATATTTAAATCAAATGAAAACCAAATGCTTCCTCCTACTGCACTTGAATAGCCTGGATAATTCACTGCTATCTGAGACAAGAGAATTATGTTACATATATAAGAAAAGGGGTTAAAATAAAGCACACAAATGTGATGAAATGACAGAATTAAGGATGTCAGTGTAGTGACATTTTGGCCCCATGCATTATGGTACATTTGTAAATTACTTGATCACTGTTGGGTATTTTGCTCTTTATGCACCAAAAACAATCTGAAGAAACCACATGGCCACAGCTGGATCCTAACAGCCATGCTTACAAATTACACAAAGGTATGCAAGGCCTAGCTGCATGTACACTGCTTCTCAGATTGGTTTCTGGCAGCTTCAAATTCACAGAACACAGTGTGAGCCACTCAAAGGCTCACAAGCTTTTTAAAGGGCAATTACTCTATTCCAATACACAAAACCACATCCTTGACTTTCAATCAGGTGGCCCTAGCCCTGGAAGAGATTACAGAGTGTATCACAGCTCACAATGAGCTTGACCCCACTCTTGCATGACAAATCTGTTATTTGGTCAAACTATACTATTTCTCAGTCAATTATTTTAGAGTATCCTCCTCAAACCGTTGCCTCCTCCAGTTGCAGAAGACAGCACATATAAACCTATGCCTGTGTTTAAAGAAATAAAGTGTGTTTTTTTTTAAAGACCAAGAGCTCTACCTTTTACAGGTAATGTGATGTACCTTTAATATTTGTGGTGTTCAGATAAGCACCATAGAAATCCCTGTAAATAAATAAACAAAAAATAAAATAAATAACTGGCACTGTGGTTCCAGAGCAGGAATTCAGAATTTGATTTTCAAGCTACAGGCTTATGAATAGTTGTACAGCATGGTAACTTGTACAGCATATTGCCTAAATAAATTAAAATTTCACCCCTGATGGAAATGGAAAAGCTGTAGTCCTAAACTTCACCAAGTCATATAGTCTGACAATGACTTCTTGAGAAGATAGCAGATTGCTTCTGCAGAATGGTATAAGATACCAGTACATATACAGTTTATACTTTAATTAGATTCATAAAGCTCCTGAAGTTTAAATGAAAAGAGTATTTCCAGTTCTAAAATAAATCCCTTGGAATACTTTCAGGAACTTAGGTATTAAGAATATCTCACTGTAATTGCAATGAAATGATTAACTATAGGGTCTTATGATGAACTTTTCACCAATACCAATACAGGGCATTTGGTTTTGTTCCAAAGCTTATTCATTTTGAAGTCTGTATAAATACTAACTAGATTTGAGTCAATTCACAGAATTATCCACAAGATCTAAAGTTCTATCTGACTTCCAAAAGCACAAGCAATTGTAAGTTATATAGACATTTTATTTTGCATTCATCTTCCCTTCTGTCGCTTACCTTCTTCCACTTCTAAGTCTTCTCCCTCCTGAGTCCCTACTTTTTCTCCCGCCCTGTGAAGAACCTGAGTATTTATACTTTTCACAAGTCTGCTCTGTAAGGACTGAAAGGATCAAACAGCTTTCGGTCAGTTTTATAGGAGCTTAATACAGGGAATAGATTCATAGATGCTAGGGTCGGAAGGGACCTCAACAGATCATTGAGTCCAACCTCCTGCCCTGGGCAGGAAAGAGTGCTGGAGTCAGATGACCCCAGCCAGATGCCTATCCAGGCTTCTCTTAAAGACCTCCAAGGTAGGGGAGAGCGCCACCTCCCTTGGAAGCCCATTCCAAGTTTTGGCCACCCTTACCATGAAGACACTTTTCCTGATATCTAGCCTAAATCTGCTCTCTGTCAGTTTGTGACCATTGCTCCTTGTTACCCCAAGAGGCGCCCTGGTGAACAGAGCATCTCCAATCCCTTGCTGCATCCCCCTAATGAATTTTTGGGTGACCACAAAATCATCTCTCAGCCTTCTCTTGTGGAGGCTGAAGAGGTCTAGGTCCCTCAGTCTCTCCTCATAGGGCTTGTCCTGTAAGCCCCTAACCATATGAGTGGCCCTTCTCTGGACCCTCTCAAGTCTATCAACATCCTTCTTGAAGTACGGCACCCAAAACTGGATGCAATACTCAGTACTGCAGTCTGACCAATGCCACATAGAAGGGAAGTATCACCTCCTTGGATCTATTCATCATGCATCTCCTGATGCACAATAAAGCGCAGTTAGCTTCGCTGATGATTTCATCACACTGATGACTCATGTTCATCTTGGAGTCCACGATGACTCTGAGATCCCTTTCCACTTCTGTGCTGCTGAGAGGGTCACTTCCCAGCCAGTAGGTGTGCTGGATATTTTTGCACCCTAGGTGTAGCACTCTGCACTTGTCCTTGTTGTACTGCATCCTATTGTGTACTGCCCACTTTTCTAACCTGTCCAGGTATGCCTGCAATCATTCCCTACCTCTGGAGTATGCACTTCATCCCACAATTTAGTATTGTCTGCAAACTTGGGCAGAGTGCACTTCACACTCACATCCAAGTCACTGATGAAGATATTGAAGAGTACAGGTCCAAGGGCCAAACCCTGTGGGACCCCACTACCCACATGCTTCCAGGTCAATACTGACTCGTCTACTACCACTCTCTGGGTGCGACCACTAAGCCAATTTGCAACCCATTGAACCTTGTAAATATCTATGCCACAGCCTCCTAATGTATTTATGAGAATAGGATGAGATACCATATCAAAGGCCTTGCTAAAATCCAAGAAAACATCTACCTCTACTCCTGCATCTAAAGCATTTTGTGACCCTGTCATAAAATGAAACCAGATTGGTCAGGCATGATCTACCTGCTACGAATCTATGCTGGTTGCCCTGCTGCATTATTTTTCCAGCTGGACTCCCACAAATACGATCCTTCAAAATATATTCAAAGATCTTTCCAAGGATGGACATGAGACTGACTGGCCTATAATTACTTGGATCCTCCTTCCTCCCCTTCTTGAAAATAGGGATCACAATGTCCCTTTTCCAGTCCTCCAGGAACTGACCTAAGTGCCACGAGCACTCAAACAGCTGTGCCAGTGGTTCTCCTTTGACACTGGCCAATTCCTTCAGTACCCTCTGATGCAGCCCATCTGGGCCTGCTGACTTCAACACATCCAGTCCATCCAAGTGACTTTGCACCAAATCAGCGTCGACAGTTGGTAGGCTGGTGTCCATCTGATGCCCATCTCAGAACCCATTAAGAGACTTGTCTTGACCCTTGTTCAGGAACACTGAGACAAAAACTCATTTAATAGCTCAGCCTTGTCTCCCCCGTCTGTCACTAATTGCTCCTTCTTGTTCAGTAGGGGTCCTATGCTGTCCTGCGCCTTCCTTTTACTCCCTACATATCTAAAAAAAAGACTTTTTGTTGTCTTTAATTTGTGTTGCCAGCCTCAGCTCTGTAGTTTCTTTGGCTTTTCTAATTGCCTCCCTGCAAGTGCGGGCCAAGTAGGTATACTCCTCCTTGGTAGCTTGCCTCTGCTTCCACTTCCTATACCCCATGGATTCCCCTGTCTAGCCAAGGAAGTTTTTTGGCTACTTTCCTACTTTTCCCTCGTACTGGGATTGTCTCCCTCTGTGCCTGAAGGATCACTTCCTTTAGAAATGACCACCCTTCCTGGACTCCCATCTTGCCAATACTCTTATCCTGCAGTCCATCATTGCACTAGATTCCTAAGCACACTCAAGTTAGCTTTCCTAAAGTCAAGCACTCCCACCCTACTAGTTATCTTACCCACCCTATGCCATATGGTGAATTCGACTGATTAGTGGTCACTGTCCCCAGGGTGACCATGAATCTGTGGCTCCCCTACCAGGTCCTCCCCCATAGCCAACACCAAGTCCAGTAAGGCATTCCCCCTAGTGGGACCATATACCTCCTGCATTAGGTGAAGGTCCTGCATGCAGGTTAAGAACCTATGTGAACAGTTGGATTTGGCTGACTGCTTCTCCCAGCAAATGTCTGGGTAGTTTAGGTCCCCTATGACAACCACATCCCTGGACTATACAGCCTCTGAAAGCTGCCTCAAGAATTCCAAGTCTATCTTTTCCTCTTGGTGTGGTGGTCTGTAGTAGATGTCTCAATACAGGGCTAACTGGGTGACATCAAAAAGTCTGTGTTATGCAGGAGTGGGACAGATAAAGGTATGTCTAAATCATAGAAATCACATTGCCAAAGGAGTAAGACCTGCCCCCTAATCCAACTCTACACTTGTCAACCCTAAACATGAGGTAGTGAGGATACTTAGGAGCACCTCACATTGCTGCTCTTGAACACTGGAAATTTAGTCAACAGAGTTGCAGCGGGAGTCCTTCAGGGCACTCTCTCCACTCCATTTCCAGAGCTGTGCAGATGAGTGGAGTGTATTCCCTTGGTGATGTGACTTAAGTTCTCTGCTGTCATGGTATAAACATACTTTAATTGATTATGGGTTGCTTAAGGGTCACTTCTGCCCTTAAGACCTATGAGTCCCTAGCCATTATGAACTGTCAAGGATCCATTAACATCTGCAGAGCTATGACAAGTTGCACTAGCTGAGATCTTCCCAAGTGTCTGTTGGGTCACTCTGTAGCTGCTTTGCTCTGCCAGAGCCCTGAAGTGGCAATGAATCTTGAATGTGTTGCATTCTGGTTTTCAGTTTATTAATTACTATGATTCTTTGGTAACCCAAAGGGATCATTTCTGTTAGCACTAAATTATAAGCCTGTGGATAAGTCAATATTTCACTTTCTCCTCTGCTCTGATTACAACTGCTTCTCTCAGGCAGCTTCCTGTTTAAGGAGGGTGAAGAGGATCCAGAATCTGATATGTATAAAAGTATTACTTTTAGTAATTTAGTATTTACTTTTTAGATTGTATTCTAGTACAATCTCATTAAGGTAATGGTTATGTCTGAATTTGCATAATACAAATGTACTTATCGGTGTATATTTCTTGGCATTTTATTCCAGGTAAGTTGCTCTCTATCATATAGTATTTAGAACTGTGCAGGAATTACTGTAGAATTAATGTACAGGAAGTCCTCACCTTATGACTTTTTAAGTTACAGAATTACGACTTTTGTAAATTGACACCCTGTTTTGATGTCGTGATGTGGGTTTTGACTTTATGACACTTGATACAGCTGTATCCAGCTGGTAAGTCTGTTGTGGTAGAAGGGGAGGGGAAAGGGAAGGGGCATGGGAGGGCAGATCAGGGGCCCCTGAGGTGAGGGAAGAAGTGCAGCTGGGGCTGGGACAGGGGCTGGGGCAAGTGCTGCGCAATTGGGGCGGGGTGGATGCAGGAAGGTGCCACGGCTCATCTGGGGGGTGTGCGGAGGGGGAGAGGTGGCTCCTACCGCTGCGTGCCACTCATCCAGGAGCTGCTCACCTGGCAGCTCATCTGGTGGCTCATACGGCAGCTCCAACTGCTGCTCTCACTGTTTGTCTGGGAGGACATGGGGGGGAGGTGTATGCCCCTGGATCTGCATGGGGTGGGCTGGGGTGTGCTCTACTCAGGGTGGGGGGTGAAGCAGGGGCTATGGAGGGGCTGCAACCACCCAAAAATACACCGTAGCCCCTGCATTGCCCCTGTTCCCAGCACTGCCACTGCCTGCCCGGAATGCAGCCCAGTACAGCCCCAGCCCCACGTGCCCTGTACAGATTTGGGGGCACATGCCCCCATGCCCTCCTGGACAAGTGGTGGGAGCAGCAGCAGGAGCTCTGGATGAGCCACCAGATGAGCAGCTCCCAGATGAGTGGTGCGCAGCAGCGGGAGCTGCCCCTTTCCCTCCCCTCACCCCCCGGATGAGCTGTGACTCAGCCCTCCCCTGCCCCAGCTTGGCAGTGCTTGCCCAAGCCCCTGTCCCAGCCTCAGCCCCACTTCCTCCCTCACTGCAGGGAGCCTGGATTTGCCCCCCCCCATGCCCCTTCCTTTCCCCCTCCCCTTCCACCATAATAGACTTACCAGTTGGATGAAGCTGTATCAAGAGTTGTAAAGGATCTAGTACCCCATTTATAACATTGTTCCTACAGGAAAATTGGTTCCGAGTTATAATGTTTTGACTTAAGATGCGGTTTTCAGGAACTAATTGTATTGTAAGTCCAAGGACTGTCTGTAGTAGCAAAAGTATGTTTCCTTGCCACAAGAATTTAGAATAGCACTCTCTAACATTTTTTTGCCCTGTTGCAGAATTGTTTCTATAAAAAAGGCGAAATCATCTGTCCCTGAAGGGCCTAAATGCTGCTGCGACTGTGAAGTTGCCAAAAGAGGAAAGAGTGCTTTGGATGTGACAGTCAACCTGAGGAAGTTCTGTATATTAAAATACTATGCTCTCCACATGCTCTTTTGGTGCTAAGATGGAGAGAACTTGTGGAACTACAGTGGCAATAAGGAACAGGCATCTGCAGAAGACTGCAGAACAAACCGTGCCTGCTCCCACCCATGCACTTGCATATGTTTAAATCCACAGTGGAACCTGGTGGCTTCCACAACTTCCAAATGTGGCAGCAACACACCTGAACCCTGTGACACATTTGAGTCTGTGGCTTACCAGAGAAAGCACAAAGCTGGATTCCAGTCCCAACTCTGTATCTCAATGGCTAAGTGTAGAACACAAAGTGTTTTGATCCTCTTGCCACCTGAAAACAGTTGGTGGAAATCTGCTTGTCATGAATCTCATATCTACTCTGCTAACATTACCATTCTATCTGAGAAGGTATCACATTATAAATCAATCATTTTTGGTTTTGGTGGGGTTCGTTGCTCTTTTTATCATCCTGACACATTGTTATTGTGGCTAATGTCACACAATGATGATGCTATAGTTTCTGGCCAGGGTTTTTTGAAACTAGAGCCTAAACTCAGCCTTGAATCATTGATTGGGCTTCTAAAAGAGTAAGATGATCTTCAAAACTACTTAATGTGTTACCAGCCCAGCACTCTTGGAACTGCAGCTGTTGGTTCTGCTTTAGGTTAATATATGAAGATGAAGCCAAACTCTGAAATTCTATTTTTGCTTTAAATTTGTTTTTTATCATTAAGGAAAAATGAAGGTTATTCAGAATAGGCACCAAATGACTTTTCATTGAAAAATTTTGTATGAAACATTTTTAAAAAATCCTATCTGCTTTATCTTCTGCTAAAAAAAAAAAAATAATAATCAATTGTAAAATGTTGACACATTTTGGTTAGACATTTTAAACCATTTAATATATTTCTACATTCTTGAATCAAATTATCCTCTACAAATTGGGTTCCAGGGAGGTGGAGCTGACTAGGGCATGTGCTGCACAGGGAGTGACAGGGTTGAGGGGATGAGGAAACTCTCTATCCTCAGTCCAACACTGCAGGAACAGAGAGCTCCCCTGTCCCTTCAGCAAGCAAAATGAGGGGAAAGTTCAGTATGCTGCTGCTGCTGCTTGGTCACAGGTCATTGCCCCAAGCCAGCACCACCAAACTGGGCTGTGACGTTAGCTCCATGCAACTAAGAGCTGTTCCCCACTCTGAGACAGGTCCCCGCCACTCCCTGCAGCCCAGGCCTGACCCCTGTGCCCCGTGTCAGCCTGGGGCTGGCACTGGGGGATCCTGGTGCAAATTTGCTCCCAGTGTGGGTGCATGTGTAGACACATTTCCAGGCACAGTTTACTCTAACATATTTTAATGTGCAGTAACTTTAAGGCACATTAATCGCAAGTGTAGATGTGCCCCCAGTCAATATCTTCATAGTATTTTTTTGGGCCAGTCAAACCCTAATAGAGGCACCACAAGGCTGAACTGGATCTGTACCTACCAAATAAAAACCAAAAATAAATAAAACTCTCAATGCAAGCATATACCCGAAGAAGAGTATAGCCTCCAAGAGGGGATAAGCACTAGAAACTCCAGGGGACATCACTCTTGCTACTGACTTTGTGAGAGTGGTGAAATGGGAAATGGTATAAAGCCTCAAGATAAAAAAAAGAGGACTAAAACCAAGAGAACTGTGGATGAATACTACAGTTCTAAAATGTGAAGGATAAGAAACTCAGAGGAGGTCTAATTATTTGCTTCTCCTTCATTTAAGATTTCTCTCAGGAATTGTGGATAATTCTCTGGCAAGAATCTGTGAAAAGAAAAGTAATAATAAAATAATCCCTCCTCCTTCTCTTCCAGTCCACTGGCAAACAAATCCTATTGGTATCTTCACAGACTCTTTTCCCATGTATGAAATAAGGACAGATATTAAATGAGGATTTGGCCCCATAGCTATACTCTTTCATCCCTTCCCTAGACTTCTTTTTCTTCTCAGTCCTTTGCATCTGTTCTCAGATGGATGATGTCACCTGTCTGTTTCTATCTCTGTTTAGTCTTCAGATCTCCTTGATGTCTTTCTTCATTCTGTTAGTAGAGTCATCCTGGTATCTCCACATTTTTATTAGGCTTTTGCTTTGTTTATTTGAGACACAAATATTCATGCTACTTCATTCATTCAATTGTTTTCATAATGTTTGTCACTCTTGCCAATGTCACTTGATTGTAGATTTATGAGAAATGACTCTTCTTGATGATTTCTATATTCCACAGCAGGCTTGAGTTTAGCTCAATTCTTCCCTCTGATTTCTGTATGTAATCTAACAGTCCCTTAAAAAATAACATTCTTCTGTGGGTTATCTCACCTACCTATTTTGCTTGACTTCTGCAACAGTTCTATTATGAGGCTCAAATTATGCCCTAGGTTACACTGACATCAACAAGTTTATGCAGAGGTGTCACAGGGCAACATTTAATTAGATGGGCTCTACTGAGAAGTGAGTGGAAGGCTAGGGTAATTCTGTGACTATGCTCACACTGAAGCCACTACAGCACATGTAGAGACATATCGGTTAGTTTGAAAGCTCACAGCTCCTTGGGCAGATTTTGCAGTCTGCACTGAGCTCATTAACCACAGGCCAGGTATACCTTAAAGACAGTCTAACTGACACACAAGTAGTAGAATAAAGTAAGCTATATTAATGTAAACCATTCTCTCTCTCTCTGTGTAAAGTACTTCTTATCCCCAGATTAAGACCTGATAAATCAAATGCAGACTTTTTATTTAAGAGAGAGATTAAGTCATATGCAATGCAGAGGGAGGCGGCTCTAGGATTTAGAATCTATGTTATAATTTACATAATTAGCAGGGAGAGAAAAAACATAAATTCTAGCACAATGTTAATGTTAGATTCACTTAGACTGAATTTAGACTTCTACCAGCTTTGTTGCACTTCACTATGATATCTCTTTGTAGGAGGATGCAACAGGGATCACCTCTCTTGTCCAGGTTTACTGGGTCTCCGCCTCCACTTCCCTTCAATCTCACCTACCGTGGCTTGTTGTTAAGAAAATTAAAGGGAGGTTAGATGTTAAGAGGAGGGCAAAGATTTACCTGGATAAGGGCCATCCTCTTCACAGGGCTCCTCTCATCCCTATACCCTGCTCCTTACTGCTCCTGGCGAGGGCCCAGTTTGTGGCCTTAACTTGGAGATTTGGTACCCCTCTGGGGAGTCACTACCAATGGGTTCTCTTTGCTTTTGCCCTTTGTTTCTGTTCTCTGAGTTACTCACTTTCCCAGGTTCCCAACCTGGTGTCTCTCCCTTCAGGCTCTTCCTGATAGGACGCAATCAATTCTTGGTCTTGTCAGGAATATCTGCCACTGGCTACAGAATCAATTTCTTGTCAGACAATTTAACTGTCTCCATAGGTGCCTAGAAGGTTGCTTAATCATCAATGAATTCATAGATTAATTAACTATCAAGGAATTGTATGGTCTCCTTTTGATTCCTAGAAGGTCAATTAAGCATCCACGAACTCCCCAGTCTGTTTTGGCTCATGGAAGATTGAGGAATCCTCAATGAATTCCACAGCTTCCTTTAATTTCTGGAAGATTAATCAGTTGTCATGAAATTCCACCATCTCACTTGCTCATAGCATCATAATTAACCATTAATGAATTCCATGGGTTCCTTTAGCTCCTGGAATATCAGTTAACTATCCCTGGACTTTTAAGTTTCTATCCTCTATACAAATTAAGTTAATTGCCCCTTTTTTTTTCTAAACAAGGCGTGAGGCTTATACAATTGCACTGACACTTTATCAGCAGTCTAGAGTCACGCTTAGTTCATTACCCCTAGGGAAACCTTGCTTTCTTTTCCATCACTTGTGTTCCTCTTCACTCATCTGGTAATGCTCACTGTCTGCTTCTGAGTCTTCCCTGGCTTACTGGGCAACATGTACCAGAGCTGGGGAGATCCTGGCTCTGTATTTTCACATAGCATGGATTGTGTTTCCAAAACTTGCCACATGTTCCCCACTCTGGGGGAAGTAGGTACCAGCTCCTTTCCCTTGAACCTGCTGGAACTCTCAGGGACCAGCAAGAATTGGCTTCTTCCATACATGACTGCATGCAACTGGGACCATGCTCTTTTGTCGCAAACTGCACACAGACCCTTTTTCTGGGCACTCCAGTGGCTATGCAACCACACTGGGCTTTTCTGGGTAGGTCTACCCTCTGACCCTGCTCCACCAGCATTCGTTGCCTAGAACAGGGACCGGAGCCAGCTCCCTGTTACACTCTTTCCGTTCCAATCTGCATCCTTTCCATCAGTTTTGTTGGCTTCTCATCATACAAGTTAATAAACAAGGTCTCACTTGACACACTTTTTTCTGTAATATTTACTGATAGCTTTAAACCAGGAAGAAAATAATAAAGTGCCTAACAGTGCTGCTTTTACACTGTCGCAAAATCAATGATTTTGGAGGTGGACAGTTTGAAATTATACTCTGATTTAAAAGCTTTTGATTCTTCTGGTTAGACAAAATACTGCATTGCTTAATGATATAAAATCTTTATAGATGGAAAACAGGCAGCTATTTAAGACATAGGCTATGAAACTCTTCATTGCTGAGTTTTAAGAGTTCAATAGTCATGATATTTTTTAACCATTTGGTACACCAAATAGATATTGCCAGAAATATACATATAGGAAATTCATTTCTTCCTTGCATCAATAATTTCAGTCTTCTCTGAGATTCCCTTATTTCTAAAGTGAACTATGTTAACCTAGTTTTCTCATTATTAATGCTAGAACCTTACTTGGCAAAGGACTCTTCCCAATGATTTCTTCCATTTCCTGCCCTGGCTTTGTGTTTAGCACATGGAAGATATCATTTCTCTGTACATTCTATAACCTTAATGTTATTAAAGACATTGATGCTTCCCATTTCTTTAGCTATATCCCTGTGGAAATAATTGTAAAAATACACATGCTGCTTATGGGATGCCGTCTGTTTGTGATCACTGTTCGGTCATTGTCCTTAAGGGAAAATAGCTGTCAAAGAGTGACATAAGTTTTTGTCTTTCTGTACTATTTACTCCTGGAATTAATATGGACCATGTAGACATATGCCTTTTGTGATTTGTTTCCTCAGGGTCTTGCCAACCTCGGTATAGCAATTGCCATTCAGCTGTATCTCTTTAATTGTCATCTGTCTTCACTGATCACTTTGAACTTGTGGTAAAAGACAGTGGTTTTTGATAAATTACAGAGCCTGTCACTCACTTTTGGACTTCACATGGTTTTGCTTTTTTGTAGAATGTGGGCCTGTGGGGCCATTCAGTACCTGTTTCATTGTTCCAAGTATGGCCACTGTCCATAAAGCTTCTCTCTTAGGTTGGTCCTCCAGGACCCATAAAAGCTCCTTAGGAATCCACAAGGTTTTGATAGGCAGAGGGAGCTACAGAGCTCTCTTCCTTCTGACCTGCTCCATGTGTCTTTTACTGGAGAATGAGGGGGTTTGGCCCATGTCATTTTTCAAGCAAACATTTCTTCTGCATCATAGTCGTCATTTTCTTTTCCTTTACACATGTTTTCGCCTACTATTTCTATTGTCCCAAAGTAATCACAAACAGCACTTAATCTCATGGGGGGGGGGGAGAGGGGGAGTGTTCTGGTTCAATTTCAGTGGCAAATCATCATAATTGAAATCTTATGAAGATTCTCTTTTCCCCCTTTTCCTTTAAATCTCTTGCAGATATCACTTTAAATAAAAGAATGGAAGGATAAGAAATAGAGAGAAAGGGAAATTGCTGTTATAAAATAGGCAAGTATTCACATGCTTTCAGGATCCCCTCATACTAGGTGCTGTTTGAGTATCACAGCCATCAATTTGGCTAACACTAAGTAGTCAATCTAGAACTCCTACAACTAAGATCATAACCTGCTGTGGTTTGAAGTAAGGACTCAGTCTTCAAAATCAGAAGTTGTAGCAGATCCACACCTCTGCCAATTGGGCTCAGACAGACACAAACATATCCAGACATATATATTGCATGCTAACTAGGAGTTAAAAGGAAAGCTATAAAGACTGTCCCTCTACAAAGATTTATAGTCCAGGGATTTGAACTTGCATTGAACTTTGAGGCCTCTACACAGGTAGTAATCAACGACTAGGTTATTATCCAATGATCGTTTTAATTATTAATTTACCTTGGTTGAAATAACATAACAAATTGCATAAGAGTAAAACTTCATTTTAGAAAAGGTAAAGGTTGGACAGTGACAAACAATATATGTATTCAAATATTCTCAATACTTAATGCTGCATTGTCAAGTAAAAAAATAAAATCTGTCCCATCCAAGGCATGTTACATCCTGTCTATGCCTCTGAATCTCTGATTATGAAATGGAGTTAGTATAGATATGGTGCAAAATATGTATTACAGAACTGCCAAGAAAATTAAATGACACATCCTCTTCATATAATCATACAAAAGCCACTTACTTCAAGGAGGTTATTAAATCTACTTAAGGATAAGCATGTGCCTAAAGTGAAGATTTTTCACAGGGGAGTAGAGAGCCCAAATCCCAAATCTCACTGGAGAATCTCAGGTTCCATTGGTTGGTGGCTTGGGTCCTTACTTTTTCTTCATGTGTATTTTCTCACCATTAGTGCTGAAAGATTTTTTCAGTTAATCTCATAGAGGTGAAAAAAGAAAGCATCTACCAAGTGTATGGCATCCCCCCATCATTTTTCTGGAGCCATATGACACTAAAATGACCCACAATAATATTTTCTTTTCCTACCATGTGCTGCATTGTGTTTGTTTCTGGTTAGCTTGTCTTGAGTCTTGTAGAAGAATGGTAGACTTTTGACTCAGTTTAAACTTTTAACCTACTAGAAGAATGGCTTTTATCTGACAGTTTAAATGCAGCTCAAGGAATGTTGCTGACACATTATCTTCATGTCAAAGACTTATTTTAAACTTTACAGACATACATAATGTGATCAACATGTAAGATTTCAGTTGTCCTGTGTACTACTTTGATTAATTCATTCTTTCTTTCTGGGTAGCTGAAGAAAGTGTGCAAGTATGGATGCTATGGATAAAATCCCATTGTTATCTCTAGTCTTCTTCCTGCTTTCAGTATATAAAGCAAAGAGTGGTGTTCTTTTTTTAATCTCTGGTCACTTTTGTATTCACCTGCTTAATGCATATGAGAAGCCTTACTGATGTCATCCCTAATGTCTGTGTGTAATTGTTGGCTGGATCAGAGCCTTAATCACTATATATCATTGATTCATTTTAATTGTGTGGTGCATTGTAGTGCTGTCTTGCTTTCATTGTGTTTTCTGTCTATCACATCTTCATGTCATGTCTTCTACTTGTTGTTACAGAATCACTTCATCTTAATTTCAATTGTCATTTGTAGTCATCCTCCTGTAATCAATTCCTATTTTGAAATGCCTTCTTTTTACTCAGGTGTAGTGTATAGAATTTTCACCATTCAATACAACATCCTTTTATCTTTTATACCGGTTGTATTTAAAATTGTATTCTTCTCCAACCCTGTTATCTGCAATGTGTCATGTTTTATGTCTGTTCAGATGATAATTTTGAATTTAATAATATATCTGTCTACCAAGTGTAGTTGAGCAGTCAGCAATTTTTAAAGGCTTTTCCATAAATCACAAAGTTTTACTGAAATTCCAATAGGCTAAGAGCTGAATTCCAAACAGCCATAAAGCATAGAACTAAAGCAACAAACCATGATTGTTTGTATATTTTAAAACATCCTCAAGTTTTAACTCTAATAAAACTCTGGATGCTTCTAGGAAGAAACACAATAATTATAGACTTACATTTTCAAATCTGAATAGCGATTTGGAGTGCCTCCATTTTAGCATGGGCAACTTGAGAAATTCTAAAGGGTACTGGTTTACAGAAGCTAGGCACTGTTTTTAAGAGACTTTTGTGAATAATCATTAAAGCATAGTTAAACTCTCCCACCTTTGGGGAATTTTGAATGGATGTCTAAATTCTACATCTCCCCCCTGTATGTTTATTGGATCAAATGAAAACAAGAATCCAAAACATCCCTAAACACTAAGAAATTTCATTTTAGGAACCTACCTTTTTTGTTGCAGCCCATGTCTAATCATCATTATGGGACCACGGATCAAGTCCCCAGTCCAGCAAACTCATGTCACTAAATCCATATACAAATGACCATTTCTCTGAAATCAGTTGGATTGTCCATGTAAGTATTTGTTGAATTTGTGAAAACAGTAAGGAGTTTGTTTAACTGTTCTCCATGGGGCCAGAATATTTGGTGTTTGAAAATATATGGAAGCTGGTAATACATTTTATGGCTGAACGTTTTTGGAAATTCAGGGAAGTGAAGAACTAATGACATGCAATGTGGGAAAAAATGGAGTTCCTTTTAGGTTATTGAGTATTCTCCAGTTTCAAAGGTTGTATTCCTCCCAGGAGCATGTGACTTGGATGCGATATTAAAAACTACAAGAGACTCTAACTAAACACTTAATAAAGAATCCATCAACTAAAATTTGCTTATAAAGCAATTCTGAAAATATAAACAATAGCTGTACATAAACAGGTAACATTCCATGTGCTATATTGGTTTCAAGTGGTTGTTGCTGTTATAGGGAGTGTCATCTGAATACAAGGTGCAGAAAATGTTCCCAAGAGAAACGCTGCTGGTAAGATGGTGCTTGTACCAAGTGTTGCTGCAAATGAATGCCACCTGTAATTGCAGTACTGTCAAACTGTCAGAAAATTCTCTAAGAGCCCCAACTCTTGTAATCCTCCAATTACATGAGAATCTCTGCTTTAATTTAGAACAAAAACATTTCTAATTCTCCACAGGCGAATCTACACATGAAATGCTTGTGATGCAAAAAACTCCAGTACTTATTGCACTGGAGTTTATTGCTCCTGAATGCTGTGATTACATGTGTGACCAGACCCCAGCACATTAAGCCAGGTCAGAGCAGTCCCAGCTGGCAGGGGACTCGGGTGGGGGAGTCAGCCTGCCAGCTGGGGGCTGCTCTGATTTGGCTCAACATGCTGTGGAAGGGCTGTGTCTCAGGGCACCTCAGTGCTCTGCTCCTAGAGAGGAGGAACTACCAGCGAGAGAGCCCTGGTAGGACACTAACGAGCACAGCTGCGGGTTGCCGGGGCAACTAAGGAGAGTCAGCTGGCCAGAAGGGGGCAGGGCCTGGCCCTTATAAAACCCAGGGCAGAAGCCAGGCTAACAGTTCTCTGCCAGCAACCATAGGAGCAGGAGCTCCTGGAGGCGAGCACTGTAGGAACCGCTCTAGCCGACTGAAGGAGGGCAGCTCGAAGAGGTTTGAGCACCATGGTTTAGCCAGGCGATGTTGAGTTAAGTTGTGGCCAAGAGGCTTGTGTGTGGTTATGGTTGTTTATTGCACCGGTGGTTTGGGTGAGGCTGTAGGGGTTGGAGGAGGCCTCATAGGGGGCTCACGGTAAAGTGGGGCCCCTGGCGCCAGTAAGGGCGCACTAGGCCCCGAGAGTTGTAGGGCAGAGTTGTGGGGTCAGTGAAGCTCAGAGAAGAGTGGCTGAACCCCAAGGGACCCACAGGGGTTTGGGGCCCTAGTGCCAGCGAGGGCGCAGCATTCTCAGAGGGAACCCCAGTAGTGTGGGAACCCCGGTGCTAGTGAGGACACAGTATCCTTAAAGGGGCCTCACAGCGGAGCGTGAGGACCCCGGCACCCAAGGGGGGCGCAGCAAGCCCCAGAGAGGGGCCGTATTATTAGGAGCCCAAGAGTGGGTGTAGCAAGCCCCTGGGCTCAGTGAGTCCCAGAAGAGGGGGACTATGGAGAAGCCCAGGATGGGCGGAGCAAGCCCGGGTAGTAGGCTAGTGCTGCAACAGACCTCAGACAGGGGCAGGGTGCTGTGGTGGACCCTGACGAAAGGGGTTAGCCGTACAGAGCCTAGGAGAAGGGCAAAGTGCGGTGGCGGTCCCTGGCAAAAGGGGATAGCAGCACAGTGCACCCGCAGGAGGGAGGTTAGTGCGGTGGGCCTAAGAGACCGTAGGGTTTGATACGAAGTCCCAGAGTGGATAAGGGTCCCTGAAAGGGACGACACTTTAGACAAGGCCTAAAGTCGGCCTTGAGAGCCCCAAGAGAGGGGCAGTATACTGGAGAGAGAGCCCGGAGTGGGCACAGAGAGAGCGAGCCCAGGAGGGGGCGCTTCCATAGAGCGTATGGAGTAGGCCCGAGGGAGCGGGCAAGTTGATTTGCGACAGGACAACGTCCAGAACATCTGTGAGGCTTGGGGTGTGGTATTAGGGGTTGGTAGGAGTCATGTGTGGCCCTAAGGCTAGGGTGCCTGGGGAGCACTCGTCGTACAAGGAGACCCCCGGGGGGTCCAGGAGAACACGGGGGATGGAGGTCCCGATTAGCCATGTCCAAGGAGGTGCAAGGCAGCCTCCCGAACTTACTGAACATCAAAGACATGGCGGGCGAGAATAAGAGGGTGCCCTTGGGCCGGACTTGACACGGTGAGAGGGACCTCAGGGAGATCACAGCCCTCCTGTGGGACCCCGCCGTGACAGGCTGGCTGGAGTACAAGGGTGCTCCAGTGCAGAGCTAGTTGGCAGGTAGTCCCTGCACTGAACCGCCCTCATGCCTCAGCCAGCTCCATCAATATTTACACATGTGCTGCTGTGCAGTAAATACTGCTGCCTAGTATTATTTGTATTTACGTACTAACCTATGGCAGAATTAATTGGTTTCCTGCAGACTAACCAGGCTGCATGTGTAGATGCTGAGACTTTATTGTGGAGCTAATTAGGTAGTTCTGCAGCAGACATCTCGTATAGACGTGCCCCGGCATCCAAAAGGCTTAGGAACCAAAAGGTAAATATTAACCATCTTCAAACTCGCAATTAGTGAACTTTAAATGGATGTCACGCTTTTTGGAAGTCTGACACTTGACTTTAAATGCCCATCATTTTGATAGTATAATTATGAGCAACAGTCACAACTAATAGGATCATTTGTGGATGATTCACATACACAAACAAAGGATACTACTGAAATTCTAAGATTCAGCAAACAGATTTTGACACCCTGTTCCCGTTATTGTTAACAAAGGATCAGGCTTGTAAGGGATGACTTAAAGCTGAAAGTGCTGAATATCAACTGTTCCATGTAGCAGAAATGAGATTGATAATGGTGCTCTTGTTGTCTGGAGTTAAAATGCTTTTCAGACAAATTGGTGAGAAAAGTACAGAAGCCATGACTCGCATCATTCAGATGTGACCCTAGCAGCATATTAAAAAGATCTCTGAGCAATTTTGATGGAATTGCCAACCAATGCTCCATAAACCTCAGAACGTCATAGAATACATGGCCAACGAGAAGCCAGGATGACCCCATGGAAGATGAAGAATATTTCCTGCACAACAGTAACTTGTGGATTTTAAGGCTAGAAGGGATAGTTAGACCAACTAATCTGATATCTTGAACTCTTAAACTCTTGATATTCCACTAATAATACAAACAGTTGGCAGGCCAAATCCAGCCCGTAGGCCATATTTTGCCTACCCCAGTTCCAGCAAGTCAGCCAGTAACCCAGTCTTGATTTGAAGTTTTCAAGAGGCACAGTCAAACCAGGGAATGTCTCAACACAGTCAATACAGGTGCAGCAATATTTGGAAAGAGCAAGAATCTTTTACTAGCAATATTTCCCTTGGGAATATTTTCTGCACTCTGTATAACAGTAACAGCCACTTAAGAACAATAAAACACCAAGACATTAACAATTTGCTACTAGCAAGTGTGACTATACAGAGAAAACAGTTACCTATCAGTAGCTGAAGTTATTCAACATGTATTCTCCACAAACACATTTTCATTTGTAGCTGTGCCTCATGCCCTATGCTTTGACAAAAGAATTTTTGCCTTAGCAGCAAACGTAGAGTGTGGTTTAGCCCCACTTTTCCTGGTTCCTTGTGCCAGAGGGGTAAAGGATTGGTTACATTTTCTTCTATTAATTTTCCTGTCAAAGAGGCCTACGTTAATTTTGACCCCAAGGAAAAGGGGAAAAGAGGGTATAAGTGGATAATGCATTGGTCCTACTGTGAAAAGTATTGGCTTCAGTTCTTCAGTAGATCCTGTCTCTGTGACTTCCCGATCCCTTCCCCAGTCCTCCTGACCATGTACCCAGCCCTTCAGAATTTGGACTCCAGTTTGACTTCAGCTTGTTCCCTAATCTCCAATTCTGGTAAGCCCTCTGGCCCAGTGTTTGAACTCTGATCTGACCTTGGTTTGCTTTCCGACTGCTGACTCTGGTAAACCCACTGGCCTGATATTTTAACTTTGGCTTTACCTCAAGCTTGTTTCCTGAAAGCCAGTCCTGGTTAAACCCTGGTTTGGAGATCAGCTGCTGATTTTTTGCTTTTGACCCCCTGGTTTGTAACTCACATTGACCTTCTGTTGCTCCAAACTGTGGCTTACCTCTGCAACCCCTGATACACCCCCAGCTCTACCCACTGCGCTACCTGTGGACTGTGACAGGAAACAAAACAACAAAAGGATTTATTATGTAGGAGAAAAGAATTATACAAGAAAATCTGACCATG
The DNA here is from genome assembly GCF_030867095.1 of Alligator mississippiensis. Taxonomy (NCBI): domain Eukaryota; kingdom Metazoa; phylum Chordata; order Crocodylia; family Alligatoridae; genus Alligator; species Alligator mississippiensis. The sequence continues at coordinate 139,261,755 of NC_081825.1, read as the reverse complement.
AGTTTTCTTGTTCTTGACAGAATGAGGAGACAAGTGCAGTTTCTTCTCTCATTTAGTATACCTCCAGAAAGATCTGTTATTATTTCCATCATTCAGCCTTCCTGCTGATTCGGCCAGCCCTGACTGCTGGGGTTCAAACCTCCAAAGTTTTAGATCCAAAGAACCTGATTCTATCATAAATAGACCCCCCAAATACCTCCCATCCAGCCTACCCCCTCATCAACATTATTCTAATTGCTCATGAGTCACAGAATTCTCAAAAAAATTCTCTTCCTAGGACACCTGATCTCTCTCTGGCCTGATGGACCATTTCTCTCAGAAGCTTTTGCTATTGTGCAGTTGTTTTTTTTCCCATTGCAAGCAGACAATAACTTGCATGTCCATCTGTAGCATGTCGGAGTCTCGGGGTGGCTATGATGCCTCCCCCCCGGTGATTCCACAACTGTGCCCTGCTCCACCACTAGGGCACTCCCCCATCTCTCCTACCCTACCTTGATGGAATAAAAATAGATATAATGGGAGGCTGCCCACAGACCAAGGCTCGGCTCAGTCATATTGGCCCTCGGTCATATTGGCCTCTATGGTCTACTGAGCCTATAAAGCTTTGGTGTCCAACTGGGCAAATTGTGTGGCTCCAAAACCTCCCCTTTACCATGCCCCATGGGTGTTACCAGTACAATGTCCGTCTGTTGGGGCTTCAGCCTCCCCAGCCTCTGCCCCTTTAATCTAACTAGGCCTTCTAGCCTAGGCCCACTAGATAGGACCTGGCTTCAAGACACTAGCTTCTCTCATCCCCTGAGGTTACAGAACCCCTGTATACTGGGCCCCTGGCCACTCTGTGGCTGTGCCCTTGCTGGCTGATGCCAGGCTCCTGGCCCCTTTGTGGCTATGCCCTTGCTAGCACTGGGCCCCTGGCCCCACTGTGGCTCACTGAGCCTTCAGGCCCTGAGCTTGCCCCTGGCAGGGCTCAACAAAGTCAAGTGCCCCCACCCCAGACACTAGTGAGGCCTTTACCTCCCCTACAGCCTCATCCACAAACCACTGGTATTCCCAACATAAATACAAGCCCCTGGGCTATAACATAAATAATGGCATGCAGCAGTCTTTTGCCCCTTTAAGAGTATAAGCCTCTACTAACCCAGCACTCTGGGCTCTCCTGGACAGGAGCTCCTTCCCTGGTAACAGCCAGGGAGAGACTACCCCTTCTAGCCCTAGCCCTAGCCTTATAGGCTCCCCTGGTGCTGTCTGCATCTGGTCATCTGACTGGCTGCAGGTGGCTAATTACCTCATTAGCAAGTTTCCCTGACAAGCTGCAGCTGTGGGACCTTGCCTGCCTGCACAGTTCCCTGGCTGGGATGCTTTCCCTCTAAATGTAATGGAGATCCCCTGGCTCTCTGTTACACCATTTCATCAGAGGCTACTTGTCTGTGATTGGGATTGGCAATATTCCTAGTCTTAGTGACACAATAGCAAGAGTTACTTATCAATTTTTCCTACTCACTTTTTCCTTTGACTGAATCATGATCAAAATCATAAAGATATACATGGATACCATAACATAATCTATACAATACTAAAAGCAACATAAATGGATACAGCATAACACTGGCTATCCAATGATACCACACATGCTATTTCAGTACAACAAACAGCAGAAAGTCAGCATGACACCGCACAAACTCCTACGGCCAGAGTGATATAGGCCTGTCCGGTGTGTAATTGGACTGGTCAACTTCAGAAGGGTGGATGGGCAGCCTGTGGTTCTCATATCCTCAGCACACCATCAAACTCCCTGTTTTGGGGCATAAGATCTGTGTGGTGAAGGGGAGGTATACCTGTTTGCCTTTGGTAATGCAATTTCTATTACTTTCTAAAGGGCTCCTCTTGTCAAGAGACTATCTAATTTGGTGGCACAGTAGCAGATGGTTATAGGAGGGAGCTCCACCTCTATGAAAAGTATGAATCGTATTTGAACTTTCATTTATAAGGGAGATCCTCAAGGAACAAATTATGGCTCCCTAGATCCTTGAAAATGCATTGGGCAGTGATTTTCAATCAGGTTACCATGAGAATCTTTTAACGGTAACACAGGTTGCTGCACAATCCCTGGAGCAGACTGACCAGGAATGGGTCCTAGCAGTTACTGGTTACATGGGCCCGACCCCCTCTGTTTTGTAATCATAGTGTCTCAGCATAGTGGTATAACTGAGACTGGATATCCAGGCTGGATATCCAGGCTGCAGCTATTGCATTTCAGCCTAGCTGTGTGTGGCAGAACTCCAGCCATACATTTGGCTGACAGATTTGGGCTAGGGTGAACCTGGCAAAGACTGAGACAAGATGAGACCTGGCATCTCTTTTTGTTGATCCAGGCCTCAGGGTAGTATAGGCCTGGTCAGCTTTTGCTGCCCAGTTCAGGCCCAGTGAGATAGGCCTGGGCCTCCTTTTGTCGCTTTTGTATTTTATGTCCCAACCAAGCAGTGTGTTTGGGTGCTAGTTGTAGTTCAGGCCCAAGACAAGATAGGCCTGACCTTTTCTTTGAGTTATTTTGCAGATTTTTCTTCCCAGCAGAACTGGAATTGGGACTAGGAAATTTGGGGTGCAATATGCTGACAAAAGCCGCAGTTAACCCCTCAAAACCAACATGTGGAAACAGATGTCAGTGCTCTACCACTTCTCCAGGAGCAATGGAGCCCCTTGCAATGCAGAAAGACCCATACTCTCGAGCAGCTCCCTTCGGTGCAGTGAACCCATGGAGCAGCTCATAGGACTCTCCAGCCCATTACTGAAGGGCAGGTATAGGGGTGCAGGCTCCCAGAACTACCCACTGGGGAGTCCCAGACTTCCAGGGTATGGATAAAGCCTCCCCCAAGAGGGTGCCAACTATAGACTTTGTTTTGTAGTTAATAGTGTTCTCTTTTGGGTTTTTTTTTTCTTTGTAATAAATGTGGGCATTTGTGTTTACACTGCTTGTGAGGAAGGGTTTTTGTTTATACGGGATGCCCCAGCAAATTTAGTGTTCCCAGATTCCTGGGTGGTGACTCAAGCCACTGGTATAATTTATGGGGTACCCCAAAATGTGAACTCAGCCCTTTTTTCTGCTGGCCAGTGCCCGGTAGAAGGGTTATGTATCTAATAGCTGATCAACTCAGCTTTAGATAAAAGCACCAAAAAGCCACACTGAAGTGCCTGATCTATACAGACACTGCAGAGCCGGGTCTAAGTAACATGGTTGCTTCTTCTGGTAAAGCACAAATTTTGTTTGGTTTTTTTTAATGTCTGCAAGGAACCATAGGCTGTGCTGCATGGAATGGAGTACCTTTGCCAGAAAATGGTGCAGGGCCTGGTGACTGCAACTTGAAACATAAATAGGCATTGTGCCAGAGTAAGGAATGGTGGTGGGAGGTCTGCAGTACTGGAGGGTGCTATACATAGACTGCCTAGGTGTAAGGCAGACCCCAAGCAGGATTTCTCTCTGGGTCTCTAGACTTCTTTAAGCTGCTGCAGCGATCCTGAGAAGTCTGTGGCTGAGAATTCTGAAGGTCACAAGAAACAGCTGGGGCTTCAAGCCTTCAAGTGCTGGAAAGAGCTCTCAAACCTTCAGTAACCTCTTCCATTGCCCATCTAGGCCAAGATATCTTCAGTCTTGTCTCTCTCGTTCTTCTCTCTACCTCTGGTAGGACATCTTCCCCTGGATCTCAACTAGACATAGTACAGGGGTGATGATACTGACAACATTATTTAAAAAGTCAATCTGCGGGTGGTGCAAGGAAATGAGTTGTGATGAACTGGAGCCCACTACTCCACACTGGATGTGGAACCAAAACACATACCTAGGAGGAATAACCAAAACTCGGTATCTTTTTCCTTTTTAGTTCTTGGCTTGAACAATCAACAGATTGAACAGCTGTCAGGGATGTGGGATTCCCCCAGGCAGTCTGGACATTATGTGACTGTCAGAAGCTGGTATAAAGCCATGACATGAGAGGCACAGTCAAAAGCTTTGAGAACAAACAGCTCTGGGCAATTCTATGTCTCAACAAGAGAGGGAGAAAGTAAGGAAAGTATCCCCCTAATCGCTACTGAAGGGAGAAAAAGAAGACAGGAGGAAGTAAGCTATCCATGAAGGGGCGCACAACCAGAAGTTTACAAGGCCACAAAAGGCCATAATCTGTGGCGGCATCACAAAGAAGATGTGGTTTGCACTGATGAAAAGACACAGCTGCAGTCTGTGGGTTCCCCACAGAGGGTAGTTAAAAAGAAAAAAAGGGAACTCTGTCATATACCTTTTGGCACAATGAAGGTGCTGGGTTGTTCAAGTGATTCTTTTGGAGGGGGGTTCCCATGTGGGTTTTGCTCTCCTTTTGTATTTAAAAGTATGTGGGTTCAACAATTTCAGGTAAGAAGGTAAACTGGAAGCAGATAGGCAACTTGAAAACATCAACCAATATTACTTGCTGGTGTAAATGTACTGACCTCAACAGCTGCTCTATGAATTAATTTGACCCTCTGGTAATTAATTTTGTAAGGGAAAAAGGCCAAAGCTTCAGATGATGTAAACTGACAGACTTCCATTTAAAGTTTATGAAAATGATATAAAATATAAACAATACTGAAAGGAAAGTATTTGTTTCCAAAAGACATCTGTCTTCCATTACTAAAATATTATGGCTTGGACCTGCTCCCATTAAAGTTAAGAGGAATTTTGCCATTGACTTAATTGAGAACACACTCAAGTTTTCAAGTCTTGGGACCTATTTCCCAAATAATGGAGCATGTTGAGAGACTCAAATTAAGTAGCCCAGGGTGTAGACACACATCTATAAAGAGCCTCAGTTTGTGTTCAAGAATTAAGCAAAGGATTCAGAAAAGGAATCAGACATCACAATGCTGAGTGTCACTGAGCATAACTGTTAGGTGTCCTGCTCCTTACTGGAGAATCCATAGCTCTAAGCTAGGTACCCAGGCCCCCTATGGAAAAGTTGGCACCCACAAATGGAATTCACACAAGTCAGCACAGAGTGATAAGCTGCTGATGCTACTAGCTACTAGAAAATGCTGAAGAGAGGTGTGTGTCATGAGCTCTACCATTCTGAGAGATATTGATGCCTGTCTTGAACAAGGAACCATAATCCTATGGCCTGGGGCACATACCAACTATTTTTCAGGCCCCTGCCATACGTTACATATATAACACAATTAACTGGTTAATCACACAATACATTGAGACCAGCCACACAAGCAAAATATCACATCATAAACAATGTCCATCCAGCTATAAAATACAGCTGGAGGAAGAGCTCCTCTTATCTAAATCACTTGGTAGTGAAAGCTAGGATCTTGGAAACCAGAGTTCATTGTCTCCCTCTAGGGGGATTTGCACTTCCAGGTTGCCATTTTAAGTAGCAGGAATCAGGAGCTTCTCAGGTGAGGTATTCTCAATCCAGGCTCTTTGAAGCTGTTCCACTGTGCATAAAATAATTAAACACTTTATGGATGAGAGAGAAAAGACACCCTAATGTTCAGGGCACTCATCTACAAAATATTAAACAAGGGCTCTAGGCCCTGCTGCAGAAAATACTTAAAATACTTATATGTTCCTTGGAACAGAGACTGGAATCCAAGTTGTCCCTTCTCAGCTGAGTGCTTGAGCTAGGCTGGGCACTCTGTGTCTGTGCCAGTGACTACTTAATTAATCCATGCAATGCAGAACAGCTTTAATAGGACAGACGAGAAGTCCCACCTGCAATTATCCCATGAATTGGTGGTTAGAGCATTCCTAGGAAAGGTAGGAGACATGGGTTCAGATCCCTGGCTTGGAAGACTATCATATCCTAAGGTATTTGAATAGTGTACACAATATGAAGGAACTGTACAGCCTAAATAAATCTTTTCACCAACTGTGTACAATGTACAAGGCTCAGTTATATGTATTCATTGCTGCTCTGAGGAGTTCTGAAACATAAAATAGAGTGAGGATTGCTAAAATGCTCACAGATTATTGAATGGAATATTGTTCAGTTCTGACATGCCTATGCAATACTCACGTGCCAGTTTCATAGTTTCATAGTAGTTAGGGGTCAGAAGGGACCTGAATAGATCATCTAGTCTAACCCCCCACCACTGGTTGGAGCACACTCTGAGATCACATGACCTCAGACAGGTGTTCATCCAAACTCTTTTTGAATATACCCAAGGTAGGAGCAAGGACCACTTCCTTAGGAAGTTGGTTCCAGATCCTAGCTACCCTGACAGTGAAATAGTACCTCCTAATCTCTAACCTGAACCTATTCTCTAGCAGCTTCTGGCCATTGTTCCTTGTCACCCCAGGTGCTGCTGGGGAGAATAGGGCTCTTCCTATTTGCTGCTGATCTCCCCTAACAAGTTTGTAGGCAGCCACCAAATCTCCCCTCAGCCTCCATTTGCTGAGGCTGAACAGGTTCAGGTCCCTCAGCCTCTCCTCATAGGGCCTGCCGTGTTGCCCTCCAACCAAGTGGGTGGCCCTCTTCTGAACCCTCTCAAGGCTGGCCACATCCCTTTTGAAGTGTGGTGCCCAGAACTGGATGCAGTACTCCACTTGAGGCTGGACCAATGTCGCGTAGAGGGGGAGTATCACCTCTCTGGACTGGCTTGAGATGCATCTTTGGATGCACAACAAGGTGTGGTTGGCTTTGCTGGCTGCGGTCTGGCATTGGCAGCTCATGTTCATCTTGGAATCAATAATGACTCCAAGATCCCTTTCTGCCTCTGTTATCACAAAGGGAAAGCTCCCCAACTTGTATGTATGCTGTGGATTCCTTCTCCCCAGGTGCAGCACCCTGCATTTATCTACATTGAATCCCAACCTATTACCATCCACCCACCTCTGTAGTCTAAGTCTAATTCAGCCTCTCTCCCCCTTCGAGCATGCCTACCTCTCCCCACATCTTGGTGTCATCAGCAAACTTGGACAACGTGTTTTCCACCCCATCGTCCAAGTCACTGATGAAGATGTTGAACAGTGTAGGCCCCAGGACCGAGCCCTGGGGGACCCCACTGTTCACATCCCACCAGGTCAGATATGACCCATCCACCACCACTCTCTGGGTGTGCCCTATCAGCCAATTTTTGACCCATTCAACTGTGTAGGCATCAATGCCACAGTCACTCAGTTTGTTAATGAGAATGGGGTGAGAGACAGTGTCAAAGGCCTTCTTAAAGTCCAGAAAGACTACATCCACGGCGACACCATCATCCAGGTATTTAGTTACCTGGTCATAAAAGGTCATCAGGTTGGTCTGGCAGGACCTGCCTTTGATGAACCCATGTTGATTTCCCCTGGGCATAATCTCCCCTGCTGGCCCCTCAGAGATGTGCTCAATGATTTTTTCAAGAATTTTCCCGAAGACAGATGTGAGGCTTATGGGCCTATAGTTTCCCGGGTCCTCCTTCCTCCCTTTCTTATAGATGGGTACCACATTAGCTAGTTTCCAATCTCCAGGCACCTGGACTGTGGACCACGATCGTTCATACAGCCGGGCCAGGGCCACAGCAATGACCCCTGCCAGCTCCCTCAACACCTGTGGGTGGAGGGCATCAGGGCCCACAGATTTGAAAACATCCAGCCCTTCCAGAAGATCCCTAACTACTTCTGCGCAGACCCAAGGCCTGGCAGTGCTATCCTCAAGACTGCCCCTACCTGTGGTGAGAGAGCTGTCCTGTTCCCTGTCCAAGAAAACAGAGGCAAAGAACTAGTTAAAAATTTCGGCTTTCTCTTCTGGCGTAGCCACAAGATTACCATTTGAGTCTAACAGGAGTTAACCCCTCAGAGATGGGATTTATGCTCTCTCTGTGTTAGAAGTTAAGTTCACCCTGCAACTTTCATTTTTGGATGAGATGGGCAGAGCTCATGCCTCTTGGCTACCCACTGCAACAAAAATTAATCCTTTTCCTATTCCTGACATGCTGTACCACAGATGGGATAATCATGTAAATGAGGTACTTGAAATTAATACTGGGTGTGTCTATACATGCAATTAATGCACAGTAAGGTTACTGTGCAGTAAAATAAAGTGCAGTAAACTGCACCTGGGAACATATCCATATGTGTGCCCTGTTGGGTGAAGATTTGCACCCAAAGGGTGCATCCACACATGTGCAATTGCAGCAGCTCAAAATAGAAGTGGTGCAAATTTGAGCCAGGGCTTTTTGCCTCAATGCATGTTCCCAGACATGCACTTTGGTGTGGGGCAAATTGTGCCATCAGGGGCAAAATAACCCTGCCTGGCTCCTCCCAGATCTGCAGCCAGGGGGAGCTAGAGCCTGGGGCTGGCACCTGTGCTGTCCCCAGCAGTGTAAAAAGCTGCCCTGTCCTGGCCCCATCAGTACAAAAATCTGCCCTGGCAAGTAGCTCAGGGCTATTTGCTCTCAGGAGCTTCTGGGGCCCGGCCAATTGGTACCTGGGGACACTACCCATTGTGCCAGATGAACTGCTGAAGCAGCCCTGAGATTTCCTTACACCCTTTACCTGCTGCAGCAGTCTGGCAGTGGGGGCTGCTGCCTGGCTGTGACCTGCTGTGCACCTGCCAGACCCAGATGGGGACTGCACAGCCAGTAGAGGCATCTGCCCCTCTGGGCCAGCTGCCAGTGGGCTGTGGCTGCAGAGTTGGCCTTTGTGCAGCATTCTTGCCATGTGTTCCCCTGCCTGGCCATCTGGGCAGCTATTGCTCGGAAGATGTTCCCAATGTGGTGGCCTGCTTTGAACTGTCAAAGCATGCCCTCCTGGCCCCAGTTGACCAGGAGGTCAGCCACCTCCAACTGGGTCCAAGGTAGCAACTCTGAGCAGGCTCCTCTTCCTGGATCCTGCCACTTGCTTCCCTAGCAGCAATTCTGGTGTTCCGTATTTGAACACTGAAAAATCCCTGATAAAAAAATCCCAGTCACTCTGTAAAATACCCTGAAATCCATATGCCTTCACAATTAAAATAAAAGACCATTATATATAGAGAGAGCAAGAGAGAGAGACAGCGATCAGTTGGGCAATGTTTTATTTATATATCTACAGTGTTAAAGCAATTCAGAAGCCTACCAGGGTCTCTATCATCATGATAAAATTTTAAATACCTATAGGTTTTGCTGTTTGCCTTTCGTTTTCTTACTGTGCCCGCCTCTGTTCTATCAGGCGTTCTCTTGCAGCCTTGGCCTGGATTATTGATCTTGTCTGTTCCAGGCCTGGGAGTGGACCCCAAAGGCTACACCGGCTGACATCCGGGGGTCCCATTAACTCACCTGCCATGACTTTGAATGGAACCTCAGTGGAGGGGTTCCCCTTTGAGGCAGCCTTCAAGGCCGTCACGCCTCTCAGTGGGCACTCACGGGGCTCTGACCTGCCCTATACCCCGGCCACTCGCCACCTTCGATCACAGGTCTTCTGGCACTTTAGCGTCCTTGGTTCTTCTCGGTTTACAACCTGGCCTCCCGTGGCTCTCCAGCCATGGGCAACAGTGACCCTGGGTCACGGCTCAGGCGTGAAGGCTACGAGGCCCTTTTCTCCTAGCCTCATCTATCCCTTGTCCCTAGCTTCCTATTCCACCCACACCGTGACTCACCATGCGATCCCCACCACCATGACTGCTGGAGAGATGGGACCAGTGGGCCCCAATAGAATATAAAGTACCCCTCAGTCTAAGGGCCCTGTCTTATCCCAGTGCCTTGGTACCCACACCTGGTGGTTTGCCCCACTCGGGGCTCCTATCTCCCTCTTAGGTGCGGCCCTACTCCAGGGATGGCGTCCCGCTTGGGGGGGGTCTTTTGCTGCTCACCCCACAGCTATCCCAGTCGGGGTTCCCGTCAGCCTCGCCCTCTTTACCTCTTCTCTGGACTTCCCCGTAGATGGTCCGGCTTCCGCAGCACTCGTCTCCACCTCTGCTCTCCCCACTCACCGCTGCTCCCTTCATCAGCTTCCCTGCTGACTTCTCTATCAACTTCTCGGCTGGCTTGCTGGTCAGCTCTTCCGCTGGCTAGCCAGTCGGCTTCCCTGCCGGCCCCTCTGCTGGCTTTCCAATTGGCTCCTCTGCCGGCTTCTCTGCTGGTTTGCCAGTTGGCCCCGCTGCCGGCTTCTCTGCTGGTGCCACCACTGTCGGCTTCTCTGCTGGAGCCTTCGCCGGCTCCTCTGCCGGCTTCTCCCCCGGCTCCGCTGCTGGCTTCTCTGCCGGTGCCTCTGCTAGCTCTGCCCCCGCCTTCCTGGACTGATGGACGCTGCAGCTGTGCTTTTCAGGCCATGGGCTTCCCTGTGGAGCCTCTGCTCACCGGACCCCTCCTGCACCCATAAGGCCACCTTTTGTGTCCGCCGGGTGGTGTCTCCCGGTGACGTCACCTGGCCCCAGCTGGATATGAGCACAGCTGACAAACCAAGTGGGTGGTTTCTCCGCGCGCATTTCCCCGCACCTTTTGGCCCCTGCAGGAGGTAAGTTGAAGCTTTCTTTTATTTTGGCCTGGGGTTCTCCTGTAACCCCGGCGCCCCTGGGACACTTATCATAGAGCAGTTAGAGATCCCCCTGACCCCTTCAGTAACCAGGACGTGGGGACAGCTGCCCCTGAAGCCACAGCTCCTGCCAGCAGGTCTCATACTGTCTGGCAGCTGGGCATGCAGGGTGTGTGGGGGTTCTGGAGCCATGTGGCCAAGCCCCTTCTCCCCAATCAACTCCCCACCCAGCCCTGCCCCTTATGGCCCCCCACCTGACCCCAGCATTCCGACAATCAAACAAAAACAAAAAAACAAGCCCTACACTCACCAGCAGTAGCAGATGCTGTTGGGGTCACTGGGGCTTCAAGGCAGAACCCCCTCTCACAGCACAGGGCAGCAGGGGGCAGTGGGGACAAGCCCCAGCTGCCTGGCTCCTGCACTATCACTGCCCCATTGCATGGGTGTGGCCAGGCTCAGCTGGGTGCTGTGTGGCTCTGCACACTGCTGGGCAGCCAGGGTCACTGTGGCTGTCACCCAGGGCCTGGCACCACTCAGCCCAAGCAGCCCCAGCTTCCCAACAGTGCTTGGAACCACACAGCGTTCTGCTGACCCCAGCTGTACCTGCATGATGGGGCAGTGCCAGTGCCAGACAGCTGCGGCTGGTCCCTGCTGCCCCATGCTGTGCAGAGGGGCTCTGCCAGGAGTTACCGGTGACTCTGACAGCAGCTGCTACTGCTAGTGAGTGCAGGGATTATTTTTCAATTGCTGGAATACTGGGGCTGGGCTGGGCTGGGCAGAGCAGTGATTGGGAGCGGGGTGGGGCTGCAGGAGATGGAGGGGGCTGGGGCTGGGTGGGGCAGCAACTGGGGGAACTCAGGGGGCAGGTGAGGGATGGGGCCATGTGGGGAAGTGATCAGGGGGCTTAGGGGGCTCAGGGGGATGGGTGGGGCAGTGATTGGGGGGCTGCAGGAGCCAGCGGGGGGTGGAGATGGGCGGGGCAGCAATCCAGGGGGCTCAAGAAGCAGGCAGGGGATGGTACAGTGGGTTGCCCCCATGGTCCCCACCCCCCTCCTCCAGCACCCTCACCCCCTACTTACTGGCATATAGCCCAGGTCCAGCTCCCTGCAGCTGGCACACTGCCTGCCCTACATAGGCAGGCAGTGCGCTTCAGCACCGGAGTGAGGGCCAGCCATAGAGACACTTTGGCTGGCTACCAGAGCACCTCTGTGGAGGACCAAGCCTCCATTTTCCTCAGGGGTATTTTTTGACCCCATGATATCCAAGGATCTAATTTTGCCCCTGCACTGCAAATCTGCAGTGTGGGGAATGTTTTTTTGTTCCCACATGTGCCTCTTGCAGCATCTCAGAGGGCATTGAGATTTTTGCAAGACGCGTGTGTGCACTCATCTGGACATGCCCAATGAGAACAGCCCAGTCCAGGGATGCTCCTGCCCCACTCTTCCCCTCTGCAACAGCCAGGGGAAGCCCCAGGCTCCCCCAGGTACCAGCCTAGGGGCTGACAGGGGAAATAGGGGCCAGTCCCAATGTGCATGGGGCCAGGAAATGTGCCTGGGGCCTGTGTGGCTGCAAAGGCAGCTGTCTCCAGGCCCTGTGCACATGGGTCTCTGTCCGTATGTGCACAAGGCTAAGAGACAGTTGCCCCTGCAGCTGGCACAGTTCCCCTCACATTGGGGTTTAGCTAGGCAGCAGTGGCCCCCTGCTGCCTGGACTGACCAGGAACAAAATTGCTTCCAGTCAGCATCTACACATGCACTACTATGAAGTAGGTACTGCACAGTTAATCTGCTACCTGAATCTACAGGTACTAGCAAACTGGGCAATAGACTAATTTACTGTGCAGTAAATGCCTTGCACATGTAGATGGTAATGCTTTACTGTGCATTAGATTAGTTTAATGTACAGTAAATCATCTCATGTAGATGTGCCCACTGAGATGGAGAGATCTGGGTTCCATGGAGATAATGGTAAGCAGACTACAGTTCAGGGTAGACAAAATAACATGGTCTACATTCTTGTTTCAGCCCATTTTCTACAGGTAAAAGGTCAGAGTAGCAGAAAAGGGATACTAGAAGTCCCATTTCTGGCTGGAAAGTATTGTCCTGTTATAGATGCTATGAGGACGGACATAAGGCTGCCTTCCAAGGATTCTCTTACTTACAATAGGACTTTGGATGTGTTGAAAGCAAAAGAGTAGGGCCACACCATGTAATGTTGCAGAAATTTAGTACTGCCTTACAACCTGCCATAACTTCACCTACTCCCTAGGATTGTCTAAATATGGTGTCAAGTGTCATTCCAGCTTTCAGAACTACCTTAGATCAGGACAGCACAAGGGTCACCAGATTAACTTTCCTTGGTGCTGTCTGACACGTGCAACATAGAATTTTACCCCAAGTATGAGGGCAACAGAAGTATTTTGATGAGCAAACAAACTCAGCAGGCCCATGTTCTGCAATTCTGAAGCAGCTGTAATGGCCAAGGGACATGGAAGAGAGCAATAGGACAAATCTTTGTAGAGTGATATGTAGTGCTCATGGGTCACTGCTGCACAGGACAGAAAGGGATCTAGGCCAGAATGCCATCAGTTGTCATCATTGTAGAGCCCAAAATAACATTAGAACAAAGAGAAATAATTTTGGAGCTGGAAATACCAAAGAGAAAGTCACTAGGTTGAGACTGGCAAGGTTACAGGACAAGCAGGGATTATAACCATCACTTAGATTCAAAAAGGAATCTAAAAGTGCTAGTTGCAATCCCTGCTTGTCCTGTGACCATGCAGGTCTCAACCCAGTGACATTCTTTTTGGGTGTCCTAGGATTGTATTCAACATAGACTAGTCAGAAGTAAATGTAAATTATATGCCAGCTGTTAAAAAGAGTTCATTGGTGAGTGCTAACTGTAAATCAGAACCGAGGCCCTGATGCAAGAAAGCATTTTTATTCAGGAAAACACTTAAGGGCATTCATAAAATTAATCTCAAATGATTTCCTGAATAGGAATGTTCCTAGGTATGTGACTAAGTATACTTTCAGTTCAGCAAGGAATGTATGCGCGTGTGTGTGCACACACGTGTTCAGCTCTTGCTTCAGAAACTACTTATATCTGTATTAGTCTCCTGTGGCCATTCTCTGTTCTTCCTTTAAATGAAGATTGACTGATCTGGAAGCCTCATTGTAGGAAAATCCCTGAGTCACTAACAGTTATGAGAAATGAGCCTTGGTATATGAGGAACCAGGAAGAAGGCAGTTAGAACTCAAATCAAATCATCCACAAGTAGATTTTATGAACTGCAAGTAAATCACACAAAATTCAAAATGTGGCAGCTAAACAAATGCAGCCTCTTGTGCATCCAAGTTTTAATACAAGCTGTGCTTTTCAAATCTCTCATTAAGGGACATATTTTGACCTGCACTGAGCCTGTGAATTGCACTGGCACCTCAGGTTTGATCTAGCATACACTGCTACCTAGTGAAATCCCCAGTGTGGAGAGAGCTACCCAGGCTTTCTGTACAATGCATGGGGATGTCAGGCACCTAAGAGGGTATCCACAAACACCTGCACCCTAAGCTGCTAAGATGGCCAACAAGAAATACTAAGAAGAGGGTTGTGGTGAAAGCTCCATCCCTTAACAGGGTCCAGCACTTAACTCCACTGGGATTCACAAGCATGTGAGTCCTTTATCACACAACACAGACACTGGAGGAATTTTTGGTGGCTGTGTCCTTTTACTCAATATCCAGCAGTCAGAGCAGTCACCCAGGATGTGGAAAGCTTAGAGCAGAGACTGGAATCTAAGTCCTTTCCTGCTCTTCCCCTGATGACTGCCCTAACCACTAGATTAGATTATCATTCTCCCACTCCATCATCTTTTCTGACCCAATAAATATTTAATTGCTCCAAGGAAATGGGACCTCTTCAAGATGTGGGATTGGAAAGGCCATACTGCAACATTCCTCCTAGGTTAGCAGGTAGAGAGACACCAGCTGTTTTGTGTGAGGTCTGATATGGTAGCTGCACCCTGAGAATGCACACTAGATTAGGCTCCATGGATGAAATGGGTGGGGAACTGTCTCATTCATGGGTTTAGACAACACCTAACTGCTCAGGGCTGTCAAGATTTTTGACAGGTCTGACACAACCAGCAACAGATCTCTAGATGACTGGGGCCCTCTGTGGTGGAAGCCTAGGTACTGAAATACTTTTGGTACCTCCAGAGCAAGGCAGTTCACCTAGGGGGCCAAGAATCTAATTTTTGGATTTTCTCAACAGAGCCAGTTTGGCAGCAGGTTCAGTCCATTGGTCATTTTATGGGTCTCACCTTCTCTTCCAGATGGGCCACATGCTGTCCTATCTAATGCTCACTCCACATCTTAAACACCTGTCAGGACAGAAATGGGACACTCAGTGGGTTTTCTCCTAATAAAAATGAATAAAACCAGTTTAATGTCCATGCAAGGAAGCCTGTGCTTGTACAGTATAACTGAGCCACAGGATCTATTCTGGAAAGATAATATAAAATACAGATCACACATCAGGAATGAAAAGTTGGTCTGTGTCACTGTTTGAACATAGGGCAAACAGGGAGACAGAAGGGCAGAGATGAGAGAGAGAGAGTGGGGGTGCTAGGAACAGAGAGCTTGTCTCTTTAAAGATGAAATGGTAGGCAGCGTAACTTGATTAAGTGATTAGAGGCTTGTTCACAGGTGCTCGGAGTTGAACCCAGGAGAGAGAGAAGAGACAT
This sequence comes from Alligator mississippiensis, assembly GCF_030867095.1. NCBI lineage: Eukaryota > Metazoa > Chordata > Crocodylia > Alligatoridae > Alligator > Alligator mississippiensis. The sequence goes on along the minus strand of NC_081825.1, from coordinate 139,246,549 downwards.
CTGTCTACTTAAAACTCCAACTGGAGGACCAGCAAGGGAGGAGGGAAGAGTATCCAAGTAGGACTGGAGTCAGCATCTGTGAAGAAAGGCAGGGGAAGCCATGGCTTGGGGTTCCTGAAGTGAGAGCATGGTGACTGAGCTGCAGGGAAGCCGAGAATGAGACTGTTGAGCAAGGAAAGGCAGCCTATTGGTATGACATTAATGCCCAGGAACACAGACTATCATTAGAAAGAACACTACTTTCAATTTCCTGTTTTTGTATCTTACCAGAGGCTGGGGCTCTGTGTTGCTAAGCGGGGTAGGTTGTAGCCATGTTGGTCTAAGGACATAGGCAGACAAGTTTCCAAGGAGCCTTGTGTTGCTAAGTTTACACTTAGCTCATTTCTTTTTTTTTTCTTTGTTTATGAACTAGACTAGTGCATTGGGCTTGGGACTATTAGGGAGGTAGAGGTCCCAGGGGTGCCCTAGGAAAGCTGGAGACAGGGCCTGAGGGCCCAGAACCAAAACAGTGTCCAAAAGGGCAGAGACACGGCTCGGGTCCCAGAAGCCAGACACAGAACAGTGGACCATGATCTAATGGCCCCAGTTAGAGAAAAGGGCCCCAACAAAGTTATAAGTGCAACAAGGTTTGACAATCAATGAAGGAGACAGAGAAACGGACCTGAGAGTGAAAATCTGCCCATGAGTTCAGGACAGAAGAAGAAAAGGGAGAAGTCTGGTGAACACTATGTCCAGTGACAGATCATCCTATCTCTGCTACTAGCCTTCCTAACTGAAGTACAAAGATGTGGCAGGTAAGAAAGGAGGTGCAGCTGGGACCAGGGGTTTGTGAACAGGCAACTCCAGCTTATACAGAACCAGAGAGCAGGGAGGCTGCATTTTTTTTGGCCTGGTCAAGATCCTGTCTCAGCAGGCATAACGTAAGTTTATGCAAAGATGTGCTTCTGATTAGGACCAAGCAGTCTCTGGGATGATTTCATTTGCTGTTGCCCTTAGAATGGGAAAAGCTATGCTTCATGAGACTTAAAGACATATAGAAATTAGGTATACTGTGGTCATAGGCCAAGTCCTGAGTCACTTAGTCCATCCTGTACCTATAAAGTCTCCACACTATTAGAGGGAATACTGAAGTCATTATATTTTTTTTTTTAATTTTGTTATTTCTATGGAAATAGAAGCTTAATCCATGCAAGACGAAAATGTTTCTGAAAGAAATAATAAAATAATTACCATGCTTTTATATAGGGTCTACCATCTGCTACAACTTAAACAGCTTTAAAAAGCAAGTATCTATATCTCTTATTAACTATGTTTTTTGTTGAGGAAACAAGACATGCAGAGGTGAAATGAATTATCCAAGGAGTAGCACCTGGGTCTCTCCAGTTAACCTTCAAAACTCAATTCCGTAGGCCATTTTGTGGAATTAGTTAAGAGTCTGCTTTGCTATCCATATTCTTATTCCCACCATCTCCTCTTTCCTCAATTCTTAAAGTCCAGAACCCCACAGTTATATTCAGTGAATGATAACTCTCTGATAACCAAGAACTGATAGCAACAAGCAAATTCATCCTCAGCCTCAAGCTAACCTCTGAATAAAATTCAGGCCAAAAGACATCTAATATAATATGGCTACTAAAATGAAGCATATTTATTGCCAGGAATACTATCTGGAACCAGTGATATAGCAGAGGTGGCTAGCTGTAAGCAAGTGTTGGAAAAGAAAACAAGGCTTATATTCCAACCAGTTGGTTCCACTGGACATGTTTACATGAGACCTTTAAGGCACAGTAGACTAATTCTACTGAGCATTAGTGTGAACAGCAAAAAAACACTAATGCACAGTAGTATTAGTCTACTGCGCATTAAACATCACACAAAAAGCATGTGATTATGCTAATGTTCAGTACGGCAGCCTACTGCACATTTATTTAGTAGTTGATTATACAGGAACTAAATTTAACGTGCAGTAGGCACTGCACATTAATGAATGTGTAGATGCTCCCACTGAGTAGAATGGAGAATCCTCATTCCCAGTCAATACTGTTCCCAGTGGGAGCTGCAGGGTTACTTTGAAAATCTGGCCACTTCCTTTAAGTATCTAAAAAGGAGCTGAGCTCTTGACTCCAAATCACCCAAAGGAGCTGATAATCATGCACAAAATACCAGGGGCTCTAAGTTAGTTACAGAAATCTGGACCTAGTTTTTTGAGGCAGAGAAAACCCCTTGGCTGTCGTCTTTTTTTCTGCGGGCTGTGTTAGCAGACAGTTGTCACCTGCTACTGTCAAAGGCAATCCACAGGCTGGAATTTGGTGCTCACCTAAAATGTATTCTAGGTGTGCCCTTGAATATATATGATGTTCTTTGGTAGGCACTCCGAGTGAGAAAAGGGATTATGATAATAGATTGAAGAATAAAAGAAATTTACTGAATTCATAAGCAAGGGGAGTTTTTGTCTTCCTGCTGGAGTGTTTAAGCTGACTGGATTGCAAAAACAAGGGGTAAAAAAAAATGTGGGGTTTAAATAACAGAAATAGTTTCGTGTTTGAGACATAATTGCAGATGTAGCTCCTGTGGACATGGCTGTAGAAAGAAGTATTCTTTTATAAATATTATTTAGATTGGCAATAATGCTTGAAGAAGTTAATAGCTGGTTTCCAAAGGCAAGAAAGGGAGGGGAGAATGAATGGGTATAGTACAATAAGAAAAGAGAATTAAAATCTTTTTTTTTTTATGTTAAGGCAGGTATATTTAATGGATTTTTAATATTACTGTGACTTGATGTTTGATGATTGTGGAGAGTAGAATCAGTCACTGGAGGCATTGAAGATGTGCATAAAAAAGACATTACAGCTGTGAAGATGGAAAGGACAGAATGGTTCAACTACATGGCATAGGGTATGTTATCTCCCCGCTGCATAGCCTCATTCATCCCCTGTGGTAATATAAAATAAGAACACCAGGGCAAGGCAATCATCAGTTTTATGTAATTGGAAAACAAATGCAGAAATCATGTTATTGTGAATGCCCATTAACTATTACAAATTGTGTTGGGATATTAACAGAAGTGCAATGAATAACCAATGAGTTCATTACACATTCAGTGGTCCAAAAATAAGCACTGTAATGATGCAAAACACATGAAATAGGGGTCCCAATTATTTAATAATCTCTACCCCATTCAAGATTTCACATGTGCTTAATTTGCTGAACTTGCATTTCCATAGCAACTATGCACTTCGGCTATTCATTTACACCCCCCCCCCCCATCTATATTTGCAACTGCTTGTATAGAGCAGCTATCTTTCAGTTCTTTTGCTGCAGTTTTCATTTCCAACACATTTTTACACTTGAAGAATTAAGCAAAATATAAAGGGTTTTTTTTACAATGATATGGTATAACTTACATAAACAAATAAAACTGAGAAAAAGAAAGCAATGCAATCAGGAAAATGTAGGCTCATCAATAGAGCCAGTTAAATCATAGTCCAGTGTTGTGACAGTTTTCAAATAAATTGTTCCACTACTTTTTTGGGTGAATAATTTGTTAATACATATCAATTCCTTGACCTTTCAAATACAATACTTCCGAAAATATTTCTCATTCTCTCAGTTGTGCTCAGCCCTGTCCCAGTTTTTCATGCTGATAACTAGAAATGTTAAGTTTTGCAATCAAACTGCCCCTTTCCCTGCTTCATATAGGAAGTGATCACTGGAGTTGTTAGAGAACTGCCTGAAGACAGACTGCAGGAGGGAACGTGCCCTGGAACTGCTTTTTAATGATGTCATCTTTGCATTCAGTAGCAGCAGCTGCAGAGCAAACTGAATGCTTGTTCATTTATTTGTCAGTAGCATTGCAAAAGGGCAGTGGAGTCTCTGGAGTGCAATGCGATACTTCATTTGTAAAGATGGTGGCTTTGCACCAACCCCTGCTGCTACTCAGTACCTGAAAGGGCTATTTGAGAGCACTCCCTTTCAATGACTGATTAAATCCACTCATTCTGGTAGGGAGTATTTCCTCCAGCACATTAATTCTTTCAGCTTGCTTTCTCCTTTTTGTTTTGCTCCCTTCTACCTCTCCACATTCAGTGATATTTTTCTCCATTTTCCTCTAGAGGGGGATGCAAAAATAGCTGGCACTGCAGGTTGTAGGTTCCTGGACCTGTGGAATACCCGGAAGTACTACTTCCCCCTTTTCTACAGTTGGATAGAATTCCTTGCATCAATTTAGGGTTAGTGGAAGGCCAAATAAATTCATTTTTATTTTATTGAAATTCCTTGAGAAGGAAGATGAACAAGTTAGATAAGTCATGTTCAACATTCAGCACTGATAGTGTTTCGATTTCCAAAACCACCAGACAGAAACAGTTGCATTGGAGATATTTTTGTAGGACCTGGTCTGAAGCCCAGAGGAATAACAGAGCAGCTCTACACTTGCCCTAAGCTTCTCTATCCATTGGTTTTTAAAGATCAAATGCTACTGGGGCTTCTTTTTCTTTTCATCAATCTTGAATTGATGCAAGGAATTATGCCCATCTGCAGGAAGAAGGAGGAAGATGTCCTTTTTCATACTTCATAGGTCCAGAAACCTATAGTTACTTGTCTCCTTTCTTCATTTTTCTTTTCCCCTTTGTTTAGGTACTGTGGGTCTTTCCACATGGCTATTAAGGTTCACCCTAATAATCAGCCCAAGCCATATGAGATGCCCCTTCCCATCCATACCTTACCTTGTGGCTGCTGAACTTTATGTTTCTCAAGTAAAGCCCTTCTAGGAACCAGTCTACTCACTGTTTGTTTCTCCTTCTATACTGGCTCATTTTATTGCCAGGAGAGACTGGAAGTGGAGTGTAGAAGGTCCACAAGTCAGGAACAGAAGACTGTTTCTGGTGCCCTGATGAATTCTGAATGCACAGCAGGGTACAGCCAGTGAGGAACACACTTGACATGAGGCTAAGCACAGATTCCAGATGTGTCCTGGATTATAGCTGGGAGCTGAGTTTAGAGGTTTTCAATGTGGATGCCCAATGCAGGCTTGAAGGGGGGCATTAAGTTGACCCTAAGTAGCTGAGTAGACATGACTGCTAGTATGGTCTCATTTTCTAGTTCTCTCTTACATTTTCTTTGTCATTTCTGTGTTCTCTCTGTATTTTTTTTTGTCACTCAGGGACTAGGGACAGCCATTCAAAAAGCCTGAGCCTGAATTAATTCAATCTTTGCAGGTTAGTCTAAACTGGCTAGGCTGAAATGGTTTGAAACCGGACAGACATTCTCTCTGGACTGAGGAAATTTAGGCACATGCCTGCACTGATTCAGGCTAGAAGCCGGGGGGTGCTAGAGAAGTCCTCCCTTCCCTTCTGCAGGGAGCTGAGCTGGGGGTTGTGGCCAGGCCTGGGCAGAACTCTCTCATTAGGGATATCTGCCTGTATGGTCCCAAGCTTTTCCTCACTGACTGCTCAAGGGGTGGGAGTGTTGCCAGCCCCCGGCTAGCACTCTGAGGCAAGGGGAGGAGGGGGTGTGCAGTGCATGCATCTGTTGATGATACAGAGCTTTTCGATCTTCCTCCCTGCCTCATCATACTGTCTGCAGAAAACTGACAGGCAAGCAAGCCATCTGGGGGCTGAAAGTGATAACAGTCCTTATCACCCAATTAGTAAAACAATGGCCTCTATCTGTTACTTCAAACTTTTTAAACAGCTTACTGGCTGGCTTGTTGATTAACTCCAAACATCCCTAAGCTGTCATCATTCTGTCTGCCTGCCCAAGTGAAATTGGAGAGAGACACACACACACAGACACCTCTTGGCATTAGTTAGCATACCACATACCTAGGATCCATGGGCTGGGGTCTGGGCTGTGGGAGATGGGGGTGGATTTCCTGCTTGGGCAGGGGTGGGAGAGGGGTTAGAGCAAGGGGAAGCCAGGCAAACCCTGCTGTGTCTGCAGTCTCTGCTGGAGCCTTACACAGCATTACCTAGCATAACACATGCTGGCTGTGGTCCATGCTGTGGCAAACAGGAGGAAGGGATCCCTACTTAAGCAGTGAGTGGTGAGGGGGCGGGGAGAGGGGGGCATAGGGAAGCCAGTAGACCCTGCTGTGCCTAAAAGTCTTTGCCAGAGCTCTGGCCAGGGAGAAGAGGGGAGACGCCAGCCCTGCTGTGGAGCAGAGAGCTCTGCCCAACCCAGAGAGCACGCCAGGATGCTGGGAGACTTTGATTTAACTTAAACCAGGAAGGGGTCTGGGACAGACATTGCATAAACCAGTTTGACCCAAATCAGTTAAGTCTGATACTACATTCAACCAGGTTTATCTTAAACTGGTTTCAGCCATTTTCAAACTGGTTTATGTGGACTGAACATGTGGTCTGTTACAGGTTTAAACCAGTTTCTGACCACTTAAACCAGTTTATGTGTAATGTCTGTCCTTAGCCAGGAAATATTTTTCAGTTCTGCCCAAAGTTTCTTAGGTAGTAGATCAACTCATACCCACTTGCTGAATAATTGCTGAATAGAGTACAGTCACTACATACTGCTGACACAAAGGCAGATTGTATAGTTATATGAACCTAACACCGGGCCTTTAGTCTGTGAAGTGGACTGCTGTGGGACAGCTCAAGTCATCAGGATTTCTGACAAATTTCAAGACTGAAATTTGTGCCACATCAATGGAAGTATAAATAATCAGAAGAAAATAAAAAGATGGATCTTGGCCTGACAAACAGAAGAGAAGTTCCTTGAGCCACACACCTGTACCTTAAAGTAGGGTATAATCTTCCCTAGTTATAAGGAAAATATTGCTATCAAATTTTTAATGGCATTGAGAAGCGTAGGCTAAAGTTTCAGTTGAGATGCTTTTCAGACTTTTATTTTAGGTTGGGATGAATCAAGATTATGTAGTTCCTGAACAGGTGCAACACAATCATGTATTTCTACAGCTATGTCCATCCATGCCACAGGAAGCACTGCAAAGACCAGCAGAAGTGACAGCAACAGAGAACAGGTAAATTTGTTCTCCAGATCTTTTGCCACAACTTTTTAAAATGAGCATTTGAAAATAAGTAGTGCGGCAGGTGTTTTTCCTATCCTAAAACATGCAACTGTTTCAATTCCTTCTAGAATCATTAATCTCTATTGGAGGTAAAACTTTTCCTGGAATTAATATTTAAACGTTTGTGCATGGAGGGGGTCTGTTTATTATATACAGTCTGTTTATTTCAGCACAACTTCTCCTGGAAGCTTCTTCCTGGTTTTGTCTATAATAGAGGGAAAGCAGAATACAATGCAAAGGATTGCAACTGAGTAGTTTGCATTTTTGTAGTTATTAAAAATAATCAAGTATTAAAGAAATGCTACCTATTTGATTATATGGTTTTCCTCTTCAACTGCTCTTTGTAGATACTTGTCTCCTGAAATGGTTAACTACTCAGGGTGAGCACCACATCTTCATTTATGTTTGTAGTGAACAGAGTTTTCAACCTTGTTAGACTTAAGACATCGCAGAAAATGCCAGGTCTTAGCTTTCACTTGTTTTTTTAAGGCGGTAAAATAATAGAACAGTTCTTCTATTGCAAAGAATTCATAAAGATAACAACAGGTCAGAATGTTTTTGACCATATGGAGTTATATTTTCTCTCTGATTTATCTGATATTTGATTTATCTTGTGAATTATGCATAGGTGTTTGCACACTTTAGTGATAATATTGTGTGGCACCCTGCAGCACATTAAAAGGATCTCAAAGCACCCTAGAGGGGTTGTGGCCCCCCGGATAAGAATTGCTAGCATAGAGCCTAGGGTGATAGAACCCAGGTCTTGACTTGGGTGTCCAGGCAAAACTTTATATAGATTTAACTCTTAGTGAAATTCTGTGATCTACATCATGGTGGAGATCAGCCAAAATCATCATCATGGTACCTTCTGGCCTTAAATTCTAAGCCTGACAGAAATGTTGGGGCAGAAATAATGTATATGTAGGGGCAGGAACTTGGTGAAGTATGCAGTTTTCTTGACATCTGTAAAGGAAATAGGCCTGCAACTCATGGAATAAGTCAGTCATTCAGTCTTGAAATCCTGATTGTCCTCCAAAATCCGTACAAGGAATATCCTAAAGAGCAGGTATTTTTCACAGAAGCTCTGAGCCTCTGCTGCTGCTTTGAACTTCACTGCAGCATAGCTTAACAGCTTCCCCTCCCACATCATTTACACCAAAGCACAACGAGCAACAAAGGATTGTATTTTTGGCCTTTAAATGTGGTTCTTATTATGAGTTATTATCTATGTCTCAATGGTCATTAGAACCACCACTTTGCATGTAAGACACCTAATGAGACAGGACAATTTTGTCTCCATCTCTGGCCTAGAATTCGCAAACCTGGGTACCTTTATTCCATACCCCTTTGTGGAGGTAGAAAAAAGATGCTCCCTCTCTTTGAGATGGTCTATATGAAATTCTCAATCTTAAGTGACCTTTGAAAGAGAGCAAAATTTATTAAAATAAAAGATCTGATGAAGGAAACAGTAATTGCAGAGCTTTCACTGAAGAAGTCTCCTCTTTGCCATTGCAGTACTTAGCATTTCTATAGCATTTCTTTATACTCCCTTCTCCCCCTTTTTGGCAGGCAAAACAACACAGATGCAACTCTATTCTCCGGTGTCTTGTGTCATCCTTCATCCACTCTACTAGGTCCCTCAGTGTTATATTTCAGGTTACTGTGATCTGCTCCCCTGTGACACTAATACAGATGTGCCTTTCAAGGAGGAGACACTTATGAAACACCTGCTGTTTGTGATCTGGTCTGTTCAGGATTAAATCCATTGACTGGGATGAACTGTTGTTGCTTCTGTTATTCCTATAGTGTTTTTACAATCTACAAAGTTTTTTTTTTTTTCTCATTGTAAAGGCACAATAATATTTTCCTTCATGTCTTGTTTCCAAATGACCTGCCAAAGTCAGTTTAAAATGTTGTTGACTGGAAACAATTTCCCCTCTGAGTGCCCTTAATGAAATAGATTTATAAATCCATCCAAATGTATTTACATTATTATAATTCCTGGGATTTTCTTCCCCCGCCTCCATTTTTGGGGGGAAATGCAAGAGAAACAGCATCTTGGAAAAGAAAGAAAAGGAAAAGCAAGTAGGAAATGTCTGTAGTGTTCATTGCTCAAGCCTTCCCATATCTTATCTAAAATGCTTGTTCCCTACTGATACACAGGTATTTTCCTCCCAGTAAATGTGGTTCTTAGAGACATTCTATTCAGTGTAGATGGAGTGTCCTTGCTTGAGAACAAATTTTTAACAGAGGTGTGCATCATGCACATATATCATATACATGACCTATGCTGCTGCATGCTCCAGTGCAAGCTGTGACATTCTTTTGGTTCCCTTGCCATTCTGAAGTCCGTATTAGGGCAGGACTCAAAAAGAAAAAAAATGTGATGGGGGGCACAATGTGAGGCCCACACTGATCACAACATCTCCAAGAGAATCAGAGATACCATTAGGTAAACAACCATTCATTCTTCTTGCACATATCAATGCAAATCCCACTGTTGTGACCGGAAGACAATACTCCAACTGTGTGCTAGTAATGAGACATTTCAGCTATGTCTATTGAACCACTGGCGATGCATGGGGGGGTGCACGCAGGTGCATGTGCATCCCCTGAGATTGGCAGTGCACCTCCTGTGGGTGGTCACCTCTCGCCACCCCCTCCCCCTTCTGCTGACACTGCTAGTGGCATCTGCGGGTGGTCCTTGATCATAGCTGACCGCTGCTGGCAGCATCTGGTTGGTGCTCGCTACCCCCCGCCACTGACACCACCATGGCCACCTGTGGGAGATCCTCACTTGTCCTGCCCCTGCTGCCAACACCACCGCGGCTGCCTGCAGGAGCTCCCCGCTCGCCGTCTCCATGCCCCCACTGCTGACACCGCCACCGCCACTGCCACCTATGGGCAGTCGCCATGCCCCCCCCAGCCTCCAGGGCCACGTGTCATTCATGATTTGAACAATAGTTGCAGTACTCTTCTCATCTGGCACAGGCACATTGTTTAAGGCATCAGGGGTGTAGGTTGTAGCCATGTTGGTCTAAGAACATAAGCAGACAAGGTTCCTTGGGTGAATCTGGTATCTTTTATTAGACCAACCCAAATAGTTGGAGAATAGTTATTAAGCAAGCTTTCGGGTTCAAAAACCCTTCGTCAGGCTAAGGAAGGATTTCAGCAGTTGGTGTGTGCTCTTCCTGGATGGAATGAAAAGTAAAGAAGCCAGAATAAAAGATATCAGATTCATCCAAGGAACCTTGTCTGTTTTGTTTAAGGCATAGCACTTGACAAAAGTTTGAGAGCTATTTCATGTTTTCCACCTGATAGATTTCTGATATTAGCACATGTCTGAGGCAGATGGAGGATGTTGCTTGCACTCTGAGTCTTGGGGTTCATGGGACAGATTCTGCCATCATCTGGTAATACAGTGAGATACATATGGTTATCCATTTTGATACTTTCTGTGAATAGATGGCATTGCCTGAAAGATGTCTAGGTGGGTTAACCATGAGTAACCCAACTTCTCATTCTCTTTGGTAAATGTATAAAGATCTTGTGAGATATATTCATATGTGAGGTGAAAAAAAACTAAATATGTCTAGATAAACAAGTGGAAGCTCAAGTTGATTTGAAGTATTGTACAACAGAGCCTGCTTCAAGTATAGCAGGAAGTTGAAAATCATTGGTAGATTGGTCCAGGGTGGAACTGACTTTGCCAGACTGCCCATATTGAATACTTTTTACATTTATGAGGGCATTTCAGAAACTAACAGCAACTTCAAAATAAAATCATTTTGTGTGCAATGATAATTTACATATCACTTCTCTGAATAGTCACCCTGCTTTGCAACACAGGTATTCCAGTGATAACCCTAATAATCTTGACACTGCTTATCAATGGAAGAGCCTCAAGAAAGACAACCATGAAGCATGTGAGGTATCTTTATGCTTTTTCAAAAACAAACATCAGGGCTGGTTTGATGAGTATGATAGAGAAATACAAACTCTCATTGCCAGAAAAAAGACAGCCTCAAAGCTTGGTGGAATAACTTCACCTCCAAACATATGCAAGATATTTATGACATTAAAACTGAGACCCAGAAGAAAATTTGAGAGCAAAAAAAAAAAACAAATTGTGGGGGGGAAAAGAAAAAGAGATTTAAAAAAATTGCTGACAGCCACAACCAGCACAACCAAAACTATCTATGAACTAAGCACACAAGGAGCCATCCCTCTGAGGTCCAAGGATGGAACAACACTTTTTAAAGACAGTTCCACAAACGATGCCTAGTGGAAGGAAGACTTTCAAAAACTTCTAAACTGAGATTCTAACGTGGAAGGCAATACCATCAATGCACTCCACTACCTTGGAGATTCACCAACTTAGCAAGAAGCCTTGAAGTCATTAGCAGATGAAGAACAACAAACTATGTAGTCCTGATGGAATACCAACTAAAATTTATAAGCATGGTAAAAGAAAGCTCTCTCACCAACTACACACCATTATTCTAAAAATTTAGAAACATGAACACATTCCCAGTGACTTGAGAGATGCTAGAATCATACCACATTCGCAAAGGAGATATTAGATTGCAGCAATTATTATGTTATTGGATTCTTATCCATAGTTGGGAAGAATCTCACCTGGATCCTCCTCAACAGACTTACTCTTCTTGCTAAGATTTTACCCATGTCCCAGTGTGGTTTCAGACCACTCAGAGGTACAATAGATACGATCTTTCTTGCTTGACAGCTGCAGAAGAAATCCTGTGAGCAACATCAAAATATTTACCTAATCTTCATTGATCTGACTAAAGCCTTTGATTCAATCAGCAGAGAGGCCCTACAAAAGATCCTGATAAGATCTGGATGCCAGCCAAACATTTATCATCATCAGACTTCTTCATGATGACATGTCAGCAACCATCTTAAGCAATAGCTCAGAAATAGACCTTTCACTATCAGAATTGGAGCCAAGCAAGGATGCATAATTGCACCAACACTCTTTTCCATCTATATCACGCTATTCCCCATTTCATTGCTGGTAGGCTACCACCTGGAGTCAGCATCCAGTGACACATGGACAGGAATCTCTTTAACAGCAACCAGTTACATTCCAAATCCAAGTTAAGCAACACCTCCATTACTGGTCTTCAGTACGCTGATGATTGTGTCCTATGTACCTATTCAGTTGAAGAGCTCCAAGTCACTCTTGACTGCTTCTGTGAACTATATGAAATACTTGGATTTACTGTCAACTTCACAAAAACCAAGATCCTTTTCCAACCCACCCCAAACCAACCAGCTGTTCCTCCATATATTACAATTGGAGGACAGTCTTTTGGAGAATATTGAGCATTTCCCTTAGCTGGATAGCCCCCTTAGCCAAAAGGTAAACGCAGGTGACAATATCCAGCACCAGATGAAATCTGGCAGTACTGTCTTTGAACATTTCTGAAATCATGTCTTCACTGATGATGACATCAGGACCTAAACCAAATTCCTCATCTACCAGGCTGTTGTCATGAGATATGGTGTAACAGAGACAGGCTCTCTGTTCCTTTAAGAAAGAAGCAGCCCAGTGAGGGAGCGCTGCAGGGCAGCCAGGGTGCAGAGCTGCAGGTTGCCAGGGCAACAGGGCAATGCGGCCAATTACCAGGCACCTGCAGGCAGCCCAGGGTAGTCTACTGACTGCAAGGGGGTAGGCCCTGGGAGGATATAAGCCTGAGGCTTGAGCTGGCAAGCTAGTCTAGCCCTGCAAGCTGCAAGGGCAGGAGCTCCTGGCCGGGGGAGCTACCTGAGACTGCTAGACAGCCTCCTATCTGTCACAACCCAAAGGTGTGATTTTGTTTTTGTGTGTGCTTTGGCACCACTGAATTATTTTCCCGCCATTTGAAGCTTTCTTTGCAGGGTGCATTTCTTCTTTGCAGCATAGAAATGCACGTTGCAAGGAGTTCCCGCCATTTGTATTTAAATTTGAGCCCCATTGTTGGTTGTTTCTAAATTATTCCTACGTGGCGGCTAACGATTGGCTTGCTAGCCGTATAAGAGGCTTGAGTGGTTTCCGCCCAAGTTGGAGGACTCCACAAACATCAGGAGGAGGAGACTTCACATTTCGTGAAGATCTCTAAACGCTGTGGAGCCTATTGGACCCAGCGTGAATATCAAGAAGGCAACAGGGGTCTGATCAGCCTCTAGCCTCTCCCCGTCGCCGAGCGCAATCCTCGACGTATCTCTCTTCCCAGCGCGCAAAAAAGATCCACGGAGCCTCGACAACTCCGTGTGAGTGAGAGTTTTTGTCCGAGTCCTCAAACGGGGATTTAAGCGGAGCTTTACCTGGGAAACTTTCCAGCCTACACCGCGACCATCTACGGTGTAAGTAAACAATCTTGAATTAACCACTAAGCATCTGTGCCTAATTCTAGCGTGTCGCCTGCTTTCTCCGACCCAGCGTGTCCGGGCTGCTGGCCACAGCCCACGGCGCGAAAAAAGGGCCCCGGATCGCTCCCGGCCCGCACACTATCCTGTCTGTGGATCCCTAGTGAGGCTAGGGGAGGCCATTAGGATATAGCCCAGGGCTGGGAGGTATGCCAGTGAGGGAAGGTTTTCTCTCTTGAAGGGGCAGAGGGCAGCCTACCTTTTATGTTTATGTTATAACCCAGGGGCTTATGGTTTGAGTTATTTTACATAATAAAATGGTTTGGGTTGGGACTGTAGGGGTGTTATACGGAGGTCCCATTAGTGGCCAAGGGACATGCGATTGCCTTGAGCCCTGCCAGGTTTAGACTCAAGGCTTGAGTTACTAATGAACCTAGAGCAACCAGAGTGCAAGGCATAGGAGCCAGATAGGAGCCAGGGGCCCGGCGCCTGAGAAGGGTGTGATCAGACAGGGACCAGGGCCCTGCATCTGAGAGGCATGACCAGACAGGGGCCAGAGGCCTGTCAGACAGGGGCCCAATGCCCAAAAGGGTGGCTGAGGAAGCCAAAGCCCAACAGGAGACCAACATTATGATAACATATGCAAGGCTTGGAGAATGGTATAAGGGAGGATTGTAGCCATGCAATTAGCACCAAAGACCTGGGTGCCCTGCAGGGCACTGTTGACCAGAGAGGCCTGGCGAGGGGTCTGGGAGCCATAGAGATGAGTATGGTGCTGAAGAACTCCAGTGGGTAGTCCAGTTGGATTGGGGCCATGCAAAGGCCCATGGGCAGCCTCCCTATTGTTATTATTATTCCATCAAGGTATGGAGGGCAAAAAGGGAAGGCACCCTAGGGTCAGAGTGGGACAGATTTGTGGAGCCAGTAGGGGGCATCACAGCCACCAGTGGGACCCCAACGTGCTACAGTCAGAAATACCTGAAAGCCTTGGAATGTTACCATTACTGATGTCTTCAGAAAACCCTCCATAATAACTGGAGGGACAGAAAAACAAATGCCATTTTCTGGCTCACTAGCGTTGAAACCATTTTTATAAGGCACCAGCTCTGTTGGACTGGACGTATCATAAGGATGCCTGACAACTAGCTCCCAAAACAGATCCTATATTCCCAACTCACCAATTGTTGCTGCTCTAGAGGTGGGCAAAAAAAGAGTCTCAATGACATCTGAAGACCAATCTGAAGAAATGTGAAATAACATCAGTACCCGGGATATTCAAGTACTGAATTGTCCCTTTTGGTGCTGAGATGTATGACAAGGCATCAATCATTTTGAACAAACTCACCTCAATTTGGAGGCAGACAGATAAGGGGGTAAGACGTGTGAGTGAACATTGCCAAGATCTGCTCCTTTCCCACATAACTATTTGTCATATCTGCACTTGAACATGTGGTTCTTGGATATACTTCATCAGTCATCTCTGGACTCATTGATGACTATCTACTCAAAAATTGTCATCTTCATATTGAGGGACTGCTGACAAAAATTTCAGTGATTCAAAAGTTTCTTGATACCATCCCAAATAAGCTTTTTTTTTGCTATGCCAATTCCTCTTGCACCATGAGTTGCATCTCTGCATCACTAACAAATCTTGGTGTATAAAAAGACCCCTTCAATGGTCCAAACAGGTGATAATTACTTGGTAGAAGATCAGTACTGTAACGCGGTAAGATTTCAAAGCCCAGTCCATCAAAGTCTGATCAATCACCCATGCATTGTGTGACCTTGCATTTTCATGCTGGAGAAGAACAGCTTTCTTGAGCTTTCCACAACATTTGGCCCAAATAGCTAGTGCAGGTGGTTTTGAATGGTGGTAAGTGTTGTTGGTGATAGTGATACCATTATCCATGAAGTGGACAAAGAGTGATCTCATGAAATACCAAAACAGGATGAGCATGACCTTGCCAGAAGATGGTTGCCTGCAGAAGTTTTTGGGTGGTGGCACTGATGTATGTTTCCACTGCATGCTATTCTTTTTGCTCTTGGGTTCATAATGGTGAATCCAGGTCTTGTCTCCAGTGATATTATGCAAGAGGAACCCCTCCCCTTTTTCTCATGCATATTGCAGAAGCTAGATACACAGTTCCACACAATGCTGCCATCAGCATTCCCATCTGTTGTGTAGTTTCCCACTTTGTTGCAGATATGCAGCACGGGCAGCCATTTTGCCATTAGCTTCTGAAACTCCCTTGTAGATGAATATATTCACCTGATAAATATTTTACTACATTGAACAGGAAGTTCTTGGACTTGTAGGGACCTCTGGAGCAGATACTAGTACCTTAAAGCATTGTCAGTGTAACTGATGTACAAATGCAGTTTTCTTCTTTACTTTTGCTGCTACAGCCTTGCAGTATGATTCTGTGTGGAGAGATTATAGCAGAAAACAATCTTTTGGGCTGCTTAGAGACTGATGTCCCCCTTTAAAATCTGAGCTGATATCTACTGATTCCTCTAACCGAGGAATTTCAGCTGTATGTCTCGCATCTTATTAGAGGGAAGTTACAAATAAAGAGCTTGCCAACGATGCAGTATCCCCTAGAAAGGGACAGCATTTGTTAGGCTCATTGACTAGATGCAGGACCCATGCATGTCTCAGATGGACACACATATTTAAACCATTTTGATTTTGCCCGTATGAGGTATTTCTGCATCTCATGTGGGATTTGCTAGGACACATACTTGGAAGGTAACTGAGGTTTACTTCATAGACAAGACCTAAAAGACTCCAAAAGCCGATGCTTTCTAATCAATCTCCATAAATGTCAAAGGCAAACCTCATCTTTGTGGTAGTATTGTTACACTGTAGGATTGTGTGTAATCAATATAGCTCTACTCAGGCAAGCCACATACCTGGTGTAATGATCTTCCCAACTATCTTTCTTAATACTGAACAAGAGTAGAACCCATTCCAGTCCTTGTTTGTTGTTTTAGCAAAGAACATTATTTTCAAAAGTGCCACAATTAAAATAGCCCAATGGAAGCAGAGAGCCGTTGAGCAAACAAACCATTAAATTGCATTGAAATCCTCTGACTTCAAAGGAGAAATCTAATTAATGTTTAAACTGCAGTGTTAATTGCATAGCACTGATATTCACCATGCATTATGCGTTTATTATCAGTTTTCTAAGTTGAGTAATTTCAGAGAGGCAAATGCAACTTCTGGGAACCATCTTCTGACACTGACATGGACTTAATTATTGGCAGGAAAATATTTGCTTTAAAGCTGATTTAAAGCAAAATATCATTGGAGATCTTTTGAACAACCTGGGAACATACAGCATCATGTAAATCAAAATGCATCATTAAGTTTATCATTAGAATTACTCACAGATTGTTTTTTAATCTTAATCTTCTCAATGTATCTCAGGGAGAATTAAACCTGCTGTTAAAATAGTTAAAAATAACATGAATTTAACAAAAGAAAGAAAATAGGTGAGGATTTTTCTAAAGCAAAACTACTTTATTGTATGCTGGTGATATCATTTCAATTTCATCTTCAGAAATCTAAGTAGCCAAACATTATTTCAAAATAGAATGATCTTAAACTCTCTTCCTGATATGGAAACTATTACAGGGGCAAAATTAATTCATCTACATGTTTTCCCTTACCTATTCCAGATATTGGGTAAGAATTTTAAAAGCAGCTAAATGACTCAGACTCCTAAATCCCAGTTTTAAAAAGTGACTTAGCACTGATTAGTCTAATTCTCTTGGACTTCCCATGAATTTCAAGTCCTTAAGACCCAGATCTTCACAGGTATCAAAATAATCAAATCCCACTGTATCTTGGTGCTTTTGATTAGATGCATCTAAAGTGCTTAAATTTTCTCTGAGAATGGGATTTTGACTCCCATGTCCAAAGGGCAAAATTTTATCTATTGTCTCATGAAGTTCAATAAGGACAAGTGCAATTCTGCACTTAGGACATTACAATCTACAGACTGTGGACTGACCAACTAAGCAGCAGCTCTTCAGAAAAGCAACTGTGGGGTTAAAATGGGTAAGAAGCTGAATATGACCCAACAATGTGCCCCTGTTGTGAAGAAAGCTAATACATGATACTGGGCTGTATTAGTAGGCGTGTTGCTAGCAGATCCAAGGGAGTGATTATTCCCTTCTATTTGGCACTGGTGAGGCCAAATCTGGAGTACTGCGTTCAGTTTTGGGCCCCCCACTACAGAAAGGATGGGGACAAATTGGAGAGAGTCCAGCAGAGGGCAACAAAATGGTTAGGGGCTGGGGCACATGACATATGAGGAGAGGCTCATGGAACTGGGCTTATTTAGTCTGGAGAAGAGAAGGCTGAGGCGGGGATTTAATAGCAGCCTTCAACTCCCTGAAAGGTTGTTTCAAAGAGGATGGAGCTACACTGTTCTCAGTGGTGGCAGATGGCAGAACATGAAGCAATGGTCTCAAGTTGCAGAAAGAGAAGTTTATGTTAGATACTAGAAAAAACTTACCCACTAGGACAGGGGAGAGCAATTATTTCGGGCGGAGGGTCGCTTACTGAGTTTTGGCAAGCCATCCAGCCATCCAGGGCCGCATGACAGGCAGCCAGGGGCAGATTAATATTAATTTTCTAACTTTTTTAGGGTCCCACAGGCCAGATAGAATGGCCTAGCGGGCCGCATCTGGCCCGTGGGCCACATTTTGCCCATCCTTGCACTAGGATATTAGTGAAGCACTGGAACAGGCTACTCAGAGAGGTTGTGGAATCTCCACCCTTAGAAGTTTTAAGGAGTTGGGTAGGCAAAGTCTTGGCTGGGATGATCTAGTTGGGGATGGTCCTGGTTTGAGTAGGAATTTGGACTAGATGACCTACTAAGTTCCCTTCCCTAAATTTGTATGATTCTATGATTTTTGAAACTCCAGTCCCTATTCAAATGAGTGGTTAAAGATTAAGTTAATATACTCAAGTGACTCAAGGCTGTATGACGTGGACCTATGTTAATAGCTGCATTTAAGAATTTTATTTAAATAGTTCTAATTTATAAAGAATAAATCAGAACATGATGCTTCCTGGTAGGCATGTGTGAATAAACAGCTACAGAACCACAAGTATTCATTTTGATAATAGGCTGCTATTCAACTCAGGCATACTGTCAACTACTAATGATCATTTGTATGAATGGGATTTTGCTTGCTCTAATAATTGGTGAAGGATTGCTCTTCATATAGATGTCTGCACCTATATGAAGATACTGGTAGCTCACAATTTGTATATTTGTAACTTTAAAAACTCAGTTTATCCAGTGAGAGAAAAGAAATGTTACCAGTAGATTCTGGTGACCAATTATGGTCCAAGAATAACAACTACACATATAAAACAACCCACATCGTGAAAATTTTTCATTCACAGAAGGAATCAGGTCAATTCCTGAACACTTTGTGAATGGAGGTTTGGGCTAAATTCACAGCTAATACTCTTGGCAATGAATAATTAAAGCTTCTTCACTTTTTGCCTAAATAATAAATCAATGAAAATCCCCCTCTCCAAAAGAGCAGAATTTTTCACCAGGAGAAAGTACATTTTAAGATTGCAAAATATTGTATCTTTATGAATGCACATTTTGGATTATTAAAAGATGAATTTTTATGCCACCTGTTTTCCTGCATCCTGATTACACCAGACTGTGATCAATATAAATAGATTAACTGCTAAATACATTAAAATATTAAGCACGCAGATATGTGAAGTAATTGTAAACATACTTAAAATGTATTTGCACTGAGAAGTTGATTTCTCAGAGTGCTCAGCACCTACAATTGGAGCTAGTTTTACAAAGGGTCAGCTTCCATGTAGCCCCCCCCCCCGCCCCCTCATGAGATGCGTCAGATTTTCAAAAGGGCTGAGGACCCAATGTTCCCATATTTAGGAGACTGATAGTGTCATTATCCCCCTGCTTTATCTGTCACAAGTTAAAGAGTATTTTTGATGTTTTGGACATTGTGCCTAGTACTTGTGTGTGAGCAGCGTCTCAAACATTTTGAAGAACACGCCACATCACAGCATAGCCAACATGCAGTACAGGCATCACAAATGGCATGGTCAGCCTTTGTGTGTGCTATGCAGTAGATTGGGGAGGAGACAAGCAGCACAGTGGGTGCGTCTACATGTGTTACTATGGCGCTATTACTGCACTGTCATTTAGTACTTCCTTTTGGAAGTACTAAAAGACGGCACAGTAACAGCTTGTACTACGCACACGCACAGTTATTTTTAGGCGCTATGTCGCCATTGCGATATGCTATAATGAGGTAATGCATTGCTATGGTGACATAGCTACAGCGCAATGGTTCTTGCCCATGGATGCTACGTTGTGCCCAGTGGCAGGTAGGGCAGGGAGCAGAAAGCAGAACATTTGATCAGGCAGGGAGCACAGGGCAGGAAGCAGAAAGTAGAGCAGCAGTTTGGTCAGGGGGCACAGGGCAAGAAGCAGAAATCAGAGCAGCAGACTGGGTAAGAGAAAGGAATTGGAGTGGCACTGGGGAAAGTATGGGCCTAATTTGTGGCATGCCTGCCATAAAGGTTGACCTTCACTGGGTTAGGATGGTTTAAATAGGAATGGTCCTACCTACATGACCCTCTGAGGTCCTTTTCAGCTTTAATTTTCTATGATTCTAAAGAAACAGGAAGGTACCTGAAGGCAGCAAAATCTAGATCTGAGTATTCATCAGCTCTATGTTGTTCTCAGCTTGAGAATTCTTGGACATTTTTGGTCCAAAAAGCTGATTTTTTCAAGCTGCTGAAACTTTTCCCAAAGAAAGCTCAGAATCCTCAAATTTCATTAAGGTCAACAAGAGTGAAGGGCACTCAGCACCTCAAAGATAAGGCTCTAAATCCACACAATAGATACCTAAGAACACTATACATATTACCACACCTGTTCCATATTAATAACTACCACTGAAGTTGACAGCAATATTGTGTGTAGAGCTGTATAAGTAATTTGAGTCTTTTGTTCAGTGGCAGTTCAGACAACATAACAAGTAATGTTTAATGTCAGTCACAATTTTTTTAGTCATTAAAGTCCTAAAGAAAAATTTCATTTCAGGTCAAATCAAAATGTTTAATTCAAACTAAAGGGAAACTCTTCATTATCAAGATGGGAGCTTGCAGCTCTCCTTGAGTTTTATCTCAGATGCCCTGTTCTAAGGGTTTTTGCAATAACCTTTGCCACTTGCAACAGCATTGTAAAGTTAGGATGGCCCAAGTCACATTATTTTACAGGTCATCAATGGTCTCTGGCTTGCTGATGAAAGGGAGTTACTTTTCAGGATGTAGGCAGTTCACTGGGCACAGTCTTAGAGCTGTGAAAGCATGCATACACAAGGCACCATCCAATTGGATAATGCTGATTACTCCTTGTGTGACAATTCTTAATAGCTCTGCCTCCTTTTCATAACTCTGCTCCCTCTGGATGGTGTGAATGTAGAAGCCACCATCTTGGCCTATCCACTAAGAACTGAACTAAGAACCACCAGGGTTAAACACACCAACCTCAACAGTGGGTATGTCTACATGAGACGCTAACTGTGCAGTAGCCTAATAACATTGTGCAGTAGCACATCACAGCACAGACAGTGCTAATACACTACTGTGCAGTATTATTAGGCTACTGTGCAGTAGCGTCACTAAAAAGGCATTTGCTGATGCTACTGCTCAGTAACTCTGGTTATTGTGCATTTATTTAGTACTTGGTTATACAAGTACTAAACTAAATGTGCAGTAACCACTGCACATTAATGAACAAGTAGATGCACCCAGTATGACCTAAAGCAGGGGTAGGCAATGTTTTTTTGGCTAGAGTGCCAAAAAACACCACAATGTCTACCTTGGAAGGTGCCGGAGTGCCAGCAGCCAGAAAAACAAAATGATGGCAGGGGGTACATGGCAGGATGCAGGAACAGTTAGTAATCATAAATGTTGCCCTTTTTATGGTAAGTACCAGATTTTCTAAAAATTGTAAACCCGGTGACAATAAATAAAACTTCTGATACTCCCTTTGATCTTATGTATTTGTTCTGTGTGGGTCCCCCTACAACAGCACCCCAGTCCTGCTTGTGCTCCTTGTCCCTCACCCAAAGCCCCTGCTCTCCACCCCTGCTCATGCCCTGTTACGTCTCAGCTCTGTGTTCTTCGGCAACCCTGGCACAGGATGCAGTCTGTCTGACTCACAAGGACTCACCCCCCTCCCTCCCCTCCTCTACCTAAACAAAACTGATTAAGATGCAGTGAGAGACGCACCTAAAACTCTCCAGATAAGGGTGATAAGAGTGAAACAACTGCCCTAGGTCTCATTTACATCCGAGATGGAACCAGATGACCATTCATTTACATGAGAGATGGAAAACAGAAAGCCTGAAGCAGAGACTGCAGTGAATTCTGGGACCAGAGAAGCAGGAGAGCGCTGCATGATGGGGAATCTGTGCTTCCAATGTTAATTAACCCATGTTCACACACACCCAGCTCAGCATTTATCAGACCAGCTCTAATCTGGATTTGCTAAGGACTTTTCTCCCCCCAGACACACACACACAGCTCTAAGTTTAATAGGCATCTCGGGCCGTACATTCCCCGGTCCCACTGTGGGAGGCCTATTTAAACTTGATTGACTAAAACTCGGTTGCCGGGTTAGGGAATGCTGAGGCAAAAGACCGAGTCAGAGGGGGTATGGGCAACATTTGAACAATGGTTAAGGGTTCATCACAGCATCCAGCCTGCTGGAGCCCTAATCCCAGGTGTTGTCGTATCTTTCCCGAGACGACTGGTGGGAGTCCTCTCCACAAAAGGTTATGAGCACCCCAATAATTGCTTTAAATCTGGAAAAGTCATGCTAAGCTGAGGCTTGTGCACAACAAGTAAAAATTCAAAATCCTGATGCTGCAAGCTATCTATTGTTCCTGAAGAAACCATGAGATATCCCATCAGGATATCTGCCATCCATAGGAATCTCAAGCTGGCTCCCAAGTATTTGGGTTACACCCTAATCTTAAGTGTTTCCTGATTATCAATCAGTTTCCTGAGATGGTCCAAACCAGATAAACCCTTGTCAATAGAAAAGACAATGATTTACACTACTGAGGGTGCTTCAAAGCAACTGAACTGAGGGTATAAAAATCTGTAAGTGTGTGTGCTTAAAGGGAGAAAGAAAGAAGAAGAAGCAGCAGGAGGAAAGAGGGAGAAAGAAAGAAGAAGAAGAAAACTCCTGTGCTGACACCATCCCCTGTCGTTCTTGGGACGCTGGAAGAACAGATCGTCTCTCTCTTCAAGGATTGTGCTACGGACTGTGCCTGTCAGCTTTGCAGCCTGGGTACCGTGGACTCGGTGAGATTCCCAGCGTTCTCTCTTCTTTCTAGGCATAAACTTCTGAACCTGAACTGTATCAGTTAAGCTTGAGCTAAGTTTCCCCAAATACTTAGTGAAACCAGGGTAGTATTGTCATTGTTTGTGTTTGTTTTTCTTTTGCATGTCTATTACTACTACTAGTACTATTATATATTTCATATGCTTAGCAATAAATAACTTTTATAGGCAAACTGGTAGTAATTGGGTATATTTTTCCTTCTCTGCTTCTTTTTCCTCCTGTGCTCTGCAGCAACGCTTCTTTTACCTATGCTAAAGATCCCTGTGAAGCCTAAATTATTGTGGGGTCTGCTCATCAAGAGGCCAAGATTGGGACGTGCTGAGTTTGAAACACATAAGGGGATCAGCTTGTACAGGCTGATTGACCCAGTTTGACTCAGACGTGCCCTTATGAACTGAATGCTGGCCCATGAGGGTGTCAGCTGGACACCCAGCTGGATTCAGAGGGATTCTGTTTACCTGTGCGCTTGTGTCTGACTGCATTTTATTGTTGCTCTTATGAACTGATTCTTGGCATATGAGGGTGTTGCCTGTCCATGCTGATCAGCCTGGCCAGATCAGGCATGTCACGTTAATTTGTGTGTGTTTGTGTGTATGACTGATTTGGTGACTGGAGGAACCCAGTCCCATTGAGATTGAGTCCTGCAAGATAGCTCCACTGGGGGTGAGGGCTTGCAGAAGGGAGAAATACAGCTCCGTATAGTAACACAAGCAGCACATTGACAGAATCACTAAGACCCTAGAAACTATCCCTAATAAATGAGCACACCCCAAAGTAATGGGCAAATTTGGTAACAGCCCCTTGCACCCAACCCAAAGCCCCTGCCCCCAAGCCCTGCTCATGCCCCTTGCCCCCCCCCCCGCCCCTGCCCTAGGCTCCCCTACTCTGTGGCTATCAGCAGCTATCCAGAACTGGGCCGGCTGCAGCCAGGAGGCAGCAAACAACTGCTGCCTGCCTGCCCCAGCCCTGGCCCTGGCCCCAGCTGCTTCCCAGCCTGAGCCCTAGCCCCTGCCCCAGGCTCTGGGGAGGTAGCTGGTGGTGGCGATGCCCCCTGCTGTGCTGCACTGCTTCTACAGAACAGCATGTGGAACCTGGCAGGGCAGGGCACAGCGTGGGGGGTGGGTGTACAGAAAGCTGCCTGCTGTTCTGATCTCCCTGCTGCCCTGGACACACTTCCCCTGCAGGCAGGGACAGGAGTGAGGGCACAACCCTGTGTGCTGCCCACACTGCTCCCATGCACACAGGGAAAGTGTGACCTGGGCAGCGTGGAGCTTGCAGCAGCAGGCAGCTTCCCAGTGTGGCCCCTCTGTGTGCTGCTGCTCCAGGTTGCGCACACTGTACTCCTGGCCCTGCTGCCCTTCCTTGGGCCCTCTGGAGCTCAGCATGTGCAACCCAGAGCAGCAGCACACAGAGGGGCCACACAGGGAAGCTGCCTGCTGCTGCAAGCCCCGCGCTGACTGGGTCACGCTTCCCCTGTGTGTACGGGAGCAGTGTGGGCAACAGTGCAAGGTTGTGCCCCTCACTGCTGCCCCTGCCTGCAGGGGAAGTGTGGCCAGGGCAGTGGGGAGCTCAGAGTAGTAGGCATGTTTCTGTGCCCCTGACTGTACCCTGCCTCTCTGGGTTCCACATACTGCTCTGCAGAAGCAGTGGAGAGGGCAGCACAGTGGGAAGCATTGCTGGCACCTGCTTCCTCTCCAGAGCCTGGGCTGAGTCTGAGGCTTGGGAGGCAGCTGGGGCCAGGGCCAAGGCTGGGGCGGGGAGACAGCAACTCTTTGCAGGCTCCTGGCTGCAGCCGGCCCAGGCTCTGGGGTAGCTGCTGCAAGCCACAGTGCCTGGGCTGCTTGCAGCTTCCCAGCCGCCTGCTGGGAGCAGCCCGGGCTCCCAGCTGGCAGCAGCTACCTGGAACCAGGGCTGGCAGTGGCATTCCAAGGAAAATGGCTTTGCATGCCATGCTCGGCACGCATGCCACTGACCTAAAGCATCAATCTCTGACTATGGACTGCCACTCATTTCTCGTGGTAAGAATTTCTCTGAAATTCTTAACAGGTAGAAAAATAGCCAGGTAAGCTTTCCAGACAGGAGACACTAGAGGGCTGCTCTCTGAGCCAAAGCCACCCTTAGGGGACCCCATTAATTGATATCCTGTCCTCTCCCCTGCCTGGGAAAGAGAAAGACTTTCAACTGGGAGAATGCCCCTTCCCCCCATCCCAATTGATTGGTGGATTGGGCAGGGGGGACATTCTCCAGCAATGGGAACCGTCCCAATTCTCACCATGGGAGAATAGCCCCTGATCCAGGCACTCCTTGAGGCTTCCCTGGAACAGATCGGGGAATTGTCTCACAATGGAAAGCCATTCCAGGAGGGTTCCTGAAGCAGGAGAATGTACTCCCTCCTACCAAGCAGCTGGTTGTTAGGAGCCTGGGAATTCTTCATGGCAGGCTGGGCAGGCTATCAGAGAGCCAGTACTCTCCATCGTTCCCTCTCCCTTGGAGGGAAGGAGGGAGAGCAGAAGAGTGTGCGATATTGGTCATACTCAACACCCAGGGGAATAAGACAACTATTCAGGTTAATTTGAAAGGAGGGAGATCTTCCTTGTTAGAATCGTTCTAACTTTTTTGAGGATGAGACAGTTCTCTTCATCTATGTGACAGAGAACACTCTCCAGGGCCTGGTCTAATATTGGCCTGCCCACGTGTCAAAGGCAGTCTGCCCAGTCTTTCCTGTCACGTCTTGTTGTTAAGATACTAGTTATAATAACATGGTAAGCTGCCCCTTTAATGCCCCAATGTCTAGGGGTTTACACATGACTCCAACGTTCTCTTATTATGTCCCATGCCTATGCAGATGTTTCACTGTTGTTATCCACTCTATGTACCCTCTCAGCACAGAGCCCTCCGGCTCCTGTATCTCTACACTGTTCGGTCACCAAGTTCTCTAGTGCCTGACTCTGTACCTCACTCTCTGGTGCCTCTCTCTTTGGTGCCTCCCTCTCTCAGGCATCTCTCTGCACTTCTTACTCTTGGGCATCTCTCTGTGCCTCCCCCTCTGGGGCACCTGGCTCTATGCACCCATCACTGGACTCTGCCCAGCTCCTATGTCCTTTTTTCTGAGCACTAATGAGGCCTCCAAACCTCCCCTTATAACCTCATCCCAGTCCACTAGATTAAACAATAACACAAATACAACCCATGGGCTACAATAAAACAACACTAATGGAGACTGTCTTCTGTCTCTTTAAGTGGGTAAAACTTCCACCCTTAGGAAAACACATCTCTTAGCCCTGGGTACCTTAGGCCCCTGGATCATCATGGTTCTGGCAGGCAGCAAAGTAGGTAGCACCTAGTCTCAGGTGGCTCACTTGGGCATAGGCTCCTTTCCTTGGCAGTTGCTAGAGAGAGAGTGTTTCTGCTAGCTCCAGCCCTAGGCCTATATGTTCCGCAGGGCACTGCCTCTGCCTGGTCAACTGACAACCTGCAGGTGAGGGCCAATACCCTATTAGGCCATTGCTTAGGCAACCTGCAGCTGTGGAGCTCTGCCTAGGTTTCTGAGTAGCATGGCCAGGCTGCTTTTGCCCTTTAAAGTGGCAGGAACATCTTGGTGCCCTGCTACAATCCAGAAATCCTTTGAATAGATATACACTCCCTTTTTGTTCCTGAAGAAAGGTTTTTTTGCCTGGCCCAAATGTAATGCCTGTTCATGGCATCTGTGGCTGAAAGTTGTATCACATCCCCATCTACTAAGACCTAGGTAGTGAGAACAGAAACGTGACATGTAGTGGAGAATGGGTTAGACAAATACCCAACAGACCCTCTTCCCATGCACTATCTTGTTTTGCTCTTGGATGAATTCCTATTTAGACAGAGAGCCATGTTAGTCTAAAGTCAGTCAGAAGGCAGGGTAAATATAAACTAAATACAACATATACAGAGTACAATTTTTTCTGAACTCAAAGTGCAGTAAAGACTCACCAACACCTAGTGTGACCACCTGCATAACACAGGCCAGAGAACCTCCTCCAGGGATTCATGCATCAAGCTCCACATGTCTTTATGTGCCAGAGTACATCCTTTAAAACACCAGTAGAGTCATGGTGATGTGAGGGAGTCAGAAGGACACTCCACACTGGCACAGTACAGACTGCAGTCTAGCTATGCCCATGCTGATCTGATTATTACAAGCTAAATAGTACGGATGCGAAACTAATAGCTTTTGCATTCAACAACGCTTGTTTTGTTTACCTGTCTCTCACTTTGCATTCATCACACTGTATTTTTGGTAATGCTTTATTAAATATTAAAATCCTCCTTTGGACTGTTAAATTAATACTAAGGCAGCATGCAGAGTAGAGCACTCTACCAGGGCCCCCTGCAGGAGGTGTCACAAATGATGGCAGATATGGTTATGTTCAGAGCAAGATGGCAGTTGCCAGAGGACAGTGAGAAACCAACACATTAAAAAAATCCCAGTTTTAACTTTCACTGAAGAAAAGATATCTGTCATTTGTAGGAAGAACTTCCTACTACAGGAAAAAAGCTTTCAGAGTCTGTGCTGAGTGACAGACGTACAGACGTCCTTGAGGCCATTCAGAGTGAACATACTGCCAGTGCAAAGATCAAACCAAACACTTACATTTCAAACTAGTTTGGCCTGAGATAGGCTGTTGCTGAATGAAAGATGTTTTGAAGGGCCTGCTATGCTTCCAAATAAATCGCTAATATCAGTTCTCCAGTGATCTGACATTTACGATAAAGATTTCAAACAATAAATAAAGGCATCTCTTGATAATCCCTCCACTTGGCAGAATATGACTGCAGTGGAGATATTTGGAGTTTCATGCCTTCGTCAAAATAAATAAATAAATAAAATGACCAAAACCCTCAACACAGGTTAGGATTTCTCTTTAAGTCAACGCTCATTAATTCCAATCATGCCTATTGTCATGAGCGACTAGTGCCTCCTGAATCTGGGGGGGCACTTGCAGAAGCCGCCAACGGCGGTGGGCCTGTCAGGGGGGGGCACCAGCCCAACCGACAGTATCAGTGTTGGCCATCGGGGGGGCACGTACACCCCTTACCAGTCGCCTATGCCTATTGTTAAAACTCCTTAAAGCTAAAGTCACTCAAAAAAAATCCAAACAAGATGGAACAGTTTTTTTCAGATAAAACTCTAAATGTTGCAGGAAGAATTAACAGCAGTAAACATGCAACTCAGACCAATGTCAGTATCCCATATATTCATGTATCTACTGTAGCTGTCACAGGTATAGATAAAAGATGCTGTGAAAACAAATATGAATGTCTTACTTCCAGTGCACTATTCATGCTGTTTTTGTTTACTCTGGGTTTTTATTGTTTTTCAGCCACAGCATGTAACAAATCACAACTTCTATTCCTAGGTACCCATCGGGTTCTTTTCAATTATAATTAATCACCCTTCTGTTGCCTTTAGGTACATTCTTAGTTCTTAGGCTATTATTATCTACATGTCCACAAAGATGCTACGTCTTCCTTATGTCAGCCTGAACATCCTTGCTGGAGATAAAACTTCCTTCCTTTAACCTCCTTTTATTTTTCAGGTAAGTTCTTTTTGCTTTATAGATCCATTATAAAGATCGATAAGTAACTGCAGTGGGGTAAAAAAAAAAAAAAAAAAAATCACATTTTAAGCAGAATTCCATCTGATTGTATGTTTGTTTTTAGACATGAGGTATGTTGTATACCTAATTGGAAGGGTTTGATTTATTTAATAAAAGGAACCTATAGGCTAGTGGTTCTCAACCTTTTTAGACCTAAAGCATCCCTCATTAGATTCAAAGCACCCTTCAAAATATGCTAGCTCTTTGTTTTCACTCATTTTTTTACTATAAAAAAATAAAAGAACAATTCTTTGTTTCAAAGAACTCAGAAAAACCACAACAGGTCAGAATGTTTTTGACACTGTGGACTCCTTTTTGAAATCTCTGGGTTTATCTTGTGAAACATGAGCAATACCTAACAGTGCTAATATTGAGCGACACCCCAGAATACCCTTCAAAGAATCTTATGTTACCCCAGGGTGCCATGGCATTCTTGTTGAGAATTTCTGCTATAGGTATTGTTGTTTTTTGATTCTCAACAGTGCCTCGAGCCTCTTAACTGACCATTCAACCCCATTGTGCTAGTGCTGTACATACAAATGGTAAGTGTATTCTGTAAATTTCATATTTTGAAGAAAAAAATTGAAATTGCAGAAACAACTTATTTTGCTATTTAACAATGAGAAAGTCCACAACCACTTTTGTTTAGAAATGTCATTAATAGTAGCAATATGTAAAAAGGGGAGGGGAATATTTTAAATAATCATGTGATTTTTTTTTTCCAAATTTTGCTTTGCAAAAGTATCTGAGATTTTGTTTTTTCCTTTTCATTCATGCTAGGCAATAGGGGTGTACAAAATGGGCCATATTTGATTTGGATTTGGCCTGAATCCAGGACAGTGATTTGATTAATTGATTCAGATCACTGCCCCTAATTCGATTCAGCCAAATCCGGATCTGAAGATTCAATACTAATTTGGTGAATCAGTGATTAGGTCATAGACACAACTTTAAATGTTTTTTTCTACATACCTTGAGGTACCAGGCACGGCTCAAGAACACAGAGATGGTGGGGTGGATGGAGCATCCCACAGGAGCACAGGGAACCTCCCCTCCACATGCTCAGCAGTGAAGCTGGTGGACTGGGTCTATCAGGGAGCATATGGGGTGGGGCCGCGCCCCCCCTAGCTTGGCAGTCAGCCACAGGGAAACCCCGGGTACCCCCCCAGACCCAGGAGGCACCAGTTGCTGAGCCAGGGATGTGGGGGGGGAGGGGGGCAGTGCACTCCCTGGCGGACCCAGAAGTAAATCGGAAGTGCTTCCAGTCCACTTCTGGGTCTGCTGCCGAGTGCACTGGGGAGCCCCCCACGATCCTGTGGGCCGTTCCATCCACCCCAGCATCACAGCATTCACGAGCTGCCTGCTACCTTGAGGTATGTAGAAAAAACATTTAAAGCTGTGTCTCTGTCCGAATCTCCAAATCTCTCCAAATCTCTCTGAATCAATTCAGAGGGTTCCAATTTGATTCAGAGAGATTAAAGGTTCTCTTGATTTGATTCAGATTTGGAGATTCAGCCACCAAATTGGGCTGAATCTCCACCAGATCAAATCAGGGACCAAAGCTTTACACAGCCCTACTAGGCAAATATTTTGAAACTTGAAAACTCTCTCAGGATGGAGAAACTGTTTCCTGCTCACTTCTAACTTATAATAAACATGACAGACAAAGTAACGGATTCCATGTCACAAGTCAAAGGAAGAACTGTAATTTGAATGCAGGTTTCCTATGGGCTCAGTCCAATGTAATTTTTATGCCATTTAATGCTTTCTGCATTTTTTTCAGGATCAGTCTTAACCAACTCAGAATATTTTTGTTTCAGTGAAGGTATTTCTTTTCCACCTGAGATCCAGGACCCAATTTTGTTACAGTATTACTTAGAGTTCCAAGTGATACCATGGCCATATCATTTCTCTCTCTCTTTTTCTCTCCAACATGCCCCCCATCCACCCAGTAGAATTCTTGAACTTTCTTCCAAAGCATGCACTGAGTTAGAGTTGAACAAAAGTATTTCTAAAAAGATTTTTAATAAAAGATGAAAATACCTGTAGAAATAACTGAAATTACTTTGTTTTGAAAAAAATTCAAAATTCAAAATATATAACAAACATGCTATTTTTCAAAACTGCTTACTTTCTTTTTCTAAAATTTGCAGAAATCTTTACTTTCTCTCAGACTTTTACTTTCCAGTCCCACTTCCAGACCCAAAAGAAGAGTATTGCTTTCCATTTTCTTGTATCAAAGTGTTAACTGAGTTGGTTAAAAGGTGTAAAGAGAAAGAAAACCAGAGAAACACAATACAAAAGATTTGAAGTTTCTCAGTCCAAACAAAGGCTACATGCCTGCACAGTCCAGCTGTTTTTCAGCAGTGTAATACTGTTCTGAACATATAAAAGGCAGTATACTTGCCCCATCCCTTCTGCTCATCTCTGCCTTCATACCAACCCTTATATTGTCAGGCACAAGCTGTTGAGTTTCAGCCTCCTCCAACTTCCTGATTTAAAATATTAATGACAATATAACAAGATTGATTTGGGGATAACCACTTTGTACTCTCTTGTAAAGGCAGAGCTGGAATGTTGGTCTTGGCTTGACCACTGCTGAGTTTTAGGCCTATATTCTTGAAGGTGATAAATGCTCACCCCTAGGACCTCGTTAATATATATGCCATTTGCTTCCATGAGTAAAGAAAGATAGTTAGCTGTGTTAGTCTGGATCCAGGCAGAAGGAAGAAGACGGTAATATCTTAGGGCATGTCCAGACAAGTGCAAATGTAATGGCTAGAAAATGATATTTAGAGGTATGATTTTGGGAGTTGGTTTGTAGATAATATATATATATATATATATATATATATGCATTAGAACAATAGTCCAAGGTGGCAGCAAGGGTTAATTGATTTCTAAAAGCCTGGTCACACAGTCCTCACAGCCTTTAAGGCAGACAGGGTGTCTAACAGAATAAGGTCAACAGATATACACCTAGCCTAGGAAATTGTTGGCATGTACCACACAGTTCTGTAACATGAGATAAGGTGACACCAGCTCACAAGGCCCAAAAGTGGGGGGCCTGAGTGTTCAGGTTTTGGGGGAGCAGACCAAATTAGGAAAAGACCCAGAAAGCCCAAATTAGGATGTGTACATGTGATGGGCTTGTGAAAGAAAGCAATAAATTGACAGGACAGAACATGGACAGTATGATGACCACAGAAAGACGAATCAGCAATAGCTACAGATGAAGAGTCATTGGGAGGGGAAAATAAAACAAAAGCAGAGACTTCAGAGCAACAAAGGGTCCTTATCCCCAAGAGGGGAACCTGAGGCACCATAGACAGAGGGCATACCACCAGCCCATCTCATTCACCCCGCTGAGGGGGGCATGGACTTCAGCCTCTGACTTCCAGGCTGCTGACATCTGACATTCAAGAGAGAACCTCAGAGTGAAGCTCACATCCTGGCCAGATGCATCTTGACTCTGATGACAGCTCTAGGATTGGTAGCTATAGAATTGCTTGTATTATTCTTTTCTGCTATCACTGTGTATTAATAAATTCGCCTATTATCAAATGGAAAAGTTGTGGTCGGACTGAGGGTTTTGGATCCCCCTGGAACAAGGCATCTGGGTCCTAAATCCAGTTCCAACACAGTTTGCAGCACCTTAAAGCACCCATTTGCTGCACTGCTAATTTGCAGCATGGTGCCAAAATTTGACACTGGGAAATCCCAGTGTCAAAAAAAAAAAATCTCTAAAAAAACATGACATCAGCATGCACAACCAGAAATGGAGCCTGGCCAGCCAGAGCCATGCTCTGGCTGCCAGCCAGGCTCTGGGCAGCCAGACTGATGCCGCTGATGCCCTGGAAGGCCCCTAAAACACCAAGTAAGGCTGCTAGGGCCAGCTCAGGTGCTATGCACTGGAGTATGAATGCAGGGGGTGGGTCCAGAAACACAAAGCAGTGGCAAAATATGTGCCACTGCTATTTGTTCTGTGGGAAATGTGTGCTTCTGCATGTGCATGCTCATCTGGAGACACCCGTAGATACTAAATTAGAGACTTGCATTTAGGTGTACATCTACAGACTTAAGAGACTTTTTCCATTCCCCTTCACATTATGCACATGCGCATACAGAGCACAAGAGTCAGAGACAGAAGGAGGTCACTGTGTAGTTAATAGTGGAGGAGAGTCCTTGCTCCTTGTAGCCATGTGTATGTAGATTAAACAAAATGCTACCTCTGGTTTCTTAGTAGTCGAGTGACAAAGGCATGCAGTCAGTCTGGAGAGAGGATGAGGAAGGATGGGTGCTCCCTTCGAAGTCAAATATAAAGTTAATTGAATATGTTTCATTGTTTCACTGATGATCCCTTTTATGCACAGCTGGTGTAATTCTCTTCTGCATGACTGTACAACACTGACCTTCTTGCTGGTCACTGGTGGTGGGGATCAGTCCTAGGATACCTAGATGTAAAAGGTTTGAATCTCTACTTCCTGGGCTAAAGAATGCTATTCTGCAACATAAGACTATAGAAGGCTCATTTACTTATGTAGGCGGCCCTGACACCACTAGAGGGAAAGAAAGTAGTGCCACACCGAATGAGTGCAGGTTAAATCCAGTCACCACTAGAGGGGCACATGATCACACGGTAGGAACAGATAACAAATGATGGATGCTGGGGGATTGTGAGTTAACTTGAATCTGGAGGGGATTTGGGACAGAAGTTCAATAAACCAATTTAACCTAGATCAGGTAAGTCTGATACTACATCCATCCAGGTTTACCTTAAACCAGTTTTGGCCATTTTGAAAGCGATTTATGTGGACTGAACTTTTTTTGAGTTATAGATTTGAACGAGTTTCCGAACATTTATACCAGTTTGTGTGTAATTTCTGTCCCTAGCTTTGAGTCACAATCTTTCTATGCTTCATTTTGTACATCAGGATAGTACAATAACCATCTACTTCATGCAAAATTTAATGAATGTTTGCAAAACACCGCAAGTTTCTCAGGCTGCAGGTGCTATATCAGGACAAATGGCCAGATTCTGTCTTTGTTTGGGCCCCAATCCAATATGTATGGGAGTTAAAGGAAGGACTCTTATTGGATCAGGCCCTTGTGCCTGCATAAATCAATGGTAGTCAGGAGATGGCTGCAGAAGGCTGCAGATATATAAATGAGTGTTTAGCACATCCCACATTATGACTGGAATAGGACAAACTGAATATATTTTTTTTAGCTTCCTACAAGTGTGGCCAGGACTGGTGATGTTTTATAGTGCCTTGTTATTTTCTGTTCTTTCATTATCTCTTCCTTTTTAAACTTTCTCTCCTTTTTGTCCAGTAACTTTTAAAAAAAAAGGAAAAGATATATTTCATGGTTTGTTGCAGTGACTTTTATAGGGCTTGTATAATGTAGAAAAAATGAAAGAAAGTAGGGCAAAGTCATTAGCCACTGCATGTATATAACAGCCCATAAAGTAAGAAAGAAAATGTTAACATATTACTGGAACTACTGCAACTACTAGAACTTTTTTTGGTAGGAATTAGATCATTTCCACCTGAGAAGAGAAAGTTTGATACTGTTATAAGAATTTATTGTGTTTAGTGTGTGTAAGCATTTCAGTCTTCTGTCTAAGGCTAATGCACAATCTTAGGGGGGGGAAGTGAAGTCGATCTAACTGCTCTTTGTAAAATTTGGGGTTTGTAATAGGAAATCCTCAAAAATGGAATTTTGTATGGTACATCTCCAAATTGTGGATGTCTCTTCAAAGCCATCTGGTCCCGTTGAATTATTTTTCTGACAAAGGATAGTTTTAAAGCTAAGGTGCTAGAGTGGGATTAATGATTCTGATACAGACTCCTTATGTGATTTTGGGAAAATTGTTGAATCTCTCTGGTCTGTTCTCCACTGAAAAATGTGAATGATAACATTCCCATGGTCTGTCATGTCTGTTTCAAAGTTAAGGTCCTTATATCATACTGTGTGCACATACAGTGAATGGCCCAATTATAGCTGGTGTTCCTCGGTACTGATACATAATGTTCTTCTGTCTCCTTGATATCTAATTTCACTCTATGCAAGATATACAGTTTCTCTCCTTTTGATAATCTATAAAGAGAGCAGGAAGGGACTTACTCTCACCCTCTTTTACTCTAGTGATGAGTGTGTGAAAATGGGTGCGAGTCAGGGAAGATTCTAGCAAAGAGAATCAGATGACCTTTGATGTGGCCATGCACCAGTGCCAACCTGCATGTACTCCATTTCCTGCTGATAACATCATTACCAAAACTTAATTGATTCAATGATGGGGATCCTGGGGAATTTGGGGAAGGAAGGGGCATTATTTAAGTTGGTCAGAAACTGGAATTTTTACTTTCTGATTCTGATTTTTCTTGGTTCAGCATTAGAACAAGAAGCTGACATTTTAAAATGTAGTCCAAAATGAAAAGTAAGGTCAGTTTCAGTTTGGGTGAATCAAGGATTTCATTTTCACAATGTCGATTTGTTGTGTTTCAACAGCTGTTAAACTGCTTCATTTTACTAAAGTTAAAATGTTTCATTCTGACTTCATTGTTTTGATTATTTTTGGGATGACTTTTTCTATTAAAATAGTAAATATAATATATTATATTATCAAATGATAATCAACACACCTTTATGACACAGAAATCAAAATGAAAGTAATTAAAACAGGTAGGTCCAGATTCAATATTTTTAGTTTATCCACAAACTGACTTTTAACTTCTCAGAAGTTGTTTAAATTAATTGAGAATGATTAAACCATTTAGACTTTTTTCCGTCAAAAGTGTTTTTTAAATTAACATGTTCCCTTGGAAATTATGGAGTTTGACAAAATAGCATTTTCTGTCCAAGAACAGGTCAAGGCATTATGCCCATTTTCTGCCCAAGGTACACTAGCACTCTATCAGCCCTTCTCTTTCTGACATGTCCTCCACATTGAGGAGACTGAGATGGGATAGGATGGCTTTGAGCTGACCATTCAGGTTTTATCTGCTCTAGGATTCCCCTACTCTATGGAAATCCCCAAGTGGTTAAGACAGCCCTGAAATCTCATTAGAGTGGTATACTGGCATCGCTTGATTGGAATCAAACTCCCCTACATGAACAGTAAGTCATACAAGGGAAGAGGAATATTTGCTTTTTACTGTCCTTGACTGCTTCTATGTTTCTTAAAATGTGCTTCCCATACTGGACCAAAAATGCACCTCCATTTCTGTCCAGCAAATTGACATGGCTCTTAGCTATCCCTATGGTATTGGCTGTGGTGGGGCTATATTGATTTGTACCAGATAAAAATCAGATTCACTGTGGCCATGTCTACACAAGTGTCAGACTACTAAATGACTATGCAGTAACAACTGTGCAGTTGCATAACCAAGCATTAAATGACTGCATAGTGACTGGCGTTATTGTACATTAGCATCCCCACATGTTTTTTTCTGATGCTGCTGTGCAGTAGCAATGAGCAACCGCACAGTAGCTCATTGCTACTACTCAGTAGCCTCTCATGTAGATGTGGCCTGTATGCATTACTTGCAGAACATCCTAGGTTGCCACCACTGTTCGGAGAAGGTAGGGCAAGATTCTCCAAAACAAGGAACATATAGAAATCACTCAGTCTTTACCATACTTTGAGACCAAGACTGCTAAACTGCTCAGTACTCAGCACCAAGTACCAATAGCCTGGTGAACTACTGAACCAAAGTGATGCCGAAAACATTTATTATAGACCCCCCCACCCCCCTGACCATGGCATTTATTTCATTAAAAAAAGAAAAACAAACTAGGGAAATTTTGGGTGGTAAAAATAATCTTATTTGATCCTTTGACTCAGTTTCAAAGGAGATTAGAATCTTTGTTGTCAGTCTCTGGAAAGGAAAACTGAGGGACAAAGACTCCACAAGGTCACCTAGTTCCACTATTCAAAGTATCCTGTCTTCTGTGATTTTGCTGTCTGTTATCTATTTCCAGTAACCTATTTCACAGCCCTGCAGACCATTTGTAGCTCTAGCTAACAACCTTAACCCAGGTGTGGTAATATTAAGTCAGGTATACAAATGATTGACTAAGAGGTACTGGAGTCACTATCAAAATGCTAAGGAAGGCTAGATTTTGCTTTATAATCTGAATGAGAGACATACAATTTAACTATAATGACTACAGGACTAATGACACTATATATTTTGCCTATTTTTACCTGGTCTGTTGTAGGTTTTTTTAAATGTTATATATACTGTAACAAATTAGTTCACATTCTAATTGTAGGATTGGCTCTTGCTTTGATCTTAAACTGAATAATATAGTTATAGCCTCCTAGCATATTAGTAAAATTTCTAGTTTCTTTTTAACTGGAGAAAAATACTGTGTATTGCTATATGTGATGATGTGTCATACCCTCTGCATCCCCCTTTTCAAAATCCTAGATCTTCCCATGATGCCAAAGCCTGGCATGTCTGGATGTTAAGCATAGATCAGAGTACTTCAAGCAGGAATAAGAAGAGGGGTGTGTTTTCAGGTTGGCTTCCCTTATCATGGGCCATCATAGCACAGATAGTCCTTTTGTCAAACTAGGAATATCACAACCCTCTTTCTTGTACAGACATATGATTGCCTTCTGAGTCAGCATTTTTTATTGAAATAAACCACATTCATATAAGTTTGTTGAAGCTTAAAGCTGCTTAGTTGCATTGGGAATAAAGTAACTTCAGTCCTGGGATTTATAACTACATGGTCAATGAAGTCAATCCCATTCCTATTGTTTTGCTATTTGGTACTGATTTCAGTGAGGACAGGGTGAAATCTTGGACACAAATGAGTAGTGGAAAGCACCTAGACCCAAGAAGTACTACCTCTCTAGAAAGACAAGTTAAAATCCCACAGCGTGGTGAGGTCTTATTTGTAAAGGAGGAAATGAAATTACCCTTCCAGATGGAGGACAATGGTTATTAGGGCTGTGCAAAATTTCACTGGCTGTTTCATTTCGATGCTGTTTTGACTCGTTTCAAGCTCAAAACAGTGAAATCAAAGTAAGCAAAGGGCTTTGAAACAGTTTCGAAACAAAATAAGGGAAGTTGAAACATTTCAAAAGTTTTGAAATGTTTCAAGTTTTGAAGCTGAAGCTGGTCTTGCCTGCAGGGAAACAGAAACTAAGGAGAGGGAGGGGGAAGAGAGGGAAAGGGCTGCTCTAATATTGACTGTGACTGTTTGGCTGCCTGAGATGCTGCTGGTGCTACTGTGCTGCTTACTAAGTTATTACCTGTTGTCGTTTAAAGTGGGAGACCGGGCTGAGGCTGGAGGGGAGGAAGACACCGCATTGGGACACACTACCATGTCATGTAGAGGCCCCAGCACCAGTGAAGGTGCGCCTTAACACACACACACACACACACACACACACACACACACGTCACGAGCTTTGCTTGTCAGCAGCTTAAGGTGCGGTTTCCCAGAAACCCTTGTACCTATCTCCTTGAAACCTGGCAGGCTTTGTGGCCTCAGCAGAGGAAACCATGCCTGCTGTTTTCACCCCTCTGTGCCTTACAAGTATACACTTACAAGTGACATGAGTTTTACTTTCAAGAATTGAGGTACAGTTTCCCAGAAACCCCTGCACCTATCTCCTTGAAACTTGGCGTGCTTTGTGCCCTCAGAAGGGGATACCATCTCTGCCATTTTAATGCAAATCTGTCAAAAAAATGACACAGTTATAGGCAGTTTTGTGCTCCCCCATTATAGCCTATGGGTGAAACATCGAAACAGCTTTGAAACAGCGAAACAGTTTTGACAAAACGAAACGGAACAGTGCTTTTGAAACTAAATGAAACTCAAAACAAAACACTGGCCTGTTGAAATGGAAGTTGAAATGAAATGGTGCTGTTTTGAACAGCCCCAATGGTTATGTCTTGAGTTAGGTCCTTGCTTCTAGAAGACATAAATTGCAGTGACATCTCTTTGTTTTCCAAAGTTAGTGTCCCTACTCTCATTGCAAACCTCATCCAAGCAACATCATTCCCCGATTTCCAAAATAAAATTAAGGTTTGCATCATCACTGCAAATTTGTTTTACTGGCTTTTATTTTTCAACAGCAACCAATTAATCATAAGTGTATATTTAATCCCTGCCTACCTTGGCTTTGGGAGCTTCCTTTGTTGGGTTTTGAGAACCCTTACCACTTCCTCTAACTATGCCAAAACTCAAAGAGCATATGGAGAAACAACAGGCTAATAACTTGTTAGTAAAGTTTTTTTTACAGTACTGTATCCCTGGAATTTTATTTTCTCCGCTCTTGAAGCTCTTTGGAAATCTATGTTGGTGAATATCTAACCGCACGTTCAAAATTAAGCAAACAATATATTCAAATTATTGCAGAAATCTTAAAAATAAATAATTCAAATAAGTCTTCACTCTATTATTCACCCAGGTAGTACAGCTGGATGTATAATTTGTTAATGTATTTGTTAAATAACATAGTGAATAAATCTCATATTTCTGGACTGAAATATTCAGCAATTTTGCTCATTGTTTTCTCAGCCCCGTTTAACACAGAGTCTGGGCGGTGCATGAACCACTATTTGAAAATGTAAAATTATGTAATTGTTGTTTTTTCTTCTCTACATTTTCTTATTGTTCAGGTCCTTGCTTTAGAAGAAGTCCCCCCTCTCCCTCCCCTTACACAATGCTTTTCTTGTGCCTCTGCTGTCATCCTCATGGAAGATGTAATATTGCTACTTACAGAAATAAAATCAACACAGATTTTGTTTAGTTTGTGGATTTACAGTACAATACAGTATAAAAGGAAAAAAATACCTTACTTTTCACAGCAGCTCCCCAATGAACCCTGTGAAGCTTCTGTAACAGACAAATAAGAATGCAAGTCAAGCTTTAAAAAAATTCAAAGTTTAAAGTTAAGTTCATAGTACTAGGATTGTCAAAGGTGTCTAAATAACTGACACAGTTCCAGTGGCTTTTGCGAGAATTTCTTTTCTTAACCAGCTGTGGTTTCTGATGCCTCCTTGCCAAGCCGAAAATAACTGCTGAGAAACAAGTCCTCTCCAGGACATGTCTAAGACATCTACTCAATCTAACTGCTGGGCTTGGGTGCACACAGAGGACAAGATTTGTTTCTTGGTGGTAATCTCAGGTTCCTCAGGGAGGCAATAGAAGCCTGGACTCGGGGCTTTTGAAAATCCTAGCCCTACATCCTTATTTGGGCTCCTAAATTAGTATCCTTTATTCAAAAAGGCTGAAAACTGAACAGCTTCCTCCAAAGCTGATGAGACAGGCTGGTATTTTCAAAAGCATCTCAAGTGTGTTAGGTACTCAAATATGCTGGAAAACCTGTCTTGCCATTTCCAGATTTTACAAGCTCTGTCCTGATGCAGATTTCATCACCCTGACTTGGAAGGAGAGGGCTATGTGGGAAGAAGAAGAGCAAGCCAGTGGGAGAAGTTCACCTGCAGAGACCTGAAAGATGTGGAGGAAGGTCCAGCAGCCCCATACATTTTTTCTCAGAGCATGTGTCTGAGTCCAAAACTTTCCTTACAAACAGCCCCTGACAATTGACCTTCTACTCTTGGTGGAGTCCTTTTGAGACATCTTTGGCAAAACAGGTGTGTAACATTGGGCTGGAGCCACAGAAATAACAGCTTCACAGTTTAATAGCTTGGCATTGTTTCTTAATGTCCTATGTTATATTACTATCAGTTTATGAATCAAGAGGCAGTGAATTACCCAGTTCCTAGTTTTCTAACAGTCTTGCTCCTGAATGAAATTAAGATATGTACACAGCAACTCAATGTAGCTATGCAGAAATTCTCTCAAAAACCAGCTCTCATGCAGGATCCATAAATGATTAGGTAACAGCTGCCACACTTACAAGTATCACAATTACAGCTACTATATATCACTAA
Organism: Alligator mississippiensis; assembly: GCF_030867095.1. NCBI lineage: Eukaryota > Metazoa > Chordata > Crocodylia > Alligatoridae > Alligator > Alligator mississippiensis. The sequence goes on along the minus strand of NC_081825.1, from coordinate 139,206,144 downwards.
CTGTAAAGGTGTAGGCTACTCCAAAGTTATTTTGGGAACTTTATTTTGTTGTACATTTTCTTGTAGATTGTAATAAACATTTTACTCCACCGAGACACCCTCCAAATACCACTTGTGACATGCTTCATGATCATGACACATGAGAAATGCTGTGCTAGTTTACAACAGACACAGAACTCCTTTGCCATGTAGTTTTTGTGGTTTACACCATGTTTGTAGCTTTTTGTGGTTTACACCATGTTTGTAGCTTTCTCCTGGCATCTGTCTGCCTGTTCTGTCTCCCTCTTCTCTCCTAGCTGATAGGGCAAGAAGATATGTAATATCACACACACACACTCCCCTTCTTCCTTTCTCCTGCTTCTCATGGTCACTATTTTAGAAATATTATTGGAAGCTGGTTCATTTTCTTAGGCTGTTTGTGCTCCTCTCCCAAAGAGATTAATCCAAGAGGCTGTATTTGGTTCTGTTCCTTCTTGAATTGGCCCTATTCTTCCCTGCCACATTTTCTTTTCACTGCTCCCATCCTGTTCCTTCCTTAGCCCCTTCTTGCCCTTCTCCTGTCCCACATGCACCTTCAAAGCTACTAGTCATGGTACCAAATTATGTAGATACTACATTGTTCTAAACAAGAGGTCTTAAAGATATGGCCTGTGGGCCAGATATGTGCTGCAGAGCTGTTTCACATGGCCCATGTAGCTCCTGAAGGGGCTGGGAATTCAGGGGTGTGATGAGTAGCAGCAGGGCTAAAGACTGAAATCCTTTGTATGGAGGTCAGTAACAGGAGTACTGAGTGACAGGTGTATTAACTGCTGCACCATTACCACCACTCACCCTGCTGCCAGTGCTGGGTCTAGATCCAGCCCATGGGCCATTGGGGATGGGTTGTTTGACATCCATGTTTGATGCTGTTACATGGACCGCATAAATCAGATTCATTATTCCCATTCACCCTCATCATTCATCACCTTCCCTGAGGTCCCCAACCTAAATAGGGCCACAGAGATTTACCAAACAGAATTATGCATGATTTTATTTTTGGTTTCCTGGGCATTTAAAGAAAAGAAAAGGAAAAATAATTCTTGGTCAACCCAGAACTAAACATTTAAAAAAAAAATGCCCAAATAATTTTTTCTTAAAATGGGTCCAAACATGTCTTGTTTAACTAAAAATGAAGCATTGTGCTCTGAAACAGTCAAAGTCAAGTGTTCCAGCTTTGTGGGTAATTCCCCCCTTTTTTTTCTAAATGTGAACAATTTGGTGAAACTGATGCATGTTGTTGAAGTGTTTTCATGTCACTGAATCTAAATTTTTCATTAAAAAAAAAAAAAGTTTCAGCTGCAAAATTTCATCTGGCTCTTCCTGACAAAGGGTGAGATGTGTGCTCTGAAGAGTACAGAAGGTCCTAGAGGATGTCCAGACCGAGGTTTCAGATAATCCCTGCTGTTGCTCTCCCTTCTACCTCATATCAAAATGATACCTGAAGATGAAGAAAGACCTATATACACACCTTGCCTCTTCTCCCTTCCCCCATCTTCTGGCTGTGTTTTGCTAATTCCTGGGCTTGTCTACACATGTATTTATGCACACCTAAACTTACTGCACTTTTGCTTAAGGTGCATTAAGGCAATTTAGGTACACATCTATACATGGATGTGCTAATGCCCATTAAGGCACAATACATTTAGATGCAAATAGCTAAGTCACATTAGCACATGTGCATATGTGCTAATGCTTATTAACAGTGTGTGTCCATTGTGTAAAGACATACTTTATGCAGGTATCAAATTTAGGCTGACAGCCTTCAATTGCCATTTTTAAGGTGCATTAAGGGTGCACACATATAGTATGTACCCCTAATACACCTTAAAAAAGGCAGTTTTAGGCTAAGCCCACTTAAAAGAGGTATATGTAGATGCACCTCCTGAGCAGGAAAATAAATGAGCAGCAGAAAAATTGCAGAACCCAATAAACAGTAGCTGGAGATAGGAAAATGAAAATCAGTAAATCTGGTGTGGACCTTTGTGGATTTAAAGAAGCATGCTGTGGATTCTGTCACAGACTGCTCCCTGGCTAATTGGCTTCATATTTTACTCTTGGTTTTGCTGTCATTTATGAACCCCTCTACTCCTACCTGTATTCATGTGTTGATAATGATGTAGCTTGCAAAGCTGCAGGGATGACTGAAATCCTTTCCCTAAGAGAAATACTAGGCACTTGGCATTTTCTTTTTCCAAACAGGCTGTTAAGATTGCACGTACAGATTTTGTGTGTTCTTCCATTTCTATGCACAAATTCATCCTTTGTCTAAATTGAAACTGAAGCTGAGATTCACTGAAACTGAGATTCTCAAAAACAGGAACCTAAAGCTAGGCTCTGCTCCCATGTATCCATGTAAAAGGCCAATGGATTCTTGAATCAAATGAACATCCAGGGGCCACGTTCAGGTGAGCAGGGTTGTGTAGTTTGTAGTGCCACAAACCACATGCATGGAACGTTAAAAATTTGCTACCTGGATTTCCCAGTAGCCAAGGAAAGCGCCAGGGAAAAAAGTGGCACAGAGTATGGTAAAATAGCATGTGCCAGAACAAACAGAAGCTTGGTCCTCCAGTGAGATGCTCTGGCTGCCAGCCAGAACATCTCGATGCTCCATTTATGTCTCAGCTGGAGCTGGGCAATGGCAGTTTGCCCACGGCAGGACAATCTGTTCTGCAACAGCATGCACATGCAAGGGCATGCGCTGAGGCACAAAGTAGTGGCACCCATTTCTGTTGCTTCTATTTGTGCTACTACAAGCGCAAACTCCTGCTCGTCTCAATACGACCAGGGGCTCTCGTTGGAAATTCTGTTAGGATAATAAGAACTGCTGGGTGCTGAGGCCTTGTGAAAATTTTGCCAGTTGACAGAGATGTCTAACCAGGAGCTGAGGGCTTTAGAAAATCTGGTGCCAGTTTTAGGGACTAAGTGCTGGACAATCATAAGAACCCAACCTGAGTCATCCATTTTTAGAAATCCTGGTCTGAGTAAATGAGTAAAATATGTTCATGTAAAGTCATAAGCTATACAATAAACTGTGCTTGTCAAATATTCTTACTAAGGCCCATGAAGTGAGGACGCCTATACGTATCTTTTGATGCCTGAAGAAAAATAGTTTTCAAAAGCAGTAGGCGCCTATCTGTAGATCCCCCATTCTGATCATAAAAATATCACCAGCATATAAACACGTGGTAACAAATAAGTAAAAAACTAACTGGTCAAAAGACCACCCAAGCATAGCTGACCTATGAGGCTACTGTGGATAAGTTTCTGCATCCAGCAACATGCAAGTGAACAATATAAATTTCATCCAGCTGCCTTTGATGCAGCCACCTGACGGGCCTGGTGTCTATTTACAGGAGGGTCCACTGAAGGCAGCTTTCAGCAGAAGTCCAGAGAAAGACTCAAACACACACCTCTGGATCTGTAGCGAGACACCATGTTCACCCTGCCTTCTCTCTTCAAGGAACTCCAAATACTTCAGCGCACACTAGCAAGAAAAACAAAAAATCCATTAAGTGGCATAGGCACTGACAGGCAAATAAAAAGGAGAACAGTATTGCATGAGATTGAACCCTGACAGAGAAAGCCTTATGTATCCTCCATCTTTCATAATGGGAGCCAGGGCAACAGGCACTAAGCTATTGTGATGGATCGTTCTGGATCACAGTTGAATGTTAACTGCTTCCTGTTAGCATTAATCTAGAATAACTCTTTATAATGTTCTGACCCATATCTTTAGTATTATTATTTTATTATTAATTTTCTTCATTTCTCTTTTCCCTCTTCTTTCTTCCTCCTTTCTTCTGCCTTTCATTTTTTCTTTCTTTCTGATTCTTCTTTTTCTTTCTTCCTCCTCCTCCTAATTAATTAGCTGCAGTAGAAGAAGTGCAAGTGGTATCAGTGATATTAGAAGTACTAATAGTTCTCTCTCAACTCATTTACTTAGGGCCATATGTCATTTACTTAGGAAAGTGTTATTTCAAAAACTCATGCCAAGACTGCTGCTTGCAGCAAAATGAGTTGAAGCCAGTATATGGACAACCATAGTGTTTATTAACCCATCAAATAGACCTGCTTTACTTCTCCCTCACCTATTTCATTATCAGCATATAGACTTGTACAAAGAAGAAGAATTAACAAATGCTGTTCTAGTAAGGAAAGAAAAATGCATTTTTGCAGACAGGAAAAGAAATGAATGTTCAGTATACAGAGCAGTGACACAAGTTTACAGAGTACTAGGAAGAGAAAGTCCGATAAAGGTATTCAGTATTTTTGTTTATCATTTCCTTTAGAGACAGCTTTGTATATGTTCCTATGGTAGCTACCCATCTGAAATAAAGACAGATGAAAAAAAATCAAACAGAAATAGCCAGAGTTTAAATTGTATCTGCCCTCAGGCAAACTTCCTCAGATGGCAAGAAAAGAAAAAAAATGTAGCTCATCTGCAGATATCAAAAACTGATTAGCAGATTGAGAGATGGAACTTCACAATTATGAATATCAATCTTAGGGAAAAATGTGTTGGAATTAGCACCCTGACTTACATGAAATTGTGTATATTATACAGTATGTTACATGTTTATGTACTTACCAGGGAATTGACCCCATCTGTTGGTTCTTCAGTTCTCTTAATGATATTGTCTGCTGCCCTGTTTTACAGCTCTTCTTTTAGCCTTTTTCTAAAGGCATATTGGACTTCTCATGTGATACAAATCACTGATTCTTTATCATAAGCATATTTTATGTCACTGGGAAGCACCAGTTTCCTGTGAATACATCTTCATATGATGTTATTAGTGCCTTCAAATTTGGTTCAGTGCCATCTTTCAATCTATGGTATACACTAGGGTTGGACAATTATTTTGGGCAGAAGCCCGCTTACTGAGTTTTGGCAAGCTGTTGAGGGCTGCATGGGTAGCCCTGCCCCTTGACAGGTGCCCCACCCCCTGATCGCCATCTTGTGACTGGAAGTCCCACCCCCTAATCCCTGACCTTTGCCACCCAAAGTCACTCCCCTTGTTCCTGGAAGTACTCCTTTAATAAAGGGTTTTGCCATCTCAGAACGAGAAAAATATCAAATTATATTGTAAAAAGCAAACATCTACAGCATTCATTAATTTGATTTAAAAAAATATTTTGTCCTGATTTACATGTATTTGTGTAGTGTACATAGAGGTGATTGCACACTAACTTAAAATGAAGTCATACTCTTATATATCATGGGGGGTGCATATAGGTTTGTGGGGGGCTGTGGGGTGTTGGGGGAAGGGGGCCAAGGTGTGAGAGAGGGTGTGGAGGTCTGCATGGCAGTGTGAGGGGGGCGTGGGTGCACGTGTATTGTGGGGGGGTGCATGTGGGACTCACCCTATGAACACACACATATACACTGCCCCTGCCTATACACACACACTCTGCCCCTACCTGCATACATACACACACACACACACACACACACACACACACACACACACACACACACACACACACACCCCAGCATGACCCCATGCTCCCCAGTCCAGCAATGCAGCTGGAAGCCATGGAGTAGGGGGGCAGGAAGAGAGTGAGGGGTGGGGCGGGGCTGGGTGGGGCTGGGCTGCTCAGTTCTCCGGAGGGCTCCCCCTGGGTCCTACTGCTCTTGATTCCTGTCAGCTTTAACAGGCAGCCAGGAGCAAACAAATATTAATTTACTAATTTTTTTTAGGGGACCTAGGGGCCAGATAGAATGGTCTGGCAGGCCAGATCTGGCCTGCAGGCCATATTTTGCCTGCCACTGGTATACATCCTCTTAATGAGAACAAATACCTCATGTTTGTACAAGCCCCAAACAGGTTGCTTTTTTGTGTACCACCACAAACTCTTGTTCTGTTGTTTTATCTTTATAGCTCAGTGTAATGGTGCAACCTCTTAACATTGGAATGGTTTCTGTATTATAGTCTTTCATAGACGCTCTGATTTCTATGAGGCCCTTTGTGCCTCTCTATTTCAGTTTCTGTGACTTAACTTACTTGTTCCCCAGTATCTATCTTGTTCTTGGAGGTAGCACAATTACCACATGTCTTCATTTTAATCAACCAATCTTTTTGTACTTTGGAGTTCTTCTTGAATCCTGCTTAGGAACAGCTCTCATTCTCACCTGAATCTGTTTCTGTACTTACTGTATATATGTTTTTAGTTTGTCTGCATTTTTTTACACAATGGTTCGATTTATTACAGCTTCTACATTTTTGCCCAAATACTGGGCATTTTCAGTATTCATGCTGATCACCACAATGCTTACATTGCTTATTGCTTCCCATGTGACTGCACTGCCCCAGCCTAATCTTGGTGGACTTTTTCTTCTTCTGGTTTAGTGATGGCACTGACAGTCATTTAGTGTATGCCTGTCTCTAGGCTTTTTATGTATGTTTCTGCTTGTTCTGAAGTTTGGCATATATATATTGCTATTTTTTTTTTTTGTCAGGTCCCTCTCTCTCTGTAATCACTCACAGACTTGTTTATGATAACATCCAAAGACTACCTGGTCTTTAATAAGAAAGTCTGTAGGTGCACCTATACATGCTCTTTACTGCACATTAGACTAATTTAATATGCAGTAAAGCATCACTGTCTACAAATGAGTTGCAATTAGTGTGCAGTAAATTAATTTATTCCAGCATAGGACAGTCCCATCAGACACAGGTACTATCCTACACTGCAGTAAATTACTGCACTTAAATGCATGTGTAGATGGTGATGTTGGGATTAGTTTACTCTGGCTCAAATTGAGCCAGAGTAAATTCAGTCACATTAATTGTATGTGTATTCCATGCAGTGAGTATTCCATATCCACAGAACTGACTTGTTAGTTTTAACTCTGTAACAAACTCTTCCACTGTTTTCTTTATGTTCTCATCCCAAACTTATATTTCTCATAACTATTTTTTTTTCAAGCAACATAATGATCTTCAAACATTCCCATTACTTCTGCAAGGTTTTCTTCTTTCCCTCTTTCCTCCTCTGTATAGTAATCTTTACAAACATTTATTGCCTCCAACTGTCAAGAGAAGAGCCAACTTTTCCTCCTCTAATTAATCTGTGCATGGCTTTCATATACAGCTCAAGTTACTTGTCACAGGCTCTATAACAACTATTTCCATGTTCTCTCTTTTACTGGGTCCTCCAGCATGCTACACCTTCTACTTTGGGTACCATATAATATCTTTAGGCTTGTAATATGGAAACAACCCTTTATTATTTCCAATTATTTACACTACAGACATAAAAGTTTGCTGATGCCTTTGTGGCTGGCCTGCTCCTGTTCTGCCAGCCAGAAGTTCTTGCTGACCTCACCCATTGTTTCACGAAATAAAACATTTCTGCGATACTCTGCATGTCCAGGAGGACTTAGTCTATGTCACAAAGGTCACCTAGGCTTTTCATATACAGCAAGGGTGCTCAGCCCCCAAAACCATGGCACCTAGCCCACAGGGCTCCCCATGGGTCAAGATATTTGGTAGGGGGAAAAGGGGGCAATGGCACTTAATAGTATCACCCTCCATCGCTGCCAAATTCCCAAACCTAGGGCAGCCAGATGAAAGCCAGGGTATGCTCCCTTTTCCCCTGCATGTCTAGATCAGGGCTGGGCCATGGCCCCTTCCCCCAATGTGGCCAGGCCATTCCCACCCCACAGGGTGAGGATGGGGCCAAACCAAGCCCCCTTCCCCTACACAGCTGGGTTAGGACTAGGCTGCCTTCCCTCCCTCCTGCCTCCTTCCATATGGCTGGATGGTGTACCACTGCACCTGTCCTAGGTACCAGATCCAGACCACAATTTGGATTTGGCCCATGGACAGATGGGCACTGCCCATTTGGCCTTCTGGACAAAAAGATTGAGCACTACTAGTATACAGTATTTTAAATGTTAATGACAAACATATATGTTGAGGGTCAGGGTGTCACAAGAATCTGATAATGGGATGCAAAGCTTTTAAGTTTTCTAAGCTGCTCGCTTAAGTTGGACAAGACTGGGAGCAACCAAAAATGTAGAAATTCAGTTGCCTACATAGAAGAAGGATGATTGGTGATACAATCATTTGTCCATTGGTAAATGTACTGAGACAAACCAGCACAGATAATGATTAGAATCACTGTTGGCATTCTTTGCACAAAACTAAACTCTCCTTGGAGATGGTATCTGCAAGCTAGTAATTAGGGACAATAGAGCTTACTTTTGAAAAAAAAAACACAAAAAACTGCATGCCTTGGCCAGAGAGAATTTTTTATCAGCAAATCCCTGCTCCTCATTGTTATATAGAACATGTTGGTACATTTTTGTGTATGCAGTGGGCTTACAGACAGTGGCAGTTGGTATGCATGTACCTGTGATGTGGCCTGTGATTGGTGCTTGGGAATACCTTGTATGTACTTATATGTACCTTTTCACCATGGATTCAAACTGATAAGCATCAGTATGGTACTTCATAGCAAAATTCTCACAAAGGGCCTGTTAGATTTAGCTCTGCAGCTTTTGCATGCCCTGTGACTTGCTTACACCTTGATATGCAAGTCATCAAAACACATTCTGCTTAACAACTTCCTCTGCCTCTTTTTCCTGCATTAAAAACAGATTTGCTAATATTTACATATGTGAGTAACATAGATTACTCCACTTAGTCAGTGGGGCTTCCTCATTTTTAGCCCATGTAGGACCCAGCCATTTCCTTCTATCCACACTGATTGTGAGTTCTAGAAAAACTATTAAGTGCTTAATGTTTATAAGACATTTCAAAGATGTGAAGAGCTCTGCATCATTTTTTCTGTCATTGTTATGGTGATACTTTTGTATGCTGGGCTTAACACAGTTAGAGGCCATTTTACTATCTCTGCATAGCTCTAATGACAGCTTGTGTGTGCTCTTATCTCCTACTTTCCATGTTAATAAAATAAACAAGCAAACAAAAAAGTTTTTCTAGGCAGCAGTGTCCTCAATTATCAGATATTTCACTATGCCATACAGAGAACAGCTCTGTTTGCTGACCACCCTAATTGTTTCTTGGTAATTTGGCAGATTCCTAATTCAGAAAAAAGGAAAAAATCTAGATTTATAACAGGAACTTGCAAAGCCATATTTCTTAACAACAAAAATGACTCACATTTATTCATTGCTTATTCCTTATGGTGGGTTGTTACTGGAATTCAGTCCCAGATGGCAGGTTAAGCTGCAGAGAAGTGTTCTATATTTACAGTGCTGATGAGACATGCAAAAGTGAAATAGTTTATTAGGAAGGCAGGTGATGCTCTAGACCTGCATATCACAAGTACAACTTTCAACCCTTTCCTTTGCAGACAGTGCTGCCATGTGTCAGGGTAAAAATGATGCAGATGGAAAGCCGAAGGAGAATAACTTATTCAATTTTTTAAGTAATAAAAAGGAAAAAGTTGACAGAGGGAAGAAAACAAAACCACTAGGAAATGGTCTTTTAAAATAGATTATCTGACTTGCAGCATTTTCTTAGCTGCACTGTCAGGGCCAGACAGCCCATTTGGGCCCTCATCCAGCAAATCAATTAAGCATGTGCTTAAACTAAAGAACATCTTTTTTGTTGGATGAGAGCTTTGGTCTTCCTGAGACATGAAATTTACTAGTCTTACAGGATGAGATTTTTCAAAAAATATGACACAGTTAAGTGCCCAAGTCCCATTGAAAATCAATGGAAATTGAGTGCCAAATTCCCCTAGGCATTTTTTTAGCATACCAGCCTCACTGTTTTGGAGAAATGCTGTCCAATTTAGGGAGCACCACGCCATATATAATATCCTCTCAGGTACATAAGGGACTTACTTACAAAGTCCAGAATTGCTGTCTAGGATGGCAGAGCCCCACTCAGATGGGCTGTGGCATGACTGAAGTTATTCTAGGAGGCACCAAAAGCCATGTTTATCTCATAATGAGAGATGCTGCCTGACTGTAGGTAACCTCCTACACAAAGTTTATAAACCCACCTACTCACAGGGCCTGCTCCACAAGGAACACAACAGATGGCCATGGCAGTAGCAGTGGCCACCAACTCAAACATACCAGTACAAAAGCTCTAAACCCACGGCCTAGCAAGCTGTTGCTATAACTACAGCTCCTTTCGACCAAGCCTGCAATTCTCCTGCTAGGTGCTGATCTCCCTGCCAGTCCAGTGAGGCTAGCTGTCTCCCTGTGCCATAAAAAAGAGAAATGTTAATTTCTATAGAAGCACATTATCACTTCTTATTATCTATTCCTGCAGGACTCTAATGTCATGAATTTTCCCCTTACTCTGAATCTGTGCACAAGAAACCATAGAGGGAAGAGGATATTTACACAGACCTAGAACCTTTAGAAGAACAAGAATTTGCAGCCAAAAGTCAGAACAATCTAGGAAATTATTTTAGGCCCGATTCTGCCATAAGTTGCAATGGATAAATCAAGAGCACCTCCCTTGGCTTCAATAGAGCCATCTCAGATTTAAACTGAGGAAGATGATGGTCCTAAATTACATACACATGTTAACCATACTGAAGTGATGGATTTGTTCTTGATTATGGTTTCCTTTGAAATTTCCTAACTGAAAAGTCTTCTCTTATCTGTATTCTTGCAGGAATAAGACTCCTTATGCTATATGTCATTGTGCTATTAAGCTAAATAGTTGTTATGCTCCACTACATTTTGGTGGTACAGAAGTGATTTCTATTAGTGTGTACTATGTGGTACTTCACTGGGAACTTTCAGGATGAAAGACAGTACACTGAAGCTATTACTACTCTCTCCAGAAAAATACTGGCCAGAATGCTCAGAAAGGTGGTATTATTTTTCTCATGCAGAAACAAGGAGCCACTGAAGAAAGAGAGAATTACTGTGCTAATTTCTGGGTAACGTAATCATGGAATGTCTTGCAAAATGCAGACATGTTTGTACTTGCATTTACTAAGTTCACTGAAATGGGATGAAATTAAAAGGACTAGATCCAGCCATATTTCTCAAGTGGATTCCTAAAATTTTCTAAATGACTCGACAGGCTTGGAATACCTAGAATCTTTCCAATTCCCAAACATATAGATATATTAAGGAAGGTTTACCAGGCATATTTTGGTTTCCAGAAAAACTCTGGAAGATGGAAGAAGGGAATGCATTAGATAAAAGTGTGCTTCCCAAGATTCTGCTTCAAGTCACTTATATTAGCATCCTGCATTCAGAGCTTTTCTTCCCCATAGGATCAACATCTTCAAGCACAGGCAACAGCTCAGGGGTCAATACAATGTTAACCTTGCTCTTGCTTTTTCCCCTGCAAGAGAATTTATGTCATCACACCATAATTACAAAGGCGACTCTTTCCATGTTTATATTTTGACCATGTTTATGACAAAATTAAACATAATTTAAAAGACCAATAGGCTGAGGCTCTGGGGATTCAGGCCACTTCACAAAGCAGTAACTGAACCAGGTCTTAATCTCAAATGTTTTCAGTTAATTTGTACACTAGCCCTCATGAACTCCATTAACCAAATGGAAAGTGGGATGTCCCTGTATGTTTCCAGTCCTTTGATCACTTGAGACATAGCTAGTTATTGAAATGATAAATCTTTTTTTAAAAAGTGTTTTCAATAAAACATGAAATGCTAACATAGCGTGGGTTTAATTAATATTTTAACATGGAATAAGTATTAAACAAGAAGAAAACTATTTGCTTATGGAATTAGCTTTCAGTACTGCAAGATGGATGAAATCACCACAAATGAACATGCAGAAACAACAGGTTAATTTTGGAAAAGTTTATAAGTGACTTAGGAGTCAAATTCTTGTTTTCCTAAGTGACTTTTGCACTTAGGAGGCTGAATTCCCTTGATTGCCAAGGCTTCTACCTGCCTAAGTTACTTGTAAAACACTACTTATGCTTCCAAGTCACTCAAATGGCTTTAAAATATTAACCAAAGGCATAGAATCTATACTTGACAAAGGTCACACATTGAGAGAGATATTCCCAGGCCCTCTACTCCTGGCTTTTAAACAACCCCCTAATATTGCCCAAATCATCATCAGAAGCAAACTCCTCACTGATCAACAGATGTTAAGTGGGGCACAGCCTTGCCTTAGCAAGAAATTCTTAACCTGTCAACGCATCTTCACTGCTACTACATAACCACTCCCCATCCCAAAACCATTGGAATACATGGATCCTGTACATGCCTTTTCCAAAATGTGATATATCTGATCCAATGTACTGAATGCCCTCATGGCATTTCACAATGGTGAAACTAAACAGCAACTACACACCAGAAGGAACACTCACAGAAAAAATATAAAGGACAGACACACTATTAGGTGCACATTTCTCATGTAACAACTACTCCCTCTCTGACCTCACTATCCTCCTGTTCAAGGGAAATCTACCTAACACCCTTAAAAAGTCAACTTGGGACAAAAAAAATTCATGTTTCCCTATACAGACATTGCTGCTTCCTTGATTCAGTACCAGGGTTTCAAAACTCAGGTACATGGCCCTGTCTGCCAGGCACGACACTAGATGACACTTCATAAAAACTGGTCCTCTCCCATTGAATTGCACTGTTTGGATCACACTGATGCACATTTACAATATTTAAGAAATGCTGTTGGTATTTTAGCCAAAACAGAAACCTAAGAAGCATAGTATTTTTTTATTGATTGAAAAACTAAAGGAAATTTCACGCACGGGATAAGGTTTTGTATGAGGGAAAACCTAGAAGTGTTGTTTACTTCCAGCCTCAGTCTCAAATCAGTGTGCAGTGCATTCATTTTTGTAGGCATAAACTGACATGCTGGGTGTTTTCACCAAGAACAACAAGAGACATTACCGCATGCCTTGCCTGTCCTTCAGCAAACAGTTTGCCAGTGACATCACTGGGTGGCATTACAGCAAGAGTAAATTGTAGCTGTGTATACATTCTGGATCGGGGTGAATTCAACATGTTTGCAAAGAAACTGCACCTTCTTGAGGGTGCCACATATTTTGCCTTAGAGCATGGTTCTTAATTAACGTTAAGAAAGTTAAAAATGAGAAGTGAAATCACAAAGGATGGGATTTACCCGGTGCTTAGCCCGATACTTTATCAGTGTAGTCAAGGAGAATGTCACCATACAGCTGCTTCTTGTAAATATGTTTATCCTTTCATCATATTTTATTGTTTTCAAATAAGTATAATGAAATATACATTAACACAGACATAAATAGTAAATGATGAAAAATGTATAGCTCATCTGCTAATCTAAGTCATTTGACAAATCCTTTCACATGTGCTGAACTTTACACACATGAGCTCACCCATTGACTTAGAAGTCAAGCATGTGTGTGCTTTCAGGAAGAATGCCTTAGACTTACAGTACTATATCAAAGAGTATTATTGTATCCGTTTTAACAAAAATGAAAAACAACATCAAGAAGCTTTACAAAATAGTTGAATTTACTCTGTTTCTCCTTTTCTGCCTGCCTGATTATACAACACAACATACTCAAGCTTGAGGACAAAGAGATACTTTCTTATATCACAGTAGGTATCATCTAATTGCCTAAGGTGCCGAAGTTATATATGCCAGTTTCTACCACCAGGTATTTTAAAAGAAGCCTGAGGATTGCTACTGCATAGCTGATAAGCTGTTCAGAACACTGTCTCAAGCCAAAGTCCAAAACGTAAGGACACAGGGTTTATCTACATTATAGAGGTCACGCTATTGTAGCTATGACAGCATAGCTATGTTGATTGAGTCTCCAAGTAGAGAAGGGGTTTTTCTGCTGGCATAATTACAAGTACCTCCCTGAACAACACAAGCTAAGTGGACAGGACCCTACAAGTTTTCACTCTTTAAGCTGAAGCACCTATGCCAGCAAACTTCGGACTGTAGACCACCCTGGGAACTGAACAGGCTTACAACCCCACTGGATATTTACAGTAAGGGACCCAAAATGATTGACTTCTGGAGCACCAGGGGTGGGAAGTTACCCATAAAACATAAAGGCCCTAAAGCCAGCTGACAGTACCTGTTCCCATCTCTTATCCAGAAATGTTGAAGTAAGGTTTTTTAAACTAGATGTAGGAAATTGCCAGCAGGGCCCAATCCAGTAAATGTGCTCTGAGCACAAGGCAAGACTTTCTCTGGGTGATATCTTATCCTGGATCAATTGCATAATTGGGACAGGGTTAGACAAAATGAGGTTGTGGAATTTCCATCCTTGGAGGTTTTTAGACCTGGCCAGACATAGCCTTGGCTGAGATAATATAGTCAGGAATGGTCCTGCTTTGAGCAGGGTGTTGGACTAGATCAGAGGTTCCCAACCACCGTGTTGGCTGCTGGGTCATGGCTTCTGCCACTGGCAGTCATGTGCAGGGTTCAAGCTGGGCAGCCGGGCAGCCCCGGGAGGCAGGCAGCTGGCTCCATGTGGCCTGTCCTGCTCCTGCCATGATGGCCATGCCCAGTGAGGTGCTGCCCATGCAGCAGGTACTGGGACCTACACTGGGCTGGGCATGATCCACAGCCCTGCCCACGGCTGGGAGCAGGAAGATGTGGGTAGGAAAATGCCCCAGGCACAGGATGGGGAGGCGGCACTGCTGCTTGCTCCTAGGAAAGGCAGGAGAGCTCATTCTTCCTGGGTAGCTCCAGCTGTGTCCCCTGGGCCACTGACTATGCAGCTCCCTCCCATGTAGGGTCCCCTGGTGCCTGTGGTGCCCCAACCTGATTCAATCCTCGCAAGCCCCCCCCCCCCAAAAATAAAAATTAAATATGTAAATTAAATTTAAATGTGTAAATTAGATAGTTTGCCAGTCCACAGTATAAAAAGGTTGGGAACCACTGGACTAGATGACCTCCTGAGGTCCCTTCCAACCTTATGATTCTAAGCTTTCAAATGTAAGACATTCTTCTTCTGGAGAAAAGCCAGCACAGCGATAGTAAAAACCAGTGGGAAGATGGTGGAGAGAAATTCTCAGAAGTAGCAGACAAACAATTAGCAAAAGAAAAGATGCTAATAACTGGGAGATCAAGGCCTATCAAAAAGGGAGGAGGGTCATTCTCACCTTTCCTGCGTAGGAAGAATTCAAATATCTGGTAGGATGTAATGTATCATAAAGCCAATTTCAGGGTTATGTTACACAGTAATTTTGAGCTGTTCCAGAAGTTTAAGACCACACTATGAAATATCATTGGAATATCATGATTACTGGCATAAAACAACTAAGATCAGGGCTCCATTATGAATAAGGATATCTAAACACATATTGAAAAAGAGTGCCTGCCTCAAAGAAATCACAATCTAACTACACAGAACACAGGAGAAAAACAGTGAGCAAAAAGACTTTCTCAAAGTCATACAACAGAGCCTAGAGGGGAGCTCAAGTCTTTTGGTTCCATATCCAGTAAAGAGTATTACATGGTGTTATAGGACATCTAATGAAAGATCTATTGGCATTTTTTATTGTGCATAGCTTGAGTGCCCCAGGGGTCAATCCTGGGGCCAGTTTTCTTCAATATCTTCATTAATGATCTGGAAGATGGGATAGAGTGCACCCTCAGCAAGTTTGCAGATGACACCAAGCTGAAGGGAGCAGTAGATAACACTGGAGGGTAGGGCTAGGATTCAGAGAAACCTCAAGAAATTGGAGGATGAGACAAAAATAAATCTCATGAGATTCAATAGGAACAAATGCAGAGTTCTGCACATAGAAGGGAACAATTCCATGCACCAGTACAGGCTGGGGACCAACTGGCTAAGCAGGAGCTCTGCAAAAAAATAGACCTGGGGGTTACAGCGGGCAATAATATGGATATGAGTCAGCAGTGTGCCCTTGTTGCCAAGAAGGCTAACAGCATACTGGGCTGCATTAGTAGGAGCAGATCAAGAGAAGTAATTATTCCTCTCTATTCTGCCACAGTGGGAGTACTGTGTCCAGTTTTGGGCCCCCCACTACAGAAATGATGTGAACAAGTTGGACACTATCCAGTGGAGAGCAACAAAATGGTTTGGGGTTTGGGGCAGATGACTTGGGAGGAGAGGCTGAGGGAACTGGGTTTATTTAGTCTGCAGATTTGATAGCAGCCTTTAACTACCTGAAGTGGGGTTCCAAAGAAGATGGAGCTAGACTGTTCTTAGTGATGACAGATGGCAGAACAATGAGCAATGATCTGAAGTTGCAGTAAGGGAAGTTTAGGATGGAATTCCTAAACTTCCCTTAGGTATGTAGGCACCTGGAATTTGTTGAATTTAGTGGGAAGTAAGTACCAAAATACCTTTGGAATGTGGTCCCACACCTCCATCTGCAAGCTGTGGTCCAGATGGTCCACCGGTGTCAAACAGTGTCATTCCACTGACTGCTTTCCATACACAACCTAACAAGTTGGAGATGAGGAAAATGTACTTTTTTTCATTTTATCCAGCCATAACAAGTGGAAAGTTAATGTAGGAGAAACACAGAAGCAACACTGTTTCCCCTAGTGGGCTGGTTGTTCATGCAGTATAAAGGTTACTGCCATTCATTTAAACAAAATGGGCATTTTATGTACCTTAACTGTCAGACAAGATGCAGTTGAACAGTGCTTTTGTTGAACATGATAAAAGGCATAAGGAATTTCAGAATGAGGAAAGCTATTTGGTGCACAACAGCTAACCTCGCAAAATAGCTCATTCTGTCTAGGATAGTATCAGCTTGTTTTTAGAATGACCCTAGTATTTTGCCCTCAGAAATCTGCCATGTAGACAATTCTAAACATTTATTACCTTCTGAGTGAAAAAGTGCTTCCCTGGATTGCTGTGTGCTTTCTCTGCCCATATTACTGCCATGAGTAAAAAAAAAAAAAAAAAAAAAAAAAAATCTAACATGTCTACCCAGGCTGCTGCTGATGGTGTACTTTGTAGAGATTGATTTACTTCATAATTTCTTGTTTGTGGACTTGATCAGAGCTGCTTCTGAAGCTGCTCTAGGGATAGGCACCTTCATTGATCCTTAGCTATGGCACCCTGCAACTGGTACAGTATCACTGTAGGCCTGGCCTTTAGTCCTTCCAGTAGCAAATATAAGTATCTGTAAATGAGTCAGAACCTCTTACTTTGTAGACAGGCAGAAACAAGAGTTTTGGGAGAAGATAAAAGTCCTGTTGAGTTTAAGGGGATGTTGATTCTGGAATCTAATCAAGACAAGTTTCACTGACCATAGCGTTAACTATCTCACTGTTTATCCTTGTCATATAAATATTTTCCTAAACATCAAGCAGGGTCAATTTCTTCAGCTTTACATATAATTGTTAAAAACTCCACCAAATCTGGGGGGGGGGGGGGGGGGGGGTGTCATGGAGTTCCACGCAGATTTTCTTGTGTTTGTTGTACGGATGTGACGTGTGTGGTCTAGCTGAAAAACCACTGTGATGCTGTGCTCATTTATGTTGCATTTTTCTCTTTTTGGATTATGTCACACTTTAACCAAAGGAATGAGGAATGCATACTTAAGGAAAAGAGAGTGAAACTCAGCACTCTGAAGGTACCCCAATTTGTGACAATAATTATATTTAAATGCTATATCAGTGACTGTTGAAAGGTAAAGCACTCTGGAAAGGCCAAAGGTAAAGTTGTCCAGGCATTATGAACCCAGTCACCTTATGTGTATATATTAGGGTACACTGTTTAATTATGTGATCTCTGTTGTGACTTTGTCGTCCCTTTCCACATCATAAACAACCCAAAGAAGCCATAGCGACACAGTTCCATTTCTAGTCCTTCTGTGTTTTGAAGTATTCGTTTCTCAAGGACATGAATGTGAGATTTTTCCCCCCCTCTAAAATGAGCAAAACAATTATTTTTTTCCCTAGTTGTTTTCCTGGACATGGTCAAATTATTTCAGCTGAAATAAAAATTCAGCCACAGGCAGACATCCAATCCAAATAGCTAAAATTTGGCAAAGTTAGAGCCAACTGAAAGCAAGAAATTATAATAGAAAATGTTGGAGAATAGTAAGGGCCTTGTTACACAGTAATTTTGGACAGCTCCTGGAGCTCTTAACACCCGAATTGTCTGCAAATTAATGCCTGAAACTGGTTTTAAGCATTTTTTTTTTTTTTATGTAGCTCAAAGTTACACCACTCCAGGGGAAAATTATCTTTAATTCATGTGACCCAGTTTGTTTCACTAAGACGTAGCCACTGTAGGTTGCACCTTAGTGTAAACACCCTACCTGCCCCTCTTCCCCCACTGGGCTGGATAGGGCCCACTGTGCCCCCACCTCTGCTCCCCAGCACCCTAGATCCCCACTCATCCTCTCCCCACCCCCCTTACCCATGTCTGGCCCTTGTGGTCTGTAGCAGGGGAGAAGGCAGGGAAGTGTGCATGTGTGTGTGTGTGTGGGGGTGGGGGGGGGGGTTGTTCATACCTTTCAGTCCTCCATGCCCCTGCTGACCTGAAATGTCACTGCTCCAAGCTCAAGTTAGCACCAACAGTCATCAACACTTGTGCAGCTCACAGGGCAACATGCAACAAGGCCCTAACTATAGGTGATGGTTTCAGCAATGTCTGATGATAAAATGAAGATGATTAGGAGGCAGCTCACTCTGCTATATTTTATATGCAGTTAGACTCACTTGTAAGCATATTCCTCTGGAATAAAGTTGCTGGGTTGGAGCCTGGGTATTCCTGAATGTTCTAGCACAGTGAGGGCCAGGCTTCTTGGCAGATATGCCAATAATTATGCTCCACCCTCATCCTGAATGTCATTCTGATCCCTTTCCAGTGTTGCTCTCTCCTCCCTGCCTGGTATCCTGCTCTGCTCTTTCCTCCATGCACTTCCTGCTGCTGTACACTTTGATCCCTGATGATCTGTGTGCCACACAAATTGGCTGCATGTGCCACCTATGGCATGTGTGCTATGGATTGGCCACTCCTGTTCTAGCAAGTATTTTTTCCAGATTTGTCCTTACCAGAGTGCTTAAGGAGGGAGGGGAAAAGGGGAATTCTATGACAACTATAAACAGCTCAAGAAAGAATTTGATCTTTTCTTTTCTTTTTCTTTTTTTGTTTAAAAAAAAAACAGTAAGGTGAAAGTTAAGTTTTATTTAAATATGCTTATTTAATATATTCACAGGGTAACCAAGAAACTCAAGGATCATCTAGTTCAAATCTTTGCATATATGCAGGATAGGCTATCCCACACAAATGTCTCTTCAAAGAGTCTGCTCACAGGGAAACTAGGAGATACCACAATAACATTCCCAAAACTCTAGCTCCTGGGGTCCCTGTGAAAAGGGGGTAAACAAGTGATGAAATTATATCCTTCTACCACCACTGCCTTGAAAAATGGAGCCACCCTCAGAGCATGAATAAGTTACAGGGTGGCTTACAATGTTAATTACTCACATTTCAAGTGGATTTTCTTTACAAAAAAATCTCTTTTCCACAAAAAAATTACAAAAGTTTGAGAAATTGTTCTATAAATCTGAGCAGCAGTTTACAGATACTCACTAGGTTCAGTTAAAAATATTATTTAATTAATTCTTTCACAATTGAAGACTTTACTCTCAGGGCCAGGTACTTCACCTAGTTAATTGACATAGCTTCATTTACGTCAACAGATTCAATCAGATTTACCCCATCTGAAAATCTGTAGCCAGACTCTGACCTCAGTTACAGCACTGTATCCAGCTCAGATATGCCCCAAGTGGTTAGAAATCACAAAAACAGCTGGTCTTTTAACACCGTTTGCAAAACAGGCTGTATGTTCTTTTTTCACCACTAGAATTTAAGTTGCCTTTGGCCTTAGGTCTAGTCTCTAAGCTCTGTCCATAATCCTTATATTGATCCTTCTCTTCAGCAATTAAAAATATAACCGTTTACATCAAGATGTCAAATTCATCTGGCTCTTCAGGCCAGATGACTGGTGTGGGACTGGTCCACAAATCACATAGATGATATAGGGCCCAGCCCCCTGGGTTCGGTTGTGTACACAGATATCACCCCTCCCCCACAACCATGCCAGATCAAGGATATGTAGAACCCACTCCAGGTGGTCCAGGACCCATTGGGAAGACAGCTGATAGCCTGGGCACTTGGCTGCTTCCATGGACTTCTTCCCACGTTGCTGCTGGGGTTCCAGTAATGCTACTGCCTGGGTGCTTTGCAGTGAAGCTGGCAAGAGTTGCAGCAGTGGAGCACCAGCAGCACAGTGGGATGGTCAGTTGAGGTCCAAAAGTAAGTCTTGCTGCTGACACAGGTTTTATGACCTAGATACCTTGTTCTGGGCAGACCCAAGACCTCAGACTGACCACGACTTCTTCTATTTGATAATAAGCAAATTTTATTGATACACAGTGTCACAGGGGGCCTTCTCGGGGCCAGTCTCCATGGCCCACCCCCTGTCTTGTGGGCAACCCCCCGACTATCTCGCCTGCCACGCCTTTGATGACGATTCAATCACAGATGTCAATTAAGCGGGAGGCTGCCCATTGTAATGCCCGGATGCCAGGGGGTGCTCTGCGGCTCCAACCTCCCCTAATACCACAGCCCAAACCTCGCAGATGGCATCTTGGTGTTCCTATAATCACCGGCCCCACACTGGGCCCCAGAATCATCCGTACAGGACCCCACTATGATCCTTTCCTACCAGGCAGCCACTCCGCCATCATCCGGGCTACCTAGCCCCCCCGAAGCCATGTTCCCCTCTCGGGTGTCGTCCCCCCGGGACCTTTGGCCACTTGCCCTGGCCCACCTCCAGGCCAGTCGGGACCCCAGGCCCCCGGCTCTTGGGCATCCCTCGCGGTGGGCCCCTGGCCCTTTTGACTCACACAGTCCTGGCCCCAGCTTGGGCCAGTCGAGGGTACTCTCCCCTTCGGGCTGGGTCTCTCTAGCCCCTCACTCTGTCTCTGGGCCTCACCGTGCCGCTACTCCCCGTCCTCTCAGGGGCAACCGCAGCACCACGCCCACATCACTCCCACTCTCGGGGTCCGCCCTTTCTGGGCCCCTCACAACACTGGCCCTCTAGGCCCTCCAACAAACACTAGGGTAACCCACCCGGTGGTGGTGGGAGCTAGGGGTTAAGGCGCCCCAACCTGCCTTTCACTGGGGTGATAACTGGCCTGGCATTTCCTGGGGGGGGCTCCCGCGCCACTGAGAGCCCCACCAGACCACCCACTCCCGGCAGGGTGCAGTTTCAGGTCATGCCCAGGACCAGGAGCCTCCTTACCATCCCCTTGCAGCTCCCCCTTACCTCCAGGTCGTTCACAGCAGCCCTACAGCCAGGTGATGTTGCTGCCTGGCCTCCAGCAGCCAAACTGCCCTGCTTATATAGGCAGCCACTGTCTCCAAAATGGCTGCCCTAATCAGGCACCTGGAGGCTGCCAGCTCCAGGCCCTTAAAGTGGCAGACACATCCTGTGCTCTGCCACACACAGCAATAACAGGTAAGAATAATACATGCCAGGCAAACAAAATAACTCCCCGCCCCCGATTTTATAGCTACTAGTCCTAAGGTTCACAGAGGGAAGGTACATCTGGCCAGTATGCAAGCTTCACCGTATGGTTCTTTCTTGAATGTCAGCAGCCTGGAGGTAGAGGAATGAGGCCCACTCCCACCAGCAGGGGAGTGAGATGGGCTGGTGGTGCACCCTCTGTGGATGGTGGCCTTCAGTTCCCCTCTCAGGGACCTTTTGCTGCTCTGAAAGCTCTGAAATTCCTCCTCTGATGACTCTTCATTCCCAGGCATCATTGATTGGTCTCCCAGTGGTTGTTATACTGTCCATGTTCTGTTCTTTTAGCATATTCCTTTGATTCCCAAACCCATCACATGCAGATATTTTGATTTGGTAATTTACTGATGTCTTAAATTGGGCATGCCCCAGCCTCCTAATCTGGTCCACTGACCAAAACCAGAAATCCCAAGGGTTCTACAGCTGGTCACTGTGACCTGGCACCAATGCAGCAAGCCTATCTCATGTTATGGAACACTATTTGGTAGGGCTGTGCAAAACACCATCATTTTGTTTTGAGGCCTGTTTTACCATTTTGAAGGGACAGTGTTTCATTTCATTTCAAAGCACTGTCCTGTTTCGTTTAGTTGAAACTGTTTTGCTGTTTTGACTCGTTTCGATGTTTCGCCCATAGGCTATCATGGGGAACCATGAAAATACCTAAAACATTGTCATTTGTTGCCTCATTCAGATGCAAGTTGTGGGGATGGTAGCCCCTTCTAAACGCATGAAGTTTGCCATGTTTCAAAGAGATAGGTGCAGAGGTTTATCAAAAACTGTACCTCAAAGTCTTGAAAGCAAAACTCATGTCACTTGCCAGCAGTGGCACCCTCCGGTCATCTAGCATGCAGATGCGGGGACCTGCACCCCCAGGAGAGCTGTGGTGCTGGGTTGGACACATCCCGGGGTGTGGGCAGCTGGATCTGCACCGGATGACAGAAGGCTGCCGCCTGCAACCAGCACTGGGTGAAGCCCACACCCAGCACCAGGGCAGACTGATGCTGCCACTGGCCTCAGGAAGCAGCGGCAGCCTGCTGTCATTTGGGCACAGATCTGGGGGCCCACACCCGTGGGAGGGCTGTGGGGCTGTGCCAAACTCCTTCCCAGGGTGCAGGCCCCTGGATCTGTGCCAGATGACAGGAGGCTGCTGCTGCTGCCTGGGACCGGTGCTAGGCACAGCCCATGTCCAGCACCAAGCTCCATGGAGCTCAGCCCAGTGATGGAAGGTGGAGCACAGCCTTGGCTCTCCCCACCTCCCACCACTGGGCTGCTTCAAAACTCTAAATGTTTAGAAACCTTCAAAATGTTTGAGTGCCCTCATTTCATTTTGAAGCTTTTTGTTTCATTTTGATTTTGCTGTTTCAAGCTTGAAACATATCAAAACAGCTTCAAAACGAAACACTCAGCAAAATTTCTCATAGCCCTAGTTTAGATGTTTTAAATTTCCAAGGATGTGTATGCTGGCTTGCTTCTGACACAGTGGGTCTTGAAGGAAACTTTGTCACAAACAGGCTTTTAGAAACCAGTTAACGCTTGCTATTCCCCTGGACCAGTATTCTAATTCATATCTACTTTACCTACAAGCCAATTCCCAAAAGCAAATCTCTAAATATCATTTTTTAGCCATCATTGCCAGACTCTACCATTTTAAGATGAACCTACCCAGTGACCATAGGTCATACAACCCCTCATGAAAGATTTGGAAAATAATTCCATTAAGAAAGTATTCTTGACTTCAGTCCCCAATTTCTTATTCTAGCATTTTAAGGCACTCTCCTGAAAACACCATTTTTTCTTGCCAAGTTCTGTCCTTTTAATGCAACTGCACATAATGCAATCAATTTTTCTTTTTGTGGCATCACAACTAAATGATGTAGGAGCAGTGATTCTATGATAATACAGAATTTTATTTTCAACTGAGAATAAAGGGAAGGAACCACTGAACCTCAGATGATCCTGTGTTTAAGACATTAAACTTCATAACATATCACATACAAGGAGAATTTTTTTTAATGAAGGAATTAAAAGATGGGTCTTTCAGAGGCAAATTCTGATTATTTTTGTCTTAGGTGCCTTTAAACCCCTCATCATAGTTTCTGAGCATCTCACAGTAAAGTGTTTGTCCTCACCTACACTTTGAAGTAATGTTATCTCCTCTCCATTAGGTTTATAAGTCTAAAAATTCAGGTTTTTACAACACCCTTTCAGCTGACACCTAAATGTGGAGGTGCCTACAATTTGTCAGCAGCTTTGTTTCCATTTTTAAAGTTCCCCAGACACCTAGAGTCCTGCTTCTGGGCAAATGTGGGAGAACCTCAGCACTCAGTTTACGCATAAGCCCTATCAGGATTCACAAACAATATATGCCTTTCCTTGCATAACTTGTCTACAGACTAATGCAGTTGACATACTCTGTATATTATGGAGGGCTCAGATGCTGCACAAAACAGAGCTGGAGGAAGAGAAATCCCTACTCCTTATCTACCCAACACTTCATTCATTACAACTCCTATAAAGAGTATAGCAGTATAGCAGGTCTGGATTCTCTCCCTGGGGAGATTAGACTCTACCTCTCCCACCCCCTAAAACAGCACTCTAATAGTATGCTTGTACTTTTAGCTCTAAGAGACTTGCTCAAGTTCAGGAAGTCAGCAGCAGAAAAGAGAATTGAATTTGGTCTCCTACATCATAGGCTTGTGCTAAACACCTGGGCCATCATTTTACATCTCTCACCACACAAATAGTTTCAGCACAAAATTTAGGTCATAAGTCTACAGATTTTCAGTTATGGCCTTATGAGGGAGTTACCAGAAAACAAAACAAAAGAAAACAACATGGCATTATAAAGTAACATGAGAAAATACTGCATTATGATTGGTCTGTAATCATGGTGCATCCTGATGCAATATAATGTGTTTCAGAACAATGCTAGTTTTCACAACACTGCCACCTGCAAATTCTAGTTACTTCCAGGGGTGATGACATCAAACACTATTATTTTTACATTGTTAATCACTTAATTAAATGTTGACTCAGTGGAAGTTCAGTGCAATTAGATATTCCGTCTGTGCCCTGCTTTGAATTCTCTTTTTTCACTATCCATACTTCCTGTCCTTAAATATTTTGTTTCTTTTTTAACCCATTTCCCTGGCGTCTCTTAGAGAGCAACTATAGTATTTTTGGTTTCAGCTAGAATCAGAAAGGGAATCATCAAAATATTACAACAAAGATTTATTTTTACTGCCCAAAGATTGTGGATATATTCAACTCACTGCTCCAGTTTTATTTGAATTAAACTGAAAACCCAAGCAGTTGACTTTTCTTTATTACTAATAATAAGAGAAGTAGTGTCTTCTTCACCACAACAGATATTTAAAAGTGCAATCATAAGATAAAAAAGAACCTTGTACTACCCCAAGGAGGACCAAATAAACGGTCTCTTGGCTCATCTACAGCAAAAGTTTTAACAAGGGTCTAAAGATTTGCCACCCAACTCTCAATGAAAGCCAATGAGGACTTGGGAAAGAATTCTTTTTCCCCACTGCATGTCTAAATGGCAGTTTTCTAGCTGTGTAACTGCTATACACAGGTTTCAATTCTATTTGGAGACTTATGCATAGGTTTCAGTTCTATTACCCCTGGAATTGGAAGAGGGGGAGGAGGGAGGGAGTGAGTAGACTGAACATGTGTAATAGACTACAAACTGGCCAAGTGTTACATAGCTACATGCTCATTTAGATGCATACCTGTATCTAAGTCATGAAAAAGGTAGCCAGCCAGAAATCTATGATTAGCAAGTACTGAATGTTGGAGGAGAAGCCTCTCATGTTCTAGGCCCAGCAGCTGAATAGTTAAGACACTTTCGCAGGAAGCTGAAGACCTAGGCCCTAGGCTTCCTATCACCCAGAGGTTGTTTAAGCCCCGTCCCACAGTCTCCGACTTTCTAGCACAGCAATATAACCACCACACTGTAAACTAAGAATTAAGAGCCCGCTCTCCAGTGCTTCTTTTGAAGCCGCTGGGTTTTGGGGTGTAGCTGTGCTGGTCTAAGGACATAGGCACAGCTTCTTTGGGTAGATGTGATACCTTTTCTTAGACCAACTGAGTAGTTGGAATAATGTTCTTTGCAAGCTGTCCTTTTGGGAAGCCAAGAGTGGAGATACGTACGGCCAGAAAGCAAAGAAGAAGATAGAGGAGGGAGGTGACTGCCTTGGCTGAGAAGGGAGCAATCTCTAGGAGAAACCTGAACCCTTGTCCCTAATAAGGCAGAAACTTCCTGAATACACTGCTTTCTTTACAGTAACTATTAAATGCAAGGGGCAGTGGCTCCAATACAAAACCAGTGCTAGAGAGGGGAATAGAAAATGCTATAACTGTGGTGTGGGGGGATAGAGCACTGTGCAAGAAAGTAAAAGAAATACAGGTTCAACCTCTTTCTCGAGCAAGGCAGTTCTAGAACCCAAACCTTCTACTTCCTGGGTAAGTGTTTGAACCAAAGGATATGAAGGCTAAAACACAGAAGGGCACATACCTGATTTACACTCTCTAGTACCCATATACATGTAAAGTCTACTGTCTGTGCTGAGTTTCATGTGCTTATGCATCTGTAGTGCATAGGTAAGCGCCCCAAATACCCTATAAAACATTCATTAAGGTGCACAAAGGGAAACATAATCAATTCTGCCATGGGTCCCCAGCTTCCTAAAAATCTCATCCTAGCCCCACCATCTCTGATTCTATGAATATGATAATATAGATGTATCAGTGTGGTCAAATGTATGGTTTACATATTCTCAATAGGAGCCTTCTCAGTAAAAGCAGACAGGATGGGATCCTTAAATAGTAAGGTCTGTCAAACAGCATTTGAATATCTTAATATGTCTGTATGTAATGTTTAAACAAAAAATGAATTGAAGATAATAGCCAGAACCTAGGATATTTGTTTAACATTACCAACTCCAGAACAAAAATAAATCTTTCTGGGAGAGTGCAGATGTGACATTAAACATGACCTTTTAAGCAACTGATTGAAATGGGACTCTTCAAAAAAGACACATAAATAATGCCAAATTAAATACTGTATTCAGTCACATTTGTTTTATACAGAGAAAAAAAAAATCCATGGCTTACCTGGCATACAGCCTTAAAAATCCATTCTGTTTAAAATAATTTTAGCAAATGGCATCTATAGAACTTTATTCTCCAAGTGTTATATATGCTGCCCTAAATTGTATATTAAAAGACAGTGACTCTATTTTAAAAATCATTTAAAATTAGCTATTGGACTGTTTCAAACAAAAGGCAGAAGGAAAGGAGATTCCAAATTACTGTTACAGCATTCAGATGCTGCTCTGAACCAATTTCCTAAAAAAAATACATTAAGTTTGACCATCTTCATGAAGAACATTTTAGCTCCACCATAGCTGGTGTCCAGCTCAATTTTTGGAGCATGTGCTTGTTGCAATCAGCACAACCTTCTGTCCATAGCTTTGAACACACAAAGCACAGCTCATGCATTTGTTCTTGGAATACTCTTTAATAAGTGAATGGAACATTTAGGAGTCATTGGCCTTACACAGCAATGTGCACATGCAGGTGCAAGCATGATTCTAGCCTAGTGCTTAGGGACACTCACTTGGTGGGAGGACGGACTTGGTTCCAGACCTCTTCCAAGGATAGTTTATTCAATTTATATTAGATAATCTTTGGATAAACTACATATACAGTTTTTGGAGCAGAGGCTAGAGACAAGTTCTTGTTCCCTCTCAGGAGAGTGCTTTTGTCAATGGGATGCAGACTCTCACTATCTGTCTCTTCGTTTCAGTTGTAAAAGTTAGGTGCCACCACTGCTTCCATGAGCCACTACCATTACCTCCAGCTACCATGATTTAAAAAAAACAAACAAAAAACCACTGTGGTTGCTGCTTTGTTTCATACCAAGTACAGTCCAGGAGGAGTATCTCACAGCATCCCTTGGATGAAGGCATAGTAGGAAAAGGAAAGCCTTCTTTATGAATCCTGATGGGACTTGGGTACAAGGTAGGTGTTCTACCCTGTCAAGATGAAAGCAATTCTAGGCCTACCCTGAAGCAGGCCTACATACTTGGGATACATTATGTTGAAGACCGAGATACCTATGGACTTCAACATTTTGCAGGTTTAGCCCCAAAATTAGTTGACACCTTGATTACTGCTCAGAAGTTGATTGGAAGCCAGTGGAAATTACAGAAGTGCATACATAATGCTTTATACAGTTAGTTCTACTAAGACAGCAGGCAAAAACCAAAGATTCTGGGTGTTTCTCAAGAAAATTCCCATACAGAATGACATGCAGTCCTTTAGCGGTGAGGAACAACAATCAAGAGATCCACTACCAAGAGTAAAGGTCACAGTTTTTTAACTAGCCAAAAAAGTAAAGAGGCATTGTCTTTATTTGGTGAGACTTTCATGGGGCCATCTTAAATGCTAAATAGCCTCATAGTTCTGGTCTCACTGAAAGGACCAGGAACTTGTGACAAGAGATCCATTCAATGTGTTTGACCAGAAATCTCAGGTCCTTAAATGAGAACAACTTTGAAAGACCTAAACAATAAACTGTCAACACCTGTCACCTTTTCTTTCCTGTGTTTAATGCCCAGTTCAATGGGGCTATGATCCCTGATCAGGCTTTTTGGATGCTACTGCAGCTTAAGATGTAGGGAGGGGAGCCAGAATACAGTATCCTGCCCCCATGCCTGCACCTGCCATGTAGTGGCTCCACCAGCCTGGAGTACTGCCAGGTACAAGACAGATGAGGATGGCAAAGCAGTAGCTGCAGGGTTGGTGCCAGTCACAGAGCCACCTCCAGTGGAAGTTGCTGAGTGGGGAGGTGGTAGTTAACTCTCCTGCCTCCTGTATTTGTTTGTTTGTTTTTTTGCCACAGAACATTGCTTTTAAATTGATGCTCAACACACATTTTGGCAGCAATTTCAGCATTAATTCCCATTGCAGTGGCATGTCCCGTTACACCTCTGACAGCCACTGTCCCTGCCCTGTCCCATTACCACCACTGAAGGAGCAGACGTGCCTGGTTATGCCTCTGATAATAATACTAACAAAGAGGGGGTTTTGTTCTGTATTCAAGACATTTTTAATCAAAGCTAATCAAACATAGCACAATATTTATTAAGATCTGTTCTACAGATATGCAGAACAGAGGCCTAAAGAAGAGTTGGAAAGATTGGTTCACTGTAAAGCGACATGTACAGATCTTACTTTAGTCATTTTGTGGGTCATTTACAACTTCCATATGTTGTAAACTCATAGATTCATAGATGTTAGGGTCGGAAGGGAGTTCAATAGATCATCGAGTCTGACCCCCTGCATAGGCAGGAAAAAGTGCTGGGTCTAGATGACCCCAGCTAGATGCTTATCTAACCTCCTCTTGAAGACCCCCAGGGTAGGGGAGAGCACCACCTCCCTTGGGAGCCCGTTCCAGACCTTGGCCACTCTAACTGTGAAGAAGTTCTTCCTAATGTCCAATCTAAATCTGCTCTCTGCTAGCTTGTGGCCATTATTTCTTGTAACCCCCGGGGGCGCCCTGGTGAGTAAAACCTCACCAATTCCCTTCTGTGCCCCCGTGATGAACTTATAGGCAGCCACAAGGTCGCCTCTCAACCTTCTCTTGCGGAGGCTGAAAAGGTCCAGTTTCTCTAGTCTCTCATCGTAGGGCTTGGTCTGCAGGCCCTTAACCATACGAGTGGCCCTTCTCTGGACCCTCTCCAGGTTATCCGCATCCCTCTTGAAGCGCAACTCCCAGAATTGCACGCAGTACTCCAACTGCGGTCTGATCAGCGCCCGATAGAGGGGAAGTATCACCTCCTTGGATCTGTTCGTCATGCATCTGCTGATGCACGTTAAAGTGCCATTGGCTTTTCTGATGGCTTCGTCACACTGCCGGCTCATGTTCATCTTGGAGTCCACTAGGACTCCAAGATCCCTTTCCACTTCCGTGCCACCCAGCAGCTCATTTCCTAGGCTGTAGGTGTGCTGGACATTTCTCCTCCCTAGGTGCAGCACTTTGCATTTCTCCTTGTTGAACTGCATTCTGTTGTTTTCTGCCCACTTGTCCAACCTGTCCAGGTCTGCTTGCAGCTGTTCCCTGCCCTCCGGCATGTCCACTTCTCCCCATAGCTTTGTGTCATCTGCAAACTTGGACAGAGTACATTTCACTCCCTCTTCCAAGTCGCTGATGAAGACATTAAAGAGTATCGGTCCTAGGACCGAGCCCTGCGGGACCCCACTGCCCACACCCTTCCAGGTTGGAACCGGCCCATCCACCACAACTCTCTGGGTGCGACCCTCCAGCCAATTCACCACCCACCGGACTGTGTAGTCATCCAAGTCACAGCCTCTTAACTTGTTCACCAGTATGGGGTGGGATACCGTATCGAAGGCCTTCCTGAAGTATAAGTATACGACATCCACCCCTCCTCCTGTGTCCAGGTGTTTCATAACCTGGTCATAAAAAGAGACTAGATTAGTCAGGCACGATCTGCCTGCTATGAACCCGTGCTTGTTCCCCTCAGCATAATTTGTCCTGCTGGGCTCTTGCAAATGTGAGCCTTGATAATTTTTTCAAAGATTTTGCCAAGGATGGAGGTGAGACTGACTGGCCTATAGTTGTCCGGGTCCCCCTTCCTCCCCTTCTTGAAGATGGGGACCACATTGGCCCTTTTCCAGTCCTCCGGGACTTAGATTCTTTTGCAGCATTATTCAGTTAATAAGCAAACACAGGAAGAATGTGCCTACATTTTTATAAATTTAATTTGTATTAAAAGTGTTCTCATGCCATAGAAACTTAGGACCATACAACTTTGAGTACACAACAGAAAGCCAACGTTTTACATCAAAGAGATTTTTTTTTTCAGTCAAAAGGTTGCTGAAAGAATGGAAAAGCAATTAGGTATTTTAGGCAAAAGGGAAAAGTTTGTTTTACAATAAGAACTGAAAAGAAAAAGAAAAATATTTAGCTAATGTCTCAAGATCATGCTATGTACCTTGATGAACAATGTGTCCTACATCAAACTAAAGAAAGTACAAAACAAACCTGACAAAGCCTGCTAATATACCTGGCCTTCACATTTGAAGATTTTATCTACTCAACATCCAAGTAATAAACATACTTACATCTTTTCTACTCTTGCTGCAGAAAAAGAAGAGCTATATGATTTTGTTTTCTTGTGCTGGAGTGCGTGTGGGATGTCTGTGCTAGAAGAGAAGAGCTCTTCCAAGGACTTTTGGGACTGAAGTCTGAAAGGTGCTAGCCTATTGATTGACTAAACTAGGCCCTTATTGAAAACAAGTCAAATTTTGATCTATGCAGTCACTAGCTGACCTTTATAAATCAAAGAACAAACTGTACTGGAAGGCTCCAAAGTATATTCACACTTAAAAATACCACTCAGCAGTTCCTGCTGCAGTCCCATGGCAATGCTTCAGCAACTCCATGCAATGAAATAAGATCCAGCAGATGCCTGGGCCATAAAAAGAGACAAAGTAATGCATCAAGGATGTAAATAACAGTTCTGTAGCCATCCACAAGACACACAAGGAGCCAGGTAAGCTGCATCTTTACACAGACTGGCTGCCAATACCATGAAAGTTTGGGGTGCCTTAACACATCATAGACTAATCATGGATGCATTTCCCTCCTTATATCAAATGCAGGTTCTTCATGAAGGAGACATTAGTTATAGTACCATAGAGGACTCAAAGTTTTCCTATTGTGGATGGGTGCGGTATGACATGGAATACTCAATAAGTCGAGGCAAAATTTTTCAAAAGCAGGAGACAAAATTAAGGTTTTAAATACATGTGCCTGACTTTTGTTTTTTTGTTTTTTTTTTTTTTATTAAACAACTTATTTTGTCAATGTGGAAATTTCCAAGCACAGTAGCTGTTTGCAGGAAAATTTAAAAATTTTCCATGGGAGATATTTATTTTTCATAACAGGTTTTGGGTTCTTCTGTTGTTTTCCTTGGTGACTATTTCCCAGTGACTTGATCTTTCCCACTTTTGCACCCTGTTATTTTGCTAGTAACCCCAAATGGTCTCACAAGGCAATACTGTCCCTTGCCCCCAAGAGCGTGGAGTTTCCTTGATATCAGAACTTGTACAAGAATCCAGAGAAGAATTAACTGAAATATGGGTCCACCCTGTGTAGCACCAGAGTCTACATTAATCACCTAGTCCTTCCCCATCATTGAAGGGTCATAGGGACACTGGCCTATTTCTGTGGAATATACTCTCTACCATCCTACAGTCTGAGACAATAGCTTCATCATCACCCTCCAACAATCTTACACCTGGTTTCAGAGCCTGCCTTTGTTCCAGTCTATGCAATAACATGTTGCAACATTTGTTCTTCTCTTCATGTCTGCAGCAGATGTAGAAATATAGCTCTAGGGAATAAATCCACTTACATTTTCAGTGAGTCTTAAAGGAGACATCCACACCTTAGCTCCACAGCACATATTTATGTGAAAAAAATGTTTAAAGTTCCCTCACTGAAAATACCCTAATACAGTCTGAGTGCCACATAATGCCCCTTAATTCCAGTGACCCAGAAATGTAGCTAGAAGAGTATTTCTTTGCATACCATTGCAAATATGCAATTAATTTCTGTCTTACATGTACATCTTTAGCTTAGCCTTTAATTTTTCTTTGCAGTCCAAATCAATTCTTTTTTTTTTTTTTTTAGAGATCTGAAAATATTTTTTTCATAGTTCCAACTATCTTTTTTGTTGCAGTTTTGATACAAGAGTGTTATGTTTCATTTCCGTTTCCTTTCATATTCAGTTGTAAGATGAAACAGGACCAGGTAGAATATAGGAACTAAACAGCAACCATTTAAGTTATGTGATATTGTTTTGGAAGAACAAATTTAACCCTCCAGAAAAGCATAGCAGAACAATCTTTGTCTATTTTAATTTTAACCAACTTGTTTCTCAAACCTTGCATGACGACTGTCTTAACAATTGTGTGCCCTCAGTTCACATTATAGAATATCATTGGAATATCATCATTATTGGCATAAAACAGCTGAGACTTCGCCTCCATTATGAAAAAAGGCTATCTTGATGCATTTTGAAAAACAGTGCCTGCCTTAGAGAAATCATGATCTAACTAGACAGAATACAGGAGGAAAAAAGTGCTCAAAAAGATTCTGTTGAAGTCATACAACAGAGCCTAGAGGAGAACTCAAGTCTTTTGGTTCCACATTCAGTAAATAGTATTACATGGTGTTATAGGGCATCTAATGGAGGATCTGTTGACATTTATGATCCTGCAGAGCTTGATAGCTCTCTGGATACATAGATTCCATCTTTGTTCTGGAAAAGTCCCTATGCATAAGGTTATGACTTCAAATAATGTGACTAGGGTTGGGTTGGTGAAGATTCTAATCTCTTTCACAAAAAGTTGGATCCAGAGGGAAAACTATGAGCATTAGTAAAAACCAAAAATGTTTGCTTGAATAACTTTGCCTCTGTTATTATCAACTGCCAATTCACCAGGGAATCATCTGACCGCTGGGATTTCACACATCTGCCAGCTGAATCAGACAGTCAAACGCAAAATACAACATTCAGAAAGAGTATGGGTATTTCTGACACTCCTTCAGGGGCCTAAGATTCAAGAACCAATAAGTGGATGAAAATGAGAAATAAACACCAAGATTGTAATTGGTGACAGAAACAATCACTGCTATATTGTTTCAAGTTTCTCAGACAAAGGGAAGTCACTTGCTTTTCTCAGACTAGTACTATGAGATTTCATGAATTTAGAATCCATACTCTGAATGAGTAAGGCCCTGGGCAGACATGCCTGTAAAGGTTCAATGGGATCTGATGAGGAATCCCTACAGCTTCACTTCTTGCTATGCCACATGTGCATGGCAGGAGGCGTGATTGTGGGATGCTATTGTGTTCCACTTTGCACTGTGTAGTGAACCATTAATAGAAAACTGCCTTAATTTTTTTTATTCCTAAAAATAGGAAGTTTGACTTAATTGCCATACGCCATAGGTGACTATGGCACGTGCCCCCCCGACAGGGCTGTCCTTGCCACCAACGGCATTTTCTGCGGGTGCTTGCCAGCCCCAACCTAGTGGTGTACTTGGTCCCTGGTGACACTTCCAGTTTCGCTGCTGGCATTTCTGGGCTCAGCAATTGGCTGCCGGGGGCCTCCCCCACTCCCCCGTCAGTGATCAGCTGCCAGGGACCCCTGCCCCCGCTTGGCAATTGGCCGCAGATGGGGGGCACAAATGGAAGCATTGGCTCTCGGCCACTGGAGACCCATGGTACACCACTGCCCCATCCCGACTGCCAACACCATCAATGGTTTCTGTGGGTGCCCCCCCAGAATCGAGAGGTACCAGTCACCCATGCCATAAGCCCCTCTCATCTCAGGTTCCTGGCACACATTACACTTAAGACATGATTAAACAATGAATTACATCTTAAGTTGTTATCTGGCCACACATTAATGCAGTTAATGGTGTTATAAACCAAGGAGTAAGCCAACAAGTTATTACACAAGAAATGTGTAAGAACTTTGTGGCTGGTTCCTATAACACCATTAATTGAACATATGGCCAAGCTGGGCCTCCTGGTTGCGGGGTGCACCCCGATGGCTGGAAGCCCCCTCAGCTGATCTCAGCTTCCAGCTGTGGGGGCACACCATGGACTCCCAAAGCTGGGAGCCTTGTCAACTCATAGGGCTCTCAGCCACAGGAGAGTATGCTACTTGCTGGTATACAGGATACATAAACATTAGCTGCAGCACGATATCTTAGTAATATTATGTAGCGACATTCCTTAGAGACACATGCTAATTGACTTTGCATGGGCACCCTCTTTGCCACGGGCATCTTTTCTCTGGCCTAAGTGCCAGGGCAGGAAGAAGTAATAATTGGAAGCAATGTGACCTAGGCAGGAGACCTGGGTTCTCTGTCTCTGGCTTAGTCTGTGATCTTGGGTGAATCCTTTACTTCTCTGTGCCTCACTTTTCGCTTTTTGCCCTGTTTAATTAGATAGCAAACCCAAAGGGTACTCTAATGCTCTTGTCTGCTAGTTACCCTAAAAAATTATTTTTAGACAGAACTGACTTGGCTATGGCCACAGGCTACCTGTAAAGTCCTCTACATGTAAAAATGGCTTTAGGTTTTCCTAATTTACAAGCTAGTTTTCAAGGGGCCCCTGGGAGGAACCTTCCCCTTGGGATGATCTCAAGTTTCAGTGACAGCCTAGGTGCTGGTCTCAGCCTCCCCTACCCCACCCAGGGCAATGTGTTGCATGCCAGAGCATGTGTGCATGGACATTTCCCAGCAACAAGCAGCAGCAGCACATTATGCCACTGCTGTTTGTCTGCAGGGAAATGCACATTCCTGCTTGTAGGGATGTTCCCTATGATGCTGACACAGGTCAGGCCAATTGAGTCAGGAAACAAAGATCAATTGCTGTTACCATCCCTCTCACATGTCATGCATTTATAACACTATCCTATGAAATGAACATTGCAATTATCTAGAGCTTGTTTCAGAACTTGTGATTGGGTCCAAATAAACCCCATGTACAAACAACCTCTAAGCTCTAAGGGAGTTTGGGGTCTCAGTCTGAACTTGCCAGATGTCTTTAATTGGCTTTCTTTATACCAAGCCAGACAAAAATCTTGAATCTGTATGTTCCAGACACTTGTGTGTTCAAACTTCATTTCTACTTAAATCTCATTAATTTGCATAGTATGTTAAATATGCAAACCTGAAAGACACTGAATATCTTTATTTAAGTTGTTCATTTGTTAAAACAGAGTTGGAAATAAGAATCTGTAAAGTTAACTGAATACTTTTCATGAGCCACTGAACTATCAGAGATGTTATGAGGTCATTGATTAAAATGTTCCTTTCAGCAGACAACAACTAAATGACAGCCTGAACTCTCATTTGGCTCAGCAACCAAAGGCAAGTCTAGTCACCTTCGTAGCTGCCAAAGGATCATTGATTATGAGGAATCAAACTCTTTGCTAGTTCACTAATATCAAAGCAGAGTGATTAATCAACAACTGCAATCTGGGGAAAGTTGTCACCACACCAATCACTTTTCCTGATCTATTAAGGATAGACTTTCTTTGAGAAACCTATAGTGCTGAGTGTGTGGGGAAAGCATGTACTTAGATGAATATGTCCATTGTAGCTTTGCTAAATCCCAGTATGAATCTAACCCACTCCATAAAACTTTTTACAGCCTTTTTGAGAACACTGAGTACTTTTTCATCTTTATTTATATCTATTCACAGTTATTACGATAGGCAGTCAATTGGCTAATAAATCTACAACAAGGTAAAGGCTGTAATTATAGATTAGGCATCAGGCTGCTGTGGTGATCAGAAACTTTTTCCATGTTGCATGATATGAAAAGAAACAAAAAAAGGAGAGGGACAGGGGTTGGGATTTTCCAAGGGACATAAAAGTCAGGCATCTTAACTCCACTTGGCTCCCAGTCTTGATCAAGAACATCCTAGACATCTGAGGGCATGTCTACATGTGCAATTAGTGCACATGAATAAACACTGGAGCAATCAGCTCCAGTGTTTATTTATGCGCAACACGTGGAACCTGGTCAGAGCAGCCCTGGCTAGCAGGGGGGCCCTGGGATCAGCCTGCCAGTCTGGGGCTGCTTTGACTTGGGATCAGTATGCTGTGGAGGGGCTAGCTGGAACACAAGGGTGTTTCAGTGTGGGGCTAGCTGGCAAACAGCCCTGGCACTGAAGTACCCTCATGTCCCAGCCAGCCAGTCAATGTCTGCATGTGCACTACTGGGCACAAAAAAAACTCTGCAGTGGAATGGTACTTATATTTACAAGTCCTACCCTGATGTAGAGTTTACTCATTTTGTGCACCCTAATAGAGATGCACATGTATGTGGAAGGCTGGCCAGTGGGCTCACCAGCGGCCAGCTTGAGCTGGATGGCTCAGACTGTTTGGTGGGGGCATTTCTCTACCCACCAATCAGGAGAAGGCAGGAAGAAGGGTTGCCCCACCCTGACCTATAAGTGAAGTGAAGAAGAGGACCTGAGGGAGAACTAACCCATCAGGCTTTCCTATTGGTCCATTTTCAATCTGGGGGCAGAGCCTCCAGAAGGCATAAAAGACTGCATGCCCAGAACATGGGCTGCTTTGATGAGGGATGATGAAAAAGGGCTGCAGAAGAACTAGTAGAGCTGGCCAGCAGGTCAGAGCATTTGCCCCAGAAGCACCCTGAAGATGTCTCCACTGAGCGGGAAGCAGGAAGAGGCTGCATCCCTGCCCCGCCATGGAGGGAGCTGCGGTGTTGGTGCACAGTTCGGTGCACAGAGGGTCCGGAGAACTGCATGAGGCAGCATGAGTCCCCAACCCTGCATGAGGCAGGAGCCTTCAGTGCACGGATTAGTGTATAGGGCTGGTGATG
The DNA here is from genome assembly GCF_030867095.1 of Alligator mississippiensis. Taxonomy (NCBI): domain Eukaryota; kingdom Metazoa; phylum Chordata; order Crocodylia; family Alligatoridae; genus Alligator; species Alligator mississippiensis. The sequence goes on along the minus strand of NC_081825.1, from coordinate 139,169,146 downwards.
GTCCAGGAGTGGACAGGAATTCAGCGGCTGCACAAGGCAGCATGGGTCCCCAACTCTGCAGGAGGCAGGGACCCTTGATGCACAAGTCAGTGTACATGGCTAGAGAGCTGTAGGGACCTCAGTGGCTGCACAAAGCAGCATGGGTCCCCAACCCTGCACAAGGCAGAAGCCTCAGTGCATGGATCTGTGCACAAGGCTGGAGAGCTGAGCTGAAGGGACCTTGGAGGCTGCACAAAGCAGTGCAGATCCCCAGCCCGGTGGCAGAGGTCCCACACTGCACAGATTGGTGCATGGGGCTTGGAAAAAACTGAAGAAATCCCTGCAGCTGCATGAGGCAGCTTGGGCTCATATCCTTGCAGATGGCAGAGGCCCCAGGGTACCAGAGAGTGCACGGAAAGTCTGGGAGAGTGGGTAGGCCCTGACAGTTGCATGAGGCAACTCAGACCTTTTCAATGCAAGCAGCAGCTGGATGAAAGTGGATAAAGGCCCTAAGTTGTATCTTTCACTGTGAATTTATTTAATTATTTAATTCAATATTGTATTTTAAGAAGTTTATGTATTACCCTGTTCTGTTTGCTAATTGGTCAGCTGCAAAAATGCCACAGAGGGTCTTGTGATTATCACTTTGGACTGAATTGGTTGCTATGCCTATGTGTGGGTTTGTATTGGTGTAGCCTTATTTATGTATGCTGTAACCATTGTTTATTTAATGTTGGGTTCCATTCAGTGAAACACTGCTAACCAGGTGCCACTGTTGTTTGTTCCCTTGCCTGCCAGGTCTGAGAGTGTAGGGGATATACCTCAATAAGAAGACCACTGTGAGTCAAGGTTTACATTGATAAAGCGCCTCTGCCTGTCATATCTACTTATTTCTGCCCGTGTATATGCGTAATAAGATTTACTGCCTTAGTAATACAAATTTGTAAATAGTTCTTGGATATATATATATATGCATAAATGTTATTGGTCCTGTAAATAAAGTTCTATACATAGTTAAATTCTACCAGGGGACCACAGTCTGTGCTCTGTTCTGTAGGGGAGGATGGCAAATTGGCTTAAGCTAAGCAGGCACACCCCCATGACACACACACCTCCTTCAATTGAAGAGGGGGTACCAACCGTGTATCACCCGGGTTACATGTAGATGAGGAGACGTTTACTGCTCATTTAATTAGTCAACTGCACAGTAAACATCTCATGTAGATGCACCCAGTGATTATGAAAGTATCATACAGCTTCCTAAAAAGGAAGTACTTTTAAGGATTCTTTTATGTTGCATTTCATTCTTACAGTTTGTTTTTACAGGGACGTCCGCATGAAATAATTCACTTATATAAATGAAACTGTCTTGTTGGCAAATAATAAATTATTCTTTTATAATGTAAGCCACGTTTCAACATGGTTCCAGGATTCATTTTTTTTAATGTAACAAAATCCAAAGTTCTCTCATGTCAGCAATGTGTGATACAAAGTTTTCTTGTAGAACCTCTCCTACAAGTATTTGAAATTCCCTTCCCAGACAACACTCAGTCTTCATGGCAAGAAATAAAAAATTCAAGATAGTTAGTGGTAGCAAGTGGGAACTTCTTAGTAGTCTATTATTTATCATTTCTTTTCACCTAATACCTCCTTAGAAATTGTAGCAGAATCTGACTGATTAATCAGGAGAAAAATCACACACATTTCCCCTATCATAATTGGTTTATATTGCTTATATAGGAACATATTCAAGTGGTTTGCAATCCTACTGCACTCCTGGTTTTATCCATTTTTATGAGTCCACATATAATCACATAACATGACCTTTTCAAAGTCCACAATTACTTCTGTCCCATTTGAATGCACAGATGAGTGCATTTCTCATATGAGGTGGGAAATAGATAATGCAGTAATGATGCTAACTGTACTGACATGAAACCTTTAAAATAAAGAGAATACAAAACTGAAGGCCTTACATTTCCCAAAATGACTAGTATTGTGGGTTGCTTACATTTTCAGATACCCACTTATACTGCTGTTATCAGGCCTTGTTTCCAGGAAGGGGGTTCTCCATCTTTCCTAAAATTTGTCTCACGTTGGGCACCAAAATATGGAAAAATTCAGAACCACTAGTTACACCTGATATTTGAAGATGCCCTGTTTTTCCTCTTTATATACACTGCATATCACTCTATGTTTTTAGAAGTATGGTGTATATTTATTTATGAGGCCAATAGTATTTAAAAATATAATCAAATTTTGCTCACAAAAGGATCTCCAGGGAGTGTTTATGCATTGAAGCCAAAAAACAAAAAAAGAAATTGGCTCCAAATCCTCTGCACCTTTCTTTCTTTGAAAAATGGACAGCAATTGAAATACAAAGTCACTGTTTGTGTTCTGTGTTCAAATAAGGCAATGTATCTGCAGAGAAGAAAAAGCCACTTGCAGTAAATATTATTTAAAGATGTTAAGCCTGCAACTATATTCTGTATGTATTCCCCCTCCTCGTTTTCACAGAATAAACTACCTCTTACAATGAAACTGAAAGAAAAGACTCAACTGTGTACTCTTATGATTTTGTCACCTGCCATGCTTTCATTCCAAATTCTCCCGAGTGTTTCAGTGACAGGCCTTCAGAAAACTCTTGGGAAATTATCCCAGCTGGTGTTTCTATACAACGTAGGAGAATACAACTCCTCAACAGCAGATTGATCCCAATCGCACATCTTATATTAGACAATCCTAACTCTCAGCAGGATTTTCAAAAAGAGACTATTGACTTACTGTCCCTATGTCTCAAACCAACAACCTGTAAATCATATGACAGAGTATATGGGGAATTTATTTCTCAGGCCAGACAGGGAGATAAAGAATAAAGATGGCCCTAAAAAAGATTGAAACTCCAACCATTGATTTCTTGGAGACAAAATTAATAGAGGTTTTTCTCATCCTCTACAGTTAAATCTCAGACTTCTGTCCTGGCCAAAAATTTTCTGTTGGCTAAAGATCAAACATAATATCAAGAAATCTTTAAGGAAGTTTCTTCTGAGAAGCCTGTTAAACCCAAATCCAATTTTTGGCATTTTTATTTTGTTTATAGTGAAAAAATCTCAGACTGAGAAAAATCTCAGGATGGCTTTATAGATATGGTGTCCATATACTGAAGAAACCTAAATGTCTCGTGCATTTAGTCTGCAGAATGTTACAGGTACTTCATTTCAGAGGTTTGCTTTACGAAGCCAAAGTAGAGTTATGCTCAGAAGACATCCTACCTCAACAGTCTATAAAGTATTCCATACTTCTTTCTTCTGTGGGAAATTAAAACAACCATAAAATGTAGTACTGTAATCCCTGCTTCAAAAGTTGGCTGCCTTGAGTTCTGCCCTTTAATTTATAGGTGGACTAAATGTTTTTCTCCTGACAGATTGATGACTTTGCCCCTGCTCAGTACCAAATCCAAATATGAATCAAACTAAAAGCGCTTTCTGATAATTAATTCTAATACAGTCTTGTAATATTTTGTAGCATCATAAAACTGTATTTCCTGAGCACTGGTACAAACATGTTTCTATTGAAAGAAACATACAGAAATGAGAGGGAGATGAGAAATGCCAGAATAGTGGTCCGGTAACCACTCAGAGTGGCATTCTATTCTTTTCTTGTCATCTAAGTGGCCATGTTTTGGATGTTTACAGAGAATATTTTGGGCACTTAGGCATCCAGGGGTGTTCTGTTCGTGGATGTGTAGCTCTGTTCACATAGATGACTACACATGTGTCCAGACATCCAGTGCTAAAATGAAAGAGAGAGAGAGCAAGCTTCCATCTCTTCCCCAAACAGCTCAGCTTCCTAGGATGCTCATCTAAGAAGCTAGAGGTTCCAGGCCCCCTAAACTGAAGTGGAATTAAATTGGGGCATCTTCCCCTTCCCAGCACAGCATTCTAACCACCACACTACAGCTCAGTCATTACTCAGTCCCTTTGCTGGCATTTGTATTGGAACTGGTCCCCTGAGCAACCATGAGGGGGAAGCCTGTGGAAGGTATGTAGGGCTACAAGGAAGCAAGCAAGCAAGCCAAAGGGCGCATGTTTCAGTGAAGTGACTGCTGGCCTAGAAAGGAAGGGATCCCTAGGTTATAACCTGTTCCCTTGTCCTCAGTGAAGCTGAGAACATCTCCCCCTTTTTTGACCTTTTCTATTTTAGTTTCTCAGCTTCAAAATTAGAACTGGAGAAAAGAATAAGTAATGCCTGACCTGTAGTGGGGTGGTTAGCCTGCAGTAGTGCAGAAGGGGCCTTTGTTCAAAACCCCAAGATGTTCAGCATCGCAGGTATGTGAAAGCTAGTGAGATGGACACTCACCCATCCATTTTCTGCTCCTGAAGCTAAGTCCTGTAGTCAGAGAATTGGGATGGCTGTATTTTCAAGATGTCTGAGTCTGCTATGTGTCCATAAGGGGTGTGTATACAGGCTATGGTTGTTACTTCACATGCTCAGTCAGTGTGATTATATAGCTGTGCACAGTTGTCTACAAGTGCAGACCCACTGGATGCAAAGTACCAAAAACGCTGTGGAAACAGGGGGTAACTGAGACAGTCCCAGATTTAGGGGGCCAGCCCCAGCCAGCTGAAGAGAATTATAATGGGCATCCCAGAAATGCAGGGGCACAGGGCAGAATGTCAGAGTGAATTTTCAGAAAAGCCTGTCCCCCCTTCCTACCCTCAGGGAAAATGTGGGCCAATGGAAAATTGTGGGCTAGTCAAGGAAAATTTCTGGCTGGACATAAGGAAAAACTTCTTTTCAGTATGGTGTAACAGGTTGCTTTCCCCAGTGCCATCTCCCCTGTTATCCACACCCTATGTGGGGCACCCTCAGAATCCCCTTTAAGGTTTCTTGTGGCCCGGTCTCTATTTGCCTGCTACATCTTGATGGAAATTATTATGCTGATGTTCTTGTAAGTGGGAGATTGCCTATTGTATTTTGTATGTTGGGATCTTTCACCTACATAGGCCTTGAACCTTGTCTTTCTCTAGCTAGGCCTCCCCGTCAAAACCCACCAAACAGGGTTTGACTCCTAACACTGCGCTTTCTCTGGTGCCGGGGTCAATGCATCCCAAATCCTGTGCCCACGCTGAAGCCGGGTCCCCATGCTATCGTGGGGTCCCAATGAGGCCTCCTCCTTTCCCAGATAGCCTCACCCAAACCACTGGTGTTATTTAATAACAAACAGAAATATGAACAGTCCTGTCCATGGGCAATAACTGCCACCAAAAAAAAAAATGTGATTAAAGGAGGCAACATGCCAGCTTGCATTTACGCAGGGTTCGTGCTTCGGCTCCCCACCATTGGCTACAGTCTTTCTTCTGGGGTTCCTGCCATCTTTCCAGGGGCTTCTGTAGTTCCCCTCCTCCAACCTTTGGACTGCTCACCAAACCTCTCCATGGAGCTCTGGGATGCACTCCTTTCCCTTTGGCTGCTGGCCCCTACTGCCAGGGTTTTTATAGTCTTGGCCTGCCCCTCCTGGTCAGCTGACTAGCAGGCCAGGCTCAGCATTTAACCCCCTCCTTACTGGCACTCTGTGCCCAGAAGGTTCTGGCCTTAAAGTGGTAAACTTATCTTCTGGTGACAGGGCTAGGGTTCCCTGTTACACCCCCCCCCCTCTCTTCTCTTTCATCTGGGGTCTTTCCTTCCCCTCTGAACCCTTGACCGGTTTTCTGGTAACAGGGCTAGGGTTCCCTGTTACATATAGGTAACTAGAATCTGGAACACACTTCCAGCAGAGGTGGTGCAGTTGCCATCTCTAGCAGTCTTTAAGAGGAAATTGGACAAATACCTCATTGAGCTCATTTGAGCCCAATTACTTCCTGTCCATGGCAGGGGACTGGACTTGATGATCTTATGGGTCCCTTCTGGTCCTTCTTTCTATGATTCTATAACTGAAATTTCAGCCTGAGGGGCACATGGTGCGATAGTGGGTGAGATATAGGTCCAATAATCAAGATTTCTATTGAAACATTTAAAAATCTAAACTGACTGATGACACGGTAGAAAATCCTGATTTGCATGACAAAATAATCACTGAACTAATATCCTGCAAATATGAAGAGCTCTGCAAATTCAACTAAGGCCTAAGAAAAGTCATGTTTACACAAATATATTCAGCTAGTGATCAGTTACAGCAAATTTTGAAATATACAGAAATAAGTATAGTCTACTTTTAAATAAGCAATACTCAGAAAAAAGGCTAGACAGATTTTATCGAGATATTTCAAAATAAATTACACCTTGGCAAAGGCACTAGCATGAAAAATTTTAGCCCACTGTGTTCATGTCTAGCCAACTGAAAATGTGCCCCTTGCAACATCTCAGACTCCTTTGAGATGCTGCAAGAAGCATGCTGGGAACAAAAAAATGTACCCCACACTGCAAATTTGCAGCGTGGGCTCAAAATTTGATACCTCAAGATCCAGGTATCAAGAAATACCCTGGGGGAAAAAAGTGGAGCAAGGCATGGTCCTGGACTGTGCCCTGAAGCAACCAAATGCTTAGTCCTCTACAGAGATGCTCTGGTAGCCAGCCAAAGCATCTCTATGGCTGGTCCTTGCTCTGGTGCTGAAGGGCGCTCCCTGCCTATGCAGGGCAAGCAGTGGTACAAGCTTTAGGGACCTGGACCTAGGCTCCTGACAGGTAAGTAGGGGGTGAGGGGGATTGGAGGAGTGGGAAGGGAGCATGGGGTGGGGTCCACCTGGCCCCAGCCCTTCGCTCACTTCCCTAGCTCCCCAATTGCTCTCCCAGTTCTCCCCTCACTCCCCCAGCTCCCCCAGTTCCCTGATCCTCCCCGAGCTCCCCGATCACTTCCTTTGGCCACACCCCCCACACAGCCCACACTCACTAGCATTAGCAGCGGCAATCAGGGCCCTTGGGGCCTCATGGCAGAGCACACCCCACCATCATGTGACACAGGACTGTGGGGCTTGGCCCCAACCACCTGACACCTGCGCAACTGCTGCCACATCACATGGGTGTGGCCCAGCTTGACAGGGTGCCATGCGCTGTGTTGTAGCTCCAGGCTGCTTGGGATGAGTGGCACTGAGCCCCAGGTGATGGCCACAGCACTCCCAAGCTGCCAGACAGCACGCAGCCCCACGCGGCACCCTGCCGAACCAGGCTGCACCTGCCTGATGCAGCAGAGGCAGTGTGGGTGCCGGGTGGCCAGAGCTGAGCCCCACTGCCCTGTTCCATTGGGCGGGGGAGGTTATGCCACAAGACCCTGAATGTCCCGATCACTGCTGCTGCTGCTGCTGCTGGTAAACTGTGGGCAGTGCAGGAGGCTGAAGCCTGGTGAGGGAGCAATAGAGGGGTGGGAGACAAGCGGGGGAGCAATCAGTAGGTTGGACCTGAGCAGGGGAATCTGTGAATCATCTCCAGCCTCCTCATCGCACCCTGACTTGTCTCCACACCTCTTCTCTCTTCTCATCCCCCTGCTCATCTTCAGCCTTGGAGCAGGAGAACAAGTAGGAGGCTGGAGACAAGCAGGGAATAAGCAGGGGGTTGGAGACAAGCAGAAAAATGAGTAGGGGACTGGAGACAAGCAGAGGAACAAGCAGGGGGCTGGAGACAAGTTGGGGGGGGTGGGCTTTGGGCCCTGGGGGGAGAGGCTTTAGCCCCTGGGGGGTGGGGCTGGGACCCTGCATGCAGGACAGTCCATGTGCTGTGTGGGGGCTGCACTCTGTAGGGGGCAGACGACCCATCCCTCCTGAGCAGTCCACCCTCCACAGTCCCCCCACACCTACCCACACACTGACTAGCATCCCCCCACATCCCTCCACACCCACTGACATACCCACCCACAGTTGCTACTAGAACAACAGAAGGGCTTCTCTTTTTAAATCTTGCTTTTCTTTTTAATATAAATGAGCCAACATGGTGTCTTAAATTGAACATATGGCAAGTCTACAAATCAGGGCTCTCCAGAGCAAATGACCAACAAGGAGCCGATTCTCCAAATCAGTCCTAGACAGCACTTACATTCAAACAGTTTGGGGCCACACCCCAAGGCTGGGGCTGACAATCAGCTAGCCTCAGGACATCCCAGGGTCTAAAACTCACCCAGGTTGTCCACCCTAGCCTCAGGACATCCCACAGTCTCAGAATCACCCAGATTGTCCTGGGGCCAAGCAAACAACCAGTTGATTGTTCTCCCAAACCACAGGACAGTCATAGGTCATTCTGTATGTGGGTACCTGACTTCCAATATACCAATGCAGGGGGAGCCAAGGATTATGATTCCCAGGCCTCCTGTAGTGGCAAGTAGAAAGGGAGTGATTGGGTTCCAATCCCAGATTTCACAATCATGCTTCCTGCCATGCACATGCTATGTTTAACTGAATGCCTGCTATAGGCCTATTCTCAGGTCAGACACCAGGGAAAGCTGCAGTCTCATTGCTCTATCTGTATAAAAGTACTGCTCCTTTTGAGGGTTCCCTGTGGGATTAGGTGCCCCCAAAAGAGAGAAATGATAGGCAGGGCTACAGCCCTGCTCCATTCCTTTACCAGCAGGTGAAGCTGAGTTTATTCAGGTGGAAACAATTCACAATTCTGAGGAGTGGAAGAGTGAATGTGTTTCTATTGTATGACTGATAGTTCTTGAAGGCTGTGCAAAACAGCACCATTTTGTTTTCACTTCCAATTCACCATTTCAATGGGACAGTGTTTCGTTTCAAGTTTCATTTCATTTTGAACCACTGTCCTGTTTTGTTTAATCAAAACAGCATTGAAATAGTGAAACAGTATTGACGTTTTGCACAGAGGCTATAATGGGGAAGCATAAACCTGCCTATAACTTTGTCACTATCTGGCAGATTTGGATGAAAACAGCAAGGATGATAGCCTCTTCTGAGGGCATAATGCCTGCCACAGTTCAAGGAGATAGGTGCAGGGGTTTCTGGAAAACTGCACCTTCAAGTCTTGAAAGCAAAACTCATGTCACTTGTAAGTGTGAAGGCACAGAGGGGTGAAAACAGCAGGCATGGTGACCCCTGCTGAGGCCACAAAGCTTGCCATGCGTCAAGGAGATAGGTGCAGGGGTTTCTGGGAAACTGCACCTCAAGCTGCTGACAAGCAAAACTTATGACATGTGTGACACTGTATGTGTGTTAAGGCGCACCCTCACTGTCGCTGAAGCCTCTACATGACACAGTAGTGTATCCCAATGAGGGCTCCTCCTCCCCTACAGCCTCAGCCCAGTCCACCACTTGAAATGACAACAGGTAACAACTTAACAAGCAGCACAGTAGCACCAGCAGCATCTCAGGCAGCCAAACAGTCACAGTTAATATGAGAGCAGTCCTTCCCTACTCTTCCCCCTCCCTCTTCTTACCATCTGTTTCCCTGCAGGCAAGACCAGCTTCATCTTTGAAACTCGAAATGTTTTGAAAGTTTTGAAATGTTTTGACTGCCCTTGTTTCATTTCAAGGCTATATCGAAGCCCTTCATTTCATTTTGATTTAACTCTTTCAAGCTCGAAACTAGTCGAAACAGCTTTAAAATGAAAAAGTCAGTGAAATTTTGCATGGCTCCTTGAGAATGCTTCAGTTGCACCAAGGTAGAGCAACTTGCCCATAAACTTTCCCATTTCTCACCTTGGATAAAATCAGTTGTGAGTGCATTTCAGACCCATTACTTTAGATATAATGATCATCTTCTTCATTAATTATTTTTTCTTTTTGATACCAACCCAGCTCATTAGAAACTTTTTTTTAAAGATCAGAAACTATCAAGCAACTTGTAATACAGTGAATTAGCAACACATTGACTTAATGTATTAATGGGGCACTGACTGAACTGCAATGTATAGGATTAGTAGCAATTTGCAAAGTTAGCTCTTAATGTTTTTTTCATTTACAATTGCATAGCGCTGTGCCTGATTGTTAGATTACAATATTCAGGCTGATCAAAAACATTAAGAATTATTTTTTCTTCAGACGACATGCTGTACCTGTGCTTTTAGAGTGCTTTAGAATTAATTTACAAGCCCTTTTACTGTTATTAACTCCAATATTTTCTTCCTGATTAAAGATGAAAGGCCATGAATTTAATATTACCCTGCACCACATGTAGTCATTCACACCTGTATCAAGTGAATATAAAATCCTATCAAACGAAAATGCCTCCTATACATGCTTTCCCCTTAACCTTGCACCAATTTGGATGACTTTCAAATGAAATAGGGCAATGACTAGTGAACTGGGTCTCAAATTCACCCCATAATGAAAAGGGTAATGGAGAAGACAGTGGTAACGCCTAAGGACCATCTGACAGGAGAGTCTGGGTATATCAATATGTTGTTGTTGATGATGATGAGTTTACCATTAAAAGCACCAGTGTAGCAACCTTAACAGACAATCATGATGTGACTGGTACCCACTTCACTTTGACTGAAAGTGGTAGGGTACAGTTTTAGCAAATTGAAGCTAGAGAAATCAAAGCAAGAAATTAAGTCCCCATTTTTAATAGTAAAGGTAATTAATCAATGGAACAGCTTATTCAGGGATGCTGTGAACCTTCCATCCTTTTCAATTTTTCAATTAGGATTTTATGACTAAAATGTATATACCCATTGAACTAGAAGTTATGGATTTTGTTGTGCAGGGCATCAGATGAGATGATGGCAATGGCCCTATATGGCTTTATAATCTATAATTTTGGAAACTGTTTTTTTTTTTTTCCATTTCACACGTGATAGGAGCATCCTTGCCTCTACATCAAGCCCATGACTTTGTTCCTTTTAGCTCCCCAAGTGGGATTTTCTAAGCAGTCGCTATTGGCCTAACCCTGCTCTGAAGACTGAAGGAAATTAATCATCAACTACAAGAGATACAAGGTTAGTGCAACAAGAAGGACTTCCAAAAAATACCCCCTCTGCAGTAGAGAAAGTGGATTCTGTACAGCCATCAAACATGCACAAGAATATAATAAATAAATAAATAAATAAAACCCTGATCAGCAAAGAACAGTGTTTATTTATTTATTGGCAAAATAAAAATAAAAAGAAATGTTCTCATTGCCTTCAAGGGAGGTAAGAACAGACCTACAGGCCTTTAAGACATATACAACCATAATTAAATTTCCTTTTCATTTGAGAGACAAAACATGAGAGAACGTGCAAAAGCAACATAATGCTATTTCTTCCTGCCCTTTCACCTCTCTCTTCTGAGCTCTAATCCAATCATCTGTAATTCTTTTGTGGAAGACACCTGCTCATCCATTCTCTCTTTTGTGCATTGATGCACTATTGGTAAGAGAAAATGCCATCATCATCATCTCTCTAGGAGTAGAAACGCACCATCTGATATACATGTTACTTGCTGGTGGTGTGAGCACAAGCTAAGATCATGTGTTGTGCGTGGCAGGTATCATACCTTCTCATGTGTTTAGAAAGTGCCTGGCATATTATGACTGCTAAAACAATAATAGTGTCTATAATTAGCAACACTTGCTTGTGGCACTGTGTAAATAATCAGTACTAGCAACTATGCTAGTAATACATGAACAGAAAAAGGGACAGAACATCTATGTCTAAACTAGTTCAGTGGAAGAATCTCTGGTGTCTGGATGCCCCCACTAAGCTTTAAGAACCCCAACCAGATAAAAGATAAACAGCTACTCTTTGGAAACAATATCTATCTATCTATCTATCTATCTATCTATCTATCTATCTATCTATCTATCTATCTATCTATCTATCATTTCCTAGGAGTACACATATTAAGCATTTCCCACTGATCTGAAATGATATGCAAAATATCTTTGAATAAATGGCAAGAACTGCTTTAGATTAGTGAATCATTTTGACAATTGATATTTGACCCTCAAAAATCTAAAATGAGGATACCCAGTTCTCAGTATTTTAGTCTGAGCTGTGTGATATTTGGTGTTTTTCTTAAGCCCCAGTACCTGAAGTCAAGCAATCACAATAAGAATTTCGGTTTCCATTACTTAAAAGACTTTCCAGTCTTAGTGGTTGAGGAAAATACTCAAAACATAACACTAGTGCACTGTAACACTTAAAAATCAGAAGGAAAAATGGAAGATAAATGAAAATTATGATGATATATTTAATAGCAGTCTACCTTTGATGAACTCATGTTGTACTTTCTCCCATTTTCCATGTACATTCATGTTAATTATCCTTCCCATCAAGACTTATTGTAAAGCCCTGCACACAATTAAGGATGGACTAATAGGCCAATAGTTTCTTGAATCACTTTCCCCCATTCTTAAATACAGGCACTACTTTTGCTGTTCCCATTTATATGCAAGCATACCTAATTTGACACCTATTGTCTTTGCTCCCACTGTTATCCTCCTTTTGGAAAACTGAAGAAAAATATTTATCTAGATTTTAGGTCCTACTGAGATTATTCTTAATCTGTCCCCATTGTCGACAATGGATTTTAGGAACCCAGCCCTTCCTTATATCTTCTGGGCAGGCACAACCATCAGACTGACCACAACACCTGCCAGTTGATAATGGATGAATGTATTGATACAGAGTGATAACAGAAAATGAACAATTCAAACAAGTTGTAGCAGAACATGGTTTTTTTCTTTTTTTTGTATTTATTTTAAAATGCATTCCCTCCCCTTCCCCAACCATTTCTGACTTTTTCTCTCCCTCTCTATTCCCTATAGATAAGTATAAGTGAGCTCAGACTTAGGATAAGCTTTAAACATTTTTATTTTGGTAGCAAGTTTTTGGTTTAGGATATCCACCATTTTATATTGTATTATTATCATTTTCGTATTGATTTTTATTGTTTCACATGGATATTGTATGGTTTAGGCCTGTGTCTGTAAGTGAACCAAAGTCATGTCCAGTTTCCATTTTTTTTTATGTCAAGTCTCCATCTTCTGTCCTCTGCCTGGGCATCCCATGTTGCAACTGTATGAGTCACGTACCCCTCCCATGTAAATTGGTTCCCAGATGAATGAGTGTGATTGGGAATGACTGAAATACAATGGTAACAGGCCTCTACTGAATGGCCTGTAATGACTGGGCCATCATCTCGCATTGATTCACCCAGGAACCACGGACCTCACCCAAGAACAGAGACAAGACCAGCATTTGAAAGACAAAGGACCCTGCAAAACCAGCAACTCTCACCATTACAGACACCCAAAACTGCACATCCCTGCATGAAGCACATGCTCAGTACGCCAGGGGCTGACCCTTGCCTGGGCATGCCTCCTGTCACTAGGGTCACACAAGGTCTGCCCCTATAAAAAGGGGCAGTGAAGACAGACCCAGGGGGAATGCCATTTCCATCTGGACCAGCACCATGCCACACCACCTATCCACCCAGCGGCCCTACCGGCGACCCCACTCTGGACAACACCTACTGGACAAGGACCCCTTTTCCAGCCTGGATAGGTAGATATTACCTGCACAACACCTCCTCCTACAATTTGGACTCTCTCTCTCCTCCTGGGCTTCAGTGGACTTCAGCCCCTGCACCAAGCCTCTTTAACCCCTGCTGCCATTGTGTGTGTATGTGTGTGTGTGTGTGTGTGTGTGGGTGGGTGCAAGGGAACCAATTTGACATTGTGTCACCATCTCCCCTGTTCAATAAAACCACTGTCATTTGCAATCCTGAGTTGGGACATGTTTTACTGAATCCCAGTCCCTTCCCTATCTTAAATTCCAGCCTCATTCTCTCTCTCTCAGCTCCAGTCCCCTCCCCCTTCTGCAGCTTCTCAGCTCCTCTTAGTTGTCCTGCCACTGTCTCCAGCTTCCAGCACCTACTACTGCTTCCTGCAACTTCTCCAGCTGCCCCAGAGCCATCCTCTGGCTCCCCACACCCAGAGCCCCTCTTTAACACCCACACTTTCCCTTGGTGCCATTTTCCCTGTCCCCATCTACCTTTTCAGCTCCCCCGTAGCTCTGGCTCCAGTCCCAGACTGTGTCAGCATGCTTCCCTGTTCTGCAGGCTTTGGGAACTGTCTTTTAATCAATTAAGATCAATTAACCTAAAGTTACCCCCAGCCTCAGTTCTTCAGCTCAGGCCCCTGTAGTGTACTGGTTCTAATCCTGGTCCCGGTAAATTTTCCTCCCTACACTTCTACTTTCTTACCTTAACCTTTCCCCAGGTATCCCAAGTACACCAAGCACATTCATACATACACTCCACAACACCCAACTTAGGAACTCACCTGTGTGTATGTGTAGGTGGGTGGTATGTGTGTGAATTACTGAATACACATATATATACATATAGAGATATCATTGTGTGTGTGTGTGTGTGTGTGTGTGTGTGTGTGGGTGTGTGGTATATGAATTAGTAATCCACATATGTGTATTGGATGTACAGGTGTTTGTAACTGGTAACTAATTCTGTCTAAATTTGGTGTGTGTAGTGTGTATGGGCTTAAACTGGTGATAGGTGTACATGAACCTAGACTGGTTATTTTGAACGTGTGTGTATCTGAGTTGCTAGTGTGTGTGTGTGTGTGTGTGTGTGTATATATATATATGGCACTGTGTGCATGATATACGAATCTGTGTCTAACTTTAGTGATCTGTGTCTAACTTTTGGGGTGTATAGTGTATGTGCTTGAATTAGTGATAAGTATGCATGTGCCTAGGCTGGTTTGGATGTGTATGTGCCTGAGCTGGTAGTGTGTGCGTGTATGCACATAATTGATTTGTGTGTGTTTTGTATATGTGCAATTGTGTTACACCCTCCTGTTTAACAGCGCGATATTGAGATCCTGAGAGTTGGCCTGACCCCTTGCCAGGGCAACAAAGTGATTCTGTATCTACCAATCCTAGGGCTGTCACCAGAGTCAAAATACATCTGGTCAGGATACAGGCTCCACTCTGAGGCTTTTTTTCTTAAGTGTCAGCAGTCTGGAGGTGGGATGACGAGGCCCACAGCCCCTCTTCAGTGGGGTGCATGAGATGGGCTGCTGGTATGCCCTCAGTCCACGTTGGCCTCGGGGACCCTTCCCGGCGGATGGGGACCCCTCTCAGGGAGCAAAATGGGGAGGGACAGTGAGGGACAGGACAAAGAGAGGGACCCTTTGTTACTCTCAAGTCTCTACTTTTGTATTCTCCTTCCCCCTTGATCTCTGGTTGGTTGTCTCTCCATGGTTACACATCCATGTTGCCTTCTGGGTCTTCTCCTAATTTGGTCTGTTCCCCCAAAACCAGGATGTAGCCCCCCTTGCTTTCTGAGGCCTTGTTGCTGGTATCACTTATCTTGTGTTATGGGATAGTATGGTACATCTTTGGATACCAGGCTGTGCAGCCTTGTTGTGTTAGACAACCTGTCTGCCTTGAAGGCTGTGATCTTATGCTATGGCATGCCTCCCTTTATCCTCAGGCTGTGTCCATTTGTTGGCCTTGTTGTGCTAGACAGCTCATCTGTTTTCAGGGCCATGAGAAGCTGTGTGTGCCTCTCCCATGCTTGTTAGAAATCCATTTAACCCCTGATGCCCATCTTGACCCCTTATAATGCATATATCTATACCTATAAGCCAATTCCCAAAAAACAGGCCTTTAAATACTGTCTCTAAGTCAACACACACATTCACTGCAATTCTCACTTTAGTTCAATGCTTCTTGAAATCTAAGAGACAGATTTTTTCCAGCTCCTTGTGGGTTTCCACTTATTACTATTTTCATCCTTGAGGCAGTTTTTCATTGAGGTCCAAAACCCATTCATTTAAGCTTTCTCTCTTTGCTTGGTATATTGATTTCCCCTCTCTGATAATTTTAGCATCTTTGAGTTGAAGAAATTTTAGGCTCCTTCCACATTCAGTCCATGTGTTCCTCAATTCAGCTGACTTCATTACTTAGTTTCCTTAGTTTATCAAATTTGCCCTCAGTCACAAACCTACTTTTGCTTATCTTCCTTCTTAATTTATATTGAATCAGCTCACGATCACCAAATTCAAGCTTATTTTTTATCATCAGATCTTCCATAATGTTTTCTTTACTCACTAAAAGAAGTCCAAAATCACATCACAGCTTGTTGGGTCAGTGTTGAAGAAATGTGTCAGCTATCACATTCAGGAATATCTGGGTCTTTCTATTATTACTAGTATGCCTTATTCGATCTCTAACTAGAAAATTAAAGTCTCCCATCATGACAATTCCCAGCAGTATTTATTTCCCTTAGCCCATATCCAACTCCAACCCTGGGGGGAGTCAACTGCAATCATTGTGCCAACAGAACCTCTTTGGTACATGAATGGAATGTCAAGTGATTTTGCTTAGCTTGCTCTTTTCTGTCTTTGGTGCAAACACTCAATGTCGTACAACCACAGTACAAGTTTCTTTCCATGGTAGATTAGTAATATATAATAAAACCAGTGTGACCATGTGGCTGGCTTTGTTCCATTTACCTTATGAACATGGACTAAGCACTAATAAAACATATAAAGGTGAACCGCTTTGGTATTTTCTAAGAGGCATGTTCCATACTCCCATGTAAATGCACATTCACAAAGACCTCAGGAAGCATCTTGGCTATGGACAGACATTCAAAAAGCCAGAGCCTGATTTGTTTCAATCTTTGCAGGTTAGTTTAACCTGCCTAGGTTGAACTGATTTGCAAGTGTGCAGATATTCCCCTTGGACTGAGGAAATGCAGGCACATGCCTGCAGTTGCTCAGGCCAGAAGCCAGGGAGTTATTCTGACACTTGCCCTGAGCACAGAGTAAGCAGCAGCAGTGGTCTGGGTGGGCAAACTCTACTGCATTCCCCTGGGGAAAAAGAGGTAAATAACCCCACTCCCTGCCCCCACCTAAGGGGTCCTGCCAGCTGGCCTCTGCCCCTGCCCCCACCCAGCCACTGGAGAAGTGAAGGGGGAGCAACCATGATGGAGGCAGCAGCCCCTGTCTTGGCTGTCTGGAGGATAAGCCCCTTCCTGGTGGGTGAATGCCTTCCCTGAAGCATGAATGCTCACCCTGCAGCATGCCCCCCCCCCCAGCAGGAAGAGGCTCGTGCACCCTAGACACTGTGACAGGGGTGCTGCCCCCATCAAGAGCCCCGCCCCACACAACTCCAGCAGCTGGACAAGGGCGTGGCCAGAAGCTGGCTGGCAGGGCCCTTTAGGCAAGGGGGCAGGGAAAGGGGTTATTTCCCCCTCCCTCCAGCATCCAGAAGAGGGGGCAGGAGTGGGCTTATTCTGCCACTTAACCCAAGCAGGGTGGGCAGATCCCAGCTGCAATCCCCCAGGAGCAGTGGAGGTAGCAGGGGGAAGAACCCCCCTCCCTGCTCCCTCTGCCTCAAGGGCCATGCCAGCTGGCATTTTGCAGTGCCTTTGGCCCCAACACTGCAGCAGGTGGGGAGTACCCAGCAGACCCTGGCTCAGGTCCCTGCTGGTGGGACAGGGAGGGGGGAATTAAATCCCTTCTGGCCAGTCCAGCACAGGTTACTGCTGGGGTTGGCCATACCCTCATCACTGGAGCAGCCAGCGCTGAAATGCAGGTCCATGCTGGTGGTACAGGGGAGGGAGGTGGGGAATAAATTTCTTTCCTGTTCCCTTCCAGGGCCAGTGTCTGGCCAGGCCCCTATCTGTCCTTGCTAAGGCTGTGTCAGGTAGCCACCAGGTATGGACATGTACTTTTATGTCCCAATGACATACACCGGCCCCCTCAGGCTGACTGGAACCTGGTTTGATTGGTTTAGGTGGGGTCCAGTGCTCTCTCTTCCTGCCTGCCACGACTTTGATGTTTAAGAGGTAGTAATGACAGGGAGGTGGTGACTGCCTAGACTAACCATTGAGTTCCACCCTGGCTCCTGAGGCTTTGGAAGAAGGGATGATACCAGAAATAAACAGCCCGAAGCAGCTCTTTCCTTTCTCCTTTTTTTTCCTTTTATTTATTGATGCCCCTTGTGAAACTCTGAAGGGGTTTTCAGTCCCGAGGGGAACTGGGTTCCAGACATCCTCTGGGGGCTCCTCTAAGGCTTCTCCACAGCTCTGGGCTTCCCCATGTTTTTTTTCTAATTGTGGCTGCACCTGGCTTAATTGCTGGTGTAAGACCGTTTAACAAGTGTGGGAACTTCCGTCTTCAGCTAAACAGCTGGAGAGAAGGCTGTCTCTGCCTTTCTCACTCTGGCAGCAAACAATCCACCACTTCTGGATAAATGCCGGATCGAAGGAAAAGAAAAGAAAAAAAACACAGAGCCAGCTGCTTAGGGCATCCACCTCCTCCACCTTCCCCGGGCCACCTTTTATCTTTCTTCTTCCCCTCTTCCTTGCTCTCACAGTGGGGCCGTCGCTGCTTAAGTGCCCTCTCAGGTGCTTACCCTGGCAGTGGGGCATTCTCCTGGCATCTCGAGCTCTTCAGCTCTGTTCTCCTCACCGTCTGCCGCCAGTTTCCTCTCCCCCTTTGCTCTGTCTCTGGCCCCTGGATATTGCCCCAGCTGTGGGCTTCCACCAATCCACTTCACCTGCCGAGGTGGTAAAGGCAGGCAGGGGCAGATAGGGAGCTCTCACCGCAGCATAGATGTTTCCATCTGATAAGATCCAGGCTCCTGGCTGGGGGTGTGCCCCAGGTGAGTACCGCTTGGGTCCCCACAGGCTGGAGAGCAGAGGGGCAGGGCCAGCCCTGCTCTATTGGAGTCCAGAGCCCAGGACAGAGTGCATGCCAGGATGCTGGGGGACTCAGGTTTCACTTAAACCAGGAAGGGGTCTGGGACAGGCATTGGTTAACTGGTTTGAGCTCAATCAGTTAAGTCTGATACTACAGTCGACCAGGTTTATCTCAAAATGGTTTTGGCCATTTTGAAACTGGTTTATGTGCACTGAACTTATGTTCTATTACAGATTTAAACCAGTTTTTGATCACTTAAACTGGTTTATGTGCAATGTCTGTCCCTAGCCCTCGTGTGGCCTTAAAATAATGGTTTCTGATGCAAGTCAATACTGAAGCCCTGAGTACCAATGTGTACACTCAGAGTCCTCAAATACTGGCTTTTATAGAAATAATGAATGGGTTTGTTAGTTAATTTGGGGGTTTGTTATACCTTTTTCTAAAATGTTGGTCCTTAATACCTCTTTGATATAGGTGAGCATGATTATATGGTCCATTTAAATGTTTTCCTTACATGAGAACTGGTTGTTCAGATTCTAAAACTGCTTTTTGAATTATGAATACATTTGGATGAGAACTGTGTTTTTATGCACACCGGTTTCTTCTCTACACTACATTAGCTTTGGTTGGATACGACATATTCTGAGATTAGCTTTCTTTTTCTTTATGTTCCTCTTTTCTGTAGTCTTTATTTATTTGTCTTTTATCTTTTGTTTATCTTTCTCTGCCCCTTGCTTTCTGTCCTTGTTATGTTGTATTTTCTTTATCTTTTGATATTTGTATCTCTCTTTTTTTACTGTGTGTTATCTATCTTCTGTTTTGCAACATCTTTCTCCTCTCAATTCCTTTTTGTTTTCTGGCAAGACTTTGTAACATTTTCTCTTTTTTGCCATGCTGTCTTTGTCTATGACAGATGAATAAGTGGGGCCATAAAGTATTAGGGACAGCCCTTATCTGTACTACAGAGTTATGTCAGCAGAATTATATTAGCTATGGGGTATGAAAATATAGCTTTACCAGTAAGACCTCTGGTGAGATGCAGCTTTGTTGGTAGGAAGTGGCTTCTGCTGGTTAAGCTTTTCCCCTATAGGGGGGGTGAAGGTACTCTAGGGAGCAAAAAAATCTTCCCACTGGCAGAGTTACAGTCACACCAGCTGGTCCTGATGCCCTAGGCCTGCCAACATATTTAGGGCAGAAGCAGCCCTATAGTTATAGACAAAGTCATAATCTATGATCTGGTTATAAGATACCATTCACAAGCTCTTGTTCACTATTTATTTCTTGATTTAGATAGGTTTAAGTCCTGTTTCAGTGAACAGAACTTTAAGCACATGCTCACATAATCTGCTAAATTTAGGGCCTCTGCAGGCTATCTGGTCTAAGACAATACCCCTGGTTATCTTAACAGCAGGTGACTTAACAATAGAGGTAGTGAAAAATGTTCAGACTAAATGTTTCAGAATAAAAAGGTGTTTTGAGACCAAATGGAAATTTTGGCAAAAATATCTTTGTTTTTTAATAGAAAAGTCTATATTTTTAGGATTTGATTTATTAAAAATAAAATTGTAGTTTTTTAAATTATTTTTTTCCTGAAGGGAAGATCATTTGAATCTGACCCTCTCTACTTACCTTGTAACAGCTATAAGGGAGAACCTGTGGCGAACATAAATGGGTATAACAAGCAAAGGTCTGTGGGTGAGCAGATTATTATAAAGTAAAAGAGAAGTAAGATTACAAAGACAAGTATACAAATATTAAGAAATACCAGAATGTTGATTGCTTTCAATAGACATTTGCAACTTTTTTCATTTGTAGACGCTTAAAAAATTTGAATGGAGGTGCAGACCCCTATGAACTGTAAGCGTGGGTAGTCGCATACTTTTGATTGATCATACACATCATTTGCAGACCCCTTAGACTTGGTCTGCAGAACCGCAGGGGTCCATTGACCACAGGCTGAAAACCACTGGTCTATGCAAACTTCATTTGCCCTGCTTGTGGAAATGCCTTGCAATGATACAATCTATAATCAGCAGGTGTTTCATTGGTACAGATATGCAGGCTAATATATAGTCCCTACTCTTGTGGAAAAGCAGGGAGGGCCATTGGCGAGTGAGGGTGATGTGTGAGCAGGCACTGGAAGTGCACTGAAGGGACATTCTCCACTCAGCTGGAAGAGCATCGATACTCTTGTTTAGCAGCTAGGAAGCAGGAGGTGGACCAGTGCCTGTTTCACATGCTGAGGGTTCAAGCTATCCATCAGCCTCTGGATCAGCTCCAAATGACTGCCATTCTCTATCAGTCTGGTTGACTGATTGACTGCCTTTCTCCACTTGTCTTGTGTTATGGGATAGTATGGTACATACTTCTTTGGATCCCAAGCTGTGCATCCCTATCAGTCAACCAGATGGAGAAGGGCAGTCAATCAGTTATGAACTTCAGCAGAGAAGAGGGGTCTTCTTTGGGGGCCTACAAAATGGTAACAAAACTCAAGGAGCTGGAGGGCCTACAATCAAATGAGCTTTAGTTAAAGTGACCCACCCCCATTTTGAAGCATGAGATGCTGAATACATGAGATGCTGCAGGCCTTTTAATTACAGTGGCTCCCAAGAGCTTCTCTAATTAAAATGCCCCCTCTCCCCCTCACCATGGAGCACATGTAAAGTTGCCCTATCGTTTGTTCAACAGAACAGGATCATTAATGGAAGGAAAAAAAACCCTCTTAAAACTCAAAGTGCTTAAACAGGATGCTGAATTCATTTAAGGTCTTTCCATACACTTACATATCATATATTTTTGCCTGCTCCAAATCTAAAATACCACAGCAGAAACCTTGAAATCCAAAATGAGATTTGAAATGAGTCTTTAGCAAAATTTGTTTAAACATTTGGTCCACCATGTCTGTTCAAACATTCTGATCAAAGCTAAAAGGCTTTATTTTCATTCAAGCTTTGAATGTTTTTTTCAATTTGTTTGTACTATTTGGTCTGTTTGAATGTGTTCTCTCTGATTATTTCTTTTTTTGTCATCATATTTTTAGTACACGTTTTCTAATGTTTTATCCCAAAGCATGTTTGAAAATCTGAAAAGCAATGTGAGAACTATTTGTTTGAAAAAGGGACATGCATCCAATTCAGAACATTGGCCAAACTATTGAGCTGAGTCCATGAAGCGCTGATTTCTCATTAGCACTTGAAGTAAAGTTTACTTCCATTTATCTATACATTTATTTATTTTGGCAGTTGCGTGCAACTATGGCTCAGTAAGATTGTCCAAAAACACAAACATTTGCATCACTCTGTCCTTTGATTCATTTCCCAATGTTTTGTCTTTCTTTATTTGCTTATTTTTAACAAAGGCAGAAGACAAAAGCTCGGTTTCATTTCAGTCCCCTAAATGAACTGGCTCTTTTTTTTAGATGGTCTCAGAAGTAGTTTGGGAGCTTTCCATTGTTTTCAGATGGCTAGGTGGGGATTTCCTGTTGTTCTCAGAGGGGGTTAGAGAATGTTATTTTTTTAAAAGCTGAGGTTTTGTTCTGAATTCAGTAATTCGCTCTATTTATACAGAATAGCCAAACCATCAGTGACATGTCAGCTTTCCTCAAACTGATGCCTTACATTAATTTTAGCACCACTACTATTCCTGCTTTTATTTCCTTTAACTAATCAGTCTTTCTTAATTATTACTAGTGCAGGATGGCCACAATACTGAAAATTACCTAGGCACTGAATTCAAATGAAGGAAGAGGAGAAAGGCATAGGTAAAAGGAGGTGCTAGAGTATAAAGTGGGTTTGAAGACTTACTTTCCACCTCTTCAACCGCATGTCTGATTCAATCCCAGCATGAAAATAAGTCTCTTTTGACAGCACAGGAATTCCTTTCACATAAGCCAGTGAAAAGGCAGCATATATTCTATAATATTTTACCTACTGCTGACAAAATTCATACTGGTGGTTTAGGCACAAAAGTCTCCACACTTCATGACCAACTGCCCAAACCATCCCACTCATGTCACTTTACTAAACAGATTCCAGGCCTATCTCTATTTGCCTTCAAATCATGCAACAATGATGGTATGATCTGCAGTCTCTTGTCAATGCCCAAAGACTGGCCTTGCAAAGATATTTCAATTCACAGCCGACATACATTAGCAAGAATGTTTTCTTGTGCAGTGAGCATAATTAAAGGCATGAGGGAAAAATCAACTCTTTTATGAAGAGAGATTCAGATTGTTAGATCTGTTTACATTAGAAGAAAGATGAATAACCAGGAACAGGATAAACGTGTAAAATAACTATCAGTTAAAAGCTTGCATGGCAAGAACTTCTGTTCCCTTTTCTCAAAATCAAAACCATGGGTAGATCTGATGAAATTAAAAGTTGAGAAATCCAAACCCGTAAAAAGAAATAAATCTTCATACAATGTGTAACAGGACAGTGGAATGCCATGGGATTTTACTGAAGTCAAGAGCTTAGCAAGAGTGTCCTTTTTAGATGAATAACAAGAATGTCCAGAATTATCTATATTCATGATAATAAACATTTTAGAAAGTATATTAAATCTCAGCGTTCAGGTCTGGAAACCTAATAGGAGTTTGTTGCAGATTATTCCACATGTGACTACTGTGGGATTCTCACACCGTCCTATGAGACATCTGGCACTGGGTACTCTCAGGCATGAAGTAGTAAAAAAGGTGGATGCAAAGTGTGATCCACTGTAGAAATGTCTACATTTTTCACAGTATCTACCTGCTCCACTAAGCCTAGCTCAAACAAGTGTTCTGGGAGTTTTAAGCACTAAAGCTCTCAAACATTTTAGAGAAAGATTGACCCTAGAAACAAGTAAAAACTAAACCAATTCCCAATTTACTATATACAGCCTTTTGCTTTGTATTAACTCCATCCAAGTAATCCAGTTTTTCATTCTGCTACAGCTGCCATGTACTGTGAAGTGCTACTTATTGGCTTTAATGAAAGAAACTAAGATTCATTCTAGGAGTTGAAGGATCTAAAGGTCAAGATGGCACTGCAAATGAAAAGGAAGAGCTGTTTCTCACCTGAAGGAACACACGGAAGTGTCTTTTAGGCTTAGAGTACCATAGATGTTGAAAATGATCAAAATGTGATCTTAATTTGAAGCAGCTCAGCACTTGCTGCTAGACAGACCCACTGGAATTCAAACTGTAGTGATCACTGGGAGAAAAAGGAGTCCAGAGTAGAGCATGGATAAAGCATCGATGAATGAAGAACAGTAAAAACTCTGTCCACTTGTGGAACTGTTTAATGAACTGTCTTGATGCTCAGGATCTTGGTCTCTTTTCTGGGAATAGTATTATTCTCAAGAATGCTTCTTTTTTAGCTTGTTCTGCATTTTTTTGTTCTGTGCAGTCTGGTACAGAGACCATAGTATAACAAAGGTTGACCAACTTGTGAGGCATTGCACATATAAGGTTAGATTGACAGGTACATTAAGCCAGACTGAAGGGCCTTAGCTAGCTTTGCTGCACTTTTCCACCATAGTCTTCAATGTATTTTTCCTGATAACCCCCCTGTTAGATAGGGCAGCGCTATTCCTCTCCTTTTATAGATGGGAAAACTCAATCCAACAGGAAGTTAGTAGTCACACAGGAAGTCTTCAGGAAATTAATTCCAGGTCTCTGGAATCCCAGGCTATTGACTGACCCGCTGGATAATGTTTGATCTCATAGGACACCAAAAAGCTCTCCATTGCCTATGGCCATCAAAGAACATTGTCTCAGCTCATGGTTAGTTTACCACACCCTCTCTGTTAGTGGGAGGCAGGTGATTTAAGGCTGGTTATGCAACACAAGAATTATCACCTGGCTCATGAAAAAATTATTGTCTTCTTTGTACTACTGATGAGTGATGATGATCTGAGGATTTAGCAAAGGGTATGCGACTTGGGTGAAAGAAAATCTTTATGATTCTTTTCTATAATCTATTGCATTTGAGCATAGTATAAAGGATAGGTAAAGAATACAAAGAGTTTCAGTAACTGCAGCCCTAAAAGAGGGCTTGTTATCCTTGGATTCCCATTTGAAGAGGAACCATATACAAGTACAATCAGACTATAAAAAAATATTCTTCCTTTAAATATAACCACTTCATGCAGCAAAACAATTCCTCCTCAATCAGAGAAAAATCTGTATAGGGACAGCATCATTTGCTAAGAAGCAAAGGTCTTTCACAAAGTAATATAGAGAGAAGAAAATAAGCAAATTTACTAGTGCCCACCAAAAGGCACCAGCACTGAGTCAATGTGTAGTTATGACAACACAAGCCGATGTTCAGAAGTTTTCTATGGGAAGAAAAGTATTTCAGACAGAATTGGGAATGGTCACTGCATCATAGTAATGTTTGTTATAGGGCAGAGTAGCAGACAAACCTACTCACTATGGCTCCAGAGGTTGACCCCTGCTCTGAACTTATGCTTTGACCACTGTCAATTAGCTAGACTATACATGGATACCTCGTTATGTAGAATTATGAATTAAAGGTGGCTAAATGTAGTGCTGGTCATGCCACTGTGCCATTCCCTTGTGTACCACTAGCTACAGAAACTGGTGCCTCTTAATCACACTAGCCCTGTGGGCTGCTTGGCTGAGGACTGCTGACTTACCCTGATGTTTATTTCAATATTACATTAATTAGTTTTAAACAGTGGCAAGAATGTATATGAGAATGTAAGAAAAAGCAGTTATTCCAGGATACAGTACAGAATGCACTGATGCAGGTTTGTACTGTTGCATGAAGAACGTATCACCAACTATATTGTACTTGTAGTCTAGCCCCACTCAAGCACACAGTGCAAAATTATTCCTCCCACCAAAGATAAAAAAGGACCTAAGAGCAGACAATTATAGTGCATTAGTAGTGACACACATTCTTGCAGTCACTACTAAGAACTGGTAAATTCATGTCTATTATTCTCTGTTGCTGACTGTTTCTAGAAATGGAGCTAATATTGGCAGTTGCATTACTAATGGGTATTTTAGTTGGCACACTATTGTGAAGTGCTCCAGCCATTAAATTCAGCATACCTGGTGGTGGTAGCAATTAAAGCCCCAAGCCAACTTGAATTTCCATAAATTTGATAAACTTGCATACATTTACTTTAACCGGTTGCATATTTGTCTCATTCATTCCAAATCCATTTCAACTCAGCTCACATCTTTAAACAAACATACACAACTTTCAAAAACAGCTGCCTTTTTACTTACCCAAATGGTACACCAGCCCCTCCTCTTTTTCTGTTTGCATATATACATCCATTCTAAACTGAATCATAGAACTACAAGGATGGATGTAACTTCAAGGATCATCTAGTCCAACCTTCTTCACAAACGCAGGATGCACTATTTCTAAACCATCCTAAATCACTGGAAACCTCCAATGAGGGTAATTCCAAAATTTCCTAAAGCAGCTTTCTCCATTGTCATGTTACACTTAAGACGTAGAAAGTTCTGCCTGAGATTTTAATTTAAAATCTGCTCTGCTGCAGTTTACATCCATTTCCATGTGTCCTTTCTTCTGTAGCAAAAGAAAACAGTGTTTCTCCCTCCTCATTTTGGAAGTTTTTCAAATATTTGAAAGCTTATCTCCCTATGCTTTTTACCCAAGTAATCTTACCTCATTCTCTCAGCCCTTCCTCAAACAGCTTGCTTTCCAACCTTTTTAGCATCTTAATCACTCATCTCTAGACTCTCTTCAGTTTCTCTACATCCTTCTTAAAATGTGATGCCAAAGACTGGACACAGTACTTCACCTGAGGCCTAACCACCGTTGAGCAGAGTGGTACTTTCATCTCCTGGCTAGGGACAGACATTATACATAGACTGGTTTAAGTGATTAGAAACTGGTTTAAACCTGTAACAGAACAGATGTTCAGTGCACATAAACCAGTTTCAGGATGGCTGAAACCAGTTTGAGATAAACCTGGCTGAATGTAGTATCAGAGTTTACTGATTTGGCTCAAACCGCTTTATGCAATGTCTGTCCCAAACCCTTTGCTGCGTTAAGATAAACCCGGCATGCTCTCTGGGCTGCGCAGGTCTCTCTGCTCCACAGCAGGGCTGGCCTCTCCACTCTGCTCCCTGGCTGGAGCTCTGATAGAAACTGCCAGCTCCTCCCCACCTCCCCTCACTACTCCCTGCTAAGCAGGAATACCCCCCTCCTCTCTGCCTTGCTGAGAAAGTGTCTGTGTATTAGGTAGCAAGGCCTGTGTGAAATGGCTAGTATTCACTTTGGATTCAGATTCACTCAGATGATTCGGAGGACAGTGATTCAACTCGGTGATTCAAATCACTGTCCTGAATTGATTTGGCTGAATCTGATTCAGAGATTCGGCCACCACCGAATTGGCCAAGTCTCTGAATTGAATAGGCCCCATTCCCTGCCCGCCCCATCAATAGCTGCCCCACATAGCCCCAGCTTCCTGGTACTTAAAAAAAGCAACAAAAAAAAAGCCTGCACTCACTGGATCCTGCCAGGCCGGGGGGGGGGGCAATCCCTGCTGCCCCCTCACTGCCCTGTACTGCATGGGGGGGCTATGCCATGAGTCTGCAGAGTCCCCAACGGCCACTGCAGCAGCCAGTGAATGAGGGCTTTTTTTTTTTTTTTTTTTTTTAAACAGCACTGGGATGCTGGGGCCGGGTTGGGCAGCCATTGACATGGCTGGGAGAGCAGGCAGGGGTTAGGGGGCACTCAGGAGGGCTGTGGGAGCAGGCAAGGGATGGGGCCTGGTGGGTGTCCCCTCCCTCCATTAGTCCCTCCCCCTTACCCCTACTTTCCGGCATGGAGTGTGGGTCCAGCTCCCTGTGGCAGAGAGCAGCAACTGCCCGAGTCTCCAAATCTCCTCCAAATCTTTTCTGAATCAATTTGGAGGCTTCAGATCAATTCAGACTTTTTACTGGTCTCCCAATTCAATTAGGATTTGGAGATTCAGCTGCTGAATCAGGTCAAATCAAATCAGCAATAAAAGCTTTGCATGCCCCCATTAGGTAGCAGACCACATGCTGGCTATGGTCTGTGTTGGATCAATGAGTAGAATCAACAAGTAGCTGGTAATGACCCTCTGTTGTTTTCTTAATTGAGTGATAAACACAGTTATCAATTCCCTGCTAGGCTAATCAGAGCTCCTGCCAGAGCCTCACCACAGCTCCATGCTGTGGAAGGGAGGGCTGCTCTAGAGCTCTCCAGCTTTATCCTGAGCCACTGCAGGCATGTGCCTGCATTTCTGGGTGTAACAACCAAATTAAGTAGTGCCCATGTCACAAACAAGTAAAACCATTCAAAACAGTTTTTTCTGCACTAGGTTAACTAAGGGTTAATAATAATGATAGTAACCTCTTTTTTTGGCTGCGCATGTCAAAAAGAAATGTATTGCTGCGCCACTAACAGAGATAAAACTTAGCCTTCTGTGCTGTACACAAATCATTATAACTGGTCAGAAAAAACAGGGAGTAACCCTATGATAACACCCTAGCGAAGACCGCTAGATAATTGGTGATTCTAATTAAATTTATGACGTGGCGAAAAGCAATTGGCTATTACACAAATAAAACCCGTCTTCACTTCCGTGAAGAACGGGAGACCTCTGCACACACACCTGAAAAACCTCTGAACGTATGCGTGAAAATAACTGACAAATTGATCACTTGTCAATCTCCCCCGTCTCGACCTTATCAGACATAAATCAACGACCTGCCGGCCCGACTTTTTTCTCTGTTTATCTGCCCGACCAACGAACTCTTATGCAGACCGACCTATGACCTACGAACTTTAAGCTGTAACTAACCAAGTATTTCTGACCTCTGCTATTCACCACCTTGACGGCGTGAGTAAATAATCTTGCTTTGCAACCGATAAGCGTCCACCTAATTAATTCCACTCCAAGCATCACAAGTACCTGCCTGACGGCCTTCTAAGGCCCCGGACCCTTATTCTGCCCGGGTGGGAGTCAGGGAGAGCTGCTGGCCAGCTGCCCTGGGTCCCGACACTGGGATGTCTGGTTACAAAATTGATTTAGCCAAGCCAGGTTAGAGTAACCTGCAAGATTGAATAAATTCAGGCTCGGGCTTTTTGAATGTCTGTCCCTAGCCCCCGAGTCTTGCATGCAATGTTACTGCAAGCCAAAATTACATTTGCTTTTTTGCAATAATATCACTTAGCTGACTCAAATTGTGCTTGTGATCTACCATAACTCCCAGTTCCTTCATCTAAGTCTAGCCACTTCTCCTCTATTCTGTATTAATGCAGCTCTTTGTTTCTCCCCTTGTGCATGTCATATGCTGTCTTTACTGAATTTCATTTTGCAATCTTAAAGCCCAATCCCCTAACTTTATCAAGATCCCTTTGGATTTCACTCTAACTTTCAAAGTGTTTACAACTTTTCTGAGGTTTTTGTCATCTGCAAATATGATTCATATTCTCTTTATTTCTGCATCCATCTCATTAATATCAATGTTAAACAGCCCTGGACCCAGAGTGGACCCCTGTGAAACTCCACTTCAAACCTCCTGCCACTGTTCATCTACAATCTTCACTTGTGGTTATTCAACCAATTACATATACACCTAATGGTAATTCTGACCAGCCCATACTTTTCAAGCTTATTTATAGGGATGTCATATGGGACTGTGTCAAAAGCCTCACTAAATTGCAGGATATTATGTATACTGCATTCCCCTTATATACCAAACCAGTCATCCTATCAAGAAAAGGAGTTAAAGTTGCTTTGACAAGATTTTTTCTTAATATATTCATGCTGGCTGCTAGTCATCATGCCCTTATCCTCTAGACTGTTTTGTTGTTTCTTTTAATAATTTGAAAGGTATTTCAATAAGGCTGAGAGGTCTATAATTCTCCAGATCCTCCTTTTTCCCTTTTTAAAGATGGATACTTGGTTAGCCCTTCTCCAGTCTTTTAGAAGCTCACTTGCAATCCAAGAGTTTGCATGTACTATTGCCAATGGCTCCAAGATTTCATCAACTCATACCTTCAGCACTCTAGGGTGAATTCATTTGTGTCTTGCTGACTTAAATCAATTTCAATGTGTCAGAAGTCACAACTTTCTCTTTGTTTATCATAATCTGCATCCTTCCCCCTCTTTATTAAATTTCACAGGATCCTAGAATAGTAAGGTTAGAAGGGACTTCAAAAAGTTGTGTAGTTCACACCACGAGTCAAGGCAGGATCATCCTTGACTAAACCATCTCGGTCAAGTACTCATCTAACCTGCTCTTAAAAACATCCAAGAATGGAGATTCCACAACTCCTCTGGCATGAAGGATGCATACCTCCTGCAGCTGGGGGGGTGAGGGGCACAGCGACAGTGGGAGCATGGTGGCAGTGGTGGGAGCATGGTGGTGGAAAGCATGGAGCTCCCACAGACGTTTCTAGCACTGTTGTGGTGGGTAGAGTGTTAGTGCCGACCAGGGGTCAGAGACCAGGCAGTGTCGGCATTGGCCAGCGGGGATTGCAGACCTCCTGCAGATGCTGCCGATGGTGTTGGTGGTGGGGTGGCGAGTGGCAACTGCCTGCAGGCACTGGCAACAGTGTTGGCAGTGTCTTTTGTAGGGGGTGCACTGCCATGCTCAGGGGGTGCATGTGCACCTGTGTGCACCCCCTACACATTGCCCCTCCCCTCTGGGTAATCCTTCCTTCCAGTGCTTAACCACCCTCACAGTGACAAGGTTCTTTCTAATATCCAACCTAAATTTTCCTTGGTGCAATTTAAGACCATTGCTCCTTGTCCTGTCCCCTACAGTCACTGGAAATGGTCAATTTCCATATAACCATCCTACAGGTATTTGAAGACTGTCTTCAGATGCTCCCCTCAGTCTTCTCTTCCACAAACTAAATAATCCTAGTTCTTTCAGTTTGTCCTCATAAATCATGTTTCCCAAGCCTCTAGTCATTTTTGTTCCTCTCTGCTGGACTTTTTCTAATTTGTCCTCACCTTTCTTGAAATGAGGGATCCAAAACTTACTGCATATGAGGGTATGGAGAGAGGGTATGAGGCCATATGAGGCCTCACCAGGGTCAAATATAAGAGGAGAAGCACTTTTCTATATTTGAAAGTGACACTCCTATTCATACAGCAAAGTATGTTATTGGCCCTTTTTTGCAACAACAGAACACTGACAGTGAACTTATGGTTCATGGTGACCCGCTGTCCTTCCCTGGTTTGTATTTGCTCATGCAATTGTTCCATCACAAATACAGGTCTTTGCACTTGTCCTTGATAAAATTCATGATTGATTTCAGACCATTTCTTCATCTTGTCAAGGTCATTCTGAATCCTACCCTTACCCTCCAAAGTGTCTGCAAATTTGCTAAGCATGCGTTCAATCCCTGCTTCCAAATTGTTAATGAAGATATTAAATACTGAGCACAGGATAGACCCCCTAGCATGAACAACTCATGCCTTCTGAGGCTGGGGGTGCACAGCAACTGCCTGCAGGTGTTGGCAGTAGTGTCAGCGGTGGGGGCATGGCAGTGGCGCGTGTGGACTGCCCGCAGGTGGCCATGGTGATGTCGGCAGCAAAGACAGGCCAACAGCCATTGTGACGGTGGTGATGAGGGCAGGCCAAGCCGGGACTGCTCGCAAGAGGCTGCGGTGGTGTCGACAGCAAGGGGAGCGGGGTGGGGAGCAGCGACCGCCCACAGATGCCAGCGGCAGAATTGGCAGCATCCAATCTCGGGGGATGGGGGGTGCATGGCCCCCATCTCCCTCCTATGCATCACCTATGCCCCCTAGGAGACCCCACTCAATATTTCCTCCCAACTAGATATTAAGCCATTGAGGAGTTCTCATTTTTACCTAGTTATCGTCTCACTATTTGGTTTTTAGGGGCTGTTGTCATTTTGGGTGGTTTATTATGGTTCATTTGTTTCTTTGCTTGTTTTATTTTGGGATTTTTTGGTGGGGGGGGGGGCAGACTGAAGCGAAGAGGAACTGAGTAACTTGGGCTTCTTAGCATTTTCCTGCC
Organism: Alligator mississippiensis; assembly: GCF_030867095.1. NCBI lineage: Eukaryota > Metazoa > Chordata > Crocodylia > Alligatoridae > Alligator > Alligator mississippiensis. The sequence continues at coordinate 139,137,555 of NC_081825.1, read as the reverse complement.
CCCCTGGTCACTGATGTCTGCTCCTGATGTCCTAGTTGTTGATCCATCTGAGGCATTCTTAGCAGCAGTACTTGTACCAACAGCCTAAAAGCAAATGTACATTTCTGTCATTGTCTGATGCTCTTTGGTTCTCCTTCTTTCCTTTAAGTCACACCCTGCACATCCTCTCTCATCCCTCATGTGTTTCCCAGCCTCTCTTTCTGAACTGGGCAGCCAGCCAGCAGTGTTTGCCATCCACAGGAGCTGAGAGTCCAAGACTGTGGAAGCAATGCTGCCCAGCTCCTCCCCAGTTTTTCAGCATACTGTTTCTTCAATAACTTCATGACTTTCTCCAAGAAGTCTTCATTGGCTCTGATGCCACACAGGGTTCACAGTTGTGCCTTCAGTCCCTCCCAACAGGCTCACCAGCTTGCACCTACCATTAGTTTTCATTATGGTTCATTGAAAAGCTTAAATTTTGTGTGCTTTAAATACCATTCCCATAGTCTCTTGATTTTTCTTTTTTTGGGGGGGGGGGGGGGGGAAATGTATGTATGTCCATGTTTGTGCATGCTTGTGAACTAGTGGTTTGAGAACATGAGCTAGAAAAGTGAGGTAATAAAGACATAGTTCTATAGATCACCTTTGTCCACACAGTATCTGAGCATCTTACAATCTATAACATATTTACTCTTATATGCTAATGAGGGATAACATGAGATTACAGGAGCATAACTGAAATATAACATGGATTATGTGATTTGGACAAGGCCATGTAGCAAAGTAAAGGATTGAATGGTCTTGTGCCCTGTCTACTTAGTCATCCTTCCTTCCAATGATAGCCCACAAGGTTGTTTCTCTCCATTGGCTCACATCAGCAAGGACTACTCACCATGTATTTGGCAGGGAAACAACTCTTTGTTGCAGTCTCAGAAGTAAACACAGACAAAGGCAAGTAGGTCCCTAGATTTTATAGCTTGGCATGGCACCAACTTTTAATTAAATGTGTTGGTGAGGACACTGCATTTTCTTTTGCTGTCTGTGCTGACATATTTCCTTTCTAAATGGGAAAGCAGTAAGGCAAACAACTGTATGATCTTTATTTAGTTTATTATTGCCATTATTGTATGCAGCTACCTTGTTTATATCTTAACTAGTGCTATTTTAAACACAGAAATCATTGATAACTTCCTCTGTACTTGAGAAGGGCAGGGTTTCTGCCACTTCTAGTTAGGACAAACAAATGTTATCTAGGGCTTAGCATTACTGATGTGCAGTCATTGTGCACGAGAAGGGATGATACTTTTCTTGTAATTGCTAAAAAATAAAGAATGGCTGACTTCAAGCATCACAAACAGAGAGTGCTAAGTTCTTATGAAAGAAAATCCCATGGTTGAAATGACATCAAGGAACAATTCAGGATTTCTTCCACTAGAGTGTTTTGTTTAGCTCTATTGACTAGCAAGCAGTAGGTAGTAATTATCTTTTCCCACATCCTTACATATTTAAATACTATATCAAGACAAATCTTAATTTACTATTACAATAAATTTAATGGGGCATACAGAATGAAGGATTTCTTTCTTACTGGTTACTGTACTACATTTCAGTTGTGAAATTAAAAAAAAATTGTAATAAAAGTGCAATAAATTATCAGCTTTATCAAGATTACATCGTTTAAAATAGAAGTAATAACCTGCGGATTGGGCACTGGGCAAGGTATTTATAGATTAGCATTGTACACTGAAGAATCACAAAGCATGTGCTTTGCTATTTAAATAAAGATCTTTCCAACTACCTTATAGATCAAAACAGCAGGGTAACTAGCTAGACTTTCTATGGAACCTCTTTTTTCTTCAGCTCACAAGGAACTCTTAGTAAAACTGGAAACAATTGTCTAAGAGCACAGTTATGAAATGATAAAATCAACTATCTTTTTATTTTTCCCATTTCTGCTTCTAATGTTAACATACCTAGCTGAACATCATGATGCCATTTTTATTCTTGGCTACATCTGTACACATGTAGAATAATTCCATTAGCCTCAGGAGGTTATTTCAGTTACAGTGGCACAATGCAAAACAGCAACAGAATCTGGCCTCTGGGCTTGATTTTAGCTAACTTTAAAACTAATTAAACCATTTTTATCTGGATAACCATTGTGACATCTCTCTCTCTCACCATATTTATAGTCATCCTGTTTGGGTGAAATATTTTTCATATACTTTTATATGGAATCTTCATATTTTATTTCTTACATACAATATCCTTCTCTGCATCTGGGGCTGGAGCTGATTTGCCTCGGGCCCTGCACCCTCCTCGGATCGGCTGTGTAATGGGGCCTGGGGCAAATCAGCTCGTGCTGGCCCCAGGCAGCAGAATCAGCCTCCTGTGATCCAGCAGGCAGAGCTGGGGCCTGCACCCCCAGGAGCAGTCCAGCACAGCCCCTGCAAACCTCCCAAGGGTGCAGACGGGCCCCCAATCTGCCTGCCAGATCACAGGAGGCAGGTGCTGAAGCTGGGACTGGCGCTGGGTGCAGCCCGTGCCAGGAAGATGAGTGCTGCCTCTGGCCCCAGAACAGCGGCAGCAGCCTCCTGTCATCCAGCAGGCAGATTGGGGGCCTGCCTGCACCCCCAAGAGGGCCCCAGGGGCTGTGCTGGACTCCTGGGGATGTGGCCCCCAATCTGCCTGATGGATCACAGGAGGCTGCTGCTGCCTTCTGGAGCCTAACAGCAGCACCCCTCTTCCTGGCACTGGGTGTGGGCTGCGCCCAGCACTGGTCCCAGCCAGCAGCAGCAGCCTCCCATCATCCAGCAGGCAGATCGGGGGCCCGCACTCTAAACATTTAGAAACTTCCAAAATGTTTTGAGTGCTCATGTTTAATTGCAAAGCTGTTTGGAAGGCTTTTTGTTTTCATTTCGATTTCACTATTATGACCTTGAAATGCATCAAAACAGCTTTGAAACGAAACACCAGGCAAAATTTCATGCAGCCCTAATACATATACGCATATATATATATATATACACACACACACACACACACACACACACACACACACACACACACACACACAGAGAGAGAGAGAGAGAGAGAGAGAGAGAGAGAGAGAGAGCAATCGATTTTGTTAGGTTCTTAGGTTTACAATGCAGGGAAGGATATTGTATGTAAGAAATAAAATATTAAGATTTCATATTAAAGTATATGAAAAATATTTCACCCAAACAGGATGAGTATTTGGAATATTAGCTCTCATTTCTTTAGATTGTCACTTTTTGTTCTTTTAATTAGTTCTCAGTTATTTTTCTGATGTGTCTGACTAGAGCCACACTGTGCCTGAATATTTTGAACCTCATCCCACAACATAAGGAGTGCTTCTAAGAGATGCTGAATATCTTTAGTTTACATTTAAATCAACTATGAGAGGTTGCAGGCACTTTCAGAATTAGTTTGTTAAGAAGAACAAGATAATTTAGTTTGTTTTCTACCATGTTATAACAGATGCCATCTTGGTCAACACCAGCAACTGAACCAGTGACTTCCAAACCTACAACCATGATAGCCTAAAGAGCCAGGCCTTCAAACAGCTGTAATGAATTTACAGCTCTTGGAGATCAGGCACCAAAAGGAGTAGGTAACAAAGACTGACCTCCAAATTATACTTGTTCTGCAATCATCTTGCAAGATGTCACATTTATACAGTGACTTACTAAACATCTGAATACCTTTCCTGCCATTTTTGACTTATGATGTTTCAAAATAATGTAAGGCCTAACTGAAAGCCCAATGAAATCAATAGGAATCTCTCTTTGAATCAGGCTCTTATTTGAAAACTGACTGTTCATCATTTCTGTACACCTAGATTTATATATTTCACATCACTGATTTGATGCCATCAACAATTCCAAGATCTCTCACTGCCCAAGTTTCATTTATTCTAGTCAGTCTTAATTGTGCACTTTGTACTTGAGAAAAGTTCTGTCTTCCAGGCTAAAGCACTCAAAAGCATCTTGCCTCAGTAAAATGGGTCAGGTAGAAAGGTCCAGGCATAAGTCAACTAGTCCTATCTAGAGGTGGCTGGTCATGGTGGCTACTGTTTTTTGCATTTGGCTGAACTATATAGAATTGTCAGTTTGGGCTAATCAGAAAGGAACTTTGATTGGTCAGACCCCCAGTATGAACCAGCAGTACAGTGGTGGGGGGAATATCACTGATAAGCCCCTACAGTTATGACCTAGAAAAATCAATTATCTGCTCTAAGGTAACAACAGCCAACAGCCTCCTGGAAAGATGACAGAGAAAAGCAGCAAGAGAGGATTAATGGAGCAGTTAGCACAGTATTGATTAGGCCTCAGGCTTGTAGGGCTGAGGTTGGACCTTGCTAAAAAGGAGCAAAAAAGTCAAGCTTAGCCAAATAACAACCAAACAGATATTTTCTTTGTCACCGGGAGCAGGTCCCAAGTGCATAGTGGGTTGGGGTTGTTGTGCTTGCTAAGTTACATCTAGATGGTGTGAGTGTACATATCAATCACTCAGAATACTGGCTTTGAGTAATGTAAATCATGTCACTGCATGAAATCCTTGGGAAAAAAAAGACATGCATCACTGTGGAAGTGAAACCCTGTCCATATCATGAACGTTCAAAGAAATAGCCATGATGGAAGAATGGCATTGGCTGACGTACAGCAACACTGGGGTAATGAGGAAATGCATGAGGAACATGTTTGGATTTCAGGAAACAATTTGTTTTGTTTTGGCTTTGGCAAGGCCCAAACACAATGCATTCTGACTTTGATTTCTTTGTTGGTTTTGGATTCATAAATGTAGGAATACAGAGAATTTCACGCTGTCTAATAAAATATGTAGTCATGGAACAAGAAGCCCAGAGAACTGGACAAAAGACAGAAAATAAAAAGTGGGAATAGATGGCCACTTTTCCTTCCTGGCAAAAAGTTTAACAGTAAGATTTCTCAGGGTTCTGTACTGGGATAAATGTTTAATATGCTAAATATCTGGGAAAGAAGCAAGTGGTAAGATGGGAAGATGGGCAGGTGACATAAAAGCATGGAGAGATTAGTCTGGTTCAGTTAGGATTTTCTGAGGGATTTAACCAAGGTAGGTGAATGGTATCAGGCTGGCAGGTTAAATTATTGGCTGACCAAAAAATTATGCATATTGAAAGGGAAAATCTGAAATATTTGGACATCTCGCTCAGTTCTAATTTAGTCATCAACTAAAAAAAAAACAACCTGATCATGCATGTTTCATTCTCATTCTTTGGCCGGGGGGGGGGGGGGGGTGTTTTGTTTTTTGTATTTTATTAAAGAAAAACAACTATGTCTTAGGACATAGGGGAAAAAGGAGAACTCTGCTGCCTTCAAGTGTCCATTTTCTCAGGGGTCTCAAACCTTACTATCTACTGAATCTCTTTTCTCTTTTTTGTCCAATGAATAACATAAGCCATCTTACTTGCCACTTCTTTCACTCTGAACTGTTTTTCTTCTCTTTTTTTTTTCCACCCTTACTGTCTCTATTAGAGTGTGATGACTTACACCCACAGGTCACATCCCAACAAGTGGGAACATGCAGTTTACACCACTTGAGGTGCCACAAAACACACACAGCATATGCCAATTTGTTCACTGCGTAGCAGTATTTGCAGCATGGCTGCAATATTAGATATTGGGAAATCCGGTATCTAAAAAAGCGGTGAAGCTCACATGCCTTCCCTACCCACCTCGGGACAATTTGCCACACACCCGAGTGTCCATGCAGTGGTGTGCCTGGGGACAACTAGCAGCAGCACAAATATGCTTGAACTCTTGGATACTTGTGCTTTAAGGGTAGTTGTAACATGGTCCTAACACAAGATGAGTCTAAAGGAATCCATACATATTTGGGGACTGTCAAAATCTATAAATTATGTCATCCGAAACCCTGCAAGTTCTTCCTGATTCCCTTCTGAGTTTGGCCAGGAGCTTTCTGCTCACAATTGTTACAGACAGTTCAGTGTCAAAAGGAACAGTCTGTACTGTACATTACAATAATCTACTGTATTATATTTTTCCAGGTTCCTGTAACTTTGTAATTCATGGTATTTCTTTTAAATTCTGAGAAAAGGCTTTGAACACAAAAGCACTCTAAATCTTTGGAAACTGTGGCTTCATTAAGAAAACTGATTGTTTTCATAATAGGTTAGAAATTACCAAGATTAAAAAAAACAAAAATTCCAAAAAAAAGCCCATGAATCATTCCTCAGTGCTTCCTGAAAATTAGGACCCACATACATCCCTGAAACATGGAAGATGGTGAATTTTAGCCGATTTTGGAATATAAACTTCATTGCTGAACAAGAAAGATTTCTACATCTCCCTGCCTGCCATCTGACACCATCAGGGAAGAAATTCTGCTTGATCTACAGAACAAGGAGCAAGCTCCCAAAAAGACTCTCATGGACCCAGAGGGACAGTTTTCCAGCTTCTGCTTCCTCTGTGCAAAAATGAAGTTTATTTCCTACATATGGGGACTTTTTACCATCTTGAACTTTCTCTGAGTCTGATGATGGGCGCATGAGCCCGAAAGCTTGCAGAAAGAGATTTTTTTGCAATTTCTCAGTTGGTCTAATAAAGGTATCATTTTGGAACCAAGAGTTCTAGATTTTTGCATTTCTTTTTGTCTCAGACCAGCATGGCTACCGCATACATCCCTGAGGACCCTTTGATGCATTTGGAATTGGGTACCTGAAAACAGAAACACCCAAAATCTCTAGTCACTTGAAAATCTTGGCCATGTTATTTAATTTTAAATACTGTGTACAAATATAAATGACTCCATTTCTTTAATGACTTCTTCTTAGCCTTGCTTTGCTTAACTAGGCTTTGCCACAATTTCTCTGTTTATTTTCATTTAGGGTTTCCCAGGCAATTGATGATTCTCAGTATGTTAACATATATCATGAAATGAAAACAAAATGAAAAGCCTTATAAAGAAGTGGCAAGCAAGTAATATTTAGATCCATCTTTGTGGACCCAAAAGGAAATTTTGACAATCTTTTAACCATTCGCCTCTTTATGGATTATTGAAGATATATCCCAGCATCCTGCTAAGTGCCCACATCAGATGCATTTGTTTGATTTAGTCATTGTTGGCAGCTGTTTAGAATAAACTCATTTTATTATATTGAAAACATACATGGGTAAATAATGGGCAAAGGCATATCATTCTGCATCTCTCTCAGATGTTGTTTGCAAAGTAGTGATCCACACAGTGATTGTGTTGTGAACTAACACAAGAACAAAAAAGTAAGCTGGGAAAAATGGTTAGCTCTGTAAGCCCTATCCAACTCATGTACTTAATAAAATGTAACTAATGGAGTGATTTTGGTGTTGCTCATCTTAAGAAGAGTAAATCTGTAATTTTCCTGGGTGAGAACAATGAGTATGGTCTATTTTTTAATTTCAAATGAGGGTGAGGAAACAATGACACCAAGGTATAATTTCCAGAGGATATGTCAATCTCTGCAACTCACTATTATATCTACTAACACTAAAACCAACTGTACTAAAATAATATGTAATAAAATAGCTTGAAAGGGCCTTGAAGGATAATGGATTTAGCAAACAACAACAAAATCATAAATTAGGAAGACAGCAACAAAAACCCATCAAAGCAGCAGCAACTGAAAAGCTTGAATTCAAAACTCAAACAATTATCTCAAAGAAATCTCTGAAGGAGACACTGTGTGTCACCCTCTCCATGCAGACTTGGGAGTTCCAGGCCCTTTTACTGCTTTGTGTGTTATCTCTGCTGGAGGTCATAGAATCAGTGGGAGAGCTGGAGCTAGAGCTTCAGTCTCCCAAGTCCTACCCTGTTTAGGCAGTTCATTAGCCAGCCTGAATCTCTGTCAAAAACATTTTTAATTAACCTTGGTGAAAAGTAAAAAAGCAAAATTCTACTGAATACAAATAACCTGTCCATGAATGTCCTAAACAAGAAAGATAGAAACATTCCAGATGTAAAGAGAAATGTTTTTAAAAATCAAAAGGTCATGCTCCCAGAAGTAATGAAATCCCAATCCCACTGCAACCCACTGCCAGTCCTTCTGTCCAGAACTGAATTCCACATGGTAGTAATTGAACAATGCACAGTTATATATTTTTACTATGCAGGGAGGGGGACAACCACAGGAAGAAGAATTCAAAACAAGATAGCAATAGCAGTACCTAAATCAGCACTTATCCTGAGCATTATTAAAATACGCTAAACATGTTACGTATTTTAAGGTCAAATAACAAACCTACTTGCTGCAGCAACGCACCCAAGGACTCTGTGGGTATTCAAAGTACATCTTCTTGTGTCACATTTTTCAAGGCACAACTTAGGTTCATCTCATTTCCTGGGAAAAAGAACGAATTTCTTTAGGCCCATCCTTTGCCTATTGGCAGCAATTACACAAAAACATTAGCATACATTATTAATTACCTCCCTGAAGTATAAACCCAGAAGTAACTTCTTCTTCAGAAATGCCCAGAGTTTTCAAAAGCCCCATGGAAGGAATTCAGCCTGGGAGGGCCTAGAAGCAAGGATCAGACCATGTCTTTCATGCTGTGTGTTGTTTTATTTAAGCAAAGTGCTGCCCCAGACATTCATAAATAACTGATGTATTCTCCAGTTCATCTGTTCCTGCAGGGTTGAGAGAGGAAAGATGTTCACTGATTCACAGGCATTTTGGCTTTTCTAGAACACACCTTGTAGAGCTTGTTGCCCTCCCAATATACAGTAACTGTTCTTCAGGAGGAAATTGTGAGTAGATTAAGAGGAGTGTAGATTTTTGGTTTGACCTCTGCAAATCCTTCGGCATAGTATATCAACATGACTATAATCCACTCTTGAACAGACCAAAGCAATCCCCCAGATCCTCCCTTTCCTCTCCATCCCATCATCCTTAACTCCCTTTTATTCTCCACTTTAGGTTATATTATATCACATAGCTCATACCCCAACTTTCTGCAGCAGGGCTGGTATACAGATGTGGCTGGTTATGGTTCTGACTGTGGTCATCTATAGTCTTAGAATTTAAGTGCCATATCTGACCTAAGTTTACTCACAGATGGGCCCCATCTGCCTGATAGGATTAGATATCCAGGTTTTGAATGCCACCCATCTAAGGGGTTATGGTGAAGCTCAATACAGAGCTGGGGCTACAATGGTCTTGAAGAGAACCCACTGCCAAATTCTGGGTGCAAGCATCCCCTTTCATTTTACTCTCATAGGGAGATGGAAAGCTTCCAAATTTCTCTGCTAACTTCTCTTCTGGGGAGAAGAGAGATTTTGGCGTGGGTAAGAACTGAACAGAAGAAATGAATTCAGCAGGTGCATCTACACAAGACGTTTACTGCAGAGCTATATAATTAGTCTTGCAGTAAATGTCTCTGTGTCTATATGTGTGCCCCTATTAGGGCACATTAAACTACTTAGCTCTGCAGTAAACTTCCCTGCATCTACACATGCACCCCTATTAGGGTGCATGTAACTAAAACTCTGGACCAGGCTAGTATTTGTAAATACAAGTACTAACTTGCTCCGGAGTTTTTTTAGAGTGCAGCAGTGCACATGTAGATGCTGCCCAGCTGGTTGGGGCATGAAGGTGCTTCAGTGTGGGAGCTGTATGCCAGCTAGCCCTCACTGGATCACTCTTATGCCCTAGCTATCTCTTTCACAGAACATCAAGCCCAGTCACAGCAGCCCTGGGCTGCTGCCAGCTGGGGTTGCTCTGACCAGGCTCAGTGTGTTGTGCACAAATAAACTCTGGAGCAATAAACTCTATAGTTTTTTGCTCCAGGGTGCATGTTCAAACACTATTCCTGGGAGCAAAACAATCTGGAGCAACAAGCTCTGGTGTTTATTCATTTACATGACTTGCATGTGTAAGCGCACCCAGCAGGTATGTAGAATCCTTCTCTGAAAGCTTGTGTATACATATGAAGGCTGCAGTACAGGAATGAAAGGCCAACAATCTGAATACAGCAGTCACTCTTTCAGCAGTTCAGCTTTCAGAAAACACTATGGAATCAGCTCCACAAAAGGTAAGACAAATTAGAGCATCTTTTTTATGCTGCAACATGCAACCTAAATATTTTATTTCATCACTCCCTCCCTGCCTCAAACCAAAAAAAACAACCAAAGAAAACAGAATTACTCATTCAAATTCAAGAAGGTAAACAACATAGAGAATTTCAATGCTTTCAAAGAAATAAATATAGCATTCTATTTCCTTCCAGATTTGGTCATCTGCCAGTGATATTTTATTTTATTTTATTCCTGATCATCTACAGGGCATTTAAACATCCAAAGGAATGCTATTCCTGGATATTTAATCATGACCATGTGGGCAACAAAATAGGAACTAATGATATCTACCATCTTTTCCCCCAGATCACCCATTGGCTAGACCACTCAGGAAGCCCGAGCACCTGTATTGTCAACCCCCACCTCACTCATTAGGAGCTTGAACCCAAGTCTCCGACTTCCCAGGATAGCATTCTTACTACCACAGCACAGGTTAGCCACTATTCCAGCCCTTCTTTGGTGCACCTGTTGAAGCTGGCCTCCTAGGCAGCTATGAAAGGGAGACATATGAGAGATAGGTGGGGCACCATACAGAAGCATGAAAAAATCAGATATCATCCAAAGCGTGCTGAGTTAATGGACTCCCTAATAATGTCATGTAGGAACAATTACAAGAATGTGACTCAAGCATGTTCGGGTTATTTTGAATTAGGTCATGAAATTAATATTGGCAATTTATTTTAATCATCTGCAGTGATGTTAAAGATACAATAAATAGAAGAATCCATTAACAAATAACATCTTTGGTTCCATCTAATCTACACTCTACTTTCAAGGTTTTATAAAAATCCAAGACCTCATGTACTTATGCCCAAGACACATAAGCAAGCAAATAACTCACATTCTTTAAACTTGATTGGGGTTGTCGAACAGTGCAAAGACAGTTGGGTCTATGTGGTCAAAGGCTGTTATCATGAGTGAAATTCTTATTACCAATAATTAATAATCTTGGCTTGATAGGAGCCCACTGATGGTATTAAAACAGCCTACTATCTAAATGAACATAGCTGTCACCTAGGGGGAAACATTACTGCTTCCTTTAGCATGTGATAAAGAGAAAACTCTAAAGGTTTCTAGTAACTTTTATTCAACAGAAGATTTCTTGCTGCTCTTCCCAACTGTCTCTTTCTCAATACAGATTCAAAGAGAAGCCTCTGAAGTCTGCACACTTTGCTTTATGATATCACTTCCTCTCTATTTGCAGCATGGCTTCTTTCAGATTTCTGCAGAAATATTATACCCATGTATCCTGTGGCAACAAACACTTTCAAAACAAGCTATTGCCTTTACAAAATTGTCACCATTCTATCAGAGCTTTACATCTTCTCCAAAAACAAACCAGTCCAGGTTTTCTCTCTCTCTCTCAACTGTGTATGTACCAGAGATCTTTAGGAAGCTGGGATGAAACCAAAACATTTCAATGTTTTTTTCCCCCACAAAAAAGAGCACGAGTGAGAGTGTGCGCTCAGGCATATGACCCAACTGTCAGGTTACTGGCTTCCCTTCCTCCCTCTCATTTTGACCAGAGCTTTCTCCCAGAGCTGAGAAACCTTCCTGAATCTGGCACATTATGGCAAAAACATTAATTTTAGACAATTCACCATTTTCTAGTGAAAACATGGGCCCTCAAACCATGGTGGGGAGAAGAGGGAGAGCGAGGGGGTGGGGGGAACAAGGCATATGCGTGGAGCCCCTGGACTAGCAGAAGATGTCAGAGGGCCAGGCAGGGCTATGAGGAGTGACTGCATGGTATGCTGGGCATTGCAGCAGCAACAGGTTGGTCTCCCCTTCCTGCATCTACTCCCTGCTTTGTTTCTCCAGGTGTGCTCCCTGGCCTGCAGACAGATTGGATGGGGGGACCTGACCATCACTGCCACTGTTGCTAGATAAGCCCAGCACCCCATGCAGTTGCTCCTCACACCTTGCATCTGGTGGGGGCAGGAGCAACTCTAAGCTTCCACTGCACCTAGGTTAGCAAAGGACAGTGACAAGGCAGGCAGGTCCCCCCTTCCAGCGCCTGGTACCTGCCTGGCCCCACAGTATCCTCTGCCATTCTGGGTCTCCAGCTGCAGGGAGAGGCTCCAAGGGGTTCTAGGCTTGGCCAGGGACAGTGGTGGCTGGTGACTCTTCTTGCTCCTGCTTCCTGCCTAGCTCCTCCCCCACAGTGTTCCCTGCTGCCCTGGGGACAGGAGAGGTGACTGTGCTACCCAGTGGAAGTGCGGTGCAATCACCCCACCCCACCCTCTGAACCCAAAGCCAGATACATAGCTGGATCTCCAGTGCTTGTAAAATAGTGGCAAGACTCCACTAATTGGAACACAGATCTATCCTGTTAAATGCCAGCTGAAGGTTTTATTAATACATCTTATTGATGCATTGATTTCTTTGATTCCTCAAACTGCAACTTGAAATGCTTCATAATTTTATTTTACATAAATAGATAAAAGTATATTACTTCTTTACTATTCCTGTTATTATTATAATATTATATTATTATTCCTGTTATTAAATGAATTCTGATGCTTTTATAGGGCATGCTACAAACACTTTTAAGTTTGTCCAAATTACAACAGCAAATGATGAAGCTCTTAATGAGAGATCTAGGCCAGGGGTCAGAAATTTATAGCCTGCAGGTTAAATCCAGCCCATGAAGCTATTGATCTGGACTGCAGACATGGGGCTTTCAGCAGCAATCAGTGGCAGGGGCTCCAGCAGCAGTGGCTTTCCCCTCCCACAATGGAGAAAAGTGCTAGCTGAAGGCACTTTCCCTGTGTCACTGCTGGTAAAAGCTGAAGCAGTGGCTAGGTCCTGGAGCCTGCCTATCTGCCTCTGACCTGAACTGGGTCAATCCAGTCCATACTTTAAAAGTTTGTCAACCACTGATCTAGGCAATCCTAAGTGAATGCTAATAAACTCGTTGGTTTAATCTACACTGCTACTTAAAGGTCAACCCTAGGTCTGCCTTCAAAGTCACAGCTACCAGTCATGCACATTGTAAACCACTTTGCTCAACTTCGAGCATCAGTCCAAGCTAAACCGGGGCTCTGCTGAACTTTAAGGCCTGAGATCAAAACTCCATGTAATCCCCTTACCCTTCATCTCTCCCAGCCTGCCCCAAGCCACTGACATTGAAGTCTGGAACTCGCCCAGGCGCTGCAGACTGCAAGCAAGGAAGCTCAGTGGCAGCAACCCCCCAACTTCTAATTCTAGACTTCTAGCTTTCCACTTCTATTTCCTGAAAGAACAGACAAGCACCAAAGAAGAGCCAAGTAGCTTGAAAACTAATTCCTAGAAAGGTTCCACTTAAGGAAATGGATGCACAATACGCAGCAGCCACAAGGTAAGGTACAGAAGGAGATAGGTGACCTATCTGTAGCGTGCTACTTAAATTACAGCAAGGCAAAGGGTTTTTCACAGTGTGCAGAGCTGATTTTGCAGGCATTTTTTTTGGCAGCCCTGCCCCTCAGTGCTGATTGGTAGAGAGGCCCCACCCATTGGCACTGATTGGCAGAGAGGCCCTGAGGGGGAAGGCAGCAGCCACCATCTTGATTGGTGGCTGCCCTTCATGCCACCCTGCCCCTTGGTGCCAATTAGTGGCGAGGCCTCATTGGGGGAGGTAGGACGAGGGGGCAGTCACTATCTTGTCTGTTGCCCTTTGTGCTACCCCAGCAGCTGGCACCTTCCTCTCCTGGCAGCAAGAACCACTGGCTCCCACTGGGGAGTCAACATTTTATTTCTATTAAGTTTTTTGTTGTTGATTTTGCTGATGTTGGAGACAATCCTGGATTTTACGGAAAGTGCAAATTAAGTAGGTCCCTACTCATGTGGCCTAGGCTTGTTGACGGTGACCCACATAGTTTACCCTAAACTACCATGTAAACAGAACTTTGTGCCATGTGTCCAGTGCTCAGAGAAGATATTTTATGCAGCTTTCATAGATTTGGATGAAGTATAATTGGGACTCTCTTCAAATCCCTTTTACCTGTAAAGTAGATATTGCTTAGTACCTTGAGTCCAACTGTGCATATGTTGAAGATAGATAAAGATGATAACTAATACACGTTAAAAAAGCACATAAAAGTTACTTAAAATAGCATTTCTGTGCAGGAAAATGTCACAACTTTAAAGTCCAAGCACTCCAGGGACCTGACCAAGCTACAAACTACTGTCTTGTTCACAGGAAAGCTTGAAATACAAAGCTGTTTTTTCTAGCTTGGAGAGCCACGAGCTACCTTTATGCTGCCATGGGGACCAGACAGAATATTGCTTAGTAGTGTAACTAGGGCAGGACAAATGTGGCACTAGCCCCAGATGCCAATTAGGACGAGGCACCAGAATTGTCCCTGGGAGTCTTTGCCGTGGCATGAGCAGCCCTGCACTGCCCTGTCAGGCCCTGCACCAAGCAGGGTATCTGGGGGCCGGGGCAAAGTGGAACGAATGTAATAGTGGTCCCTAACACGGGAGCCTTTGCTAGAGCGGGCACAGCCCTGCACTCAATATGTATATCACAACCCCTGGGTGAATTCCATACTTCAAAGTCAGGAACTTGGGGCAGGGTGGGAGAGGGGGTGGAAGGAGCAAGCAGGGCTTCAAGGTTGGTTCCCAGGGATCCTGGCCATGGGACTACTGCTGCCTGAGCTGAGCTGAGCCTGCTACAGCAGCAGCAGTGGCAGCAGTAGCCTGAGATTGTAAGCCTTCTCTTCCACTCACCCATGTTCCCCCTGACCCAGTCTACACTGCTTGGCATACCAAGTAATTGATTTGAGTGATTTCAGAACTTTCTGCCTAGCACACTCTAACTACCATCTCCTTACACTCTTCTCTAGCTAAGATGAATGGTTCTTTGGTCCATGCTAGTCTCGCTCTCTGAAGTCCAGATTGCCCCTTGACCAGTTAGTTTATGCTGAAGTATACATGACCTGCCCACTCTATCATGGCAGAAAGCATAACAGTTGGAATGTGCTGTTTAAATGTACTAAAAAGATCCCATTTTTCCAAGTCCAAATAAACCCTAAATGGAGGGAATCCCCTGAAGCTGGGATCAAGCAAGTTTCAGGACAGCTTTGAACCACTAGAGTTAACAATATCCTTTTCTCCATTTGGTGCATGAAGCATTTTGGCCAAGTCCTTCTTTCCCCTCTCTAATCTACATCTCTTCAGAGAGATTACATTTTGAAATGTCCTGATTCTCCATTATCAGATTGTGTAACTTTTCATTTCAATGCAGATGCATCAGTTTAAAATGGCATGATGGAGTGGGGTATCACTCTGTGAATTTTAGGATTTACAGGTGCCACTAGTAAGCTTTTTGCCAGTGGACAATGTCTCATAGCTTGGTTTCTTTTTGTCTGCCTGTCTCTCTAGATCATGGGATCCCTAGACCCATATTCCGTAATGCACTGAGGCATGTGCTTAACTTTACACTAAAGCCCAGATTCATGAACCACCATAAAATTCAGCAGAGGATTTTGCTGAATTGGGGCTTATTTTATCCACAGAATAGGTTTTCCTAGATCTCCAGTTTAAAGAGCTTCTTGGGAGTACATAAAAGCAAATCTACAGTCAGAGAATAATCTAAAATAGCACTGTACATTTAAAATTTACAGGTAAGCCTTGCTGAAAACGCAGACAACTGGCAGTAAGTAGCGTTCTTCAAGACTGCATCATTTTGTTTTAACTCGATGGGTTTTTTGCTGGGTTTGTTTTAATGCAAGGCTGAATATGTAGGAGATCTAAAAGTCAAGCAGAAGAAAGGAAGGAAATAAAACCCAATTTTTAAACTTCTTTTCTTCAAATACATTAGGGTTTTTTTCATAATTTGAGAAAGCCTCCTTAAAGGCAAGCAAGAATGTCAACAAAAGTAAGAGGCAGAGTTCAAAATCAGATGCATGATTCGTGTCTCATTCTAAAAAGCAGCATCAGAAAGAAAAAATATCGTAAGAAGAGATGGAAATACTGTAATTTAGGAATGCATTCATAAATCAGTAAGTTACAGTAGCAGATTCTGGCTGCAGGGTAGAATAAGCTGTTTGCATTAAAAAGATGTAGATTTAAAATGCAATAAAAACAAACAAAAAAAATCAATAATAATACATTTTAATTCAAACAGTCATCACAGCAGTGCCATAGCAATCAGTCATATTTACCAAGGCCCTGTATATAATAATCCCTCTGATCCCTATATAATTGCCAGCTTCGCCTCTTGAATTATCAACAGCTCTCATGGCTTATTGCCTCATACTTTCTTAATAAGCGCCTGCAATCAATAATCTTGCCACTGAGCAAGCGGCAACCAGCCAGCCAAACGTAGGGTGTAAACGTTTCAGAAGTGATCATTACAGGGGTATGAATGACAAGGTGGCTGTGCTAATGGGTTAGGCATGTAGTAAAGATGTAATTTGGAAAATCTGCTTACTGAAATGTAGATGCTTTGCCATGGTAAAGCGGTGTTTCAGCTGAGGGGAACATTTACCCTTGAAAACGAAACCTGAAATCCTCCCCAGAGGCAGTTTTACTGAGATGGCAATCACCATTGCCAGTCTTTTATATCTCACCGTCAGCACAACACATCCAGCGTGCCTGGAGTGCATTTATTTTGTCTGGAAGTGCAGCCACTCGTTGCTTCTCACAAGCTCTGTAATGATGGATAACATGGATTTACATGCAAATTTGAATATTAGTGTCACTTTGATGACAAAAGTTTAAATACTGATATTACATGTAAAAATAACAAAACAAAAAACCCCTTCTCCACCTCTAGCCACTTGTTAAATAAATTCCAATATAGAAAAAAATTATTTCTATGCCCAGGAATCCTATTTTTTGCCTCTCTTTTGTTGGTTTAATTTAACCAGCTCCGATTTTTCACAAATGGAGCACTTGGGAGGAAATTTCCCGAAGTGCTCAATACCTGCAATTAGGGATGGATTTTAAAAGAAGCTCAGCTGCTATTTAGGCAACAAAATAAAGGATGCAGATTTCCATAAAGGCTCAACCCCCAGCAGTTTGCCACAATATGTGGGAGGTTATTGTCCATTATTTTTAGCATAGCATTGGGATTGTAAGCCCTCTTGAAAACCCGGCTACCTATTTGGATGCGTAAATGAGATCTGCTTGGAGCTGCTGAGCTCTTTTGAAAATTCACCCATTTATTCAGGTGTCTGAATAAATTCTGGGCTTTTCTGAAAATCCAGCCTGAAGTTCCTTATGAAAGCATGAGACTTACGATGAGTCATGTCAGCAAAATGCTTGGATGTGAAAGTGATGTCAAAAGTAATGTTGGGATCTCATTAAACCAAGCCCTTTTCACTGTACAGTTAAATCTGTTGTTCTTTGGAGATTTCAGTGCATGGCAAGATAAAGATCATGTCATTTATTCTCCCACACAGGAGATTTTAGAATGAAGTATTTTTGCAACACCACTTAGGAACACAAATAAAAGTCACTGGATAAATCTAGGAGTTTGATTAAGAGGAATACAAGGCACTAACCAACTTGGAAATAACTATTAAAATATGAACGGCATATTAATTTCTTCTGTTGCTCAGCAGACAGATATTTGCCTTTGTTGCAGCAAGTTTTATCTAAGCATTTATACTGATCAATTTGTGTTATGTTACTGATTTCTCATTTCAGCATGTTATATCTGTGAAATGAGCATGCACCATTAGTCTGTTTTAAATATGAAAAATAAACTAAAGGCAAAAGGCTACTGTAAGGCAAGGAAAACATGCAAAGTGCTTCTTTTCCTTTTAAATAAACCTGTCAGTAACAAGGCTCCAATAGTGAATTATTTCTTGTCAGTTGCATTTGCATATAAATTAAGGTTCAGTGATTATTTACTCTATACTTTTCTGAGGATTAGTACTAAAAAGGCCATCTACTGTTTACTTTCATTTGGGGTTTTGAGGTTGGTTTGTTTTTTTAAGGAGCAAGTGATTGGAGCATTCCTGTTATGACAGTTGCATGCACATGGCTCCTTGCAATAATAAAGGGACTCCATAGCACGTGACAACTTAAATCTTTGTTTAAGTTCACTATATTCTGAGCACTGTGTGATCAGAGCTGTTACACACTCCCCAAGCACATGGAGCTTCCTGGAAGCTTCTTGGTGGTGCCTTCCAAATCATCCCTCCTACAACTCCTGTTCCTCTTGTTACAATGAGCAATTTGTTGAAAATGAGACACTAGAAGTCCCATAAATTACACAGTTTACTAATTAAGTACATAAATTCATCACTGGCACTATGACAGTCCCTAATAAAAAAGACTTTAGATAAGATTGTTGGTGAACCATAATGAGAGTAGATGACAGGAAACTAGTAATTAAACAACCCATTCCAGTTGTACACCTCTCAATCATTATATCAGTCTGCTTTAAGATTCTACGCTGCTACCCATCATCATAGGATCTTAGCTCTTTCCATGTAAAATCAACAGCCATAGCAAAGTCCCCAAGTAGACTTCATGGATCCTCTGGCACATCTCTCTTTTCAGGGTCAGAACTCTGATTCAGTAGGGTTTTTTCATGTTTTAGTTGGAATGGGTTTGGGATGAGAAAAGGATGTTAACACTGTCATTAACACTTACGGTCATTTTATACAAGGTCCAATTCTGCTCCTGGAAAGACTCTTTCTGACGTCAGTATGCACTGCATCAAGCCAGCAGCTCTGCCACTGAAATAAGCAAAAGTGGGTCGAATCTTACCATGAAAAAAGGAGCAGAATTTGGCCTCCATCTAAAGAAAAGCTATCTAATTTCTAAATCACTGCAGATAACACTTTTGGTAAGCCAAAATTCTCCATACTGTACACAGCAGCAAGCAAATGACATTACTCTGCACAAAGGGTCAGATTCCAGTATCCTTACTATGCATCTTTCTCTGCATGTTACAGCCCCATTCATCACTTGAGCAGGACACCTTGCAGAGCACAGGGTTATCAAGGGCATCAGAATCTAACTCATTGGGTGCGTCTACACAAGACACTTTAATTTAGGGCACATTAGGGCACATGTCTGCATGTACGCACCCTTAATGTGCTTTAAAAATGGCAAATTAAGGTTATTCATGCCTAAATTTGATACCCACAAATGCAGGTATCACATTTAGGCACAATAATTAAAGTCCATTAAAAAACATGTAGACTTGTTAAAGTGCATTAACACTGTGTGTATGGACTGATTTGGGTTTAACTTTAGTCCCAAGTCAGTCTATGTACAGTGTTAATGAGCTTTAATGCTTGTTGCCTACATATGTAGACACCTGCCTAAACCCACGTAATGCACATTAAGCTAATGCGCGTTCAATTTAGGCATAATTAAATGCACATGTAGACACGCCCGTTAATAGACATTATTAATTCTAGTAATAAGAAATCAGGCAGCCCTGAACAACAGGTGGTGTGTAAATTGAACTATGCCAGGAGCAGCCCCAGGTGGCACTATGATTCACTTCCCTTTTATGAAGTTTGTGTTCTTCATGAGCAATTGCTTTTTTTTGGTGGAAAATAATAAGTTAGACATCAACTAGCGAATTCTAACACTTTTTACCAGCCAAGTAACTATTGATAGGAGAATTTCTACATGAGAATATATTCTAAATTACTAGGGCTCTTTTGCTCAGAGTTGCCAGGTCCCCCCCCCCATGGTATTTAGCACCAAAACTTCTGAAATTTCACTCTCCTTCAGAGCTTCCTTTATTTTAGACCACTGTAAGAAATCCACAACTTCCCAGGATTCTTAGGTCATCCTTCTGTGGCTATGTCCACTCACAGAGAAAAGAGTGAAGAAACTCAAAACATTTTGCTATCACGGCCTGATTCAAAGCACACTGAAATGGCATGGAATCTTGGAACAGCACAGATTTTTCTTCTGCTCTCAGAAAATCAATGATCAAACTCCTACCAACCATGATAGCCCAGATCAGGTCCACAATAAGAAGACACTGTTTGGGACCCTTGCTATGCTATGCCTAGGTGAACAACAAACTTCCCAGAGTAAGTCTAGAACAGGGATGTCAAACAGAGCCTGCAGGCTGGATCTAGCCCATGAAGCTGCTCCATCTGGAATGCTGGTGTTTTGGTAGGCCAGGGAATTTGGGGGCATATCTAGGGTTGGCCATGGCCTGCCTCAGAATCTGGAGCTCTGGGACCCCAGAGGACATGGCCATCGGTGGCAAGTTGGTGAGAGAGAGCTGCACCAATACAGACCTTAGTCACCCTGCAGCTACCCAGGCCATCAGTACTTACCCCACTGCCACCATCAAAGCTGTGGCCAGCACTCCTGCCCCATGCCAAATCTGGCCCAGAGCACAAAGCGAGTTTGACACCCCTGACACAGAACATACTTATGGGGGCAATATTCTGCTATCTACACTGAAACTGAGTATTACCCTACTCAAGGATTCCCACTAAAACTTATAACAGAAGACATACCTGGCTTTAGATTTGTCCTACTGGTCATGACAGTCATATACATTAGTGTATTTTATAGCAGTGCCAGAAAAGTTAAAGCATCATGTTACAGTTCCAGGATCACCTACCTGACCTACCTGTAAATGGGTTCCTGGTCATTCAGGCAAGAGAGTCAGAGGTGGCTAGGTGTGATACCAGCCACAATACTCCCTTGTGTGCTTTTGACTATACCACACCCATGTTCCTTAGCCAGAATACCCGTAAAGGCTGCCAGGTTCAGAACAACCTTAGTCTTTCACCATATGACCTCTTTGCATAAAACCAGGCTCTTTGGAATTTTGGCACCAAGCAGGTAGACAACTGGGTCAGATGGCATAGAATAAGGGAGCAGCAAATGCAAAAAATGACTGACAGCATTCAATACAACTGTGTCTATTTTTCCATACACTGGGCACCTTAGCATATTCAAGGGCACTGCTTACTTTGTTTTGGTAAGAATATAAACATACAGTCAAGGACCTTGATGGCTTACATCAAGGAACTTTAACAAATTTGAATGAGTGAAAGAATGAATAAATAAAAAGGACAAAATAATTAATCATAAAGAAAAAAAAATGAATAACATCATCCAGCTAATAACCAGGGCCACCAATACATCAATTAATATAAAAGAAAATAATTACTAGCCTCAGATTGACCCCAAACATTTTCCAAAAAAACTGACAACTTTACAGCTGAGCCATTAAAATAAGACTGATTACTTATTGTAAACAAATTTAAATGTACCTATGGTAAGCTCTTTAATTTTGGTAAGGGTATTGTTTCCTTTTTGTATGTCTGTTGGACAACTTTCAGCTCTGCATTAGCTAATTAATTCAAAGGCTAGAGAATGTCTTTCACAGAATCATCAGTATAACTAATATTATTTATATCAGCCTATAAATAAAACAGAGAGAAATCTTTGAAAGTTACAGAGATGGAGACAAAAATATTCACATTCATTTAAATATCATCTCTATTAACTCTTGAGAAGCAGGAATATTTGAGATTCAGGAGTGGCATCGCATCTCATATATGTGTATGGATACACATGTGTGTACAAGATAAAAAAATATAGGTACAGGAAGAGGACAAAGATGGTGAGCTTGCACAAAATGAGGGAGAGGCCAATCACATGGATGAGTTTGTACATAATGTGGGTTGACTTAGGAAAGGGAAAAGACAGAGGACAAGACAATACTGATAGTGAAGGAAAGAAGGTAGATGGATCAATGAAAGATATGTCATTACTTTGTTTATCTCTATATATGTAATTATAATCATGACTGGAGCCCTACACCATTCAGTAGTAGGGTTACTGAGGGGTCTTACAGAGTTATATGTTTTCTTTAGTTCAGTTATGATCCTTCTTGAAAGGAGAAAGAAGAAAGAAAGGTGGGGATTTTAAAGCCAGGCCCTACACATGTGGCGGCCTCGCCTCTATCAGGAGTACAATATTCAGATTTTCATAGTTCACCAAAATTTCCATTTTTTTCACAAGCTGATTCAAAATGAAATAAAATGGAATAAAATCACACATTTTTCATTTTTTGTGGATTTCCAGTTTCACTCATTTAATTACTTTTTGTTTCAGTGGGTAAAAATTAGAGGAAGGAAGGAAGAAGAGATGGATAAAAACAAATAAGCCCCTGACTCTTTAAAACCCATAACATTTAAAAATTAAAAAAAAAAAAAAATCAGAAAATAACATTAAAAATTAAATGCGCATGAAAAATATTTTTGCTTGAAAGCTGTAATAGGAAAAATGGGAAAGAATTTTCCTTTTTTGGCAGGCCCTAATTGATACATTTCAGGAAATGAACCCAACTGAAACATTTGGATAAGAGAGTATTTCCATTTATCAGGATTCTCTCATTGAACTATTTTCACTCAACCAGGGATGAAGGATAGTTTTAACCAGCACAAAAAGTTTAATTCACATCACCAGTTTAAGTCACATCAAGTTTCAGATTGCAGAGCTGTCAAAGAGACTAGGATACCCAATTCCCATTAAATTAATGGGATTAAGTTATCCATTTCCAGAAGGCAAGTTTGAAATTACATCCTAAATGTTTGAACCATGCATACTGTTTATTATGCGATTCATTTTCAATACATAATTAGATTTTACAGCCCATGCTATAGACATTTTTCTGAAATTTAAGATTACCATTTGCTGTATTAGTGAGGCCTTCTTAAATTATTTAAATTCTTAAGTATAGTTGGAGTTACAAAGCTAAGCCATGAAACATCTATTTCTGTAACGTGCCCTGTGTTTGTTTGTAGCATTGGTAAATAACAGGATTTATCTATATAAAAAATGTGGCTGAAAATGAAATAGATGTAAAAAATAGCTCAGTGGAAAAAAAAAACAAAAAACAACACCACAGAATTTACTTGAGAATCCAAAGTAACAATTATTGTATATCAATTACACTGTTCACAGATGCATCTGTAGAAATCTGCCTGTAATAGGTTTGAAGAATATAAAGGATCAAAATAACTGTCATCAAATTGCAATACCGTTGACAGTTCCTCTCGTCTCTCAGAGCATGTTTTTAAATAACATTAAAAAAAAAAGCATTTGCTATTCCGTCAGTTTGGAAGCGTTACAGCATATGCTTTACAAATTCATTTCAAATTCCACAATGCAAATTTAAAGACATGCTGCAATACATTTACTCATCCTGGGCATGTGTACATGTGCAATTTTTGGCACATGAATAAACTGCAAAGCGTATTCCTCCTGGGCAGTTGTTTGAACGTTAGACTGGGAGCAATTAACTGCGGAGCAATAAGCACCACAGTTTATTCATGCACAGAATGTGGAGTCAAGGCAGAACATCCCCGGCTGTCAGGGAGCTTCAGGGGTCAGCTTGCCAGCCCAAGGTTGCTTCCCCCAGCTTAACAAGTTGTGAAAGGGCTGGCTGGGGTATGAGGGAGCTTAAGCGTGGGGTTAGCCAGCAGGCAGCCCCTGCACTGAAGCACCCTCATGCCTCAGCCAGCCCCTCCAGCATCTACACATGCATTGATGCAAAGATTTTTACTCCACAGCAGGAAGAGTACTAGTATTTACAAGTACTCTCTTGCTAGAGTCAATTAGTTTGCTCCAGCCTAATAAGGGTGCACACATAGACACGGAGAAATTTACCATGCAACTAATTAGTCAGCTGTGCAGTAAACATCTCATGTAGATGTACTACCTGATTAGTAGCTTGCATCATAAAATGTCCTATTGACTTCAGTACGGTGACTTGTGGGGCAAAGTACCACATAAACAGCTATGCCCTCTGAGAAAGGGCATAACAATCCAGCCATTTAGTAAATTAAAACCAAACTTGTGCAAAGCTATTCAGTTGCTTTGCTAGTTCAGATTCTCATCACAAGGTGGAATACATATGCCAGTTATTTAACTTAAGATTTATTTTTCCTTTTCAATTTTTCTTTAACTCAGTGTAGGCCTGATTCCAGCTTCATTTACCCCAGTTTATATTGGGAATATGTCCACTGAAGTCAATGAAGTTACATGAGTATTATACTATTATTAGAGTAGAATCAAGTCCATTAGTTCTACTATACTTTTTCCACACATCTGAAACAAGTGCTTTCCTAATAGAACTATGAGCTTCTCCCTTCTATCTCAACGGGATATTGACTTTTATGTCTAACAGTGTTGTCAAATTTAAATTTTATCACAAGTGTTATGATCATCGGTGTTTTTTCTTAAAGCCCCAACTCCAAATGTTGTAGAAATATATGAGGAATTCAACTTTCACTATCAGCCTCTTCTCCATGACAGCTAAAAGCTTGAAAATGCATCCCCTAAAGGCTCAAGAACTAGAGGATCAATAAAACCTTCCGCATTTTTTGTCCTTTGTTTAAAACACCATGATTTTTTAAGCAAGTCTCATAATACTGAGGTGCCTGATTCATGATCCAGATACCTGGGATTGACCATACTGGTCTACCAACAATAATTTTAGGACCCAACTACTCTTCATTACAATAAATGCAAATCCAATGAAATGAGTAGTGTTACTTTGATATTGTAAAGATCAGAAAATGGTATTAAATGAGGACATTTTAACTGTTTCCTTTCCAACTAGTTTAGTAGTGTTATCTAGTCAATGTGCAAAAATATTGTGCCCAATTACAGTGGGCATATCTACATGTGCATTAACTAAACTGTATTAATGCACTTTAGTTAATGCACATTAAGTTCAGTACCTCCATTGTGAGGTACTAGGAAAATGTGTATTAGCCTATGTTAATGCACATTAACTAAAGAGCAATTTTAGTGATGCTTTAATGTGCATTAACATAGGCTAATGCACAGTAAAGCACATGTGTAGACATATCCTAGCAAGAGGGAGAATTAAGCCCTATGAGCAATATACATCAATGCCGTAAGCAGTTCCAACTGGTGCAAATTAAGCAGATCAGAAAGGTTCCTTAAGAGCTAGAACTGACCTAGCCAGGCTGGCTATACACAGCTGGTTCAGGCCCTGGCTGCACCAGCCCTGAACAACTGAACTGGGCCCTGGCTGGGCCAGCACTGTGTACAGATTGGGCCCATAGACCAGATCTAGCTCATGAACCAGCAAGTGAAGTCTGCCACCATTTTTAATCTGGAAAAAAAACAAAACAACGTGTCTGACATATTAGAAAATTGGGAAACATCTCTTTAAAGTCTAGGTTAATGATTCTCAACCAGGGTGTTGCTAGATTCTTTCAAGGGTGCCGGAAGGTGTGAGGTGATTAGCAAATAAACGCATGTTCAGGCTTATTCCTGCCTAGCTGGTCTCTGACCCCCACTGCCCAGTCCCTCTGCAAGCAGGAAAGCCCTGTAATATATAAATTAGTTTTTGAAACTGGTTGCCACTTAATTCACAAAAATTCTGGAGGGGTGCCTCAAGTCCAATTGAGGGGTGCTTCAAGTCCCCAAAAGGTGAGAACCACTGCTTTGGAGGACCATGGCTCAGAGACTTGATATATTACAATCCAGATGTCTTTATTCAGTTTTCAGTCAGGCAAATACTAGAAGCCTTTTCAAGTGCCTCTACATTTGTTCCACAAGGAGGGTTATAGGTCAGTAGGCCAAGGTGCATTCTTCCTTCCTGTACCGGCCAAGACCTGCAGTGGCATAATTAGGCGGGGGTGACAGTGGCCAAACTGGGCCAAACTGCCTTAGGCACCATTTTGTGGGTGAGACAGGGAAAAAAAAGCACATCCTTCTGGCAGCCACATGATCACAATCACTATCAAAACAGCAACTGGAAGTCACTGCTGCCCCTGTGTGCCGAGTGCCCAGCTGCATCCCTACACTGCTGCAGACCTCCCATGCATCTGCGAGTACAAGCACATGAAGGAACAAGGCATGGATGGTCCAGATGGAGGTAAAGCATCTGAAACAGTGACAAGATGGGAGCAGAAATAACAAAGACTTCTTGGTACCCAATTACCCTAAAGATAGATAGTGTTGGTACACATGCCACGCCTTCAGCATGCTCAAAAGGGGATATACAACAGAGTAGTTAGGGCAGCATGGCTTTGACACTGACATTACCCATCCCAGTGCCAGTTAGAACTTGTATCATGGCAGTCATGCATACTAGTGGTACACAAGGGCCAAACTCAAGCATCCAGCCTGCTGATCAGGCCTGAGTCTAGAGCAGGACACAGGGTGTACCAGGGGAGTGGCAGGCACTCTGCACATACTCAGACACTTGCAGGGGACTAGAACTTAATTTTTCTCTGATGCTAGTGGCAGCATTGTGGGTGTGCACACGCCTTTCTTTTCTGCTGCAGCAGAGGAGATGATAAAGCCAATGGGCCAGTTTGTGATGGATGTGTGAGGGCGAAGAGCTGCTTAATGAACCCTCCCCCTGTTCCACAGCTGCCTGAGCAAAGGCTGATCACAATAGCAGTTACTTCAAGCAAGCATTTATGATAAAGTGAGGCAGTGGAGCAGCCAAGATGAAGCAGTTTACAGTGTGTAATAACTTGTTTTCTAATGTAGAAACAACAGCACTCTAAGGCTGTGAGATATTCAGACATTAATCAGGCCAGAGGCTGCTCAGTGATCTTTTTTCCCTGCTTGCAACTTCTGAGTAAGTAAACTTCTTTAAATTCAGGCTTGTGATGTCTGATCAGTTTAATGTGCAGCATGACAGCTATGCTAGAGATGAAGGAAAGTGAAGCAATTAGTTGTCAGGTATTGACAGCTGGAATGTGGAATAAACAATATAATATGAGCTGGGGATGGCTGGAGAGAAAACGATTGGTAAGGGCAGAGAAAGCAAGCTCACTTTTTTTAATGGCCACAGGCATTTGCTGCCAAGAGTTTTCATGTGGAGAGCCAAATCACATCATGGATACGATAGGCCCTACCAAAGACCCAGGTCTAGAAAGCCCCCTGCTAAGACTATAGCCCACTCCATCAAAATAACATTTTGCAGAAATGAATTTTTGTGAAATATCTTATTGAGTCTTATGGGGAAAAAATAAAATAAAATCAGTGGCTGCTTAAGTCTAAGCTTTGGTCATAGCCAGGACTGCAGTCATTTTTCTGCCACACATCCCTTTAGAATCAGTTCTTCCCTGGATATTTTCTTTCAATGTACATTTACAGTAACGCATAAATTAATTGCTAATCTGAGGCTATACATGGATGTTATAACTCCATTGGTATTTGTTTTATAATTAAAAGCATATTTTAATGTCAAGCTTAATGGGAGACCTGCCTTTAGTTCCTTTGTCTTTCACAAACTTCTGGTGTTACCTTGGCTGTGTCATTTAAGTAATGTCCGATTCCTATTGATTTCCCAGGGGGGTATTCTATTCCATAGAAGACTCTATCCCTTCATTCTTCTATGCTTTAATTCTCCATTTGTAAAAGGATTTATTAGTATGTCCCCACTTTGCACCAGTAGTAGTAGGAGGCAGCAGCATTTGCCAGGTTGTTGGATAAATAACTAAAGAGTTTCATGTGTTTGGGTACTATTGAAATGGAGATCACATACCCACTTCAGGTGCAACAATTATATGTGATAGTAAAAAAATATTGGAAAAAAAGAATACAACTACCAGAAGGAAAAAAAAAATCATAATACTTATCACATTTTTAATGCATTCTGATTCTGTGTGACTTATTTAATTGAACTAATTAGGGACTTGATTTACATGTGCTGGATATTGCTGCATCAGGGTCCATTCCTAATAGAAAAATAGTAAGATGATAAATGGCTCATAATGGGCAAGAAAAAGAGCTCTTGTTGATCTCACTCTGATCTTATATAAAAGCCATCCCTTGTGAGAATCTGTAAAGACAGCCAAGGTTCAAGGGTCACAAAATGCTGGTCAGCTGTGAGCAATGTCAGAAAGGCAACAGCGCTCTGTGTACATAGCTCTGTTCTTCTATCAGTTACTTTTCCTAGGCCCAATCAATCTCCCCAGAAAGTCAATGAAAAGGTTCTTAATTCTTTTACTGTCAGTTAGCTGAGATCCTTTAATAGAAAAGCCCAAGAGAAAATTCACAAATAGAAATATTTTTGGTCTAAAACCAGTAATACTAGAGCATCTGTGTGTGTATACAAATGCATGTGTGTGTGTGGAGAGGGGGGCGGAGAGGTCTTCTTCCTCTTTCTTGGACTCTCCTTCCCCACTCCCAACTGCATAGATATAAACAAAAGGACTAGACATTGCTTTTTAGACTACCATTTTCATCACGCTACAACCTTACATGCCAATGAGTACTACTCACTACTCAGCCAAAGATGTACACGGACCTGAAACCAATTCTCCTAAGTCCCTCCAGCTCAGTCCTTTGTCCCTCAGCATAAGATCAGAAACAGAGCCCTTTGTTTCAACTATTGTGATCAGTTCCTCCTGCTCCTAGCTTTCTGAAATAAGACTAGCAACTGATAGACACCAGCAGCCAACAACATGTTCCAAGTCACCAAGAATCTTTAAAAATTAGTACAATTTTGGTCAGTTCAATTCCATTTCCAGTTACACAGGTGTGAGTGCAGATCAACTCCACCTGATGTTCACTGGAGTAGCTAGGCTCAGCATGTCTCCCCTCTATCTCCAACCTGTCATCACACACACTGTTGACAGTATACTGTAACTTTAAACACATTTTGACTAATTTAGCACCTTTCCCATCAGCATGATAGACAAGATTAGCCCTGTGTTTCTAGGCTGTATTTCTTCTTTATTCTCCGCTAAGGAGGAGTGCATTGTAACAAATTGGTATCCAAGGACATGAATACCATGGAATTTAATACAAATGCATTTAGCTTTGGACTCTTGAAGTTCTTTTATCTTGAACTTATGATCTAAAAGGTTTTTTTTGTTATTTGTGTGTTTGGGCATTTTAAAGGATGTGATTTTCACTGGATGTTTATTTAGCATTCACTTTGATGTCCTCAATTTTGCCATGTCACTGGAATTGCATTCACTCTGATAAAATAAGTAATCATTTTCTTATATTTCCTGCAACTCATTTTATTGATGGATGTTAAAAGGACATGGAAGATAACATTTGAGGAGGGAAATGGGGAGAGAACAATGAGCCAAAAACATCCCTGGTGTAGGTTCAGTGTACTAGTGGAGTAACTACTGACAGTTTGTTCTTTGTTTGGTTCGTTTTTACTTTTGATATTCTATAGCAACTGAAAGCCTGTTAGGATGATCAAGACAAGGCAAAAAGCAGGAGGGACATAATGCTCCCCATAACATACCCCAAAGCCTCAGTGGAATGCCCAAGCTCTCATCTCACCTTTTCTATTTACATCTCTCTGTGCCCTTCATAACCCTTACTAATGAGTGGCTGCAGTAGTCACCACTGTGGGCAAAACATCACAGACTGAACCAAGAAAAGCCAGGAATGAACAGTGTGCCAAATTACATCATGCCTGTTAGATTTCATAGACATTAGGGATGGAAGGGACCTTGGAAGATCTTTGAGTCCAGCCCCCTGCCCCAAGGGCAGGAAGTGAGCTAGGGTCAAAGGATCCCAGCAAGATAAGCACCCAAATGCTTCTTAAAGAAGTCCAGAGTAGGTGCTTGCACCACCTCTGGAGGGAATCTATTCCAGGTCTTGGGGACTCATAGTAAAGAAGTTTTTCCTTATGTCCAGCCTAAAACAGTCTTGGAAGAGTTTGTGACCATTGGACCTTGTCATCCCTTGGGGCACTCTAGTGAACAGGCATTCCCCCAGATCCTGATGCACACCCCTTATATATATATATCTCCTGATGCAGGTCTCCCCTGAGCCTGCACTTTTCCAGGCTGAAGAGTCCCATAGCTCTCAGCCTCTCATCATAAGGCCTGTTCTCCTGCCCTCTGATCATGTGCATGGCTCTCCACTGGACTCTCTCAAGCTTTTCCACATCCTTCTTGAATTGTGGAGCCCAGAATTGGATGCAGTACTCCAGCTGCGGCCTCACCAAGGCCAAGTACAGTGGGATGTTCCTGTACACCAGGAACACAGGGAGGCATTTAACTCACACTGAGCATCGAGTTTCACAAGCTTCACACTGCTTCCCTCCTTCTTATACCTGTGGGCACTGAGTGGTTTTCCAAGGTTGAAACTAGAACCCATGTCTTTAATGCAACACACCCAAGATGCATCTATGCTCCTTCATGAATATGTGACCTGAAGCAATATGCTTGGCTAGCCTGTCTAGATGCATAGATTGTATACAGTCCTGTCTCCCTACTTTCACTTACTGTCTGGCAAAGAGTGGTTGCAGGCTATTGATAAAAGCCATGTTACATTCTGCTCTGGAGACTGGTGCAAAGGAAGGACAGAAATTTTAATTTATATTAAACAGAGTGACATTAAGAGGCTTAAGTGCAAATAAGTTAGCTACAGAAAAGTGGACTGGTTTCCAGAGGCATTGAGCTCCTGAAACTCCTATTAAGATATCAGTGCTAGAGGCTAGTGCTGAGTACCTTTAAAATTCAGGTCATATTTTGTTTCATTCCATAATGTGGATGCAAGTGCCATCCAAGCATAGAAAACCATGGCCACAAACTCTGAGAATATTAAAACTAAGACGTGCCCTTTGTTCCCTATTCAGTAATTTTTTTGCTCCTTACAAGTTGGAGGTACCTTTGTTCTAGGGCTACCCCATTCATCAGTGTGGATTATGGGCAAACACATAGCAGGAAATGCATAAAAAAGTCAAGAATTTCTTGAATACTTGGATACACAAAATAAAAAGATAAACAAGAAACAAAGATGCATATATTACTGCAGCTTCAGGGCATCAGTAACTTACAATTACTGACAGTTACACTGACAATTTATACATATTTGATTCAACTGATCTGTCAGCTATTCAACAACAATGTGGTCACCATAGCAACAGCAAACAACATGGCACAACATCATTAATACAGCATCATTTACTTTTCAGATCATAACCCTGTGCAGAAACAGAGGCTTAAAGCACAAAGATCAACCCTCAGCTTTATTGAGGGTTATGTACTTGAATTCCAAGGCACCCACATAACTTTGGGTGTGGGTCTATATTTGTCAGGTTATTCTTTTGCCTCAGGGACCTGCTCTTCTGATGATATTTTCCCCATCATCAGGGAGCTTTAATGCTGTCAGAAGAGCAAATCACTCATTATTTTAAGGCCCATAAATGGCTCTCTCACATCAGAAGAGTCCATTAAAATATAAACACCAATAAAATACAAACAACAGTGCTAGAAACAGGCCTGCATCAAAACCCCTTAGCAGAAATCACATGCACACAGCTGGGAATTCTGAGCCAGGAACTGTGTCTGAATTTTGTGGCTGGCCCCAAACCTCTTTCATGGGCTAAGCAAGCTCCCTAGGACAAAACACCATAGAAATCTGGTGGCTTCAAAACCCAGGCCAGAATTCATGTCTAATTACCACATCTAGCTAGAAACAAAATAGATCTGAACAAGAATACCGGATCCAGTTCAGGTCCCTTGCCAGAGTTTGAGACACTCATCTCGAGGGCCAAACTTTTCCAAGCAAAACCTTCTCAAGTATCCTTATGCCCTGAGTTCGGATCCAAATCCAGATCTGAACTCTGCAAACTCAAATTCATGTACAACTTACCAGGTGCATACACTTTTGATTTCCTTTATAAGAAAAAATACAACAAATTGTCAGTCAAGCTACTGCTATGGAGCCTAAAAGGTGCATTTAAACATGGACAATGGTTCCCATCAGTGCTGAATGAATGAAAGCAGTTCAGTTATAGAAGAGGCAGTTATATACCACCCACAGACAAACTGTCCTCTAATCCAAAGTCTCAAGTTAAAAAACGCAAACAGCTCTGCTACAACCAAAAGTGACAACTACTGTGCATGGGCAACTCAGCAAGTACTCTAAGCCTCAGTTTCCTTATCCATAAGTGGAGAATAATCTCTCTCCTGATCACTTAGTGCTCCCTGGACAAAGAGTTTAGCACAAATGTTAAGTTGTATTACAAAATAAAAGTAAATTTCAAATGAATGGGAAATAATATTATTGTACTAGGCCCAAAGTCTATGAATGGCCTCCTCATTCATTTCCAAACAGGGCTCTCCATCTCAGGACTGTATCTCTCATCTCTCTTCCATTTCTAAGAGCATGTTTGCTTTGACTGGGCACGTCTACATGTACCTCGCATGGTGCAGTTGTTACTGTGCCATCATTTAGTACTTGCTTTAGGAAGTACTAAATGACAGCGCAATAACAGCTGTTAATCTGCCATCCTGGAGGCACACAGTTACTTTTAGCAGCTATGTCACTTTAATGATGCACTATAGTGAGGTAGATCGTCACTATGGTGACATAGCATTGGTGTCATGGTTTCTGCCTGCTGACACTACGTCACCGTAGTACGCTGCTACAATGACATAGCATCACATGTAGATGTGCATACTGTGTCCACAAAGTAGCTGCAAGTTGATGAGAAACACTGGGCTGATTTCCTTTCACTTTTACTGGCTTTACAATTCATTTCTATAATTTTTAATAAGAGATAAAAATCATCCAATTTCCTGTCTGTGGAGAGAATGATGGTCTAATGGATGGTATGCTGGACTGGAAGTTAGCTGATCTTCAGTTTCTACTTCCGGCCTCCTAACCAACTGATTTAACTATGACAACACTTCTGTTGCCCATTTCCTTCCCCATCCTCTGTCTTCCTGTTTAAATTCTAAACTTCTAGAAGCAGGGACTTCCTCCTCCTTTGAGTATACAAAGGGACTTTGAGACTTGTCTGAGCTGGGGCATCTAGGCATTACTGAAGCATAAATAATGTAAAAAATTATGTCTGGGGAACAAATACCGCCGTTGATGCATCTGCAGCCCTACAACAGGATGCAGCCCAAAAAGGCAATAATTCACATCTCTAGAAACAGCCTTACAAATAAAAGATCATATGGTTTCTCTTCTGACACAGGACTACCTTTATCAAGCATATTCTTCTAAGCTGATGAAGACAATCTCTTCCAGGCTCAGTTATTAGGTATCTTAAATATAGCATCTCCCTGAATTCATTATAACCTTTTGTTTGGGGAGGAAAAAAAATTGTACTCTGAATGAATATGGATAAAAGCAAAGCCTCCTTTTGTAAGTTACCCAGGCAGGCATGTGACTGCAACCCTGTTAGTCTGAGTAGCAATTAAAATGCATTGCATTTTTTTTTTTTAAAGAAACAAGTTGATTTAAACTAATTTGAATTTTTTGTGTTCAAGATCTCTGTCTCTAAAACAGGAGATCTTTAAGATTTAAGCACAGAAGTGGAAAATTTTATTATGCCCAAGCAGAGATGTGGGAGAACAAGTAAATATAAAAGAAGGTGTAACTGCATATTGTCTTGTTTCCATTTCTCAGAAAGGTTCCAAATATGCTCACATCCACTTTCATTATTTCCATGTCACTGGTTTCACAATAAGCAGCTGTCATTGCAGGAGCAAAAATTCTCTGTAATTAGGCAGCATACACTCATTGGCCCTTCTACTAAATGCTGGGTCAAATGCAGATGATAGGTGACATGAGTAGGGACCTACTTAACTCACGGTTTTGTGGATTTCCGGGATTGTCTGAGAAATCCACAAAAATCAACACAAATATAAACACATAATAAAAATAAAAGGCTGGGTCCCCAGTGGGAGCCAGCAGTCTATACTGCCAGGCAGGGAAGGCATAGGCTGGTGGGGTGGCACGAAGAGTAGCCAGCAGTCAAGATGGTGCCTCCCTCCTCATCCCTCCTTCTCCTGGGGCCTCTCCACCAATCAGTGTTGAGAGGTGAGGTCCGCAGTGAAATTCCTGCAAAACTGGTTCTGTGAACTGCAAGCAGGCTACAAAAAACCCTTTGTGTTGCCTCAATTTAAGTAGGCCCCTATACATAAGATAACCTGAATGGAGGAATATAGTCTATATGATGCTAAGTAATCCACAGGAATCAAATTCTACAATGATTTTACACTGAACTCATCCTGAAGCCAGTGTGATTGCACCAGATGTAAATCCCTGCAGAATTTGACTATAGGGAGTCTTCCTTATTACTTACAAACCAAGAAGTCAGAAGATATACGTGGATATAATCTATTTTATTTACACCGTATTACCAGCTTGTGTTAGCTAGTTTTCTGTGCCTTCCAGCACCTCATTACTTAAGTTATACCAGTTAAACACCACTACATGATATTATCTTGCCCTTTCAGTCACCCCTTTTGTCCCTCAACTTGCTCTACCTTCTCTGAATTTTGGTTCCCAACTGCTTATTCTACAATTGATTGACATGTGTCACATATAGGTGCTGGCAGATGTTAAGGTAATTGTGGGATTAGGATTTCAGAAATGTTATGCCCCCTTTCCAAACGCCCATGCTAGAAATACATGGCCAGTTGTGTGATTTTGCTGATAGGACATAACATTTCTCAAACCCCAATCCCACAATTGGCAGCTGCCAGCCTGAGAGAAGCCCCATATTGGGAGCCTGTGGGGCTCTTGTGGTGGCAGCAGATTTCCTGCCTTGCCCTGCAGCCAGCCCATGAGCTACAGGACAGAGTAGCTTGGAAGCTCTGTATGCAGCTGTGGAGTGGGGATTTCTCCACTCCTCAGCTGTTGTTTTTATGGGCACTTTCACCGGAGCCTGTCATAGTACACTGAACCTTTAAACCCTGGGCAGGCAGCTGAGAGTTGGAAATGGAAAGCTCCCCAGCTGCCACTTCCATGTGCATGGAAGAAAGATGGAAAGCTCCCTGGTCTCTGGCTCACAGCTTAGGGAGCTTTGAAGCTCCTTGGGCACCAAGAACCAGAGACCCTGGAGCCTCAACCCAGTGTTTGATCTGAGCACTTGGGGAGGGTTCAAAGTCACAGCTGCAGGTGTACTTTTAAAAATACCTCATGTGTCAGAACCCATGGTGAAAGACACACACAGCAGGAGAGCAGGAAGCTCCCAGTTCCCCAGCTGCTGCATCCACAGGTGCCCCAGAAACTTTAAAAAGTGAGCATGCATGCAGCTCCAGCTTCCAGATCAACACCCACTTTTTAAAGGTCTAGGGGACCATCAATATAGGTATGAGAAATTGGAGGGGTGGGGAGCATGGCTGTTTGTTTTATAATGGAAGGAGGGAAATTCAACAATATTCCATGCTACTACACTGCCCAAAGCTTTAAAAAAAAAATCTATATTAGTTTTAATGGCAGTAACCTGGCCTCTATCTACCAGAGACAAATGTTTCAGAAAGGATATTAAACCACAAGCTTCATAGCTTAGCCCAATCTTGTCTTTCAGCCAGCAGGATGCAACTGAAGTGGAGGGACAACTTATTCTTCTCTGGGAGTTCTATCACCTTCCACAGAGGCATCTTGTACCACTATTAGCAACAGGATATTGGACTAGATAGGCCTTGGGTATGATCCCAGATCCCTGCTACACATTACATTTATAGGAGAACACTGCCCAATTGCCCAGCAGCACACCTATGCCAAAAAGGGAAGGCTCTCAGAGGTTCCATGAGTAACAGAGCAGACAACTGGGAGGAACTTCCTGGGACTTTGAGTCCTGTCTCACAAGATCAAGCTCCATCTTAAAATTAGTTTGGCTTTTTGCCCCCCTTAGTCCTGCAGGAAAACCATTCCAGAACCTCACAGCTCTGATGGTTAGAAACCTCATTTCTAGCCTATATTTATTCAAGCCAGCATATACCCACCTTTTTGCCTTGTGCCAACAGTATTTTTTTTTTAGCTTAAATAGTTACTTTCCATCCCTAATGGGTAATAATAAAACCTCAGGGACATGGGAAAGATTCAAGTTGAACCTATGATTTTAAAATATATATATAAAAAATAGGTTCAACACAAAGGGGCATATCAGCTTGCCATACCTACATGAAGGGTTCCAGAGAAGACAAGGGTAAGATAAAATAACTTTATATCATAATTAAATGAAACAAAGACCTATTGAATAGTACTAATTAGCTCCTCTTGTGTTGCGTTCAGAGAGGATGCAGCAGGAATATCAACATCTCCCAGCACCATACAAAAGACACAAGAGGAAAAAAATCCACAAAAATCACAGTAGAATGAAAACTGGATTGAGAAAAATTGCCATAGAATAACTTTGAAGATGACTTTGAAAAGCACAAACAGGTATGGTTGAAGGAAGAAAATATCAACACTATGTTTTCACATGATAATCCCATTGTGTCATGCATCATTTCAAATGGTACAGGCTCGTATGGTATTGAGCAGAAGTTTCAAAACCAACTCCATCCTCATCTAATCCTAGTAAATGCTGGATGTCTTCTGAATTCCAGAAGAACAGAAAGGTTAAAATATCAATAGATGGAATTTCTACAATCATCCAGCCTTATCTCCTGCATAGTACAGGCCATGGAACCACAACCAATGACTCCTATTTGAGCCCTCTCCAAATTATGATATAAAAAGTCTTCAAATGCTAGACAACACATCTTATCCTTAGGTAAGTTTTCCAATAGCAAATTACTCACTGCTGAAAAAGTGTATTAACAATATATAGGCAAAACTCCTCAAGTCTGGTGCATCTTCAGACACATCAGCTGGTTGAAAATCAAGTAAATTTGCCCAGTGTGGGTGGTTGGTTGGTTTGCTAGTTCGTTATCTATACAGATTTCTTCCTATTATGTCTTACTTGTCCACTGGTATGTCAGACAAATAGGCACTATAGCCACTTTCATGTATTCATAAGGACAGACAAAGATGATAGGACCAGATTCTATTCAAACTGTTATTTACCCAAGTGGACTTATGTGCCTATTTTATCTTTCTTAAGGCCCTGCAAATCAATTCATCCAAAAGGTAGCTGGGTTCTCCTTCTCATTGCCTTTTGCATCTCAGTCATCAGGCTGAGATGACAGCATGTTACAAAAGTAGATACCTTAATGCATTTTAAGAGACCTGAGTGGGATGGAATGGGGTCACACTTATGTGACAGAGAGATGTAACCATTGTGTTAATAACAAAAGATAGCACTATGAACTGTTACCATAAAACTGCTACAGTTGCCTGACTGTAGTGATTCAGATGCAACAAAACCACTCCAACTATAGCTCTGCTTCATCCAAGGTCAAAATTAATATAGTTTAGCTAACTTGTATGGGATCATGAAGATATCACAGTTACCCCCACAACAGCCGCTGCACACTTTCCAGCAGCAGGTCCTTCCACCCTCCCTTTAAAGTGACTAAAATATATATTGGTCTATACCTTAATGTCACTTAGGAACTAAATAGGTAGACCAGGTTCAGGCCCTTAGCGTTTTTCCTCCAATTTGTTGTGCAGTGTATATAGTCACTGTTGCTTTGTAGCATGCAAAATAAACAGCTTTTGAGATTGATTAATAGCCAGAATGAAGCTGAGGTATTTAATAAATCTCAGCAGTTATAAGCAATAGAAATTATCCCTTAAATACAGAAAGCTGTATGGTTAATGGTAACAGATTGTAGGTTTCAGGATGAAAGAAAATAGCCCTCACTTCTACAATAAGCTTTTAACACACTGAATATAGAGTGTAGTATTAGTGTTAATGGGGTCTGTAGAGTTGCATCCATATGAGTTTATGGAGAAAATTAGCAAAAATATTCAATTCTAAGTGAGAAATAGGTGGGAAGATTATCATTTGTTACATAGAAGTCAGAAATTCAGTGCCTGATGAATACTGGTGCATACTGCTGTATGTGTGGAAAAGCCAGTGAAATATATAAATGGGAATAACAGATCTTTTTGACATTTAAAGGTATTGTATATACTGTAGCTCATTAATCTACCATGAGAATGTGTATGGACACTGAGATAATTTCACTGAGGACATGCTGATACATGTCACATGATATTCAGATCAAGCTATGATATGTAACTCACAAGAATTCAAAGCTCTGGAAGCATGTTTGAGGAATCTATATTTTAAAGTTAAGACAATTATTGCTATTCTAATTAAAGAGAGCTTTGCAGAGGGTAGATATTTTTTTCTTTCACATTTTTTTTAAAGGGGAGTTCCACATCATTTAAAAGACTGAATTGAAAAGATTTTGAAGCAATAAAATACTGCATCTATTAATGTCTAACAAATTTAATTTGGAAGATAACGCATACAATAAGCTAAGATGATGTTTTACACAAAGCCAACTCACCTGTTATAATTTCCTCATCAGGTTTTAGATTCTTGAGCAAATGTCTTATGGTATACCCCCCCCCCCCCCCAAAAAAAAAACAACCAAAAACCCCAAACCTAACAAACAAACAAACAAAACAAAACAAAAGGACACCTACTCTGCCACAGTAAGTGATAAACCATGTAATGGAGTATAGATATGATGTGTTTGATATCTCTGGGAGGTCTACCTATATATTGCATTTCTAGCTGGAACACCTGTCATTATTATACCATAATTATTGTAATATTGTAATTACATCTCAGTAACTATGAGGACATGAATATTATTAGAAGCAATCATAGGTTTAATTCTTACTACAGATGCAATACTGTCAGCCCTAATAACTAAAAAATCATGAGTTAAAACCCCCCCAAAAGACATGAACTTATTTTAAGTTACAAGATTTTTGTTTTTAAATACTGTCCTTTCCGCCTTCTGGGTTTTGAATGTTTACAGTTTGTTTTGGTCACCTTTTCAAGCTTTTCTCTATAAGCATGAGGGCTAGAAATTTACTTTTTCTTTTAAATTAAAACTGAGATTCCAGTTTGTGCGCTGCAGGGGAACAACTACTGTGAAACTTGCTATAGAACTATAAAAGATGGCATCACCTCAGAGTTGCAAAGTCTAAACAGTTTTTCCATTGGGGAAGTATGCAGAAATAGACAGAAAGTAACCTACTACCCAGCTCACAAACCTTTCACATGGTCACATCACAATGTCTGCAGCTATGGCTAACAGGCAAGACAAATCATTCAACTAATGAGTAAAGATCATTAAAGACAGTTTGTAAAATATTTTTCCTCTCTGTTCAATGGTTCCCTGGTTACTACCACCGTCAGGTTTCCTTAAAATGCAACAATAAAAACAGAAGCATTAAATTATTTCTATTTCCTGTTTCTAAAAACAATGTATTTAAAATCTTCCAAACCACTCCTTTTTCTCTAAGAGCCAAAAACTGTCCCCTTTTTTTGTAAACCTGGGACTGACTAAGAAATAAGTATTTGGTTGTTGGAGTTGCTATCATTAGAGTTTGCCATCTGGAGTCCTAGGATTAAAACTGGCCATGTGATGCCATTTGTGTTAACACTTTCATTCATACTCAAAGGAGGTCAAGGAAGTTAACCTGGCTTTGAAATATTTAAAATTAATTATGCATATTTTTTTCTGAATTCCAAGTACTTATTTTCTGTGTTTAAATACAGATACTTCTGCTGGAACAGGCCAAGCATTTTAATTTCCTTTATTTATGAATCAGGACCATGGACAGAAGGATAAATGAATTATGTTAGCTTCACCTAAACCTAAAAAGTAATCATATTTTTTTATTACCACTGCTGTCTTTTATAGAGCCCTGCTTAGCACAAATGTGTAAGTCTGAGAATGCTTTTTGCTGCTGGTCTAAAAACAACAAAGAAAGGTCACTATAGATGTGTTAGTGAAATCTTCATCTCCAATCTGCTTCAGTGCATAATTATAATAGGGGTTATGACACTGTTTATATCAAAAAGATTAAATTTTGCTTTCACATCCCAGGCACCTCTTATTGTAAATCCTTTCACATATTGCTTAAAGTATTGGCCTCACCCAAGGCAGGAGATGAAATGCTAGATTAGACTAATGGTTTGTCTAGTCTGGGGTTTTGACTGAAAACAGCTTATACAAGTTAATTCAAAGAATGACAAAAAATGCTCAGCAGACACCTGTCTAACTACATCTGACTGACCTGATTATTAGCCCATCCAGGATAAAGAATGCTACTCCTTGTAATATTTTTAATTGCCATTGAAGCTAATAATTTATGGGTTCATGGGCATTTTTTCTTAATCCTGCCCTACTGCATCCACCAAAA
Source organism: Alligator mississippiensis (assembly GCF_030867095.1). Classification (NCBI taxonomy): domain Eukaryota; kingdom Metazoa; phylum Chordata; order Crocodylia; family Alligatoridae; genus Alligator; species Alligator mississippiensis. The sequence goes on along the minus strand of NC_081825.1, from coordinate 139,097,463 downwards.
TACACCACAGTGGGCGCATCTAACATCATCTTACATCACCATAGCAACATGCTATGCCACTGTACAACATGCTATGGTGACATAGTGATCGTGTGAGTACACTCCTCCATTTTAGCGTGCCACTACAGTGAAGTAATGGCTAAAACAGAGCATGTACCACACACACAGTGCAGTACAGCTGGTTACTGTGCTGTGCTTTAGTACTTTCCAAAAGGAAGTACTAAACCACAGCACAGTAACAATGTTGCCATAGGGTGATGTGCAGACATGCCCAGTGATTAATGCCCTTTTGAATTCTCTGCTGCAGTAAAATACTAAAACTATGTTGGTCCTCTGTCTGACAATTACATTGGAATGCATATCTTCTCTAATGTATACTCTTCTGCTTTGTCAATCAAAGTTGCCTGGGCTCTTGTATTTCTCTGCCATATTGTTAAATCACTTTCTTCCCTTTCTCTGGACTTAGGTTGCTATATCCTTTGAGAAATAAGAACACTAGTCTCACTAAAAGACATAATAATTCCATTCCCACTGAAACTTGTAGTCAGCCAACACATGCATTTCTTGGGACTGAAAGCACAGCGATACTTATTATTAATAGACCCATGTTTGCAAGAACTTATCATGGAATACAGAATATCAGGAAACATTTTTATTCTCTCTCACATTCTTCCACCACATTTAATATCTTCAGTTGGGGGTGGAAAGGTCCCCCCCACCCCCATGTTAATTTGGCTGTGAATGCAGCCACAGCCCATATTCCTGTGGCTGCATCTTCTTTGACAACCGTTTAATCCCTCTCTCCTTGCTCTACTAATTCAATTTCTGAAGAAGAGAGGGTAAGTCAGGGCTTGAAAAGAATTCACATTTCAGGTCTCTAAACATAACTTTATCTTGAAAGCTGTATCACTACTTCTAACAAGTACCAATTGGACTGCCATGCACCCAGACTAGTTCTGTCTGGTCTGGTCATGTCCCTGTCCTTCACCAGGCACTTAGGCTGTGTCCAGATCATTGCAGATGTTTGGTTCCCCAGGAACAAGCAGCAGAGGCACACTTTGTGCCACTGCTACTTGTCCTCAGGGAATGCCCACGCCACATGCCCTCTGGCATGCAGCAGGTTACCCCAGGTGAGGCCACTGTGCTGACCCCAGCAGCCTTACCTGGGGTCCTGGGGACCAGGGAAGCTGCAACTGCAGCACTCCTGCAGCTTGAAGCCTGACTAGCAGCTGGATTGTGGCTCCAGTGGGCCAGGCTCCAGTTTTGGGTGGCATGCACTGCAGCCATGTGCACCACCCTGCTTTTTTTCTCCACAGGTTTTTTTCTGCAAGATAGCAGGGCAGGAAATGTCTGAATGTGAGGTATGTAGTGCCACAGATCAGTCTGCAGTGCCACATACCACACAGCTGCACTTGCCTGGATGTGACCTTACAGACCAAATAGAACTTAATGGACTGTTTGATCCTTCATGGTAGTGCCATGCAACAGGTCTCACTACCCACTTCAGGCCTTGTGCTCCATTGGGCTCATGTGTCCCACCTACACATAGTTGGCTTTAACTCCCTCCGATGTTAGTAGTAACCCACAAAATGGTGGGGGCAGAGGTTATTAAAGTGCCCCGACCTGCCTTTCACTGGGATGGTCCTCAAACCTGGCATTTGCTGGCCCTGCCCTGCCACTGACAGCTCCACCAGGCCTCTCTATCCTGGCAGGGTGCAGTTTTAGATCATGCCCAGGACCAGGAGCCTCTAAACCACCCCACAGTTCCTGCTTTTACCTCTGTGTTGTCTCCAGAGCAGCAGCTCCACTGGGAGATGTTCCTTCCTCAGCACCAGGCAGAAACTGCTGCCTCTAGCCCTGCTGGCCTGAAACTTAAAATGGCTGCTCATGAGGACTGGGCTGCACCTACCTGCTGCCTGGCCCAGTTCTTAAAGTGGCAGAGCACCATGAGTGCTCCGACCCCTGCCTTCCCCCTTAAAATGATTCCTGGAGAACATGTTCCCTGCTGCTCAGCCAACTAGCTCCCACCGAGCTTGCAACCTCTCTGAGTGGCCAAGATAATTTGTTGATAACAACTAATCTTACATTAACTACTGATCCTAATAGCTACATGAATTTCAGTTATCCACTGGCACCTTTGTTTCCTCTTTACATTTGCTAAGGTAGGTCTATTTCTGAGGCTGCTAACCCATAGCTGTTCATTTAGGGTGCCTATAGACTGTAGATTAATTTAGTCTGCTGGAGCATGGCAATTACTGTACTGCAGCAGACTCCAGCATCATGTGTATCAGTGTCCCTGCACTGAAAAATAGGGGGGGGGGCTTTAACTAAAGCTGGAATGAGCTTTAGTTAGAGTGCCCCACCACCATTTTTCAGTGCAGTGATGCTGATACACCTGACATTCTGGGTGCTTTAATTACAGTGACTCTCGGAGCCACTTTAATGAAAGTTATCCCCCCCTCCCCCCGTGAAACGTGTATAAACACCCTTAGAGCAGGGGTTAACAACCTACAGCCTACAGGCTGGTTTTGTCCTGTGAACCCATTTGATCTGGCCCACGTAATGAGGGCTCTGCCAGCATCTCAGGGAAAAAGAAAGGCAATGGTTACTTTCCTCATGCCACCATTGGGAAAAGTGGTGGCAGTTGGCTGGGTCCTAGCAGCTGCTCGCCTACCCCTCCCTGACCCAGTCTGGGTCAATCCAGCCCACAGCTGTAAAAAAAGTTGACAACCACTAATTTTAATTGCTTGTGAAATGTATCAGGTATCATATCCACATACCTAAATCAAAACAATTCTTTCCTTTGGGAAATTTATGGATTGTGCATGCTGTGTAAGCTTTCTGGTATCAACCTAAGAGTGAATGTTCCAGCTAATTGTACCCAAATTCAATCAGGTTTCAGGCACACACTAAAATTATTCACATTTTCAGGTCATCAACCAAAGGCATGGAATAAAATGAATTGGAAGACAAAAGTCTTCAAACACTCTCCCTATTGAGATGCCTGCTTTTAGTCCTAAGGTTTATGTCCTGCTGAGAGTTCCCCTACAATGAGTCCTCTTAGTGCCCATTAATCCAGCAACATACGCTAGCTCAGTGTTCCCAGACCCTTAGTAACTGTGTCTCCCTTCTTTCTTGCTCATATTAATGTAGCTGTTCTGCAAGACTAAAACTCTTTACTTCTTACAAGTGTTATGAAAACCGGATGCTAATACTGCTATTACAATTCTGGTCACAGCTAGTAGCATTATAATATATGTACTACTCGTCCCCTGGTGTGTCAAACTGTCTTATTGGTTTGCTAATAGTTATTTTTATGGTTAATTAGCCACTTGCTTGAGGTGTTTTTTGTTGTCATTTTTGGTTGGGTTGGGGTTCTGGGGTGTTTTTTCTGTCTGTTTTTTTTTCTTTGCAACACCAAAAAAAGCTACAGTGCTCAAGCTCAACTCTGTCCCTTGGTGTTTATGCCTTAAAAAGATTGTCTTTTTTTAGAAGTGTTAATTTAAGTGTCAATTAATACAGTGTATTATATAGTTGTATAGTATAATTATCAATTCTTTCCTGTATTCTTTAATACAGCAACTTACAAAACAGTATGTATGATCATGAGACATGACTTGTATGTTTCAGTGAACAAAAATGCTATAGAAAAAAGCAAATAAATCAACACCAAGCCAGAAACATGTGGAAAAAAGAACATATGAAATTAAACATGAAACAGAAAAATGAGCATATACACTACTAGATTTTTATTTCTGTGTGATCTACAAAACAACCTCAGTTTGAAGAGCTCCTCTTCAGCTATTGTTGAATTATTCATAAGAAAAATTCTGCTTGGAAATAAGTTTATATACCTTAGTTTTGAACACATTAAGAAACCAACCTTCCAAAATAATTCAGTTATGGACATGGGAAAAGAGAAAGTATCTCTTAACAGAAATCTGTTTGATAAAGATCCAAGAAATGCAGACAGGGATATTTATGATGGAAGCTGGACTTTAAATCTCATGATTAAATCAGCTCACCAGGTATTTATTTCAAATAGAGACTCGTAAAACCTACCTGAGACTTGTGTAACTCAGTGAAGCACAAGGGTAAATTAGAGTTCTAAAGAATAGATGCTGTGCATATTTTTGCCTTTTCAGAGGTGCTGTTTACCCAGGGTGGGTAAACAAAAGTCAGTTTTTTAAAGAAATTTAAAATAAGCATTGTCACTAAAAATAAATGTTAAACAATAACACTATATAAAAATTAGAGTTGAATTTATGGCAATCTAAACTTGCTGTAATCATTTTGATGAACAAAATATCGGTAGGACTAATGACTCCTCTTCATAAATTTTATTTTAAAAAGCAGATTTTATATCAATAATTAAACTAAATTAGAGGCATCTTTAACTTTTGAGTTTGTTTTATAAATATAGCAAGATATTAACTTTTTTACCATCTTTATAGCAAAATTATTTCTGGAATATTGGTACATTCAATTGCTGTTGCACACAAAAAGTTTTGTCTTTATTTTTGGTTTTGTCATGACCCAAAGATATGATTTCGTGTGTGCTTCGGCACTAGAATTAACCCCATGGGATTACAGCTTCATTGCACGGTGGAGTTTTGCTGCATAGAGAACCCACGTGCAAGGGAGAGAGTTCCCGCCACTTTGCAGCTGTCTTTGCAGGGTGCATTTCTCAAGTTGCGACAGAAGTGCACGGTGCAAAGGAGTTCCCACCACCCGTATGCAAATTTGTTCCCCGCTATTGGCTAGTTCTAAATTATTCCCACGTGGCGGCTAGCGATTGGCCTGCTAGCCATATAAGAGGCTTGAGCGGTTTCTGCCCAAGCCAAGGAGGACTCCACATGGATCTCGTGGGGACTCTGGGTACACGGCAGGGCAATAGAAACCTTGTTTGAGATCCAGAGGAGTTTGGCGGCCTGATCCACCGCCCACCTCTTCCCGTCTTCGAATGAAAAATTATAAGACGTATCTACGAGTTTCCATTTCGGTGGCGCGCTTGTCCAGGACATCCGGAGTTCTGTTTGCGTGGAGCCTAGCAAACTCCACGTGATTGTTCGTGTTCTTTTTGTTTGTAACCACAACTCAAGCAAGTTTTCCAGCCTGCACCGCGACCATCCCGGTGTAAGTAAAGAATCTTAAAATCTACCATTACGCGTCTGTGCCTAATTCTAGCTCGGCGCCCACCCTCTCCGACCCGGTGTGCCCGGGCTGCTGGCCACAGCCCGCATGCAGCGCGACAAGGGCCGTGGATTCACCCCCGGCCCGCACAGGTTTTACTTTTACAGTCTCTTCAGACTCATCAAGCATTCTTTAGAGCCCAGATTTCAACAGCTGGAAAAAGTATTTAGCAGTTTTATTGAAATAATAAAAATAATTTATTTTATTCATCATTAATTGCATTCTGTGTTCATTAAAATGCAGTATGATTAAGGTATTGAGTAACAAGTTATCTAATAAAGAAGATGCTGCACCCAAGAAGAAATAAATCATTCACCATTGCCTAATATGTAAAAACACAGAAGCAAATATTCAGAGTATACATATAATTACTTAAATAAGTGTATTTAACTGTAATATGTCTAAAAGAAGGGCAAAATCTAATGTAAACACTTTATTTAGTTGTAAATAATCAACTCTATCCATCTCATAGTTAGACAAACCAATAGAAATGAACCATTCTTTTGGAAAATAGACAAAAAGTACAAAAGGGGGAAAAAAATCAAACACTTAAACAGCTGTTTTCTGGTTTCAGTCAGGTGCCCAAGTTTCACTGAATGTCCATTGTCATTGGGCACTTAATGCATTTAGGAGATTTGAAAATCCCATTGTATGATACTATTTCAAACTAGATAACTTTACTATTGTAAATTAATGCAGGGTCATGCTCTGTATGTGCTATTTCACTGACTCTGGATATATCTACATATGCACTTAACTACAAAGTAGCCTAATTTGCTATGGTGTAAAGCATCACAGTCTACACATGCAATGCTAGTAGACTGCAGCAAACTAATTTTCAACACCGTAAGACAGTACTTTCAGGGACAGTACTATCTTAGGTCAGTGAAAATAACTGTACCTAAACACCGCATGCATTAATTGTGCCCGGTCAACCCATTCAGTTGGGGGCCAGACCCCCAGCTCTTACAAGTCCCTCCACCACTCTCCAGTGTCACCCAGAGCCTGGGGCTGACCCCTAGGCCCACTGTCCAGGGCTTCTCCATCCTCGTGCAACCAGCTGCAGTCCCAGTCACACGTGAAGGTGCTGCACCCAGGAGCAGCTGACTCCGGCACCTTGTATTAATGGCATGTGTAGATGCACCCTCTCTGTCCTACATATCTGCATATAGGGCGGATTTTTAAACCATGGAAGATCATTTGAAACAAGAAAAAATACAAGTGTCTGTACAACTTCATTTGAATACAAAAGATGCTTTTAGGATGTACAAGTCCTGTTTTGCACACATGTTACATAGGAGCAAGGCAGCTCCCACTTAAAAAGTTAGGCCTCTGAAGTTAGATTATGGCAACTATGGTTTTCAAAACCTCCTAGTAGGCTCAGAGACTCAGTCCATCTCAATCTGAATGGGTAATGGCCTCCAAACCCTTAAAAAAGTTTAGGATAAATCAGCCAGAGAGTTCCTCCCCATAGTATCTGTCTGAGCAAGCACTCTGCCTGTAGACACTGGAATGGGATTGCTACATTTTGCAGTTGCCTCTTTAAGCTGCTTGCAAAGTATTTTATGGTTCAAATACACTACTGTGGCATTTAAAAGGACAATTACAAAACAGCAATAGGTATTACAATTCCCACATGGATATAAAAACATGCAGTTGCTCTTTAAAACCTTTTTGTTTGCTTGTTGCCAGATAGGGAGTCATATTGTACTAGCTTAACTAAGAATAGGAAGAATGACAAATGTAGACTTAGAGTAGGTGTGACCCAATCACAGGTGTTCTAGCTGTTGATAGTATTGACTTCCTGAGTTACTCAGCTCTACCATAGCATTTTACTGTAGCCTGGGTCATTATTTTCAAATGGTATTGCCACATATAAGAAGTTCCCCACAGGAAATTGTATGATATCTCATAATGGGTATAAAAGCGTCACTACTGTACCCAAAAGCATTTCAGATAACTGAAGACATCTCATGGGCCATAAGCAATTTTTTTTCCCATTACCTGTGCCCACCCAACTAAAACATGACTAACAAAACAATTCAGTTTTGATTGATGAGAGGTAGATTATTTCTTCTAAATTGTTGTTTGTGAAGTACTTTATGTTTTATAGGAAGTCCAACAATGCTACTACAGCTATTTTGATAGAGAACATGCTATGAGTAGCTAAAAGGCAGAGAGCAACCTAAACTAAAAGTTAAATAGCTAACTCTTAATGTGACTCAGTATTAAAGCAATACCAATGATTTAAAAGCAGCAGCAAGCAAGAAGCAAATATCCTCCTTTTCCCCTGCTCTATTCACTGTAATAATTGAGACTGAGAAACCTTGGTTTCTAAGTCATTAATTCCTAAACCCCCGATCCCCATAGTACCAAAGTCAAAGTAATTTGCCACAGACCTATTAGTAATATTACCAGGATGATCACTAGAATGATGATGATTTATCTGGTAGGTTAGAACACAGCATTCCAGTTCATTACATAGTTTACACTTTGGCAGATAACAAAAATGTAGATGAAATGCATACACTGTAAGTATACAAATCACATTAGCCTGATGAGATTTTAAAGGCTGATCTAAAAAAAAAAAATTCCATTAGCTCTAATTGCAGTGCAGAGAATGGAAGACAGATGTTCATATTTCAGAGGGAGCACAGAGTCCAGGGGAACTTTTGGCACTAGAAGAGCCTACATTCATAATAACTTTTACACCTATCTGTAGCCGATTTCAAAGTTGTTTGTGGCAGGGACTTTCTCTTATTTTGTACATCTTCAGTACATAACACAATGGAACCCTATTTTTGGTTAAGGATTTCCTAGCTCCTACTGTAATATGCTTTCCCATGATTTAGAGTTACTGACTAAATCTGTTTTAGGCAGAAGACTTCACCTTTGTTATAGACCAACCATGAGCTCCTGCATCAAGGTTAGGTCATATCTTTCCCACCAGGTATGGCTGGTGACTTTTAATGTGCTGCCTATATAAACAAATCAGCCAGCTTCAGGAAGCTCTAAAGAGATCTTGTATTTGACATATTTGCAAAGTAGAACTAAGCCTCATTGCAGCACTATGCAGAAGGAGCAATTCTGTTTCCAGTTAGAAAGCTAGCAGTACTTTAGATAGCTTTGCATGGTGCTGCTTTATGCTGTGTGCTAAAGGTGAAGTTACATGTTGCATGTAGACCATATTAAGAACACTTAAAAAATGAACAACATTTTCCAATGTTAAAACCTGTTAATTTTTGTGAAGTATGTTCTGAGAGTTTCAAAGTTCTGCCACTTCAGGTGAGGATTAACTCTGGGCCGTGCTACCTAGCTCATCTTAGGGTAACTTCAGTCTGCTCCACAGAGATAAAATGAGCAATTTGCAGTCTTCCAGCATCCTAGGATGGACCAATCCCATCCACCTCCCTTCCCTTCACCTAGAGCAGAGATAGAGCTTGCATATATGACAAGGTAAGGATTATTTACTAAGCCTTTTGTATGCAATATTTCTTGTGTACATGCAAGACATTTTTTGTGAAGGCAAACTTTTTTAGACAATGCAATCACATTTTTTAACTATATTAGGTGCTACCTGACTGGACCCAACTGCTAGCTTTGACTTGGTATTTTCTAGCTAAGCCTGTGCCATGTCCTTTTGCTTATGATATTGTTCATACACACACACACACACACACACACACACACACACACACACTCTTTTTAAACTTCATCATCAGTAATAAGAACAAAATATTCAGTTTCCCATTGTTTGAAGTCGGGGGTGGCTAACCTGTGGCATGAATGCCAAAAAAGTGCCACTGGCAGCCTCTGTGGGGGGCACACAAAAGAACAGGGAGGGGACAAGCAGCACCGTGATAGATAAGGCAGACAGCAGAGCAGAAGATCAGGCAGGAAGTACAGGGTAGAAAGCAGAAAGAAGAGCAGCAGATTGGAAAGGAAGCACCGGTCAGGTGATCAAAGTGGCACTCAGAGATGATGATTTACAGCGCACTTGCCAAAAAGGTTGGCCTCCAATGATTTCAGTGCAGATACAAATATTTAAAATTTCACCATCTTTCTCAGACTAGGATTGCCAGCTGCTCTAAGTGAACACAGATTCTTCCATATTATCAGAACTCAGCCAAGCCCTTTTCTGTCTTCTTTCTCAGATCCCCTGAGCTAGGATTCTGATGTACTATGGGTTATAACATTTGTTGGGAGCTGAGCTAAGCCCAGAAGTTACACTGAAAATGTTGCCTTTTTGACTAAATTACATTTTATACTAAATACAGTTATCACAAATGCTTCACATGAAAATACTTTACAGAAGGGATTAACATGCAAGGCAATATATTAATTGCATGTAAATTCCTTTCCTGCATCTCCCTTAAGGATGTGAATAGAAATATTGATAAAAAATATTCTACTTTTCCCAAAGCAGTTTTAACCTACCAGACTCTTTTAATTGCCATTTATTCAGCATCTCTCTATCTTAACTTCATGCTCTAATATTTAAAATGCAAAGTGTGGGCTTTTAGCTGGAACTTTCAATTGTTCTAAATCTTGGTAAAGGTTTCATTTTTTCATTCTACAAATTATGCAGTAAATATTTACCTGTATATCTTACAAGAAATCAGCACAAAGCAAAAGTTACACATGTGAAACCCTCCTAAAAACTTTAACAAACTTGGAAAATGCCTCAACACAAATTTTCGTGCTAGCTTTTTCTTCTTTTCTTTTTTTTTTGAAAACAGGTTTACCAAAAAGTTTGAACATTGATCAGCCATAAATTCAGTACAGTTTTGCCTATTGTATTAAGAATGTATGAAGGAAGCATTATGTTAGTGCTGAAAGCTATTATCAGAATGAACCAGGTATAGGTGTTTTATTCACAAGTAGCAAAACTGTAAGTGATATGTGGAGATTGTAAGGCCTTTGGGGAAAAGATTGTCTTTTTGCAGTGTTGTATAGCATCTAGCTCTGTGGGCTCCTGGCCCACAATCAGGATTGTTAGCTGCTACAATACAAATAATAAAAATAAACCATAATATCAGAAAAGTGCTGATAAAACCTTTGTCTCACAAGAGCATGTCTGGGTATATGACACGCCTTACCTAGAAAGGCTCTTATAGGAAAGTTTTCATGAGTTTCTCCTTTTTTTATTTGGGACTGTATTTTGTATCTTTCTACCAGTAAAGTCTTTGTTACCACAGGTCAAAATAAACAGGGCTCAGAGGGAGTCATAAAATCCTCCAACAACAATCTAAAATAGTGTTCATGTACAAAAAAAGGTCATTGCTTTAAAAATCTGTTGTAATCTCCAGTCCTTTCATGCCTAGAATTCAAAACTGTGTGCTTTCATTAGGAACGCGAAAACCTCTCCTCCACAAACTTGTAAAGAGGGTTAAAGACATCCCTAAAACAGTCTTCAGTAATATAGGGAGTACAGAAAGGATACATGAAAAGTGAAATTACTAAGAGCAGGGGGTGCTGTGAAAACTAGTAAATTAAGCCACTCCTTACGTGGTTAAATATGCATATAAGTTCCCAACCTGTGGCATTCCTGGTATTATAGTCCAAAAATTTTAAATGAGTGTTGTTCATAAATGTTTACCAGATAACACTGAAGTAAATCAGTTTTCCCTTACTTTCTATTTGTTAAACCCTCTCCCAAATCCTGTGAAAGGCTGCAAGAGATACTTCATGCCCAATTAAACTTTTTTTTCAAAATGGACACAAATACTAACATGATATATTCACTACTTCCTTAACAATTATACCAGGAAGCCATAAAGAAGAAGACTTGAGAAGGGCTACAGATAAAAACCTCTAACTGGAAGCACACCCAGTAATTTCAGGGCTCTGGGTAGAGCAGGGGATGGAGACAACATGGGAGGGTGGAGGGCAAATGCCCTGTGTGTCTCTTTGGCAGCCATTCTGATACCCCCTCTAAATTGGTACCTGGGGCTAGTGCCCCATTCACTCCACCCTATTCACTGCCTCTACTGCTGTCTTGAGATTCCTTACCACTGTCATATGACCTTTTAAAAATACCCTGAGATCTTCCTCTTCAGCTACTTGCTTAGCTATATGACTTTTAGCCATGATAGTTCACATCTGAAATCTTGTATTTGATCTTTCACCATCAAAAAAATGCTGGCTGAGCAATTGAACTGTATGTTCATTTCTGAGATGTCAGGAGTCTTACCTAACTTTTCTACCACCATGTTCAACTTTCATAAACTTTCATAAACTTCATGCAGAAGGCTGTCCCACAGAAACTGTTCATCTCCTTTGATCACGATTGTGCATTATTTATAGGAATAATCAATGTCATGGAGAATTTCTAGAATGATTGCATGGAAATGGAACTAAACTAAAGGACACATTTAGTGTAAGGGATATATTTCTTGGTGGATTTTTACTTTGAAAACATGTCTGTTTTTTTTGTTTTTTTTTTAATACACTGTTTATGTTGCACTTTACAAAAGTCATTGGTGGGGGAGATTTTGATTTCACTGAGTTTCACAACTGCAACCTGCCAGTTAGTATTAGTTATTTTTCCCAGAAATAAATAAAATAAAGGCTCTAAACATAACAGATAAGCATAATCTTGTGATCATGTGCAGCTATAGGTCCTAATGTCATCCCTCTAAATACCGTGTCTGTACACCATTCATCATAATGCAAGGAAATACCATTTTCTGAGTGTCCCTTGTCTGTAGTTATTCTGCCTCTCAAAATCTCTCTCTTCCTTTTCCTTCTTCCTTCCAATGAGCTGGTTATATGAATAGCAGAAGGTCATATTTAGAAGTGTTGCTAGCACAACTTATCCCTAAAATACCCTGCAGCAGCACTCAAAAGAAAATTTCTTAAGTTTATGAGAGAAGGCGTCACCGAGAGAGTAGGTTTTGTTTCCATACCAGCTGAATGACCTAAGGGTTCCTCTTCAAGCCCATTACACTAATCAAAAATCTTGGTAGATCTTTCATGTTCTGCAGAGCAGACAAAGGACATTGTGAGTTATTCTGACCCAGTCTCATTCATTAGTCTTCCTTTAAGATCTGTGTTTCTATTCACTCCTTGTACCTAATGCCCTGAGAAGGAAAACACAGTTTGCACTGGTATGTTTACTTCTTCATAGAAGAATTTGGCCATAGTCTGATGCTAGAGGCATTAGTGAATGTTGGCGCAGTATTAATTAAGGTTAGGATTTGGGAAATTTGGACCGATGTTTATGTGAACTTTATCTTTTCTAGAACTATATACAGAGGAATTTTTTTGGCCTTTTATTATATCTAGATATGCCTCATTTATCCATCTTAAATTATGTAATTGAGCTAGTTAATAATGTATTTTACTTTCTGCAAAACATTTATAAAAATATAATTAAAAGTTTTGTGACTCACTCAGCTAATTTTGCCAGTTGTCAACAACTAAAATTCTGTTTCGATTTTTTCATAAATGCATATTTTTTTCATTAGCATGGAATTTTTTTTACAATAAAATTTCTGTTTTGTATAAAAATGGAAAAAAAATTAAATGGCTTTTTAAAATTTGTGCTAATGGCTTATCATTTAATTTCTCTCCATTTTTATTCCAGGCATAAACAAGTCCTTCCCCATAATCATATGCATTTATTCCAAGCTTGAGCTCATCTCTGCTCTTTCAAATTATCAGTTAATGTCTTCAATTCACTCCATCTCAAAGAATTTGCCAAAACTGACAGAGGTCTGTAATTCAAAAGTAGCATATGTAATCTCCTTTCGGACTTTAACGAGATGTTCTCATTTTTTGAATAGCAAAAAGGATTAAATCAAGAGAAAAACCACTAAGGATTGGACATGATTTATTTTTAAATTCTGGATTGTGCTTACAAGTAATAAAATTTTAATAAACCCCAAGTTCTGTGGGAATTCAATTTACTTTATAATCAAAGAGAGTCTGATTTTACTTCCATTTAAGTTGGTGGGCCTTATTCTGCTCTCAGCCACACTGGTGCTGATCCAGTAATAGCAATGGAGTTATCCCTTATAGTGACAGTACAGAATTTATAGAGCTTATTAGCAATAATGATGTTATATGCATGCACCTATAGGCCAGAAGCTTTGGCATAATTTAAAGCCAAGCCTTTAAAACTTGTCAAATAGCAGATGATATTTTAATGTTTCACAAACGAGATGTGGACAGAATAATTAGCACAACAAGCTGGCTAAGGCTTAACCAAAAATTCTGCCTACATTGTGAAATTACTTCTTTTTTATCTTTTTCATCTGTTTGATATGCTTTATGGCAATAAGCTATAAAAGAGAGAGTGGGTTATTTGTTAGAGTATCATAAGGTATACTGTTTTTATTTAATGAAATCTAAAAAGATATCAATTAAGGTTTAAGAAACTATAACAAAATTAAATGCTCCTGCATTTTGTAACAGGCACCTTCAATTTGAAGAAGTTGTGTTGTCTAGGCAAACAGAAAACAAAATACTGAAAATAGTTCAGACCACTTTGTCTATATTAAACAGATATGTGATCAATAAGATCTACCTTTGCTAAAGATTAGTTTTATATATACGTACATACATGTTGTTCATTGTGCATTAAGGAAGCTTATTTGTTCAAGGAGTGTGTTAAGAAGTGAATGCACATTATACACCTTTAAGGTGAAACCAGCAAACTGTAATAAGACATAAATGACCATAAAGCCCAATGAACAAATCTGCGGTTTCACATATGGAAAGGTCCTATTTGCTTTATGAATGAGATATAGAGAATAATTTACTTTGTTTTAATACATGAATAATACTTTGTATGCTGTTGTTAATGATTTCTGTTTGGAAACTGGCCAAAGAAGTGAATCAAATTACTTTATGTTGCAGCATAACAACTAGAAAATAAGGACCAAAACATCCAAGGCTGCGAAAACCCTTTTCATAAAGATTCTCATCTAACTTCAAGATTACTATTTCTGCAGACAGCTAATACAGATGGCAGAAACAGAAAGGAGTGGTGCAAAGTTACCTGAAGGAACACTCTGCAAAGGACCCATGGAAAGCAATTTACAGAAGTAGATTGCTGAGCAGACCTTAGCCACCAGATTTTGAACATACATGGCCCAATACATTGTACACAGACAAGTATGGCATAATAAGTTTTGCACAAAGTTATTGGAATATTCTAGAAAAGGTGGTAAGATGTGTATCTCTTTCACTGGAGCATGAGAAAATACTCAATATGCACCCTAGCTGAACCTTTCAAACCTCTGTCAGGAGCATTAATCACTTTCTGACTGGCTCACATCAGCTTTGCCTAGAGGAGAAATCAGGTTGTGCTGCTGTGTAGAAAATGTATACAAAGTTGCATGTTATTCAGTGATTTTCTGCCTAAAGTATAAACATTGGAGGAGCAATACTTTGAAGAAGACCATCATTGCATGGCCAGTGAAAATGCCCATATTAGGAAAGAAAGGCATTTTGTCACTGATAAGAACCCTACTAACTCCAATGTTAAAGTCAAGAATGATGGGGGCGTGGATGAAGCACCGCTACTCACCACCCCACGCCGATGCCGCCAACCAGGAGCCGGGGTGGGGGAAGGGGAAGCTTGCAAGTGGCAGCTGCCACCACCACCCACTACCCTGTGCTGCTGCCACACTGCATCTGGCCCTGTGCCACCCTGCCCACCCCACACTCCTGCCTGGCATCCCGCTCACTGTACCCCTCTGAGCCCACCCAGTGCCCTGCACTGCTGCCACTCTAGCTATGTACCACCCCACCCTGCTGTGTGTCTGGCCCTATGCCACCCAACCCCCCACACAGCTCCGCATCTGCCTGGCCCGCTCCCCTGGAGACATGCCCCACCCATCATTCTTGACCCAGCAGTGATTGGAGCCACGCCCCCCCATATATATACACAGTAAGCATATCTATCTATCTATCTATCTATCTATCTATCTGTCTGTCTATGCGTCTGTCCATAACGCTCTTGGGGGGTGTGGCATATATACATATACACATACATGTTGTGTATGTATACACAGAGACAGAATTGTTTTTCCAAATTACATCTTGTGAAGCCAAGTCCTTCACAGATAGTACACAGCTGAGTTAAATCCTTTTGCATATCTAAAAAATAAAATGAACATGTGTGTTTTGTTAATTAGGTTCAGTCTGATCTGTCTGGATATTATACAAAATCATTATGTAACTGAAAGCTTTGATCCTCAAGAAATATACTGTACAAACTAAGTTCAGGAACCATTTGTAAAAAAAATCTGTACCTCCCTACAACAAAAGTTAGGTGCAAGAAACCATAAAACCACTCTAAAAGTTTGCAGTCACAAAAAAATAAAGTCTTAGGGAAAATCTGAGAAATAACAACAAAATTGATTTAAGAGATGCTACAGAAGTGTTGAATACCATCAGTGTTATGACCTGTTTTATTTTATGTTTAATGCACGACAGTCTTGTGTGTAAAAATGCAAAGCTAACTTTGATCATCTGCTTAGCAAGATAATTTTTAACTGGGTTGTATTATTCTTTTTATAAGTAATTTGTCTGCATAAACTGTCCTTGTGAATTGTTTAACTGAATTGAAACATAAGCAGGCCTATGATTCCATCTACAATGTATTCCAATACATTTGATTGGAAATAATCAAGGATCTAAGTTAAAGGTTTGTGTTGGTACCAAAGCCATTTAAGTGTGTACCAAAGAACTAACATAAATTTGCCTGTGTAACAAAACTGTGATGAAACCTTGAAACTATCCGATTTCTCTCCAACATTTAAACAATTCATACTAAGTTCAATTTTGATGCTGTGAACGTATATTTTTTCTAATATATTTTGGCTAGTAACTTTTATATTTATAATATCTACCAGTCTATGCTTTAGCTTAGGAACAGATGTCCAGAAACCAGTGAAAAAGCTGGTAGAAGTACCTAGTTAATTATTTACCTGTTTTCTTTTTTAACTATCTGTCTTTACCCCGATTCTCAAGAATTTAGGTATGAAATTGGACCTGATGCACCCTATTGCATTAGAAAGCTCATCTAACTCTATTCTAACTATGTACTTGGTCCAATAAAATGTGTCACCCTAAGAAATCCTCTTGTATGAAATCAGGGCATTTTATTTTGGTCCTCCATGGGACAAGAACAGATCCATTAAAGTGGGGTGTTGTACATTGTAGTCAATGGGAACTGACTTAATCAGAGTTAGAGTAAAACCCATAACGAGAAGTTGAAAATATCCCCATCTTCAGAATCCACAGCCCTTCCTTGAAGTCCTACATAGTTTTTAACATTGTGGTGATCACCATGAGACCAGAGTGCCTTCCAGCAGTACTTTTAGAAAGAATGGCTATGTCTATGTCTAGACTTTGTTCTTTGCTCTAAACTCTCTGCATTAAGTATTTTCTCATTGTGTGGCAGGGAATAACATCTTTGCTGCCTCAGCATAGGAACATGCCCCGGTCTCTGCTATTTCATCTATAATTTCGCTAAGTGACAGTGACGTCCTTCAGCAAAAACTTAATCAGAAAAAGGCAAATGTCAGTGAAGACTATCTAAGAGTCACAGCCAAAATAACCCAAGTAAAACTCAAATACCAGGAGCTCCAGTTTAAAAAACATCAATCACTACAGAGACCAGCAATCCATTATCCCAAACACTTACAAATGAAGAGCTATTTAGGTTCTCCAACCAAAGGTATTTTGAATGAGACAGCAAAGCCATCAGGCTTCCAGCCTAGTAATTAAGAAAGTAAATGTCATTGAGCATGAAAATTATAACAAAACATCTCAACATGTTTACAAGTGCGGCAAGACATTGAAGAAACAGCTGAAGCATTTTCTGCATTATATTAAGAGGCATGGATCACAAGAACCTTTCCTCTTATGAGCACAAGGGACAGGTGAACTGTGGATCTGAGAAGGAAGGAGCACTAGATTTGTGATATATTTCAGTTCTATTAAATGTAAGTCTTTATACTCCACTGTCTACCACACTATCTGAACATCTTAAGCAGTACATCAAGCAATGTGAAGTTTTTTCCTGCAAAACCTTATATATGACGATTGTGCATGACCCTGGATTTGCAAGAGAGGCCATGCTCCCCTAGATTTTATTCCAAACTGGCAAAGCTAAAACAAGCAAATTTATTATTATAAGCCAAGAACCTGATTCTCCAATCCTTTGCCCCATGCAAGGCCATTTAGAGTACAGTGGCAGTATGTACCTTGTATGGCAGCTAGGCTACACGAGCATATAGGCAAGAGATCAGGGAAAAAAAGCAGAGCAAAAGCAGCAGTCTCTTAGCACGGATAAGAAACCAAATGGCAAAGATGAGCACAGCTAGAACTGTGGCAGAAATGACACAGAGCCAACAGTGCAGAGACACAGTTGGGTCACTGAGGCACAAAGGTAACAGCTTCCTGTAGCCACCACAGTTGGGATTGTTTCATTACGTAGCTGTCAGAAGCAGCTGCAATTTTTTTTACTCGCAGCCCTTGACAAATCAGTGTTTGGGGGGGGGGGGGGGGGGAAACTAAATAAAAATAAAGTTTCTAGCCTTTAGCATGACAGGAAAAAAAATTGAACTTTATTTATTTTTTTAGCTAACGGCTAAGTGTTTTATGGAATAGCATGATTCAAAAAGTAGGAGCTTATTCAAAAACTAAATGAAATAACTTGATCGTTAAAATCATCTGGCATCCTGATAGTCACAAAGGCACTGCTATGAAAAGGAATAGGCAAGTGAATGCCTAGAGAATTCTGTCATTTTGATATTTCTCCCGTTAACACCGTCTTCAGCTCATCAGGTTTGTTAAGTTTCTCATATTAGTGCAGCTCTGTCAACAACCTCCCAAATTTTCATTCAGATCCCTTCTCTTAGAAAAAGAAAAATCTTCCAGAAGAGAATGCGAGAGAACGAAAACTAAAGCTAGATTTTTTATTTTTTTTTTTGTTATGGAACACACATGCTTTAAAACACAATGTTTTGTCAGAATAGAAGTGTTCATGGGAACGTGTTGATTTCAGTAAATTTTTTGATGGAATAGTTTTGAAGTTGTTTGAAATCAAAATGGAGTAGTTTGGTTTTCATTTTTTTGTTGTTTCTTTCTGAATTTTCTTTTTTTATTTCTACTATAACCACTTACAAACAGAATATTTTGATATATTGACACATCTTTTTTAAGATGGATTTGATGTTTTTAACATATTTCTCAGAATTTTGTTCTGAAAATTTAAGTTGTCATAATTTGAAACTGACATTAGCTGGAAACTCCTTTTTCTTGCCAGCTCTAATAGCAATTATAAATAATTTTTTATTACTCTGTTAAGGTTCTATGCAGTTGTTCGAACAAACTTAGAGCAAACAGAGCAATGTCCCTAGGCACTGATTTGTTAAGGGCTAAAAGCAAAAAATTGCAGCCACTGCTGGCAGCTACATAATGAAACAATTGCAATTGTGGTGGCAACAGGAAGTTGCCACTGCCCCTGTGTCTCTGAGGCCCAGCTGCATCTCTGCACTGTTGGCTCTGTGTCATTTCTGCCACAGTTCTAGCTGTGCTTGGATTTTGTGGCATTTTGCTTGCCATTTGGGTTTTCATCAAGTCATACTGTGGTTCAATAATGCTTTGTTTTAGGTGTTAATTTCACTGGATTGTATTAATAGAACCAGAACTCACTCTTTATTCAGCTGCTAGCTACATCAAAACCACAGCTATGAACTATTTGCCATACAAGGTACATACTGCTGCCATTCTACTCTAAATGACCTTGCACGGAGCAAGGGATTGGGGAATCAGGTTCTCAGCCGATAATAATAAATTTTAGCTCTGCCAGTTTACTTTAGGGGAGCATGGCCTTATATTTCACTTCTGCATATCCAAGGTCATGCACAATCATCATATACAAGGTTTTTCAGGGAAGAGTTTCACATTGCCTGATGTACTACTGAAGGTGTATATATATTATATACATACACCTGGTGGTTTGTGGGAGGAGACTTCTGTATTGTTGCCAATTTAATATTATTTTAAAATCTCAACAAAAACGACAAACTCTAAACTGAAATGGTGCACACTAATCAGGCTGCTGATCAGGAGACTGTGGAGAAAGCATGATCTGTTCCATCAGTTCTTGTTTGGCTACGCAGTTAAAAAAAATAAAAGCAAACTTGCAAAAATATTCTTCACACATGCTAGCAAGAACATCCTCTGTTCACAAATCCTCTCTAGTATTATTTGTTTAACCTTCAAATACATTACAATTTATCTAGATTCTTTCAATATCGTCACAAATTTATGTAAAACATTACATAGCCAGACAAAACTATGAGGATCCAAGTTTCCAAAACTGTTCAGCTTCTAGTTAGTCATCTAAGTAGAGAAGTAGGGCTAGAAGGGACCTCCAGAGGTCATCTAGTCCAACCCCCTGCCTGAGGCAAGATTTTCCTTAACCAATCCATCTTCTACAAATCTATTGGCTAACCTACTAGTAAAACTACATAGTACAAAACTGCAAAGAAAAACACCTTAAGCTGCTACAGGTAAAGCACCCAAGTTCTCAAAACCAGAACAGGTTAAAAAAAAAAAAAAAAAGCAGCATTAAATGCCTTACCTGTATTGGAATAAATGAGAGTGCAGGGTTAATTTTTTGTTTTGTATTTGATAAGTTAGTACCCTTTACAACAGATATTGGGTCAAATTCAGAAGCTAGAAGAGTACAAGTTTACTTTATTTTTAAAGGAATTGGTATGAGTAGGCATGAGTCAAAGTTCTGTGTTTGCTTACATTAGATGGGAATTAGTCATTTTATAGACATTACATATTTTAGGTTTAATCCAGACTACAGCTGTAACTATATACACATAGGCATCTGTAGTCTAAATTAAAATTGGTGCTAGTCAGAATTAACTAATTCTCACTGAATGAGGATTAAAATTAATGCAGACTAGGGCAGTCCAAATTAGGCAATTTAAACTGTATTAATTAACATGTATATACAGTGTTGCTTTTAGGAAAGCCAGTCCTTAGGAACTCAGATAAGCATTACAAATATCAATTCCCCTCAAGGGAAATTCAGTTGTTTTTTTGTAAAACAATAGAGGCAATCAGGCACAAAGTAACACCATCACAAAGTTAAATGTGCCAACCACACCTCACCTTGCTAAATATCAGGTCAATTACAGCTTCTGAAACAGAACTTTAGATAACTTCAACAACATAGCAGGCTTATTATTGCCTCTGAATTACTTCCAACCTCTTTTAAGGAGCTCTCAAGTATATGGACTGTGCATAACCAGTGTCCCCTGCCAGGATGGTCAATGATTGTCTCTTAAAACTTCATCTGAATTGAAATTTTATTCGAACTGTGTGATACAAATCAGTTAACATGGTTTAGAAAATGCTGAGAACATCTACAAATGGCAGTTAGGCCCCTTAGCTGTAACTGACAGGAGAATTGAACCAGGTCTTTAGCATAGCAAGTTTCAGGGAAACTCTCCATGAATGCAGGATCAATCTCTGGGGGAAGTTATTTAGAGTTAAAAAATATAGCCAAAGGAACTCTTAAGTGTGCAGTGTTAAACCATTTTGAAAAGGAAAAACAATGCTTTTCATAGCAAGAATACATCTAAGAAACTAAAGCTGAAGTTCAGGTATACAAATACAGGCCAATGTCTCAGGTCAGTTGGAGAAGCTAATTTAACAGCTCACAAAACAGTTTGCTCCTGGGGGTTTCCTACTGCAGCTGCATTTATTTTGTGTGTTGAAAACAAGTAAACAGTCAGTCAATTTAAAATAAAAAGGAAAAGGTGATCTTGGTTTATGTCTATGGCTTCATTATTTTTTTCTTCTTCCAGAAAATAACTAATTTCCCCATCTTACCTACTTTCACAAAACGCACCTTAAAATATCAGTAAGTGGATATAGATTTAGACATGAATGCTTACAGTGTTGTTTCAGAAACAAATACTACTGACATCTGAAATTCAATTATTTCTACATTGCTAGGATTGTAATAAATATTAAAAAAGAATATTTTAAATATATAGTTTACAACTTATATTTCACCTACAAAGTAGTGTACATACAATCAATTGTAAACTTATATGGTCTCATGCTCACTTTTTAAAACTTTCTCTTTGCTCCATAGCCTTTGTAGTGATGCATAAAACATTTACATAAAAAAAACAAACAAACCACAAAACACCCAAAAGGCTTGGGAAATTGTGATGTAGTCAAAACTTAGAATAGGTCTATCAAAAAAACCTGGTCAGATCCATACAACTCAATAAAAGTTGGGGAAACTTGAACTAATCTATAGCTCATGTTGAAATCATGTAATACAAAGTTGTTGGCACAAAAATGCCCACATCATAGATAGTTTGACTGAGTTTAGTTTTCAGTTTTCAAGTCCATTTGAACCTGAAACTAAATGAAACTCCAGGCTGGGAAAGAAAGGGTTGAACAGACTGAAAACATCTGAGGAAGAGAGGGGCTTTGGCACATTAGTCCATTATAAGATAAACACAAGCCACCAGTGTCCCAGCTATGGGCAAAGTTAATGAAATTCTAAGGTGCATTAAGCAGTGCATGTGTAATAGGAACAAGAAAGTCCAAAAACCATTGTACAAGGCATTGGTAACACACTGTTTAGAATACTGTATGCAGTATTTGTTACCAGTGGTAAAAAGAGATTAACTTGAACTAGAACAAATTCAAAGACTGGCCTATAGGATGGTGAAGAAAGTGGTGACCTTTCCTTCTGAAATAAGATTAAAGGGGGTTAGCTTTTTAGTACTTATAGCATGTCAGAGCAGAGTCTGATGGAGCGTGGAAACTACTGCACTCCAGCAGCCTCCAGTGTCTTGTGTATCAGCGTCCCTACACTTCAAAAAGGCAGCAGGGGAGGTTTATCTAAAGTCCATTTGATGGCCTTTAGATATAGTGCTCCCACCACCATTTTGAAGCACAGGGACACTGATACACAACCTGCTCTGGGTGTTTTAATTACGAGATAGATATTTAATAATGTTGTCATAGGTTATGTCCTAAGCACTCCTGGGATTTACAAGAAACAATGGACACAAGCTAGCAGAGGGTAGTTTCAGGCTAGACATTAGGAGGCGCTACTTCACTGTCAGGGTGGCTAGGATCTGGAACCAACTTCCAAAAGAAGTGGTGCTGGCTCCTACCCTGGGGATCTTTAAAAAAAGGTTGGACAAATATCTGGCCAGGGTCGTTTCACCCCAGTACTCTTTCCTGCCATGGCAGGGGGTCAGACTAGATGATCTCCTCAGGTCCCTTCCAACCCTATGAAACTATGAAAAGCAAGGGATGTAAGGGCATTATTGCCAGTGCCCTGACACTGCAATGACAAGGAAGTAACATACAGCTATAGAGATATACAAATATAATCTCCCACCCTCAATTACTTCCTTTTCATTGCAGAGGCAGAGCATTTGCAATGCCCTTACCTGCTTGTTTTTACCTGTGACATATTATAAAATGTTCTTAGTGTTCCAAGTTTTGTGTCTTGTAGCTGAGTGAGAAGTTTTGAAAAAGTTATTACGGGGATTCCTTGGGTATATAACTGCTTGCGAATATAGGGGACCTGACTCAATGGCCAAGAAGACTCCTTCCAGTCCTGTGTTCCTACATGACTGCAGACATCACATGGCAATGGAGATACTAATTCCCAAGCTTTACATTTCAGTGATAAAAGGAGTAGATTAACTACTGCAGCTGGTCACCAGAAGAAGCACCATAAACCAGAATTATCCAAAATTATTCATTTGTGAAACAAAATCCTCCACTCCCTCAGGGTTTGTCTATTAAGAAAATATTGTTTTAACCACACTGGTATAGCCAAAGCAATATAAACCACCTTATCCCAGGTTAGAGCACTATAAAGTTACTCATACTGATATAGGCAGACAAGGCTCTTTGGTTGAATCTGATATGTTTTATTAGACCAAACTTAAATAGTTGGAAAAAAAAAAATTTAAGCAAGCTTTAGGGTTCAAAAGCCCTCCATCAGGCTGAGGAAGTTTCAGTAGTTGGTGTGTGCTCTTCCTGGATAGAATGAAAAGTAAAGAAGCCAGAGGCTGGGCTGGCATGCATACAAGACAGGTAGTCAGTGAAGATGTAGACTGAGGAGTCAATGGGTGAGAGACAGGCTCAGGTGAGGGGGAGAAAGAAGGGGGATGAATAGTGGGGATGTACCTGGAGAGTCAGATGTCAGGCAGGTTATACTGTGTCATAAATCCAATGTCTATATTTAGTCCATGATTTTTAGCATCCAGGAGGTTGATGAATTGGAGTTCATAGGCTCGTCTCTGGGAAGTGTTTTGTAAGTTTCCTTTGAGGATCAGGACTGAGAGAATGGAGAGAGAGTGGCTTTCTTGAGAGAAATGTGCCCCCACAGGTAATTGGGTATTCCTGTCTTTGATAGATTTCTGGTGTGCATTCATTCTGGTGCGCAGTTGTTGTTTGGTCTCTCCTACGTATTTTCCATCAAGGTGTTTGGTGCATTGGATGAAATATATTACAATTTCACTTTTAATAACCAACACTTCTGCCAGATGATGGGAACAGCTATGGGCACCAAAACGGTCCCACAGTATGCCAACCTTTTTATGACCCACCTGGAAGAAGATTTCCTCAAGAACAGCATCATCAAACCCTTGCTTTACTTAAGATATATCAATGACATCTTCATTATTTGGACTGAAAACCTGCAATCTCGGATTGAGTTCCATCAGAAATTCAACAGTCACCATCCCTCCATCTGCCTTTCTCTGGAATACTCCAGCACCAACATTTCCTTTTTAGACACAATGATCAGTATCCAGAATGATAAAATACAGACCACGTTATACAAAAACCCCACAAACCAACATACTTATCTGCACAGAACCAGCAATCACCCTAAACACACCAAAAAAAGCTGTGATATACAGCCAAGCCCTAACATACCACTGGATTTGCCACCTCACCAATCTTAAAAAGGCTTTCACTCAACAAGGACACTCCTCCAGAGAGATAGATCACACGTTTGAAAGAGCCACCTGGATACCACGTGAAGAACTGCTGCAATACAGAAGAAAACCCCCCACAAATCGCACACTGCTGGTTATGACGTATCACCCCTCCCTCGAACCCATATGGAAAATCCTCAAACAATTGCAACCCATGCTAGAAAGAGACCCTATTCTTAAAGAGATCTTCCCAGATCCACCCATCCTAGCCTTCAAACAAGCATCAAACCTCGCTAACCTCATCACCAGAAGCAAACTTCCTCAGGCCCAGAACACACCAAAAGGATCCAGACCGTGCCATGACAAGAAATGCGAAACCTGCCAACACATCCCCACCACCCCCACAATTAGTACACCCCACAACAGAGCCATCAGCATTCCTGGATCTTACAGCTGCACCTCCAGAAATGTAATATATCTCATCCGATGCACCAAATGCCCTGATGGAAAATATGTAGGAAAGACCAAACAACAACTGCGCACCAGAATGAATGCACACCAGAAATCTATCAAAGACAGAAGCACCCAATTACCGGTGGGGGCACATTTCTCACAAGAAAACCACTCTCTCTCCAATTGCTCAGTTCTAATCCTCAAAGGAAACTTACAAAACACTTCCCAGAGACGAGCCTATGAACTCCACTTCATCAACCTCCTGGATGCTAAAAATCATGAACTAAATATAGACATTGGATTTATGACACATAACCTGCCTGACATCTGATTCCCCAGGTACCTCTCCACTATCCATCCCCCTTCTCTCTCCCTGCCACCCAGCCTGTCTCTTACATGTTGACTCCACAATCTGCATCTTTACTGACTGCCTATCTTGTATGCATGCCAGCCCAGCCTCTGGCTTCTTTACTTTTCATTCCATCCAAGAAAAGCACACACCAACTACGGAAACTTCCTCAGCCTGACGAAGGGTTTTTGAACCCGAAAGCTTGCTTAAAATTTTTCTTCCAGCTATTTAAGTTGGCTAATAACAAATATCAGATTCAACCAAAGAGCCTTGTCTGCCTATGTCTTTAGACCAACACAGCTACAACCTACACCCTCATACTCATATAGCATCTAAGTAAAATGGAACAATACCGATACCAATAAGGCACTGTTAGATCAACACAAAGCTATCCAAACTAGCAGAATTGGTAGAAAAATCATCTACCAAATTTAAAATTTATTTTTTTAATTTTAAAAGATTTTTAAATGTGGGGTACAGGAGCAGCAACCAGCACTGGAGGCATGGCAGCACTCCAAGTCCCAGACTCTCTCCCAACATTGGGGAAGGCTGACCATGCCATGGGAGCAGCAGCTGGGGACTTTTCTAAGTGCTGGAATCAAGTATGAATCCTCTCTTCCCTTCCCCTCCATGCTTAGCAACACATGCTTTCTGCTCCCATCCCCCCCTCACACACAAGCTGACCTAGGGGTGAGGGAAGCCCCCAAGCCCTCTCTACTTACATGTCTGGACCCTCCAGCTGCCTTCACTGTTCCCCACTCCAGCCAAGGCTGCAGGGAGACTGCTTGGGAAGCTGGATTTGGCCAGGGACAGAGGTAGTGATGGTGGCAGTTTCCTCCTTCCTGATCCTGCTCCAGGCTGGCAGGGAGAAGGCTAGGAGGACCAGGCAGGGAGGCACAACACTCCCATCACTGCTGCTGTCCCCAGCTAAGCTGGTCCCCAGGGCATCCTATTTGGAGCAAGGCTGGAGCAGCTCATGAACTCTGCCCTCTGCTCAGCTAGGAACGGTAGCAGTGGGGATGAGGGAGTTTGGGAAAGGGAGGGGTTGTGCTGCTAAACACATAGGAGAAGGGAGGAGGATTTTTACCTGACTTGGGGACTTAAAAGTCCCTGACTGCTGCTCCTGTAGCATCATCTGGAAGAGGGGATATG
The DNA here is from genome assembly GCF_030867095.1 of Alligator mississippiensis. Classification (NCBI taxonomy): domain Eukaryota; kingdom Metazoa; phylum Chordata; order Crocodylia; family Alligatoridae; genus Alligator; species Alligator mississippiensis. Next base: position 139,071,345 of record NC_081825.1, on the reverse strand, counting down.
ACCACACCACCAAACCCCCTCTGGATCCTCTCAGTGCCTTTCTCCATTTTATACTGACAAAAAAGAAGAATACAAACACTACCTTTACAGTGGCAATTTGTTACTGGAGAAAAGAGAAGTGGAGGACTAGGATGCATGCATGACATTGAAAGGAAAGTCTCTTGTGCTCAATACATCAGGGAAATTATTCACCAGCAGCTCCATCTATAAGGAAATATCTCCACTGTGGTGCTACCACACATATTCAATGGCTGGATGAGTTGTCCGTTTCTGAAGTTAATCATTTAAGTCAGCACTGACTGAGGCCAATTTTACATTGCCCACCTGATTTCATAAAAAGTGTTCCATGTTGCTTATCATTCAATCAGTATAGCTTTTTCATCTCCTGCTCATGTCCACTGTATTTTTTCAACCTTCTGTCTCCCCTGACTTATGCTCAATAACACTCACGCTCTTGTATTTTTGAACTTGCCTGACCTCTGCAACAACAACAAAAAATGATGGTAATGCTTTTGGCTCAAATTTTACACCCACATATGCACACACAATCTTTATTGATTTCCTCAATGAAATCTGAATGTGTGACATGAGCAGAAAATCTGTCCTTCCATGGAAGTTACAGCATGTAAAAGATTTGTGTTCTGAGATTTTTCCCTTTCAGATTAGATACTGGGAATGACAGCCATTCGAACAAAAGAAATATTTTTTCACTCGTTTAATATATTCAAATCACATGGAAGACATAAAAAACAAAACATACTGTAGAGCCAACAACATACCATTACAATATAGCCTCATGCAATAAAGTAAAATAAAACAAAACTATCAAGACATGAATATTATTACGCTCTTGATGCCCAATTTACCAACATTTTGTGTCAGCACAACTGATGAACAATTTATTTCTTTTTTCTTCTTCTCTAACAAATTCTGCTGAGGCAAATTTAAATCAAATGCAAGAAATGTCCTTCTATTCCTGGTAGGACTGTAATATGCAGTTTGTAAAATTTAAAAACAAAATATATTTAAGAAAAAAAAATAAAGTTTATTGTCACCAGGTGACCTGTAATGGATATGTTTCATAACAAATTCCTATGTTCAAGGCTGCTCATTGGCTATAAGGAAAAGTTTTTGGAAATTCAGCAGTGAGAATTACAGAGTCAATCTAAAGCAACTTTTTTTTAATGTTTATTAAGATACCAAGTATGAGTGCCACCCCCATTTAATCTACTGAGGCCTTGTCTACACTACATCAATTGATAGAATATAATGTCCTTCAACCAATGGAAATTGCTCCAGCATCTGTATGCAAAAAGCTATGCTTGACTGTCAAGCTAGGCATCCACTCACAAAAGTTACTATGATAACTTTTAGGGTTACAGCTTCAGTTAATGTAAGCTTAAATCGGATGCCTCCGGGGAGACATTCCACTATTAATACAAAGCCTTTCTGTTGTCTACAACCCATCAACCATGGCAAAGTGCTGTGTCCTTTCTTCACTCCGGTGCTCAGTTAGAAGCCACCTCCTTATATAAACATCACTAGTCACTGACCAGAATGCAGCTGTAACTTCATTTCAGAGAAAGCAACTTCTAAATACTAGTTGTCTCTTCTAGGCTAAGTACAGACAGTCAAAAAGCCCAAGACAGAACAAATTCAATCTGTGCAGGCTTCTCTACATTATGTAGAATGAACCAACACCAAACATAACAGACTACTCTTCAGTTAGGAAAAGCAGGCAGAAGCCTGCACTGATCTAGGCAAGGGCTGCTAAAGCATGCCTCCCAGCCTGCCAGCCAGCTGGAGTATACACGATTGGCTAGCTGGCACATACCCCAAACCCCCTGCAAGGAGGAAAACAGTCCCCATCCCCAACCAGCCCTGAGCAGGGGTTCTGTCCACGTGGTGAAGGAAGCCCCAGGCCTCCAGAGGGTTTCCCCCAGCCAGCCTGGGATCTCCCCAAATGCTGATCTACCCAGCTGCAGGGTGGTGGTGATTCCCACCCACCCCAACATGGCCAGGCCAGTGTATCACTGACTTGACCCTCACTCCAGTCTCAATTTCCCAAGCCAGTGTCTTCCCAAATGAGGCAGACGAAGCCCCAGGGATTTCCCTGTCTGTGCCCAGCCAGGCAGGCTCTGTATAACCCCTGACCCAGCCCTGCTCCCTACCCTGGGATCTGCTGTGTGTGTGTGTGGGGGGGGGGAGGGGGAGTGTTTTAATGGGGGGCTTCCCCCTTCAGCTCAGTCCAGCCCAGCTCAGCATTTGCTAGAGCCCTGACCCAACATACCCTGCCTCTCAGCCTCAGGGGACCAAAGGAAGGGAAAAAAAAGACCATTTTCCTGGCCCTGGGTCCCCCACTGGACTCTGCTGCTGGGGAGGGGGGCCATGGGTAGCTTCACCCCCAGCAAGCCCCAAGCCTAGCCTACCCTGGCTAAGGGCTTGCCAAATGTCAGGTGCTGGGGGGCAGGAATGGTGGTGGTGGGGAACTGACCCTCCCCATCTTAAACCCAGCTCCCCCCTCTGGGGTCTGCCATGGGAGGGAGAACATGGTGGGGGGGAGAGAAAATGGTGGAGGGGGGTGAACCCAACTAGGGCTCACATGGAGGAGCAGGTAGAGGGGGGGAACAGACCCTTGTCCCAGGCCCAGGACCCTTGCTGGGGTCTGCCTTGGGGGTACTGCAGTGATGGGAGAATCCCCCCTCCCCCTACCGCTGCAGCCCAGCTTGGCCTTGCTACTCACTGCAAGTCCCCTGGAGCTGCCTGCTGCCTCCTGCTGGGTGCCACTGTTGCCAGGCTCTGGTGAGACATGCCAGGCAGGACAGGGGCTTGTGCTGCATAGTGGGGCCCAAACTTGCCCTTTATGGAGACAGGCCAGCTCTACCATCCAATGCAAGTCCCTAGTCTATCCGGCACATCCCACAAGAGCCCAGCACCAGTGGCAGCTGGCAAGACAAAGTGGGCAGTCCTGGGGGTTCATGCCAAGCAGCAGGGCTGGGCTGAGCTGGGCAAGCCCCCCAATGCAGGCCCCCACAGTAGATCTCAGCCGGTGGTCTATTTTTGCCTCACACACCTGCCCCCAACACCCGACATAGCGGATGGGTGGAGGCAGGGCTTCAGTGAGCTCCTAGCCAGGCCAGGCTGGGCTAGGGGTTCGCTGGGGGGAACCTCCATGACAGACTTCAGCTGGGGGGGGGGAGGGGGCAGAGCTTGGAACAGTCTATTTTACCTCCCACTCTCCATAGCAGAGTGGTGGGTGGGAGCCAAGGCTCCAAGAAGCACCAAGCCAAGCCAAGCTGGCCTGGAGGGTGGTGGGAAAATCCCTCTGCTGCAGCTCCTCCCAGCAGACTCCAGAGGCTAGGGCCAGGGATGGGGTAGAGTTCTGTTTCCCCCCTGTCCACCCCAACACTGGGGTCTGGTCCCAAGGGAACGCCTTGCTTCTCTTCCCCCTCCCTGCCTTTCTGTGCTAGGGCTGCTTGCCTGCTGGAAGGGGCAGGAATGGGTCTAGTACCTGGGGAAAACCTGCATGAGTTCCCTCAGCCCCACTTCTGTGCTCAGGCTGCTAGCTTGCTGGCCAGAGCTGGAGCCAAGCCAAGTCCTGGCTCTGTGTGAACCTTGGGGTGGGGCCAGCTAGGTGCTAGACTAGAACAGTAAGCTGCTTTCTAGCTCACCTCCCACAATGGTACTTGGGATGCCAGGGGACTATAACCTACCTTTAGTCAGGAGGGGATCTAGCATAGAAGTTCCACAGACTGCTTTTATCTAAATCAGTTAAGTCTGAAAGTGGTTTATGTGGGCTGAACTTCTATTCCAGGTTTAAACCAGTTTCTGATCACTTATACCAGTTTGTGTGTAACTTCCATCCCTAGCCCTAGATACAAACGTGCAGAGTTAATGGATGAAGCAACTATATATAAAAAAATACCTCTGTTTGAAGTAGTTCCAAATGTGATAAAAGAAAATCTTGTTCACCTATCCTGTGTGATGTTTGTACAATATAAACCCACTGAGACCTACTTTTTTTTCCTCAGACAAGCAGCTGTAATAAATATTTCTCCTTCAAGTTAACCCTGCAAATGTCCTCATTATGTTTATATAATTGACAGGCCAATGGATTAATGAGAAAAGGAATTTCTTGAAAACACTTAAGGCACATGTACATGCAGCACAATATTTCTTTTTGAATACAGGGACAACATAAAATTTGTCTGGCTTTCATCAGCAGCACCATGTATTTAAGTTTTGCATCCTTAATGATAATATTATTCCAATGTAGCATAAATTAGAACTAACCAAAGCCTGCTTACTACACAATAGCATTCCTACTGACGTCCTGTAATTCAAGGCTTCATACACACATACAATACACAACACACTCTCCAACTGTTTCCAGTGTTACAGTCAAGTTTCACAAAACTTCAGGGTAGAGAATGGTAAGAAGCCTCCCTCCTGTCCTTTGAATCTAAATAAAATTAGAAAGGGAGAATTTTAAGCAAAAAAAAAACTTATTCTCAAAGAGCATATTTAAGAGAGTTTTTACTTGAAAAAAATCCTGCACTAACAGCTGGAAAATTTCACATTCCTCAATTGCTCTGAATATTGACACATGTGGTGGTGAGATGCCCCCACAGGCTCCCGAAGGGGAGGGGGCATCCTCCACTGGCCCCAAGTCCCACAAGCAGCCCCCCCTCTGCACCGTGGAAACTTATCTCCGGAGCCGGAGCCGTGGTCGCAGCCATGCAAGCCGGCTGTTTAATCAGCTGTTCCCCAGGTGGGGAAAAGTGGAGCCAATTGCGGCGGCTGGAGCAGCTGCCATGGGAAGATTTAAAAGCCCCACCAGGGCCCAGGACTAAGAGAGAGCGGGAACACGCTGGCGTGGAGCATGTCAGGCGTGGTGAGGCTCCTGTGGCAGGCAGGAGCACTGGCATCCTGAGCCAGGGGAAGCTGAGCCCCTGTAAAAAGGCTGAGAGGGAGGAGGCAGTTCCATGCCCCCCCCCCCCCGTCCAGTGACCTATTTAGTGAGGATTAATTAGAGGTGTCCTGCCCAAAGACGGCAAGGAGGATGCCAGCCTACGGAAGCCTAGCTCGTCAACATCTGAGGCAGAGACACTAGCCGTCTTGTCAGCTGGGCTAGCCCACAAGGACCCACGCTGACACTGGTTCCCCTGGTGAAAGAGGTTGATGGGACATAGCTGCACCACGCAGGTGGCACTCCTTTGGTTGGCGAGAGGACGGGGTGTAGGGGAGGTAGAGCCCCGTGGAACATCGTGCCGGGACAACGAGTACTACTGTCCTCCGGGTCCCCCAGGAAGAGGATCTCCACTGAACCCCTCCCTTTCATCTGGTAACATCAAGTCATGGCAGGTGAGTTAAGGGGAGGGGCCCCGTGCCAGACGGATAGTATGTCACCCAACATAGACCCCACCTAAGGCACCCTTTTCCAGAACACATAAGCATGAATTTCAGTATATGCTGAAGTCCCTTTGGGTGCTTACAGACACGTGGAGATGTTGCTCCAATGTGCTGTAATTACAGCATGTCAGAGCAGACTCGATTAAATCGAGGTTGGAGGAGCATGTTAATTAGCGGGCCCCTCTAGCCTCTGCCACTCATGTATTCAGCATCCCCATGCTTCAAAATAGTGGTGGGGGTGTGTAACAAGTGGGTGTCCTAGGGCCAGTCTAAATGTAGGCCCAGCCACTTATCTTAGGGCCAGCCACCCACCTCCTCTGCTGCCATGCCTTGATGTTAATAATTATCCAACGTTAATCAGGTGGGGGCTGCCCATTTACCTTCCCTGATGACAAGGGCCTATGTATACAACTCCGACCCCCACCTTATGTCCCCATGCCTCGCAGATGTTTCCTCCCACTAGCTAGTACTGGGACCTGAGCTCTGGAGTCTCACGTGGGACTCTCACTCCCCACTAGAGCTCTCGGTTTCAGTGCCCTCACCCTGGGTTGTCTCTTTACACAGACACTCTCGGGGCTCTAAGTCTTCCTCTGGGATCAGGGCTCTGAGCCCCATCCCCAAGCCCTCCCTGGGCTATCCCCCTTATCCATGGCCAGGGGAGTTTCCTTAATAGTTCCCCAAGGCTCAGGGCCCCACCCTCTGGAGCTTCACACTGGCTCCTATATATAGCCTCAGACCTCCACCGAGAGTCTGGATGCTGCCACAGGTCCCTCCCCCAATCTGGGCCCTGCCTCAGTACTCTCAGAGTCTGGGTTCCCCCTGCTCGATCTCACCCATCAGGGATGTGGGACTAGGGTTAGGAGGTGCCCCATACCTGCTTTTCACCAGGGCAGTAACTGGCTTGGCACTTCGGAGGGGACTGTCCCACTACAGGCAGTCCCAGCAGGCCACCCATCCCTGGCAGGTTGCACTTTTCGGTCATGCCCAGGACCATGGGGTCTCCTCCTTCCCCATAGCCCCAGCCCTTATCTCCAAGCTATTCCTCGAGCAGCAGCTCAGCCAGATGCTGACTCTCTGGCCGCTGTTGCAAACCCCTTTGCAGTCCAGGGCTCAGTTCTTCTAGAGCATAGCTGGGCCCTGCTCCCAATCAGGCCACTCTGCCTAATTGGCACTGCAGGCAGCTGCAGGATGCCTAGCTGCCACTCAGGCCCCTGCAAGTAACAAGTAACCCTGTGCTCTATTACAGGGTGCTTTAACTAAAGCTCATAAAACAAGCTTTAGTTAAAATGATCCCACTGGCATTTTGAAGCATGGGATACTGAATACGTAAGACACTGTGGGAGCTTTAATTAGAGCAGCTCTAAGAGCTGCCCACTCTCCTCCCAGCCCCTGGGGCACATGTAAATATATCCTTTGGCTATTAAATAGGAATTGGGTGCCAATGGGGGGGGGGAGGGAGGGTGCAAAGCAAGGGCTAATAAAAAAAAATTAAAAATCCCAAACCTATGCTTATCTTGTTTCTAGGGCCCAGCAGGGTAGTCCCAGTGAGGACAAAGCAAAGAGTAAGCAGGCATCCAAGTGAGGACCAATACAACTGCAGTGGCACAGCAGACTTGTTTGCTTGAAGCTGAGCAGTGTGCTATACTCTTTGGGACATTTGTGCCCAACTCTCCCCTCCTTCCATTTTGAAGACAAAATAACTCCCTCTTCCCACAAGCTGACTGAAAAGAATGAGAGACAAGCCAGGGTCTCAAAGCTAGAGGCTTGCCCCTCAAGTAGCTACATCAGAGCAGGCTTCAGGGATTTTTTTTTTTTTTTTGGGGGGGGGGGGGTTGGGGTTTTTTTGTTTTTTGTTTTTTTTTAGGAGAGGGAGACCAAACAATACTTCTCCTTGGAGGGACCCAAGGCAGAGCTTCTCCCCCAAAGGGGAGTGATTCAGGACAGTCTAGCAGGCAATATATTCAGCTTCTTTTACCCTCTATTTCAAATCTTCATAAAACAGCAATAATAAGTGTATATGACTGCATATACAGATGTTATGAAGATTAGTTTTATGAAAGCAATTTTTTTTAAACAAAAATATTGTATTGTCTCATTACTTTTCTTCTTCTTTTTTGTCAAAAAGAAACAAAAACATCCTCTATAATAAATAAAATGGGTGTCTGTAGCCATTCCAGGCTGCTCTGCTCTGCTCTGACGTGCTGTAATTACAGCATGCTGGAGTATGCTAATTAGCGTGCTCCAGCCAGCCTCTGCATCTTCTGTATCAGTGTCTCCACACTTCAAAATGGTGGCAGGGGTACTTTAACTAAAGCTGCTCTAATTAAAGCACCTGCCCCTGGAGCACATATAAAATGCCCTTAGGTTTTAAACTAAAACCTGTGCAAGTTTTGGTTTATTGAAAGTGAACAGGATATATTCCAAGAAAAAAAGTTCAATGCTCAGTTTTTGACCCACATTACTTACCTACCTGTTGTGTCCCACATCTCAAATCCTGGTTATTTTCATACTTCTACTATTTTAACTACTATTATAACAATTTTATGTTTTCTCAGTTATAGCATTTACTCATTAATGTTGATGTCATCACTGAGGTCAAGAAACCTGAAAAGCTAGAGTTATGTCCATGGTATATACTGATAAAGATGTTGTGAGAATATTGGCAATTCAATTAGCTACAGAGTTTTATGAAAGTATTAGAAATTAGAGGAAGTGTGGGGGGGAGGGGAAGGGGGGGACTAATTTTGTTTTCACCTAACATTGAGATCAAGCAAACTCCATCACTGTAATTTTACCTTAGCTATATGATTTATATACTAATGAGTATCTGACATTGGAAGTTACGGGCTACATTCATGAACACAAAATCAGCTATCTTTGGAAGCTTGAACTCTATTAACCAAGGCTATGTGATAACATGTCCAAACATAGGTGTTCTCAAGCAAACAGGGATTTCACATGCCTTGTTTATGGGTGTAAACTCAAAAACACTTTTAGGAACCTTTATTTTAGGAAAAAAAACTGGGTATCCAGCTTCTGAAAATGAGGCCTCCAAAAATGTTTATCAGTCACGACTTAAGGAACCCAGACTCACAGCTTGTTCTGAGCATCATGGAGCACATTTCCACTTGCAGGACATGTTGTCCTTTCCTTTGAAAAAATGCCAAATGTTCTGTTTCTGCAATGCCCACCTTTGTAAATAGATGTAGTATAGTAACAAAGGCATGACACAGTGCTGAGACTCTGGGCAGTACGTGGAATTGCTTCTAATGGGAATAAATACAACTAGTTATGGGTGACACTTGTTGGGAGGATTCACGTGACTAGAATGTAAAAATTTAATTGGCAGGGGTATTCTTAAAAAAGTTACCTCTTTCCAAGTTAGCTTGGTAACAGTGTGTAAGTAGTTCCACTACTACCTAGCTTAACAATAAAGGGCCTGCCAATCTAACAGGCAAAGTTGCAACAAGATGTAACGGCTAGAAAGTGAAGCTAGGCAACTCAAGCTAGAAATAAGGCATCATATTTTTGTCAGGTGGGTAATTAACTATTGGAACAACTTACCAAAGGCTGAGAGGGCTTCTTAGTCATTAGAAATTCTAAAATCAGGGTCTGATACCTTTTATCATTTTAAAAAGAAAAGCAAGCTGTAGGACTTCCCTGAATTAATTCCTGCTTTCACTTAAGCCTGTGTCATATAGGACATCATCTTAAATAATCACAGTGATGTCTTCTGGTTCTATAATCTATGAGTGTATTAATAAACTCTGCTCTTCTCATTTCTTCTCATCTCCCCACCCATTCCCTTTTGTGCCACCTGTGACTGAAAGAAGCAGCCCTTTTACTCTTCCCATTCAGAGGATAAACAAAGATCATAGTGTTCAAAACAGTGACTGCATACAAGTCTTTGTGGATGACTATTAGTTTTGGTGTACATCTTTACTGACCCTCTAAAGTTTTTTTAATGTGAAATGCCACAGGAAGTAGAACTACAAAACCTTGCAAAAGTTTTTTTTTTAATTATTCTATTTATCTAAGTTATAAAAGTATTTACTCAATTGTCCCTTGATGGAAATTGCTAAGTTCACTTAAAAATGAAGAATTATGCTAACAAAAGTTTTACTAATTTAAAAAAAAAGGGATCAAGAAACATAGATCTGTTTACACACTTTCTGAGACAGATTTACAGTTAGGAGTTGTGAGTGGTATGGTGATATTTAGTTAAGTTCTGGCAAAAAAGGACCATAATGAAAAATAGTCAACATTAAATAAAACACAGACTGAAATGTAGGGCATTAGAGCTCTAGGACACACAGTTCAATTCAAATTCCTGAGATCAGATACAGGGATCAAACAGATTCAAAGAAGGAAAGGCATTTATTTTTCTCAGCTGTATTTCTTTCCATATTGTGCAGAAAGCATCTACAAATTAGGCTATGCATCAAATCTGAATTTGGTGGAAGCCTTCCTGCGATGCAGCACTGGCATCCGAAGCCAAAGGATGTTGAAGTCATGGGGATATTTTTCAGTGACTGCTTTGGGCTTTGGAGCAGAACCTGTATCTTTATCACCACTAACACATATCCCAGCAAATCACATTGTTCCTGAAAACAGGAACAATACCAGTTTTCCTGGTATTGTTCCTGTTTAGACGGCCCTTCCCGTCTTCTCCGGGTTCTTATAAATCTCAGCAGCCTACAGAGGCCTAAAGGAATTACTGTCCAGATAAGATGGTGAAACAGACAGATGAGTGAGGAATGGCTGTCTCCAAGGTCACTTCCCTCCCAACATGTCATTTCACTTTATCCTCCCCCACCCTCCCCAAGGGTTTAAGTCCTCACACTAGCTCTTGACCAAAACTCCCACACACAGCTGTTCTATCAAGTCAGGGAAAGAAAAGGTATTCTGTTTGGCTGATAAAAAGGCCAAGCATCTAACAAGCTGAGACCACTACTTATTGTGCTTTTACTGACCATTTTGTCATGACCTTATCCTTCTTCCAATGATCATGTTAACCTCTCTTATATTTGAATGGAGAGGCTGCTGGGAAAGAGACCATCTTTTTGTTGTCTGTTTCTATAAGATCTCGCACAGCAGAAACCCAGTCTATGATTTGCATTCCTTAGGGCTAACACAATACAAACATCAACCTCAGTAAATAAGATGTGATATAATGTTTTCTCCTTTCCCCTTGCTGACACACAACTGAACTGTCCCCTTATTCCCTTGTCCTCATACTTCTTCACCCTGACAGGTTTCCCAAGTATCCACCTGGAAAAGATCCAAAGCCCACTGAAGCCAACAGGAAACTTTCCAATGATTTTCATGGGCTCTGGCTCAGGTCTCTGTAAGCACATGGGTCTGCTTCTGGTCACAGGTGGCAACATTCACACACAGTGGGCATGTCTACATGTACATTAGGGGGCAGCAATAAACTCCTGAGTTTATTGTTCCAGTTTACTGCTCCTAGGAAGCCCCAGGTGCACTATTTATACAAGCACCCAGAACGCAGCACATTGAGTCAGGTTGCAGCAGCCCCACCTGGCACAGGGTCTGGGGGATCAGCCTGCCAGCCCAAAGCTGCTCCAAACAGGTTCAGTGTGCTGCAGAAGGGCTGGCTGGGGCATGAGGGTGCTTCAGCAGTGGGGCTAGCCAGCAGGTCATGCTAGTCATGCCCCATTCACCTGAGTCAGTGTCTCCACATGCACTGCTGCATACAAAAAGGCTCCACAGCAGGGTAGGGCTTGTATTTACAAGTCCTGCCCTGCTGAGGAGTTCATTTGTTTGGTGTGCCCTAACAGGGACACACATGGAAACACCACAGTGAAGGCATGTCCAGCAGCTGTTAAGTCTTCCTAATACCAATAAATAACCATTACAAAAAAAAAAAAAAATATGAGATTTTTTTTTTTTAATTTCTACAAGTAAATCCCTTTCCCTACAACTAAATCAAGTTTGTTTAAAACTTGACACAGCACAGAAAACAATCCCAAACTAAAGCCACATTTGCCTGAAGGAATATTTAAACTGGAATCTAAGTGAAATCTCAGAAACTGCTTTATTTACTGACATGCCCCCTATTACCATAATACCGTGCAGCTTGCTCTTTAATAGCTTCAGCTCACAATACATTGCAAGTGTTACTATGCCTCCCCATTTTATAGATGAAGAACACACATTTTGGTGCCTAAGAACACAGACAGGCACCTAGAAGATGGTACCCAGGTAAATTAGGTACCTAGTGGAATTTAAAAAAATCCTGAAGGATGTTAGAACTCTGTCTATGTCTCTATGCACCTAAATATCTCTGCCAAAAGGTAACAGAAGAAATCTGTGGTAGGGCAGGGAATTGAACCCAGCTGGAACCCTAGCATATTATATCTGGACCTTTCTTCCTTCATAATATCTGCCTTGAGAATAAGCTAAATGATGCCCTTTTTGGCTAACTGAACTGCTCCTTCTTTACCTCTTGCATTACACACAAATCACTTGCTCTGTCTGCACTGATGGTGAAAATAATGGCTATGGTTTCAGAGCTAACAAAGCAGAACACTCATAAGCACCAACTTTTCAAGGAAAAGGAGTACTGCAACAAACCAGGGTGCCAAAGAGCAGGTTAAGGGGTGGTTCTTAAAGCAGCCATGTAGAGGAGGAATGGTGCAGCATTTCCAGCATGGAGCCACATTCATCTAAGCACTGACAGGAACTTTTCATTTTTAGCACTTCTTCCAGCCAAGTACTTGACAAATCCTGAGCTGTTTCTTTAAAAAACAAAAGGTGCAGCATATGGCAGGGCAATGTCTCCAGTCATACTGTGCGGTGCTTTTGCCTGCCTAGTGCAGTATTTTGCAGCAATTTAGAGTCTGGAGACATCTGCTGAAATAAAGGACCTGCATGCTCATCTGCTGACGCTGGCAGTTTTGTGAGTTGCAGTTCTAATATATCTGGTGAAAGCAGTGCATCATTTGACATCATAGATGCCCTCCCCCCACCGAGATAGTCCAAAAATCACATCTGCAAATGGAGCATATAAGGTTTAATCAGTACCTGAGAAGGGAGGAGGAAAACTTCTGCTGATCTGCTCTAGCTGAATGTAGGAAATTTTACTTTCCTTAAGATTAAGCACCCAGTGATGTGACCCAGCGATTACATTCAGCAAGAGGTACACAGTTTCTTTATGGAGCAAATGCAAGGCAGCTGACTGTCCCTGATTAATCAAACCACTCTGCACTGCCTGAGAAAGCTGCAAACCACACTGGAGGCTGGGATCTGCTAAATTAGAACATTAGAAACGACTTAAAGATTAACAGTGATCATCACCACTTTATAAATAAGGATAACAATTTCCCCTGTAGCCAAAGCTCCATGTGCAAAACAGCAAGTAAATGTTATGTTTCATATTAATTTCTTAAATATTCTTTAAGCATACCTCATTAAAGACATATTTGTGTTAACATGTTGAGTCTCAGGCAGCTGTGCTTTAGTAAAGAATATTGGGCCATATCCTCTTTATCAAGTTGACTACATTTCAAGGGAGTTAAACCAATTTACACCTACTAAAAAATCTGAACCCTAGTGCTTCATGCTGAATAGGCAAGTGCATACATGAATTGGAAAAGCAAAATATAAAGGCCCAGTCATTCATTTTAGGATTGTATTTGTGTGATAGTGAAAGCTGTTTTTTCTTTGCAGTTTTCCTGCTATATCAGTGGTAATTATGGGTGATTTTATGTCTGTTTATAGGAAGTTGTAATTGAAATAGAAAACATCCTTAATTGATGTGGATATTTGTTGCACTGAAGATTTGATTGCTGACTGAAGTTGACTGAGAACACCCTTAAGTAATGATAGGCTTTGGATCCAATAGATTTGTTTTGTGATGGAATCTGGGATTCTTCTTTTTCTTCTCAGGCTTGCTTTAACCGCACCCCACCAACACAGGCACGCAGAGAAAAGACAGATCTGTCTGGGACACGTTCTCCTCTTACTTTCTTTAGTACAACCTCACTGAGTTCACTGGTACTGCTTGGCTTTAACTGAAAAGAACATTTTGCTCTATGGCCAGAGAACAAGGTGTTCTATAGCAATGTGTGAAGAAGCATCAACCCTACCTATAAGGATGGGTGATTATTGGAAGTGCATCCATATGAACTAAGGGGAGGAAGGAGACACTGAAGAACGTCAGTTCTACTGGTGTTCTGAGATTATGACAACACAATGCAAAAATATGATACACCTTAGAGACAGGTATGATGTTATGCTGCTCTCATCCTTCCTGCCTACCTTACCTATCAGTATACAAAAAAAACACATAGGTGGTCACATTGTTTCAACTCTATGATGGATTAAGCAAACATTCAGGGCTTGGCCCACCTGTTCTATCTCATGCCAACTGAAAAAAGGAAATGCACACAAGGGGCAAATCTGCTAATGGGAGGATGATCTTGTCCAAGAAGGGTGGTCTTCTGGACCAAGCAGCCAAAAACTGGCAAACTAAGGAGATCTGGAACTAATCACAAACCTCCTGCAAAGTGCTTGTGTGAGGTATTTAGAAAGCCAAGTGTTAATAGTTTGGTCCAAATTTAGTACTTAACTCAGAGCCCAGCAACTGTTACCATGGCTGCTCTGGATTCCCCAGCTGTGTTAAGAGATCTCCTACATCTGTGCTTTAGGAGCTTGGGTATCCACCACTTAGCAACTCTCCAAAAGCTACTAGGAGTCTATTGCACAGTGGAGTAACTACAGTACCATCCAGCAAAGAGCAGTGGTGTGCATTTATACACACACTGCTCAAGCTGCAGTCAGCCCATCATATGCCAGCTGTCTGAATAACATACAGCTGTAGCATACATAATTTGATTACATGCATACATGTAGTCCAGTAAAAGGATGATGGGCAGAGAAGCAGGGAAATATAGAGAAAGATCGTTTTGTAGACGCATGGCTTTTCATAGGCCTACAACTAAGAAGGAAGAGGGATGAGAGGAAAACCCACCAGATTCTGCAATGCAGCCATTGGCTGCTGGTTATTTTCAATAAAGATGTGTGTTCGCTCTCATGTTGTGCCCCCTTGGGCACACTATCACCCCCTTTTGGGATTGGCATTTTCAAAGGCACTGAGCTCACTGTTGAAGTCAATGGGGAGGTGAGTGGCTGAAAAGCAGTGATATCAGCACCATCTTTTTCTGGTGTCCAAATAGAAACAAAGGCCTCAGTTCCTTCTTATATTAAACTGGGATGATATTTCTCCTCCCTACCTAACAGCTTCAAGCTTAAGTTCTTTAGTTTAGTGAAGACAAGGTTCCTTGGGTGAATTTGATATCTTTTATTAGACCAACCCAAATAGTTGGAGAAAAGTTATTAAGCAAGCTTTCGGGTTCAAAAACCCTTCATCAGGCTAAGGAAGTTTCAGCAGTTGGTGTGCGCTCTTCCTGGATGGAATGGGTTTAGTGAATGCTTTCAGGCCACTGGCTGAAAGATGCTGGTTGGAACCATGGTAGTTATGACTTAAGCAAGGGCAAAGGGGTAGTATGTGGCACTACCTGGGGTGCTTGGCAGGATTCAGACATACATCAAGTCTTTAAATGCCCCAGGTCTTCTGTGGACCACAAGCTGATGGACTATACATCCTCCCAAACACACTGACCCCCTTTCACAAGTCTACAGCCACTGCACACTTTTTTTTTTTAATTACTTCAGGGAGCTTAGTCTTACTTCCTCAGTGGTGAAAATATGATCCTATATAAAATCTTTTTGCAAGGCTGGATTCTAGATCTTCAATGAAGACTTTAAGCCAAAATGATGGAATGGCTTTCCTTAGTTGTTTGCTGTGCATAAATTTCCTGCTCTTTAATGATAAAAATGATTATAAATTTGTCTCAGGAAATGTGGTTTGGCTTAAATATATGCGATTATGCTGTTATTATAGAAAGAGCTATAAAATAACAAAAATGATGTGCTATAAAATATTATAAATACAAAATATATGTGATGTATAACCATCTTGGTTTTTAAAATAATATCCATAAAACAGATCCTTCCTGATTTCAGAGTGAATTAATAAACTAAACTAAATTATGTGGAAAATACTATCTGCACACCTACTTTTAGAATACTTTGTATCTATGCAAACTATTTTTTATCCAAAAGGACTGTAAAGTGCTTTGGAAACATCTATGCAGCATAAAGATCAGTTTATTCTATACCAAAATACAGAAAGATCTTAGGGGAAAGCTGCCCTACATCAGCAAAGCTCAGAGGAGTTGTTTTTAATTAAACTACTCTGAGTGGGAATTCAAAAATGACTTCTCCAAAACACCTGGTATGGAGAATGACCTAACTGGCAGGTGGATGAGTTGATAGGTTCCATACTGAAGATGCTGGGCTGTTTGAAGACAAAGTAAGATCTGGAAAATGGAATACCTTCCTAGGGGAGTAGGTTTTAAATACTTCTCTGTCCATATTCTGTACTTTTCTACAACTGAAATTCAGACAAACTGTCTGCATCTGAAAGTGTGGCAGTAGAAAGGCTCCAGCCTTAACTCCTGGGCCCTTCCAGCTCAAAGTCACCCCCAACCTACCATAAAAGGATCCAAAGTCAATTCAATTCTTGTCCTGATCTTTTTTTTTTTAATTTTAGCAGATCTATGATAGGACTCCACAGCTCTGAAAGAGCAAGACAACAGTCTTGGTCACCAGGGCACTGGGTTCCAATTATCTTGTCTTCCTTTTCAAAGCATCTCTTTGAAGGATCTAACAAGAGGTGCTGATGCTGCCCATTTCAACTTATGTATTGAAGCCTCTTTTTAGGGTTAGATAAGACTAGATCTTTCTTCCTGTACCAATTGATACAGAAGTAGGTTTTAGAGGGTTTTAAGCTGGTCTGCAGGAGTCTTCAGGTAAGAGTCTACTCTGCCTATCCTTCTGATGTAGGAGTGTTTTACCTACTCTGCACAGATGCAAGACAATAGAGAGTAGGGCAAACCAAATGTTTACCAGGAAACCTCCTTAAGGGTGACAGTCACTCCTACAAGTGTAATTATGAGCAAATTCTTCATCTGGTGCAAATCAGACTTCAGCAGAGTTTTGCTGATTTACAGCAGCTGAAAATCAGGTCCTGTTACTTGCTGATGTAACCCTATTGACTTCAACTAAGTCATCTACAATATATGCCAGGATGCAATAAGGACACAAATTGGGATTGATTCTTATTTCCTTAATACTAACAGGGGTTTGTGCATCTTGCCTAGATACCATCATAAATAGACACCACAGAAATGACTAGCCTGGGCAGATTTGAGGGCAAGATTGTAGTACTAAAGGAGAACTCAGTGTGATTCTACTTTGTTCTTTGTATAGTCATTTATATCTGGCAAGAGTTTAAAATGCAATCACTGGCATGAACAGAGAATTCCAATTTCCTAGAGTTTTATCCCCATTTATACTCACTCTTTATAAGTTTAAATAATAATGCAATGTGCAAGTTTAACCTGTTGGTGTCTGTCTTGTTGATACTCTTTATATGAGACAATGTTTTAAGACCAGTCACAAGCTGCAATGGATGCCATATGAATTTCTGTGATTCCTTCATGGAAGGAATATATTGAAACAGTCACTTACCATGTCATCAATTGTTTGATGTTTGCCATGTAGCAAAACCCCCAGTTTTCCTTTTTTTAATTTATTTTAAAATGAATTCCCTCCCCTTCCCCAACCGTTTCTGACTTTTTCTCTCCCTCTATATTCCCTAGATAAGTATACGTAAGCTAAGATGTAACATTTTATTTTAGGTAATAAGTTTTATTTTTCTCTCCCCTTCTTGCAAATAAGTGCCCTGCTATTTTGAGATAGATATCCACTGTTTTATAAGTGATAATAAGTGATAATTGTTATGTTTTGTATTGATTTTTTTTAACTGCTTTTATATTGTGTGATTACTGTTTTAGGCCTATATATGTAAGTTAGCAGAAGTCATGTCAAGTTTCCATCTTGTAAGGTCAAGGCTCCATCTTATCCCCAGGCCCGGTTGTGTAACCCGTGACTCACACCTACCCCTCCTATGTAACTTGGTTACTGAATGAATGGGGATGAATGAGGGTGCTTGAGAGACAATGGCAGTAGGTCTAAAAATAGCTCCCTCTGAATGACTAAAGCATCAACACCAATACCTGGACAAATGACCCAGCCCTTGGAACCACCCTCAGCATTCAAGAAACAAAAGATGAGGCAACCCACCATTGTGCCAGGCTGCACATGCTCAGTAAAAACACCTGGAGCCCTCTGGGTCAGGACTGACCTTGCCTGGAAAGGCCCTCCCCACAGGAGATCAGAGGTAGTCTGCCCCATAAAAGGGGTAGTGAAGACTGACTCCTTGGGACGCCCTCTCCATCTGGACCAGCACCATGCCACACCACCTATCCACCCAGAGGCCCTGCCAGTGACCCCCCTCTGGACAACACCTACTGGACACGGACCCCTTTCCATCCCGGGTAGGTAGCTATCACCCCACCCCCTCTTCAACCAAGGACTTGGACTCTGTTTCTCTTCCCTACCTGGACTCCAACCCTTCCACTGAGTCTCTTTCTCCTGCTGCCAGTGTGTGTGTGTGTGTGTGTGTGTGTGTGTGTACCAATAACTTCATGGGGCTGTGTAGTGTGTTGTCTGTGTAATAAAACTGTTATTTGGATCCCTAAGTTGGGTTTTGCTTTACTATGGTTTGGCCCTGCTCCAATCTCTTCTCCTCGCCCCTCTAACTTCTGTCTCATTTCTCCCTCTTCTGCTTCTGGCTCACTGCCACCTCCAGCACCTGTCCTGAGCTCCTCTCTGCCTCCAAACCCCATTTCTTTGCCACTATCTAATCCCCACTGCCTTTTCCTTTTCCCCTGAGCAACCAGGTTTCTGCCTCAGTTTTTTTTCCTGGCTGTCTTCTCCTTGCCACCACTTATCTGCCCCCCTCCCCCAATATCTCAGCTGTCTGCCTCAATTTCCAGTCCCAGTCTACCTTAAGTAAACCCAAGTCTCAGTTCCTTGGCCAGATTCTCTGTAGTCCACTGGTTCTAATCCTGGTTCTGGCAACTTTCACTCCCTACACTTTAACTCTCTCACACCTGAACCTTCCCCCAAATATCCCAGGTACCCCAAGCACACACATACATACTGTACCATCCAAGTTAGGAACTTACCTGTGTGTATGTGTAGGTGGGTTGTGTGTGTGTGAACTGGTGAGTGTATGTATATTATATATAAATATATATGTGTGTGTGTGTATATATGTCATTGTGTGCATGATATACAAATTAGTGATCTGTGTCTAACTTTTGGGGTGTATAGTGTATGTGCTTGAATTGGTGATAGGTATGCATGTGCCTAGGCTGGTTTGGATGTGTATGTGCCTGAGCTGGTAGTGTGTTTGTGTGTGTATGCACCCAATTGATTTGTGTGTTTGTATATGTGCAATTGTGTTACACCCTCCTGTCTAACAGCACAATATTGAGATCCTGAGAGTTGGCCTGACCAAAAGCCAGGTTCACATAGGGCAACAGCCAGGTTCACATAGTGACTTTTTTAAACTTGCAACTTTAATATTACACATGCACAGCTGCTGAGTTATGACCCAATACAATTAGTTATCACCTACTGCTTCCATGGGAAGAAAAGCACCACAAGGCTTATGTACTGGACAACTAATAAGGGCTTTAATTTTTACTTCTGCCTGCACCAAATTTATTCTGTGCTCATGTTGGTTGCCATTATAACAAAAAACAAAACAAAAAAAAAAACATTACTTGAGATAAGTTGCAGGTAAATGCTTAAGATCTGGATAAATAGTAAGCACAGGTAAGCCCAAATCCTTTTTTTAAACATTTTCCCCAAGTCAACACTTCATGGCAGATGTCAGATAGATGAACACCTGCGAGCCCTGGCAACTGCAAAATAGGAACCCTAATTTCAAAGGAACAGCAACAATAAGCATAATGGCAGTAAACAGGGTGTCAAAGATGCATGTAGATATGCTTGTTCCCAGTACACATGAATGGCATTCAAATACAGAATACACAAAGTTAAAAAGTGCAAAGAGTTTTGGCATCACAACCCCAAGACACTGCCAAACAAGTGGATGAAACCAATGCAAGATTTTGTTTTATGGCTCACCAGTTTAATACACTGCTGGTAGATGAGACTTCTTTCAAGAGTCACACTAATATAATGTGGATGATCAGAAGGTGATCATCATACCAAAGAAATACATTTCCATTGTCATCTTACCTTCCAGATTGCCTAGATGAAACATTGACATTACTGTATCATCAAGATTATGTTTTAAAACACAAATATTAAAAAGGTTTCTTCAGCTTCTTTAGATTAACACAGAGAGATTTCTGTTTCTTTCAATATAAGACCTTGTATTGATAAATGACAAATGCCCTACATAGTCAATTTTTTCTGACTTGTAGTGGGCAGATTGCTTGTATACAAGGTATACAGAGGAGGTGTTAGAATGGAGCCTTGTGAAAACACATTACGTACCTGCATTTTCCTTGCGTGACAACCAAGATGAACGCAAAACTGATAGTGAGTACTGTATCTAAGAAAGTTTAAGTGTCTCGTAACACTACCATATATTTGATAGCTTCAGCAGGAGGCCTTTTGCCAAGCAGTATCAGAGGCAGATGATAAATATATAAAAGCTAACGCTGTTTTTAATTTCCAATAAAAGCTCACTTTGATATATGATATAAGCAAATACTTGATCACAACTCCATTTTGGCTCAAATCCTGCCTGCTCTGGGGTCCTACTTTCTCAGAGTAAGGCGGAGTTAGCATTGTCAGCAACTTCCATAGGAAATCAGATGATAGGCTTTTTGGGTGAGTGGTCAGTTTACCTGGCACCAGCATGGCTATGACTTGATTTTCCCCAGATTTCTGTCAACTTAAGAAGGAAGATCTTAGGAAAAAGTGTCACCAGCCAATAGTGTCTTTCTGGACCAAAATATCTTAAAGAAGTCTAGAGAAATGCATTTATATCAGCTTCTTTCCCCTCCCCTTCTGACTGAAAAGAGAAGCAGCAACCTCAGCTCTAAAGAATGGCTTGGATAACAGTAAGGATGGAACACATGTATACAGCTTTGAGAGACATTCATTAGCTCTCTGCCTGCAGCTTACTACCATCTTCAGTTCCCTTAACAGCTGTCTGGCACTAGAGTTTGTAGTCATTTTAGAACTTGGAGGTACAACCCCAATACAACATCTAAAATGGCATAACAGCTTTTCGTTCTACATTTTCCAATGGACTATGATCATCATGGCCACCGAGCAGAGTCCAATGACTAAGGCACTGATTGTCAACCAGGGTGCCTTGAGATCCTTTCAAACATGATTCACAAGAATCCAAATATTTCAAATAGGAATCTATAATGTTAAGGTGATTCTGACCTGTTGTTTTGAGGTTTTTTGCAGCACAAGAATTGTTCTATTAGCTTTCTTTAGTCAAAAAAGAAAGAAATACTTTTAACTTTTAAGAAACATTTATTCTGGGGAGGGTGACAAATGAGAGGCAGTAGAAATCATGTACATGTTGGCCCGAAGATCTGGGCCTCAAGGACAAGGCCTGGGATCATGGCCTGCGAGACCTGCCTGTACACTCTAGACAAAAAAAAAAGAAAACCCCCACAAAGAACAAAAGAAGTATGTACGTATATACATATATACATTTCTTGCCAGTGGGGGACGCCCAGGGGGGCCTCAGGACATCAGGGGTCGGCCCACATGGACAAAGCCTGAGGTCTCAGCTCGCTGGATGCACCTCTGCACCCTAAGCAGCTGGTGGCATCACAGGGCAAGGAGTAGGCGTCCTGCCTCAACTCAGCACAGTGCCCCCTAAATGGCCCAGCGTTCCTCGAAGGTGGACACCATCTGCCGGAGGACCACATGCTCAAACTCAAGTGAGAGGCAGACCCGTACCAGCAGGTAGAAGAGCTGCAGGGTGTCGTCCATCCCGGTCCCAGTGAGCTGGTTTCGCCGGCTCTTCAGGGTGGCCATCCTGGCCTGGCCCACCAGGAAGTTGGCCAGGCTGACTGCAGCCCACTCAGCCGCCCGGTACAGGAAAGAGTAGATGTAGGTGTCCTCTGAAAAGTCCCGGCCCAGTGCCCAAAGCAGCACCCTGAGGGCGGAAAAGAGCAGCCACAGCCGGGAGCAGTTGAGGAAGGCATGGAAAATGTCCTCGTCCAGGACCCCTGGGAAGAAGGGGCAGGCTGCTGAGGTCACTGGGTCCAGGTGGCGCACAAAGGTGCCAGTGGCCAGGATGCTGTGAACCAATCTCCACTAAAGATCAGTGGTCTTCTTGACGGTGGGCGCCTTGTATAGTGTGCACCACGCTGGGGTCCTGGGCCATGCCAGGCACCACTGCCACACGGTGTCGGGGTGGCTGGCCAGCACCTGGACATGCCAGGTGCGCAACACCCACGCGTAGAGTCCCTTCCGGGGCAGTGTGCCAAAGGGGAAGCCTGTATTGCTTCTGGAGGGGACAGGGAGCCTAAGCAGTGTGTTGGGCCGGTCAGCCAGCTCAATGGCCATTGCTGGGATTACCGGCAGTGGTGGGAAGGCATCACCTGCAGTGTCTGCAGTGGGGAGGACCAGGTGAGCCTGGAGGTATCCTTCTAGGGCGGTCACTGTTTCTGTCGGGAGGGCAGCCCTAATGGCTCACAGAAGATGGCCCACAGCGCGGACGGAGCGCAGTGCCAGGCAGGGCTTCAGCTGACAGCCAGCCCAACTGAGCAGGGTCCAAGAGGTGCCCCAGGTGGGTGGTATGCCCCTTGATGACAGCAGCCATGAGGCTGGTGGAGGCCAGACTCAGCACGACATGCTGCAAGGCCAGGTTGTGGACCAGGGGCTCCTGAAGCAGTTGCGAGAAAAGCAGGTGCACCTGGCTTAGGGACACGTAATATGGAAGGCAGCCCGACAGGCCTGCACCATGCTGTGGTAGAATGGGGGAAGGACTGCCTCATTCAGGAAGGTGAGGCCCAGCATAAACAGCTCCTGGTCAAAGCCAAGGCCCCCCACTCGGTGCAGGGTCCAGCACTGCGCAGCGGTGCCACAGGGTCACCACCAGGTTGTTGGTAATGAGGACCCAGACACAATAGGAGAAGGCGGACAAGCGCCAGCACCAGCGCTGTAGGTGGGACTCTACTCCCTTTGCCAGGTCGTCCCAGTTGCGGGCTGCAAAGGTCAGGGGCCCCAGGAACACTCCCAGGGCTTTGAGGCCTTCCCGGTGCCACATGAGGCCCCCCAGCAGGTCCGGAGGTGGTTTGCTGGCCCACATCCCGAGCAGGAGCGTGTCACTCTTGCCCCAGTTGATGCAGGCCGATGCGGCAAGCTCGTAGGTGTGTTGGCAGTCCACTAGGGCCCGCACATCCTCCTGGCTGCTCAGGAAGACTGTCACATCATCTGTGTATGCCATCAACCGGATTGGGGGGCCGGTGGTTGGGCCCAGAGCTGGTGGCAGAGCTAAGCCAGTCAAGTGATGTCACAGAGCGTGCAGCAGCGGTTCAATGGCCACGGCATACAGCATGCCCGACAGGGGGCAGCCCTGGCGTATGCCATGACACACTGGGAATGGGGGGCACAGCACCACATTCACCTTAAGCAGGCTGGAGGCATCGTGGTACAGGACCCAGAATGCCACAATGAAAAGAGGCCTGAAGCCAAGCTGATGTCCAGGCCAAAAAGCTCCACAACCGTAAGCAGGTCACCCAGCAGAAACAGGTTGTCCTGGATGGTCCTGCCCGGGACACAGTAGCTCTGCTCCAGCCCGATGACAGAGGCCATGACAGTGTGGGGATGGTTTGCCAGTGCCTTCACCAGGATCTTATAGTCAGCACACAGAAGGGCGATGGGCCGCCAGTTCTTAAGGCAGCCAAGGTCCTCTTTCTTGGGCAGCAAGGTAAGCACTGCCCAGCAGCAGCTGGTTGGCAGGGTCCCGTCGGTGAGGCTCTCACGGAAGACACGGAGGAGGCTGGGCCCAAGGAGGGGCCAGAAAGCTTTGTAAAATTCCACGGGCAGTCTGTCAAGGCCTGGATCCCTGCCCGAGGCAAGCCCCCCCACAGCAGCCTCGAGCTCTGCCAGAGAGAGTTTGCACTCCAGGGCCTCGACCTGCGAAGCGCCGAGGCGGGGCAGGTCCTTATGCAGCTGCTGAGCGGCCTGTGGACAAATGGGCTCAGCCACAAACAAGTCCCGATAGAAGGCCATGGCCTGGCCCTGCACTTCACCTGGGTCCATGAGCAGCCGCCCCTCTGGGGTCTTGAGATGGTCCAGTGTCTTTGCCGCAGCCCGCTGCCTCTCCAGGCCCAAGAAGAAGCCGGTCGGGGCGTCGGCCTCTGCCGGCTCCTGGCAGCGGGCACTTACCCGCTCATTGTGGGCTGCGCCCTCCGCCAGCTCCTGCAGGCATTTCTTCCAGGACGGGAGGCTCTCGAGGAGTGCCGCATCATTGCCTGTGCGAAGGAGGGCTGCCTCAAGATCCGCCACATCGTCCTCCAGCTCCTGGGTGTGGCGGTGGATCTCGCTTGCCGCCAGCTGGGAATACTGCTGGCAGAAAGCCCAGATCTGGATCTTCCCCGTGTCCCACCACAGCTGCCAGGAGGAATAGTCTGCTCGTGCAGCCTCCCAGCTCCTCCAGAGGTGGGCAAAGCAGTCCCTGAAGTGGGTGTCCTGCAGCAGGCTGATGTTGAGGCACCAGTACGGGGCCCGTGAGCATGCTCTGCCAGGCAGGCTCAGTTCACAGCAGACCAGGGCATGGTCTGAGAGCCCCGATGTGATGATGCGGCTGCTGTGCAGTAACGGAAGATGGGGCTGGGTGATGCAGAGGTGGTTGAGGCGGGCCATGGCGATCCCACTAGCACTCATCTTTGCCCAGGTATATTGGCGCATGTCAGCGTGGAGGACCTGCCAGGCATCGATGAGATCCGCTGCCTCCAGCACGGTCCGCAGCTTGCGGGCTGAAGGCAGGTGCAGCTCCGGCCCCGTCCGGTCTAGCAGCGCATCGCCGGTGCTGTTGAAATCCCCACCCAGGAGAAGCAGGTAATCGTTCTCGCTGGCGTCACGCACGAGGTCACCCAGGGTCTCTAAGAAGGCTACCCTCTCTCTCCCCTCAGTAGGTGCGTAGACGTTGTTGAGGAGCAAGCTCTGCTGTGCCAGGGTGACATGGAAAGTCAGCAGCTGGCCAGGGATGACCTCTCGTGCCACCGCCAAGTCATACTGCAGCTGTGGCAAGAGGAGGGTCACCACTCCTGCGCTGAGGTTGGTGCCATGGCTCAGAAACAAGTGACCTCTCCAGGCAGCATGCCATTCAGCTTGAACGTGCACGTAACTGTACATCTCCTGGAGGTAGGTGATTGCCAGATGCTTCTGCCGCAAGCCCTCCAGGACGGCCGTCCGCTTCACTGGGTCTCTGCAGCTGTTGGTGTTCAGCGAGACAATTGTGGTAACCACCATGAACAGGAGAATAGAGAGGACAGATAGGCAGGGTACAGGTGGGAGAGAAGGTTACAGAGCCGGGCAAAAACCACAGAGACAGGGGAAGGCCTATCCTTGCCCTACCCTATTCTTCGGACCCACCTCAGCTCCACACCTCCTTCACCCGGGTCACCAGCTTCTCAAGCTGGAAGGCAAGTTGACACGTGCCCAGGTCCCGGCGCATGAGCCTTGCTGCGTCACTGGCGACAAGGACAAACTGCACGGGGTCCGGGCACCATTGCCGGATACTCTCTGCCACATTCCTCTGGCCCTTGGTCTGGTCTAAGAGGTTGAGGGGGCCTACATAGCTGGGGGCCACCCAAGGGGGGGTTCTCCAGCAGGAGCTGGATGTTGCTGACCGAGAACTGGTGGGGCTGTACTCTGAGAGGGGACCTCCCAGTGAGACCGGTGAAAGTGCCCTCAATGGCCAGGCTCCCTAGCAGGCCCCCTTCAGTATCTGGGTCAAGCACCATCTCTGGGAGATTGAGCCCCATCTGCTTTGGGAGGCAAATGTCATCCCGCTCCTGGGGCCACTTGTGATGCTCAGAGGGCAGGCACTCCATCTCCTCATCAACCTCGGTGGGCAGGGGAGTGGGTGGGGGGGGGTGGCAGCACCCTCTGCTGTCTCCTGTGCCTGATGCTGGGGAGGCAGGCACTCTCTCTCTGCCTTGTCGCTCACAAGCCCCATGAGCTGGGATGGGGGCAAAGGGTTGCCAGATGTCGCTGGGACACCCTCAGTCATGGCCTGAGGTGGTGGGGTTTCCGGGGGGGCAGGCAGGGTCGGGTCAGGTTCCCTGGCTACATTTTCTCTGGCACTGGCAGAGGCAGGTGTTCCTTTAGAAGCTCCTTTTTACCTCTTGCTCTTAGCTTTCTTGGGAGCAGTTGGCACCTCCCCCAAAGCGGGCAGGGCAGGCTGGTTGGGGTTCACCACCTCTGAGTCCACCACCTCGGCTGAGGCAGGGGTGGAAGGAGTGTCTCGGTTGCTTCGCCTGATGGGGCCCCAGCACCTAAGATGCTAGCCACCCTCGGCAGAAATGGAACAGGGAGGGACTGGGAGGATGTCCCAGCCCCTCCACCAGGTGAAACCCCCACACTGGGTGTGGCAGCCCCATCAGGCAGGGGGAGGTGGAGGGAGACTGAGAGGGGGCCACGGTCACCCCACCCAGTAGGACACCAGCACTCGGGGCACCAGCTGTCTCAGAGGGGACTGCGGCAGGAGGGGGCTGGGAGGAGTACTCAGCCTCTCCAATGGGTGGGGCATCAGCCCTGACAGGGGTGGGAGAAACCTGGGAGGACATCCCAGCCCCCCCCCCCGGGTGGCATGCTAATGCCAGAGGGGTCAGTCCCCCAAGATAGAGAAGGGGTGGAGGGGGCTAGGAGGATCCCCCAACCCCACCCTTTGATGATGTTCCCACACCAGAGGTGGATGCACCATCCCCCTGTGTGGGTGCAGCAGGTGGTGCCCCAGCTGACTGCCCCAGTGAGCACTGGGCAGCCAGGTGGGAGCTGCCGCCACAGAGGCGGCATGAATTCCCGCCCTGGGAGAAGTACACCACATAGGGCCTCCCATCCAACATGAAGGTCATAGAGAGAGGCAGTTTCTGGGTGCCACCCATGAGGAGCATAAACGCCTGCCTCTTAAAGGACAGGACTTGCCTGAGCCTGGGGTCCCTACTCCCCACGGTCAGTCTGCACCAGGGACTGGTGAGGACACCATAGCGCTTGAGTGCTTGGTGAAGTCCCAGTCTGGCAGGTGTGGGGTGACGTTGGAGGCCACCACCTGCACTGCCAGGGTCTCCAGGGGCGTAACCAAGTAGCAGACACCTGAGATTTCCAGCCCCGCTGCACATACCTCCCTCACCAGGTTGGGAGAGCTCAAATATATGATAGGCACTGAGTTTACCCCGGAGGCATACCGGACACTCCGGCGTCCCAGCAGGTCCTCCAGAGCTCCAGCACAGTCCTCCACCCTGACCTGGAGAGGGATGTGCACCCACAGGCCATGGCTGAAGGGAAGGTCCACAAAGACATCCCCGTGCCAAGTGCCCTGGCTGCTGGCAGCCATCCTGGGCAGGAGAGGGTTAGCTCTCCCACAGAGAGAAAAAAACAAAACAAAACAAACAAACAAAAAAAAAACACCCAAGACTGAAGCTGGGGACTGGGAGGGGAATGACACAGCCCCAAAAATGGCTGGGGAGGGGGGCAGAGCAACCCTGCAGGGGCTGAAGTCAAGCCCTAAGGCAGGAGGAGATGGCAGAGACCAAGGTAAGGGGCTCTGGAGGAGGGAGGCAGCAGGGATCAAAGTGAGAGCACAGGCAGGGGTGGGGAAGTGGCAGAGGCAAACGAGGCTGCCAGAGCCCAGGGGAAAATGGTCAGAAAGCAGGGGAAAGGGGCAGGGAGGGGGTCCCCAAGCACAGGCTGGGGAGAGGCAAGGTTTGGTGGGGTGGGGAGAGGAATGCGCAGAAGGCACCTGAGCTGCAGGACCTCAGAAGGCTTCACCTATCGGTGGCCATCTTGAAAGAAAGAGAAAACTAAAAGCTGGCATTTTATGAGAAGTGCCTCAAGTCTAACAACATTAAGAACCACTGCTCTAAGGCAACAGAAAACACATCCAAATCACTGAAAGCTTCCTCCCACCTTAAAAAGATCTCATTTTCAGCTACCATAAAGGGCATAAGTCCTCCTAAAACCACAAGAAATATTCTTCCTTCAAGCTTCTCCCCATCCCCATGAAATACTCCAAATTATCAGTAGATATCATTTCCTGCAACACTAGCCAATCATCTTAAAGATTTTAGTATTCTATTGGTGCTCTTATACCAACAAGTACTTCTAGCCCAACATGGATTACAACTACTCTGTGCTGGCTTTGTGCAAAGGTGCCTAAACCTTTTCATGACAAACAATGGATATCCATTCAGGTCCCAAGACATGAAACAAGTCTGGTACACAATCTTTTCTTCTAAAATGCATAATGAGAAGTCCTTTTTTGAGTCCAACAGTTATAAGGTTTACACTGATAATCAAGAAAACAGTTTTTCACCTGCTTCAACATATAATGAATAACCTCCTGATTGACAACTGGCTGATTAGCTGATGGTAAAGCTGGCAAAAAACTTTGGCTGATAAGTAGTGTTCTGTGTTTTCAGTTTTTACTGATTTTCACCCATAAATTTCCTGATTATTTTTTATTGAAGTTATTAGTTTTTTTACTGATTTAGACCTGTTTTTCAGTTCACTCAATTTTACCAGGTACAGTAAAATCCCTGTTAACCGGCACAAGTTGGGAATGGCTGAGGGATGCCAGTAAGCTCAAAGCACTGGTTATCTGAGGCACAGGTTTCCAGCCAGACACAGGGGAGAGAGGGGCAGTGGCCGCATGGGGGCCAGGGGAGGGTGGCTGGAACTGCTGCCAGGGGGCACGGGAATTGCTCCTGGGGCAGGCGGGTCCCACCTGCGCCCCAGCGGTGGCCCTGCCCCAGGTGCTGGGAGCAGCAAGCCCTGCCGCTGGGGCAGGCAGGAGACCCTGGCCCTGCTCCCTGCAGTGGGCTCTGAGTCAAGCCGCTCCACACGGGCCCGTAGGGATGTAGCCACTGCCTGGGTATGTGAGGCTCCCAGCTCTGACCCTGGAAGGGGTGGGAGGTGGCAGTGCCAGGGTTGGGATTGGGTCATCCCCCCCTCCACGACACAGGGGAGAGGGGTGCAGTGGCCACATGGGGGCCAGGGGAGGGTGGCTGGAGCTGCTGCCAGGGGGCACGGGCTGCCAGCCCCTGAGCTGTGCCATACCGTGGTGCAGGCAGGTGGTGTTGGCTGCTTCTGGGGCCACTGTAGCATGGATTGGGGTGAGGGGGGACAAGCAGAGCCCTGGGGAGCTCGGGTGCAGGACTGCCCAGAAGCTGCAGGCAGCTGGTGTCGGCTGTTCCAGCTGCCACTGCAGCAGGGGCTAGTGTGAGCAGGGACAAGCTGAGCTGTGCCCCATGCCACCTGGGGCTCCACTTGTTCCCACTCACCCAAGCACCTGTTGCAGTGGCCCCAGGAAGTGCTGATGCCAAATGCAGACGGAACTGTAAGTCAGTGGGTGTGGGGTACGGGGCAGGGGAGCATGGCTCTTGCTTCTATGTGCACCCTGGGAGGGCTTTGGGTCTGCGCTGGGCCCTTCCGGGGGGGGCGTGTGCCCTTGGACCTGCACGATGAACAAGAGCAAGCTGCCACCTGCCCTCTGGGCACTGGGAAGAGCCCAGTGCTGCTGCTGGCCCCAGCCTGTAGTGGCAGTCTGCTCTCATACTGCAAGCAGATCCGGGGGCATGTGCCCCCCAGGAATAGCCCAGTGCAGCCCCCAAGCTTGCAGCCCTCCTGGGGTGCATGTAGCACAAGAGTTGCGCCCTCCCCCCACCCCATGCCGCACACCCACTGACAGTTCCTTCTACTTTACTCCCTGCTGCAGCCCTGGGAGCAGCTGACGAGCTGCACCGCACCCCTCCCCCCATTCCTTCCCTAGTCCTAGCCTTATTCTTTCCCTCTGTCACCGTCATGGGAATGTATTATTATTTCCCCCAATTTAAACTGATTTTTTTTTCTTTTCTTCCTTTTATCCCTATTTCAACCCAGTTTTTCTGTTTGGAAAATAAACCTTGAAAAATCCCAGGATTTTTTTTTTTTTTAATAAAAATTGAAAATGCAGAACACTACTGATAAGGCAGCTTATCAACAATGTATTTTGCTAAGTCATCAATTTGGATACCAATCATGAAGTTATCAGCTATTGTTTATGTGGGTTTGGTAACATTCTTTATATTCAGACCTTGAAAAGGCGGCAGTAACATAGCTTAAGCAGCTTTAGTTTATAAAAATATACTCAGATATTTAAGACATGGTTGTGAAAAACCTCAAGGTGATCCCAGAGCTTCAAGCCCTCTTCCCATCTGTCCTGCTTCATGTCTTTGGAGCTTTGATGGGATTTTGCTGCAAGGCAGCTCCTCTACTTGACAAAATATCAGCCTAACCAGCATCCTGACCAGACCTCACAGCTTAGTTGGAGGACTGCTCCATTAACTCAGAATCCCACAGGCCTGAAAGAGAATGAGGTCTGCAGTTCTCATGAGAACAGCATGCCTGGGGGTTGTCTGCTGCCTGGCAATCCTTCTTATCACAAAATAAGCAGCAAGTTATAAAATAAAAACAAGATTTGTTATACAAAATTAAAAAAAAAAAATCATAAGAAAAAGGAGCTGTTAGCCTTGAAGGCAAATATACAAAACAAGCACAAATACCTCACTACTACTTTAACTAGAAAGCTGCTTCAAGTTAATCTTGTCTGTTTCTACCAGCTGGCAATCCTGCCAGACTTCCCAAATTGTTCACTAGCCTCCCTGACTGGGGTTCCTTCCTTCCCTCAGATATGGGGCATTTTGCTTACTCTTCTCCCCCAAACTCCTTATCATTATCTCGCTCTCTTATTCTTTTATTCTATTTATGGAAGGTGATCATATTCATATCTGTGCACATGATCTCTTCCTCCAGCCAGTTGTCTGACAATTTTAAGTGTCCTCTTTGACATGCATCTGATGCCTTTTCCTTTGAAATGCATTTGACCATTTTACCATATGCATCCTATGCTAGAGTTTTACTTCCTATCTAATAGGTATGCAGTCAAGGGCTTTACTGATACGCAAATAGCCACTGTCTAGGGAGAAGCTCTCCTGTCATCTGAGCTGGCGACAAGCCCACTGACAATCTTACAATCACAAGAGTACAAAGACATATTGATATGAAATGCTATGTTTCACACAAACACGTAAGGAAGAAAAATGAAAATAGATTGTTATTATCCGCTGATAGAGACCAAACATATCTCAGTAATTTCCCCTATCTAGAGGAATAACTGTGTGTGTATAAATGCCCCTCCCCCTCCATATTAATCACTGCATGTATGCATACTTTGTGACCATGGTGCATCTGCTTCACCAATACGAGTTTGAAAGAACCAGAATTTTTATGGTATTATGCTTTAACAGCTTTGAAGTGTCATCACTTTTTGTTATAGACAGTTCTTGATGTTAAAATTGAACTAACAACATCAAAGAGCCTACTGGACCCAAACATTTTTATATTTTAAACTAAGTGGCTATGAAGACTAGAGCAAGGGTATGAAACTCACATGGGGCCCTGTGCTGGATCCAGACTGTGGGTCTCCTCTCGGGATACATCTAGATGGGGGTATGAGGGCAACCTCCATGGTCACTGCAGCAGCACAGACAGCAGATCCAGCAGTGGCAATAGAAGTCCGGATGTGTGGGTCCAGATGCACAGCAAGGATCTAGAGGCAGTGACAGCTATGGCCAGTGGGGCTAGAGGTTGCCACATTTTGTGGCAGGTCATGTTGTCCAACTGGCAGGCTGGAGAGGAGAGACTCCGCAAACTGGATGGTTTACACCCATGCTCTAGAGCAGCGGTTCTGAACCAGGGGTACATGTACCCCCAGGGGGTACGTGAGATATATTTCATACATTGTCTAACACAGGTTGAAGGGCCTAAAAAAATAATTTCCCATTGAAAGGGGATATGTGAAGTCTCACTCTGAGACCAAGGGGTACGTCGACTGGAAAAGGTTCAGGACCGCTGCTCTAGAAGATCCTAGCCTTATAGTGGCCAAGATAAAAGCCATCATAAGAGACAGTGAAGAATCAGGCCCAGAGACAACAACTATCCAATATCCAGATAGACCTACAAAGGGAACCTTTGAACTTTGTCAGATCACTAATTAGTGGGGAGCATCAGTGGACACAGACTCCTTTCAGGAGGTTTCATTAGAAAGGTATTTACTCAATTCTATCAGAGGTTACAGTCACCACTACTGCCTGCAGCCCACCTCTGGGTTTCCATTGTCTGGGTCCTATAGTAAAGGCTTGAACTTGTAAGATTTGCCAATTACAAAGTGAAAGCAATGTCTTCGTGGTGGCAAAAAACATGCTGTCTGGGATAATCACAGACTTCTGAGAGCTTGATTTCCATTGAGATAGGGAAATCTATGAGATTTGGGGATGTAAACTCCTTTAAGCCCTTTAAAAATTCCAAGTTCTAATTTTAACAAGAAACAAGCAATTAGTCATTTTCTAATTTCCTTATTAACCACACTAGCCCCATCCTCCCATTTCTGTGTGTTCCAATTAGCTTAATGTCATGGAGGGAGGGAAAAAGTCCAGCTCTTATGTAAATTATTGTGGAGTCTATAAACACCAATTGTGGCAATTAATTGTTCCCACTATGCTTTTAAAGCTGACAGGAGAAAAGACAGAACAATTCCTCCACTAAGAGATTTTCAGTCACTTTGTACTGTCAGAAGTGACCATTCCCCTTCTATTCTCTGGCAAGAACATTTAAAATAATAATAATTATTATTATTATAAAAATGAATACCTCCCTTGAACACTTTAAATTGAGGATGAAAGTTTCCAGTAGGCCAATGGAGAGATAATAAAAAATAAATAAAAAAGACGCCAAAAAAACCCATGAATAATTTTAAAAAGTTTTTATTTGCTTTTTTCAGTGAACATCTTAAAACTCTTAGCTTGACATATAATTAAAATGATGCTTCATGATGAGTTGCACCATTGCAACACAATTTAATCCTTTTCATTTGTTTTAATTTTGTTTTTAAATAAAGCAGAGCAAACGTAAAGGTTTTTGCAATTTGCAAGTTTGATGGCAGAGTACTTTAATCTATAGGAATTTAGACATATTTTTAATGGGTCTTCACTTATGTTAAGGGATTACTTTTGCAGCTAGATAAAATGAAAAAGGGACATTAACTATTTTTATATAAAAGCTGTTTTGTTGTTTTTATTATTTTGTTTTTCTGTCTGCTTTTTTTGGAGGGTTTTTTGGTTTGGTCTGGATTTTTTTCCCCCTCAAAGAAAAGGTGCCTTCCTTGTTCAGGAGACATGATTAAGGAAGTACTTTGGGGAAGGACCATCTTTCTGTTCTATATTTGTACAGTGCCTTCTACAAAAGGAAATATGATATTATTCAAGAGCCCCTTAGGCCTTGCTATGTATGGTACTTGACATAGAAATGCTGCCATAGATCTTTCCATATTAGCAAGCTGCTTATTACTAATACACACACACAATCAAGAATCATAGAATCAAAGGACCAGAAGGGACCTGTAAGATCATCAAGTCTGGTCCCCCTGCCATGAGCAGGAGGTTATTGGGCTCAAACAAGCTCAATAAGGTGCTTGTCCAGCCTCCTCTTGAACTGCACCACCTCTGCTGGGAGCATGTTCCAGATTCTATATACTGTTATGGAAAACAAGTTTTTCCTAATGTCCAACCTAAATTTTTCAATTAGGTTTTGCCCATTGGTCCTTGTCCTCCCTGGGGGTGCCTTTCTGAAGAGTTGCTCCTCTAGATCTTGGTGTTCACCCCTGACATACTTGCAGGAAGCTATCAGTCACCTTTCAGTCTTCTCTTGCTCAGACTGAACAAACCCAGTTCCTGGAGTCTCTCCTCATAGGGCCTATCCTCCAGGCCCCTGATCATCTGAGTGGCCCTTCTCTGCACCCTTTCGAGTTTATCCACATCCTTCCTGAAGTGCAGTGCCCAGAACTGGACACAGTACTCCAGCTCTGGCCTTACCAATGCTGAATAGAGGGGGAGAAGCACTTCTCTGGACCTGTTGGCAACACATCAGCTGACACACACCAGATTTCTATTTGCCCTGCTGGCAACTTCATCACACTGCTGGCTCATATTCATCCTCTGGTCGATTGTCACCCCCAGGTCCCTTTCAGATGCAGTGCCAGCCAGTGGACCACCACCCATCGTATAGTTGTGGTGAAGGTTCTTCCTACCCAGATGAAGGACCCTACACTTGTCCCTATTGAACCTCACCTGATTGCGTTCAGCCCAGAGGACCAGTCTGTTGAGGTCAACCTGGATCCTTGGCCTATCCTCTGGTGTGCCCGCATTTCCCCACAGCTTGGTGTCATCCACAAACTTAATTATTGCACTTTCCACCCCCTCATCCAAGTCATTGATAAAGACATTAAAGAGCATGGGCCCAAGCACTGATCCCTGGGGGATACTACTGGAGACAGCCCTTCAGGATGAGGACATCACAACTCTCTGGTATCGGCCTCTGAGCCAATTGCCAATCTACCTCACTGTAGACTGGTCTAGGCCAGTACCCTCCAGCTTAATTGAAAGCATCTCATGGGAGACAGTATCAAAGGCCTTACTGAAGTCTAGATATAGGATGTCAACCCCATGTCCCTGGTTAGTTGTTCAGCTGGTTAGTTACCTGGTCATAAAAGGACACCAGGTTTGTTAGGCATGACCTACCCTTGACAAAGCTGTGCTGGTTGCTGCTTAATACCCCAGCAATTACAAGCTTGTAGTTCATGGCCTCCTTGACAATTTTTTCAAAGATTTTTCCCAATACCAATGTTAGACTGACTGATTACTAGTTTGCAGGGTCATCCCTCTTCCCTTTCTTAAAAGTGGGTACCATGTTAGCCCTCTTCCAGGCACTCAGGACCACTCCCAAGTTCCATGACTCTTTGAACAGCTTCACCAAAGGCCTTGCTATGAGCTCCGCCAGTTCTTTCAGGACTCTCAGATGCAGGTCATCTGGCCCAGCAGACTTGAACACATCCAAATGTTCCAAAAGTACCCTCACCTGTTTGGGACCAATTTAATGTGGACTGTTGTCTTCCCCATATTCCCTGGGCCTCTGGAGAGGTGAACAGCTCCTGCCTGATTTCAGGAACACTGACATAAAGTAAGTATTTAGGAGCTCTGCCTTTTCACAGGGATCAATTGTGGGCTTCCTCCCCAAATTCAGTAGGGGCCCCACAGTGGAGCTTGATTTTTTCTTGTACCCTATGTACCTATAGAATGACTTTTTGTTGTCCTTTATTTTGGTTGCCAGCTTGATCTCCATGCTTGCATTGGCTTTCCATGTCTCATACCTGCAGATCCTGGCCATATATATGATTGTACTAGTCTTTGGATGCTAAACTGTTTTTCCATTGTCTGTAGGGCTGTGCAAAATTTTGGCAGCCATTTCATTTTGGAGGTGTTTTGGCCCATATTGGTGCCCAAAACACCAGATCTGAAATGAAATGGAAGACTGTGAAACATCTCCGAAACGAAACAAAACGAAACCATCCAAAAAATTTTGGAAACGTTTCAGAATGTTTTGGAGGTGCCCCCTGGGAATAGTCTGGCACATCCCTCCTTTTAAAGTGCCAGGAGGCTGGGGCAGGGGCAGGGATGGAGCTGGGCAGGGCAGCCATGGGGACTTCTCCCATGGCTCCCCTTGCTGGGGCAGGAGCAGAGGCAGGCACAGCTGGAGGAGCTGCAGGAGAACTTGCAGCCACCTGATTGTGCCTGCCTCTCCCTGGCCAATCCAAATCTCTGAATCAGCACCGAGACTCTGAAACAGATTCTGCCAAATCGAAATGGAACAGTGATCTGAAACACCAAAACGAATTGCTGTACTCTGAAATGGATGAATCCAAAACCAAAATGAAACATGGCCTTTTCGCACAGCCCTAATTATGTGCTTCCTTTTTCTTGTTCAAAAGATGTCCCTGATGAACCAAGCAGGTCTCTTGGCCCTTTCCTGCTTTTTGATCATGTGACGATGGCCTCTTTTTGAGCAGTGAAAATTACTCCCATAAGGAAGCTCCACCAATCCTGAACTCCCAAATCGTCCAGTTGCTGGTCATGGACGGCCTTTCTAACTGGACTCCTGAGCTTACCAAAGTCTGCCCTTCTGAAGTCTATGACTTCTGTTCTACTGGTTGAATTCCCAGCCTTTTTGGTGGATGGTGAACCTAATCAGGTCATGGTCACTGTCACCAAGAGTATCTCCAATCTTCAGGTTGCCCACCATGTCGTCCCCTTTGGTCAGTACCAAGTCCAGAGTGGCCTTACCCCTAGTCAGGCCTTCCACAGTCTGTGTCAAGAACAGGTTGACGATAGCTGCCGGGAAGCTGGCTGATGTGCTGGAGCTGGCTGAACGGTCTGCCCAACAGATATACATATACGTGTACACACATATGTATATAAATAATGTAGTATACTATAAATAAAATACAATATAGTATAATATAATATAAAGCTTGCTAATATGGGCAGATCTATAGTGGCATGCATATATGTTAAGTAGCATACATAGGCTCTTGAGGCACAGGGCCGTGACCTGGAAGCATTTTCCTCATGTAATGTGGGTCAGCGAGGAAAATCTACCAGGCAAGGGAGAAGACCCACTATGTCTGGGGGGTTTTTTCCCCCTTAGGAGGGAGAAGAGAGGGAATGAACAACCAGTCAAATCAGAGCCACTCCATATTTGGAGAAGGTTCTTGCTCCCCCAGCACATGATATATAGATATAGATATTAGGGGTGTGCAAAGTGAGACCTATTTGATTCCAATTTGGATCAGGGACAGCAATTTGATTAGTTGATTTGGACCCATTCCACTTCTGGGTCTGCTGCTGAGCACGCTGGGAAGCCCCCTGTGCTTCTGTGGTACACTCCATACGGCTCAGTATCCACGAACTGCCTGCTACCTAGAGGTATGTAGAAAAAGACATTTAAAGCTGCGTCTATGTCTGAATTGCTGAATCTCTCCAAATCAATTCAGAGGGTTCTAATTTGATTCAGAGAGATTAAGGGGTCCTCTGATTCGATCCGGATTTGGAGATTCAACCACTGAAATTGGGCCAAATTTGAATAAAAACAGGGACCGAAGCTTTGCACATCCCTAATAGATATAGATATCGATATCATGTGCTGGGGGAGCAAATGCCTTCTCCAAATATGGGGTGGCAGACCTAAGTACTCAAGATACTACCAGCTCCACTGCATATTAAATGCCAACCCAAATAGTGAGATCAGGCCTTTTCCTATGGCTAGTCCCCTAGGAGTAACTTGTAAGCAATGAGAAAAATGCACTTCCTTGCTTTCCACCCACTTTAAAATTGGGCTGGCACAAATGT
The DNA here is from genome assembly GCF_030867095.1 of Alligator mississippiensis. Lineage (NCBI taxonomy): Eukaryota > Metazoa > Chordata > Crocodylia > Alligatoridae > Alligator > Alligator mississippiensis. The sequence continues at coordinate 139,034,422 of NC_081825.1, read as the reverse complement.
GACTATCTTTGTGTTTTGCTTTGGGAATGATAAGGGCTCTCATACTTGCTGTTCCTCCTGATATTTCTTCCATTGTGACTGCTGAGTAGCTATATTTTAAGAATTACTTTGCTTCCCAGGCCTTTGTAACCTGAATCAGAACTGTTCATGAGGTAATCTGTATGGTCAAGGAACCATACTATAAGAGAAGTCAGTTGATATTCTTAAATGTTAGAGGTCCAGTATTTCAGAATGAAATTTGACTTTGCTAGTGCTAGTAAATGAAGAAAAGCTTATGGTTGAGGATTGTCTGAAATCTCCTTCTCCCCTATCTTCAGCACCCCCACCTCCCTTCCTCCCCCTGCTAGCAATTAGGGACAAAGGTGCAGGTTAAGTCTTAGATATCTGTAGTGCTATAAAAGAAAGTGTAATCTTCACATTCAACAGGAACGGATTAAAATATACCGGAGAAAGGAAGTCAGCGAAGCAAGAAATGGCACTAAACATAAAGTTATTTCTGAAAGGACTAAGCGGTCAGTCATGAAACACAATTTTAAAGCTGAGGAGTCACTGACAGAATGATCTGAAATGTCCTGGAAGGATTTCTATAGAAACTCACTGAAGGGATATAAGGCATAAAATAGAAGCCACAGGGGGGAAAGAGAGTGGGGTAGGGGAGGAGGAAAATCCTTTATTGGAAAAAAGAAAGGAGGGACTGTGATGCATTCTATGAATTATAAATATGTGGCAATGAACATGAAATACACAGTTGCATAAACTTAGGTAGGAACCCAATGAGTTCCTATTAGTCCTTGCCCTACCCTTCCACAAAGTGATGGGTTGTAATGGGAATTTCTGCCTCATTTCTCTCAGAGTTTGACACTCTAATTATATTCTTTGGAGGTTATTGCTGATGTAGTTTTGTTTGGTTTGTGGTTGTTATGATTGTAGCACTTTAGGGCAAGATTGCTTGGCCTCTCTTGATCCCTTTCTTGTGAATGGGAAACTAAAGCTGGTGCAAAAAAAAGTGTCTTAAGTGCTATGTGTTATATGATCTCTGTCACAATCTTTCACCAGCAAAAGTTAAAAGCTGAAGCTTGCATTGTGCACAGAAGTGGGCCTATGCTTTTAAATCTCTCTTCAATTAGGGCGAGGAAACAATTGATGCCATGTTTTAAATATTCACATCCTGAACTACAATTAGCTCAGTGCTGTATGTAGGACAGAGTGGAAAACCTGAAGGGAAAGGAATTTAAAAAAGAGTTCATATACTCATGTTTCTGTGACTGCCATTTTAGCTGATTATTTTATCTCTAGTACTGGTGTACTTAAAAATCTCTCATGTTTTTACTATGTTTATCCTGACAACATGCTTTTTAGGCAAGAAAATACCATTGATGCTGCAGTGCTACAGCTGGAAATAGAGATACGAAGAGCTTTAAAGGCTACATCCACAAAGACACCTTGGCATTGCAATACCTAACTTCTAGCCTCTTGCCCCACTATCCTGAGTGGAATGCTCTGACCCTGTGTTAGGCACCTAGTTTCCCTGTGTAACGTATTGATGTTAAATACCTCAGATTAATGATCCAGAACAGCCAGTATGCTATCTGGGGAGGTGCTTAGAATTTGCAAAAAGGACTTTAAACATACCCCAGCTTCAGAATTTCCTGTCCCAGAGCATTAGGCACTTTATTCAGAAGTGGATGGAGGCTCCTCCTTTCACTCGGGTTCCACAGCCTGGAATCCTTTCCTGAAGACAAGCACCTCCAACCTTTCCTTCAGAACAAGACCAGCAGCTACTCTAGTCTTTGAAACTTGATGGGAAGGTGGGCCACTACCTTGAGATAGTTTTGTGGTTAGAACACATACCAATGTCTCCCACACCATGGATATAGCTCCCCAGCAGAGGAAGGTACTTGAACACAAAACTCTTAGGGAAAAAAAATGCCCCAGGCACAAGATTATTGTTCAGGGAGCATTCTCCATCTTCCCATTGAAGCTGTCCCTGTCCTTTTTAAAAAACAGCGGGCCACAAATGCCTCTTGTGTTTAGTATGGAAAGCATCATTTTCAGAGATATTCTAGGGAGTTCTTCAAAGGTGTGATTAGTGTGTGTTTTTGATCGTACCTGGGTTTAGGCATGAGACAGGCACAGAGTTCCTGAGCCATGTCAAGACTGAGGTGCTTATGCACAGGCAGAGCAGCACACAGTTTTAGGCATCAGAGAAACTGTAGGTAGCAAAAACAAAGAAAACTGAATAACTTAAGGAACTTAGGCAGCAACTGAGCAGGAGTTTTCCAGACTGCAATTTTGGACATGAATGCCAAGGGCTCAGAAGAAGCCTAGGTGTAGTAGAGAATAAGATCAGGGTCTCCCAACTCCCAGGCTGGGTGAAGACATTCAGGGAGGTTAGGGGGAGGTTAGATTGAATTAAAAATTGCTATCAAATATAAGATAAATTGGGATGCGGGGGTGTTAGTGGGGAGGTTAAGGAGGATCATGGAAGCACATAGGCTCAGGGAGGGAATTGGGGGGATCCATTGGCAGATCAGGGGGATGGGTGGGCTATGCAGGGTGGATTGGAGAAACTGGGTGGAGGGAAGGGGGGGGGCGGGGGATGTCAGGTGGCATCCATGGGCTAAAAATAGTCTGGTGCCAGGTAGTAGGTAAAAAAGCACAGCTCTGGGGCTGATGCTAGCACTGGGAATGGTACAGAAATTTGGGGAAATTAGATCAGTTTAAAAGAGTCTAATTTAATTTGGGTTGGCCCATCTTGGAGTTAATTTAAGAGGCCTGTCACGGCGGAGTCCTACAGGAGGGCCGTGATCTCCTTAAGGCCCTCCTCCGTGCCAATTTGGCCCAAGGGCACCCTCTATTTCTCGCCCGCCATGTCTTTGATGTTCAGTAGGTTTGGGAGGCTGCCTTGCGTCTCCTTGGGCACGTAAACTCCTGGACCCCTTGTGGGTCTTATCCCGCACCCATGGGTGCCTTGGGGCACCCTAGCCTTATGGGCTACGCATGGCTCCTACCACCCCTAATACCATGCCCCAAGCCTTGCAGATGGGATAGACGTTGTCCGGTCACAATACACCTATGCCCACTCTTGGGTCTTCTCTACAATAGGCTAGTCCCCTCTGGGATGTCTTCTCTGGCCACTAGACTTTTGGGCCCACTGCACTACTACCCTCTCTGGTACGGGCTCACCGCACTGCTATCCCCTTTTGCCGGGGACAACCGCAGCACCTTGCCCTTCTCCTGGGGCACTGTGCCACTAACCCCTTCCGTCAGGGTCCACCGCAGCACCCTGCCCCTGTCCTGGGCTTTCCTGCAGTGCAGGCCTATCGCCAGGTCCACCACGCCTGTCCTGGGCTTTTTAAATATTGCCCCTCTCGGGCTCCTCAATCGCCCCTCCCTGGGGCTGGGGTCTATGCACCCCGCAAGTGATGCCCCTGCTGGCATCTGCTGCGCCTGTCCTGGGATTCCTAATATGGCGCTCCCCCTCTTTGGGGCTCACCACGTCCACCTTGGGCTTCTCAATGCTGCCCCGCTCTGGGGCTGGGGTCCACGTACCCCACACACAACCCGGGGTCCTTGCTCCCCGCCCGCAACCCACTGGTTGCGCTCCTCACTGTAAGCTGCGTCTGCACTGACGCTGGGGTCCCCATACCACTGGGGTACCTATGAGGATAACGCGCCCTCTTGGCGCTAGACTGCGCCCTCACTGGCGCTGGGGCCCTACCCCTCTGGGGTCCCTATGAGGCCTCCTCCAACCCCTACAGCCTCACCCAAACCTCTGGTTGTAATACAAACACTAACCAAACAAAACACAAGCCTCCTGGCTGTAACTTAACTTAAGGCCACCTGGCTGCAATAACATGGCTCTTGCACCACAGAGCCACCATCCTTTGGCCTGCTCAAGTAGTACTTGCATCTTAGCCCCATAAGCTCCTGCCTCTCTGGCTCTAGCAGGGAACTACCAGCCTGGCTTCAGCACTGGGCTTTATAAGGGCCAGGCCCTGCCTCCTACAGGCAGCTGACTCTTATTAGCTGCCCCGGCAACTTGCAGCCTTGCTCATTAGGCTCTGCCAGGGCTCTATCCCTGGCAGTTTCTCCTCTCTAGGAGCAGGCACTGAGGTACCCTGCGACAAGACCTATAGATGTTCCAACTAGAATGTGTTGGGGCACATGTCAGAGCAGACTCAATTAATCAAGTCTGATGGAGTTTTCTGATTAATACACTCTAGTGTGCTTCTGGGTCTTATACACATGACCCTGTGTGTTTCAAAATGGTTGTGGGGGAACTTTAACTAAAGTTCATTTGATAAGCTTTAGATAAAGCACCCCTGCAGCCATTTTGAAATGTGTGAGGACTTGTATATGCGATGGTAAGACATTTTAATTAGAGCAGTTCCCGGAGAGCTGCTCTATTTAAAATGTACACCTCCACCTCCAAGTGTGTGTACAGGGACCTCTAGATCTGGTTGACCATTTTTAGACTGATCAAACTGCCCTGGAACTTCTGTATAGTTACATCCATAAATGCAAATTAGGAATTTAAATGAAAGGTCCACACCTTGGCAAACTAAGATCAGGTGGCCATTTTTTTTTAAACATGATCTAACCTTCCCTTAACATCTGTATGCACCCCCAGGCTCCCTACTGGACCATCCTTTTCTTGTATGATAAAAGCACAGAAGGCTCAACTGAAAAATCTGATGTGCACAAATTTTGTTTAGCACAAACTCAACTTTTTTTTTCCAGGAATTTTTCACTGTTTAAGTTGACAATAGTATAAATCTTCCCTTAGAATATGAGCATCTCAGAGTTGATTACCCTTAATTATGAATGCCCTATTCTCATTAACTATCTAAGAGTCATCAGTAGTAATGAAACATTGATTATTCAGTCAACTGTTTGTCATTGATTAACAAGTCTCATTCAAAAAAGTAATATAGATAAGGAAAGATAGTAGTTTGGGCTTATACATGGCAATACAATTTTGAGGAGTGGAATTAACATCTCATAAAATTGACTCAGATGACTAGTTTTAATGAATGCATGTATGCAACCTTTTAAGGTTTTAAGTGGTCTTCCTTTAGTGGTGTCTTTGGAATGGTAAAATTTGTTGGAACACATTTTGTTCAGGGTTATCACAGAGTGTCAACACCTCTGCTGCAGTTTTAGACCCTTCATAATTATAGAAACAGATACACTGATGCATCAGTCTCTCAGCACTGTATGATCAGGCTCTTGTCTGTTGTGAAAAAGCAAGGTGGTCCCTGCAAAGGACACACAAAGATTGATCCATCCAGGATACTACTGTGCATCTCCGTTTTTCTTTGACAACAGTAAGAGTTGAAGGTAGTCAGCTCCTCTGGGTATTGCTTAGTGATATGCTGTTTAATGCACACCCAATTCTAGCTTATTGGTATTAGCAAAAGCACATTGTTTCACTGAAGTTAATTTCTATTTACAAGACAAAACCATTATTTATCTTATCCTTGTGTGGAGATGCCACGGGACTTCAGTTTGCTGTTAACTTTTGATTGCATTCAAACAACAACAACACAAAAAAAACAGCTGGGCTTCTGTGCATCAAATGTAAACTGTTGGAGGCTCGTTCTATGTTCCTGATCTGGCTCATGCATTAACATGGTAAATTTAAAGAAGCTACCTGGCATGAAGGGACAGAGGATACATCAAGAGACAGGGACATATAGAGGGGGATAGTAAGAACAAGTTAATGATTTGTCTGCCTTTGCACTTCATGATCCCTACCCCTTATGCCTCCATGCAGAATCTGTTGCCTGCCACCCATGAAAATGGCCCATATCACTTGTGGCACACATGACACAGATTGGCCACCACTGATTTATAGATTCTTTGAAGCTGGTCTAGCCTACACCAAAGGCCAATAGCCCACAGGTGCCATTCTGGTAGTTTCAAAAAGTCAAAGGCGTAGGAAGGTCCTTCCCATAAGTCTTTTGTTGGGGACATAATCTCTATGCCAGATTACCAGGAGCAACACATATGCAGCCTTGATTCATTGGAGATCCCCACTGAGCAGGAAGCAATCTTTGTTTAGTAATGCCCTACAGAATTAACTCTGCATTGCACCAGGATGACCAGAACATGTAGTTCTGGTATCCCATCCAATTGCGTACCTCACTACCAGACTGTTCACAAAAGCTACAGGAAATGATTTCTTCATATACAAAACAGAACCATGTAGGCGATCTTTGTTGCTTAAACACTACTAAATATGGCATATATCCCGTAGATGACTGCACACTGCTCTGGTAAGCCATCAAGACATAAGGGAGTATGTCATCTCACTGTCCAATTGTCTTTCATTAAGAAGGACAACAGGTCAACCAGAGTGTAGTTGAATCATTCTACTACTCCAGTAGTCTCCAACCTTTTTAAAGTAGATCACTTTTTGAATTAAAAAGCAACCCAAGATCTACTGTGCACCATAGCCCTACCCCACAGGTCAGTCTGTGGCAAGGACAGTGACAGCCAGCCTGGACAGCATGCAGATCTGGGGGTACACACCCTCCATGTCCTCCCAGGCTGCATGTCCCCCCAACATCCCCAGGTCCCCTGGACAAGATGTTCATGGCTCCATCCCACACCCTGCCCATGCAGGGCCTGCTCCCAACCTCCCTCACCACTGCTGCAGCTGCCCATGCTGCCCCACATTTGGGGGGGCACATGCCTCCCCATCTCTGCATGGCAGAGGCAGCTGCTATTGCAGGCTGGGCTGTGCACCCCAAGCCCCACTGCAGATAGCCCGGGAGCAGCTCAACACCATGTGCTTCCCACCACTGGGCTGAGCCTTCTCCCCCATCCGCCCAGCAGTGGGATGCACATGGTGTCAGACTGCTCCAGGGCCAGCTGCAGTGGGGCTTGGGGTGCAAAGCCCAGTGCACAGCTTCCTCCGCTGTGCATAGATGGGGGGGGCACATGCCCCCACCCCCCGGTACTCTGCTGGGTTGTATGCAGTGGTGGGAACCCCCCCTGCACCTGAATGAGCTACCCAGTTTTGTTTTGACCTATTTCGAGGTCAAAACAGCAAAATCAAAATGAAACAGATATGGTCGAAACAGCCTTGAAATGAAACGAGGTGAGTCGAAACATTTCGCCGTTTTGGCATTTTGCCCATAGGCTATAACGGGGAAGGTCAAAACAGCCTATAACTTTGTCATTTCTGGCCAGATTTGGATAAAGCTTGCAGAATGGTAGCCCCTTCTGAGGGCATAAAGCGTTCCAAGTTTCAAGAAGATGGGTGCAGGGGGTTCAGCGAAACTGCACCCCAAAATCTTGAGAGCCAAACTTGTGTCATGTGTGTGTGTTAAGCCACAGCAGGGTCAAAACTGCAGGCATGCTAGTCTCTGCTGAGGCCATGAAGCCTGCCAGCTGTTGAGGGGATTGGTACAGGTGGGTTCTGGAGCCCTGCACCCCTAGTTCCTGACAGACAAAACTCATGACATGGGTGCTTGTGCAGCCAACTGTCTCTGTCTTGGGACAGTTGATTTTCTGTATTATTTCCTCTCCTGAGTCTGTAGTTTTGTAAGTGTTAATCCATGCTCATGAAGTTGTTATGTAGTAGCTAGGTACTGTGTACTGATCTGGTCCCTGTGTGAACCATGATTAATTGGCAACTGGTAGCACAGTAGCTTAGCAGCCAGGCCTGCAGTAGTCCGCACCCCCGCTCCCCCCCATCCCCTCCAGTGCCCCAAGACAGACACAGCTGCACATGCACCCATGTCACAAGTTTTGCTTGTCCGCAGCTTGAGGTGCAGTTCCCCCCAAACCCCTGCACCCATCACCTTGAAATTTGGCACACTTTGTGGCCTCACCAGGGGCTACCACCTCTGTGGTTTTGACCCTGCTGTGGCTTAACACATACACATGACATGAGTTTTGCTTTCAGGATTTTGGGGTGCAGGTTCTATGAACCCCCTGCACCTATCTTATTGAAACTTGGTACACATCATGCCCTCAGAAGGAGCTACCATTCCTGTAAGTTTCATCCAAATCTGGACAGAAATGACAAAAGTTATAGCCTGTTTCAACCTTCCCCATTATATCCTATGGGCAAAATGTCAAAACAGGGTCCAAACGACAAAACGGTTCAACGGAACGAAACGTAACAGCCATTTTGACTCAAATCAAAAGTCATAATGAAACACTGTTCTGTCAAAATGTCAAAGCACTGGTTAAAACGAAATGCTTCCGTTTTGCACAGCCCTAGTATCTTTCTAGGGCCCCTATCTGACAGGTTTGGCACTGCTAGTATTAATCTAATGCTTTGTTAAGCCTGTGCGCCCTAGGTCATGGTCTCCAAGGCTGAATATATCTACATATTTAAATAGGACTTCTTGCAGTGCCCTCACTTGCTCAGGCTCCAGGGCATGACAACTTGACTTGAACTCCAATCTTCCTGCATTCCAGTAGAGGTTAGCACCTGGCTCTAAGGTTTTGGCCCTTGTCTGTGCTCAGTACTCTTATAGAAGCCAGCCTCTTTGATCCAGAGTCCTCCAGTAGGACAGCCATACCTGTCTCAGCCATCCCAATTATAAAGCCCCAATATATGACCTGTGGTTCTGTTGATGGGTTAGCAACATGTACTGGAATTTCACCCCTCTGGCTCTTACCTATTGCAGTTCCCACTAGGAATCCCAATTCAGTGAACTTAGGTTCAAATAAGCCCCTTTTTTCACAGCACCATCTGTTCAGTTTGCCAGTGATTATTATCTCATTTTAGGAGGTATTGTTAGATTCTTCTCCACTACCACTTCATATGCCCTCAGTTGATCATCTGTGGTATACAAGGGGGAATGCCTCCCTAGAAAGGAACATGAACAAACTGCAAAATTCACAGTGACCTGATCATTTTTCAGGAAGTCCATGGATAACAAAGCATCTTGACTGGCATCCTTTGCTATAATGATTTTACATGGCTGCTGTAGGTCATGGAAGTTTATGGTTGCACTCAATTCTCCCCAAATTGGAAGTACTTCTCTATTGGCTGCCTTGACTACTAGCCTATGGGGCTGAAGGCTTAATTCTGGTCTCTGTTGTAGCTTGTTGCCATGCTAAATAGATACTTGGGCAACTGCATCTAGGAGAAACTGGCAAGAAACTTTTCCTAGAGTACCTGGAGGGAAAGATCTCAAACCTGTAACACCAACAGTCACCACCTCATTCTGTGGGCTTTTATGCATCTGCTAGCAGTGGATAGGACCTTCTCCACTGCCCACCTCAGTTTCCCTGCCCTAAATCCCACTCTCTCTGGGCATTCCCTCTGGAAGTGATCATAGCTGCCACAATGCCAGCATCCATCAGCTTTCTCTTGATGACACCCAGGCTGTTGTGGTTCAGGAGGATCTCCCCTTGCACATCTGCTCTGGGACTGGGTTTCCATACTCTTCATGAACTGATCCAGGTCACCTCAGATCTCTCTCACTGTCTCCATCACCATTCACAAGGCTGATGACTTTGGGGTTGTGGTGCGTACTCTTGATTTCTCTCTGGCATGCGCATACAACCTTGCTTCAGCACCTTGGATACCGAAGCCTCCTGTTTTTTCACCATTTCTATCTTACTGGCTATCTTTATGGCATCAGTCAAAGCTAGACCTGCTTCTTCCCACTGAAGGCAGTGCTGATGTGCCAGCATGTCCTGTATCTTGGGGCTGATTGTGGGAATCATCTTAGGGCAATGCCAAGCTCTTGCATAGATTCTGCTGAAGCCTTCTTACAATTAAGGGAAGCTGCACAGTCTCAGGCAGGACTTGCACCTGGTTCCAAAGCATTCCTGAGGGCCCATCAGGTGCTTGTAATCCTGTTTGGCCTCACTGCTCAGCCCACAGTAGACCTTGCTGACCTTCCCTGCAAGCAACAGACTCACGAATTTTAGCTTAGTATCCTCATTCCACCCATTTAACTCAGGTGCCATTTCAAACCATTCCTGTCAGTCACCCTATTCCTGTTGCTTCCTACTACAGATGCTGGGTTGAATATAAGCCTTGAGACACTGGAGTGTGTGTGAGTGCGTTCCCCTTTCCATGGGGGTACCTCCTCCTCCATGTTACACATCTTCCCTGATCATCATCAGCAACAACAACAATCTATATGTTCACTGCAGCAGTTTGCTATGAGCCTTATGGCCTGTGATCACCAATCCCCATTTGCCTTGCTTGTAAAATAGCCCTACTTCAGAATTGCACTCTACCACCAATTTGTGCCAACACTGAAGCCCCAGAAACTGATACAAGATGCAAGAGGGAGTTCCTACTTATATACAGAAAATCATAAAAAAAAAGTTAGGGTCACAAGCCAATGGGAGGGAACAGGTAGAAGGTAAAGAAATAAATCAACACAGTGGTAACACACACTCAACACATTAAGACATACATGCTGGATGTCTGCATAGGTCTGGGGTTGTAGTAGAGTGGAGAGACTGCTTGGTCAAGGTCTTGCATGTGTCCTGGCAAATGGGAAGTGTAATTTGTTACTCATCAGCAGCCAATCATTTGTAAGGCTAGTGATCTGCAGGAGGTATTGTGCTTACCTTTACAAGATGGTCACAAAAAAAGCAAGTAAACAATCACATTGTGTGCATCTTAAGTTTCCAAAGCAATAATAAACAAAACCATGAGATGCATCCTCTCTTTTGTTCAAAGGAGATGATATTAAATGTTGATCATGATCAATGTAGCAAGACACTTCCCATGTGCAGATGTATTTCTCTAAAGCTGTGCTTAGTAACTTATACAGAGAAAAAAAGGTTAAAAAAGAAAGCAATACAATCATGCCCAGAACAGAGAGAGTTGTTGGATGATCAAAGAGAGAAAGAGGCTATTATGAAAATAGCTCCCAGAGAATTTCAGATTTGAAGAACTGAAGGATACAGTTCAGAAGGCATGGCATCTCTCCTCTCCTCAGCTGGAGGAACAGTGGGTAAGTTCTGTCACAGGATACAACATTTAGGAGGGGGCGGGGAAGAGGAAAAGATACAAGATCAAGGGCTTGCCATTGAGCAGCAAAAACTATAGGAAAGCCCCATAGGTGACAAACAGGATAAAGAATCTGGGGAGTTTTAGGAAGAGAAAGATGGCTGCCCTCAATTACTGCATCTTGGGGTTAGAAAAAGGATTCATTCCAACAAGCTGATTGGTATTGAGCCAGTCAGACAGACACAGAACTGGAATACTTATGCTGCAAAATGAATACAACTGGCAAAAAAAAAAAAAAATAAAAGAGAAGACATGGTTCAACTATTCACTCTCAAAAGTTGGTAAGAAAATCTCAAAGGGCAATTTGGAAACAAAATAGCGTAAAGTACTATTACTAAAGCAGAAAGTCTAATTTTGCAGATAGTCATCTTTAAGTATTTTAATTTAAAGCACACCAAAAACAGCCCATTACTTGCACAACACTACTACGGTAATGCCTATAAGTCGTGGGAAAGTCAGACCTCTGTTACTCATATGTGCCTTAGAACAAAGTAATTCTATGCTCAAACTATGACAGTCTCACCATCAGCCCAGGTGGAGCTGTATCATTTTGCACCTGAAATAACTCTTATCAGCTTAACTGATTGTTTAAACAAGGTGACCAGTGCTGGGCTCCTACAAAACAGATTTTTAAATTTTGACCATGTATTTCAGTTAGACTTCATTCCCCACACATTTTACTCCCAGAGCTCTTAACTGTTCTACTTAGAGCTACTCAGAAGTAACTGCAGCATGTCATCTTTGTGTTATTCCACACAAGATTTAGACACATGTTCATCAAAAGCATATAGTAACTACCAACTTCTTAATGTGCAAAAAAAAAAAAAAAAAAAAAAATAGGGCTAAACATGAAAACACATTCAAATATCGTCAGTGATTTATTTATTTATTTATTTTTTAAATCTTTACAACTGCTTTAATTTTTCAAGGTTCTCTTTGCAGAAAGAAGAGTGCTTGAAATTTTAGATCAAAGTTTTCTGACTTGTATGCCAAAAACAGTTACCAAAATATGCATTTTTCGCTATTTAAAATATAAGTGGCTTTATTCATCACCCACTTCCACAAGAGGCAGGTGCATAATTCAACATAAAAAAGCCTTTATTTTATAAGAGTGTTGAAGCCTGCTACTCAGCACTGATATATTTGCATTATCTTTTACAGGAAGGAGGTGGGGGAAAGATATTTGGAGTGAGATTACCCTCACATTTCCCAATGTTGTCCTCAAATTCAGGCTGTTGTAGGCGAAAAACCAAACAATCAACGCCCCCCCCCCCCCAAAAAAAACCCAACAACCCACAACAGCCACCCCCCCACACAATTACAAGTGTGCTAAAATTATTTCATATTACAGTCCTGATAAAACAGCTTATGAACCAGAAATAAATATTACATTATTAACCCTCATATCTGGAAATCCAACATTACATGGCAATGTATAATTTTGCTTCCCAGTGTAACAGACCCTTCATACTACTATAAAATACACTACAAGAGGAATTACTACATGGTACACAATGCCTGAGATGCATAAAATAATTGCTAGCAACATGTTGTATGAAGTATCTGTTTGTGCAATTATGACATCTGAAATGCTAATAAAAAGTATGTAGCATAAATATAAGCTCTCTTTTGCAGTACTGTCTCATTTATCAAGATTCAATGCGAGCAATAAGTGCATTCATCCAAATAGTTAATTCATCAGGTTGCATATTAAATCTCTCTTCAGTAAAAAATTCAAATTTGTTTTTGGCAAAAGGAAAAAAAAATGCAGTCTTTATAAAGCATTATCAAAACTACTCAAATTTGTGCAGGTCAGTCAGATAGCTCATATTAAAATTAAGGAGTAAATTAACTCAGGAGGAAGAACAAATGAAGCCTTTCCCCATCCTTCAAAATGTTCTAAAACCAAGATTACCACAGAGTTCCTGGAAGATGTATGTGCTCCTACAGTACAATGGTACAGCACACTGAAGAGGGCAACAAGCACGCACACATAATAAAACATCAGTTCTGGCCCAAGATAACTGCAGTCTAAAGCAATTGTAATCCAAAGGGTGGGGAAAAGGAACTATTATCACTTTATTTTACAGATGGAGAGCCAAAACAGAGATTAAGCGTATGTCTACACAGTGACAGTGTTCAAGATGGGAAGTTTGCAAATGTGTCTGGACGACCCACTGCCCAAAAAACAACAAGCAATACACTGACAAATCCATTCTGGAATATCCTTCTGCAGCACATCCACACGTGCAAGCACATGCCCTTGCAGCAGCTCAAATAGCAGCAGCATAAATTTATGCCGAAGATTTGTGCCTCAACACAAATGCCCAAACATTCACTTTGGTGCAAGGCAAATTGTGCTGCCTGGCTGTGACCTGCTGCCACCTGTGACAGCATCCACCCCCTTGGACCTACGGCCCCATGGCTGTACACTTGCAAAATTCAGACAGGGACAGCACAACTGCCTGGGTTCTGGTATGGGCAGTGCAACAGAGCTGCCTGTACCTCTGGGCCCTGACAGTGGGCTGCGTCTGCACAGCTGGCCTTCGTGGACACTGCTGTTGTATCTACTAGTGCCCCTGCCCTGCCAACTGGGCAACTATTGCCCGTTGCAATGGCCCACTTTGAACTGTTGAAGCATGTTCTCCTGGCCCCAAATGGTCAGTAGGTCATTCACATCATTTGGCCTCTAGCTGGGTCCCTGGTGCTGGCTCTGGGCAGACTCCTCTGCTCAGGTCCCACCACTTGCCTCACCAGCAGGGATCCTGGTGTCCCCTGCTTAAAAACTTAAATTCTATGATTTAAAAAAACTCTTTCATTAAAAGACCCCAAATCCATTTTTCTTCCATAATTAAAATGAAATTCCACTATATAGAGAGAGATCAGTTTGGCAATGTTTTATTGATGTATTTACAAGTTAAAAGCAATTTGGAAGCCTACCAGCATCTCTGTCATAGTTTCATAGTGGTTTCATAGTAGCTAGGGTCAGGAGGGACCTGAACAGATCATCTAGCCTGACCCCCTGACACAGGCAGGAATGAATGCTGGGTTCACAAGACCCCAGACAGGTGATCATCCAACCTCTTTTTGAATTTGCCAAAGGTAAGGGTGGAAACCACTTCCCTGGGAAGTTGGTTCCAGATTTTGGCCACCCTAACTGTAAAATATTGCCTTCTGATCTCCAACCTAAACCTATTCTCCATCAGTTTATTACCATTGTTCCTTGTCACCCCAGGTGGTGCTGGGGAGAAAAGGGCTCTTCCCATTTGCTGATCTCCCCTGATGAGTTTGTAGGCAGCCACCGGGTCCCCCCTCAGCCTCCTCTTGCTGAGGATGAACAGGTTCAGGTCCCTCAGTCTCTCCTCATAGGGCCTGTCCTGCTGCCCTCTCACCAAGTGGGTGGCTCTCCTCTGAACCCTCTCCAGGCTGGCCACATCCCTTTTGAAGTGCAGCGCCCAGTACTGGATGTAGTACTCCAATTGTGGCCTGACCAATGTTGCATAGAGGGGGAGTATCACCTCTCTGGACTGGCTTGAGATGCATCTGTGGATGCATGACAAGAAGGGCGACAGCTGAGGATGATTACCACGGCAGGGCTACACCCATGAGAGCCAATGAGGCTCCGAAAGGAGGAATACAAGGTGGAAGGTGAGGCAGCTGGAAGGAGGTTGCCTTCGGGCACCTCTACACAGAAAGAAGCGGGTGAGGAGCCCGGCGACCAAGGACCCGTAGGAAGGTCAAGAGATCGGGACTCATCACGCAGATGGTGACCGGTGGATTGACATCCTTTGAGTTATGGTCAGCCCGAACAAACAACTGTTGTGGTGAGTCCCAGGGAAACAGAGTGGCGATGCAGCAAAAGCTGCAGCTCCGAGTCAGGGCGCAGCGGGACTGCCCAGGAGAAAAGGGTGTGGGGAAGGAACACCCTATCCTGTCCAGGAGAAGTGGGAACCCGATCCCTCACCCAGAGAGAGAAAGAAAAAAGGAAGAGAAAAAATGAAAGGGAAACAAGCAAAGAACCGCCATACACAAGCCAACAGAACAATGCTAGAGAAGCCCAGTATCGGTGTTAATCAGCCGCTAATGAGGCAATTAGCAGCTGATCACTGAAACCGCCTCTGATATTTGATGTCTGAGCCAGATCCCTGGTACTCCAGAGAGTCCCTGGCAGGGGTCTGGCAGCTACTTCTTTTCATTTTCAACTCGTGCTCCTAGAAAGAGAGGGGAGAACCTATTAAGAGCAATAAAGCACCTGAATTAAAATTCGAGCATGTGTGGTCCTTTGCGCAGGTACCCGCGGTACTAACATCACCTCCTTTCCCCCAATTTTGTTAAAAATCAAAGTCATGGCAGGGAAGAATAATGGGGTATAAGGGTACTCAACTTGAGCCCTCTGACAGAGTCAATAATGACTCCAAGATCCCTTTCCACCTATGTGCTGTCAGGAGGGGAACTCCCTAGCCTGTATGTATGCTGTAGATTCCTTCTCCCAAGGTGCAGCACCCTGCATTTATCTACGTTGAACCCCATTCTATTCTCATCTGCCTGCTTTTGTAGTCTGTCTAAATCTAGTTGCAGCCCCTCTATCCCTTCAAGTGTGTCCACCTCGCCCCACATCTTAGTGTCATCAGCAGACTTGGACAACGTGCTTTCAACCCCCTCATCCAAGTCACTGATGAAGATGTTAAACAGTGCGGTCCCGAGGACCGAGCCCTGGGGGACCCCAATGCTCACATCTCACCAGGTTGAGTATAACCCGTCCATCACTACTGTCTGGGTGCGCCCCATCAGCCAGCTTTTTACCCATCCAACTGTGTAGGCATCAATGCCACAGTTGCTTAATTTATTAATGAAAATGGGGTGAGAGACAGTGTCAAAGGCCTTCTTAAAGTCTAGAAAGACTACGTCCATGGCAACACCATCATCCAAAGATTTAGTTACTTGGTCATAAAAGGCAATCAGGTTGGTCTGGCAGGACCTGCCTTTGATGAACCCATGCTGGTTGCCCCTGAGAATGATATCCTCTGCTGGCACCCCACATATGTGCTCCTTGATGATTTTCTCCAAGATCTTCCCGAGGACCGAGGTGAGGCTTACGGGCCTATAGTTACTTGGGTCCTCCTTCCTCCCCTTCTTAAAAATGGGGACCACACTAGCGCATTTATTCATCATAATAAAACAAATTCTAAATACCTATACACTTTGGCATTTGCTTTTATTTATTTTTTTAAATCATAGAAAAGAAAAAAAAAAATCAGAGCTGCCTCTGCCCCCTTCGCTCACCAGAATATGGGACACTGAGCAGTACTGACATGCCAGTGCCCTGCACCAGCCTTTGCCCCTCACTCCCAACCCACAGCCCTGCCAGTTCCCCTTACTCCTGACCTGCAGCCCCTGCCTGCCCCTTACTAGCTCCCTCTCAGCAGCAGGTCCATCCCAGCAACAGGTCATGAGTCCAGCTGCAGCTGTCCCACCCACTGCTTTGTGGGTCTGAGCGCTGCCAGACCTTACTGTTGTGCTCCCTGCGCCTGTGCCCAGGCCCCAGCAATCCCCATGCTGTTCTCAGGAAGTCCTTGACTGGGACTCAAGGACTGGGCTGGGCAAGCCCCTTTCCCTTGCAGGCTGGCATTCCCCTGCACAGGCTACTCTAGCAGGGCAGGGGGGCTCTGAGCCCAGCTCTGGTGGCCTCTCCTTCCTGGAGCGCTTTCCCATCCTCAACCCCCATGTCTGTCTCACACATTCCCCTTCTGCCACCTCCACCCTCCCCTCAGCCCATCACACACCTAAGTGGCTCCTGGAACCAGGAGCCCCCCCCCAGACTGAGGTGGCATGTCCCAGTACCAGTGTGGGCAGGGCTGCTGCTCAGTTGCCTCTGCAGGCGCAGCTCTCACCAGCAGGTGGATGAGCATGCAGGGTATGAGATTTGTGGAGGGGATGTTGGGTTTGTGGGGGGAGGGGAGTAAAGGGGTGCAGAAGGGGAAGGTGTGACAGTCAGAGCATCTCTATGCCTACTGTGTGCCTCAGCATGCTGGAGCAAACTGATGTGGGGCAAAGCTGGCAGCAGTGGATCACACCCAGGCTCTGTCCCCGTTAAATAGGGATCCCTCCACCCAGCACCACATCCCTCGCTGCCCCCCTCCCCCCTAGCAGCACCAGGTCATCCAGGCATTCATCGCCTGCTGCAGGCATTGCCCCCCAGAAGCATACAGTGCCACCCAAGACCCAGTGGCTACACATGGCACCAGCATGGCCCACTGATTTCATAGATGTTAGGGCTGGAAAGGACCTTGAAGATCAAGTCCAGCCCCCTGCCCCAGGGGCAGGAAGTCAGCTTGGGTCAAATGATCCCAGCAAGATAAGCATCCAAGCGCTTCTTGAATAAGTCCAGAGTAGGTGCCTGCACCACATCTGAAGGGAGTCTATTCCAGGTCTTGGGGGCTTGGACAGTAAAGAACTTCTTCCTTATGTCCAACCTAAAATGGTCTTGTAGGAGTTTATGACCATTGGTCCTTGTTTTTCCTTGGGGCACTCTAGTGAACAGACATTCTCCCAGATCCTGATGAACACCCCTTGTGTACTTATAGGTAGTCACTTGGTCCCCCCTGAGCCTGCACTTTTCCAGACTGAAGAGTCCCATGGCTCTCACCTTGTCTTCATAGGGCCTGTTATCTTGCCCTGTAATCATGTGCGTGGCTCTCCTCTGGACCCTCTCAAGCTTCTCAACATCCTTCTTGAATTGCGGAACCCAGAATTGGATGCAGTACTAACAGCTGCAGCCTCACCAAGGCCAAGTACAGTGGGAGGATGACATCTCAAGATTTCCTTGAGAGGCATCTATAGATGCAAGCCAGGATTTTGTTTGCTTCACCAGCTGTGACATCACATTGGTGGCTCATGTTCATCTTGTGGTCAATCATGACCCCCAAGTCTCTTTCAGCAGTGGTGCTAGCAAGCATAGCACTGTCGAGCTGATAAGTATGCTGCAGGTTTCCCCCCCTTTCCCTGAGGTGGAGTACTTTGCATTTATCAGTACTGAACATTCAGTATTGAAGGTGGTGCACACCTTTGAACAGGACCAATCCAGCTCTTGCTGCCAGGCCAGGCCGGTGCCATGCGCTATGTGCAGCCACCGGGTGTCAGGCAGTGCCACCTGCTGCTGAGGGGCTCTGCCTGCAGCAGGCCATGAGCACCCTGATGAACCATGGCTGCTGCTGCCCCTGGGGGGGGGGGGGGGGATTGGGCAGGGGTCCCACGCCTCCTGAGCAGTCCCCCCACCCTCATGTCCCTACTTACCTGGGACGGAGCCTGGGTCCAATCCACTGCTGCAGCCTTGTCTTTGTTCTGCTTTTTTTTGCTCCTGCATGGTGCCTCCCACCACTGCCTAAACTGGTTTGCCACCTGAGCTCCAAGGGACCTCAAGCCTTTCACTCTCTGGAGCTCACCCCCCACCCCACATACACCACCACCAGCAGGAGCAACAAGATGTTCCAGGTGGTGCTGGAAGGCACCACAGCTATAGTGCTTGCACTGTCCGATATTCTGGGGTGAGGGGGGCAGCAAGTATAACAGGTTTTGGTCCCAGGGGTGGCCGAGATGCCCCCTGGTGGCTGCTTGCCCCCTTCGCCCTCACCTGCCTTCGCCTTCAATCCTTGGAAAGGGAGGCTGCCCCACAGATCCCCAATCCTAAGCTGCTGTTTAGATGTCACTATTCAGCACCTTAAGGGCTGATTACATGGCTCCAACTACCTCTTATATCACGCCCATGCCTTGCAGATATTATCAATTAGCACCACTCCTAGGCCTATACTGTGGTGCTCCCAGTTTTCACTACTTCTGGGACTTGCAGTCTCACTGCCATCAACCTTCCAAGGGCTCAGGCCACTGTCTCCGTCTATCCACACTTATGCACTTCACCCATTCTGGCTACTCCCAAGGTACCTAGTTCTTCCTAGACACTGGACCTTCTCTGGTCCTGGCCCTGCTCTTGAGCCAGGTGAGACCATCACCACTCCTTGTCTCAATCCCCTAAACCAGGGATTGTCAACTGGGGCCGGGTGGGGGGGGGAGGCGGGGAGGGGACTTGAGAAGGCCCTAGCGGGTACGGGCAGGCAGGGATGAAGTGCCACCATGCACCAATCACATGCTGCTACACAGGCACCACCCAGCCAGCCGGATGTGGGGAAGTTCACATGCAGTGGCTGCCACAGTTCCACATTCAGCCGTGCACCACTCCCATCGTGTCTGGCTGCTGGGGGTACTCCGATCCAAAAAAAAAGTTTGAAAACCCTTGCCATAAACCACCAAACCCTACCTCAGCAATAAGGCTGCTTTCTTTTAGCTACTAGGAATGCAGACCTCCCTCTATCTGCTGCTTGCTCAGGAGCTGCTTTTGTCAGGCACCAGAGAGGAGACTGCCTGCCCCAACTCTGGCCCCGATCCCATCTGCTCACTCAGCTCCTTCCAGAGCTTTCTCCTTTCTTAAAGAATCAGGTGCACCCAGCACCTGTTACAGTGAGGCACTGTGCCTCAGCATCCCAGCTCACCTTGACTCAGGAGGGGCCACTGAATCCTGGGATGCTGAAGGACTTCAACTTGGGCAGTATAGCTCTCTCTAGTAGCCACAACTTAATGGAACAGAAGCAAGATTATGCAGATTAAAGATAGTCCCGTTTTAGAGTGGTTTAACTAAAATGAGCAAGTCCTTTAAGCCACTTAAAAGGTGTTAGTGTTCAGCCAACCCCTGGGTGAAGAGTTCCAGAAGATGCCTAAAATTGCCATGTAACAAGATCTTGGATGGGGAGTTGAAATTTGGGAGCATCCTAGCCACTTTCCATAGCTGCCCATTGTAGACATACCAATAGGACCATGTTACATAGTAATTTTAGGTCACTTCTGCAGCTTTTAACCCCTGGATTGCCTATACGTTAATACCTTTTACATGGCTTTAAAAGAACTTTAAGATGAATAACAAGTGTTGCCACTCCAGGGCAGGATTATCTTTAAATTTGCCTAATTTTGCTCCTGTTCCTTTAAGGTGTGGCCACTTCCCACAGCTATTGTGCCAAAGTCAAAGTCCTCCAGCATCCCAGGATGCAGTGGGTGAGTGGAGACACCAGGGCGCAGCAGGTCTGGGCACATCACCTTGCCCCTTGGGGATGTCAGGCAAAGTATAGCCCCAGAGCACCCAGTGGTTGTGATGCCTCCTGCCAGCACCTGAATCAGTTCGCTGCTCCTGCTGGTGGTAGTGCTGGAGAACAAGCTCCGGGGGGGAAGGGGATCAGGCCCACCCAGAGTTTACCCCTTCCCCCCTGAGCTGCTGCCAGCCAGGCACTACCTGAGCTTTAAGGGGCCCAATCCTTTTTCTCCAGAGCTCCCAGATGGCTGGTAGCCCTGCCACTGGCAGTGCAGGGGAAACAAGCTCCAGAGGGAAAAAAAAGTAAGTATCAGGCCCTTCAGAGTTCAGGCAGCACCCAGCCAGCAGCAAAGTAGGGGCAGGGATCAGGCCCCTGGCCAGCTGAGCTCCAAAGGGCCCCATCCTTCCTGCCCCCCACCTCCTTTGAAGCAACTGCCCACACACACACACCTCACCATTGGAAGAGCCAGTGAGCCAGTCCAGCCAGCAGTGGGGGCAAGCTCTGGAGAAAAAAAGAAAAAGAATCAGGACTCAGTGGCAGCGGGAGGCCCTGTGGCAGCTGACTGCTCCAGGGCTACAGTGCTTTCTGCCCAATGGGAGCAGCAAAGTGGTCCTGCCCCTAGTGTACTTATCGGCATTGCAGCCAATGCCAATAAATACAACAGACTAAAGAAACAAACAACATGTGAAGACATTGTGGCTGACCACACCGGTTTGGTTTGCACTAGAAAACATTTTACATAGGCTCCTAGTCATGCCCCACCTCACCAAGTCTCTAGTGGTAAGTCATAGTTGTGCAGTTTAGGGACAGTCAGTCTCAGAGATGGTTTTTTGCCTTAAGTTGTGGCTGCTCCACTAAGCCAAACAACACTTAAAGCCAATTAACATTTGTTTGTCTTGCAGCGTAAGGTGTAACGAGGCCCATAGAGGCTTATACACAAGAAGTCTATGAAAATAAGAAGCCAAACCCAGATTGAGTTCTTAAATCAAGTCACTGGACTGAGAATCATTTACCTTTAAACAGCTTACTTCCCTAGACACAAGAGACTTGTGGGACACTGAAGAAGCACTTATTCTGTTAAACGGGGTAGAAGTGGTCACTGAATAAAGATCTCCATTAAGTACCATGGACCCAAATTGATTCTTGAATACAACTCATCCTTCCCGTTTATACTGGAAGTTAAAAGTCTAGCTAGCTTTTTGTACAAAAGCTTCTGCTAATGCCAACCCTGGCTGTGACTGAGGTATGTCCGAACTGCTAATTTCCGAAAAGACTGTTCAAGCTTTTTCTGACTCAGGTGGAAGGAATAACTAGAAGTCTTATATGTTTGCACGCCAAAGAGATCTGAATAGTTTGTACTAGGCTTAGGTAAGCATCCAAGCTTTTAGGTGCTTATCCAACCCTAACCCATGTGCTTCTCCCACTGCTAATCAAAATGCAGTTAGATTCTTGTTTATTTGCAAAGAACATAATTAATACAACAGAAGTCTTAGTTTAAAATGTTGCCCTGGTGGCTGACCCTGTAGAGAATTAACATAACAGAGTTTCTTCAACCCACACTTGGGTTTACATTTCATGTGATTTTTTAAAAAAAAAGTTAAGCAATCAAATATTTGGCAAGACCTAGCAAAACTGCAATTTGTTTTGACCTTGTATTTATTAAATTAGATACAGTTTAATTTATTTTGCTAATATTCATGTATTGTTTCACGTGCCTTGAAATGGGAACTGAGGGCACTTTAATAAATGAACTGGAAAGTTGTCTAGTTCCGCCATGCCTTCTGTAAACATCTCTGTATCCTCTGCTGAAATTCCATTCTACAATTCCATGCAGCAGTGTATCTTCACAAACCGTAAATGATATTCCCATAACCTCTCCAGCAACACCACTCTAAAGGCATTATTATTCTTTTCCCCAGCAGTCAGTGAACACAACTGCCACTAAGTGGTGCTAAGTGAGCCTTTTGTACATTAAAGCCAGCGGGTCATGAACATTTTTTATGCATTTTTTCATTACACTTTGTCCCTATTAAAAAACAAAACACTGTTCAGTTCTTTAACCCACACACACAATGTCCCAGAAAAGGGCTTTAGGTATACTCTCTCTCTCTGTATTGAGTAGTGAGAGAGGTTTTAAATCTAGATTTGTAAATTTGGTACCTAGTAGAATACATTTTAGGCACCTTAAGCTGAGGTCCCAAAATGGGAGCTGTGCTCTCTTCACAAGTTTGATAGTTTGTGTTTTCATGAGATTTGTCACAATCCAAGTGGATCCAGAAAACAGTCTTTCAGTTTGGGTTATGCTATATTACAGCTTTATCACTTCAGTGGTTGCTATGCAAACAATATTTTCAACTCTAAATTTCAGTACCTAAAACCGATTCCTGAATACAGAATTTAGAGTTCCTGTTCACATTTTTATATTTAAACCCTGCTTGAAGCAAATATATGCTTTTTAGCAATGACTACCACAGCCAAGCTGGAAATTTCACACACCCTATGAACATTTTGCAATTCCAAGTTGTACAGTATTCACTTGGCACACGCAAGCCCTAGCTTCAATTCCTGGGTCCATGCAATTTAGCCTAGGGATAAGAACCTGTCTCCTATATCCTAGGTGTGTAATCTAGCAACCATGCTATCAGCTATTCTTACGCAATGGGAGAATTTTTTATTCTCCCAGGTCAGCCAAGGTATACAGTCAAGACAAGGCCAGAGAAAAAGCACTTCAGGGATGTCAAGGCCAATTTAAAATAAATAAATACATTTAAAAAAGCAACATAGATGTCAACTCATGGGAGACTCACTGAGGACCACCCCAAATGGAAGAGAAAAGTCTACTGCAGGGATGTCAGTACTTTTGAAACCTCATAATAACTACAGGAGATGGAAAAGTGGGAGCAGCAGAAACAGCATGTCACAGACCATATAATGAAGTCCAGTGCCACCCACCCTACATGAAAATATACGTCCAAGCTCCAGTAGAGTCCGTCAATCCCAGTTAGGCCTCATCCACCATCTTCACACATAAGTTTAAGACAACCATGAAAGACAATCATCCTTGAATGCAAGGGATTGCTGAAGGTGGTGACAATGGGGCTTTTTTAACCAGGATAAAAAAAACAAACAAACTCCTCACCATCCTGGAGCTGAAACTTGCCTCCCCCCCCCATTTTTTTTAACCCCCCCCCCCCCCGAAAAAGGGAGTTATGTTCCCTTGAAAAGTTTCTGCTTCGAGGCATTTTGTCAACACGTACTCAAAAAAAAAAAAATCTCAAAGAGCTCTAAGAATTAAAACAAACAAACAATAAATACAAAAAAGTGGTTTCAACCATTCCTAGAGAAGGACTGCTTTGCCGTCACTGATCCACGCCTGCAGATTCCATATACAAACCTTGCAAATTTGACTGGCTAATTGCCTTCCATGTGTACTTCATAGGACCACCTCAACTACTCTTCTTCACATAAGCTACCGGGCTATTTCACCAGCCCAGGAAGGATCAATGCCATCCCAGAGCTTCTTTCAGGATCCTGCTTCAGTGTGAAATGCGTTAGTCAAACACTAACTTAGGAATACACTGAAATAAAGTCAGTCCTTTGTCCATTATGGGCTGCAGTTCCAAGAGGCTTCTCCCACATCTCCACTTGGTCTTTGTCCCGCCTCATAGAGTAATTCAAGGACCAGCCTGCTCCATGCAGTTTCTCTAGCTCTGGGTGGCCTTTGTAGCGACTACATGCTCATCTGACAAATCACTTGACTCCCAGCCCCACAGCTGTTTAGTCACTGGTGGAGCTGGACTCAAAAACTTCCTTAAAAAGGAGCCAGGCAGCCTACTATATATTAGGGCTGTGCAAGAACAGCACCATTTCATTTTGACGGGACAGTGTTTCATTTCAAAAGCACTGTTCCATTTCATTTCGTCAAAACTGTTTCAAAGTTTCACCCATAGGCTATAATGGGGAAGCATGAAACTGCCCATAACTTTTTCATCTGAAACGGGCAAAAAAGTGACACTTGCAGGAATGGTAGCCCCTTCTGAGGCCATGAAGTCTGCTAGGTTTCAAGGAGATAGTGCAGGGGTTTCCGGGAAACTAAACCTCAAACTGTTCTGAGCAAAACTTGTGTCACTTGTAAGCGTGAAGGCACAGAGAAAGCTCAGTTCAGACAAGGCTTTTTATGCCATTTTTCCATCCCTCCTTTATCCCTCACAGCCACTGGCCAGCTACGCATGTCAATATCAGAGCAGTCCTTCCCCCCCTGCCCCCTTAGGTCTTTCCCCTCCCTCACCTTAGTTTTCCTTTAGCTGCAAGCAAGCACAGCTTTGAAACTCAAAACATTTTGAAACTTTTGAAATGTTTCGACTGCCCGTGTTCTGTTTAGAGGCTGTTTTGAAGCCTTTTGTTTCATTTCAATTTCACTGTTTCAAGCTTGAAACAAGTCTAAATGAAACAACCAGTGAAATTTCGCACAGCCCTACTATATATCCCATTTCCTCATCTCATCCCCCACCCTGCACTTTTCAGAATTTCCTGTGACTGTGCTGGTACATAAAAAAAATGCCTTTATTAAATGCACTTTACAGCCAGCAGCTTGGGGGAGGATGTGATTGGGATAAAATGCTCCCAATCTAAAGTAAGCTGGAGTAGGGGGGAAGGGGAGTGGTGGAAATTAGAGAGGCTCTCCAATCTCACCAACCCTCCCTTACCCCTTACCCCTCTCCCCTTCCTGATTGCACCCCTTCCCCCCACCCCAAATTACTTTCATCAGCTTCCAGACCTGGTAAACATCAGTAAAAGTGGCACCAGAGGCAGCTAATAATAGCCTGGTGCTAGTGGGGGAGTAGGAAAAGTACTGCCTCAGGGCTGGGGCCAGTAGCTGGGCTTTCCCAGCCCTGGGGCTGCATTGGGAGCAACTACAGAAGTTCAGTTAGATCAGTCTCACCATACCTCATCTAACTAAGTGCACTGCCAGGGTACAGTTAAATTAGTCAGGTCAGCCATTTTTTGACTAATCTAAGTTTCCTCAAACTTCTGTACAGTTCACACTGTCATTTTTAACATGATCTGACTTCCCCCTAACCTCTGTACATACCCTAAAATTCTTCCTTTTCCCCCTTTCTCTCTGCACATGCTAAGAGAGATACTGAACTCAATTAAAAGACTCCATTAGAGTTAACTTGGTTTTGGATCAAGCCTTATGACTGTTTTCTACCATAACAGTCAAATTTCAAAGCTGAATAAGGAAGGGTATCATTATAAATTCAGTGTGATCTTTAACTTGGTAATAACCTGGGCCTCATTTAGCAAAGCACTTTGGTCATCCAAGTCTATGGGCAAGTCCCCGACTTCAGTAAGGATTAAGCATATGCTGAAGTGTTCGGCTAAATTGAGACAACATTGCTGCTACAAAATTTTACACAAGTTTGGCTTCTCCCTTTCTTTTCCTGCCTTCTTCTACTGCTTCCCAAGTTCTGCACCCTCACTACTGTGCTACTGCTGCCAGTATAGTCACCGTGTGAGGCCTTTCTGCCTCTTATTCCTGTTCTAGCTCAAGTTATTCAGGTGCTATACAAGTTAGCTGATCCTACATCTTGTCATGTTGTGCCTTCAAGTCCTCATCCCTTTTGTCCCTTATTGGACATTTGTAAGTCTTCTAGCCTTGAGCTATGTAAGCTACAAATACTGCTAAGGAACTCAATATTAGCCTCCTCTTTTTCCATGTCAGTGTTCTTCAGAATCTGTCTAAACTCATCTTTTGAAAATAAAAGATATGATTTCACATGCAAATAGGAGTGAATATATGCTAATGTGCTTCAAATACAGACTGTGCGAGTCAGGGTTTATGAGCTGCATGTACAATTTTATTCTATATCTTCATAAATTTGTCACTTATTTATGTGCATAAGCAAATGATATTTCTGCCTGCAAACAGAGCAACTTTCAGAGCATCCATTTCTTTTCTCTAAAGGAGCAATTGTGACCCCCACCCAAGTAACTTTAATGACCCAATCCCATGTGTAACAGAATTCAACTTTTAGCACTGGGCTATTTTTAAATTTCAGTCTTCTCAGTGTAACAGGTGCAATGAAATGAAACCTCAGATTGAAGATCCTTCCTATTTTGGGGAAAGGGAGTGACAAATGCAAATCCCCTGAGCCAAAGCAGTCTCTACAAGTTTGAGACATGGGTCCTATGGGACACAACAAGGAGGTTTAAGTTAGATATTAGGAAAAAACTCCCCCCAAAAGAGTAGTAAAGCACTGGAACAGGTTACCTCCTAAAGTCTCTTCCAACCTTAAATTTTCTATGATTCTAACCAAACCCAGAAAAAAGCTCTTTTTTCTTTATGGTCCAGATTTGGCTAAACCCCCAAGAAAGGGGATTATTGACTGAGATTCCCAACATTTCTGCTGTCTTTAATCATGGAAATCAACTGCCTTCATGAAATGGACACAGTTTGGGGCTAAAAAAAAAAATCCTGTGAGCGCTCAACACGTCAAATTACACTGAATCCAAACCCAGAATCTAGCCTGACACCCTGTCCCCAATGTAAACTCCACTACCTTTGTTCAACACGGAACAGTATCTGTGAAAAATAATCCTCAGTACTTTTGGAATCTAACTTGGTGCAGGAAACAATCTAAAAGTTAAGTCTCCTCTGTAAAGCACAACCAGAGTACTTTGATCTGGGGGATGTGTTTGGGAAGGTGAAAAGACAAAACAAAAACCCAAACCACCACACTAGAAAACCAAGTACTACCTAGTTGCACCATGACCAGAAATAGACCCTAAAATATCAGGTAAGCCAGGGAAAGTGAGGGGGAGGGGTGAGGAACCAGGCCAGCTATAGGGGATCAGCAAGTTTGTTTTTGTTCCAGCCCCCCGCCCCACCCCCCGCTCCTTTCCCCATATAGCCGGCAAGGGATCCTACCCTGCTACTGCCTCTGCCCCAGAGCTCCTGAGTAGAGGCCTCACAGACAGGGCCCTTGGCTGGGTCGGAAGTGCCCTGCCCTCTGGTCTGCAGGAGTTGCCTGGCAGGACCTCTGGGTTCTGGGAGTCCCCTCACCTGTCCCATATGTGCCTGGATTGAGGTTCTGGAGGGGCAGGTGAGGGAACTCCAGGCTGAGGCAAGCAGGCTGCGGGGGGGGGGGGGGAGGGAATCAGAGTTGCAGAGGATGAAATTGTCGGGTACTTGCATTCTCTGCAGGATGAGACCCCTAGTATAAAGATACCATGAGAGGATCCCAAAGCACCCAAATGGAAGATGGTCAGCTCCAGAGTCAGATAGGGTGTGGTGGCGACTGTTTCCCCAACACAACTGGGGAACAGATATGAATCCCTGGCAGCATTGAAGGATGATGCAGCAGAGGAAGTCACAGGGAAAGACGCATCCACAACAACCATGCAGGCTGAGCAACAACTGGGCAGCCAGAAGAAAAGATGCCGGGTCATCATTGTGGGCAACTTCCTCCCAAGAGGCATGGAGGGGCCTATTTGTCATCCAGATCCCATGGCACGGTAGGTTTGCTGCCTGCTCTGTGCCAGGATGCGAGACATCACTGCAAGGATTCCCAACCTCACCCAGCCCTCCGATTACTATCCCATGGTCCTTGTCTATGTGGGCACAAACGATGCGGCTAGCAGTAGTTCGGACCACATCTTGAGTGACTACAGTGCTCTGGGGGCCTGGCTTAAGAAGATGGGGGCACAGGTGGTCTTCGCATTGATCCTCCCCATCAGCAGTTGCCATCAAAACCAAGATGCCTGCATCAGAGAAGTCAACCTGAGTTGGTGGCATTGTGTGGATTTTGCCTTCTACAACCACGATCCACACTTCCACGAGAGAGGCATCCTGGGACGAGATGGTCTTCATCTCTCTCCTAAAAATGTAAGAGTCTGTTCTCTTACAGGTTGGCTGATCTCCTCTGAAGGGCTTTAAACCAGGTTTTTTGGGGGATGGGGATGTAGTGGACAATGAGAACCTACATTCAGAGAACCACTAGCCATGCAATGCACAAAGGGCCTGATAGACATCAGGACAGGAGGGTACCAAGGGCACCCACTGAGGGAATTAAATGTCTCTACACTAATGCTAGGAGCATGGGGAACAAGCAGGGGGATCTTGAGCTCCTGCTTGTAAGCAACAACTTCAACCTGGTTGGACTAACTGAAACCTGCTGGGACCCTACCTCACAATTGGGTGGTAGGCATTGAAGGTTAAAGGTTGCACAGATGGGGATAGAGGGGGGAAGGGTGTTGCTCTATGTTAAGGAGCAATATACATCTTCTATAATCAAGATGGCATCAGAGAAGGGCCAAACTGAGGTACTGTGGGTTAGGATAAAAGGGGGTTGAGGGGAAAGGGACTTGGTAGTGGCGGTCTACTACAGACCACCACACCATGAGGTGGAGCTAGACCTGGAATTCTCTGGTCAGCTCTCAGAAGCTGTAAAATCAAGAGATACAGTTGTTATGAGTTACTTAAACTACCCTGCATCTGCTGGGAGGATCAGCCAGCCAGAAGTAATCATCCATGTAGGTTTTTAACTTGCATAGAGGTACCTCCTGCATTAGGTGGAGGTCATGATCCCACTAGGAGGAATGCCTTGCTGTACATGGGGGATCTGCAAGTACAAGGCAACCAAGGAGATAGAGAATTCAATCAGTTGATGGTCACTATCTGGTGAAGGATGGGAAAAAGTAACCAGCAGGGCAGAAGTGCTAGACTTCAGAAAGACCAATTTCAGGGTACTTAGGAGATTTAGTGGGGCATTAAGGCTCAAGAGCATTGAAAAAAGGAGATCCAGGAAGGGTGGTCATTCTTCAAGGAAGCAATCCTTCAGGCACAGAAGGAGGCAATCCCACTGCATAGAAAAAAGGGGACAAAGGGGCTAAACAGGGAAATCCAGAAAAGCATAAGGGGAAAAAAAAAAAAAGAGGCATACAGGCTGTGGAAGCAAGGGGTAGCTACTAAAGAGGAGTATACCTCCTTGGCCTGCACTTGCTTGAAATCAGTTTGGAAGGCCAAAGCAGCATTAGAACTCAGGCTGGCTACAAAAATTAAGGACAACAAAAAGTCCTTCTTAGGTGTACAGAGAGCAAAAAGAAGGCACAGGGCAGGTATAGGACACCTACAGGATAGACAAGGGCAGTTGGTGACAGATAGGAGGGACAAAGCAGACCTCTTCAATGAGTTTTTTTGCCTTTGTATTCTTGAGCTCTGATCTATATAAGTCCCTCAAATGCATTAGTGGCAGAAGCAGGAGAAACACCAGCCCACCAACTGTCAGTGCCAACCTAGTAAAGAGACACTTGGAGGAGCTGGATATATTTAAATCAGTGGGACTGGATAAGCTCAACCCAAGAGTACTGAAAGAATTAACCAGTGTCATAGCAGAGCCACTGGCATGACTGTTTGAGTACTTGTGGTGCTCAGGTGAGGTCCCCAAGGACTGGAAAAGGGCCAATGTAATCCCTATTTTCAAGAAGGGGAGGAAGGAGGATCTGGATAACTATAGAACAGTTAGTCTCACCTCTATCCTTGGGAAAATCCTAGGAAAAAAAAATTGAGGATCACATGTATGAGAGTCTAGTGGTTCATATAATGCTGAAGGGCAGCCAGCACATGTTCATAGCAGGTAGATCCTACCTGACTAACCTCATTTCTTTCTATGACCAGGTCACAAAGCTTAGATGCTGGTGTTGAGGTAAATATCATCTATTTGAAATTTAAGAAGGCCTTTGACACAGTGTCGCAGAGCACCGGGGTGCCCTGCTCTTAGAGGGGCAGAAACTGCCAGAGGAAAAGCTCTGGCAGTGCATAGGGAGCCCTAGCAGGGAATAGGAGCCCACCTGTGGGTTGCCAGGGCAACTGAAGGGAGCAAATGACCCACACCTGCCAGCAGTCAGCTGCCTGTAGACGGCAGAGCCTGGCTCTTATAAAGCCCAGGGATGAGACTAGGCTGGCAGTTCCCTGCCAGCAGTCAGAGAGGCAGGAGTTCTCTCAGCCATGACACAAGAAGCAGTGAGAACTGCAAGTACTGCTTGAGCAGAGTTATAGAAGGCAGCTCGGGAGGTTTGAGCCATGGTGTTAAGTTATAGCCAGGCGGCTTCAATTTGTGTTGCAGCCTAGGGGCTTGTGGTTTTGCTTTGGCGTTGTTATTTATTAGACCGGTGGTTTGAGTGAGGCTATAGGGGTTGGAGGAGGCCTCAATGGGGACTCACAACAGAGGGTGAGGACCCCAGCGCCTGAGTGGGCGCAGCATACTCATAGGGACCCACAGTGGTGTGGGGGCCCTAGTGCCAGTGAGGGCACGGCGTACTCAGGGGGAACCCACAGCGATGTGTAGACCCTGGCGCCAGTGAGGGCGCAGCTTACGGGGTGCTTAGACCCCAGCCCCAAAGAGGGAGGGTTTGAGAAGCCCCAGTGCGGGTGTAGCGAGCCCTAGAGAGGGGCACTTTGGAGAAGCCCCAGTGCAGGCATAGCGAGTCCTAGAGAGGGGCAACTTTGAGAAGCCCAAATTGGGCACAACGAGCCCCAGGAAGGGGCAGACTTTTTAAGAAGCCCCATGTGGGCGTAGCAAGCCCCAGAGCGGGGCAACGATTGAGAAGCCCAGTGTGGGCGTAGCAAGCCCCAGGAAGGGGGCAATATTTTAGAAGCCCAAGCGTGGGTATGATGAGCCCCAGGGAGGGGGCACTATTGAGAAGGCCCTGAGAGAGGGCGGCAGCATTGAGAAGCCCAGTGCGGGCGTGACGAGCCCCAAGGAAGGGGGCGGCATTTTAGAAGCCCGAGTGTGGGCGCAGAGAGAGCCCCAGAAAGGGGGGCATTATCGAGAAGCCCCAGTAAGGGCATAGCAGGCCCCAGGAGGGGGCACTATTGAAAAGGCCCAGACAGGGGGCAACAGTGCAGAGAAGGCCCTGAGAGAGGGCGACGGCACAGAGAAGGCCCGGAGTGGGCAAGAAGAGCACCAGGAGGGGGCGTCCGTGTATGGAGAGAGACAAACCAATGTCTATCCCATCTGCGACGCTTAGGGCATGGTATCAAGGGTGGTTGGAGCCATGCATAGCCCATAAGGCTAGGGTGCCCCGAAGCACCCATTTGTGCTAGACAAGACCCATGAGGGGTCCAGGAGTCTACGTGTCCAAGAGGGCATAAGACAGCCTCCCAACTTAACTTAAGATCAAAGACATGGCAGGCGAGAATAGAGGGTGCCCTTGGGCCGACTTGACACGGAGAGGGGGCCTCAAGGAGATCACGGCCCTCCTACAGGACTCTGCCGTGACACACAGTTTATCCTAATCTTTTAAACAAATTGAATGGTTGTACCATACAGAGATGATTACAGTCATGTGGATGGTAAATTGTCTTAAAGGTCATACCCAGAGTGTTGGTGGACAGGTCGGTATTGATCTTGAAAGATGTGGGCAGTGGGGTCCCCCCAAGGCTTGGTCCTTGGACCAGTGCTGTGCAATATCTTCAGCAGCAACCTGGATGAGGGCATGGAAAGTATTCTGTCTAAAATTTGCAGATAACACCAAACTATGGGGTGAAGCAAATACACTGATGGGAAGGAACTGAATCCAGGAGGACCTGGACAGGTTAGAGAAGTGGGCAGAGAGCAATAGGATACAGTTCAACAAGGACAAGTACAAAGTGCTACACCTAGGGAGAGGGAATCACCAGCACACCTATAGGCTGGGGGATGACCTCAGGAGCAAAACGGCAGAAAGAGATCCAAGTCGTTGTCACATTGACTCACATTCATCTTGGAGTCGACAACAAACAACGCTGCTGTTTTGCATGTGCCAGCCCCAGTCCTGATCAACCAGACATAGCGCTCTCAGGTTACATGATGTTTCTGAAACTAAATGGAACAGTGCCCAAATCCTCAAAAAAAAAAAAAAAAAAAACCAAAAGGGGGGGGGCAGGTAATGATTTTAGCCCATGGGCCACATAGGGAGTTTTGGTGAGCTGTCATGGACCAGGTCAGTACCTAACCACCCCCAGCTAGTGCAATAGCTCACAAAAACTCCAAGCAGTCCCATCCCATTCACCTGGCTCCATGGGTCCTAAGGGCAGGAGGACCAGCTCCAGTTACTATGGCTAAGGCTGCCACATATGCATTAGCTAGTTGGGACTGAGGGACCCACCACAGGCCAGGCAAAACCCCTCAGTGGTCTGGATCGATTCTGTGAGCCGTACTTTGCTTAACCCTGCTCTAAGAGCTTAGTGTGTAGACTGAACCCCAAAAGGTGACAGGACTGGTCTTCTCAAAAGGTTTAGTCATAACTATAGAAGCCCACTTTTATTTATTTATTTATTTTTTTAAAGCAGCCTATCACTTAAAATACTCATTCAGGAAATGGCAGAGCTAGAGTCTAGACCCTGAAGACACATCCCACATTTCTCACCTCCCGTAAGTGTGTCTTAACCTCTTAGCCATCAGTTAGACATGATAGCACTCTCACACCCACTGAATTCATCATGAACAAAGAAAACTTTGACTTTCTATGACTTAGTGGGGCTAACAGAAACCTGGTGGGATTCATCCCACGACTGGGCGGTACATATTGAGGGCTATAGATTGTACAGAAAGGACAGGTCGGGGAAGAAAGGGGAGGGGGTTGTACTTTATGTCAGTGAGCAATATACATCAACCCTCATCAAGACAGAATCCAAGGTTGAGGAAGTAGAAGGATTGTGGGTTAGGCTACATGGGGGGCAAGGAGAAAGGGATTTGGTGGCAGGGGTCTGCCACAGACCCCCACAACAAGGGGAAGAAATAGATGCGGGGCTCCTGAGGCAACTCTCGGAGACCATAAAAGCTAAAGAGGTGGTAGTCATGGGGGACCTAAACTACCTGGACATCTGCTGGGAGACGCAGACAGCAAGGTCCCATTGCTCACGCAGATTTCTAACCTGTGTACAGGACCTCCACCTGACACAGGAGGTGCATGGTCCCACTAGGGGGAATGCCATACTGGATCTGGTATTGGCAACAGGGGATGACATGATAGGGGACCTCCAGATCGGTAGCCATTTGGGAGACAGTGATAACCTAATAATAGAATTCAACATAAGACATCGAGTGGGTAAGGTAACTAGTAGGGTGAGAGTGCTAGACTTTTGGAAAGCTGATCTCAATGCACTCAGGCGATTAGTCAAGGACGCACTGCAGAGTAGGAGTTTTGACGGGATGGGAGCCCAAGAAGGGTGGCTGTGCCTTAAGGAAACGATCCTTCAGGCACAAAGCAAGATGATCCCCGAGCGGGGCAAAAGAGGGAAAGGGGCCAGGAGGCTTCCATGGCTGACCAGAGAAATCCAGGGCAGCCTAAGGGCCAAAAGGGGGGCACATAACAAGTGGAAACAAGGTGAGATCACTAAAGATGAATATACCTCCTCTGCTCGTGCTTGTAGGGAGGCAGTTAGACGGGCCAAAGCTACCATGGAGCTGAGGATGGCAACCCAAGTAAAAGACAACAAGAAATTGTTTTTTAGATATATTGGGAGTAAAAGGAAGGCCCAGGGAGGAATAGGACCCCTGCTAAATGGGCAGAAACAATTGGTGACAGACAGGGGGGACAAGGCTGAACTCCTCAACGAGTTCTTTGCCTCAGTGTTCCTAAGTGAGGGGCACAACAAGTCTCTCACTGGGGTTGTAGAGAGGCAGCAGCAAGGCGCCAGACTTCCATACGTAGATCCTGAGGTGGTACGGAGTCACTTGGAAGAACTGGATGCCTTTAAGTCGGCAGGCCCGGATGAGCTCCATCCGAGGGTGCTGAAGGCACTGGCCGACATCATTGCAGAGCCACTGGCGGGAATATTCGAACGCTCGTGGCGCACGGGCCAAGTCCCGGAGGACTGGAAAAGGGCTAACGTGGTCCCCATTTTCAAAAAGGGGAGGAAGGAGGACCCGGGCAACTATAGGCCAGTCAGTCTCACCTCCATCCTTGGCAAAGTCTTTGAAAAAATTATCAAGGCTCACATTTGTGAGAGCCTGGCAGGGCAAATTATGCTGAGGGGAAACCAGCATGGGTTTGTGGCAGGCAGATTGTGCCTGACCAATCTCGTAACCTGGTCACAGAAAGAGTCTAAACGCCTGGACACAGGAGGAGGGGTGGATGTCGTATACTTAGACTTCAGGAAGGCCTTCGATACGGTATCCCACCCCATACTGGTGAACAAGTTAAGAGGCTGTGACGTGGATGACTACACAGTCTGGTGGGTGGCGAATTGGCTGGAGGGTCACACCCAGAGAGTCGTGGTGGATGGGTCGGTCTCGACCTGGAAGGGTGTGGGCAGTGGGGTCCCGCAGGGCTCGGTCCTTGGACTGATACTCTTTAATGTCTTCATCAGTGACTTGGACGAGGGAGTCAAATGTACTCTGTCCAAGTTTGCAGATGACACAAAGCTATGGGGAGAAGTGGACATGCCGGAGGGCAGGGAACAGCTGCAGGCAGACCTGGACAGGTTGGACAAGTGGGCAGAAAACAACAGGATGCAGTTCAACAAGGAGAAATGCAAAGTGCTGCACCTAGGGAGAAAAAATGTCCAGCAAACCTACAGCCTAGGGAATGACCTGCTGGGTGGCACAGAGGTGGAAAGGGATCTTGGAGTCCTAGTGGACTCCAAGATGAACATGAGCCGGCAGTGTGACGAAGCCATCAGAAAAGCCAATGGCACTTTATCGTGCAACAGCAGATGCATGACGAATAGGTCCAAGGAGGTGATGCTTCCCCTCTATCGGGCGCTGGTCAGACCGCAGTTGGAGTACTGCGTGCAATTCTGGGCGCTGCACTTCAAGAAGGATGCGGATAACCTGGAGAGGGTCCAGAGAAGGGCAACTCGTATGGTCAAGGGCCTGCAGACCAAGCCCTACGAGGAGAGACTAGAGAAACTGGACCTTTTCAGCCTCCGCAAGAGAAGGTTGAGAGGCGACCTTGTGGCCGCCTTTAAGTTCATCACGGGGGCACAGAAGGGAATTGGTGAGTATTTATTCACCAAGGCGCCCCCGGGGGTTACAAGAAATAATGGCCACAAGCTAGCAGAGAGCAGATTTAGATTGGACATTAGGAAGAACTTCTTCACAGTTAGAGTGGCCAAGGTCTGGAACGGGCTCCCAAGGGAGGTGGTGCTCTCCCCTACCCTGGGGGTCTTCAAGAGGAGGTTAGATGAGTATCTAGCTGGGGTCATCTAGACCCAACACTCTTTCCTGCTTATGCAGGGGGTCGGACTCAATGATCTATTGAGGTCCCTTCCGACCCTAACATCTATGAATCTATGAAAACAAGGTTAATGAGGCCATTAAGTGAGAATTCAAGGTAGGGGATAGGAGAGAGGGCATTCTGGGTTTCAGCCTTTGCTCCCACCTTAACTCATGCATTTAACATTAAACAGTCATTGGATTTCAAACAAGACAATATCCAGGAAGCAGAAACTGGAGTCCAGAAATCTTTGCTCCCAGCTAAATTCCCTAATCAAGAGACTACATTCATGCCCCTTAAGGTATTTCCTCCTCCTGGCCCCACACATCTTGCATTCTTTTCTTCACAATGGCTCAGTTGCAACAGAAGGGTTAGAGAGCACACCTCTATACACCCATTCTATAGCTTAGCAGTGAGGGTACTTTTTTGAGAGGAGGGAGATTTGGGTTCAAATGCCCCTTAGACTGAGAAGGGCAGTAAACCCTAGACCTCCTGCTTCCTAACCTAGTGATTAGACCACTTACATATTACATGAAAGGTGACCCTGACCATTACTTTCTACTTGACTGTGCTTTAAAAAGAAAAATAACAAGTGCTGCTCCAGTCTTTGAGAGCATTGTAGGCATCTATTCTTTGGGGGGGGGGGGGGGGGTGAAGAAGGAGGGGAAGGGGGAAGAAGGCTCCAGGTTTTACATCCCATATTACCCAAGTCAGGCTTCTAAGCTCAAGAGAGGGGATAGTATTGTAGAAGCATGCCTGCATTTAAACCTTTCCTCCTGGTTAGATCAGAGTCTTAGAGTGATACAAGATCCTTCTAAGGGTGCTGCAGGGTTCCCCTCAATATTAGCAAACACTTATCCATGATTCACAAGACAAACCCAGAGATTTCAAATAGGAATCCACAGTGTTAAAAACACTCTGACTTATGTTCTGAGTTCTTCACAACAGAATTCCTCTATTCTTTTGCAGTAAAGACTGAAAAGTAAGAGCTGACCCTTCCCCAAAGGGTACCTCAAGTCTAAAAAGGTTGAGAACTACTGGGCTAGGTCTAGGTGGCTTCTCACTCTGAACTCATGCTTTTTGGATCATCTTTCTGAGGCACTGAACTCTTTCTATACGTCATCTTGGGCATCCACACTCCCGAGTGGGCTTTGGACAGCTAGTGGGTGCCTGAATGTTTAACAGGATCCAGTCCAAAAGATAACAATATTTATCATCAGGGAGTGTGTCACAGTGAGAATTTTTTTAAAGGGCAATTCCTCATTAGTAAAAAGCCTGACAACACATTTTCTCAGATTTACATTGGGTCTGAATTTGCCTTTAAGGTTTACAATATTTCATACCCTGAAAATTTCTAAACACTACAAAATTGTTAAAGTACGTGAAGAACATAAACTAGGTTATTGCTGTTAAGATCAGCTTTGTCTTCTCACAAATAATTTGACTCTAGCATTATGCTGCAGAAAAAATAGGGTTCTCATTCATAATAAAAGGATAACAAATTTTAATAACCATTTTAAAATAAATCTAGCTAAATCATAATAAGGATCAGACTTTCCACACTCATCTAAAGACTACCCTCTGAAACGCAGTAAAATACATTTTTGTAAGTATTTTTGAAATAGCCGATTATTTAAGAAAAAAGCAACTTTTAGGAAGTTTGAGGATTAGAAACTATTTTAACTTATCAGGTCACTGGTTAAACACTGCAGTAATTCTCCAAGTCTAAAACCCTTGAAAAGAAGCGTTTCAGTTTCATAAATAATTTTCAATCAAGTGATTAATCTCTTGATTATTTTTAATTAGAATTTGCTAAATGTACATTATTTCCACTACTACCATAGGTAATAAATTATTTATGCCCTTAGTATTACATGACTCGCAGAGTTGATGAATGGCTTATTTCAGAATGACTAAACAATCCATCACTTTTTTAGTATGAAAAGGGCAAAGTGTAGCGGAAGCCTAATAAATTTACTAAAGAGTGTCTGTGTACAGGGGGAAATTAAACAAATTAAATTAAAATTTCAGTTGCACACATGACTAAGCAGAAGACTGTTCCCAGGGTACCAGAGGTTAATAATAAGTTGCAGTGAGTCTGATGTACTAATTGCTTCTGGAAATGCCTTGAGCTAACTTAACTGTAGGCAAGGTATTTTTTTTTTTTTTTTTTTTGTCTGTTTTGGTTTGGTCATTCAGCATACGGACCAGGAGTTCCCCAATACCCTCTCGGAAGGTATGTCTGGCACTTTTTACCACACTACTCATCCCATTGATACAGGGTCTCAAGTAGCCTTATTTCTTTAAGCCTTTACATCAATTGTTTAAAATTAACTTTAGGGAGATCTAACACTGCTTTTTATGCTTGGACATGCTGGTGTGACAGCTCAAACACAAGAAAGGTTCCACCCAACAGTTCTATCAAGCAATCTTTGGAGTAGAAGCCATTTCCTCTGATACAGAAACAACAGAGACAATTCAGTTCACAGAATAAGTGCTGCTCTTCATTCTATACGTCACTGCATCCCAACCCATAGCTCATAAGTAACACACTCAGAGCCACATGGTATTTGGCTTTCCACAGATACCTGTTCTTCTAGACTGTCAGGGAGTACAACATATGAAGTTACCTGCAGCACATTACTTGCTCAGTACTCTTACCCATGGGCCAGTAAAGAGTGGGCATCTCTGCTGTGTAGGGATTGGGAGGACTGTGTGTTGTATCTTCATCTTTCTAAAGGCAAGGGAATCTACACAAGCAACTGGAGTCAAGGAGAAGCACAGAAAAGGCAAATTGATTGCAACTCCAAAAACAGATAATTCAAGAGTTCCTGAATAGCACAGTTATGAATGGAAGAAAAGAAATCATGTGGCAGGTAGAGAGAGCTTAGCTTCCTACAAGAATCCATATTTTGTTGTGGACTAAGCCATCAAAAACTGAGTAAAGTCTCAAGTTGTCTTACTACTTTTTCCAGCCACTGGATCTTGTAATACCCTTTCCTACTAGATTAAGAAGCCCTACCTAAAAAAAAAAAGAAAACACACAACACTATATACACTTTTACTCCATAGGCACTTGCAGACCATGGTCTAGTCACCACTCAACTTTATTCCAAATAGACTTAAGAAGCTCCATTTATTCTGTCATTGTAAAACATGATTAGAGGGCCTTTCTTCTCTCCAAAAACCTTACAAACTTTTTGAAATTGATACCAGAACTGAACACCCTATTCCAATGACAGTTTCAACAGTGACAGAGCCAATATCAGCGCTCTTCTCTTTCATAAAACTATCCTATTCATACAAATCAAAAGAGGAAATAGGTGCACGTTAAGTAATTTCTACATGGAAAACCTCTTTTTACATCAAAATAATGGAGTATACCATAAGCATCAGATTCTACTACTTTTATTCTGGTTGAGTAGCACTTTACTACTGGAGTACTCCAACTAATTTGCATTGAAGGATAATGAAGTCATGAGGAATAAGCAGCATTGATATAGAGAACAAATCTTGCTTGATTGCTTTTCTGACAAAAGTGGAAGATAAGCAGTTGAAGGAGAAACAGTAGATGTAACAAAAGGTATTTGGATTAAAGAAAATATTTGGTAAGGGCCACACCAAAAGTCTCTCTCCAAACTGAAGTGGGTTGATCAAGCACGAACCACAGGGTATAGCAGAGAACAAGTTAATCACTTAAGCAGAGAGGTCCAGACTTCTTAATAGCAGCAAGGCTTTATCAACTGGTAGTCAACCTATCGGCCTCTGTTCTACCCTCCTGAGATGGCAGAAGCCATTCTATGAAAGGAGGGCTAAGAAAATAATAGATCCTGGGGAAAGATGCTGTAGCCTGTTGTTTCATTATCTTTTATATAGCAGCCCTGGGACAGGCTCTCTATCACTACATCCTCTGGAGCCACTTTACTAGGGAGTCACCCAATCAGAAGACAGCAGTCAGGGCATCTTCCCTCCTCCTCCCCCCCCCCCCCCCCGCACCTTCTAGACAGGGGGGCAAGTAGCCCATACATTCCCTAGAACAAGTGCAACTCATGAACTTGTGTGTGGGTTCAATGGCCCTACAGTTGACAAACCCTGGCTCCAATGATATAAGTGGCATCTTCAGGCCCCTTTCACAAGTTTCTGCCATATTCACTGGCTTCTCATCACAACATCTGAAAGTCTCTGGTTTGGTTCTGTAAAGATTCAAAACACACAGGAAACTTAGTAGAATAGATCAGACCCATGGCGTAACTATACTCACCTCCTACAGTGACCAGTTTCAAAGGGTCCTTCAGGTGAAGGTACAGAGGTATAACAGGGCAGCTCTGCAGAATGGCAGTGCATGGGGTAGTACTGGCTGCTATGCTGAAGGTGTACATGTCCCTTGCAGCTATTGGATAGCCTTCTCCAAGGGAACAGCCCCCTCCCCCACCCCCCCAAGCCAAGAACACCCACACACAATCCCCTCTTGATTCCCCAGTAGCCAAACAGTTCCTGTGTACGGTGTGAAAAATTATTTCCTTTTATCAGTTTTGCACTGACTACCTTTCAGTTTCACTGGATGTCCCCTCTTTTCACTTATGGAAAAAGCAGAATGAATCCTATAATTGTTTTTTTCATTACCATTTAGTATGTGCTTGCCTCCATAACAGAAGCAGATAAGAGGAATATAGAACTGTGTGACCTCCTGTTGCAGGCTACCACATCATATAAGCCCATTCATAACCTGAGTGAGCTCTGAGAAGGGGCATGATGAAATAAGAAGGCTTGATCCTTTTAAATTCTCTTCATACAGAAGTTTCCATATCCCTTATCTTCTTTGCCAAGTTCTGTCCCCTGCTATTTCCAATACCTCCTCCCCAAGATGAAACTAGCCCTCCTTGCTCATCCTTCATGATGAATGCTAAAATATCACCCTTTACTATGCTTTGTTTTCCATACACCAGCACGCACACATGTAGGCATGTTAGGAAGGGCTATCCATAAGGAAACCAGCGTCTTTATTCAGAGATGGGCAGAAAATGTAAAAATAATTTAAGAATGGAAGTTACTTCCCCCCCCCCCCCCCCCAAGTCCTTTTGGTAGTTCTGCTTTAAAGTCTCTTGAAAGGCCACAAGGTCAGCCATATTTCTGGAACAAGATAATGATTTCTCCATTAGCCAGACTTCTTTACATCATTAGAAACAGCACCCTTTCAAGTTTTACAGGGGGACCATGGCTGCCCAGATATGACATGCCACAATCACTATTATTTGTTAGATATGCTTATACACTAGCCTGTGACTGGGCTGCAATTAAAGCAGCAGTTCACATCTCGCTGCTGACCAAAAAGTTGTCTCCATCACCAATATGCTGTCTGTTTGTGGTACTTATATGGTCCTCCAATAGCACATCTTTGAAAATTTATCATCCTACCCTCCTCTTGCAGGGAGAAATGCTAATAACCCCATTGGGACATCATAGATGAGACATGCTAAAAGGGACTTCAGGAGGTCACCTAATCCAAATGCTTACCTGAGGTAGTTTAGACTGATCTTCCTACCTCAGGTAAAAGTTTTTCTAGCCTTGTACTTAAGAAACTTCCAATGACTAAGATTCCATAATTACCCTCAGCAACCTGTTCCAGCATTCAACTACCCAAATTGTTAGAAAGTTCTTCTTAATATCCACCACAGTTTGCGAGTTGGACAATTTGGACCCATTACTTCTTGTCCTTTCCCTGTAGATGCATACCCAACTGATCAGATTGTTTAGAGAGAGGCTGGTGAAGACTTATCAAACCCCCCTTCATGTGTTTAATTTTCCAACTTAAGCATTCTCCTTTGTTACATTTTCAAGATCTCTGGCCATTTTTGTTGCTCTCTGGACTTTTGCCAAATTCCTCCACATCCTTCTTAAAACGTGGTATGCAAAACTGGACACAGTATTCCAGGCGAGACCTTACCAGTGCTGACTAAAGCCGAAGAATCACTTTCCTCATAGCCTTGTTAGTATATTCCAGTATGCTATTAGCATTTTGTAATAATATTACATTGTTGACTCATATTAAACCCATGTTTCACAATACCTCCCAGATACTTTTTGCCAAGCCTGCAGTGAACCACTCAATGTCCATTTTGTATTTGTGTGTTTAATTGACCTGTCCTAAGTTCAGTACTTGTTCTTTCCATTAAATTTCACATAATTTTTACAATGTATCAAAAACATTTGGAGTCCCATCTCATCCTCTAAAGTTTCTGCCACTCTCAGGCATCCCAGCTTGGTGTCATCTGCAAATTTACCAAGTGTGTAGTCAATTCCATTCTCCAAGTCCATTACAAGCCATACTGGATCCAGGACAGAGCCCTGGAGACCCCACTTATCTGTCTATAGTTCTCCGAGTCCTCCTTCCCTATAATATATTTAGATTCTTTGATGTATATGTTTCTAAGCTCCTAGAAAATAAGTAGGCAATAAGGAACAGCCAACCTAGATCTGGCAGGAGGAAGTCATACTTAACAAATATGATCTACTTATGATATGGTAGGATTTGTGGACAGGGAGATACAAGTGGATGTGATAATGCCTTAGTTTTTTTAAAGCCTTTCCTACCATCTCCTAGGACATTCTCACACGTAATAAGAAAATAGAATAAGGTGGCTGTAGGCTGCTGATGAGTGGTGCTACAGGGTACCCACCTGTAGGGACCTCAAACCCCACCTGTAAGGACGCATCAGCAAACAAACAAAAGTTAACAGAGGAAAAGGTGGGGGAAGGGGGTGAAAGAGGGGAAGAGGGCCAAGTACCCCTGGATCCCCTTCCCATTCTATTAACTGGGTAGAAGCTCCATTACAGTGCACATAACTGGTTAGATAGATAATCTTGTTCAAAGAGGAGAAGGTATTCCCAGTAAAAACGTGACAGGAACTATAGTTGCCTTTTTCCAATCATCTGGGACCTCACTTGACCTGCATGATTTCTCAAACATAAATAGCCAATGGTTCTACAACCACCTCAGCCAATTTTCCAAGTTTCATCTAGTCCTTCTGATGTCAAAACATCCAGTTTGTCCAAGTACTCTTTCACTACTCGGGGCTCATTATCTTCTCCTCCCCTATCCTTGCTGCTACTTGGGTCTGTCATCTGATAGTTGACCTTTTTTATTGAGAACTGAAATAAATAAATAAAAGTAAAAGAAAAAAAGGCATTAAACACTTCAACTTTCTCTGCATCCTCCATTATGGGCTTCCCCTCCACATGCAGTGAGGGACTTGTGCTTTTCCCAGCCTTCCTCCTACTTCTGATATACTTAACAGAATGTTTTTTGTCCTTTGCTTCCTTTCTGGAAATTTGAGTCACTGAGAAACTAAAACTGAAATTTGCAATAGCACCGAAGTTCGATCCTAAGCCACTAAGAGATAGCATAATTTTTTTAGAGCCGTATTTTTAAGTGAGTGACCAAAAACTCCATTTGAGAGTAGATGAGGATTTCCTTCCTACACAACAGGACCACAAGCTTTCCACTTTTCCAAGTGGTTCATCAGTGAATACTGAGCCCTCTTACACATTAATTTAAGTTTACTGACCTCAGCAGACTTTTTCTGCTAATGTTTTGTGAACAAGGTTTGCTTGCATGAGGGTTCATACACAACAGAAGTCATCTCTACATAGATCACCACAAGGCCCAAATCTCACTTAAAGTTTCCAGTGAGATTCAGATGGTCTCCAGGCCACATGCTCTTCCTCTGTACAGGGGTAAGTCTCTCTCAGAAATTAAATGCACATGGAACACAAACACTCAGAACAATCCAGTTGACAAGCTGAATGAGTACTCACAGGAACTGCTTCTCCCTTCTCTTGATCAGGTCTGCATAAAGAACAACATGTCATTCTAGTGCAAGTGCCATCTGAGCTATATTTTATGGTTCAATTCAAACAGTACTAACAGAGTCAGAGTGGCTGAGATACATGCATGTCTAGTTAACTGATTCTGGAAGTCTGTTTCTTTTGCAGGCTAACCAAGCATAATGTCAAAATTTCTAACAAATACAAAATTGTGTCTGAAAAGCTGTCAGTAAGGAAATGAAAGAGAAGCCAGGAGGGGAAAAAACCCCCACAGCTACAAGTTAAGCAATGAATTAGAACTTCTGTTTGAGCTAGTAACTGAATATTGGGTTTTTGGATTACAAATTAGCACTGGTGTCAACCGGCACTAAAATAAATCACTGGGGTGCCTGTTGAGATAAGATCCCTTGACCCCTAATCACTGGAGCTCCTGATTTCCCACCACTGATTAAGCAGCTCTCACACAGTGAAAACATTAATTCAGCATGAAAAGTGCTT
This sequence comes from Alligator mississippiensis, assembly GCF_030867095.1. Classification (NCBI taxonomy): domain Eukaryota; kingdom Metazoa; phylum Chordata; order Crocodylia; family Alligatoridae; genus Alligator; species Alligator mississippiensis. Next base: position 138,990,757 of record NC_081825.1, on the reverse strand, counting down.
CATTCTGACTCAAAATTATAGAGGTAGGTTCAGAAGGAAGGTGGAAAAAAACCCAGACAAACACATAGGATGAACAAATTACTTGCAATAAACAAGACAGATGGAAGTTTTAAATGATCGAAAGACACCAATGATTCAGAGAATCAATGTCCTGCTCTGATGCACATATCCTGTGTTTCCCTCATTAAACCATTCTAGCCAAGTACCTGTCTAACCTGCTCTTTAAAATTTCTATGAATGGAGATTCCACAACTTCAAGGTAGCCTGTTTCAAAGCTTGATTATCTTCATGGTCAGAAAGTTTTTTCCTAATCTCTAGATTAAGTTTCCTTTGCTGTACTTTCAAGCCATTGTTCCTAGGCCTGGGCCCTACAGGCACAGAAAAGAGCCCATGCCCATCCTCTCTGTACTCACTGTTCAGGTATTTGAAGATTATTGTCAAATCCCCCTTCAGCCTTCTCTTCTCCAAACTAAGTAAGCCTGGTCCTTTCAGCCTTTCCTCATAAATCATTATTCCCAGGCCTCTAATCATTTTTATTGCCCTGCACTAGACCTTCTTCAACCTGTCCACATCTTTCTTGAAGCATGGGACTTCAAACTAGACACAGTGGCCATGCGTAGATGAAACAAGGGGCATGTGTACATGACACTTTAAAGCAGGTTAAATGCTTTTGCATCATGTTAATGGTGTTGGTGTCTGTACACGTTAACAGCATATTGAACAGTAATTCCAGCAAATTTGCAAATGTAGCAAATTTGGCAGCATGATGTGCCTTAAAAGATTTGGGGTGCAGCAAGCTAAAACTCCTCCAAAGAGTTTTAGTTTAGTTTTCTGCTCTAAAGCCACAGAGCAAAGCACTGGCTTCCATGCAGCTCAGGGACTCTGCAGGAAGCCTGTGTAGGCAGCCTGGCAGCAGCCTGGGAAAGCAGGCTTTGCCTAAGAAACAAAGTGGTGATCTTCCCCCCCCTGCCCCACCACCAGAGCCAGCCTGCTTGAGCTGCGTGAGGGGCTGGTACTTTCCTCTGCAGTTGCAGTGCCCCCTGGGACTGCCCAAGTTGAGTGCCTTTGGGCAGGTGCCACCTGGGGTAGGGGGTGCTGCTGCTGCAGAGGGAAGCTCTATTTCCCCCCTACAGCACAGGGACCACTCCACCTACTGGCAGCTCACCCTCCCCTCCCTGCTGCTGAGGCAGGTATGTTCGTGTGTGTGCATGCATGACATGGGGGTTTAAAGGGCCCCAAATTGAAGCGGAGTTTTTAAAAACCCACCGCTTTGGTTTAGGGCCCGATTTTGTCTATGCATGCCCAGTGTTCCAGGTATTCAGAAGAATCACTTCCTTTGTTTTGAAAGCAACATCCCTGTTAATGGCACCCAGCATGCTGTTGGCTTCCCCCCAAGCAGCACAATGTTGGCTCACATTCAGGCTGCAATACTTCAGAGAAAGACCATGAACTATCTAGTTAATTCCTCAGTCTCCATTTGTACATGCAATTATTCTGTCCCAAGTGCAAGACTTTGCATTTGTCCTGTTGAATTTCATCTAATTGATTCTGGATTATTTCTCTAGTCTATCCAGGTCATTCTGGAATCTAGATTCACCTTCTAGAGTGTCTACAACTGCACCCAAGTTGGGTGAAGTCCTCATGCCCAAGCACCTTTGGGATTCACAAGCTGGGTGTTCCCCCACCCTCCTTGCATGTGGAACCCAATCCAGTAGACACTCTTAGAAAATAGCTGTGGCATCAACATTACTCCCCCCACCCCCCCCCCCCAAATAATTAGAACACTCACCTGGGAATGGGAAATCTGGGGTTCAAATAACTGTTCTTACCAAAGAGGTAGGAACCAACATCTCCCACCTCCCAGGTGAAGAAGCTGTCACAGCATAGGTTATTCCAGAGTCGGGTTCATCCAATCACTTGTCCTGAGGCTTCCTGTTCTCTACTGTATTCATATTTTTATACTGGACAGCATGACTTCCCCATCTACCAGTTAGAGCACCCATGAAGGGGAGGGGCCCGAGTCCCAGTTCCTGCTGCAAGGGGGTACCTCGAGGTACTTTTATACAAAGTGGAACTGAATCTACAGAAGAAACTGGGGGCGGGCAATCCCAAATTATCTTAGTCTGGCAGGAAATTCAAAGGTTCAAATCCTGTCAGACAAAAAGAATTTGGGCCCAAGTCTCCCTTAGCCTGGAAAAGCACTCTTAAATATGCTACTAAGAAAAAGGGGAGTTTGTTCTTCCTGTATTTTGTAAGAAAGACAGGTTAAGTGCCTAATTCTAGGAGAGCTTTGTAAATCTTGAATGGAAGGAAGTCAATCTAGCAGCCTGAGGCTAAACACCTTACTCTTTGAGTGGACAGGACTTCTGCCACACTTCTCACCATTTCCTTCTGGCTAGCACTGGCTGCTCCCCACTCAACATGCTGGTTGCAGAGGATACCATTCCTCCCTATAGTCAAAAACATGGTTGTAGCTCACATAGATATATATGAGCTAGTTCTAGTACAGACAATCATAGCAGAACAGAGCTGAGCATGGATTATAAGACCTTCCCAAGATATTGTTCAAAAGCTCAGGCACCTAGCTTATGCTTGACTTTATGCTGCTGTACTTAGCTGATCAGTAGTAGCCCAGAGCTCATTAGTTAAAAGCCAGCTCAGATAGGTTTAAACTACCATCATGTCAAACTTCTACCACAGCATACCTTTCGGCACCTCCAGCATTCCCCCATGCAAAAGAAACCTACACTAGGTCCCCAATTCAAAAGCATTCATTCCATTAAGTGGCAAGGCACCCAGAATTTGGGCACTGCAGAGGCCGAATGCTTCTAAAGACCTTGCTAATAGTCTCCCAGTTCCTCAGCTTCCATCTGCAGAAAGGGATGCTAACACTGCCTTCACAAGATTCCTATAATGAATGCAAATGCATTAAACTTCAAGGTGACTATATCCTGTAGAGATGGAGGCTAACAGTGCTGTAGCAAGTGGGGAGCAAGTGAAGCAACTACCCTGGGCACTGAAGCAAAAGTGCTACCCAGCCAGTGAGGGGCACGAGATGGAGCATTTGGGGGCATGGGGGAAAAAGGTAGCTCCTGCTGCTACGTGCACTTCTGGGCAAGCATGGGGGGCGGGGAGGGGGGGGGGGCGGGCATCTCCCCCCCCCCCCCCAGATCTGTGCACAAGATGAGGGCTTTGCCCCAGGTGCTGAACTTCCTTGCCATGGTACTGGAGTTTGGGAAAGTACCTCAGACAGAACAAGCCACCAGTAGAATAAGCACGGTGAAAAAATAGCAGGTGGAATTCCACCTAAATAGCCACATTGGCAGCTAGAAGTCACTGCTGCTTCAGGAACCTAGCTGCCCTGTTACACATCTGAAAGTCAATGACATATCTCAAAACATACAGGCAAATACCTGAATATGAGCATGTTGCAGCTGCTTAAACAAAATCCTAAGAAGCATTTCCTCGGGGTAATAGTTACAACAAAGACAAATTGCTCTAATGATAACTATATAGGTTTGGGAAATATTATTGTTCTCAGTGTTACTATGTTATATACTAGTTTCACAAAGCCATATGAACCCATGGAATTTCTTTACAACTAATTTTTTTCTGGCATGAAGTCACTTCATTACACTAATTGGGAAAACAAAGCAGATAGAAAACTCAACTTTTAAAATGCTTAACAAATCGCCATGCCTTTTAAATGTATTATTATTGTTTACCTCTTACAAAAACAGTACTTAATGTGTTTGTGTACCTTCAATGTCCTCGGAAATATGGTAGGTGTCGCTGGTTCATCACTGAGCCAAGTCTTGTACTGCTGAGTCTATGTAGCAGGAATCACTGTATCTTCATTTCATCACCACCCTTGCGCCCAGAGTAGAGGTGAACAGGCACATAGGTAAACACTAGAAAATGTGCATGGGAGCAGCTGGGAACTGAAAAGGAAATGCAAAGCACCCACAGAAAATGTAGTCCTCATTAAATATTGAGGAGCGTCTGAAAAGACGTTTTCCCACAACACTCACTTTCTAGCATTAAAAAAAAAAAAAAAAAAAATGCACAACCAAACACTTCCCACTCTACCCTTAAGTTTTGCCATGTGAAGTTATGCAGAATGTTTCGTTTGTGATTTTCCATTTCTGAATCTTTTGCAATTTTCTGCTACAACAGCTTTACCGTGATGTTGCAAGGTAAAGTACCTTTGCTGAAAATTGTGTAGATAAGTGCACACTAGAACTATTGATTTAAAAAAAAAAAAATCATTAAGCAGAAGCCAGAAAAGATGATTTAGCTCAGTATGGAGGGCTGACTTCAGAAATCATTTACCTCTGATTATCCACCCTATCTTTTCTATTTGTTTTCAGTGGGGCTGCACATTGGACACAGAGCAAGGAAGAGGTTTATAGACAATCTGGTGGTTAGTAAGGGTTGCTGTCAAGAGCCTTGCCCTACAGTATTTTTTTTCATTGTATCAGTGAGCAAGTGTCCTGGCTGTTATCATTATTTATGCTCCAGTACACGTGCTGGTGAGTCTAACATAGCATGGGTATCACTAGGCATAGTTAAAAGAAGGGAAAACAAGACTGGGGCTCTCTCTGGCCTTTCAGGTCTCTTTGTTTTCTACTTCAAGGCATGATTTCCTGTTATTAGGCAGCTTAAGTTTAGGATACATTTATCCAAGTACTAAGAATCTCCCAACTATTTATTTTGACTTTTGCTCATCAGTGAAAGATACACAATGGCAGCCCTGAAGACTTATGCTTCCTATATTGTGTGCATTTGTGGTACTAAGAGTCAGAACTGGGATGAAGGCCCATCAAGCCAAATGCTGTACAGGCACATATCAAGAACCCATCAGCTACTTACAGCAGGAATGATCCAAGTTAATCAGAACTAAAGGTGTGTTAGTTCTAGAGAAACTGAAGCAAAGAAATTAAGAGTATGGTTTTCAGAAGTGCCCTGCTTCCCTTAATATGCATAAGGTCACCCAACGGGTCTTTGGCAGAGTTGTGACTCGAATCCAAGCCTTCCAATCCTCAGCCTCATTCTCCCACTGCAAAGACATTATCTCTGTCCTCTAATTGCTTCTGCTTGTTTTTGCTTTTTGAAAATCAGCAAAGAACAAAAACCAAAAAATGTGTACATCTGACTAAAGCAGTGGCACAGGCTTTTCCAGAATACCATGGTCTCAGGTCCCAGTCCTAGTGGAGAGAAACCATTTCTGTACCTGTTCAATATCTGGATTCTAGTGAAGTTACCAAGAAGGGAGACAGTTGGTTTTGGCTTGAGAGCCTATGCAGAAGGAACTTGGTCTCACGCAAGCCACTGGAAAACTATGAAGTTAGATTTGCTTGCACTATCCTAGCCAGATTCATTCGGGAAAATGTGGGCTTGCTTCCACTGTACATTAGAGACCCTCAAGGCCAAGCCTCCACAGAGGAATGTGGAATGTCTCCAGGTAGGATAAGTGTTAGTTGAGTGCGAGGGTTGCGGGACAAGGGAGAGAAAGTCAGCATAAAGGATCTTCTCTCAGATTCATTCTGGCAATTAGGCCTCCAGGGAAGTACCTGATCTAGGCAGGAAGGTACTGAAGAGCAGTCCAAGATAGAGCTGTAAGGGGGAGATACCAGCACAAGGACCAGGATCAAGCTGGCTAGAGATATTTTAGTGCAACTGTATTTCACTTAAATGATTCATTAAACTGAGTCATTTCTGCCAAAATTTTATTTCAGAAGAACAGAAAATATTTCTGACAATGTGGAAATTTCCTGTTTTGGCACTTAGAATGAAATGTTTCAATTTATGTTTTGAAATTATTTGGTTGCAAATTTAAATTGTACACTATCATACAATATTTAGAAAGCAAGCATAAAGAAGCATTTTGATTTTGTCTAACTGAAGTTGGTTTTATCAAGCCAAATCCAAGTCTGGAAATTTTCCTTTGGAGAATTTTAAAAGCTCTGGTTTTCATTCCAATTCAAGCCAAAATTCAAAATCTAACAAAGGGAGACTTCCATCCTAGGTGCTGCTCTAGCCAGGAGATCACTAAAGCACCAGTGTCAGTTCAGTTTCAGACAAGAACTCAAACTTAAATATTTCACCAAATTGAGCCTGCAGACATTTTGAAGTTACTCTTAACAAACATTTTCATCATTCTTTACCAGTGTCCACCTTCAGGCAAACAGACATTTCTTATTTAAGCAGCTTTCCAGAGAGCAGCTTAATTAGAAACCAGCATTATGCTGGCAGCATAGTATGCCCTGAGAAAGAAAAAATAACCCTATGCTGTGTTACTGCACATTTGCTCAGGCTTCAGTGGCAAAGAAGAAGAAAAAACACTCAGTGTTTTCACAGTCTCCCAAAGTGGAATAGCAAAAGTTACAGCTGGGAAAACAGGAGGCTTGGACCCCAACTTCTCCTTACCCAATTCAGCTTCTCCAAGTTCCCAAATGCAAGCCTGCAGGGATGGTGCTTGAACAAGTTCCAGATAGTAACCCTCAGTTTGGACTCCTGTCTGTCTAGGAACAGGGCCTGAACAACTTATATCCTGCTGCCTGAGACAGTTTCACACTTATTTGCCCAGCCATTAGAAAAATCAGTCAGAAAAGGGTCATACACTATTGCTCTTCTATCAGGCCAGAAGTTGGGCAGACTGGACAGAACATGGACTAAGACAGTGGTACCTAAACTTTTCCCTTGCCATGTGTTGGATGGGCAGTACCCTATCCATCCAGGAGCCAGATCTGGCTAATGGCCCCATCTGGGGCCCAGGATGGGAGTGTAGGGACCATCCAGCCCCACAAATGAAAAAGGGAGCATGATCCAGTCCCAACCCAGACCCATGGGGGAAACAGGGTGTGGCCTGACCACACAGGAGGAAGGGGGCATAGCCCCCTTGGGGTTTGGGAAATTTGTTTCCATATTAATGGCCACTGCTCCCCCACTGCCAAATTTCCCCAATGTGTGGGAAGCCCTGCAGGCCAGATTCCAAGGCTCTGCTGGCTACACCTGTCCCTCAGGCCAGAGGCTGAGGATCTATGGACAAAGACATCGCCCTGTTTCCAGGTATAATTACATTTTTGGGAGCTCCTACAGATTAGCTCAAATATGTCCCTTCCCCAAATGCAGACATGTTCCCTAGATCACAAAACACCTTTTGTTGGAGAAGGATGCCTCACAGAAACCCTGGATCGCTGAGTGTACTGAAAGAGCCTTGACTTAAACAAATTTAAAAAATTGTCTCTGCATATACAACTTTTTGAACAGAAAGCTCTGAAAGCAGAGCCAATCAATCCTATTTCCTCAAAGAGAGAAGCCTCAGAAAGGTTTTTATTGACCACAAAAAGAGTTTTCTCCTCATACTCATAAGAGCAACCCAGATGCTGCTAACTGGACTCAGTTGCATCCCGTCAGTCCCAACTCTGATTCTCCATGGGAACTGTTACAGGGTGCCAATGGCAAGTGCCTCTGGGGTTCGGTCCACAGCTGGTCCTGCACTCCTCCTCCTTTATGTACCTGCTGTACCTCTTTGTTAAAGGGACCAAAGAGCTTGCCTTCTCCCATAGGAGAAGATGGGTGAGGTGGTGAGACTAGATCTTAACATCCCAGTCTGCCTTTTCTTACTTAAATCTCTGTTATCCTCCTTCCAAGGACTCGGCTTCTCCAGCCATATTCTCTCTTATTGTCCCTGGATAATGGACTTGTTGCACTCTCTCTTGGGTCTCAAACCCAAAACTTTTAGCTGTACTAGCCAATAAATTAAGTCCTAGGCCAGGCCTATGGGCTGCCCTTTTGGAGCCTAGGCCTCAGAGCAAGTACGCTCTGTTCTAATGTGAGCTCAGAATTGATCCAGAGTTAGTCACCAGAGTATCATTCCTTGGCACAGCTATGCGGTCTCCTTATCTCCCCTTATAACTGCACCAGGTCCACCAGCTGTAATCAATATATGTTTAACAGAACTGCCTCTCCTCTGAGTGACAGAGTCCAAAACACAAAACTTAACCACCTTGACCTAAAAGGTAACAAAATACAATCTATCTTACCATGGCTGAGATCCCAACATCCTCGGGTCCACTGCTTTCCTGTTGCTGGGATGCCTCCCCTTTCCCTCTTCCAGGCTCTCCTCTTTTTCTGCTTACTGCCTGGGACCAGTCTTTATGCCCCCACACCCTTCCCCTTTGTTAATTAACTGACCCTGCATGGTCAGGCTAGCACAGGATGCTTGAAGTTTCTGATCAGGGTGAGTGCAGCTTGATGACAGCTGTGTCTCTTTGCCCTCCTGTAGCAGTCTCTCGCTCCTTCTGGGTTGGCAAGTCCTAGTTTTCTGAATCTATTTCCAGTAACAGGGGTGCAACCCCCTGTTACAGGAATGTACCTCAAAACTTCTAAGCTGTTGTTAGGCCACCTTTTACAGTCACCAACAGGAGAGAGGCAGCAAGGTTGTAAGGTCAACTTCAGGGGGTCTCCAGGCCCCATATATCACTCTACTGTAACCCCTGAGGGACAGAAGCAAACACAGGGCAATATCCAGATTTGGTCAAGTACAGCAGCATTGACAGCCCTATGCATTCAAGAACTTAAAAAGTCATGATGCTGGCTTAAAAAAAAAAAAATTAAAAGATTTCCTAAAATAACAAATTGGTGCAGTCTTTTCTTTTCCTTTTGGCTTCTGACGCCTTCAGGGGGAACTGCCCAGCCTTCCACCAATCATACCTGAACCTTTGAGGGTCCAATTCAGCCTTAAAGATACATGAGCCATTAAATCCTACCCCTGGGAAACTCCAAAGGAACACCGCAGCCTCTGCATTGCCCCAGTAGAGGGAGCTACCCTCCAAACCCCACTCAGATACCGTCTTAACCGTCCTATGCAGTTCACTGGGCATCTGCTCATCTTCCCAGTCTAAATGCTATCCAGCCTGCTCACATTGTGAAACAATAGCCATTTTGCTGTTTCACAAAACAGTAGGAGCCATCTTTATTTAGGGCAATCACAATCAGCTCTGGAAATGGTAGCTATTTTGCAGGCTTCATTCTTATTATTTGAATAGAAGCTGGCAGTCATTTTGAATAAAGAAAACTGGTAGGTTAACAGTCTTTGATTGTGTTTCCATTGAACTTGATAAAATAGAACAAAACAAACTTGTGGCTGTTATAATAAAACCACTAAAGTTGGAAATGCTTGTATGGTGAGCAGAATTAGAAGTACACCTGTACTGGGAAAGTGTGTTGTGTTAGAAAATGCAGTAAGATGCCCATTAGGCACTAACAAACTATTAGATTCTCAATTTTTTCTTAGAATGGACAGGTGCCCTTCTTAGCCACAAAGAGTTGATGTGCTGTATACTGCATTCCTCATATAGGGTTTATTTAGAAGTTTATAAAATGATAAAATGTACTAAAGCCCTAAAAGACTGACTGCACAATTGCACAGTCCACCCAGGAATTATCCAATAAAGCACATCTTCAATCCAGAAATTTCCTAGACCTTTCCTTAAGATCTGCCTATATTTTAGGATACCATATTTTTAAACTCAAAACTAGGGTGACATCTTCCATGTCTAAGAAGAGTTATGAAGCCATAGAGAAGACAGAGGCAGGACACTCTCCTCTTGAAGTCAGGGTATTATACAGTTAAGACTGGAAGATTAATGGGGCCAGGAGGAGAAGGTGTAAGACAAAGGGTGAGTTTGTAGCCCACTGATTTTGGCACTTATCTCGCAAGCAGATCTTCATGTTCTGCCCTCTGTACTCAGCATTTTCCATTACACAGACAGTGAAGAAAATGGAAACCAATCTCAAAAGCAGACACCAGAACCGAGGACTCCCCGCTCTTAAGTGGGCACATATAGATGAGACACTTTACTGTGCATTAGACTAATCTGATGTGCAGTAAAGCATCACCATCTACACGTGTGTGGCAATTTCTGTGCATGAGATCAGTATAATGTGCTGTTTGATAGTAATGACAGATACAAGTACTAGAAAATGGTATATTAAACTAATGCACCTCAGCACACATGTAGACACTGACATCATGCTACCTGCTGGGGCTATAGGGATCTCTGGCCTGACCCCTGGGACCTGTGCCAGCATCTGCCTGCTTCGTGGGCTCTGTGCGCCAGTGCTGCGAGCACATGCTAGGTAGGGTGACCACCAATCCCTAATTAGGCGGGACAGTCCTGAAATATAAACAATAAGTCCTGGTCCCAGGCTGAATGACTCTAGGACACCATTTGTCCTGGATTCCCACTGACACACTCAACTATCACCCCAGTATCATGTGCAGGAATTCAGGTTTTCTATTTGCCATGGAAAAATGTAGATTTTCTCTTTTAAGGAGAAACATCGATTGGGCCACTGAGAGTAAGAGCAAGGCCTCGTACAAGCAGGAACGAGACACACTGGGCTCTTCTACACGTGCAATTAATGCGCCTGAATTTATTGGGCAGTCTGTTGTGTTCTGGAGGGAAATAAAGGTTGGTGTTTGCTGAAAACAGCCCATATTGCATGTGATCTTGGGGTTGCCCCATGGGCCTGAGATCTAAGGGTGGCTACCCAGGCATCCAACTACAGGGGGTAGAGGAGGAGGTGGGCAGCAAGTACCTTGCAGGCATGGTGCTTTGGCCACAACTGCCAGGGGGAGGGCAAGGAGCATCCATGGTGTGTTGGCCACAGGCTCCCAAGACACCATCCTCTGCCAGCCTGAGGCTGCCCCCGATGTCCCTTGCCAGCCCAGGGCTGGCACCCAGGCAGCTGTGGCTGGAGCCTGGAGTTCCCCCTGGCTGTTGCAGGGAGGCAGAGCAGGATAGGAACAGACCTGGACTTGACTGCTCCTGTTGGGTTAAATTTGCTCCCAATAGGGTCACAAGTGTAGACACGTGACCAGGTTTAGTTTAATGCACCTGAATTTACTGCCCAGTAAATTCAGGTGCATTAATTGCACATGTAGATGAGCCCAGTGTGTCTTGTTCCCTCTTGTACCTGACCTTGGTCTAACTCTTAGCAGCCCAATCAATCTTGATTTTTTTTTTGCACAGTGGCACAGCTTGAACAAGGTGGATAAAGACTACCTTCCCGGATAGACTATGCTATATCCAAAATATCAAGGGACTCTCCTGTAGAGGAGGGCTCTGAATCCTTTGAGTAGGGAAGAAAAAATGAACCCAGATGTCCTACATCCTGGGCAAATACTCTAACGAGTAGCAGTGTGGTACCTTCATCTATGTTTTGAATGAAAATGATAGCTGCCGCTGTATTTTTTGTCTGGAACCCAATCCTGTAGCTCTGTAGTAGGCATGCTCTGAGAAAATATATGCCTGATTAAATGTCCCAGGGGATAGACCAGTAAGCCAAAGGATGCCTGCTTTCTAGATGTCAGTCACGACTAGATTTGAAGTAAGTGGTATGTATCAGCAGCTGCTCAGACATGGTAAGTTTGGGGTACTTCTGGACATGTTCAGATGCAGAATTTTAGGCTCCTGAGGAACTATCATTCAGAAGTAACTATTTGTATATGTGGATGAAGCAGCTCTGAACTGGGGTTTTTAGAATTGCAATTTTGGATTCAATCTAAGCCTTGCTTTAGATTCCTGGGACCTTTTTGTCGAGTGGACCTTAGTGCTTGAGTTATCGCCTGAACACTTGTTTCCAAATTCTGCTGAGTCCATCTTGGACAAAAGAAGCCTAGATATTTTTGAATGATGTAATGGAAAACCAGGGCATTTCAGGCATCCTGAAAAAAAAATACTTGGGGCATAGAGAAGTAATTTGAAAAACAGTACACATGGTCACTTTGGCACAGTGTTTCTCAACCTTTTTAGACTCAAGGGACCACTTGTTAGACTCGAAGAAATCTTTGGAAAATGCCAGCTCTTAGCTTTCACTACTTTGTGATGTTGGGAAAATAATAGAGCAATTCTGTTGCAAAGAAGTCCAAAAGACTACAAGCCAGTATGCTTTTGACACTATGGCTTCCTGTTTGAAATCTCTATCTTGTGAATCATGTTAGGTGTTTACACATCTAACCATGCAAATGTGAGCAGCACATTGAATCTCCCTTAAAAGGAGGAATCCTAGGGTACCATGGCAACTTGGTTGAAAATTGCTGAGTCAGCATAAAAGTCTCTCCATGCCCATCCAACTCAATTAGAAGGTAGAAGAGTACTAATGAATCAAATGTGTGGCTGCCATTTCTAAGGCTTTCGTAATTCATTAATTTACCCTGCTATTCTAAGATAGAAATTAGATCTGGTCTTTCAATGTCATTGCTACTGCAAGGCAACAGAAGGTTATTTGTCAAGGCAACTGCATCAAACAAGCAGCAACCCACTGTCCTTTACATCTTTACTGCAGAGCACAAAGAGTAGCAGGTGCAGGTACACCCTATAGGTACAGTAAAGGCAAAAAGTCCCTGAGCTAGTGTCTAGCTTAGGTCCCTGAACTAGGATCCAGCACCTTCCCCCACCACCTGAAATAAAAGTCTGACAAGCATCCCTAGCAGTCAGCTTCAGGGTACTGCTTTCTGTTTATGCACATGGCAGCAAGGCTGGGAGTGGCCAGATGCAGGTTATACATCTAGTCTAGACAAAGAGACAAAAGAATGTTCCCTCTGTTTGCATGTGGACTTTTTTCCCTGTACATGGCATTTTTAAATAATCTGTATTTCAGAGTTTGGGTACAAAATAATAATAGTGAAAAAGCTTGCAAATCATACAGCTTGTGTTAAAGGGATTTGCCTGGAGCTCCTTTTCATACTTCATGCTGGCTTCATGCTCCAGCAGCATCTCCTTGAGATCTGTGACATCACAGAATGATACATCCTGGAGCATCCGAATGGAGTTGGTGCTTGCTGTTATGTTATCAGGGGACCAAGAGATAAATAAATAAATCAGAGGATGTAATTAGGTTGTTTATGTGCAAAATAGCCCTCTGAGCTTGGGATTGCACCTGCTGCTGCATTTGATGTAATTTTCCTATCTTTGTTCACCTTCAAGGTTTGGTAAACAAGCAAGAAGATCAAATAAATCACCATCTCACCTTCACATGAAACAGGTGAAAATATCCTTTTAAAAGCTTAGATTTTGTGGGGAAGGGGAATCACCGAATGGTGGCAGTTGCTATATGCCACACTCAATACTGATCCAAATTACATACCCCACCTCCCTCCTGCAGTTGCTGGCAAAGGCCATGCCACCTGAGGGAAGACTGCTATGTTGCCCTTTGCACTAAGCCTTGGAGGGCTTGTATTTAACCATTCAAATATTCCTTAATTCAAACATTACATAATGTAGTAGAGACAAGATCTTGCTGTGAGCTGGAGCCTGTAGTCAGAGCTATACTTTCTAAAAGGCAAAATGACCTTTACTCTGAACTTTTCCAGTGTTACTGTGAGTTATGCAGTTTGGATCCATGTTTTAGCTGATTTTGTCATGGCACAGAGTCCTACTCGGTATTTATAATTTTGGAGATGCAAATCAAAACTTTGAGAGTAGGAGAGCCCCTCAGTTCTTGTAACCTAGGGGAAGGTAAACCATGCTGCAACCCTGGAGACTAGGGGTGACATTCTGTTCCCTTCTTGGTTGTCCAAGTGTTCAGATTTAGTTGACTAACTGTGACATTTTATTGTTTCCTGGTAATCTACAGGACATTTCTGGCCTTAACACACCCAGAGGGATTTTGTTTCTGGGTATATAGCCCTGTGCACCTAGTTGACTATACACACAGACAGGTTGGGCAACAAGAGATAAGTGAGAGACCAGCCATTTTTTCCCCACCAAAGAGCTTACTAGTTAGGGCACTCACCTAGGAGGCTAAATAATCTGCATTGTAAATCCCCTCTCACCCAATGGAGGCCTGAACCTGGAATTTCCTGACCACCTAAGACAACTCCCTAACTACTGTGCCCCTCCTACATTACTCCTTCTGAACATGAACCCCCAGCAGTCAGGGAGGCATGTGAAGAGCAAGTCAGGTGTGTGTGGCTCAGGGAAGTGGCTGTTGGTTTGGATGGGTGGAGGCTTTGGGTTTTTCCCTGGGCCCTTTTTTCCCACTGAGGTATTAACTTATATTGCACTGTCCTCCATCCATCTTTTCCAATGAATATATTAGTGGCTTAGCTTCAAAGGAGCACAGGAGACAGGATTAAAAAATGGTTGATACATGGCATGGCAGTTGTATTGCTGCAAAGGGAAGTGAGTGAAACCTTAGTTCAAATTCTTTCTGGTTGAGATGCCCTATAACTCAGGAACTCTGGTTTCTGAGATGAGGGCCTTAGCCACTGAGCAGCTGAGTTATAAGGGAGACTGACGTGACCTCTGCCTATTCCTGAGGCTAAATCTGGAAGTTGTGGGTTTTGGCCAACTCCATTTTTCAGGTGTCAAAGTCATTTACACATCCACAAAGGTTGTACATACATGGTATACCAGGTACTGCATATGCCTAATCTGTGCTACTACCTAGTTGTACACACATAGGATCATAAGAAAGTATGGCTGGAAGGGACCTCACAAGGTCATCTAGTCCAGCTCCCCCCTCAAAGCAGGATTGTTGCTGACTAACCCACCCCAGCGAAGCATCTGTCTAACCTGCTCTTGAAAATTTCAAAGGCTAGATTCCACAATTTACCTATGTAGTCAGTTTCAATACTTGATTACTTACCTAGTCAGAAAGTTCCTCCTGATCTCCAACCTAAATTTCCTCTGCTGCCATTGCTTCTAATCCCCTATGGTCACAGAGAAAAGCACATCTCCATCCTCTCTAAAATCGCCCTTCAGGTATTTGAAGTCTTTTCTTCTCCAGACCAAATTACCTTAGTTCTTTCAGACTTTCTTCATAAATCTTGTTTCCCAGGCCCCTAAACATTTTTGTCACCCTGTGCTTGACTGTCCACATCCTTCTTGAAGTGTGGGGCCCAAAACTGGACACAGTACTCTAGGTAATGCATCACCAATGCTGAATACAGTAGAATAATGACTTCCCTTGATTTGCAAGTGACACTTCTGTTTATACAACCCAGTGTGCAGTTGACTTCTTTTGCAAGATGAGTACACTGTTGGCTCACATTTAGTTTGTGGCCCACTGTAATCCCCCAGGTCGGTCCTTTGCAGTAATGCAGCCTCGTCAGTCATTGCCCAGTTTCTATTCGCGTTGCAATTATTCTGTCCCAAGTGCAGGACTTTGCACTTGCTCCCATTTGATCAGATGAAATTTAGCAAGGACCATTTCTCTAGTTTATCCAGATCATTCTGGATCCTAACCCTGTCCTCTAGAGTGTTTGCAACTCCATCCACCTGGTGTCTTCTGCACATTTCTTAAGTGTGCACTCAATCCCAACATCCAAGTCATGAATGAAGATGTTGAACAACGCTGGACCAAGGACTGACCCCTGGGGAACCCCACCTGATAGCTCCCCCCAGTTAGTTTTTGAGCCATTGATGTCTACTCATTAAGTTGTTATGTATCCATGTTACAGTATTTTCATTTAGTCTGTAATTTCATAGCATGTTAACAACAAATGATGTGGGAGACAGTGTCAAATGCCTTTCTAAAGTCAAAATATATCACATCCACTGCTCTTCCAAACCATCCACAGAGCCTGGCATCTTATCGTAGAAGGAAATCAGTAGCATAGAACCCAGGAATTTTATTTAAAAAAAAAACGACATTCATCCACTTTGTGATGGTCTTCCAGAAATACACCTGATTACACTCTGTTGTGTGGCTGTATATCACACCTTCATATCATGTCTCCACATAGAGGTTTATTACTCTGCAGCTTTGTTGATGACAAGCTATTTGGGTTATTACCTTGAATGACAGAGGGTCATGTTTTTCACTCAATGGTCTCAGGTAAATCTGGGTAAATTTTTTTCACAAAACGTTCTTTCAACAAAGTCTGCAGAATCAGTGATACCAAAACGGCTTGTTAATATGTATCAATTTTGCCAAAATGTTGGTTCTGGGGGGAAAGAAAATCCTGAAAAATCCCAAATAACAGGTTTTGGCATCTGTTAACAGAATACTACAGTTTTACAGTTTGAAATTATTTTTTGTTTCAAAATCCCCTTTTATTTTCTTTTATAATTAAAAATCCTGACATCAAAGTGAAATGTTTCAATGTTGTTGAAATAATATGTTTCAATGTCCCTGATATACTTTTTCTTTTGTTCTATTCACTGCATTTTAGAAATTTGTGTTTACAATCCAAAATAGAACCAATTATTTTTTTCATTTTTTTTAAATTGTCACCAAAGCTTATTTTGCTGAGCTCCTGTATTAGATTCAGTCCCAAGAAATAACTGTAAGAGGAGTGCTGTCACATCTGGCTATGCTCTCTGTAGCTTGTAGATCACAATCACAAAATGTTTTTGTAGCTCAGTGGTTCCCAACATTTTTTTCCGCACCCCACTGCTGGGAGTGGAGTGCAGCAGCGGCAGCGGTGGAGGCCCGATGTGGGGGAGCTCCCAGTATGCAGCACAGCTCCTCTTTTCCCTGCAGCACTGCCGACATTGCCCCTGCGACCCTCATTTGGGTTGCAGCCTGGGGTTGGGAAGCACTGGTGTAGCTCATTGGTAATATTTTCTGTCCCTTCTTGCATAGGGAACCCCCTACAGAAGACCCCCATCACCTTCATTGTGGGTGTTTCAAAAATTAAATATTATATAAAAATCCATGATTAAAATGTACTTTTAAAAGATCATAGGATTTGTAATACTCACTCATGGTTGTTTGGGTGGAGCCTGGTGTTTGAACTTGGAAATAAAGTAGCCCATACCTTTATACAGCAACTGCTGTTCCTACAACACAATCTCCACTTAGGGTTATGCAATATTTCCTTGGAGTCTCTCCATATCATAGATTCATAGATGTTTGGGGCAGAAGGGACTTTAGCAGATCATCAAGTCC
Source organism: Alligator mississippiensis (assembly GCF_030867095.1). Taxonomy (NCBI): domain Eukaryota; kingdom Metazoa; phylum Chordata; order Crocodylia; family Alligatoridae; genus Alligator; species Alligator mississippiensis. The sequence goes on along the minus strand of NC_081825.1, from coordinate 138,973,849 downwards.
AATCCCCTGCCCTGGGCAGGAAAGAGCTCTGGGGTCAAACAACCCCAGCCGGGTGCCTGTCTAGCCTCCTTTTAAAGACCCCGAGGTAAGGGAGAGCACCACCTCCCTTAGAAGCCCATTCCAGATTTTGGCAGCTCTTACCGTAAAGAAGTTCTTCCTGATGTCTAACTTAAATCTGCTCTCCATCAGTTTGTGGCTTTCTGCTACAGCTGTTGTTCCTAGTTACTCCAAGGGGTGCACTGGTAAACAGAGCATCTCCTATTCCTTGCTCCAATTCCTTCCCACTCCTGATGAATTTGTATGTGGCAACAAGATCACCTCTCAGCCTTCTCTTGCAGAGGCTGGAGAGGTCCAGGTCCCTCAATCTCTCCTTGTAGGGCTTTGCCTGCAGGCCCCTAATCATACCAGTGGCCTTCCTCCGAACCATCAAAGTTTTACACATGCCTCTTGAAGTGTGGCACCCAAAACTGGACACAATTTTCCAACTGACCAATACCACATAAAGGGGAAGTATCACCTCTGTGGACCTGTTTGCCATGCACCTGCTAATGGATGATAAAGTGCAGTTAGCTTTACTGATCACTTTGTCACATTGACAGCTCATGTTCATCTTGGACTCCAGTGACTCCAGGATCCCTTTCCGTTGCTGTACTGCTAAGAAGGTCCTCCCTCAGCCTGTAAGTGTTCTGGTGATTCCTTCTTTCTAGGTGCAGCACCTTGCATTTGTCCTTATTGAATTGCATCCTATTCTGTTCTGCCCACTTTTTCAACCTGTCCAAATCTGCCTGGATTTGTTCCCTACCCTCTGGTGTGTTAACTTTACCCCATAATTTGGTATCATCTGCAAATTTGGACAGAGTGATTTCCGTGCCCTCACCCAAGTCACTGATGAAGACATTGAACAGCACCAGTCCAAGGACCGAGGCTTGTGGGACTCCACCGCCCACATCTTTCCAGGTTGATACCGACCCGTCCACCACCACTCTCTGGGTTTGACCCCTAAGCCAATTTGCCACCCACTTGACCGTGTAATCATCTACATTACAATTGCTCAGTTTATCTATGAGAATATAATGAGTTACTGTATCGAAGGCCTTCTTTAAATACAAGTAGATGACACCTACCTCGATTCCTGCATCTAAGCATTTTGTAACCTGGTCATAAAAAGAAACAAGGTTAGTCATGCAGCATCTACCTGCTAGGAATCCATGCTGGTTGCCCTTTAGCATTGCTTTCCCTGCTGGACTCCCACAAATAAGATCCTTAATAATTTTTTCAAAGATTTTCCTGAGGATAGAGGCAAGATTAACCGGTCTATAGTTACCCAGATCCTCCTTTCTCCCCTTCTTGAAAATAGGGATCACATTGGCCCCTTTCTAGTCCTCTGGGACCTGACCTGAGCACCAAGAGTGCTCAAACAGCTGTGCCAGTGGCTCTGCTATGACACTGGCCAATTCCTTCAGCACTCTTGGATGAAGATCATCCGGGCCTGCTGACTTAAACACATCCAGCCCCTCCAAGTGTCTCTTCAGAGGCTCTGCTAGGTGCCATTTCTTCAGGGACTCACAGAGCAGCCCCACTGATGGAAGCTGGTAATGTTATGTTATGTTCTGAATAATTAACTCACCTACCACAGTATCCCCTCCCCCTTCTTTAGCCAAAGTTTAGAGCTATACAGCTCTCCTACCACCCACCCTGCTAGTAGACATGTTGTAGCAACACTGCACCATAGTCTCATCCTTCACCTGTTCCTTACATACGCATGCTTTACCCACGTGAATTTTTTACTGTTGAAGGCATTTGCTCCAGTCTGAGTAGTGTGGTATTGTTCTGAAGTGACTTCTCTGACATCATGTAAGGTATTTCCAGAAAACCTTTGCTAGATAGTCTACAAAGGTAAGATATGTTGGAGTAAATTTGGATGTCAGTATGGGCTGATATCTTAAATGCCCTTCAGTCTTTAAGCTTTGTTAGTAATAACCCATACTTTTTATTTCAAAAGCTTTCAGAGTGCTTCTTGCAGACTTGCTCTCTTTTTGGTTTGTGCAGCCACTCTTGTCACTCAGTAGCTGTTTCAGTTTATGGTTGTTTTTAAAAATCAAGGGCTTTCCAAAGATGTGTGTGACACTGACATTCCCTCTAAGGCACTTCATGGGAGAGAGTCACTAAATTTGAAAGGGGCAGCCGCAAAGAATCACCACCACTTCTTTTGAAGCAACATTGACTGAGATTTCCAAAGCCATTTAAAAGATTTTTCACCCTACACTCCCAGTGTCTTTGTGAGTATCACTGTGGCAGGCCCATGTTTGCAGAGCAGCTGCTAGCATGCCCTGCCTACTTGGGTGTGCCACACCAGGGTCAACTCGTCTGCCATGATTTGATGTTACCTGAGTTTCTACCAGAAGGTGTTGTCCAGTGTTTTTCTGTGATCCTCAGCACCTCAGCTGGTGCTTCTTCTGTGAGGCTCCCCGTTCCCCACACCTCACCCCTTTCTACTTAGGCAGTCCAGCTTAGTTTCTATGGTATCGCATGCACTGTCTGCTCCCATGGTTCTGGGCAGGAACGTAGTTATGGCATGCCTGACTGACAAACTGATAACTTAACTAGACTTGAACTGAAATCACAGGGGCAAGTGAGCAAGGCAGTGATGCTTATTGCACTGGGCACTTTTCCTCAGTGTTCTGTCCCATGTGTGATATGACTTGTTCAACCCCCATGTGATCCTGCATTGTGGCTTGGCCCTGCGGGGACTGGTACTCTGGGTTGGCTGGTGTCTGGCCATGTGTTACAATGTCCCGAGGGATGTTTTCTCATGCCTCCATGACCCTTGGGGTCCTGATGCTTATCTGCTGGGGAATTTTGGGTCCACAACCACTCAAACATGGTGGCCCTATTCAACATGTTCCCAGGTGGGTTCTTCCCTTGCATGAGTCCTACCGATGTTCCTTTGGCTGCCCAGATCCTGTCCCGGGTACCCTGGGTCTACCTGCTGGTAAGGTTTTGCAGTTAGGTCTGTACCCCTTGGTCCCTCTGTGGCTGCTCCTTTGCTGATACCTGGGTCCTCTCTCTCAGCCCCCCAGTCATTCACAGTGTCCTATGGCTCACCAGAGCTCCCTGCCCCAGGACAAGTCTCTGGCTTCAATGATGCAGGTAAGTAAGCTCTCAGACAGAGGTTTCCCCCACTGCAATGTGAATGTCTGTGCTGCCTGGTGACTAGTGCAGCTGCCATCACACTGGGTCTGTTTCAAGTGTGGGGAAGGCTTTCAGAGGCATGCCTGGTGCCTCCTCCTTTACTCTCTCCCTGGACACAACAGGCCAGCTCCTCTTATCCCAGGAGCTTTGAGAGGCTGAACCAATCCACAGTCCCTCTTTCGGCTGCATGATGCTAGCCTAGCTGCCGGCAGACCAGCCAGCTGGATGCCAGCAGTGCTGTGAGTGAGGTGTGGGCCTGCCACAATCAGCCATGATCATTGATGAGGAGGGGATAAGAAACAGGAAGTTAACCAGATACCTTTTAATTGAGGAAGGGGCTTATCCAAACCATACTTGGGATTTGATGGGGGCTTTGAACTGGTGGGGTTCAAATCTGGATTCACTAAGGTTGTTTTTTTCTACTCTGAGGTCAAAACAAAGCTACCATTTAGATTTCATTTTGTATTCCACTAAAGTGAAATTCACTATCTATTCTTGAGAAATTGTAGGCCTCAGTGGTGGAAATGTCATAGGATTATTTATTCTCTGAGATTCCGAGCGCATCTGAACTGAAAATGGGAAACAAGTTCCTTCTTGTTTTGGATCTGATCACAGAAGCAAGTTTGGACACTGGGATACAAATATGAAACCATATGAAATACAATGGATTTGTAGATTAGGTTCCAATTTGAGCCAATTACCCAGGATCCATTTTAAATTCATATGTTATAAATCACAGAATTAGGGAAAATTCAGGATAGTTTTTATGCTTTGTAACAATTCTTCATTTCCTATGCATTTTATTTCATTGTGAGTTTAAGGGTGCCTATACATGAATGCAGAGGCTTCTTCGATGCACTATACTTACAGCACATCAGAGTGGACTCGATTAATTGAGTCAGCTGGAGTGTGGTAGTTACCTTGCTCCAGCCAGCCTCCGTGTCTCATAAATCAGTGTCCCTGCACTTCAAAATGGTGGTGGGGGCACTTTAACTAAATCTTGTTCAAGCTTCCAAGAAGAAGGTTTGTTAGGAAGAGACGGGATCCACCTGACAAAGAGAAGAAAGAGCATTTTCACCAATAGGCTTGCTAACCTAGTCAGGAGGGCATTAAAATAGGTATTTTGGGAGATGCAGAACAAAGCCCTGAGGTAAGTGGGGAAGCAGGGTGTGCTTGGCTTGTTTTAAAAATACGCTCGTGAGCCATCTTGGCGCATGCACCAGGTGTTGGCTGCTGCTTGGATTCCAGCGACCTCTGAATGAGCCCATGATCACCCCGGGGAAAGCCCAGAGACTCTTTCCTGCCATGGCAGGGTGTCGGACTTGATGATCTGCTCAGGTCCCTTCTGACCCTACCAACTATGAAACTATGAAACTTTCCTGCCATGACTTTGATATCTTCAGTGGTGGGCTCCCCTTCAGTGGGCTCACTCAGCTTGGCTGCAACGGCGGGTATCCGTGGGGCCTCTCCTACACCCTATCCATGCACCAGCCTCTAGGACAGCCCTCGGTGTTCACATGGCTTACCCTCTAATGTTGTCTCTTCCCATCCCTGTCGTGGGGAGGGAGATGATGGCTCATCTCAACCTCTGCATTCCTGGGGCATCTTGAGTTGCTCGAGGCCTCCCAATGGACCTCTGGCTAAGCCTGGTTGTTGGCTGCGGTCCTTCAGTCACTCCTACCTTTGGAGTGCTGCCTCTGCCCCTGCCCTTACCTCAGGGCCTCTCGGGGTTCATCCTCATCAGAAAGGGGTAAAACAAAGAAATAGCATGCAAAAAAAAAAAAAAAAGAAGAACATGATTTCCCCAGTAGTCTGGGGTAGGGTCCTAGTCTGTCCCCTTTCCACTCATGGACTCTTTTGCATTAAGATCTTCATTTTCCCTCGGCATTGTTCGAGGTCTTCTTCTGCATTGGGGACCCCCTCTGGTGTTCCAGCTCCATGTCTCACACTGCACGCTGGCATTGTGAACACCCAGCGTGGGAAGCACCTTCAGCGTGCACCTTCTGTGGTGCCTCCCTGGCGTCTCTCTCAGTGCTGACTTTTATCCCAGCCAGGTGGCATCCAGGGATGACATCACCCACCCATGCCAGCTCCAGCCGGAAGTAGGTGAAGCTCACAAACTGCGTGGCTGTGTGGTGCTGGTGCTGGTGTGGTGCGTCCACCTCCTCTTCTCCTGCAAGAGTAAGTTTGCCCTGGTTCCAGGGCTTTTTATGTAATAGTAGGCTGTCCCGTTCCTTGTCCCACCACAGAAGGGGGGGGGGGGTCCCCCAACTCCTGATGGCTGTCCTCCTGGGACACAGGGGACCTGGAGGAAGCAGAAGCAGGAGGAAGCAACACAGGAGGCCTCCTCATTCTTCCTGAAGAACTAGGACAATCGGCTAGTCATCTCAGGTGTCTGTACACAAATGTACAGAGCCTGGGAAACAAGCAGGAAGAACTGGTACTCCTTGCACAGTCAAGGCACTATGATAGGATTGTAAGAACAGAAACTTGGTGGGATAGCTGTCATGATTGGAGCACTGTCATGGACGGGTACAAACTGTTTAGGAAGGACAGGCAGGGGAGAAGAGGAGGAGGAGTTGCACCATAAGTGAAATAGCTGTATGATTGCTCAGAAGCTCCAGTATGAAACTGAAGATATGCCTGTTGAAAGTATCTGGGTTAAGGTTAAAGGGGAGAGCAACAAGGGTGATGCTGCGGTGAGTGTGTGCTATAGACCACCAGACCAGGAGAACGAGGCCCTGGTTCTCATAGGGGACTTCAATCACCCTGATGTCTGCTTGGATGGCACAGTGCACAGGCAATCCAAGAAGTTTTTGGAGAGAGTTGGAGACAACTTCCTTGTGCAAGTATTGGAGAGAACAACTAGGAGCCATCCTCTTCTTGACCTACTACTTACAAACAAGGAAGAATTGGTGAGGGATTTAGAAGTGTATGGCAAGTTGGACAGTTACAATGAGATGATTGAGCTCAGAATCCTGACAAAAGGAAGAAAGGAGAGCAGCAGAGTATGGACCCTGGACTTCAGAAAAGCAGACTTTGACTCTTTCAGGGAACAGATGGGCAAGATCCCCTGGGAGGCCAGACTGATGGGGAAAGGAGTCCAGGAAAGCTGGTTATATTTTATAGAAGTCTTACTTAAGGCACAAGAACAAACCATCTCAGTGTGCAGGAAGAATAGCAAATGTGGCAAGCAACCAGCTTGGTTTAGCAGAAAATTCTTTGGTGAGCTTAAACACAAAAAGGAAGCTTACAAGAAGTGGAAGCTTGGACAAACAGCTTGAAAGGAGTATAAAAATATTGCTCAGGATGTAGGGATGAAGTCAGGAAGCCAAAGCACAATTGGAGTTACAGCCAGTAAGGGACATGAAAGGTAACAAGAAGGGTTTCTCCAATTATGTTAGCAACAAGAAGAAGATCAGGGAAAGTGTGGGTCCCTTACTGAATGGGGGAGGCAACGTAGTGACAGAAGATGAGGAAAAGGCTGAAATACTAAATGCCTTTTTTACCTTGGTCTTCTCAGGTAAGGTCAGCTCCCAGACTACTGCACCAGGCAGCAAAGTTTGAGAAGCAGGTGAGCAGCCCTCAGTGGTGAAAGAACAGGTTACAGACTATTTAAAAAATCTGGACGTGAACAAGTAAAACACCTTAACAAGCAAAACACCTTAACTGTCTTGCCAGTAGAAAGGGATTTCAGTAAATAAAGTGTGCATCTACACATCACCTTATGGCGATGTAGCAATGTGCATGTGATAGGCAGCTATGTCACAGTAGCAGCACACTCTCCCAGTATAGCATGATGTCATGGCGATGTAGCAGTGAAATTTAACTGTGCACTGTGCACACAGTGCAGTGTACTTCCAGAAAGAATTACTAAGGCACGGTGACATAACAGTGTCACCATACGTCAAAAAATAGACATGTCCAAAGAGATAAAAATAACAGTGGGTATTCAGAGGACTGTCTTACCAGCAAATCTTCTCATGCCCTGTGTACTTTAGGGTGCAATGAGATATCACACTGAATGCAACATCCTAAGTACAGAGACCCATGTAAATGTTCTGCTTCTTTCTATTCCCATGATCCCTTATCAGTGCTGGTGTAATCTTATTCAGGCTAGGGTCAATGAAATATTAAAGGCCTTTCAGAGAACTGCCCATACATGTCCTAATGAAAGATGAAGCGTGCAAATTTGATTCAGAATAGGGCTAACAGAGAGCCTGAGCCAAATCCTTAGCTGCTGCACTGAATTCAGTGGAGTTATACAAATTAACAGCAGCAGAGGCTAAAGCCTACTGTTCCTACCTTTTGGTGTTCAGAAGAACTACATTTAAAATTCTGATATAAAAATTATGTGTACTGAGCAAATTTCAAATCAGCACATATCTGTTTTAGAGACATCCAGCACCGATCCTGCTGGTCGTACAGTTTATAACCAAAGGAAGGCAATAGCTGCTGGCGTCATCAGCTGATGATGTAACAACTCATAAAAAACATACTTCTGTGATGTAATGCTTCTGTTAGTGTCAGAAGTCTGACATTCCCACCGATTTTAAATTTGCGATACGCTTTGGCTGAGAAAATATTGAGCTAGTCGCAATGTGGATTAGACTGGATGTTAAAGAAGGTGATTATCCAAAAGGTAAACTGACTATCTGCTTTTTCAGTCGCAGTTTATACAGTAATTTCTGGGAGATTTTCACAACTGCTTCCATATATTTTCTCTCCAGCTTCCAGATTCAAATCAGTTTTGGTTTCAAAGCTTTCTGTTGCTGCTAGTTGTTATGCAGTCTAATTATCCTAGTGCTGTGTCTGACAGGTGCTGCAGGGCTAGCTACTACAGGACTGCCTGAATTTAATTTTAAAGTTCTTAGCCTTTGGGGCACCATTTACAGGATGACTTCCCCATCCCCAAGAACTCAAGTCTTGAGGAGTTTTCTGAATTTGCCTTCCAACTTTTCTGAATTTGCCTCCTTCCACCCAATATGCTGATTTTCTCCACTCCACTCCTTGGCAAGTTCCATGGCCTTTTTTTCCTTCCTTGGCCTTTTTTTATTTTTTTCCCATGGCTGATTTTCTATCTGCTGCTTTTCAACCAAAGGGAGGACACACTTCAGATTTTTTAAAACTCAATCTCTATTCTTCAGACATGTCACTCACAATGAACTGTAATTTCTGTCATGTTCTTTGCTTCTTGGTGGTTAGCCAGCTAGTTGTCATCCTAGTGCTTGGTTCTCCATTTTGGTTAAGATTTAGTTGACTTTATTTTTTGCCCTGAGATAAAATGGGAACTTATGAACGATGGCCTGAGACAGATGTATCTTCACTTTGGAATAATCTCACAATTCGGGACATGAACGGCCTGCTATATAGAAAAAAAATATTGAAAAGCAATGAATCCTGGGAATCCTATAATCAATAATGGCTTTCGGTTTTCAGCTCATTAAGTTTTTGACTATGCTGGGCCATATTCTATTCCACCTATTAGGTATCTAAATGGACTTAGTGTCAGGGACCCTAGCAGGTAACCCAGTCTGAGCTAATTGCCTAGTGGGTCACACCTGCCTGGTGCTTTGGGAGACCTAACCCAGCTAATGACTAGCTGGCCACTGTCTGGGCCTTCTGGTTGTCTTCTGGGAGAGCAACTTCTCCATTTATCTCCAGCTGTGGCAAAGGACTTCAGGGCAGCCAACAGTCTTTGCTGAAGGTCTACCCTGGCAAGCCTCTGTAATCTACTGCTCCTCATTTTCTAACCCTGTTTGCTTTGCTCCTGGACTTTGGTTTCTGGATTTTCCCTTGGTTCCCAGGTGTTTCTTGGCAGGCAGAGCCCCCAGCATGCTCACTGAAGGTACTGCAGGCAAAAAAGGAGTGGAACTGGTGCAGCTTTTGGATCCAAGCACCAGGACCAAGACAGAGAGAGAGAGTTGGGGTCTCTTATAGGAAAATAACAATAGTTCAAGGGAGAACGATGGATTTGTTTATGCTGGACAACAGGAACTGATTATTCCTGGTTCTGAGTGATGTTGCTCAGAGGGAGCTCATAATACAATCAGGTAGAGACAGTATTTTTGGGTACCTGATAAAGGATTTATCACTAGAATTGGTCTGATAAATGCTGAGCAGGATGTGTACAGGCATGGGTTAATTAACATCTGGAGCAGAGACCCCGCTCCCACCATCATGCAGTGCTTCCCTTTTTCTCTGGTCCCAGAGTTCAGTGCGGTCCTCGCCATGGAACTCTGTTCTCCACTCTTGATGCTAATGAAGGTGCCTCCCTTTTTCCTCATCTTTGATGTAAATGAGACCCAGGGGAAGTTGCTGTAATCTTGTTACCCTTATCTGGAGGGGCTTAGGTGTGTTTCTCACTGTATCTTCATTTCCTTTTGCAAGCTCTTCTTCTGATCAGTTCTGGTTCAGGCAGAAGTGAGGTTGTGGTAGGGGGAAGTCCTTCATGAGTCAGACAGGCTGGGTACTCTGCCAGGGCTTCCCAGGAACACAGAGCTGACAAGTAATCACATAAGCCTGATCATGCATAATGGGCAGAATAGAATCTGACCCTTTGTATCAGTAGCATAACTAGAGCAGGGCAAGTGGGGTACCAGCAATGGGCTCTGACTTAGAGAGGGTGCTAGTATGGTCTTCTCTGTCAGAAGTCTTTGTCACAACAAGTGCAGCCCAGCCATAGGAGCTGAGCAGGTACAGCCTCATCATCAGCAATGTATCTGGTGGGAAGAGTAGAATTATGCCCCCCCACCCCATCTCCACCACCAGGAGGCTTTGTTGTAAGAGGCACAGTTCATCTCCCAGGGATAGAGGGGTGAACAGGTCACCAAGAGCAGCCCCTATCTGCATTCATCAGTGGCAGGGCAGGAACTCAAGCCTGTGCTGCTACAGCAACAGCGGTAGCAGCTGCTGCTCAAGTGAGGAGAGCCCTCAGTCCTCTCCGATCCACTCCCCAGTGGTCAGAATAATTCCCACCCCACAACTCCCCATCCCAGATGCTGAAAGAACTAGCTAGACCTTTGCTTTTATTCATGAGACATATAGAGCACTGAGGACAAGCAGCCCAAGGATGAAAGCCAGCTTTCTGGGCTCTGTTCCTGGCTCAGCCATTGACTTGCTGACAGCAGCATGTGAGCACTAAGTATGACTGTTATATGTATTCATATGAGGGAAAAACTACTGCTAGTTTCTTTACTTTACTATGAAGCATCCTTGTACTGTCTTTTACCAAATACAGCTTGCTGTATGGGTACTTCTACAGAACTGCCAAGCATTATAGTCCAGACTGCTCAGTTAAGCACAGCCATGACCAGGGAATGATGAGGGACTGTTTCTCTCCAAAGAGAACTCCAGGTAGTTTAGGAGAGTACAGCCCATGCTTCCCAACTAGTACAACTAACCATAATAGAGCTCCCTAGCTGGGGTTCCAGGTAAGGCCAGAGTCACAGCTCACCCTGTTCACTAGCCCTGGGCAGCTCTCATACTCATGAGTACATAGGTACTCAGTTGTCATTAGCTACCAGAGTACAGAGAAGGAAGTCTGCCTGTTCTCACCCTCTCCCCTGCACCCACCTGGGAGCTTGCCATAATCTAGTCCTAAGTGAAAACATTTGGTATTACTAAAAAGAGAGTGGTGGAACAACCTCAATGTGTATCGTAAGGCTCTGCTATCCTTGAGGTCAAAAGGATGTAGAAAGGTGAACCCCACTTCTGCTCAGGGAGAGGGTAGAAGTTCATAGCAGGGAGGTAGGAGTTGAACTGGAGATTTCCTTGAATCTGGGCCCAAACTTGACGATACCAAAGACTTTTACTAGTTTTCAAGTTCTGGTTCCAAATTTCCATACAGTCTTATTCCCTGCATCAGTTACTGCCTTTAATTCAATCCATACAGCATTACTACCAAGGATTAGGAGAAATATAGATGGGCTAATATAGATGGGTCAACAACATTTACTTTTTAATTTTATTTTCTCCCAATGTTGAAATCTGACTTGACGGCATTTCTCTGTTGGGGGTGCCTTGGCAAGTTTTGAGTGAGTCTAGAGTATCTAGAGCAGTGGTTTTCAACTTTTTTTCATTTGCAGACCCTTAAAAAATGTCAAATGGAGGTGTGTACTCCTTTAGAAATGTTTAATGGAGGTGCAGACTCCTTTGAATTTTAAGTGCAGGTGTTTACACGCTTTTGATTGATCACAGTCCTTTCGCAGACCCTAGGTGTCCACAGACTACAGGTTAAAAACCACTGGCCCAGAGTGACTACAAAGCAAGTTGCAATTGCATTTATCAGTGCAGAGATTATATTCTGAACAGCTCAAATACCAAAGAAATAGACCAAATCTGATAATGGAGACAGATCCTCAGTTGTATAAAAGTACTATTGACTTCAATAGGGCTTTGCTGATTTATACCAGCTCAGGGATGGGCTATTACCTTTGGAATTTACAGGACTTCTAAACTACTCAGAGACTGTCTTAGACAGAATAGCTGTCTGCTTCATTGACTCACAGCTATATGCTTTGGCCAGGCATATGAGTGTAATTCCGACATCTACCTGTGAAAACCCATTATCTCTTTGCAACAGTGTACAAAACATTGAAAGGATACAAAAGAAAATCAATACAGCACTATAATGATATTATCCAGAGCTTCTATGTTAAAAGTCTGCACATATCCTTTCCTATTCCTGATTTGCTACCAGCTATCAACAGCCCATTGAATACCACTGGGGAGTGAAAAAAAGCACATAGCTTTTCCTGTAATGGGCAATATTACAGACACTCTTGGAATTACTCTGGAATCTCCGCTCTGCTCCTGTTGCTGATGTTTTTGTTGTAAATATAGAGCACATGTATTGATCAAGGCAAATGCCTTGTATACCCAACAAGATTGTGTCTATAGCATATTGTGCATGTGGTAATAAGGAGAAAAAGTAAAAAGAGAGATATTTAACAAGCCTGGTCCTAAAATATTCTTTGCAGATGAACAGAAATGAAAATGAAGCAGCCACTGGGGACCAAGTCTCAAATGAAGGCAGCGTACAAACATGTAATTCTAACTAAAAATCTTGTCCCAGTGACAGCAGAAACAAAACCACAGCACAACCTGGAAAAAGGGAATAATAAGAAGGTACTCCTACTTCCTATTAGTCACTGTCAGAGATAATTAAAATATTTTAATGAAACATTTTTTTCACCAGAAATGGCTTTGCAACTGAAAATGTTTGTTGAAAAAATAGTTTTGATATAAAGTCTCAGTAAACTATTTTGATTCTTTGATTATTTTTTACATTTGGCCTTAAAATAAATGTTACAGTGTGTTTTTTGTTATTTGGGGTTTTTTTTTAAAACAAGAAAAAATCTTCAGTTTCTTTTTTCTTTTCATCAAAGTATCTCAAGAAATTTAAAAAAATATATTCCACGAAATTCAGTTTTACAGCTCTAATAATAGTGTTGGACCCTCATCCAGAAAGCCAGGTCGTCTAAAGACATTAGGCCTATATAGACCTGTTTAGCTTTCAGGAAGAACACCTTGGTTTCTATCTGCAAAGAAGAGATAAACATTGCCAACAGAACTCTATATCCATGGCAACCATCAATTCTACTTTTAACTTTCCTACACAAAATAAGGTAATTGCCTTACTCTTTCATTACATCTTTATCCTCTCATGGTGTCTAATAGCAATGATGACCTCCAAGTCAGGCATTTCCTGGCAGTTAACAACCTGCTGGGAGAAGGGACCTCAGCTGAACCTTGAGCCCACAGTCCTTCACACGGTCACTGTTTGCCAGGAAATATCCAACCCTGAAGATCATTATTGTTTAAGCATTCTATAAATTTAAACATATATAATTAAAAAGGGACTATTTGGGTTGGCCCCAGACACATGTTCTCTCTTTAGTATTTAGGAAGACTTACAGAGAAACACAGAACTTAAGTCTTTTGCGGACACTTTTGCACATTTTGCAGGATTTCTCTTTTTCAAGGTGTTCTTGAAAGAATGTTAAGGATACAGAGTGCTTGGAGATGGAAGATAAACCCAGAGATTTTTAATAGAAATCCATAGCTATGGTCTTTCTGCGTGTTTTTGCAACAGCAAAACTGCTCTATTATATTTCTATAGGCAAAAAAGAGTGAAAAATAGCAGTTGGCACTTTCCAAGTGGTGTCTTGAGTCTATTCCACAGGTGTCTTGAAACTAAAACGGTTGAGAAACACTGTTCTATAGTGTTTGGAAAAGCCCTTTTATATTATTTTTAAAATCTAAATGCTTTCAATATTAGAGTTGGGATAATCCCAGCCAAATCATCCTCTTTCCTCTCTGCAGCCCACTGTAATTAGAGCTTGCTGAAAAACAGGGGGTGTCTATACATGTGCTGTGGGGGGACAGGGCCACTTTAATTAAAGCAACTCTGAGATCAACTCTAATTAAAGTGATGGAGCATCTTGTGTATCAGTGTGCCCATGCTTCAAAATGGCGGCAGGGGAGCTTTATCTAATGTTTATTCAATGAGCTTTGGATAAAGCACCCCTGCCACCATTTTGAAGCATGGAGCTGCTGATACACGAGATGCAGAGGCTGGCTGGAAGGCGGTAATTACCACATTCCAGCAGACTCAATTAACTGAGTCTGCTCTGACGCACTGTGATTACAGTGTGTCAGAGCAGCCTCCATGCTTGTCTATAGGCAGCCAGGGTCTCTAGTTGAAAAGAATTTAGGTTTGGGTTTTTGTTTTGTTGTGTTCTTTAATTTTTATTTTTGTTTCAATCAGAGCAAAACCAAAATGTATTGAAATTGCCAGTGAACTGAAAGGTTTTTGGATGCTACAGCCACTCAGTTAAAACGATATTCTTGTTAATTTCTTGTTCATTTCACTGCATATAACAGCAGTGAAATTAATAAGAATGTGTATGCATTTCTCCATGGCAGGTGGTCCTTATAGCTCTGGCTCCAGTGTAGACCTGCTAGATGGGTCTGCAAGAGCTGGGGATTACACTGCTGCTAGCATCCCTGCTCTTGGGCAGATTTGCCTAGAACCTATTTAATTTACATCAGGGTATATCAGGACTCTGCCTTGAAACTGGAGAAGGTTGATCAAACAAAACATTTCTGGCTCAACAAAATAACATGTTTTATTAAATTTTGTTTTCCTGGAAAATTTCTGGTGTGCTCCAATTATCATAGTCTCAGTCTGATTCTCTGTCAGATTGCCCTTACTGAAGCCCTTGGTTTGCCCAGATTATGGAAAAAGAGACTCAACTACAGGGATGGAGGAGCTAGTGAGAAAAAGCTGAGTTAACCACTGTTATGAAAGCCCTCCTCACTACCCCACTCAAAGTGTTTACAGGCATTGAAAAAGATAGAGGGCAGCTTGATACAATCTCTATCTTAGCTAAGAGAGCCTTGGAGCCACAGGGGCAACTACTCAAATTCACTGTCAGGGCCTCTCCACAATAAAGGGGCAAAGCTACTCAAGGCCAACTCTGCCCACTCCCCTTAGAAACCACAGATGTATCTGTCATGACCCAAAGGTCTGATTTTGTGTGTGCTTTGGCACTAGAATTATCCCCGTGGGATTACAGCTTCATTGCACAGTGGAGTTTTGCTGCACAGAGAACCCGCGTGCAAAGGAGAGAGTTCCCGCCACTTTGCAGCTGTCTTTGCAGGGTGCATTTTCTTTGCAGCACAGAAATGCACGGTACAAAGAGTTCCCGCTCTTCGAATGCAAATTTGTTCCCCGCTATTGGCTAGTTCTAAATTATTCCCATGTGGCGGCTAGCAATTGGCCTGCTAGCCGTATAAGAGGCTTGAGCGGTTTCCGCTCAAACCGAAGAGGACTCCACATCCATTTCGTGGGGACTCTGGGTACGCAGCAGGGTAACAGAAACCCTGTGTGAGATCCAGAGGAGTTTGGCGGCCTGATCCACCGCCCACCTCTTCCCGTCTTCGTGCGGTAACCTTTTATAAGACGTATCTACGAGTTTTGAGGCGTGCTTGTCCTGGACAACCAGAGTTCTGTTTGCGTGGAGCCTAGCAAACTCCACGTGACTGTTCGTGTTTTTCTGTTTGTAACCGCAACTCAAGCAAGTTTTCAGCCTGCACCGTGACCATCTTGGTGTAAGTAAACAGTCTTAAAATCAACCATTAAGCATTTGTGCCTAATTCTAGCTCGGCGCCCGCCCTCTCCGACCTGGCGTGCCTAGGCTGCTGGCCACAGCCCACGTGCAGCGCGACAAGGGCCGCGGGTTCGCACCCGGCCCGCACAGTATCATAATCAGCTTAGTATGATCCGTAATATCTAATACAGACAACAGATTGGATCACCTCACCTTGGACATCTGAGCTTTGTGCTATTGCCGGAAAAGATAAAACAATATGACGAAAACAGTTCCCGGGCCATACCCAGATTGGAACTTAGACAGATAAAGGATGAAAGCCAGGATCATTAAAAAACAGTGACTGTTGCCTTGACATAACCTTTCCCATAACCTTAACATAAAATACAAAACTGGACTAAGTCATTAACCACACAGATTGTCCATGGCTGGCTGGGTCCAAGTTCTAGGTAAAAAAATCTGTTTTCAACTACATCAAAGACAAGGTACTTATCTACACTATAAAGACCTTCACAAATTTTTCCTTTAAAGGAGAAAAACCCAGGACACCATGGGTTTCCCCTTGTAGGCTGGCAGAGTTCCAGGGGGTGTCATGTATATGTGTGTGTGCACACATATGCATGTGGCCAGAAATACAGCCAGCCAGTGGTGGAGAGCAGATCCCTCAGCTGCTTGCAGGTAAGTCTATGTGGGGGGAGTGAGTACAGGCAGCACAAGGGGAAGTTGGGGGGAAGCAGCATAGGCAATGCAGGGAGGTGCAGATTGCAGTGGTCATGGTGAGAGGGGGCAGGGTTGGTGGCTGCCACTGAGGTTGGGGGCACTACCCAGCTAGGGCAGGAATGTGTGGCTGCAGGGCCCAGCTGGGGGAGCAGGAGGGAGACCTGGGTTGTTCATCTGAAGGTGGTGTGGAAATTGGCTTCCCAACACTGCACACACTCCTGGTGAGTTGGACATGTGGGGCACATGTCTCCTCAGATGGGATGGGAGAGGATGCGAGCTGCTTGCTGTGGGGCTCAAGGCTCCCCAACCTGCTGCCTTCCCTCTGGGGGCCTCCACAGCCAAGTGGATAAGACCTGATGTGGGAGGGCAAAGCATGGTGGGCAGGCTCAGTGTTGCTACCACCACCAGAAATGTCATGCTTCCATGGCAAGGCACCCCCTGCCTACCTGGCAGCAGCATGGGGCACAACTGTATACTGCTGCCAATGCCTCTACTGCTGCTGGGTGGACAGCAGCATAGAGTTGTGCCCCATGGTGCCTTGCCATGGAAGTGTAGTGTTTCTGCTGGTGGCAGCTCCTGGTTGCTTCTTGTGGTAGTGGCAGCAGAGGTGGCAGCACCAACCTTCCTTGTCCCATTCTGGCCTCCTGTGCCAGCTCCTAGCTGCTGGGTTGATGAGGACCCTGAGGGGAGAGCAGCAGGGAAGAGGGTGGGGGGCTATAGGGTGGGAGTAAAGGGCACTGGCAGAGCCAGAGGGCTGTTGGGAGTGAGGGGCACCAGCATGGCTAGGGGGGTGGGGGCTGTGGTTTGGGAGTGAGGAGCAACAACATGGGCAGGAGCAGCACACTAGCATATCAGGGCTGCTCAGTGCCACAAAGCAACAGGGGGGAGTGGGGCAGCTGCAGTTGTACTCACATCCTGGTAAGTGAAGTGGGGCAGGGAGAGCTCTGACTTTCCATGATAAGAAAACGAAAAACAACCCCCCCCTCCCCCAAAAATATATATGTATTTAGAATTAATGTTATTATAATGATTGAGGCACTGGTAGGCTTCCAAATTGCTTTAAAATTGTAAATATATCAATAAAACATCGTGTTCAACTGATATCTATATCCATAGTAATGTTTCATTTTAATCATGGAAAAACACGACTTTTAGGTTTTTTAATCGGAGAATTTGGGATTTTAAACAGAGAAAACAGGATCCCTGTTGATTACACTGTCAGTTGAAACCTCCTTAGATAAGGCAAGTGATGTGGCCTTGTAACCCAGTGGGAAACGTGTTACCAGTCCCCCTGCAGGCCTGAGTTCTCGGGGATATGAGTTTGTTATAGCCACAGTTAGGAGGGCCTGCCTCTTTAGCTCTTGAAGTGGTAGTTTCTACTTTCTCTTTGGAAGTTTCCCAGTTGTTTCGGTCAAGATGGCTGTCATCATTTCACAAGATGTCCTAGATAAAAGTCTCTCTTAATCTATGGTGAATCCCATATACCACAGATGTTCATTCTTGCCAAGAGGAGGCCTGCGAGAATGGAGGATTTCATCATTTGTTTTCCTTTTAAATTAAAATGCTTTTTAATACCCCCACCCAGAGAAGAGACAGCACCACTTGGCAAACAAACTTCTGCTAAGTGCACTGGCTGGAAATGTTTATACTTTGTTCTCGGAAAACAGAATGCACGAAACTAGAGCACTTAGATTTTGTGATATGAAGTGGGAGATAAAAGAGGATTTGAAAATCAAATGAGAGGGAAGTATGCAAAGCAGTAACTTTTAGGGGAACGTTCAACTTGATGGGATGCCTTCACATCCCTAAATATCAGCACTGAAGTAATTCCCTATAGCACTGAGCTCTCACTTGGGAAACACTTTCAAGTCTGGGAAGGGTTAATTCAGCCATTCTACATCTGGTATGAGCTTTAACCTGATTTTCTAATGTAGGTTTCATTGAGACATAACCTTGAAATCAAATATAAATAGTCCATTTGTGGTTCCAAAAGTTCTATGTCAAGTTCTTGAATCTATCTCATTTTCTATTTATTGGACATGATTATTGTAGGACACCTTAAATATTTTTTGTTCCTGAACTATTACTTCTATTAATTGATCAATATTTATATGCACCCCGTTACTGAAGTATTTGAATGACTTAGTGATCTTTAATGTATAGCCCTGTAAGGAAGAGAAATGATAAAATCCCCTATGAACAGCTGGGTAGACAAGCCAGATAGGCTGAGTGACTTGCTAAATATCAAATGGGTAATTGGTGGCTGCAAAGTAACTTAATAGAAAAAGAGTTTTTTGAGTTATAGTACAGAAGCTATCTACCGTTATAGCAAAAGGTAACCAAGCACAGAGGACAAGAATTTTTGTGTGGAGGTTCATAAATATGACATGTCCTTATCTCTTTGGGGACATGTTCTTTTTCAGAGGAAATCTCAAATCCTCTCCAGATCCCATAAAAACTTGGAATCTTCCAGTAAATGTAATTATTGGTTGTTTCTTCATGGTTCAGTAATAGAAGAATAAACATATCTTGCAGATAGGCAAAATGGTGTTGGCAAGTCTTGTTTTGTTTTATTTGACTACAGCTCAAGGCTTGGCTGATAGAAAGTGCTCTCTAGGACAGCAAACAAGGGAAGGGTAGACTCAGTATGGTGAATTGCTGTTATGTTGGATATTAAGGAAGGGGAATCCAATCCTGGTTTTCCTACCCTACATTACTTCCAAATAATTAAAATTTAGCTGAGTGTACAGGACCAGATTTTCAGAAGCTCTGAGCACTCAACAGACTTCATTGTGGTGCCTAAATAAGTGGCTGAATATTCAGAAGAGCTCACTAGTCAACACCTAGCAGATCTTGTCAAGTTCCTTTGAAAAATCTAGCTTCATTTGGTAGAGCTGACCCCCTTTCAAAAATCCAGGCTGTAGCTGAAACTTTGATAGCTCAAACATTGCAGGAAAGGAGCAAACAACAATGTGCTTTTCAATTTTTCCAAGTAGGTGCAAAAATGCTTGTTCTCCAGAATTCAAATCTCAGATGAACTTCACCACAGCTCCAGCTCAGAGAAAAGGGCTTTATTATAACATTGACAGGTGTGTGAAATAGATAATGCCCATTGCTCATACTTTGATTTTGGAATAATTTTTAAATGCAAACTCCCTCTGGAACAGAATTGTGATCATTATTGGACAGTTTTGTCAGGGCCAGATTCAGCTAAAAATAAATTACCTATAATAGCTGCAGTCTTTCTGCTGAATGTACTGCTTAAAACTACCCTGAACAGTACAACAAAGAGATAAACACACCTCTCCATTCACAAAGAGCTGATTTAAAGTTTCTTTTTACTTATTGAAAGCTCAGACGCATGCAGTGTGGAACAGTTCTCTGATGTGTGGCACATCCTGCCATGGAGTCTGTTGGGAATTGGGAGAGCTCATAACCTTTCAGAAGTAAGCCATCATTTGTATCACAAGTTTGAGGAACAGATGAGATTAAATGTTTTGCAGACTTTCGAATATTTAATTGTTCAAGAAACTTTATATTTATTGTTTTTTATCACTTGCATCATGTCTGCAGAACAGATAATGAGCAGATTGCTAGTGAAAAGGGAATAGTATGAGAAATAGGACACAAGGTTTCCCTTTTGAAAACTCTAAGTAAGAATAATTTTCTATAATAGTTTCATGTGTTTGCTATCCACCTAGTTTTTGGGATTTATAAACTTTATAGTTTTATTGCCTTTTTCCTAATTTTTGCTCTTTTTAAGCCCCAGTTCCTTGAGTCAGATGATTATGGGATAATCTGTTTCCATTTAAAACACAAAAATCATATTACCAGCCTCAAAGTTGTGAATAAATACATGAAAATGTGAGCTATTGCAGTAATTAGTTTGGTTGCTTGCAGACGTTAAAAAAACCGGTGCTTTACTTTAAACTTTGTTTGCTCCTGTGCCAAGCCCAGCACATGCCTTAAGAAGTACTACATTAGTTGGACCCAGCTCACCCAACATCTGTCTATATCAGGAGTTTTAGTGCAGCTTTTTTGGCACTTTTATGTGATAGCTGATTAAATTAGCTTTTGTTAAAGTACCAAAAAGCCCTGCTGATCTATACAGATGTTGGGCGAGCTGGGTCCAACTAGTGTGGTCCAACTTTTGGGCATATTCTGTTTGTGGCACAGGAGTGTGCAGTTTAAAGTAAAGCACCTTTTTTTAATGTCTACAAGCAGCCAAACTGATTACTGCAATGACTCACATTTTCACATATTTATTCACAACTCTGAGGACAGCACTATGATTTTTGTGTTTTAAATGGAAACAGGTTATCCCATAAGCACCTGACTCCAGGAACTGGCTCTTAAAAAGATGGCAAAAATTAGGCCTGATCTACACAGACACTGCGGAGCGGGTTAAAGTAATGAGCTGCTTCTTCCAGTAAAGTGTATGGGTTTTTTTTTAATGTCTGCAAGCAGCCTTTGTGTCCCTATTTGGCTCTAGGTATAATAATGTGGGTCAACACTTAGGCATAGTTGTGTTAATTAATGTGAAGTGCTGGCAGGGGAGAAAAATGGCTTCAGGAGATCCCTCTCTTTACAACGATGTAATGAGAAACAGCAACAGCTAAAGTACACTCTGGGAAATTATGCAATGATGTGTCTGCCCAATTTTGCACATAAAACATAATTGCATAATTTTGCATAATTTAACCTGGGTGGGCTCTGTGCCTCCACCTCCCTGGGGCTCCTGGCACTCTAGCTGGGAGCCCCATATGGAGGCACCAAGCATGATGGCATGCAGCTGACCAGCTGGTGAGTGGGGAGGGGAGCTCCTGCCTGCAGGAGGGAGGGTAGGGGTGCTGTTTGTGGATGGACACGGGGGTGTATGTGCGTGGTTGTGGGGTTTGTGGGTGGGTATGGCCCCCCCCGCCACATATCCACCCCCCCCCCCATGGTGCACAGCCTCTGCCACCCATGCTAGCAGCAGCAGCAGCAGCAGCAGCAGGTGGCAGGTCCTTGGGACATTCATGGCTGTGGCAGGCAGAGCACCAGGTGGCACATGGCTCCAGCTGAGTCCCAGGGGCTACAGATGGCAGCACAGAGCCTGCCCTGCCCAGCCCAGCCCACTGGCTCTCGCCTTCAAGCCAGACCAGCTGGCTCCATGCCAGCATAGATTCATAGATGTTAGGGTCAGAAGGGACCTCAATAGATCATCGAGTCCGACCCCCTGCATAAGCAGGAAAGAGTGCTGGGTCTAGATGACCCCAACTAGATACTCATCTAACCTCCTCTTGAAGACCCCCAGGGTAGGGGAGAGCACCACCTCCCTTGGGAGCCCATTCCAGACCTTGGCCACTCGAACTGTGAAGAAGTTCTTCCTAATGTCCAATCTAAATCTGCTCTCTGCTAGCTTGTGGCCATTGTTTCTTGTAACCCCCAGGGGCGACTTGGTGAATAAATACTCACCAATTCCCTTCTGTGCCCCCGTGATGAACTTATAGGCAGCCACAAGGTCGCCTCTCAACCTTCTCTTGCGGAGGCTGAAAAGGTCCAGTTTCTCTAGTCTCTCCTCGTAGGGCTTGGTCTGCAGGCCCTTGACCATACAAGTGGCCCTTCTCTGGACCCTCTCCAGGTTATCCACATCCCTCTTGAATTGCGGCGCCCAGAATTGCACGCAGTACTCCAACTGCGGTCTGACCAGCGCCCGATAGAGGGGAAGTATCACCTCCTTGGACCTATTCGTCATGCATCTGCTGATGCATGATAAAGTGCCATTGGCTTTTTTGATGGCTTCGTCACACTGCCGACTCATGTTCATCTTGGAGTCCACTAGGACTCCAAGATCCCTTTCCACCTCTGTGCCACCCAGCAGGTCATTTCCTATACTGTAGGTGTGCTGGACATTTTTCCTCCCTAGGTGCAGCACTTTGCATTTCTCCTTGTTGAACTGCATTCTGTTGTTTTCTGCCCACTTGTCCAACCTGTCCAGGTCTGCCTGCAGCTGTTCCCTGCCCTCCGGCATGTCCACATCTCCCCATAGCTTTGTGTCATCTGCAAACTTGGACAGAGTACATTTCACTCCCTCGTTCAAGTCACTGATGAAGACATTAAAGAGTATCGGTCCAAGGACCGAGCCCTGCGGGACCCCACTGCCCACACCCTTCCAGGTCGAAACCGACCCATCTACCACGACTCTCTGGGTGTGACCCTCCAGCCAATTTGCCACCCACCGGACTGTGTAGTCATCCAAGTCACAGCCTGTTAACTTGTTCACAAGCTCCACAAGCATGTGGAGCTTGCGGCACTGCAGGTGGAAGGCATGTGCCACTGGGCCAATCCAGCTCCATGCCTCCATGGGGAGCTTCCAGCATTCCAGCAGGAAGCCACACATGGAGGCACAGAGCCCACCTGGCCTGATGGTGCATGACTCTTTGCATCCACATGCCTTTCACATGCTTCCACATTCCACATTCCTCCTGGAGTGCTGGAAGCCCCACATGAAGGCATGGAGCCCACCTGGCCTGATGGTGTGCAGCTCCTGCCTGCAGTGCAGCAGCCCCTACATGCTGGCACAGAGCAGCCTAGTTTGGTGTGAAGGTACATGCTATTGGGCTGGGCTGGCTCCAAGCTACCATGTGCAGCCCCTAGGACTCAGCCAGAGCCATGCCTGGCTGGGAGGCTCTGCCTTCTGCAACCATGAGTACCCTGAGGGCCCGCTTCCTTCTGCTGCTGTTGCCACCACTCACGGAAACTGTGCATCATGGGGGAAGGAATGGACGTGTGGCGGGGGGGCCACACCCACCCACAAACCCCACACCCACCCAAATGGGTGTTTTGGCACAGATATTAAGGATATAGGATAAAATGTTAAAAAACAAAAATAAAAAAAGAAGTAGTAGTAATTAATTTTGCATAATTTTGAATTTCTCTCTGCATAATTCCCTGGGTTGTATTAAAGTTCTTGTTCATCCAAGCCACCTAGTCACATTTCTATCTTTATGCCCTTAAATACTCAAAGGCCATGTATGAATGTTTGGTTTCTCTTGGGGATGTCCCAGCCGCCTGCAGAGGGTTCAGAATTGAGAGTATGGTTGGAGGTAGAAAGGCAAGAAAGGTTTATTGACTTAACAAAAACACAACTACGCGTAGTAACAAGACAAACAATGACAAACAAGAACAATTCACATCGGCAACTTATCGGCAGTCCCCTCTGATACCTGATGGACAACAAGTTTCTCTTTCCACAAAGTTGAGTGAAGTCAGGAGTCCCCTACTAGCACTGTCTGAGAGGTACTGGGAAGGACCCTGGAATTCAGTCCTTGGGCTCCTCGAGATCCACGAGCTCACTGATCCAGGTCAACAGTTAAGTAATCCTTTTCAAAGAGCTGTATCTTCCTTCAGAATGATTTCCGGATATTCCAGCTAATTTATAACTTCTGAATGGTACTGATAACGCACAACCACTCAGATTCTTTTTACTTCAACTGTCCTTAGACTGACCAATAGCAATACAAGCCTTGCATTCCTTTGATAAGGTTAATTTTAACTATGCCACAGGGCCTTACTGCTTCAAGGCTTTGCTAAATTTACTAGGCCTTACTACATCTTAAACTTTAATTAGGCTCTTAGCAACAACATATAGCTTAATCTTTAAACAAATACAGAAAAATACTTGATCTAATCTTCATAGAGCCTTCAGCAAGCACCTTTATCACACAGACATAATTTTCAGCTGTCACAGGGGATAGGTGTTGTATGGCCATGGCCTACATCTGCCTGGAGTCTTACTTGGGTAAGGTGTTAGGTCACCAGACAATATTGCCAGTACCAACTTCTGATGTTCTTCTCTCACCTTCCACATCTTGATGCTATTTTAACTATTGGGATCTGGATGTGGGGTTGGCAAACATCCTGCTGGCTCCTTTTTGAGGGGTTTTCTTTGTGGGGCTCTGCCTCCCCTCACACTCTACCCTTACCATGTCATGGATTCCTTAAATCAGGGCTCAAGTGTGGGACCCAAGGATTGCCCAGGAATTTAAATCCCTTTTACTCAGGCCACCTGAAGCCATCTTCCAAAGTTCATCCCCCCTTGAGCCGTGAATCTTCCCAAAATGAGATCAGTCCATCGCAAGTCCACTAGGCCAATGGCCTTAAATCAGCTTTTCCTAGATTCTTTGGTTAATCAATCTGGGCCAGCCCTTAGGAACCCGATAATGTAATCTAGTGGGTAGCAAAGAAAAAAAAAAAAAGGAAAAATGAACTTAAAGCATCTCTTGGTCCTAGGTTAATCAGCCTGTCTCAGGCCTTCAGAGGACCCAGTCCCCTAGCTAAATAGACAATCAAATCAATCAATCAAAATTTAAGGATGGCTCTACTCTTCTCACACATACACACACACACACACACACAAACTGTCTCACTGGTCTCAGTTCCCTGGGTTGGCTCCTCAAGGTAAGAACGTATGAGGATCCTTCCAGGAGAGGACTATTCCCTCCAATCGCTTTGCTCTGATACTGAGGAAGGGGAGTACAGTCCCCAAACAATGATGAGAACAAACAAAACAATAAAGAAAAAAAGAACATAAAGAAACCACCAGGGCCATGCCCCTGGACTCATGGACTGCTTCTCTCTGCCCCTTTAGTCTTCAGCTGGCTGTCTTCAAAAGATTCCTGTCAGCAGGTGCTGAAGTTTGTCAGTGCTCCTCTGAACACTTTGCATGGAGGATCTGCTTTCCTCTTCTGCCACTGGCCACAGGCGTCTGCCATCAGGAGAGACTTCTAGTTTCACCTCCATCCTCTGGATGTGCTTCTCTTCTGACTGCCCCTCTCCGGGGCCAGAAATAACTTCCTGGATCTTCTACCCACCTATCCACAGAGAGCACACACTGAGGAAACATGGAAGTGTGTTTCCCTGCTCTAGCCAGGTCTCTCACTGCACCCAAGATGAATGTTCCTTGTGTGGGTCTCTTGAGGCTTTCCTCTTGCCCTGCTCTTTTCCCTTTACAGTTTCTACAAGGAAAATCATGACTCTCCTGGTAGAAAACAGGAGCATACACTGTCTCTCAGAGTGAAAAAGGCAGTTTGGGGAGGAAAATAGCCTAACTCCAACAAGGTAAAAGTTGCTTCTAGAAGAGTTTCTCCCAGGATAATGAATATCTGTACCCTTTTCTGTGGCATACCTCCTGAGGACCAGGAAAAATAGAGCCACTGGGAAAGGCTCCCATGCCTTCCTGTGACCAGGGTCACCCTGGTCTGGACAAAGCATGGGAAGCAGCTCTTCTTGCCCCTTCCATAAACTGGGAGGGGAGGAGCAGTTACTTGCTGTTCCCCACCAGCTCCTCACACAGTAAAATTCCCAGTGTGAGAATCAGGCAGCGCACTTTGCCCCACTTTACCAGTCCTCCCGGGAATGGGAGGACTGGAACAGCTCATGCTTTTCCCAGAACA
This sequence comes from Alligator mississippiensis, assembly GCF_030867095.1. Lineage (NCBI taxonomy): Eukaryota > Metazoa > Chordata > Crocodylia > Alligatoridae > Alligator > Alligator mississippiensis. Next base: position 138,948,384 of record NC_081825.1, on the reverse strand, counting down.
GGGTTGCCCTAGGCTTGGGAACGCATGAGGAACAGGGAAGATGGAGAGGTTGCAGGTAGTATGTGTAACAGGGGCCTTCTCGGGGCCCATCTACTAATTGCCCCACCCACCTATTCTGGGCCAACCACCCACCTTCTCTCCTGCTATGCCTTGTTGTCTCTTAATTGGTTCTATTAAGGCGGGAGGCTTCCCATCCTTGCCTCAATGCCAGGGGGCACTATCTGCAGTTCCATTCCTCCCCTACACTGCAGCCCAAGCCTCACAGATGGCATCCAGCTGTTAACATCACCGGCCCTACACTGGGCCCCAGAATCCTCCAATCAGAACCCCTCTAAGATCCTTCCATTCAGGTGGCCTACTCTGCCTTCATTCGGGCTGCCTAGCTTCCTGAAACTATTTCCCCTTTCAGGCATGGTCCCCCCACGGGACCTTTGGCCACACAGGCCCTGGCCTCATCTCCAAAACCAGTTGAAACCCCAGGCCTCCAGCTCTGGGTGTCCCACGCAGTAGGCCCCTGGCCCTTTTGAACAGTCTGGTCCTGGCCCCAGCATTGAGCAGTCGAGGGTACTGTACATCAGGCCTCTGAGCCTCTAGCCCCACTCTCTCTCTGGGGTCTGCCTTCTGGCCCCTATTAAGGAGTAACCCTCCCCGTTGTGAGAGCTGGGGTTATTAAGGCACCCTGACCCGCCTTTCACCAGGGTGGTAACTGTTCTGGTATTTCTTGGAGGCTCCTGTGCCACTAAGAGCCCCACCAGGCCACCCACTCCTGGCAGAGTGCAGTTTTAGGTCATGCCCAGGACCAGGAGCCTCCAGGCCATCCCCTACAGCTCCTGCCCTTACCTCCAGGATGTTCCAAGCAGCCTTGCAGCCAGACGATGTTACTGCCTGGCCTGCCAGCAGTGAACTGATCTGATTATATAGGCAGCCAGGGATCTAAAATGAATGCTACAATCAAGCATCTGCTGGCTGCTTGGCTGGGCCCTTAAAGTGGCAGGCACAAACAGTGCCCTGCCACATATATCTGTACTGTTCTGTCTCCCAGAATCATATCTAGAAGTGGAAATTTCCACTGCTAGAAATGAACACTTGTACACAGCCAAAGTGATGTGTGAGGTCAGGTTTCCTATAACAAATGAAAAATAACACTTGTATTTAACATATCTACACAAGAATCTTCATGTACATTTCACACATTGGGTAATCTTTGCAGCCTCCCTATGAGGCATCAATGTTTAACTCTTACAGATAGAATTACTGAGGACTGGAAATAACTTGCCCCGCAAATATATGGCAGATTTGAGGGTAAATTACAGTTTTCCTGGATGCCAGGCCTGTGGTTCAACCACATGATTTCAGTGCTTAACATGCTTTAAAATGTAGGGTTAGCTGGCACTTGACAGTAATGTCATAGCCCTAGAGTTTGAGGGTCATACAGGCACCAAGCAAAAGTACTCTAGTGTCCAACATCTAATTCTTTCCTATCTACTTTTCTCTTTTTCTTGCCGGCTGTGGTGCAATATGTTACATTCTTTTGTTAGATGTTCAGCTCTCTCAGACCTTTCTCAATGTTGCCTTTCCCCCTCAGTCTTGATTGTCCTCTTGGCCTACTGCCAGTTGTAGATACTTGTAGATAATTGGCACAGTGGTGTCCCTATTTATATGACTAAACTTCTGTCATCCTTGGTTTATCATTATCTTGTGAAAATTGACCTTTAGCCTGACTAGAATCTTTTTATTGCAGATTTACCCTAGATCTGTCTCTCCACTTCCTCCACACCACACTTACTCATTCTCTGACTGCCTCTTCCCAGTGTCCTTCATTGTTATGACTGTGCCTAGGTAGCTGCATCCCAGTTCAGGACAACATACTAATCATATGATTGAAGTCCTATAAAATACAATTGAACTTGAGAATATGCTTAACATAAAGTTTAGACTTATACATGCTGTCCTGAACCAGGATTTTTCCCCCCAAATTGCGGGTCAGTCCAGCTGTTAAGTCCGCCACATTTTTAGCATATAATGAAACCTCAGATAAGTTAAGAAAAAAACAAAACTCTACACTCTTTTGTTTTGTTTTGTTTTCAGGTTTCTTAAAAAGGAACATCACTTTGTGAATCTCCATTCTACATATGTCACTTGAAGGGACTTAAGATAATATGACTTATTAAACAGGACAGGATATGTCACACAATAACATCTCACCCAAGCCACTTTTATACCTCTAGAAATCCACATCTGAGGGAACTGTTTTCAGTACAAAGAAAAAGAAAACAGGGGCCATATCCACTTGCCTGGAAAAGATTATCATCAGATTGGAATTTTTGCCCAAAAGGGACCAAAATATATTTTAAAAATATATTTCAAGGTGAATTATATCAGTGAGGTGAAACTGGAAAGGATGACAGAGGGAAAACATTATGAACAAGTACAATGCATCCTAAAGGGTCACAACACATATTCAGGATGATTTGGGTTCCAGTCTCCCTTAGACTGCTTTGTAAATCCCATCCTAACTGCACAGAGCTCAAGTGAGCCTAAGGAAGGCTTCCTGCAAAATGACTGAAGACTAAATCCACAAAAGAGACTTACACTCCTCATGGCAATGACTTATCTGCAACATGGTAGGATCTGTAGCCCTTGGTTAGATGCTGCAGCTTCCTTTGCTGAGATTGGCAAAAGTGAGGAACTTAGGAAAGATTCCACAAAACCGGACCATTGAGCTGCTTAGATTCACAGTGGGGACCACGGAGAAAAGGAGTGAGCCTTCAATTCCACCCTTCTCAGGGATTTAATTTCCTCCCCTCTGCTCTGGAATCAAAGTTATGAACCCTATTTAGGGGCTGAGATTAGCTCAGCTCTCCCCAACACAAAATGCAACTGCTAGAGGTGGTGGTGCCCTCTTTTTTTTTTTTTTTCTCAACAGCCCAATGCCTAGAGCACTCCCAGGTATGTGGGAAAATCAAGGTCAGCTTCCTGTTCCAAAACATGTGATGGAGGGACTTAAGGCTGGACCTCCAACCTCCCAGGTGAGTACCTGTATCCTTAGGCTATTCAGTAAAAGAACACTACCATCACCACAGCTTGCAACAACTGTGTTTTGTGTACCTGTCTAAAATATATACTCCAAGTTAATCACTTGCTTTGGGGCTTCCTGCTGGAGTGACTGGATACAATTCTACAGCCTCATAATGTAAGAGATCAGACTAGATGCTCGTAATGAATTTTTCCTTCCTTAAAATCTTAGCAGTTTTGTCATGATTAGCTGTTTCCCAAGTATGCCACACTTTTCCATAAAGATAATTCAGATTCTTTCACTTTTAACAGTGATGCCCTGGGTATTCCAGATGTTGATTTTTGATTTGCCAGTGAGATAGGTCATCATACACATGGCACAATGGGGATGAGCTTTTAACAAAGTAGACATTATCACAAATATATTCATATTTACACTTAGACTTACAAGGCCTGATGCTTCTCTGACACACTTTCTCTGCATGGAAGGCTAATGTTTGACTAAAACAACAGCAAGGTTTTTGTCACTCCTTGTGTACCAAATGTTCCTCTTTTATTCAAGGAAAAGACCATGTTTAAGTGGTAATTCTTCTGTGTCCATATTTTAACTCATTTGCCTACCAACCCATGTTTACTCCAACTGCATGTTCAATGCCGTGGGGAATTTTCTGACCTACTTAGCACAAGCAATGCTGAGTGTCTTATTTCTGTAAATGAAACTGGACAACTTCTCAGGTTAAATGTTTCTTGTTTTGACTTCGAGATAAAAAGATAAGGCAGAAACTAGAGACTATCATGATGATTTTTATAAAGGAACTATAATTTAGAAATGGTCAGCATCTGAAGTTCCTGGATCCACAGATGCAAATCCAACCTACCCCTGGGCAACCATACTTGTGGGAGATGTCACATTTGTATCAATTTTCCCCATCACAGCCTCTCTATGTAAGGATATGCACATATATAACTGGTAGCGATATGACAGTTATAGCCAATCAACATTGTTTGAGATGCTGTCTCAGGAACTGTAAACTTTTGAAACACTGAAGTCATTTTTCTTTGCTTGTCTTACCATACATATTTGTTCTTTTATAGAAAGCAGTTCCAGTCCTACTGCACAACTAGTCTGAACCAATCAAGACCAGAACCTAAGGGAATTACATTCCACTCTTGTGTGGAACTCCATTATGTCAGTAACTGAGAACAGAATTTATCCCTTCTTCCCTTTTCAGTAGCTATAAATTATCAAATAAGCTTAAAAAAATACACATTGTTTATTAAAGGAGCTAAAGTCCATCTGAAAACCAAGTCAGATAATACAAGATCCTCAGCTGATGTAAATCTGTAGAACTCCATTACCTTCAGTGGTGCAATGCTGATTTATACCAGTGGAGGACTTGGCCCCAAAGTCTTAGTAAACTTCTTGAAGTTTTATCTGAAAGCTAGCTTTCCTACAGTAAAGGCCAAATTAATTATCTTGCCTCCGCACAATAACTCAAGTCAGAGGGCTATGGACTCCCCAGTATACAATAAACTAGATTCTACTTTTATTATGGCCCATCAGACAGTAAGAAATCAAAAGAGTAAATCAGTAACACAAAACATAAACACTACCTCCATACATCACTGTACTGAATGAGGGAGCTTCCATTTCAGAACTGGTATTACATGTTGTATGCATAAAGCAGCATTTCCTGGTTAGTTGTAACTAGGTAAGAGTTGTACCTAAATATTTGCAGACCAAGGTTAATAGATTTTAACTAGGCAAAGGTTTGGGATGAGCATACTAAAACCCGAAGTTAAGGAGTCATCTTCCTTAAACCATCAATTCTTTCCAGTGAATGGAAAGGTTGTTATATAGTTCTGGTTCTCTCTTCTGAAACGTGCCTTTGAAAGCAAGTGTAAGTTACTACCAAATCAAGAGGAGAGTGGCAGGCTGCTGATCTCACTTCCCAGATGAGGGAGGACTAACACCAAGCCCAGAAGTCGTATCAATTTCTTCCTTTAGGGCACAATCTTAGTTTTAAACACAAAGTTCACTAAGTGCAACAAAGCCCTCCTCCCTAACCAAAGCAAGGTGCAGGAGCCCAGAAAGTTCCTTCTCCAGGGTCAGCTTCAGGACCCCTCTCCCTCCCTGCAGCCCTCCTCTGTCACTGTACCATTTTCTGGTCTATATAATTTCATGATCATCCTCATCAGCGTTTGAATTACACTTTGACTCTTGGGGAGGTCTGCAAAAAAAATTAAACTGCTTCATTGGAAGGAGCAATCTGAGCAGAGACCCCCACAGGTTATGATTTTCAAAGGTGGTGGGTCTTATGGTGGGTCTCAGCCCCTCTGAGCTCCCTCATAATTTGTACCCTGATTCTCATCTTGAAAGCAGCTGATCCATCACAGTGGGGGCTGGGCCCAGCCACACTGTGACATAGATTCATAGATCTCATAGACATTAGGGCTAGAAGGGACCTTGAGGATCATCAAGTCCAGCTGCCTGCCCCAGGGGCAGGAAGTCAGCTGGAGTCAAAGGATCCCAGCAAGATAAACATCCAAATGTTTCTTGAAAGAGTCCAGAGTAAGTGTCTGCACCAATTCTGGAGGGAGTCTGTTCCAGGCCTTGGGGGCTTGGACAGTAAAGAAGTTTGTCCTTATGTCCAGCCTAAAATGGTCAAGGAGGAGTTTATGACCATTGGTCCTTGTTATCCCTTGGGGTACTCTTGTGAACAGACATTCCCCCAGATCCTGATGTACATACATTACGTACTTATAGGCAGCCACCAGGTCCACCCTGAGCCTGTGCTTTTCCAAGCTGAAGAGTCCCATGGCTCTCAGTCTTTCATCATAAGGCCTGTTCTCCTACTCTCTGATCATGCATGTGGCTCTCTGGACTCTCTCAAGCTTCTTGACATCAATGGTTTTACACCCATTTCCCCCCCCCCCCCAGGGCAAGCTACTACACAAGTTGCAAAGTGTGGGGTAATCAGGTTACAGGGGCCAGATTTTCAGGAAGGCTGAGCCCCAACAGCTCCATTAGCTCAGCAGAAACAAGCGGATGTTGGGCACTTCTACAAATCTAGCTACTTCATTTAAATGTCTAAACATAAGGTGTCTTCATATGAACATCTGCACTGAAATATTAATAACATAAGCACTAGGTTATCTCAGGGACTTTAATATTTCCCCTTCATATATATTCATTCCAGTTGTGAAAGTATCTTCCTTTGAGATCTCAACACTGTGCATATAGCACAGGGGTTCCCAAGCTATGGTACATGTACCACTGGGGGTACACAAGACATCTCTGGGGGGTACGCAGGAGAAATTGTGTAATGGTGGAATTAATTTTCATTATAATAATAATTGGCATTTAAGGGGTTAAATATAAAACATGATGATAAGGGTACATGTACAGCTGGTAAATCTGGAAAGGGGTATGCAATAAAAAAAGTTTGGGAACCTTTGATATAGTGTAATTCAGGGCTGTCTAATTTCTAAGCAGCTGGGGATTGCCCATGGTGTAAGCTATACCAGCAACGAATCCAGGGACAGCACTAATGAGAGCCATGGGCCCCTGGGCTGCAACCCCCACCTCAATTCCCTTGCTGTACCATGCTGCAGAAACAGCCAGAGCAATAGGGAAGCAGCACTCAGATAGAAGCCCAGGGGCCACACATTAACCTCTTGTGGCCCACAGGCCACAAGTTGAACAGCCCCGGTCTTCTTCTTTCATATGGCTGATATGGATACAGAACAGCAATTATGATTTTACATTTAGGTAGTTGAGACAGATAATTGCATCAGGAGCAGCAGAGTATATCTCTGTGATACCTCTTTCATATCTGTGAATTGGGCATTGGGTCATTATCTGTTCCATGATCTGTTCTAGATGACCACAGTTGCACACTGGAGCCCTGGAGTAATTAATAGAGCTATGGTTATTGCACAGTTACAGTTAACACTGTGTATAAAAAACTGACCTGCAAATGCTGCTTTCTGCATGCAACATGTGATGGAAATGGAAGTGTCCTGATTCAACAATGTGATGTATGGAACTATTGTTTATGCACTGAATCGTGTCATTGATTTGACTTTTTGATTTCTTGCTGTCTGGGCAATACTAAAAGGAAAATCCAGAGAATCAGGCCCCTTTTTAGCTATAATTGTAGATCTAGTAAAAAGATTAAAAGAAATACAAACATTGATAGAATTGTAACCTCTTTTAGATCCAAGACATTAACTGAAGTTTGAGTCCCCATGAGTTCTACAGGCCAGGAGATGAAATTGGTGATAAAGTCTGGTATTTCTTTAGTGCAGTCATGTTTATTTGCAAAGAATGTACAAAGTCCTGTTTCCTTGCTTACCCTGTTCAGGCGAGCACTCAGTCCAACAGCACTCTCTCGCTTTTTTTCTCAGGGCCTTGCTGTCAGTCATTCTGCAGCTGTGCTTAGTGCATGCTTCCTAATTCTGTCTCAGCTTGTCTGGTCTTTCACAGACAGGCAACTCTTCACAAAACAGTACCCAGTGAAACACCTTTGTGCCATCTTTGTTTTGTGTGGTGACATGTGGTAGTTTGATTGACGGCTGCTATTGTTTCTGCACCCTTGTTGTGTAAAAATGCTGAATTCACTCTTGCTACAGTCTTCACTGAACTGTGGCAGTTATAACCAACCCATAACAGTGTGAAAAGATTATGGCAAGTTTATAACCGCTTTATAACCACTTAACCTGAAGCAGACTGGATACCCTATTAACCAGGTTACACTGACAGGGACAGAGAAGACTGTAACCTCCTACAGAGCTGGCAGATTACATAGGAACATTTTAGTTTAATATACTGGGGGTTGCACTGATACAGTCAGCAATCTGTAGGAATCAAATATGGGACCTTCAGCACTAAAACTGCAGGGACCACCACTCAAGCTAAAGGAAACAATCAGTTAGTTGTCAGCATTGAGCTGCTGTAGTAGCTGAAGCAAACCACAAGGGGAAGACACAAGCCCTGATGGGATCCTGCTCCCAGCATAGACAATGGGAGAGTTCCATTAATTTCAGCCAGAACAAGATTGTATCTTAAATCAGGGATGGCCAACCATCCACAAGTTGCACAGACAGCCCGTGTGTGTGGCATGTGGCAGGTCAGGTAGGGGGCAGGCAGCAGTGGCAGACAGGGCAGAGAGCAGAAAGCAGAGCAGTAGATGGGACAGGGAGCACAGGGTAGGGAGCAGAAACAGAAAATAGAACAAGTTAGGCAAGGGAAGGGGATCAGAGTAGTACTCAGGAAAGCCATACGGCTTAGTTTGTCCAAAAAAGATTGTTCCCCCAGTCATTTCAACACATGCTGCCCATATTTGACGAGCATGATCTGAGCATCTGAGGTCCACTGTATTGTAAAGCAGTAGCTAAGTCTTTATGCTGAGGCAAAAGTCCCAAGGGCAGTGATGAGTTTCTGGTTAGAATTTTCAAGGAAGCTTAAAGGTTATCAGCACTCCAAATCTGATACATTTCATAGGTATTTTGGAACTTAATTTTCTTATGTTGGAAATCTCCCTCTAATTAATTAGAAATTGGGCTAAGATCGAAAAGACATTGCTAGTGCTGGGTGAATAATTTATCAAAAATAGTTATTTAAAAATGTAACCTGTCTTTAAATTGTGCATAAACACACTGTGAGCATGTGTAGATGAAACAAAATTTCCCACAACTGCATTTGTGTTTGCATGACCCAGGATTTCCTGCTGTTTAAAGTCCATTTAGCACCTTAAACTAACACTACTCTGAGATGTTTTAATTTGCGTCTCTTTCCAGTTACGCCACTTGGTGGATTTTGTTTGTGCAAACATCCAGAGACTCCAGAGACTTCTAATTAATCCCCTTCACCACGAGGGGGTGCTGTGTTCTGGCCTCTAGTCAGTAGGTGCCACTGTGTGTTCTTTTTTACCCTCCTTCACTCCTCACTTCTCACTCCTCCCTCCTCCCTCACAGCACATAGTATAGGTTGGGACAGGTCTGCTTAGACCAGTTATTATTATTATTTTAAAATGGGGGAGAGAAATAATCCTTTAATTTTCTACCCCCTCTTAATTTCTCAGTCCCCCCCACATAGTGTATGTTCTCTCACCACTGCCCATGTACCCTCCTGTCCTCCTGCCCCCACCATGTACCCTCCACCTGTGACCCCTGCACCCTCCATTGTGTGCTGCCACTGCAGTGACCATAGCTCCTGACAACAGCTTCAGCATCACCATAATGGTAAGTTTTTTGCAAGTAGTTTGAAACTTTGGAGTGAGTGGTTACATGGATTTCTTCAATATTGCAAACCTTCTGAACTTCATCACATTCCATTTCAGAACCATGACCAAAAGTCCAAGGGCAGAAGGATGCTGCCTGCCAGACCCAACACCCAGGATATGCAGCGTCCCGGTGGTATTTAGGTAATATGTACCACTGACCTTGTGTGTATGTGGTGGGTGGGGGGATCCAGTTTTTTGACTGTGCGCCAAACCCCCCTCGTCTTCCTCATCTTCCTTTTTCCTCCCTCCACACAAAAAACTTTCACAATTGCAACTTGTCAGGGGCAGCAACCAGCCCATAGCCCAGTGATGAGATAGTAGAGTGAAGATAATGAAGAGGAGTAGAGGAGGGGAGTGAAAGTATCTTCACATTTTTTTTTTTACATTTTGTATATATTTTATATTGTTAAGTTGTATATAGTTATTGATGAAGCTGCAGTGTTTTCAGTAAAGTGTTTTATTTTTGCTCTATATAAGTGTCATGTTTTCTTTGGGGTGGGTGGCTGGTTGGGTTGGTTTCAGAGACCGCACCCGCCTCAGCGTTGTGGGGATGCTGTTCTTTGTGGGGGGAGGTTATGGAGTTATGGTATCCCTGAAAAGAGTTGCAAAGAGTTGCAGGGTAGACTGTTATCAGAGGGAGGGAGGTGGAATGCTGGTTACTGGCCATGTCCTGCATCAGTACGAGCTGGACAAGTTGTGCAAGTGCATTTCATTCATTGCTGAGGCTTGAGGTTCTTTTCTGAATTGTGGGGGCCTTCTTCTTGGTTGTTGGTCAAGACCTCTATGGTCCAGGTAATAGGCTCTTTGCCCCACTTGCCCTTTGCCTTACACCTCTCCGTTGCACCCTTGGAACTTTGGAATCTTTGCTGGCTACAAAGCAAGCTGTGCTCAGGAGCTATGAGCACTGCAGTGGCAGAAGCTGAGGCTTCTCCACTGACTTCGGCCCGAGCATCTTTGGCATATTATATTATATTATATAATAACAGTTAATACTAATAATAGGAGTCATAATACTATTTATTCCAATAGTAATATATTAATAAGAGTTTATAGTAATAGTAATATTCATGATGATTTATTAATGGTCAATAATGATTGTAATAGTTCAATTCCTTATCACAGCATTTCAAAGCAGGTAGATCTGCCTTATCACCCTCCATCCATCACACACATCCTGGGCCTCCACCATATAGATACATATATAGATATAGATATATAGAGATATAATATATATATAGCCAATGTATGATATAGACTTATGTTATATAGACTTATGTTATATAGGCTTATAATTACAGTTTGATTCCTTACAATGAGAAAGGAGATACTGAGATTAAGGCACGTGATTATGCGCCCTCCCTGCCTCTTTCCCTGAGGGGAGGGGGTGGTGAAGGAAATGCCCACCTCCTGGTTCAAGCTCTTCTCTAGGTCCCTCTATTCCCACTGAGAAGCGATATATACCCTTCTGCTACCCTTACTGAACTTGTACGCTTGTACAAGTATTATTTATAACTTGTATTATTTCCTCCTCCTGGTTGCTGGCCACATGTACTACTGAGGCTTTTCTTCTGTGTACTACTTTAATTGTGGAGGCTTTCTTCACAAGCTTTGGCCCAAGCATCAGCTCGAGTATGGTAGGAGTTGCACAAGATCTGCAGATCCATTTCATATTATTCTAGCCTTCCTCCTGGTTTCTGGTCCTGTTTGCTAATTAGTGTATTATGGAATTGTAATTAGAGGCCACAAATGCGGAGGCTTTCATCTTGGTTGCTGGCCAAGGCTTCCAGCAAATTCCCTCCCAGGGGGTCTGGGTAGTAGGCCCAGGCCTGTGGGCTCTTCACCCCACTTGCCCACCTCTCCATCCCTTCGTTGCACCCTTGTAACTTTTGAATCATTGCTGGCCACAAAACAAGCTGTGCTCCTGAGCTATGATCCTATATGACACTTCATATAGTCTTTTCGCCTTCTTCCTGGTTACTGGCCATATCCCAGAAAATTCGGACTGGGGTACATGTCTTTTGACTGGGGAAAAGCTTCTTACTGGGGAAAATCCTTCCTGCCTTTAATATATAGTCTTCTCACCCTCCTCCTGTTTAGCTATGACCACTGCAGTATGACCACTGCTGAGGCTTCTTCACTGGCTTTGGCCCAAGCATCAGCTCAATTTGCACAAGTTCTGCAGGCCCACTTCATATAGTCTTCTTGCCCTCCTCCTAGTTACTGGCCATGTCCCAGCAAATTCAGACTGGGATACATGTCTTTTGACTGGGGGAAAGCTTCTTGCTGGGGAAAACCCTCCCTGTCTTTCATAGTCTTCTCACTCCTTCCGGGCATCATACCCATTTATTTAGGTACTTCTGCACACTCTGAAAGGCATCATTGAAAGTGTCCTGTGACCTCTGTAATTCAACATGGGACTCATTGACCACATCTTTCAAATTCTACATGGTGTCTCACACTTGCTTAAAGATGGTATCCTCCTTACGCAGTGGCTCATGGAGTTCATCCTGCCAGGCATCTACGCATTCCACTCTGGCTATTGAGGACTCCACTAAAACCTTGAGCGAGGTTTGGTGGGACCATCTGTGCTTGTTGCAAAAATCTTTGCAGCGCTCTGCTGTAGTGTGAGCAAGGTGCTGTTCCTGGAGTCCATGGGTTGTGGTGGCTGATAAACAAAGAAAAAAACAATGGTTGCCTTCCCCTCAAGAGGAGGAAAGTACACCCTCCCACCCCCACCATGCAGTGCACAAAATGCCGGCAGACACAGAAACAGACCCCGCAACAGTGGGGCACCACTTGTACTGCCCCAAACTTGCAGGTACTTCGGAAACAGGTCTATGGCTGCCACTGCCCATGCTAGCTGCAAAAAAATAATTAAAGCAAATAATTAGTTTGTCATCTGTTACATTATGAGCTATCAAACCACCACTGAAAGAAAATGGCAACCCACCAACAGCAACACATGTATTTCTTCCCCCTCCCATGGCGGGGAGTCTCCCAAACCCAACCAGCATGAACCTGGGCATTGCCTGGCAGTGGCAAGAGGCACATTACAAGAGACTTACTGGGTCCAGCATATTCTTGGGTCTCAGTAGCAGTAGATGATGCATCAGCTGCTTGGGCTTCTTCCTGACCCTCCACCTCTTCAGCTTCATCATCTGTGCTAATCTGTGGAATGAAGGGGCTAAGTGGCACTAAGTGTATGGTGACCAATGGTCCTTCCTGTCATTCATGGTCATCAGAGACCAGGGAGCAATCTCTGGACAACTGAGACATGTTCATGGTTTCACCCTCAGGAGGGGCTGCTGCCACCTCCTCTTCCTCCTTCTCCTCCTCCTCCTCCTCCAGCCCAACCGTGGTGATGAAAGTCTCCATATCCGGGTTGTTACCCGCATCCTTGGAGAGAATGATGGGAGCTTGTCATAGAAGGGGGCAATTGTGTGACCTGCTCCAGAACAGGTGTTTGCATCTTTGGCTCTGTAAATTGCTGATCAGAAACTTGATCTTGTACCAGAACTTGGGGCCAGTCATGACTGTGCCCTCACACCTGCATGCCTTTTGTGATCTCGACATAAACAGGTTTATTCCTCCTACTTTTAGCCTGTCCATGATCCTTTGCCCCAACCAAACATTGATTAAGCCCTCCAGTTCTTCCCAGGCCCAGTTGGGTCCACAGGCATTGGAGCTATCAACCTCCTGGGCTGTTGGTTCCATACTGCTGGCCTTGGCTTTCTGAGACATGGTGAAGCAGTTCATGGTCAACAGCACAAGTGATTTGTAAAAGGGGGCTGGTAATTTTTTTGTTGGGGGGGGGACACCTTTATATTCAGGCTGTGCTTGAATGAGGGTCTAGGAAAATTCCAAGGATTGTGAAGTCATTACCTGTAAGTGTCAAAACACCCAGGTGATAAAGCACCCAGTTAACAACAAGAAAGACCTGGTGATGGGGTGAATAAGTCCATTGTACTTTGGGATGGCTGCTCAATGGCCCAGAATATTGAAAAAAATTGATACTTACATCCCTGCTTGTGCAAAATAATTTTATTACAGAAGTACAGTCTGTTTCCCCTAAAGTGGCAAAAGTTTTGAGTAGCCTACTACATTACCAGGAGAGAAGTAGGCAAAACATTGTTTGCAAGCTTGATTACATCAGAACACGAGTGGCTGCTAAGCTCAGGATGAAAGGAAGAAAAGATGTGCAAAAGCCCCAGTGCCCCGGGGTACCAGGGTAAAGTCTTGAAAAGCAGCTACACCAAGCTCCAGATCACACAACACCCTACAGTTCCTGCCTCCAGCTTGGTGCAGATGGGTTAGAAGCCACTGCTGATGTAGAAGGGCCAAATGGAGAATGTGGATGAAATAAGTGACATGGAGGACATGAAGCAGGAGGAGGAGGTGGCAGTACTGCTTCTGCAAATGCTGTTTACCTAGGGATTACTGCTGGAATGCTTGAGAAGGATAGGAACTGTGCTACAGTGTTCAGTGGCAAGCTGTGTTCCTGGTTTAAAGGTATTAATGAATAATAAGAGGATACAGTTACCCAGAGGACTTGGAATACACAGAGGAAAGTGAAGAAGTGGAATTTGACTGGGCTCTGTGGAGAAACCTGAGGAGGACCAGAATCTGCACACTGTGGGCCCATGAGAGCAGCTCAGACTGGTGGGAGCAAATCATGCTGACCACTTGGAATGACCAGCAGTGGCTGGAGATGTTCTGAATGAAAAGGGAGATGATATGTTCTATCATATCATCTCAATGCTGGGGCCCCACATCACGAGGCAGGATACTAACATGCGTTGGGCCATCCCACCAGACAAGAGAGTTGCAATGGCCATCATGAAACTGGCCAGCCCATCCAGTCTCCGGTACATTGAGGACCAGTTCGATGTGGCTGCCTGCATGGTTGGGCTGGCAACTCATGAGGTATGCCAGCTGTTTAAGGAGATCGCTGCAAACAAAATTATCCACCTAGTGAATCCACAGCAAGTCATAGATGCCTTTAATGAGAAGGGGTTCCCAAACTGTGTGGAGGCTTTAGAAGGCACTCACATCCCAGTGCTGTGCTCTGAGGGGGGAGGGAGGACATACACAAACAGGAAAGGATATGCCTTCATGATCCTGCAAGCCATGGTGGACCACCAAGGCTGGTTCATGAACATGTATATTGGGGTGGGCTGCCAGCGCTCATGATGCACACATATTCAGAAATTCCCCTGTGCCTGCCCTTATGGAGAAAGGACACTACACACCTGGCATGGGGGAGACAGTGATCCGCAGTGTCACCATTCCCTTGGTTATATTAGCGGATGCTGCCTATCCCCTAAAGCCCTGGCTCATGAAGCCTTATGGAGGGAGTGTCACTGACCCACAAAAGCTGGTTTTTAACTGCCATCTGAGCAATTGCAGGATGGCCATGGAACGTGTGTTTGGCCGACTGAAAGGACTATGGTGGGTGCTTACGTGCCAGCTTGAGATGGAGCAAGAAAATATCACAACTTTTGTAGTGGCAGCCTGTGTGCCGCACAATATCTGTGAGAGCCATGGTGAGGTTTTCAAGGACTCGTGGGAAGAAGAAGCATGAAAGGCAGTGGCCAGACAACAGAGATGTATCTGGGCAGCAGCACAGGGACCGAAGAGATATCCTCAAGGAGAGGCTGGTCGGGCAGCCCTTGTGCATGATTGTCTGGCAGGATATATTGCTGACAACAACACCTAATGCTTTGTTCTAAAATAAATTCATTTTTTTACACTTTAAATCTGTGTCTGTCTACAGGGGCATGTGGTGTTGTAGACCAGGGGCAGAAGGGAGGATGGTCAAGGGAAGGGAGAGGAAATCTGAACTGGGCTAGGGGTTTGCTGCTGCCAGACTGTGAGTGGTTTTGGGGAGGGGAGCATTAGTACCATCACCCATATCTGAATGAACCCCACTACCACACCTGGGTGAGAAGGAAGGATAACTATATTATAGCTCTTGGTGTGCTAGGTGGGTAAGGGACCAAGCTGAACAGCAACCCACATTTTGAAAAACATTGCAAAAACATTTATAAAACAATTCACCGTATTTAAAAAAGCCGTATGTGGCACTACACAAACAGATTGACGGTATACCTGAGCAGGGAACAGGAGGGTTCCAATGGGAGCCCCCCTTGGAAACTGTATGAAGATCAATGGGCTTGGGAATGCTGGGAAATGTAGTCCAAAACAAAACAAAACAAAAAGCCAGAAGAGCTTGCCACCACCAACATAGACAGCAATCGCCAATCAACCGGGCAGCAACAAATGCCCACCCACCTACCTGCTGCTCTTATGATATAGCAGTTATCATAGCAGCTATAGTAAATGAAAGAAAAAAATACACATATTTGTAACATGGTGGGATGGGAAGGGAAAGGAACAGGAGGGGAAGATTCATGCGTCTTCTCTTTGGGATTGGGATGAGGTATTTGGGATGACGTACTGACAGAGAGAGACGGCCAACTGAGCACAGGTAGGTGCAAGTGACAAGGATTTGGGGGTGATCATAACCGTGCCCAGGGGAGACTCAGTGAGAGTCATGACTGCCCAGTGAGATTCCGGGGGCAAGGACTGGGGAGCCCAGGTGGTTTACATGTGCCTCCTGCTGTAATACATTAGGAAAGATATTACAGGGAGTAAATTGGTATTTGACTATCCCTACTGAAATTTGCAGGGAATGTCACAGAAGGCTTAACTCACTCAAAAGCCCTGTTCATGTGAACACAAACGCCATGTCATGCACACTAAAATGCACTGCATCAGAAAAAAGCCATGCTAAAATTTTCAGGTGCTTTATATTAACACCCATGTAGTCTACACACATTTTATGATTCTCTCAACTGTATTATACTAAACGTTATTCACTGAATACTTTCTGTGAATAATTCTTGCCTTATTATAGTTTAATTGCACACAATTTGTGGTGAATCACCAGCATTCAAGATGTGAGTTGTTTTCATTGCACAAATAGATCACATGATGTACTTCCCATTCCTGATTGGATGAGAATAACTCCTAGCATCCCAGAGTTATTTACATATAGAATTTGTTACCCTTAAATAGTCAACATCATTTGCTAAAAAGTCACTCTTTTGGGAAGCATTTCTACCAATTAACTATTTCAGAATAGCATTCATAAGAAGGGGTGCAAACAAAGTAAGTAAGATTTGTCCTCTTCCATCCCTCCTCCCCTACTTCAAAGGGTGAATGTATGCTCTGTTTGCTACTGATCTAAACTACACTGCTTACAGAAAACTGCATAACTTAAATCAATTTTGCCTTGGGCTTTCTCAATGTCTGTACCCAGGCCTAGAGAACTTTGCTAATTCATTCTTGTTTTTGGTAGTATTCACTTACCTCTATTGGGTTCAGACCAGTAACCTTTAGACAGTAATGTTTTTTGGTCATGCTAACTTTGGTTGGATTAACACTCATGACCTAGATTTAAGTTTCATGTTTGCTTACCAGGCTCCAAGACAGGTAGTCACTAACACAGGCCATTCATTAGCCTCATTCCACCAGCATTTCCAATTTCTCTCCTTCTGGGATGAGTCACATAAACAAAATTTAAAGTTCCCCAGTGTGTTTGGCTTGTCATGATTACTCCTGCCCCGAATCCATTACATATGTGCTGTCAGAAACAGAATAAGATGACACTAATTACTCCGCCTGACTGCTAGTAACAAGCCATCTGGGTGATAGATTAGAAATTCATCACATGGCTCTTTAAAATTAATTAAAGCCCCTAATGGGACTTAATCTCATAGAAGCTGCAGAGAACTGTTACCCTAATAAATGAGATCATTTGAACTGAGGTATAGCACTGTAGACATGGAACCTACACTTCATGCCTTATAATAGGTAGGGTTGTACTGTCATCCATTAGCTCTGTTCTCACTGACCTGCTAATTGAACCCTTGGCTAAGTGGAAATAAACTAGTAGCTAACCCATAAAATGCTAAATGTTCAAAAAGACAATAGGAGAAAATACATTTCTGTCTCAGCAACTGAACTGTGATTAGGCACATTATAACTCCATATCTATTCATAATAAGGGCACATAATTACAAGCGAGCTGGGAAATATACCAACTTTTATTACTCCAGCCAAGTCTCATTAACAGAAAATTTTCACTGATGTGCACAAAATGCAAAGAGCTGCTTCTCCAGGATTTCAGTGCACTCTGGGCATTGCCCCATAGTTTCTGTTCTGGTCATTTCTAGACCTTGGCTGCCCATGAATGCATAATAGGACCCATTTCCCTTTCCCTTCTATGGACAGAGGATAACAACAAAGGCAAAAGAGCACTGCTATCACACAAATGATCTCAGTCATTTTATTCTTCTTAGGACACTGTACTTGGGTTCAGCAAATCTGGGTTGGAGCCTCAATTATTTCGTAGAATTCCTGTGTAACCTTTGGCAAGCCACTTCAACTTCTCTAGGCCTCTGTTCCCTATCATCAAAAAAGAGACAGTAGTGCTTCTTTTCTCTTGTTTTGTCTCATCTCGTCTATCTAGACTGAGAGCTCTCTGGGACTGGAACCATTTCTAGCTACATGTGAAGTGTCAAGCATAATGGGGCTCTTTTCTCAGAAGATTCAACTGAAAACAGTCATCTGTCCTCAATATCTCTGAAAGAGCTATTAATATTGACTCTACTCTGATTGAAATTATTTATGATGAGTTAAGTATACGGTGGGGTGAGGGGGAAGGATGTTTGGAGTTTTTGTTTTTTTTTTTTAAATAAAGCTCCAGCTAGTGCCTTCAAGAGGTTGCATGAGAATGTCAGTATTCTCTTTATATTTATTTTTCTCCTGTCTCCTTCGCCTTCCCACCCCCATCCCTCATCCTTTTTTTTTTTTTAAGCTTCTAGGCCTCGTGGTTAAAAAGAAGACCTTGAAAATATGAAACATGGACACTGTAATAGCTTAGAAACCCTACAGTGTATAAAAGAACCCCAAACTGATTATGTGTTTTAAAGCCTTGTGATTTAAAAAAAAATCTCGTGTTTTGTTTTGTTTTGTTTTTGGTTAGGACTTATGATTTCTGAAGGCCTGAATGTCTGATGAGGCCAGCCAAAGCATAAACACAATTGCAAGTTTTGATGAAAACTAGATTTCATCAAAATATTTAGCTGGACAAATAATACCAACTCCCTAGCAACTGTACTTTATGCAGTCTAGATACAGCAATGTACTCCAGGTACTGGAGGATAGTGTGGATAGAGAAGTTCTGCCAGGTGAAGGCCAAAGCAAGTGCTTCTGCTCAGGTGGACATCCTGTTAAACTCTGCTGGGAGTGCATTGCTGGGTTAATATGGCTTGTGGGTTAAAGAGATTAACCATTTTAGAAAGGGATTTGGCTACAACAAAGGGCTGTTGTGAGAAAGTCATTGTTTGCAACAAGTTTTAGGGATATTTGGATGAAAGCTGCATTATAAATGCAAACTGTTATTAATTATTTTTCCACATTATCTTAATATTTTCCCTTCGCTTTTAAAGAAGCAGCAACATTTCCCCTCTGAAACAAAAGTTTTCTCATTAAATTTATTGATTCTATCTGAGAAAAGCTACTAACATCCCAGGAAGAAAAGAATAGAAATGTCACAGCATAAAATATAATCTCTTCTTTGTGGAAAAATTCTGTCATATTTTATCTGCATACTAAATCTGCATGTGAATGGACAAGTATTCATGGTGAAACCATTAAGCCTTCACAGGGTGAAAGGAAATAGAGATAGTTTGAGAAATGAATACAAATACGCATGCAGTGTGCATGTTTTTCCAGCATGATATATGGTATATTTCTGCTCTGCATTAGTTTAAAATGTGAGTGCATTAGGGGCTTAAAGACTTGGAAAGGCTGAAAAATATTCTGATTGGAACCAGGGCTAGATCAGAAGGAGGACTTAGCTTTGA
Organism: Alligator mississippiensis; assembly: GCF_030867095.1. Lineage (NCBI taxonomy): Eukaryota > Metazoa > Chordata > Crocodylia > Alligatoridae > Alligator > Alligator mississippiensis. Next base: position 138,929,150 of record NC_081825.1, on the reverse strand, counting down.
TCTGCTCTACCTTCACTTGTACCAAACTCAATGAGCCCTTTGTAAGATCATATAAATCCCAACTCTCCCCAAGCCTCCTTGTGCAGCCAGAATCACAGATCCCTGTCTGCATACCATCTTGTTCTGACCAACCTTAAGCGTTTTCTACAAAAAAAAAGATATTTCTCCCCACATGTTCATGGCATGATTTATAAAATGTCTCACCTCCTTTAAGCCATGGCATTGTAATCAGACTGTGGTTGCTACACAGAAGTATCTTTTGGAATTTGCTGCATGGAAAAATCAGCACGATGGCACATCTCACAGAATGACATCAGTCTCATCTTATTTTTAACTTAAAAGAAAACTTGTCAAACCTGCCAAAAGATTTAGGTCAGATCTCCAGTTGCCAAAGAATTTTTATGTATTTACTGTGGCAGGGAGGTATAAGCAGTTTGGATGGGTAAGTATCCCCTCTCTAGTTATTATTATACTCATGTTCATTGTTGGAACCAAAGGTTCACAGTCCAGCAGTTCTCTGCCATAAAAGAGAAGCAAGGTATATTATATTAGTGGTTTTATTTTACCTACTTGAATATAAAAGCTAATATGATCTTCCCACACAACTAGAAAAATGACTTGGGGACACACCCTCAACAGCCATAAAAATTAAGAAAGTTGCAGTTCATTATGTAAAACATACCATCAGATGTATGACATTAAACATCATCATAGCTTCATAGAGCAAAAGGTTCTAATTACAAGTCAGTGAAAATATGAACCATCTGATTTTATAGTAGAAGTTATAGACCAGCGTTTGTATTATGACAGCAGGTTTTTAAATGATCTTTCTCATGCTATTAAAACAAAAATCTTGGCTCTCATTAAGATCCATTTGACTTTCATAACAGAACCTGGGGTTGGGATGCACTTCAGCTTCAGTACAGACTCCATAAATCTGGTCCCTGCCCTTCTTTACTCCATTTTATTACAAAGCGTTGGAGTTCAGACCTGACATTTTCCTGTGACAGATGACTTAGGTACTCATATCTTTTACTCCTGAAGTGTGTTTTTAGTGGCAAATGGACAGGGAGCTGGAATTCCTGAGGTCTTTGACTGTTTTCAGTTCTGCCACTGATAGACTTTGCAACTTTGAAATGGTCATTGAAACCTATATTTAACCAGTGACTTGGGGCACCTGGTTTGAGCCACCTTAAAAAGTTCTATTTCCCAGAGAGTTTTCTCAGGACTTTCTGTTCATCAGGACCATTTAATGTAGCTAATGTTTCCCCTTTTCCCTCCCATCCCCTAAAAATTACTAATCATTTATGGAAAATAGTCCTTAATTAATTGTTGTTATGGCTTTGGGACCTAAATGAGGCCCTGAAGATTATGTCTGCCAGGAGAAGGCATTGATGATGGAGTCAGTTATTTCTTTGATGCCATCCTATTTATTTACAAAGAGTGTATACAGTCCTGTTTCCCTAGACTCAGCAGGAATTGTTCACAGAGACAAGCTTCTTTCAGTGAGCAGTGAACCCCAAATCTTTCTCTCTCGGTTTATTCTCCATGCCACACTATTAGCCTTTCTGAGGCTGCGTCCAGCTTTCTCCCTCCTTTCAAAGTCTCTGTTTTTGTCTGCTGTTCCTGTCGTGGAAGCCCAGGAAAAGCACAAATATGTCAACTGGATGCCCTTGCATATACTTACCAGTATGTGAGCTAGTACTGTGTCTGGGGGATGATCCATCCTTTTGGTAGCCACTCTCTGGCGGCTGCTCTGGCCCAAAGCTCCCCCATGTCCAATACAAAACTTTAAAACCACTGGGAGAGATGGTGGCAAGCTGTCTGCACCAGTCTCATGGTATGCTTGTAGGTTGCTCTGATCCCATGGCTTAATTCTAGTTCCTGCTCTTGCTCTTAATACCCAGGACCAGCTCTGCCTCCTGACACTCAGCTTGCTCCAGACTATGACTCTGAGCTTCTATCCCTGGACTATTCCTCTCACCTCCTGCCTGTGGCTTGACTCACAGCTTCTTAAGTCTGGTTCTTTGATTTTCATTTGTTCCTGACCATGATTTAGGCATCTAGACTCAGGTTATGACCCTGTCCTGCCTGTCAGGGTTTTGTACCATGGGTAAAACCCTGTAAGAGAGTGAGAGGCAGTGTGGACTAGTGAGTGCTGGAGATAGTGGAGTGTTAGTCTGACCTGCTCTGGGCTCAGATAGTCCCTAACTGCTGCTGCCATGATGCAGACTCTCTTCAAGTTGGCTGGTGCCCCATTCACTTACCCCTAGTTATGCTACTGCTGATTTCTGGCTCTGAATTCATGTTCTGGGTGCTAGGTCTCACCACTACCCCCAACTGCCCAAATCCCAGTCCTGATATGAGTCCCTAGGGAAATACTTTGGGCCACGCGATTCAGCATCAGCTTAAGCCTGCCACATGGTTGCATAATGATTAGAATTCCATTATGTTGGTAAGATGCTTTGAAATCCTTGCCTGATAGCTTCCATATCCACAAGATAGAGCTTTACACAATGTGAAATATTACACTGTGGTCATTTGGCTGATTACTGAAGACAGAATGGGTATAAAATAAAAGCCTTATCATGGCACTTTTGAAAAGAGAAGGGAAGAGCCTTAATACTTTGGCTAGCATCTCAGCCTTTAAGCCATGGGTGCGCTAACTTGAGAATCTCTACTGGCAACAACTGGCAGGACAGAGTCAGTCTCTCAGATAGTGCGGCAGGGCACCTTTGGTGCCTGTCACTTTAAGAGGCTTGAACAGGCTGTCAGGCAGCTGGCAGGTGCAGTGTGGCCTAATGAGCTGGTCACTTGACCACAAGAGTGCCCCTGGATTGGAGGATGGGTCTGGGCAGCCTCAGTATAAATCCAGGCCCTCAGAGCTGAACAGACAGTTGCTGCAGGGATGCTGCCAGGGTAACATTGCCCCGCTGGAGCTGCTTCTCCCAGAACATGGGGTGGTTACGGGTAGGAACTATGGAGATGGAGGAAGTTCGATGTCCTGGGGAATGACCTAAAACAACACCCTGCTAGGGTTGGATGGTGTGGTGGGACTGTCTTTGGTGAGGTGGTCCCCAGGAAATGCCACACCAGTGCCTCCCTAGTGAAAGGTGAGTAAGGGGCACCATATAGCCTCAGCCCCCATCACCTGGTGGGTTACCCCATAGAGGGGACAGGTGAGGGGTCCAGGCATGTTATCAGATACCTGAGGCCTGAGAGGCATAAGGCCTAGTAGCTTTGGTGAGAGGGTAGTGTAGTGGCCCCAGTGAGGGGGCATATGTAAGCAGGTTGCATAGAGTAGGGTCTGCATGGGCAAGCCTGAAGGACTGCGTATAAGCCAGCCTAGAGCTGTGTTTGGAGGGCCCCGAGAAGGTGGACCCATAAGAGAGGGTGTGGGCTAGCTGCTCAAGAACCTAGCCAGGAAACCCTCTACTGGCCAATGCTGGGGCCAGGACCAGAATGGTCAAAGAGCCAGAATACCCGCCACGAGGGATGGCCAGAGCCAGGGACCTGGAGTTCTGACTGGCCTAGAGGTGAGGCCAGGGCCTGTGTGGTGAAAAGTCCCAGAGGGAACCACTGCTAAGAAGGAAAGGGGTCTAGGGAGTTTGCATCCCCACATGATGGCGGAGGTTAGGCCTCCTGAGTAGGAGGGATCCAGGTCGGGGTCCAACATGACAGACTGTAATGTACTGGGGCCCCATGTGGGACCTGAGCCACATAGTGATGCCATCTGTGAGGCATGGGACATGGTGTAGGGATGGTACAGAGCTTTGTATTACATCCTTGGCATCCAGCTTTAAATGAGCAGTCTCCTACCTAGAAACAACTTCCAAAGTTACATCAAAGGTGTGGCAGATGAGGTAGGTATGCAGACTGCCCTAAACAAGTGGGCAGCCCAATTATTAGACTGGCCTCATGACAGCCCCCTGTCACAGATAGGCAGCCCCTAAACCCATTATTGCATCATACGTCAAAATCAAACACAACAACCAAAGCAGGTAGCCTTCTCCTCTAGAGTCTGTTTCTGAGTAGATTTAAGGGTTAGCCCCAAAAGAAGTACCTTGCTGATACCCAATGTCAAGATGCCAGAAGCATCAATTGTATTAGCAAGAGCCACATCCTAGTGAAATGACCACCGCTACTGTTGATGTCATTCCTCTGCTGATCACAGTTGCTGTTTAGGCAGCAAATGTTAACAGAAAATGGCAGTAAATACTTTGAATCTAAGGAGCAGGTACAATCTTCACTGCCTTTTCTGGTTGCTTCTCCTCTCTTAACTAATGTTGCTCTGCTCTTACTGGTACTGAGTGTGAATTCATTTCATAAAGTTCTACCTGGGATCATGGCCAATTGTTGCTACACGTTGGGTGTGTCTACACGTGTATTTATGCCAGTTTAAATTTACAGTGCAGTGAATTACTGCATAGCAAGCAGGAATAGGTTCGTGTGTACATGTGCAGGCTTTAAAGCGCTTTAAACGCTGTGTGTGGACTGACTTGGGACTAAAGTTTGTCTGGAGTCAATCCACACAGACAGTGTTACTCAACAGTAAAGCGTCTACATGTGCATTACTGTACAGTAACTAATTGGGCATAAATTTGATACTTACGTGATGCAGGTATCACCTTTATGCTCAAGTCCGCATAAATCACCATGTTTACTGCACAGTGTAGATGCATGCCTATACTGGGCAGTAATTTCAGTTGCTGTGCACTAAATGTGAACATGTGGATGTGTATTGGGAAGCTGATGTACCACCTTTGCTTACTAACAGCACCATAAAATCCATCTTTCCATTCCTCTTTCCAAATTTGTTTGAACCTGTTTTTGATCAAAGCCTCTCAGATTCTGCCTTGCATTCAGCTCCCATTTTGTGAAGATTATTTTTCTCAAAGTTCACCTTTACTTGTAACTCAGAAGCAGCCAATGAGCAGGATGTTAAGTAATAAAGTCCACTGTTTCCTTTCATGTGCTATCTGTCATGGAGACCTCCTGTGGTACTGGAAAACCAGCATCTCTTCCTGCCAGAGAGAGAACCTGGTTCCAAACTGGATGGTTGCATTTGTGCTGGATACCAATTCACCAATCTCTCTGCAGTAGCAGCTGCTTCATTATATCCATTAAAAGCATGGGGAAAACTATGCATAATTCTTTACTTCATTATTTTTATGACACCAAAGGAGCTCACTTGATTTTACATCTGTCATCTCCAAGGTCTGCTGGGGGTTGTATGATCACAGCAAATCCATAAGGCTCTCTTGATCCCCTTTTTGCATTTCCCTAGGACTTCATCCTGACTATATAACAAGCTGATCTTAAGAGGATCGTATTGAAGCCTGTTGCCCTTTTAGTAGGAAGCAGGGTCACCAAACAGTGTAAAAATGCATTATAAAGTTATGGGACTTGGTCTGAAAACAGATGAGGGAGGGAAGAAAGGTAATGTAAGTAAAACCATAAAATGAGTTTTATGTATCATTAATTCTGATAACTGATTTTATTGCTTTGGAAAATTATTATGGCAGTCTGCTACAAAATACTTAACCTAATTTAAATTTCAGACCACATTTTTTTTGGCAAATCACTGTAAGCAATATTTTTAATCAATGGAGTGGAGCTAATTTAGATTTCAGATGCCTCAAAAATGAGTTTGCTAAGATAAGCTTTTTGTGTTACCTTGCTGCTGTATTTTAATGTTGCTATTGGTGGAGAAAAAATCTAATAAATGACAATTATTTCATTACTTCACATCTACAAAATATCCTTACACAAACTATCAGTAATGTTATACGAAATGTCATTTGTATTTATTTAGCTGGCAGTCACTAAGGATCAGGAACTAATTACTTACCCACAAACTCTGAGTGTTGGCAAGAGCCTCAGAGCATGTGTGGGTCTGTCTCTTGCCTGGCTTATGTCTCAAGGAAAATTTACAGAATAGATATGCCTCCCCCCCCCGCCACCATACACACCCCAGTTCAAAACATTTCTCATTCTTCCAGTTTGCTACAAGAAAATTCTGACCAATGTGAATCAGAAGAATGAGACTGAAGTAGCCAGTGACTGAGCTTCCATGTCAGTGTTATATTCAACCTAAGTAATTTCTTCTGATTGCATAATATTACTCTGTATTACCATTTGGCTTGCACCCTGTTAGCACCATGCTGTTTTGGCGACTGTAAAAACCCATCCCACTCCACTGGTAGCTGCATGAATAGTCTGTCCCAGTAAGGAAGAATGCTTCCCTGAGTTCCTAGGGCATGACAGGAATCTGTACACTACTACCCCTTTCCAGTGTCTAGTTCAGACTCTCTTGTAAGACTAGCACCATGGTTTTACCTACTATCTACCTTCTCCACATGCTTTGGAAATTCCCAGGGCAAGCAACCAGGTGCATACCTAAATTTCCCTATGCATCACATTTGAAGATTTGCTTAATCATGCTTTTCCATAACTACTAGCCAGTTTAGCCTCTGCATTGTGGTTTGCTCCTTGAAAAGGAAAAATTAAATTGAACAATATTTGCAGATGAGCAGCTCTAACCAGTGGGTGCATATACATGTGCACATTTACTGCACAGTAACTGAAATTACTGCTCAGTATGGGTTTGTGTAGGCACCAGCCTATTCCCACTTACTGGCACAGTAAATTTACGCCAGTGTAAATGCACGTGTAGACGGAGCCAGCAAGACAGATATATATTTGCCTTTATGGACTGTTTGTACTATTTAATCACCCAAAACCAGTTACACAGTGAGTTCACTCACTAAACTCCCCATATTTAGTGTACCAGTTTTTAGCCTACCTCAGTGCCTGAAGGGATGACAAAATGCAGCTTTAGTTTAAGTAGGCAACCTTTAAAAATTCCAACCCTCCAGGGTCTAATCTAGAAAGCTGAAAGGATCAGAAGTCTTCCAAGATAGTCTGTGAAAGTATCTTTTACACTGGTGACCCTTCAGGGCAAGGGTAGGTGCATATGGCAACTAGGGCTGTGTGAAACAGCACTGTCCTGCTTCAACTTCCATTTTGACATTTTAATGGAACAGTGTTTCATTTTGTTTCAAAATCACTGTTCTGTTTCATTTAATTCAAACTGTTTTGCTGTTTAAACACTGTTTCGACGTTTCGCCCATAGGCTATAATGGGGATGCACAAAACTGCCTATAACTTTGTTATTTCTTGCCTGATTCAGGTGTGGTAGCCCCTTCTGAGGGCATGAAGCCTGCCAAGTTTCAAGGAGATAGGTGCAGAGGTTTCTGGGAAACTGTACCTCAAGGTGTTGACAAGCAGGAGTCAGAAAGCAGGAGCGAGGGCTGTGGAGCGCAGCCCTGGCTCTCTTCTGCCTCCCACTACCTGGCTGCTTCAAAATTTGAAACGTTTTGAAACTTTCAAAACATTTCAACTGCCCTTGTTTCGTTTTGAGGCTGTTTCGAAGCCCTCCATTTCATTTCATTTCATTTCATTTCAATTTCACTGTTTTGAGCTGGAAACAAGTCAAAACAGCCTTGAAACAAAACAGCCAGTGAAATTTCACACAGCCCTAATGGCAACCAACGTATCAGGGTGCAGGACCCTTTGGGGGCCTTTTGGTATTTACTATAATATGTTTTTGGTCTACTGATGAAAGGATGTTGTTTAGCCTGTAAAATGTACCTCCTCTTTTCTCTCTCTTTTTTTTTAACATACAAGTTAACTTTTCCATGTACTTATGTGATGATATATTTTACTCAATTCCTCATTGGTGGTGCTCTTATCTCTCCTGCTCTCTTTACGTTGCACAGGGTTTTCTTCTTTTGGCATCCTTTCTGTGAGAGATGGTGGATATTGCAGCGTATGGTGTAGATGGTTTGCAGTGTCTCATGTGACTGAATAGTCCAATCCAAGATTTGCATGATCTGTGGCAGCAGTTGCAAGTGTGTGTGTCATGGTTGGGTGGTTTGGGAGCTGCTTGCTTCCTATGGACTCTTATCCTCAAGCTGTTGGAGCCAATTCCTGTCATGGACTTTGGTGCCCTGGTGGAGACAACGACACCACTTGTTCTGATCATTTACCAAGGCTTCCCATAGGTCAGGATAAATTCCAAATGCCTTCATATCTTGCTTGCATGTTTCTTTGTAGCAAAGCTTGGGAAGTCCTGTTGTTCTTGTTCCCTCTGATAGTTCCCCATATAGCACATCCTTGAGTATACATCCATCTTCCAATCTGCTCAGATGGCCTAGCCAGCACAGTCATCTCTGTTTGAGTAGGGTTGTCACACTTGGTAAATTTGCCCTTTGAAGAACCTCTGCATTGGTAACTTTATCTTGTCATTTGATGTTGTGAACGTGGCATAAACACCGCAGGTAGAAATGATTTAACTTTCTCTCTTGATGTGTATAGGTTGTCCCACCATACATGAGAGCACTGAGTATACAAGCTTTGTACACTAGCATTTTGTTCTTGATGGTAATCTTTGAGTTGTTCCACACTGTAACAGGAGGGTGGGCAGGGTCGCCGTGCTCTCCCCTGCCTTTCTCCTTTACTGTGCCAAGTTGCTGACAAGCACCCTCAAATCCTCGCCCGCCACGACTTTGATGTCATATGTATTTTATAGGGAGGCTGCGCTTCGTCCTCTTGGCCACGGTTCTTCTGTTATCACTCATCCTGTTCATGTACTAGGTGTTCTATGAACCCCAGCCTTATGGGCTATGCATGTACCACCCCTGTACCATGCCCCAAGCCTCGCAGATGTAACTGACTTTGTTTAGTCTCTCTCAGCGTCCTCTCTGGCACTCAGGCTCTCTGTGGCCCTGTCTCTCTTGGCACCCTCTCTGGCACTCAGGCTCTCCGCAGCCTTGTCTCTCTCAGCACTCAGGCTTTCCGTGGCCCTGTCTCTCTCTCTGCACCCTCTCCGGCACTTGGCAATCACTGCCCCCTACTCTCTGGGGCTTCTCTCTGCCCCCTACTCTCTGGGCTGGGGTTCTCCTGCTGCTGTGGGTCCCCTATGAGGCCTCCTCCATCCCCTCTTAGCCTCACCCAAACTGCCAGTTACAAACAGCAAACAAAACACAAGCCCCTGGGCTACAACACAAACTCCAGCCATCCGGCTATAACATTAATCCAGCCACCCCTAGGGTGCTCCATCCTTTACCAGTCTCAAACGGCTGATGCATTCAGGGCTCTTCCCTCTGCTCGCTCAGGCAGAGCTCTTTCCCCCTTGTCTGCCAGCAGGGAACTGCCTCCTGGCCTCCATCCTGTGATTTATATAGGAGCCAGGCCCTGCCCCTTCTTGTCAGCTGACTAGGCAGGTGTGGGTCACTAGTTCCCTCTAGTTGACTCAGCAACCGGCACCTGAGGAGTTATCCCGGCTCTCCAAGTAGCAGGTGCCTTACTGCCCTACTACACATACTATTTTAGTTAGTCTGCTGAAGATGGCGGCAACCTTTCTAATGCAAACATTAAGTTCAGCAGCCAGTGAGAGGTTGGTGGTCACTGTAGAACCTAGGTATCTGAACTTTTGAACTACTTCTAGCTGGTTCTCTTTAAGGGTGATTGATGGATCTTCTGGAACACCCTGTCATAGAATCATAGAAAGTTAAGGCTGGAAGAGACCTCAGGAGGGCATCTAATCCAACCCCCTGCTCAAAGCAGGACCATCCCCAAATAGATCATCCCAGCCAAAGCTACCTGGGTTTTGAAAACCTCCAAGGATGGAGCTTCCACCACCTTTCTGGATAACCTGTTCCAGTGTTTTACTATCCTCCTAGTGAGAAAATTCTTCCTAATATCTAACCTAAACTTCCCTTGCTGCAATTTGAAACTGTTGCTCCTTGTTCTGTCATCTGCCACCACTGAGAACAATCTAGCTCCATCCTCTTTTGAACCCCACTTCAGGTAGTTGAAGGCTACTATTATGTCCCCTCTCAGTCTCCTCCTCTCTAGACTAAACAAGCCCAGTTCCCTCAGTCTTTCCTTATGAGTCATGTATCCAGCCCCCTCACCACTTCTGTCACTCTCTGCTGGACTCTGTTCAATTTGTCCACATCCTTTCTGTAGTGAGTAGCCCAAAACTGAACATAGTACTCCAGGTGTGGCTTCACCAGTGCTGAATAGAGGGGAATAATCACTTCTCTTGACCTACTGGCAACACACCTACCAAGTCAGCCCAGGATGCCTTCAGCTTTCTTGGCAACAAGAGTGCACTGCTGACTCATATTTAGCTTATTGTCTACTGTAACCCCCCGGTCCTTTTCTGCAGAGCTGCTGCCCAGCCAGTCAGACCCCAGCCTGTACTGGTGTATGGGATTGTTCCATCGTAAGTGTAGGACTTTGCACTTGTCCCTGTTGAACCTCATGAGATTCCTTTTGGCCCAATCCTCCAATTTGTCTAGGTTACTCTGAATCCTAGCCCTACCCTCCAGCATATCTACTACTCCCCCCAGCTTTGTGTTATCTACAAACTTGCTGGCACTCTATGCCATTTTCCAGGTGATAGATGAAGACATTGAACAAAACCAGTCCCAGGACTGACCCCTGGGCACTCCACTTGATACCAGCTGCCAACTAGATATCAAGCCATTGATTAATACTCTTTGAGCCTGATGCTCCAGCCAGTTTTCTATCCACCTTATAGTCCATTCATCCAGAAATTACTTTCTTAGCTTGCATGCGAGAATGTTGTGGGAGACTGTATGAGAAGTCTTGCTACAATCAAGGCATACCACATATACCACTGGTCTTCCTGCATCCACAGAGCCAGACATCTCATCATAGAAGGCAATCAGGTTGGTTAGGCATGACTTGCCCCGGTGAATCCATGCTGACTGTTCCTAATCACCTTTTTCTCATCCAAGTGCTTAGAAATGTATTCCTTGAGGATCTGCTCCATTTTTTTTTTTGCAGGGACTGAGGTGGCCCGCGCATCCCATGCCACCCCTGCCCAGCCCCACATGCTGGGATTGGACCCATTGCCAGGCCTGCATACCTGGATCAGGCCCAGGTCTGCCCCAGCTTGACCACATTCTGGGATTAGGCCCTGTGTGCTCAAACTGGGCCTTGCACCAGCTCTGCCCAGCCCCATGCACCACAATTGGCCCTAGCACTGTGCAAGCCCTGTGCACTGGGATTGGGCCCCACGCTGCCCTACATACCCAATTGAATGTTCAGGGCCACACTGTTCAGCCTGCAGCACTCCCCATGGGTCCAGAAATTTGGTAGCATGGGTAGTGGTCACTGCTCCCCTTCCACCCAATTTTCAAATCTGTGGGAAGCCCCATGAGCTAGATGACAGCTCTAGAGGTCAGATCTGGCTGTGGGCCAGAGACTGAGTGCTGCTGTTATTGATCCTTCTGGACAAATGGTTCTCTGCAAAAGAAGAGGTCTGGACTTCATGGTCAGGGTGACCCCTTGCAGTCTGATGTTCCTAAGGAACAAATTGCTGTTCCACAGCCACAGCTGAGTTGAAATGCTAACTTAATATAAAGAGTCACCCTCTTTGTCTCATATGAGGAATATTGTATTTAATTTGGTGCAATAAGGCCAATCTCTGATTTTCAGGGACATAAACCCTGCCAAACATTCATATTATTTTCCGAGAGGGTGGTTACAAAATAATTCATTAAATCTGATTTTAATTTTGTCAATGCTTTTGAAAAAAGTTCGTTTTTTTCTCTTTTTTCTTTCTTTCTGCTGTTTCATTCTTCAGGGTTGATCACAGTTTAAAGTATCAGAAACACATACAATTGGCCATACTCACAGCAGTGAATGGAGATAATTAATAGAATGCTCACTGCGCAATCACTCCCGGAGGCCAGCAATCACAGGGAAGAAAAAAACAGTTTGTACTCTATATAAGAAGGAAAGCTCTTAACTAATATAAAAACCTACCTATGTTACATCATATCAATTTTAATCTCCGAGGACAACATGTAGACAAGGATCAATATGTTTCAGCAAAAATGGATCTATAAAGTGCATCCCACTTTTATACAACTATTTATATCATCAGCGCTTCCCTGAAATAAATGTATCCACTGAAAGTGTTTTTGAGATTGAAGAGAAATGCTTTGTTAGACTGAGATAACTATGGGAAAACCCTACAGAGTGAAGCTACTTCCTGTTTTATCAAAACTATTCTCATTGAGTGTAAAGTCACTCTATATGACACTGGTTTTCCATTTCTTAATGAGAAATCATTCAGATTACATAGAACAAACAGGCCATAGGTGGACTTCAATGACAAGAAGGAAATAAAATTACGTTCTTCATAAAAGCCGGCTGGCAGCCTACCATTCATGGTTTGACTCCAACATAATTATTGCCTTTTTTTGAGAAAGGTTTAAAACTTTCAGTTCCATGTATTTTAAATAGGATGCACACCAATCCCTGGCTTTTATGGGGCAATTTCACTCTGCAGATTTATTTTTTCCATGTCTTTCAACTGCCTTGTGTAGGTTTATTTTTGTATGCCTGTGCTAACATATCCTGCTGAGAAAATGTCCTTTCTTTTCCCTTCTAGTAATCAAAAGATGGTATACCTTTATAGGAATGTTTGAAGGTGGAGAATTTCCAACTAGCATGGGCACCCTCAACCTGTGCACAAGGGTGAAATGAGGAGGTAGGGATCTCAGGCCTCAGTGTAAAGCTTTATGTTAAAACAACCCAACAGATTATGCTGGAGTCAGTAACTGAGTCAGACAACCCTTCCCTCTGTTTTCACATGTGCCGAGTCTTCTTGATCCCAAGAAGGCACAAAAGGGTCCTTCCTTCATTCACACCCAAATATTCCAAAACACAAGAGACAAATACAATCCATGTCCATATGTCTGTATAAGGCTGGGGTTTTGGCTTATTGGATTGGCCCAGCTGACTAATAACTAATAACAACTGGGTGCCAATGAATTAAATATGCAATATGCTTTTCTCCTTTTCCTTTCTTTTAAGCAGGAGAGTAGTTGCATGATTGGAGACTGAACATTAACTTAGTCAGATTTATCTCAAATAATGAGAAAACACCTCCTTCAAGGGAGACTGGAACTCTTTTCCTGATCCTTACATTGACTTGCTACATGACTGTAGGCATAGTACTTCCCCCACTCTCTGCTTCTGCTTTCCTTCCCGTTTTTGTGTTGTTTATTTACCTTTCTTGCGCTTTAGGACAGAAACTGAACATTACATCTAACTCAACATTTTTAGAGTATGAGTGTTGATAAACTCACCACTTCTCCTCCAAGTAAATTTAGTTAAACCAGTTCACATGTCTGCACATTGCTGATGTTGCCAGGATGACCCAGGGGTATGAGAGGAACAAGGTTTATGAGATAGTATCTTTTATTGGACCATTTTGTGTAGAAGACACATGTCATTGGGCTTCAGCAGTGGTCCAGAAGCTACTTCTTTTCAGAGGCTCTGATATTGATTGGAACTGGCCTCTAAATATGATAAGAATATAAATAAGTAATAATAATTACATTTAAGCATAGTTGATGCAACTTGATATACACATATAAAGACCTCACTCCATTTTAAAAGACCTGAAATAATCCCATTTCTTCTGATTTTATTACATACAAATAGCAAAGCAAGGAACCATTCACAGGTTAAACAGCATGCTATGAGAAGCCATGTTAAAAGCCCTGCTGTCTCTACCTTTGTTGGTTCACTGGAGCTTTCCAAGCATCACACGTTCTACATTGTTCTGCACCTCCAAATTATTCCCATGTGTCTCAACACTGTATTTCTCTGCAAAGTACAGGGCTGATATCATTAATGCCTAAACTTCTTCTTTCATGACACATCATTTGTCTTCATCCTTTCTTTGGGCCTATTTGTATTCTGTCTCCTGGCTTACTTTCCCATCTGGTATTCTCTTCTGTCCTACTGGTATTCTCTTCTGTCCTACCAGTGAGAGGATGCGGAAGACGGCACGAGAACTGCATTAGAGAAACCAACTGGCTGCTTCGGCAATGGTGTCTCGAGGCAGGCTTTGGATTCCTAGACAATGACCCGCACATCACGATGAGGGACATGCTCAGTTGGGATGGGCTTCACCTGTCCCCCAAAGGTAAGCGTGTGTTCTCTTCTAGGTTGGCGGATCTCCTCCGGCGGGCTTTAAAATAGGCTCGTCGGGGGGAGAGGAAGATGAGGGCGGGGGAAGCCGTGGACCACCAAACCATGTGGCACCCACAAGGACAGCCCAGCCTGAAGAAGAACATCGGGAACCTGCGATCCATGGGGCGGACAGCAATACAGCACAGGTAAGCAATAAGCAGGTAAGCAATAAGGGGCCCCTTGGGAATCAGAGCTGCGGGGCAAAAAAGGCACCAGTCACAGGGCTCAAGTGCCTATATACTAATGCTAGGAGCATGGGGAACAAGCAGGATGAACTAGCACTCCTGCTTGCAAAAAACACCTACGACTTAGTAGGGCTATCTGAAACCTGGTGGGATTCTTCCCACGACTGGGCAGTACATATTGAGGGTTATAGGCTGTACAGAAAGGACAGGGTGGGGAAGAAAGGGGGAGGGGTTGCGCTCTATGTCAATGAGCAATATACTTCGACCCTCATCAAGATGGAATCGAAGGAAGAGAAAGTACAAGGATTGTGGCTTAAGTTACATGGGGGGCAAGGAGAAAGGGATTTGGTGGTAGGGGTCTGCTACAGACCTCCACATCAAGGGGAAGAACTAGATTCGGGGCTCCTGAGGCAGCTCTCGGAGACCATAAAATCTAAGGAGGCGGTAGTCATGGGGGACCTAAACTACCCAAACATCTACTGGGAGACACAGACAGCAACGTCCCACCATTCACGCACATTCCTATCCTGCGTACAGGACCTCCACCTGACACAGGAGGTACACGGTCCCACTAGGAGGAATGCCTTACTGGATCTGGTATTGGCAACGGAGGATGACATGGTAGGGGACCTACAGATTGGTAGCCATCTGGGGGCAGTGATCACCAAATAACAGAATTCATCATAAGATGTTGAGTGGGTAAGGGAACTAGTAGGGTGAAAGTGCTAGACTTTAGGAAAGCTGATTTCAATGAACTCAGGCAATTAGTCAAGGACGCACTGCAGAGTAGGAGTTTTGAAGAGATGGGAGCTCAGGAAGGCTGGCTGTACCTTAAGGAAATGATCCTTCGGGCACAGAAGGAGACAATCCTGATGTGAGGAAAAAGATGGAAAGGGGCCAGGAGGCTTCCTTGGCTGACCAGAGAAATCCAGGGCAGCCTGTGAACTAAAAGGGGAGCATATAAAAAGTGGAAATGGGGAGAGATTACCAAAGAGGAGTATACCTCCTCTGCTTGCACTTGTAGGGAGGCAGTTAGACAGGCCAAAGCTACCATGGAGCTGAGGATGTCATCCCAAGTAAAAGATAACAAAAAATAGTTTTTTAGATATATAGGGAGTAAAAGGAAGGCCCAGGGTGGAATAGGACCCCTACTAAATGGGCAGAAGCAATTGGTGATGGACAGGGGGGACAAGGCTGAACTTCTCAACGAGTTCTTTGCCTCAGTGTTCCTAAGTGAGGGGCAGGACAAGGCTCTCACTGGGATTGTAGAGAGGTAGCAGCAAGGCACCAGACGGAAATGCGTAGACCCTGAGGTGGTGCAGAGTCACTTGGAAGAACTGGATGCCTTTAAGTCGGCAGGCCCGGATGAGCTCCATCCGAGGGTACTGAAGCCACTGGCTGATGTCATTACACAGCCACTGGCAGTAATATTTGAACATTCGTGGAGCACGGGCCAGGTCCTGGAGGACTGGAAAAGGTCAATGTGGTCCCCATTTTCAAGAAGGGGAGGAAGGAGGACCCAGGCAAGTATAGGCCAGTCAGTCTCACCTCCGTCCTAGGCAAAGGCTTCAAAACAATTATCAAGGCTCACATTTGTAAGAGCCCAGCAGGACAAATTATGCTGAGGGGAAACCAGCATGGGTTCATAGCAGGTAGATCATGCCTGACTAATCTAGTTTCTTTTTATGACCAGGTTACAAAACGCCTGGACGCAGGAGTAGGGGTTGATGTCGTATACTTAGACTTCAGGAAGGCCTTCGATACGGTATCCCACACCATAATGGTAAACAAATTAAGAGGCTGTGACTTAGATGACTACACAGTCCAGTGGGTGGGGAATTGGCCAGAGGGTCACACTCAGAGAGTCGTAGTGGATGGGTTGGTATCAACCTGGAAGGGTGTGGGCAGTGGGGTCCCACAGGGCTCGGTCCTTGGACCGATACTCTTCAATATCTTCATCAGCGACTTGGACGAGGGAGTGAAGTGTACTCTCTCCAAGTTTGCAGATGACACAAAACTGTGGGGAGAAGTGGACACACTGAAGGGCAGGGAACAACTACAAGCAGACCTGGACAGGTTAGACAAGTGGGCAGAAAACAACAGAACGCAGTTCAACAAGGAGAAATGCAAAGTGCTGCACCTAGGGAGGAAAAATGTCCAGCATACCTACTGCCTAGGGAATGACCTGCTTGGTGGAACAAAAGCAGAAAGGGATCTTGGAGTCCTAGTGGACTCCAAGATGAACATGAGTCAGCAGTGTGACGAAGCCATCAGAAAAACTAATGGCACTTTATCATGCATCAGCAGATGCATGACAAACAGATCCAAGGAGGTGATACTTCCCCTCTATCGGGCGCTGGTCAGACCGCAGTTGGAATACTGCATGCAATTTTGGGCACCGCACTTCAAGAGGGATGTGGATAACCTGGAGAGGGTCCAGAGAAGGGCCACTTATATGGTTAAGGGCTTGCAGGCCAAGTCCTACGAGGAGCGACTGGGGCACCTGGACCTCTTCAGCCTCCGCAAGAGAAGGTTGAGAGGCGACCTTGTGGCTGCCTTTAAGTTCATCATGGGGGCACAGAAGGGAATTGGTGAGGTTTTATTCACCAAGGCGCCCCCGGGGGTTACAAGAAATAATGGCCACAAGCTAGCAGAGAGCAGATTTAGATTAGATATTAGGAAGAACTTCTTCACAGTTAGTGGCCAAGGTCTGGAACAGGCTCTCAAGGGAGGTGGTGCTCTCCCCTACCCTGGGGGTCTTCAAGAGGAGGTTAGATAAGCATCTAGCTGGGGTCATCTGAACCCAGCACTCTTTCCTGCCTATGCAGGGGGTCGGACATGATGTTCTATTGAGGTCCCTTCCGACCCGAGCATCTATGAATCTTAGTTTTTCTTTTAATTAAACGTACTTCCCCCATTAAATCCACCAGTTTTCCATTTGGGATTGTCATGTCATGCCCAATCTTCTGCATGCCTCTTGGTCATTGTCTTCATTTTATTCAATTTAATTCACCATGCAACTCTGAGGATTGTACAGAGGCGCTCCCTTTTCAGCTCTTATAATTTATTTTCTTACAGGTTAGAAATTCTTCCTGCATTACATCACTTCATTAATGTGAGGCCTTGGCACTAGGGTAAAGTAGCATAATTCTATTGATTTCCTTGGAACTGCACCCATTTTTTTTTTTCCATTGGAAGACCCAGACCAAGGGTTTCAGGTTTTTTTTTACCTCCTAGGCTAGTCTCTGGAAAATGTCTCATGTAGAAGGAGTGAAGAAAAATGTCTTTGTCACCTCTTACTTCTCATATGGCAATGGTGTTGGCATAAAGGGAAGAGTAATTCTCACTTGTGAAGTTAGATAATAGAAACAATGACTCCAGGTAGATGCTGATGCTGGAAGAAACTCAATTAAAAAAAATGCATTTAATCCTGAACTGAAAATTTGATCAGTGGAAACTGGGCAATGGTTTCAAAATGCCAAAGGATGTTAGGTAAGACAGAGTACATCTGCCCTTCTTCATAAATTCATAGATGTAAGGGTCAGAAGAGACCTCAGTAAGTCATCGAGTTTGACCCACTGCCTGGAACAGGAAAGAGCGCTGGGGTCAGATGACCTCAGCTAGGTGCCTGTCCAGTCTCCTCTTGAAGACCCCCAGAGTAGGGGAGAGCACCACCTCCCTTGGAAGCCCATTCCAGATTCTGGCAACCCTTACTGTGAAGAAGTTCTTTGTAATGTCCAACCTAAATCTCTCTGTCAATTTGTGGCCATTGTTCCTAGTTACTCCAGGGGGTACCCTCGTAAATAGAGCATCTCCTATTCCCCGCTGCCCTCCCCTGATTAATATATAGGCAGCCACAAGATCACCTCTCAGCCTTCTCTTGCAAAGGTTGAAGAGATGTAGGGAGCTGCAGCCACTCTGAGCTGCTAAGTACTAGGGATGGGGGTGGGGGAAGGGGGGGAAATATGTCAACATGCCTTTCACTAGAAACACTGTGGTTTCCATCAGTCTCACCAGCAAAAACTACAGAACAGTACAAAAGTTCTTGGTCCTGCTCCTTAGTTGCTACAATGGACCACTGCACATATGTCATGATACCAGCAAAACTGTTGCTTTAAGCTACTTTTGTTACACTCTCTGCTCCACATCCTGAACTGGAGTCAATCCTTTAGGTTGCGCTAATTTACCTCACTTATCTCTGGACCCAAAGGACCATTATAGGGTTCACCCAGACATATGGGAACCCCCATCAGTACCATTCCCAACACTGCCACATTTGGGGACCTGGATGTTGAAATTCCTATGCCTGTTCAAATTAAGCAGTACCTAAGTGGCACAAAGATGCCCTGATAGAGTCATATTAGTCTCTCTATTATTAATACTCAAATCAGAAGTCAGAAAAAGAAAGAAAGAAGTAAACAAAAAGAAGAAGAAATACATTAAGGCACACCCAGAACCCAAAGCCCTGGAAATGATGAGGAATAACAGCAGAGAAAGAGGAATGGGTTAGTATCCTGAATATAGAATGGCTGCAGGAAGTATGACAGTTGTAGAGAAAACAAAACAGAGCTAAACTATGCTGTCTACCAGCTGTCGTCTTAAGCATACTCAAGGCAATATGTGAAAGATAAAACAGTGACCTTCCTGCCCTTCTTTGCTTCAAACTGTTCAGCTTGTTACTTACTGTATTTTTATTTCTTTAAGATATACCTTTGTACTCTTTACAAACATTGTTATAACTCCCCTGTAGCACCTTGAGTCTACTTAGACTACAGCCCCTTGCTTAGTTCTGTACTTCTCTGTACTTTGATTTATATATCTCTCTGTGTTAGTCACCACAGCCATTGTTCGCCTTTTTCCAGGTTATCATTCTGTTTGTATTTTAGTTTGGTTTTATCTTTTACTCCTTGGCAATCTTCACTGCTTTCCTCTTCTCATTACTAATGTTTGCCCACCCCCTGAAAGCAATATTTGCCTCCCCAGATATCAAAATATTAAAGGGAATTAAAATTTGTTGTCAAAGTGATATTTTGTAAAATAAGTAATTAGAATTGCAGGCTGGATTGTTCTCTCACTTACATCCCTGCATTGTCACTATAATTCCCTTTAAAGTATTGGTGTTATCCAAGATATAAACTATTTAATTGAGATTAGAATCTGGCATCGGTCCTGACATTTGCTGGGGTGGGGATGATAAATATGTGAAAATTAATTCTATACAAATATTGAGTAGAAATTCATCCTGCTTCTTTGTTAGATGCTGTATTTGGTGGAGTGAAATCCAGATACATTAGCCCAACTGTGATTTTCAAGTCTTTAATCCTTGTTGGGAATTTTTCTTCCTTTGCTTGGTTAAAATACAGCATTTTGGAGAATCAGTTGCATTCTAACATGCTGTACAGACACACAAATTCTTTTGGAGAAGAGACAGCAGGTTGTTAGTTGCAGAATCCTTCAGCTGTTTTTCTTCACCCCTCTTTTCTGAAAGAATGATAATAGTAGCATTCCGGTTCTCATAGATTCTTCTCTCTCTGTTGCGTACCATGACAAGACCTCCCTTCCCCCAGGCACTGTCTTTTAAACAGATCTGAAAATCACCCTCAGTGACAGCTCCTTTATTGCTTTTAGAAGGTATCATGAAAATACATATCCTTAAAACATAGTCCTCCTGGGTTGGTTTGAATAATGTACCTCTTTTTTCCAAAGGTTTCCAGATAATGTACCACAGGGAAAAACCTTTTATGCCCTTGAAGTCATATCCCTTGCATGTTATATATCAACCCCAAATATATATCTTTTTCTAACAGTATCCCTTGGGTTTAACATTTCTCTAGTACACATAGTAATTCCTTGTTACTTATTTTTATGGGCTGTACATCTGTGGTGTCCATTGCATATATTAGCATTTCCTATCTCTTGAAATGCGTTTCATTTAGAAAACAAGCTTTCTAGCACATCTCATCTTTTTTTTTTTTCCTTTTTACTATGAATTGCTACCACAATGCCTTTGCTTTGTATAAACTCTAGAATTCTACATAGTTTCTTTTTATAGGAGGAAGCTGCTTCTCCAGTTTAAGTGACCCAGCCTATTTCAACTCATTTTCCAATGCTGTAAGTCAGTTGGGGCAAAAATGAGCTGAAAGGACCACAAAAATTGTAAGTGAATGCAAGTTGAGATGAAATAGTCAAACACAGCACTTTTTTGGTGTATTCTGTTAGAAACTGTCCAGACAAATGGAGATCAAAGATGAATGCAATCAAAGTGCAGAGAAACTCAAAATGTGAATTATAGCACAAAATCCCCCTGTGTCTGTGCATAGATTCCTTATGTTGAGTCCTACTCTATTATTGCATTCTTATTGACTTAGGGAGCAATAACAATGGGAAGCTGACAGAGGGAAGGGAGTTGGAGCTGCTATTGAAGGAAGGAATGTGAAAAGAAATACCAGGTGATGAGTCACACTGGGTGCATCTACATGTGCACCCCACTGCACAGTCATTTAGTACGTATTTAGTGCTTGCTAAAGCAACTGCGCAGTACCTGCTGGTACTGCATCGTTCTGGAGGCACAAGGGTCACTTCTGACCCTACTGTGCAGTAGTTTGTTTTTACCATGCAGTAGCAGCAGTGTCACGGTTAGTGCCTGCTGACACTACATTGCTGTAGCTACATCGCTATAGCTTGTTGCTATGGCAACATAGTGTCTCATGTAGATGTGCCCACTGAGTAGAAGAAATGATAACGAGAAGAGGGGAAAAAATTCTTGAACAAGAAGCCTTTCAAGAGCAAACTGCAGTAGCGTATGAAGAGTAGCAGATTCCAGATTTTAGGTACAAAACAGCAGGAATATAGTACACATAGACACTTCAGCCAAATATGGTCTGGCAGCATTGGCAACCATATGGGTTGTGGAATGCTATTACTTCTTTCTGGGTAATCACAATCAAGCATGCTCAGTGTTTACCGAGGAAACCTCTAATAATGTGCTTCTCAAATTGGGACTGCAGGCTTGTACAGGACATATGGGTGGAAGGGGAAAACAGAAGGGAAAATATAAATGGAGAAAAAGGAAGAATAAGAAAAAATGAAGAAAGGCTCTGGAATGTCCTTTGCATTCCCAGTGTGGCTAGAATGTGGTTGTAGTGACATAAAATGTTATTTTTCTATTTTGAATAGCATCAGAGTATATGGCAGTATAACAAACTTAAAAGGGATATGGGACTGAAAAACATTTGAAATCTACTGCTCTAAAGAAAAGACACATGCCAGAGAAAGATACATACCAACACAAACTGCCACTTTCTTTGTAAGTGCTTGTCTATACATGGAATAATTCCAGAATGACTGTGCATGTGGACATTTAAATTTATAGGACTGTTGTATTCTGGTTTAGCTGAATTTACTTTGAAAATGGATTAAAATAACAAAAAAGAATAAGCCTTCTTTATTTTGAATAAAATTGTGTGCCCAGAGTAATTCAGGAATAGCCACTGGTCTTTACATACATACCTGCCCTGATCTGAATTAACTTTCAAGTATAGTAAAGCAGTAAGTCAGTATTAAACAAGGACTTTAATGTAGTTTTAAGACTTCCTGTGTTGCTGGAAGCACTGTCTGCCCTTTAATGTGACTTAAAATCAGGTTCCTTTCCAATTGTTGCAATGAAAGATCTCCTGGGTATTTTTAGCAGACAAATAGCAACTCACTTAACGAAACTCTGCCTAGATAAATTCTCCCATATGGCATGTGATGGTGTGAACCATCACAAAGGGAAAACCTTAGCAAGCTGTCTTCAGTTAACCATCAATCCTCCCAGAGGCTGTTGGGAATGAGAGATCTCGGCCCTGTATGTGTCTAAACCAGCTGCTTCTAAGGAGAAGCTGTGCTGGGGAGGGCCTGGAGGAAAGTTGCTTTAGATAAGCAAAAGATGAGACAAACAAGTAACAGGTAATGATTTAGGAGCAAATTGGGCACAGGTTAGGGTTTATCTCCTTAGGAGATTTTGGACTTTCCAGAGGTACAGGAATTTATGGCAAGCTGAGCTTTAAAGGTTTGGTATATAAATAGTGCATCATCCCTTTTAATAAATGGTATATTCTGTTGGGTTTCCTCCTTCCTGCTATGAACTGCTTAAGTCTCCTCCTAGTTTTCTCCTGGTCCCAGCACTGCTCAGCTCCTGACCAGTGTTGGGGGAAGGTGGGAGCTGAGCAGCACTGAGACTGGAGGGACTCGCATCTCGCCGCAGTCCCAGCACTGCTCAGGTCCCACCTCCCCCTGGCAGTGGGTAGGAGCCAGGCCATGGGCTGGGGGATCCTAGCTCATTTTTGCCCTCCCTCTGACTAAGTGGCTTGGGAGGCAGAGTGACCCCCAACATGCAGATGATAGTGCTTGCTGAGACCCAGACCCGGAGGCTGGAGCAGGGTCTGAGGCTGCCAAGCAGGTGGATCCCTCCTTACATTTCTTGATGACAGACTGATCCAGCAAGTTCATCCCAGCCCCCCCAGCTCCTGCAAACAAAGCAAGGAGAGAGATCAGGGCATTGCTGCCGTTTGGGAACAGGGCATCACCCCAAGCCAGTGCTGCCAAGTCAGGCTATGATCCCAGCTCCCAGCCAGATGGAGCTTGTCCTGTGCTCTGGGACAGCTCCACCCGCTCCCCAGAGCTTGGGGTTTAATCAGGCAGCAGCTGTGGCTCCCTGATGCCTGGACTGACTGGGAGCAATTTTCTCCCTGTCAGAATCTACATGTGTGCTATGGCACATTAAACTAATGCTCCATTTTCTAGTACATCTCTGTCAGTACTAGCAAACTGTGCATTAGACTAATCTAATGCTCGGTAAGCATGTGTAGACAGTGATGCTTTACTAGATTAGTCTAATGCACAGCAAAGTGTCTCATGTAGACATGCCCAGTCTGATGATATACCTGTGCTAACTTCAGTCTAGTTAGCTTGGGTAATAATACTGAAGGTGAGGCAGCATAGGCTGTAAGCTTCCAGAGATTGTGGGTACTTGAGCAACCAGCACATGGTGCTGTGTCCTTGCTGAATGTTAATACAGAAAGTTCTGGTATCTCTATGTGTGGTGAAATATTCTAGATCACAACATAAATGTACTTTAAAGTGTGATCTATCCCATTCATTTGAGCTGGTACTAAGATATGCCAATGATGCTAAATATCGTTCTTAACTATCTCCCTGCCTATCCAAGTACGTTTGAGAAAAGTACTACTATAATGACTTGCACAATTAACTCTGAGTCCTAAAAGAGAAAAAAGTCATCTCTTCCACCAACAAATGCCAAAGCTCTCTTCCAATGGCTTTTTTAAAGAAAATAATTAATGTTGCTACTTTAAAAAGTGAAATTTAGATTCCACCTCCCATCATGATAAACACAAGTCACAATGTTTGATGCCTTTGCAGAACATCTTCCTTAGTTCTAGAACAATTCTAATTGCTTTATTTTTCTGATACCTGACTTTCTTAGTTTGCACATTATGCCTAAGGTTGCTTGAACTCAGTAATTCAGAGGTGATGTGGAACAAAATGTAAGCTGCTGAGTCACAGTTTAAAGGAGGACAGGATATAATTTAAATGAAATAGTTTACAAGATGATACAAACTGTACCAACTTAGAACCTCATCCTTGACTCTAAGCTGCTCCAAGAAATGTAAGGTTGGTCACCTAGCTTATGGTTAGGTTGCAGAACAGTTGAGGTTTCTTGCTACATCTCTGCTTAGGAATTGTGCTAAAGGCCACCCCTGTTTATCAAATTGTAAGCAGGTACTTGCAATAGTGCAACTGTGGGGGAGGGGAAGGGGGGTACTACTGGGGCAGCAGTCCTGAGTGTCACCTTTTGGGGGAGGGGCAGGGCACAAAAGCAGTTGTTACCAAAGCAGCAGCTGGTCACACAGCCACAATCAGCATGGTATGAGTTGGTGCTATGCTGAGAACTGCATAAGTGCCCTAGGTATGGAGCTGTGCTGCTATGCCTCCATGTACTTGGTATAACAGATGGCCAAGCCCCCTGTTACTTTAAGAGAGGAAAACATTGGTTCATAGTCCTGTTCTGCTGGAGACAGCTGATCAAGGACCAGCTGCTTTTGGGGATAAGCAGGCAGAAAGGTTATAGGTCTGCCCTATAACACCTGGAAAGCTCTAGGCAGGAAGGAAGGGCTGCTGCAGCTCACCTGAGCTCAATACCATTGCAGGCCATCTGCTCCTTGAGTGGATGGACCACAGCTGTGACTGGTCAGAAGCATGTGACCGGACAGGGTAGCACCCAGGGAGATATCAGCCAAGCCCCAGAGCTAGAGCAGGTAGTCTGACCCAGGCTGTGCTAGAGAGAAGAGCTTCTTGCACCAAGTTGAGAAGCAGTGGGAACCATGAGGAGGCTCAAGAAGGCTACAGTTGTGGAAAGGCCAGCTAAGCAGCATAGGAGCCTGGGGACAGCAGGCACTGTGGCATCCAGCAGGAATTGAGGCTGGATGGCTGTTTGATTGCTGCAGACTGGATTGTGGCTGCAGGAGAGGAGGAGGCCATGGGTGGGGTGCCTGGGGTTTTACCCTGACCTCAGCCCCGCACTAGGGCTGAGATCAGGGTAAAACCCTGCTAGGATCTCGGGCCCTGGGGGGTTGCACAAGGTGAAGCTGAGTGGTGCTGCAGGGAAGCAAGTGGGTCTCCCTGTAAAGGGGGTCAAGGCACACAGAACTAAAAAGATAGGACCCCAGGCCATAGCAGACAGGGTCAGGGGGCCTAGCAGAAGCCAGGTGGGCTGATGCCACCACAGAGAGGCCAGGGGCCCTAGTGACTAGAAAATGACACAGGACCAGAGGGTCCAACAACAGATAATGGAGTAACACTTGTGAGGCATGGGCATGGCTACAGGGGAGGACAAAGTCTATGATTAGAGGGAGAGGGTCCAGAGGAGGGCTACTCGCATGATCAGGGGTCAGCAGGGCAGGCCCTATGAGGAGAGGCTAAGGGACCTGAACCTGTTCAGCCTCCACAAAAGAAGGCTTAAGGGGGATCTAGTGGCCGTTTACAAACTAGTCAGAGGGGACCAGCAGGCATGGGAGGAGCCCCTGTTCCCCCGAGCACTCCCAGGAGTGTCAAGAAATAACGGTCACAAGCTGGCAGCGGGTAGATTTAGAATAGATATCAGGAGGTGCTACTTCACAGACAGGGCGGCTCCTACCCTGGGGGTCTTTAAGAGGAGGCTAAATGAACACCTTGCTGGGGTCAATTGACCCCAGTACTCTTTCCTGCCATGGCAGGTGGTCAGACTTGATGATCTGCTCAGGTTCCTTCCGACCCTACCAACTATGAAACTAATTAATGGCCCTAAGGAGATTTACTGCTCTATGGCATGGATAGGGCCAGTAGGGTAACAAGCATTGCCTAAGAAGCAGGGGAAGGGTGTAGCACAGCTGTAGTACTGGGCTGTGGGCTCAGCAGGAGACAAACAGGACCAAGCATCCAGCTCAATCAGTTAGGGGTATCCCAAAACACTCCAGAACTCAGAGGCAGCCTCCAAATTTATACAGATCAAAATGTGTGTAACTGGGGGGGGGGGGGGCTTTTTCCAGTCTGCTCTGTCATTGGCCCACCCACCTGTTTCTGGGACAGCTGCCTGCCTCCTTTCCTGCCATGCCTTGATGATACATAATTATGGTGTTAATTAGGTAGGAGGCTGCCCATTCTTACCCCGATGCCAGGGGGTGGGGGTGCCAGGCATGCATCGACAGCTTGTACCACCTTGCTCCCTCTCGGGGCGGGCCCCTTCAGCCATAGGCTTTATCTAGCTCATACCTTGAGTGGCAGACATACCATCTTTTGGGCCTCTCCCATGACCCTCACTGGGGTAGTAGCCAGCCAATTACCTGAACGGAGCCAAGCTTGCCCTGGCCTCTCCTGGGGCAACTCTATACACTCACACACACATACTGGGCTCCCAGGCCTCTAGTTTCCCCCTCCCTGGGGGTCCTCATCTCTGCCCCCCTCACTGGGGCCACCCCCTTACTGGGGCTTCACATCTCCACCCCATCACCAGGGCCACCCCCTCACTGTGGCCACGGGGCTTCCCTCCCTGGTGGGGGCTCAGGTGGCTATAGCTGTGCCTGGCTCCATCTGGGTCTTACACCCTCCTTGGGCTCAGATGGCTATAGCTATGTCTGGCCCCCATGAACCCACAGTATTGTGGGGGCTAGGGGTTAAGATGCCTCATCCCGGCTTTCACTGGGGTTGTAACTGGCCTGGTATTTCCTGGGGGCTCCCACGCTACTGGGAATCCCATCAGAGTGTAGCAGGAGATATAGTAAGTGGGTATCCTGAGGAGTATGAGCAGGATCAGGGTGGCTACCAGGGGGTACCACAGCTACCCTTGGGGGCTGGTCCTGCTACATTGGTCATATAAGCTATGGGGATGAAAGGTGGCTGGACACTATGCTAGACCCATCACTTCCTTGTGTGTGTCTGGCTATTGAAGCTGGCATGCCTGATGCAAATTCACCCAATGGATCACTAGGCATGGGCAGACCTTGCCCCATGGAGGTAATCCAGAACTTTCCACTGAAATGTCTCCCTCCCCCTGGTCCCCCCCCCCCTCCCCCCGCCATGGAAACTTCTGCACAAAAACAAACAAACACACAAACAAAAAACCTGTCCTTTTTCACAGGGAAAAACTAAATAGAAAAAGTTAAAGATATTTGGCATCTAGCATAGTTGAGAGGAGAAATAATCTGTGACCCTCACTACCACAGAGGCTGTTTCACTGAAGCACTTGATGATACTGTGCCTTCAGGGAAGACATTACATAGCCAATCAGACCTAAACAATGGCTGCAGCAGCAAAGGCAGAACAAGCATGTATGTATTAGTTGCCTGTGTGAGGCAAGAGTATCTAGTTAAAAGTGACATTTGACTCACTAGCGTCACATTCATTTCCTAGTTTTAAAAAATTATGGTATCATTGTGGGTAAGTATTGTGGTTGTTTTTTAATGATGACCACTGTTGACACAACTGCTAGAGCTGTATTGTGTATATCATGAAAAAGCAAAAAATCAGACAGAGAACAAATCTTCCTTGTAACAACAATTGCTGAGGAATAGATAGGATGCTGCAGGCTGAGCCAAATGATCAACCTATTAGACCATCAAATAGGATTTTGGGGCTTCGTTACTGCAGTCTTAATACATCAGCATCTGTCCTTCTTGAGCCAATCCTGAAACCATCAGCCTTGTCCAGCAGACCTCAGAAGCAATAGAGTAACACATGGATGCTGATCCTTACCCATCTCTAGCAGCTATGTCACCCCTGCTTGGCTGGGTTGGTGTACAATGGAGTTCTTGCATTTGGTGCATTATTTCTGATGCTAGCTGCTGTTATCATTGCAATAATGGGCATATCTAAACATAGTAGTTTGGTTGGTGAGGCAAAGCAAATCAGTGAGAGTCCTTCATCAGCAAAGAAGGGTTTTCATTTGTTTTTAATGTGCCAGTTCCTCAGTTTGGCATAAACTGCAATAGCTCCCCCAAAGTGAGTGGAGTTGCCCTGATTCAGCAAGTAAGAATAACTCACTCCCTCTTCAACTGAGTTGTGGATTCATCTTTTCTGGTTTTTCAACTTTGATTTCACTTACTTGGCTCAAATAATTTATCCTTGTGACAGTTCTCATTGCCCTCCAGTAGTCTGAGAGTACTGAACCTTACAAGTAAGGAAAATACAAGGCCTATTAATGGCAGGTGGCTGCTAATTTCTGGTTGTTCCCACCACTACAGCTATATAAGGAACAGGCCAAAGGAAGCACTGAATTGGCCTCAGTCTGGCAAAGAAGATTTCTAAGGCTGAGACCCTGAAAATGGGAACCCATGAAAGAGCAACAGAGGACCAGAAGCAATGTTCGGCTAAATAATTAATAGAAATCATCATTTAGATTAAGCAAAATCCCTAGCAGGAGACAGCTTGTAAGAAAGCCTTAAGTAACCCAGGCACAGCATATTGTACTTTCTGCATAAGAATGTGAACATAAGAGATGGCTGATATAACCAGATGTATCAAACTTAGCTTGTGCTATAACAGTATACTTAGGTAGGAAAGAGGGTTCCTGTCCTCTGTCATAATCTTGCTGTAACCAAGATAGGCAATTAAAGAAGTAATAAGCATAGTTAATATATTGTAGTAGGTATAAGAGTTGAAAACTGACCATATGTCTCATAATGAGCAAAGGTAAATCTGAAGTCCATGTTCGACTTGTAATCTACTTCCTCCTGAAGGAATTTCTAGTGCATTTCAACATAATTGCACATAGAAAAAAATACTTCTGGGGCACTACTTTCCTGGCATTGGAAATTTAGCAATATTTCAGAAGCTCATCTAGGGGATGAAGTATCTGTTCAGGTATCTGGTATCTGCTGGGCCAGGATTTCTTAAATTCATGAAAGCTGACCCTTCCTTATGAAAATGATACCAACCCAAGTTTCATTCTACCCTGGTCATGTGCTTTTATGCACTTAACCATAGGCGATCATTTCATGAACATTTAAACTTTAAAATAAAACTATAAAGGCTCATTTTAGGTTATGACACATTCTGTTTGGGATATTAAATTTTGCAATGCAAATTTTATTTAAATCTGAAATAGAATATTACTCTTCATTTTTTAAAATAACATTACCTAACCATTATAAAGACACCATCATTTTATATAAAGATTCTCAGGCCCTGGACAGTTGCAATTCTTATAGCTATGTAACAGCTATTCTTGGTAAAACCTTTGAAAAAATTATCAAGGATCACATTTCTGGGAGCCCAGCAGGAAAAATAATGCTGAAGGGCAACCAGCACAGGTTCACAGCAGGTAGATCCTGCCTGACTAACCTTGTTGTGACCTGGTCATAAAAAGAAACATGTTTAGATGCAGGAGTTAAGGTAGATGTCATCTATTTGGATTTTAAGAAGTCCTTTGATACGGTATCTCATCCTATTCTCATAAACAAACTGAGTAGCTGTGACATAGATGATTACACAGTCAGGTGGGGGGCAAATTGGCTTAAGGGTTGCACCCAGAGAGTGGTGGTGAACGGGTTGGTATCAACCTGGAAAGATGTGGGGAGTGGGGTCCCCCAAGGCTCAGTTGCTGGACCTGTGCTATTCAATGTCTTCATCAGTGACTTGGATGAGGGTGTGGAGAACACTCTGTCCAAATTTGCTGATGACCCAAAATTATGGGGTAAAGTTGACACACTAGTGGGAAGGAATCAAAATGCAGGTGGACCTGGACAGGTTGAAAAAGTGGGCAGAAAAGAATAAAGAACAAAGACAAGTGAAAAGTGAAGCATCTAGAGAGAAGAAATCACCAACACACCTATAGGCTGGGGGATGACCTTCTCAGCTGCACAGCAGCAGAAAGGGATCTCGAAGTCATAGTTGACTCCAAGATGAATATGAGCCATCAGTGTGACAAAGTGATCAGTAAAGCTAACCACACTCTATCATGCATTAGCAGGTGCATCACAAACAGGTCCAGGGAGGTGATACTTCCCCTCTATGTGACATTGGCCAGGCCATAGGTGGAGTACTGCATCCAGTTCTGGGCGCCGCACTTCAAGAGGGATATGGACAACCTTGAGAGGGTCCAGAGAAGAGCCACTCATATGGTTAGGGGACTGCAGGTAAGGCCCTATGAGGAGAGACTGACGAACCTGGATCTCTTCAGGCTCTGCAAGAGAAGGCTGATAAAGGATCTTCTGGCTGTTTACAAATTCATCGGGGTGGGGGGAGGGGGAGCAAGAAATTAGAGATGTTCTGTTTACCAGGGCACCCCTTGGAATAACCAGGAGCAGTGGCCAGAAACTGACTGAGAGCAGATTTAGGTTGGACATCAGGAAGAACTTCTTTATGGTAAGGGTTGGCAGAATCTGGAATGGGCTTCCAAGGGAGGTGGTGCTCTCCCCTACCTTGGGGATCTTTAAGAGGAGACTGAACAAGCACCTGGGTGGGGTCATATGACTCCAGTGCTCTTTCTTGCCCAGGGCAGGGGGTTGGACTCAATGATCTATGGAGGCCCCTTCCAATCCTAACATCTATGAAACTATCAAGAAAGGAGGCAATATTGGACGTATGACACATGCCTATATCTAAAAACAAATGTAAAACTCCACCAGTGTAAAACTGCTTGTGTAACTTACAGCAGTTTAGGTTTTATTTTTCCATGTCTATCCAGATGTAACTCTTTGCTACAGCACAGAGGCTGTAATTTGCTCCCCCTACCACCTAGCAGTGAGCAGAGGCATAACTGGGTAGTACAGCACCTGAGAAAACAGGGAGTCTATTCCAGGCCTTGGGGGCTCAGACAGTAAAGAAGTTTTTCCTTATGTCCAGCCTAAAATGGTCATGGAGGAGCTTATGATGATTAGATGTTGTCATCCCTTGGGGTGCTCTGGTGAACAGGCATTCCCCCAGATCCTGATTGTTGTAGCTACAACAAAATCCAGGGATCTATACTAGTTAATACTAGTTCTCTACTACCTGTAGAGATTGGGGGGGGGGGGGGAGCTCTATGTACATGTCTAAGGATCTACTAAATGCTTCATGGAATTTGGAAAACTTTTTTTTTTAAAAACATTTCTGCAACTTACCACTGTTTAATTAAGGTATTCTCACTTGTTGCCCCCCTCCCACCCTGGACAGATGCATTTGCATTCAAATAGAATTTCTCCTTTATATAAGCCCTCCTGTGTTCCTGGTGCTCTCTCAGCTGAAGTCATAACCCTTTGTTTGTGACATCAACATGGGTTGCTGTGCAGGTGATTATCCTCTCCGCCTAACATCATAATGACTTCAGGTGAGGGATAAGCATTGAAAGCAAATGTATTCCTAAGTAACAAACATCCTCTTTGCATGCAAATGTCCTCATTGCCACACAGTGCAATGACATGGGGATAGAATTGCAGAATGTGGGACAGAGGCAGAAGTGTTTTATACAGAATGGCTCCTGGAGAACTCAGAGCTATGAGGTACCTTAAAAGCATGTGCATTGTCTATGTAAGCAACAGTTGCTAGTTCTTCTGAAAAACGATATTCTAGTCCAACTTTTACTGTTTCCACTGATTGGTTATGCACTTCAATCAGCAGGCATGTCTATTCAGGCGCAAACTGTCAACTGAAAGTCTGCGTTATAGAAGCAAAGCTCTTGCTCAGAACTAAAACTTCAAAACTCCACCAGACTTGCAAGCAGATGTACATCAGCACTTAGAGTGTTTGTGTGCTTTTGCACACAGGAGGAGGGAGGAGGAGGAAATGCAGGAGGGTGCAGCTGTCAGACATTTCTTACACCAGTTCATATATTTCTAACTGCCTTCTATAGTCTGTTCAGGACCCCCATAAATCTTAGAAACAGAAGAACAAATTCATATGCAAAAAACCCTGAAAACACTTTACAAATGGATGGCTTAAATATAATGCTTTGGTTTAGACAAATGCTATGGCTTTTTTTGTGTTCAGCAACACTGAAAGTCCAGGTTTGGATGCAACAGCTGATTCTTCTTTGAAGGAAAGCTGATCATTGTACCAGGTTTTGTTTTTTTGGGAGTGTTGTTTTTGTTTTTTTTGGAAACAAAATATACTGTTCAACTGCAAATCACTGAATATTTGTTTAACACATGATCTCAAGAAAGATCAGAAAGTGCAAACTCGCCCCTGACTTCTGGTGATATTGTTCCTATCCACAAAAGCACATCATTCCTGGCACTCTGTTGCACTTATTACAGAAGTGATGAGAAGGACCCCTTTGAGTCAGATACTGGATACATGTTTAGGGAAGTAACTGTTTTACTATAGAGCTTACAGTCCCAGGTCTACAAATCCACATTGATTTATTAAGAATTGATACTTATATTAAAAATCAGATTATGGGACTAAATCTCTGTTGTCCAGTTCCCACTGATTTGAATGGGATTTTTTTTTTTTAATCCCATTCACTGTATTGAAAGGTAGGGATTATTCTCCAAGAACTAAGGTAAGTGAAATCTCCTTAGCATATGTGCTATATTTCCATCTGTATTGCATCAGCTTCTGTCTATTGACTGCATTTCATGACTTTGTATTGATTCCTCACTACTTCCTCTTTTGTTTGCTAGGGTTACCTAGGAGATGCTTCTGGTTTTGTTACAATAAATACAGCTTTCAAAGTGAACAGGAACTCTTAAGAGATTCAGAAGTAGCACTTTTTAACACTGATTAGAGATGGGACAGAATCCAAATAACCATTCCATGACCTTGAATGAATGTCGTTCTCAAACACCCATAGTTGAACTGTGCAACTTCGAAAGAAGCCATCAGACATTGGGGTTGTTCCAGCTGCACTTGTACAAGTTACAGAGAGTAAAACATTGATCCCCCTCTTCCCCTTTAGCCTTGCCTTGAGACTACTGCAAGAACTGTACAAAATACACATTACAAGCCCCTAAAGATGGGAAAGTTGTATGGTTTCACATTTGTTTTCCACCTCAGAACCCAGATGAAGTATATCAGAAAGCTTACTCTTCTTCTTAAACTCTGTCCCCAGCACAGTGGCATCAGAAGACTACCTCCCTCACAGGCAAATTTACATAACAGTGCATTCCTCTTGACAGGAAGACAAAGAATATAACTTTTTTAGCTGAGGCTGTAATACTAGATATGTCATATCTGCTTCTGCTATGGTGGCGCCCACTCCTTTGTGGACTGGGCTTCCCATCAGACGTTTCCCATAGTACACTACTATCCTTCTATAGCAGTCAGAGGGCCACAGTGCATCTTTGGGTAATATAGTTCAGGTGTGGCACCCTCTCCAGAGAGGAGAATGGGTGAATGATGTACCTGAACTACAAGTCTTTATAAGGCAATGCAGCAGCATTTTATAAACAGGTTTATTGATATTAAAAAGATAATTCCCCAAAGTAAGCAGGCAGCTTTTGCAAGTGAATATTTTAATTGACTAACCCAATTTTCCATTCAAAAACAAGTTAAGTAGCAAAACTTTCAACCCAACCTGTCAGGCTTTACCAAAACCAAAACAAGCAAAACAACTTCCGTACCTTTAAATCAGGGCTATGGTCTCAGATAATGGTATTCTAGTACCTTAGTTATTAGACTCACTTCTAGTTTACTAGGTTTAAATGTTTATACAAACAACCCCTGATTTCCAAGTTCACTGCAATATCAGAATTGAACAGGTTTAGCATACAGAACATTGGCATATAAGCACCACAAAGTCAGAGTTGGTTAGTCAATGCTTGGTTTAGCAATATATGTGATTTTCTGAAAGTCAAATGATTTACTAGTCATAAAATGCATAGAGTAGTATATATGCATGCATGCATGCATGTACAGTACCAGTGGACTGAATGTTAAGTGGAATTTTTATTGAGATCAAAATGGAGTCCCACAACTGATTAGAATCAAGGTGACGGCTGCTTTGACAAAAATCCCTCTTCTTCCTTAATGGCAAAGAGAGAATATTGCTTCTCAGCCCTTTCACTCAGATGAAGTGTAGGTGTTGTTAAGGCAATGCTAGTTAATCTTCTGATAGAAAGCAGAGGAAATTGCAGGTTTCCTTTCAGGCTGAATGTCCACTTGATGTGGCTGAAGCTAAAATGCAGAGCACTTCAGACTCACTGGGTAAAATGCATAAATAGTATAAGAAGCAGGGACCAGAACATACAAATGTCCCTTCCCAGGCAATTCTCTTGTCTCTGAGCTACATGCCAAGCTGGCCATAGGTGGGGGCAATGTGGCTGGGGGGGTGCCCTCCCCCTCACCCCCCGCCCATACATATGCCACAAGTGGCAAGTAGAAGTGCTGGCCTGGGGTGTTGCTTGGGGTTCTGTATTATGCCAGGGTGGGGTGGGGTGGGGTGTATGGCTCGGCAGGGTTGGGGGGCAGGGTGGGGCGGGGTATGATGGGGTGGGCTACCCAGGAATCTGTGCATGGGGGTAGCAGCTTCAACAGTACCTGCTCCTGCCTGGGTAGGGCAGGGCAGGGCAGGGCAGGGCTGGGGTAGCACATGCAAGGAGCCCTGGGCTGGGGCTGGCAGTCTGTGGAGAGGAACAAGGGAGGGTTCCAGCTGAGTCTAGCCTGCACATGGCTGGTTGCATGTCAAGCTCTGGAGGAGCCCCATGGTGGTCACAGGGCACAAGAGCCCCCATGGCAGTACTCACCAACTGCTTATCAAAGGTCCTCCTCCCTCCACTTTGGCTCCATAGGGCTGCATCCAGCAGTCCCTGCCACAGGCAAGATGCCCTGCCCAGATCCCCAGCCCATCGGATGGAGCCCCTCTGTGGCAGGGCAGCAACGCCAGTGCCTTCTCGGGGGGCACCGGGGCGGGGCAGGAGGGACACCAAAATACAAGTTCACCCAGGGCACCATTTTCCCTATGGTCATCTCTGGCTAGATCAGTGCTCCATCTTGCTTATTATTTTAATTACTGTACAATTAATCTTATATACCTTCCTGCCTAGTGACAAACCTCTAATGGCAAGGTTGGAGAGTGCTTCCAACTCTACCTCCAAAGCCACTATATACAAGGTAGAAGGTATATTTGAACACCCATGAACTAAAACAAGCATTAAACCCAGGTCTCTCACTGTCTGGGAAAGCATTTATATGATGGGTAGAAAGGGGCACCAGCAGTCATGAAGAGTCAACCACTTCTCAACACATAGAGGGATGACCTAAATGTGAAAGACCAAGAGGTGTGTGTAGCTGTGAATTATAACTACACTGAAGTATCTTTTTAGGGCATGAAGTTAGGTCCCTAAGTTTGGGGGAAGACTGCAATTTCAAAAAAATCAGTCTCTCAGCAGGTTTTTCTATTGATGGATCTGGGTGTCATCCCTGCCCCAACCCTCTTCACCCCATTAGCAGGTAAGCTGTTGAGAATTCTCCTCGTCTCCTGATAGGGAACCTGAGTACTTAACTCAGATTTGTGAATGCCATTCCTGGAGCTGGGTGTCTAAATCCCTTTGTATATAAACCTAATCATATCCCTTGATCTCATTTAGGGTCAGCAAGGTCTATCAAGCTGCAACAGTTAGCAAAAATCCAGGGGAAAAAACGTGGGGATATTTTACAGTGTCAACATACAGTCTAAGAAGTTCTGACCTGCCTACTCTGTTTTATATGCTCAAGCCCCATTAAAATACATTAGAAATGGGCATTCAGCTCCTCTAGGCAGCTTTGAAAATCATAGCAATAGCTTATGGGGAATATAAGCAGGACAGGTAGTAAAACAACCAACCAACCTTTTTTTGTCTTTTACTATAGTCCAGGTTATAGGAAAATTTAGGAAAACACAACAAATGGCCCTTTCACACCAGAGGTCCAAGAACATATTGAGGCACTGATCAAGGGAGGGTGTAGTAGTGCAGTTGCACCCCACTTTGTTTTCTGCCTTATCCAAACTTTAAAACCAACTTTCTGGAAAAACCAGTGGCCTTTCTATTCAGGCAGCACTGAGGGAGTTAATGGACTTCATGACTCATTATGATCTACTTGATTCCTGCTAATCTCTCTTCACTTCACAGGTGTTAATGACTCTCTCTCCTTTTTAATGGTCTTGGTGTTCCACCATTCAAATGATGCTTACTTCACAATTTTACTTTCTCTTAGCCCTTCCTGGTAATGCCTCTCTTTTGTTTCACAGCCCTGCAGACTGGTTTTAGCTTTAGCTCAAAAACTTGAGCTCAGGTGTGGTAGTATTAACTCATGTGTAGAAATGACGGACAGTGCAGTATTGGAGGTACTGTTAAAACAGCCAAGTAGACTAGATTGTGTTGTTATGAATCTGACTAAGAGATGCACATTTAACTATAGTGACTACAAGAATAATGAAACCACATTTTAGACTACTTTTTGCCTGGTTTGTTTTTAGATTTAATATATAATCTTAGAAATTAGTACACATCCCAATAAAATTATGTTTTCTTTTTTTTTATTTTAAACTGAGTAATGTAGCACTAGACCCCTAGCATATTGCAAAACTTCTAGTTTAACTGGAGAAAAATATTTGTTGTGTTATATGTGATTGCATTACCTGCACCCCTCCTTTTTCAAAATCCTAGATCCACCCATTAACATATTGATCTTTTCTGTAGCCATTGTTATACAAGACCTGCAGCAGACACTAGGAATAGAAACCCTGTTGCCTTTCCCACAGAACAGATGAGGGACAACTGGATAATTATTTGAGAACAGATGGGAGATGAACCAACTCTTATCCCCACAGAGTTCTGGAGCCAGGTATACAGCTGATGCAAATTGGCAATGCTCATCTGGCTGCTACAGTCCACACTGGCTTTTGAAGGTAGCAAGGAATAATCAGCTGGGACCCCATTATCTCTGCTCCAGAAAAATCTGATTCCACTTGGGGGAGCCTAAGGAACCTTTGGAGCCCTCAGTGAGGGATGCACATGGACTGTCTACCTAGGCATTTTAAAACCTTCCATAAACTCCTAATGGAAAGAAAGCATTTATCTCTTAGAGACCTCTGGAAAGAATACAATCTTTTTTTCCCCTGTTGTCCATTTCACAAAGATTAGTTTTGACATGGCACTGAGATAATTTCAAACAATGTTAGAGATGTTGCTCTGTAGACAAAAAAAAAAAAAAGAGCTGAGATGAAAAATCGTATCATGCTTCCAATGAACGCTAGTGTTTCTATTGCTTAAGCCCCTTCCAACCATCTCTGCTACATGGGATTCCAGCTTCAACAAATAGTCAAAACAGAGGAAGTATAAAGCTTTTGCTTAAATCTGCAAATACTTGCATGCCAGGTAGAAAACACAGAAGTAGATCTTCACAGCACTGAAAAGTAAACAAAAGAACCATGAAAACCACCAAACAAAAGCAGGATTTTTCTCATCCTTCAGAATGGAGATGGCTGTCCAGTTTGTCAATAACAATTCATTCAATTAATTTTGGTCCCTATTCCCTGTTACTGTTTACAAACACACCGATTTTTGCTCATTTGTTTATCTGTAATTGTTCCGATACTTCATTGGAAAGTTCACCCTGTGGATAACTTGAAGATCATGGGCTGAATTTTAAAAAGCTCACCAAAGAAAGAAAAAGGGGTCTGATTCTTTTTTGTGTGTGGCTTCTCTCTCATAGGAACTCAGCACCTACCACCTGCCATTTAGGAAAGCTTTAAAGCAAAGACAGGATCTGTGTGAGGTGTATTGTCAGGGAAGATTTTCATTAAAGATAGTCAAATTGAGATTTCTATTCCATGAGAAAGTGTGGGGGAAAAGACTGTTCCATTTCATAATTAGAAGCAGATTTTTTGAGACTTCCCAGAGAAGGAGGAGAGAGAAGGAATAGAAATACACTGAAATAAAATGTGTCCTTCAACCTCAGGCTTTAAGATTCCAGGTTTAGTTATAGCTTCTAGGATCACAGATCCCCATCAGCCTTCAAAGACTGACAGAGAACCTAGGGCCTAAAAGCTTCAGAGCACAGAGCCTGAAAACTCAGGCATCCCAGGTTCCCATCTCTAGGGTGAGGAGTATGGAAGTCCCCAGTGTTGTAGTTCAGACTCACTGTGGCTGAGTTTGGGAACCAAGGCCAAGCTAGAGTTGGGGATTTCAGAGTCCTGGCTCTGCAGCAGAGGGCTTGGAGGTCCTGGGGTGATCTTCATAGTGAGCTTGTCCTAGGACTAAGAAAACAGGTTTTCTTGACCCCTGTTATGTGGAGATGGTGCAATATAGAAAGACAAAATGTTTAGCCAAGAAACATCCAACAGCTTTCAAGGTGGTTAAAAACAGAACATCAGGCTAAGGCTGCAATTAGCTATGGACATCTGAGCTAGGGCCAGCTACATTAGAGTAGCAGGCAAGGAAAGGCCAAGATAGAGGCTAAAGGGTTGTAGTGGCTACCTAGGAGCTATATGCATTACAATGGAAAAGGGATAGAGCTATAGGCTGGTAGGAGAGCAGAGACTAAAGATCAGCTGAACAAACTGCAACTGATGAGAGCAGGCTGATGACTGAGGGTAGGCACCGGGACTCAATAAGAGCGCTAGGCATCATGTGACTGAAAGTGGGTGGAGCACAGGGCTCTACAAGCTCAGCTCCTGAGCTAGAGAAGGGAGTCTGGTACTGTTTACTGCAAGGAGTAAAGTTCATGGAGAATGAAGCTATGGGTGATAGCTCTATAAGCATACCAGGTATCCTAAAGAGCTAGAGAGGTACTAGCTAAGAGGGAAGCAGGGGTGGCAGAGGGATAGTGACTCAGAGTGGTGCCTGTGAGCCATGATTAGTGCTAGGGAAGCATGCAGAATTGAGCTAAAGGGTTGGGGCCCAGAGAACCTGTGGCAGGGTTGGAGCTCTGAGTATGATATTGGGGGAAAGGCATGTCCCAAACACTTACGTTGAGAGTGCCTATAAGACTATATGGAGGGAAAGGCATACCCTCATTAACTATTGAGGTAGAGAATCCCCTGAGAAGTGTCAAGAGGGGCTACTCTGGCCTCTGCAGGCAGCTTCTCAAATTCATTACTTACTACCAAAAGTGTAGGAGCAGGGAAAAGGAGGTGCTAGGGAGGCTGAGGAACACAGCCAAAACCCACTGGAGTCTTTCTGCTAGCTCCACTGGCACTATATCGGCTCTCAAATGGGTGACTTGAAAGTACCATATTCCTCTTAATCTGACATACCTTGTCATAATGCCAAAGTTGCCTGGTTCAGCCTTCTTGTGTTAGCCTTGGGATAAAACGCTCTTGTATCCAAAATGTAGATCCTGCCCATTCATATTGGCCACGAGCTGTATTTAAAGCACAAAAAATCCTCCTCAGAATGTTTTCTTTAAGAGGGAAACCTCTTTCTTGTTTGCCTTGTTCTACAATACTTGGATGTTTCATATCTTGCTACTTTGTCCTTTACATATATGTATGGTATATACAGTGGGGAGAAAAGGAGCTGTATGTCTAAGCACCTTGGTATCAATCAGACAGACAGTGCTGTTATCTCTATTTCACAGAGGGAGACAGGAGGTACAGAAACTAATGCCCAGTTCCAGAAAAGAGGTCTAAACTGCCATCCTGAAAATCCCTGTTCAGTTGTTGTTGGGCTGTAACACTTCCTGAACTCCACAAACAGCTTTTCTTTTACATTTCCCAAACACCTATTGTTGTACCTCAGTGTGTGGTGCCTGCCAGTTAGCCCTGCATTCAAGTACCCTCATGCCTCAGCCAGCCCCTCTGCATCATGTGAAGTCCTGGCACAGCCTGGGCTGATCTGGTTGGGCTCCACATGCTGTGCACAAAAACTCCAGAACACTATGCACCAGAGCTTTTTGCTCCCAGGCACACATTCAAATGGTGTACCCCAGAGCAAAAAGCTGTGGAGCAATAAGCTCTGGAGTTTTTGTGCTCACCAATAACACATGTAGATGCCCCCACTCCCCCTTAGCACTATATGAGGACCTCAGATACCTCACTTTGGGTTCTAGATTTTACTCCAGGGGACAGCACTTAAAAGTTGTGTTCTGGTGTTTAAGCTGTTTGCTGGATCTCACCCTATGATTTGCTTATGATCACAGAATAAGTTTGTGACAAGGAATGTAGCCTACATTTCTTAAGTTGATGTCATTTACTTGGATTTCAAAAAAGCTTTTGACTTGGTCTCCATGATGTCCTTATGGTAACATTGGGGAACTGTGGCCTTGACAACCTTATGGTCCAATGGCTGGAGAACTGAGTCCATGGTTGGACCCAGAGAGTGATAGTCAATGGAACCAAATCAACATGGTGCACTTCGATCAGTGGCATCCCCCAGGGTTTAGTACTCAGACCAGTACTCTTTAATATATTTATAAACTATCTGGATGTGGGTGTCAGAAGTGGACAGGCTAAGTTTGCAGACTATACCAAATTATGAGAGAGCATGGTCATGCCAGAGGAGAGGCTGGGGATTCAGGCCAACCTGGACAGGCTCACAAGGTGGGCAGATCAAAACCTGATGTTCAACACAGAGAAATGCAAGGTGCTCCACCTCGGAGAACCCACATCATACTTATAAGCTCAGCAGTGCTACACTTACTAGCACCATGATCGAAAGAAACTTGGGGGTCATGATTGACCACAAGATGAATATGAGCCACCAATGTGATGCTAAAGACAGCAAAACAAATAAAACCCTGGCTTGCATCTATTGATGTATAGCAAGCAAGACCCAAGATGTTATCCTCTCATTTTATTCAGCCATGGTGAGGCCACAGCTGGAGTGCTGCATCCAATTCTGGCCTCCACACTTTAAAAAGAACATGGAGAAGCTTGAGTGAGTCCAGAGGAGAGTCGCATGCATGATCAGAGGCATGAATGACTGGTGCCTCCCACGACAGGGGGGGCACCATGGTAGCAAGGGGCGAGTGGGGACTCTGCCCGCAGCTGCTGCCAGCAGTTTTGG
The DNA here is from genome assembly GCF_030867095.1 of Alligator mississippiensis. NCBI lineage: Eukaryota > Metazoa > Chordata > Crocodylia > Alligatoridae > Alligator > Alligator mississippiensis. The sequence goes on along the minus strand of NC_081825.1, from coordinate 138,888,439 downwards.
TGGTGGTAGGGGGTGGCAAGCCTCAAACGGTGAGCGGGGACCACTTGCAGCTGTCATCTGCATTATGCGTCATGGCGGGTGACAAACGGGGACTGCCCATAGCCTCATTAACAGTAAGGTGAGGGCAGCTACCACCCATAGAAGCTGGCAGGGGCCAATCTCAGGGGGCACACATGCCCCCCTTACACGTCACCTATGACCAGAGGTCAAGAAAGCAGGCCTTATGAGGAGAAGCTGAGAGGCATGGGACTCTTTCTCTTGGAGAAGCGTAGGCTCAGGGGCAACTTGGTGACAGCCTATAAGTATGTCAGGGATGTGCATCAGGATTTGTGAGAATATCTGTTCACCAGGGCTCCCCAAGGGAAGACAAAGTTTAACAGTCACAAACTGCTGGAAGACCACGTTAGACTGGACATAAGGAAAAAACTTTACCTTCTGAGTCTTCAGAGTCTGGAATAGACTCCCGCCAGAAGTGGTGCAAGCACCTAGTCTGGACACATTCAAGAAATGCCTGGATGCTTATCTTGCAGGGGTCATCTGACCCCAGCTGACTTTCTGCCCTTTGGGCAGGGGGCTGGACCCAATGATCTCGCAAGGTCCCTTCCAGTCCTAATGTCTATGAAATCTAAGTTCCAGGATAGTACCTTCACCACCAAATCATCCCTCCCCGCTCCCTATCAAGGAATAGAGAAAATGAGGAATGCCATACTGTGGCAGTATTTTACCCTTTGAGGCTCCTGTTTTACACTAGCTGCAAGGAACATACTTGAAACAAAGTCAACACCATTGTATTGCAATTAATCCCAAAGATTCTTGCATTTTCACTGGTTAAAGAATTATAAAAGATTGTAAAAGGTGCTATGAATAAGTGTACAACATGTGTTATGAGAAAACAAGCCATCTCCATAGTATACAATCGATATGACATTGACAGCAATAGACTTGGGACATGCTTAAGGAGATAATCAATCTATCTAGGCAGAAAGAGAAAAAATACAATTGTTGTATCAGGTTTAGGCTTTAAGGGATTTATGGCAGATTGTTGAAACTATAATTGGTAATCAAAATAATTACTATGTTCTGATTTTTATAACTATTAGATGAAGCTGTGAGTTTTAAAGGGAAAATATGCTGTCTGTTTATTCCTTCTCTTATTTACCTTAATAACATAGTTTTTTGAAAGAGCCAATAGATGAATGAGGAAGTAATTTTTTTAGGTCAGGAGGTAAAGGCATGTTAGTTGCAGGTAGCATAGAAACCTGATCAATTTGACTATCCAAGCAAGTAGAAGTTAGAGGTTCTGTAGCCAATTATGTAAACCTGATCGCCTTGGACAGGCTTTTTTCTGCCTCATCAAGATTCAGAAGTATGACCATAGCCTGAAAAGAACAAAGAGACAGGATGAAGGAGCAATGAAAAGAATGCAAGGCAAAAAGAATACATTGGGTTTTTTTTGTTTTTATTTTTGTTTGTTTTTGAGTTAGCTGGAGGAACAGAAGATGTTGATATAGCCAAGACCCCAGAGCTACAGGCAGAAAAGTTGCTTCCACTGGTATTATAGACTGATAGGACCATTTTGAGTATAGTGTGACTTATTTTCTTCCCAGAGCCTTACATATTTCCTAATGACACCTACTTTATCGTTGAGCCAGACAGGGATGTAACGCTACAAAATTACCTATTGTGCAGTGACATGCATTTGATCAATGAGCATCATCGTTGTAGAGATAGGAATATGACACCTCTTATCTCTTCTTTCTTTATCTCCACTATTTTCAATGAAGTCTGTGCCTTTCTCATAGAGTTCTTTGCTTGTTATTCCTGCCTTCATTCTTCAGTCTAAAGAAAGAGCAGGATTTGACTCTTTCTCCATATCCTTGTATGATGAAGGAGAACCTATCTAATTCCAGTTTCTGTATCTTTTTTTCTAAATACAGTGATGAGGATTACATTGTTTGCTGACACAGCTTGCAGCTCATACCCTCTAGATAATGGAGAGAGATTACCCACAACAGTTGTGTACTTGCCAAACAAGGGAGATACCAAGAAAGATGATTGGAGATGAACAAACTACTTATTCCACATTACCTACTGGTAGAGGAAAGTGGCAAGTGGGGAGAAGTTCCAAACAGAATAGAGAGAAAGAGGTGACAGAATCTGGTTTTGAAATGTACCTTCTGCAAGTCTGAAGGAGAAGCCACACTGAAAGCTTGAGGCAGAGGAGAGGAAAAGGTGGGCATGCTATCAGAACACAAGAACCAGGGGATAAATGGGGGTCCAGTAAAGCCAACTGGCCTCGAAAGACTCCACAGTTCTAAAGAAGGTCATCAACTGCAGAAGGATCAGGACAGCCCAGATAAGACTGACCAGAGGCCATAGGACTGAGGATGAAGTTCCATGCTGACAAGTGTAAGGTATGACACCTAGGGAAGAATAATCAAAAGCACAAGTACAGAATGGGTGACAACTGGCTGGGTAGTAGCAATGTGGAAGAGCTGCGAAAAAGTAGAATATCGTTTTGGGCTGCATCAACCAGACTAATAGGTGCAAGACATGGGATGTGATAGTGCTACTCTACTTAGTACTGGGTAGGCCAGATCCAGGGGCGATGCAGTGATATGGAGAGATGACACTTTAATTGACCATGGTGCAGAAACAGCTTCTGAGGATTTCTTAAAGTTCTTGAAGCAGGTAAGGATCCACCCCCTTCCTTTCCATGCTTAGCAGCACTTCCTCTGCCCTCCCTTCCCCGCCCCTTCTCACTACTGCTGCTGTCACCAGCTGGCATGAGGATGGGGGGACAGCTCCAGAATTACTTCTGCATGCTCCACCTGGGCTCTGCAAGGAGCCAGGCTCAGCTAAGGACATTGGCAGCAGTGATTAGGTCCCCCCTCCCCCCCCCCCTTGATGTTCCCTGCCAGTCCAGGAGCAGCTGTGGGGGAAGGGAACCCATCTGTGCTGCCGATGTCTCTTGCCGAGCATGGGTCCACATGCAGCCCAGCTGAAGCAGGGCAGGAGTGACTCTGAATCCCCCTCCACCCACCCCCAGGTCAGCTGTGGGCAGCAGTAGATGGAAAGGGTGGGGAATGGGAGGGGAGGGAGCAGGGAGGAAAGTCTTCTCTGCTGCAGGGACTTAAACCCAAAACAAAACAAAAACCCACTGCTACTCCTGAGGTGCAGTCTGTCCACCTTAGTAGGTATGGGGGAGCTGGGTGCAGCTACCCTTGCAGCACAGGCCATTGCTTCCATACCCCCACTTCCAAAATCCTGGATCCCTGTCCATGTTCTAGGTTCCACATTTTAAATTCTCCAAGATTTTTTTAAGACACTTCAAAGGCAGATGAGGAAAATGATAATGGGTTAGGAAGGCAAAACGCATTGAAAAACTGAAAAAAATAAGCATGTTTAGCTTATAGAAATATTGAGTAAAAGGGGACACAATAACTATCTTCAGATATCTGAAGAGCTGCCACAAAGGAAAGGGAGAACACCTTTTCTCTTTGACCGCAGAGAGTAGGGCACACAGGAATGGCTTCAAATTGCAGTGAAGTAGGTTTAGATTGGCTATAAGAAAACAATTTTCTATTACAACAGTGAGGCAGTGGAATTGGAGGGCCCAGGGAAGTTATGGAATTTCTTTCATTGGAGTTTCTCAAAAAGAAGCTAGATAGCCATTGATTAGGGATGGTTTAGAAGTAGAAATTCTTGGTAATGGCTGTGAAGATCAATATTTTGGAAGTCCAGGACACATGCTCACATACCATGAGAAGAGCTCTGCAATCCAGAACAGGTCAAAATTGGAGAGGACCATGTTTGACAGCAAGTGAAGTGTATTTACTTGACTCATTTGGTTATGAAACATGATTAAAGACCTGGGACAAATTTATGTAGGAGACAGGATGACAAAGTAGAGTTCTGGGTCCCCAGTTAAGGTATGTGATGCACGTAGTTATGCTTGCAATCCCCAGCTTGCTGTGGAGGGTGGTTGGCTTTCCCATGTTTCTGGACTTTATTACTTGCCACATGATAATGGGAAGGATTTCTTTTCCCATCCTGTTTCCATGGGCTTAAGTGGGGCTTGTTTGTTGTGCCTGCTTTCAAAGCATTGGGTGTTGGGTGCAGCCAAGGCTCAGGATCTTAATTGGAGTGTGCTGTTGCTTCTGCTAGCACTTAAAAACCTGAAGGTTCCTGGTTAAAGGATCTTCCTCCTCCACTCTGGCTCAGAGCAATTGCCACATTTGGGGTTCAGAAGAAATCTTATCTCACAGTCAGATTGGCATAGACTGGGCAGGACATGGGAGAAGGGGCTGCCTTCCTCTTCCAGCAGGAGGACATTAACTGTGTTCTCATTCATCTGCTTTATCTGTGGCACGTTAACAGCGTCTTGATATTCTCAGACATTGTGCTTGGTTGTTCTCTGAGAGGCTTGGTCATGAAGTTTTAAAAATAAATTAGACTGATGCTTGTATAGGATGCTTAGATGGGGATGATGCGAAATTGAGTCAGGACGTGAACTTGATGGCCTCATGAAGCCCCTTTCAACTCTGCTCTTTTATGATTTATGAGTTGGGAAAATGTATACAGGCATCCAGGTATTTTTGTCTGGATCCATATACCGTGTATGTCCCCTAAAAAAAGAGTGACTATATTTTAGAAGCTTCTGCCAAGCCTGTGCATATTCCATTCTGCATCTACCAACTGTGCCCATAGAAGTGAACTGTAAACCCAGAGTATCTGCCAGCAGGAAGTTTTTTGGCGAGGCTATGTTTAAGCATCCCTTGAGAGTTTCTAGGGATTCCAGGTGAGGGACAGTATCTTAACCCCCTTCAGCTTCTGGAGGGCACACAGGTTTATAATTCAACAGGCAACCATAAAGGAAGCCCCAGCATGTTTTCAGGTTTGTGAGACACCTGGTAACAACAGCCCTACATGTACTTCATTTTGAGTCAAGCAGATCTTATTCTATCAGTACCTAGATTTAGTGTAAAGTGGGCTTGGTTGTATCTATGGCTAGGTACAGACATTACACATAATCTGGACTAAGTGATCAGAATTTGAACCAAACCTATAACTGTACAGAAGTTCAGGGCACATAGTCTGGGCTAAAAATGGTAGAATCCAGTCTAATATAGTGCTGGATCAATGTTCACTTAAGCTTATTTGAATTAGGTTAGGCCAAAGCATTGAACTTCTGTACTAGATCCCCTATGAAATCAAGTTAGCTTGCTGTCCTCTGGAATCCCAGGCTCCATTGCGGGTACCTACAAACCCCCCCTCACAGGGAGGAACACTGGACCTGGGCCCATGCTTGGCTGCTCTGGCTGAGCACCCAGCCAGCCCCTTGGGCTCTTACAGGGCAGAGTCAGCACAGTGTCTGATGATGATGTGGGTGGTATGCTTGTGCTCCCTGGGTCTGCACCTGTTCATTGGGGGGGGGGGAGAGGGGAGGGAGTCCTTGGTTGGATGTGTGGGAGCCCACCCATGGACCCCTATTCCCCCAGTGAGTAGTTGCCAACCAAGGGAGCAGACCATGCTGCTGCCTCTGCTGTTTGTGCTCAGCTGACATGCCTGTGGTTGACAGGACTGGCAGGGAGAGGGATGCATGTGCCCAGCAGCCAATCAGGTTTGGTCCAGCCACTTGGCTGTGCTTGCCAGTGTAGGATTGCCCCCACTCTGCTGGCCTTGGCAAAGTGCAGGCAGCCTGCACTGCCCCCACCCCCCACCAAAGGATGAACTTGTGTTCTGTTCACTACTGATCTAACATAGTCTGCTTAGAGAAACCCACGTAAGTTAGTTCAAATCTCCTCAGACCTTTTGAATGTCTGTACTTGGCTTATATGAGCAGCAGCAAATGTACTGTAGATGCACGTTCCCCCATCCCACCCATTTGTGAATAGTACATCTAATAAGAATGTAACTAAAGTTGGACAAAAGTTCTTGTACCTGAACAGGCTCCAAAAAGATTAAATTATTCCCAGAGTGGGGAGGGTAGGACTGTACAGTTCTTCCACAGAAGCCAGTGGAAGACATTTCAATTCCAGTGGGTTTGGGCTGTTAATCTGTTGGACCTCTTACTATTTGGCATGCAATAGTTTATCCAAATCTATTTACAATGGTGGGCTGGATCTAGAACACGGGGCTTCCTGTGGGCTGTATGACCCACCTCTGATGGCAGGGCTAGCAGCATCAGCATTAACCCCCATATGCTGACCTCTATACCACTCCTTATCCTGCTGCCAGAAGGCATCCTCACCAGGGATCTTAACCCAGAAGTTCTCTAGTGGGGAAGACTGCTATGGTATTAAATCCCCAGGTGCTTGCCTTACCTACACAGTGGCTCTGGCAGCCATCAGGGTTAGTGACACCATTTGGAACCCTGGTCTAAAATAAGTTGCTGTGAAATTTTTATCAAATTATAGGCTAGGTTCCTCTTATTTGCATTTATAATTCTATGCTGTTGTACAGCTGTATGTCCCTTTGTTTAGAGTGAGGGAATAGTTTGGCCTATGGGCCCTTGAAGAGGGGGAGGAGGGGGAAGGGGTATAAGATACCCATTTTTCCCCTTCCCCTTGTGCCCCCACAAAATGAATTATTCACATCCTGTGCTTCCATGTCTTGCCACTGTATGTCAGTCAGTACAACCATGAAGCTCTGCGGTACAAGGTCCTGATGTGTGGCACCTCCACCATGGATACATGTTACCACCACCGTGGAATAAATGTAGAGAGAGACCAAAGTCTACTTAAAGTATAGCAGGACCCCAATGTGCTCCTAGGGAAGTGAAACCATACACCATCCCTTATTTTTGGGTTTATGGCTATGCTACAACAGAATCCCCATGTTCAAAAAAAGATTAACTCAAACTGAAGCAGGCACAAAGATGGTCTACTGGCATGATCAGGGGAAGGGACAAGGTGATCCATGAGGTCTTTCCAATTCTGTGCTTTCATGAATTATGTGGGAGGAAGCTAAGAGAATGTCTACTACTCCTTCCACTACAAGGCCCAGTGCAACACCAAGTACACATACCTGTGCTAGTCCCAAATGAGGTTGTAAATCTGTGCACAACAGCAGTGGCGATGTGTAGGGGATGTAGAGGGCATGTATGTGCAGCCCCTGAGACTACTGGTGCACCCCCTCACAGCAGCATTCCCCGCTTAAGTGGTGGGGGCAGGCAGGAGCACTGGTATCTCCCTGAGAGCACTGGCTGAGGAGTGGGGGCATCAGAAGAAGTGCTGCTCACCCTTCTGGGTGTGCTGCTAGCACTTCTAGGCAGCATTCCCTCTTAGAGCCAATGACCGGCCACATGGGGACACCCTCCCATCCCCAGTTGCTGACTACCCACTGTGGGGCAGGTCCCACCCCCCCCCCCCCGATTCAGGAGGCACCAGTCACCCATGCACAACCGTGCAGTACCACGACTAAATCCTTGCTCTTGGAAACAGTATAGCCACATGAACCTGGGCAGTGCATCACACTAATTAACTTTAGTTTTTTAGCAAGGCCATTTAGCCAACCTGAAGTTCCTGTCCAGTTTCTAGTTGTATAGCTAGCATCGGTACTTTTGTACAGTGCTGCATTGTACCATGTAGATATATCCCTAAAATTTTTACCTTGTTTGACCTAATAAAACAAAGCTGAGAAGAGATATGATTGCTTTCTGTAAGAGTGCCAGGGGCACATAAAAGCTATTTAAGGCATAGAGCAACGCTGATCCAAAACAAATGAGTATAAATTGTCCATGAATGAATCTAGGCTGGAGATTACAAAGTTTCTAACCATCATGGCAATGAAATTTTGCCACAGTCGTAATAGAAACAGGGATGATAAAAGCTGAATGCGTTTTCAAATGAAGCATGATCAGTTCATGAAAGGGATTATATGGTGTGGCCTCTTGGGAAAGGAGGGAAATAGACTCCAGGAACAAGAGGGTCCCATTCAGTCATACTTCCATTGTTTCTATGGAACTTTAATTAATTGGCTAGCTACTTCCCCCCTTAAGGCTGTCTATGGTTCTGTATTCCAATGATGATATTTGCAAATGCTTCTTTTACACTCCAAATGGAGTGGCTGCATGGCATCTGCTGGACTTTGGTCAGGGCATAGCAAGACAAATTGTTTTCTGGAGTTGCACTGGTGCATTTCATGCTGCTGGAACAGCAAAGTACTTTCCTTGGCCAACATTTTAACAAATAGAACATTAAATAGCATGGGAACTGGCCTCCCTCCTAGAACAGGGCTATCTAAAGTTCAATATATCTGCAACTTTGCTACTATTCAAAAATGACAGTGCTTTATTATATGTATGACTTCCTTTTAAATAAATTACCTTCACTTTACATCCTACTTAATTCTGTACCTAAAGGCCTGAATAATATATTATGTCAATTATTTATTAATGTCAAAGTTAATTTTAATAAGTAGATGAAAAGACCAATCAGTTTCATTTTTAATAGGTTGCCAGCTGCAAGGATTTTTAAAAAATGTTTTTGTTTACAGAAGGTGTTAACATTTTACATGACTTTTTGAAATTTATGGCTCATAGACTCAGAAATCGTTATCATTTTATTGACAAATGTATAAAATGCAGAACGTACCTACTCTGAAGGGTTAGCAAATCATTACAGTTAAAATGACTGAACAAGCTATTCAGCACGATAGCAAGTCTTTCCCTTTCCCCATTCCCTTTTCCCTTTCATATCTTGCATCACAAACTACTCCAAATGGGCCAGATGCTGCCATATTTACATATGAGTGTTCTCCACTGATTTCAGTCGGTGAGAATAACATACCATACTGATTGGATTTGTAGGGCTCTGTAAAGTGTCCATTCAAACTCTAAGCTTGAACTTTCTTCATCCTTAAACTGTTCACTGTACCACCTGAAACTACATGAAGCCCACTTGGTTCAGGGTTTCTTTATGAATTCTGCCTTCAAACCAGGTTCAGGGAAGTGTTCCTTGGGTTTCCCTTAATTTCTGAGGGAAGTACAGTCCTGCTTTGTGTGAAATGGGGTGCATTTATGTTTTGCCATTAAAGGAGACATTTTTTTTAAATCAAAAGAAAGAGGACTTGAGCTGTAGTTGTTGCCCTGTGGGGCCAGGTCAACTCTCAGGATCTCAATATTGTGCTGTTAGATAGGAGGGTGTGGCACAATTGCACATATACAAACACAAAAATCAATTAGGTGCACGCACGCACACACACGCACACCCCCCCCCCAACCAGCCTAGGCACATGCATACCTATCACCAGTTCAAGCACATACACTATACACCCCAACAGTTAGACGCAGATCACTAATTCATATATCACACACGCGCACACATGTAAGTTCCTAACTTGGATGGTACAGTGTGTATATGTGTGCTTGGGGTACCTGGGGAAAGGTTAAGGTAAGAAAGTAGAAGTGTAGGGAGTGAAAGTTGCTGGAAATTAAAGTCACCGGGACTGGGATTAGAACCAGTAGACTACAGGGGCCTAGGCTGAAGAACTGAGGCTGGGGGTAACTCTAGGTTAATTGATCTTAATTGATTAAAAGACAATGCCCAAAGCCAAAGCCTGCAGAACAGGGGAGCGATGCTGGCACAGAGGCCGGAACTGGAGCCAGAGCTATGGGGGAGCTGAAAAGGTAGGTGTGCAGAGAGCAAAATGGGACTAAGGGAAAGAGTGGTGTTAAAGAGGGCCTCTGGGTGTGGTGAGCCAGAGGATGGCTCTGGGGCAGCCAGGGAAGCTGCAGGGAGTGGCAGTAGGTGCTGGGAGCTGGAGAAAACTGCAGGACAGCCACGAGGAGCTGGGAAGCTGTGGAAGGGGTGAGGGGATGACTACAGAAGGTGTAGGGGAAGCTTGAAAACAAAGAGACAGACAGCAGAAAATCACAGGAAAATCGTCAGGAGCGACTGAAAGGCGGCAGTGAGCCAGAAGCAGGAGAGGGAGAAATGAGACAGAAGGAGTGAGGAGCAGAAACTCGAGCAGGGCCAAACCATAGTAAAGCAAAACCCAACTTAAGGTTCCAAATAACAGTTTTATTACACAGATAACACACTACACAGCCCCATGAAGTTATTCGTTCGCACATGCACACGCAATGGCAGCAGAAGAAAGAGACTCAGTGGAAGGGCTGGAGTCCAGGTAGGGAAGAGAAGCAGAGTCCATGTCCTTGGTTGAAGAGGGGGTGGGGGGGTGATAGCTACCTATCCAGGCTGGAAAGGGGTCTTTGTCCAGTAGGTGTTGTCTAGAGTGGGGTCGCTGGCAGGGCCTCTGGGTGGTGTGGCATGGTGCTGGTCCAGATGGAGAGGGCATCCCACTGGGTCTGTCTTCACTGCCCTTTTTTATAGGGGCAGAACATGTGCGACCCTAGTGACAGGAGGCATGCCCAGGCAAGGGTCAGCCCCTGATGTACTGAGCTTGTGTGCTCCATGCAGGGATGTGCAGTTTCGGGTGTCTGTAATGGCGGGGTACAATGGCAGAGTTGCTGGTTCTGCAGGGTCTTTTGTCTTTCAAATGTTGGGTTCTTGTCTCTGTTCCTGGGTGAGGTCCATGGTTCCTGGGTGAATCAATGCGAGGTGATGACTCCATCATTATAGGCCATTCAGTAGAGGCCTGCTACCATTGTATTTCAATCGTTCTCATTCATCCGGGAACCAATTTACAAGGGAGGGGTATGTGACTCATACAGTTGCAACATGGGATGCCCACGCAGAGGACACAAGATGGAGGACTGACATATAAAATGGAAACTTGACATGACTTTGGTTCACTTATAAACACAGGCCTAAACTGTACAATATCCATATGAAACAATAAAAATCAATATGAAAATGTTAATAATACAATATACAACAGTAAGAATCAATACAAACCTAATAATAATACAATATAAAACAGTGGATATCCAAAACCAAAACCTTGCTGCCAAAATAAAAATGTTAAACCTTATCCTAAGTCTGAGCTCACTTATGCTTGTCCATAGGGAATAGAGAGGGAGAGAAAGAAAAGCCAGAAATAATTGGGGAAGGGAAGGGTATGCATATCTATCATATAAATATATATGTGTATTAAAAAAGAAAAACTGGGGGTTTTGCCACATAGTAGGAAAGGCAGGAGGGTGAAACCACCCAGATAAAATTTATGCTAATCCCTCAAAGCTGTGTGACATATATCATTTATAAAGAAAATTAGGACTGGAAGGGACCTCCAGAGGTCACCTAGTCCAATCCCCTGCCTGAGGTATGATCTTCCCTATCTAAATGATTCTACACAAATCCATAATCTAAACTTGTAAAACTGTTGTCAACCCTTACCCAATGTGAGATACAGGATGCAGGACCTCACTACCAGTCCTAGGCTTTGTGAAGCCTCCTCTTGCGGTAGCAGCCAAGCCTAACCTATCCTTCCTGCCTCAGTGCTTCAGCGAGTGATGTACTATGAGTCTCCTGTGCCTAGGGGCCAATGCTTGCATTTACGCCCCCCCCCCCCAGGTCCTTCTTGCAGCAATACTTAAAGCCACATTGAATGATAAGAGCTCTCTGAAGGGCCTGGCTGCCACCTCCTCCCCACCCCCCCCGGCAGGTGCCCAGGAGCCATGGCCCCTCCTGCACCCCAACCCCCTATCAGTCTGCCACTGCCTTCAGCTAACATCTGGGTTCTCTCCACAGACCTGGAAGCTACTTCTTTATGTGACTGCACACTACATACAAATTTCTAGATTGGATCAGACCCCCTGGTCCATCCAAGTCCTGCATCCTGTGTCTCACATTGACTGGTATAAGCAACTCCAGAGCTTTGTACAGGAAGCCTCATGATGTGTGGATGTGAGGTAATAGATATCAGTGGGACTTGCATTCTTCTGAGGAACTTTTGAACACCCTAAATCCAGATGATGCCCCCTCAATTGCTCAGCTCTGCAACACTGTTTATCCAATGCACAAAGTGAGTACATTGCATTTGCAGTGCATTATCTTTTCTAAAAATTATTGTTAATAGACATTTTCTCACTTTGGCTTCTTTTTTAGCAGCAACATTTAGGTGAAATGTTGTCTGTTGGTCTATATATAATAGAATTTGTGGTGCTGACATTTTTGAAGTGCATTCAGGTTGTTAAAATCTCATATTAATATCACAGAAATATCTTTAGACTATGACCTTTCCTTTCTGCCTGAAAGTCTAAAATATGTGTGTATTAGCTTTCACTTGAATTATTCATCTCTTCTTTCACTGGATTTCCTGCTATGATTCTTCAGAGTTTGTCAGTTTGGTCAGACTGATCACTAGAACTGAGGCAAAGGATCACAGTTGCTTCTAGCAAGCCACCGGTGCTATGGGCTTACAAAATCAGTGCCTGAAGTTACACGTGCAGCCATATTTTTGAAAAGGGATCCACCTTCTTTTAAGGGCAATTGAAATAGAGCAGGGGACTGAGCACTTCTGGAAATATGTCTCCTTCTCATTTTGGTTTTTAAATGTAAAGCCATCTCTTTGAAAACTATTATCCAGGACTGTGTGTTATGGCTGTAATGAGTGTTTAAAAAAAGAGTTGTAAAGGATCATCAAATAAACTAAAGACACTTAAAGCATTTGATGTATAAAACACTAAGGCTTTCATTTGAACACTGTCACTTGCTACCTTTCGCTTTGGCTTTTGGGACACTTTATGAGGAAAACAAAAATCTAACCTCTATTCTTTAGATGGGATCAATGGGTTCTTTTCAGAAAGACAAAGTTAGTAGAGTTGGCTAGAGTTGCTGTTTTAGCTGTAAAACATTTGAAGACAAAATGGGACAAGTAGCCATAATGGCAGAAAAGATCAGTAAAGAACGGACTGCAGTGTCTGTCTCAGTTGACTCTATCTGGGAACCTCACTGAGGGACAGCCATGGTAACAGCACATGGCCTTCAGAGCCATTACTCATGTCTAGCAAATGGGTACCAGCATCAAGCTGTTCAGGGTGTTGTGATGGTGGGTTCTTTTGGTTTCACCATGGCATCATGAAATCATGGCAGAAGACACTGGATTAATCTATAAATGAGACCTATTTTCTGAGGCAAAACTCTTGCTCCATTCATTTCCAGTTTTTTTTTTTCTTTTCTTGTTTACCAGCCATTTCCTTAACAGTCTTTCAGTGGTATCAAAGTTGTTTTTGTTTGGACAACCAGATGGACTCTTTTGTCCCTTTTTTCTATCAACATTCATTAGTGTAGGTGATGGCAACATTTTATGAACTTTCACCCACTTTGCCAGACAAGTGGGGATAGGCCTGCTCAAATCCAATTACTATTACATCATTAAATCTCTATAAATACTCCTGAATAAAGAGGTCTCATTAGCAAAGCAACTGAACATCCACTGGCTTCAGCTGACATTGGTGGGATCTGCTGGGTGGTAACCACTGTTGAAAAATTGGGTCATATCCCTGAATACAGATTTGGGAGTCTCTTTAAACTCCTGTTTCAAAAAATCATGGTCCATACCTATTATAAGCTAACCATCATCTTTAGCTGTTGTACCTAAATTTACCCAATTCTTGCCCCTTCCCTCCCTTTTGGTCACTTGCCTGCCCTGACCTAGCTTTGTGGATGATATTCAGAGGCTGCTAAACTAGATGGGAGATTTATTGTCCTTCCTCTGAAGTTTATTGCTCTCATACCTAAATCTCAGTTCTTCATATCGCTGATCCTGAAGGCAAAGGACTTGTTTATTAGTACGACTCCAAGTGTATTGGGGGTCTTGCCTTTGATTACTATTTATTATGAGATACTTTAAAATGCCAACCATTGGGGTGACATAGCAGTGAGATTGCTAGGTATTGGTAGGGATTTTAAAAAGCAGACAAAGGGAGTTTGATGCCCAAGTCCCATTGTAATCCAATATAATTTGGGTGCCAAACTGTCTTTGGGAGCCTTTTAACACTCTCCCTCCCCCTGTACCCCAAAGATGGCAGGGAGGGTGTGAAAGAGAAATCTATGGGGGTGGAGTGAGTACTTGTAGGATAAGAATTAATAATTAACTACCAGTCTCTTCCTTTTTTTTTTACATTCATTTACAATCAGACATGTCCAGTAGGCCCAAGAAGGTTGTCCAGGAGCCTGTGTAAAGCCCATGGGTAGTGTTCAATCTAGTTTTTAAAAATGGGACTTCAGTACAAAAAACACCTTGGGCACTAACAGGAATCCCTGGTCTTGGCAAGGGGGTGAAGATCTATTTGGACATGAAGGTTAATGGGCCTTTTCCATCTTTAGAGAAAGGGTTGGTTATGGTTAGGGACACATTGCCAAGTCAGTGGGATCATCTTGCCCTGCAACTGCTCATCTTGGGCTGCTTAATCTTCATTTAAAGACTTTGGTGGAATTACTAACATGTATTTTGCTCTTCTCCCCTCTCCCTCCCTCCCCCCCACCCCCATAGGTACTTGGATTCCTTTAAACCCCAGAGACACTTTATAAATATTCCCCCTCCCCCCTTGCCTTTGAGATTGCTAGGCTGACCACGTTCTCTTTTTTGGATTAAGTGCATGAAAGAAGAGGAGAGAATTTAGAATGCCAATTTGGTATGTTGTCTGTTTTGTTCATACTTGCCCTTTGGATTTTATTGTTCCACTTATATAGATGATGTAGAAAGTAATGGTGTTTATACGATCATGATATTACTGAAAGATAATATAACAACACTTTACAACAAGTGGCAAATTACTTGTACTTCATTTGTTATTGATTGTAAAAACATTAATCATGGTGAATTCTTTGGGTATTATTCATATGGATGTAAGATATAATACTACCATCCTAAGCACTGAAGAATTTCAAGGGTAGATCAAAGTCATGTAAATATCATCTTGATCATCCTTGAAGGCTCAATATCCAAAACACAAATATGCACCAGGGAGGGGAAATAAAAAGAGCTTTAATTCCAGTGTTTAATAGTACTTGATTAATGCTTTTTTTCCCAGACTCAGATGAACAAGCTAAGTTGTTAATGCTAATCCACCATATTCATTTTCTCAGGCTTGAAGCATGTTTGTATTGTTTGGGTACATTTTCATATGGTTATACTGGAACAGGCATTCATTTAAATCATTGTGCAGATCTGAAGTTGGTACCCATGTTCAAAATTGCTTGTTTATAATAAGTGCTCACTTATTTAATCAACACTTATTATAATAAGTGAGCAAAACAGAAGTGATGGCAGTAGGAAAAGGAAACATTTTTCAAAACTGGAAGGCAATATAAGCTCAAAACCCGTTTTCTATTGACAGCACCTGTCAGGTAACAACCAAAGTTATGTGCAGTCTAGGAGGAATCTAGATGTTGTGTCTTCCCCTATTTTTCTTAGTGCTTACTTAGGGTCCTGCAGATTGTAGCAGGAGGATGGTTACCAGCAATTATCTACAACAAGTCTGCATGCCCTTGTGCAGTACCAGATTGCAGTCCAAAGCACTATTGATAGTTGTACCTAATGCCCTCACAGAAGGCAGCCAGGAATGTGCTGGACTTCAACTGGAAGAGTGAGCATGAGGTGTATCTTACAAACAAGAAGTGTTGACCTAAATCAGAGGTGTCAAAGCTTTCCATCTGGCCCCTATTACTGCCCCTTTGTCTCAGAAGAGACCCACACATGCTGCATCAGTCCCACAATGGCCAGAGGAGTTGCTGCATGCACTGGATACAGCATGTGGGGCTGGGAGAGGTTGGGGATGGGTCCATGGGCCAGATCTCTCCCATAGGCCCCAAGCCTTTCTTCCAGCCCAGTGTTTGACACCCATGTCCTAAATTACCACAGACTTTGATGAAAGCCAATATTTATCTGTATGATATTGATAAGAACACCAGTGAGAGCAGAGTTGGTCCTATGCTGAGGAATCTTAAGAACCCCATGGTAAAAAAAAAAAAAAAAGTATTTGTATATGTATAGGGAAGATTTGCATTTTGAGGTTTGAAGGTCTTTAAGCTATAGATGGATAGCAGATAACTATAGTTGGATGCCTGTAGGGGCAGTTCTCAGGGTTCCTAGTTTCCAGGTATGGAATTTCATTCTTTTTAATTATAACTACCTGCTAAAGTTGTTTGTTAACACAAAGGTCTTGCCTCTCAAATGTGTGTTGCCCAGAAATGTATTCTTCTCTCATTGCTTTCTCAGGATTCTGGCTTATAAGGAATGTGCCACATTTTGTTAAGTAGCCTAGGAAAACAGGTACCTTTTTCTCCTGCAGACATAAAGAAACTTCAATACAGTGCCTGTCTCTTGGTTAACTCCTGATGGATAATTTCAGAAAGGGAGTGGACATTCTAGGGTTTGTTTCCTTTTTATTCCATCTTATTTCAATAATAAAGCAATTCTCAGACTTCATCACTGGCACCTGTGCAAGGCACATTTAATTTACAAATATTGTCAAGAGAACCCATTTATTAGCAGTCTGACTTCAGTAAACTCAGCAACTAATTTATCTAGTGCATTGCTTTGACACTAGCAATTTAAACTATTTTTGTTTATATGAATGGGTGGCACCATTCAGGCAGGAGTACAAGATAATTAATTTAGCCATGCCAATGGATGGAAGTGCTTTGACACTGCTAATTTAGATAATTTTTGCCCATTGCAGTGCTCAGCAGTGGATATATAATCAGCATAAGCATTGTCCTTCTCTTGCTGATACCATTTCCAATCCAGAACATGAAGAGCCTGAAAAGCTGGTTTGGAACATTAAGATTTGCCTGATGCAGAGTGAGCCTGATCTGGGTTATGGCTTTTATGCAGGTCTATATTCATGAACAGAATCTATTTGCTGTAAAGGGATGAAGGAAACAGAAGTCATAGTTAGCTTCAGTGGGTTAGTGCACTAGCCTCTGTTCTTGAGATCTAAGATTAACTTGGTATTTTGTAGAGCGAGTTGTTATTGTAAGTAAATGTTGGTGAACTGGGGAGGGGGGTAATCAAAAGGAGGAAAAGGGTGCTTTCCTCTTCAAGAGAGGCAGTTCACCCATTGTTTAGCTCATTAGAATGGCTTATTGTCTCATCCGCAATATCACGGACCTGATTCTAGAAACTAGCGGCAAAGAATGCATTTGCCCCATGTGCATTACACAAGGAGATTGCATCTTTTCTTGAGGGGTGAACAGCTTGCCAGTTAGTCATGCCTTTGACACCTTCAGGTTGGATTGCAGTAACAAGTATTATGTCAGAGTATACCTGGAGAAAACTGTGGAACTTTAGTTGGTCAGAATGCAATTGCCCATTCATTTAGCAGTGCTTTTTTTTCATAGCATAATACACCTATGGTCCAGAAATGATAGGTACTCCCAAGCAGCATCTGGACACAAGTAAAGATCTGCTTTGGGCCCTTCATATCGGAGAGACAGGATGTTTCATAATATTTTACCTGGGCAGTTGAAATGGCCTAGGAAGCCCGAGCTGAAAAGTCTACATGTAATGCAATAGTATTGCACTTTGACCCCAAAGACAATGAACAAACCTCAGCTCTAGAACAGAAGCCTTATGAAAAATGTCATGATCTATGCAGTGTTTCTCTGGAAGGGGTTAGGTTTTACACTGTAGGAAAGTGAGTGGATCAGGAACTTAATTTTAATAGATGTGTACATTTAATCTTGATATTGTTTCACTGTACTTCTAAATAGGGATCTTCCGTACCTTGGATAAATGAATAAAAAAACTAGCAGCTGCAGGCTTTCTTTATGTACACTTTTGTTTGGTGTCTCCTACACCCCTTTGTGTGTGTTCCTTAAATTGTTACAAAAACTAATATAGATTGATATGATAAAAGATCGTAATAAAGCTGATGTATCAAAAGTCATAAAATAAGTGTGATATCTGTTAATAGAAAAAATGAACCAGGAGTGCAAATAAAACTCAAGCTCCTTATTTTTTGTCTAAAGTTTTCAACTTTAGATGATTGCTTTATGGTATAGACTGATGCACATTTGGGGATATGTCATGGTAACACAGGGAATGCAGACTTGAACTTCATGGCAAAAGGGGCCTGGTCTATACTGCATTTTTTTTATCAGATATATCTTTAATCATTCCAAGCAGATTAATGTTTATGTTAATAATCTTCAGCTAATGTTTCCCTTTGTGCACCTAAATGGCAGTTCTCCGGCTATATAAGAAATCAGCTTTTCTGGCATTATGCATTGATTTTAGATTTGTAAGTATACATACCTAGACTTGTGCAGTACAAGCACACTGGCTGACTGCAGGAACAGCTATGTATACATATATCTGAGCATAAGTCAATCCTGGAAAAAATGAGGAGACCCCCACCATATTTTTATCCCCAGTAACTGAGTGGCTAGGTCACTCACTGGGGAAGCCAGTTACCTGAATTCTAGAGCCTTCTTACCCTGAGGGGCTTGGAGCTTGTACCTCTCCAGAAGGTGTAGAGAAACTTAACAAGTGAAATTTACTTGGAAACATTTTATACAGGAAAGATTTCATCCAGGAGACTAGTATGAACCTATGTGCCATTCCTGGCTGGAATATTTCAAAATGCTTCAGCCTCTTCTAGCAGGCTGCAGTAACTTGTACCTCTCTTCTTAGCTTCCTTCTCCCCCTCCTCTTCCTCACTCTCTCTCCCCTGTGCTGATGTAACCAGAAGTAAACCATTCCAAATGTTCTTCATTCAAGAGGTTCTCCATCCACTTTTGGAACATTTCAGGAGGCTTATTCATTTGTCTACTGGGACCTATGTAATGCTTCAAAGGCATGTGAAATGTTTTAAGTTGTTACGTCTGTCCACAACCAATGATTACCCAACACAGGTTTTTTTTTTTAACCACCAGACCACAGGTTAGGCATTATCTAGTCCCATCTTTAATGCTCCAGAAGCAGCCCTAATAGTGACTGTTTGATATCACCACTTAAAAACAAAACTAAGCACATGCAATTACGTTTTGGGGATAACCCATGCACAGTTTGGTCAGCCCTTGGAACTGTGTGGTGTTAGAGCATGCACAGTGTAAGACATTGCTGAGAATGTGCAGGCCTCTGTTTTTTGGGGAGTTGGTATTTATTTTCCTCTATTTTTCTCCCAAGACTTACAACATGGTTTTATTTGGGCAGACTAAGACACATCACTGGAATAAAGTTTGCAGCTATCCAATAATTCAAGTTCTCATGCCAAAGAGCAGGTCACTAGTATTAGTTAGCTTATGTCTTGGAAATAGTTTAACCATTTTGGATGCAATTTGGACAGGGGGAATATAGGAATCAACCGGAGATGGACAGCAGGCATGGAAAATTTTAGTCTAAAGAATTACATTTTTTTCCAAGTTAGTAGCAACTGGGTATAGGACCATGCAATGTGAATTGTTGGCTACAGTAGCTAATGCTGCCAGATCAATCTGTAAACAGACATCTCTTTTGAGGTGGTTTGGATTGTCCCAGGTTTTGATTCTGTTTGAAACAGAAGCAGCAAAGTCATTTACACTCAGCCTTGCCAAGTTGCATTGCAGGGCTGTGTGAAGCTTTGGTAGCCAATTGGATTTGGAGGAGATTCGGCCTGATTCAGTGGCCGAATCTCTGAATCTGAATCGAATCAGGAGACGAATTAAAACCTCTAAATTGAATGGGAAGCCTCCATATAGATTCAGAAAAGATTCAGTGCCAATTCAGAGATTTGGCCATAGACTAAACAGGCAGCAGTCCTCACCATGCTGGACACAGCTGCCTTCAGCTGATAAATCTGTGGTGGGCAGAGGGGGGAAGGAAGAGATGTGGGGGCAGATCAATGCTCTCACAGTGAGGGAGGGGCTGGGACAAGTTGCCCAGCTGGGGCAGGGGGACACAGGACTCAAGGAGGGGAGCTCCTGCCACTGCACGCCGCCTTGTGCTGCAGGTCTGGGAGGGCATGGGAGCGGGCATGTGCCCCTGCATCTGCACAGGTTGGGCTGGGCTAGGCTGGGCTGTGCTCTGGGAGGCTAGCTCCAGCCACCCGCTCCTGGGCTGTGCTCCAGGTGGCTAGCCGCAGCCCAGAGCGCAGCCCTGGCTCCACCTGCTCTGTGGAGTGGGGGGCAGTGGGGGGAGGACTGAAGCTGTGGTGGGCCAGTAGGGGTGCTCCTGCATTGAGCCACCCACCTCACTGCACCTTCCAGGCTCTGAGTGCCTCCCTGGGGGTGCCTCACACCTGGCTGACCCCCTTCCTGGAGCACACCCGCTAGCCTGGGGGTATCACTGCCACTACCCAGGGATGGGCTTGATTCTGGCTCTGTGCACCCTGGGAAACACAGGCCTAGTAGCCCTTGAGGGTACTTGATTCACTTCAAGAACTTGGGATGCTTCCCTCAGTAGGAAGCACAAGTAGTCGTCTCCCTTAGTCAGCCGAACCAAGGAGACCCCAAGGCATAATCTAGACCCACACCGAATAAGTCTCCCATGCTAGGTACAAAGGAGAACTTTATTGGTGACAAGGGGTAGGGTTGGAATAGGGTATAAGGTAGAGCAATATCGGAGAAATCCCATAGAGCAACCTTGCATGGCTTGGTAGCCTTTGATCATGCATCTGAATTACTGCAAGCTATATATCTAGTTAGATCTCAGGTATCTTACTCCCAAGTATCATCCAGAGGCAGGTGGAGATTCTCTCTGGAGGCAAACAGTTCCTTGATCATGAGTTTTGAGAGAGAGAACAAGTTTCAGATGGTCCAGCTCTTCTCTCTCTGAATCTTCCTCATGGCTGCTGCCCCCCTCCTCCTGGGAAGTTCTTAACTTATAGCCCTTGTGACCCCATTTACCTGGTCCAATGGAGGCCAGCACCTGTTGGCTGTCAGCCAACTAATTTGAAATGCATCACTAGTTGTTGGGCAGACTGGCAGTTCCTAGCTCCCCAGGGAGCAAGCCCCTCACCCAGGTATGTGATGCCAGTCACGTAGGCAGAGGGAGCAGGTTTCCCCTCTCCCTCAGGAATGTATCCAGCTCAGGTTACCTAAAGAGATAGGGTAAGGTGTGTATCCTCTGCTGGGCCCATCCTAACCAAATTGTCACAGAGCAGAGTTTTTGGGGAGAAACAGAGGTGGCCTTATGCCTCAGCAGCCACCCTAAAATTCCCCATAGCCCCTGCTGCCGGCCCTGCTCTGATCCAGGTGTGCACGCCCACCACCATGCCCTGCCACTGCTCACCCAGCCTGGGCAAAGCCATGGCTTGTCTGGGAGGTGCGGAGAGGCTGGGCGAGTGGCAGGAGGGCATAACCCCTTTTCCCAGTGCCTTCTTCTGCCTGTCCAGAGCACAGCCTGGCCCAGCCCACCCTGTGCAGATCCAGGGGCACATGCCTGCTCCCATGCCCTCCTGGACCAACGGTGTGTGGTGGCAGGAGCCCCTCTCCCCAAATCCCGTGCCCCCCACCCTGGCTGGATAACTTTTCCCAACCCCAGACCCAATTCCTCCCTCACTATGGGGGCATTGATCTGCTCACCCCCATGCCTCTCCCCTCCCACCCCCACTCACCACAACAGACTTACCATCTGGAGGCAGCTATGTACAGTACAGTGAGGACTGCTGTGTGTTTAATCTATGGCCGAATCTCCAAATCAGCACTGAATCATCGGATCTGAGTCAGCCAAATTGAATTGGGACAGTGATTTAAATCACTGAAATGAATCACTGTCTCTCTGAATCAGGTGAATCCAAATCTGAAGCGAATACTTGCCACTTGGTGCAGGTCTACTGTATTGCTACTCCTCTGCCACTAGGTGGCCAGGGACAACACACAGCCTGATAGGTTTGTCCTTGGAAAGACCCCAAATTAACTTACAGATACACACAGTAGTTTCCCAGGAGAAAGTGTTAGCACATTTTATCTCACATATTTTGCAGCTACTTAGTGTCCATAGGATTCTGGGACAAAACACTTCCTTCCTGAAGAAATGCATATCTGTTTACAGCCTACTAACCTAAGGCAATTGAAGGGTATTTTCTAGAGAAATAGGGGCATTATGGCTCTCTAGTTTCCAGGGTACAAATGGTTGATCTCCTAGATACACAGGCTGGTTGTGGTGGTCACATCACAGATAGTAGGGAAGAAAGAACTTCCTCTGAAGAAAACGTGTTCAGATAATGTGCAAATGAAGGCAGTGGAGACTAGAGTAAACAAAAAGAATGTTTATCATCCCTAGATGGCTTGTTAATGTGTGTGTGTGAGGGGGGTGGGGGGAGGTAAAATGTTATTTGAAAAACACCTTGGCATTGCCAAAGTCACATATTCAAAAACCACAAATCAGTCCTCTCTACAATCTGAGATTAGTTTAAAAATTACATGAGATATTTAACATCCATTTGAAGCTCTGCTATTTTTTTTAAGTCTTTTGGGTACACTTGGGTCACATTTCCACATTTTTATTTGCAACCACTAGAGTAAAAAGCTCACTATTAAATAGCAGCTGCTGTTTTCATGTAATTAATCTAACATCATGGGATGGGGCTTTAAGTGAAACACACATTGTGGGATTTGTGATTAAGCAGTGAGCTGGCAACTCTGATTACTGTTTCTAGTTATTTGCAAAGGATGGGAGGAAGGATTACAAATCTTGAAAAACTGTGGTAGGGAAGGCTGAGGCATAGTCTGGGTCAGGAAGAGTTCCAAGTCTGAGGTCCCATGTGGAAGAAGGTCCTGCAGTGAGGTTGGGCAGAGGTCACATTGGACTATCAACTCATGAAATGAATTTACTGGAAATTGGATATTCAGCGACATGAGACTGCCAAGTTGAACTGGCCTCCTGAAATAAGAAATGAGGAAGGATATGACACATAAAGAAAGACTAACCAAGATAGTTGCATCACCTGCCTGAAGGTAGACATATTCCTTCGAGAAGTTCTAGCCTCTTAGTGTAGCAAGTTTTGTAAAACAAATAAAAGAATTCAGACTCCAAGAGTGCTAAGCCTGTACTTAAATAAATTAAGGCTATATGTTGCTTGGACCAGACAGAAGTTTCCTTAAAAATACCTTTGTCAAAATCTAAGAAAAGTCTTTCTAGCTTTTCCTTCAACCAGTGAAAAGGTCAATTTCCCTATTTCACCATGGAATATTACAGTATTTCTATTGAGATGAATAGAGAAGTCACAAATGCCTTCAAAATCACCTCATCTTTCAGCTGTTGCAAATACTTGTGATTAAGAAGGCAGATAGGGTTTGCTTCCCACAGGCTATCCTTAACGGCTGTAGGATTTTTTGGAGAGGATGATTGCACACTGAGAAAGCAGTCAGTGCTCTTATCTTCGTGCCAACTCAGACCTCTCTGCTTTTGATGACCAACTGCACTGACAATGGCTTGAGAAGTGAATTCCCACAGGACTGTATTCTGAAATGAGATTTTTTATTAGTGAATGCCTAATGAGGTGCCATGGACAGAATATTGGCTCTTGTCAGGCACATCTAAAGCAGATAATCTTCATCTTTCCTTCATGCTAGAATGGATTAAGTAGATAAACATGCCTTGGAAAATTAAGATGGATAAGACTGCTGGCTTTATCCTACAGGCACAAGATATTATTTTTCTGCCCACAGGTAGCTACACTTGCCAAGACCACTCTTCCCTCTTACTGTAAAATAGCAGCTCAAGAAAATCCAATGACCCAGGTGAAGGAGCTCAGTTAATGATAAGGGGGGAGGGGGGAACTGAGATTGGAAGTTGCCAATAGAGTGGAGTTCTGGTGAAGAACTTTTAAATGGACTTTAGTGTGATATTTTTCTTCCAAGTGAGATCATATGCAAACCTTAATAATTCACCTTCAGATACCTGTGTTAACCTTAGAGTGAGTGACTTGGGTACCAGTAGCAGTTGAATTATGTCAGTATGGAGCTCAATGCATCTTCAGGTCACCTGTTTCAGGATCAGGCACTTACAATGATTGCCTCCAAAGGCATTTGGGAAACTTATTAAAGAAATGTTCCTAGGGCATTTTCTGCAAGTGGGATCATGCGAGCTTGAGTGTTAGTCATCTATGTACATACGATAACATTTCATTCTACCAAAATAGGATGTTTTTTAGGCACTAAAGCACACTGGCCAATACAAAAGTATATAGTTTTGCACCTACTTGTGTTTCCATGATTCACTAAGCAGTTACATTTCAACAAACACAATGCATGTAAATCCCTGTGCTTTATTGGATGCCAGCTGTTATTAGCCAATTTTTGTACAGGAATCTGCATCATCATTCTGTGGTTATTTCTCAGTAATTATTCTATGCATATGCAAATCTCACACCTCTGGCTAGTATAAAATTCCTCTGCTCTGAATGGCTGTGGCTCCTTTTAGAGCTATTTGCCAGCAACCAAGAAGCTGCCTCAGTGTTTCACTCCTTTCAGCTGAAACCAAGACTCCAGAAAGGACATGGAAGAGCAGAGAACAGCTATTACCAGACATCAAGGGAAGCTGGGCTGTCGAGCAACTGGGAGGTAAAGAGCTGTAGGATAATGAAAAAGCTTTTGAGACTCATTTCCTTTTTTCTCTCTTTCCTTACATGTTCATCCACCTGTGTAGCTACCCTCCTCACCTCACAGATGAACATGAGGGACTTAGTCCTCATTTTTACTGTGCCCCTTTTACACTTCTCTGGCATTCATATGATTGAATACAATTACCTGATATTTGTGCTTACTTTAAATCCCATTTATTCTGATATAGGCTTTGTCTCATTTGTACTATATTATCCATACTACATTTCCTCAAATTATTTTTTCCTGTAAAATTTCAAGAAAAATGAAGAAAAGCAGAATTTCCAGGTTTTTTGGGGCATGGTCAAACAAAAAGGTTCAGTTTTCAAACCAAAAAGTTTAGTTTTTTAGTCCCTAGGAAAATTCAAAATTTACTCCAGAAAGCTGAGATGCTTTGTGAAAAAATGCTGTTTTGCTGAAAACCCAGTTTTCTGTCTAAGAACACTCTTGACTGAAAATTTTCAATTTGCTCTAGGCTTTCTACTGCCATTTTAGGTTGTCCCAGTCCCTCCTCCCCAGTTTGGTTTTGAGAGCAGAGGGTCAGCAGCTTGTTGAATAAGTCATGAGGAGAAGAGGTAAAATGGTGAGGAAAATAAAATAAGAGAGTCTGGTAGACCAATGATATAGAAAGGGTGAGAATGCTAATAGGATTATGAGTTTTCAGACTGACTTCCCTTTATGCAGTTTCACAGCCTATATTGATTTTTATATCTCTTTTTAATTAAAATTTGTTACTCTATAATGATCCTAATATTATAAACTTAATAGCATTTTGTATGAACAGGGTACTTTAGCCCAAGGTATGATTATCACCTTGCAATTAAGAAGCACATTCTGTTACCATGTTAGTAGTTATCAGTAATTCTCATTTGCAGTAGAGACACCTACATGAGAACTGCCAGGCTATACTGTATAGTCTACAGTACAGTTAGCAGCACTACACTAAACAGGTCCTTATATAGCATACAGAGAACTGCTGACACTGATGCAGTAGTTTCGTGTTTAGACAATAAATGCAAACTTTCTGCAACATGATAAGTCACAGTACAGCTCCACCTTTATCCAAGAAAGGACCCTCTTGTTATGATTGTCTATATATGTTTTAAGATCATAAATAAATAGACAGGATTTTTTTCTTAAGTGCTGGGTACATGGCTTTTTCTCTAAGGCTAGGGACAGATATTAAAAAAAACCTAAGCCTAAATTGATTCAATCTTTTCAGGTTATTCTAACCTGGCTAGGTTAAACCAGTCTGTAACTGCAGAGGCATCCCTTCTTGACTGAAAAAAAATGCAGGCACATGCATAGGGCTGAGCTGAGAAGGGCATGGCCAGGCCCAACAGGACACTCTGATTATTCCCCCCACTCCTGAGCACCCCAGCAGGGAATGTTTATCACCCCTAACTCGGTGTTCATCAGCCCATTATGAAAACAAAGCCTCTTTCCATTAACTAATGGAGCTCTTCTTAAACAGCTTCCAAGGAAGGACATTAAGCTATCTGTTGATTAGCTCCAAAAAGCCTGTCTGCCTGTCATCTCCTACAGCACAGACTGTAGCCAGCATGTGATATGCTAGTTAATGCTGAGGTGTTTGCATAAGGCAGAGGGGCATGGGGAATAATCCCTGCTTAGCAAGGAGAAGCCAGGCAGATGCTCTGTGCCTGCAAGTCTCTGCCAGAGCCCTGGCCAGGAAGCAGGGGGGAGGGCCCAGCCCTGCTGTGGAGCAGAGAGCCCCACCCAGTCCAGAGAGCATGCCGGGATGCTGGGGGTGTCTGGTTTATGTTAAAGCAGCAAGGGGTCTGGGACAGATATTGCATAAACCAGTTTGACCCAAATCAGTTAAGCTTAAGACTACATTCAACCAGGTTCATCTCAAACTGGTTTAAGCCATTTTCAGACTGGTTTGTGCATTGAACATCTATTCTTTTACAGGTTTAAACCAGTTTCTGATGGGTTAAACTGATTTATGTGTAATGTCTTTCCCTAGCCTAAAAGTGAATGGGTATAGCTGACTGTCCAATGTTTTTTATAAACCAGGTCAGCATCTAGATAAGGATTTAGAAACTGGGTTGTCATCAGCTACCTAACAATTCCCATAGAGACAACTAAAACTTGATGAGAGAGAAATATCATGAAGTTCAATAAGGACAGGTGCCAAGTCACTTAGACTGGAACAATCCCATATACCGGTATGGGTTGGGGGACTGAGTGTCTAAGCAGCAGCTCTGCAGAAAAGGACCTGGGAGTTACAGTGGGCAATAAGCTGAATATGAGCCAGCAGTGTGCCAAGTTATTCTTTCCCCTCTATTCTGCACTGGTGAGGCAAAATCTGGAGTACTGTGTCTAGTATCCCCCCCCCCCCCCCGGCTACTGCAAGGAGCAAGGATGAAGACAAGTTGGAAACATTTCAATAGATGGTGATGGAAATGGTGAGGGGGCTGGGACACATGACTTCTGAAGAGGGGCTGAGGGAATTGGGCTTATTCAATCTGGAGAAGAGAAGCCTGAGGATGGATTTTAATAGCAGCCTTCAGCTACTTCAAGGGTGATTACAAAGAGGATGGAACTGGACTGTTCTCAGTGGTGGCAGATGATAGAACAAGAAGCAACAGTCTCAAGTTGCAGCAAGGTAAGTTTAGGTTACATACAAGGAAGAAACTTACTCACTAGGAGGGTAGTGAAGCACTGGAACAGGTTACCCAGAAAGGTTGTGGAATCTCCATCCTTGAGGGGTTTTAAGACCCAGGTCTTAAAAGTCTCATCTGCGATATCATTGGGGATGATCCTGCTTTGAGCAGGGAGTTGGACGAGATGAGTTCCTGTGGTCCCTTCCAACCTTAATTTTCTAGGATTCTGTGAGAACTTAGTCAGAGTTTCAAAAGTGCTTTATACCCAGCAGTTCCTATTGTTCCCAACAGAAACTGCTGCCTACTGAGTCTTCTTTAAAAATCTGTCCCCACCTCATGGGTTCTTAGCAGCCTTGAAATATCTCCCCCTGCAAACCTGACTCTCTGGCATTCATTTCTGAAAGTCTTAGACCCAGATCTATGGCTGTACTTAAGAGAGACTTGACTCAGGTGGTGAGTAAGAGATACAAATATTCCTTTTCATCTCACCTGACCCTGGACAGTCTGCAGGACTGCTAGCCCCTGAGAAGCCTGTACGTCTCATAGTGGAAAAAAATGCTGAGGCCTGACTCATGACAACATTACTCCAGTTTTATACTTACTCCTCTGAATTAATAACACCAGTGGGAAGTCAAACCCTTGATACCAATGAAAATTTAATATGAAACATTTTCTTTAGCTGGAGAAGCAGAGGTTTTTGCTTATGACTTGGAGATTTCTAGGTTCCTAAACCCAAGTTACACAAGTATATTTTTACCCAGACTAGTCAGTGGAATGAGCATGCAGGATTTTCCCAGGGACTTCTATAGCTTACTCCAGCAATTATAGACTGTTCAGAAACACAACCTTTGCTTCCTCTCCGTCACTCTCCATTTTCCTCTAATAACAAAGAATTGGTGCTGGTATAATGCATGGCTCATGCTCATCTAGTTGGGCAGAAAATTTTAGAAATGTTATTGAAACTTACTCAAGAAAAGCCTAAGGCAAATCAAAGGAACCCAAGAATAATTTTTTTTCTATAGGAAAAAAAAATCCTCTTTTTGGAGGTTTGCCTAAAGACTTGAGGCTTGGGACTGCCAATACTGAATGCACAGAAGTTGGTGTTGGGTAACATTCTACAGGCCTACTCCTAAACAGTAAGGGATATACCAACCAAAGGAATATATTTACCTTGCACTCTTTTAATCTTTGTGTGTTTACTAGCTTATGATAAGTGAATTTGCTGTTGCTGTGGTGCAAGTAAACTAAAGATAGTTTGATAGATAGTTCCCAGTGGAACCAGCTGCCCATGCTTTGTTAGCCTTAAATGCTATGTAGCTTCAAAGAAAAACTGAATCCTCCCTCCCCACACACACACAACAAATAGTTTTATTTATCATTAACTCTTCAGAGCTCAGAGATTTCTTCAGTGAAAAAATGCTGTTCACATGGCATACAGACTAAACAGTGATAATGCTTTCCAATCATGGCCCTGCAGGGCTATTTGCAATCATTTAGGCCAGAGGTGTAGACAGAAAAGTCAACCTCTCAAAGAAGAATCATACAGAAAAGGAAAAGGGCTTGTAAGGGGACTGAGTCATGGCATATTACTAATGTCTACCCTTTGAGCTGTTTTTTTTCAGAGGCTGACTGTGAAATGGAGCACTGCGAGGGCAGTGTATGTTAAGACCTACATGCTGGAAGTTATTGCCATTGTATAACAACTTGATTGAGCCCCCATACCTCTAGGCAATGCAACTGACTCCTATGGGCCCAAAGATACTGCTTGTTCTATTAACTAATTCCACATAGATGAGACCAAGATGGGTGGAGTTATAGGAAACCTGAAGGGTAGGATTAGGATTCAGGATTTTCTTGATATAGTAGAGAAATGGTCTGAAATTAATCAAGTGGAATTTAATAAAGAAAAGGGTAAAGTCCTAGACTTAAGAGGGAAGAATCACATGCATAAATACAGCCTGGGGAGCAGCAGGCTGGGCTGCAGTACTGTCAAAAATGTATTGGGGGAGGCTGAGTGGTATAATGGATTGTAAACTGAACGTGAGTCAACAGTATGCTCTTATTGCACAACAAGCCGATACCTCTGGTTATAAAAAAAGTGGTAATAGATTATTTTTTGTGCCTGCAAGAGACTGGACAAAGAGCAAGGAAATTTTTAGGATATTATGAAGGGTTTTCTCATTATGAAGATGGTTAAGCATTGGAAGGCTACCTAGAGAGGTTCTCAAATCTCCATGCTTGAAAGTTTCTAAGCATAGATTAAACACACCCTTGTCTAGCATGGTTTGATGGGGATGACCCTGCCTTTAGCAGGAAGTTGGCATAGATGACCTCATGAGGTCTCTCTCAACTCTACTTTTCTAAGATTTATGTATGCAGTCATAGGTCTTTTAAAGACTTCTTCCTTACAAGCCAAACTTCCCAAAGATCTCTTATATAAATACAAAATTCAAGTGGTTTTATTTTTTATAAAACATTTCCATTCCTATTTTACTATGCTTTATCTTTATATTAATTATTTAGGAATATAGTTCATTCAATTCCATTGCCACACAGGAATGAGCACAAACCAAATATTAGCTGTTGAGAAGAATTTTGTGGTACCTGAAATTGGGTCAGGCTTGCTAGTTTCCCAACTTAGTGATAAACCTTCTTCAAATTCTTTGAAGTTTGCAGGCATTTAGTAAACCTGTTTTAACTTTCTGGTATATGTGAGATGGTTTAGTGTGTAGAAATTGCAATAAACATGGTGATTTGTTCTCCTTCTCCACCTTCTTCTCCAGTAAAAACGTGGTTATTTTACTGAATTTGTGGTTCAAAAAATGGTCTGCAGTGAAAATTGAAGGGTATGGATTTAATGAAAAGAAAGTTTGGCACAAATGCCTGGAAATTGAAGCAAACCATGTTTGCATAGTTTTAGTCTTGAGATGAACATTTGTTCCTAGTAGGGTGCTTTCTAGATGCTTGTTACTGTAACTCATTAGACTTGATACTAGTGAAACCACCTGGCTTCACAACACACAGGCACAGTAATCAGATAAGTGACCTGTATGGCCACCAGCACTTGTAAACTGCTTTAACTACACAGGATTATCTCTAAATAAACAAACCATTTAAGATTAAGAATGGACAAACCATTTTGCATGGGATTGAAATGAACCTGCTCTCATTGTTTGTTAAAAATACTGCAATCTCCCGCATTTATAATCCATAGCACTTCTACAGCTGCAGTGTACCAAGTTGTCTACCTCATTCAGGCCATGCCTCCAAGCATTCAGTGCCTACAGTCAATACCTGACTTGACTGTAGGTCAAGCATGGTAAGAACTCTTGAAAACCTGGCCCAGCTGCTCGCCTTCCAAGCATTACAGAGTCTTGTCTGTATTGCTTTGCACCAATTGCACCATTCATATAGCACGGTATGTGATGCCAAAATGAATTACAAAGGAAGTAAGTATCCTTAAGCCTGTTCTGCAGATGTGGAAGATGAGGATGAAAGAAGTTCAGTGACTTTCTTAAGATTACCTAGCAGGATACTAGCAGCATTGAGAGTATGACTCACGTCCCTGGAGCCCTACCCAGGGGTTTTGTTCATGGAACAATAGTGCCTCTAGAATGCTACCAACTTAGGTTGACACAAAGGGAAATGATGGAGCCACAGTTTGCCACTGACATCCTGTGTGTCCTTGAGCAAGTTGCTTAGTCTCATGCTGTGGCTTCCATGGAGAAAGTGTCCTTGTCATAGGATCCACCAATTACTGGTATTCAGTAGTTCCTCCAATACTAATGTTACATTGGGAAGAAAAACACCAGTGTTTATATATTGCTTTCTCTTTTCTAATTACTTGTATTAGAACAACTTCTAGAATCCACAGGGCCTCCTTGGGTAATGTGTCTATCAATAGACAGTTCCTTGTCCAAAACAGCTTATAGTCCAAGTATAAAAAGATGGCGTGAAGGAAAACAGAAATAGAGGGGAATTGACTTGTTGCATGTCATTGGTTTAACTGAGAATAAAACCTTGGTCCCCTGAATCTCCATTTTATGCCCTTCTAACCCAAGCTACTTATCTTTTAGTTCCATTTCTTTGTGAAATATGCAGGCTATGTTATGTGGATATTGCTACCATTGAATGGAAAGGATGCATCTTCTGCTTATTTACAGAGGATACATGAACCTCAAAGTGTTGGTCTTCTGGGACACACAATTCTTGGACTTGCCTCACTGCAGCCACTATGCAGCTCAGTCTGGTTTTTTTGCATACATTAATATTTTGCTTGATTATTAGCCATGTTATTGTCCCTGTGACAACTTGCTGGAGGAGCAGGTGGAGAGCTAGCAGAAGAAGCTTTTTAAAAAATTCTACCCCAGAGTAGTGGAAACCCATCTGTTAGGCTGTGGAAGTTGCATTTCATTTTCTAATATAGGGTTAAATAAATTTGTTTATCACTGGAAACGAATGAGAGTGAAGGACACTGAGAGTCCTGTCCCCCCGCCTCCCCTGCCACAGGAAGGTTGTGGGTTACTTGGAATACAGTCCACAGTATGACAGTCAGTTTTAATTTCTTTGAGTGAACAATCTTTCCTCTTTGACACTTCTGTTGAAAAATATGATGCAATATGATTGAGATGAAACAATTAGCTTCAGCCTCAACTGACACTACATCCTTGCTTGTTTTTTTTTTTTTATCCTGCTTTAGATTGTCTCCATTCCTCTGCTTTCTTACCCTTATACCTACCACACCATCTTTTCACTTTTATGGGTGTTTAGATGTACATGACTTGTACAGCTACTACTGTACATATTTATTTATACTTCGCTGCAGCCCAGATGTTCAGCTTCCATTTCATGGAAGTAAATGGCTAGATCTTCAAATAATGGGAGCTGGAATTTTGAAAGACTGTCTTTGTTTTGATTACAGGATAGTCTACATGCAGTACACTGCATTTGTGCAGTACCTGGCACCATTTAACTGAAGAGCTGTGTGTTTGAAGAGAGCGTGTAATAAGGAAAATATTTCGATCCCCAATTCACAGGTGAGTAATTGAGACATAAAAAATAAAGGCATTGTTCTGAACAGCTCAGAGCATCAGTCTGTCTGCTTCCGCTGAATTCCCTAAAATTGAGTTACTCCGTGCAGAGTGCTTTTGAATCTGTCCCCTAGTTTTTTGCCCAAGATCACACAAGGACATATGTTTTTTAATTCATTGTTCAATACCTTAAGCCACCTTGGTATTGATATGATGCACCACTACTGCTCAAACGAGATGCTTGTATCTTTTACAGGGGAACAAGTATATTGTGGAATGAATGTATAATAAAAATGAGAAACTTATTAGGGCAAACCCATTTTTGGATCTGATTGATCTAGTTAAAGATTGAAGTAAGGGGAGGATGTTGAAGGGATTAATCAATTTCAATAAACAAAAATGCAAGACAATATTGGTGAAGTTGATGAAAAGATGGGTCTATATTTAAAGCACTTGGTATTCAGAACACGTATTATGACTCATTATGCAGAGAAAATTATTACTGCCCATTAAAGAATTAGCTTTCATACAAAATGGAAAAGTTGATTAGTGCACCTCAGAGTGGCTAGCTTCTAAAATTATAAAATTAATGAATGTATGAAATATTTAATTTCACACATAAATATCTGTGAATGGAAATTAATTACTGCATGCAATAAAACTCATTTATTGCACATATCGGATCAAATATTAAACATGTGCTGAAATAAAAATGTGGGTATTTTTGTAGCTTGCATATAATTGTTCTGGATTTCTGCTCAATTTTTTTGTTGCTGTTGTTATACAACAAGGCGGAGACCAACACCTGTAACCTACAAAAAAAGAGGGGTGGTTTAAAAAAACATCCTGACAAAGGTTCTGAGAGGTAGACCCCCCAGTCCGAGAAACACTGGTGTTCATGTAATCATCCTTGCCTGTTGTCACTGAGGCCATTTACATAAGGAAAGCTATGCATGTACTTAAGTGCTTAAAGATGTGGGGCCAGGTTTGCATTTTGTATTTAATCACTTAATCTGTCTGAATGCTGTTTGGATAATACAATCACATGCTGTTTCAAAGTAGCTGCATTTAATGACAATGTTTGTATCAGGTAGCAATGTGTAGGAATGACACAGCTGTTATGCTACAACTTATGGTTATATTAGCAATATTATAACTTATGCTCTGTTTACATATCAATCCCTAGAATATTCAAGCTAAATATTGTAGATTTTGCCAACTTTTCCATAAAACTCCTGATGCACCTGTCTCTGGTACTTGCATTGCCACTGAAAGAATTGTCCTTGTGTTGGAGCTAGAAGGTCAAAAAAACAATGCGCAAAGCTTATAGAATGATTGTGATGTTGCTACCATATCTACAGCAATGATGACAACAACAACAATTGTAATAGAAAACAAAAGAATGTACAAATGGTACCTAGCAGGAAGCAGTCTGGAGCTCAGGGTTTTCCCATGTTGGGGTGCAGAATGATTTGATGCTGTGATTTCGGTAAAGCGAGATGTTGCTTTGAGAATCTAGGGATAAGGTAGTATGACCTTTACTAGAGCCCTCTAGTGGTGTTTTATAGTGTTCTGTGATTTAAAATATACCAGAAACTTCTTTGAGCAAACCTACAGATGAAGACATGATGCGTTTGCACATGTCTTGGTAGTAAGGTTACTTGGGACTTAGCTGCTGCCTCTGTGGTTCTGTTGTGGTGGTGTCTTTTCATTTGCCATTGTAGTTGTATAAAAAGCAAAGCAAGATCTAAGGGGAAACAGAGAAGGGAACTGCAGCCTGCAGCTACTGAGACTACAAGGAAAATGCTCAGTTGTTGAGAAAAACAAGGTTACAAGATGTCCTTCTGCTTGGGGGAAATGGGTTCATACTTGGACCATACTAGCCCACTAGTGCTGTGAGATGTGATCTGTATTACTTGTTATTAACATAACAGAGGAGATAAAGCTTGCATTTTTGCTGAGGAAGGGGTGCTAAACTTCTATAATCTGTGTAACTCAATAGCTCCTATTAAGCTTGCAGATGAACCATTTGACACATCTATTCCTAAAACCCCTGGCAAGTGCAGTGTATGTTTGCTTTCTATAAAGGGGATCAAAGGAAATGAAACAGTTTCTGAATATGTGGCTAATTTAAGAAAATTAACAGAGCATTGCCAATTTGGAGGCATACAAAATGAAGCAATCCAAAAACAATTGACAGAGGTCGATTTGGTTCTAAAATGTGCACTGACTCCACTCTATCTGTGGAGATAGTGCACTGGCAGGTCCCTAGCATCTTTTGTAACTAAATAACTCTGTGCTGCAGAATCTAGCCCTTGTAGCGATTAGATGGACAACAGATATTTGTTGTCAGTGCAATAGACTGTATGTACAAGGACAGACTCTGTGCAAATACCAGCTGCAGTGCACAGAAAAATTGTATGTCACTGCAAAAAAGCTCAACAGCCATCTCAAGGGCTGTACATGAGGATTCCAGGTGTCAACATGGACTCTATGCGGAATGCTATCACCTGTCCACAAAATTTACATCTAGGAAAAAATATATTATATGATTTCATTTGCTTTAAAAGGGGAAGGAGTGATTTACAGCTGAACCTGATGCAAGGTATGCAGTTTTCTGCATTTTCACAGGGTTATCAAAAAGCTATTTGAAAGTGGCATAGTAGAAGACTTTAGTACCACTAAAAATATTTACAGAGGAAATCTGCATTCCCCTAAGAGCTTTTTCAGTAAAGGTAACAAAGCTATAAATAGCATATGCTAAAATTTGGTGTTGTGAAACACGGAGAACTCTGAATTATTTGGTAATGAAGTTGAAAGAATCAAGTGCAGTAGTAAAGTACAAAAACTTTGCAGGTTTCAAGAAAATAACCGGAACTTTTTAAACAAGTTAACCAATGTCTTTTGGGAAGGTGCTAGAACCTCAAAGAGCAAAATCTATGCTTGCAAACAGAGAAATTCCTATGTTTTTGAAACTCTGTCTAGTAACGTTTTTACAATACAGCAATTTATGTCTTTACAGGATTCTGGGATTAGCTCCAGAGTCAATGCATGTGAACAGGAGTGAATGGAGCATCTCAGTGTGCCAATAATAAAGAAGTTGAGGGTTGTTCTTATCTCTGACTTTCAAGGCTACTTTTGACCTGGTATGGTATATAGATTGACATCATTTATGGAGAGACAAGGATCTATTTTGCCTCGTTAGCTGATAGCAAGCGTTTCTCCAAGACTGATTTAGCCACAAGGCTTTTCTACAAATAAAGAGTGAATGCCAGGACAAGACTTACTTTATAAGTCAAACAAGGCTTATTTTGATGTAAAAAGTGAATGTTTGATATAGCATCGGCATCTGCTGTTTGGCAGTGAGCCATGACTGGGAACCACAGGGCATTCCTAGCACTCAGTATTACTGGGATGATCTGTTGGCCACAGGAGATAGTGATGACTGATAACTTGAGGAACTCCAAAAGGTGTTTGGGAGGCTGGCTGAATGCAAGCAGAGAGCAAACAAAGCATATGTGAATGTTTCAGTTTCTGCTATACTGCAACAAGACTAACAATGACTTTTACAATGTTAATTTGCTTTATGTACAAGAATGCTAATAATTATTCTTAAGGTATTCCCACCACAAAATGTTCTATTTAGAGGGTGGGCTGATGCTACCATATTCTCTTACATAATACAGCTACTCTTTTGTTCTCTGAACAAACTATTTCACAATAGAAAGAAATATTTTTTTCACCCTTGGTTGCAAGGCTTTTGATGAAGCCCTAACACCAAAAATTATATTTTCCATGGCAGTGCGCCTATGCCTTTTGAGGTAGCTTGTGATACTTCTCCATTTTAAATAGAAGCAATGATATAATGTATGATAGAAACTTCTATTACAAGACTTCTTACTTTTCTTTCTAGGTCATTTTCCTAGAAGAACATAACTATGCTTAAATTGATAGAGGGGCTCAGAGTTAAATGTGGGGAATTAAAAAGCTTCAACGATATTTGTATGGGAAACTCTACTCTGATGAAGATCATAAACCAATAGTCTGAATTTTTGACTGAAAGAAAGAATCATTGATAATGGTTGTGGCATGACTGCAGAGATGGGAGAATATTTTATGGTGCCCAATGTTATGATACAAATACCAACCAACACAAGAATGCAAAAGGTTTGTTATGCCTATTACAATAAATGGCAGGAAAGCATGAAGAAGTGGAGCCAGAGATATCCGATATGTTCTGCATGGCATAAATTGAACGCTTCCCCTTGCCCATGCTATAATACAGCAGAAAACCACACCGGATCTACTGCTGGTTAGTGAATTGATCTCACAATTATTGACTAGGTGTATGCATGCAAACATTGGTTTCTGGCATCAAGGTTGACTAATATGTAGCTCTACAGTGATTATTTTTATGATGCTTAGGCTGTGCATTCTTCAAGAATCATATGAAGGCCTTTTAGGTAACTGAGTTAATAAATAAGTAATTAACTAAACTTCAGAACTGTCCCCCATTCCCTTTGCTAGAAGTTTTGTGTGATGGCTATGGATTGACACACAAAAAAAAGTTGTTGGCAAATGTGGTAAAAATCAAAACGTGGTCCATTGCATCTTTAGAAATGGCTAACTCCCCATTGATAGTGATAGCCACTCTGGGCTTTGGGACACATGTTTTAGCCACAGTAGATGCTTGCTCTAAATAACCTGAAGAATTCACCTAATTAATTGCAAATGGTACATGCTTTAAGGCAATTAGGGGGCAATGGAGCACAATTCATATGAAACAAGTTTTCATTGTTTGCCCCCCAAAAACAGTGTTAATTTTACATCAGTTTGTTGCCAATGTACCAAAACCTGTCTAGTTGAACAGATTTTTCCAAACATCCAAGAATGATTTGTACTAGGAATTTGGGCAAAAAAATGTTGCAAACACAATAATGAAAGCTTTTTGTTGGCCTGGTCTAATACTAGCTGAACTGCAACTTGGACACCACCCGTGTTGTCTATGGGACTCAATTAAGTGTTTCATCTCAACTCATTAAAACTGGATCCAGAGAGGGATGTTATAAATAAATCGTATGCTTAAATGGCTGAATAATGAAACCTACCAGTGTAAATTTTACTGGAGAGGAAAAATCTTAGTAAAAGACTAATGAGAATTCAAAGAAACATAAAGCAAAGATTAGAGCTGGGAAAGAAATACCTTTCATGTCTTGCAAAACATTTTTGAGAGCTCAGAACTAGTCTCTTTTTGCATCAGAATGAACCCAAGACCTTTTGAATTGTAACTGTTCTGCCAAGACACCAGTCGGCAGCAAAAAAGGGCCACGTTCAAGTTTTGGGGTACCTGTGGCTCAAGCCCCCATCCAGAACATCAAGGAACACTAAATTTGCTGGAGCATCCCATGTAAGCAAACCCCTCTTTCTTGCAAGCAGTATAAACACACAAACCCAAATTTATTACAGAGAATAAAACAAAAGAAAAGAAAACATTAAATATAATTTTAAAACGCTATCAACTACAGAGCTAAGTCTATAGGTGCCTCCTCTTGGGAAGTCTTCACCCATACTCAGGCAGTCTGGGACTTAGGGCTTCCCAATAAGTGGTTTTGGGGGGCTGCACCCCTGTACCTGCCCTTCAGTAATGGGCTGGAGAGGGTGGCCGACATTGGAGAGTCCTGAACTGTTCCTTGGGTTCACTACACTGCAGGGAGCTTCTTGAGAGTGGGGGTCCTGCATTGCAAGGGGCCCCTCATTGCTCCTGGATAAGTGGTAGAGTGCTGATCTTTGCTTCTACAGAGTCCAGCCAGGGAGTGCTGCAGTCCAATGTTTCTCCCAATCCATCTGCCTGGAGGATTTTCTGCTACTTCTGGCCAATGAGGCCAGAGGGTTTTATATACTTTGCCTAAATACAGGCTCCAGCTTGCCACATGCTGAGCCATCTCATCCACATAAAAAACACAATATACAACAACCAAAAGAACCATACATAACCCCAAGTGGGTGTGGTGTTACAGAAGTTTTTAACCAAAAGTCAAAGGAAGACCTGTTTTTGAATAAACAACAGTCTAGGGACTGCTTATATCCAGAATGCCATCCTGGAGTTGAGAAAACATTCTTAACTGAGGTTTTGCCAAATATGTTAAATTATTATAAAAACGTTTGTACTGACCAACCCAACATTTTTCTATGAAGAATTCCTTACTGGTTTTAGTAATTATATCACTGATCTATTTCATCTTCCATCTGAGCAAAAGAGGTATCACTCATGAGAAGGAAGAGATATGTAGACCAGCTTTTAAACACAAGTGTCATAGCTCTGCACCAGTTGAAAATACTGGGTGCTTGTTCACGTGATGGGTTTTAGTTCTTAGGGTTGCGTTCTATGCTCCCTACATTTAAATGGTGAGTTTTTAATTAAAACAGTGGGTATTCATTTTCCATATATGTTATTGTCCTGGTGGCTGCAGTGAGGGGCCCAATCTTTTGTTTTGTTTTTTGGCAGAGCCTTCCCACCTCTCCCGCAGCTTGAGGGGGGGGGAAGGGGGGGTGTCATTAATCCATGCCGTTAATCTGTCATCTTGCCCCTGGCTGCAGGAGAGGCAGGCAGGCTTCGCAGAAAAAAAGGATCATGTCCCTTGCTGTTTCTGCCTTCAGCAGGCTTCTGCAGCTGGCAGGATGCCTGGGGCCACCCGGAAATGGGCTGTCATGCCCCTGGGGTAGCAAAGGGAGGTGGCAGAAAGGTGGCTGGGTGTGCTGGAGTCTGAAAAAGGTGGGGATGGTGCACAGAGCTCTGGAAGCCCGGGCTGGCTTGGGGAAGCTAGCAGCCCCGCCTGCTTGCCTAATGGCTGTAGCATTGCAATGTTGCGAACTAAACTATATTGGGATGTAGTTTAGTTTGCAATGATGCAAACTCATTTAAAACACCAAAAACTCATGTACATGTAATGTGTGATGCCATTAAACCACACAAAGGGAAATTTTCATTCATTTGTATATCGTGACATTGTCACCTGTACAAACACCCACTGAACCTACAATGCAACTGCAAACAATGACATCTTGCCAGGATGCCTTTTGGTCTTGTTTCTATTAGAAGTGACCTAATACTGTAGAGCACAGGGGCTTATGTTCCCAGTGTGGCCACAAGAGAAAGTGCAAACACTGGCTTCTCTGACATCTGCAGGATATTACCCAGCCATTACATCATCCACCTTGAAAATTTAACTTTTATCGTAGTATTATAGTACTTAGGGTCAGAAGGGACCTAAACAGATCATCAGGTCCAACCCCCTGCCCTGGGCAGGAACGGGTGCTGGGATCATATCACCCCAGCCAAATATCTGTCCAGCCTCCTTTTGAAGACCCCCAAGGTAGGAGAGAGCACCACCTCCCTTAGGAGCCCATTCCGGAGCCTGGCAGCCATAACTGTAAAGTAAACATTTTAGCATGTTGTGTAATAACGGATATTTTTATTTTAACTTTATTGTCTTCACACTCCTCTGTTATTGTAAATGTGGTACATAAGGATACAGTAGAACTCCTTTATGTTATTTGTAAGTCCTCGAGTAGTACTCACTGTGCTCCATGTATTGGAGGCAGCCAGGAAAAAGTCAGAGTAGTAAAGTGTATGTATCTAAGCCTGGCATGGTCATGTGAAGACCATAAATTCTTTTTTTCTACCAGCTGTTCCTATGTTAGTCTTCAGAAGCTGTTTCTTAAAGCGCAAAGATTCTTTTTCCTCTCTCTTTTTTTCTCAGCGCCATTAAGAGCCTTTTGCATTGACTTAGTCCTTCACAGTTAAATGATAGTTTTGGGGGATTTCTTTTAAACCATGTGCATTAAAGAAATAATATCAGCAACCAGGATGTTAATCCTGCTGATCATTAAAAACATTAGGGCTAATCTAGGATTTGGGTCCAAAGTCTTAAAGTAGTAAATTATATAATCATTCTATCCCACAGAGGGAACAGAGTATCACCCAGTCCTCTACAAATGCAGCTGCTCTGAGGTGAGGAAAGCAATGGTAATGCTCTTGAGGCATTTATTAAACTAAAGGGAACAAATTCTTCTGTAATGCAAGTGGATGCAATTGCCATGGAACACTGAAGGAGATGGGCTGGTTTGACCTAGCACTAGATCAGGCCTGAGGTATTTATAACAGAGTTGGGGATCCAATGTCTATGGCCTTCTTTCAGATAGAACCTGATATGGCCTAATCCTGAAACCCTTGCTTTTTGATTCGCCCTTGCAAAAGGCAAGGCCACAGTGAACTCAGATGTCAACTGCATGAAAGATTCAGCAGACTAAACCCTGCATTCTGTTAGTTGATTTTCTGCACAGATACCAGTGCTCTTAGGGATTTGCTTTGTGGTAGAGATTTTAATTGATGATGATGATGATTAATGATCTGATGTGTGTAAATAGATTTACTTATTGAAAGGTTCATATCCCCATCTTTTAGAGCTAAAACAGGTGACATCCTCTTTCTTTCTTCTGTTGGGTCTTTTTTCATTTTGTAGGTAGATAGGGAGATGTAGGCACTGAAGTTATTAACTTATCTGAAAATCACCTTTAGCAAAGGCAATCAGTAAGGTAAATAAAATAGCAAAAAGATGTATTAGATTGGCCAGATAAATAATACCATCAAACAATTGTATATTGTAGTGACAGAATATGTGGAAAATAATCATACAAATTAAGAGTAGGATCTCACGTTGGATTTCTTCCTGAAACATAGCTCCTCTTTCTAACCAGTGGAACTGTTTCCTGGAAGCAGCCTCTTCTTGCAATACTGGGATAGCTTCAGGCTTCCCTCTTGCAGAGGAGGGGACATATAGTTTTATATAAACCATAGGGTAACCTCTTCTGGAGCTGCAAAGCCTGGACTGAGACAAGTGGAACTAAGGTTTACTGGGCTAAGGCATTACCTCAAGGGGAATCCTTAGCTTGTTCTCCATGGACAAGAAGTAGAATAGTGAAGAGAGGTGGGAGCCGAAGGGTACCCGGATAGTAGAACCACCATGGTTCATGACTGTACCTGACTATAATAGCTGAAAGTCCCAACTAAGATCAGGGCTCAATTTCATGAGGTGCCACATAAATGCAGCTGGGGTACAGGTCATCCTAAGGATAGGAATCTTTAGTCAATATTTAGTCAGCATTTCTTAGGTACCATAACCTTATCTACTTGTATATATTCCTTAGTTCTTGGGGAGCATATCTATATTATGCCGAGGACTTCCTCCCCTCTGATATGCATCTGTCTGTCAGGACAGGTTATATTCCCAATTTATAATTTTATCTGAGAAATGTAGGAATATTTACATGTTCTCAGACCTATAGATTGCTAATCCAGTTTCCTTGGCTGCCAGTTATTCAAGGGAGATATAGATTCTGTCATTCCATTCAAGAGTGAAAAATATCAACCTCTGCATGATATTCTTTGCAAGTGTTTGTCTGCTGAGAATAGATGTCCCTTACTGAGGGTTTCCCCTTTGAAATGTAAACCATAGTTGTTTGGGATTGGTGCCTCTACCCAAATACATAGTGCCATCTTTCTGGCTAGTCAATAAGTACAGTAACTCTGGGTGCATCTTTCAAAGAGTGGAATTCTTTCTGAAGTGTGAATAGCTATGTCTGGTCTGTGGATGTGTCTGACATTTCAGAAACATTCATTCCACTGACTATTCCCATTCATACTATCAAAATATAAAAATGAATTAATCTAAAATACCAAGGTTCATACACATGTAAATATGATAAATCTAAACATATCTTGAAATTAGCTATAATAGAGACAAAACTCTACATTAGTAAATCTAGTTCAGGGAAAATAGCTATTCAGGACATAAGTCAATCCCACGACTGGGTGAGTTCATGGCATGTACACAATGTTACAGGGAAGATGTCCATTTATAGTAAGCAACTGAATGATTTTGGTCAGGAAGAGAACTTTGAGAAGATGTTTTTATATGTATGTATGCATGTCTGTGTGTGTGTGTATGATTGCCTTTTCTTCTAGCTCGGTCCCCTAGTGCTTTTACAAACCCCAGAATATCCACAGGGGAAAAGGCTTGAAAGACACAAGCCCCTGTGGATGTTCTGGTTCTGCTTAC
The DNA here is from genome assembly GCF_030867095.1 of Alligator mississippiensis. NCBI lineage: Eukaryota > Metazoa > Chordata > Crocodylia > Alligatoridae > Alligator > Alligator mississippiensis. The sequence goes on along the minus strand of NC_081825.1, from coordinate 138,846,224 downwards.
TAGGGATGCCACTTCTTCCTGTCAACCAGCCGCTATTTCTTTCCCTTCTGAAACAATTGCTTGCTCTTCTTTGATTCAAGTATGCCAGCTTCACTGCTCAACTTTTGGCATTACTTCTTTAAGCAAGCCTTCTTGTGCTGAAACTCCAGGTCACTGGGGGAACTGCATAGGAGAGGAGCTGCGATGGTTTGCTGCTCCCTGTTTGACGCTAAGTTTTGTTGCCATCCGTAGTCCTCTGTTTCCACAGCATCCCTCTGTGAGAATCAGAAAATAATAATCTTTGTTGTGTCTTGTTAGGATGCATGAAATCTTGTTGCCAAAATTTATGCACAGTGTAATTGAACTGTATTTGTAATGTCCTAAAATGCAGTGCATTTTTTTCATACAAGCCTTTTCGTTTTGCCACTGAATAGCCTTACTGCAAGCACAGAAAATGTGAGAACTAGTTTATCATTTCCAGCATTGTACTTCTGAAGCTTGAAGTCACTACCATGCATGATCTGATTAGCTTCCTGTTGATATCATCCAGCAGTGGCTTCATTCAGTGTTCATGGTTAATCAAATCTAACACACAAAATAAATCTTAGCAAGGGATGGTTAAATTCATCTCTTTCAGGGAACCAGCTGCCCTGCAGTTCCTGGCACATTTCAGATGCCGGTATTTTATCCACAACAAAATACAATTAGTGCATAAAATCTCTGAATATGTTATGTAGCAGTATTCAAATTTGTCGGGGTCAGTGGAAAATGGTTTGATGTGGGAAGTCTGTAAAATCAGTATTTTTGTTGCAAAGATCTTTTGGAATTGCCAAGGCTTTAAAATGCATAGAAGACCTAGCTGTGATTTCCACCAATACGCAGGCTTTTGCTACCTCAGGATTAAGCTGCTGCAATGAACTTTCCTTGGGGCTGCACTTTAAAAAAACCTATGGAGACTGTCTGGAATATAGTGGCTCACTCACTGAATAGGCCAGATCACTGGGACTGTGTGACTGGTGGTCTCTGTAATGTTGGATATAACATCCCTAAATGGACTCTGATAAGCATTTCTGAGGAAACTCTCCTTTCCCACCCCCTGGGCCTTGCCCTTTGGCTGGAGACCCCTCTGAGTTACGTGGTTGGGCCCTCCCCTTCGGGACTACAAGATATTGGAACTTTTATTTTCCCCTTTGGTCCAAAGTAGGCTGAATTTAATGCCTTTTTATCTGGAAGAGATGTGCGTGAGAGGGTTTTGGAAAATGCTGAGGGTCTGCCTCAATGGTGGATAGGAAAACATTCCTATGGCACTCATGATTTTAAAGCTGCTGAGATGGAATCTTATATATTGTACAATCAGTGGTGCTTGGGCACCTAAAAGTGACTTTTCTAAGCTTTATTTTAAATGTAAGTAAGGTATTGAATTTTTTGTTTGGTGAATTTTTAATACTTGCATGTGTGTGAGATTTTTAAAAACTGTTTAAATTCTGCTCCCCAAATGCATCTTAAGAACAGACTTCCTTGGCTACTAATATTCTACTTAAAGCTACATTTTATACAAAACCAAAGATTGTATGTGTGCAGTGTTGTATCTGCCAAGGCAGTACTGCAATTCTGTCATTGAGGCTACTGTAGTTTTCAATATGGGAGTAAAAAGTAACATGTAAATTTAATTTGGCTTTTATTTGACTCTATTTTCATTAAGGGTCTCTTTTGTTGGCATGGCAAGGTGGGGATACAATGCAACCAGTCTGCTGTCACAAAACAGGAGGGTGGGATTCATGAAGTCCAGGCAATGCGGGGAACTGCATCTTCTGTATTTCAGAGAGTAAAATTTCTAGGAGCCCTCAGTACAGTGCACAGGAGGTTTAGAGAGAGGACAGAGACTTGGATTGTAAGTAGGGGAAGAACCATGGGGATGTACAATTACAGTCCACTCTGAGTGGTGCTTTGTCATGTGTTGTGTCATTCTGTCATGTGGCATCCCTAGTAAGCCCATTCTTAAAGTTGAACTGAACATTTGCATTTATGAAAAGACTAAAATCTACAGGTAGTAACAAAGCACAAGTATGGTTCTGACATATTTGAAACGTGAAACACTATTTAGAATTTGCACACACTTCCACAGCTGGGTAGAAAAACAGATTGTCACGGCGGGGTCCTCGCAGAGGGCTGTGATCTCCTTGAGGTCCCTCACTCCGTGTACAGGCTGGCCCAAGGCACCCTCTAATTCTCGCCCGCCACGTCTTGTTGGAAATATATTAGGGAGGCTGCCTTGTGTTTTCCCTGGGCACGGCTACTCGGGACCTCTGTCCCCGCGGTTCTTCCGGACCCCCCTGGGGGTCTCCCGATACGGTGGGTGTTCCCCGGACACCCTAGCCTTGTGGGCTATGCGTGGCTCCTACCTCCCCTGATACCACGCCCCAAGCCTCGCAGATGTAATAGACGTTGTCCAGTCTGTACGCCCGCTTCCCGGGCCTCCTCTCTAATGTGGCCCATTCTGGGCTCCTTTTCTCGTGCCCAGCTTCTTGCTGGGACTCTCGTCTTGCCCACTCTGGGCCTCCCCTGCTGGTGTGGTTCCGCTCAGGGTCTCTTTAGCAGGCTTCCGGTCCTACGGGCCAACCGCACGGGCACCCTCTCTGACCCTGGCTCACTGCGCTGCTACTCCCTGTCTTCTCGGGGCAACCACAGCACCCTGCCTCGGTCTGAGGAGTGTTACCGCACTAGCCTGTGGCCGGGCTCGCTATGCCTGTCTCGGGCTCCTCAATATGGCCCCGCTCTCTAGGGCTGCTCAGTATGGCGCTCCCCCCTCTCTGGGGCTCGCCGTGCCCACACTGGGCTACTCACTAATACCGCCCCTTTCCTGGGGCCGGGGTCTATGTTCCCCCACACGCAATCCGGGGTCTAGGTCCCCATCCGCAACCTATGGGTTGTGCCCGCAACCCACTGGCCACGCTTCTCGCCGCCAGTTGCTCACGCACTGGCGTGCGAGCTGCGCCTTCCCTGGCGCTATGAAAATAATGCGCTCTCTTGGCGCTAGGGCACCCCACACTCTCTGGGGTCCCTATAATTGAGGCCTCCTCCAACCCCTACAGCCTCACCCAAGCCTCCGGGTGTAATAACACAAACACAACACAAAACCACAAGCCCCTAGGCTGTAACATAACCACAAGCCGCATGGCCATAACTCAGTATCATAGCTCGAGCCTCCAGGGCTATCATGAGCTGTACTTGCAACTCAGGCTCCTTCCCATATCTCAGCTAAGGGAAGCTCCTGCCTCTCTAGCTGCTGGCAGAGAACTGCCAGCCTGGCTTCGGCCCTGGGCTTTATAAGGGCCAGGCCCTGCCCCCTACAGGCAGCTGGCTCCCCTTAGTTGCTCCGGCAACCCACAGCTGTGCTCAATTAGCTCTGCCAGGGCTCTCTCCCTGGCAGTTTCTCCTCTCTAGGAGCAGGCACTAAGGTGCCCTGCGACACAGATGTAAAAAGCCATGCCAAAAATTGAAAACTTGGCTCCACTATGTTAAATCCCTTTCTTACACACTTCACTTAATGAATTTGGTCTCCAAACTTAGCATAATAACTCTTCAGAGCAGTCTTTAACTTCTTCAGCTGTTGAATTTTCCATGCAATTTATGTAAACCATTCACTAAATTTTGCAAAAGAAACATTTAAAAATGTTCTTAGACTTTTAAATGTTGCCTCACAGTGGAAAGCAATGGAAGTTGAAGCAACTAGATTCCTAAATTGTTTAACACTTAGCAAAATTAATAAAAGATGAGGCATTCAGTTGCATGAAATCCATGCAATTACTGCCTGTGTTATTTTGCATTATGACAGGTCCTTAGAGGATTAAAAAACCTCCATCTTTATTAGAAATTATGGCATTACCTACCAATTATGGCAAATGTCAAAACCTCAGGTTAAAGTTCAGACTTGGGATGGAACAGAAATGTAGTTCCAACTAATTGTTCACTTCTGGGTTTCTTGTCAGCTCTATTATGTGGTTTGTTTCCACGTGGGAATTAGAAGGACATTAATTCAGGGAAATCCTTCTTGATGAGGTGAACATTAGAATATATCCTGAACCTAATTTGCTGAGCAACCTAGATCTTTTTTGACCTAGAAAGTAATGTTCTCCTAGGAAAGAACCTCTGTATGATACAAGTGGCAGGATAATAGACATTCACAAGGTACTGGGGAAATTAAGGGCTGGGAGACTACTAACATAACTTGAAAAAGTCACATAGAGCTTTGTCATGGTTTCATTTTTACTCGTGTAAATTAGGAGTAATAGCCCTGAAATAAATGGAAACATGCCAAATTAAAACTAAGGCCAGATTACAATTGGGCCCCAAGAGTCATGTAACCTACTCCAGCTCTGTTGAATGGATCATATATTCATGAATCATCATAAAATCTGTCCTTCAGAGTATGACCTGACCTTTTCCTTCAGAATCTGTTTATGCAATGTGTCACTTTCTTAAATACTAACTTATGGCTACAAGTAAATCAGGCACGCAGTTGTTAATTTGATTCAATAAATCTAGTTGACATCATGTGACCCTAATCAAATTCCTCTCTGTAGTTTAAGAGGGGATAAAAAAAAAACCTCTCAGTAGGGCCATCATAGCAGCAGGCTCTATTGGGAGATGGGCTGAAACATAAAATGTTCATGGGTTTCCTTGTTATTAATGAGACAGATTACCCAAAACAGGCAAATTCTGTTCGCTTCTGTTCAGGTTGCTATTTAAGTGGCAATCACTGATATACCTTAGAAGCATAACAGGCATAGATTTTTTTAAGTAATTTCATTCAAACAAAATTGTCCAACTTAAAGCTACATTGGTTAGCACAGTTGAGAGCTGTAAGCAATCTTCTGTTTTAACACTGGAGAAAGGTAGCTTGCTTTTTGGCCTAGCCACTTGGGGTTTAATGCAGTCTTATTCTCACTGAATCTGTACTGTGTTAGATGTATACATTTACAGCAAGTTCTATCCAACTAGCAGCCAATGAGTCACATGCGGAGTTAAACTGAGGCCTCCAGACTACTTCTTGAGTGACTGCTGTTCCCCTTGGGGTCTCTGGGTGTCACAGGGCACTTAGGTGCCCTGCTCCTAAAGAGGGGAAACTGCTGGGGAAAGAGCCCTAGCAGGGAATAAGGAGCCCAGCTGTGGGTTGCCAGGGCAACCAGGAGGTCAGCTGACTGAAAGGGGCAGGGCCTGGCTCCTATATAAATCACAGGCAGGAGGCCAGAGGCAGTTCCCTGCTAGCAGCTCAAGAAGAAGGAGTTCTCTGTTGTAGAAGAGAGGAGAAGTCTGCTGAAAGAGCAGCACATGATATGGCTATGGGATGAAGAACCCCGGTAGGCCAAGTGTTGTTATAGCCAGGTAGCTTGTGTTTCTGTTACTGTTTGTTACACCGGTGGTTTGGGTGAGGCTATTAGGGGTTGGAGGAGGCCTCATAGGGGACCCACAGCAGTGTGGGGACCCCAGCACCAGTAAGGGCACTGCATATGGGGTGCATAGACCCCAGCCCCAGAGAAGAGCGGTTGAGAAGCTCTAGTGTGAGCATGGCAAGCCCCAGGGAAGGGGACAGCTTACTGGTGAGCCCCAAGAGAGGGTGGCATTAGAGGAGAGCCCTGAGAGAGGGCGGTTTGACTGAGAAGGCCCAGAGTGGCCACAGAGAGCTCCAGGAAAGGGGCGGCATTACCAAGAAGGCCCTAAAGGGGGGCGGCAGTGTAGACGGAGACCAAACAACATCTATTCCAACTGTGAGGCTTGGGGCATAGTATAAGGTGTGGTTGGAGCCACTCATACCCCATAAGGCTAGGGTGCCCCAAAGCACCTATTTGCAGGACAAGACCCACGAGAAGTCCGGGAAACCTCGAGGTCAGAATCAATATGGGGAAGTGACCAAGAGGGTGTAAGGCAGCCTCCCAACTTTATCTAAACATCAAAGAGGTGGCGGGCGAGAATCAGAGGGTGCCCTTGGGCTGACTTGGCATGGAGGAAGGGGCCTTAAGGAGATCACGGCCCTCCAGTAGGACCCTGCCATAACACTGGGCTTCCCCTCTCTCCTCTGACTTTTGCTTCCTGGATCTTTAGTACCAATGACCCTCACAGACAGACCCTATTCCACCTAGTAGGTTCCACTTTGCAGTTCTATTCCACCCTACTTAAGCCCTTGAAAACTTGATAACATGACTATTGTAATGCATCATCACTGTAGCTCTAAAACTAAGTCGCACAAAAAAGGAAGGAGAAAGGGAGAACCCTCTTTGCATCTTAGGTTGGTGTTTTTTTTTTAGGGAGAGTGGAATAGGATCAAACTGAAGTCCACTGAAGAGCAGGGGCAGAACTAGGACATAGGGGCAGGACTGGCTTGCTGCTCTCTCTAGGCAGTGTGGGGAGGATTTCTTCCCTGCCACCCCTTTCCTTCCCCCATCCCAATGATTGCTGCAGCCCTGGGAATCACTCACTCTGCCCCATGGGAGCAACACGCTGGTCTTCCCCTAACATGTGCAGGGAGCTGAGGACACCCTACCTGGGCACAGGTAGCCTGGGTCTCGTGGCCAGCAGCAAGCACAGGGGGCGGGAGGGGGGAATTCCCTCTGTACTTGCTGCTTCCTAGAAACCTGGGGCTCCTTGCAGTTATGTGGGGAAGGATGGGGCAGGATTATTTTGCTCTGCCAGGGGTGGGGAGGTGGGCTCCAGAAGAAAGGAGAGAAAAAAAAAAAAAAAAGTATTGGACTCCTCAAAGTTGAAGTAGCACCTGGCTGTCCAGCAGCTTGTCCCCTTGTGCCCCTACTGGTCAGCGTCCTGGTCAACTGGGCATTGCCTGAGCTTCAAGGGGCCCAATCCTTTTTTTTTTTTTTTCCCCAGAGTTCAGACAGCGTCCACCTCTGTGCTACCACCCGCAGAAGCAGAGTGGGTCCGACTGGTAGCAGGAGACGCTGCAGTCAGTGGATGCTCTGGGTCTGTCTCTGACCAACAACCCCAGGGGGGTGAGGTGTTGTGTCCAGCCCCACTGCTCCTCACTGTCCCATTTCACCCAGAGTCAGGAGGGGTTGCTGAACCCTGGGGATGCTGGAGGATTTAACTTGGGTGGAATAGTTGTGGGAAGTAGCTACACAGTAATGGAACAGGAACAAAATTAGGTGGATTGGAGATAATCCTGCCCTGGAATGGCATAACTTTAAACCAAATAACAAGTGCTTTAAGCTGCTTAAAGGAGTTAATGTGTACCCAGTCCAGAATCTGCCTAAACTTACCCTGTAACAAGGCCCTAAGTTTTTACCTTTCTACTCCTAACCCATCTCTGCCAGTGTCGCATCTTACCCAGCAGTTCTGGGATGTCTTCCCATGAAATACCAGTGAGGTAAAATATGATTAGTTGAGAGGAGGTGAAAAATTTCTTTAGATTGTTACAAATTCTTTGGTTTTTCATATCGCCTATGCAGTTCATATCCTGACAGAAAGAAGAAGACAAAAGTTCCTTTTGTTAAAGATTGAATTAAAGGCTGAGAAAGTTTCCACTCCAGTCAGAGCACCTGAGCTAAAATCTGAATTAGTCTGCATATGGCGAGTAGCACCATTCTCCTCTTTATCACTAAGGCCTATATCAGGCAGGGGTAGAAAAAGCAGGATATGTGTGTGCCATTGTTTATTCCTACCTCCCTCTTGTTTGATGTAGGCAGGGTCTCTCCAGTTCTTGCCACTTTCTAGGAACATGTTGCTGCTGTAGTGCTGTATAGAGTGGGGAGAGGCATGTACAGAGATTCCTGTTTATGAGGAAAATATACAGCCATGACAGGGCTCTGTCTGTCTGTCTGTCTGTCTGTCTGTCTGTCTGTCTGTCTGTCTGTCTGTCTGTCTGTCTGTCTGTCTGTCTGTCTGTCAAGGTATTTTTAAAACAGCAATGACACTGGCATCCAGTTGTTAACTTGCAGAGAATAGCAGGGGCATGGAGGTATCATACTGCTTTCGGCATGAAGGCTACACTATTATTTGAGCAGACTAAGTGATTAGTGAGGACATAAATTATCCTGATTTACTAGCTGAATTTCTGAGAGGTGCCTGGTGGTAGAAATCTGCTTGAAGAGAGAGAGTACAGTGAAATTCTAAAACTAGGTAATCTCCAGTCCAGTAGTGAAAGCAGGCATGCCACAAGGGACATAGAAGTTTATTCTATACCTTTCAGGAATACTCCGAACTGGTAGATATGTGGAGTATAAAGATTAGTTTACATGACCTAGACAGCTGTCAGAACCTTAAGAGAGCTGCTTGAGATTCTGACAAAGTAGGATCCTTGTGTGTGCTTAAACAATTTCTGCTATGGAGTCATCTCACTTAGAGCAGAGAGAACCTGTGCATTGGCTCCATTTGAAGAACATCCTCCCTTTCACAGACTTAGAAGTGGGAATCAGCAGTTGGCATGTGTCTGTATGAGCATGTGGATTGAAGGGTTGGCATGTGAAGACAGCAAAAGACTAGACAGTCATGGAGTGAGAGGGTCAGAACATCTGGAAGTTAGATAGAGAGAGAGAAGGGTTTTTTGCTATCTTGTATTGGACCAGCTATATAGTTGGAAGAGCTTTTGGACATGAAGGGCTATTCCTCATGTCACCCAAGAAACTTCGATCACTTCTTTCAAACTTTGGATACAAATCTAAAGCAAGATTTTCAGAATCAACCTGACTAGGACAGGCACTGCAGTTATTCAAGCATGTATCCCATTTTAAGTGCAAGAGCAATTCGGCTGACTTCTGTGGGACCTCTAACTTGTTGAATCTTGTACTTTGCTAAATCAGGGCCTGAACACACTGTTTTCAAAGTGTTGATCGCCCAAAGACCCCCATCAGAATACTCATTAGTCCTCATCACCTGAAATCAGACCACTAATTCAGGTGCCCAAGGTTGGCTGTCAGAAGATCGACTTTAAGCTGTTTTAATTTATCTTGGCTCTAGACTCCTAAATCATTTTTTATTAATGCACATCTGTAAAAATAAAGTAAATATTTACTAGTCAGCATTTCAGAGCCAGTATCATTCCTACAGAAGAAGCTGTTTTCTATCCTTTTGTATCCTCAACCTGATTGCCGGCTAAAGTCCTCATTCCAGAATCTTTTTTTATTGTTGCCAGCACTGTACATTTTTAGAGAGGTGGGGCTGCAGCTTGATTTTTTTTTTTTTTTTTCCAGAGGTGAGTTTGAACACGGAGCATGTGGTAGTTACAAGAACGGTGGTTTGTGCTGTAAACGGAATACATTTGATACAGAAATCATTGATGGGGAATAAATATTGGACATCAACATGTCAGGTTTTTTACAGTATTACACTTCTTTCCCCTTGCCCAGCTAGGTACATTTTTAAATGCCTGCTGCTGGAATGTATCTGGCTGAATGGTGTTGCACTTCCGAGACTTTGGTATGATTAAGGCAACATAGCAGTAGCAAATTTTAGAACTGAACACCAGCTTACCATCACTGGCACCATTTCTTGCTGTGAGTGCAAGCACTGAGCTGAATGGAAAGGGTAATGCTGATTGACATAATAAGCTGACTGGCAATGTCATGAAGTCTCATTGTGTTTGTTGGATTTGCTCTGATGAAAGTGAACTTACCTGAGACTAAAAATAAAAACAAGGCTATGCTGGGGCCTCCAGGCTTTTCAGATCATCTCAGCAAGACAATGAGATGTGAAGGGTTGAGTTGTGGGAGGTTGGATTGGATTGCACACTGTTAGCTTTGTGTGGAAGCTGGAGAGACAACAAGGTGTGATGTAGCTCACTGCATCCTTCTTCACTTTTCAAAATCTTTATCTGGCTGAAGATGCTTTCTGGAGGATGCAAAATTTAAGAGTCATGGAACAGGGACTGTCTCACCCCATAGAAAACTGTCAGCTCAACTCTGATAGCACTGCAAGGTAAAATGCAAGGGGAAACACCACGTGGTATGACTTTTCTTCCTCCTTTACGATTATAAAGACAAGCTCAGAAGCTGCCATTCCTGGAAGCTGCCCCCTCCCCCTCTCCCATTTTTACCCTGTTCCCTTTGTTAGTTAGAAATGTTAAGTCCTGACTTTGCCTAGGGGATTGCAAAATAGGTAAGATCATGACACCCCAGGAGACAAAACTGAAACCTGGAGAGTTACTTAGGCAGATCCTTTAATATTCTCTTAGCCTGATATGGGGTGCCTCAGGAGGATGTAAATCAGCAGTGATTCCACTGATGAAGGGGGATGTGTACTTGGTTGGAGGAGAATCCTGTCCTTTCACTTTATATTTTTACTATTTGGCTTAAATTCCTCACAAAAATGTTGAGGGTGGAGAAGCTTGCTCTTCTTGAAAGATTACATCTTGCCTGTGAAATGAGGGCTAAGAAGACTCCTGCTATATCACACTGCCCCAGAGAGTCTTTCAGCAAAAGACAGGGACAGAACTACTTGATATTTTCTGAAACGTAAAAAGGGGATGAGGGAGGCATTTTTTTTATTGTTATTTTGAAGTTGTGAAGTTGTCTTCTGATATTGAAATCTTTGAAGTTCACTTTTGATAGTGACTGGTCATGTCTACAGGTGGCTGTACAATGGCGTTGTTACTGTGCCATTGTTTAGTCCTTCCTGTTGGAAGCACTAAATGATGGCTCAGTAGCAGCCTGTACTACACCATGCCAGCCGCACACAGTTGTTTTTAGCTGCTATGTCACCATAGTGATGTGTTATAATAAGGGATTGCATTGCTACAGCAACGTAGCTGCGGCATCACAGTTTTTGCCCTTTTGACATTACATCGCCATAACACATTGCTATGGCAATGTAGCATCACATATAGACATGGCCAGTGTTGCAGACATGATGTGTGATGTTGAAAAAGTTCTTTAACTTGTGTCCCATAATGTCAAGGTTAAATATCTTTCTAAGCCAAATAGCCCATGAGATTAGCATGCTTAAGGCTCACCAATCTCTATAGCCCAGTGCATACAAGGGCCAGATGTGTCCAGCATTACTTCCAGTCACCTTTAGCTACTCGGCCCAAATGACTATGTACTATTTGTAGGTGGGTCAACAAGGGGAGCCCTTAGTTATAATTCTGGCTGTATGAGAAGGCCTCAAGCTCTGGAGCCATGACAAGATGGCCTAACTACTCTGTCATTGCAGTCAATTGTTTCAGGTTCCTCATCTGTAAAAAGGAAGTGGGGGATCTAGGTTCTCTATCTGAGCAAGGGTTGATCTAGTGGTGGTACAGTTACCCCCCCCCCCCCCTTTGATTCCTGTTTCACCCAAACTTTAAAACCAACTCTCTGGGAGAAGCAGAGGCATTTTTTTTTTTTTTTTTATTCAGGCAGCCAAGAAAGAGTTAATTGACTTCATGGCTCATGATAATCTCCCTGATTCCTGCCAGTCCCTCTCCACTCCACATGTGTTAAAAGACCCTATATCCTTTTTTAATAGTCTTATTGTTCCACTGTTCAAACTATCCTTTCTTCTACAATTTTGCTGTCTTTTAGCAATCCAGTAATGCCTCTCTCCTATTTCACAACCCTGCAGACTGTTTTAACTCCAACTAAAAACCTTAACTCAGGTGTGGTAATATTAACACAGGTGTAGAATTGACTTACAGTGAAATATTGAAGGCACTGTCAAGATACTCAAGAAAGTTGGATTTTGTTCAATGAATTTGAATAAGAGACCTACATTTAACCATAATGACTAAAGGACTAATGACACTATTTCTGGTCTTTTTCTGCTTTTTTTGCCTAGTTTGTTATTTTTTTTTAATTTAATATATAATCTTGCAAATTAGTGTACATTTCAATAAATGTATATTTGTTTTTGCTTTGATCGTTAACTGAATAATATATAGTGCTAGCCCTCTAATATATTAGTAAAGATTCTAGTTTCTCTTTGCATGGAAAAAAACTGTGTTGTGTAATATGTGATGGGTGTACAACACCTCACAACCTCCTTTTCCAAATCCTAGCTCCGCCCATGAAAGCAGGGTGAATGGCCACCTGTGTGTGAGGTCTATGTAGGTCATTAAAGGCAGGGGCATTCTCTATGCTTTTCTACAGCATGATGGGACTTCAATTTCAGTTGAGGGCCATAAGTGCTGCTGGAAGATAAGCAAGAATAGTTAACTGTAAAGGGCATTTTATGGAATGCTTGGCTTTGCCCTTTTTGATGTTACAGTGGTTCTCCTTAGTGTAGAACATGCTGCATGTGCTGGCAAATATGTTTGAGTATTTTCAATATTGTAGTTAGGGACTTGAAAGCCAAGGAGCAAACGGGCTGCTTCAGCTGGCCTCTATTATATGATATTTGAGGTCACATATTCCTAAGGGAATTGTTAAGGCAAATTGTGTTTCTAAGTGTAGATTCCTTAAATTCCGCAATCTGAGTGATAAGTAATGCTGAATACTCATTCCTATTCCCGTGTTACTAGCAACTACTTTCTGACAGCAAGTAACAGCATAACACATTAAGAGGTGCCAGTTCTTTTTTCCTGTTTAGGGAATCTCATGCTGGCTTGATAGCTTGGCACTTGTGCTGAATTCAGCCACTAACTACACAGGATTCCTTTTTCATCAACCCATTTGTCTTATTGAGGAGCATTCCCAATTAAGTGTACAAGATGACATGCAAAACTGATTTGTTGCCAACATTAATGTCATAATTTGTGCAGAGGAAAGGCAGTATATTTAATGCCATGATGAGGTATCATTAATAGCATTACTAATTATAACTGCTGCAAATTTATAAATTGCTATAGAATGTCATTAAGAATGAGAATCTCGTACAGCCAGTTTAATGGTATCTTATCTTGCTATCATTCTCATCATTTCAATAACCTCTGCAGATTTGCATCGTATAGTAGGGACCTAGCTCTTTATACTTCTCAAGTTCTAAAAGAAACAGGTTCCATTTCCTTTGTGTGCTACAGCCTCCTCCTTAAATAAGCTGTGTGGGGCAGCATGGGAGTAGCATGGCTGCTGGTGTGTTATGGCAGTGAAGTCTAGACATGGGGCCCCAGACCATAGGTAGTAATACAGGTATCTGAGCTACAATTTCCCTGACTACTGCAGCACCCATAGCAGATACAGGTTAATGTGGAACTGACGCAAAATTATACTGCATTCTCCTATTATTATTATTATTATTATTATTATTATTATTATTATTATTATTTTGGTGTGGGAAAGGTGTGGGAGGTGGCTTTCTACTCCATGGAAAATGCAAATATTTGAACTAAAAGAACTATCACAATTTTCTGTGGAATGGAAACAAATTTATTATGTGAATGAGGGATTGGGACTACAAGTGGCTATGCAAATATGCTCAATCAGGAAGCATTCCCTTTGCACACAGCCACATCTAAGATTTTGAAAAATGAGGTGCATATGGTGTGGTACATCATCACATATAACACAACACATTTTTCTCTAGTTAAAGAGAAATTAGAAGATTTATCAACATTCTAGGGGCTTAATAACGTTATGCAGTTTAAGATGAACACAAAAACAATTATAACTTTATTGGAAGGAGTGCTAATTTGCTAGCTTAATATATAAGTTAAAAAAACAGAACAAATTAGGCAAGAATAGTCCAAAATTGTGCTTTATTAGTCCTGTAGTCATTATAGTTAAATGTACATATTTTATTCAGATTCATAAAACAAAACATAGCTTCCTCAAGCCTCTTGTCAATGAATACAATACTTCACTGACAGTCATTTCCAGATCTGAGTTAAGGTTTTTAACTAAAACTAAATGGTCTTCAGGGTAAGAAATAGAAAAGAAGTATTGCCAGGAATAGCTAACAGACAGCAAAATTGCAGAAGATGGGATACTTGATTAATGGAACATCAAGACTATTAAAATGGAGAGAGGGTCATTAACACCTATGGAATAAAGAGATTAGCAGGAATCAGGTATACCGTAATGAACCATGGAGTCAGTTGACTCCCTCAGTGATGCCTGAATAGAAATTCTGCTGCCTTTCCAGGGCTGTTGGTTTTCAAGTTTGAGTGGAGCAGGAACCAGGGGAAGGGGAGGTGGGGAACTGTACCATTGCGCTCTCCTCTGGATTTGTCCCTGCCTCCACTGTCCTGCCAACAGGCCTCTCTCCATGCAGAGCCTGTTCCAGATGTAGCTTCCACCCCAGGCTATAAGAGCAGCTTTAAAAAGCCCCACTTGGTCTGAGCTGGATTCTGCTCATGTGTTAGGATTATTTTATACAAATGCAGTTCCAGTTTCAAGGACCTAATTTTGCGTTACCACTTTTAGATCCTCCTTTTGTAAATGTTGCCCATGAAACTCAGGATTGATTTACTGTTACCCAAATGCCTACATGCTCATAACTATCTCAGAGCTTGCAATAAAGTGCCAGTGCCATTCACTCTACAGGATAAAAGAAAAAAAAGACAGACACCAGAGGAAATATAAAGACCCTCTTTACATAAAGTAGGGGCCCACTGCTGATGCAAGAGTTTAAAGGAGAGTCTATATGAGAGCGATTCAATATTTTACAATGTATTTAAATGAGAGAAGTTAGTTATGATAATTTAAAATTGATATCGTAGCCATGATGGTCCAGAAATTATGTGAGAGGCAAGGATTTCTTAGTGATCTCTTTTGCAGTAATGATGAATTTAAAAGCATTCAGTGTTGTTTATGAAGTTACATAAAGGATAACTTGTGATCCAAAACTTCAACCTTATGAGAAGCCAGTGGCTTCTTAGTTATCCAGAGACATTATCCTGAAGACATTGAAAAAGCAAGCAAGCTTGATCCTTGCCACTCCAGCTTGAAGGAGCTCTCCCTAGTGAGGTGTGGTTCTGCAGCAGCAGGGCACTAGTGGTGTATTTCTAATGAGAAGGAAACAGAGTGGTAAAAGTGGGAATAGGAATAGTGAATTCTCTTCCATTTTTCAAAAAGAGGAAGGCCCATAAGGTCATTGGAAAGGGCATTGCGGATTGACATTTATTTCCAAGGACCCAAAGCAGTCAATGGGGCTTCATGACCCCTGTTCTTTTCATGTGCGTGGGTGCAGGAAGAACTGAACTTTGCTCTCAAGGGAGGGTCTCAATAGAGTTGGTCAGATACCACGTGTCTGATGCAAAGCCCAATAAGTAGGGGTCTGCAAAGCAGGCAGTATTCAATTTGGATTCTGATTTGCCCTGATTTGGGGAAAAAGTGATTTGATCTGCTGATTCGGATCACTGTCTCAATTTTGATTTTGCTTAATCTGAAGATTCTGATTTGGAGAATCAGCAATTTGGCCATAGACACAGCTTTATATGTTTTTTTTCTATGTACCTCAAGGTACCAGGCGCAGCTCACGAATGCTGAGATGGTGTGGTGGGTGGAGTGGCCCATGGTAGCATGGGGGGAGGACCTGAAAGTGAACTGGAAGTATTTCTGGTTCACTTCTGGGTCTGCTACCAAGCATGCAGGGAAAGAGGACCCTCCCATGCCTCCTCCAGATCAGCTATTGGCTATGGGGAGACCCTGGGTACCCCGCCAGGCCCAGGAGGCACCAGTCACTGAGCCGGGGGGGGGGTGGTCTGCGGCGGTCCCGGAAGTGAATGGTGGACTCCCCTGCACTCCCATGGGATGTTCCATCCATCCCACCATCTCAGCATTCATGAGCTGCACCTGGTACTTGGCCAAATCGTCAAATCTCTCCAAATTGATTCAGAGGGTTCCGATTCGATTTGGAGAGCTGAAAGGGTCTCTTGATTTGATTCAGATTTGGAGATTCAGCTGCCAAATCAGACCAAATCTCCTCTGAATCAAGTTGACGACCGAAGCTTCGCACAGCCCTACCAATAAGACCAATGGAAAGACTTGGAGATCTGAGACACAAGTTCAGCAGTAGTTTAGGTTGATCTAATTTTAAATCAATTAAGTCTGATACTGCAGCCATTCAGGTCTCTCTTAGACTTGGTTCAGCCATTTTTTTTTTTTTTTTTTTTTTTTTTTTTTAATGGTCTATGGGTGCTGAACTTCTATTCTGTTATAGGTTTAAACCAATTTCCCATCACTTATACCAGTTTATTTGTAATGTCTGTATCTAACCCCACTGACCTCTATGGCTTGGATTAGGTTGTATGTGCTTTGCAAAAGCAGGTTTTAAGTACCTTTATATGCAATCCATGTTGGGTCTGGACTTCTGTGATAGCAACACAGCTATTGCTCTGTTAGGACTGTTTAATGGGAATGATCATGGACTATGAGACGAGAGGTGGAACTTGCTGTTCTTCTAGCTGAACCTTCTCATTGAAGAAGATCATGACCCACATAACTTATCAGAGTGAAGGAGCAGGAATGCCCCCACCTACATATTTCTGCAAGGGCAAGCAAGATTGTTTGCCCACTTACTCCTGAGAGTGTTTGGACAAAACTGGGGCTCCAGCCCCTCCTCTCTGGCCAGCACAGTAAATTGCTCCTTATACTCACTATCAGTAAGCTACTCACTTCTCCCCCATGCCTTCCTGTTAAAAGAAAAAGAGAGAGAACTGACTCCTTTGGAACACCATAGTCCCCACATTGCTATAAGAGCACATTATTGTAGTGTATCTAGCCCTTAGTGACCAAGGATCTATGGATGCCTAGTTATTTACATAAGCATGTGCTTCCTGAAGGTCTTCAACCATGCAGTTCATTGCTTGTTATACAGGCATCTCCTCCAGCTAAGTCCTGCTTTAGTGAACTGTGGCAGGGAAGAATGATGTATGTGAAACCCTATAAAAATGAATTCCATGGCAACTGAATGCTGGATAGATAAAAAGTGATGCTTACAACACATACACAGCTGTAGCACTGACCCAGGGTATAGGCCAGCATGCAGAATTCATGGCTTCTGAGAAAAGACTGGCAGCAGCTTGTGTTTTAAAATGCAGCTAGAAAAGAATTGAACTCTTCCAAAAGGCTTGGGTCAGGCAAGTCAGCAGGGCAATAGCTTTGTAGAAATCAGTGCCATTTGCTTGTTCCTCACACTTATTCAAAGGACAGGGAGGCAGCTGAATGTAAGTTGCTGTTCATATTTCATATTAATTCCATTCAGGTTTAGTGAAACTCTTCACACTTCCACTTAGTTACTGAAATTCTCATGAGTTATTGACTTTTCCTTCATGGCTGGGTTCAACAGGATACCACAAAGTGACCCATTAGGTTTTCTCCATAATGGGGATGAAGAGGGAGAACCAGAACTTCTGCCCCTCTAATAAGGTAGATTTCTATGCATGGCCTGACTAGCAGTTCAGACTTTTGAAGGGTAGCACTCTGAAGAGCATTTATATAAATTATTTTTTTAAGCCATCCAAAGCCTGTCAAGCACTTGCAGCCATTATTTTACTACCTAGTAGTTTTGATAGTATGTGAAGTGCATTGTTGTGAATTAAAAAACACACAACACATCTTGTATAGTGTAAGGTTATTTTTAGAGGCACAGATTGGCACTGAATCTCTTACCTTTCAAAATCATCGGTGTCTCTAAGAACTGTGTGTTAGGATCCCAGCATATAAAGCATTAACAAAGATTCAAACGAGACAGCAACTTATATTAGGCTTGGCAGAAATCCATTTTTATTGGGAAATGTTGATAAACATCGATTTCACCTCACACTCATAAACCAATGAAAAAATATTTCTGTTATAAATAATCAAGATTTATAGAAAGGGGGCATAAGAAAAATGATGGCTGATGGACTGTGTGATGACAGAGGAACCAGTTCTCAAGAACTGTCCTGACTGTAGTTTGGACTGCAACTCCCAGAAAACCCAGGAGACTGGGAACAAAAGAAGAGGACGAAGACAAAGGAGCTATAGGGCGAGTGGAGCCAGGACTGATAGCAGCTCTGCAGCTGGTGGCAATCCTATAATTATGTTTATTGTGGCAGGCAGTTAAACCACACTATAATAATTGTATTCTGTCATTACTAAATTGTTTGTGTCCCCCCCCTCCCAATTTTGCACGATCCTGAAAATTTGAATCAATAATATCTTTCTTATATTTTTAAGCATTTATTTAAATTTTTATCTGTTGAAAATATTAAAAAAATAAAAATTGAATTCTGCCAAGCCTACTTACACTATACTAATCATGACCTTAACTCTGCCTAAAATGCATGCATTAAACTGGTGAAGTGGGAAGGGAGGAACAAGAGAAGAGAGAACTCCACTTCATATTAAGCAGCTACCTGGAAGTATAAGTTCAGTGGCAATAATGCTCCAAAAAAAAAAAACAAACCAAACCCCCCCCCCCCCCCCAAAAAAGCACCTTGGCTCCCTGGGGACTAGTTGTAAAAATCATTTACTTAGTTTCAGTCCACTTCCACTTCTCCCTCACTTTCCTTTCTATACATGACTCCAAAGTACTACAAGTATTCTTCTGTCACTGCATGTGGAGGATGCCATTTTCAAAGCACAAGTACTCTCCACCATATCTCCCCTCCCCCAAATATTTTTTTTAAATATTCAAATGTAGAATTGTTGTTTTGTTCTTAACTAAGACAATCTGCAATGTAATTTTTTAAAACCATTTTACACTGGTAGACATTTAAACGCCCCCCCCCCCCACAAGTTTTGCATGTGTAAATGTATGGCAGCTGGATATTATACTTCAAAATGAAATGGGGTTATGGTGTCCTTCCAACTACGTTAAAAATTACAGGTATACCAAAAGTTATGATGGAGACTTCATTAAGTTAGTGTGTGCCAAAATAAAACAATATGAAATAAGCTCCACAGCCAATCATTGATGAAGAATTTGACAGTTACATCATAAATTAAGTGAACAAATCCATTTTCCTACCTGACTGCTGTCATTTAAAGACAAGCTTATTTGGGTCAAGCTATCTAAATAACTCTGGGGAATACTTTCTAAATGAACCTGAGAATGCTACGTTAACACAATGCTAGGGCAACAGGTGAGAAGAGATTCCTATTTGAATGTGATGTGGGGGGTGAGGGAGTGATTAGTAGCACATGCAGAAATGAGTACTAGATCCTGTCATATGCCTTCTTGAGGTATGGATTTAACAAAGCAAGGGGTAAATCTTTGCTGAAAGAATTCCATGGAGTCTCAGACCAGCAGCAATGACTCTGTGATTCGCTTCCCTGGCATGGGTAATCTGATCTTCTCTGATCATTTTGTTTAACGCTTTCATGAGCCTGGCAGTCAATACCTTAACCACTAATGTACAATCTGCATTAAACAATGTTATTGGCCTCTCTTTTTTTTTTCTTTTTAAATTTATTCCGCTCCCTTTTTTTAAAGCAAGAACACCATCAGTGCTATGATTTTGTCCCAATGCATCTCCTTGGGCACAGACAAAAGTGACAATTTTTGCCCAATCTGGCCACAGAAAGTGATCTATAGTTGTGACCAAGCACAAGTGCACAGCTGCAGACAAATTCAAAAATGTCTGATGGGGTGAAATCTGAACCCTCATTGCATGAGGGATTAAATGAAGACATTTCAAAACAGAATGTCTTCTGTAGCTTCTGTCTGCGCTGCCTGCCAACCTGTCACTGTTTTCAGAATGGGAAGTGGGGAAAGGGAGTTCAGGGGTGTGTGTGTGTGTGGGGGGGGGGGGGTTCAGCCCTCACTGGAGGGTTGGGCAGGTTTATTGGGCTCCAATTCACCCACCCCACCATCCAGCACTGGCTGGGAAACCTCTAGAATGAGCTCCCTCGGCTCCCTTCCCCCCCCACTCCCATTCTGAAAACAGCAGAGCCTTGTTGGGTGTAAGGGCCAATGCTAGGGGAAACTGGGTATAGGCTGTCAGCCAGAAAGCTGTAGCCCCCCTGGAACCAATAGTGAACTCCTGTTTGTTCAGGGGATGATTGCAACTCAGAACGCTTCCTACAAAGCATTCTCGCTTACAGCGGGGAGCTGCACTTCTGTAAGCAACCAATTATTCATTAACAACCTCCACTAGGTTCCTGCACCCCAGGAGGTCCCAAAACACTTGGTAGAACCTTGCTGGGAGACTGTTCTACCGAGGTGTGTTCTTTCCACTTATGCTGTTCACTGTGGCTGTTAGTTCTTCCACAATTAAGGATTCTGCCATTTCCCTCTTTCCTTCCAGGGTATTTTCCTCTCCACTTCTACCACAAAGGAATCTAAGCCTCTCTCACTGATCCCACACCACAGAGGTCTCTATGGGAGTCCTGGCAGCTTCAAGTAGTTCTTCCTGAATATCCTGTTTCCTTCTATCCTTCCCTATTGTCTAGGACATCATGGGGTATCCTACCTTTCTTTTTTGTTTTATGTGGGAAAAATAGGATCATTTCTCCCCTTCCTCTGTTCACAGTGCCTGCACTTGAAAAAGGTTTTCGTCTATTTTCCCCTTAAACTTCTGCTGTTTCTTTCCCTACTAGGAACCCCTGCTCCACTTACTTAAATAGTCTTTGTGGTTTCCACAGCATGTATGTGTCACCCATCTTCCTGATGTGCATACCTCCACCCTTTCCTCTGAAATGTTGCCCCCTCCATATACCTTCCCCATTCCTTCCAATTC
Organism: Alligator mississippiensis; assembly: GCF_030867095.1. Taxonomy (NCBI): domain Eukaryota; kingdom Metazoa; phylum Chordata; order Crocodylia; family Alligatoridae; genus Alligator; species Alligator mississippiensis. Next base: position 138,825,724 of record NC_081825.1, on the reverse strand, counting down.
TTGGCTACTCATGTCCCAGTCTTTGTGTTTCCTGCCCTTTATACAAGGGTATCTGTATCCCCTACACAGTTGTTCATCTTTGAATGGACCTGGAAATTTAATACATGACTCTTCCTTACCTTCTCTGGGGTTTCTCCTGCAGCTCTGTCAATACTACATGGTCAGAGAAGAAAACTGACATGACTTATTTTGGTTCTACCCTCCATTCTTCCATGTACAACATAAGAATCGTTCCTAGACCACATTTTCCTGGGTGGGGTGTATCACAGTTCATGCCCTCAATGGCCCTGGTGCTGTCTTCCATAAATCTTGGTTGTCTTGTATGATCTCTTTTAATATCCTACATGCTTTATCATTTCTGATATCCTTCTGGCCCCTAAAACACTGTTGCCAGTCTATTTTCATAGGTGTATCAATTAAGTAGTTTAGATCTGCCAGGCCAGACCTTCAGTACCTTGTGAAGCATAGCTCAACTGAATTCCACGGTCGTCATCTCCAATCTCCCAGTATCAGAGTGAAATTCTCCTACTGCAGTGATGCTCACAACCAGACATGATGGATTCCAGTAGGCCTATTGTCAACATGCATCTTCTATTCTGCTGCCCCTCCCGAAGAGAGAGGGCAAAAAGAGTCCCCAATGTAGCCACCACCAGTGCCACCATTCTAGCAGTGCTGCCTTTGTACATTTCCCTTCTGGACATGGATATAACAGAAGCCCCTTCTTGCCTGCAATCCCCTCCCATTTTGTGCATTTCTTTTCCTTCTAAGTATTGGCAGAGACCTAGCATACCCATTGCATGGGTGTGGCAATGCTCAGAGCAAGCTATAAAGATGAAGTGGCTTTCCATAGGAGAAACCTAGAAACTACATCTATGTATCAATTAAACCCAGTGTCACTAAAGAAAACAAAAGAACTAAAATATCCACTGCAAAGTCTGTAAATATATCCTGTGCTAACCTAACTCACTTACTCTACCCAGCAGGCTTTGATCCTCACTAGTTCACATTGCATTTTTATATATTTATTACAGTGCATTTTCATATTTCATTCGTCTCATCTTTACCATAGCATTTTGTATTTTATATGTTATACTTTTAAACTCTTAAGTAATGTAGTCCCTGTATAATGAAGTTACACCTTGGACCATTGTTAAAACTGCACTGAAATTGTAATTGTAAAGTGATAAAATCTGTTGAGTGAATGCAAGTGAATGATGATCATCACTAGACAATAGCCTAGCCAAAGGGACTCCATTTTAAGCTAATCAAGCTAAAGCATTGATTCCTGGAACTGAGCACTCACCCTATGGACTATTCCTGTAACCCATGACAATACAGCCATTAAGTCAGTAAGTCAATGGTAGAGCCCCAAAACTTCAGGTAATAGCAGGCAGAGACCCCTGTGACTAATAGCTGTTAGATACTACTCAAGACTCATGTGGGACAGCAACCTCTGGATTGGGTAGCCAAGATGATGGTACCCATCACGTAAGTCTGCCAGAAATGGATAAAAGGCAGTGAAGCATGACCCTCAGTGGCACCCTTTCATCCAGCACCTGACCTACCGAGACAGAAGGACAAGTAGGTGATCCCCTTCTAGAGAAGACATCATCTTGAAGGAAGCTGACCATCAACAGCAGTCTCCAGGGCCTTGGATAGGTAGATATACTGACACCACTGCTCACAATCACTACAGCAGCCACTACACACTATACTACATGGGTTTGAATGAGTGAGTGTGTGAGTTTGTGTGACCAGTATCACACAAAACTCAAAGTTTGCATTTATGATTTTATTGGCAACTTCACATTCTATCCAATAAACTAGAATTTATTCTAATCCTGTGAGTTGGTCCTTTGTAGCCAACACCATCGCCACTGTTGCTGGAGCCACTGTTACCACTGATCCAGGGTCAGCCTCTATCTGACACTATGCTAGAAGGTTAAGCAGGCAGGGGCAGCTACTAGGGCTGTGTGAAATTTTGCTAGCTGTTTTGTTTCAACTCTGTTTCAACTCAATTTGAGCTTGAAACAGTAAAATCAAAACAAAATGAAGGGCTTCAAAACAGCCTTGAAATGAAATTAGGGCAGCCAAAACATTTTGAAGCTGAAGCTGGTCTTACCTGCAGGGAGACAGGTGGTAGGGAGAGGAAGGGGAAAGAGTGGGGAAGGACTGCTCTCACGTTGACTGTGACTGTTTGGCTGCCTGAGATGCTGCTGGTGCTACTGTGCTGTTTACTAAGTTATTACCTGTTGTCATTTGAAGTGGTGGACTGGGCTGAGGCTGTAGGGAAGTAGGAGACCTCATTGGGGCGCACTACTGTGTTGTGTAGAGGCCCCAGTGTCAGTGAGAGTGTGCCTTACACACACACACACACACATCATGAGTTTTGCTTGTCAACAGCTTGAGGTGCAGTTTCCCAGAAACCCCTGCACCTATCTCCTTGAAACCTGGCAGGCTTCATGGCCTCAGAGGCTACCATGCCTGCTGTTTTCACCACCCTGTGCCTTCACACTTACAAGTGACACAAGTTTTGCTTACAAGACTTTGAGGTGCGGTTTCCCAGAAACCCCTCTACTTATCTCCTTGAAACTTGGCAGACTTTATGCCTTCAGAAGGGGATACAATCCCTGCTGCTTTTATCCAAATATGGCAAAAAATGACAAAGTTATAGGCATTTTTTGTGCTTCCCCATTATAGCCTTTGGCAAAAAGTCAAAACCTTTCCCAGTTTCGTTGAAACTGAAACAGTTTCAACGAAACAAAATGAAACAGCAGTTTCTCAATGAAATGCAACTTGAAAAGAAGCACTCTCCTGTAGAAATGGAAGTTGAAATGAAATGGTGCTATTTTGCACAGCCCTAGAAGCTACTACCAAAGCAGTCAGAAGCCTAGAGCTGGACAGGGAGGCATCTGTCCTGCTGAGTAACCAGCAGGGTATTGAACAAGCTGTTGCTTATATGTAGGCAGCCACACCTATGCAGGCAGCAGGAGAAAGCTGGGGGTAGTTCAGGCACTGGCAGTGGGGCTTAATCGGGTAACCAGGGCAGGGGGTCAGTTTAGCTTGCTTGCTGCCTTGATTCCTGATAATACACGAGCGGGAACCTCAACAGGGATAAATCCATGCAGCTCCAATGGAATCAATGAGATCATGCTGATGAACACCAACTAAGGATCTGGTCTGCAGTTGTCAAAGACTATCAGACCCTGCTGTGTATGATTTGCTGCCCGCTGCTTGTGCAGAGTGCTTGATAGTGTCAAAGTTTATCCTGCAATTTTTCTTATGGCAACAGTTTTATGTACAAGGCTTGCTGTTTTGTACCATCTGCTGATAAAAAGATATCACTTTGGGCTGAGTGTTAATTATGAAAATACAGTAGTTTAAAGGGATGACTTAATGCTGGTTGCCAAATTATCTGCAGTAGCTTCTTAACATCCTCTCTAAGTGATGAAGCTGAGAGCCTAAGAGGAGGTTGGCCAGGGTTATCCCAGAGTCTTGGCTGGTTGTGAGTAACATCCATCGGGGTGGAGGAAACTTGGTGATTTCCTTTTTAATGGCACATCTGTACTACAAAAGGTGTATTGTAGATGCTGTTATAACAGCAAAAAAAAGGTTTTAAATAATTAGCAATAATAAAATAAAAATGGTATTAAAATTAATTTGAACCATAATTCTGAAATGAAATTTTAGAATAAAAAATCCTTCTGAATTTTTGACACTTGATTTCTTGTCAAAATAGGTTTGTCTTTCAAAATATTTCAATTCTGATTAAAATAATATTTATTATGTCAAGAGTAATAAATCTGTGGAAAAATTCCTGGCCAGCTGTAATTCTGACTTGACTTGTCTTCCACCTCTCTGTTCACTGATGTGAGAATAGGTATTGCACTAGCAGTATCTGAGTGACTGTGGTACTATCTGAGCTGAGCTGCCAACAGGAACAAGATGCACCCAGAAACCTAAGCAGGCTTAGCTGAAGGATCCTGTGGCTAATAGCCATGCCTTCTGTCCTGTCAAAAATCTGACTCCTGAATAATTCCAACCTATTACAGTCCACTTCAAGGTTAGGCATGTGGTGGCAATACTTCACTGCTTTTCACTGAAGAGGGAATATCTGTGGATGGGATGGAAGTTGTCATGTTATGCTAGCTGCCCATCTATGCTCGCTTGATACTAAAACCCTAGGGCAAGCACCAGCCAGCTTGTGAGCAGGCATGATGCCATCTGAACAGATGGGCATGAGTGTGAGCAGCCTGAAGACCATGCATGTGCACCAGGTATGGCTAATAAGGGCAGGATGGACAACTGGGAAATCTGGAGCTTTTTGAGGTGATAGTGAGAGGAGGCAGAGCTACTGAGGATCTATTGTTCAACCTTTAATTTTTGAGAAAAAAATTAAGATAAATTGTAAGACTAGAATTGAGGTCTGTATGAATAGCTAGGATCAGCTGTGGGAGTGTGATTAGTAGAATTTTGATAGCTTTCCCTTTAGTCTTCTAATGTAAAAGCAGTACAGTGAATTCACGTGAAAATATTTTATACTTTTTTTTTAATTGTCAAGCCAGTTCTAATTGTAACCATACCACGAGGCTTTATGTTGTTTTACGTCTCACATATAAAAGCATATCACAAAATGTTATTCCATTAAAGAAATAAGTAGTAGAAGTGGGGGAAAGCCTGGGTAAGAGAGAAACTGCTTTTAACTGAGCCTAACTAGTTGTCTCAGTAGGCTTGCTACCTGCCAGGAGCCCACATCCAAGATGTTATAGAAAGGTTGGAGAGATTCATACAGCACTCAGAGTACTACCCCATGCTACTTATCCATGTGGACACTGAGCATATAAAAATGATTACAGGACTTTTGGCATGCAGGTGAAGGGACTGGGGGCTCAAGTGGTTTCCATCAATCTTTCCAGTTAACGAGAAAGGTGCAAATATGAGCAAATGTATCCTGGAGATCAACATGTGGCTGTGTAATTGGTGTCACCAGCAGGGTTTTCATTTCTTTGGCCATGGGGTGTTGTTCCAAGAAAAGCAACTGGTAGGAAAAGATAGGGCGCACCAGATTAAGAGGAGGAAGAGCGTCTTCAGGACAGATACAAAAGTTGAGGGGTTAGTGAAAAGCCAGGATACCCGAATCAAATAGTAATGGGAAGAAATGTGGAGAGCCTTAATATGCTTAGATATAAATTAAGTCAATAGCTAGTTATCTATGATGTTTTTATACTAATGCAAAAAGCATGGGGAATAAGCAGGAAGAACTGGAAGTTCTAGTATAATCACAAAAGTATGATATTTATATGAATGAGATGTGCAGTTGTTCCAAGGTGCACTATGAAGGAGGAGGTAAGCCAGTTGAAAGTCTCTGGTTCAAAGTAAGAACAAGGGCTACATGATGATGGTTATCTACTATAGATTACCCAGCTAGGGGGAGAAGGCTAACAAGGCTTTTCTCAGACAACTAACAGAAATATTGACATAACAAAGCCTGGTAGTGATGAAGACTTTAATTACTGTGACATCTTCTGGGAAGTTGCCAGTAGGGCTGTGCAAAATGGCTGTGTTTCAGTTTAGTTTCAGATTCTGGAGGGCAGTGATTCATTTTGATATTTTGGATTGCTGCCCTGTTTTGTTTTGGCCAAATCTGTTTTGGAGATTTGGCTCTGCCAAATCTCCTCTGAATCTGTTTTGAACAGGCTGCAAACATTGCACAGCCAGACAGGGCTTGGGGGCAGGGGCTTGGGGCCACAGTGGGGAGCAGGATGGGGCTGTGCGTGGCTCATCCAGTGGAGGGGGAGGGCTGCTGTCCTCTGTGCAGGTGAGGAGACCCCGTGCATATCTCTGATCCTTGTCATGTTGGGTCATGGGGCAGGGAAGCAGCTCAGAGCAATGAGCAAATCTGCTGGTCCCTGCCATGCGACTCCGCTCTGAAGAGAGCAGAGATCCATGCTGGGATTCTCCTCACTGCTGCTGCCTACCTCATGCTGCCGTGGTGACATGGAGATCCCGGCATGGATCTCTTCTTCCTGTGGAGCTAGGTCATGCAGCAGGGCAGCAGTGTACAGCTGTTTCTCTGCAAGCCTGGTTCCAAAACTCTGAAATTTTCCAAAACATTTCTGAAATGTTTTGGATGCCACATTTCATTTTGGAGATGTATTGCAGCCTTCTGCTTTGATTTGGATTCAGTGTTTTGGGTGCTGAAATGGCCTGAAATACCTCCAAAATGAAATGACTGCTGAAATTTCACACAGCTGTAGTTGCCAGTGCCCAGGCAATCCAGCAAGTTCTTGGAGTGTTACAAGGATACATTTTTGGTATAGATGATGGAGAGCCATTTGGTGGGGGAGCTTTTTCTTGATTTGCTGGTCATGAACAAGGAAGGATTTGTTGAAAATGTGAAGATGAAAGGCAACTTGGGTGACTATAAAATGGTAGTGTTCAAGACCCCAGAGAAAGGAAGAAAGGAGAGTAGCAAAATAAAGACATTGGATTTCAGAAAAGCAGACTTTAACAAACTCAGGGATAGGCTGAATCCCATGGCAGACAAATCTGCGTCCAAAATGAGCCCAGGAAACCTAGTTGTACTTAAGAAGGCCATATTGAGGGAGCAAGTGTAATAAGCTGAGACCCAGCTGGGGAGATCCAGTCCTAGGCCTCAGCTGAAATAAATCAGGGACACAGGCTGATTGGGATGCCTTAGGAAGAGGGATCTGCCTACACTGGCCTATAAAATGCTTAGACCAAGCAGCACAAAATTGTCTGTGCAGCAGACTGCCTTGCTATGCCTTTTCCATTCTTGAAACTCCTAAACTTGACTCCATGCTCTGAGCCTCTGGCTTAGACTCTCCTGCCTGTTCCTATTTGCTCATGTTCCTGATTGCTTTTGTTTCTGGCTTGGAACTCCCAGCCTTGATCAACTGCTTGCCCTGACCATGGCCTCATCCTAACCCTCAGCTTGCTATTCTGGACAGATAACCAGCTTTCATCTTTGTTTTCACTCAGGTAAATCCCTAACCTAGTGCAGTCCTCTTAAACTGACTGTCTATGGTATGATCAATACTTACAGCAAAATGGAAAGAAAGGATAGGAAGTGCATGAAGAAACTAACCTAGATAAATAGTATACTTGTCAATGAGCTGAAACAAAAAGGAATGCTACAAAGAAGTGGAAACTTGGCCATGTTTCTAGGGAAAAGTATAAAAGTAATGTCGCAGGGCACCTCGGTGCTCTGCTCCTGGAGAGGAGAAACTGCCAGGAAGAGAGCCCTGGCAGTGCCTAATGAGCACAGCTGCAAGTTGCTGGGGCAACTAATCAGAAGCAGCTGGCCAGAAGGGGGCAGGGCCTGGCCTTTGTAAAGCCCAGGGCTGAAGCCAGGCTGGCAGTTCTCTGCCAGCAGCCTGGGAGGCAGGAGCTCTGGGAGTGAGGATGTGGAAAGGAGCCTAGCAGCAAGTACCATGGTCGTATGGAGCAATGTTGCTATGGCCATAGGGCTTCGGGTTTGAGTTACAGCCAGACGGCTTGAGCTTGCATTTGTGTTACAGCCTAGGGGCTTGTGGTTTTGCTTTGACGTTGTGATATTACACCCAGAGGCTTGGGTGAGGCTGTAGGGGTTGGAGGAGGCCTCATAGAGGGCCCCACGCTGGTGTGGGGAGCCCTAGCGCCAGTGAGGGCACATTATTTTCACAGCGCCAGTGAAGGCGCAGCTCGCACACCAGTGCTGGAGCGACTGGCGGCAAGGAGCGCGGCCAGTGGGTCGCGGGCGCAACCGGTAGGTTGCAGATGGGGGACGTAGACCCTGGATTGCGTGCGGGGGGACATAAACCCTGGCCCCAGGGAAAGGGGCGGTTTTATTGAGAAGCCCCGTGGGGGCATGGTGAGCCCCAAAGAGGGGGAGCTCCATACCGAGCAGCCCTAGAGCGGGGCAATTACCGAGCAGCCCTAGAGCGGGGCTATAGTGAGGAGCCCTAGAGGGGCATAGCGAGCCTGGCCGCAGGCTAGTGCGGCAACACCCCTCAGACCGAAGCAAGGCGCTGCAGTTGCCCCCGAGAAGACAGGGAGTAGCAGCACGGTGAGCCGGGTCACAGAGGGTATCCGTGCGGTTGGCCAGGGAAGGGCCGGGACCCGCTAGAGAGTCCCTGAGCGGGACCACACCGGCAGGGAAGTCCTAGAGTGGACGAGAGTCCCAGTGAGAGGCTGGGCACGAGAGAGAGCCCAGAGTGGGCTACACTATAGAGGAGGCCCGGGAAGCGGGCGTGCAGACTTAACAACGTCTATTACATCTGCGAGGCTTGGGGCATGGTATTAGGGGCTGGTAGGAGCCACGCACAGCCCATAAGGCTGGGGTGCTTGAGTAGCACCCATTGTACGGGGAGACCCACGAGGGGTCCAGGAGCTTACGTGCCCGAGGAAACACAAGGCAGCTTCCCTATTACATTTTCCTTAAGAGCAAAGACGTGGCGGGCGAGAATGGAGGGTGCCCTCGGGCCAAAGTAGCGCAGTAAGAGGGCCTCAAGGAGATCACGGCCCTCTGTGAGGACCCCGCCGTGACAAGTAACATAGTCATTCAGGGAGAAAATCAGGAAGTCTGAGGCATAAAGTGTGATATAGGTAGTAAGGTTCATAAAAGGCAGCAAAAAGGAATTCTATAAGTATGTCAGAAAGCAGAGGTCAGAAGACCAAGGAATGGCAGGTCTCTTATTGATTATGAAGGATAATCTTATAACAGATAATGCAGAGAAGGTTGAAGTATGTAACACCTTTTTTTACTTCAGCCTTTGTGAATAAAGTCAGACATCAGGTAACAAACATAGCTGGTAGCAAGGATAGGGGAGGATGTCGGCACCCTAGAGTAAAGAAAGAATAGGTAAGAGATTGCTTAGAGAAGATGGATGCTTCTACGTCAAAATGACCAGATGACATACATCCTTGAACACTGAAATAATTGACTGAGGTGTTTATAGAATCACTGGCTATTCTCTTTAAGAACTCCTGGAGGCTGGGTGAAGTCCTGGATAACTGGAAAAAGACAAATCTAGTGTCCAACTTTAAGATGAGGAAGAGGGAAGATCCAGGGAATTACAGACTGGTCCATTTAAACATAGTATAGTAGGATGGAAAAACTGCATGGACAAAAACAGATTGAGGAATGACTGGCTAGGCTGAAGTACTGCAGAAAAGGATCTTGGAGTTATAATGAACATAACCCCGGGCTGGAACCAGGGGTGCACATATGTGGTCACATTCCACTTCCTGTGCCTCTGCTGGTCCAGGGTCTCCAGCCATGTCTTGCCCCCATACAGCCTCCCATGATCTGATAGGTGGTACATTACATCCACCTTAGGAAATCCTATATCCACCCATGGTCAACAGTGTGCTCCTGTTGCAAAAAAAAAAAAGAAAAAAAAAAGTGCCAATAACTGTGGCAGGCCAGTAGGGGTGCTCCTGCATTGAGCCACCCTCCTCACTGCACCTGACCACCTTCCAGGCTCTGAGTGCCTCCCTGGGGGTGCCTCATGTTTGGCTGACCCCCTTCCTGGAGTACACCTGCAAGCCTGTGGGTAATGCCACCAGCACCCAGGGTCTGGACTGATCTTGACCCTGTGCCCCCTGGGAAACACAGGCCTAGTAGTCCTTGAGGGTACTTGACCCACTGCAAGAACTTGGGGTGCTTCCCTCTGCCTGAAGAACATATAGTGGTCTCCCTTAGTCAGCCAAAGCAAGGGGACCCCAAGGCATAATTTAGACCCCCTCCCAATAAGTCTCCCTTGCTAGGTAGAGTGGAGAACTTTATTGGTTACAAGGAGTAGGTTTGGAATAGGGTACAAGGTAGAGCAGTATCAGAGAAATGCATTGGAGCAAATAGTGGCATGGTAGCCTTTGATTATGCATCTGTGTTATTGCAAACTATATATCTAGTTAGATCTCAAGTAGCGTACTCACAAGTATCATCCAGAGGCAGGTGGAGATTCCCTCTGGAGGCAGGCAGTTCATTGATCGTGAGTTTCAAGGGAGCAAATGAGTTTCAGATGGTCCAGTTTCTCTGAGAGTTATCATGGCTGCTGCCCCCCTCCTCCTGGGCAGTCCTTAATTTTTACAGACCTTATGACCTCATTTACATGATCCAATGAAGGCCAGCAGCTGTTGACCACCAGCTACCCAATTTGAAATGCATCACTGGTTGCTGGATAGACTGGCAGTGTCTCTAGCCCCCTCCCAGTCATTATGACATTGCTTAGAACAATAGGGAGTTTAAGTTCCCACCCAGGTGTGTGAGGCCAGTCATGTAGGCAGAGGGAGCAGGATTCCCCCCCCTCAGGAATGTATCCAGCTCAGGTTACAACTCAGGGTTACCTGAAACTGATAGGGCCAGAGGTGTCTGCCCTCTGCAGTGACCATGGTAACCAAATTGTCAGATTGGTCATCCACCTGATAGCAGAGTTTGGGGAGAGACAGAGATGGGATTCTGCCACACTAACATGCTGGGTTGTATTAATAGAAGCATTGCTTGCAAGTCAAGGGAAGTGTTTCTTCTACTTTACTCAGCCCTAGTGAGTCTTCCCCTGGAGTAGCGTGTCCAGTTTTTTGGTACTGCACTTTAAGACGTGTATGAGTTAGAAAGAATTCAGTGGAGAACAGCAACAAATTATTAGAGATTTAGGAAACATGATTTACAAAAAAAGATTGGAAGAACTGGGATTATTTAGTCTGGATAAGAGAAGACTGTAGGAGGGTTTGAGCGGAGGTTTATTAACAGTCTTGCAAAACGAGAATTGCAGTTATAAAAAGAGTAGCTACAGACTGTTCTGTGGACAGGACAAAGAGCAAAAGTCTTAAATTGTGGCAAGGGAAATTTAGGTTGGATATTAGGAAGAATGTTCTCATTGTGAGGGTGCATAAGCATTGGAAGACGCTATCTACAAAGGTTGTGGAATCTGCACCATTGAAAGTTTTTGTAAGTAGATTAGACACGCACCTTTCTAGAATAGTTTAGACAGGGATGATGCAGTTTTGGGCAGGGGTTGGATTAGCTGTGACCTCCTGAGATGCCTTCCATGCCCAGTTTTTTATGATTCTATATGCTATGAAGGAAATGTTGAAGCACAGAGATACAGACAGGCTCATCCTGAGGAGTCTGGACCAGAGGTGGCACAATTTTGGGCATTTTTACATGTGCTCCAGGAGGTGTGGGGGACAGAGGCGGGGAGATGGGACGCTTTAATTATTGAGCCCTGGTAACTGAAAGCACTCAAGCATCACATATATCAGCAGCCCCATGCTGAAAGATAGTGGCAGGGTGCTTTCGACTAAAGCTCATTGAATGAGCTTTAGTTCAAAGTGCCCCATCACCATTTTTCAGCATGGGGACCCTGATACACATGACAATAATTTTTACGCTCCAGTAGACTTGACTAATCAAGTCTGCTCTGACACATTCGATTTCCAGTGTATCAAAGCAGGCTCCCTGCACATGTATAGGAGGCCTTTGTGTTCAAAAGGAAAAAAGGCAAAGTGAACAAAAGGAGAGACAAAGGAATAAGTTAATTAATTTGCCAGAGGTAATGCCATGTTGATTTGTAAAAACCAATAATCAGTATTCCAATCATAACCATTGAAAAGAAATCATACTGGCTTAAAAAAAAACTAAAAATGAACTGAAAAATCATGAGATTTTAGGCAGTCAGCAGTGGAATTATTTGGGTGTGGGGGTGATATGGTTATGCTTAGAGGAGAGAAATTTCATAGATTTCATAAATTTTATAGACATTTGGGCTGAAAGGGACCCCGGAGGATCATTGAGTCCAGCCCCCTGCCCCACAGGCAGGAAGTCAGCAGGGATCATAGGATACCAGCAAGATAAACATCCAAATGTGTCTTGAAGGCAGTCAAAGTGGGTGCTTGAGCCACCTCCGGTGGCAGTCTATTCCAAACGTTTGGGGCTTGGACAGTAAAGAAGTTCTTCCTTATGTCCAGCCTGAATCTGTCACAGAGGAGTTTGTGACCGTTCGATCTTGTCATTCCTGGGGGCACTCTGGTGAACAGGCATTCCCCCAGATCCTGATGTAGACACCTTATATACTGGTAGGTGGCCAGCAGGTCCCCCCTGAGCCTGCGTGTTTCCAGGCTGAAGAGTCTCATAGCTCTCAGCCTCTCATCATAAGGTCTGTTTTCCTGACCTCTGATCATGTGCGTGGCTCGCCTCTGAACTCTCTCAAGCATCTCCACATCCTTTTTGAATTGTGGAGCCCAAAACGGGACACAGTACTCCAGCTGAAGCCTCACCAAGGCCGAATATCACAGGAGAATGACGTCCTGGGATTTTCTTAAGAAGCATCTATGGATGGAAGCTATCATTTTGCTCACTTTGCTAGCTTCAGCATCACATTGAAGGCTCATGTTCATCTTGTGGTCAATCATAACCCCCAAGTCCCTGTCATCTGTAGTGCTAACCAGCGTAACACTGCCTAGCCTATAAGCATGCTGCAGCTTTTACCTCCCAAGATGGAGAACCTTGCATTTTTTCAGCGTTAAACATCCTCAGGTTCTCATCCACCCATTTCATGAGCCTTTCAAGATCTTCCTGGATCACCCTCCTGTCCTCAGGTACAGATGCTTTACCCCAGAGTTTGGTGTCGTTTTCGAACTTGGCCAGTCCGCTTCTGACACCAATGTCTACATCATTGATGAAGATGTTAAATAGTATAGGCCCTAGGACAGAGCCTTGAGGGACCCCACTGGTCACAGAGCACCACGACAATTGACTTCCATCAGCCACCACCCTCTGGATCCAACCACAGAGCCAATTCCCCAGCCAGCAGATCTTGGTGAGGCCAAGGCCGCAGTTTGCCAGTTTTGCCAAGAGGTGATCATGGGATACTAGATCGAATGCTTTTTAAAGTCAAGATATATGACATCCATCTCTTCCCTCTTGTCCAGGTAATAGGTCACCTGGTTATAAAAGGAAATGAGATTGGTCAAGCAAGACCTACCCACAATAAACCTGTGCTGGGTATCCCTCAGGCTATTGTGGTCAGCTAGTCTATTAAGGATGGCCTCTTTGATAATCTTTTTCAAGACCTTCCCCAGGATACAGGTCAGGCTGATGGGCCTGTAGTTAGCCAGATCTAATTTCCTCCCTTTCTTGAAGATAGGCACCACATTGGCCTTCTTCCAGTCTCCGGGCACTTCACCAGAGCGCCAGGAGTTCTTGAAGATCTGTGCCAAGGGCTGAGCTATGATGGTTGCCAACTCTTTGAGTACCCTTGGTGTAAATCGTCAGGGCCAGCTGACTTGAAGGTATCCAGCCTGTCAAGGTGTTCCTTCACAAGGTCAGCTTTGATGGAAGGTAAGGAATCTCCCTCACCTGGGCCTCCCTGTCCTGCAGTGGGCAACGGCATCCCATGGGACTGGTGAAAAACTGATGCAAAGTACCCATTTAGCACGTTTTCTTTTTTCTGGGCATCAGTTGTCAGTTGTCCCATCTGGTTTATCAGGGGTCCAGCATTGCCCTTGCTTTTCTTCTGGCTCCCCACATATCTAAAAAAGGACTTTTTATTTTCCTTGATATTTGTAGCTAGCTGGAGTTCCATCACAGCCTTGGCTTTCCTGGTTTTCCCTCTGCAGGTCCAGACCAGAGCAGACTAGTCCTCCTCGGTGGTGGTTCCAGTCCTCCATCCTTTGTAGGTCTTCCTTTTGGGATGCAGGAGGTCTGATAGTTCCCTGGAGAGCCAAGGGGGCTGCTGTGCCCTTTTGCTGCCTTTTCTCTGAGACGGGATAGACTTTTAGACTTTGCTTGCACATCCAGTATTGCTCCCTTGAGGAGCAACCACTCATCCTGAACTCCCCTCCCCTTTGGGTTGTGGCCCTTTAGGGCCTCACTGACAAGCCTCCTGAGCTTGTAAAAGTCAGCTTTCCTGAAGTCAAGGGCTTTTGTATTACTGACTGACTTGCCAGCTTTATAGCAGATGGTGAAGGTGATCAGCTCATGGTCATTGTCACCCAGCTTCCCTTTGATCATTAGGTCACTGATTATCCCCAGTTGCCAGAACCAGGTCAAGCAGCGCTTTACCTCTCATTGGCCCGTAGACTTCCTGCGTCAGACAGAGGTCATCCACACATGAGAGAAAGCTTTGTGACCACTCAGATTTAGCTGAGCGCTCCTCCCACAAGATGTCTGGGTAGTTAAAGTCTCCCATGACAGCCATACACCAGGTGTGTGCAGCCTCAGCCAATTCCCTGGCAATCTCCTGGTCAAGGTCTTGACCCTGGGTAGGGGGTCTGTAGTAGACTCCCACCATAGTATCCCCTGTGCCATGTTCCCCATGGATTTTTAACTCAGAGGGTCTCAAGTCTTCTACCGTGGGTGCCAATGTTGGATTGCAGGGACGTGTAGCTTTCCTTGACATAGAGAGCGACACCCCTACCCCTTTTGTCCACTCAATCCCTCCTGTACAGGGTATAGCCATCTATACCTGTGGTCCAGTCATGGGTGGAGTTCCACCAGGTCTCCAAATTCATACTTAGCTTATTCTAAGGCATGTGTGCACACATAACTCCTATTAATTTTAATGGGAATTACACATATATGTCAAAAGATTATACCCCTATGTGTTCAAAGTGAATGTCCAATGACATAATGCTATGAGGAATCTGATTTATTATATTAGGAGAGGAACAGAAAGGCAAAATTGTAAAAGATTCAACAAATGTATTATGCAACCTGATGAATAATCAGCAGTGTAAAGTTTGTTTATGCGCCTATAGCTCTGGTTGGTACCCAAATATTATGCAAATGTATCTCTCCACACTGTGCCCAGCATAACAATGTGTTTTTATTTCGCTACTCTACTGCTATGTACACAGTGTTTAGACTCTGCTTTTGTGGTTCATGCTGTCACACAATAGTTCTTCTGATTGCAGCATGCACTATAATTTAAGCCTTGATTAAAAAATGCACTCTCTAATGGATCTATAATGGAGTTCCCCTTTAATGATGAGAGTAGTGGTGATAACTTGTATTAAACACAAGAATCTCTGAATCTCATGTATGCTAATGCAGTTTTACATCTCTGGTAGTATAAAGGCATTCTAAACTGAGTATTATGTTTATGCTTACTTTTACAGTACTTGGCAGTGGAAAGGGGTCATGGAGGTCTAAAGATAAATAAGACTAAGGCCCAATGTCTTGATGTTTGGTTTTACTGAGCATCATAAACTATATATATATTTTTTTTTTTTTTGGAGTTGCCAATAAGTAAGAAAAAATGGTAAAATAAGACCTAAATCTCTCTTATTGTTCAGAGACCCACTCATATGGAAGATCATGTTCTGATGCAAAAGTCTGGATCTTGTGCTGACTGGGAAATTGTTGTGTGTCTTCTCCACCCCCACCCATGAAAAATATCAATACAAGGGAGGTAAAAGTTTTGTTTTTTAATGAAAACTTTTCTTCAAAATTTTTCTTTAATGCAGGGGAGCGGGTGGAGAAAAAGGAAAGTGTCAAAATTCCACCCCACTTCCCCAACTCCAACATTTGGGGCACTGACAGATGTTTAGGGCCCCACTCTAATTCATAGTACTTTATAGAGTCTATTAGAGTTAGACCACCCCCCAACCCAACAGATGTTCACCTGTTGGGTTGGGGTGGGGGGATAGGATCGACCCTTCCTGCACCAGGCATCCTGGCCAGCAGGTAGGGGCACTGGCCAGGACTGCACCCCTCCCAAACCTGGCCCCCCTTCCCAGCTCTGGAGTTTTCAGGGGAGAGGAAGTGAAGGGAACAGCATCAGCTGTGGGGCTGCTATGCCCAGCCTAAGTTGGAAGGGGTGGAGATTTGGAATGGAAACCCCCACCTCACGGCCCCTGCCACCTATCCCAGCTGGAGTACTGGGGGGAGCTGCGCTGGGTCCCCAAGATCAGGGGGCTACGTTACAACCCTTCATCACCCTCCAGATCAGATCAGGCATAGCAGCCCTGTTTCCTTCACTCCCTCTCTGCTAACAGCTCTGGGGATGGGGCTGTGTCCCTGTGTGAAAAATTAACCCTCAGGGGAACACAAATTCCCTAAGGGACTGTAAAGCAGAGCACCTTACTCTGCAGCCATGTAGGTATGTCATGGCTGTAGTGCACTTTCAGGGTCCCGATCATGCAAAAAATGTCACTTCTTTCTGTGCCCTTAGTTGAGAGAGGTTTCCCTGCCTCCCACTCCTTTAATTTCTATCTGAATATATATATATATATATATATATATATATATATATATATATATATTTACCAGCTCTAGCCCAATCCTCCAAAATACTGTAGTTATTTGGTACTGCACTGCTACTTGTAAACTGCTTTACTGGTTCTTGTGAATCACCTGAATATAAAGAGTATCTTCCAGTGTGTGTGATATCTTGTGTTGTGTCAGGGTTGACTGTGTGACTGTGTACTTTTGCTAACAGGTTAGACAATGGATTTGTATTGGATGGTTTGAATAGGTATGATCCTGTGTCAGGCAGAGGTTGGGCTAGATGACCTGTGGAGGTCCTTTCCAGCCCTACTTCTCTATGATTCTATGATAGCTGACACAGAAGTTCTCATTCTAGTCCCCACATGCTCCTGGCAAGATAAACAGTATAGCAGATGTTCCCCTGTTTTGCACTGATGCTTAGCTTTGAGTTTTCTGATGACTGGACATTGCACTGTGATACTCTGCATGTTGGTTCTATTACCAATATATTTCCCTAATACTGTATCCAAAGTAAACTTTCCTCTAATTCTATGTTCCAGTTGGAAATATACGCCTGCCAAAGCTTCGTTCAAAGTACGGACCTTGAAACAGCACACTCTCATTGCTGTGTTGTAAAGGCCTGGTGAAGAACAGGGTAATTATCTTGGCAGTCTATTTATCTGTTACAAGGACCAACATTTATTTCAAGCTCTGAGGATACACGGACCATTCACTGATGCTCAGTGCCCCTCTGTACACTCTAGTGCCTGACACACTCTACACCCATGCACTCTCCCATACTTGGCAGCATCTCTGCTCAGAGTGGCAAAATTGCTAGTTAAACCTCTAGCCTCTTTCCCTGCAAACTTGCTGATAGAAACTTCATGGTGTCTGTCACATCAGCCAAGATCAAAGAGAAGCGTAGGTGTGATGCAAGCATATTGGCATACATTCCTCCAGCTGCCTGCATTAAATTAGCCAACTGATTCCATGGTTGAGGGCTGCTAAATAAATCTAAGTATAGGACTCTAAATTAAAACATTATTCAAGTGATTGACAGAAATCCTCAGCTGGGGTAAGCAAGTGTAGTTCCACTGAGATCAGTGGAGGTGGACTGGTCTACCAGCTGAGAACCTAGCCCCTTTGTTGTACTGAGATGTAGTCAGTCTCCCTCCAAACTCTTTATTTGCTCGTTTTTCCCCCTGATCTCCCTGCTTAGTGTGTGGAAAGCTGCATTCAGCATTTTTCCCAGTGTCAAGTACTTTGTAGGTATGACCAGGAGTCAATGCTCCACATAAGAGGGAGTGAGGGAAGGGAATGCAATTTCCTAACTGTCAGCCATGGTGGCTCTGGAGGGAGAACAGGAGAGAGATGTATGTCTCTTTGATGCCAGGAATGGATTGTGAAAGTGAGCAGACCAACTCTGTGCAGAAGGGTGATGCCTCTACAATCAGAGCAGAACCACACCAGAGAGACTGAATTGCATTGAATGGAACGTTGCCAATGTGACCCCAATAGTAAAAAAAAAAAGCTCTAGAGGGGACCCATGCAACTACAAGCAAGATAGTCTAACTTCTGTTCCTATAAAGCTAGTAGAAACAACAATACACAAAATAATTGTTCAGCACTTGGATAACCATGACTTGTTGGGGAGGAATCAGCATGTTTTGTCAAAGGGAAATCAATCGTGCCTCACCAAACTACTAGAGTTCTCTAGGGGTGTCAATAAGCAGGTGGATCAGGGTGATCCAACTGACATAGTATATCTGGACTTCCAAAAAACCTTTGATAAGGTCCCCAATCAAAGGCTGTTAATGAAGTTAGGTAGTCATAGGATTACAGGGGTGTTGATATGGTGCTGTTTAACATCTTCATAAATGATCTGAAAAAGGGCATGAGTACTGAGGTGATCAAATTTGTGAATGGCAAAATGATTCCCTGGGGTAAAGACCATGGTAGACTATGAGAAATTTCAGAAGCATCTTACACTATTGAATGAATGAGCAACTAAATGGCAGATGAAATTCAATGTAAATAAGTGTGAAGTGATGCACACGGGAAAAAAATAACCCAAACTATACCTACACTATGATAGGCTCTACATTAGCTGTTACTACACAGGGAAAAGATCTGGGAGTCATTGTGGACAGTTCACTACAACATCAGCTCAGTGCTCACCCAGTAGCCATCAAAAAAGTGAACACTATGTTAAGAATTATTAAGGTAATTATAAACAAAACAGAAAGTATCATTGTGACCCTCTATAAATCCATGGTGCATCTACACCTTGTGAATATTGTGCCCAGTTGTGGTTCCCACACCTTGTGGGGGCCGAGGGGGAATCGAGGATCAGGAGCCCTCAGGAACGCTAGCTGGGGTTGCGACTGCGATCCCGTGGCGGGCAGATGGGTACTCTCTATCACCGGAGCGGAATTAGGCACAGACGAGACACGTATCAATTGGAAAAACAGAGATGGCTTTACTTACACTGTAGAGTCGTATACAGTGCAGGCAAGAAGTGACTTCAAACTTCAATCGTAGTTGCAACAATTCTAATCTCTAGTCGCTAATCGAGGAGCTCTTGTAGACCGGGTAGCTCGGGTCTAACTCGGGCGTGCAACACGAAGCATACGTCGTAAGGCTTCGTCGATGGGGAGTCGTTGGCAGGTGATCAAGCTGCCGGAGTTCCACTCCAGGGGGAATCGTGGAGTTCTCCAACTAGGGCAGAAACGCCCCTAACCTTTTATACAGCTAGAGAGCAAATTGCCAGCCACGACATGGGAAAAATTTAACATCAGCCAATCGTGTTATACAAATCTGCATTTTCTCGGTGGGAACTCTATCCACGCCGGAACTCTTCACCATGCCGAGAATTCCCCTGCCTTACCGTGCCTTGTGCTGGAAAGTTCCACTGTGTCAAGGCACTGATCCAAATCAGCTCTGACACACCTCAAAAAGATATAGAAGAATTAAAGAAGGAACAGAGAAGGGCAGCAAGGATGATTAGTGGTATGGAGGGGATTCCGTATGAGGAGAGACTAAAGAGGCTAGACTTATTTACTTTAGAAAAGAGATATTTAAGGGGAGACATGATAAGGGTTTGCAAAATAATAAGTGGTGAAGAGAAAGTAATGCAATTTTTTTATTTACTATCTCTTATAATATAAGGTGTCATAAAATGAAACTAATAGTCAGTAGGTTAAACATAACAAACAAACATTCTTTTTCATACAGCATCTAATTAAAGTGGGGAAATCATTTCCACAAGACAGTTTAACCAGATTCAAGAAAGAATCAGATGAATTCATGGAGGAAAGATGCATCTGTAGCTATTTAACATGGGAGTTAGGAGTACAGCCTATGAACCAAAGTTTCCTAGACCTTAAATGCTGGAGGCTGTAAGCGAGAGGGGAACAGGAGAAAAAACCTAGTCATATCATGTTCACTCTCCCTTTCCACTACTGTGACACAGGATACTGGACAAGACAGACCTATGGTCTAACCCAGCCAATGGAAGTCCTTGTGTTCATATGGAGCAATGTACCCAACACACCATTGTGCCAGGCCCAGGCTGCTGAGCTACTTTGTTAGTCCTTTGCTGCTAACCAAGGGAAAACCCAGTCTACCTGATTCTCTTTTCCACTACAGCCCCTTTACACTGTCTGGACAATGTAAAAAAGGTGTAAAGTTAATGTACTACACACTTGACATGTGCCAGAGCAGAATACAGGGACACTGGTGTAAATGAAAATGGTGCCAGTTCACTTTTCCTATGTGTATAGAAGCTACTAGGGCACATTCAGACACAGTGGAAGCAGCTTCCTGCAGCAGACCTGAGTGTGGCCCCTTTTCTCACCTTTTCTTTCTTTCATATCTAACTTCTTTTACTTTCTCCCTTTTTGTTCTTTCTATCAAAAGCTACAGAGCACTGCACACAAGAGGGGGACAGACTGCCTCAGCTGCTGTTGGCATAAGGTTAATCAGCATGGCAAGTCACCACCTGGGTTTTACCTGGGAGTTATTTTCAGAGGGGGCGTATTTCCCAGGTGGAAGTGAAGCAGGTGTCACTGATATTTGAGCACAGCATGGGTAGAGGGAAAAGACTGAAAACCACTATTACATTCAAAGCTCTGGGGTTTAACCAGTGAGGTTGGCATAACAGTCTGCTAAGCTCATGTCTTACTCAGGTAGCCTACATTACTGAATGGTCACTGTAACATATAGCCAATGTGTGGAAGGACCAACAGAGCAGTCATTTTCTGGACAGACGAATGCCTCAGTACATTTCGAGGGCTCAAGCAATAACTCCACCTGCTTGATAATTTGCCAGCTCTCAGAATTACATTATGAGCTTCATGACATTTAGCATATGTATTTAAATCTACCAGTGATGGAGTCAAGGGATTGTGTTAGTTTCAGCTGCCATTTAAAAGAACAAGTACATTTCTTCACCCTTGCAATGGAAAACCTGAAAATATGACCCTGGGATGTAGGCAGAAGGTCTCCCAAATTATTCCTTTTCTTGACTGTCATGATTTCTAAATAACTTTTAAAGCTCCTGATTTTGGGGGGGAACTGAGTCATGATTTTGGACCTTTGGGTTCGGCAGTACTGTAACAGCAACAAACATCACCACCAGAAGCGACCCTTGCAGTGCAATTCAAGCAGGCTAGCCATAAGTTATTAAAGTGACTGGCAATTTCAGCTGCCCTTCTTGAGGTACCTTAGAGGATAGTCAGGGCGAAAGTATTTAGCACTTTCTGAAATGAGATGCCTCAAGCATCTCGGAGTTGCATGTTAAGAGTTAATGCTGTTAAGAGTTGGTGGTCCATGTTAATCTTGGAGAGGCCTCTTAACATGGCCACTACCCCAATGAGGGTCATGGGAGAAGCCCAAAAGATGGTACATCTGCCACCCAAGGTGTGCACTAGGTAAAGCCTATGGCCAAAGGAGCCCGCTCTGAGAGGGAGCAAGGCGGTACAAGTTGTTGATGCATGAAAGAGACCCTGTGAGAGGAGGTGGAGTGTGAGAGGAGGGCGGTATGAATGTATGTGTGCCTGAGGCCTAACAATGAGGGCTAAGCTTGGACTGACTGTAGGTCAGGAGCATTAGGTCACCCGGATGCCAACTACGAGGCTTGGGCAGTGGTGTAGGGGAGGAACGGAGCCGCAGATAGTGCCCCCTGGCATCAAGGCAAGAATGGGTAGCCTCCTGCCTTATTAGAACCAATTAAGAGACAACAAGGCATGGCAGGAGAGGAGGCAGGTGTTTGGCCCAGAAACAGGTGGGCAGGCCAATGGCAGACCAGCCCTGGGAAAGTCCCTTGGTGCAGTAGCATTATCTCAGTGCCTGGTAAGGAATATGTTGCTGGTATGCAGCTATTGTTCTTACCAGGCTTTGCTATAAATGGGTTTTGACTCTGTGTCCCTTGATCCATGAAAAAGATAACAATGCAGAAGTATTACTTTAACAACTGCTTCTAAAACAGGTTCATTTATGGAATGCTAACCTGAGATTTTAAGTGTAACAACCCTGCCCTCAGAGTTCTAGTCTATAGGAAGGTGTGCAAAAAGGTATGCATGGAGCTGTGTAAGGAAGTTACCTGATCTTTTTAGAAGTGCTGAGCATCCAAAGACGTCAGTGGGAGTTTTAGGTGTTCCACACTTATAAAAACCATCCCATGTACTGAACTGCTTAAATACAGACTTGAGAGCATGACTGCTTTGTCATTCAGCTCTGTATGGCTGAAATTTTCAAGGGACTGCCACAAAATTTGTAACCCAAACATACTGAGTTTAAGTGATGTTTGGAGGTAAACACTTTTGAAGATCCTTTAAAAATTCTGGACTATGACATTTACAAGAAAGCTGCAAGAAAATGCACCTGCATTTCTTCTCTTCATTAGACTAAAGGTTTACAGTAGTGCCGTTTTGACAATGGTACACGTCTGATCCGGCAATGCCACAGTAAATGATCCTGCGTTGTGCACTGCCAAGCCCTCCAATCCCAACCCCTGCTATCCTGTTACTATTGCCAGTCTATCAGTTGTCATTCTGAGAGTCAGCTACATTATCGTTTTTTAACTCCCCCTGAAAAATGATGGAAATTTTTGCATGACATTTAGTAATTGCAGAAGTTCCACAGGGACTAATATTCCATGTGCTAGCTCAAGCAACCAAGTCTGGATACAATTATCGCAGTCATTTCCCATTCCTCCATAGGCATCCTCAAAAGATGAGGGGTGAATAGATTTATTTATTGCTCTCATCAAAATCTTCATATTGATGAATAAGCCAGTTTAAATCCACCTGGGGCTGTCTTCCTTGTCTGAGCCCATGCTCTCCCCCTATTCTCATTGTCTAGAAACAGAGAAGAAAACTCATCTAGCTGAACACTGCCGCCTTTCATAGCAGAGACCTTCTGCAATATATGAGCATGCACAACTAAATTAAAGACATACCATGTCAGGGCATGAGTTCACCTCTTTTTTTTTTTTCCAAACAGATAGCTATTCAGAGACTAGAACAGCCCTGATGAACACCCTAACATTAAGCAAGCAATCTCTCCAATCAGGGTTGTTTACAGATTCTGATTAATACCTGATTGGATTTCAGCATGAGACAACTGTAAAATATCACTTAAAGAGCCTTAAATTATCATGGTTCTGTTTGCTTGTTTTTATTGTGTGACATTAGCACTAAAGGCAGAGGGGAAAATACTTTGGTGGTGTAAATAAGTGTTAGGGATATGTTGTCTTACACAGTTTGAGGCTGTGCATATGCATATAATCAGCATGCATATGCTGTCAAGTGCATTTCTGTGGGCCTGCTGTTGTAAATTGCAAACTGGAATTTGGATGTGTGGATGTCACACCAGGCATTATTGGCATGAATCTTTAAATTCCTGGAAGCAAGGAAGGTGCAAGAACAAGCAACAGTGAATACTTTGAGCCATGCTAAGACCCACCAAAGTGTTAGCACTGCTAAAATCTTAGAGTTCAAGTGTGTCATCCCTATGTAAGCACTGGGGCTATGGTGTGAGCTAGATTCTACTCTGTGTGAGTATGAACTGCAAATACATGGTGCATTTGATTGCAGGGGAAGTTATTCAAACATTTTATTTTAGGCTCTATTTTTTCCCTTGTAATTTGATTAGCCATGGTTTATTTAAAAAATTAAAGCAGTATTTGGAGGGGGAAAATCCCAATGCGTGAGATTTCATTTGATGTCTTTCTCTTTCTCTCTCTTTGTCTGTCTCACTCTTCCCTTCTCCCCCCTTCCAGACTCAGCTCTCCATATTGCAGAATTGTTTTCATATTTCATTCATGCAGAGGGATGGGGGCATGTGAAATGAATTCTATGGCAGGTTGTCCACCTTGTCAGGATTCTAGAAGTGACAGCCCAAAACATGACTACTCAAGGCCTGTATTTTACACAGGAAGGTCTAAAAAATATTCAGCTATGTGAATGTGTGTGCGTCTGCAAGCTGAGTTTTTAAACCAGGCCAGCATTAGAATTGCAGTTATAAAGGATCAAACTTTCAAAGATAAAGATAAGCTCATGTATGTCCTTCAAACTGTCATGACAGCAATGCTAATGGATTTTCTTCCAGTTTTAATTACTTTAATCTACCGTAGCAGTGGCTTACCATTGCTTTCTACTGACTATTAAATAGAAGACACCTAATAATAAAGTATAGACAGACGAGGTAAAAACATAATTCATTGCAAAGAAAAAATAAACAAGCAAACCCTTTCTCTCCTCCCCCAGAATCATAGCAAATTTAGCCAAATGGATCCATGAACCCATCAAGATTTCTACAGCTGTACTTAAACCACATAGTTTGAGAAGTTTATATAGTGAAGCATAGTTTAGTTTAGTTCAAGTGAGTGGGATCTGGTGCCCAATTCATGGTGCATAGCAGGGGTTAGCAACAGAGGCCAGGACAACCGAGCTCCAGTTTGAGAAAGGTGAGACTGGGACTGGTCTGCCTCTTCTGCTTCTCCCTGCTGCCTGGTTGTGGTGTAGCACAGGGAGGAGACTCCACCCTCCACCGTTTCTCCCTGATGCTTGACTGTGGTATAGCACAGAAAGATCTCCCTCTCCGTTGAAGCCTGGGTGCCTGGCTACAGAATGATGCAGGGTGAGCTCCCCCTGTGCTGAAGCATGGAAAATGCAGAGCCCCCTGCCACTGAATGCCACAAAGTTACACTTCTGTGTGCCAGTTCTGGCCCAGGGACTGTAAGTTGTCGATTCCTCGTGTATGGGAGTAGAGTTATGCCTACAGATTAGTTGATTATTTTCTATTTGGGGTGCACACTTGTTTAATTTCATGGTTTTCTTCAACTAACTGCAGGGGTGCCTGATTATTTTAATGGGAACCTATAAGGGGACAAAAAATACATAGCAAATAATAGGGTGTTTGGCTCATCCAGTACCAATTTTTCACGTCGATTGCTTTCATTGAATCTTTCAAGACTTGTGTACATTGTCTTGAATACCCAGCAGCTATCCAAATACTTATGAGTAGCACAAACTAGAAAAAAATTCCACCTCAATCAGCCAAACTCGCAGCACTTATTTGTAAAAATATTTGTAAGTTATTTTCTCTCTTCTTTCACTTGTTTTATTAACCAGGATGCTTAGGTGGCTATGAAAACCATCTCACAGCTTGTTGGCTCTGTAGGCATCACGGGTAGTACACCTTAGCATGATTGAGAGATGCTGTTATATTAAACTCTCTCCTTTATGATAGAATTTCTGCCTTTCATCCCCCTGGCTAGTTAGCTGAACATCTCAGCATCTGGAAGAAACCTCTGCTCAGCAGAGGAGGCATTCTTTTTTCATTGTAAATGAAATATTAATACTTTTTCTCTTTCCTTGTTCTTCCCAAGAGAGTTGGTGTTTTCTCATTCCTACTGCCTGAGTCTGTCTACTCCACATGTGCTACCATGCATGTCACTTCAATAATTGCACTCAGACTTATGTAATGGTTCTCTGATATGTAAATTCCCATTTTCAACTCTGGATTAAAAGTGTTGATTATAATTTGCACAAACCCAGGATCTAGTGAATCAGAAACAATTATATTCATTTTTGTAAAATTACAAAATGCTAAGTAATACACATCTACAAGATTTTCAGTGGGAGGAGCTAATTATGGCTTTGGTTCATAGTTCCACAAACAGTTGCTTTAGAGAATTTAATTTTCAGGCTTCATGATTCTGCAGCACTCACACTAGACAGGCTTTAGTTAAACCAAATTACATGGAAAAAATAGGTGATCAACAGTTTAATATGCTTTTTTGAGCTTTATTTTGGTGCCTACATGAGGAGAGAGGGCTGTCAACTTACTTTTCTGCAATAGTTCAATATTAAAAGAGGGACTGAGTGTTGCATCTTCACAGACTAGTAGTGATCACTACACAATTAGATTGCTGCCTTAATACCAGGTGACTCCCTTTGGGAAAGAACAGTGACAGTGAACTTTAAAAGGGCATATTTAAAAGCTATCAGTATAAGGGAAATATTAACACCAAAATGAAGGGCAAAGTAAAAGCGGAAAAAGCAAACAAGCTGGAGGCTGTTTAAGAACACCCTAATGGAAGCTATTTATACCTTTGTGGAAAATACATTACATTAGAAAAGGGAACTGAATGTTTGCATGGTTAAGAAGAAAAATGTGTGGTTTCATTTGTTCAAAAAAAGCACCCTTTAAAAAAAAAAAAAAAGGAATCCTTGCCAAATACACAAATGGCTAAATTTCGCTCTGTTTGGGGAATAGACATAATGGCAATGATGAGTCATGAAGATATCATGTCTTATCCCATGACTCACATTGTGTCATTACATGATGAGATGAAATGTCAACATAGGTTGAGATAAGTTTGAGTGTTAGGAGCACTAAAGGTATGTACCTGGTTCTGCCTTTCCCTTGCTCCTGGATACTAGCAGAGGAACTTGGAGGTTAAGCTACCTATCTGAGCTGCCCACCCAAGTACCCTTCCAGTTGTGAGCTTCTGCCAGAAATATATGATGAGAATCTACCTGATTGTGTTAAGCTAGCATTCTATTTGGACGTGCATTTGCACTGGGTCAGACCAGAGAAGGCACAAAGTCATCTTGTTCTACTGCACACCTACCTGCTGGATGAGGTAGAGATTTGCCCATACAAAGGAACAGTGTTTATACCAGCTATGATGGAAAACATCCATAAAAAAGAGGAGTTGTCAAACAAAACCAGGCCACCAGAGCTACTCAGGTAAACAATCATCTTTAAATATGTTAATATACATTCCCATTTATCTATTCCCATGTATAAAGTGTCTTTTAATAGACTAGTATACATTTCCATAATATTGACCAAAGAAAAAGAGGTTGGAGATGCAATATCAATTTAGGTTTTTGTATATGCTATTAATTCTGTGATTATACTTAGCACTTAGACAGTATTGTTTAAGCACTGAACAAAAATTACATAATGAAACCTCCCACAATCCTGTAAGGTTATGTCTATAATCTTATCTCTATTGCACAAACTCTGAAGCTAATGCAAAACAAGAGGCTAAATGACTCCTCAAAGGAACAGGGTGAGTCAAAGCTGGAACTAGAAAATAGAACCATGAACTCTTGTCTTCTCCACCCATTAGGGCAGGGGTGGGCAATTATTTTGGCTGGAGGGCCACTTAATGAGATTTGGTGAGCTGTTGAGGGCTGCAAGGGTAGCTCTGCCTCTTGATGGGTGCCCCACCCCCTGGCCACTGTCTTGGGACCTGAAACACACTCCCCCACCAACCCCTGACCTTTGCCACTGGAAGTCTCTCCCCTTGCTCCAGGAAGTACTCCTTTTGGGATGGGGGGATGTTGCCATCTTGGAACCAGAAAAAAAAAACAAATTGTACACTAAAAGTCAAACATTTATTATAACATGTTTTAATTTTATTTAAAAACAAATTTTGCCCTGATTTATATATGTTTGCATAGTGTATATAGAGGTGATCGCATAAGAGCTAAAAAATAAAGTCTTACTCATATATATTGTGTGTAGGGGAGTGTGTGGGGTGTGGTTGGGGGTGTGTATGTATATGGTGGAGGGTATGTGTGTGGGGCTAGTGAGGGGGTGTACCGGGGGGGTGCTGGAATTATAGGATATGTGGGGGGTTGTGGGGGAGGGTGTGGCCAGGGACAGGGTATATAGAGTTTGTGGGGTAGGAGTGAGGTTGGGGGAGGATGTGGGGCCAACCCCACATGCTTCCCCATGGTGCACAGCCCCCACCACTGGTGGTGACAGTAGCAGCAGGCTCTCTGGATGCTTGTGGCCCATGCAGGCACAGATGCTGCACATGGTTCCAACCAGTTCCAGGAGCTGCAAATGATTGCAAGGTGTGGAGCCAGGCTGGCCCATCTCTATCATGTGGGGCATCCTGTGGTTCACATGGAGCTCCTGGGACTTGCGTGCCACGGGGGGAAAGCCTTATGCGATAGTGCCAGGGACCTGGCCCCAGTCCCTGCTGCCACATGCAGCTCCTGGGACTCTACCGGAAGCAGGGAGTGGAGCTCCCCACCACTTCCAGTGCAGTCCCAGGAGCTGCACATGACGGCAGGGATTGCCTTCACCGGCTCCATCGTGCAGGGCTCCCCCCCAGTAGCATATAAGCCCCAGGAGCTGCACATGAGTCACATGTGATAGAGGTGGGTTCACCTGACTCTGCTTCTTGCCCCCACATGCACCCCTGAAACTAGCTGGAACTGCACACTGCAAGGTGGCTGCGCCTGCAGAGGTCACTATCACCCCCACAGACCACCACCTGCTGCTCCTGGCAGGAGGGACTGTGTGCCATGGGAGGGGAGGTGCGGGTGGATCCCCAAACACCACACACACACCCTGCCCACTTGAGCTCCACACTCCTACCACCCTCATGGGTGTGGCCCTCAGGCTCCGCGCTCCCACCAGTCCCAGTCCTACACTCCACGCTCCCATCTAACTGCAGTTTCCCTCTACCCACTGCCACTTCCCTACCCGCTGTCTGAACAAAGCTCTGCAGCAGGGACACAAGGAGCTGCTGGAGGCTGGGGAAGCCAAGCAGGTCCCCCGGGGGCTGCAGCAGTAGCCCTGCACAGAAGTTGTGTATGCTGGCCAAGGCCCTCCTATGCACAAGGGTGAGAAAGAAGTATGCAGGCTGGGCAGGGTATAATTAATTGGTGGGTGCCCACAGGCTGAATAAAATCACTTGGCAGGCTGGATCTGGCCTGTGGGCTGTATTTTGCCTACCCCTGCATTAGGGTGTACTGCCTTATCTTGTACTGCAGACTGTCCCAAACACACTTTTCATGGTGAGGGAAATCATAGTTCTGGCAGACAGAAGCTTTTTAAGAGGCTGTTGAAAAGGGATAGCACAAATTCCAGGTCTGTAGGGCCAGTGGCCTCCTAAGTCGCCTTTGATAGTCCTGTACTTTTCTGCATTTCTCTGTCCTGGAGTCAGTTTTGCAGCTGGGACTTCCCTACCACCTCTAGAATTCTCCTATTTTTCCCTTCTGAATCTCATCCTGGGGGAATGCCATGAGCAGGGGTAGGCAGGTCATGCAGGAAGGAGGAAGTTATGGGAAAGGAAAAAAGGTCTTCTCAGGACAGGTGTGGAGGATAGGATTAAACTCTGACGTGCCTTGCCATGCGAGGCCAAACGTTCTCCGTCCTCCCCAATATGGTCTCTCTTTGGTCCTCTCTCTATCAAAAGAGTGCAGGGGTTGAGGTTAGAAGGACCCTAACATGGACACAGAATTCAAGGAACTTAGCTGTAGCCAAATCCACTTTGCACATGCAGTGTGAGGTTGGGTGTACTGCAGTGGTGCTATGGGGATGCTACCATCGTTACAGGTCAGATACCAGATTTAATAGATTTCATAGACATTAAGGCTGGAAGGGACCTCGGGAGATCATCAAGTCCAGCTTCCTGCCCCAGGGGCAGAAAGTCAGCTGAGATCAAAGAATCGCAGCAAGATAAACATCCAAATGTCTCTTAATGGAGTCCAGAGTAGGTGCTTGTATCACCTTTGGTGGCAGTCTGTTTCAGGCCTTGGGGGCTCAGACAGTAAGGAAATTCTTCCTTATGTCCATCCTGAAATGGTCTTGGAGGAGTATGTGACTGTTTGACCTTGTCATCCCTTGGGGCAGTCTGGTGAACAGGCATTCCCCCAGATCCTGATGTACACCCCTTATATACTGGTAAGCAGCCACCAGATCCCCCCTGAGCCTACACTTTTCCAGGCTGAAGAGTCCCATGGCTCTCAGCCTCTCATCATAAGGCCTGTTTTCCTGCCCTCTGATCATATGCATGGCTCTCCTCTGCACTCTCTCAAGCTTCTGCACATCCTTTCTAAATTGTGGAGCCCAGAACTGAATGCAGTACTCCAGATGCAGCCTCACCAAGGCTGAGTACAGTGGGAGGATGACATCCTGGGATTTGCTTGAGAAGCATCTATGGATGCAAGCCAGAGTTTTGCTCACTTTACCAGCTGCAACATCACATTGGTGGCTCATATTCATCTTGTGGTCAGTCTTGGCCCACAAGTCCCTTTCGGCCATGGTGCTAACAAGTGTAGCACTGCTGAGCCAATAAGCATGCCTTGGGTTTTTCTTCCCAAGGTGAAGTACCTTGCATTTTTCGGTGTTGAACACTATCAGGTTTTCGTCTGCCCATTTTCTGAGCTTGTCAAGGTCAGCCTGGATCACCATCCTGTCCTCAGGTGTGGACGCTTTACTCCAAAGTTTGGTGTCATCGGTGAACCCGGCCAGTCCGCTTCTGATACCAATGTCCACATCATTAATGAAGATGTTAAAGAGTATAGGCCCAAGGAGGAGCCTTGGGGGACTCCAGTGGTCACGGTGCACCAAAATGATTTACTACCATCTATTATCACTCTCTGGGTCCAATCTCAGAACCAATTCCCCAGCCAGTGGACTGTGATGTAGCCAAGGCCACAGTTGGCCAGTTTTTCTTTGAGATGTTCATGAGATACCAGATTGAAGGCTTTTTTAAAATTAAGATATATGATGTCAATCTCTTCTCCCTTCTCCAAGTGATATGTCACCTGGTTGTAGAAGGAGATGAGATTGGTCAGGCAAGACCTGCCCGCAACAAACCCATGCTAGCTATCCCTCAGGATGTTGCCATCAGCCAGTTTGTCAACAATGGTCTCTTTAATAATTTTTTCCAAGATCTTCCTCAGGATCAAGCTGATGGGCCTGTAGTTCCCTGAAACTACTTTCCTCCCTTTCTTGAAGATAGGCACCATATTGCCATTCTTCCAGTCTTCAGGCACTTCGCCTGAGCGCCACGAGTTTTTGAAGATCCATGCCAGTGGCTGAGCTATGATGCTTGCCAGCTCCTTAAGCACTCTGGGGTGTAAACTACCTGGACCAGCTGACTTGGTATCCAGCCTCTCAAGGTGCTCCTTCACATTATGTACATTGATGAAGGGTAACAATTCTCCCTCTCCCTAGCTGTCCTGTGCTGTATTGAGCAGGGCCGTCCCTCGGGGTTGGTGAAAAACCAATGCAAAATACCCATTAAGAAGGTTGGCTTTTTCCTGGGTGTCAGTTGTCCCATATGTTTTATCAGGGGTCCAATGTTACCCTTGCTTTTCCTCTTGCTCCCCACATATCTAAAAAATGATTTTATTTTGTTGTGTAGCCAGTTGGAGTTCAGTCACAGCCTTGGCTTTCCTGATTCACTCCCTACAGGTCTGGACCAGTACTTTGAGGTGGATCCAGCCTTCCATCCTTTAGAGGTCTTTCTTTTTAGATGCAGAAGGTCCACTAGTTCCCTGCAGAGCCAAAGGGGTTGCTGTGCCCTTTTGCTGCCTGTCCTCCAAGATGGGATAGACATTGCTTGTGCTTCCAGGATTGTTCCCTTGAGGAGCAACCACTCATCCTGAACTCCCCTTCTCTTTGAGTTGTGGTCTCTTAGGGCCTCACCAACAAGCCTCCTGAGCTTGTCACGTGAGGAAGTTTTCCAACCATTTGGATTTGGCCAAGTGTTCTTCCCACGAGATGTCTGGGTACTTAAAATCTCCTATGACAACCATGCACTGGGAACATGCAGCCTCAGCCAGTTCCCTGGCAAATTCCTGGTTAAGCTCTTGATCCTGGCTAGGAGGTCTGTAGTAGACTCCTACCATTGTGTCCCCTGTGGCATGTTCGCCACAGATTTTAACCCAGAGTCTCCAGTTGTCCACCCTGGTTGCCAATGTCAGCTTGCAGGGATGCATAGCTCTCCTTGCCATAGAGAGCTACACCCCGCCCCTTTTGTCCACACAATCTCTCCTGTACAAGGTATAGGCGTCTATACCTGTGGCCCAGTCATAGGTCAAGTTCCACCAGGTCTCTGTTATCCCTATGAGGTTGTAGTCATTCTTGTTTAGCAGGAGGACCAGTTCCTCCTATTTATTCCCCAAGCTCTTGGCATTGGTGTACAGGCATGTAAGTGTCCCATTGGGGTCCCTTGCCTTCCCTGCAGATCGTCCCAGGGCTGGGGTAGGGGTGGGTTCCCTTAAGTGCCTTAGCCTCCTGGATTTGCAAAAGTTGCCCAATGGGTTTGCAGTGGCAGTAGTCTCCCCATCTCCCAGCAGGCTTAGATTAAAGCTCGGTCGAGCAGGTCAACCAGTCTGGCTGAGAAGAGCCTCCTCTCCAGTGCAGTGAGGTGGAGGCCATCTCTTCCCAGCAGACTACTGCCTTTCTCGCCAAAGAGTGGACTGTGATCATGGAAGCTGAAGCTTTCATGATGACACCAGCGCCACAGTTTTTGGTTGACTACCTCGATCCTCCTCTCCCTCCTCAGCCCATAGCCTGAAACTGGGAGGATCAAGAAAAACACCACCTGTACCTCCAAGCCCTTAAGCCCTGCTCCCAAAGCCCTATAGCGTCTCATGACCTGAATGGGATTGCTCTGACCCATGTTATTCATGCCCACATGGATAAGGAGCATGGGGTAGTGGTTGGTGGGCCGGATGAGTTTTTGAATCCTCTCAGCTACATCCCAGATCTGGGCTCCTGGGAAGCAGCAGACCTCCTGGGCTAAGGGGTCGGGGTAGCAGATTGCACCCTCAGTCCTCCTCAGGAGGGTGTCTCCCACAATGACCACTCTACAAGTGGCCTTAGGGAGAGCAGAGACAGTAGCTTTGGATGACCTTGCATTGCCTGCAGGAGCTGGCAGCTCTGCAGGGTCTACTGGGGCTGCAAGAGGTTCGTACCTGTTGCAGAGCTCCAGAGGGGAGGGGACCTTGGTGCAGCTGGCCTTGGGGCCGTTGACCACCTTGGTCCAACACCCTGGCTAGACAGTATGGGCGATCCCTGAGTCCTCCCTTGTCCTGGAAGGTGATCTTGGCCTACTCTCCACCTCCAGGGGGTGAAGGGCTTGGCAGTAGGAGTCTATCTCCTGCTCTCCATCCCTGATGGAGCATGGTCTCTAGACTGTGACCTGGAACTCCTTGAGATCCAGAGGCTCCATCTGCATGGAGCCCAGAACCATGGGTTCCATCTGGGTGGAGTTTTCTGAGGTGCCAGAGGGGGAGGCTGCAGACTCTGAGGGGTGCAGTGTGTGCCCATCCGCATTGTGCCACTGATAGTCTGGCTACAGATGGGACTACCTTCCCTAGGGCTCAATGGCAGGGCCTTGGGTCCTCCCACTCACCCTCCTGCACAAGCTCCCATGCTAAACTCACATGCCGGGCCCAGAAGCATGTCTGTTTGTGTGTCCTGTTTGTGAGGCTCCGGTGATGTGGCTCCCTGCAGGGCTGGGTGAAGTAGGAGCCAGGGCGGGGTGAGACCCTCCTTGGTACCTCTCAGTTGCCTCCCCACAACTGACCTAAACTAGTCCCTTCCCACCATGGGCCCCGCTTACCTCCAGCTGTGCTGGGAGTCAGCAGGGGTGCTCCACAGCTGCTGGGGATTGCTGGGGGGCTTTGGGGTGTGGGGGCATGATGGGCTTGCACCCATGCATCTTGCACGGCTCCCAGAGCCTAACTGATAAAGAAGGTAATGGACAACCACTGTTTTGATTTGTGGTAGTCTAGGCTAGCTGAAACATATGGACAGAACAGAGGGGCAAATTAGCCAATAGGTAGCAACTCTTTGGGGCACTGCTGCTGCCATGGTCAGGCATCTCCCACAAGTAGAAGCTGCCAGAGGGCAAGTACCACCAGATGGTCACCCTATGATGCACATGATAAGACAGGGATGTTCTGGTGACAGGCTGCCAGGTTGACACGAAGATGTGGTAACCCTTGCAGATCTGAAAATAGCACACAGTGACACCATCTCTAGTTGTTATTTGTCTTTAGCTCATACCTGCAATATACTGTTTCAATTCTTCAGTCTGGTCCAGAGCAACCTGTTAGATGTTCCAAGTGGCACAGCTTTTCTGAGGGGAAATGCCATGCCTTTCTAGCCAAAAGAACTGTCTCTGGAAACACATGAAAAAGTAGATTAGTCAGACCCAGCAGGCACAATTTACTTGCACTCTCATGAAGATTTCAATAAGGTCTCTTAAAAGAGATGATTAAGCTAAATAAATAGCCATAAGCTCAGGGGCAGAGGCTTGTCACAGATAAAGAACTGGTTAGAAACAGAGAGGTGTGGTAGTAAGCAGCTGTTCCTTGGAAGGGAGAAAGGTTAATTATAGGATGCCCCAGGAGTTGTTATTGGAAACCAGTGTTATTTAGCATGCTTATTGATGATCTGGAAGAAGAACCAGCAGGAAGTTGTTGGAGCTTGATGATGCCTCTTAACTGGTTTGGTTAATAAAAATGATGGACTATGTTCAGAAATTTCAGGTCTGTGTAGACATATTGGAAAAGGCCACTGCATCTTATGCTTGACTTATATAAAGTAGCCTACATCTGCAAAAAGAGGCTATTTTTGTCATCCATGCTAGTAAGCTGGATATGAGCTGCAAAGCCATGGTCAGGGGACTTCATTATTATATTATACAGCTTATTATACAGCTTGAGCTCCTCAAGCCAGTAGATTGCATGTGTGCAGCAGGAATTAGATGGAAATATTATATCACAGTGGTGTCATCACCAGGAGCCAATATGATTGGGACCCAGTCCCACAGCAACCAATCATAAATTCTGTGACAGTGTTAATTTATTCTGTTGCCATTAATTGCCCTTTATTCCCCTTTCCCAAAGTCTGTAATAAGCACACCTAGCTGGGTGCCATAGCTAAAAGTACACATTGTCAGAGTGCCCATGATTGCTTCTCCCCCCTACCCCCACTAATGGATAGATTGTATGGTTATGCACAGCTTGTTTCTGAGCCTCAGCTGTTGTACTGTTGTTCAGAACCTGCATTTCCCCATACATGTGCTGGGAAAGTTGAAGTTCTGAGGTTCCTATCTTACCAGTTGTCTGGGTTCTGCCTACTGTGTAATGCAGGTTTCTCACCCCACCAGCATTTCTGGACTCTCCTAGTTCATGGGCAACAAGAGGGACACAGGCTGTGGATCCTCTGGTCTTGCTTACACTATAGCAGCAACAGATCCTGATGAGAAAGGGACCAAACATACCTCTACCCCTCCATGTACACATATACTCACTAATGTGCTCCAAGGGCAGAAGATTTTTCTGAGCTTGTCCCCAATTCCTGTTTTCAGATCTGCCAGAGACTAAGGTTGAAGAGTGGGTTCAGAGGATCCTAAAGCAGCCTCAGCAGTGTTTTCTGGATTTGAAACATGCCAGTGGGCACAAGTAGGCAGTGTGGTTGGGATGCACTCAGCCCTCTTATTTTGTGAGGTGTAGATAAGCCCTCTGTGGCCTGATCTTGTAGAGGAGGGAGGGAAGCATTTTGCTGTAGTACAAATATTGCCCCTACCTAGAAATGCTTTGTACCAATAGGTGGGTGGAAAACAATCCCCAAAAGGCATGGAAACAAAAAACCCCCAAACAAACATAAAAAAAGTCTCCAGTAATTATAAGCAGTGTACAAAACAACAAGTATGGCTGTTATAATGTTTAGTTTGCTTGCCACTTAGAGAGGTGCTGCAGACTCTGTTGGACCTAGCGTAAGCTAATAGGGGAGTCTATCTGAAGACATTTTGAACAGTGTTACCATAAATGGAATGGCAGGAAATATTTTTTTTAGAAATCAAAAATAAGTAGTCTGGAGTTCAGTTCTGTAAAGAAATGTTTGAACTATGCTGCAAATTCTGTGGAATGATAATTATATCCTTCATGCCCCAATTACATCCTACACCTTGGTAGCCTGATTTCAAATCTGTTACCATATCACCCTCTGTAAAGGAAGTGTTCTGGAAATGGAAGTCTCCATTTCAACAAGATGGCATCTTAAAACTATTTGCCCTGGTATATATGATGGCAGAAAATTAGAGCCATGGTATCTAGTTCTGGTTTAGTCATGCTATGATATATGCAGTGACTAGTGGGGAAAAGCCCAGAAAAAGTGGTGAAAGTAGTTGAAGAAATGACTGGAGTAAGGGGTGTTGAAAGTTTGACCAAAAGAATTAGCCAAGAAAGAACAGCTAAATGTAACTGGAATGAGATAATCAAAATCAAACCAGGTAGTGAGTAATGAAAACTCATCAGTCCTCCTTTTTTATCTTGTCATGTAATACAAGAGCATAGTGCTTATTAAAAATAAAGTAGAGAAAGAACAGACAGAAAGCTCCTTTCAGATGATATAATATGCCTATAGAGACCATTGTCACTTGAGGTCAGACATTCAAATACTAGGGCAAGATTTTAATAAGAGCTAGAGAACTCTGTGACCTCCTAAGCTCATTTGTAGTTATTTAAGCCAAGTTAAATTGCAGAAGTTTGAGATATGAAAGGCCAATTTGTAGATCATCTCATGAGAACTAACTGGGTGAATAATTCATAAAAATCATTTATTTAACATATTTGATCTCTTTTTTCTGTTTAGGAACGGCCTGTGATCACAGTTCTATCAAACTGTGTTGTTATTAAGAATTAATTGGTGAAAAATTCCAGCAAACAATTATTGGGCCATGGAATTTTTAAGGAAAGCAGTTCCAGCAATTAACACAACTTCAGTGAAAAACTCTAGGGTTTAACTTTACTTTACTTCCCTGTTAACTCATGACATCTGGCAAAATAGAAATTTGCTCAGAAGGGGCTGGAAAGTTTCATTGACAGTAAATTACATTTATCACTCTTTTAAACTTGCTATTGAATTCACCATTACTAGGTTACTTGAGTGTTAATGGAATCTGCACCATTCTCATTATATCATTGCCTATTTGCAGTGTGCTCACTGAAGATAATCTAAACCAGGGTTATCCAACTGCAGAACAATAGGTAGGTGGAATTTAACAAACAGGAGTTAAATTTCCTTAGGCTTCTGCCTGGCTCCTGCTGTCCCTATTTCTCTGGCTACAATAGCAGCCAGGTGGTATGTACAGATATTCATTCTCCCAGGAGAAACTCTCCTGGGAATGATTTAACTTGGGAACAACTGAAGTTATTTTTTTTCTGGAGTAGCCATTTTTACCCTGGGAGAAAAAGCCTAAATCTCCATACACTCATGGCTTCTCTTGGGACAGCAGAGACTTTCTCAAGAGAGCAAGGGTCTCTGGGCTCCCCTCTCTTATCTCCAATAGCTGCTTCATCCCCCACCCTTGGGACAGAGCAGTACAACAGTGCAGGGAACTGCAGTTGAGCCTGGGGCACATGATGCAGCAGGGGGTGGTCAGTGTTGGAGGGGTTCAAAGGTATATGGTATAACAGAGGAGCACTCACTTGAGCGTGCAAAGTAGTAGGGGGATTGCAGGTGAGCAGTGCAGCAGGAGCAGAGGAAGGGTGCAGGTGAGTGATGCAGTCATTGAGGGTATCCATGGTGTGTGTTGTTCTGGGTGGTCATATTCACTCTGGCACACCATGCAGGACATGTGGCCCCTACTGGTGTGACCTGTGGGGCATGCAGCTCCCAGCTACTTTGAGGCTGGACAGCCCTGGTCTATGCCAAATCCAATGAGTCAATTCTGCTTCTGCCTCCTAGCATTATTACCATACACATAATCTCTATCCCTTGTTGAGTGCTTTTCCTCAGTGTGTTTCATATACAATTATGTATCTGGGACACTTTGGACGTGGATCCAAAATGTGCAATGCTCACTCTCATACCAGTGTGTACCAAGCTTAAGCAAAAGGCTGGTTTTCTTGGCTATTACACATGAGGGGTGGAATTTCCAAAACCTCACCAGTATTGACCTAACTGCTATGATATTACTGACAGCAGGGTTAGGCCAAAACATACCTATTTTAAAAATCCAGACTTGTTAGTCGTATAGACGGAGAGGGTACCTGTTGTGACAATTATTCATGTTACGTTGCCTTCCGAGCATGGAACAGAATCCATGTAACAATTTATGCGCGGTTCCCAAAAAAATATGGGGCTCAGGTTTGGGCTTGTATTTACAATCTTTAAAATGTTCTGAGAGAATCTTGAGAGATTTGGGGCCTAAATAGTCAGGATAGTATGAAACAGCCTGTACTCAGGACATCTGGTTGAGTCTGAGACAAGAGAATATAAGCACCTTTTCTCCCCACTTGAAAACTAAACATATAGGCAGGTTCAGGCCCAGTTATTGAAGTCTGAATCCTCCTTAAATATTAGGAGGCTTCCATAAGTTGTTCTGGTTTCATTGTCATATCCTGAATGCAGCATTGCAATTTTGTTGTAAGAACAGATTAGAGAGAAAAAGAATAGACTAATTCCCTTTAAAAAAGAAATGGTGGATTTTTAGGACTGCATTGCCTTTCAGTTGGAGGAAGGTACCTAATTCACTGAGATGCCTTCAAAATACAACCCAGATATATTTGGTATTACATTCCTGGCAAGTAGTGCTATTTAATTTATATAAACTTTCAGTTATGGTAGCTGAAGTTATTAGAGATTATATTTATGTTTGTCCAATATGAAAATTCCTCCTTTTTTAGCTCCCTGACCTTTATTATACTATATATGAATCTTCTAGTTATACCAAAAGAGAAAAATAAAAACTAGGAAGCTGAGTAACCTATTAATGAAGATGGGTGATTCATTCCATCCCCTTTAACCTGGCACCCACACAAACAATGAACTAAAGAAACAAACAATTACATTCATAGGAGTCAAGAAAAAGTGAGCAAGGATGTCTGTGCAGGAGAAACTTAGGATGCCAAGAAGGATCTTGCTTAGTACATTATGCCAAAGTGCATTATTAATTTCAATTTTCAAACCTCTTTGTTTTAATGATTAGATGGTCCTTTGAGAATAACTCACCTAGAAACCCTGCATGTAAGCCTGCTGTCCCTTGTTCTTTCCATTAAAATGCTGATGTTTGCATTTTAAAGAATCCCTGATTTGTATGTAGACTATAAAGTGCATCCTGTTATGAAATTATTGATACTAAAAATAAGTGAGCAGTTGCCAAGAGAAAGAGGCTAATGTAGAAAAAAATGATTAAAAAGCTAGAAGTATTGTCCATCCAACTTTTCTCAGAACAATTTAAATTATGGGCCATATCCTCTTTTCTTACCCCTCTCCATCCTTCTCCTCATCACCCAACTCAAAGCCTACAGTGGGCTCTGGCTCATTATTCCCTCTCTGTATCTTCCATCATGTTCCTGAGACAGCCTCTACTACACCCTGAAGAATGCCCCATGAGCACATGGAGCCAAGTTGGCGTGGGAAACCATGAATGAAAATGCATGAGGCATGAGTTAATGCTAAGAGATAGCTGCATAGCAGCAGAATATTGTATTGGGTGATCCTGGTCTCTTTATTGCCCTGGTGTTTGGTTTTATAAAGAAAAGGCAGTCCATACTCACTGGTAACAATTTGGGAGGGAAAGAATAGTATTCCTGAACCATTCCACCAAGGTACTTGGAAGAGGGGAAAGAAGCAGAAATGAGTCTGTAACAGTTAGCTTTGGATAAGGATGCCAACTGCTGGATGCCACAGGGATCCATGGAAATGCTTCTTTGTCATGGCATCTTTGTTGTAGCCCACCCTTGAGATTAGTGCTGGCTATTTTCAGTCCTGTTATCTCCCCTTGGAAGGGCACGAGCCAGCCATAGCAACACGTTCCTCCAAAACCTGTGCTCCATGCTTACAAGGACAGCCCTAGCATCTGACCACCTGCTAAGCTACATTGCTGGACAGAAGAAATTATGGCAAAGTGCTTCCTGGAGCTAGACTCAGTTACTGTGGGGGTAAATTGTGTGTGGTACTCATCAGCTCTACATCCATTAGCTCCAGGGGTTACAGTCTTGAGTTTCAAGGAGAGCCAGAAACAGAGGGAGATCTTCACCTCTCCTTGGTGGCTTTGTATGGTACAGCAAGCATTCCTACTGCCATATCTGTCTCCTTTCAGTGGTGTGTTTAACTCAGTGGTCTGGCTCCATAGGAGTGGGCACTTATCCAGTTCCCATCCCACCAGATACTGACTACTGAAGGATTCCAGCCTTCTCCTCAATAATAGGGTCCAGAGGCCTCTACTGGGTTACATGTATAGCTTGTGGTTTGTGTGCTAAACTGAAACATTCCCAGTGGTCAAACTCCTCTTTAGCATCTGGGCAGGACATTTTCAAGACATAAGCAATTAGGAAAACTTTGTAGTCCCAGTCTCTTCCAAATTGGTCACAACCAGTGGGACTTTGAGATTTCCTGAAAAGGTGGAGATAGGGAAGATGTGCTCCCTTCACCGCCCTTCCTCATGTGGCTCCACCTTTGAATCACATGTTTATGCCATCTCTAGCTTGCAAAGTTCATCTAGGAGTTTGCTTTGCCATGAAATCTCCAGCTTACTTGCTCTCCATCACAGCAAGTGGCATGCTGTGCACCTTAGCTGACCAATGGAGTTAACAAAAAGTTACTGGTAAATAGCTGCTAAATAAACCAAAAGCTAAATATTTTTTGTATTCAAACAACTAGAGGAATACTTAACAATAATGGAAAAAAAAATCAGGAGCATGTTGTGCACTCTTCACTAGTGCAGTGATTCTCAGGGTTTGGTTTTTTAAATTTTTTTGATGACATGGCTCACTTGACAACATCAGGATTCACACATCCTCCACAGCCAGAAGTGTTGCTGCCTGAATCAAAAGTAATGTAGATGGAACTGGAAGGGAAGTATCCTAGCTTCCTTAGAGCACAGTTATGTCAGTGCAAGGCAGCACTCACTATGCACTTGCCTGAGAGTTACTCTGCAGTGCTAACTAACCTGTTCTCAACACCATGTTGAGGTAGATACATAGCCACCCATTTAGAAGGCAGTGCAAGGGGACCAGTACTGCATTTCACCACAACCCTGCCTGGCTCTATAGAAGAGTATTGTTTGGTCATCTTACTATCCCTGACTTTTCCAGTAACCTTCCTTGCATCCCACGCAAGGCACCTTCATGGCCTACAGCTTGAGAACTGTTGCATTCAGGGATAACTGAGCCATCTTAAGTGAAAGATCTTCAGCCAGAAGGTGATATTACCATTCTATAGGTACTGTGAACACCTTCAACAGCCAGTTAGGAAGTTTCCATGGCAACCTAATTGTGACCTAACAAAACTCTCATTTAAAGACTTTAATACATTTTTATATGTCAATTCCTGTCTTTCAAATAGGAAAGATATTAGTTCATTCCTCTGAAGAGGATGATACTTAGATAGGGTGAAATGTCAGGAATAATCAGACCAAACAATGGAGTAAGCCCAAAGAGACAGAGTGCATTCATTATTAAAACATCAGGTAATGCATCCAAAACCTCCATCTAGCAGACGTATTGACAATTAATGGGACCAAAGAAGTAAAATACATTTCTTTGCTTTTTTTTTTTCTTGAACTATGACTATATCAATGTTGTTTCCATCTCATCATCAGGCATATACAAGATTAAAAAATACACTTGTGCCTATCTATTTTATATGGTCAAAATAAAATACAAAAGTGGAAGAGAAGCGAAGGAAAAAAATACACAAAAAGAAATGCATTTTAAGGGACTGCTGTTTAGTTCTTCACTTCCAAGGCTTTTAAAGATCTATACAGTTTGTTTGTTTTTAATCTATTCCTGCAGCAACTGTGTGTGCTCTTACCAGGGCTGAACTAATTATGTTGATAATGATGCTGCACAATCAAAAACACAGAATGTGAATTCTACGAGCAAAATATTCAAAACCTGAATCCAAGCCTACACAAATGTCTCCAGGTTATTGGAGTCATTTCAAACTCAAAACTTATGTCTGCTTTATACTAGAAAAGGTATGTTAGCATCACTTTATTCTCCTAATGTAAACACAGTTCTTATTGGCATAAAGAGCTTTTGCCTGTATAGCATATGTCATTTCCCCCCATCATATAAACTATACCAGCAATTGAACTTTTGTTTCTCGGTTATATATGAGTCTAACATCTAGTTTTCACCTGTACTGACGTGCCATAAAAAATAACACCCCCTAAGTGACAGCCCTGTGCTGACAGAAGTTTTAAATATAATCCTGGCCTTCGACCACATTCATTAAAATCACCAGCATTATGATCAAAGCCTAGGTGATATACATCAAAGTTATAGGAAATATATATTTACATGGTTTCAATGTGAAACATTGCAATTCTTAGTGATGTTCTGAGTCTGCCAAAACTGAAGTTCAAACTGATGCTCAGGCATGAAAACACATGGGCAAGAAACAAAGCAAATGTTTGCACATGCCTCTGCAAAATGAAACTCCACATATCACCATGCTCCCTTTGCTCCTATCTGTACTACAGCTATCATCATTTAGCAGCCCATTGCACTGCACTGGATCTTCACTGTCCCAGAAAAATAGTTTTTCAGATAGAAAGTGTTTTTTAGACTTTAATGTTCAATTCATAAGGTTGCTTTTGATGTCTCTTTCCTGACTCATTCAGGTTACACACCCAGGTACCTGTGTCTCAATCACATGTATTGAAGACCTTTTTTCACATTCTGTAAATGGACCTGGGGACATCCCTTTTATAACCAAGCCCCCTTGCTAGCTAGGTTATACCTGTAGGGTAGGACTTTCAAAAAAGCATGCCACTGGCTTGTCTTTCCTTTCACTGATATCAGTAAGAGTCAAACAATTCCAATGGGAACAGACTGAATGCTTTTGAAGATCCTATCCATAATGTAGACTGGAACTAACAGCTGTATGAAACTGGAAAGGACAGCACAAATAGCAAGGCTCAGTACTGTCCATTAAAAGAATCTGTATCCAGTTGTTCATCATATTGCTAGATTTTGCTGTTCTGCCTAACTTGAATACAGATGAGTAAGATAGAGATGTGAGCTGTGGGTCAGGGTAGAAAGGGGAATTGATTCCTGTAAAACAGAAATCCGTGATCATAGAATTAAAGATTGGACCATAGTGCCTAGGTGCAAGGGGGCTGAATTAAGTTCCCACAGCAACCTTTATCTCTGGCATTTCCTAGCTTATTTGATATTTGATTTTGCTAGCTTACCATTCTTTAAATGCAGGGTATTTTTCTCCCTCCATTTATTTGTTTGTTTGATTCAACATTAAATAAGAAAGGGCAATATTCATGGAAGGCATTTTACATTCTAACTAGGTATTAACAATAGAGAGTACAAATTAAATTAAGATTATAGTAATCTTTTGCTTTCAAGATGAAATGAAAACCTGCCCAGGAAACCCTTAATGGATGCCATTACAAAAGCCATAATGTGAGCATCGTCTTAACTTTAAATTTCCTGCTGGATGTTTACTAGAGCTCTGTCAATATATCTTTCATAATTTT
The DNA here is from genome assembly GCF_030867095.1 of Alligator mississippiensis. Classification (NCBI taxonomy): domain Eukaryota; kingdom Metazoa; phylum Chordata; order Crocodylia; family Alligatoridae; genus Alligator; species Alligator mississippiensis. The sequence continues at coordinate 138,782,726 of NC_081825.1, read as the reverse complement.
TTTTTACCTACTTGTTCTATCCCTTCTTTATAATAATGTTTCAGGAACTGGCAAATTAAATCTGTTTTCTTATTGAAATGGATTTTCCCCTCAGCTTTACATGCACATACACATACTTGTCATTACAGCATTACTCATAAGTGCCAAGCATCAGGCTATAATTTAGTTAGGGTTTTTTGTGGGGCAAAGGTGTTATAAAGAGCATGCTTGGAAACATATAAAGACTTTTAAGAGTAAGGGGTTTGTCACAGGCCAACTGAGCACTGTGAGTGTATCAATTTGGTTGAAGGTCAACTGGGCACTGCAAGTGTATCAGCCACTGGGCTGTTTGGTTCGTGATCGAGGAGGTGGAGTTGGGAGTGAAGCAAAAACAAGTTTTACTTATAACACTAAAGATAAATTTTACTTATAGCAGCAAAATAGCAACAAAAATATGTTTTAGCAGCAAAATATGGTTTACATGTATAACAGTTAACAAAAAGGTTAAGCTAATAAACAGACAATACAACAATAAAAGTTGGCAGTGATAATAAGAACAGACAGACAAATTGACAAAGAGTCTCCACTTGGTTGGCAACTTATCGATAGTCCCTCAGTGCCAGGTACACACTAAGTTGATCCAGCAAAGTCAGGCATCCCTGATTGATGCTGTTGGAGGGAGTACCAGGGAAGATCCCTCAGTCATGATCTGGTCCTTCCTCACACTGGGAGTCTGGAGTCTAGGCTTGGAACAGCAATGACCATTCTGTTCCGTCCTTCCTACTGGTCACCTGATGTGAGTGTTCTTTTATATCTTGTCCTATGCTAATCTGTTGGCTTTAGAGCCACTCACAGTCTTACCCTACAGCTGTTACCCTATGGGATTAGAAGGTGTTAAAAATTATCATAAAAGGTTACTGCCTAAACTTGGGTTTACCCAATAAGCAAACCACACCACATCACTTTGGGGTCTGAGATTAGCATTTTCTCTGCCTAAGTTCAACCCACTTGGTTACTTCCTTTTGGACTTTTTTGGAGTGTGTTAATTATAACTTGTGGTCAGGTTTGTCATTTTGAGTGACCTTTAAGAAAAAATCATTAGGTCAACTAAAGTTTGCAGTTCTGTTTTCTAGTTCTGCTTTTTGGGGCCCATGTTAGTCTTATGATTGGTACAGACAGTTAATTTTAACATTACGGTTATACTTAGGACAGACAGGGTACATTTTGTGTGTTACAATCTTGCAAGCTTTGCCTTTGCTAATATTAACTATTATGCCATTGCTAGATGCTCTCAAGAAGCAGATCTTTTTGCTATAATTTGCTCATTAACCCTTTTGGTTCTGGCCATCACAGGGATTTAACAGCAGAGGTGAGGGAATAATTATGGTCGTTTGCAGTCCTTAAGAATATGAAAGCACAGGGCCTGCTCTGATGGGAGCTCAGGGTAGGTCTGCATAATGTCCCTGGTGTTTCTTGGGGGCATTACTCTTGAAAAAGCCTTTGTCCCATCCCTCCCCCCTCGGAACATGGCAAACCTGGCAATGAGATAGCGAAGCCACCCCCAAAGTTGCCTCCTGGTGCTGCTTTTAAATTCTCTACCCCTTGCATACTTGAAGAGTTACAGCATGGGTTCACTACTTTTTTTCCAGGTTTAGCACATGCATGCAGCAGCAGATATGTAGGAGGTACTTGTGTGGCTCACCTTGGGAGAGGCATGGATGCAATGAAGATGCTAGTGAATGCTATGATTGTACGGTTCCCATTCTGTGGACTTACTTGGAGCATTGGGTAATGATTAGATTAGATAATGCTTGCACTACTTTTCTAAGCAGAATTTCTGGTTTATTCAATTGATTTAGACCTAGAACAAAATATAGAGTATTTATGTATTTATTTGGAAAGAAGGTTTTGTTTCATCTTTTTTTTTTTAACTGTGTGTTGTTGACTAGAAGAACCTGAGAAATTATCTGTATGTAAAGCAGAGAAGTTCTTCACATTAATGCTCATGTAAACATGTCTTAAAATATTTACCAAGATACATTGTTTAAAGTCTTGTTCTTTTTAAATATTATTGACCCAGTAAAAGAAAAATCTCCTCCTCCTCGTAACACTGCAACTGCCAGTTCCCTTTCTATGCTTTGCATCCCTTACCATTCAAGCTACGGAATGCTTTCAGGGTTATAAGCCACTGATTTCCCATCCATATCTAGCCCAAATATAACATTCTTAGATCAAGGATTCAAAGTTCCACAAATTCTAATCATGCTTTGTAATCCACCAACCCCATTACATGCGAATATAGTAGGCCTGTGCGAGTCGGCAGTGATCTGATCCAGCTTTGGATCCAGCTGCTTCAGATGGCAGTGATCTGATCTGGAGCTCTGGACTGGGTTTCTGCCTCAATCTGGCCAAAGTGGCTCTGAAGCTTCAGAGCTGCCTTGGGGATCTGGCCATTGGGTATAATGGGGAATCAATGAAATATCTACAACTTTGTTGTTTTCTGTTCTATTTGGATGAAACTTGCAGGGATGGTAGTCTCTGCTCAGAGCATGAAGCCTGCTATGGTTCAAGAAGATCAGTGCAGGGGTTTGGAGGGTACTGCACCCCAAATTCTTAAAAGCAAAACTCATGTCACATGTATGTGTTATACCACAGAGGGGTGAAAACTGCAGGGGTGATGGCCCCTGATGAGACCACAAAGCCTGCCAAGTTTCAAGAAGATCAGTGCATGGGTTTTGGGGGAACTATACCCCAAATTCTTGAAAGCAAAACTCCTGTCACATGTATGTTACACCACAAGTGGGGTCAAAACTTCAGGGCTGGTAGCTCTTACTGATCCCACAAAGCCTGCCAAGTTTCAAGAAGATTGGTGCAGGGGTTTGCTGGGAACTGTACCCGAAGCTGCAGACAAACAAAACTTGTGCCATGGGTAACACTGCGTGTGTTAAGGTGCAGCGGGGTGACAGCTGCAGAGATGGTGGACCCTGCTGTGGCCACGACGCCTTCCAGCTGTCGAGGATATTGGTGCAGAGGGGTTCTGGGGCCCTGCACCACTAGCTACTGACAGACATAACTTGAGACATGGGTGCTTGTGGGACTGACTGTCTTTGTCTTGGGGCAGTTGATTGTCTGTATTGATTATTTCCTCTCCTTAGTCTGGTTTTGTAGGTGCTAATTGATGGCAATTAACTGGCTACATTAGGTAGCAACTGTGTATTGAGCTGGTCCCTGAGTGAATCATGATTGATTGGTAACTGGTAACACAGTAGCTTAGCAGCCAGGCCTGCAGTAGTGTCTCCCATGCACCAAGACAGACACAGTCAGTTGCACAAGCACCCATGTCATGAGTCTTGTCTGTCAGCAGCTAGGGGTGCAGGGCCCCAGAACCCAGAAGCCCTGCACCAATCTCTTTGACAGCTGGCAGGCGTCATGGCCTCAGCCAGGGCCACCATCCCTCCAGCTGTCACACTGCTGCGCCTTAACACAAAGAGTGTCACCCATGGCATGAGTTTTGCTTCTCCGCAGCTTGAGGTGCAGTTCCCCCCAAATCCCTGCACCGATCTTCTTGAAACTTGGCAGGCTTTGTGGCCTCAGCAAGAGCTACCAGCCCTGCAGGCTTGAACCCCCCCTGTGGTCTAACACATACATGTGACATGAGTTTGGCTTTCATGAATTTGAGGTGCAGTTCCCCCCAAACCCCTGCACTGATCTTGAAGCTTGGCAGGCTTCATCCTCTCTGCAGAGTCTACTACTCCTGGAAAAATTAATCCAAATCAGACAAAAAACAACAAAGTTATACATATTTTATTGTTTCCCCATTATACCCTATGGCTGGATCTCTGAGGCAGCTCCGAAGCTTTTCAGGAGCTCCAAACCGCTTTGGGAAGCCTAACAAGGCCGGTGTTTCAACCCGGATGTGCTGCTTTGGACCCCAAAGCATCCAAAGCTTCTTTGGATCTGAAGCTCTGTCTGAAGCCTCACGCAGCCTTAGTATATAGTGAAGTACTTTAGGGGCCTTGATGAAAGGTCTTGTTAAAAATGGAGAAGATGATGTACTTCTGGCTCCTCCCACCTCAGGACTCCTGGCCCTGGCCCCAGGCTCCAGCCCCCAGCCCGAACTGCCTGTCCCGGGTGAGGGCACTTCACTAAGTGTCCCACACCACACCAAAAGGTGGAGGTGGGACCAAAGCAGCATGCTCATGGACCAAAGTGGCATTCTCACAGACTGCTACTTCTTAGAGCAGGGGTGGGCAATTATTTTGGGCAGAGGGCTGGTTACTGAGTTTTGGCAAGCCATCAAGGGCTGCGTGATAGGTAGCCAGGGGCAGATAAATATTAATTTTAAAATTAATATTAAAATGTGGTCTGGTGGGCCACATTTTGCCCTCCCCTGCATTAGAGGGAACATTGCTCAGGAACTATAAGAGCTGGCTATCCAGAAATAAGAGGCAGTTGCAGTTTGATTGCTGAAGAGGTCAGAACTCCCAAGATGGGAAAGGGAAAGGTAAATAGATAGCAGCAGAAGTATAGGAGCTTTTGGTTATGGCTGCAAAAGACTGCAGTTGAAAGGTGCAGTCAGGGCTTTCTACTCCTAAAACATCCATTTTTTAGACAGCATCTTCAGTTCTTGGGTAAAAGGTACTTTTGGAAATGCTTTGTTTCTTGAAATCAATTAGATTGTGCTGATGACATTTTAAAAATTGAACTGGAGAAATTTTATACCAAGGTCTTGGTGGAGGAGGGGTTATTTGAAAATAATTATTTCACAAAGAATGAGATTTCAAGCTTTACTGTTGATTCTGCAGCATGTCTTTTGACATCTCTGTTTAGATAGCCTAACTAATTGAAAATTTTGACAAACAAAGAACCAAATTCTGATCACATTACCATCCACTTAGTCTCTAAGGTGCCACCCTGCACTTCCTTCTTTCTTACCAGCTAGGAAATCCTACTCATGTAAATAGACCAGATTGTTGATCAGGTAGACATCCATGAGTCACGTGTGGATAAGGCATTCATGATTTGTCCAGTAAATTGTGCTGTGGGAATAGACATTTGGTCTATCTTGTCTAATCATAGCTGCCTATACCAAAAAGCATAAGAAGAAAGAAAACTTCCATTCCACCCTGATACATGTAGCATCATGTGTTATTGTAGCATGGAGGGGGAATGTTTGATTAAGGAAATTTAGAGGCATAATATTAAACCTTGCAATATGAACTTTTATAGGTTCATACGAACTGTGGAATCTGAGTGTTGTGCTGGCCACCTGAACAAGATTGATTTTTGCCCCAGTGACTATGACTTTATCCAAAGTGCCATGCAGGTTATCAGGGCTGGATTAATGCATAGGCAAATTGGGCACATGCCTAGGGCCCTGAGCTGCGCCCGTGCCTTCCCTCCACAGTGGTGGCATGAATGGCTCCACTCGGTTCCCTTCCCTTCCCTTCCCTTCCCTTCCCTTCCCTTCCCTTCTCCTCTGCCGGCCTCACCAACACAGCAGCTGCTTCCTAGCAGTAGCTCCAAGCCCTGCCCCCCACTGGCAGCAGCACTGAGGTGGGTAGTGGGGTCTTGACTGGCCCAGGGCTGACAAGTTTGTTTGCCTAGGGCCCACTAAAGGGTTAATCGGGCCCTGCAGGTTACTATTGTTCTTCTGCTCTCAAACCCCTGATTTAATGCTGAATCATATAATGATATGTGGGAACTGTTCTCATTCTCAAGAGAAAATGGAGGTGCACATTGCATGGCTAGTTCAAACAGTGACAACATGTATGAAGGCTTTGCACCACAGACAGAACAGTAAGGTGGTGTTTGATGCCCCAAAGTCATGTGTTTATCAAATAGTTCATGTGTATGTGTTTGTTACAGAGCATCCTAAACGGGATTTTTTTGTTTCTTTCAGCCAGGCAGAACCATTGCTTTGCTATGAACTCCCAGAATATCTGTGACACTGATTGATTGTCTATCTATGTGTCTGTCTGTCAAAAAGACAAAAACACTGCCACATCTGAATGTCTACATTGAAATGAGTCTCATTCTGTTCTTGCGATACACATCTGGGAGAGGATTGTGACATGCCCAACGCCAGATGCAGCCTGGGTGCACTTTTGAGATATGTTCCCAGTGTGCTTCCACACCTTTGGGATGCACTTCTGCCCCAAACCCCTCTGCTATCTGCTGCTTGACATAGAGAACCAGCTGAGATGTTCCAGACGTCACTCCTTAGCCTGTGGTGCCTCAGCCCTACCTGTATCAGATCTTGCCTGCCATAGCAGAGGAGATTTTACCAGCCTGAAGAATCACACCTTTGTCCAGACTGGAGTGCATCCATCGTGCACTCAGAAAAGATGGATCCCTGTTTCCATGTATGGTCATATGCTCTGAAATCACAGTCATCACTGACAACAAGTTAGTTATAAAAAGATTTTTAGAAGTTGTATTGTAAAATGAGAACAAGCATGAGAAATCAGTAACCGTATGTTGAGATACAGATGGAGTTATACAAAAAGCAAATATCAGACTAATAACTGGGGCTGTCAATTAGGCCTGTGCAAAGCGGCTAATATTCACTTTGGATTCAGCCAATTTGGGGGACAGTGATTTGAATCTGAGGCTGCTGCAGAAGCTGATGAGTTTGGGGGGGAGGGGTTGGGGTTTTTTTTTCTTAAAGGGCCAGAGCTCGGGCAGGCAGGGCAGCCATGGGGTGAGGAACTGGGGACTTGGGGGGGGGGCTTGTGGCAAAGTCCCTCATGCAGTATGGGGCAGTTGGCAGCAGGGGTCACCACCCCCGCCTGGCAGCACTCAGTGAGTTGGGGCTTTTTTTAAAGCACCCGGAGCTGGGGTAGGTGGGGCAGACATGGGGGGGGGGCAGGAAGGGGATAGAGCCTGGCACTGGTCCCCCCATGGTCCCCTCTACCTCCTCCAGGCTTCCCACCCCTTACTGGCATCTTTTTCAAAGATTCGGAGAGCTTTGAATTGTTTCGGACCTTTTTATTGCTCCCCTGATTTGATTCAGATTTGGAGATATGGCCACCAAATTGGGCCAAATCTCCTCCAAATCAAATCAGCACCTGAAGCTTCGCACAGCCGTACTGTCAATTAATTGCTGTTAATGTGTATGATTAATGTGTTAATTGGTGCTTGCGTTAAGTTTTTTAATGCATTAATCATGCACATGGTTTTGGAGCTCATGCGTAGTCACCGCCACCTCTGGGCCACCCAGCAGGGCAGTGGTGGCAGTGCAGAGGACTGCAGGGCAGCCCAGGCATGGGCTCCAGGCTGCTGTAGCAGGAAGGTGGGGGGTGTGGTACGTGCAGAGACACGCATGAGCAGCTGCAGCTTGCATGCAGCCAGCAACACAGCCCCTCAGTGTGTAGAGCAGCACCCAGCAGGTAAGTCTGTGGAGGGGATAAGCGGGGGACAGATCAAGGTCCCCATTGTGAGGGAGGAAGTGGGCCAGAGGCTGGTATGAATGGGCCCTGGGGCTGGGGTGGGTCATGCAACAGAGCCGCAGGTGGCTTGTCAAGTGGCATGGGGGGGCACAGCTCCCTGCCAGTGCATGCACCCCCGAGGGAGGCAAGGGGGCATATGTCCCCCTGGATCTGTGCACGGGGCAGAGATAGGCTGCCTGCTGGGACCCTGAACCCTGCTGCCTGTGCTCTGGGAGCCATACACTGGCTGTGCTATGCATCCCCTGCCCACCTGGCAGCAGGAGGTACAACATGGCATCATGAAGCTCCCAGGGCAAAGGCAACAGGGCGTAGAGCCCCAGCCTGCAGTGGGCAGCTCACCTCTGCCCTGCACACAAATCTGGGGGTCACATGGCCCCCATGCTTCCCCCAGGGGTGCATGCAGTGGAGGTGAGCTGCACCCCTCACCCCAGCCCCCAGTGCCCCAGAATGAGCTGCCTGCAGCTCTGTCCCATGACCCACCTCAGCCCTGGGCCCCCATTCACTCCAGCCCCATTGTGTCTATGGTGTTTTTATTTATCTAGAAAACAGAATCCATAGATCTCCATTGTTCTAGGCATGTGTACATATAGAGTGAGACAGTCCCTGCTTCAAAAAGCTCAGGGCACCTATACATGTGCCTGATGCTTGCTCCAATGCGTGCTAATTAGCACACTCCAGCAGCGTTGGTGTTATGTGCATTCAGCACCCCTGTGCTTCAAAATGGCAGTGGGGACACTTTAACTGAAGCTTGTTCAATGAGCTTTAATTAAAGCACCCCCTGGCATTTTGAAGCATGGGACACTGAACACATGAGATGCTGCAGGCACTCTAATTAAAGTGCCCCCCCCCCCCCTTTCTGAGCATGTGTAAAGACACTCTTATAGTCCAAATAGACCTAAAAAGAAAGGCAAATAGAGAGCCTCTCTGTGCTTTACAGATGAGGCAATAGATCATGGAAGGCTAAGTGACTTGCTCAGCATTATGTAAGAAGTCATTGCAGAACAGAGTTCTGGGGTGCCAGGTCAGTGAAGGCAACACAAATGATCCATGTCTACAGCTGTTCGGGTTCACCAACCAACCCCGTCCCAGATTTGTGTTGGGAGGGTACAGGAGCCATAGCTGTTTTGAATCTGTTTTGAATCTCAAGTTTTTTAATCTATTGCACCTGAAGAAGAAGAGACCTGAAGAAGAATTCATTGTATTTAAAAGCTGTTATTCGAACCATGAAAGTTGTCCAAATGAAAGAAATCACCCACAAAGATCCTTGCCTTGCATATTTCCTGGGCCATCTCTCCAAGGATCTCTAAGGAAGTGTCATCAGAGAGCTGTCAACTTCTCACCCTAACCCCAGAAGAGAAAAACCAAGGGAAGCAGACCCCAAAGCACACAGAATCTAGATGCCCTGAAATCACTTCCTTCAATGCAAAAGTTTCCCAGTTGAACAAAAAGAGACACTGCGGTAAAGAGAAGGCAAGTAAATAAAAGGTTCCCTGTTGGTTTTTGCATAGCGCATGCCACTTGGGAGTGGATTGATGTAATTAAATATCTGAAATCACCAGGGCTTTGGCACCCAAGTACATGAATAAAACATAACTCTTAACAAAGTAATTCTTTTGTGCAACCAGGAGAGTATAAAAGATAAATTGTGGTCCTGGGCCAATTACTTCATTTACATTATTTCAGTCAATTGTGAAGCCCTCTGTGTATTTCAGATTAATTGAATATTTGCATCCTTAATTAGAGTCACTATTAGGGAGATTAAATAGCTCCAGTTTTCACAAAGGACAATAACATTGTAAACCGAAACTGCCCTCTTATCTTGACTCTGGGGGTTGTGGGGAGGGAAGGCTAACCCACATACCATTCCTATGTTTTGGTAGATACATATAGTGTTACACCAGTGACATCACATTGTGGATCCCTGAGGCTGGAGTGACTATAGGCTTCCTAGTATGAATGGAACTGGGAGAATAATGAATATTTGGTCTGGTCTCCAAACAAACAAAAGATTTGGGTCCAACTGAAACAGAAATGTGATAGCTTTTTCAGTGAAGCTAACCTCTCCTTCCCTCCTCCCAAAATTTGTTTTGGATCAAACTGAATAGTTCTTTAAGGCCCAAGTTAAATTTTCATTTTATGAAAAACTAATAAAAATTCCCAGAAAAAATTGCAATAAGCCTTCACTGCTTGAAAATATTTTCATTTTCTTCTTTCCATTGAACGTGTTGTATATTAGGTCCCTCTTCATCACACAATATTAGTTCAAGAAGAAGGAATAGGGAAAAATAGCCAACAGACCACAACTCGGATGTATGTTCGTGTCTTGTACAATGACGTGTTGTCTTTCTGCCTCAGCTGCAAAGCAAACAGGGTCAGCTTCTCTAAAACTGCTTTGCTTCTGCTGTCTCCTAGCATGGGCTAGATCACGTTCTGAAATATCAGCCATATATAGGTTCCTGTGAAATCTGTATGGCTTACAGAATGTAGCACCTTTCTTTTCAGATGAAGTGTAATTCAGGCTAGTTTATTGTTCAAGGGCTGTATTGGATTCATATTAAAATATGCATGTGTCCAAGAACAATAAGTGATCCCTTGTTTACATATGTACACTATTGAAATTGATTGAAAGCAAGGGGAAAAAGAGGAAGAATATAATCTGAAACACATGCAGGTTCTACTTTCAAAGCAGCGCTACTAATAAACGATGCAGTCTTCTGATTCGCATTGTTATCATGCAGCTAAATCTTTGTATCCTGCTCTTAAAAAGCTGCTCAAAGAGACAAAATGTGTCAGGATCCAGTTTTCCTCAATTGCCAAATAGGACTAGAAAAGGCAGGTCTGAATCTGTATTGAGTTGGAGAGTGTTATTACTGTAAGCAAGTTCCCGCCTGTCAACACAAGTTACTTTGTGATGACCCAAGCTGTCGGCAAGGGCATATCAAAACCAGATGACGAAAAATACCCTGCCTGTCTGCTATGCTCTTCTTTCCCTATTGCCAGCAAATTTAGAAAGAGATAATGCAGATACCATTAAATAACACTGCATGTTAGCATCTTAGTTAAGCTCTTCTGGTTTCAGTGTAACTACACAAATGTATGTGAACATAGCCTTTGGGTTGCAGAGATGGATGATGCCTGTCCCAGATCTCTTGAAAAAGAATGTTAATATAACCGGTCAAAATCTTATATTTGAAGTATGTTTATGAAATATGGGGTTTTCTGTGGGAAATGCCTGATTTGGAGTGGGGGATGTTTCAGGCTCAAAGAGGTTTAAAAGCAAAAACAGAAAAAAAAAAATACCTGCAGGAATCAAACAAATCAAAACCCCTCCTAATCAGTTCTAGGTTTCAAGTGTTGACATAACTTCCCTAGGTTTTCTTGCAGGAAGTTTAAATCACAGTAAGGCACACAGTATTCAATTCCTTCAACATTTCACATAATACCATTTGTGGATTTATATTGTTTGTACTCAGGAGCAGGGCCAAGGGATTCAAGCTATGCTTTTCTAGCAAGTTGAAGCATGGCCTGGTACTTCCACACGTGTCAAAAGGAAGGAGAACAGAGATGGTGCCTGCTTCCCACTCAGGCTGCTCCACCAGAGCAGTATTCATGCCTCTGACATCACTGCCCCCAGCAGCATCACTAGCTCTCTTCCTTTTCGTTCTTACCTGGAACAAAAGTACACTTTTTATCACAATGTTCCTCTACCGTAAGCCAGCAGGATCCTGGTGATGCTGGAAACAAAATACTCCTCTATCAGTGGCTTGTACATGAGTATTGCACTGAGCAACAGAAGAGTGCAGTCCCACTGCAGTCCTCAGCCGAATCTCAGCAAGGCCTCTAAAATCTGGGGTGAGACCCAGCTCAAAAGTCAGTCATAGTCTCTGACTGAGAGCAAAGCAGAAACAAGAATGTACATAAAACTATTTGGGTATGTCTACACTGCTTTCTGACTATGAAGCCTAGCTCAACACCTCTACCTGTGGTTTGCCAAAAAGATAGTCCCTACAGGAACACTTGGTACACACCAAAAACTCTTTGTCAGGCATGCTTGTTGGTGCATGCTCAGCAGTGTACCAAAGTAGCTCCATTATATCCTTTCAGGGTATAGTGCATGAGATGTGGGCATAGGCACACAAGGTTCTTTGGGTACATCAAACTCAATCAAAATCAACTCAAATAGTTGGGTTAATAAAAAATACCAGATTTACCCAAAGAACCTTGTTTGTCTATGTCCTTAGACCAACACAGCTACAACCTACACTGTAGGTTGTACAGCTTCTCCACATCCTTTTTGAATTGCAGAGCCCAAAACTGGACGCAGAACTCCAGCTGCGGCCTCACCAAGGCCAATTTTTTGTTACCAAATTTGCCCATTACTTTGGGGTGTGCTCATTTATTAGGGATAGTTTCTAGGGTCTTGGTGATTCTGTCAATGTGCTGCTCGTGTTACTATATGGAGCTGTATCTCTCCCTTCTGCAAGCCCTCACCCCCAGTGGAGCTATCTTGCAGGACTCAATCTCAATGGGACTGGGTTCCTCCAGTCACCAAATCAGTCATACACACAAACACGAACAAGTTAACGTGACACGCCTGACCTGGCCGGGCTGATCAGCATGGACAGGCTGACACCCTCATATGCCAAGAATCAGTTCATAAGAGCAACAATAAAATGCAGTCAGACACAAGCACACAGGTAAACAGAATCCCTCTGAATCCGGCTGGGTGTCCAGCTGACACCCTCATGGGCCAGCATTCAGTTCATAAGGGCACATCTGAGTTAAACTGGGTCAATCAGCCTGTACAAGCTGATCCCCTTATGTGTTTCAAATTCAGCACGTCCCAATCTTTGGCCTCTTGATGAGCAGACCCCACAATAATTTGGGCTTCACAGGGATCTTTAGCACAGGTAAAAGAAGCGTTGCTGCAGAGCACGGGAGGAAAAAGAAGCAGAGAAGGAAAAATATACCCAATTACTACCAGTTTGACCATAAAAGTTATTTATTGCTAAGCATATGAAATATATAATGGTACTAGTAGTAACAGACATGCAAAAGAAAAACAAACACAAACAATGACAATACTACCCTGGTTTCACTAAGTATTTGGGGAAAGTTAGCTCAAGCTTAACTAATACAGTTCAGGTTCAGAAGTTTATGCCTAGACAGAAGAGAGAACGTTGGGGTCTCACCTAGTCCACGGTACTCAGGCTGCAAAGCTGACAGGCACAGTCCGTAGCACAATCCTTGAAGAGAGAGACGATCTGTTCTTCCAGCGTCCCAAGAATGACAGGGGATGGTGTCAGCACAGGAGTTTTCTTCTTTCCTTTTCTCCCTCTTTCCTCCTGTTTCTTCTTTTTCTTTCTTTCTCTTCTTTAAGCACACACACTTACAGATTTTTATACCCTCAGTTCAGCTGCTTTGAAGCACTCTCAGTAGTGTAAATCATTGTCTTTTCTATTGACAAGGGGTTATCTGGTTTGGACCATCTCAAGAAACTGATTGATAATCAGGAAACACTTAAGATTAGGGAGTAACCCAAATACTTGGGAGCCAGCTTGAGATTCCTATGGATGGCAGATATACTGATGGGATATCTCATGGTTTCTTCAGGAATGATAGCTTGCAGCATCAGGATTTTGGATTTTTACTTGTTGTGCACAAGCCTCAGCTTAGCATGACTTTTCCAGATCTTACTATAGTCTTTTAACAGACTTAAAGCAATTATTGGGGTGCTCATAACCTTTTGTGGAGAGGACTCCCACCAGTCGTCTCGGGAAAGGTATGACAACACCTGTAATTAGGGCTCCAGCAGGCTGAATGCTGTGATGAACCCTTAACCATTGTTCAAATGTTGCCCATACCCCCTCGGACTCAGTCTCTTGCCTCAGCATTCCCTAACCCGGCAACCGAGTTTTAGTCAATCAAGTTTAAATAGGCCTCCCATAGTGGGACCGGGGAATGTACGGCCCGAGATGCCTATTAAACTTAGAGCTGTGTGTGTGTGTCTGGGGGGCGAAAAGTCCTTAGCAAATCCAGATTAGAACTGGTCTGATAAATGCTGAGCTGGGTGTGTGTGAACATGGGTTGATTAACATTGGAAGCACAGATTCCCCATCATGCTGTGCTCCCCTGCTTCTCTGGTCCCAGAATGCACTGCAGTCTCTGCTTCAGGCTTTCTGTTTTCCATCTCTCATGTAAATGAATGGTCATCTGGTTCCATCTCAGATGCAGATGAGACTGAGGGCAGTTGTTCACTCTTATCACCCTTATCTGGAGAGTTTTAGGTGCGTCTCTCACTGCATCTTAATCAGTTTAGTTTATGTAGAGGAGGGGAGGGAGGGGGGGTGAGTCCTTGTGAGTCAGACAGACTGCATCCTGTGCCAGGGTTGCCCAAGAATACAGAGCTGAGGCGTAACACCAAGTACAATGGGAGAATGACATCCTGGGATTTTCTTGAGAAGCATCTTTTGGATGCAAGCCAGCATTTTGCCAGCACATGTTATAATCCTTAAGTAAACCTGGTACTAAAACACATGAGCCATTTGAAAACCTGCTTTCACTTTAGCCAGCACTAGATTGTGGAGGACTGGGTTCAATACTTACTCAGGCATGGGTTGTATCCAGCCAAACATAATCTGGTCCCCTAAATATCGCTGAGGAAAAACAATTCCTGTGAAGCTGTGGAGAGGAAGAGCTGAAATATCATCTCCCTTCAAAATTGCAGGAGCCTAAAAGTACATCAAATAGTAAACAGTGCTATTATTTCTCAGCCATGTGAGATTCAAATCAGATTGTGGAATGAGGAGTCAGGGAGGAAGAGAGGAGATTTATTGCACAGTTTAATAATCAATTTAAAATTTGAGGAAAAAATACCACTCACTTTCTTTAGAAAGTTTGGTTCATTTGTTCTTCAAAGTAATGAGGGCTGCAAAATAATATATAGTCTATATTGTCACAGAAACATCTACTGTCCCCAAACCTACAACTTCCATGGTAATCAAGTGCCACAAAAGGGGACAATAAATTGAGTTTATATAAAAAAGGGAAAAGCAAAACAAAGGCAATCCATACATCTGGAGACCATAGGGCAGCTCTTCTTCAAAAGTCTCCCAGTTATCCATTCAAGAGACAGTTTGCTTCAAAGGAAAAGGGCTAAAATAATCTATACTGAAAAGAAGAGAGCCTTTGGTTGAGGGGAAGGTCACAAAGATACAATAATGGAGGAACCCTGGCCCCAGAAGTGTGGCTTATTCTGTTTTAGTTGTTGCCTCTCTCTTTCCTTTCTTCTCTGGTCTCTTACACCATAAAAGATAACGTGTTTGTTCTCATCTGCCGTTAGACAATAAGCTTTTTTTCTAGCAACTGACACTTTCAGTGAAACTAGCAAACCTGATTTGCACATATTTCTTCTTTCTGAGCTGTTAGCTTAGAGAATTCCACTTTGCAAAGCTTTTTCTGTATTGGTGTTTCTCTGTCAAACCAGGAATCCTCTAGCCCCTCCTTCTCTGGGCAAATCAGGGGGTGACTCTACCCTGACTGTGCGAGGTCCCTGGGTCACTTAAAGATAAAGCAGATACATTAACAATGAAGTTGGTGCCTGGCCCTCCTCATTCTTACCACAGCCCTTTACCACTTCCCAAGGCTGTGGCTGCACTCCAGACAAACTGTAACCATAGCTTAGGTGGACAGCCCCAAGCAGTTCAACTTGGACAATGCAGAGCTCTGCGGGGGATTAACCAGTTTCTGGATAGGTTTTGGTGCTTGCTAATACCAAGCCTCTGTGGCAGCAGGTAACAGCTGTCTGTCTGGCTGTGTTGGGGAGGGAGGCCAGCCAGCTACAGTGTGGACAAACTACAAAATCCACAAAAAGCAGGGTAGTGGTGGACACAGCTGTCATCACACTGCAGCTCTGTTACACATACAGCTGCTTATAACACATCTGTATGAACTTACTCCAGACAGAAGATATGCCACTGACAAATACACTGCATCCAGCTCATATCACTGGGTGTGCTAGAGTCTGGCAGTTGGTGGCAGGAAGTGATTCTGAATGTGTCATCCTAGGGTCCCACACAAGTCTTCTGTCTTCAGACAGCTTGAGAGAAGCACTTAAGGTTTTGAATCTGAAGTCATGATAATCGAACACCCATTTCCTCTGGTGTCTGAAAGCTGCAATTGCACATTTGAGGCAATGTTAGATTTCTTCATTGATGTCAACCTTCTGTGAGAGATGGCTTCCAAAGTACAGGAAATAACCAACTTTCTCCAGAGTCTCACCATGTATCTGAATTATCAAAGCTGGGAACTGCTTATTAAGAGCTTGTTGATGGAGGACATAGTTTATCAAGCAGTTATGATCCCTACCTTACTGTATGGAGCTGAGATATGAACAACATACAGCAGACACCTCAAACTGCTGAAGAACTATCATCAACACTGCCCGCGGAAGATCCTTCAAATCCAGTGAGAAGACAGACACACCAATGTTAGCATCCTTTCTCAAGCAAATGCCCTGAGCATCAAGGTGATAATCATCCAGCATTAACTTTGCTGGGCCAGCCACATCATCTGGATGTTCGATTTCAGACTCAAAGCAAGTTTTATTCTCCCAGATCAATCAAAGGGTATACTCAAGAGGAGGGCAGAGGAAGCACCTTGGGGATGTCCTCCTCAAGGTCAACTTGAACATACGCAACATCAACATCAACTTATGGGAGACTATCACCTAGGACCACCTTAAATGGAAGAAGAGTCTGCTGCAAGGATCTTAGTACTTTGAACCCTCACAATGACAACAGGAGATGGAAAAGCAGGAGCAGCAGAAACAGCATGTTGCAGACTGAACCAAGAAGAGACAGCCACCCACTCCACAGGGAAACACATGCCTGAGTTGCATCAGTCTGTCAATCATGGATCAGCTTTGTCAGCCATCTTCAGGCCCACAGCTAAGGCAATCACAGAAGACAATCTTCCTGAACTGTGAGGGATTGATGCTGCTGCTGAGCAGTTATGAAGAAGGTATGATGTATCAATCCACTTGAGGTTGCTTCTGAGCTGTCTGCTCTGCCTAATTGCTAGTCTCTGATGCACTTGAGTGGGTGGGGCTTATTTTATTATATTCTCAGAAGATCAGGAGAGAAGCTCTGTAGACAAGGCCTCAGAGACAACATGCAGTCTATGCCCTGCAGTCCCCTCAGTGCTCCAGCCCTGACCTCGTGGACTGCTAATGATTAGGCTACCTGATTAAACAGATCTTAAGTACACACATTGTACAGTTCCTGTGTGCACTTCACTGTGTGAGTTTATATGTGGAAATTAAATTTATTTTGATTTGGAAGTAGCATTAAAATCATGATCCTTAGCAAGATCACTGAACACTATACGAACTCATAGGTAAGATCTTCACTGCTAGTAACTTTTGCAGAGATGGCAATGCCAGGTAGGATCTGTCCCTTTCAACATTGCAAGAGAAGTCAGTAGCAAAGTTGAGGCTAGAACATGGGTCTCCTGACTTTTGACCTGATCCACAGTGCACTAGAAAACATTTCCATATATTTTATTATGATTAGACCAAATTTTATTACAAGGTAAAAAGTTAGGAAGCAGTTAAAAAAGTCAGTGGAAAAAAAACTATAAAACATTCCAGTTAATGATAGCTTTCACATGAGGCTGAGAGATAATGAGTTACAAAAATTTTGATTTACTGATACATAGTCTGCTGTCATTCAAGGGCAGTCCTGGTGTAGCACCTGCATAAAGCAACATCCCCTTTAAGATAAGAGAGCAGTTAACTAGCTTTCTCTCTACTGCTTAGAGATAAGTTATCATTCTCCTAATCTTACATTTTAAAATGCACACAATGTTAGATAGACATAGATTTGTCCTTTCTAACTGGGACATAAATTATGATTAAGTTTTGCATTTTAATGAGTTCCAGTAAAAGGAGGTATTTTTCCCCCTTTTTTTAAGTGCCTAAGAACAGTAAAAGTGAGGGGAGTTTTATCTTACACTTTATTCTTTCAAAATTTAAGACACATGGAAAGATGGCATGATATTGCCACTATAGGATTTTAAAGCCAGGTTTTCTATTAAATATTACTTTTTAATGAATTCTGAAACATTTTAATGAGTTAATGATTTTTAAAAGGTTTTGCTTTTGTAAAAATCACAGGTTGAAGTGAATTATTATATTGAATTTGCATGTTTAGCTTTAAATATTGAGTATTAGACTCCTTACTTTATTCATTAATAGAAAGCCATTATATAATGTAATGCAAGTGTAAAACAGAAAATGCTTAAATGTTGATTTTACCATGTTGAGATTAATTTTTTTTAATCTTACACAAAATACAAGCCGTGAAAAGCAATAAACACAAATATATGTAACACGTTGTAAATAAATGCTTTACATTTTCTGCTTTAAAATGTGCTGAGCACTTTTCAATTTCCAGCTACATATTTTGATATCTAAAGTACAGCTGGGCAATACTGATGTCTTGTGAAGCTTTGTTTATATTTGCAAAGCTTTTGGGGATTCTAGGATGGAAAATGGTAGAGAAATATAAAATATTCTTATTGGATAGAAGCTGTTCAGTTTAAAAGGGTACTTTCATTCCTTTCTCTCCAAGATTATTGTGAATACAGAGTTGCAGAAAAAGAATGAGTATTTGGTTTTTAAAAAAAATGGGGTTTGTGTGATGGAGTAAATGACCTCTGTAAAGCAGAATACACAACATATTTGATGCATTGATACTTCCCTCCATTTTCCATGGATCAAATATGGGACTGTGTATGCAATAGACCCTGACTGGTCAAAATGAACAACTTAAACATGTAGGTTCCTTAAGATGCTGTGGAATCCTTTCATTATATTCAAATACCTCTTTCCATTGCTCTAAGTTAGTGTTACTTTATTTCTGAGGTCACTTGGTTTCAATGATGCAGTCATTGAAGCGGAGAGTAGGGTGCTGACAGAGGTGCAGCTCCCAGATCTAACTCATGGTGATTCATAGAAAGTGCCATGAGTTAGATTGATGCTCCCAACCCAATAGAAATTAGCTGTTGGATTGGGAGGGTCAAGATTCAGCTCCAATTTGGAGCTGATCCAGGAAGAGAGGCTGTGTTTGTGCAGCCTCTCCCCCTAGCTCTGTCCCCACCCCAGCTCTGCTGAGGTCTCTGGATGAGAGCAGGAAGAAGGCAGGGGAAGGAGGTCCATTCTGGGGATTTTTCAGCCCCACTGGAGTGGGGGGTGGGTAGATTGAGCCCCCCCCCACCAGGTGAGGGGCTCTAATCCACCACTTCAGTGGGGATCAGAAAACCCCAAAATGGACCTCCCTCCCCTATCTTTTCTCCCTTCCCATCCAGAGGCAGCAGTAGCTGGCTGTGATGCAGTTGGAGCAGACAGGAATTAATGAAGGTGCTCTTCTTTAGAGCATCTTCATTTGAACCCTCATACAATGTGGGTTTATTTGGCACCTGATCGGAGTGCTCCGCTATATTGCTCTTCCATTTGAACATAGCTTTAGAGCACTTTGAAGGGGCTGATTGTGCAACAAATCTCATATTTCTGTTTGCACCTGTAATGTATAGAGAACAAGGAAGACTAGTTCTAACTAGAACAATAATTTAAATGAGTGAATTGGGGCAAAAGGGGCTATATAGACATATGGACAAATTTTTAGCTGAGCTCAGCACTCAGCAGCTCCTAGGTAGGGACCTATTGCACAGTCCCACGGTGCGGCATCATGGCCACTGTGGTTTCAGTTGCATCCATTTCTAAAGTGTTCATTTCAACTAAGGATCCCTCTCATGGTGCCTCAGTTTTTAAGGTGTAACACAAGGTTCCAGCTCAGATCATTCCTTCTGCTCCTGGTCCAGGATTCACCATAACCTTCTTTCTAGGGCCTTGGTTCAGTGGTAGAAGAGCTTCCCTACAAGTCTCTTACCAAGTTTAGGCTGACACCCTGTCCAGTAGGAGGTGTAGAGACTAGATTGCTGGCAAGTGATACTTGGCTTTTCACTCAGTTCCAAACCAAGGCTAGGACTCTCTCCCTTTATACCTCCAGTTCCAGGTGACTACACTCACCAATGCATTGAAGTCAATAAGAACTACCGAATTGTAGATGTCTTAGATGTAGGGTTTGTTGCCAAACTCCATTCGTACATTTGCTCTGGGAGCTAGAAATGAAATAAAATTAAACTGCTAGGCACGAGGTTTAAAACTAACAAAAGGAAGTTCTTTTTTTACACAGCAAGTGTTTAACTTGTGGAACTCATTGCCACAAGATGTTGTAGAGGCTGGTAGCTTAACCTAGTTAAAAATTCCTGGAGGAAAGTTCCATCACTCAGTATTGAGCATGGTAGATGGGGCTGCATCCCCTGAATCAGAACTTTTTAAACCTCTGACTATTAGAAGCTGCAATAGGAGAGGAGCAGGGTGGAAAATTCTGGACATCCCCTGTTTACCCTCTCCTGCAACCTTTACAGTGTGTCAGTGTGAGAGACAGGATACTGTGCTGGATGGTCGGATCCAGTAAATGGCATTTCTTATGTTCTTAGAGGTTTAACAGCTTATCTCCTTAGTCTACGTCCTAATTCTCTTTCTTGTAAAATGCATTTCTTCAGTACAAGGAACATAGATAGATTTTCATGCAAGTGGGGCACAACCTTGAGGTGGCCCACTTGGCATATGGAACTCCTTGGGGTAGGGTGTGCTCTGCTGGAGGAGTATGTCCTATGGAATGAAGCCTGTGGCTGCCCAGGTCTCAACCTTTCCTATGCTCCTATTTAAGGCCAACAGGAGAACCCCAAACTACTCATGACACAGGGGAAACTAAATCTCCTTTATCCTCTTCCTCCTACACAATTCAGTCAGGCCGGAGCAAAAAGACTTAATGCAAAAGCACTCGGCATACCTGTGCTGAACCAGGTACTGATACTGGAAATGAAGTTGGGTGGGAGGAGAAAAGGAGATAATATCACTGAGGCAGAACACCATAAAGATGAAAAAGCTGGTGTGAGAACAGGTGGGCAAAAGAATAAGTGGACAGCTTGACCAGAGCACATGAAAAGATCCTTGTTTGGTGGCCAACAGCTGTGCAAGGGTTATGTATGGCACTACAGGCTATGAGTAGGGTTTTGGGCCCCTTGGAATCAATTGAAGTTTTGCCACTTTAATGAGATTAGGGTTTCACTTTGTATCTTGCTCCCTATCATGAGCCTAATTTAAAAAATTGACTGAAAATACAACATTTTTTTCTTTACAACCAAACTAAACCAAGGGGCTTGTTTAGGCAGGCTTCTTGCCTTCTTCATAGCTTAATGTACTTGTCATTATCTTCACTTCAGAGGACAACATTTATCATAAATAATAGGCAGTGGTTATGAATTATGAACTATGTTATCTACCTAGCCCCTAGCTTCTGACTTCCTTTAAAACATAACCTAGCAGAGGGTTGCTGCAGGGGTTTGTATTTTACAGCTTTAATTCTTAAGCAGATAATTAGGCAACAATGAATTCTATCAGAAGTCCTGTAAATTGGCGAGGGCTGGCATTGTTTGTTCTCAGAGTGGGAGAGAGGGAAAAAGCTAATGGAACTGTTAAGTTTCACCTGAAGCAGCCTCTGTGCCACCAGCCAAAGCAACATCCAGAGGAGCCTGATCCTGATGACTGCTAGTGAGGAGGCCAATAGTCTAGCATTTATGTCCTGCCAGTCTGTTTTCTTCAAATGGTTTACTTTTGGGAGGCTGCTGCTACAGCCTCCTGCCTCACTGTGAGGCTGGTATCAATAGATTCCCCTGAGCAAGACTAAAGTCAACCTTCTTAGTCCTTTCATTTGATTGGGTAAATTCCATCTGGGTGCAAAGTGTTGCCTTTATTACACTGAATGCGTTGCAAGCTAACTGGCATGTTCTGGAAGCTGTAATTGCTACATGAAGTAATTAAAGCTGGTAATGAACCTCTCCTTCACAGGCTTTTATAATGAGATGCTAGTTGAGAGACTTTAAATGAGAAAAGAGTAAGAGTGAGAAGGGAAGGAAAAGACAAGTGGTGAAGGGGATAAAGAATAGAAAAGAAGAATGTAAAATAAAATGTAAAATAAAATGGAGCCTGAGAGGGAGGAAATGGAGGCCAGACTCAAGAGAAATAATAAGGAGCTAATGAAAGGCATTTGGTAGTAATGGACAAAGAGAGACTTCCTCTATAGAATTGCAGTGAAGGCCAGAAATAAGTGAAATAAGGCACCATTCCCTTTCTCCACCTTCTTTCCCCGAATTCATTAGGATGAATCATATAAAAGACTTTTAGATACCACTCTGTCTTAACTGCCCCCCCAAAAGCAAACTATCTAGACTGATGAGAATGATTAGAAGTTAAGCCCTCAATGAATATTAAAGAGGATTGCATTATTCATGATATTTGAATGGCATTATTTAACTGATTATAATTATTCAACAAATTAGAAATTTGTTTAATGTAAATGTGCTCAGGGCAACATTTCACAAATTTCCCTTAAATCTGGTTACTGTTAAACTTTAATTGCTGTGACAATATAAAACAGCTCTTTGCACTCCCAACTTTTTCCCCCTAATTTGTGTATGCTTTTAGTGAGATAAAAAAAGTAAAAGTAACATTTATTGGCCATGAAAAAAAGTTGTCTATCAAAACTGATTTTAGGTTTAGGAGAAATAAAAAGTAATGCATCTATCTCACCATTGCACCTAAACTCTAAAGAATGTCTGCAATGCCTTCAAGTATTTGCACATCCATCTTGAATATAGTCACTTGTTTCTTCTAATGATGATTTTTGCAAGTTTTTCCATATCATAGCAAGCCTTTTGGTTAAAAAGTTTTGCTAAATCAACGATCTTTGGTTTTAGCTTTTTAAAATTGGGCCACACTTGTTTTTTAGAATTGTGCTCTCCTGGCTTAACTATACCCTCATGTGCATAACATAAATTAAGCAGACAAGGTTCCTTGGGTGAATTTGTTATCTTTTATTAGACCAACCCAAATAGTCGGAGAATAGTTATTAAGCAAGCTTTCGAGTTCAAAAACCCTTCATCAGGCTAAGGAAGTTTCAGCAGTTGGTAGAGCACACACCAACTGCTGAAACTTCCTTAGCCTGACGAAGGGTTTTTGAACTCGAAAGCTTGCTTAATAACTATTCTCCGACTATTTGGGTTGGTCTAATAAAAGATATCAAATTCACCCAAGGAACCTTGTCTGCCTATGTCCTTAGACCAACACGGCTACCACCTACACCCCTGTAACATAAATTAAAGCACTTCTTTAAATTTTTTTAAGATAGTTGAGCCTTGCACCAAATTTTGGCACAAATTAGAGACAAATGCCATTTATGGACAAGTCCTTGGTGGAAGCGGTACATTCACGCCCTTAATCCGTTTCCTGATTTATAGTCTCTATAATATGCATCCTTTTCTACCTCTAACCTCGTTGGTAGCTGCTTTCGGTATGTCTACAGCAAGATGGTTGTATGTTCTCTCAGGGACAGTCTTTAATATCCCCCACCCATCTACTTTTGTTTGCACATTCCCAAAAATATGCTGGTGGGTTACTTTCAAGACTTAGGTCCTTGATGTGCTTGAGAGCAATCACGGGGCAACATCTTCATGGATTTACTAAGTCTAAATGGCAGTGGGTGGTCAGGGTGTACTTCACAGCATCCCAGTGGGGCACGTTAGTCCCGTGACATAGATATTCACTGATTGCCAACCTTGTGAAAGCTAACAAGCTGGCAGGGAGCTACCTGGGAAATATTGTTTCTGCAGCCTGCCTGTCTTTACCTGTTCTGTGAATAGCCACTGACACCATACAAGAACTTCACCACCACTGTGTTGTGAGCATGTCCTACATGCTGCCTCTTAAGATGAAAGATTCATCCATCCTACTTCTCACAAAAACCTTATACTCTCACTGGCAATGACAACATAAGGCACTGAGTGGAGACAATCCCAGTGGCTCTATGAAGGTGGTATCTGTCCTTTAGGAAATGGTGTAAGATCAATTGCTGCTGTTTGTGTTTGATTACATGTTCTCCAGATAATCATTAAACCGGTGTGGAAATATTTTTAGTTTTAAGGGGAGTTCCATAATCTGGAATGAAATTTCTTCAGTTCCAGAACGGGAAACAATAAAGGTTCTTTAAATTTCCCTTTGAATGGAAGTTTCCCTCCAAAAATTGCATTTTGGGTCCATATGAATAGTTTTTTTCCAAAAAAATAAAGAATGTTTCATTCCAATTTTGACTCTTGCTGCTGCTGTTGTTGTTCCTTTTATTTTCTATCTAAATTCTTTTTTATAAAATAGAAGTGAATTTCTGAAAAGATTAAAATGGGATGTATTTACCTTACCTATTCTTTTTTTCAGTTTTCATTGTAAAATGATTTGTTTGTCAAAGATGATAAATATTCAGAAAATATTTTGCTTTTGATGAATTGCTATTTCCTGACAGGAAGTGTTGCAGGGGAAAAATTCTGACTTGCTGTAATAAACAGAAAAACACAATTTCCATTTGCTGTCAGTCTGTGGGTTTTCATAAATAGTACAGTTTTAAAAGCATGTATGATAGTTGGGGATAATATCTTATAAAAAGTACATTGAATACATTATCTGCTAGATATATTCTCATCTCATTTATGACTAGACAATAAGTAAACTATCTGGGAAAGTTAAAAAAATAAAAACTGGCATTGAAATCAGTGAAACAATATATTTGAAAGGGGTACTGCACACACAAGCATGCATGCATGTCTATCCTGTTTCTTTATGCAGCATTTTGCTATCAGGTTCCAAGAGCTTGTCAAGTAAGAGAACCAGCTTACAATTGCCAGTTGTAATGTGGAAAGAGTAGTACAAGAGGACTTGTTAAAAGCAAATGAATTTTATGCTCATTTTTTTCCCTCATACCACTTCTGCAGAGGTAAGGAGGTAGTTTCATGTTCTCTAAAACATTTAAAATTCCCCCACAGCTACACATTTTGGGCCACGGATTGGGGCAGCAGGGAGGCAACAGCTGAGGGGAGGTGGATAAGCAAATAAATCAATATGGTCTGTAGAAGGAAAATTGTAATATCTTCTATACTGCAACAATCTCTCTCATCATTCTGATTTAGCTACAAGGTTACTGATTTCAGTGGGGCTCAGCATGGGCGCTGGGGTCCAGCTGTGTCATTTTTCCTGCAGCATTGGGGCACAAATGATCGTTTCTTAAAATACTGTTAAAATGATTTATTCCCCTTACCTCAAAGGAATGTGGTTAGATATGACAGAAAGGCATTAAAAGGCTTTTACTGTATTTCCTATGCATATAACACAATTTTGTTTCATTTTCATGCAGCACCAAAAAAAGGGGGGGGGGGGTAGATTTTGAAAAGTATTGGCAAAGACAAATATTGGAGACACTGTCACTAAAGTACAGAATCATCATGGCAGCAGCCTGGTCCCCAGCTCACAGGGCCCCTTCTGCTCACACACTGCTTAAAAACTCTCTCTGTTGAATAGCACACAGCCCTACTGTATAGTTTTTTTTTTTATAAGAATATGGTCAAGCTTGCTTTAATTTAAAAATAAAATATGACCCAGATTCTGATAGGACTTATTGCTGTCTTGTGGTTCCATGTAATATTTTATAGAGCAGTAGACCAGCACTCAGGAGACCTTGGTTTAATCCTCAGCTCTGCCATTGTCCTCCTGGCTGACCTTGGGCAATCCCACTTACCAGCTCTGTTCATTAGCTTCTCCTTCTGTAAGTCTGGAACAATAAAACTTACCTCTTTTCTAAGAATTCTGATATCTACTGATGGAAAATGCTCTGCTAAAGAGATGTAGGTTGTAGCCGTGTTGGTCTAAGGACATAGGCAGACAAGGTTCCTTGGGTGAATCTGATATCTTTTATTAGACCAACCCAAATATTTGGGTTGGTCTAATAAAAGATATCAGATTCACTCAAGGAACCTTGTCTGCTAAAGAGAAGTATTGCAGTTACTGACCATTTGTGAGCACACAGACAGCAGACGCCCTCCTTGCCCACAGTTAGTAACTGGTATTACTAGCCCTCACAGTTCAAATATCATGGAATCAGACTCCCAGCCAAGACAGGATATTAAAAACAAAAACTCCAGTTGTGTTTCAGCCTTTACTCTGGCATTTGAGGCATGAAGGTAATGTATGTACGTGAGATGCTACATGGATTGCTCCTGCATCAGAAGATGCATCTTCTACCTGGCTGCTAATTAGGTGACTCCAACTCCCTCTCCCCAGCCCAGATGTGTGGAAGTTGTCCATCTTTCCTTCCCCACGCTCATCTTCACTTACTCTTTATCTGAACCACAGTCCCTTGCCCTTTCACATTCTCCATCCACAATCCTGTACAACCTCCTGCTGTCTGTCCTGTTTTCCCTCCCTTTTCCTTCACAGCCTCCTACTTGTGTTCCTGATCTCCTTGTGTCAGTACACACAAGTCCTGTGACTACCCCTTTTGCCTTTTATACTTTCCCTGTCTGCGTTCCAAACTACAGAGCAGAAGGGCAATCTGGGCTCTCGCTTGTGAAGAACAATGAGAAAAAGCAGCTGTCTATACTAATGGACAGCCTGGAAATGGTGACAGTCATACTTGACCAATCTTATCTTGACCAGAGGGGCTATGAGACAGAGAGAGATTACAGCTGGATTTCTATTAACATTTTGATAGGGTCAGGCCTACACTTCCGGGGCAACTGGACTGGAGCTAGTCTGCAAACAAGGCAAGTGCTTATGCAGTTTGTTTGCAGCTCTGCCTTCTGCTTGCATACCTCTATATGAACTAACAGTTTGCTTTCTCAGCTGAAAACACATCCATTTCTATACATTTTTATTAGAGTTGGCATTTTGTCATTCCAGTGCATCATTCTGTTACAATGCATTATGCAGCACAACAAGGTGGCATGCTGAAATGAAATGTCAGCCCCACTCCAAAATATTTAAAGAGATATATGCTTATGTCCAGCAGGGAAAACCGCTATTAGCTCATATAGCCATTTTGCTAGATGAAATGAAGATACATATTGTCATGAATCACTCATTTGCCAACCACAGCTAGCCTTGCTATAACAGAAGGCTCATCTGTGCTGCTTACAGTTTCAGCACCATGAAATCAACATGGAACAATTATTGGAGAATTTCACATTTGCTCATCATTTTGTCACCTGTGAAAATTAATAGACATAGTCAGGGTGCCATACTTGAAAGTTACATAATCAGTGTCTGAATTTAGTCAGACAGTAAATTAGATTGCATTCCATAATTCTCAGCATTTTTATTAAGCAGCTGTAAGAAGCTGAAGCAAGTCTGACATCTTCATTCATAAATTACCATGTTGACTTTACTGGGTAGATATCAGCCACTAAATGAGCACAAAGAATACTAGAAGTAGTATGGTCTAGTGGTTATACCATGACTTGGAAGATCTCTGTTTTCCTCCTGGCTCTGCCACTGACCTATTGGATGACTGGATAAGTTATATTGCCTGTCTGTGTCTAAAGGTGATTGGAATTTGTCAAGTGAAACTGTTTCAAATAAATAAAAACAAAAAAAATATAAGAAAGCATTTTTGTGAAATATTTCACAGGGACAATTTGATTTTGATGAATCTTTCCATTTTTTTAAATAAAAACGTTGTTTTCAGTTCATTTATTTTTTTTCTTGCATGGTAACTTTTTTTTGGTCATAAGCTGCAATGTTTGCACATATAAAATAGAATTTTTCAATCAGCTCTCCAGTTTGTAAACTACTTTGGACAGGAGCAGTCTGTCAATAGGTGTTCGTACAATTTTACAGTTGCACAATGGGACTTTGATCTTATTTGGGGCTTCTTAATGTGACAGTCAGACCAACAAGAAATAGCAGTCCAAGTGAGAAGGCCTGAAGTTTTCTGAGCTGGGCTGCAATAAAGGTGTATGGAAAACCACTTGGCATCTATAGTGAAGCTGCACAGCTAATGCTGCAAGAAGCTCCCTGGTGTTTGAAAGGCTCCAAAAGAGCTAAAGTCAAAACTCTCTGCAGCATAGTCTCAATTTGATCTTCTTTCTACAGTGGGGGATAGTTTTTCAAGAATTTAAAACCTACAATTCTGGCTAAATATTCTGAAGAGCACAACTCACTTTAGACATCTAAATAAAGTGGCCATATAAGGTCACCACAAATCCCTGGGTGCTGGACCTGTTTGCAATTCCAGCCAATTTATTTAGATGCCTATCAGATGCAGATACCTCTATAAAATCCATCCAATTATTTAGATGCTGTTGAGTCCCAAACATTTTTGAGTAGCTGACTTCTCAAGTCTGTGAAAGTACCCAAATAGCATCAGCAGACTGAACAACCTAATATGGTGTCAAATAACCCTTTAAACTGGGAAGCTGTTGTTGGATTAAATATAAAAGTGAATGACATAACCCATAGAATACCCCTTGGATTACTGAATATAATAAATTCAGTGGAAATGCTTCTGGTCTTTAGTTTTCAATATTCATGATGCTGCAGATTTTTGTTATAGTTGGTGGAAGAAAAGCTGAAGTTTGGGGTAACTGAGAAATTTAGTTTTGTCACTTTTAAAGTGGGGGGACATGGCTTGGGGCTAGCACCTTAGCTAGGTGTTTCTGTTAACGTAATCAGCGCTGTCACAGTGAATGGGTGATGAATGGGGCAGGTCACAGCCTTCTCAGCCTTCTCACATTAGTTTGTATGAAGTTGGAGGAAAACGTCTGAGGTGTGTGGCCCACAGGTTTTGTTCACAAACATAAAGGCCTACATTTTGTAAAGAAAAGCAGAACCTGCTGCACTGTGGTGACCCATGGAGGAGACTCAGTAGTAAAAACAGTACCTGTGGAGTGGTGGAAAACAAGACGCTCCACTGACGTTTGTATGGAGTATGGATTCAAAGGACCAAGATATCTCTCTATATATTATAGAGATGTAAGATGTATTTTTCATCAAGATCCTCTGGCCAAAGTGGAGAATACAGAGTGCATGCCAGTTTTATGGGAAGTTTTCCTAAGACATTTGACATCTCAAGGAAAACCAACACTCGTGACAACTTCCTGATGACCAACCTACAGCAAACTGGTGCTTGCCAATTAACCAAGGGCTAGATTATCAGTTATATTGTGTGCAGGTGTCTTATGTGTACCAAGGGGCAGGAATGTTACTTGAGGTGAGCAATCTGGGCACGAGCCCCAGATATGGACTCAGAGGAGGCACCAGAATGCTGCCAGGACAGACAGCTCGGTGTTAACAGAACAGCCACTGGGTGTGTTACTCTCCTCTCTACTGCAGCTGCTATTTTTTTCACTGCTAAATTGACCTTTAGGGATCGCTGCTGGCAACAGAGTTTGATGGTGGCTGCAGTAGGGGTTTACATGATGGTCTGCCACTCATGGATTGCTCTATTAAGTCCCTAACTGCTGGCTGTATTAGCCCTAGAATTAGCGCGAGGCTAGCTCAAGCCCACCTGCCCATAGCCACAATCACTGCAGGAGGTTTGGCACAAAGCACAAACCTTACAAGTTATGCCTCTGCTGGGGGGAATGGTAATCTGTTGGTGTAAATCAGCACTGATCTGTTGGATTAATCTGACAGAGTAATGTTAATTACACCTCTAGATCTTTAGATGGAGAAAATCTGCCAGGGCAATGACAGAGCTGAGACTGGAGCCCAGATGTCCTGAATCCCCATCTGGTGCTTTGCCCAGTAGGCAATACTATATGGCATTTTATGGCAATGTTGTATGGCAGATCAGATGTGCCTAGACCTTTTCATGTTGTCTAATCTTGGCCTAAAATAATTTTAAAGCACTAGGATACTATTAAAATAAAGCCCTGGTATTTTGTCTCTCTGGAATGTTGCCATCTGGAACTGGAAGTAACTGATGGGTTTTGATGCTCACCAGATTTGGAAAATTCATCAGGAATGAAGTGTCATTATTCTTTATTGCTGAATTACATATTCTGTAGCTTCAACACCTTACCCTTTCTACCAATCTAGGAGAATTACTTCTTTAAATTAGATGTGAATAAAAAGCACAATTCTGCAGGAAAAAAAATGTTCCATCACCTCTCCTTTTCTAACTGAAGCTTCCATTTCATGCCCAGCACCATGACCAGATGCCCAAAATATTATATTCTTAAAAAAAAAAAAAAAATCCTCTCACTGGGAACTGATTTGAAGAAGTCAATAAAAAGGTGCTTATTTATTTATATGTTGGAAACCTCCTCTGTCTCACCAACACATAGTTTTGCTAGGAACTTCTAGATTATTTAGTATCAATAGAGAATGGTTACTCTTACAAAACTTAGACTTGCAGTCTAAATGGCTTATATTAGCTTAAAGCTACCCAAGACATTTTTCTACTTTCTTAGGGAAAATAAGATTTTGATATGTGAGTAAAACAATTCATTATCCTCAGATACTATGATGCAAGGTAGATGAGCTGGATACTTAACTGAATTGATGTAAGCATACACAAAAAAAAAAAAAAAACAGGCTCAGTGTGAGCTCTCGACAGCACTTCAGTCTACAGTGTACTATATTTTCTGAATCAGTAGTACTGAGGAAGATGCAGCCATTTTTCTTGCATGTACAAAAATTGTCACAGCACTGCTGGTGTACGTGTGCATGCTATCGCTTCAAACTACTCTGATAGTGATAACTATGTACTTTTTCCCCCTATTGATGAAAGGTCCTTTTCTAAAGTCGTTCATCTAGACTTCCCTAAGGTAAAATCATAGTTATTATAGAATAATCAAAGCCTCTATAAAAAGGATTAGACAAAATACGTCTAAAAGTAATTGTATTCAGAAAGATAAAGCTATGAGATAGAAAACTTCCAGCTTTTTAAAGAGTGCCTCAAATCCTGTCATTAATCAGCTTTTCAGCTCTGCTGCAATTTAGGTGCTTTTAAAATTAGTATATTAAAAAAAATAAGTATGCTTGCTGGCTTTTTTCCCTTTCTTTTGATTTTATGCAAGAATAGCAAGATAACTCATGTTAACTTAAAAAAAATTGCATTCCAAACTGATTTCCTTAAAATATTTCTAATTATCATATATATGTTTATAGGCATCTTCTCCAACAAGTTTACTTATGCTATGGCTCTAGTCTATACTGGTTTCTGCTTTTGAAGTGCAGGATAAACTCCTGTGAGGTTGACCTGAACTATGGTTGAATGATGTTCTATATAAAAGGTATTAAGAAGCTCAGAAACTCCCTGTACAGGGGAGAAGAAAGTGACTCAGGTGGTTTCGTCCTATTACAGATGCGAACTGCTTGCCCTCACATCTTCTTCTCTCAGGGTGGGCATGTATGGAGAACAATGCTTACTCTTCTAGCGTTTAGTTACAGTCCTTCCAACTGAGAAGCAGAAGGGGTTGTGATTTAACTCTGGTTTAATTTGCCTATGAGTATTCATCTAGGTTTGAAAGAGAATTGTGATGAGTCCAGATTAACTCTTTGTTCACAATCTGTATGCAACCCTTCTGCTGAGCACCTGTCAGCAACAACAAAGGCCAAGTTCAGTTTTGGGGAACTAAATGTATTTCACCTTGGCTTGAGCCCCCCATCCAGAATACCTGGGAAACATTAAATGAATCACTAGGGTGTCCATTAAAACCAAGAACCTTTCCCTCACAAGCAGTGTAAACACAAAACCCAAATTTATTACAAAGAATCAAAATAAACCCCAAAAGAAAACACTAACTATAACTTTGAAACACTATAAACTACAAAACAAGGTCTATAGGTGGCACCCTCTTGGGGAGGCATCATCCATACCCAGGCAGTCTGGGACTTGGGGCTCCCCAGCAGGTAGTTCTGGGGGCCTGCACCCTTATGCCTGTCCTTCTGCAAAGGGGTGGAGAGGGGCCCACACCGGGGAGTCCTATGAGCTGCTCCATGGGTTTACTGCGCAGCAGGGAGCTGCTAGAGAGCGTAGGTCCTTCTGCACTCCTCATTGCTCCCTGAAAAGCTGTAGCACTGATTTCCACTTCCATGTGGTGGCTTTGAAGGGTTAACTGCACTTTTCATCAGCATATTGCACCCCAGATCTTTTAGTCCTAATCCCAGCTCTGCTGGGTCAGGGAACTGCAAGAGAACTCAAAGAAAAGCCAGCCAAACAGCAAACAAGCCTGAACTGCAACCGCCATGCTTGGTCAGGACAAAGGGCTACAAAACCAAGAACGTGTGCCAGACCCAAAACATGCCAGACCCAGACATGCCTTAAAAGTACAGCGGGGCTCAGCAACACAGCTATGCTGAGACACAACAGCTGTAAAACAATAAAAGGGGGACTCAGGCCTGTCCTGCACCAGGGCCTGAGCTACAATTAGTACCCAACCACACTGCTTGGTTGGAGCATAAGCTATAAAAGGGACAAAAGGAGGCCCAGGCCTATTTTGCTGGGCCTGGACTGGGCAGCAAAAAGCCAGCCAAGCCTATACTGCACTGAAGCCTAAATAACAAGTAGTGCCAGGTCTCACCGTGGTTCGGAACCCTGCCGGGCTTCACCCTGGCCCAAATTTGCCAGCCAAACATATAGCTGGGGTCAGCCACACACAGCTAGGCTGAAATGCAACAGCTGTGAAACAGCAAAACGGGTCCAGGCCTACGGCTGCAGCCTGGATATCCAGTCTCTGCTATACCGCCATACTGAGACACTACAATCCTCAACACAGGGGGACAGTAACTGCCAGGACCCTGTTTTTGCTCAGTCTGCTCCAAGGATTAATACACTCATGGTATCATGACACTCAAAATCCAGAAGAATAAAAGGGGAAAGATGAGGGAAAGAACAGGGGCCTCAGGTCCTGAGAAAGACTTTCTCTTCCTGTACCTGAGGCTTTCCCATCACATAGCTTTTGCTTGCCTCTCCAGTGAAGAGTGGGGAGACCTCCCCATGGGGAGCAGATTTTCTGGTTCACAATTCAGCTGCGCAGCTCTTAGCAGCCCCAGGAGAAAGAGACTGTAGCCCAGGTGGCCTAAACCTTAAGTAATATTTTTGACATCATCACAGGGTCTCAATCAAGAAACAGCATCATTTGAACACTGCTAATCCAGACCAATCAATTCAAAGGTAGTCACGGTTTCTGGATTTGGCTACTCACTAAACTGGTTTTACAGGTTCTTTTAAGGAGTCTTAAGACAATGGTCTGGACACAATGAAGGGGAGGGAAGTGGTCCTCTTCCAGTCCCCAAAACCCCTGCAATATACAACAACTAAAAGCACACACTTTAGTACACACAACCTCAAGTGTGGGGGGTGTTACACGTACAAGAGCCAAGTTTGACTGGTGCTGTATTTAGATGAGGAAAAAGCAAAATTCTCAGCTTGCAGAGCTCAGATATTCACTGCAAGTAATAACAAATTGTATGTTGGTCTGTAAAATTTCCATCATGCTGTACTGATTAGTTACGTAAGCCATTCAATCAAGGAACCACAAACAATGCCGCATGACCTGTGTAAGTAGCAAAGGAAGAATTGTTGATCTGTGCAAGGATCTTTTACAATCCTGTCTCTAGACCAAGAATTAATCCCCAAAAGAAATGTGAATAGTTTCAAGTATGTTGAATGAAGGATTCTGTGACTGGGAATGTCTGCAAAGATTTAGTGAATTGAAAATAAATAACTAAATCAGACATTTGATTGTGGGTGATTTGTATATCTCTGCTCACAACATGTGAAGGGGGGTCCTGCACTAAGCTGAAATGGAAGGTAGTGAGCACATTTCAATTTCAACTCATTTAAATTTTACAGTTAAAAGTACCTCTATGTCAGCATTTTCAAAGAAACATATGAGTCAAGGTCAAATTCTATTTGAGTGGCACTTATGCAACGTGTAGATTGTATATTCATCTGTGGTGGAACAGGATGGTCCAGCTATGCATGTGAGAAGAAGAGCTGTCCCATTGTTTAACCCACTGGCTAGTGGTTAGGGCACTTGCCCAGGGAGTGGGAAACCCAGACACTAGGTGCTCTGCACTTAATAGGAGTTTTGGCAAGGAGTGAGCTTATGTCTCCTACTTCCAGAGGCAGATCCAGAGGGGGTGCACCCCCCATTCTGAACATGTGGCAGGAGCAGCAGCCTAGGACTTTTTAAGTCCTAAAGAGGGTGAGAATCCCCTCTCTTCCTTCCATTTCCCATCTCCTCCCCTGTCTACCTCTGCCAGTGCCCCCACTGTCCACACTGTACCAGGGGTGAGGGAAGCTTCTGTCCCGCTTCAGCCTGGCTGTGTGGGGGCTGGACTCAGACTGAGACAACATCAGCAGCAGTGACAGACAGGCAAGTTTCATCTCTCTGCCTGCTCCCCCTGCCAGTTCCCTGCCACCACTGCTGCTGCCCCTGTCCCAGGCTGAGCCTAGACCCAGCACAGCCCTGCTGGAGCAGGACAGGAGCACTCCTCATCCCTGAGACAGCACGGACAGTGGGAACACCAGCAGTGGCAGGCAAGGGAGAGAAGAATGAGAGGGGAGGGACTGAGTTCTTACCTTTTTGTGATTTAAAAAAGCCCCTAGCTGCTGCTTTCACACTGTGGTCTGCCCACTTCAGTGAGGGGGAGGCTGGGAGTGGGGAATGCAGCTACCTCTGAAGCACTAGTCTCTGCTTCTGCCCAAACTTTGTAAAATCCTGGATCCCCTTCTG
Source organism: Alligator mississippiensis (assembly GCF_030867095.1). Taxonomy (NCBI): domain Eukaryota; kingdom Metazoa; phylum Chordata; order Crocodylia; family Alligatoridae; genus Alligator; species Alligator mississippiensis. The sequence continues at coordinate 138,748,605 of NC_081825.1, read as the reverse complement.
CCTATTTCCACAAGCAGCCCACAAAGGGGTAATTTGTGACCACTGCACTGCCACCCAGCCTCTGCTCCCTCCATTATTTTGGCTACAACACTGCTTGGGGTCTCCTCCCTCCTGCTTTTGCTTTCTGCCCCACCCCAGGAAAGCATCACATCCCTGTGCAACCCATGGTGCCAGAAAAGTGTGCTTCCAGCAGGAGATCCCATGACTGAGGAGCTGGTAGGGTCACTCATATGTGTGGTGTAGCGTGGGAAGCAGGGGTGGGGTGGAGGCTGCCTGACCAATGTGTTGCACAGGGAGGATGTGGATGTCCCTATTGTAATCCTTTTGGCTTGCGGCTCCCAGCCACTTAGAAGCTAGATAGCCTTGGCCTGAGCATTCTCCAGTCTTCCTCTTGAAGCTGGCCCCTGGGGAAGAAGGGAACATATGTAAATCCAGGAGGAAGAGAGCAGAGTGTGGGGTGCTCAGTGAGATGAGAAATGCCTTAGAAGGGAGAGTGCCCTGAATTCTGGCCCCTGTACCCAATAGCTTTTCTCTTTCTTGCATTTTATATTTGTTGGATGAAAAGGATAAACACTGGTTGGATTATTTATGCTCCATCAGGGGCTGAGCTAGAATCTAGGGCCTTCTCCTTTCCACAATAGTGTCTATCTCACTGAGCCACACACCCTCTCTACTTTGCTCTTCTGCTTCTGGTTCCTCATAGCCACAGCTCTCCTTCTTGGCTACCCAATGAGCCAGCTTCAGAAGAACTGTGCTCTGGCCTCTGCCTAGCCCATTAAAGCACTATGTCAGGGCGGAAAAAGACATGCAGGTTCAAATTCCCTCTGCCTGGGGTGGGAAGGAGAGGGGATAGTTTAGACCCCATATTTCCCATTCTCTGGGCCAATTAGGATGCCAGGCTAAAACATTGAGGAAAAGAATATAAGGGGTGGGAAGTGAAGCATGCACACACATGTCATGTGAACATGTGTAGATTTTAGGGCATGTATATTACCCCATACTCATACCATAGAGGAAGAATTTGCAAGCACATGGATTGGCATCAGAAAAAGCAATGCAATCAGCACTCATTCAATTACAAGCAATGGTGAAGTGTTTCTCCAACTGTACTTAATATAGAATCAAGCATTCTTCAGGCTGCCCTGCTGAGTTATGAGGCGATTCACTTATCTCCTTCTTAATTTCATTGAAGAAACAGATCATTGCTTGCAGAAAATCAGAGAAGTGCTGCTCCACACAGCTGAACTCATTCCTGATCCTACCCATTCTCATTCTGGAGGGCACACAGATATGTGGTCTCTCAAAATGAAGCAGATGGATCCTTATTTAACTGGCACCACTGGCCAGGATAAAAAGCTTAGTATAAAGAAAGTGAACTTGTTAAAAATCATTCTTAATAAAACAACATCTATGGTTTTATAGCATTTTTAAAGGCCATGCATTTGCTGCCAGCAGGCATTACATGAAAACTAAAGTTTACACTACATGGTTTTGATCCTGCAGTTCAATCTGCAAAGGCCACGTTATGCTTACATACAACCTTGGTGCAAGTTCTAAGCCTTTATATAACAGTGATTTACAATAATTGCCATACACTGATCAAGTAGTTATCATTTGTTACTTAGGCCCAAAGTTTCAAGAGCATCTTCTCAAGTTTGACCATGAGGTAAGCATCCCAAAAAGCAGCAAATATTTTCAAATACAAGAATTTGAGAATCTAAATGCTATGAAACGTTTGTATGGCTGTATGTGTATCCTTTTGAATCAGGATTTTAATCCGGCTCTTTAACGTGTTTAAGAACTGAAATCCTTTTGTTTACTTGCTAATGTAAATGGTAATATATTAACCTGACATTTTCACACTCATTTACAGAACAGTACTTGCTGAGAAAGCAGTGAAAGGCACTGCTGTGTAAATCACATGCGACTTAAACTGTATGGAAACACTTGCATACTGACAATGACTGAGTAAAGTGGAGTGTAACATCATATTGCCACTGGAGTTGATCCTATGGAGATGCAAAGAGTGCAGTTAAAATGCAGCCTTCTTGTTTGTGATTTTCTCTTCCTCACTCAGGCAGATGTGTTGGGAGGGAAAGTGATAAAGGGTATAATGTATCTTATTTTGTATCAAGAAGAAATGGAAAGAAGAAGAGAAGGGAAAGCACTTTGGTGGGGAAAACAAAGGTGAGAAATTAGTGCTGTCTCCCAGGCAGTAATTCTACTTCTACGTGCATATATGTGCGTGTACAAATATATACATGCATGCAGCTTCCACATACATTTGTACGTGTCTATGTAGAGGACTAATCCCAATTACCACCAGCATACACACATGATATGCAAACCTTCATTTTCAATTCTGTGGGTTTTTTTGAAAAAAGTATTATTTTAGCAGCCTAAAAATAGGTCCTCACCCAAACAACTGTTAATCAAACAAGCTCTTCTCTATCCATCAGTCTAGAAGATTAACACATTTGGTGTGATGTGACAACAAATGTCCAGGAAGGAAAAAATAATCTTTTTTTCTTGCCGTTCGAAGGCTAATTTTGTGCTGTAGTGCAATTAGTTGCATGGCATGAGGTATTAACCACTTTATTGCCTATGAGCAAGTTCAGCTTTTATCATGCTCTGAACAGAACATATGAATAGTTCTGATCTTGTAGTTTGTACTAGATCTTGTAATTTGTAGAACTTGTAGTTTGTAATAATAGATCTTGTAGTTTGTACACTTCCTCTTCCTAGGTTATTCAGGTTATTGTGGAAACAATTTTCCGGTCTGTGGGCATTATGAAAAGGGGCAAGGTACTGCCATCATTTGCATGAGTAATTGCTAAGCCCCTACTCAAGGATCCATCTCTTAATGACTTCAAGATTACAAACATTTGTCCTGCTGTAGTCTCTTTCCATTGAGTCTTGATCCAACTTCCTTTGAAGCCACTGGAAAAAGGGGTTCCACTGAATTTCACTATTAGACTAGGCTGTGGGAGGAAGCTACTGATAATGTCATGGCAAAACAACTTGGGTGATGTCTAGAGTCTTCAGATTTCTTTGCTTGTAGTCATACTGGCTTCAGGCCTGTTTATTTGCATGGGTTCTCTGTGAGGCACTTGCAATCCTCTGTGGGGAGATCCACAAACATGTCAGAGGGTCATGGCCAAAGGCAGATCCAGGGGGGATACAGTGTTCCTTTTGATTTCTGCTCCACCCAACTTTTAAAACCAACTCCCTGGGAGAAGCAGTGACATTTGTATATGGGTAGCACTAAGAAAGTCAATTGACTTTATGACTCAAGATTATGTCCCTGATTCCTGCTAATCTCTCTCCAAAGGTATTAAAAGACCTTTTAATCCTTTTTTAAATGGTCTTGATGTTCTACTGATCAAACTATCCTTTCTTCTTCAGTTATGCTGTCTGTTAGCCATTTCTGGTATTGCATATTCCTTCAGACTGTTTAACTTTAGATGGTAATACAGACTCAATGTAAAATGAATGACAGTGAAGTATTGGAGGCACTGTCAAGACACTCAAGAAGGCTAGATTTTGTTTTATTAATTTGAACAAGAGACATACATTTAATTATAAGGACTACAAGACCAGTGGCACAATATTTTTTTGACTATTTTTATTCTTTTTGCCCAATTTATTCTTTTTTTAACTTAATATATAATCTAGCAAAGTAGTGCACATTACATTTGTTCTTGCATTGATCTTAAATATAGTACTAGTTTTACCATATTAGTAAACCTTTTAGTTTCTCTTTAAATAGAGAACATGTGTTGTGTTATCTGTGATGATGTGCAACACCATCTGCTCCCCACTTTTCAAAATCCTAGATTCACCGATAGTCATGACCACTGCTTTCCCCATATGTCTGAGGCAGAATGGAGTCCCAGCTAGATGGGAGAGGGAAGCAGAGAAGCCAAAAATCTTTAGTGTACGGATGGTAAGTTGGGAACTATTTTGGGGAACTGACAAGCAGTGAGTGCTGAAACTTTCAGATCTGCTTGCAACCTTTTGATACATTAGTGCTTGCATTACATGAGCAATCCTGATATTCCATCAGGAACAGAGCCAGAAAGTGCTAAGCACTGTAGAAGCAAAACACAAGAGAGTTCCAGGGACTTATATTGAAAACAAAGTGGCATTCAGATATGACACACTGAGAGGGTGAGCTGGAGTCTGAAAACCATCTCACCCTTCCTGATTTCCTTCAGCTCTAATGATCTGCTGGATGTATGATTTAACAACTTCTTTCTGTATCTGTGATACTACCAAAAGCAGAATGTCTTCAGTGGAGGACGCCAAAGCTATCTTTTCCCTTGGCCTGCCTGACTCCACATTTGCTGATTTTTCAGGACATGCTGCAAGGCTCATTTATTTGGTAGAACGAGGGCAGGGGGAAGGGACTAATTTATTCTGCTTGAGGGTATTGAGATAGAGAGGTTTATTGCTGTTGCTGTTGTAATACGTTTGTATTTTTAATTTGGTTAATGTGCCTGGAGAGTTGTGATAGCTGCTCTGTAAACCAGGGGGAGGAAATCATATGGTTAGTTTTTGCTGTGAATTAATTGTCACAAAGAATATGGCAGCCCCATTTCCCACCACCACATCTGCTTCCTGCCACTCATAGCGCACATCTTGGCCCAACTAATCAAGTTCGTCTACAAAACAAAAGAGATTTGTACTGTATGGCTTCCAGTGGTGAATAAAAACTCTGCAATGTGGAGGATGCTCAGAAGAATAGGTTCTGCAAGCACAAGCCCTTAAACAGTATTTAAAGTCCCTGAAAACTAAAGTGAGCCCATAATTATATTGTGTAGACACTGGCAGAATTTCATTAAGCAAATTACTGTTAAAGATAGCTGTGCTTCAGCTAAACTTCCATACTAACAATCCAAAGACGACTTGCCTCCTTGTTTTAAATTCAACAGCAATACAAATTATAGTTAATATCGGCAGAAACCACATTAGAAAAAGGCCTGGTGGTTTATCTTCTATTCTGTGGACTTTCAAGGCTGCCTTTCCAGTACAGTAAGGTGACAGGAAAGAAATACAGCTCATTAAGGGAATCCACTGCTTCTCTCAACTCATTCCCTTTTCTACCCTTCCTTAGCATTACCCCTTTTCTGTCATTGTTAATGTGTATCTTTGTGCTGCCTGAAATTCACTGCTCAAGATTGTTTTCTTTGATTAGAAGCCACTTATTTTTACTGTATTAATGTGATAAATTTTCAAACCAAAGATAGGTCTGAACTGAAATCCCGGATCCCTGGTTCTCCAAGTCTATCAGGAACACGAAATAAGTCCCACTTTTGCATGTGAGTTGCTGTCTTTATAAGGGGTGGAAGGCAAAACCTGATTCCAAGAAACACTGAATTTAAGAGCATCTTTACATACCAACTTCTTTGCTTCTGCTTATCAAAGACATTGTTACTTAACATCTACCCTGGCATTAAATAATTCAGTGCAAATTGATGGCACAAGTCACAGCTTGAAGAGCTCTGGTTCTGTCTGAGGGTGATTTGTATAGAAGCATCAGTATTTGCAAGTAGCCACATCTTCACACACTTGTGTATATATATTTTCCAAGTGCTCTTGGTTTATGAAATGCCACATGTCAATGGACAGAGTAGGCAGCAGTAAATGAAAGTTCTTTTTGTTAAAATGCCTTTTTTCTGTCATTTTAGGAATTAGTCAAAATGCATTGTCTCAATCTTTCTTTCTACTGACAATTAAATGAATATTCACCAGACTTTATATACACTGTTTTTTTCAATTTATAAATAATTTTTCTATTGCAAAACCTTGGTAAGTTTTCACATTAAGACATAATTGTTAATATCTACAAACAGGCTAAAAGCCACATGTTTGCAGCTTCCCCTTATCACCCAGTGACACTCAAACATAAACAGAAAGGGAATAAAAGACTTGTAAATTATAATGGAAATACGCTGCTGTGTTATACTACCTATGTTAATGCTACCTCATTGATGATTGACCTAGACCTATATTGGGCAACCCTGCTTAAGTCGAGTCATTTTTTGACATCTGGGACCTCTCCTATCCTATAGATATGTTATTTTTCCTCATACAAATCCTACTGTACCTAGACATGCATGTTGAGGTATCCAGGATCATGCAAATCTTTTTGCCAAAAAGCAGAACAACCCTCTTGAAGAAGAAAGTACACTTGTGATACTACATTTCTTGAGTGTGTTGCATGGACCAGCGAATTAAAATCCTGGTTTAAAAGCCAAACTGTGATTTCCAAACCTATAACATGCTCTCCCTCCTCTCTATGTGACCCAGCCACAGCTGGTGTGGGACACAGTGTTGCATGGAGTGGGTCTGGGTTTCACTGAGTCACCATGACAGGGGGACACCAAACTATACACTGCTGGGTTGGGATTACACGGAGTTTCCTTCAGTTTGCCCTTTTCATCCCTCAAATATAAATTCAGCTTCCTCAACAACCTTGGCCACTCCCATGGAGAGCAGTGAAGGGTAATGCACAAAAGCTCCTTGGCCCTGAATCCAGTCCATCACCATTCACCACCTCCAGAAACCAAAAGGCAGGGCACCTGTGCTGAGGGTGAAGATGAAATGGTACTGTACCTTAGTCCCTTTACCTACCGGGGATATAGCTTCATGGCTCCTGCACAGAGCCCTCAGCATGGGTATGTATGTAGCATGGTTCATCAACTTTCCCAACACCTGGTCTTTGGCAGTGAAAGAGAGACCATGACACATGCATACATCTGGAGTGCACTAAACTACATTCCTTCTTTCAACTCCTCAGCAACCACTTCTTGAGGTTCTGGCTGCACTTTTCCCCACACCTTTTAATTTTTGTACACCCATCTGTAGCTACATGAAATCCTGGGATCTTCTAGTCAATTTACTCCTGGCCTTGCCCAAGCTGTCTTTTTACCAGACCAGGAAGGAGACAGTGGGTAGAGGGAACCCTGGCAAACATGAGGCTGTATTCTTTCCGCTTGTCTGTACACATCTCAGCAGTGTTTCACGAGGAGTGGCATCCTAGATGCCTTCAAGGAATAGTGGGCACTGGCTGGAGTTCTCTGCCCTGTATCCTCCCTTGACACCTCATTTGTAATCAGTAACTATCACTCCCATTCCTGTTTGTTCATTTGTGCCAGAAAATCAGCTGTTGTGCACCTACTGGTCTCCCTCTAGTCATTGAGGAGCAGGCTTGTAGTTCCTGGCAGGCTCAAGTCCATCATCATGGCATAACAAATAGGCCTGACTTTATCCAGAACCCTGTATCTTGATCTCTGGCTCCTAGTTCCTGGTTCCTAACTCCCTGCCTGGCTTGTGAACTCTGGACTCCTGCCTGACTCATGCTTCCTGACCTTGTCTGTTCCCAGCTCCCTGGTTCATGACTCTAGTTTGGATCCTTCCTTCCACATCTTGCCTGTTCCTGATTTCCCGGTTCACAACTCTTAGTGTCAAACCCTGACTGCACACATCCTGTTTATTACATTGACATACATAGGTTTTGGGACACCTGAAACTTAAGTGCTTGGCCCAAAAAGGCAGGTCAGTTCATCTGGATCAGGTTCAGGCACCTGGGATCCCGATATCATGAGGAGGTGTAGATGCTTCCAGGGAACAATACATAGGGAAACACCTCAGTGTGGTATACAGAGAATGGGGAGCAAAACATGTCTCCAATGGGTGAAACAGAAAACCTGGTGGTGCCTAAAGGCAATGTTCAAACACAGAAAGTATCTAAACTGCTGCCCTTTTATAGAGCTTAGCTGGCTCTATTCACCAGTGATTCTGAGGTTAGGAGGCTAACAGCACTAGTTTTGGCACCTATCTTTTACATAACAACCAAGCAGTTAGACCGCTTGTCCAAGAACTAACACATGCACAAGGTACTAACCCTCTTTTTTGTATACACAGATACACTAACATTTGAACTTACATCCCCTACTTCCTGACACAGTGCATGAGCCACTAGGGCCACCTCCACCCTTCCTGTTGAAGTTGGGTTACTGGGACCAGAAGGACAGCAACAAAGAAAAAAAAAGTCACCCCATGGCCTATTATGCTCTGTTGGAGGACTGAGGAGACCTGGAGTATGATCTGTTTATGCATTTTACATTAGACATGCATTGGCAAAGAAAACAGAAATAATTAGAAGTAGGGGTCAGAACCCAAGAGTTCTTCCCTCTGAAGGGAATGCCCTCCTTACTGAATTAGAGAGTCATAGTGCTGCCTATTTGTTCTCCTTTTGACTTTGTGCCTCAGCAGGAGGTATGGAGCACATCCCCCAGTCAATCCAGGTCATGCTGATTAGGGCTTTTTCTTGTAAAATGAAGAGAAACCCCTCACCCTGAAAAGGGACTAAAACATTGGTCTCCCACTTCTTGAGTGAATGTTCTACCCTTAGGTAGCTGTATTCTATTTAAGCCACATTTGCAGACTTCTGGAACCAGTTGGAAGTTTGTGGACTATTTGTGGAGGTGGTCGGAGATTTGAGTAGGTGGGTGTATGCCTGGGGTTATGGATCATATCCCCCATCTGCTTGTAGTAAATAAATATAACACAGATTAAACAGAGGGGCATTTTGCTCTGAAGTTTCAGTAGGCCATGATCCTACAAGGACTTCAGTGAACTTAGGTGCAACATGGAAGCCCAAAACCAAAATTGCAATCCTGAAACCCTGTCTCAGCTACTTCTTAACTTTGGAGGTGCCTAAACTTTATAGCACCATACTTTTTAACTTCAAAGTTCCCCAGGCATCTGGCATTATACCTCTCCTCATGCCCTGAAATGCCCCAGTCTTGCAAAGCACAGAAGCTTAGTGCCTAGTAGGGCTGTGTGAAACAGCACTGTTTCATTTTGATTTCCATTTCACCATTTTGAAGGAACAGTGTTTCATTTTGCTGTTTCAAAGCATTGTTCCATTTCATTCTGTCGAAACTGTTTTGCTGTTTCGACGTTGTTTCAACATTTCACCCATAGGCTATAATGGGGAATCACAAAAATGCGTATAACTTTGTCATTTCTTGCCTGATTCAGATTAAAATTTCAGGGTGGTAGCCCTTTCTGAAGGCATGAATCCTGTCAAGTTTCAAGGAGATAGGTGCAGGGGTTTCTGGGAAACTGCATCTCAAACTGTTCAAAGCAAAAGTCACTTGCCAGCAGCAGCAGCAGCATCATGCTGTAATACCACACGCAGATCTGGGGGCCTGCTTCCCCTGAGGAGGAGTCTGGCACAGCCCTGCAGCCCTCCCAGAGGGGACGGGCCCCAGATCTGCATGCAGGATGACAACAGAATGCCACTGCCGGCTGGGGCCAGTGCCCCAGCACTGGGTTCTTCCCGGTGCTTGGCTTGGGATGTGCAGGACAGACTTGGGTGCTGGTGCTGGTGCTGGACCCAGATGGCAGCAGCAGCATGCTGTCATCCACATGCTCCACAGCCAGTGAGTGCACCGCTTTAAAAAAAACAAACAAAAAAGCCCTGCATTCACCGGTTCTGGCAGTGGTAATTGGGGCCTCTGAGGGCTCATGGCAGTTTTGAAATGTTTCAAAACTTTCAAACTTCTGAAAGAGTCCCCCCACACAGCATGGGGCAGTGGGGATCGGGGCAGCGGGGATGGGGCAGCTGCCCCATCATGCGGGTGCAGTGTGGCTCGGCAGAGTGCCACACACTGTCCCGGAGCTGTAGTGGATCCACCTGTCAGCCAGAGGTCCCGGTTCTATTCCTCAGTTAAGTGATCATTCCCCCAGCTCTTCCTGGGGGGGATGCGGCCCCCAGATCTGTATGCAGGGTCTCAGCAGGCTGATGCTGCTGGCTGGGGAAATGGCCCAGAGCCACGACCATCCCCAGCTGGCAGTGGCAGCCTGCTGTCATCCTACATCATTGGAGGGCCTGCACCCCTCGGGAAGAGCTGGGGGAAGTGATCAGAGAGCTGGGGGAAAGATTAGGGAGCTGAAGAATGAAACCAGGAACTGGAGGAATGTTCAGGGACCCCCCAGCTCCCAGTTCAAATAAGTCCTAGATCCAAGACTACGAGTCAGGACTCTTATTCCACATTTAGGATCAAACTCAAAGAGGAAGAAAGGGTACTTTTACACATGCTCCAGAGGCATGGGGGGCGGTGCTTTAATTAGAGTGGCTCCAAGAGCTGCTCTAATTAAAGTGCCACAGTGTCTCGTGTATCAGCATCCCAAAGCTTCAAAATGGCAACGGGGGTGCTTGAACTAAACCTCTTTTGATGAGCTTTTGTTCAAGTTCCCCTGTTGCCATTTTGAACTGCAGGGACACTGATACATGAGATGCAGGAAGCTGCTGGAGTGCAGTAATAGCTATGCTCCAGCAGACTTGATTGAGCTTGCTCTGACGTGCTATAACTACAACACATCAGAAGAGCCTCCACACTCAATACAGGTCCTTGGAGCGGGATCTAAGTTCCAGAATTAGGTGTTTAGGTGCCCTACACAGGTGTGTGGGGAGAGTTTGCTACTATTGGAGGGTGGACCAGACAGCCCAGTCACTAAGCATGAAGACACTTAGGGTGGCAGTCTATCTTGTTGTGATTCCTAGGCATCTAGATTCAGTTATCTACATGGCATTTTGGGTCATGCAAGCTCCCTCCCCCAAAACCACAGCCTAAGCTGGCCTTCTGTTCCTGAATGCACAGCCTTACACACCTGGATGACTATGTATTACTATGCAGTTATGCAGACTGAACATGCTCAATCTGCACAAATACAGATTGATGAAATGACTGGCTAGGTTGTCGTTCTGCAGTGAAGGACCCAGGGTTACAGTGACCAGAAACTGAGTATGAGCAAACAAGATGTGCTCTCATTGGAAGGAAAAAAAAAAAGGCAACAATATACTGCATTGTATTCACAGGAGTATCACTTGCAAATTAAGGGAAGTGATTTTTCTTCTCAACTCAGTATTGGTGAGTCCTTGAATACTGTGTCCAGTTTGGGACCACACACTTCAAGAAGGATGTGAACAGTTTGGAAAAAGTCCATTACAGGGCAGCAAAAATGATACATGGCCAAGGAGGCAAGTTTTATGGGGAAAGGCAGAAAGAACCAGGAGTTTTAATCTGGGCAATACTGAGAGGAAATTTGATGACATTATTCAAATACCTGAAGGCCAATTATGGAAAGGGTGAAGATGGACTTTTCTCTATCATTGCATGGGACAGAACTAGCAGCAGTGACCTCAAGCTGCAGCAGGGGAAATTTAGATTGAAGATTAGAAGGAACTTTCTGACTATGAGAAGGGTTAAACATGGAATAATCTGCTTATAGAAACTGTGGAATCTCTATTCTTGGAAGTTATCAAGAGCAAGTTAGACAGATACTTGGCTGCATTGGTTTAGTCAAGGATGATACTGCCTTGAGCTGGGAGCTGGACTAGATGACCTCATGAGGTCACTTCCATGCCTACTTTCCTATGATCCTATCCTAGGGCTCAGTAGTAGACAGGGACAGATGCATACAATATGTAAGTGTGTAAAACCTTAAAAATGGAATCTACCAAATCTCATGACTGCTGGAGTTAGCTTTCACCACTGAAAAAGAAGCAAGTAGATTTGTGGATTGTTTCTCTTTTGCCCCTATTGCTAGGTTACTCATGTGGGAAGCAGGGCATCCTAGAGGGTGTCTAGAGGGGTTCTCTCACTTCCCAGCACAGCACTAATCACAGATATGGCTAGGGCACCTAGCTAGGAGGCTGAAGGGCTAAGCCAGGGCTGCCTAACTGGAGGCCTATAAAGGGTTAATGTGCAGCCCCCAGGCTCCCACCCAGCTGCTGCTTTCCCTTAGTCTTCCAGCTTCTGCTGCACTCAAGATCTCTAGACTCCTCTCCCTCCCTCATCTTTTCCCTGCTACTCCCATCCCAAGGGAGAGAGCAGCACAGCCCACAGTGCACAGAGTGAATTGAAGTGGGAGCTTCTCCCATGCACTGTGCAGCAATGGAAGGAGACACACATTCATGGTGCCAGGGGTTGTGGGGCCAATAAGGACTGGCTTGTAAGTGGGAGGAAAAGGGCTGGGTTTGAGTTCTCTCAGGCTGAGGAGAAAATGGATCTCAGGTCTCTGATTTCTGGGTAAGTGCTGTAGCCCCTTAGCTATTATGAAAAGGCGGGGGGGGGGGGGGAGCGCACCATGGGGACCTACATAGTGCCCAATGCCTGCTCTGACACATGCTAATGAGTACGTGCTGGATCAAACTTGATGAACTGAGTCTGCTGGAGCGTGCTAATTAGCAGACTTAAAAGTGGAAGTGGGGGTGCTTTAATTAAAGCTCATCAAAAGAACTTTAGTTAAAGCTCCCCCACTACCATTTTGAAGCACAGGACACTGAATATGTGAAATGGTATGGGCATTTTAATTAGAGCGGCTCCTGAGAGCTGCTTTAATTAAAGCACACCCCCTCCGCCCCCACCCCAGAGAACATGTACAGATGCCCTGTAACAGTGCTAAATGAAAGTGGCTCTTACTACTGTGTTTTGTACTGAGCTCAATGTACAGACAGAAGTGCAGACCCCTACTGTAAATGAGTATGTTTTGCAGGAAGTGGTTTGAGTTACAACAATGCCTGGGACCCAACAGAAATGCAGCCTGCAGCCATTTCCCCTAGCAATGGCCCCTCCTCACTTCCAGCCTGTCCCTGTTTTCAGAATGGGAGGGGTGAAAAGGATTATAGGGAACTTGTTCTTGGGGTTTCCTAGCAGGCATTGGAGGGTGAGGTTGGTGAATTAGAGCCCCCCCCCCCCCCCAAGGGGGCTCCAATACACTCACCCCACCTGCTAGTGGGGCTGAAAACGCCCTCAGACCAAACTCCCTCTGCTCCCTTTCCTCCCTCCCATTCTGAAAACAGCTATAGGATGGGAGGCAGTTCAGACAGAAGTTATAGAAGACAGTCTCGTTTGAAACATCTAATCTAAGCCCTTATGCAATAAGGGTTCAGATTTTTGCCCAATTGGCCATTTTTGAAGCAGTCTGTGGCTGTGCATTTGTGTTTGGTCATGGCTTTCTGTAGCCAGATTCAGTGAAAATTGTTGTTTCTGTCTGTGCAGTGTGTACATAATATGCTCTGAACACATTTGTTTGATTGGAGGACCTCAGAGGCATCCTGCACACCTGATTTCTAGACCCCCCTGGGGCTTTTACAGGAGACAAGTGCAAAACTGCTCAGGCCAGATCAGTTCTGGGTTTGTACAGAAGGCAAAATTGTAGGTGTCTATGGCAGTTTCAGAGGCAGCAGGGAGGTGCTTGGTGGATCTAAGTATCTCCAGCATTAGGTGGCCACTGAGCAGAGGGGTCTTTGGATAACAGTTTTCAAATTAGGCAGGCTTTAGTTACCAATGTCCTTCTTTAAATCTGGTCCTTGGTGTTCCCACCATTAACATGGGAAGCATTCCTCTGGGCAGCTTTTTGAAAGGCTCTCTGCTACTTACATACCCCAGCTGAAAAAATATATCTAATAATAACGCTTTGCACTTCCAAAGTACTTTTTCATCTCTAGAGCTCAGAGCACTTTAAAAAAGTGGGTGAATGTAATTCGTAGGATTTTCCAGTCAGTGTATGAACAGAGATTTGAAGTAATTTGTACAAAACCTACTATGTGGTAGTGGATAAGATCTTTCTCTCAATTCAGAGATCAAGGTCCTATTACCAGCTTTGTCACAAATGCCCTCTGTTGCATCCTCAGAAGAGCCCTTCTGACACTGTGGCACTGGAGCAAAGCAGCGAGGTTTTCAAGTGCTCAGCCTCCAACAACCCCTGTTGTTCTTGCAGAATGTTTTCCCATTGTTTCAGTTGCCAAAAAGCAGCAGTGCTCTCTTGGAAGTCTCATCCTTCAACATTTTGCTTTTATTTGGAAAAACTCTCCCAGGACAGGCACAATGAGTTTCCTAGCTCCTTCACATGGACATAGATCATCCAGTCCTGAGTGCACTATTTATAGATTAAGCACACTTGCCCTTGGTGCCATAGCTCAATAAATATCTCTCACCTGTCCATTGTGTGTTCTGCTTCCAGTCCGACATTACACACAAAAATCCGTTTTCATAGTGTGAGCACTCGAGTAGCAATGCATTGCTCATATTTTTTTAAAGAAATGTGCACATGTGGGACACGCAGGTAAGCCTGTATGTTTCAAGCACTAAGTCTAAATGTTATAAGCTCCTTGCAGAACCCTAAGTGGATGAGGCCTATACATAGGTGCCTTTTTTATTTTTACTGGGGGTGGGTGCTAAGATGATGGACATGTGGCAAGTTTTATGCATTTCAGGTGACAGCCCTCTTCCTGAAGGGGGCCAGGACCCTCAGGCCCCACATACCCTATGCCTCTGGACCTGTGCATCCAGCATAGCAACCCAGCTGCACCAGGACAGCTGGGAAGACTGGTTTTAGTCTTCTTATTTTGAGCAGTGGAGTGGGGCACAGGCCCACCAATCTGCGAGCGGTGACAGCAAACACTAGTGAACTGGATTAAGTTGGTACCTGTTCTTCAAAGAAACAAGGGAACTGTTCCTGCATGCAACAGATTCATGACACAACAGAACAGAAAAAAGGCTGAGTCTCACAAGTAGTAGTTTTAGACCTCAGTAAAAGGCATTCCACCAGCACCATGTTGCCAGTATTTATGATACTGTCCCAAACACAATGATTTAAATCATTTTAGAGGGGTACAGGAGAAGTGCTTTGCAATCTTGGGAGAGCACACAGGCAGCTCCAACTTTCCCTGTGTCACCTGTAGTTCCTCCCCCAGCTTTGTCCCCTAGAGACTGCTGTGTCTCAGGCAGATGTTTCAGCTCAGTAGCATAACTAGGGAGTTGGCGAGCAGGACACCTGCCTTAGGTGCTGACTATGAGGTGGCAGCAGGACCTCCCTCCACCTGGGAGTCTTTGCCACGGCAAGGACAGCCCTGTGCTTTCCAGTTATAGGAGCCAGGCACTGCTTTCTTGTACTGAGCAGTGCAGTTCAGTGCACTGGGGGACAGGGAGCCACTCTGATCCTCTTCCCGTGCCTGATCTGCTGCCCTGCTTCTGCTCCCTGCTCTGTCTGTTATTGTGCTGCTTGTTCCCTCCCCAGTCTGCCATGTGCCGCACACAGAGGCTGCCTGTGACTCTCATGGCATGTGTGCCACAGGGTGGCCATCCCAGTGAAGAGGATGGGCAGTTCTCAGGGGAGCAGTACCTGTTTTTCTGTGTGTGCATATTCATTTGGCGTGCTTTGAAGCCTCCAAAGGAAATTCACAGCCCCCAGTTATAATGTGTTCCTTAAATAAACAGATGGAAAAAAACCTTAATCATGATTTTCATTTGGGGAGCAATCTCATAAGTTTCGGGTTCATACTCATGATTTTTAAATCCACCCTTCACAGCAATTCAGCCTACCAGAGTCAGAGTCCATTTGAAATTACCGCATTCTTCCCTGTCAGCCCCTTCACTTTTTTTTTTACTTTTTACAGTTCTCTCAAAAACATCCTGCACAAGCTATGATTCACTGTTTTCCCCATCTGATCCTCCTGTGGGCTCTTCTGGCTTGAAAGCAAAGAGCAGAGAGGCCCAGGATGAAATAATTACCATGTACATTAGAAATGACATCTCCTCTTAAAGGGGCTAATGGATCAAACTGTTATTGCTAATTTTATAAATTTAAGCTTGCCTTCCCTCCCCCACTTCCAGCCAGAATGTTGGTCTGTTAAGTATCATTCTATAATGGAAACCAAAAGGTCATAACTAAACAGGAGGGAGGCTTTTATCCATTAATGTAGAGATAGCTACCGCACCTGTTTTAGCATGGCTATGAATCAGCATAGAGAAAGCCGTTAGACTGAGATGACAGCGAAAATCCGTAGAACAATTTGAGAGACCTGCAAAAACCGTACGTGTTCTTGGACACTGCTGATACATGTATCAAGCAGGAGATGATGTCACAGACCCTGCAGTGTTATAAATACCTGGGCCCTCAGGAAGTAGATGGAAATATTGTGTATGTCATATGAACTATATTCTGTAGACTTCAAAGTTGGGAGAGATGCTAAACAAGTTATTGATCATATAGCACCCTTCCTCAGTTGTGTACCTGGATTTTTTTTCTACCATCTTTCTCATCTAAACAAGCTGGTCCAGTAAAAGATATTACTAAAAATGGTGCTGCTAGTGCTTGCGTCTTCCTTGAGCCATCAAAACTACAACAAAACTCTGCTCCTGCTATGCCATATTCCTTGCCTGAGGTTGTATATTTTTAAAACAATTGCAATATATAATGGTATTCAGACACAAGAAATTAAACATTCATAACCTTTGACTAAAGTTTCAATATGGAATAAGTGTTAAATTGATAATAGTTCAACTATTGGTTAAATTACTACACATATTTAGTAATTCTGTGCTCTGCTGGGTGTTAGTGGAGCGTGACTCCACTGAAATCAAGGAGACACATGTTTCATAGCTTATGTAAGCATAGGATTCAGAACATAGGTTCCCTGTGTCTATGCAATCTTCCTGCTGTTCTGTTACGTATATAGCACCACCCAGTCAGCAGTCAAGTCACCGCATTTGCCAAAACTTGTCTCCTCTCAACTGCTGAGAATAATTTTACTTCTGAGAACTCCACTGACACTTTTCAAAGAGCTTACATTGGATAATGGTCATATTTTATGACTTTATTTAAATTACTTGGATCAAGGCATTACCAATGCTTTGAAATTATGGCTTCAGTGTTAACCCAGCCTGTAGGTTATCTATCTCAGCTGTAACTCCCAGCTTTTCTACCTCAGCAAGTTAAGTTTGTTCAGTGTCAGGGCAAACGATTTTTTTTTCTCTGAGGATGCAACCAGAATTAATAATTTGTCTTTATTAAGGTAGTATATGTCTTCTAGAAGCCCTAGATTTTGGAATACAGCAGTACTGTGTGTATCTTTGGTATGAATAGTAAATGGATTTTTAACTATCCTCCTGACTAGGCAGAGTTTTAATCCCATCACATCCCAAATGGCCCCTCAGCAATTACTGTTTAGAAAAGCATCACACGTACAAAAGAGGCCCTGAAATGGATAATTTATTGCCACTTTACATCATGTTTATACTAAACTTGTTGTAAAGGGGTTGTTAATGCAAATATGAATCTTGGCCCATCTATCTGTTTAGCTATGGAGAGATACTTTGGAGTGCTCTGAAATAGTGAAGGTGTGCTCTGGCCGCTCTGAATCACTGGAGAACAAGCACAGATTTTCAGTCTGTATCTTTTAGCACCCAGGAGGTAGATGAAAGTGTGTCTTGGAGCACCTGTGAGCATGAAGCACAGGGTTCAGAGATGCAACACAATAATATTAATGAAAGAATGCAGAGGTATCACCAAATGACACCTTATAACAACCACAGAAGTTGGTACCCCTGTCTCTCAAGCTCTCTGCTGCTACTGGGCTATCCAATACAAGAATTACCACTTTCTCAGTATATATCCTCTGCTTTCTCCATCATTTTTCTCTTCCCCAGTGCCATTCCTTCTAGCAAAGTCCCTTGGCAATTTAGCTATTGCTTTCTTCCAGGGTACTGCCCAATTGGAAGTGGTCTCTTACTCAGAGGGAATGACCACTCATAGCCCTGTGGAGAAACCAACCCTATATTAGTTAGCTCTTTTAATTACTTCTTTTGAGGCCAGTGCTGTCACATACAAGCCACCAATTGTTCTCTCACTACCAAAAATGTAGTCAAGATAACAAAGCATGGTTACACTGGGCTTGTGGACTGCAGACATTCATGGATGCTGAAGTTTTTCTCTTGGGGTTGGATCCAGTGCCCATCAAACTCAAAATTAATCCTTCAAAAATCCCAGTATGTGTTGATGGGCACAAAGGAGACCATTCTGTAGTCTCTGGCTGCTTTCTACCAGCCTCAAAATTACTTAAGGATAGAATATATTAGTCAAAATAATAAAAACATGGCAACATTGTTTTTGTGAGTGGGTCAGCTTGTTCAGACTTCTTCCCCCACTCAGGATGGAACTAACTTTCCTATGAGGAATAGAAAAAACTTTTTTGCTTTCATGCCTCTCTTTTTCAGAGTTATGCAGCCTGACAGTGAAACACTAAAATAAGAACATTGAAGCAGTGTGCAGATCCATCCTCCTGATAATAAAGTCAGTGTAGTTACATAATCAAGTATTATGCCAGGTATGCTACTAAATGAAGGGGGGGCAGAGTTCATCCCATCTGTTTAATTTTGCAGTAAGAGGCACTGAGATGTAACTTGCTGTCCTCTCTCTCTCTCTCTCTCTCTCTGCCCTATTTACCTGGTTTGCTAAAGTTTGAGAGGCAGTGGGGAAATATTAAAGGACAAGTTAGAACAACAGGGACCGGATAAAGGACAAATCAATTTAAACTGTGTATGGCTGTAAAGGCCAGTTATTCTGAAAAAGTTCTGTTGTACAAGAGCTTGCTGCCTTCTGTAATACTGAGCCTATATCTGCATAACTTGCTTGTTTCATCTGGAAGGGGTTCTTCCTTGTAGTAAATGTCAAATACCCACATTTTAAAACCATCTATTCACTTTTGTTTCCGACCTTACAAACAAATCCCAGGGTGGGGAAGGAGAAGGAAGATATTAAGGTTTAAAATAGAAATGAGCATCAATATTCTTCAAGGAAGAGCTATCAGTGTCCTAGCCTCAGATCTAAATAAACCTCATTTAAAATCAATGTAAAGTTAGAGTAGATTTAAAATATGTTTTAATGCATTTCAGTGTCTCTTTTTTGATCATTTTTAATGCTCTGAATAACAAACCCCTCCTTTTAATCTTTATGCCTTTAGCTTCTGCTTGTTTACCATTTGCAACTTCACAGGTTTTTTTGTAAGTTTTGCTTCTTTATCTGTGAAATATTCAGAGTTTTATATAAATATAAAGTCCTCAGTTTTCCTAGAAAACTAGGACAATGATTTCCCAGGAGGAATTGGCAAATAAGGAAATCTTGGGGAAAAGAAAACAATGTAGCATCAGGCACCAGGGTTACAGGTCTGTGATATTTAACTTTAGATTTGGTTCAGTGTTCTTTAGGACTAAAAAACATGGTATTCTGGGCCTGAATCTCATTTTTAGGAAAATTGTTTTAAATTGCCTAAGTGGCAAAGAAGTGGTCTTTTTGTAAAATAAGAATCAGTTCAAAGAATTGTGGCCAAGGCACACCTAACTTTTTTCCCAAAATATGGCCTGTTCTGTCCCATTTCCACTGGTTCTTTATAGCTTTCTTTTCTTCTATTTCCTCTGAAGGGTGATGTAGATACTGCCTTCCCAAGAGCAATTCTGCTTACCTGCCTATTGCACCCCAGGAAATTTTCAAGAAGAGGTTACTCAGACACTTGGTCAGGATTGTTTAGTTAGAGATGATCTTGCTTTGAGCACAGGGCTAGATTAGATGACCTCATGAGATCCTTTCTAGCCATACTTTCCTGTGATCCTATAAACTGCTGCTTGCATGCTCCATGCTCACTCTTATACCTATGCCTCCCAAAACTACAGCAGAACAGTAAGGTGGGTGAAAAGCTGACTCACGGGACACACCCAGAGAGTGGTCGTGGATGGGTCGGTTTCTCCCTGGAGGGATGTGGGCAGTGGTGTCCCCCAAGGCTCTATCCTTGGACCATTGCTGTTTAATATCTTCATCAGTGATTTGGATGAAGGTGTTGAAAGCACCTTGTCCAGATTCGCAGACAACACTAATCTATGGGGTACAGTTAAGACACGGGAGGGTAGAGAGCGAATTCAGGCAGATTTGGACTTAGTATTTCCCTATCCTGATTCTTAGTGGGCCCCTTAGTACTTACCTGATCAATTCCAGTGTGCAATTCATGGCTTGTCCTCCCCAATCTCATCCTGAACTCGGCATCCCCGTCCCCCAACAAAGCTAGTTTAAAGCTCTACGTAGGAGGTCTGCCAACCTGTAAGAGAACAGACTCATTTTAGTTTAGTTTTAGTGGGCTAATTTGATGACCACGTAATTTGGGGGTTAATGAATGTCTTCTGTTGTAGAGTTAAGTGCAGAACCTTACTAGACCTATGCCTTCACCCACAGAATACATTTTAACCTGGTTTGAACTTGATTTTTTTATTACTCTTTCTTTTTTTGTTCAATGGGAGCCAAAATAATCAATGATGGGAAAGATATTGGAGGTAAGTATATGCCTGTATCCCAAGAACTTTAGACTTCTCTCAGTACTGAGTAAAATCAAGCTGTTTTCAGCCATGTATGAATTATCCCCTCTAGTGCTAACCATGTGATTGCACAGAAAGCCATTGAGCATGTGGCACTCCATGGACATG
This sequence comes from Alligator mississippiensis, assembly GCF_030867095.1. Lineage (NCBI taxonomy): Eukaryota > Metazoa > Chordata > Crocodylia > Alligatoridae > Alligator > Alligator mississippiensis. Next base: position 138,728,275 of record NC_081825.1, on the reverse strand, counting down.
ATTAAGGGGAAGTCAGTTCTGTGGGTATGCTGCAAGGAGCACTGATGCCTAGTTGACTTTCATCTCCTATTGGAAAGGTTGTCTTGTTTCTTGTAAGTCTTATTTCTAGTCACCTTTACAACTCCTTTTCTTAAAATAAATTCAAAGTGCAGAAATAGTATGGCTTCTGAATTACTTTGTCTATGAGAGGAGGTACTCAAGTACCCCTGAATACCATCAGTATGTCACTAATGAATGACCTTTGGAACACTGACCCCAATAGGAAGAGGCCTAGAGGAATTGTCAGGATCAGGCCATAGGTGTTTTGCTAAGGGTATCATTGTTAGTCTTGTGCTATTTCTGCTGTTGCCCAGGAGGAAAGCTATTATGTGTTCTGAATAATTAAAATGTTCTTGTGAATGTTGACTCTTGGTTGTTTGCCTGATTTACTGAATTAGAGATTCTGAATAACGTATGCTGTCCCTTTACCCAAACAGCAACATGCGCAGCTTCTTCTGGGTGCAGAGGACTTGTTTTTATAAACTGTGAAGGATGAATTCTTTCAAGAGTAGGATGCATGGGATTTATAAATCGCGCACATATTCAATGATTGTCTTCTGTAACAAAGTAGATCTAGCCTAGTATAAAATAAATATTTATGAAGATGAAAACTCTTCTAGAATCTTAAAATGCAGCAGCAAGATCACAGGTATTATCTTTCATGCCCCTCTTCACCTCTCTCTGTACCCAGCATCCCCTTTGATTACATTCAACTTAACTCATTCTTCACACCACCTCCCTGGCTCTTCTTGACCTCAGCTTTCCCCACAGACCCAAGCTATGAAATATGCACACCACAGTAGTAGGCAAGAAAGTACAACTAATCACTTATCAAGAGCTGTCATACAGTCTACTGTGACCTTCGTGTATTAACTGTCTCCTGACACATTAGCAATGCCATCTTGACTATAATAAAAGCATTCAGGTAATATTGTGCCTTCTTTTTTGACTGCTATGTCAGTTTTACCATGCTAAAGATATCAAAAGCAGGATATCTACCCCATTTTGTGAGATAGGAAAGCAGTAGGCACATTTTATAGCTTTTTACCAAGGCACCTTGTGGGCACGTAAGTCACCAATGTCACATAAAGTATCTGCAATCAAGCTGGGAGTTGCTCCTGATTTCAAGAATCCTAATACCACAAGCCCTTCAACCCAGAGTTTTCTCCATTCACCCCTGTGCCACTTCATAACACACTATAGCCTTGGACCCTCACCTTTACCTGAAGACATGCTCACAAACTACTGCTGAAAAGCTGCAATGCTTTTCTTTTTGCCTTTTTCCTGAAAGGACTCTGTCCCTTCTTTTCACTCCTTTACCTTGGAGGAACCACTACAGCATTGCTAGATCTTTGATGGCTTTGCTGAAGTTAGTCAGATCTCAAGAAGCCTCAGGGCCTTTGAAACATTGAGCAAAACTATTACGTTTGCACAATGCAGGAGCAGCTACATGACATGGGCATGTGAAGACTGCATTTGCTAAAGGTAGTTAAGACTCGTTAATACAGTGATGAATGCAAGGCACTCAAGTAATATGGTAAAAGGGGACAAATAACCTTCCCTCCTCCCCCCCCCCTTTTTTTTTTGTTATAATTCTCTGTTGAAAAAATCTGCTTTGGAGCAAATTATCCCAAACTTAAATATTTCTGCAGACATCTATGGATTTCAGATATTCATTTTCTTTGCAAAATACCACCATTTTTCACAAAATAAAAACAAAGATCCTTTTTTAAAAAAAATCCACCTTGTTGATAAAGCTTAGTACCCCTCAAAAGAGAATCTCGATAGAAAAATTATGACCAGCTCCAAAAGACAGATACAGATGACAGTGCCTCCCATGGACAAGGGCCATAAGCATCTCTGCAGATATATTCCACTAAGGGTGCTCAATGCTGATATTAGCTATTCCCTTTTGAGGATGTAAACAGTCTAAATATACCTGTCTGGTTGTGTACTGATAGTATAGCAGTTCAGCTATAGAAGTAGCTTTCTATAAGGGCCTTGCTACATGTTACACTGTGAACCACACAAATGTTGATCATTTTAGTGTTAGCTAAAACCTTCAACTTGAGTGGCACATCTGTGAAGAGTGTCCATACCTTAATGGAACAGGAGATGAGTTTGTGGATCAAGAGATAATCCTGCCATGGAGTGGCATAACTTTGAGCTATATAACAAGGGGTTAAGAGCTCCAAGAGCCACCCAAAATTCATGCATAATAAGGCTCTAAATAGAAACGTGTAGGAATGCTTTACATCAAACAACAACTACGAGGTTTTAAATGTGCATCTTATGCATCTGATAGGGTTCAAATAGACTTCTCTAGGTACCACAGGGAACAGATTAATATTGTGGGAAGTATGATTTCACAGGATGGCAGAGGAACTTGCCATGCATCTGAGCCAAGATAGAAGGGAAAAGAATGAGAAAGAAGGGACAGTAGAAGAAAATAGCTGGAACTTTGAAGACGGTGAGAAAAAAATTCCTGTCTTCCTCATTGCCTTGTTCCCCATCAGTTAGGTTAATGCATACTTTGCTTTGATGTTGCCTGGCATAGGAAACAGATACTTGAAAAAAAAAGTATTCTTAAAAAGTCCCTGACTGTCAGAGCTTTAAAAACAGCATAAAAGGGGGAAAAAAAGAAACCGTCTGGGTTCTCAGCAGAAACAGACGATGCTTACTTTGATGCAGAGCATTTTATCTTCCTATTCTTACCTTGCCCTGTGGTAAAGAGACATCCCAATTTGTCTAAAACAATAACGCTTTGGAATGGAAATAGAAAAGGCAAAGAGAAATATGAAGAAAAAATTGCCAGATGCTATTAAAACAACTTAAATGCATTAAGAGACAAGAAAGTGACAGAGAGGCAACTTTCTACACTGCTTTGGAGACAGAAGCACAGGTGGAAGTGCGTGTCTGTGGTTGGTGGGGCAGGGTCTCTTCATAAGTGCCATCTGCTTTCAATTCCCACTGCACTGAAAGCATTCAGCACCTTGGAAAAAGTGCTCTGCAACTCTCAGGGTTGGATCCCCTAAAGGGGAAGAGCAGTTTTCAGTGAGGTTTACTGAATTCTTTATAAAAGTTATTTCTACAGGTGAAGTGGAAAATTCTAGCTCCAAAAAGTGCTTTCATAGGGAAAAATAGTGTACCCTTATGAGAGAGAAAGGGAGAAAGAGAGAGAGAGAGAGAGATCTCAATTGAAAAGGTTAGATAACCTCCTAAGATGCTTCAGGCAGTGGAATGGATTACCAAGCCTTTGTGGTGTGCTTGGGAGGGCTCTGTATTGAGTTGAAATGCACAACAATGAAGCTGAGATGCTAATAAAATCTGCCATGTGGGCCTAAAAACAGCAGCTTGCCCTGAGGAATGGAAAGGTCCAGGTTTGCAACGTACCTGCCTTCAGAAGGCAATCAGAGGAAACAGAGCGGTTATCTTCACCATCATTTCTGGGGGACAGAGTGAGGGTAATTCACCACTTGGAGAAGCTTTGTGACAAAACTGTGGGCATGGAAGGCTTCATAATCCTCTGTTTGCTGTACACGGTAGTCGCTTAAATTGTACAGTGGCAGAATGAACAGAACTCAGATCCTCTAGCTTCAAATGGAGAAGGACCTACCAAGTGACTGAAGACAGCATCCACAGTAACAACACACAGGCTAGAATACTCAGTGGAGTAGGTCTGAATTCAACCAGCAGAAGATGCACATAAATGTATATTCTCTTTCTGCGGGATGCCTACTTACCCAACTTTTGCAAACAAAAAAAGCTTAAGTTCTATTTCAAAGACCTTTTGAAAACGTGGCCTAGAGGTTCAAACCAAGACAACTTTTCTAATGAAATACAGTGTTTCCTTCGTTTGTGCCAGAAAACCGCCTTTTATAAGAGTTAATAAAAGAGAAGATAAATAGAATCTACTGCGCATAATTGACTTGGGTTTTCAAAAAGCTTTTAATAAAGGCCTTTAACAAGAAGCTATTAAATAAACTAAAATAATAATAAAGAAAAAACAGGCAGGAAAAGCCACACAGCTCTATTTTGGATTAAAAATTGGTTAAACAGGAAACAAACTTACTTTAAAAAAAAATGCTCCCATAGTAAACAGAAATAAACAGTGCCATCCCCTGGGGGTTTGTGCAGAGCTAAGAGGCATGTAATATTCATTATGCTGAAGAGGAAGTGGACAGTTAGCCAATGAAGCGTTCCAATAACCCTGAACTACTTTACTGTATCATTTGGAGAACCAAAAAGAAATGTGAAGCACTTCAGAGGAAACCAAGAGATTGGATAACATAACAGCAAACAACATATAACTTTTTCCCCTTTGAGCCCCTATACCCTACCATAAACATGTTATTCTTTCAGGGAAATGCAGGTTTTCAAATATCAGTGCTATATAAGGAACAAACCTGACTTATAATCTCTCATCTTTTTTTCTGTAGCAACTACAATTTTGCCTTCCAGAGGACAGCACCAATTCATCAACTCCAGTGGGTTTATAGTAGCAAGCAGCATTGGGTAAAGCATGTTGAGAATTTTTTTAATGAAATGCACTTTTTACATTGGGAGTCAGAGGGATAACGATGCGATTGAGCACCAGAGCAGTTCCAACACACAGGGTCAGTGGTGATTTCCAGCTGCTGCTACTTGGCCAGCACAATTGTGCAGCTGTAGTGGCAGCTGTTTTGTTCCACCCCCATCAAGTCAGCCCCTAGGGTAGCCACTCCAGTTGTCCCACCCTAGTTATGCCACTGTTGGAAATTTTGATTTTTGTCAAAATACAATTTTAATGATACTTTTTGGGGGAAATGGTTCTCAGGGCTAAGATGGAACTTTTGGTCAAGGCCAAAGATTAAGGTTAGGGTATTGTGGCAGGGCACTGTTTGTGCCTGCCACTTTAAGACCTAAGCCAAGCAGCCAGCAGGTGCCTGATTGCGGCAGCCATTTTAGATTCAGGGCTGCCTATACAAGCAGGGCATTTTGCTGCCTGGCTGCGAGGCTTCTTGGAACAACCTGGAGGTAAGGGAGGAGCTGTTGGGGATGGCTAGGAGGCTTCTGGTCCTGGCCATGACCTAAAACTACACTCCCTGCCTGGAGTGGGTGGCCTGGTGGGGCTCTCTGGCGCGGGAGCCCCCAGGAAATGCCAGGCCAGTTACCACCTCGGTGAAAGGTGGGTCGGGGTGCCTTAACCCCAGCTCCCACAACCAGGTGGGCCACCCGCTGGTAGGGCCGGAAGGTGGATCCAGGAGTGAGAGTGGGGCTAGAGGCTCAGAGGCCTGACTAAGAATACCCTCGACTGGTCAATGCTGGGGCCAGGACCAGAATGGTCATAAGGGCCAGGGGCCCACTGCGAGGCACTCCCAGAGCTTGGAGGGCCTGGGGTTCCTGACTAGCCTTAGAGGTAAGGCCAGGGCCTGTGTGGCCAAAGGTCCTGGGGGGACCACACCCGAGAGGGGAAATAATTTCAGGGAGTGAAGCAGCCCTGAATGAGGGTGGAGTAGGCTGCCTGAATGGAGGGATCTTGGAGTGGTCCTGATAGGAGGATTCTGGGGCCCAGTGTGGGGCCAGTGTGAGTAACCACTGGATGCCATCTGGGAGGCATGGGCTGCGGTGTAGGGAAGGTACGGAGCCGCAGATAGTTTACTCTGGCATCGGGGAAAGAAATGGGCAGCCTCCCACTTAATTAATAGCTTAATTAAATGTCATCAAGGCATGGCGGGTGAGAAAGCAGGCAGTTGGCCCAGAAACAAGTGGGTGGGCCAGAGAGAAAATCAGCCCCGAGAAGGCCCCCTGTTACAGGTACAAATGTAGATGTGGGAGATCCAGGTTCAATGAATATTTATCAAAAGCATCAGAGCTTCAATACAAAAGCTTGAAAGAGACCCACCCCAAAATAATGCACAGACTGGGTCAGGATCCTGGATTGAATTAGGTGGCCAGGACATGTTTTTTTTCCAGTTCCTAGCTGAATGCCCTAACCACCAGCCTATTGGCTGCTCTCCAGCAGTTCTCTCTTGCTTCTTTATTATTCATGAACAACTAATAAAGGCTTTGGTTTTGTCCCAGTGCAGAACAGGAAAAGTTTTGTGAGATGGGAAATCAATTTTCTGCCTACCTGTACTCCTGGGACCTGGCTTGGTTATAAGATGGAGACTGCTCAGTTTATGAAGGACATGACTTGGTTGCCAATGATAGCAGAGCGTGGACCCAGTGACTCAGGAGCTCCCTTCTAGTCCTGTGTCCCTAATTCTACATGTGTTCAGTTTACAGCTTAATTGTCCTTTGGCACAATTACAATATTGATCTGGTACGTGCTGCAGACTACTCTTTAACATTGCTTTCAAACACAGTAATGCCTAGGGTTTAAGCACATTTTGAGTTCAAGGTTAAATGTCTGTGTATTCCACTACCTACAGCCTGATTCTAGTTTGTACAAATGCCCTTTGCACTGTGGTGGTAGTGCCCAGGTGTTGGGGTGGGGTAGACTGTAAGTTATGAACAACTGTTATTTACTCCTGTTTTAAGCACTCTTTGCAGATCAGCGAAAAATAACCTCAATAAATGAGAATCAGGCCCAGAGGGAGGGAGGAGATGATTTAGCTGTTATTAGAGTTGTATGAAAAATATTTATGTATAGTTTGTTTGACAAAGTATTTTTTGCCAACTGTATAAGTTATTTACAAATAATTTTCATTCAATAACGAGCTCCAGTTTTAAGTAGACTCCTTGGCATGACTCATATTGTTGTGAAGATGGTTTCTAACCTTCCAAAGAAGAGACTTTCTGTCCAGAACCCACTATGTGCATGCATAAATGAGCCTAAATGATAATCGTGCAGTGCTGTAAACTGGAGAGACAAATTTCCTCCTGACCTCTGAGGTCAGAAGCTGGCATTGATATAGATGCCACGCTTTGCATTATCTCTACCTTCTCCTTTTTGGGTAAATAAACAGCAGCACTGACAGCAGTAATGCAAGGCAAATGAGTTCCCTTATTTCTCTGGCAGACATCAGAAGGCAGGAGAATGTAATGCAAACTAGCCGTCATGTTTCAAACTCTACGCATAGTGGATAAATTACCATTCTCATAGCTTGATGTTTGTCCTGCCAGCAGGTGTGGGATTACGCTCTTTTAAAGTTAAAATGCATTGAACATTTTCCCAGATGTAATTCACAGTTTATAAACCATCAGTTCATTCACATTCAGCTACCTCATTCCTTATATTCTCATGTTGTCTCCTGACCTACTGCTTTCTGCTTCCATAATTACCTCATTCTCTGTCTTTCTATCTAGTCCCAGATCCGTTAAATTTTGACCTTCAACATTTTTCTCCAAAAAAATAGCACTGTCTTCCCACCCTTTTCACTAAATTCCTGTTTTACCTTGAGGCAGATGCTCATATGCATATGTAATGCATTCCAGGGCCAAGGTTTCCACATAGTTTATACTTTCAGCTCAGTAACATTATAGTGCTCTATTTTACAGGGTGCCGACAATTTTACGAGTTCAATTTAGTTTGTATTCCAAAGCAGTTACTTAAACCATGATTTTACCTTGTTTGCTTACAAATAAGCAATTTATTGTTTAAATGAACCCCTTTTGGTGATTACAGCTTCACACTTGAGGCATGGTATTTAATATCTGACAAAAAGGTATACTCCTCTCATCAAGGATGATCATCTGAGGGGCACAGCTCCCTACTATGCCAAGTCAAGATTATCCTTCTTCACTGCACTTCCTGGCTCTCATTCTGTAGTTATGCATGTCTACTTTCCTTTGTTCATCCCAATGACTTCAAGGGACTATGCACATGAGTAAAATTAAGCATGTGTATGAATATGTTAAGGATCCAGGCCACACTTGTATCTCTTTGAAAACCATCTGTCTTTGTTTATTTGCAGTTATTGAGGGTATCTCATCATCCCATTTAAAATGAATAATATGCGATTGGTTCCTAAAACCTACCAGCATAATGAACGTTATGGGAAAATGTGTTTGGCTTCTGATATTAAAAAAGTCACAGTCCTCTCCACCTCCAGGATTAATAGAGATGTGGATGTTCTTTTGTAGAGATATTCAATACCAGGAATGAAACCTTGGACCTTAAGCAGAAATAAGCAGCCATTGTTTTATGCACTGCTTTATGCATTTAATTCCTAGATTTGGCCCAATAACTCATTATAGTACAACTGAATTTTTAGTGAGCTACCTTTATGCAGTGTTTGATCCATTAGTAGCTTCAGTGAAATCAACAGGACTATTTGAGAGGAAAGCATAACTCAGTGTGAATAAAAAGAGCAAAATCTGGCCTCCAGTAATACTTCTAGTAGAATATTTCTTAACTTTGTAGCATAAATGTTTTAAAATGTTGTTTTCCCTATGGTCCCTTGGGTTTTCCTAAGCAAACAACCAACTGATATGGTAGGGGATCTACAGATTGGTAGTCACCTCGGGGACAGTGATCACCAAATAATAGAATTCATCATAAGATGTCGAGTGCGTAAGGTAACTAGTAGGGTGAAAGTGCTAGACTTTAGGAAAGCTGATTTCAATGAACTCAGGCGATTAGTCAAGGACGCACTGCAGAGTAGGAGTTTTGAAGAGATGGGAGCCCAGGAAGGGTGGCTGTACCTTAAGGAAATGATTCTTCGGGCACAGAGGGAGACGATTCTGATGCGAGGAAAAAGAGGGAAAGGGGCCAGGAGGCTTCCATGGCTGACCAGAGAAATCCAGGGCAGCCTGCAAACTAAAAGGGGAGCATATAAAAAGTGGAAATGGGGAGAGATTACTAAAGAGGAGTATACCTCCTCTGCTCGCACTTGTAGGGAGGCAGTTAGACAGGCCAAAGCTACCATGGAGCTGAGGATGGTATCCCAAGTAAGGGATAACAAAAAATTGTTTTTTAGATACATAGGGAGTAAAAGGAAGGCCCAGGGTGGAAAAGGACCCCTACTAAATGGGCAGAAGCAATTGGTGACAGACAGGGGGGACAAGGCTGAACTCCTCAACGAGTTCTTTTCCTCAGTGTTCCTAAGTGAGGGGCAAGACAAGGCTCTCACTGGGATTGTGAAGAGGCAGCAGCAAAGCGCCAGACTTCCATGCGTAGACCCTGAGATGGTGCAGTTTCACTTGGAAGAACTGGATGCCTTTAAGTCGGCAGGCCCAGATGAGCTCCATCCGAGGGTGCTGAAGGCACTGGCTGATGTCATTGCACAGCTACTGGTGGTAATATTTGAACACTTGTGCACGGGCCAGGTCCCGGAGGACTGGAAAAGGGCCAGTGTGGTCCCCATTTTCAAGAAGGGGAGGAAGGAGGACCCAGGCAACTATAGGCCAGTCAGTCTCACCTCCATCCTAGGCAAAGTCTTTGAAAAAATTATCAAGGCTCACATTTGCGAGAGCCCCGCAAGACAAATTATGCTGAGGGCAAACCAGCATGGGTTCATAGCAGGTAGATTATGCCTGACTAATCTAGTCTCTTTTTATGACCAGGTTACAAAAAGCCTGGATGCAGGAGTAGGGGTTGATGTCGTATACTTAGACTTCAGGAAGTCCTTCGATACGGTATCCCACACCATACTGGTAAACAAGTTAAGAGGCTGTGACTTAGATGACTACACAGTCCAGTGGGTGGCGAATTGGCTAGAGGGTCGCACCCAGAGACTTATAACGGATGGGTCGGTATCGACCTGGAAGGGTGTGGGCGGTAGGGTCCCACAGGGCTCGGTCCTTGGACCGATACTCTTCAATATCTTCATCAGCGACTTGGACGAGGGAGTGAAATGTACTCTCTCCAAGTCTGCGGATGACACAAAACTGTGGGGAGAAATGGACGCACCGGAGGGCAGGGAACAACTGCAGGCAGACCTGGACAGGTTGGACAAATGGGCACAAAACAACAGAATGCAATTCAACAAGGAGAAATGCAAAGTGCTTCACCTAGGCAGGAAAAATGTCCAACACACCTACTGCCTAGGAAATGACCTGCTTGTTGGAACGGAAGCGGAAAGGGATCTTGGAGTCCTAGTGGACTCCAAGATGAACATGAATCGGCAGTGTGACGAAGCCATCAGAAAAGCTAATGGCACTTTATTGTGCATCAGCAGATGCATGACGAACAGATCCAAGGACGTGATACTTCCCCTCTATCAGGCGCTGGTCAGACCGCAGTTGGAGTACTGCATGCAGTTTTGGGCGCCTCCCAAGGGAGGTGGTGCTCTCCCCTACCCTGGGGGTCTTCAAGAGGAGGTTAGATAAGCATCTAGCTGGGGTCATCTGAACCCAGCACTCTTTCCTGCCTATGCAGGGGGTCGGACTTGATGATCTATTGAGGTCCCTTCCGACCCTAGCATCTATGAATCTATGAATCCTTCCCATAAACTGCATGCACATATGTACATATGCATACACACACAAGATAGCACACTGGACATTGGAAGTGTTCAAACTAAACAGATTAAGACACCCTAACTGAGCTACCTCCACAGTGGATAGTGTGATTATCTTGCTCCAGCATCCCGATTCCTTGACTTACCACCTTTGCTACTTACACAGACCACAGCTTTTAGTGGAAGCTGCTAGAAGGTAAGAACTTCAGAACTTTTTACCCAAAACATTTCACTTATGACAGCCTGCTCTCATAAGGTCCTAACCCAATTTTGCATACCCAGAAGGCTCTCTGACTATTGCATCCATAATTAAATCTGACATCAGAACTTTTGAACCACCCAGTCTGTATATGGGATCATGATAGTAATGAGCCAATTTCTAGTGATCTGACAATGCTTAATATGTTTATTTGGGTTTCTTTCCTGTGAGTTAGTGGAAGAAAGGGAAAAGAGAGAGAGAGGTGGATGCTTAGAAATAGATGAACAAACTATTTTCCCTTGTTTCAATGCCAGTTGTGCAACTGAATGGCAACCATAGAGTTGAACGGATGGCATTACCAGCAAGCTACAGATCACATGAGCAGGTGACAAAGTGACTGTGAAGGGTCTGGTGGTGTTTTTGTTACAGCTAATAGAGGAGATACCATAGACACACCTTTAAAGTCCTTGAATTATTCCCATTCCATCGGAGGCGGCCTCAGGGGGCATAAAACCATCTTGTTTCATAATACTGTCAGAGCACTGTGCTCCAGGAACACGCAAAGCTGCCAGGCATGCACACTGAGAGAACCTTGTTAGAGGAAATCAGAACAAACAAACAGAGTTTACTGTGTACTCTGGATAAATTAATACATACTGTACTGAGCAAGTCAAGGGGCCTTCTCCACACAAGAAGGTTACATTATGAGCAATGCATGAGGCATAGGTTATGAAGGGAGCCTACTTTTATTCTTTCTGTTGTAATTGCCCTGGTGCCTAGGAATCCCAGTGTTGTTCCCCAACCCCCTCTGCTAAATGCTGTGCAAACACAGAACAAAGTGATAGTCTCTGCCTTAATCAGCTTGCAATTCTGGCCATTGGTGTCTGAACAATACAACAATAACAGACTTAAAGGTAAACATTTTTTTTTTTTAAATAGGGCCCTAGATTAAAGTTTTCAAAAACTCCCAAGTCCCTGGGGAGCCTACATTTTTTCTTGCTATCTAATCGAGGACCATAACTAGGTGGGCACTTTGAAGAAGGCTTATCCTCCATAGATTTCAATGTTGGCACTTAAAAAAACCAGCTTCCTTATAGAGGTGCCACCACTGGAATTTAAACCAATACTTTCCAAAGCACCTAAGTGGGTTTTGCATCCAACTCTTATCTCCTTTTCATGAGTGATGAATAACTACCTTCTTTAGGCCTCATTAAAATCCCACCTAAGCACTTAACCTTAAACCCCAATTTTTATAACCAACAGGCCATCATCACTACAATTAGTTGGCAAAGAAAGTACTTGTAAAACTGGTAGACATAGTTCATGTTCAGATAGTTTATTGAAAATCAGCATGAAAAATTCAGAATTTCATCACCCAGGATCCTGATTTTCTCTTTTTAAAAATCCCAAATTCTCTGATTTAAAAAAAATAAATAAATAAAAGTGCTGGAGACACTCAGTTGGAAGTTAGAGATGATTTATAATTTCCCACGTAAAACATACATGGATGTAAAACATACCTGGATACGCACTTTGCCTCTGTAAAATGTTAGGGTATATTATTTTAGTAGAAACTTTAAACATATGAGCAGTCAGGCATATTTTAATGTTAATAAACAGTGAGAAGTTGATGCCCATTAAAAGAAGCACACATGTATATCAAATGTATTAGAAGCTCCTTTAACTTTTCTCTGTCTCATCAGTAGATAATGGTAGCTCTTACAGTGTTTGCCTAATGAATGAGACAAACTGAAGTCAAACTAAGTAACCTACAGCTATTGTGAGCCCTAAGAGAAAATATTTTTTATTTCTGCACTGTACATTAAAAGTTCAAGTACAACTTTTTTTAAAAGTAATTTTGCAAATGTATTTAGCTTGATTTATTCCTGAATCAACAGAGAGTTCAGGCACAAAGGCATATTTGTCATTTAATTCTTGCTTCAGGGCCCTCTGCGTATCCTGGGACTTTAATGAACCTGGGGGAGACATCGTCATTTATAAATATGCTTAAATTAGACAGGCCAACTGGCAGATGAATTTTGAAGGCTGGGTGCACAACAGGGGGAAGAGCAAATGTGAGAGCATAGCTCATATACCCAATTGAGGACATTTTTATCCCTGGAAAGACAGGCCCTGACAAAGACTTTGAACAGACAATATTTTCCACCATGCTGCTCCTTGTCCTTTTTTCTGAAAGCCAGAGTTAAAAAGCCTGCTTTAGTGTTTCTCCATTTTGATGTATGTTCATCATAAGATATAGAGCACCTTAGGCAGAGTGTGCTTGGCTGGGAGCAGCAGCAGCTTTGCAAATGTATTAAAAAACAGATTGAACCATGTAAAATGTGTGCAAAATATTCTCCCTTTGCTGATCCATTGGGGAAACATGCACTTTCAATAACCACATTATAAAAAGCTGAAGTGTGTGAGTTAAAAACATCCTGGGTGGAACAAAGCCCTATATTTGCATATATTTAGGCAAATGCAGTTTTAGTCAGGGGAGTTTAGCTCATCAAAACTTTTTTTTTCTTTCCTTTTCACTAAAAATGCAAAACTTCCTTCCATATTGCACGGTTCAAAACTGTGTGTGTGTGTGTGTGTGTGTGTGTGAGAGAGAGAGAGAGAGAGAGAGACTTGCCTTTGAAGCTGTTACTGAACATTTTCCTGGAAGGTGTGAAAGAGGCTCCTGGCCTTCCAGCCTTTGGGGAAGCAGGAATTAGCCCATATGCTACTCCCACCCAACTGTCAGTAACAAATCATCATTTTTTCAGCAAACAGCTGCCCCCAATGCCTTTCACTATTGTCCCTCAGCCACCAGTCAGGACCCTCCTCCTTGGACATTGCCTGATTCTCATGTGCGCCTCAGGCTCATGTTGGTCCCAAAGTCAGGATGCTCCCTATCCTAGAGACACATAGTTAGCTTGTTAGCCTGAAGTCAATTAGCAGGCAGGAGAGCTTTGCACTTTTCAGACTAACCTAAGTAAATATATAGCATAAGCTTGTGCTTGCTTTTGCTATGCATATATAGGTGTGTGTGAGTTTGTGTGTGTGTACGTGTGCATGTAGTGTGTATACACACACACACACACACACACACACTTTTAAGGTGCAAATCTACCCTTCTATCCTAGAGCCCAGACTCTTGTCTGGCTGAGTCTCCACAGCCAGAGAAGCTCTTCCCATTTTATAACCATGAGAATTCCCCCATCAAACAGCCTCCTACTTCCTAATCAGCAAGGACTTAGGAACCAGAAGTAGCATCAAGTATTTCTGCCAGCTCTGTAGCCATGCAAGAGCCTGTGGTGGTGGAGGCACCAGCCTCTCCTTTCTCCCTGTCCCCAGGGTATGGGTGCTCTTGAGCAAGGCCAGGCTTCAAAGCAGAGCTTCTGAATTGTCAAGTAGCTCCCTTGCCACAGGGAAACAAGCACTACAGATAACATTTCAATAACAGCTTGCGGGGGGGACCTGAATCATGGAAAATGCTGAAACGGTAGACAATTTTTCATGACATTTCATTTCAAAAGAGCCACTTTTTTATTAAAAGGACATTTTAAGAATTCTGACCAGCTTAATGCACAAGAAGGTTTCACTAAGGTTAGTGGAGCTAATAATGGAAAGCATGGGAAGTGGGATATTGCCTATAGTCCCATCATTGCTCAAGAAATAAGGTTCTTCTCACACTGACTAAGCATCTGAGAATCTGGGCATGTTTAAAAAAATCATTAAATACTTTTGATAATGAATAAATCATAGAAAATTAGGGTTGGAAAGTACCTCAGAAGATCATCTAGTCCAACCCCCTTCTCACAGCAAGACCATCCCCAACTAGATCATCCCAGCCAAGGTTTTTTTCTACCCAGGTTTTAAAAACTTCCAAAGATGGAGATTCCACAACCTTCCCAGTAACCTGTTCCAGTACTTCACTACCTCCTAGTGAGAAAGTTCTTCTTAATATCTAACCTAAATCTCCCTTGCTGCAACTTGAAACCATTTTGCCTTGTTCTGTCATCTGTCACCTCTAAGAACAGTCTAGCTCCATCCTCTTTGGAACTACCCTTCAGGTACTTAAAGGCTGCTATGAAATTTCCTCTCAGTCTTCTCTTCTCCAGACTAAGTAAGTCCAGTTCCCTCAGCCTTTCCTTATAAGTCATGTGCCCCAGCCCCCAAACAATTTTTGTTGCCTGCTGCTGGACTCTCTCCAATTTGTCTACATTCCTTCTGTACTGGGGATCTCAAAACTGCACACAGTACTCCAGATGTGGCCACACCAGTACCAAATAAATAGGAAGAATCACTTTTCTCAATCTGCTGGCAAGCCTCCTACTAAATGCTGTCCAGTGTGCCATAAACCTTCTTAACAAAAAGGGCATACTGTTGGCTCATATTTAGCTTACTGTTCTCTGTAACCCTCAGGTCCTTTTCTTCAGAGCTGCTGCTTAGCTAGCTGGTCCCCAGCTAGTACTGGTATATGGGGTCATTCAATCCTAAGTGAAGGACTTTGCCCTTTTTTTTATTAAACCTGATAAGATTTATTTTGGTCTAATCTGGCAATTTTTCAAAGTTTCTCTGAAACCTGGCCCTACCCTCCAGTGTATCCATTATTCCCCCCAGCTTGGTGTCATCTGCAAACTTACTGAGGGTGCACTCCATCCTATCTTCCAGGTCATTGATGAAGATATTGAACCAAATCTGCCCCAGGACTTCCCTCTGGAGCATTCCACTTTATACCAGCTGCCAACTAGACATCAAACCATTGATTACTACCCTCTGAGGCTGATGATCCAGCCAGTTTTCTATCCACCTCACTGTCTATTCATCCAGCCTATACTTCCTTAGCTTGCTTCTGAAACTGTTGTGGGATACAGTATCAAAAGCCTTGCTAAAGTCAAGGTATATCATGTCCATTGCTCCCCCTGCATACACAGAGCCAGTCATCTCATCATAGAAGACAATCAGTTGGTCAGGAATGACTTGCCTTGGTGAATCCATGTGGACTGTTCTTAATTGCCTTCTTCTCCTCCAAGTGCTTGCTTGTCAAGAAATGTATTCTTTGAGGACCTGCTACATGGTCCTGCCAGGGACTGAGGTGAAACTGATCTGTCTGTGTTTCCTTGGATCCTCCTTCTTTCCTTTCTGAAGATGATGGGCACTATATTTTCCCTTTTCCAATCATCCAGGACCTCTACCAATTGCCATGAGCTTTCAAAGATGAAGATCACCAGCTCTGCAATCAAATTGGCTACCTCCCTCAGCACCCTTGGGTGCATCCTGTCTGGCCCCATGGACTTTTAAACGTGGAAATGTGAGGAAATAGCAAGTTGTTTGTACAGATTCAAGAAACAGAAAAAAGGAAGCCAAATTAATTGTATAGATTCAGTTCGTGCATGTGGTTTCTTGTTGTTCTGTTTAGATTAAGATGTAAACCAAGTTTTACAGTCTCTGAGTTCTTTGTTCGCTTACCACTTGAAGTCATTTCACAATCACTGAGAGAGACCCCCAGTTATATTCCATTAAAGTATCTATTCAGTAAGGTACTTCATGCCTTACTTCAAGAATGTGAGTAATCACATGTTTAAATCTAAGCCTGTGTCTGAATTCTTTGGTGACTCAGTGCTTGAGACAGTATCTTATTAAGCAATGCTAACTTTAATTCAGAAACTCTTTCAGGGTCAGTTGTGCAGGGTGATGGCTCTAAGAGTGAAGTTATATCTTACACTTAAACCATATTACATCTGTGGAATGTTAAGTGGTGTTAAAGCTAGAACATGCTGTGAACGTTTTCACATTAAGTGATAATATTGTTTCTTGCCTGCACAGCTCTGACTTGCTTGTAGAGGGTTGGTGGGCAGGGGTGTGACTAGGCTTCATCCCTGCTGGGTAGGAGCTGAAGCAGTTCATCCTTGAATGCTAGAAGATTGCAAATTGCATATTTTATCTCTGTGGAGCAGACTAGAGTTATCCTAACATGAGATAGGTAGCACAGCCCAGAGTTAACCCTCACCTGAAGTGGTATAACTTTAAGATTCCCAGAGAGCACTTAGCATGAGTTTAAAAACTTTAATGTTCAGACACTCTCATTTTAAGTGCCTTTAGTATAGTCTAAGTGTAATGTGTTATTTCACCCTAAGCAATGTTATATGTTACTGATGGCCTGAAGGTACTAAGAAATGTTTTCTGCTAGGGGCTTTCTCTGCTTGCAAAGAGGAGACAGCTTTAATTGCTTAGACTCTTCTCTAAAGTGGGTGAAATGTCTGTTCTTCCCTTTAAGCCTCGTATGCAGCCATCCTGAAGGGACCTTCACACCTTCCCCCATTTACATGTAGGTGCCCTTGGCTCACAAGCACTCATTTTTCTCTCAAAGCTGATAAGGACCCAGGGCACAACAAAGGTGATCTGCTTTGACTCTAAGGTATCATATAAACCATGGCTTCCTATCTGACAGAGGGAAAAAAACACAGTCTGACCACCTTTCTTTGAGGAGTCTGTGCTTTCTGCCCTTGAACTGAGTAGAAAAGCTTGATGTTTGTTTGGCTTTAAGGTGAATAACAACATAATAATAGTAAAAATAAAGTCACTTTTCAGTTACTTAGCTCCTGAAGTCATTGACCTAGGAATATCTTTGAGATTCCTTACCTAGAACCCACACAGAGTGTGCTGCAGCTTATCTTGGATGACGGATAAAAAAATACCGGGGGGGGGGGGGGGGGGAGAAGAAGGGGGGTGTCAACTGAATTGCTGTCAGTAGGCAGATGATATGGCTCTAGTGTAATTCCTCGGTTCTACTGTAATTTTCACAAATGAGAGTAGATTAAAATCTTATCATCTGGTACGTTTTGCCTGAACATGTGGCATTTACCCCACTGTAATTTACATCTGATTTGTACCCATGTAAATAACAACAGTGTCCAGAGTGGACAGATGAGTAGCTTATTTCAGTGTAGTAGAGTATAGGTAGCTGTTGCCACATCTTGTGACTGGATGGCAGGAGAGCTGGTTATACTTTGTCTGTCTTGAACAAATGGCTACCCCAGAATAAGCTGTGGGCAGAAGACACCTATATAGGCACAGCTTATATCAGTGTAGTTTTATTCCAATTCTTTCAGGGATAAATCTATGCTGGACTGGACAAAGTTATCCCAGATCAAGGGTTTATGTCTGCTCCTTGTTTACACTGATGGAAATATGTTGCATGTCAAAACCTTTAGATTGCAAACTCTTTGAATAGAGTATGCCATTTCCTTTATGTATGTACAATGCTTCTAGCAGAATGGTACTCCAAACTGGTTAACCTCTAGGTCTTACTACAATGGATATGTTAAATAATACAACTTCCTTTCCCATAACTATTTTAGCTATTTTCTTGGCTAGTAAGCTAGACTCTGTATGGTAATATGAGGAAAGACATCAATACAAATAATATTCACAAGGCAGGGCTCATTACAAAGTTGTACTATTTTGTGTTAGACTTGGAGGTGTTTTTCTTTATTGAAATAATTCAATAAAAGCTTCATTTGCAGTTTTAAGTCAGAGCTAAGCAAATGTTATAAACTCCTTCATTTTGTACCAAGTGTTCTGTAAATGGAAATTAATTGTGTGGTGAATGGGTCCCATTATTGAGACTGTAATTACCATATACTCCACCTTGTCCAATTGATAATGAAGGAAAGTGGATGGCATGGGCTGTAGAAAGAGGTGGGCATAGATACCATGGCTTTAGAGAAGAGGCTCCAGAAATATTTGGTATAATAAAAAGCAGAGTTCTTGGAATAGACAATGGAAAAAGATGGAATTAAAATTTGAACTCTCTACAGACATGCGTAGCAGGTGTTATAGTTAACATTTGATCAGCCTTTCATAATGAACTGTTAATCATTTGGTAATCCTTGAGCCTCTTTGAGCAGTAAGTGGTATATATCACTAGCCCACCAGCAGGAATGAGCCTACTCATCATGAGAAAAGGGAGCATAATTGAGCTTTGTGGGAGATCTTGTCCTCAAAAGATCACCGTGCTGATGTTGCAGACCCCAAAGGTCCAGCATAATGAGGCAAGGTCCACTGGATCCCAGACCCCAGCTGGGGATAATCAGGGAATCAGGCTGTCATCCCTCAGGAAGAAAGCCCACCTACACTGGCCTATGTAGCCTCAGACTAGACGGTAGCAGGGTATCTGGGTAACAGATTATCTTGCTGTGCTTCTAGCCTGCGTGGAATGCTTAAGCCTGACTGTGCTGTGGCTTGGCTTGGCTTGGCTTGGCTTGACTTGGCTTGGCTTCTCTGTCTTGCTCCTGCCTGTCCCTGTTCTTGCCTGCCCTGACCGTGACCTTGTCTTGAACCTCATTGGCTATTGTGGACTACAGCTGATACCTGGCTTTAAACTTGACTTCTTCTCTGGTAAACCCCAAGATAGCAAGTCGATTCAGACAGACTGCTATGCCTCTGACAACCCTTACATTCAGTTAAGCCTCTGAATTTTCTCGGCAGCTTCTCTAAGAGGAATAAAATATCTGAAATGTTTGAGTTCCTTAACAGGCCATAATGCAAAGGTAAATATATGACCCTCTTTTTCCTTTTGTTTAGTTTTTAAGTCATTATCTGTCTGCTTTCTCAACAGCTACTTATGAACTTGACATATTTTTGGCTATTTTCCTTGGTTTTTCTTGGAAGAGCTTTTAGTAGGCACATCAGTTGAAGAGAAATTTGAGCAGCCTTGACTGAAGTAAGACACAAACCAAAATCATTTGCAGACATTTCCTCCTACTACCGTCGCTCAATTTTTAACCGTTTCTTTTTGTCTTTTTGAGCAAAACATAAACTGTTCTCCAACCACCAGAAATGCTAGCAGGTTGAGAGTCAATCTATTATGGAATGGTTCATGGTTGTCCCTGGCCAAAGCAGGTTCAGAATGGATTCCAGGGACTTTATATTACTCCAGAGAGATTGCTCTTCATGTGCATTTGGCTTTTCTAGCACTTCACTCCCCAGTTCAGGACATTGATTCAGTAGCTGTTGCTTCCAAGGTAGACAGACATGAGCATCTTTCATTGTCATTCTACCAGAAGGGCTCCATAGATATTTATAAGCAATTTCCTTTAGCTACAGTGTACAGATACAGTGTGCATCCTCATAAATTTTACTGAACTCAAACACTTGTATCCACTGCAAAAGTACAGTTACTTTGTGTTTGTTGCCAACCTGTCTATTTTATATATTCCTTTTTTAAATGGCTGTAGAATAACTCATCAGGCAAAAATTACACTTCTTATTTAACATCTACTGATCTGGCCTAAATTGGCCCAGTGACCTACTGTATTGATGTTTCTCTGCTCCAGGCCTATATAGTAATCAAAGATGAAGATAAGTTTCTTGGTGTCCACAAGAAAGCTGACATGAAATTCAGCCTGGGACAGGCTGCCCAGGCAGGGCAGGGAGGTGCGGGAGGGCAGTTGCTTGCCTGCTGCCCTCCTGCTTCTGTGGGAAGGATGGGGGGATGGGCGGGATGCAGGTGTGGCTCACTCCAGGTGGAAGGGGACAAGTGGCAGCAGGGGAGAGCCCCCACTCCCAGCGCTGCCATGCCTGCATCCCACACCCTCCATGCGAACTGGCAAGAGGCAGCAGGGCAGAGCCCCTGCTCCCAGTGCTGCTGCGGATGTGGCAACGCTGGGAGTGGGGGCTATGTCCTGTTGCCACCTGGAGTGAGCCGCACCTGTATTGCACCATCCTCCCCCACCCTCCACTGGCTGGGCAAGCAGCAGCAAGGCATTGCTCCTGCAGCTCCCCCCACTGGGGCAGAAGCAGGCGCAGCTGGGGGAGCTGCGGAAGAAGCCCCCATGGCTGCCCTGCCCAGCCCCATCCTCAAACTGGCCCCAGCCTCCGGCACTTAAAAAAAAAAATCTCATAATCACCAGCTCTGACAGTGGCGATTGGGGGCCTCTGGGTGCTTGTGGCAGAGTCCCCCTCCCCACCATGCAGCATGGGGCAGTGGGGGGAAGCGGGGCTCATCCCCCCCACTTGGCACATGCGCAACAGCTGCCCCATGGTGCAGGTGCAGTGCAGCTCAGCAGGGCCCTGCGCACTGTCCCAGAGCTGGGGCAGATCCACCTGTCAGCTGGAGCTCCCAATTCAATTCCCCAGCTCTCTCATCATTCCCCCAGCTCTTCCCAGGGGGTGCAGCCCCTGGATCTGTGTGCAGGATTTGAGCAGGTTGCTGCTGACAGCTGGGGAAATAGCCCAGAGCTGCCACCATCATCAGTTGGCAGCAGCAGCCTGCTGTCATCCCACATCAGCCAGGGGCCTGTGCCCCACAAGGAAGAGGTGGGGGAAGCGATCAGAGAGCTAGGGGAAAGATTGGGGAGCTGATTCCCACAGCTCCCAGCTTGATTCTCCAGCTCCTGGTTTGATTCACCTGGGAGCTGGGGCAGCTCCATGTGTCAGCCAAAGCCTGGCAGCCCTCAGCCCCAGTGGCCCCAGTTCCCAGGCAGCACGCGGCACCCTGCTGAGCCATACTGCACCTGTGCCATGAGGCAGCTGCCGCATGTGTGCCAGGTGGCAGGGGCGATCCTCACTGCCCCCCGCTGCCTCACACTGCACGGGGGGCTCTGCCATGAAGGCCCAAAGGCCCCAATCACCACTCCTGTAGCTGATGAGTGCAGGACATTTTTTTTAAGTACTGGGACTAGGCTGGGGCTGGGCAGGGGTTAGGGCCTGGCAGGGCAGCCATGGGGGCTTCCTTCACAGTTCCCCCCACCTGGGGAGAGGCAGACACAGCTGGAGGAGCCACAGAACAACCTGCACCCACCTGGCTGTACCTGCCTGTCCCCAGCCAATCCAAATCACCAAATCTCTCTGAATCAGTGCCAAATCTTCCAAAGCTGATTTGGCCAAATCAATTTGGGACAGTTATCTGAATCTCTGAATTGAATCACTGGCCTCCAAATTGGCTGAATCCAAATTGAATGCTTCCCTATTCACACAGACCTAGTAGCCAGACATTTAAAATTCCAGTTCAGAGATGAATTTCCCTAAGGTTAGAGGGGATTTAGATCTCGCTTTTTTAGTTTCACACCTAGCTTGCAACATGTCAATGGGTAGCAGACAAAGGGGGAGTAGTACACATCACGGGCCACCGCCAGTACACGGACCCCAGCAGGAGAACAGCCGCCGGACCGGACCCGGAGGGGACCGCCTGAACCGCCCCCCTCTGCAACAGACGGACCTTCGCTTCAAGAGGACTCATCAACGACGGACGACGACCCAGCGCCACCCGAAGAGGACCCCCGCGATAGACTATATCTAGACTGAGACACTTCATCTTCGGACCACTTCTTCCACCATTGCAGACCATTGTCACGGGTATGTGTGTTTCTATCCTCTTTCTCTCTCAGCGTCGCGAAACCTCCCCCTCCCTCCCCTCCCCCACTCCCCTCTCCCCTTACCCCCGGGCTTAGTTGGCTAACTTTGTATCGCATGTAACCTAGGTGCGTTCCCAACCTCACCCCCATCCTTCTATTGTTAGTCCCTCGCCCGGGCGTTCTGTATTTCCCTATCGGCTTTGTCATCTTTTTTTTGGATTTACCATCCTTACCATTTACTAATAAAAGTCAATCTGCTAGCATACCAAGGCCCTGCTACCTATGAGAATAATGGAGTCAAGCAACACATCTCTCAATTAGACCATTATATACAAACTTCTTCTGCCTCTCAGTATTATGGATACCAAACTGTTTATTCTTTTTCTTTTCTTGGATAGTATTATCTTTTAGTTAGGTGAGGCAAGGATTTTTTTGGATGTTATCTTTTATTGGACCAACTACATAATTGGGATAGAGTTAGACAAGCTTTCAAATTCTTCTTCAGGTCTAAGGAGTAAAAGCCAACACAGTACAGTAAAAAAAAAGTTGGAAGAGAGGGGAGAGAAATTTCCAGGAGCAGTAGACGAACAATTAGGAAAAAAAATGAAACTGATTACTGGGAGATCAAGACCTATCAAAGGCCAGGAGGGTCACTATCATCCTTCCTGTGTGGGAAGAGTTCAGAAATCAGCAAGGTTATCGTGTGCCATAAAACCAATATCAGTGGCCTTGTACCCGCATTCAGTTTCTCCTGGGAGAATGCTGCTCTCCCAGGAAAACCCACGAGCATACAGATGCACAGGTTTTTTCTCCCAGAGTCAAAAAGGCCACTCCTGAAGAAAAATTACCTGGGTACACCCTGGGTTAAGTCACTTCCAAGAGTTTCTTCTGGGAAAGTGAGTGTCTATACATGCTGATAATACAGATTGACCATGGGCAGTCTGGGTTAGACAATCAGGGCTGCACCATGCACTAATGTCATCTGTTGCCAAGCAAACTAATGGAGCCTGCAGAGCATACTGAGATGTGGGCACAGGGCTCCCTCCTGGCTGCACTGCAAGCTCCTCTTTTCAGTACCTCAGCATCTGAAGGTCTGTACACATGGCTCATTGGCCACACAGTTGGCCAATTTGCTGGATAATTTTTTCTACCATGAGAACAAACCTGGGGGAATTCTCCCAGATTTTTTGAATGTGTATACGCAGCCAGTGTTAAATCTGTTGTTCCTAGTGCCCAACCAGCTTATGATTTTTTTGTTTCCAAGTTTGCCTTTTAAAGGTTTTAAGTAGATTTCCCTTGAGAATCAAGAGAGGAGAGTGAGGTCAGAGAGAAAATGGTTGTTCTTTGACAAATGTGCTCCTAATGATGTATGTGTGTCTCTATCTGTTATATTTTTTCTGTGAGTGTTCATTTTGGAGTGTAGTTTCTGTTTAGTTTTACCCATGTAGTTGTCATGAGGGAATTCAGTGCATTGGATCAGATATATCACATTTAGAAAAAGGCATGTGTAGGAACCATGAATGCTGATAGTTTTATGGGGAGTGTTTATTGTAGGAGTAGTGGAGATATGTTAATAAGTTAAGCATTTCTTACTAAGGCAAGTTTGTGACCTACTTGGTATCTGTTGGGCAATGGGGAATTTGCTTCTGATGATGAGTTGCACAAGGTAGGGGGTTGTTTGAAAGTCAGGAGTAGAGAAGCTGGGAATATTTCTCTTGAGGTCTGATCTTTGTTACGTATAGGTTGTAGTTTGATGATTCTTCTGATTGGTTCCAGTGTGGAGTGGTAAGTGACCACCAAGGGTGTCATGGGGATTTCTTTTTGTATAGCAGCAGGTTACTGTGGGGTTTTTAGTTAAGTCTTTGAAATGTAGGGTCTATTTATCTATTAGAGTATGCTTGTTGTATTAAGGAAGATTTTTAGGCTGGCCAGGTAAGCATCACAACTGTTTCTGTTGGGTGTCATTCTAACATAATGACTTACTGGTTATGAATCTCCCAAAACCTCATCTGGTTGGTAAACTTTTATACCATTGTCAGAGCACTTTGATCTTCATTGAATTGTACATATATTACTGGTTAATCTGGGAGTATTTACTGTCTGAGGATGGTTGAGGTTTTGCTGCTTTGTCACATATTTTTGCTTTATCAGATTGCCCACGCTGGATGGATCTTATGCTGCTTCCCTAGTCAATTATACTTGTCATCTCTCCACCTTCCACATACACTCTATGCTTCTCCCACTTATATTTCTGCCTACCCTAGAATCTTTTCTTTACTAAGAAAATATATAGTGCTTATATCTCTAGTTGTTAAGTTTATGCAGCATGAAAGAGCTTTTAAGCTACTTGGGAACTATTCAATCCATTCCTTTTGTACTAATGACACAGATAATAAGCACATATATACAGCTTAGTCAAATATAATGATAAAATGATGTGCCAAGGTATCAATAACACACATCAACAGCTGGGTTTTAGGTGCAGTACACAGTTCTGTGAAATAAAGCTGCAGTAGCTGGCAGTGAAGTACTTACAGTTATATCATAATCTGACACTGGGCATTTTGAATGCAATTCTCTCTGAGCACAACAATTCTATTAGTTGGAGTCTGCTGTAAATACGTTCCTCAGTTGCAAACTGCTGGCTTAACATAAAAAGATGTTTTCTGGCTATTTGTTCTGTCATTGTTTTTCAGCACTGCCATTGTTACCTTGTATGATTAAATATCCCTGAGCAGAGACATGGAGAGAACCATATATGGGTCCATTCCTGCTTTGAAAATGTCAATGGCCAAACTCATGTTGTCTTCTATGGGAGTATGACTAAGTGAATTAGTAGTAGTAGTATTTTAGTGAGTAGTTTATTCATCAAAAATTCAGGAGATGAAGTAATTCATGAACATGGATTGAATTTAGTAAACTATTTCAACTGCGATGAAGGGAATAAATTCCAAAAATTTAAAATATTTTGAGTTTTCATTTTGATGAAGATCGAAAACACCAAAAGTAAAACAAAACAAAGCACCAAATTTTCTTAGCTTTATATTTAGGAATAAGACTATGAACTTTATCTGCCAAATTATTGAGTGACTGTTAATGAAGTCTTTCTGGAGGGTGTTTGTTTGGGACTACTGCGGTCTTGTCTGGTCACTGAGACTACCTCTTCCACCTCCCCCCACCTTTGCCTCCCAAAGCTAACCCACTTGTGTCTTCTAGATCAGTGGGGAGCTCAGACTTCTTTATACTCTGAAACTGTGGCCTATTGTTTCCTCATCCTCAATCATTTTCTGTGGTGCTGATTCAAGGAGCTTGCATACAGTTCCATTCCTGAGAGAAGGATTTTGCCTTTCATTTTTGGATACCAAATGTAATCTGAAGTTCCAAGCAGAAGATGCACAGCTTTACTTTAATAAAAAGCATTTTCTGGGGCAAAGATGATCTAGCCAGAGGTTCTCTGCCTTGCCTTCCAAGGCCAGGTATAGACATTACACTTTTACCACTATAAGGTATCAGAAACTAGTCTATACCTGTAACAGAACAGAAGTTTGGCACACCTAGATCAGTTTAAAAATGGCAGAACCCGGTCTAAGATTTGCTCCCCCACCCCCAAAGGGCAAATGTGTGTTTTTTTGTTAGCTACCAATTTAAACTATGCCACTTGCAGAAAACTGTGTGACATAGATCAATTCCACCTCTGGCTTTTTTGGATATCTGTACATGGCCCAAAGGATTAAGCAGTTTTTTTCTGTCCCCAGTCCAATCCACACAGCCCAGAGTACCCCCAGAGATTGCTCTGATGTTCTCATTACATTCTTCCCAGCTCCACTGTTGCAAAGCTGCCTTGTTCATCCTTGTCTCCAGACTCCCCCCATGAGTTAACATCCAGCTTGTTCACTCTCCCCTGCCCGCTCTTTTGTCATACTCATTTCCTTCAACTTTCCCCCAGCCTCCTGGATGTGACCCATCTGACCTTTGTTGATGTGTCAACAAAGCTATTTAGGTCTCTGTTGATACTCAGATATCTTGTTTTGCTGTTTCTTTAACCCATATACTTACTACCATTATGGGTAAACTGAAACACAAAGCATTGTAACAATATGAACACAGTTAACACAGAAAAATTACAATAAACTCCATAATTGAACAGAGCAACAAAAATCCCACAAGCACACATAGGACTTGAAGGTTCTCAACATGTCCAGCCATTGGAGGGAACACCAGTGT
Organism: Alligator mississippiensis; assembly: GCF_030867095.1. Taxonomy (NCBI): domain Eukaryota; kingdom Metazoa; phylum Chordata; order Crocodylia; family Alligatoridae; genus Alligator; species Alligator mississippiensis. The sequence goes on along the minus strand of NC_081825.1, from coordinate 138,702,083 downwards.
TACCAGAAAAGGTTGCAGGGGTGTAGGTTGTAACCGTGTTGGTCTAAGGACATAGGCAGACAAGGTTCCTTGGGTGAATTTGATATCTTTTATTAGACCAACCCAAATAGTTGGAGAACAGTTATTAAGCAAGCTTTCGAGTTCAAAAACCCTTCGTCAGGCTAAGGAAGTTTCAGCAGTTGGTGTGTGTTCTTCCTGGATGGAATGAAAAGTAAAGAAGCCAGGGGCTGGGCTGGGCTGGGCAGTCAGTTGCCAGGCAGATTGTAATGTATCAAAAATCCAATGTCTATGTTTAGTCCATGATCTCTAGTATCCAGGAGGTTGATGAAATGGAGCTCATAGGCTCGTTGTTAGTGTAATATACAGTGGATAAAAAGAGACTACGAAAAACTTTCTACAGCATTCATCCTACATAAAAAGAAGAAATGGAACAAATTACTCCAAGAACAAGCTCCCCAGCCACAAAGCAACCATCAGAGGAACAACACCAACACCTTACAACAGTCCAACCTCAGACTTGATAAAACTGAAAGCAGCAACCAACCCACAAATATTATCAATCCCTCCACACACAAGCTTACCAAAACTGAAAAATCTGTCCTTTCTAAAGGCCTAAATTTCTGTCCAGAAAAATACCCTAATAAAATACTTCAATGTGGAGAACTAGAAGAATTCTTCCGACGCCTGCTCCTCAAAGAATATTTCCACAACCAAACTGAACCCACTCCCAACAACAACTCATCTTCTGACAACATTCAGGAAAGAATCAATGCCAAAAATCCCCAAAAAACATCAGATTGGACACCTCGCAGTGGACGAAACCCTAACCTTGACCGCTACACTGACTGCTTCAGGGAAAGAATGAACAATGAAATAATTAGCAACACATGCCACCACCACAACCTCTCTCTACCAGAGAAAAAGGCCATAGAATCTCTAAGATCTAACCACCAAATAGTAATAAAACCAGCAGATAAAGGAGGAGCCATAGTCATCCTAAACCGTGAGGATTACATAAAGGAAGCCAAGAGACAGCTCTCTGACACCATCTACTACAAAGAACTACAAGAAGATCCTACTCCCCTTTTCACCAAAAAACTCAACAATACCATCAAATCATTTCCATCAAGACTACAAGAAAAACTACAGACCTTGATTCCCCCCCGCTACCTGACCCAGGGACTTTTTACATGCTCCCTAAAATCCACAAACAAGGGAACGCTGGCAGACCTATCATATCCAACCATGGGACCCTAACTGAGGAAATACCAGGTTTCATTGAATCAATCCTAAAACCGCTTGTCACCCACAGAGCAAGTTTTGTACAAAACACTACAGACTTTCTACAGAAACTTAAAAACATAGACCACCTTCCCAGCAACACACTCCTAGCCACCATGGATGTTACCAGCCTATATACCAACATCCCACACCAGGATGGCATCCAAGCCTGCCTTACATATCTACAGGAACAAGATTACAACTCAGAATACAGGCCCCAAGATATTACTGACCTTATACACTTCATCCTCACACACAACAATTTCACTTTTAATAATCAACACTTCCTCCAGATGATGGGAACAGCTATGGGCACTAAAATGGCCCCACAGTATGCCAACCTTTTTATAAGCCACCTGGAAGAAGACTTCCTCAAGAACTGCACCATCAAACCATTGCTATACTTAGGATACATCGATGACATCTTCATCATTTGGACTGAAAACCTACAATCTCTGATTGAGTTCCATCAGAAATTCAACAGTCACCATCCCTCCATCTGACTTTCTTTAGAATACTCCAGCACCAACATCCCCTTTTTAGACACAATGATCAGTATCCAGAAGGGTAAATTACAGACCACAGTATACAAGAAACCCACAGACCAACATACATATTTGCACAGAACCAGCAATCACCCTAAACACACCAAAAAAGCTGTGATATACAGCCAAGCCCTCAGATACCACCGCATTTGTACTGAAGAGAACACCCAGGATTGCCACCTCACCTATCTTAAAAAGGCTTTCGCCCAACAAGGACACTCGTCCAGAGAGATAGATCGCACGTTTGAAAGAGCCACCCAGATACCACGTGAAGAACTGCTGCAATACAGAAGAATCCCCCACCACAAATCGCACACCGCTAGTTATGACGTATCACCCCTCCCTTGAACCTGTACAGAAAATCCTCAAAAAATTGCAACCCATACTAGAAAGAGACCCTATTCTTAAAAAGATCTTCCCAGAGCCACCCATCCTAGCCTTCAAACAAGCACCGAACCTCGCCAACCTCATCACCAGAAGCAAACTTCCTCAAACCCAGAACACACCAAAAGGATCCAGACCGTGCCATGACAAGAAATGCAAAACCTGCCAACACATCCCCACCACCCCCACTATTACTACACCCCACAATAGAGCCATCAGCATCCCTGGATCTTACAGCTGCACCTCCAGAAATGTAATATACCTCATCCAATGCACCAAATGCCCTGATGGAAGATATGTACAAGAGACCAGACAACAACTGCGCACCAGAATGAACGCACACCGGAAATCTATCAAAGACAGAAATACCCAATTACCGGTGGGGGCACATTTCTCACAGGAGGGCCACTCTCTCTCCAATCTCTCAGTCCTGATCCTCAAGGGAAACTTACACAACACTTCCCAGAGACAAGCCTATGAGCTCCATTTCATCAACCTGCTGGATACTAGAGATCATGGACTGAACATAGACATTGGATTTTTGATACATTATAATCTGCCTGGCAACTGACTGCCCAGCCGAGCCCAGCCCAGCCCCTGGCTTCTTTACTTTTCATTCCATCCAGGAAGAGCATACACCAACTGCTTGAACTTCCTTAGCCTGACGAAGGGTTTTTGAAATTGAAAGCTTTCTTAATAACTATTCTCCAACTATTTGGGTTGGTCTAATAAAAGATATCAAATTCACCCAAGGAACCTTGTCTACCAGAAAAGGTTTACACTTCAGATGTCTACATGTTTCCCATCAAAGACAAAATGGGAAACTCTCTTTAATACATTTGTAATGCGCATTGTTGGTCAAAAGATTGTTCTAAAATACTGGCATTTTAATATTGTTCTAAAAGAAAAACAATGGAAAAACATGTTTGTGATGCTTTTAAAATGTCCAGTCTTTGAATTCACGATCATTGTATACAGGCACTCCTCACTTAACGACCGAGTTCCGTTCCTGCGGCTAGGTCATTAAACGAATTGGTCGATAAGCGAGGAGCCGCCCCTTGATACTGCGTGCCTTGGCTTGAGACACTGCGCTGCCATTTCCACAATACGTTTCATACAATACCGACTGCTCGGAGAGCTGGTCGTAAGTCCGCGCGGTTGTTAAACAGGTAGGTCGTTAAGTGAGGAGTACCTGTAATACCAAATATCTATTGTCTACTTAATGAATGCATGTTTCTCAGCTCCTCTTTGCACATTATGTTTATGCCTTAATTCACGTGTTAATCAAATTGGTCCTGGACCTGTGGGTACCCAGCTTTCAACTTGCCAGTGAAGGGGAGCCTGGGTTCATGATTATAATCCTGGGCTGCCCAGGCACCAGCAAGTGGAAACAGTATAATTTGGATTTGATCTCCTGTCCCAAAATTGTCACTCCTGCCATGCACGTGGCATGACAAAAGGCATGATGTGGGGATCAAGAATCAGATCCTATGGTTGCTTGAAATGAACATATGCCAGGAGTCTAATACACTTTAATGGAAGCTTTTGTTTTGTCCCAACTCCCCCACTGAAGTTACAATTATTAAATAAAGACCTTAATCAAAATTTAGAGCCTGGGGTCTATTGCAGACCCTGTCACAGACCTCAGTATAACTGGGGTTAAGCTGTATTATTATTGTGTACTTTATGTTTTCCATCTCCGGTAGGGGATTAATACTTCCCTGCCTGTCAGTGGTATTCTACTAATCTTTAGCATTTGTAAGAATATGGATACTGCAATGATAGTAGCCCTAAAAAGACATTAAATGTGTACATCTCCCTGCTGCAATGTTTGCTTAAAAACATCTCCAGCTTAAGCTCATAGTCATGGTAAGCAGATTTCCCAAGAGTTCCTATGAAGATATTCAGAATTTTTATAATGACACGTGTGCTGAATTCCTGTTTCCTTATGCACAAACTTTTTCACCTTGAGTGAAGGTGAAAATATCTGATGCTGGCATTAGCTAGTTCAACTGGTTTTCTTTGGGTTTTTTTTAAGTGGAACTCACCAGTTGATTGTTGGGTAAATATTCAAGTATCGCTAGTTTAATATTAAATCAGTCTGTGATAGCCAAAACCCTCTGGCTGGGTTTTCTGGCTATCAATATGTGGCATGGAGTGCAATATATCTAGTTAAAGATGTGGAAATTTGATAGGAGAAGTCTGTTTTATCCATAAGGAGGACTGGCATTAAATCATTCCATAGGAAATAAATTACTCTGAAAAGACTGCTTTCTTTGCAGTCCAAAGACAAGAGGGGAAATGAATTTGACCAATGTATTTGTTTATCCCCCCAATCCCCCCAAGTTGCTGAAGAAATCCAAAAGCAAAAAAGCATTTGGAAGGATTCACAGAGACTGCATTTAGCTAAAGATAGTGAACAAGAACAAGCTAGCTTTTGTAAATCCAGGCTGGATTAGCAGTTAGGCCTAAATAAACAAAGCAGATAGAAAACCAACAAGACATGTCCTATGACATGCTTCTGACTGACGGAAGAGAAAAATTTTCTCTTGCAAATACTTACACTAAAGGATTTAGGTGAGAGAAGCTAAAAAGAGGATAAATGGAGAGCTACAAGCTTGATACCATTTGACATTAGTGGAGACTAGTTTTATATTTGAAAGAGACTTCCCATGGGATATAAATAAGAAAATTCCAAAGAATCAAACTTCACAGGGATTAAACCTTGCAATATCCTTTTTGTAGTAAATCTAAAAGGAGGACCAAATCCTGAAGAAGAGAAATTAATTGAAAGAGTGGGAGGGTAAGATGCAAACCACAAAAAAAGAGTGAGTTTTCCAATGAATTCTTGCAGGCTTTTCAGGACCTCCTGTACACACCAGAACTTGCCATACACTATGGTTCCAGAAAGAAGCAGAGCCACAAAGCAGTAGGCAGCAGTTCAGACTGTGTGACATTGGCAGAGCTATACGAAAGTCCATTCAGAGCCCAGTGAAGTCAACAGGGTCTGTCTGTTTATGAGGTAGCACAATGCAGAGGACGAGCTGGGTGGGCAGGCGGATTAAAGGGCCCTGAGGTTGAAAAAAAATCAGCTATTTAAAGTAATGCTCTCTCCAGCCCTAAAGAGTGAAGGTGCAGTGGCAAGTCAAGCTGCTGCTTCTTTTTCCTCCATCCCATGATGGAGACATTGTAGGTAACCAGATCTGGAAAACATGGCAGGAGGCCAATGGAAAACAAGAATTATCCCAACACCTTCTTAGCTTCAAGCAGGAAGTCTGCAGCAGAGCTGGACCTATCAATCAGGGTCCTATCAAGCAGGGTCAGGTCCTATCCTTCAGGAGAAAGGCCAGACCGTGCCTTAACTGAGGTTTGCTTCCTCTTCTACAAACATTAAGTAAGACAGTGGTTAGTCAGCTAAAGTGTCAATGCTGAGCTCAAGATCTTCTCCGCCTTCAGAAATGTCTGGAAAATTCCTATACACAGCAAGACAATCATAATTTATCACAATTTAAAAACCGCACTAATGAATATTAAATCTCATATTTCAGAGCTCATATCTCTCTGTAGCAATTAGATATTGGGTTTAGAGCTGTGTGGGCAATCTACCCCAAATCTGCTTTCTGCCAGGGTCTCAGCTGTTCCTCTGAAACAAATATTTCTGGTCATTGTCAGGGACATGGTACTGTACTGGGTGAACCAGCAGTATGTCAGCCTTGTGATTCCTATGTTCCATTGCTCTTAACTACATTCCTGTAATCAGCAAAACAGAACAATCTCCTATATACACAAAAACTCACCACATGTTACTGCTCCAGCAAGACACAGGGCTGGAAAAGCAATAGTTACTTAAGTAATTTTGCAAAATTTACCCTCAATCCAATAATTTACCCTCCTGATGCACATGACCCCCTAAGCTACCCATGCTGGGGTCTTAGGGGAAGCCAGGCTGGCCTGTGAGGCTGGGAGGACTCCCCTCCCCGCCACCCATGCAAGCATCTTGACAGAGGCAGAGGCTGCCATGCCCAGAGCTGGGGTGGGCAGGAGAACAGAGTCCCCCCAGCCTCACAGACCCTTCCCAGTTCCCCCCAAGACTCAGCAGGAGTAGATGGGGGGCACAGCTGCCAGGGGGGCTCCCATACCCCACCCTCTGCCCCCCATGTGAGTCTCTTGACAGCACCAGAGGCTACTGCACCCAGAGCTGGGGTGGGGGGGTGGGAAATGGAGTCCTGCCACTGTCTAGGCCTGGCCCACCTACCCCTGCTGGGGTCTTGGGGGGTGAGGGGGCTCCCTTCCCCCTACCCCAGCTTTGGACACAGCTGCCTCTGCTGCTGTCAAAACATTTGCATGGTGGGGTAGGGAAAGGGAGACCCCACAGCCACATGGGCTCAGCCTAGCTGCACCCCATGGCCCCAGCAGGGGTAGCTGGGGGGCACATACAGCAGGGGGGCTTCATACCTCTCCACCTACCACTGCTGACAGTTACCAGCTGGGTGGGGGAGCAGGGCTGGGGAGAAAACTAGTCTGGCAGCCTCCTGGGAAGGTGCAAGCAGCCTCTGAGCCCCACCCCACCCAGCTGTGCTTTTAAAATAAATGCATCTGCCATGTAATTAACTGCAAAATATGTGAGGATATGGCATGGTGTAATTTGTATTGTGAAGCTCATTGGGGGTCACCCAGAAAGAACTGAAAAGTAAAGTGTAGGTCCCATGACACTTTAATACAGAGCTGTTTATCTTTTTAATGCAGCATTCACCCTTGTGGTGACCATGCTGGGGCTTTAGTGATCCTTCTTGCATTCAGTATATCATGTGGTGTGACAACTGGAAAGCACTTAGCAGCCATGTTGAATAGCAACTGAGCATGAGCTCCTTCTACAGTGGTGGGGCTAGCGGATGAATGCAGCCCTGGGATCTAGAAGCTGGGGAGTGTCAAGTCAAATAGGAAGGTGGCATTCAGAATCAGTGAGGGCATAATTTGAATAGGACATTGCAGCTTTGTGTCTGTGCTTAAGAAGGATGTGTTGCAAAAATTGGAGAGTTCAGCGAAGAGCTACAAGTTTGATCTGAGGTCTGAAAAAGATCTATCGTAACGTGAAAGAATCAAGAAGTTCAGTCTAGAGAATGTATAGAATCATAGAAAAATAAGGCTAGAAGAGGCCTCAGGGAGGTCAGTCATCTTAAGGAAGGCTCATTCCTACCTAAACAATCCTAAATAAGTGTCTATCTATCGTAAAAATGTCATGAGCAACACTGTCCCATAATGACCAGGTACAATGCCTGAAACATCGAAGACACCTTTTACCTTGCCACAAGTAAAGCAGGGGAATGAGGAACTGTCAGTGTCTTTCCGATGAAAGAACAGCAAGCAGTTTGTTAATATACACTCAGGAGATTTGGAAGAGGGCTATTTCAGAAGCCAAACTTTGCAACAGTTCATGCCAAGCTGAATGTGGGGTAGAATGTCTTCTTGAACCCATGCATGATGATCAGTCTGACCCTGAACAAAGAAGCAAGGAACATCTGGCCTTTTTAAGTCCCAGCAGGAATGTTGCATACCCCAGTCAAATTCCCAACTTGACTGCAGCCAAAACCTGATGTTGGTGGGAAAGGTGGGGTGGAAAAAAAAAACTAACACCCATAACAATCAGAGGGGAAAATTTCCTTCCTGGCCCCATGTGGTATCCAGAAAAGCCATGAAGCATGGGATAACCTGACTCCCTTTGCTCTGTGCTGCAATCTGGAACACAACAAAAAATCCTGCATCGTACACCCTGACTAGAGAGCCTGAACTCCACTTTCTGTCACCCTATCTCCTCCGTAAATGTATCCTATCTCTTTTAATCTTCCACAGACTTCAGTTGTGGATCTCTGCTTCACTTTCCTGCTGCTGAGCATGGGCATCTTTAATTTCCCCCTGCTCTGAGCTGAAGCGCTGTTCTCATGAGCTCTGAGCAATGTTTGGGGTGGGAAGGGATGGGGGTGTCTCCTGAGCTTACAACTGTTGCTCTCCACCACACACAATTCAGGCATTGCTAGTCTGACCAATGCTTATCCAACTTCTTCAAAACCTTCAATGAAGATTTCACAACTTCCCTAGGCAGTCTGTTCCACTGACTTACAGTTTTTCCTGATACCCAATGTAAACCTACTTTGCTGCAACTTCAAGCCATTGCTATTCACCCTGCCCTTTGCAGTGAGTGAGAAAAAATATTTTCCTTTTCCAAACAGAAGTTTAACAGAAGACAGTTAAATCAAGATATGCAAGAACCTATCTAGAGAGAGGATGTCTGATATCTCTCTAACCTAGCAGAGGAGGCATACAAAGATGCAACTCATGGAAACTGATGTTAGGTACATTAAGGCAAAAAATGTGATTTTTTTTTTTCTATACTGGAGAGTATGTAGCTATTGGAAAGGTTTTATTTAGTATCACTTAAGATATTAAATCATGTTTTACAAGCTGTAATTCCATTCCCTCTCTACCCCTTGGTCCTCAGGCAGGCAACACCTCCCATCATGTCCCATGGCTAGAAATATTTTTGGAGAAGGGAGCTGGTCGCACATCATGGGGATTATGGTCTAACCAGGGAGCTTGGCCAGTAGAGGAGAAAGGGAGCGTGAGACACTAGAACTGCATCTCCCCTGTGGCATCACTAGCAAATTAAAAATATGTTGTTTTCAGCTGATGTATTTTGATTTTTGAAAGCACATCTGTAAAACATCCATGAGAAGGAACAGATTATTTTTCCTGTTAGTAGGAAATCAGCCCCAGAATTGGCTTCCTTTCTAGAGAAGCATTGGGATATGTATATGATTCTGTATGTGTATGCACGTGTGCATGCACATGCACATACACATATACAAGCAGGGATGAGCCTGCCTTCATCACTCAGGAGTCAGGCAATAACTTCCACAGGTGTTATTGTTGAAAGGAAAACAAGGAACTGACTGTCATGACCCAAAGGTCTGATTTTGTGTGTGCTTCGGCACTAGAATTATCCCCGTGGGATTACAGCTTCATTGCACAGTGGAGTTTTGCTGCACAGAGAACCCGTGTGCAAGGGAGAGAGTTCCCGCCACTTTGCAGCTGTCTTTGCAGGGTGCATTTTCTTTGCAACACAGAAATGCACGGTGCAAAGAGTTCCCGCTCTTCGAATGCAAATTTGTGTCCTGCTATTGGCTAGTGCTAAATTATTCCCACGTGGCAGCTAGCGATTGGCCTGCTAGCTGTATAAGAGGCTTGAGCAGTTTCCGCCCAAGCCAAAGAGGACTCCACATCCATCTCATGGGGACTCTGGGTGCGTGGCAGGGTCATAGAAGCCCTGTGTGTTATTCAGAGGAGTTTGGCGGTCTGATCCACTGCCCACCTCTTCCCGTCTTCGAGCGGTAACCTTTTATAAGACATATCGACGAGTTTTGAGGCGCGCTTGTCCTGGACATCAGGAGTTCTGTCTGCGTGGAGCCTAGCAAACTCCACGTGATTGTTCGTGTTCTGTCTGTTTGTAACCGCAACTCAAGCAAGTTTTCAGCCTGCACCGCGACCATCTTGGTGTAAGTAAACAATCTTAAAATCAACCATTAAGCATTTGTGCCTAATTCTAGCTCGGCGCCCGCCCTCTCCAACCCAGCATGCCCAGGCTGCTGGCCACAGCCCGCGTGCAGCGCGACAAAGGGCCCAGGTTTGCGCCCGGCCCGCACACTGACCATTTACCAATCAGAAATCCCAGTAAAAGTCCAGGCAGTCTAGCTCTATCCCCATTTTTTTGCTGATTGTACAGAGAGCCCCTGAGAAGGAGGAAGAGTTTCCAGTATGGAAACCAATGTGAGCAAAATCGAACACAGCACTTATAGAGTCTTTCCTCATCCAGGGCCTGACCCCGGGCCCCCTGAAATCAATGAAGTGACTTCAATTGATTCTGCAGGGCTTTGGGACAGGCCTTCAGTGTGCCCCTTAGGGCTTTACTCTTCACTAAGTTCAATCAGTTTCTCAACTCTACAAATGGTTACTCACACAAATAACCCTTATTCATGCAAGGGTGGTTTAAGATGTGTCGGCCTAGCACCTGGGATTTTACGCTAAGGAAAAATAATTTGTATCTGAGAGAACCCCTTTATCTCCTGTAGGCTAAAATGTCCAAGGGCCAGTCACCTTGATGCCATACCTGCAATTTACCTTGAGTGTCAGGAAGAGAGTCATTAGTTAGCAAAGGTAACCCTGGACCAGGGTCAGGAGGAATGGGTTCTATTCGCAGCTCTGCCATTAAACTGGTGAATGAGCTTGGAAAAGTCACATTACTTCTTGTACCTCAATTTCCTATCTGTAATGCAGAGATGATGACATCAACTTCTTTCATAAAACACTTTTTAGGCCAACTGCTAATAAGTGCTATAGAAGAGCTAGTTGTCATTATTTAAACAGTAACACCTCCTCAAACCATATAGTAAGCTATGATGTTTGATAAGGGACTAGGTGGAACCATTATTTTGAATTCAACTGCAGAAGAACTTTAGTGTATGAGAACCTCCCTGGGGAAAAACATTTGAATACTCAAGTGCAGGCATTACAGAGCACCCATAGGAGAAGTGGCATGGGTTGGCACTTGCTTCTGGAGGGCAAGACTGCACAATCCTAACTGGGAAAAGGTGATGGTTATTCATTGCCTGAGAACTGATAAGCCTCAACTGAGACCAAAGGCCCATGGCCAAAATGGAACTTTATTTCTAACCCAGATGTATTTCGTTCTTTCACTGTTATTCCAATCAGAGCCCACCTAGAGTTGTTTGCTTTGTTTTGGGTTTAGAAGCTAAGTGAAACACTGTTCAAAAATTTAATTCGAGCTCAACTATTACTGGGTTTTCAATGTATTTAGGACAAACTGTATAAGCTTAAGCAGGTGATGGAATATCTACAGCAAAATAGAGTGAAAAATAGGATGGAGAGTGGTTAGGATGGTAATCAATTATAAAGACCCTATTATAGGAACAAGGGGTGACAGAAAAAAAGTGTAATGACAACTAAATGCAATGTAGATGATGCATTCAGGGCTGGATTTTTTGAAGAACTCAGCACTCAGCAGTACCCGTTGTATATGATGACGAATCTCCATCCCCACTGAGATCAATGAGAGCTTCTGGATGCCAATCTGACTGCTCCATTGAAAAATATCTGCCAGGGAAGTATAAGGGTGCTGAACTCCTTTGAAAAAGCTACATTCAGGGCCCTCATTTCAGGCTTCTGAATTTGAAAATCTTGTCCTGCATTTATTGGAATTGTTGATGTTGTTTTTCTCCCTGTCAGCAAGATTGTTATCCTTTTAGATAACAATTTTTATCTGAATAAATGCCTAATGCTGATGCAGTTCTCTGACTCTGATGAGTTTGTCCTTGAGAATTTCATTTCATCCCACCATGATGGAACTCTTGTAATATAAACAGGTCTTGTAGAGGTGCAACTATCTATGCTTTCAGATTCAAAAACCAGTCACAGTTTAGCCTGTAACCAGAACTATAGATCAGGCTTAATCCAGTTGAGAAACTGGACACCATTTTGAGGGGGAAAGTGGGTTAAGTACTAACCCATAACCAAAATTTTATCTCAATGCACAGAATGACATATGTCAATTTTATTAAATCTGATGGGTGCCAGACATGCAGCTTCCTATATATCATGTCTGCTAGTTGAAAAATCCTTGCATACCCTTCCTGTGCAGCAATGTTCTGGTATAAGATGAAAAATATATATGTGTATATGTGTGTGTGTGTTAGCTCTCATGTTTGCTGTCTGCATCCCAAATCGTATGGATTACATGCCATCAGCTTCTTCCATTAGGTGCTGCAGCTGACTTCATTAAATGTATAGTGCTTCAGTTGTCTTCAGTAGGTGCTAGGCATGCATTTATCCCTGGGATGAATCTGTCTCAGAGTTTATCAAAATCCATTCCATCTTTTTCCTTTCTGCCCTCTTTTCGAACCACAATAAGTAAGTGCATCAGCAACAGTGTATAATATCATAATACAAAGAAAAGAAACTAAACCCTGGCTCTGCTCTTCCTCACTAAAGTATAGTCTTCAGAAAGCAATTAGAATTGATTCTTTTAAATGTCTTTGTTGAGGCGGAGATGAGTCTAGCATACAGAGTTTTTATTTCTGTAGTTCTTTTTATCATCACAAACCAGCATCAAGCGTGGGTAACTATATTAAAGGCACTTCAGCAGAATCTATATTACTATGGAGTAATTTTTCCCAGCAGTGTCATTTTAAATTCACCTAAAGCACTAGCCTTGTCCCTCGGGCCTACTAAATGCAAGCATTGCTAGAGTTTTGACAGTAAAAAACTGGCATTGAATTTCAGTTTAGTTCTCTTTAACAGCCACAGATTTTTGAAAACTCTGTGCCCCTTTGGCAGTCTCTTATTGTAGACTCCTCAGGCATTGTTCACCAATGTACAATCCAAGAGCAAAAAACTTAACCTCCCTCTCTCTTAAATAAACAAGTACACTTCCTCCCCAAAACCCCATTGCTTGTCCCTATACTATTCATGACTCAGATGCTTTTTTTTTATTTCTAATGCCTCTAAAATGTTTAAGCAGCTGAAGTATTGCACTTGCTGCCTACTGTGCTGCCTGATGTTTTTGCTTTCTTGTGTTCCTCTTTCTGTATCCACCTGTTTCTTGTCTCCAGGTCTGCCTGCACTTGAAACACATGGGGTTTATGGGTAATGTGCCATGTCTATAACATACAATATATATATACAAGGATATACATACAATGTTATTACTCCTGAATGAGGGTACTTTTATCTGGTCATGCAGAACAGCAATTTCTTGAAGTGCTCAGCATTCTTGCCTTGTCTCCCCTAGTGAATTGCTTTGTTGCTGAGCTTGTCATCATTGTTGTATCTCCAGTCCAACCTTTCTACATGGTCCGCTCCCAATATTCTGCACAGGCCACTGCTTCTGGGGTTGGTGTTGCCATATCTTGTGATGTGCATTGTGATGCTACAGGGCATCTCAGGAGATGGTCCACAGTTTCACTTCTCCTGACAAACACATTGGTTGGTTGTGTAGAGGCCCCATGGTTTCATGAGAAAGTCTCAACTTCCAAGACCCACTCTCAATTTCTTCAGGCTCTGCCATGTGTGCCATTTGTAATTGGAGCTGGTGATGATTCCGCACCAGCTCCTTTTGACAGCTTTATCACCTAGTCTCTTTTTTTGCCGGAGGATCATTCTGGTTGATTCCGGTGATGTGGTCCATGATATGGTAGTATATAAAAAGCTACTTCTTGATGAGAGATGATAGTGCACTGGTTGATGTCCATGTAGCAGGCAACAGTTGTCTGACTCCTGTGCCTGCCAGTCAACGTCAAGTGCTACTTTACTTACAATGTAAGGGGACACTATCCCAGATAGTCCATATAGGTAGGACACAAGGATGGGTTTTAGGTAAGCTGTTATAATTCTACAAGTATCATTTAAGGCAGTGTCAATATGTTTACCGGGTATATCTACACATACATATGCAGTGCTGCAAAGCAGGGGTGACCCACCCATCCAGTGGCAAAATTCTAATGATGTTTAAAGCTCTTTTCCCAGCAATGTGCTGGAGCTCTAGCTGTGGACAACTGACAAAAAGCTCTCATGGGTGGAAAAGATGTATATATCTATATCCCATCAGGAAACACACCATTGTTAGTCAGATGGGTATTGCCTGATCAAGCTTTCACAGCAGTTGTAATGGAGGTGTGTGCTGCTTTCAAGAAGATGGTGTCCCTGGGGAACAAGGTTGAGCAATCACAGGAGGATATTAATAGCTTTGATGAGTTTCCCAAATTGTATGGCAGTCACTGAGGGGACACATATGCCTATTACTCTGTACACTTGGCATTGAAATTCACCAACCAAAAGAGATATTTATTCCTACATGGTGCTTCAGGTCTTGGCCAGCCACCATGAGAGATTCACAAATGTTACTGTTGGCCAGGTTAGCATGGACCATAGCACCAGGACCTTACAATCTTTAGACTGCTTTCAGCAGTGAGAAATGGAGTTTTGGTTCTGGGTTCCATACAGGTATTCTTGGTATTGTCATTCCTTCAGTGATTGTGGGAGGCCTAGCTCAGCTGCTTCTTCCCTGGGTTATGAAGTTCTTCATCTATACCATGACATCCCACATGGGTCCAGCTACACCCTACCTCCCACTCTGTTCCATATGCTCTGGGAACTACTTTAGTGAGGCTGTTCCAGGGCTCTCCACAGACTTTACCCTTAAGAATACCAGAGACTGAGGTCCTGAAAGCAGTGAAACAGGAATTATCAAGAATGTCTTCACCCAACATATTTCTGGCCTTGGACCGTGTCAGCAGGAATAGGTAGGTGAGGCATGCTGAAGAGAGTCTTGATGGAATAACAGTATTGCTGCAGTATACATTGCCATTACTAGACCCTTGGTTGGAGAAAAGCATTGTTTAACTAGACACTAAGTAGCTGCAGAATGACAATGGACTGTCCATTTGGAAGACTGGCAGGTTGATAGAGGAGCCTGATGTTGGGGCGAGAGGCTGATAAGAAATACCAGCAGGTGCACTAAATGTTTTGAACAGCCAGAGAGAACGCCTCTCTGGACCTGTCTATACTATGTCAGTGGTGTGTCCTTGAAAAGATGGGCTCAAGCATGACTGCCTATCCCTCACTTACTCATTTTTAGGCACACACCAAACCCAGAAACGTGCTGGAAAGGATGCTCAAGGATCTCTCTCGGAAACAGGCTCAAGCTTTCAGTTTTTGGATGGATTGAGAGTAGCTGATGGAAGTGAATCTTAATCAGTCTCACTGGTGTACTTGTGAATTTGGAGTATGCCTGCAGGCATCAATGGGTGGGACCATGGGCAGATCTAGGATTTTGAAAAGGGAGGTGCAGGTGGTGTGGTACATCATCACATATAACACAACACCCATTTTTCTCAAGTTTAAAGGGAACTAAAAGCTTTATTAGTATACTAGGGCCTAGGGCTATGCTAGCAAAATAATAAAAAAAACCGTTATTGGAATGTGCATTAATTAGCCATATCACCTATTATGTGTAGAGGAAAAAAAACTAGGCAAAATAATCAAAAGATGTTGTTTTGTTAGCTCTGTAGTCATTACAATTAAATATACATCTCTTTCAGATCTGTAAAACAAAATGTAGTCTTCTTGAGCATATTGACAGTGCATCTAATGCTTCACTGAACATTATTTCCACACCCAACTTGATGTTTCTAGCTAGAGTTAAAAACAGTCTGCAGGCTTGTGAACTAGAAGGTACATTTCCAGGAGCTGCTAAGAGCAGAATTGCAAAAAAACCCCATGGTTTCATTAGTAGAACCATTACAGATAATTAAAAAGGATAGAAGGTCATAAATTATAGCAAATTTGGGTTGGAAGTGACCTCTGGAGGACATCTAGTCCAACCGCCTGCTCAAAGCAGAACCAACCCCAACTAGATCATCCCAGCTAAAGCTTTATCTACCTGGGTCTTAAAAACCTCTAAGGATGAAGATTCCACAATGTCTCTGGGTAACCCATTCCAGTACTTTGATACCTTCCTAGTGAGAAAGTTCTTCTTAATATCTAACCTAAACTTTCCTTGCTGCAACTTGAGACCATTGCTCCTTGTTCTGTAATCTGACACCAACAGTTTAGCTCCATTCTTTTTGGAACCACCCTTCAGGTAGTTGAACGTTGCTATTAAATCCCCCTTAGTCTTCTCCTCTCCAGACTAAATAAGCCCAAATCCCTCAGCTTCTCATAAATCATGTGCTTCAGCTCCCTAACTATTCCCATTGCCCTCTGCAGGACTCATAACAAAGATAAGGGACCCTGCAACACTGGCACCAGGTTGCAGTGACCAGCTGCAAAGCCCCTGGGATTTCTGGTTTTGGTGGACTGACCAAATTAAGATGTATGCATGTGATATGTTTGAGAAACAAAGGGTTATGCTGACAGAACAGAACATGAACAATATGATGATCACAGGGAAACCAATCAACAATACCTGGAAATGAAGAGTCATCAGGAAGGGAAAAGAATACAAAAGGAGGGATTTTCAGAGCAGCAGGAGGATCCCTGCTCCCCAAGGGTTAGCCCCGGGGGTGCTCCCTGGCCTGGGGGGACAGTCCCCTCCCTAGTCCTCCCTGTTTGTGCGCTCTGTTCGCGCCACGAGGCTCGGGAGTGCGGCTCCCTACCGGCTCAGCTATATGGGACCCGGGGGGCTTCCCCTCCGGATCCGGCTTAGCTGCGCCGGGTCCCTCCACCCCACTTACCTTTGGGGGATCAGCTGCTGCTGCCCCCGCTGCCGATTCCTCTGCTGCTGCTGCTGCTGCCGCCACTGCCGCCACCTCCGTTCAGTCAGTTGGTTAAGGGGGCACACGTGCGTGTGGGACACACGTGTGCCTGACTCCTTTCCTTCCCGCTGCTGGTTCCCGAGTGCCCCTACCTCCTGGCCTGTGGGGGATCCCCAGCAGGGCCAGGGGGGGCAGAGATTGGGGGCCCCCACACCTGTCTGGCAGGTGCCCATCTTAGGGCTCTGGAGGCACAGGTGAGGGAGCTCCGGGAGGAGGTTAGCAGGCTGAGGGGGATCAGGGAGGTGGAGGATGAAATTGACAGTTATTTCCTTTCCCTGCAGGACCAGGCACCGAAGGAAGAAGCAGCCCAGGGAATGCCCTCCACAGCAGAGTGGCAGACGGTCACAGCCAGGACTGGAGCAGCTCACAGCGAACCGGTACCAGCTTCTCCAGTCCAACTGGTGAACAGGTACGAGGCCCTGGCAACCCTGCAGGAGATGGAAGGGGAGGAGGAAACCCTTGGCCAGGAAGAAACACCACACTCTCCATGCTCCAAATAGGTCAAGAGATCCAAGTGGACCCAGAGGAGGAGGCAACGAGTGCTCATCATAGGCAACTCCATCCTGAGAGGTACGGAAGGGCCCATCTGTTGCCAGGACCCCTCAGCATGAGAGGTATACTGCCTCCCTGGAGCAAAGATTCGGGATGTGACGGAGGTAATCCAGGCCAAGATCAAGCCCACCGATTACTACCCCATGGTCCTAGTCCATGTGGGTACTAATGATGCGGCCAGGAGAACCCCCGATCACCTGATGGCGGACTACAGTGCTCAAGGTGGTGTGCTGAAGGAGTTCGGTGCACAGGTGGTATTCTCTTCCATCCTACCAGTGAACGGATGCGGAAGACGGCATGAGAACTGCATCCGAGAAACCAACTGGCGGCTTCGGCAGTGGTGTCTTGAGGCAGGCTTCCGCTTCCTGGACAACGACCCACACATTACGATGAGGGACTTGCTCAGCTGGGATGGGCTTCACCTGTCCCCCAAAGGTAAGCGTGTGTTTTCTTCTAGGTTGGCGGATCTCCTCCGGCGGGCTTTAAACTAGGCTCATTGGGGGGAGGGGAAGATGAGGGCGGGGGAAGCTGTGGACCACCAAACCATGTGGCACCCACAAGGACAGCCCAGCCTGAAGAAAGAGAGCATTGGGAACCTGAAAGCCATGGGGAGGCCAGCACTACGGCACAGGTAAGAAACGAGAAGGTAAGAAACAATGGGCCCCTTGGGACTTGGAGCGGGGGGGCAGCAAAGGCACCAGTCGCAGGGCTCAAGTGCCTATATACTAATGCTAGGAGCATGGGAAACAAGCAAGATTAACTAGCGCTCCTGCTTGCACTAAACACCTATGACTTAGTGGGGCTAACAGAGACCTGGTGGGATTCATCCCACGACTGGGCAGTACAGATTGAGGGCTATAGATTGTACAGAAAGGACAGGGTGGGGAAGAAAGGGGGAGGGGTTGCGCTCTATGTCAGTGAGCAATATACATCAACCCTCATCAAGACAGAATCCAAGGATGAGGAAGTAGAAGGATTGTGGGTTAGGCTATATGGGGGGCAAGGAGAAAGGGATTTGGTGGTAGGGGTCTGCTACAGACCCCCACATCAAGGGGAAGAAAGAGATTCAGGGCTCCTGAGGCAACTCTCGGAGACCATAAAAGCTAAAGAGGCGGTAGTCATGGGGGACCTAAACTACCCGGACATCTGCTGGGAGTCACAGACAGAAATGTCCCACCGCTCACAAAGGTTTCTAACCTGTGTACAGGAACTCCACCTGACACAGGAGGTACATAGTCCCACTAGGGGGAATGCCATACTGGATCTGGTATTGGCAACGGGGGATGACATGGTGGGGGACCTCCAGATCGGTAGCCATCTGGGGGACAGTGATCACCTAATAATAGAATTCACCATAAGACGTCGAGTGGGTAAGGTAACTAGTAGGGTGAAAGTGCTAGACTTTAGGAAAACTGATCTCAATGAACTCAGGCGATTAGTCAAGGATGCACTGCAGAGTAGGAGTTTTGAAGGGATGGGAGCCCAAGAAGGGTGGCTGTGCCTTAAGGAAATGATCCTTCGGGCACAAAGCAAGACGATCCCCGAGCGAGGCAAAAGAGGGAAAGGGGCCAGGAGGCTTCCCTGGCTGACCACAGAAATCCAGGGCAACCTAAGGGCCAAAAGGGGAGCACATAAAAAGTGGAAACAGGGAGAGCTCACCAAAGACAAATATACCTCCTCTGCTCATGCTTGTAGGGAGGCAGTTAGACAGGCCAAAGCTACCATGGAGCTGAAGATGGCAACCCAAGTAAAAGACAACAAGAAATTGTTTTTTAGATATATAGGGAGTAAAAGGAAGACCCAGGGAGGAATAGGACCCCTGCTAAATGGGCAGAAACAATTGGTGGCGGACAGGGGGGACAAGGCTGAACTCCTCAACGAGTTCTTTGCCTGAATGTTCCTAAGCGAGGGACACGACAAGTCTATCACTGTGGTTGTAGAGAGGCAGCAGCAAGGTGCCAGACTTCCATGCGTAGACCCTGAGATGGTGCAGAGTCACTTGGAAGAACTGGATGCCTTTAAGTCGGCAGGCCCAGATGAGCTCCATCCGAGGGTGCTGAAGGCACTGGCCGACATCATTGCAGAGCCACTGGCAGGAATATTCGAATGCTCGTGGCACATGGACCAAGTCCCAGAGGACTGGAAAAGGGCCAACGTGGTCCCCATTTTCAAAAAGGGGAGGAAGGAGGACCCGGGCAACTATAGGCCAGTCAGTCTCACCTCCATCCTTGGCAAAGTCTTTGAAAAAATTATCAAGGCTCACATTTGTGAGAGCCCGGCAGGGCAAATTATGCTGAGGGGAAACCAGCATGGGTTTGTGGCAGGCAGATCGTGCCTGACCAATCTAGTCTCTTTTTATGACCAGGTTACGAAACGCCTGGACACAGGAGGAGGGGTGGATGTCGTATACTTAGACTTCAGGAAGGCCTTCGATACGGTATCCCACCCCATACTGGTGAACAAGTTAAGAGGCTGTGACTTGGATGACTACACAGTCCGGTGGGTGGCGAATTGGCTAGATGGTTGCACCCAGAAAGTCATGGTAGATGGGTCAGTTTCAACCTGGAAGGGTGTGGGCAGTGGGGTCCCTCAGGGCTCGGTCCTTGGACCGATACTCTTTAATGTCTTCATCAGTGACATGGACGAGGGAGTGAAATGTACTCTGTCCAAGTTTGCAGATGACACAAAGCTATGGGGAGAAGTGGACACGCCGGAGGGCAGGGAACAGCTGCAGGCAGACCTGGATAGGTTGGACAAGTGGGCAAAAAACAACAGGATGCAGTTCAACAAGGAGAAATGCAAAGTGTTGCACCTAGGGAGGAAAAATGTCCAGCACACCTACAGTATAGGAAATGACCTGCTGGGTGGCACAGAGGTGGAAAGGGATCTTGGAGTCCTAGTGGACTCCAAGATGAACATGAGCCGGCAGTGTGACGAAGCCATCAAAAAAGCCAATGGCACTTTATCGTGCATCAGCAGATGCATGACGAATAGGTCCAAGGAGATGATATTTCCCCTCTATCGGGCGCTGGTCAGACCACAGTTGGAGTACTGCGTGCAATTCTGGTTGCCACACTTCAAGAAGGATGCGGATAACCTGGAGAGGGTCCAGAGGAGGGCCACTCGTATGGTTAAGGGCCTGCAGACCAAGCCCTACGAGGAGAGACTAGAGAAACTGGACCTCTTCAGCCTCCTTAAGAGAAGGTTGAGAGGCGACCTTGTGGCTGCCTTTAAGTTCATCACGGGGGCACAGAAGGGAATTGGTGAGGATTTATTCACCAAGGTGCCCCCGGGGGTTACAAGAAACAATGGCCACAAGCTAGCAGAGAGCAGATTTAGATTGGACATTAGGAGGAACTTCTTCACAGTTAGAGTGGCCAAGGTCTGGAACGGGCTCCCAAGGGAGGTGGTGCTCTCCCCTACCCTGGGGGTCTTCAAGAGGAGGTTAGATGAGTATCTAGCTGGGGTCATCTAGACCCAGCACTCTTTCCTGCTTATGCAGGGGGTCGGACTCGATGATCTATTGAGGTCCCTTCCGACCCTAACATCTATGAATCTATGAATCCTGAGGCTACCATGGGCACAGGGCACACCACTAGCCCATCTCATCCACCTCACAGTGTGGGTTTGGGAATCAGCCCTCAACCTCCAACACTGCTGACATGCAAGCAAAGAACCACAGGGTGGTACTTACATACTGGCCAGACATACCGTCCCTCTGTGAGAACCCTGGAACAGGTAGATAATTAGGACTGGGGACATTATTTTGTTTTCTTTGCCTACATTACTCTTATCTGCTATTACTGAGTATCAATAAAATTTGCTTATTATCAAATGGAAGAAGTTCTGGTTGGTCTGAAGGCTTGGGTCTGCCCAGAACAAGGTATCAGGACTGGGTCATAAATCCAGCGCTAACAGCCCAAGCAATACTTTTATACTCTTCCCTAGTCATTTATCCAAGTTTCTACTTCTTGTAAGCTTCCTTTTTGTGTTTTAGCTCATTGAAGAATTCCCTGCTAAGCCAAGCTGGTCTTCTGCCATAGCACATGTCCATATGAAACAGGGGCCCTAAATTTAAGTGGTGGGTTTTAAAAAACATCACTTCAATTTAGGGTGGATTAAACTCCCATGTCATGTACCCACCCCACTGACTTACCTGCCTCTCTGGTAAGCCTAGCTCTCCTGGGCTGCGGGGGAGGCTGATGCTTCCCTCTGCAGTAGTGGCGCCCTCCCCCAGTTGGCCCCTGGCCACAGGTACCCAGCTTGGGCAGTCCCGGGGGGCAGCACAGCTGCAGAGGGAAGCACTGGGCCCCTGTAAAGCTCAGGCAGGAAGGCAAGGTCTGGGGAGTTGCGGGGTGGGGTGGGGGGAGATAAGGCTTGCCACTTTTCTTGGGTGGAACTGCTTTCCTGGGCTGCTGTCAGGCTGTCTGCAGGGCTTCCTGCAGAGCTGTGGGGCTGCATGGAGCTTGGTGCTTCGCTCCACAGCTGTAGGAGTTTTAGTTTGCTGTACCCCAAGTCATTTAAGGCGCTTTACGCCGCTGGATTTCCTGCAGTGGCTGGAATTAATGCACAATATGCCACTAAGGCGTGCAAACACTGACACCATTAAAACAGCGCAAAAGCATTTAGCCCACTTTAAAGCATTGTACACACATGCCTATCATTTCATCTACACATGGCCATACTTGCTAGTCTTCCTGCACACTGGGATGATTAGATTTCCTGTCCCCTCAGAAAGGTTTCTTTAAAGTACAACCAGGTCTCCTGGACTCCTTTTCACCTCAGACTGACCTCCCAGGGGATCCTGTCCATCAGTTCCCTAAGTGAATTGAAATCTTCTTTTCTGAAGTCCACAGTCCTTACTCTGCTGCTCTCCATCCTTCCTTACCTCAGGATCCTGAACTCAATCATCTTGTGGTCACAGCTTTCCATGTTCCCATCTACTAATACATTTCACACCACTTCTTCCCTGTTTGTGAGCAGCAGGTCAAGAAGAGCACAGCACGTAGTCGGTGTCTCCAACAGTTACACCGTAAAGAAGTCCCCAACACTCTCAAAAAAACTTCTTGGACTGCTTGTGCACTGCTGTCTTGCCCTCCAAGGAGATGTCAGTGTGATTGAAGTCTTCCAACGAGAACCAGGCCCTGTGGTCTGGAAACTTCCACTAACTGTTTGAAGAAAGCCTTCACCACCTCATCCTCCTGGTCTGGTGGTCTATAGCAGACTCCTACCATGACATCATCCTTGTTGCTCTCCCCTCTAACCACAGCTCAGACTTTCATACTGAAGCTCTGAGCAGTCATATAGCTTTTTTACATAAAGCATAACTCCTCCTCCTCTTCTCCCCTCCCTGTCCTTCCCAAACAGTTTATCCCATCCATGACAGTGCTCCAGTCACACAAACTCTCACCAAATCTCTGTTATTCCAATCATGTCATAGTTCATTGACTGTGTGAGGACTTCCAGTTCTTCCTGCTTTCCAGGCTCCATGCATTCATGTACCGACACCTGAGGTAACTAGCTGATTGTCTTTTTTTCTAAGCAAGAATTAGAAGGCATCCCCTGTTGCTCCATCCTGCTTGTTTTTCTTCCAGGTAACCCACTTTCTAATTACTTCAAGGCTTTGTTCTCTGCTTCCCTCCCCACCAGTAAACTTAGTTAAAGTCCTCACCTCTGGGCCTTAACACCTGTGGAATGAAGACTGTAGAAGGAATCATGTAGATTATAATGAAACATGAAGGCAATTGCTTCTCTCAGTGCTTCCTGAATAGAAATTTTGTTGTCACTGCCCAGTGATTGATTTTAAACTTTTGGTTGGGCTAGGAATCAAACTCAGCAGGGGGGAGGTGGGCTGGTGGTTCAACTGCACCACTGAATCCCCCCTGTGCATCTGTCCCTGAGTGGGATATGCTGCAATCATGAGACAAGGGGCTACTTGTGAGCAACATCTATACTTTTGGAAAAGGCTTCAGACATGATTAATGGAAGTGTATAAAAGGTGGGTGTGCAGTAGGCAATGCTTTTCTCAAATGGTAGGTTGTGATTTTAGCATGCTTCCCATGGGGATTTTCACCCAGCACACACCTGGACTTTATTATAGTGCTTGTGAGGGCACAGTGAAGGTAGGCGTGTTCATGAATTGCTCAAGATCAGATGACTGCAAATGCAAAAAATATTTTTAGTCCCTTTCTATTAAATAGCAATCAGGGTGCTGACATAAATATTATGCATTGCAAAAAAATGCTATTAAGCATGCCTGCTGTTACAGTTTGGCATATTCCTTTGGAAAGGGGTAAGCTTACGGACTACCTTCATTTGTGAGTTATGTGCACAGTTCTGCCTGAAACAAAGACAAATGCAAGGGTCTGCTTAGGAATTTGCTGTGGGAGAATCAGCTTTGGTAGGATATTGTCATTACTTAGAGGTGGAGGAGAGACAGCTCAAAGGGAGAACAGAAAGAGCGGTAGTGCACAGAAACATACAGAGAGGGAAACTTCAGCACACCTCAACAAGAACTGATATGTGACCCTAAGAAAAGACTTCAGAGATGACTTTTGGACTGGGGGACCTGCCTGAAAACAGAAAGCTCCATGTTCTCTCTCTTTCTCTCTCTTTCTGAAATGCCTAGATCAGTGTCTGAGGTGGGAAGGGTGATTATTCTGACCACTGGGGAGCAGAGATGTGGAGGGGAAGGGGAGTAGTGTCTTACCTACCCAAGCTGTCTCACTCCAGTGGCAGCTTCTTCTGCTGTGGATGCAGCTATATCACTAAGGGTGGGGAACAAGCTCACAGCAACCCATGGCACATGTCCACTGGAGGCTTCCCCTAGTGCTTCATTTTCTTCCCTTCCATACACTATGGGGCCCAGGTTTGCATCTTCTATAGTAAAGTGGGGGGGGGGGAGGGGGAGAAGAGAGCATCTTTTTAGCACCCTTTAAGTCCATGCCTGAGGCTGAGGCCCTGCTTGCTCCCCCCCCCAGTTATGCTACTGATAAAGTGCACTGTGAAATTAAATGGAATTCTTCATTAACTCAAAGTGGGGGGAGGGTGTCCATGACATGCCTTAGAATATCTTTCTTCTCAGAAACTTCTGCATAGTATGACTTAGCTCATTTGTCTTGTAACACCTCACATTGGCTAAAAGCTGAGGTCATTAATGAAACCCAGGAACCTGATAAACCATGTTAGCACTTTTTTTTCTTGCCAACTGCTATGTAGTGAGTGACTTCCATGCCCTTTCCTCTCCCCCCCTCCCCCAAAATCCTCCTCTTAATCCAAGTTAATCAATCCAATGCTGTCATCTTGGCTGAGGAGCTCTTAGTAGAAGATGGAAGAACCGTGAACCAAACAAAAAGCGAGAGAGAGCAATAACACTGCAGTAAGGGATGGGAGGATGGGACTTAGTTAAAATGCTGGATGGGTGTTTACAGTAATATGAAGCAAAGCACTGGAGAGTTTGGATACTTGACTGTGGTTGCCTTTTTGAACCATCATGGACAGGAAAGAAAGGACAGACCTCCAGTGGAGGCTCCCTGGCAATACATAGAATTAAGTAGGTTAAACCCTGCATAAAGCTGTAGTCTAATATTTCCTACAATACTCATGGGAAGTGGCCACCTCCCCACTTGTCCAAAGAGCTACTTGCATATCTGTGCACCAACACGGGTGGCACTTAGAGTGACCTGCACACGCTCCTCTCCCAGGTGGCAGTGAAGTCTGAGACCTCATCATGGGACCACACTAAAATACAAAGCCTGACTGCTGTACACAGTGGGGTCCTTATTTCTGCCTAGAACTTTGAGGTGCTTCCCTTATTATAAATGACAGTAATACCAATGTATTTGCAGTCTCCATGCACGTGCTTTAGAAGCAGGTATTCCAACCAAATGGCTAACGTACCAATACTTTAACACACTGCAAACCCTTAACAGCAGCACTGTCAATTTGGCCTCAGAGAAACCCTCGGGCAGGGGTGGGCAAAATGTAGTCTATGGGCTGAATCCAGTCTGCCAACTGATTGGATCTGGCCCACAGGTGGGTGCTCACAAGGTGAACGGAGCCAGCCTGCAGGCAGGCGGCCTCTCCAGCAAACATATGGTGCTGGCCAGCCATGGCTGCTTCTGGAGTGCTGGGTGTTCTCTCTCTCTCTGTCTCTCTCTCTCTCTCTCTCTGTCTAGGCCGGGACTGCCACCAGTGTGGAGGCAGATGCACGAACCCACCCATAGCTGTAGAACACCCTGCTTTCCCTACCTCTCCTTCCCCCTACCACACCTGGAGCCCCAACCCAGCAGATGCCAGGCATATTTGGGCAGCTGTAGATGCAGCTGGCAGCTGTTGAGTCTGGACTTACGTGGGGGGAGCAGGGGAGGAAGGGAAATGCTAAATCTGTGGGCAGGTGGACTCTGGGTGCATGGGGTGGTGGGGTGCATGCTAAAGCTGTGAATGGGTTCAGGCTTCCGTACCAGTTGCAGCCCTGGGAAGGAGGGACTGAGAGGGGGAGGGGGAGAAAGTGAGTTGTTGCCCTCAGCAGGTCACCAAAATTCATTAGGTGGGCTACCAGCTCAAATAATTGCCCATGCCTA
This sequence comes from Alligator mississippiensis, assembly GCF_030867095.1. NCBI lineage: Eukaryota > Metazoa > Chordata > Crocodylia > Alligatoridae > Alligator > Alligator mississippiensis. The sequence continues at coordinate 138,676,358 of NC_081825.1, read as the reverse complement.
CCCTAAGAAGAAAGATCAGCGTTGTGACAGGGCCATAAAACCCAACAGTGTGGATCACATTAGATCAGGTGGGATGGGGGGCTTCAAATGGCAGACCCCCAATATGGAAATGGACCATCATCAGCCCTGTTTGGGGTAGGCCTGAGAGCTGTTAGTGTAAGTGCATCAACAATTATTAACTGCCAGGGCAAGGTAAAAGGACAGAGGTGATCTCTGGTGTTATGTGTTTTCCAAGGTAGAAAAGAAACTAATTTACAACAAGCATGTCTGTGAAAATGCAAATGAGTGGAAGTTTAGAAGACAACGGGTAGAAATAGCAGGGTAAAATGTATGAAGGAATGCAAGTGATTAGCTGGAGGCAGGTTACCTGGGGTATCAGATGTCAGGCAGGTTGTAATGTGTTTTAAATCCAATGTGTATATTAAGTCCATGATTTTTTGTATCCAATATATTTATGAAGTGAAGTTTGTAGGCTTGTCTATGAAAGGTGTTTTGTAAGTTCCCTTTGAGGATTAGAACTGAGAGATTGGACAAGGAGTGATCATCCTGTGAGAAGTATGCCACACAAGTAATTAGATATTTTTGTCTTTGATGGATTGTCAGTATACATTCATTCTAGTGCACAGTTGTTGTTTGGTTGGTTTCTCCTCAATATTTTCCATTCAGGTATTTGGTGCATTGGATGAAATATATAACATTTCTGGAGGTGCAGGTGTATGATCCAGGGATAGTGATAGTTCTGTTTTGGGGTGTAGTAACTTTGGGACTGGTGGAGATGTGTTGGCAGGTTTTACATTTCTTGTCCTGGCATGGTCTGGATCCATTTGGTGTGGTTTGGGTCATAGGTAATTTGCTTCTGGTGATGAGTTTGGTGAGATTTGGTGCTTGTTTAAAGGCTAGGATAGGTAGTTCTGGGAAAATCTTTAAGATTAGGCTCTTCTTCAAGTATGGGTTGCAACTGTTTTGAGGATTTTCTATATAGGTTCCAGGAGGGGATGGTATGTCATAATTACTGGTGGGCGATTAGTGGGGATTTTCTTTTTGTACTGTAGCAATTCTCCACATGGTATCCAGGTGGCTCTCTCAAAAGTGTGATCAATCTCTCTGGAGGAGCATCCCTGTTGGGTGAAAGCCCTTTTGAGATTCGTTAGGTGACAATCGTGGGTATTCTCTGTGCTCCCGCGGGACGTTCCATCTGCCCCAGCATCTCAGCATTCATGAGCCGCCTAGTACCTTGAGATATGTCGAAAAAACATTTAAACTTGTGTCTATGTCCAAATCCCTGAATCTTTCCGAATCTCTCCAAATCAATTCAGAGGGTTCCAATTCGATTCAGAGAGATTAAAGGGTCTCCTGATTCAATTCGGCTTTGTAGATTCGACCACCAAATCAGGCCAAATCTCTGCCGAATCAAATCAGGGACTGAAGCTTAGTACAGCCCTACTTTGTAGATATGGATGTGCTTAAGTGAATGCTGGATCTCTGGTACTCAGGCTGCTGCATTATTTTAATTAAAAAAAAAAGATACAGCTTGAGCAATATCATCCTGGACTGTCTGAATCTAACACTAGGAACAGCATTGCTCAGTATGCCAGATAATGCTGTCTCATATACTACTTGAAAGAATTAGGCAAAAAGATTACACATTTCCCAGCCATCACAGATACATGACAGGTACTAAGAACTACCAGTGCTGGTTAGAGTGTGTTCTCACTGTGGAAAGTCCTATTCAATATTTATAATGCTGTCTACCATGCATCTTCAATTTAGAAAGGCTAGATTCTCAGCTCTGACTAATTTAGGGGACAGCTGTGTAAAGAAGCCATTTTTAGTTGTCCAATACTGACTGCAGTCTTGCCTACTGAGGGATCAATTAAAGTTAGGTGAGGGTTACCTGCATGTACACTGTCTTCTGCATATCTGCCCCACTTCCTGGTGTGGAAGTTGCATGTGTTCAGGCATCCTTGGATACTAGTAGAATGTACCTGAGTAAGTTATCACAAGATACATCTGACTCATCTCTGAGTTCGGTCTCTGCCTTACTTAGACAAATAGGTCAAACTGAGACATGAATATAAGTAACTCTTGGAGAAATCTCAGAAGATATGCTCCACTCTGAACTGTGAGAAAAGTACACACCAAGTTAAGCTTTATTTATTGAAAAACAGGCACTAGTTGAATTAAACTGACTTAGTTAAACTTCTGGGTGATGTGATGGTGGTTTACAAGGACAGCATTTCAGTCCATCATGAACCTGTTCTCTGCTGACTGAAGTTCAACTCAGGTAACCTTAATTTAAACATAATTTAGATTGTTCAGAGAGGACTTCACTGAGTTACCAAATTGTCTTAAATCTACATCTTTAGTTAGAAATTAGTACAATAAGCCTTGGGATTCCTTCTAGATGTTTGTAGGCTGGTGGACACATACCTATGAATTTGTCACTGTCTTGATCTGCATTTTTATTTCAGAACATGTTGACTTCTGAGGACATTTTTGCCCCTGCATAATCAGTAATGTTCACAAATGAACCTTTTCCAAATGCCCCGGAATAGACACTCATACCTCAATCCTGAATCTTTATACTCATGTAGATAGTTTTTGCATAACCTATACTCTCAGAACTTTGATTCTGAACCAGTGATATCAACGGAAGTAGCTACATTCAGTGGAAGCCGCAGCACAGGTGAGGGTAGTGTACTTGCACCCCACTTCAGCTATGTAGTGTGCGCTTTTCCTGCTACACGATTTCCTAATCAGTGTGTCTCCCTGCCAGAGCTCAGCATGCCAAGTGAGCAATCTGAGTCTACCAATTGATCAACCCACAATCTTCTCAAGCTCAGCGTGTACAGCTAGCTCATTGAACTCACAGTGTATGCTGACCTCTGGCAGGGGGTCACACCAACCAGCCATGCTGAGCTCCAGCAGAAACCGTGCTAATCAGACCATGAACTCAGAGAGCAAACTGAGATTGTGCAGCACAGCCAAGGTTCCCTTGCTGGATCTGCCCATAACTCCATTTATTTAAATGCAGCGTTCAGGTCTTGGTGACTAAGGGCTACTCATGGTTAAAGATCGCAGGATCAGAGCCTTATAAATTTTACAAAAATAATTCCACCCAATGTACATTAAATTATGCTTCTTTGTATGATCAAAATTATGGGAATTCTTTTCTTTGAAAGCATAACCTTTATGCTTATAAATCAAAGGCTATTTCTTAGTTGTAATACATTGTAATGGTTCTTAACATTGACTTTGATTCTGCCTCTTTATCAGCTTGCTGAATGCACAATGTGTTGTCGAAAGCAATACCAAGGAACAATTGATATGAAAGTGGCTTGAAATCTTTGAAGCTCAACTGTCATGTAGAGAAGGAAGAAAAATCATGATTGAAACAGAACCTTCTACACTCAATTTTTTTGTAAATCCCAGCTTTGTTAAACAAATTAATTTCACTTTTGATGTTCTTTGATGAGTACCTATCACCCTTACAGATTTTAATACTAAATTATTACATATGTCTGACCTGTTACTGAAGCTCCAATAAATGTACCTGACCATCAAACAGAAGTGGCCAGACAAATGTCTTACCCTATCCCAAGGGTCCTCAACTCCTGGCCCATGTGAACCAGATCTGGTCCACAGAACCATGGCATCCAGCCTGCAGAGCGCAGCATCAGTTAGGAAATTTGGAAGTGGAGGAGTGCTAGCATTTCATACTGCCATCCCTCCCCTTCTGATGAATTCCCAAGCCTTGTACCACCGTGTCAGGGCTGGACCATGCACCCTCTGCCTTGCATAGCTGAATTGGGTTGGGCAATGCACCCTTCCCTCTATGTGGCTGTATCAGGACTGGGCCATAGTTCCTCTCTGCTGCATGGTGGCTCCGCCCCTCACCTCTGTGTAGCTGGATTGGGCACACCAGCTGGATCTGGCCCATGGATGCACCAGGCACAACCCATCTGGCCCACGGAGCAAAAACTTTGAGCACTACTGCCCATTCCATCACTAGCTCTCCTCCGTGAGTCTCAACTCTCCATGAGTGCTAGGGAAAGGAGAGCCAATGTTTTCAAAAACAGGGAAGATATTTTCAGTGTCTTCTGTTACCAAATTTGCCCATTACTTTGGGGTGTGCTCATTTATTAGGGATAGTTTCTAGGGTCTTGGTGAGTCTGTCAATGTGCTGCTTGTGTTACTATATGGAGCTGTATCTCTCCCTTCTGCAAACCCTCACCCCCAACGGAGCTATCTTGCAGGACTCAGTCTCAATGGGGCTGGGTTCCTCCAGTCACCAAATCAGTCATACACACAAACACACATAAATTAACGTGACACGCCTGACCCAGCCGAGTGATCAGCATGGACAGGCTGACACCCTCATATGCCAAGAATCAGTTCATAAGAGCAACAATAAAATGCAGTCAGACACAAGCACACAGGTGAACAGAATCCCTCTGAATCCGGCTAGGTGTCCAGCTGACACCCTCATGGGCCAGCATTCAGTTCATAAGGGCACGTCTTTGTCAAACTGGGTCAATCAGCTGATCCCCTTATGTGTTTCAAATTCAGCACGTCCCAATCTTTGGCCTCTTGATGAGCAGACCCCACAATATTTTTGGGCTTCACAGGGATCTTTAGCTTAGGTAAAAGAAGCATTGCTGCAGAGCACGGGAGGAAAGAGAAGCAGAGAAGGAAAAATATACCCAGTTACTACCAGTTTGACTATAAAAGTTATTTATTGCTAAGTATATTAAATATATAATGGTACTAATAGTAATAGACATGCAAACAAAAAACAAACACAAACAATTACAGTACTACCCTGGTTTCACTAAGTATTTGGGGAAACTTAGCTCAAGCTTAACTAATACAGTTCAGGTTCAGCAGTTTATGCCTAGAAAGAAAAGAGAGAGAGAGCGCTGGGATCTCACCAGTCCAAGGTACTCAGGCTGCAGAGCTGACAGGCACAATCCGTAGCACAGTTCTTGAAGAGAGAGACGATCTGTTCTTCCAGCGTACCAAGAACGACAGGGAATGGTGTCAGCACAGGAGTTTTCTTCTTCTTTCTTCTTCTTTCCTTCCTTTCTTCCTTCTTCTTCTTGAAGCGCACACACTTTTTACAGATTTTTATACCCTCAGTTCAGCTGCTTCGAAGCATCCTTCATTGTGTAAATCATTGTCTTTTCTATTGACAAGGGGTTATCTGGTTTGGAACATCTCAAGAAACTGATTGATAATCAGGAAACTCTTAAGATTAGGAAGTAACCAAATACTTGGGAGCCAGCTTGAGATTCCTATGGATGGCAGATATACTGATGGGATATCTCATGGTTTCTTCAGAAACAATAGATAGCTTGCAGCATCAGGATTTTGGATTTTTACTTGTTGCGCACAAGCCTCAGCTTAGCATGACTTTTCCAGATCTTACTATAGTCTTTTAACAGACTTAAAGCAATTATTGGGGTGTTTATAACCTTTTGTGGAGAGGACTCCCACCAGTCATCTCGGGAAAAGTATGACAACACCTGTGATTAGGGTTCCAATGGGCTGGAAGTTGTGATGAACCCTTAACCATGGTTCAAATGTTGCCCATACCCCCTCTGACTCGGTCTCTTGCCTCAGCATTCCCTAACCTGGCAACCAAGTTTTAGTCAATCAAGTTTAAATAGGCCTTCCATAGTGGGACCGGGGAATGTACGGCCCGAGATGCCTATTAAACTTAGAGGTGTATGTGTGTCTGGGGGGCGGGGAAAGTCCTTAGTAAATCCAGATTAGAACTGGTCTGATAAATGCTGAGCTGGGTGTGTGTGAACATGGGTTGATTAACATTTGGAGCACAGATTCCCCATCATGCTGTGCTCCCCTGCTTCTCTGGTCCCAGAATTCACTGCAGTCTCTGCTTCAGGCTTTCTGTTTTCCATCTCTCATGTAAATGAATGGTCATCTGGTTCCATCTCAGATGCAAATGAGACTTAGGGCAGTTGGTTCACTCTTGTCACCCTTATCTTGAGGGTCTTAGGTGTGTCTCTCACTGCATCTTAATCAGTTTTGTTTAGGTAGAGGAGGGGAGGGAGGGGGGGTGAATCCTTTGTGAGTCAGACAGACTGCATCCTGTGCCAGGGTTGCCCAAGAACACACAGCTGAGATGTAACACTTCTCTAAAATCAAAGACTGGCAGAAAGATTCCTATTGGGAAATTAGACTCCGGGAAAACCTGGCCTGATTTTCAAACATCCTATGTCCAGCCCAAGAGATTCTAGAGAAGACACTGGGTCTGATTATTCGCCTTTCTGTCCTGTATGCAATCATAAAATGTAATAAGCTATTGTCTAAATACAAAATGCCCTGCTGTACCAGCAGCTAGAGCAATACCATTCCTGTACTGTGGCTGAAGTTATACTGATGTAGAGGTGGTATAGCTTATTCATAACAGTAAGGGGGCTAAGCTATTTACACCAGTATAACTGAGTCCACCCTAGGGGTTGCCCCTGTAAAAATATGTAAGTCAAACAAAACAAAACTCATGGTTCTAGTCAGCCTATTTTTGCATGTGTAGAATCTGTGTATAAATTGGGCCTACATGCAAATATAAAGTGAATACAAAGCACAACTATTCTGATGGGGTTGTGTTTTGCACCTGCTTTGCACAGCTGCAAGTAATGCATAAGCACAAGACACTTGCTGCAGGACTAGGTTGTATTTCATTGTGAGATATATAGTGCTTGGGCAAATTATATTCAGTTTGGGTAGTTTTCTTCAGCAGTAACATTAAGGCACTTACAATTCCATTCCTTTACCCAGCTCTGGGAGTACTCTAGGGAAGAAAGGTGGTGAAGTTAAACCATAACTCTATGACTCAGGAAATCATGGTTCACTTTGTAGCTTTGCCACAGACTCTCTGTATGATCTTGGGTGAATCACTTAGATCCAGATCTGCAATGATTTGCAGGCACCTCAACACATTTAAAGATCTGGCTTTTGGCATGTTTAAATTCCTCTCTATAGTGGACATCACATAGTCTCTTTAGTTGGAGTATCACTGGGAGAGCTTTCTTTTTATTAGGGATATAACAGCAACATAAACTAGACAATTAATGGTTCCATTTTCTACCATTTGGGCACATCTACACTTGATGCTTACTGCACAGTAGCCTTATAACATTGAGCAGTAGTGTGCAAGTGAAAAACTGTGTTAATAAGATACAGTGCAGTGCTATTAGGCTACTGAGCAGTAACCATCACAAAAAAACCTGTGCGCCAGCACTACTTACTGCACATTAAATGTAGTCACTGCGCATTCAGTTAGTACTTCATTAAGGAAGTTCTAAATTAAATGTGCAGTAACCACAGCACATTAATGAACATGCAGACACACCCTTTGTTAATTAATTTAGTACTTCTGGGGATTCGGTTGTTTTCAGCTTCCACTAATATCAACCTCAGCTGTATTCCTGCTGCATCCCCAAGAAGGAGATACACCAAGAAACATGTTGATTTAGCTTTGACCATTATGTGAAATATTCAAGTGACTGTTCAGAGTGCTTGACTAGTTCCAGATGGAGTTGGCAGCTTTCAGTCTAAATATATAATCTAAAGACAAGAGCAGTGTGAGTTAAACTGAGTGGGCAGTGAAATAGCTGTCTTGTCAAACTACCCACAGATTATAAGAAATACATGCACCAAAAATTAAAGTTACTTTATTATTGCTCTTATTTATGTAGTCACTCATATTTATCTTAGCTTTACCCTTCTCCCATCGCCTGACTTCACAGACCCCAAACTGCTATTTCCTTTAGCAGATTGCTGTAGGCAGCTGTGCATTTTACCATGCCTGCACCAAAAGGCATTGCAGAATAAGACAGCTGACATGCCCGGATTTCTAATAGCTTCATGTGTACAAAACAACAGACTTCAGGAAAGATCTTCAGCTGGTGGAAATCAAAGAAATCCACTGATTTAAGCTTCCACCAACTAAGAATCTGGCCCATTGCTCCTGCCAGGCAAGGAAACATGAGCAATAGTATTTCACCATGAGGCCTAATTTTTTTTATGCTCCTCAGATAAGTAAAAAATGTTCATGTATCGTGCTGAATTCATGGAGTTTGTGTTGCTAGCCAAAGTACTGCTGGTAGCAAAGTCTGCTCCCCGTTATACCATTATACAGACTCAGAATGACTTCACAACTACCATAGAATTACTTTGTATTTATACATGTATGATTAAGAGAATAACTAAGTTCTGTATAATTTATCAGTATTAAAGTAACCATTAAAGAAACTCTCTTTTGTTTATATAGGATGTGGCTGCAAGTCAATTAAATCCAATAGAAAGTGTCTCTTTGACTCCAGTGGGAGTTAGGTCAGGCCTGCCATTCTGTGAGAAATACTGTAGATCTGAAATAAACATTTTTTTCTGCTGCTCAAGAATAGGGGGGAAAAAAAAACCGTTTCCAACTGCGACATCTAAATAGCTCCAAAAATAAAGGAGTGACTGCCCAGCATTTAGCCTAGTGGTTTGAAGCCCACAGTTGACATCTGTTGTTGAACAAGAAGTGGAAAATATATGGACCATGTTGCATATCCATTCTGTGACAAGTTAGAGTATTTTGGTTAAAATACAGTTATGTTTTGAGTTTGGGATTAATAACACACTGATATCCCTGTTGGGTAAAAAGGGCAAGAGGGATCCTCCTGACTGGACACACATGTTAGAGTGGTGGGCTAAGTGAACCTGGGAAAACAGTGTGGCAGCCTTTCAGTCAATGATTATTGACATTTTGGCTAAGATCAAGTACAATGGAAGGCATCTGAATTCCCAAGCCTTTGGGCCTGGGAGCTGCAGGTAAAATCACCTCCCAGTAGAATATATGAGTCACAGACATTAACAGATGTGGACACTAAGGATATGTATATTGGATTTGCACTTTAATTGGCTTTGGGTTTGGACATACATAAATATAAGGGCTATGCAAAATTTCACTGCCTGTTTTATCTCGACACTATTTCGACTCATTTCAAGCTTGAAACAGTGAAATCAAAATGAAACGAAGGGCTTCAAAACAGCCTCAAAACAAAATGAGGCTAGTCAAAACATTTTGAAAGTTTCAAAATGTTTAGTGTTTCAAAGCAGCCAGCAGCCAGGTGGTGGGACACAGGGGAGAACAGGGCTGTGCTCCCAGTGACTCCAGGCTCAGCTAGGCAGGGAGCACAGCCCTGGCACTCCCTGCCTCCCATCACCGGGCTGTGGGAAGCCAATGACAGCACAGGGGAAGGGAGCTGAGCCCTCACTCAGTACCCCTCCCCAGTGCTGCAATTGGGTTGGAGAAGGGAACTGAGCTTGATCACTCAGTTCCCCTCCCCAGCTCTATGATCAGGCTGGGGAAGGCAACTCAGCCCAGGTGAGCTGAGTTTCCCTCCCCCATATTCGGGCTGGGGAAAGGAACTCAGCCCAGTTGGGTTGAGTTCGTTTTACCAGCCTGATGGTCATGCTGGGTAGGGGAACTCAACCCAGTTGGGCTGAGTTCTCCTCCCCAGTGTGATGATCAGGCTGGGGAAACGAACTCAGCCCAACTGGTCTGAGTTCCTTTCCCCAGACCGATGGTAGCGCTCAGCTCAGCCTCAGTTCCCTTCCCCGATTGATCCCAGCGCTGGGGCTGAGTGATGGGGCTCAGGTACCTTCCCCAGCTCCATGGTCCTGGGCTGCATCCCTCCATCATTTGGCAGGCAGATGGGGGCCCACAACCCCAGGAGGCCTGGCACAGCCCCCACAGCCCTCCCAGGTTTGCGCCCCGATCTTCCTGCTGGATGAGAGAGGCTGTTTTGAGCTTCCCCATATAGCCTATGGGTGAAACGTCGAAACAGCATCACTGTTTCCATGAAATGAAATGGAACAGCAGTTTTGAATTGAAACAAAATTCAAAATGAAATGCTGTTCCATCGAAATCTCGAAACGCAAGTCAAAATGGAACGGTGGTGTTTCGCACAGCCCTAATAAATATAAAAACAACTATCTTAAGATAGAGCCCTATTAAGGGAGGAAGCAGAGATTTAATGGCTTTAAGGCAGTAAGCACAGGTGTCAGTACTTGAGATGAAGCTGCAGAAAACAGCAGGCTGCTGGTGGGCCTCCAAATTTAGTCCAGAACCTGTGATCCCTTCATTTGATGGCCTTGCCCCCAGAGGATCATGTCCCTCAAGGGTCAGGTTATCAGGAAGGATTGTGAGGTGTAGCTATTCAGGCTAAAGCAGAAAAAGAACAAGATGGAGATCACTTAGAAAAACTGGATGTTTTGAAATTAGCAGGACCTAACAAGATTGCTGAAGTAGCTGCAGAGCCATTAGCTGTTATCTCTGAGAACTCGTGCAGATGAAGTGAGGTCCCAGAAACCAAGAAAAGGGTAAATGTAACACCCTCCTTTTAAAAAGATGGGTAAAAGGAGGACCCAAGGAATTACAAAACAGTCTAACTTTAATACCTGGAAAGGTATTGTAGCATATCATTAGAGAACTTTTTTTTAACCACCAGGAGGATAAGAAAGAGATAAGGAAAAGCTATGTGGCTTTGTCAACAGGAAATCAGGTTGATCAGGTTTGATTTCCTTCTATGAACAGTTGACGGATTTATGGATATGGGGAGAGAAGTGGATGTGATATACCTTGACTCTGGCAAATCTAAATATTAAACCAGGAAGATGTATCAAGTGGGGTTCCCCAGAGGTCTGTTATGAGCCTGGTATAGTTCAGTATCTTCACTGAAGAATGGAACTGAGTGCACACTCATTAAATTTGCAGATGACACCACTTGGTGGGGATACATTGAAGGATAGGATTCAAATTAAAGATGACCTTGATAATGACCTCAGAGAAAAGGTCTGAAATAAATCAGATGAAATTCTGGCCACTTCAGTAACCACAAGTATGAAGTACTTTACTTAGGATGGAACAATCAAATGCACGCATACAAAATAGGGAATGAATGGTTAAGTTTCAAGAATTCAGAACAGGACATAGGAGTTACAAAGTGTCACAGGCTAAATATGAGTAAACAGTGTATAACATTGTTCCACTGAAGTGATTACAAGTCAAGTGAAGTGCTTCTACTGCTCTAGTCTTCACTGGTGAGGTCTCACTTGGAGTACTGCATGTAGGTTTAGGCACTGAACTTCAAGAAAAATATGGACAGATTAGAAAATGTTTAGAAAGTACCAAAATATTAGAGTTCTGGAAACTATGACCTATGGTGAAAGGTTGGAAGACTTAGGATTATTTTGTATATGGGAGGGGCAGGGGTGGTGGGCCATAATAGTTTCCACATAAATAAAGGGTTCTTTTAAAGAGTATGGTTATCAGTTGTTCTCTGTGTCCCCAAAAGATAGGACAAGAAGTAATGGGCTTAAATTTAAACAGATGGCTACTAAAAAGAATTCTGACTCTGCAGTAGGTTAAGTACTAGAACAGATTACCTAGAGTGGCTATGGGATCTCTGTCACCGGGGAATTTCTGTGGGGACAGCGGTCTAGGGGGAGGTGTTGGTAGTGCAGTCACATCTCTCTTTGATTCCTGCTCCATTCAAAGTTTAAAACTAGCTTCCTGGAAGTGACAGATGCATTTTTATTCAGACAAATCTGAGGGAGTCAATTGATTTCATGGTTCATCATTATCTATTTGATTCTTCCTAATCCCTTTACTTTGTAGGTGTTAACCACTCTTGATCTTCCAGTACATCAAAATATCCTTTTACAGTTATCCTGCTTGTTATCTGTTCCTGGTAATATTTCTCTGTTCACCCCCATCAGCATGTCCAATAAAGGCATGCCCTGGGAACCTGCACTGGGCACCCTTTTTCTTAGGGTATTTGAACTGACAAAAAATGAGAGACATAGGGGAGGATGGAAAGGCTGAAGGCAAGCTGAGCTGTGTGATAGCACAGCCGTCAGAGGCCAGAAGGAATTGCAAAGGTGAGAAAAAGAGGTGAGTATCTGCAGTGACTCTTTCTTGAGTTATTCATCGTAGCTGAGGATGGAGGCTGAACCAGAGTGTCAGACCTGGGTATGGGTGGATCCAGAAGGGTTGGTTACCCTAGGTACAGGTTCTATAAGCAGCTAGAGCAAATCCTCCCTCACCCCCAACTGTTTGTGTTTTGAGGACATTCATGCTAAGAAACTCTTTTCTCCCAGGGCCTGACATTGGCCCCCCAGCCTTGCTTGGTCTTCTCAGGATTCCTTCTCTCTCTCCATCCCCAGCAGGGTACTTCCCACACTTATGGATGGGGGGAGGGACTGGGGCCTTAACAAGGTATAGATATTAGCATTTGAGAGAACTGGTGGGGAATGTGAGGGTGAAATGGGGTGTGAGGGCAGTTTGGAGCAAGAGGGATTGTGGGTGAAGGGTGGCCAGGAGGTGTAAAGGACTTTGGTGATGTTTGGGTGCATAGAGGGGCAGGAGAGGGCTCAGCTTGAGAGTGGGGGAGGGAGGGTGATGAGGGGTAAGGAGGGCTGGGCTGTGATGGAGTGGGTCTGTGCAGTGTTCATGGGGGCAGTGTGGGAGCAGTGAGGTGTGAGGAGGATAGTGGGGCTGATGGGGCTTGGGGCATGATGGTGTGTCTTAGCAGGGGGATATGTGGGATAATGGGGGGCAGGGTAGAGCCAGAGGCATGTGAGGTGGCAGGGAAAATGCATAAAGGGCAGTCAGGGGCACTTTGGGGCAGTTTTATCCATGGCTGAGCTGGGGAATAACAGCTGTACGCCCATAGCACCAGGGGCCTGTTCCACCCTAGATCCAGCAATCAGGTCCCTGGAAAGCCCACTTATATTTGGTTTTGCTTGTATCTTTAACTGAATTAGTCCTAGCATATTAATAAAGCTTCTAGTTTCTATTTAATTGGAGAAAAATATGTGCTATGTGATGATGCATCACACCAGCTGCACCACCTTTTCAAAATCTTAGATCTGCCCATGCCCATCACTGGAAGATTTTAAGTACATGTTATACAAATACTTGGTGGGGATGATCTACACAGAGGTGATCCTGCTATGCGCAAGGAGTTGGACACAACCTGCTGAGGTTCTCGTCTAACCCTATTTTTCTATGATTCTATGATTTAACTATATCAGTTGCTAAACTTTTAACAATTTAGCCAACTGTGAAAGTAAGTCTTGTATTTTGTCTTTCTGCCCATCTTGACAGTGAGGGTGATATTGATAATTAGGATAGCATATGATGAATGAACATGGTTTCATTAGGGACTTACATAAAACCACCAAATCATTCCCGAAACATCCCCCAAAAGTCATTGGATGGTAATGACTTTCACTCACTAATAAGAATAACCCTATCTGAATTTCAGCCAAACAAAAAGAGGAAAGGCTTCATATTCTATTACAATTCACTGACCTATGTAGCTCACAGATTTATTTTCTCTTTATTGCTCCTACATCTAGCCAAAATGTCTGCAATCTGAATATTGTTAAAGCAAATTTACCTGGCTGGGTGGGAAAATTTACTCAGTGGTATAGTACAGCATAATACAGGAGAGTAGTTGAGTACTTAGAGTTGATGGAATTTGTCCCAATCCATGCAGCACCTCATTACAGTCAACAGTCTATGGGCTGGGGTTTCTGTAGATCACTTGACACTGGGACTTGCAAGCTGGCTCAAATACTGTCTATGTGGGCTTTGAGTCAAGAAGCTGAAGCTGTCTGGTACACAGTTTACCATATCCATTCCCTCTTTGATTCTACTCTTTACAGATAATCCCAGCATGTTCTCTTGCATATTCATAGACCTTAATGCATTTTAGTCATCAGGGAAATTTTTTATGGAATTGATGACAACAATCCTGTCCTAAAACTTGTAATACTCGCTGATGTGTGGTTCTTCTTGCAATATCACCAGTACTGGTAAATAATTCAAATTAAAGTACTTTCCTCTCTATATATACCATTTTTAAAGGGACTTCATTTACTTTCTTTCAATGGTTTCATCCTGTGCTGTTCTCACCCTGCATTATTCATGTGCAACCTTGCAAATTGCTTCTAGTTCTTGCAGCACTGATATAAATCACAGGGCCATTTTCTCTGGAGGACTTCAGCCTTAAGCTCCACAGCTTGTTTTCAAATGAAAACTGTGTTCAATTAAGGTGATTTGTTTGCTGCAAATTTTTTTAAGTATCTCATACTGCCATTTATAGAGAAGGAAAACTGAAACTGTTGTAACACAGCATCGGTATCTCCTAACTTGCATGCCATTTTCCACCTCCGGTCTTTGGTTTCCCATTTTACCAGTTTTCTGACTTGGCATTTCAGCAGTCTGCTACTGGAGGACTTGAGATGGCAGTGCTACCAGACTGTAAGATTTTAGAGGACTATCTGCCTTTGGAAATAATGAAAATGTACCAGAGTGAACAGTGAAATGGATCAACTCTTTACAATATCATATGCCTCTTTTGGGAACAAAAGAAAGAAAAGAAGAAAGAAAGTATCCAAACACTTTATCAGACTTGTTAAATAAGTAAATAAATAAATAAATTAGCATAATGTTAGGTTCCTAAATAGATAACTTGATTTTCAAAACTGCTAAGTGTGCAACAGTCAAGGAAGCAAGAGAGCAGAGCTGAAACAACAGATCTCTATTAGGAAAGTTATTGCCTTTGGAACATCTTTGGGTAAGCCATGTGTTTGAAAGATTTAAACACATGATCCATTTCCAAAATCCTACATAGGAAGACTAGAAGGAAATGCAGATATTTCTGTATACAAGCAATTTCTACATCACACCTTTAGATTTTAGGAAATCATCTTTCTTCAATGACCAACCAAGTTTGGACATGGGGCCACTGCCCTGAGTCATCCTGAATCTCACAGCTCTATTGCTCTAGCTGCTTGCCAAACCTTGAAGCTGAACAGAATCTGATTCAGTAGGGATCCCTTATGTCTCTCAGCTCTAGCCTTTCCCTACTTCTTAGTGATACAGAAGTTTGGTTTCAGTCTGAAGTTGGCAAGAACTTCAGTTTCACTGACCAGCTACAGGGGCATCTTGAGGTCCATAGCTCTACCAGGGCAAGCACTTCAACTTCTAGCAACCCTGCTCCTAGGGCAGACACCCCCAAAATCCAGACAAGGATACCTCAGAGGCTTGCCTTGTGTTCAGAAAATGTTATTGATCATAAGGTGTTTCAAACAGAATATTTTGAGCACGGTGAACCCGTGTTTTATAACAGCGCCATTTTGTAAACTAATTTCTGACTCTTTAGAGCCTGGAGCAGCAATTTTTAACAGTTGTGGCAATGTTAGGATCAGACTGATGCACAAATTGTGACTGAGACTCTGGAGGAGAGGGCCAAGTGCATTCTGTATGATTGACCCCATAGCATATACCAGCAAAGGGGTGGGTCATCAGCTCTGTCTTGTTGGCAAGTCAACTAATACACAGTTGTGCTTGCCTGCTTCCAAAAATGCCCTCCAACAAAATTATTCTGTTTCGTATCAAACAGCAATCAAATTCTGTTCTGGCTGCAGGATATCTACTGAGTCTGATCCTACAAACTTCTGCATAAATTTGGTGGTTTGAACACCTACATTTGGTGGTGTGAACCCCTAAAGAGTATGAAACTCACTGTTGTGAATGGAGAGAAGAGCAGAACTCATAGACCAAAGCTGCATCTGTTGATAAACTAGCATAAAGGACTGTTTGGGCCAAGCCTCATTTTCATATCAGTTATGCAACAACTTGGGAGAAGCAAGGATTTTTATGGTGATATCTTTTATTAGACCAACTGCATAGTTGGGAAAGATGGTAGACCAGCTTTTTTGGACACTAATGACCTGAGAGAGAAAATTAGTTAATTATGTAATGGGGCATGGGGTAACATTATATAAGTTTTCCAAAGGAGTGCCTAGACATTGAATCCATCTGGCTTTTGGCTACAGAAAACACATGCATGGGCAATCCCTCTTCCAGGAATCCTTTTTGCTCCCATGAAGTTTGCTTCTGCACTATCCTTGCCTCTTGCTGAGTCTATTATACCAGTACACAAAGGGTGTGAAAATCTTAATTAGTTCAACATGGTAACATTTTGCACCCCCTCTGCACAGGTGCGAGTGGAGAAGTTATAAAAAGCACAAGGCAGTGGAGAACCTGCCCTTTGGTGTACTCACATAGCTCCAAAGTGATTCATATACATGTTCTCAGCATTGGACCCACTCTTTAAAATGCTGCAGGAAGGAAGAATTGGGTTCACAAGCTTTACTCTGTTTAAATATTTAATTTAACCAAAATAACAACAAAAAATCTTAGCTCTTGTCCTACAAGAATATCATTAGTCATTATGGTCTGAGAAAGGATTTAAAATCTTTCTTGATGTTTTGACTTTCTCTTCCTTTTATTATTATAGTATCTTCCAGTGTTTGTCAACAATAAAATGCTTCTTCTTACAAGGAATTACATAGGGAGTGATATTTCTTTCAAAGTCCCACAGAAAAAAGGACAAATGCAATCAAAGATTTCACATCGGTATCCATCCAAGCAGGAGGAGCCATGTAGTTAGAAATGTTTTCAAATTACATTTCCCTTAATGTTTCAAAAAGCAATTATATAAAATAATATAAGAAATACTGACTTCAGTTAATCATACATAATATTAATTTAGATATTACAGACAAGGCTTTGACTTTTGTTATTCAAATTAATTAAAACACCCACATTTCTTGAGAATCAATTATTTTTTTTTTTTTAGATTGTTACACAATGGATATGCCCTATCAAGGTTCCTTATGGTAGAGTGAAGACAATGAATGCATTCAGATATGTTGAATATCACAAGTTGTCATGTAAGACAGTAGAATAGAATTAATAGAGCAATTAAAACCTTCCACTTTGCATGTGGTTAAATCATCAGGACCAATGGATGCATAAGGACCTTTCTACAGTGAATACTTTGATGAGCTGGGAAATGTCCCTGCAGTATACAATTAACCCAAACCAAGACCACTTATCTTACAAAGGAATTATAGCCTTTATCCAGTATTTGTTGACTAGGAATCAAGGCTTTGAATATAATTACATTTTTAAAGATTAGACACTAGGTTCCTTCCACATTTAGGAGCTGATACTGTGAAGACAAAAACCCATGAGTAATCTTAATCACATGAATAGTCTCATTGACTTGCTTATATTTTTTAGGATGGGATGAATTCTGCATCTAGGGTGGGAGGAGGGCCGGCTTGCTGCCTTCCTTCTTCAAATTATTTTGCCTCATTCTTCTAAAATTTTAGTTAGTTTTATGTTGAGCATCATGCAGAGGAATAATGAATGAAACTATAATCATGTTGGGCTTGAAATTAATGTTATAGTGAGTTTAGGAATTGAACATAACCTTCTATGGCCATGCCACACCCAATCGATTTCTCCTTTTAGTCTGTTATGCCTTTATATAACAGAAATGTCTTGAATCTTTGCTCTGTAAGGATAACTGGCTATACCAAATGTATTATTCTCTATGTACTTTATCACAGTTCCTAAGAGCCTTTGTTATGAGTCTAGGCCCCACTGCAAGAGATGCTGCATAGACTTAGGTGGAATCAGATGTTGACTTTTGTCACCTTTGTGCCACCATAAAAAAATTATGCCTAGGGAGAAAAAAAAAATTGCAACAGCATCCTGGATGCATATGAGCAGGGTAAGATTGCTTTGTCAAGGCTGGAGGACAAGGTGACAAGAACTGGAGATAGCCTGGGTAGGAATTTGAAATCTATAGTTGAGTAGGAAAGGCTATGCCTTAGGTTATGTAGAAGGAAAGTGAAAAACTTTGGCATATCTGTCCTGATAGTTTTGGTCCATTTCAAGGCCACCAACAAGCGTGTATCCTTTGGCCCCCACATTCAATTCTATCCAGCTCAACTCAGGAGCTTCTATGAGTTTCCTGGCCCCTTCATTAATGTATTCTAGTTCCTTTAAGCTTCTTTTATAACCAAGCCAGTTGTGGACTTCTGCCTCATTCTCCTGCTACTGAGCATGGTCCTCTCCAAGTTCCACCTGCTCTGGGCTGTAGATCTCTTGATGGTTCCTGGGTGATATGTGTGTGGGGATCTTCTGGGCTCTTAACTATTGGTCTCCACAGAACACTCCAGGCATTGTTACTCCTAAATCATGTCTGACCATTGCTTATCCAATCTGTCCTTGAAAACTTCCAGAGAAGGAGATTCCACAATTTCCTAGGCAGTCTATTCCACTGCTTATTGTTTCTAACAGGTAACTTTTTTTTATGATATCCAATCTAAGCCTTCTGTTTCTCTCAGTTAATAGGGAAGCAAATCACTTGGCAAGGAGGAGAGGAGAACTGCTGGAGGAGAAAATGTATACATATTGAAGGAAGTCAGCCTGGGCATGGAATTTCTACTGAAGATGCTCTTCAGGGAAAATGAGGCAAAGATGGAGAGGAATGATATATGAAAAAAATCCAAGATGATAGTTATGGAAGAAGGGGAGAGTGATTAAGGATACATGCTAGAGAACAGCTGAGAAAATATCAGCATTGATGAACTGGAAGTCACAGAATAGAGGCTGAGTTCCTGGGTATGTGGCATGAGGACCTAATGGGTGATGTTGAGAAAGAGCATGTAATGGTCAGAGATAGGGAATCTCTACAACAGAGAGATTCTGAATGAACTTAAAGCTTAGTGAAGACTGTTAAGTGAACATCTCTAGAACTGAAGGTTGTATGCAGGCCTAAGGGCAAGGAATCATTCAGTTAAAGGGAAGACTATGGAAGATGAAGTCACCTAGGATGAAGGCAGGAGACTGTGAAGAAAGGTAAAGAGCCAGAAGCTAAAACCAGAGAAGAAGAGTGATAGGGAAGAGTTGAGTGAAAAGTGGATGACAGCAATGTGGAGAATGAGGTGAACTGGATATATTGCCATTTGGAAAAGGAAAAAAAATGGGAAAAGTGGGAGGGTTTGGAATTGGCAATTACGGGTTAGGAGAAGATCAGAAAGGGATCCAGGTCTCTGGGGAGCCAAGAGCAGGAGGGAGTGAAATAGAAAGAGGCCTCAATGGTTTTTCTAAGGAAGGAATGGGCATTCCACAGGGAGAAAGAAAGGAGGGAGGGGACTGAGTATGTGCATGGGAATGACAGCGAAGGGAGCATAGTTGTTGGCAGAGGTGTGATGGGAGGGGTTTGAAGGCAGGGCCAAAGTTGGGGCAGGGGTCTGTGTGGGTGAAGAGAAGGCAATGGTAGAAGAGAATATGGATGTGAGATCTGGATTTGTGTGGATGGGAGGAGAATATGAGTTGGAGCAGAGAGGGAATCTGGAGCAGGCAAAGCTAATGTCATTTGTATAGAGGTGATGGTAAGGAAACAGAGCAGTTGGATCAAATTGGGAAGAGAAAGGCAGGGTGAAGGAAGTATATTATAGTAATGAGGTAAATTAATTGAGATACGATCACTTCTAAGCAGTTATCTCTGGGCAGGTTTTCCTTACAGCTTATTGCGGTTATAAAGTGTATGGGGGTGGATGGGTGCAGGGAGTTGTTGTACTCAGTGCAATTTTTTTCTGTGCATTTGGCTTTGTTTCTTTGAGTCCTGCTGCATAGTCTGGGTAAGCATATTGCACAGAACTCTCTTTACTCTCTTAATAAAATCACCAAGCCCTGCATCTTGGGAAATGGCAAGTGCAGCAACCTGACCTTTACAGAAGAATGCTCTCCAAAGCTAAGGCCTTTCCATGATGTTAGTGTACCTTTATCCAATCGTGCAGTGGATGCCAACTAACAATAATGAAAGTGTTAGCAAAGTTCATCTCCCATACAGAATAAGGAGAACACACACCAGTCATAGATTCAACATTTAGACACTGGGACCTTCTGGATAGGAAAGAAGAAAGAGCAATGATGCATAGAGCTCTGAATCACTGTTTACACAGAACTGTGTCAGTCAAATCTGCTACAAGTCCTGCAGCAAGCACTGTCAGCATTAACATCCCTGCATACATGTTCAATCTCTGTGTTTGGGCAAATATCCATACAAGCAAGACATTTTATGTGGTTCTAGCAAAGCCCAATAAGAATGACAAATGATGAGGTGTGGCAAGTCACGTGTATCTGGACATTTGCCTCTCTTATAAATCAGGATGATTGTACTGATCTAAGAAGTGTTTTGAATACAAATAATGCCTGCTAGTTAACTGTCATTAAATACTCTGCATTCCAAATAAGCTTATAAATTATCTGTTAACAATAACAGGAATTATGTGCAGAAAGGGAAAATGATGAAGATGCATTAATTAAGTAAACATTAGTTACATAAAGGCAATAAAGTGCTGACATGTAGAATTTCCAAGCGGAGAGGTATCTACTCATCATTTTGAAGTGTGCATTTCTGTGTGCCTGTCTCTAGATAGATAAATATTACATTAATGGATCATGTTTATACATGTATATAAATATGGGTGTGTGTATGTATAAAATATGAAGATATTGATAAAAAAAACCTTTTTAATTAATGTAAACAAAACTGCCAAGCTCCAGCCAGTGGCTGGAGAAAGATTTGTATGGTGCTAGAGGGCATTTATGCAAAGCTGGAGGGAGGTTTCAAGCAGCTAATTGGCACAATCAGTTTTTGTGGGAAATAACAAGACATACACCATTAATATTTAATGTAACAACAGTTTACAAAAACCATGCAGGAGTATGAATCTGCTCTTAAGATTGTGAACATGCAAGACTTAAAATGTAAAAAGTAAATAAATAAAGATTGCCCTCTGTGATTATGAAAGTTTAATGGGTAAAGAGAAGTCCCCCTCCCTCCCTAGCCTGGTCATGTAGTAGGCTGTACTTGTTTACACTATACCTGAATTTAGGTCTAACATATGGGTTAAGTACAGACAGTCAAAAAGCCCAGGGCTAAACTGATTCAGCCTTCGCAGCTTATTTTAAACTGTGTAGATTGAACCAATAAGCAAACTAACAGACATTCACTTTTGATTTTGGAAATGTAGCCACATGCCTGCAGTGGCCCAGGCCAGAAGCCAGGGTGGGAGGGAGGGGAGGTAGGGAGAGAGGGGTGGGTCACTAGATCACACCTCCCTGCTTTGGGCCAAGGCTAGTCTGCCCACCCTGTGATTGGGGGATTTGTGGGGGAGGTGCAAAGCATCCTTGGGTGTTGGGAAACTGTGAGTTAACTTGAATCTGGAGGACCTCTGGTACAGAAGTTCAATAAACTGATTTAACTTAGATCAGTTAAGTCTGATGCTACATCCATCCAGGTTTATCTTTAACTGGTGGCCATTTTTGAAAGTGGTTTTTGTGCACTGAACTTCTGCTGTGTTACAGATTTGAACCGGTTCTCCGGTTTATATGTAATTTCTGTCCCTAGCACCTTTTCAATGAGGTGCATTAGGGTTTCTCAAACTCTGACCTGTCATCTAATTTCATAAGATGTGAAATTTACATCAGGGACTTGACACTTGGCAAAACATAACTGTTTGTTACAGAATGTTTTCCATAATTGTTATCAAAATCATGAACTTAAACACATCTTTAAAATTGTAGTTTCCCTTTTGAAGCTGGTTTATGTGAAATTTCTGCCTGTAGCCATGGCAAGGAGGGGATGAGGTGAGTTATTGCAGAAGCAAATGTAACTCTTCATGCCTTCAGAGGCAACAGGTGCAGCCCAGGCTTGCTTGTGTTATTTCAGTAGTCCAACTGATTTCATGTGAACTGGACTTGGATAATATAGCACATCCTTTTTAGAGCCTGATCTAACTTGTGTAGAAGTCAGTAGGAAGGCTGATACACACATATGTGTTGTCCTACATAGATTCAATAGTGCAGTGCACAGGATTTGGGTAGTACCCCCTTAAATAGTAATTGAACCCTGTAGCAAAAGCACTGCAAATAACATTCCTTTTGCCTCTTTCTTCACTGGTGACCATTAGAAACATTCAGGACCCTATTTTATATATCTTTTATATATAGCTGCTGACACTCATGTAAAAAAAAACAAAACAAAAAAACAAAAAAAACCAAACAAGCAGGCCTTTACCAGAAAAGGAACCACGTCAGTTTGACCTGACTCTCCAGCATCTGTATAGATTGCATGCTTCAGTGGAGCATTTTAGTGCTTTTATCTAATAGCTGATTTAATCAATTATTAGATAAAAGTGCCAAAAAGTCCCACTAAAGCATGTGATCTATATAGACACTGGGTGAGCCAGGTTGTAGCAAAACCCCCAGTTTTGTTTTGTTTTTCTTTTTTTTTCTTGCATTCACTCCCTTTTCCCAACCATTTCTGACTTTTTCTCTCCCTCTCTATTCCCTATAGATAAGTATAAGTAAGCTAAGATATAGGATAAGCTTTAGCATTTTTATTTTGGTAGCAAGTTTTTGGTTTTGGATATCCACTGTTGTATATTGTATTATTATTAGGTTTGTATTGATTCTTACCGTTGTATATTATATTATTATCATTTTCATATTGATTTTTATTGTTTCATATGGATATTGTATGGTTTAGGCCTGTGTTTGTAAGTGAACCAAAGTCATGTCACGTTTCCATTTTATATGTCAAGCCTCCATCTTGTGTCCTCTGCCTGGGCATCCCATGTTGCAACTGTATGAGTCACATGCCCCTCCCATGTAAATTGGTTCCCAGATGAATGAGAATGATTGGGAATGATTTAAATACAATGGTATCAGACCTCTACTGAATGGCCTGTAATGATTGGGCCATCACCTTGCATTGATTCATCCAGGAACCACGGACCTCACCCGGGAACAGACACAAGACCAGCATTTGAAAGACAAAAGACCCTGCAAAACCAGCAACTCTCACCATTACAGACACCCAAAACTGCACATCTGTGCATGAAGCACACATGCTCAGTACGCCAGGGGCTGACCCTTGCCTGGGCATGCCTCCTGTCACTACGGTCACACAAGGTCTGCCCCTATAAAAAGGGGCAGTGAACACAGACCCAGTGGGACACTTTCTCCATCTGGACCAGCACCATGCCACACCACCTATCCACCCAGAGGCCCTGCCAGCGACCCCCCCTCTGGACAACACCTACTGGACAAGGACCCCTTTCCAGCCTGGATAGGTAGATATTACTTTCATACCTCCTCCTACAATGTGGACTCTCTCTCTCTCTCCACCTGGACTTCAGTGGACTTCAGCCCCTGCATCAAGCCTCTCTAACCCCTGCTGCCAGTATGTGTGCATGCGTGTGTGTGTGGGTGCAAGGGAACCAATTTGACATTGTGTCACCATCTCCCCTGTTCAATAAAACCACTGTCATTTGCAACCCCGAGTTGGGTCATGTTTTACTGAATCCCAGTCCCTTCCTTATCTTAGATTCTAGCCTCATTCTCTCTTTCTCAGCTCTAGCCCCCACACCTCTCCACTAGTTTCCTGATCTCCTCTCAATTCCTACTGCCTTTTCCCTGTGACTTTCTGCTGCTTTTTTCCGCTTTCCTGCTGCCCTGCCTCCTGATGCTTTTCCTGTGATTTTCTGCTGTCTGTCTCTGTTTTCAGGCTTCCCCTGCACCTTCTGTAATCCTCCCCCTACCCCCCTGCCCTGCAGCTTCCCAGCTCCTCTTAGCTGTCTTGTAGTTTTCTCCAGCAGCTGGAGCCTTTCTTCAGCTTCCAGCACCTACTGCCACTCCCTGCAGCTTCTCTAGCTGCCCTGGAGCCATCCTCTGGCTCCCCACACCAAGAGCCCCTCTTTAACACCCACGCTTTCCCTTAGTCCCATTTTTCCTGTCTCCGTCTACCTTTTCAGCTCCACCGTAGCTCTGGCTCCAGTCCCAGACTCTGTGCCGGCATTGCTCCCCTGTTCTGCAGGCTTTGGGCATTGTCTTTTAATCAATTAAGATCAATTAACCTAAAGTTACCCCCAAGACTCAGTTCTTCAGCCCAGGCCCCTCTAGTCTACCAGTTCTAATCCCGGTCCTGGTGACTTGAATTTCCAGCAACTTTCACTCCTTACACTTCTACTTTCTTACCTTAACCTTTCCCCAGGTATCCCATATACACCAAGCACATACATACATACATACATACATATCACAACACCCAACTTAGGAACTCACTTGTGTGTATGTGTAGGTGGGTGGTATGTGTGTAAATTAGTGAACACACACATATATATATATACATATATAGATATCATTGTGTGTGTGGAGGGTATAAAAATTAGTAATCCACATATGTGTATTGAATGTGCAGGTGTTGGTAACTGATTCTCTCTAAATTTGGTGTGTGTAGAGTGTATGGGCTTAAATTGGTGGCAGGTGTGCATGAACCTAAAGTAATTACTTTGAACGTGTGTGTATCTGAGTTGTGAGTGTGTGTAGGTAGGTAGGTATGTATGTAGGTACGTATGTAGGTACGTACGTACGTCATTGTGTGCATGATATACGAATTAGTGATCTGTATCTAACTTTTGGGGTATATAGTGTATGTGTTTGAATTGGTGATAGGTATGCATGTGCCTAGGCTGGTTTGGATGTCTGTGTGCCTTAGCTGGTAGCCTGCATGTGTATGCACCCAACTGATTTGTGTGCTTGTATACGTACAATTGTGTCACACCCTTCTGTCTAACAGCGCAATATTGAGATCCTGAGAGTTGGCCTGACCCCTCAGGGCAACAAGGTCAAATGGATACGATGCCTCTTTTGGGCATGCACTGCTGAAAGTAAAGCACTGGGGTTTTTTTTGTTTTTGGCATTGTCTTTTAATCAATTAAGATCAATTAACCTAAAGTTACCCCCAAGACTCAGTTCTTCAGCCCAGGCCCCTCTAGTCTACCAGTTCTAATCCCGGTCCTGGTGGGCCTGCAGCTCTGCAGGGCCCCCCAAAGCATGGGGCCCAAGGCAGTCACCCCAATTTGCACCCTCAGGGATGGCCCTGAACATGACACTGGAGTCTGTAATTACCATGCTCCAGCAGACTCAATTTATCAGGTCTGCTCCAATGCACTGTAATTATTGCATGTTGGAGCAGCCTCACGGCACATGTGTGGACATTTATACATATATTTTTTTGTCCTGTCATGTGCCGGAGATACACCGCTTCAGAGAGGACTTGATTAATCATGTCTGCTCCTTACGCGAGCTGAGGCAAACTGTGCTGCGCCATGTACAGTTGTATAAGAAGCAAAATGCACATTGGTCTGCAGGAAACGGTGCGCTTTTGAACTAAAGCACCTCTGATGTGTTTTAATTCAAAAGTGTGCTGCCGCCATTTTCTCAGTGCTGATGCACATTTTGCTGCTTATACAACTGCAAGCATTGCAGCGCCAGACAGTTGCAAGTGTAAAAATGCCGTATGTGACTATGTTGCTGTATTTATCTGGGTGTGGAATTTGGCTCCAAATCTTAACTGGAATTAGTAATAATATTAGCTGATATTTTTCAATTAATATTCCCACATCAACAGATCTGGCACTATTAACTTTGTACAATTTGTCCAGAAGATCTAAAATGTACCTTGGCTAAAGGCCCCATAAGAAAATCACTGATTCCTTTTAGAGTTTTCCACCCACTGCTTCTTGTATCCAGTTAAGTATTTTAGCATTCTGTTCTTCTGCAACTGGGAACATTGTTGCATGTTTAAGAAAGTAAATAAAGAAAACATCTTGGAGACAAGGGGGAAAGGAAAGAAAGTCACTTCTCTGTACTCATAGTAGACCAGTAATTCTTAACCATGGTGATGTGAGATCATTTTAAGGGTCAGGCATGGCTCGTGAACTCAGACCAACAGGGCAGAGGAGTGTCCCGCAGAAGCGGGTCAATGGGGAGGAGTTGTGGGGTGGGATTTGCAGCCAGCTGGACACTCCGGTTGGTAGCAGGGAGGCTGCAAACCACTCCACTCCTGGCCAGCTGCAACCCCCCTGCCAGTCAACTGCAACTCCCCGCCCCCCACTGCTACAATGGGACGCTCCACCGCTCCACCAGTCTGAGTTCACCAGCCGCACCTATTAAGGGTGCTGCACAATATTAGCACTATTAAGTGTAGAGTCAACTATACATGATTCACAAGATAAACAAAGAGTTTTCAAATAAGAATCTATAGTGTCAAAAACTTTGTGATCTATTGTGGTCTTTATGGGGGTGTACAGACAAGCACGCATATGAAGGGGCACACTTTTTGTGCAGCACAAAAATCAGTGGCACACATTTGTACTCATATTTATGCTGCTATTTTTTGTCCCAGGGCACCCCTCTGCATGCACACTCCAGTTCATGCCAAATCAGCCCTGGTGGGGTAAGGGGAGGCTGGGGCTAGTATTGCTCTGGCCCCAGCACCTTTACCTGGGGTACTGGGGGCCTCCTGGTGCAGCAGGGGTGGCAATCCAGCTTCTCAGAGCCTGACCAGCAGGCAGAGAATTATTTCTGGTAGTGCATGCTGCTGCTGCATGCACTGCACTGCTTTTTTCAATGGCAGTTTTTTCTTATACGGAGATCTCCCGGTGTCCAATTTTGGCACTGCATTGCAAATTAGCAGCATGGTGAATAGGTGCAAATGAATTGTGTGCAGTTTGTGGTGCCTCACACAGCTTTGAGGCATCATGAGTTGCACATGTGTGCTCATCTGAATGCACCCTATGACTTCTTTGCAATAGAAGAATTGCTGCATTATACTTTCATAGGGTACATGCAGATTTTTATTTTTTATTTTTAACCCACCCGACCACCCTGTCCCTGGACAGACAACCTGCCCTCCACCACTTGAGAATCACTGCAGTAGATATATGCCATGTGACACATTCTGTCCTATACTGTACTTTTGCCATCCATTTGTCTTTACTGGAATAACAGATTGTAGATCCACAGAAAAATTTGATCCTGTCTCTGTGGACAGCTATTCAAAGTTTGTTACAAAGACATGTAAATTAATGTTTATGCACAAAAAAATCTAGCTGGGGTAATTTTTTAAAAAATAGATACTACAGGTAGAATGATATGTTCTCATACACATGTGGTTTCAAATCCAGTACAGAACTTCTGTGAAAATCCATCTGTTTTCAGACACTTAATACGTCCTTTTAACTGATATTTGATCATAGATACTCAGCAGACAAACAGCTAAGATATTATTACACTTGATCTTAGCCCAGCCCAGAAGAGGCTGAGACACACAAGACATAGATAAAGGAATGAATTGCAAAAAAAAAAATTGGCCTCCAGTACTTCCATTGTTCTAGATGCTGAATGCTTTTGAAAATCTTGTGTCTTCCTGTAGTTGCCTAAGAGGGAATTAAAAGCTAGATGTCCCAAGGTATTAAGGTGCCTAACTAGGTGATTAGTGGGATGTTCAAAAGTCTCTGGAAATCTAATTCATTTCAATGGGCATTATACATCAAAGGCACAGACAGAAGTGACAATTTTTGTGTGATCTGGCCCCTGAAATCAAACTACAGCCATGAACTAACACATGTGCATGGCTGCAGAGTATAGGCGGCAGAATGGAGGGCTAATGGGACTTAGTCCCCCCCAAACATGGGGCAGCGGTATGGGCTGCAAGGCAGCCCAGCCAAGAGCTTCTGGCACAGCAGGGGTGGGGCAGGAGTGGGGCTGGGTCTGGGGCTGGGGGGGGCAGGCATTGCACAGCCGGTGAGGTGCGAGACTGAGCTGAACTGCTCAATGGTTCATCCAGGGGGTGTGGCTCCTGCTGCTACATGCACCCCGGGAGGCATGGCGGGCATGTGCCCCCAGATCCGTGTGGGGCAGGGCATGCTGCCACTGCAGGCTGGGGCCAGGGCTCGGCGGGGCTTTTCCTGGTGAGGGGGACAGAGGGGTAGGCTGTGCTCAGGCCAGGCGGCAGCAGTGTTCATCCCCAGATCATCCTTCTTCCCTTTTTTAAATATGGTCACTAGGTATGCCTTTTTCCATTCATCTGGGACTTCTCCGAATCACCAATGAGTTTTCAAACATAATGACCAGTGGATCTATAATCACATCAGCCAACTCCCTCAATACCCTCCAGTGCATCATGTCTAGCCCTGTGGACTTGTACACATCCAGCTTTTCTAAATAGTTCCTGACCTGTTCTTTCACCATGGTTAGTTGTTTTTCTTCTCTCCAGACTGTTTTTCCAGGTGCAGTAGTCTGAGAGCTGACCTAGCCTGTGAAGGCAAAGGTAAAAAAGGCATTGAATACTTTAGCCTTTTCTGCATAGTATATCACTAGACTGCCTCCCCCATTCAGGTACTCACACCTTCCCTGATCTTCTTCTTGTTACTAATATACTTGTAGAAATCCTTTTTGTTACCCTTCTCATACCTTGCTAGCTGCAACTCAATTGTGTTTTGACCTTGATTTTATTTCTGCGTGCCCAAGCAAAATTATTATACTCCTCCCTAGTAGTTTATCCAAGTTTCTACTTCTTATAAGCTTCCTTTTTGTGTTTTAGCTCACTGAAGAGTCCCCTGCTGAGCCAAACTTGTCTTATGTCTTAATTGCTAGTCTTCCTTTGCATTGGGATGATTTGTTCCTGTGCCCTCAGGAAGGTTTCTTTAAAATACTACCAGCTCTCCTGGACTCCTTTCACCCTCAGACTAACCTTCCAAAGGATCCTGCCCATCAGTTTCCAGAGTGAGTCAAAGTTGGCTTTCTGCAGTCCAGGGTCCATAATCTGCTGCCCTCCTTCCTTCCTTCCCTCAGGATTCTAAACTCAACCATTTGGTGGTCACTGCTGCCCAAGTTGCCAACCACATCTACATTCCCCACCAGTGCTTCCCTGTCTGTGAGCAGCAAGTCAAGAAGAGCATGGCCCCTAGTTTTCTCTCCATCACTTGCACCAGGAAGCTGTCCCCAACACTCTCCAAAAACTTCTTGGGTTGCCTGTGTACTGCTCTTCAAGCATATGTCAGGGTGACTGAAGTCCCCCATGAGAACCAGGGCTTCTGATCAGGAAACTTCGGCTAGCTGTTAAAGAACAACTCAGCCAGCCATCTCATCCTCCTGGTCTGGTGGTCTGTAGCAGGTAATCACCATAACATCATCCTTGTTGTTCTCCCCTCTGACCCTAACCCAGACATTCAACAGGCCTATCTCCAGTTTTATATTGGAGCTCTGAGCATTCATACAGCTCTTTTACATTAGACACAGCTTCTCCTCTTTTCCCTTATCTGTCCTTCCTAAATAGTTTATACCTATCCATGACAGTGTTCCAGTCATGCGAGCTATCCCACCAAGTCTGTTTTTTCAGTCATGTCATAGCTCTGTGACTGTGAGAGGATTTCCACTTCTTCCTGCTTGTTTCCCAGGCTTCATGCATTCATGTAC
Organism: Alligator mississippiensis; assembly: GCF_030867095.1. Lineage (NCBI taxonomy): Eukaryota > Metazoa > Chordata > Crocodylia > Alligatoridae > Alligator > Alligator mississippiensis. Next base: position 138,647,077 of record NC_081825.1, on the reverse strand, counting down.
AGATACCTGAGGTAACCAGCTGATTGCCCTACTTCTTAACAAGAATGAGAAGGCTTCCCCTGTTGCTCCTTCCTGCTTGTGCTTCCTCCAGGTCACCTTCTTCCCCACTTACCTCAGGGCTTTGGTCTCCATCCCTGGTGAACCTAGTTTAAAGCCCGCCTCACTAGGTTAGAGAGCCTGTCTGTGAAGATGCTCTTCCCTCTCTTCATCGGATGGATTCCATCTTTTACTCACAGTCCTTCTTGGAACAACATCTCATGGTCAAAGAAATCAAAGCCCTGCTGGAAACACCATCTGTGCATTCATGTATTGGTTCGCAAGATGCTTCTGCTTCTACCTGGGTCTGTCTCATTGGCAAAAAGGATTAAGAAGGAATCACCTGAGCCCCTGAGCCCTTCACCCATATACCCAGAGCCCTGTAGTCACTTTTGATCTGATCAGGGTCACCCATACCAGGTATTATTGGTGCTCACATGAGTGAACAGCATGGGATAGTAGTCAGAGGGCTGGATGAGTCTTGGTAATCCCTCTGTGACATCTTGGATCTGGGCTTCAGGCAAACACCAGGCCTCCCGAGACAACAGGTCAGGCTGACAGATGGATGCCTCTGTCCCCTGCAGAAGGGAATCTCCAATCACCATCACGCATCACTTCCTCTTAGTGGTAGTTGTCTTGATCCTCCCAACCTCGGGGTTGCCTGGTCTGGCCTCTTCCACCAACAGAACATGCTCCTCATCCTCTGTTGCTAGGGCTCCACATCTGTTCTACAGGCAAACTGCTGTAGGTGGAGATGGAAAACTTCTGTTTGATGCCAGAAGTCACAAACTTTCAGCTTCCACTTCCTTGGGAGTCCATGTCCTCTTCTTTCCTTAGTACTGCCTCTGGCAGTCTTTCCTCTGCAATCCTTGAGGTCTTCTCCAGCATTGAATCAATGAATTCCTCATGGCAGAAGATGTTTCAGAGCCTTGCCACCTTCTCCTCGATCTCTTTTGCTTGCTCCCTGAGGGACACCACCAGGAGGCACCACTCACATTACAGACACTCCCTGCACCTAGCTGTCACTAGAAGGAACCTGCAAGTCACAGTCTCCACAGCACCAAACCAGGATGTCGGTGGAAGCTTCAATGGTAAGTGGTCCTGCCTGGACAGACACCTTACAGGTACAAGCAGAGGATGAGCTGGAAGTGGCAGTGGCTCTGACATTGTGATGTCCTTCAGCCATTGTCTGTCCTCCAGCACATTTCTCTGGGTCTCTTAATCCACCGTCTCTATCTTCCTGTCCCTCTTTCCAAGCAGAGCTTCCCTAGAAAACTCTGCTGTAAGCTGGCCTGTTCACTGGTCCTTGGTCCTAAATGGTTCCCTTTTGGGAATACTTAATGGAGTGACTATACACTTAAACACACCTCATAGTAGGGGCAGCACCATCTCACCTTCTGCTTTTCTCACTATTGTTTGTTGCTCTTTTTCATCATGTCATATCTCAATTTAGATAGTACTGTGATAGTACTTAGTAGTTTAGACATTGCACTGTGCTGTGAAATGGCTATGAAAATAATGGACACTGTATAAACAATTAAAGTAATTGTTATTATTCCTTGCTGTACAATAGAAGGCAATGAGACGTAACCAGATTGACATAGGAGAGAGATACATTTTGATGTAAAGCCTCCTAGCAACTGTTTTTCACTGCCGAATTTTACAGCTTCTGTTTCAGATGCTGATGCAATATGAGCAGGAGTTTGGCACAGAACTGAGATGTAGACAACTATCCCATAAGCTGTTTCACTGTCAGATTTTCCCAAACACAAGATTATTATAAGACCCTGATCCTGTAAACCCTTCACCACGTACTTTAGGTTTTCCCGTGGAGGTCTCTGAGCTACTCACAGGTGTAAAAGTTACTCACGTACATTAGTGTTTACAGGTTTGCTGTCTAAGGATATTTCCATTGTACTTGTAGACTTCATTACACTACTCACACCAAAACTATGAAAACCAATAATCCTCTTTTTATTATGTTATAAAAACAAACTGTACTAAAATGCATATATTTCCTTTAAAATAAAGTAACTGTCCTTTGTGGCATTTCACTAGTAAAACCATCTTTATTAGTTTTATTGCACTGTTTTTCCATATTAAAATTTAATAATATTTGTTGATGAAGCAAATTAAATTAACTAATTTTTTTAATAATTTAGTGCTACCTCACTATCTTCAAATGAGGAGGATGCTACATAGCTTTCTGGAATGTTTTAAACTGAAATCTCAAAGGCCTCACTTGTTTTTTGTCAGTTGCTTTCAGTTCATTTAATTACCAATTTTTCTCAGGTGGGGGCTTGCTTTGTGGGTAGGAGAACTTTCAGGAGAGGAGAATGACTGCTCACTGCTCATCTCCCTTCAGAGTCTGGCTGAAGGGAAGAAAGAACTGGGCCAGCCAGCCCAGCCCTCCTCACATTGAATGTGATTCCACCTTTTATAGTGAGATACCCCACATGCAAGGCTGATCATTAAAGTTCTTTTCTTATGGGCCAATCCATTGCACTTCTCAGAAATAGGACTGAGGAAAGTGTTTCAGGGATGAGGAGAAGATAAGGGATCATAAAGTGAGTGGAAAGAAAAGAAAGTTTTGGAAGGAAGTCAGGGCCTGATCCAAAGCCATTGGTCATCAATGGCAGATGATTTCTTGACTTCATGGGACTTTAGATTAGATCCTTGATGCACACTTGGTAATTAGCATGCATGCCTGCATTACTGCTACTTTAAGCTTACTTTGTGGGGCTGGCAGTTAAGCAAAGGCTAGCTTCTGAGAAGCAAGTGGGCCAGTAACAACATGGATAGGAGCTACCATTGGGGGAGTAACTATCCTGGAAACTGGCTGTATTGCAGTAAGCAGCTAAGGGCATAGACATCTAGGAAGCCCAGCAGCAAAGAACTGAAAGCAGCTGAGCTGAGATAAGCCACAGCAGGGACAGGCAGGCTCCTCATCAGGTCAAAATGGAAACGCTTGTATGGGGTCAGAGAGCCAACTCACAGGAAGGGGTGGGGCTTTGGGGCACATAAGACCAATACTGGAGAACAAGAAGTCAGTCTGGCCTTGCAGGTAGCAGGGAGAAGAAGCTCCTGAAGGACATGGCTGTAGGGGATGGACGGGCTGATGCCCAAGCTGTCCCAGAAGTCAGAAAGGAAAGAGCAAAGGAGGATTCATAGCTTGTGGGGTAGTGTGGGGAGGATTTTTGTTGTATAGCTTGTTGTGCTTGTGTTTATTTTCTGATTGAGCTAACCAGAGGACTGGCTCATGACTATGGGGAAGGTGTAGAGGGTGCCTTGCAGGCAGCCAAGCCTGGCATCAGGGACCTAGGGGGCTGAGGCTGGTATGATGAGTTATCCTGAAGCTGGAAGAGTTAAGGCTAGTGTCAAGCAGCCTAGCCTGGGGTTGGAGACCCAGGGATGAGGACTGGGAGTAAGCTAAAACAGTTTGGCCTGGGATCAGAGACCCCAGAAGGCTGGGATGACCTAAGCCAAGGCCAGGTGGACTAAGCCCATAGCAGTGAGATGGAAATCATAGTAGACTTAAGTCAAGGGGGGTAAAACCTTCCAAGAAGGATCTTGGAATCACTATCAATTCCAAGATGAACATGGGCCACCAATGTGGGGATACGGTCAGGAAGGCTAACCACACCTTGTCACGCATCCATAGATGCATCACGAGCAGGTTCAAGGAGGTGATACTCCCCCTCTATGTGACATTGGTCAGGCTACAGTTGGAGTACTGCATCCAGTTCTGGGTGACGCACTTCAGGAGGGATGTGGACAGCATTGAGAGGGTCCAGAGGAGGGCCACTAGCATGATCAGGGGGCAGCAAGACAGGCCCTACAAGGAGAGACTGAACCTGTTCAGCCTTCACAAAAGAAGGCTGAGAGGGGATCTGGTGGCCACCTATAAACTTGCCATGGGGGACCAACAGGCATTGGGAGAGTCCCTGTTCCCCTGAGCACTACCGGGGGTAACAAGGAACAATGAACATAAGTTGACTGAGAGTAGATTCAGGCTAGATATCAGGAAGTCAGGTTCACAGTCAGGTCGGCTAGGAGCTGGAACCAACTTCCAAGGGAAGTGGTGCTTGCCCCTACCCTGGGGTCTTCAAAAGAAGCTAGACAGCCACCTAGTTGGGGTCATTTGACCCCAGCATCCTTTCCTGCCCATGGCAGGGGGTCAGATTAGATGATCTGCTCAGGTCCCTTCCGACCCTACCAACTATGAAACTATGAAACCTGTAGGAAGGAGTGAAAGCTAAACTAGGGCCAAAGGTCCAGGAAAAGGAGAGAGCCTTGCTAGCACTAGAGGCATGACAGAATGACTGGAGTGGTTGATTGGTAATCTACAAGGCTCTGTGGACAACATAAAGTAAAATCTGCAAGTTATGAATGTGGCTACAGGGGTGGAAGGAAGCCATTAATAGCACATAAGGCAACTGGTGGCCCAAGGTGATAATAGGACCAGGGGGGTCCACAACATAGAGTCCAAGAGACAAAGCAGAGCTAGACTGGGCTCACTAAGGCCCTGGGGCCAGCTTCCCAAAACCTTATAAAACACATCAAGGCATGGAAAGTGAGGTAGAAAGGGAGGGTACCGTGAGGAACTGGAGTTGGGCCAAGGGTTGAGTGGGCATGAGAGGGTGTTGTGGCCAACTCTAGGCCCTAATCCTGTCACAAGATGAACTAGAAAATTCTGCAAAGCCCATGCTAAAAATAAAGGACAACTTTTTAACAGTAGGGAAAACAAGCTACTGAAGGACGTTACCTCAGGCTGTTCTGGATTCTCTGTCACTCAGTCTTTAAACTAAATTGCATATTTTCCTAAAAATATGCTCTAGCTTTATAGAACTCCTAGATACAATTGTCCTGCCTCTGATATGCAGACAGTCAAAATAAATGCTTGGAACTCATCAATTGTAAGTGACAAAGGAGGAGAAAGACCTGGGTGCATTAGCTGATACTATGATAGCTGTGTGCCCTTGCAAAAGGCAAATGTGGCCATAGGATGTGTGAGGCAATGTATCACAAGTAGAGATGTGGAAGTGTTAATTCCATTGTATTAGGCATTTTGAAACCTGTGACGGGGCACTGTTTGTGCCTGCCACTTTAAGGGCCTGACACAGCAGCTGGCAGGTGTCCGATGAGGGCAGCCATTTTAGATTTGAGGCTGCCCATATAAACAGGGCATGTTGCTGCTGGGAGGCCAGGCAACAATATTGCCTGGCTGCAGGGCTTCTGGTATCATCTAGAGGTAAGGGAGGAGCTGTAGGGGATGGTCAGGAGGCCCCTGGTCCTAGGCATGACCTAAAACTGCACCTTGCTGGGAGTGGGTGGCCTGGTGGGGCTCCCAGTGGTGCAGGAGCCCCCAGGAAATGCCAGGCCACTTACCACACTGGTGAAAGGTGGATTGGGGCACCTTAACCCCTAGCCCCCACAACCAGGTTGGTTCCCCACTTTATAGGGTCTGGAAGGTGGAACTGCAGAGAGAGTGTGGGGCCATAGACTCGCACCTGTCTAGGCATCCCTTGACTGGTCAATGCTGGGGCCGGGACCAGAAGGGTGAAAGGGCCGGGGACCCACCGCAAGGAACACCCAAGAGCCAAGGGCCTGGGGTTCTGACTGGCTTGGAGGTGGGCCAGGGCTAGTAGCCAAAGGTCCCGGGGGGGGACCACACCCAAAGGGGGAAGCAGTTCAGGGAGCTATGCTGCCCAGGATGTAGGCAGATTAGGCCACCGGAATGGAGGGATTTTACAGGGGTCCTGATTGGAAAAGTGTGGGGCCCAACATGGGGCCAGTGACTGTTGAGAACATCTGGATGCCATCTACGAGGCTTGGGCTCCAGTGTAGGGGAGGAACAGAGCCAAAGAGCGCTCCCTGGCATCGAGGCAAGAAATGGGCAGCCTCCCATTTTATCAACATCTATTAATCAATTACCAACAAGGTGTGGCGAGCAAGAAGCCTGGCAGCTAGCCCAGAAACAGGTGGGCGGGCCACGGGAAAATCGGCCCCAAGAAGGTCCCCTGTTACAAGACCTCATCAAAAATACTGTGTACAATTCTGGTTGCCCATAGTCCAGAGAGATTAATTCAAACTGGAGCAGGTTTAAAGAAGGGCTACCATGATGATCAGGGAATAGGGATCTTCCCAGATGAGCTAAAAGAGCTTGGCTTATTATTTCAGCTTCTAGGTAAAATTAGGGTAAAGTTAGGGCAAAATTAAGCTAGGTTTGGCTCACTTAGTGATCCAAATATATAAATGTTCACAGCCCAGGTCAGGGAAGGTTCCCTTCCTCTCACAAATAGAAAGGGTTGAGCTTTACTTTCTCTGGCAACTTTCTCATTATTTGCCCAGGGAGTTGTACAGCTCTTCATGTGGGATATTGCAGTCTTCAGATTACCAATTGACTGGCATTGTGACATCATTCCCATAATTACTATCTTCTGCAGGTAATAACAGCTTTGAAAATGGCATCATCACAGCTTAGTGATTCACCAGAACTCACTTGAGATTTTATAGGTACCTGAGGTTACAGATGTGTAGCAGGTGTTTATATTCCAGCTCATTTCACTTTGCAGCAGTAACACTGAGTACACACCAAAAAAGTTGTTTCTTTAAACCAATTTGCTCAGCTGAGACTATTTTTCTGTAAGGAAAAAAAAACCCCTTCCTATAAACAGGTTTATTTGAAACAAACTCTGAACTTTATAAATTCAATGGGGTTACTAATCTTGATCCGCCAGTATATAAATGAGCAGAATTCAGTCTCATTGCTAGTTAGCAAATGGTGCAAAAATATTGGTGAAATAAAGTATTTTGTTCATATGTCATAAGCATCCTGTGTCTAGGTATTAACATATAGACAATCATGCAAGTGTTTCAACGTCACACTTCCATGATATTTCACTGTAACTGTTGTCCTTGGATTTTGTTGTTAGAGACTCAATTTAAAAGCATATTTCTTTCACAAGTTTAATTCCTTGACAGCTTTTATGGGGAACACAGAAGTTTGAACTGTCTCCAAATAAGATATTGGCGCAGATAAGAGAATATCCAGGGTTACATTAGCTAGGATAAAGAGAGAGAGCACAAGTATATAGAGAGATAATAGAGATGTAGACAAACTTTTCAAAAACCCCTAAGTTATTTTGAAATTCTGAGTACTATTTTCAAACATGACTTACATGTTCAGGGGCCTAATCCTTACTGAAATGGAAATTAACCCCCTAATTCCCTGTGGAATTCAGGTTCTAAGTTTTTCAAATCACTTCTTAAAATGGAGTTTAGGGGCATCTATATGCATGCTCTGGGATGGAAGGGGTGGGGCATGTTAATTAGAGAGGCTCCAAGAGCTGCTCTAATTAATGTGCCTGCAACATCACATGTATTCAGTGTCTTGCACTTCAAAATAGTGGTGGAGGCACTTTAACTAAAAGCTTGCTCAACGAGCTTTAGTTAAAGCACCCCCACTGCCACTTTGAAGTGTGGGGATGCTGAATACATATGATGCAGAGGTTTCTGGAGCAGGCTAATTATCATGCTCCAGCAGACTATTCATTGAGTCTGCTACATGTGCCAATTAGCACACATCCGTGCAGACATCCAGCACGTGTATAGGTGCCCTAGGATTCTAAATCACTGAGGTGCTTTTACAGATTGAACCAATACATTGCAATGCATCAGGGCCTAAGTTTATTGCTAACTGGGTGCATCTACATGTGCGGCCCACTGAACAGTACTTGCTGGTACTGCGTAGTCCTAGCAGTGTACAGGCTGTTTTCAACCCTACTCTGCAGTAGCAATGAGTTACTGCAGAATAGTTCATTGTTACTGTGCAGTACCAGTGGCATCGTGGTTAGTGCCCACTGATGCTATGTCAAAATAGCTCATCACTACAGCAATATAGCATGTTATGTAGATGCGTCCACTGAGGGGTTGCTTCCCCTAAAAGTTTTCCATTAGGGCTGTGTGAAGCTTCAGTCCCTGATTTGATTCAGTGGAGACTGGGCCTGATTCGGTGGCCAAATCTCTGAATCTGAATCAAATTGGAGGACCCTTTAATCTCTCTGAATCAATTTGAAGATTTTTGGACAGATTTGGCAATTTGGACATAGATACAGCTTTAAATGTTTTATTCTATATATCTCTAGGTAGCAGGGGCTCTGAATGCTGTGGTGCTGAGGCAGATGCAGCATCCCACAAAAGCACCGGGGGCTCCCCAGCACACTCGGCAGCAGACCTGCAAGTGAACCAGAAGCACTTCTGGGTCCACCGGGGAGCATGCTGGGAAGGCCCCAATGCACCCCGGCTCAGCAAGTGGTGCCTCCTGGGTTTGGGGAGGCACCTAGGGTTCCCCTGCAGCTGATTGCTGAGCAGAGAGGGTATGGGGAGCCCACCCAGCATGCTCCCTGGAAGTGGTTTGCTGTCGAACATCCTGAAGAGCCCCCTGTGCTCCTGTGGGATGCTCCATGCTCCCCAGCACCTCGGCGATCACGAGTCATGCTGTTACCTCAAGGTATATAGAAAAAACTTTTAAAGCTGAGCCTGTGTCTGAATCAGCATTGAATCAGGGACAGTGATCCAAATCAACGGATTGAATCACTGTCTCCGATTTGGGCCCAATATGAATTGAATAGGGCCCATTTTGCATAGCCCCACTTTCCATTGTTCAGTAGGTGATTTCTTGACACATTCCCTTGATTCATCAAGTGTTGGCCAGTAGCGGAGGCAGGATTCTGAACAAAATAGATCATGCAGCTAACCCAATGTGGTAAAAAGTTGTTGTCATATTATTACCTCCAAACCCGCCCCCAGTTTGTTTACTTTCTGAATGTGAGGGTTGTTGGCACTATTTTTGGTGTCCAGGCAATTGATAGTTGTCTTGTTTTTCTGTTAGTAGAGATCTTTTTCATTTTCTTTTATTTTAAAATTCATTACTGTGAGGTGGTCAAGCCAGAAAAATCAGCACTGGGAATCAAAGGCAAATGTAGTGCCTGAAACTACTTTGGATTTGCTGTCTGAGACTAGCTAGACTGCAAGTGAACATTACGCTATTAACACATGCTTTAAGCACTGCATTATGAAGACCATGTAAATAAAAGTGATCATATCTTTAGTTGCCTTTTCAGTCTGTGCTAAGTCACAGTGAGTTCTTTAAATCGTACTCCACTGCATTTGTTTGTTTATAGAAATCTGGATCCATGTGTGCCAGAGCCCCATTATCCTCTGGGGGGTTGAAATGGCCTTTTCAAGTCTGTGAATGCAAAGAATCAAGGCATAATAAAAAAATCTATAGGTGTCAGCCACTTGCAGCCCTGAAATGTCCTCTACAATAAGTCTCCAATGAAACATAAAGTATTAACACAGTTGTGATGCTGAAATGGCTTTGACACAGTAAAAACTAGGTATTAAAAGTCATAAACTATACAGCTCTCACCTCAGGCTTTTCATTTTGGTTATGAAGAGATCCCTTGAGTTAAAATGGTTTGAAATGAACCTCTTCTATGTCAAGAAGAATAGATCATCTGGAACTAATGACTGCAAGTCTACTGGAAATTGTTACTCCCCAGCCTTTCTGAATGAACCCTAGGTCTCTTCAAAGTATGTCTTGCAGCTAATTGCAAACATTGCCATGGCTTTGCCTGTGGCCGAAATGCAATGATCCCTATTATAGAAATCCCTAACAAAGCCCAGAACAACGTAAAGACTAACCCAGTGGTTTTCCTTCCAACCAAAGTTGAGTTTTTATGCTTTGGTTTGTAAGTTCAGGGAGACTGTTTGTACAGTCTCCCTTCTCAGCCCTGGACTGTTGCAACAAATCAAGTCCCTCACCCCTGTTCTGCACATGGCCAAGCCTGGTAGGTAGGCAGCATGAATAATTCAGAGAATCACTGAATTTATCCCCCAGTGCTGACCTTGGGATGGAATCCATTTCCCAGCAGTGGTCCCATAATCAATAGACAGGTGGCATCAACGTGGCCTGACACTTTAGTATTATTCTTGAAAAAGAACATGTTGGCTAATTGTGCAGTATTTCCTTTCTCAGATGAAGGATTCTGTTACAACCAGAACCCTGAACCTACAAAGACTGAATTTGGGTACCATAAGTCTGTAAGTAAGCCCATCATAATCAGTTATTCACATGAATCAAATTATGCAGAGTGTCTGTGGGATGGGAGACATACTTCTTCCTTCCTTTATGTCTTTTTCACATCTTTCGTTTCAGTCCTACTCTTGTATATTCATGCATGGCTGGGCCTGCTCTACAGCTTTATTGGATTATTCACAACTGGCAAAGCCTCAAGAGATTTTTTTTCAGGTGATTTAAACAAAAAAATGCCAATAGAGTTGATACCACAGTTCTACTGGCATTGCTGAAACCCAGGTCTTCCTAGCCTGCCACTGAGGACTTTGTATGTATCAGATAATTTATTAAAACCCTTTTTCATGAAGTTATATGGCCTTAGCACCACAAATCCAAGGGCATCACATCTTGGAAGAAGTGATAAATTATACTCATGTATCTGAAAACCTTGACAATGTCTCTAAATCAGCATTTCTTTAAGTCAGGTTGTCAGTGTTTTAGGACTATCTTGTCAGAACTCTGCTCCTATTAAGGAATCGAGGCCAGATTTAGAAAAGTGCACCACACCCCCATATGAGAATAATGGCAGCTCTGGGTGCTAAGTGTGTTTGAAAATCAGATTCTTCTTTGGGACACCTGGTTAAGTTCTGAGTGCATCCAAAAAATCTGTCCCCAGTTGTGGGTGTTGAGCATTGGGCCAAAATCTCTTGCAGGTAGGATAGTGTAAGGGGGGGGTGGGGGATGCTCTGGGATTCTGGAGGCCTAAATTCAGTTCCTGCTCTGCTGCTGTTTTTCTTTGTAGTTTTAGGAAACTCACTTGATATCACCCTCTAACAGTTTCCCATTTTCAAAATGTTGAGTAATAGCACTTCCTTAGGTCACAGGCATGCTGTAAAGCTAAATAAACTAATAGTTGTAAGGTACAGTGGTGGTATGAGCCAGCTATTCCTAAAATAGATAGGAGCAAGGCTTTAGTCTTACCAAGGGCTATTTTGAGTTACTTTGTTCTCATTAGCTGAAGGGATGGTTAATGCTCTGTGGAAGCAGACACAACCAGGTGTTCCGTGTGTAGACTACCAGTTTCTTCTCCAACTGCCCCATCTCTGTGCTTGTTTTTACAGGTCATTTTTTGTTTATGCTTGCTGTTGTTCTTTCCATGTATCACTAGTAAAGCAATGCCCTTTTGTTTTTTTTGCAGGTGTGAGAAATAGTAATGGTGGGAGCTGAGGGGAAGAATGAATGGCAGGAGTGAGACTTCTGAAATAGCTGCCTGACAGCATGAGCACATCTGTCAGGAAAGGATGCTTATCTGATTATGTCCCTGGAAAAACCTCCATCAGTACTGCAAAATGTGCAGAATATAAGCTTGATTGCTCATACTTTGACTGATGTACAGGAAAAGTGAGAATGTATACTGTGTGTTCACTTCATTAGCGCAAGTACTGCTAGTGCCCAGAAAAGACCTCAGCCAAAATATACAAAATTAATAGTTTCTTCTGAGTATCTCCATTTTGGGCACCTGTCCTGAGACCCATAAGCGGTCCCAAATTCTGAAAGTCAGTTCCCTTTAATGTGCCTCAGGTTGCAGAGTCAAAAATTGATGCAGTTGAAATAATAAGTAGTTGTTGAAAATCATGTTCTTTCTCCACCTCAAATATTTACCCTGATTCCAAATAACCAATGCATATCCTTAGGTACGTATATGGGCTTGGACCCCTGGAGGAAAGAAGGAAAGCCATGATTTGACCCAGCTATGCTGACTCTGGTTTAATATGGAGGTAAATGCCATGAGAGAAATGCAGCTGTCCTGGTAATGTTAGGGACTTATTTACATGGGGACTCTCAGGAAATTTAAGGCAATAATCAAGTACAGCAAATTAAGCTCTCTTTATTCCTGAAAAGCACAGCTATTTGGGAGGCAGCTTTATTTAATTTGTTTCAACTTTCTAAGTCTGCATGGATATATCATGAAGGGGGGGCGGGACTGGGTAAAATCAGGACATTATCCTCAGGGTCGACAAGGCCATAGTTTCTATTCCAACCCTTTAGGGGCAAGTAGACAAATGTTAAGACTGCCTTTCTATTATCCTAGAAATTGCCAGGATGGGTTCCACCAGAAAGTGATGTGTGTGTATTGTAACATAATACAATTCTTGTGGGCTGTTTTTTTACCAATGATAAAGTTTAAAAAGAAACAAACTTTTTCCCATTATAAGAAAAGGCTCATTGAAACAGCTATGGCAATCACAGCTAAACTCAGAAATCAAAATTCATAAGTGAGAGATCACCAGCATCTTTGGCACTATTTCTTTCCCCCCCCAGAAAAAATGGGCTTTATTTAAAAATCTTTGTTTCCCTCCTCTCCTCCCCCCCCCCCCCAAAAAAAAAAAAATTCAGGAGTAACATTTTTTTGGCTTTTCTTTAGGGAAGTTCATCAATATGTTTCAAATCTGAATGCTTTTATGTGTTGTATTTTTTGCAATCATCATCAAGTGTTTACCAGAAAGGAGGCTTGTGAACTTTAAAACAGAATCCTGGCAGTCATTTACCCACAGTGAGACCAGGATGTTTGAAAGAAGCCCGATTTCTCAGGGTTCCTCTGCTGAACTTACTGTTGGTGTTCCTCTGGGAGATGTCACATAAGAGCAAGAAGTGGGGAAGGATGTGTTAGTGTACTATATCCAATGAGAGGCCCTCCCAAGGAAGGCCCTGAACAGGGTTTCACAAAGTGTCATGAAAGCAGGTGACTCTTCCTGTCTTCTTGAAATGGTGAGATCCTGCTTTGAGAGTAGTCTGGTTTGTCCCACAGTCCTGGGATCAAAGTCATCTGAGTATGCAGCAAACCTATTCTAAGGGAAACTCCCCTCTTGATCCTACTCATCATCCAAAAAAAAAAGGGGGAGGGGGGATGAATGCAGGAATACTTGGAGCCCTTTCAGTTTTTTAACCCTGGATAAAGGCGAGTTAAAGTTGGAGTGGGTTCCTTCTATTTGAAACTGCCATGTATAGTTAGATCATACTAGCTGCTACCCTTTTGAGACATTCTCTTTGAAAGGGTTCCAAGTTTTGTGTGTGCACACCCAAAATGCCCGAGCCGTGTCCCTTTTGATAATACTGCTGTATCAGATTCACAAATACAAATTCTACCTCCAGGCAGTCACAGTTGAAGGGTTTTTGAGGAATTGCCCTCCAGCACTTTGGCTTGGCAACTGACTAGCTGACAGTCTAAAGCACCCTTTCCCTCCAGAAAACAGTCCCAACATGGAGTTCACCCCTGTAGGCCAGTGATTCCCAAAGGGTGGGCTGTGAGAGTGGCAGAAGTGTTTCACAAAAAAAATGGCCTGTGTGGGGCTCTGTCCAGGCCAATCCAGCCCTGTGCAGAGGAATCAAGTGCCAGCTGCAATATCCCCACACACAAGGATTGGGCTGCAGCTGGCCTGGCCCTATGCAGATGGATCAAGCCCACTGGTCAGATCCTGCCTGTAGGCTAGTGAGTGAAGTGTGCTGCCAATTTAAATCCAGAAAAAAGTGTGCCCCTACATATCAAAAAGTTTGGGAAACATTGTTGTAGACAAAAGAGGCCCTTTAGAAACCCATGGTACTTTTGAGTTTGTTCTTTGGCTGCATTCTCAACTCTTTTTCCCCAAATGCATTTGGCTAATCAAAAAGCCTGGTGTGCTGGCATTCCTGTGACTCACTGCTCTGCTCCAGAGAGACGCTTTCCCAGAGATTTGCTGCAGTATTATCTAACGCAGTTCACTGACTACCTAAATGGCACATCTCTGGTGAATAGCTCCTTGAATGACAATAGGAAATGTCAGACACTGAGATAGAAAGCATTGCAAATGACACAAGATAAAACAATTTATTGTCAGATTAATTAGATTAGTGTCAACACCTCAGGCTGCAGTTGTATACATTTAAATCAAATTTGAAACATTTCATACACCTCTCCCTCCTATGCTAAGGCTTCCCATCCCCACATCTCAGCAGGCAAGCAGGGCCCTATCATTGAAACCAGCATGCTAGGTGGGAAGAGACCTGAGCAGCTATAAAGGATGTGTACAAGCTCCTATGTGATGTTGTTCCTGGCTACATGGGACATCCTGGTGCAGCCTCAGAGAGACCAGTACAAGGTAGAACAGGGACTGCCTAGGAATTGGTCAGGACCAGGGCATCTACTGCAGTGCTGATAGTGTGCTTCTTCCAACTGCAGCCTTTCCCCCAAACTTTCATTTGAGCACAAGTAAGGGCTTGCTGAAATTTTTCTTCAAAATTCTATATTTGCCACTTTTGATTAAACATTCTTTTATTGCAAAAGCATCCATTTCTCATGGTACAGTTTGATTCTCTCTTTTTTGGAAAACACAAATATTCCATCCCAAGCCTCAAATATCTAACAACTACAAGCAGACCTGGACAACAACTACAAGCAGATCTGGACAGGTTGGACATACTGGCGGAAAACAACAGAATGCAATTCAACAAGGAGAAATGCAAAGTGCTGCACCTAGGGAGGAAAAATGTCCAGCATACCTACTGCCTAGGGAATGACCTGCTTGGTGGAATGGAAGCGGAAATGGATCTTGGAGTCCTAGTGGACTCCAAGATGAACATGAGTCGGCAGTGTGACGAAGCCATCAGAAAAGCTAATAGCACTTTATCGTGCATCAGCAGATGCATGACGAATAGGTCCAAGGAGGTGATACTTCCCCTCTATCGGGTGCTGGTCAGACCGCAGTTGGAATACTGCGTGTAGTTTTGGGCGCCGCACTTCAAGAGAGATGTGGATAACCCGGAGAGGGTCCAGAGAAGGGCCACTCGTATGGTTAAGGGCTTGCAGGCCAAGCCCTATGAGGAGAGCCTAGGGCACCTGGACCTCTTCAGCCTCCACAAGAGAAGGTTGAGAGGCGACCTTGTGGCTGCCTATAAGTTCATCACGGGGGCACAGAAGGGAATTGGTGAGGTTTTATTCACCAAGGCGCCCCCGGGGGTTACAAGAAATAATGGCCACAAGCTAGCAGAGAGCAGATTTAGACTAGACATTAGGAAAGAACTTCTTCACAGTTCGAGTGGCCAAGGTCTGGAATAGGCTCCCAAGGGAGGTGGTGCTCTCCCCTACCCTGGGGGTCTTCAAGAGGAGATTAGATAAGCATCTAGCTGGGGTCATCTGAACCCAGCACTCTTTCCTGCCTATGCAGGGGGTCGGACTTGATGATCTATTGAGGTCCCTTCCAACCCTAGCATCTATGAATCTATGAATCTCAACTGGAAACATTGCTGCCATGCCTCTTGAGAAAGGTAGCTTCACACATCAGACCCCTGTTCTTTTTTGTGAGTCAGGCTTTCCAACTGAGCCCATATTTTGCTAGGGCCCCCTTTCCTGCAAAGTTCTCCCTCAACATGAGGAGATACCCTGGTTTATTATGGGAGATATTGTCAGGCCCAGTGCCATAGCAAGGGAGGGGTGAGAGGGGTAAGCTCTCTGGGTGCTAAAGTGAAGGGGCACCAAGAGGCATTGCCCAGCCATGGCAGGGTATGGGACAGAGTGGGACATGGGAATGGGGGAAGGGTGGCTCCTGCCTCTGTGAGCACTCCTGGGCAAGTATGGTGGCGGGGGTGCCCCCCAGATCCATGCAAGGAGTGAGGGCAGGCTGCCACTGCAGGCTTTGCCCCAGGTGCCAAACTTCCTTGCCACGGCACTGACCAGACTAGGAAATCTGATGGATGGGAGAGAATGGGTTGCTGAGCACCAGAAATATAACTTTAATTAGTCACCATGCTACCTTTTCTAAATAGGAGTGATTTGGGATTTCAATTGAATGTTTTGGTGTATGAATTATTGTTGAGGATCAAAGCTGCCAGGGGTAGAGGGGGAGGACAAATGTTTTCCAACCCCCGAAGTCACAGATTTCTAGGCTGCTGTGCCTTGTACAGAGTTGCTTGACTGCTGCAGTGGAAGAACAGGGGAAAGGACTCTTGCTCGTTCATTCCAGACAAATCCCCAGCACAGATCTCAGTGCCTTGGCTGAGCTGCCCTAATCGCCAAGCGAGGCAGTTATACAGACACCGTCCAAAGGCCTCTTGCAAAGAATGTGACCTTTAACACTGGCTCATCATTAAGCAGGCTTATTGTACACAAAATGCTGACAGAGGACTGTTGTCACAGTTACCAACACAGTTACCTTAGAAACACCACGGGGAGTCAGCTGGTGTCAATAAACAAAAATCAATTTATAGTTTTTGAGGCTCCTCACCTAATAAACTTTGTCTTACCTAGGATCAGGCAGCTCTTGATTTCAGCTTGTATTTCTCCTGTCACTTGACATTTAGCCCATATATACCAAAAAGCTCCTGTGTAAAAGTGAATTTGTAAAGGCCTATCAGTCACGCTGCCCTTTCGTTGTCTAAAACGAGTAGCAGTTCCCATGTTTGACTAGAGAGAATGTCACTGCAGGGGGAGGAGGGAAGGGGGAAGAGTGCATTCCACTCAGGACTTGATTTGGATTTCGTTCACTAAAAATAAAATAAAATAAAATATTAGATGAACAGGAAGTGGAGGAAAATCACTGTCAGCCTACATCACCCTCCCAACCTGAAATTTTCTCCTGTACTGGAAGATTTAACTTCTCTCCTGCTTATGTGTATTAAGCAAGCGCAAATTGTGGTAGTAGCTAAAAATGAGAGAAACTTGATATTCTTTTTGGTATGTGTAAGAATGAAAGTTAAAGCATCTGTAGAATTTGCAGCACACCTAAGCAACGTTATATAGGTTTTGTTCTTCCTGGGCCAATATTTTTCTTTTACATTGACAGGGAGGCACATGCCAGAATTTTTAGCAGTGCTCAAGACAAACATTCTCAATAAAAACTATCAAACAAAATCCGTTTCTGTATTGAAAAAGCTGTGCAAATGTTTACAAAAATTACCTCATTTCTTTTATGAATATTGTCCTAGCCTGTTAGCCACATCTCACTATACTTGGAGTCCCATGGAAACAGAACTAATTAAAGCAACACTCACAAAAGCTAGTGTAAATGTCACATTTCAATGTGAGCATCCAGTACTTGGATACAAAAACACATGCAGAATTCAGATTCATACAAGAGAGTGGAATTATTTCAATTTAACTGTATAATATAACTGACAGAGGATTTAATTTGACTAGAGGAAAATGATCAGAATATGGAATTTATTCTTCTTTGAACTCTTCATGCCCTAAGGTGCTCTTCATGAGAAGTAGGACTGTGCAAAACACCATCGTTTTGACATCGTTTCGTAGTTTTGAAGGGACAGTGTTTTGTTTTGTTTCAGTTCATTTCAAAGCACTGTCCCATTTCATTTTGTCGAAACTGTTTAGCTGTTAGGCTATAATGGGGAATCATGAAAATGCCTAAAATGTTATCATTTGTTGCCTGATTCAGATGCAAATTGCAGTGACGGTAGCCCCTTCTGAGGGCATGAAGCCTGCTGAGTTTCAAGGATATAGATGCAGAGTTTTTTCAGAAACAGCACCTCAAAGTCTTGAAAGCAAAATTTGTGAGCAGAGGCAGCCTCCTGTCATTTGGAGCACAGATCCAGAGGCTTGCGCCCCTGGGAGGGCTATGGGGCTGTGTCAGACTCCTCCTGGGGGTGCGGGCCCTTGAATCTATGCCAGATGACAGGAAGCTGCTGCTGCCGTCTGGGACCAGTGCTGGGTGCAGCCCACACGCAGCACCGGGGAAGACAGATGCTGCTGCTGGCCACAGGCAGCAGCGACAGCCTCCTGTTATCCGGGGACAGATCTGGGGGCCCGCACCCCTGAGAGGGCTGTGGGGCTGTGCCAGACTCCTCCCAAGGGTCCGAACCCCTGGATCTACACCCTGGTTGAGAGGAGGCTGCCCTGTCACCTGAGACTGGTGCTGGGCATGGGCTGAGCCTAAAACCAGAGAAAACTGCTGCTAGCACCTATCCCAGGCAGCAGCGGCAGCCTCCCCTCATCAGGTGTGCAGATCCAGAGGCTCGCACCCCTGGAAGGAGTCCGGCACAGCCCGGCAGCCCTCCTGGGGGTGTGGGCCCTCAGATCTGCACCCAAGATGAGAGGAGGCTCAGGCTGTGGCAGCAGCAATCTTATGCAAAGCTATGCCAGACACCTCTCAGGGGTGCGGGCCCCGAGACCTGTGCTGGGTGACAGGAGACTGCCACTGCTGCCTGGGACCAGTGCTGGGTGTAGCCTGCTCCCAGCACTGGGCTCCATGGAGCTCAGCCCCATGGTGGGAGGTGGAGCACAGCTCCTGCTCTGCCTACCTCACGCCACTAGGCTGTGCTTTGATCCATGGAGTACAGTCCAGCGGCAGGAAGTGGACAGAGCCAGCGCTGTGCTCTTCCTCCTGCTACCAGGCTGAGCTCCATGGGGCTGGTGGAGCCGACTGGAGTACAGTGCCGGCTCTGTCCACCTCTCGCTACCAAGCTGTGTTCCATTTGGCTTCATCAGCCCCATACAGTGTAGCCCAGTGGCGAGAGATGGACAGAGCTGTCGCTGCGCTCTACCTCCCACCACCAGACAGAGCTCCATGGGGCTGGTGGAGCTGCTTGGAGCACAGTGCCGGCTCTGTCCACCTCCTCCCACCAGGCTGTGCTCCAATCAGCTCCACCAACCCCCAGAGTGCAGCCGGATGGTGGGAGGTGGACAGAGCCAGTGCTGTGCTCCACCTCCTACTGTCAGGCTGAGCTCCATGAAGCTGGCAGCACTGATCAAAGAGCAGTCCAAGAGCGGGAGATGGGCAGAGCAGGTGCTGCCCTCTGATCAGCTCAGCCAGCCTCACAGAACACAGCTCGGCAGCAGGAGGTTGAGAGAACCAAGGCTGTGCTCCCTGCTGGGCTCAGTTACATGGGGCTGTGGAGTCACTCGGAGTGCAGTCCTGGCTCTCCCCTGCCTCCCACCACCAGGTTGCTTTGAAACGCAAAACATTTTGAAACTTTCAAAATGTTTCAAGTGCCCTCATTTCATTTTGAAGCTGTTTTGATGCTTTTTGTTTCATTTCAATTTTGCTGCTTTGAGCTTGAAATGTGTCAAAACAGCTTTGAAACAAAACACTTGACAAAATTTCGCACAGCCCTAACAAGAAGCATTCATTGCTTCCTAGAACTATGACTATTTGGGAGTTCTAGTGATGGCCCAAGTGGAAAAAATCTAGAAAGGAACAACACAATTGGGAGACAGGTTTTGGTATCTGGTTTTATTATCAATAGGGACCTACCCAATCAGCAGTGAAGAGCAAGGCTGCACAAAGGCAACCCGTTCAGCCAACCAGCAGCAGAGGGAACAGCTACTATCTTGGATGCTCCCCTTTGTGCCCATGTTTCCCATCACAGCAGGGTGCAAGACCAGGTCACAGTGGCCACCGGCTCCTATTGTGGAGCCAGCATTTTATTTTTAGTAAGTGATTTTTTTTCCTGGTGGTTCTGTACAAAATCATGGAAAGCACCATTTTTCATGGTGTTCACAGGAACCGCCGTTTTTCAGTTTCCACAACAAATTGTGAAATTGCAAATTGAGTAGGTCCCTAGTTATCAAATACACATGCACATACCTCAATAGATCATTGAGTCCGACCCCCCGCATAGGCAGGAAAGTATACTGGGTTCAGATGACCCCAGTCAGACGCCTATCTAACCTCCTCTTGAAGACCCCCAGGGTAGGGGGAAGCACCACCACCCTTGGGAGCCCATTCCAGATTTTGGCCACTCTAACTGTGAAGAAGTTCTTTCTAATGTCCAGTCTAAATATGCTCTCTGCTAGCTTATGGCCATTATTTCTTGTGACCCCCAGGGGCACCTTGGTGAGTAGAGCCTCACCAATTCCCTTCTGCGCCCCCATGATGAATTTATAGGCGGCCACAAGGTCACCTCTCAACCTTCTCTTGTGGAGGCTGAAGAGGTCCAGGTGCCCTAGTCTCTCCTTGTAGGGCTAAGCCTGCAAGCCCTTAACCATATGAGTGACCCTTCTCTGGACCCTCTCCAGGTTATCCACATCTCTCTTAAAGTATGGTGCCCAAAACAGGATGCAGTATTCCAACTGCAGTCTGACCAGCGCCCGATAGAGGGGAAGTATCACCTCCTTGGTTCTGTTTGTCATGCATCTGCTGATGCATGACAAAGTACAGTTCGCTTTGCTGATGACTTCATCACACTGATGACTCATATTCATCTTGGAGTCCACTAGGACTCTGACATCCCTTTCCGTTTCCATGCTGCCGAGCAGGTCATTTCCTAGGCTGTAGGTGTGTTGGACATTTTTCCTGCCTAGGTGCAGCATTTTGCATTTCTCCTTGTTAAATCGCATTCTATTGTTTTCTGCCCATTTGTCCAACCTATCCAGGTCTGCCTGTAGTTGTTCCCTGCCTTCCGGTGTGTTCACTTCTCCCCACAGTTTTGTATCATCCACAGACTTGGACAGAGTACACTTCACTCCCTCATCCAAGTCACTGATGAAGACATTGAAGAGTACTGGTCCAAAGACCAAGCCCTGTGGGACCCCACTGCCCACGTCCTTCCAGGTTGATACTGACCTGTCCACCACCATATATTTGTTTAATATTCTTGCATTTATTCTTATGCTTCACTTTCTGTTTCTTAAAATTACATGAAACTGGAGTATGAAATTTAAAAAATGGTGTAACATAATAAGGCTAGAGCAAGATGTATATAAACCATTACAGACCACCGCTCCTGTTTAAAATAGAAAGTTTTATGTCTACTAATTAGACCAATGACATAGCAAGTCTTCTTCACATTCTGTATGCAAAGATGCTGAAATTTCAATGAATCACACTGGATATTTTCCTGTATTCAGTTCATAGAGACATTCATACTTTTCCATTTGTACTTATAAAAGAAAATAATGCCTTTGGCATATTTCTAAAAAGCACTTAACACATTCCTTGTAGTGTGTGTTTTGAGGCACCAAAGACTTATTTTGTCATAGAGTGAGTGATTCGCCCACCTCGTTCCAATGCTGAGAGCCATAAATAAAATGCTCAGCACAGAGCAGTTTTGGATCAAAATATAAATAACAAAAAGGGATACTAGGCAATCCAAGACTTTTACAGGCTGTCATAAAGAATGATGCTTTAAAATACGGTCTTTGGATGAAAAACGCATACTGCAACTTACAGTTGTCTGAAGAAAAGACACTTTATATTTGCTTGTTGTCAGCTTAGGGGTAGCTGCAGATTATGCTGGATTTATGTTGGGCTGAACAAAGTGTCAGGTAGGTATGTGGAAATACATTTATATTCTGCCATATCATGTTAGCTAATTAAAAGGGAAAGATACAGAAACCCCTAGAAATCAGCCAAGGGGGCCATAAGTGCTGTTGGGACAAATGAATCCAATTCTATTCAAGTCAGTGGACCCAGATCAAATTGATACAGTGAAGATCTGGCCCAGGATACATCAAGATTGTCTGGCTAATGCCATAGCCACTCATGGCTTCATGCAAGCTGACAGTAAAGTAGTTATTTCTGCTTCAGCTTTTTGAACAATTAAGTACTGAACCATGCTTAACCATACGTAGTCCTAAATCTGGATGAGGCAACCTTCTCTCATTGTATGCACCTTGCAGGAGCACTCTCTGACTCTGTCCCAGGGCAGTTGTAGTGTGAGTGAGCTAGAAAGCACAGATATTTCAGGAACAATTGGTCATTAAGGCTGTGCGAAATGGCACCATTCCATTTTGCCTTGAGTTTTGATGGTTTGACGGAACAGTGTTTCATATTGAATTTTATTTTGAGTCAAAACAGCTGTTCCATTCTGTTCCATTGAAACAGAAAGGCTGTTTCAACGCCGTTTTGATATTTTGCTGGGGATGGGAAGTCAGCTCATCTGGGTTGACTTCTCATCCCCGGCGCTAGATCGCACCGGTGCAGGAGGCAGCCCAGCAGACTTCCCATCCACAGTGCAAGATCCGGTAGGGGGCAGCAAGGAAGCCTAGTTGGGCTGCTTCCCAGTACCCTGAAGTGGAAGAAAGCCCAGCTGGGCTGCCCCCAGCACAATCTAGCGTGGGGGATGGGGAAGCAGTCCACTTGGGCTGCCTCTTGCCCCTGGCAGGAACTAGCGCAGGGGACTGGGGAGCAGTTCAGATGGGTTGCCTCACTGTCCCTGACACGATCTAGTGCAGGGGACCAGGAAGCAGCCCAGCTGGGCTTCCTTACCGTCCCCTGCTGGATCTTGCGCTGGGGTTGGGAAGTCAGCCCAGCTGGACTGATTTCCTATCCCCAGGCTATGGTCAAAACATTTCAACCAGCCTCATTTTTTTTGAGGCTATTTCAATGGCCTTTGTTTCATTCCAATTTTGCTGTTTGGACCTTGAAATTGGTCAAAACAATGTTGAAACGAAACAGGTGGTGAAATTTCACACAGCCCTACTGGTCATGTTTACACATTCATTAATGCACAGTGGGTACTGTGCATTTAATTAGTACTTGTATAATCAAGTACTAAATGAATGTGAAGTAACTGGAGTTAATGCGTAGTAGCGCAGACAAATGCCTTTTTAGTGGCACTACTGTGCAGTAGCCTAATGACACTGGGCAGTAGCCTATTAGCACTGTCTGTGCTGTGACGTGCTACTGCACCATGTTTCTAAGCCAAAGTGATTATCTCTGGGGCATGTGATACTTCCTCTGCTTATGGTACTTGTGTGGCTCTTATACCTGAGCACCACACAGATTTCAATGACTTTATCCTCACAAGACACCAGTAACATAGTGCAGTGCTCTCCTGCTGGTTTTACTGGTGAGCTAAGTATGTCTAGAAACAGAAAGTCTTCAGCAGGGAAGCAGACAGCTCAAGGAGCAATACAGTGGGTTGCTAGTGTATGTGGGTTTTTGAGGTGCTAAAGATAGCTGGGGGTATCTCCAAGGCATCATCAGTGTCTCATTTCTGGGATTAAAATGAACAAGGCAGAAGTGATTGGGATGGGCTTGTTGCCTTGGTAGCAAGAATAGATAGTTCTTCCTCTGCCATAGTCCTGGTGTATCCAGGGAGGCTAAAAAACTTACTCAAAGTTACAAAATGGGGGTTGGAGTTTAGCAGTTAAAATAATTTTAAACTGGGGTCTTTAAGAAATGTAATATCTGTGCCAGGCCTTTCTCTGTCCTGAATGTTTTTGATCAGGGAGTAACACAGCCTCTTCAAACTTCCCAGCCTGTTAAAATTAATTGAAATCCTGAATTTAAGCTATATGTGAAGAAGTTAGATTGTAATTAAGCTATGCTATTGATGATAATTTCCTGAGTTTGTAATCATTGGTTTTAGGGAAAATGCAGCATCCCTGTAATGTGTTTTATCCTTAAGTTACTCTTAGCTTTAATACTATCTGGCATTGTTTATCTGACAATTTCCATTTAAGGGGAGAATTCTGAGGCTAATGGCCAAATGAATATACTGTCAGAATTTCCCTCTGGTTGCAGAACTCCCTCTCCTTGCAGTAACTCCCAAATACCCATCTCTAAGGACTGGAGTGAAGGTGAAAGGATTTGCATAACAGACTTGCTCCCCCCGCCTTCCCTTCACTCACCAACCAGGGTGTAGTGCTCTAGGATCCTGTCCATTGTGAAACAAAAAATGGCTCCATTCCCATCGAAACATCTACTTTAGAGTCAAGGACAGGATTTAACCCTAAATATATGAATGCAACACAAACACTATTCCTTTCCTTATGTCAGGAGAAATCATGGACCTTATCCAAGTATATAAACACAAGATGGGTGGACAGTTCCTTCAGCACATCATTAAAACAGGGATTTTTTTATTTATTCACTATTTGTCAAACTTCTCTCATGCACCTTAGTTCCTTCTTCCATGGTGTTTACAGTTTGATGTAGAGTATGTGTTCATATGCACACACAGACGTGCTAATATTCATTCTGAAACTTGCACACATGGACAGACAGGCATGAGCATGCTCACACACCCGCACTGACATACACTGACATACATTTGAATGCATGCATAGGCCCACCCATTCTCACACTAACATAGCATTATTGATGCCCTGATGCTCACACACTCATTTAAACACACACTCGTGCTTCCATACAAACTGTAGCAGATGCACTAATATATATATATGTGTGTGTTCTCTGTCATTCTCTCTCACAAGCACACACTCATCCTGACTGCAGCAAACTCTTGTTTAGAAAATGAAAAAAAATACTTTTTTTCCCTTATTTATAGTAGGTTTATAGTGCACCAGTTTGGTAAGCAGTCCAATCTGTTACCATTGAGAATGAAGAGTCAAAATGAACTCCTCTCTCTCCTCTAAAGCAGTGATTCTCAAACTTTTTTGTACCAGGACCCATCTGTAAACATCAATGATGAATGGTGACTCAGTGCCCCTCACTCCTGACCTGCTGTCCCCTGCCCCCAGGCTCCAGCCCCCCAGTGTGTGGGGCAGGGGGGCCCCAAGCAGCCCCTTGCAAGCTGGAACTCTACCAGCCTGCAAAGGAAAAGCCAGTTTCCCATGTTTTTCTCCTTTAAAGGAGAATCCAGTTTTAAAGTCTGTTCACAACCCTTTCATATATCCTTGTGACGCACTTTTGGGTTGCGATCCACAAGTTGAGAAACAATGTTCTAAGGTATAAAGGATGGAGTAGAACATGCCTGCTGAGGACTTCACATTTTTTAGTATAGTTAACTTGAAACACAGGTGGATAAAACTACTGTTCTATACCCATGCAGTGGTGAGAAAAACAAGTAGTCTTTTGTTGTATAAACTCAGGTCAGTACAGAAACCACTTGAAGTTGATGGAATGCAATGCTACTGCTAAATAGGCCTGTGTGAATAGGGAAGTATTTGATTTGGGTTTGGATTTGGCCGATTCAGCTTCGGAAGATTCAGTGCTGATTTAGAGAAATGTGGTTATTTAGCCATAGATTATAATGGGGAATCACTGGAATACTTATAACTTTGTCATTCTTTGGTAGATTTGAATGAAAACAGCAGAGATAGTAGCCCCTTCTGAGTCCATGAAGTCTGCCAAGCTTCAAGGAGATAGATGCAGGGGTTTCTGAGAAACTGCACCTCAAGGTGCTGACAAATAAAGCTCATGACATGTGACTTTGTGTGTGTGTTAAGCTGCAGTAGGATGAAAACAGCAGGCATGGTAGCCTCTTCTGAGGCCATGAAGCATTCTAGGTTTCAAGGATATAGGTGTAGGGGTTTCTGGGAAATTGCACCTCAAGTTTCTGGAAGCAAAACTCATGACATGAGACTTTGTGTGTGCATTAAGGCACAGTGAGATGAAAACAACAGAGATGGTAGTCTGTAATGGGGCCCATCCCAGTGCTCAGGCAAAAACAGTTCACAAAAGGGACAGAAAGGCTACAGAGGCTTATGTGCTGTTTCTATGTCCCTCCCCCAGAGCATTGTGATTGAAAGGGGACTCAGGGAAAGATCACAGTCACTGACCAGCTAGAGATATCAGTGTTTCCCCCCTGGCTCCCTTTTCTCGATTTCTGTTCCCCTGGAAGACTGCCTTCCAAATCTCATCTTTTTCTCAATCTTTTCCGAATCGATTCGGAGGCTCCAAATCGATTTGGTGGGTTTTTCTGGTCTTCCAATTCGGTTCAGATTTGGTGATTCAGCCTCCAAATTGGGCTGAATCTTCTCCAGATCAAATTGGCGACTGAAGCTTCACACACCCCTACTGTGAAATTGCCCTGCCATCCTCAAAGGAAGAACTCAGAGAAGCTAGAGTTGAAGAGTGTGTGGAAGTTAGAAATTTGGGAGATCTCATTTACCTCTAAAGGAATGGCATGACTATGTTGGTGAGTTTCATGGGTTGTTTCATATCTTTGCATGTCCTTCATTGGCACCCCATCTAGCAATTAGTACATTTGTGCAGACATCTTAGACTCCTGTGAAACCCAGCCCTGCATAACGGGAGAACTTGAGCAGTCCTCTTCTGAAAATTCCTGAGCATATCAATGGGGCAGCATGGCAGTACAATGCCACCAGTGCATGCTATGCCTAAGCACCCCCACCAAGCCTCAGATAAGCAAAAGCATGTTGAAATGGCCAACAATGCAACTATGTTCAATAGAACCAGAATTTGAAAGAGCTGGAGAGCAGGAAGGAAGGAACTGAAGACCATCTCAGGTGACAAATCAGCACTGACTCCTTTTTAACATGCAGCTAGAGTGAGTGAGTCAGCATCCAAATCTTTATTCCATAAAGTGATTATACAATTGCAATAATGGCAGGGGTTGATGAAAGCTGAGAATCATGAATAGTTCTACCATGGGGGAAAATGCATACACTAACTCTGCACAAGGATCTGACACTGAAACTATCTCTGGGGTGAAAGACTACAGCTGTGTGTAAAGGAAGGCAGATATAAAGTAAAAGTTACCAAAAGTCCAGCTGAATTAGGCCTTGCAGGGGAAAGTTTCCTCAAAACCTGGGCTACTCTACAGCAGGTTTGGGAATAAATTAAAAATAGCCAATATTCCAAAAACTAAATGAATGCTTTGCTTCAGTTAACAATAAGAAATATGATACTGAACACAGTGGACAGGCAAATGAGAATGAATATGTGGAAATGGAAATTGCCACATCTGAGACAGAAGCAAAACTCAAAGAGTTTAAAGCATTGAAATTGGGGGTCTGCATGACTTCCATCTGAGCATTCTGAAAGGAAAGGCATATGAAATCTCACAGGTCTGGAGGGAAGGATTTTGTAATAAATCTTGAGTCAGGGGTGGTATCAGATAATCGAAGAATGTTTAATCCTGTCCCTATATTTATAATCCAGGCAACTCCAGCCTCATTAGTATGACTTCAATAATAGGAAAGTCTTTCGAACAAATTTTGAAGTGGAAAATAATTAAAGATATGCTAATGAATGAAATATGGGATAAAATGTGTTACATGGGTTTACCAAACTGAAATTATGCCAGAATAACTTGATATCTTTCTTGATACAAATAACTGATTTTCTAGACAAAAGAAATGAAATAGATTTCATCTGTTAGGATGTGAATACAACACTGGATATGGTGCCACATGGGAAATTATTAGTTAAGCTGGATGAATATAAAATTATAAGGTAGGTAAGAAACAGAGATGATAACAGATTGTGATAAGTCCTGTGTTGGAGGGAGGTTAGTAAGAATTATTCGTATGATGGATTTAATTTAATATTTGCTTTAATGTGCTTCACATAAAAATAAGGTGTACTGACACAATTTTCTGAAGTTGGGTGGCATTGTCAATGCAAAGGAAGGTCAAAATATCATATAGGAAATACTGGATGGCCCTGAGTACCGGAGTAATAGAAAAAGGATGAAAAGTAATAGTATAAAATACAATGTTGTACATTTAGTGGTACATTCTGTTCCTTTCTAGTCATCTAAGTGGTCATTTAATCATTCACATGATATTTTTGGCATTTATGCACAAGTAGGAATGCTATTCCTAGCCACATGGTATACACATAGATGGCTATGTATATGCACAGACTGATCATGTACCCCTTGTGGACGTATAATGTTCTTAAAGGCACCCAAAACCATAATCAACAGCATTGGGAGGGGAACAAGGACAAAGGGATACCTGTCTATTGTCGCCAAAGCCGAGTGGCTAAGGTTCTTGCCTGGGATTCAGATGTCCCTTTGCCCAGAAAGGCTGTGTCCAGATGAGTGTTGTATGTGGTGCTGCAGACCCATATGTGGCATCACATACTGCATATTCAGGCATTCCATGCACTGCTACCTTGCAGGAGGGGAGGCAGGGGGTGAGCAGTTTTTGTTCCTGGGAGATCCCAGGGTCAAAAAACCCCACACAGAAAAAAAAAAGCAGGGTGGCACACATGGCAGCTGAGCATGTATCCTAAAACTGGAGCCTGGCTGGCTGGAGCCACACACAGGCTGCTGGCCAGATGCCCAGCTGCAGGAGTGCCATGGCTACAGCTTCCTCATTCCTAGGACCCCAAGTAAGGCTACTGGGGCCAGCACAGTTCCTGGTCCCCACTTCCCCTACCTCACCTTGGGTAACCTATCAGGTGCCAGAGCACACATGGCACAGGCATTTCCTGGGAACAAGTAGCGGTGGCACAAGGTGTGCTGCTATTACTTCACCCCAGGGAACCAAGCAGGATGAGGCCAAAGGATCTGAACTAGAGTCTTATAAGTTCCTTAGCACAGGTCTCTAGCCATCACACCGCAGGCCAGCCATTTTCTAGGGCCTTCTTCAGTGCTTTTTTTTGAAATTGGATAGCCATGAGAGAGAGGTATGTTGGAGATAAGTAGAGCCAGTGGCTACTGGCCTAAAACAGAGGGACTATGATTCTACTCAGACAGAAGATTTGCACTGTTCTCCATTCATTTTTTTTCCAATGACTATATTAGTGGTTCAGTTTCAATGAAATGCTAGCAAGGAAGTGAGAATGCATGCATACACAGTTTTTTATGCATCCAGGGTCACAAAAAGCTCAAATGTGTAAGTGCCAAAAATGCTCTGTAGACCAAAAAAATGGCGACATAGGTGGCCAGGAAAAAAATAGAATGCCACCCATGATTTCCAGGTCATTGCGGGGGATCAGAAACTCTCTTGGTGCTTTGAGCAGAATAGAAGGCAGAATCAAAGGCAGATGGCACTCTGTCCCTATTCTATTTTAGACTTTTATACTGAACTTGTAAATATAGTATTTGAGGAAAAATGCAAGTGGTGTGTAAAAGAAAAAGCAAAAGAGTGAACATGAGTATGTAATTGAATTAAGTCCTCCTTGAACATAATCCAGTACCATGAAAGTTACTGGAGTTCTGTAACTGTGCAGATAACTTAAACCACCCAAGATATAAATTTACAGGGCAAAACCCTGAAGAAATTATCCATCTGAATGTGACCTTTAAAATGAATCTCAAAATTAGCACCTAAAGTTTAATGTAATGTATCAAAATACTCTAAAAATACACCTGTTGACAGAGGAAATGCAATGTGATTAGGATTAATTTGCACTTATCTCCCCTCCCCCATCGTGCTTTTCCCCCATGCTAGGGTTTGTTTTCAGTGGGTAAACTCAATGCCTAAGAATTTAGTTGAATGATTTACATTAGACTGTTGTAGTGGAAGAACTTTGTTGTATACAGTATTGTCAATCCCACAAAAATCTTAAATCAAATCTCATAAATCATAAGATTGATTTTAAAACTATAAGGCTAGGGACAGAAGTTACACATAAACCAGTTTAACTGATCAGAAACTGGTTTAAACCTGTAACAATAGAAGTTTAGTGCACATAACCCAGTTTCAAAATGGCTGAAACTGGTTTAAGATCCTGGTTGAATGTAGTATATCAGACTAAACTGATTTAGTTCAAAGCAGTTAATGAAACTTCTGCCACAGACCCCTTCCTGGTTTAAGTTATGTCAGAGTCCCCCAGCATTTTGCAGCCCTGGGCGGGGCTGTGCTGTGCTGTCTGCTCTAGAGAGAAGGGCTGGCTCCATCCCTCTGCTCCCTAGCTGCAGCAGTGACAGTCTGGTCACTGGCCCCAGTTGCGGTCTGGGGCCAGGGAGGGGGGTTAAACTTCCCTTCTCCTGAGTTTCCCTGCCCTGCTAAACTTACTGCTGGCTGCAACTGTGGACAACAAATCCCAGAGGCACCTGGAAGCAGGAAGAGGAAGTGATGAGCAACTCTGTAGACTCCAGCTGCTGTGATTGTGGACTGCAAATCCCAGAGACTTCAGGGGCAACAGGAAGAGGAAGCAAACACACAGTCCATGCTGGCTACATTCCAGAGAGCCATTCTCTAGTGCCCCCTGACTTCTGGCTTGAGCCACTGCAGGCATGCGGCTGCATTTTCTGAATCAAAAGTGAATGTCTGTTCATTTGCTTATTGGTTCAATCTATGCAAACTGAATCAATTCAGCCTGTTTTTTTTACTATATATACTTAGCCTAAATGATTGTTTTCTGAGTGGGTTCTGTGTTTTCAATCTTTTATCCACCATGATAAAAGCTAAAAACTTCCTTTTTTAATGAGAAAGCTGAAATTTTAATTAGCAGACTCCTGTAGATGTCAGAGAAATATTTAAATGTAGCAAAATTAGGGATAAAATTCTGAGCATTGGCAACACTGTTATAACACTGTCCTATGAACATCCATTTACATATTAATAATATCTGATGTTCTCAGTCCACAATATATCCAATTCCAAATATTCAGCCTATGAAAAATCAAACTGTATGTGAAAACAAAGATCGCTTCTCCAAGATTATTCTCTGTATCCAAACTTCAGGTCTTTGCAAAATCTGTACCACACTCTGCATTGTCTTGTTCTGATTCAAAGGATTTAGGTTCAAATTTGGATGATTTAACACAAATATCTGCTCCAAATATTGGGATTTGGGTAAGACCGAACTGCATTTTAATTGTGGTTTTGTAAAACTAAATTCCTAATAAGATGCTGTAAGACCCAAGCCATCCTGAGTTTTATCTTATCTTAATATAAAGGAAACAAATAATTAACAGGAAAATGACATTCCAAATATATGCAAGTATTTTAATTTTGACAAATGATAAATAAGGGAAATTTCTAAACAATTGGATAGAGGTATTCTGACTGGTAAAGTGCATTTGTCATGTGCTCTGACCTAGTTCCTTTGTAGGTATAAAGCACTCTAATTCTGTTAACTTCAGTGGAATTGTCAGTCTACATGAGCTGCAGGGATATCCCATTAATAACTGAACTGGACATTTAAATGCCCGATTGCCACCTCATTTATGCTGGTGTCAATATGGAATATAACTCCATTGGAGTTTCTGCTTAAGGGAGTTGCCCCCCAAAATAGCAGACTGAGATGGTTTAATAATAACAATCCCAATCAGAATGCAGACTGATGGTATTTATAATACACTGAACAAAGTACTTTTCACCCTAAATGATTTCTGCTACTGGTCAAGTTACTTTTTTCTGTCCATATTCAGATATATGTAATATGAAACAGTCAACATCAGTGTTATATATTTGGCATTGTTTTGTAAAAGAGGTGGGAAGCAAGGATAGCTCAGTACTAAAGGTGCTACCCTGGAACACAGGAAATCCACTAACATTCTGCATTGCCTTGAGCAAGTTATACAGTCTCCCTCTTGGGATCCATGAAAGAAATGTGCTCATTGAGAGTTCCACTGGATTACTTGTGCTCTGCAATTTCTCTAACACAGACAACATGATGGACACAGAATGAAGGACCAAGAGGTACATTTTTCTTATTCAATACCTAAGAAAGGTTATGAAAAATAAAAGAAGTTAGAAGAGTGTCAGACTGTTAAGATGATCTTTGGCTGCTTCTTAGAATTGGACAACTGCCAGTAATGTTACCAAGGGAGGGCTTTCTGCTTACATAGAGGAAAAACAAGACTTCATAGTGGCAAGACGGCAATCTGGTTCTTGATGGCTGGCACCACTTAATCATTTTTCTTCCCTCCATGTTAGAGCTGTCATCTATTTTTTTATTCAGAACTCTTTCCATGACCTTCCCAAATCAGTATCCTAACAGAAAAAATTCTTGATTTGAAATTTTAGACAAGAAAAATGGATACTAAAAAAAAGCCACTTTCAAAATGAAATTACTTTTTTCCTATTTCCTTTTTGTTACCATTTTTATTCTTCCTTCTGTTTCTTATCCTCAGCAGCAAAATGGAAAAGGGAAAGAAAAAAATGGAAAAAAGGAAGAAAAAAGGGAATGAATAGAGAGAGCCAAAATCCCTAAATCAGTAATTGT
This sequence comes from Alligator mississippiensis, assembly GCF_030867095.1. Lineage (NCBI taxonomy): Eukaryota > Metazoa > Chordata > Crocodylia > Alligatoridae > Alligator > Alligator mississippiensis. Next base: position 138,615,193 of record NC_081825.1, on the reverse strand, counting down.
TGAAAAACTGTGAAAACTTCAAACATTTTCATGAAAGAGAGTTACTGGTTGGCTGTCCATCTATTTTATCAAGCTGTATCTGTTTTAAGCAGGGAGCAGGTCTGCTGCACATGCCTCCACCTGAGAAAAGAAGCATGTGCTTGATATGCCCTGTGTTCTGGTGTGAATTCCTAAGGTGGTACAGGTATTTCATTCTGTGCCCCTTCTGATACTGCAATAAATGAGTTACCTTCCTTGATAGCTCATTTTGAAGGTTAAAATTAGTCTCATTGGCAGTATCAGGAAAGGCTGAGGATTGCATAGGGATACCGAGTATGAAATAGCACCTCACTCCTTCAACTGCTTGAGTTGAAAAATGTGCTGAGGTAACATGGGTCTATTGTTGCCATCTGTCTGATGGAGAAACAGCTGTAAATTCAGCTCCTCCCATGACTACAAGCGACATTTAAAATTTAAGGGAAAGAGAGTGAACAAGCTGTCAAGATTGCTGTTGTGATGAGTACCTTGGTTTTCCTTTTTGAGAGCCAAAAGGCTAATGCCTAGGCTTACACAAAGCTGTAAAATCAGGGAGTACATATTCCTGTGGAGTTCCAGGTAGAACAGAGGAGAGGTCAGATCAATGAAGAAAGGATATACAAAGAGAAATGAAATGCTTCCATATGTTCTCATTAATAACTCTCAGATACACAGCAAAAGCATTCATTATGAGGCTCCTTTCTGAAATGCTGAAACCCTTTTTGGATCAATGAAAAACATGTTTAATATAAATTCCACAACAAAGGGCCACAACCTCAGCTGGTGCTAATGGACAGCTCCTTTGAAATCAGCGGAACACTCTCCATTTGTATCAACAAATGATCTGACCCAAAGTCGCTAAATGTTTTATGGAGATTCTGTTGTTTCATAGCCTTGTTTATACTGTGGTTTATTGTGCTCCTAAAGGTATTTGGGAAAGGATTATAAGAAAAATAAATAGAGTGGATATCTGGATGGGAGAATTGGTCATGAGTATTTTAGCTTTCAAAAGGTCAGAGTGAGAAGCGTAACAGTTGCTTCTTCACTGTATCTGCTGCAAGACAGATGTCTCTCAAGAAACAAAGTCTGTGGACGTCAGTGCTCCATGCTACCTTAGAGCAGAGCAATGCTCACTGCATTTGCAAAGCAAAATAGGGATATGTTTGAAAATAAGTAACATAAACATATTCATGTTTTCAAAACTAATTCTCTTAAACAAGGTTGCACAGTAAAAGGCAGACTTTCAGTTGGTGCCGCAGTCCCCTTTGCATTAGACCAGAAATATAACAAATTACACAAACTAAGCATCCACACTGAAATTTATTCCTGTTTGTATAATCACTAATTTAGAAAAGAAGGTGAAAAGGTTCTTGAAAGAGGTCCATGTTATAGATTTATTGTGGTCCTAATTCCAGAAGGTCACTGTAAAGAGATTGAAACTTCTGCATCTTCTCAAGTAAAGGAAGTTAGTGTTCTATCCTCTTTCTCTAGAGTGGTAGATCTGGACCTTAGCACCAAATAACACTCAGATCTGCTGCCATAGACCTATTAAGGTTTACAGAAGTTTACCACTAGCTGTCAAGTTCTCCCTGTATAGGGAAAAAAAAAACCCTATTAAAAACAGAAAGGTGTTTAACATGGCATCAGCATAGCAGAAAAATTAAGATTTGTATGGTGGTTTACTACCAGGAAGCCTAGCTTCAATGAAAACTGGATCTAAAAAGGCAGTTAAAAGCATAAATTAAAGTGATGGGATTGGAGGCAGGGGGGCAAAATTAGATACATGAAGTAAATCAGCTTGCACCCTGAATTGTATGAATCAAGCTATAGATTTAATAGATAAAGACTGACAAAAGGAGTGTGGTTATTTTTTTTTAAGATGTTAGCATCAGTTCAAGGCTTCAAATTTGATGGCTGGGTGAGTAGCTGATGTAGATAGAAATGTTCATCCTGTGATAGTAAATCTCCCTCTGACAATACAAGGGGATAATATTTTGTACTTACAAAGAGGCTTTTGCCTGAGGGTTGCAAAGAGCTTTGCAGTCAATAATTACAAGTGTTTGCAGCAGGCCTATAAGCTAGTAAGCACCATGACATTTCACAGAAAGACCCATTGAGGTATGGTGAGCCTCCCTGCTCATCTCCATTACCATTTTAAAACACAAAGGTTGCGTACATACGTACTGAGTCAACTTAAAATAAGGTGATTTTTCTAAGTTGTTTTAACTAAGCTGACTTCAGCAGGGCCAGATTAATGCATATATGAATTAGGAACATGCCTAGAGCCCTAAGGGAAGAAAGGGCCCAGTTGTGTTTATTTACATATTAATATTATTGAGTGAAAAAAGTAATATAAATATACAATATTAAGTCATGCTATCAATGTGGGTGTTGGATCATTATCCTGCAGCAGAAGGGAACTGATCAGTGCAGATGCCAAGCTCTACAGCCAGATGCACAGGAGCCAGGGAACTTGGGGAAAAAGCAGAGGAACTTGTTCTTTTTTTGCCAGAATTGAGTCAAACTTCTCCCCGGTCATTCCCCCAGAAATGGAGAACAGAGGCAGGGTTGTAAGTGGTTAGAGCAAGAGATTCAATTCGAAATATTAAGAGTTGTAAATGCTTTAGGAGATACTGGGCATGTCTACATGTGCTCATTTAATGGGCATTAGCCCAATTTACAGTGCATTAAGGACATGCATCTACACAACCACAACCTTAATGCACCTTAAAAATGGCAATTTTAGGCTATTCAAGTCTAAATTTGATACCTGCATATAGCAGGTATCAAATTTATTTATGGATTGCTAAGTCACGCGTTAATGTACATTAGTGGGTCTGCACATGTGCTAATGAAAATTAGCTATCCGCACCTAAATTTAATGCACCTTAATGTGCATTAACATGTCCACATGTAGGCACGCACCTAAATCACCTTAAGCAAATGTGCATTAAGTTTAGGCACATGTAAATACATGTGGAGGCATGCCCACTATGTCTTTTTTCTCCAGAAAGGGGTCATGATTTTCCCTGATTAAAGGGTTTTAAATTGGACATTATGTTATCACCCAGCAAGGAGACAGAGCAAACCACAAGTTGTGGAGGAAATCTTGGCCCTGAAGCTGTCAGTGGGACTTTTTCCCATCACCTTGTATAGCCTTAAAGTATAATATACACCCACCTGCACATAACCCAAATGTACTGATAGCTCAGCACTACCATTTAAAGCAACATTGCATATTGCTATCAACCAGTTACTACAGGGAAGACATATTTTTCACATCATTTAAGTGCAAAAAAAAATCCTTTCTCTTTAAAAATCCTAGGTGCAGATGTCCAGCTTTCAGGATGCTACACTGGAGACTAACCACTTCCAAGTTCCCTAGTGTCCCCTCATTCCCATCTCCTGCCTTCAAATTCACTTGTTATTGCTACCGTAAAATTTTTTCTATAGTTTAGTTTACCTGCCCCTGCTGAGCTAGAATTAATTTAGAAGAAAATTGGTACTTAAGGCTTTTTACATAATAAAGTAACTCTTCCATCTCCATTAAAGCACATAAAGGGTATGTGGGATTTGAAAAACAGGAAAAAAAGAGGAAGGCCAAGAAAATACATAGTTGACTCATAGTAGCATTGGGATTGTCATAGGGGCTTCGCCGCAAGGTCCATATGATGTTTCTGGTCAGGAGCAGACATTTATTTATACTGATATAAATCCTTTGGGGAGAGGGAGCAGTACAGATATTCAGTTTGGATCCACACTTGAGAGGGTAGATCCCCAGATGAAATGACTATTTGCCAAGCAATGTGCAGCTGTATGTACTGGTTGGTAGGGAGAGGTGTTTATACTTTCTCCCTTTGCTGAAAAAGCAGTGGGTCAGTTCCTTAGTTGATATAAATTGGCATAGCATCTCCACTGAAGTAAACTGAACGGTGCTGATTTACACTAGCTGTCAGTCTCTCCCTATATTTGCCTGTCCTCAGTGCACAGTGTAGCTACAAGGGAAATATGGCTGGAGTGGGTTACAGAATTCTAATCATGCTTCATGAAGAAATTTCAGAGTCTGTCCTGTACATACTCCAAATGACAGAGTGTCTGCAGAGTGGCTGAAAGAAGCCATTTTGAATAACTTAGTTGAATTGTGGCTAGAAAAAGCCATATTCTAGAGAGACACCTTGGTTGTGAGCAGTTTGTCTGCTTTTGGGGTAGAAGAGGCCAGCTGCTTGAATGATTTCAGATCTTAGGATGTTGATCTGAAAAGGGATGGTGGAATTGCTAGTCAAATCTCTTGTATAGCCCAGGTCATAGGGATTCCTTGCTTTAATTCCTGGTTTGATTCCAGTCATTGTGGTAAGCTGTAACAATGCTTAGTTTGAGGTCACCTGACCATTTCAGAGGTACTAGATTTGGGTCACAGTTCTGCATTCTTACATATGCATTTAGCTGTGCAAGTAGCTCTGTTAGCTTAAGTGAAACTACTTGTTATATATAACATTAAGTCTGTGCAGGATTATGTGTTTCTTCTATTATAATAGACATATGCCCCAGAACAATACATATCATTAAATTCATAGCTCTTTATTATTTTGTATAGTGTAGTCTGCTGACCCCACAAAAGTGTCTTAAAAGGGAGCTTAAGCAGTGTTTTCCTCACATAAAAACATTTTACACAACCAAAGCAGTGTAAAGAAGCATTCCTGGAAATGAGAATCAGGATCACAGTGACAAAAGTATTGATCAATTTCATCTTTGCTTCCTCTTTTACAAGGTGAGTTCAGAACAGATCCAATATATTTTCCATGTGGATTATTTTATTGGTGGTGAATTTTAGTTGTGTCTATATGATAAGTAAATTCTGTCTGCCAGAAAGATCTTCAAAAACATTGTGCCAGTTTATGTAGGCTGTCTTCAAAATCAAAATACTGATGCCACCTGGGCTAATTAGGAATGCTTGTGGCCATCTAGCCTAATTTTAAACTGATGAGCTGGTCCACAAGGCGATGTTGACACACCATGTACTCTGCTTCTGGTTTAGGGAGCAGCCTGCTTGGAAGAGAGGGTACTGTTGCCAAGCCCAGTAAGTTTACCTTGTAGACATGGCCGCCTTTGTTTACTGTATGGGTTGCTATTCAAGCTGTGATTGTCTCCATAAATAGCATGGTTCCTTGATCGTGGATCTTGTCATCAGGTTCTTGTTGTGAATGATCAGAGAAAGTGAACTGCTGCTAGTGAATTCAGATCACAAGGAAGTTCATGAAAAACAAATGCAAAAGAAGCTGAAACATAAATATTCTAACAAGTATTCAGGGAAATGTTTGTAAGAGCTTCACTTAAATGCGTACAAAAATACCAGCCTTCTAAGGTCAAAAATCACAACCTGGCATAAACGGCAAAGAGAATAATCTCTCCTCATTTCAGTGAAGGCAAGGGAGATACTTGTCTGATTTATGGAAATATGATGACTAGCAGATGAGCTACTTTTGATGTGATAATCCCTCTCCTTGGCCTTATTATAAAATGGGTGGATAGGAGAGTGGTGCCTTTCATACCTTGACCTGAACCAGGCAACCAGCTATATGATTTTCCAGTCCTGTCATACTGAATAAAATCCTTGCTGTTTCTCTTCAGATTTGGTTGTGGATGGCACCATTGACAAGACAGTGACCAGCTTATGTGACAAAGGTCTTTATTGATTTTAATTAAATGAACAGGTCTTCCACTAACTTTTTATATATTATATATATATATATATATATATATATATATATATATATATATAATTGATGGGGTGACTTACCTCTGAATTAACAGTCCTAATGCCAGACATTGGGAGAAGATCAGGAGGAAATTGGCACTGTCACTCACCAACTTGCTGCTCATGGGAAATAGATGGAATCCAAAGAGAACTCAATGGAAGGGGAAGTTAGAAGAAAAAGTTGTTCCTTGAGACTTCAATTCTAGCAGCCAGAGAAGGATTATTTTCCTGCCATATGATGGGAAAGAACAGTGGAGGGATTGTAAAGGATGGTGATGATGAGTTGGCTCACTTCCGATGTCACCTCTGAACAAGGATGTAGTTATAGGGGAGCAGCAAGGGGAGGAGAAAGGCTTAAGAGGAGAAGATTAGGAATGGGGCAGAAGCAGGAGGAGAGAAAATGGAAGAAGTAAAGGAAGTGCAAGAGGAAGTGTTTTTATAAGAATAAAGGAACTGTGGTGAGAGGGGATTGCAGGAAGCCATAATAATTTAGCTAACCACTACCCAACAATAAAGTGATTATAGAAGGGGTCACTTATGGACAGCAGAGAAATACAAAGAGAGTTTCTCATCCTTCAAAACGCCTTTTACTTCTGGCCTATTCTGCCAAATTCCTATTATCTACACCCCACATACCTCTTTCCCTCAAATGAAAGAGCAACAGAGGAGGTGTTAGAAAGTCTAAAAATAACCAAGCAAGGCCCATATGTTGCCTTTCATGTCATTCTAAGGAGAGCTACCAGCCAGATGACTAGAGAGAAGAACAGATTTTAAAACTCTATCTTATAAATTGAGCTTTTCAATGGCTATCCTTAGGAGTCACCAATTCAGACAGGAGAACTGTTCCCAATACCAGACCAGCAGCTGGCATACAAAAGAAGCTCTGAGGGCATGTCTACACGTGATATTATGTTGCCATAGCAATGCACCACGGCAATGTAGCATCTGCGGGCAAAACCCATGATACCTCAGCTTCATCATTGTAATGACACCCCGCCCCCCCCCCAGTTATGGTGAATTGCTATGGTGAAATAGTGCCTAAAAGTAACTGTGTGGCACACACAGCATAGTACAGGCTGTTACTGCCATAGTAGCACATGTAGATGTGCTCTGAATGATTTGGAATACCCTCAGCACCATATAATGTCACATAGTTGTTCTTTCAACTGCACTTTAGTTTAGAGGCATGCTAGGCCTGATGATCAGAGAATAGATTTACTTTTGTTTTAAATAGGGCTGGTGGAATATATCCTGCCATTTCTTTTTTCCTCAGGAAAACTGGATTTTCAAATAAATTAATGTTTGTCAGAAAGTATATGCTTCCATTGTATTTTTTTCAGTTTCTGTCACAAAACCAAAAACATTAAACTCATGTTTTGTTTTTCTTTTTTTTTTTTTTTTTTTACCAGTTTCTGTTCCACCTCCCCCCACCTCCTACATGTAGCTTTCATTTCTCTTCTAGGTTGAAATGTTCAGTGGGGGGAAAAGGGTATTTTGTGTTCATCTCTACATTTAAATCTCCCCTTCCTTCTCTCAAACTGTGATTCATGAAGAAACTCCTGGATAATCTGTTACTGATAGCAACTTTTTTGTGGTATGAAGTAGAATGTAAATGTTGGCTTATGGTCACCTTGCACTCTACTGCTTTCTCTGTTTACAAGGAAATGCTCTTGGGAAACTTCATTTATGAACTAAGGGAAAATGTATGGCTAGATAGATGGCAATGGGATTTCAATTATCAATTCCATATAGTGCCACTCCTTGATGAAGTATGGTGTCTAGGGAAACATTCACTAGAGCTGAATGCAGCGGCAGTATTTATGTGATGTGGTATTCAGTGTTCATTCTCTGGGTTAGACTTCAAGGTTTCCAACCTAAAAAAAAACACCTCACTTTGTATGTGCTACAAAAAAACAAAGAATTTTTTGCAATGATGACAGAACAGCATGGCATGATAAACACAAACAGGATATAAGCAACCCCTCTCTAGCACGATTTCCTTAAAGCAGACCAAGGCTGTCCAACTTCTAAACAGCAGGGACTGCATGCTCACAGGCTGCTCCAAAGTAAGCCATGGGCCCCATGGCTCACATACCATGCGGACAGCCCCACACCATTGCACTGTGCTCCCATGTCCCCCCTCTGCTGCACTGAGTGCACCCTCTAAGACAGGGGTAGGCAGCCAAAGCCAGTGGAGGGAAGGCACCTTGGAGATCCCAGCTATTATTGCAAAAGCAATGAAGGGAATAGCATCTGGGCGGGAGCCCGGGGGTTGTAACCTAAACCCTCAGGGGATGCATGCGGCCCCTGGGCCACCACTTGGACAACCCTGATGTAGAGCACAGATTTACATTTTTTGCAGGCATCTGAGAATCTGTCAACACAAATATCTTAATTGCTTTCCCACCAGTCTTACACAGAAGGATTTTTTTTTCTCTATCTGCTTATTCTAGAGGGTGCCTTGTCAAAACATTCCTAACCAATTTATTTTGTATAAGATTTAATTTTTTATCACTTTTAAAATTTCATTTTCATAATGCTTTTCCTTCTTCCCAGTCAGACCTTTGTTCCCTAGTTCAGTTGTCACTAGGGTGAGATGCATTAAGATCTAAATGGCAGTTCATTTACCACTCCACATAAACAAGAAAGAATTCTGCAGGGGTGATATCCTTTGAACTGCTCCTTTTTTTCTGCATGATGCTAGGAACAAACTTCAAAAAGGATTAGCATTTTGATCATGTAACCTTATTTTTATTATCACATATAAAGCTGAACATCGGAAGATTTATTAGTTGAAACAAACTGCCATTAAAGAGAAGTATCTGTATGAAAAGCTAGGTGTGTGCATTTCAAAAGGGCTAGGTTTTAAAAGGGCACCTACATGCAACAGCTGAATGTTTCTGGGGTGGTGCGGGTGCTACAGAACACAGTTGACAGCCTAGATGTTGCAAGTTCAAGGCCATAGCAGAAGCACTGATTCTGTCGTCCTATCAGGTTCCAACACATCTGTGACTTCTGCTTAACACCTTGTTGCAAGGAAGACCACCTGTTTCCAAGTCCTCAAATTAAGTGTCTACTTTACTTAAATTTCTGCTTCATTCCTGTTGATATCAAGTGCATTTTTCAAGCACTTTCCTGATCCATGTTCAAGGCTATGGGTTGCTGAACCTGATGAACTTCATCCCAGGGTATTGAAAAAACTGGCACAGGAGATCTTGGAACCTTTGGCAATAATATTTATAAAGTAGTGGGAGACAGGCAAAGTACCAGAGGACTGTAAAAGGGCTAGCATAGTGCCCTTCTTCTAAAAAAAAGACAAAAAAGAGGACCTGGAGAATTACAGACAGGTTAGCTTCAACTCAAAACCAAGTTACTGGACAATATACTAAGGAAGTCCATTTGCAAGCATCTGGAGGAGGAAGAGATGATCGTGAGAAGCCACAAGGTATTTACTAAGAATAAATAATGTCAAACAAACTTGACCTCCTCCTTTGACAGAGCAGCTACTTGAGTGGATGAAAGGAATGCTCTGGACATATTGTAACTGGACTTCAGAAAGGCTTTTGATAGAGTCCCCCATGACCTTCTCATAGACAGTTTGGAGAAATGTGGACTAGACAAAATTACTATATGGTGGATAAACAGCAAAGGATAATTATTAATGGATCTATGTCAGAATGGTAGGAGGTTTTGAGTGGAGTCCCAGAGGGCTCTGTCCTTGGCCCAGTGCCGTTCAATGTGTGTATTAATTATTTGGATTCTGGAATTGAGTGCTTCTTGAGCAAATTTGCAGATGACAGTAAACTGGGAAGAACTGAAAACATGTTGGAGGGTAGCAGCTCAGTTCAGAAGGATTTTAACAGATTGGAAATTTGGCATGCAGCTAACAGGGTGAAATTCAATATAGACAAATGGAAGGTGCTTCACTTCAGGAAAAATTATATATATATATTAATACAAAATAGGTTACACCTGGCTGGAGGCAGCACCACAGAGAAGTATCTGGAAATGTTGGTAGATCACAAACCCAAAACAAGTCTGTTGTGTGATGCAGCTGCACAGAAGGCAAATGTGGTTTTGGGGTGCATCACTATTAAAGGCAAAACATGGGGGGTGATAGGGTTTCTTTAGTCAGCACTGGTTAGGCCTCATCTAGAGTAGTGTATGTGGTTTTGGACTCCACTTTTAAAAAACACGGAGAAGTTAAAAAAGGTGTAGAAGTGGGTAACAAAAATGATAAAGGGTTTAGAAGGCAAGCTATACAACAAGAGGTTGAAAGAAATAGGCATGTTTAGCTTGCAGAAAAGGTGCTTAAGAGGGGACGTAATCACAGTCATCAAATATATGAAGACATTTGCCATAAAGAGGGGAAACACCTTTTCTCCCTTGCTGCAGAGAGCAGGACATGGAATAATGGCTTGAAGTTGCAGCAAAGTAGTTTAGGTTGGATATTAGGAAAACCTTTTTCACTGTTACAACAGTATACTACCCAGGAAAGCTGTGGAATTTCCAGTGTTGGAGGTATCGAAGAAGATGTTGGACAAGCACTGGTCAGGAGTGATCTATGTTCCACTATGAGGGGTTTTTCCCATACTTCTGGACCTTGCTGGTTACCAGATGGAGCTGGGAAGGATTTTTTTTTTCTTTCTCCTGTTGCTACTTGTGTCAGGGATTTTTTTTCACTTTCCTCAGAAGTACTGGGTGTTGCCAGCAGCTACTGCTGGGGATTTTGACTGGGGTGTGCAAGTGCTACCGCTGGGACTTAATCCCAAAAAATTCCTGGCCAGAGGGTCTTGCTCCTCCACTCAAAGCTAAACCAATCGTTATATTTGGGGTTAGAAAGTAATGTAACACTTTAGTCAGATTGGTACAGGCTGGGTGGGTTTTTGCCTCCCTCTGTAGAGAGGGGCATGACCATTTTCTTGGGATCTCTTGAGCATCATTTAACAACCTTGCTAATGCAAACTATTGGCTGCCTTAGTCTCCCTAGTTTACCTGTGGCAGGTTTGGTTGTTATTTCTTTGGTTGTGTTTTGATTGACTGTGTAGTTTTGCTAACAGGTTAGATTATGGATTTGTATAGGATGGTTTGGTGGATAGATATGATCCTGCTTCTTGCAGCAGTTTGGACTAAATGACTTTTAGAAGTTCTTCCAGCCATTTTTCTTTTTTTGATTCTCTGAACCCTTTGTAGCATTTTGCCATTTTGCTGAGGAGCCTACACAAAAACTGATTTTTGGGTTTTTTTTAGGAAATCTGGCCAAAAATCTTACTTGCTTTCGAATGTGGGTGCTTAACGTGTTTGGCTTGCAAATCCATGTTCATTCACCTACATAAGCAGCTGTCTTTCAAAAATATCAACCACCCACTGATTTTAGTGGGATCTGCTGGACATTCAGCATTTCTAAAGATAAAGTTATTTATGGATTTAGAAGCCAAAATGAATTCACACATGTGTATGCATATGTTCAGTAAGAATAGGTTCAAGCAGAGTAATAGCATCCAGAAGTAATAAATGATAGTCATGTATCAAGAAAGCATGCATGTTTGTAATTTGTTTTTTTTTTAATTTTGGGGGGTAAATTCCATTTTGTGCAAAGTGTCATCACAAGTCTATTCATCTCTTATTTTTCAATGCTCAAAATTAAGTAAATTTCACACCAAACAAATGGGGGAATATTTCTACTGGGTAGTAATAAAAATGCCTTGCAGCTATCAAAAGAAATTGCAGCAGTGAATCAGTCTGTCTACTGGAAATTTTGCTATTAATGCCTATTTACTAGGCTAAGTAATTGTTAAAACCAAATCATTCTGCACTAATCCTTTTAGTTTCTTCATGGGGAAAGATGAAATTAATTGCTGAGAGAGGCTGCAGTGTTCCACAAACAGCACTAGTTCAGGTGGAGAAGAAAACAGAAGATTTGACATGTTTGGAATTGTGTGAATATTGTGTGAATGAAGAGCCATGAAATAACTGCTCCTATATGAGGGAGCCTTATAGAAGATAAATGCAAGAATTGATTTTAAACAATGGAAGTTCCAGTATCAGGACTGACATTCTAGTATTTCAGATCAGTGTCAAAGTCTGAGGAATAATCTTCCCCCCCCCCAAAAAAAACCCCAAACAAACAAACAAAAAAACATTGCTTGGGGAATGCCAGAACACTTTGTTTAATGTTGGTTCATCATTATTCTGCAGCCAATTACTGTGTTGTAGCACCTCAAAGAAGAAGTAGTTCATGTAAATCCATGCTTCTCTTTTCTTCTGGTGGGGCAAATCTTTCTAACCAGACTATATCTCCCATGGTGCACCCTAGTCTCCATTCTCTTAAGCCAAGACAATAAAATGTGAGAGGCCCATGGGTATAGAGTAGAATGGGAGATGGAGCCTAAGAGGAGAATGGGAGCATGAGGCCTCACAGCAGCTAAGAGACTGATGTCAACCACAAGCCAAAGTCTTTCAGGTTTTTTTCCTCCCTGTTCTCTTGGTGGAAAATGTTAGTAAAATTTCCAACCAGTTCCTGTAAAGCCTAGCAAATGCAAAAGCAAGAATCTCCCTGTCTTAATTTATAGTGTGCATACACATGTTCACACACCCACTCTCAAGTAATAATTTTAGACATAAAGGAGATTTTAATCAGGGAAATAGCTAGAGATGGTTAAATATATTTTTATAGAATTTTTTTTAATGTAAAATTTTGGTTTTTCCCTGAAAATGAAAAATCTCACAAAAATATTATTTTTTTTTAAAGAAATGTTGAACTTTTAGGGTTTTTGTTTTAGTCTCTGTGCCCTGTTCCTTTATTTTTTTTCTTTTTACAGCTCTTCTCCATTTTAAAAAGGAAATAGAAAAGGAAAAATGGGGGTAATTAAAAAATTCTGAATTTTAAATAAACAAGATATTCTTTTTCAAAGCCCAAGGAATATAATTTTTTTTAAATAAATATTTTTGCCTGATTTTAATGACATTTTGATCAGCTCTGCAAATAACTTCAGATGGCAACGTCATGAGCATAAAAATAAATGTCCCTGTAGTGGAAGTGTAACAAAGTGTTGCAATGATTTTTATTAGGCACCAATCTATTTCAAATCACTTTGGGTAGCTGCTTGGCATTCATTATTCACTTAACAAAAACGTATATCATAAATAAGTTCTTCCTTGAACCATACATTTTAATAAGTTCCTAGTGTTTATTTCTTTATGTGAGTTAATACTATCTGGTAATAGGTTATAGTGTATGTTGAATTCCAGGGTACTTCACAAACATATATAAAAGATTCCCTTCACCTCTGAAATTTATCTGCAGCATTTCTTTCACAGCACACAGAAATTTTAAACAGTGACGATTTGAGGTGAAGAATATCTTATGTAACTGAAACTCTCAAGGTGGCATTGGTAGGTGGAATGTAATTACTTAACTTAGAATATGGCCTCCAGAGTTAATATCTAGATCCTGGTGGAAGCTGCTGTGGGACCTTCCAGGAGCAGAAGTAGTTAGGGCATCATTTTATGACTCATCCAGCAGCACAGAGTCTTTTTAATCTCCAAGCAGGGTCACTAATGACTCTGCTGGAAGAATACTACCTGCTGAATCACTAACACCTCTTCTCGTGGGTCCCTTTGTGCTATGTGCAGGTGATATATCCAAGACCTAGGAGGGCACAGCCTTTCATAACTTTTGAAATGCAATGGTAGAACAGTATCAGGGAGAGTATAGCTTGAAGCAATTCACCAAGCAAATAATTTTCATTATAAGTGCTTCATGTAAACTATCTCTTACGATGGGAATTTGTCCTTCTGCATCCATTTAGAGAGACAGTTTCACTGCATTTAATTTTCCTTTGTAATCCTCATGTTTAATTTAATCCACCCCTGGGTACTTTGATAAAACCCATGACACTCACCATGCCATTTCCAGAAGTGGAGCATCATGCCAAGAAGTATCATTTTCCAAATATAATGCTCCTAGGAGTGAGAAGAGAAGCATTGCATTACCCAAGAGCAAAAGTTAAGTTTCTCCCGCATTTTCATAATGTGGATTATGCCTCTTGAGCAATGCCCCTCCCATTGCCAATAGTATTATTTTCCTGAGATAGCTCCAGCAATTGAAAAGTAATATTAGAAGAATACTTAATGCAATGTATATTAGCATCTGGCAACAACGGGAGGTAGCAACCATGTGAGTATCCTCATCCAAATGGTCAGTTGGAAGCTGCTCTGTGGGTTGCTACAGACAAGATTTTTAGAAAATCTGGCCTAGAAGGCAGACAGAATACAGAGAGGGGGGCACAATCAAGAGGACATTAACTCTTCCTGTTGCCTCTGGCAAATCATTTAATTAATGCATGCTGCATTTCTCCATTCTTGAAGTAATTCTCCACATATACATTCTCACTCAGGGCTGTCTCACACACTGTCGCTGCTGTTGCGTACTGTTACGTATATGTGTTACACACTCCTACGAGTAGGTCGGTCCATTCTATGTTGTGTTTCTCTGCTGTTGCTTCCTGCACTTTTGCTTGAAGAGCACTGAGTTAAGCCTTTTGCTTTTTAAAATGAAGGTGGCTGTCCCTGCTGCTCCCTGCCTGCTCTCACTGGAAGAAACAAAACCCTGCAATACACAAAATTGACAAGAGGAGGACAGAATGCCAGTGAGCATGATGCTGCCAGTGCTTCATCCTTGACTATCACTACCAAGTGCTGCCAGAGGGAAGGGAACATTGTGCCACCAAGGGAGCCCAGACCAGGGGGGTCCTTCCCATGGGGGCTCAGGGAGCTTTTTTCCACAATAGAAGAATTTGATGTGTCCAGACCATTGTCTTGAGGCTCATCTTCTACCTGGAAGCCAATCAAGTCACCAAAGCCAACCAGAAGGGTACCATGCTACTGACAATCATAAGCTTGCATATTTTTACACTGTTTGCTTACTCATTTCTCCAGCCAAATCCCATGATAAATCATACGATGAAATCCTCACAACATTAAAAATCACTTTGAACCAGCTCCATCTGAAACACTCAGAGAGTTTCATTTCAGCCAACATAATCAGCTGCCAGACTAAGGGGCTGCAGCATGTATGTCTCGGTTATATTGTCTGTCTGAGAACTGTAATAGTGGTACAAGTCTTGAGTTTCTACTGAGCAATCTTGGGGTTTGAGATGAAGCCCTACAATACAAACTCCTCACAAAACAAATATTAACATTCACTTTTACTTGAGAAGAAGCAATGGAAGCTGCACTGCTCCATTCCAGGGAGATCCAATTTTCGTCTGTGAAGATGATATCAACTGAGGCTCACCAAATGCAATCCATAGTTTCATAGCTTTTAGGGGCTGGAATGGACCTTACAGATCATCAGGTCTAGCCCCTGTGCACTAGGCAGGAAAGAGTGCTGGGATCAAATGATCCCAGCAAGATGGGCATCAGGAAGTTTTTTGAAAATTGCCAAGGTGGTTAACTATACCACTTCGGGGGGGAGCCTATCCCAAACCGTCAGCATTTGGCTTGTTAATAAGTTTTTCCTTATGTCTAGCCTGAAGTGATCTTCAACCAGCTTGTGACTATTATTTCCTGTCCTCCTCACGGGGCCTTGGTGAATAGATGCTCCCCCAAACCCTGATGCATCCCCCTGATATACTTATAGGCTGCAAAAAAGTCCCCCCTGAATCTTCTCTTCTCCAGGCTGAACAATACCAAGTCCCTCAGCCTCTCCTCATAAGTGTTGGTGTCCAAGCCTCTAATCGTGTGTGTGGCTCTCCTCTGGACTCTCAAGTTTCTCTACATCCTTCTTGAAGTACGGCACCCAGAACTGGATGCAGTATTCCAGTTGCAGTCTCACCAAGGATGAGTAAAGCAGGAGGATGACATCCTTTGCTTTGCTCAAGATGCCTCAGTGGATGCGTGCCAGTGTTTGGTTAGCTCTGCCAGCTACGGCATTGCGTTGGTGGCTCATGTTCATTTTGTTGTCGGTCATGATATCCAGGTCTCATTCAGTTGTGGTGCTGGCAAGCAGAGCACTGCTGAGCCTATAAGTGTGTTATGGGTTATTTCTCCCCAGATGGTGCACATTACATTTCTCTGTATTAAATGAAATGTCAGGTTAAGGTCTGCCCATTTCATGAGCCTGTCCAAGTCAGCCTGTATTGCCAGCCTGTCTTTGAGCATGAGAACACTCCCACATAGCTTTGTGTCATCAGCGAACTTTGCCAGATTGCTTATAATACCTGAATCCAAATAATTTGTAACAGGCTTACCTTTCAGAGCTTGGGTTGAGTCCCAGGCATGAGATTCTGCTGTTTTGATTAGTTGAGCCCATCCACCAATCAGGAGGCAGCAAAAGAAATGAAGTCACGCCCCTTTCCTGAGGGGAGGGGGAGAAGAGCTCTCCTGGACCTGACTGAAGACTGCAACACTGTCAGGTCCAGAAGACTTCAGGGACGGAGCCATGGAGCGTATAAAAGGAGCTACATACCCAGCACAAGGGAGATGCATCCAGAACAGAGAAGAGAGAAGAGTGGGACTTAGAAGAGCTGAAGAAAGCTGCTCAGCAGGGTGAAGCAGTAGCCCAGAAGAGCCCCTGAAGACTTCCATTGGTGGGGAGCTATGGACAGCTCCAGCGGTTAGGCTCTTGTTGCGCAGCACGGTGCATGGCATCCGGACCCTGGAGATGCTTGAGGTGGCTCGGGTCTGCAACCTTTGGCATGTGAGCAGAGACACAGTGCACAGGCCAGTCAGTGCATGGAGCAGGATCTTTGGAGCTTCTTGGGTTGCTCAGGTCTCCAACCTCAGCACAAGACCAGAAGCTCGGTGCAGGAGGCGCTGCGTGGAGGGTAAGAGACCCTAGGAGCCACTTGAGGTGGCTTGGGTCTACACAGGGCAGCAGCCCGTGCAGATGACACTGCACAGACGGCCTGGGAGCAGACCAAGCCCCAGTGCTGCACAAGGTTGCCTGGGCCTCTAATCTCTAGCACAAGGCGAAGCACCCGCTACACACAGCGGCACAGGTGGACCTAAGTTGGGCTGGCAACAGCAGAGTCAGGCAACAGGAAAGCCCAGCAGGGAACAGAGCTCACCTTGGAGAACAGGAGGCATCCCTACGGGACTATGGAGTAGGAAGTTACCCTGAAGAGAGGGTCCCCACAGAGGAGGGACCCCCAGGTTTGTGAATGGGCAGTATGTGAGCCGCTCCTAGCTGATAGGAGTCTTTGGGGTCTCCCTCTCCTTTTCTTTCCCCCCCACCTCCTTTCCTGTAGTGATACTTTGGGGTTGGAGCCCCTGCCCTGAGGGGCACCCAGGTAGTCTAAGGATTACTTGTTATATTTGTAGACTGTGCCTTACAGATTATGTGAATAAATTGAAGTAATAGTTTATATATTAATAAACTTATAAGGTTGCCTGATCAAAATCCTTTGTTCTGGGTTGTTCTATTGTTCATTTGTATTTTTGTATAATAATTGTGTGTGTGTGTGTGTATATATATATATATATATATATATATATATATATATAGTATAGGGTTTATTGTTTTGTACATTTGTACATATATATAATCTATGTACTTAACCTTTAATGGTTTTGTTGTAATAATACATTTGTATATCATTAAGTAATTGATTGACTAGGCCTGACTCTACAGGGGACAGAGGCAGCCACTGGGCTGCTGTGTCCCTCCACAGCACACTGTCCTGCCAATAATTCTCTCAATTGGAGAGGGGACTACAAACCCATGTATACCCGGGCTACACGTTAATGAACATGTTGAAGAGCACTGGTCCAAGTAATAATCCCTGGGGGGGGTGCCACTGGTCAATCCATAAGGAATTCTTCACAAAAGCATGAAACATGCTGAGCTACTTGCCGTGCACCACAAGGGAAGTGGTTAGGACTCCATGGTCACATCCCCATATAGATTTTGCTGGGCTATTCCAAGGCCAGATATTCTTCAGTCTTTCAGATTCTTTCTTCAAATGGCTGGAAGTTGCTCCACTTGCACCAATGATATGCAGTGCACCATAGTCCAAGGGTGTTATGGAGTGAGGGTTATGTATATGTGTTATGCACTTCTGTCATTAGGTGGGACTATGTTATGTTATTATTGTCTCCTGTTAATACCTGCTTCTGGTAAGCTTGAAATACATTCTGTTAAATCTTTTCATTTTGTGCCCTCGGGGCAGGGGAGAGCGCTGGAGGAGTGGGCAGGGCCAGCAGGGGTCCCCCCCACCCATGGTCCCCTCCCCCCTCCTCCAGCCCCCCCCCCAACCCTTTACTTACTGGCACTGGAGCCCTGCTGCTGGCACTCTGCCTGCCCTGCATGGGCAGGCAGCGTGCTTCAGCACCAGGGTGAGGTCCAACCACAGAGACGCTCTGGCAGCCAGAGCATCTCTGTGGAGGATCCAACCTCTGATTGACTCAGGGCACAGTCCCAAACCATGCCCTGCCCCTTTTTTTCCCTCCGTATTTTGTTTTGTTTTTTACCCCTGAATATGCCCTGTGCTGCAAACTTACAGTGTGGGGAACCTTTTCCTGTTCCTGCACATGCTTCTTTCAGAATCTCCAAGGGGTTTGAGACACTGCAAGAGGCATGTGCAGGCTTGTCTGGACACACCCATTGTGGTCTTTGCATCTTGAGAAAGACTTTTTCTTCTGTCTACCTATTTGTTACTCTCTTGTTTCTCTTCTGTTTTCTTCTTCACCTCGTTCTTATTTGACAAACAAAGAAGAAGAAGCAGGGTCAGTCCTCTGAATGTAGGATGCCTGAAAAGATGGAGCTGTGGGAGAAGATATGTTTAGGCTGCCTAAGTGCTTCAGGTTGGGCAGGCCTGGTTCTTGGAGGCCCCATTTTTATAAAGGGCTAATGATCCTTTGGCCAGAAAATGTGCCAGAGATGCTAAAGGATACCTTAAGGAGTATGATCCTAGAGTATCAAAGTCCAACACAGAATCTAGGAGGTCTGTATATGAAACACATCAATATCACTCAAAGGATTGGAAAGTTATGAATGCTGTTCATTTGAACAGGAAGAAAAATAGTAAAAATAATATTCCCAAAGAAAGGCACATATTTTGTTTTGTTTTGGGGGGCGGGGGAGAATACACACACACACACACACACACACAGATCTATAGATCTATATATCTAGATATAGATATAGATATATTTAACTAATACACAATAATAGAAATAGTTCAGATGTACAGAACTCTAAATTCTGAAGAGCTTCGTGAGCAAACATATAAGCCATTCCCTTTACTGCTGTCACTTGCCTCTAAAATGAACCACTGCTGCTGTTTTAACAGCACACAATGTTAATCAGTTGTTTAAATGTTTTAAGTCATTAAACATTTTAAACTTCAATATTTCCAAGCATTTTCATAATGGGGAGAGACCTTCCTGGAAGTCCCAGGTTGTGGCTAAAGCCAATTTTCATTCCTAGGGAAATACTTTTAATTGAAAGAGATTTCCAGTAAATAAAATGCTGTAAAATGCTTAGCTGTTGAAGAAAAATAGTGAACCTCATTACTATCCCCTTCATGTAGATGAGAAAACTTAGACAAATATGACCATGCTAAGTTTATACAGACAAACTTATAGAAAGCCCAAAATATAACCCACATCTCTTATCTCTGCCCTCTTCTCTTAATTCACAGTGTTGCCCACTCTGACTAGTGAACCATTAGCCTTTACATATTGTTTTTCTTAAAACCCTCCTTTCTGATGTCAGAACCTGCATGGGAAACTTATCTTTCATTTAAAAAAGCAAGGTGCTCTCACGAGTGAAGAGAACGGCTGAAAAAAAGTTATGCATACCCCAAAGTCCCACCAGAAGGCAAATAAAAAGAACCCCTAAAGGTTATGCTGTAATATTATATATTTCTTAAATTAATCACATAAGTTTTATGGTATATCCTCATCACCTCAGACCCATGCTAAGGAGCACCTCAATGAGACTTGTCATATCCTCTCCACACGGTGCATCTCATAAGGTGCTCCACACATACACCTAGCATCTCACTACTGTCATAACCCAATGATTTTTAGTGCCTCGGCACATTGGAATTTTCCCGCCACATGGAGCTTTCTTTGCACGGTGGATTTCTCAGCTGCAGAGAGAAATCCCCTGTGCAAAAGAGTTCCCACCACACGCGTGCAAATTAGTGTCCCACTATTGGTCAATTCTAAATTATTCCTACGTGGAGGCTAGCAATTGGCTCGCTAGCCGTATAAAAGGTTAGAGCAGTTTCCGCCCAAGTTGGAGGACTCCACAACCATCTTGTGGGGAACTCTGAGCGCGCTGTGGAGCCTAGCAAACTCCGCGTGTGTCTTGGAGGAGGACATAGAGGCCTGATCAGCCTTTAGCCACTCCCCGTCATAATGGAAAATTTGACGTATCCCCCGTGTGAAGCACTCGTGGAGTTGTACATCGACGACTCATCTCGGTTCGGTGAGGTTCGGAAGAGATCTCACTTGTGTTTGTTTGTCTGCAACTGCAACTCAAGCAAGTTTCCTCCCAGCACTGTGACCATCGGCAGTGTAAGTAAAGCTCTATTTGTAAAACCAATACGCTTCTGTGCCTAACTGTACTCTGTCATGGAAAAACCCCACCTGACGGTCCGGGCTACTGGCCATAGCCTTAGACCGACCCTCAGTCCCGACATGGTGTCACGAACAGGATGCGGGGAAGACACGATGGAGTTAGAGTTAGTGAAAAACTGCCCTTGGCGCAGTGGAAAATGGCATGTAACACACGCCAAAGAATTAGAGGCGCATATTGCTTACCATCAGGCAGGCGGAACGGGTGAAAGGCCCATCAGCGGCTACTTTTCTCTGAAGGGAGAAGAGAAGGAAACGCATCTTCACCCCGGAGCTTTCGGGTGTGTGATGGGTGGATAGCGGGTCCTATTTATATCCCAAGAGGAAGGGGGCACCATATCCTCAGCCTGAGTAAAACCGGTGGGCACGGTGGACCCGACCCTTGACCCAAAGTATACCCGCTGCCTGCGATATGTGCAGGAGACAGAAGACCAGTTTACTCCCCAAGCAGTGTTGTCTAGATTGAGAAGCCGCGAGCTCCCGTCCGATCTCCGTGAGAGTTTGGAGACGGAGGGACGTGCCACAGCTGAGGGGGCAGCCCCGAAGTACGACAAGGGAAGGATGTTAAGTGCAATGGTCCATGCTATGACAACTCTCATGTGGGAAAATGCAAGTTTGAAAGCCCAGCTGCTCGCAACCGTTCAGGCGGCTAATGATGCGGCTGTGAAAGAGGATCCTGAGACGCCATTTCAAGATGGCACCGAGCAAGAAGGGAGCCACGCGGAGGAGCTGGAAAAGATGGGCGGAGCTTCAAAAGAATGAGCGAGAATCCATCCAGTGGTCCCACCCACTGAAGTGACGTCGCCTCCGGCGGCCCCGCCTTCTTGCCACGGGGAGGGAGCATCGAGCGGAGGAGAGCATCCACCCCTCCTACCAGAATCAATAATGGCTCTAGCAGCAGTTCACCCTGTGACACCGACTTGCCAGGCAACTGATCCATCGAGTGCAGCTTGTACCACCACCTATCGTGCTCGTACTCGAACTGAGTTGCAGGAAGTGTACGAGGAGTCAATGATCAGGCCTGAAGAGACCCTAGCTGTGTGGATGGGACGCCTAGTTGTGGAATTTGGGTCTGATTTGTTGGACCTAGAAGAAGCAAGCTTCCTGATCCAGCGGGCCTCGTGGAGTAGAGGGCATGCCATTGACGTCAATACAGTGACGTTCAACACTCATTGGCCCATTCTGCTTCCGGCGCTTGCCGCAGGACAAGTCGGTCAGGAATCTTACGCATGACATGACAGACGGCCGGAAAAAGCCAGCGCGGAGCAGCTTTTGCTGGCCATGGTTGGGATCTCGTACTACTTCTGGAACCCCAGAGCATGTGTACTGGGACTAACACCATCCCAACAGAGAGGGCCATGGCCTCACCGCTATCTGCGAAATCCTAAAATGGTACCAATAAAGCTGGACAGCGTAAGAGCCTGTGTTGAGGTCTATGGAGGAAAGAACATCGTCCTCCGAGTTTTCCTCAACCCCATGGTTGGTCAGCCTGCAAGCAACCTTTTGTGTCAGCTTTCGCGATTGCACATCCTGATGAAGTTGAGAACACATAGCGACTGGGAGCATTGATCTACTATATACCCGGTCGAGGCTCAGGGCGCAAGCCATAGCGAATCTGATCAACCGTTGCTGCAGAGAACACCGGAAGAGCGAATCATGTTTGGGTTCCTCATAAACCATTCTGGACTCACCAAACAACAGCTCCGAATCCTGGGAGACGCAGGCCAATGGCAACTGGCATACGAACTGGGTTTTCAGTATCCAGACAAGCTAGACGACGACTCCTCGATGTTGTCATCGACGTTTTCATCTTGCTGAGCGTGGATAGAACCCTGCGGTGTTTGCCATCCACTTCCGCGTCGGTTGTATACATGAGTGTGCAGGAGGAAAATCGTCCAGAAAGGAGCCGTGCCCGAGCACCTGTATTGTGTGCTGTGAAAAGTGGGAAGCGGCGACAAATCTCGCTGACTGCCCTATCGTGCGCGGTTCCCTGTAAATATTGTAATATAGGTTAATTTATCGTTTTGAGGATTTTCTTTTCACAGGTTCAGGACTCAGAGTGCGTGGTGGAGGGAAGTCCCGAGAGAGAGAGAGACAGAGAACATCATTGAAGAAGCGAGGACTTGACTTGTGACTTCGCCATGACGCCTACTGAAGTCCTGATAGTGAATTTCTGGTTATGAATATAATTATATGTCTGTGTGTTAGTGCCGGCTATTATTTGATTCGGTCCTTAGAGGATGAACTTATTTTGTTGTCTGAATTTGTGTTTAACCATTTAGTTTGCGAACCAGCCGAGAGAGCTCATAACGACTCAAACGATGCTCATGTGGTTTAAAATTCCGGCTGTGCCATCAGCAAGGGGGCATATCATAACCCAATGATTTTCAGTGCCTCGGCACATTGGAATTTTCCCGCCACATGGAGCTTTCTTTGCACGGTGGATTTCTCAGCTGCAGAGAGAAATCCCCGGTGCAAAAGAGTTCCTACCACACGCATGCAAATTAGTGTCCCACTATTGGTCAATTCTAAATTATTCCTACGTGGAGGCTAGCAATTGGCTCGCTAGCCGTATAAAAGGTTAGAGCAGTCTCCGCCCAAGTTGGAGGACTCCACAACCATCTCGTGGGGAACTCTGAGCGCGCTGTGGAGCCTAGCAAACTCCGCGTGTGTCTTGGAGGAGGACATAGAGGCCTGATCAGCTCTTAGCCACTCCCCGTCATAGTGGAAATTTGACGTATCCCCCGTGTGAAGCGCTCGTGGAGTTGTACATCGACGACTCATCTCGGTTCGGTTCGGTTCGGAAGAGATCTCACTTGTGTTTGTTTGTCTGCAACTGCAACTCAAGCAAGTTTCCTCCCTGCACTGTGACCATCGGCAGTGTAAGTAAAGCTTTATTTGTAAAACCAATACGCTTCTGTGCCTAACTCTACTCCGTCATGGAAAAACCCCACCTGACGGTCCGGGCTACTGGCCATAGCCTTAGACCAACCCTCGGTCCCGACAACTACAAGTACATTGCATCCACTCTGGGGTGCTTCTCTGAAACACTGCTTAGTACAATCCTGGGGTGATACTGACCTGCTCTTAGGATCATGATTTTTCAGTGCTAGGGAATGCCAATATTATGCACATGAGACCACACTTGTACCCTGCTAAAGGGATTTGATTGGGAACCATTGGTGTAGTACACCCGTCACTAGCAATAAGCATGAAGGGCATCTCAGAGCTAGCTGCTGTCAGCTGTGCTCAGCATTTCTCTGCTGAAGCTGAGGAACTGACCCAACATGTCCATGTTCTGCCAGAGACAGCGTAAATGCTGTTAGAAGTGACACAACCGTGAATCAATTGGCAAACTTTTTTTTCTAATTGGGAATAAACCACAGAATTAAGTTACTTATCCAAACCCCTTAGCTCAATCCAGATGGAACATGATTCCCCCAGATCTACAGTCTTTATTCTCTTTTTAAAATTGTTCCATAGTGATTCACTTAGCCATGAAAATGTTTGTGCGCGCGCGCGTGTGTGTGTGTGTGTGTGCTCGCACACATGTGTTTTTCCTGTAACTTTGCTATTCCATTTCATAGCATTTCCAAAGCAAACAGTCTTGGGAGTGTTGCTCTGAGTTACAGGGAAAGCTGAGAGAAAGGTGAGCACTTATATACAAGAATAGAAAGCTCAGTGCCAGTTCCCAACAGTAGCAAGATAAAATAATTGTTCTTGACAATTTCGCACTAATAGATTTTTTTAACAATAGGGCCTTGATATGTATTAGCTTTCTCTGGCTTTGTGGTCCACTAAAAACCATAATCCTAGCCACCACATTAGTATTAATATTTATTTTTTGCCTCATAAACATTAGACAAATAGGTAAAACCATATGCTGGTGAAAGTCTGTCTTGCAACATTATACCGACATTCATGGGAATCTCTGTTACGCCTCTCACACACGTAGTGTTTACTGAGAACTGAGGTTGAAGTTCAGCATATATTACAATCCTTTGTGTCTTATCATACTCCCTAGGGGCATCTTTACATGTACTCCAGGCTTGGAGAGGGGGTGCTTGAATTAAAGTGGCTCCAAAACCTACTCCCATTAAGTGCCCACACTGCCTCATGTATTCAGCATCCCATGCTTCAAAATGGCAGCAGGGGTGCTCTAACTATAGCTCATTCAATGAGCTTTAGTTTAAGTGCCCCTGCTGCCATTTTGAAGTGTGGGGATGCTAAATACATGAGATGCAGAGGTTGCTGGAGCACACTAATTAGCAGGCTCTAGCAGACTTGATTAATCAGCCATTACTATGCAGTACTTGTATAAACAAGCCCCCCCATGCCATTGCCCTACACTCCCAAGCCACAGCATCCCCAGCCCTGCCAGAGCCCCTCAGTCCAGACCCACAGCCCCTGCCTAGCCCCAACTAGCTCCCTCCTGGCAGCAGCTCCCCTGGGTGTGTGGGTGGGGAGGATTGTAAGTGGGTGTGGAGGGGGTTGTGGGGGAGGTGTGGGTATGGGAGTATGTGGAGTTTGTGGGGAGTATAGAGGGGTGTGGGTGTGTGTATTGGTTTTGTATTTGGTTGTGCCCCGCCCCTCCATACATCCCTCCCCAGGGTGCACAGCCCCCACGGCCGGCAGCTCAGCAGCAGCAGGCAGCATGCCCTTGGGGTGCACATGGCTGCTGTAGGAAGAGGCCACAGTGGAACATGCCTCTGGCTGAGTCCCAGGGCCTGCATGTGCTGGCATGGAGCTGGCCTGACCTGCTCTTGCATGCCTTTGCACCAGACGAGGCCGGCTCCATTCCAGCATGCGGGGCTTGTGGCACTGCAGGCAGGAGCCACACAACATCAGGCTGGGTGGGCTCCATTCCTTCATGGGCAGCTTCCCACTGGAGTGCTGGAAGCTCCCCATGGAGGCATGGAGCTGGCCGGCTCAGCCCAACAGCACACGGACTGAGAGCCATACACTACTGGGCTGGGTAGGTTCCATGCCTCCATGTGGAGCTTCCAGAACTCCAGCAGGAAGCCACCCATGAAGGGATGGAGCCCACCTAGGCCAATGATACACAACTCTGTGCCTGCCCGGCCTGATGGTGCACAGCTCCTGGTCAATGTGCCATCAAGCCAGGCTGCCCCTTCATGTGGGGCTTCCCATGGACACCTTCCCACTCCCTGAGCCCCTACCTGCTCCACAGCCCCCCCCCCCCGCCCAAGCCCTGCTGGAGGGGGCTCCCAGCTGGTCCCCAGCTCCCTACAAGCCCCACTTTCCTCAAAGGCTCCAGAAGGGAAAGTGAGTCGGAGCCAAGCCCTGACTGACTGAGACTCTCAGGCCCCACCCCTCCCCCCTCCCACCCTCCCTCCCCCTCGGGACAGGGTTTAGGGTTTGCTGCCCTTTTTGCAAGAAGTGGAAAATCTGCAGGTATCTCCATTAAAACAAGAAAGCCACTTTTTTCTGTCAAAAGGGAAAATCCACTGTTTTTTCCATTTTTCCATGGGAAATAGAAAACCTGGATTCCTAGTCATAACATTTCTGTTGTGGTAGCCATATTAGATTACATGATAGCTGACACATTAGCATGTATGTATTGATTCAATGTAATTAAAACA
This sequence comes from Alligator mississippiensis, assembly GCF_030867095.1. Lineage (NCBI taxonomy): Eukaryota > Metazoa > Chordata > Crocodylia > Alligatoridae > Alligator > Alligator mississippiensis. The sequence goes on along the minus strand of NC_081825.1, from coordinate 138,589,231 downwards.
ATTAGTAAATAATACTGTAATACTAAAACCTTACAAATTCTATCACTACAAATTTTAGAGCCCTACAGTACTGAAAACATTACCACTCAGGCTAGCCTACTTGTTTGAGTTATACTGAATAAGACATTTTTTAAAATTTCAGAATGTGGATAAGTCCAATATTAATAATCATAACTCAATAGCAATGAAACACACAGATGTGTAATAGTCTCATTGGTAATACAACAGTAATACAATGGCCTATATAGCATTAATACAATGGCTAATTGCAGTTTTTCAGATGTCGTCATCACTTGAATCCATTTCTGAATCCATTTCTGAATCTCTGTAGTATTATATGGATTACAACATGCTATCTCATAGCCAGAAGTGCATGGCACATTAACCTGCTTGCACAAGCATGCTGGTCCCTGGCATTCCGTCTTGCACTTGCAACTTGTTATACGAAATCATTCTGCTGGTAATGGTTCAAGCATGTTTGTGATAAAAACATAATCATCATTTTTAGCTTGCCGAACACACTGGCAGGTGATGACAATGGTGGATTAGATTCAAGTGCGCTTCGCCAAATGAGACTCTGATAATTGGCTCTACGTACATGGTGCACAAGGGAGTCATATGTAGGCAGAAGTTTATCCAAAGATGTGGATGGCTGATACAGCAACACAGCAAACTTCTCTACACAGCTGTATAAATCTTTATCAACATCAGGCCTACTTCCTGGATGTTGAACGAACACTTTCCAAGCAGTTTTTTTTAGAGTGACCACTGAACTGGCTGGTGATGTCACAACCAGTAACACTGTGGAATTCAATTAGAGATGCACAAACTGGCTCAGGCAATGATACAGATGTACTGGTCCTTCTTCTATGGCATAATCTTGCACCTAGGGTTTGGATGGAGAGAAGCAATCCAGTAAGATTCTTTGCAATTCATGATATTGTGTCAGAATTTCCAGGCGGACAGGGGATGCCTTGCCATGGTGGCTTGAGGCTCCTGGTGGTGGCACTGAGCCTCCTTACCCCACTCCAATGCACTCTGCCGTGCCATGTTGGGTCCCACCTGCTGGGCAGCAGGGGCCCCCAGAGGAAGAACAGCAGGGTAGGGAGCCCCAAGCCTGCAGCGAGCAGCCCACATTTGCCTCCCCCATGGGCTCTGCTCTGACCATGCTGTCCATTGACAATGGGGAGCTAGGCTCCATGCTCTGTTCCAGCTGTAGCAGCTGCTCCCTCCCATGGGGTGCAGGGGGCTGCAGACCCAGTCCCTGGCCCTGTAGCTCTGGCAGCTGGGGGCCCCCTCTGGCAGAGGTGGGGATTGTGGGTCAGGAGTGAGGGGCAATGGCATGGGCAGGGCACCTGCATATCAAGGCTGCTCAGCGCCACAATGCAGTGGTGGGGGGACAGCCACAGCTGGACCTGCATCTTGGTGAGCAAAGGTGGTAGGGGGGAGCTCTGCTTTTTCATGATAAAAGACACAAAATCAAAGGCAAAAATGTATATTTATAATTTATTTTATTATAGTGATTGAGGCGCTGGTAGGCTTCCAAAATGCTTTAAAATTGTAAATATATCAATAAAACATTGTGTTCAATGGATACTTAAGATATCTAGTGGTGTTTCATTTTGATCATGGAAAAACACAGATTTGGCGGGGGGGGTTATCAGAGAATTTGCCTTTTTTTATTGGGAATTTTTGATTTTCAGACAAAGAAAACCAGGATCTCTGATGATGATATGGAAGCCTCCCACTTGAATGAATAATCCTCAGTCTCTTCTGGCCAAACTCACACAAGTTCTTTCACTTTGCAATACACTGCCTGATCAAACATTAGGACTCTGTGCTGTTGTCACAAGCATCCTGCAGTTGTTTTACAAATGGTGTCAAACTCAGATGCTGGTGCAGGCAATATGGGACATAATGCGACAATCAATAGTGGGGAAGTATCATTAAAAAGAAACTGGTTAAACACTGTCTACCCTGGCATGACAACATTTTCCTTATTGTCAGGTAGTATTCTCCCCAGTATCCCTGGTAGCTCTGCTGACATCTGGTGAACGAACTAGCCATACTATTGATAGCTGGTTTCAATGGCTTGTTATGGGTTAATATAGCTAGAATGACTTTGTTAAACTCATGTGGTACATCTTTCAAAGTTCTTTTCCTTCCTGTTACTTCATTGCTTTCTTCAAGTTCAACTGGTTTTGATAGTCCTTTTTGAAATGCTACAGTTGTGTTGCATGAAATGTTTGTTTTCCATCCACTATCTCCTCAAAGATGTTGATGTTGTCTGATGAAAACTGAACAAAATGGCCAGGAATAAGATTCCTTGGGATAACACCTCCATTTTCCAGAAATTAATTTAGTTTTTTTTCTCAGCAGTGGTGGTCTTGATATGATTAACTGTGTCATGCAGTATGCTGCATCCAGCAGCATGGAGACTTTGTACCAACTTTTTAGATCTAGTTGTGTGATGTAAGCCTAACCCAACATGTTTTGTTGTTATCTTTTTGCCCTGTTATTTCAGATAAACCAAATCCTGACATATATTCAGTACATCTTTGTCTAGATTCTTATCTTGTGCATGACTTTCTACATCTAACTCATCATTGTCCTCTTCCAAAATCAAATGGATCAATGTGTAAAGGCTATCAGAAACACAATTTTAGGCTTGCTCTTTGTTCAAGCTGCTGTATCCCTTTATGCTGGCTGGCTATAACTTTCAAATCTGCTTTGATCTTGACAGCAACATTGTATAAGTTTTGTTTGTCTGAAAACTCTTCTCTGAGCTGCAGGGAAATGTCTTCCTCATCATTTATATGCAAAATTACATGTGCTTGTATGGCTTTACCAGTTGAGACACTTCAGAAGGCAACAAGTGGAAGATTTGCATTTCTTTAGTACTAAAACTGAATGGTTGTCTTGTAGTAAGTCTGAAGTTCTTGCTTCATTTGCTTCAGTATGATCAGAGGATGTTCACCATCTTCATCTGCTAAACTGCAGTATCTTTCAAGTATATCTTTCAGACTAAACCCACTTTTCTGTGCAAAACTTGCATCTAGTTCATCAATCACTTGATGCCTTGTTCTCATAGATTTTCATAGATTTCATAGACATTAGGGTTGGAAGGGACCTTGGAAGACCATCGAGTCCAGCCCCCCGCCCAAAGGGCAGGAAGTCAGCTGGGGTCATAGGATCCCAGCAAGATAAGCATCCAGTTTCATCTTGAAGGTGTTCAATGAAGGCGCTTGAACAACCACCGGTGGCAGGCTGTTCCAGACCTTGGGGGCTCGGACAGTAAAGAAATTCTTCCTTATGTCCAGCCTGAAACGGTCTTGTAGTAGTTTGTGACCATTCAACCTCGTCATCCCTTGGGGCGCTCTGGTGAACAAATGTTCCCCCAGATACTGGTGGTCACCCCTGATAAACTTGTAGGTGGCCATCAGATCACCAGTGAGCCTGCGCTTTTCCAGGCTAAAGAGCCCCAGGGCTCTCAGCCTGTCATCGTAGGGTCTCTTTCCCTGACCTCTGATCATGTGCGTGGATCTTTGGACTCTCTCAAGCTTCTCCACATCCTTTTTTAATTGTGGAGCCCAAAACTGGACACAGTACTCCAGCTGCGGCCTCACTAAGGCTGAGTACAAGGGGAGAATGACGTCCCGGGATTTGCTTGAGAAGCATCTATGGATGCAAGCCAGCGTTTTGGTCGCTTTACTAGCCGCTGCATCGCATTGCAGGCTCATGTTCATCTTGTGGTCAATGATGACCCCCAAGTCTCTTTCTTCCATAGTGCTAGCCAACATAGCACTGCCGAGCCTATAAGGATGCTGCGGGTTTTTTTTCCCAAGGTGGAGAACCTTGCATTTATCAGCGTTGAACACCATCAGATTCTCGTCCGCCCACTTGCTGAGCCTGTCCAGGTCAGCCTGGATCACCCGCCTGTCTTCTGGTGTGGATGCTTTGCCCCAAAGTTTGGTGTCATCGGCGAACTTGGCCAGTCCACTTCTGACTCCAGTGTCCACATCATTAATGAAGATGTTGAACAGTATGGGTCCAAGGACAGAGCCTTGGGGGACCCCACTGGTTACAGGACACCACGATGAGTGACTTCCAGCAATTACTACCCTCTGGGTCCGACCCCGGAGCCAATTTTCCAGCCAGTGGATCGTGGAGGACCCAAGGTGACAATTGGCCAGTTTCTCCAAGAGGCGATCATGGGACACCAGATCAAAGGCTTTTTTGAAGTCAAGATATATGACATCAATCTCTTCTCCCTTGTCCAGGTGATAGGTCACCTGGTCATAGAAGGAAATGAGATTGGTCAAGCAAGACCTACCCGCAACAAACCCGTGCTGGCTATCCCTTAAGATGTTGACGTCGGCCAGTCCATTAAGGATGGCCTCTTTAATTAATTTTTCTAAGATCTTCCCCGGGATAGAAGTCAGGCTGATGGGCCTATAGTTAGCCGGATCCACTTTCCTCCCTTTCTTGAAGATAGGCACCACATTGGCCTTCTTCCAGTCTTCGGGCACTACACCAGAGCGCCAAGGGTTTTCAAAGATCCGTGCTAGAGGCTGGGCTATGATGCTCGCCAGCTCCTTGAGTACCCTGGGGTGAAGATTGTCAGGGCCGGCTGACTTGAAGGAATCCAGCTTCTCAAGATGTTCCTTCACAAAGCCAGGATTAATGGAGGGCAGGGGATCACCCTCACCTGGACTTCCTGGCCCTGTAGTGGGCATGGGCATCCCATGGGGCTGATGAAAGACTGACGCAAAGTACCTATTTAATAGGTTGGCTTTTTCCTGGGCGTCAGTTGTCAGTTGCCCCATCTGGTTCAGCAGGGGTCCAATGTTGCCCCTGCTTTTCCTCCAGCTCCCCACATATCTGAAAAAGGACTTTTTATTGTTCTTGATGCTCAGAGCTAGCTGGACTTCAGTTGCAGCCTTGGCTTTCCTGGTCTGCTCCCTACAGGACCAGACCAGTGCAGAATAATCCTCCTTGGAGGTGACTCCCATCCTCCATCCTTTGTAGGCCTTTCTTTTTAGCCTCAGGAGGTCTGCTAGGTCCCTGGAGAGCCAGGGGGGCTGCTGTGCCCTCTTGCTGCCTTTCCTTCGAGATGGAATAGACTTAGTTTGTGCATTGAGGATCACTCCCTTGAGGAGCAACCACTCTTCTTGAACTCCCCTCTCCCTGTGGTCACTGTCCCTTAGGGCCTCACTGACAAGCCTCCTGAGCTTGTCAAAGTCGGCTTTCCTGAAGTCAAGGACTTGCGTGTTGCTGACCGACTTGCCAGCTTTTCGGCGGATGGTGAAGGTGATCAGCTCGTGGTCGCTGTCACCCAGCTTCCCATCGATCACTAGGTCGCTGACTAGGTCATCCCCAGTAGCCAGTACCAGGTCGAGCAGCGCTTTGCTTCTCGTTGGCCCATAGACTTCTTGAGTCAGGTAGAGGTCATCCACGCACGAGAGGAAGCTTTGTGACCACTCAGATTTTGCTGAGCGATCCTCCCACGAGATGTCTGGGTAATTGAAGTCACCCATGACAACCATGGTCCTGGAGCAAGCTGCCTCAGCCAGTTCCTGGGCAAACTCCTGGTCAAGCTCAGGACTTTGAGTGGGAGGTCTGTAATAGACTCCCACCATTGTGTCCCCTGTGCCGTGTTCCCCACGGATAGCTACCACCCAAGTCAGATAAAGACATAAGAGACAGGTCTAACACCCAGCCTTTCATTGATTACCCCCAAAAGCACTATAATAAGCAATTATGTCAATGCCTATCTAGCTATCTGCAACAGCACAACATGGATTTTCACCCATAATGGCTAGGGTGATGCAGAAAGGAGGAGAAAGGTGGCATGCAGACTGGAAGCAGTTTATCATGAATTTACTGAGGTGACCTGAATGCCGCCCCTCCCCCCTGTTCACACCCAATATTTATAGATGAGCTATTTTATTAAATATTCCCTGATTAGTTGCCTTCAAATGTATTTTCTCCAGTGAGACTTTGGTAATCAGACTGAACTTTTTTTCTGTTTTCTGTTTTTTTCTGTGGACTTGGAAGATGCCAGTTCACTGGGGTCTATGTCCTTTTCCTTGTCCTATGTAATTGTGAAAATTACAGTTCTGGGAGAAAGGACTTATTTCTTTCCCTCACTATCTGGGAATGCAACTTGCCACATTCTGTTCCTTTAATTTTGCTGACCAGGGTAGATTAATGTCTGGAAATGTTTGTTAGACCCCGACTCCATGTGGCATCCAATGACTCGGGAGATGATGGTCCAATTGCTCATGTATCCTGGTACTCATTAGCCAGAGCAAGCAGGGAGCAAACACCAGTACATCTAGCTTGCAACAGCTTTATTCAGAATGGAGACAGCTTCGGACAAGGGTCCCTTACAGACACAGAGCCCATGAACCAGGGGACCTTCCCCGAACAGTAGTTCTTTTCGCATTTTATACACCTTGATTTATACTTATTAACATTCACCCTGCCTATGTGCCTTCTTTGGTTCCACCCATTTCTCCTCCCATCTTAAGCTCCACTTCTGTTTACTGTTTGCTTCCTTAGCATGGTGTTGCATATGCATTTCATTCATTTACATGCCTCTCTGCTAAGAGTGCATGTGTAAGACTTTGACCCCCATCTTCTCACAGTCAATTGTGGTTTCATGCTGGTTCTTTCTAGTTTTCTTGCTGACTTTAGCACCATCACCAAGGCTGTACTTCTGCTTTATCTCCTGATGATAGCTGGTGGGCTGCATCCTATTTTTACCCAACACATCATGCACTTTGCACCCTATCCTTTTGTTAAGAATCCGCTTACTTAAGCATTAGCAAAGTTAGTTGCTTTTAATATATCATCTAGCCTTGTGATTAGCGGCTTTTACTGAGGTTACTTTTAATTTATTATCCAGCCTTGCGACCAGCAGCTTTTGCTGAGACACAGGAAAAAGCCTTCATTCAGCTGCACACCCAGTACTCCCCAAAATTCATATTGTTACCCTAACAATGTTCCCCCTGAAACAGGCTTGGGGCCTTTTGCTTTTAGCCATACTTCTGCACTTTAATGTAAGTCTCTTGAAAATGACCAAGACTGACAACAGGTAGTTTCAGTGGTGGACTGTGTTTCTTCTGTGTTCCAGGGTTAACATCTTAGAGCACCTTTAATGCCATTTTCATTTATTTTCTACATATAGCATACATTTTGGCTTCAGTTAGCAAAGATACATTATTATTGCAACAGGGTTCTAGCTGGCTACATACAATTCAGTTCTTATCAACAGGCAAAACATCAATTGTTACTTTTATCTGCTCTTAAGCACTTTTCAAAAAAAAGCAGTTATTCACTCTTGGCTTAGCCTAATATTAGGGGCCTTGATAAATAGATCCTTATTCTACTTTTCCAGGCTACTGCTTATGATTTAATGTAACCTTATTCATTATTGATTATTGATTGTATGCCAACTTAAGCACCCTTATTCATAACTTAGGCTTTTGTTAGTCTGCACCTGTCAGCGTTCTGTCATTCACTGGCTGTGTCTGTAGAGCTCACAATACTGTGAACATGAAAGTCTCAGTAATGGTCTCTGAGCCCTGAGTGATCTCTGTATGCAGAGATCACTCAGTTTGTTTGCTGGCAATGAAGCCATATTCTGAGCCTCTCAGTCCTTTGTCCTTGAAATAGAAAAACTCCAGAAATTGCAAGTATCTAAAGAAAGAATGGGGAATATTGTGGGCAAAACAGAAATGGCCTAAAGAAATACTAAAAATAAAATTATTAAAAAAATAAACAAAACTCTTATCAATGAATTCTTCCTACCACTCTCCTCATTTATTTAAGAAGCAAAGAAAGAAAAATGGAAAGGAAAAGAAACCAAACCTCTGTGTGGGACTAGGATCAAAATTCTCAGTCAGCATAAATGTCTGTAGCTTTACTGGGCTCTGTGGAATACCACCCCTTTGCAACTGTTGAAGATTTGGGCCCAAATTTTCAATGTTTTAAGCCAAAGTGAATCTTTTGGAAAGTGACATATATCTAAAAGTAGGTAATTATGATGTAGCTGAGGATTCTATGCTTCATCAAGAACTTGGTGCTATACCCACTTATCCCCTTTTCTGTCTTGTCTAAATAGACCAGTGATTCTCAACTCAGGTGCTGTGCTACCCTCGGTGTCAAGCAATCCCCTTATGTGTACTGCGGTGCCTAGTCCCTGTGCAGGGAAGTGAATGCTTTCCGTTCTCTGCCCAGCACTCCATGCCTCCCCCAGAGGTGCCTGTGGCTGCTGTTAGGGACTGCTCCAGCTGCTTCTCACCCCTGGCAAGCAGCACCTGTGCCAGCTGCCCCTACTCTCCAACTCTTGAGCAGTGCACTCTGCTGCAGAAAGGAGGGAAGATGTGGTGCCAGAACCATACTTTTGAGCTCAGCTCACCCCCACTACTCCCGTACTCCCAGGGCTAGCAAGAGGGGCCACAGGGAGAGATGGCTCTGGACACTGGTGTGTGAGACTCCAGAGGAGTAGCCACAGCAGTGGGGGTTGTCTTTGCCTCCTCAGGTAGAGACTGGGTGTGGAGAAAGGAAAAAGTAGGGCATAGCAGGGTGATATCATCACCTGGCACCAGAGTTTGAATTACAAGGGGGACTTGAGGGGGGCTGATCCCCCATAAGAGATGACAGCCCCCCTATAAAAGATGACAGCCCCCTCCCCCCATAAAAGATAAGAGCCCCCAGCCCACCTGGCACTTTTCTAAGCAGCTCAGGTGGCAGGTGGCAGCAGCAGCAGTAGCTCTTTCTGGCTTCTGGCTGCCACCACTGCAGACCCCCCACCCTCCCAAGAGTCAGAGTGTAATCTGAACCCTGATCAGTTCTCAACCTTTGTAGCCTTACATCACCCCCTCTATAACTTTTTGAATTTATTCTAAGCTACCGGGGTGGTGCTAAATTCAGAAAAGGCATGGAGAGTGCCTTGAGGCTAAAAACATTGAGAACCACTGGCTTAAACTATTACCTCCTCAGAGCAGAGACTTCCTCTAACTTCTTCTCTGTACAGAATCATGCTTTTGTCCTGACCCTCAGGCACTGACACAATAAACACAATATCCAGAATTCTCACCTTTCAAGTAAATAAGAAATTGAAAAGACAATTAAACTTCATGTTTTGGGGCCTGAGACCAAATACACAGTAGGATGAGACCCACTGCAGGGCAGGTTATGCTACATTCCCCTGCTGTAATGTTTCCTTCTTCTGAAGAATTTGGTGTGACCACTCTCAAAGCCAGGACACTGCGCTAGATGCCCTATAGGTCTGATTCAGCCTGACAATTTCTTTGTTCCTGTTTTTATTGTGTATTCATTGAACAAAGCACTATTAACTACTTATTTGCTTCCCACATGTTGTTTTTTGTTTTATTATTTTATAGATAATGAATTATTCATAGAGGGGGAAAAAAAACTAAGTACCTGAGGCCCACAGTCAGGCACAAATTACAAATAAGTTTCTTTTTCTTCTTCTAATTTATGCCATTGGATACCCATGCCAGAGTGCCTCCAGGTATTTGATAAAAAAGTTACATCCAAAATTGCAATAATGGAAGCAATGGGCCTATGAAAGTTGCCTATGTTGCCAAGCAAAAAGAAACAGGAATTGTTCAATGACACTTGAAAGAAAAAGATGATGCTTTGCAGTTTGTATCTTGAATAGATTTTTGGGGTGTTGGCTGAGATCCTACAAAAATGTGTGGGTGAAAGTCATGCTTGTGCAGAGGTTTGATGTTGGGACCTCCAGGCACATCTAAACAGGCAATTAATGTGCTGAAAGTTTACATAGTGATGTTGCTATGGAAGTACTAAATCAAGGCACAGTAACTGCTCATACTGTGCCATACACACAGTACATGGTTATATTTTGGCGCTATGTTGCTCTAGTGGCACAGTAAAATGGGGAAGCATGCTGCTATGGCAACATAGCTGCTGATCACATATAGACCCATGTGATTTCTATATCGCCATAGCATGCCATATGGTGACATAGCACATAGCTACTTCACCACAGGGCAACGTGTAGACATACCATTCATGTGTGCCTGTTAGAAGCAAATTTGCTCCTGATGGGAGCAGTTCAGTGCAGAGTAGGGCTGTGCAAAATGGCACCGTTCCATTTCGACTTCCGTTTCAATGTTTCGATAGAATAGCATTTTGTTTCGATTCAAAACCGCTGTTCCATTTCATCTACACAATACGGTAGTGTGCCCCAATGAGGCTGCTCCTCCCCTACAGCCTCATTCCAGTCCACCACTTTAAATGGCAGCAGGTATAAAATAACATAGTGAGTGAGCAGCACTAGCACAGTTGCACCAGCAGCATCTCTGGTAGCCTAGCCAAACCATCACAGAGCCTTTCTTTTTATAAAGGAATTGAAAGCAACAAGTAAACATGCTGTGTTGGATATATGCTACTCATGGTGTGTGATGGCTTATTTTGTGTTTTTATGTTTATATGTTTATTATTAAAAAAAAAACTGGACTAGTTTGAGAAATATATCTTAGGAAGCTTTCAGGTTGAAAAACCTTTTGTCAAGCTGAGGAAGCACCTGCAGTTTGTATGTCTGCTAGTCCTGGATGGAAGGAATAGTAAAGAAGCCAAAGACTGGCCTGGCATGCAATGCAGGCAAGAAAGCCAGCCAGTGAACATGGAAATGGAGGTGTCAGGGGATGAGGGACAGGCTGGTGTTGGGGGGGGTGGGGAGAGGAAGGGGAGGTAGCAGTGCACGCAAAAGTGCAGAGGTACCTGGAAAGTCAGATGTCTGGCAGGTGTGTCAGAATTCCACTGTCTATATTGAGTCCATGAGTTTCTGTACCTAGGAGGCTGAAGAATTAAAGTTCATAGGCCCAGCTCTGAAAAGTGGTTTGTAAATTCAAACAAGCACCTAACCTCATCACCAGAACTCAAATCAACTTCCTACAGCTCAGAACACAAAACTTATGAACTATATCCAGTACCCCCACAAACTGCACACCAGAATCTATCAAAGACAACAATACTCAACTACCTATGGGGGCACATTACTCACCAAAAAAACACTCTGCCTCTAATCTCTCAGGTCTGATCCTGAGAGGGAACAATTTACAAACCACTTTCCACAGCCAGGCCAATGAACTTCACTTCATCAGCCTCCTAGGTACAGAATTCATAGATTTCATAGATTCCATAGACATTAGGGCTGGAAGGGACCTTGGAAAATCATCGAGTCCAGCCCCCCTCCCCAGGGACAGGAAGTCAGCTGGGGTCATAGGATCCAAGCAAGAAAAACATCCAGGTTTCTCTAGAAGGCGTTCAAAGTAGGTGTTTGAACCACTTCCAGCGACAGGCCATTCCAGACCTTGGGGGCTGGGACAGTAAAGAAATTCTTCCTTATGTCCAGCCTGAAACAGTCTTGCAGGAGTTTATAACCATTCTACCTTGTCATCCCTTGGGGCGTTCTGGTGAACAAATGTCCCCCCAGAACCTGGTGAACACCCCTTATAAACGGATAGGTGGCCATCAGATTGCCCCTGAGCCTGAGCTTTTCCAGGCTGAAGAGTCCCATGGCTCTCAACTTCTCATCATAAGGTCTGTTTTCCTGACCTCTGATCAGGCACGTGGCTCTCCTCTGGACTCTCTCAAGCTTCTCCACATCCTTTCTGAATTGTGGAGCCCAAAACTGGATGCAGTACTCCAGGTGCAGCCTCACCAAGGCCGAGTACAATGGGAGAATGACATCCTGGGATTTGCTCGAGAAGCATCTATGGATGTAAGCCAGTGTATTGCTCGCTTTACTAGCTGCAACATCACATTGAAGGCTCATGTTCATCTTGTGGTCAATCCTGACCCCCAAGTCCCTCTCGTCCATAGTGCTATTCAGCGTAGCACTGCCAAGCCTATAGACATGCTGCAGGTTTTTCCTCCCAAGGTGAAGAACCTTCCATTTTTCGGTGTTAAACACCATCAGGTTCTTGTCCACCCATTTCATGAGTCTGTCAAGGTCAGCCTGGATTACCCTCCTGTCCTCAGGTGTGGATGCTTTACCCCAAAGTTTGGTATCATCGGTGAACATGGCCAGTCTGCTTCTGACTCCAATGTCCACATCATTAATGAAGAGTTTGAACAAAATAGGTCCAAGGACAGAGCCTTGAGGGACCACACTGGTCACAGGGCACCATGACGATTGACTCCCATCAACCACTACCATCTGGGTCCAACCACAGAGCCAGTTCCCCAGCCAGCGGATCATGGTGGTCCCGAGGACACAGTTGGCCAGTTTTGCCAAAAGGTGATCATGGGATACCAGACTGAAGGGTTTTTTTAAAATCAAGATGTATGACATCAATCTCTTCCCCCTTGTCCAGTTGATAGGTAACCTGGTTGTAAAAGGAAATAAGATTGGTCAAGCATGACCTACCTGCAAGAAACCCATGCTGGCTATCCCTCAGGGTGTTGCCATCGGCCAGTCCATTAAGAATAGCCTCTTCCATAGATTCATAGATTCATAGATGTTAGGGTCGGAAGGGACCTCAATAGATCATCGAGTCCGACCCCCTGCATAGGCAGGAAAGAGTGCTGGGTCTAGATGACCCCAGCTAGATGCCTATCTAACCTCCTCTTGAAGACCCCCAGGGTAGGGGAGAGCACCACCTCCCTTGGGAACCCGTTCCAGACCTTGGCCACTCTAACTGTGATGAAGTTCTTGCTAATGTCTAGTCTGAATCTGCTCTCTGCTAGCTTATGGCCATTATTTCTTGTAACCCCCAGGGGCACCTTGGTGAGTAAAACTTCACCAATTCCCTTCTGTGCCCCCATGGTGAACTTATAGGCAGCCACAAGGTCGCCTCTCAACCTTCTCTTGCAGAGGCTGAAGAGGTACAGGTGCCCCAGACTCTCCTAATACGGCTTGGCCTGCAAGCCCTTAACCATACAAGTGGCCCTTCTCTGGACCCTCTCCAGGTTATCCACATCCCTCTTGAAGTGTGGTGCTCAAAATTGCATGCAGTATTCCAACTGTGGTCTGACCATCGCCCGATAGAGGAGAAGTATCACCTCCTTCGATCTGTTCGTCATGCATGTGCTGATGCACGATAAAGTGCCATTAGCTTTCCTGATGACTTCGTCACACTGACGACTCATGTTCATCTTGGAGTCCACTAGGACTCCAAGATCCCTTTCCGCTTCCATGCCACCAAGCAGGTCATTTCCTAGGCAGTAGGTATGCTGGACATTTTTCCTCCCTAGGTGCAGCACTTTGCATTTCTCCTTGTTGAATTGCATTCTGTTGTTTTCTGTCCATATGTCCAACCTGTCCAGGTCTGCTTGTGGTTGTTCCCTGCCCTCCGGTGTGTCCACTTCTCCCCACAGTTTTGTGTCATCCACAAACTTGGACAGAGTACACTTCACTCCCTCGTCCAAGTCGCTGATGAAGACATTGAAGGGTATTGGTCCAAGGACCGAGCCCGGCGGGACCCCACTGCCCACAACCTTCCAGGTCAATACTGACCCATCCACTATGACTCTCTGGGTATGACCCTCTAGCCAATTCGCCACCCAGCGGACCGTGCAGTCATCCAAGTCACAGCCTCTTAATTTGTTCACCAGTATGGTGTGGGATACCATATCGAAGGCCTTCCTGAAGTCTAAGTAAACGATGTCAACCCCTACTCCTGCGTCCAGGTGTTTTGTAACCTGGTCATAAAAAGAAACTAGATTAGTCAGGCATGATCTACCTGCTACGAACCTGTGCTGGTTTCCCCTCAGCATAAGTTTTCCTGCTGGGCTCTCACAAATGTGAGCCTTGATAATTTTTTTGAAGACTTTACCAAGGATGGAGGTGAGACTGACTGGCCTATAGTTGCCTGGGTCCTCCTTCCTCCCCTTCTTGAAAATGGGGACCACATTGACCCTTTTCCAGTCCTCCGGGACCTGGCCCGTGCGCCAAGAGTGTTCAAATATTCCCACCAGTGGCTGTGCAATGACGTCAACCAGTGCCTTCAGTACCCTCGGATGGAGCTCATCTAGGCCTGCCGACTTAAAGGCATCCAGTTCCTCCAAGTGCCCCTGCACCATCTCAGGGTCTACACTTGGTAGTGTGGTGCCCTGCTGCTGCCTCTCTACAATCCCAGTGAGAGACTTGTCTTGCCCCTCGCTTAGGAACACTGAGGCAAAGAACTCGTTGAGGAGTTCAGCCTTGTCCCCCCTGTCCATGACCAATTGCTTCTGCCCATTTAGTAGGGGTCCTATTCCACCCTGGACCTTCCTTTTACTCCCTATATATCTAAAAAACAATTTTTTGTTATCCTTAACTTGGGATGCCATCCTCAGCTCCATGGTAGCTTTGGCCTGTCTAAATGCCTCCCTACAAGCGCGAGCAGAGGAGGTATACTCCTCTTTAGTAATCTCTCCCTGTTTCCACTTTTTATATGCCCCCCTTTTTACCTGTAGGCTGCTCTGGATTTCTCTGGCGAGCCAAGGAAGCCTCTTGGCCCCTTTCCCCCTTTTCCCCGCATCGGGATCGTCTCTCTCTGTACCCAAAGGATCATTTCCTTAAGGCACAGCCACCCTTCCTGGGCTCCCATCTCTTCAAAACTCTTCAAAACTCTTACTCTGCAGTGCGTCCTTGACTAAGGACTCTTTGATAATCTTTTGTAAGACCTTACCTGGGATAGAGGTCAGGCTGATGGTCAGGCTGTATTTTGCTGGATCCACTTTCCTCCACTTCTTGAAGATAGGCACCACATCGGCCTTCCAATCATCAGGTACTTCACCAGAACACCAGGAGCTCTGGAAGATCCATGCCAGGGGCTGAGCTATGATACAGGCCAGCTCCTTGAGTAATCTGGGGTATAAATTGTCAGGGCTGGCTGACTTGAAGGTGTCCAGCCTCTCAATGCGTTCCTTCACAAGGTCAGCATTGATGGAGGGCAAGGAACCACCCTTACTCAGGTGTCCCTGTCCCATAATGAGCAGAGGCATCCCATGGGACTTGTGAAAGACCGCCACAAAGTACCCATTTAGTTAGTTGGCTTTTTCCTGGGCATCAGTCATCAGTTCTCCCTTCTGGTTTAGCAGGGGTCCAATGTTGCCCTTGCTTTTCCTCCAGCTCCCCACATTTCTAAAAAAGGACTTTTTATTGTCCTTGATACTTGTAGCCAGCTGGAGTTCCATTGCAGCCTTGGTTTCCTGGTCCATTCCCTGAAGGTCCGGACCAGTGCAGTATATTCCTCCTTGGAGATGGATCCTATTCTCCATCCTTTGTAGGTCTGCCTTTTTAGATGCAGGAGGACTGCCAGTTCCTTGATGAGCCAAGGGGGCTACTGTGCCCTCTTCCTGCCTGTCCTCCAAGACGGAATAGCCTTAGCTTGTGCATCTAGGATCACTCCCTTGAGGAGCAACCGCTCATCCTGGACTCCCCTCCCCTTTGGCTCATGGTCCCTTAGGGCCTCACTGACAAGTCTCCTGAGCTTGTCAAAGTCAACCCTCCTCCAGAAGTCGAGGACCTCTGTACTGCTGACTGACTTGATAGCTTTTCAGTGAATGGTAAAGGTGTTCAGCTCGCGGTCACTGTCACCCAGCTTCCCTTCAATTGTTAGGTCACTGATTAGGTCATCCCCAGTTGCCAGTACCAGGTCGAGCAGCGCTTTGCCTCTTGTTGGCCTGTAAACTTCTTGAGTCAGATAGAGCTCATCCAGACATGTAAGGAAGCTTTGCGACCGTTCGGATTTGGCTGAGCGCTCTTCCCACGAGATGTGCAGGTAGTTGAAGTCTCCCATGACAACCATGGACTGGGAGCATGTGGCCTTAGCCAATTCTCTGGCAAACTCCTGGTCAATCTCTTGATTCTGGGAGGGAGGTCTGTAGTAGACTCCAACCATTGTATCCCCTGTGCCATGTTCCCCATGAATTTTAACCCAGAGGGTCTCTAGTCATACCCTTGGGGACCCTTGCCTTTCCCACAGGTCGCTCTAGGGCTTGGGCAGGGGTGGGGTCCCATAAGTGCCTTGGTCTGCTGGCTTTGCAAAGGTTGCTCAGTGGACCAGCAGTGGCAGTAGTTCCCCTGTTCCCTGGCAGGCTTAGTTTAAAGCCCGGTGGAGCAGGTCAGCAAGTCTGACTGAGAAGAGCCTCCTCCCCAGTGGAGAGAGGGGAAGGCTTTTCATTCCCAGCATCTCACTGCCTCTTTCACCAAAGAGCAGACTGTGGTCATGGAAGCCAAAGCCTTCCTGATGACACCAGTGCAGCAGTCTTTAGTTCACTACCTGGATCCTCCTCTCCCTCTCCTTCATCAGCCCATAGCCTGAAACTGGAAGGATCGAGGAAAACACCACCTGTGCCCCCAACCCCTTAAGCCCCGCTCCCAAATCCCTGTAGTGCTTAATGACCTGGCTGGAGGGTTTTGCGCTGTGTTATTGGTTCCCACATGGATAAGGAGCATATGGTAGTGGTCAGTGGGCTGGAGGAGTTTAGGGATCTTCTCCACAATGTCTCAGATAAGGCCTCCCGGGAAGCAGCAGACTTCCCGGGCCGAGGGGTTGGGATGGCAGATTTCCCCCTCCGTCCCCCTCAGGGTGGAGTCTCCCACAACAAACACTTTGCGTCTTGATTTAGGTGGAGTGGAGGTGGTAGCTAAAGTTGAGCCTGTGTTGCCTGCAGGAGCTGGCAATTTAGCATGCTCTGCTGGGGCTTCAAGAGGTTTGTACCTGTTGCAAAGCTCCAGTGAGGCAGGGACCTTGGTGCAGTGGGCCTTGGGGCCCTTGACCACCTTGGTCCAACCCCTTGGCTAGACAGAATGGGAGGTCCCTGAGTCCTCCCTTGTCCTGGAGGGAGACCATGGTCTACCCTCCGTCTCCTGGGGGAGAAGGGCCTGGCAGTAGGAGTTGATCTCTTGCTCACAGTCCCTGATGGCACACAGTGTCTGGACTGTGCCCTGGAGCTTCTCCAGATGGCACACCAGAGACCCCAAAAGGGATCAGACCTCACAAGGGGAGATGGCCACGATCCCAGGCCCCAGAGCCTGAAAAAGTGACAGGCAGCCCCTGCAGCTGAGATGGAGTCTCATGGAGTCTGTCTGCATGGAGCCCGGAATCATGGGCTATATATTTCCTATATAAATTAAATTCTACAGTAATCCTAACCAATATAATTATAGATTAGAATTCAAAAGAATAAATTAACTAATGCAATAAAATAAAAGAGTCTCAAAGAAAAAGGTATTCTGAATCTGAAATCTGCTTGCTAGCAAGTAGGGAATCCTTTACAAGATCAGTGCTGTTAGCCGTAGTTGTCTGACACTGAGCTGCTGGAACACACTGCTCAGTAACTGACACCAAGGTAGAAAGCAGGGCCGTTCAAACAATGCAGCCTTTTATGCAGTGTTTCCATCCCTCCCCCAGAGCACTCAGATTGGAAGGGACCTCAGGGAAGGATGACAGTCACTGGCCAGCTACACAATCAATAATGAGAGCACTCCTTCCCCCCGTTCCCCCCTCTTTCCTCTCTTCCCCCCTCTTCCCCCTCCCTCTCCTTACTTTAGTTTCTGTTTCCCTGCAGCAAGCCCAGCTTGAGCTTTGAAACTCAAAGCGTTTAAATTTTTTTTAATGTTTCGACTTGTCTCATTCCGAGGCTGTTTCAAATCTCTCTGTTTCATTTCAATTTCACTGTTTAAAGCTCAAAATGAGTCAAAACAGTGTCAAAACAAAACTGCCAGTGAAATTTTGCACAGCCCTAGTGCAGGGCTACTCCTGCCCCACTCTGCTCCTATATGGCAGCCAGGTGAAGCTCTAGGATCCCCTGGGTGCTAGCCCCCAGCTGGCACGGGGCACCAGGGTCAGGTCTGGGGTCTGGGGGGTGGGGGAAGCTGTTCTGCCCCAGTGCAGTTCTCTCCCACCCCACACCCCTGTACCAGGCAGCTGCCTGCTGCCTAACCCGCACTCTGAGATCAGAGCAGAGGCTGAGACAGCATCATTATGTAACCCAGAGATTAGTCTGCTGCAGAGTCTCATGCGGATGCAGCCATGTATCACTTACACCCTCCAAATATGGATTAAGCAGGACCAAAATGATGCACAAGCTTTGTGCTGCAGAAAAGTGAATTTTATGCTGTTTGGTTGAGGTTCTGGTTCCAACAGAGTCTGCAGAGCTAATTTACCATTGCTCTTCACCTCCGGTGCTTACTTATAACTCTGCACCTTAGGTGCAAAGACATAACAATCAGAATCTTGGGTATTTATTCCTGGCTAGCACCCTCTGGTCCTTAGGCTGAATTTACAGCTTGACTCTAGTGGAACCACTCTAAGTTGTCCTTAGTGAAATGGTTTCCAACCTTTTGGGACATGAGACACTCAGAAAAATGCCAGCTCTTTGTTTTCACTCATTTTTTACAGCAGAAAAAAAAAAAAAGCAATATTTCTGTTGCAAACAACTCAGAAAGACCACAGCAGGTCAGAATGCTTTTGATACTATGGATTCCTACTTGAAAGCTCTGGGTTTATCTTGTAAATCATGTTTGCACACCTAATAGTGCTAACATTGGGTGGCAGTCCATGGTGCCACCCTAGTTGAAGTGCCACCCCAGCAGCATCCTAGTTGAGAATCACCAACTTAATGTAAGAGAAAGCAGAATGGCATGTTCCCTTTGTATCAGTGAAGTGAAAATGAACAGTTCAGAGCAGTCCAGATGCCAAGAGAATGAATGCAGTTTTGGTCTGGGGTTTTGTTTTGGTTTAAATTTTCACTGATTTTTATTTTATCAAATGTTTTCTTTTCTGAAATGTTATTGAAAACAGTATAAAATTGTTATTAAAAAATTCAACGGTAATTTACAAATGCTGATATAAGCTTTGTGATTTTTTGCATGATAAATGAAAAATATTAGCCACGTTGGCTATTTTTCATGTTTTTTATTAAAAAGTCCAGCTTTTACTTTAAAAAAAACAAAACCTAAGCCAAAGAATTTTGACCAGTTTTAGGTAGTATGTTAGGGAGACAGGAGGAAGTAGAAGTATGGTGGGGGAAGGTGAAGGAGTCGGGTGTAAAGCTGACTCAACTTTTTAGACAGAAGTGGAAAAAAAACCAGGATCAGGAACATTAGAACTTTCTGTGAACTTGAATCAATTTTGCCAACACTTGAAATAACATTTTTTTTTTTGCATTTTTTCTCTTTTTATTTTAAAAATATTATAAATTGTGACAGAGTGAATTGTGTGTGGGGAAAATCCTAATATCAGTTCTGTTCAATTAACCACTAATACTTCTAGATGCAGGAGTAGCACATTCTGAGTAGAAGAGGAGAGTTTACACTTAGAAGGCTAGGATGCTGATAGTATGTGAAGATACAAGCTGGACCCTTAGGGTAACAGTACTGAGATAAGGGAAGATGGACCATCTCAAGGCTATCCACATGCTTCTTGAAGTGTGGTGCCCAAAACTGGACACGGTACTCCAGCTGTGGCCTTACCAATGCTGCATAGAGGGGAAGTATCACCTCTTTAGACCTGCATGTGATTCACCTTCTAATGCATGATAGATTGTAGTTAGCTTTACTTATCACTTTGTCACACTGATGACTCATGTTCATCTTGGAGTATACTATGTCTCTGAGATCTCTTTCTGCTGCCGTGCTACTTCGAATGTTATCTCCCAGTCTGACTGTGTGTTGGTGATTCTTTCTCACTAGGTGCAGCACTTTGCACTTATCCTTGTTAAACTGCATCCTATTCTGTTCTGCCCACTTTTCCAACATGTCCAAATCTGCCTGAATCCATTCCCTGCCAACCCATGTGTTTACTTTACCCCATAATTTGGTGTCATCTGCAAATTTGGACAGAATGCTCTCCATACCCTAATCCAAGTCACTGATGAAGATATTGAACAGCACTGGTCCAAGGACCGAACCTTGGGGGACCCCAATGCCCACATCTTTCCAGGTCAATACTGACCCATCCACCATCACTCTCTGGGTGCATCCCATAAGCCAATTCACCACCCATGTGACTGCGTAATGATCTACGTCACAGCCACCTAGTTTATTTATAAGAATGGGATGTGACACTGTATCAAAGGCCTTTTTAAAATCCAAGTACATGACATGTACCCGAACTCCTGCATCTAAGCATTTTGTGACCGGGTCATAAAAAGAAACAAGGTTAGTTAGGCAGGACCTTCCTGCTATGTATCTATGCTGGTTGCCCTTCGGCATTATTTTTCCTGCTGGACTCCCACAAATGTGTTCCTTAATATTTTTTTCAAAGGTTTTCCCAAGGATAGAGGTGAAACTAACCAGCCTATAGTTACCCAAATCCTCCATTCTCCCTTTCTTGAAAATAGGGACCATGTTGGCCCTTTTCCAGTCATCTAGGACCTGTCCTGACTGCCACAAGTGTTCAAACAGTCTTGCCAGTGGTTCTCCTATGTCACTGGGTAATTGCCTCAGCATCCTTGGATGAAGATCATCTGGACCTGCTGACATAAACACATCCAGTCCCTCCAAGTGTCCCTTCACTAGGTCGACACTAACTGTTGGTGGGCTGGTGTCCCTCTTGTGCCTGTCTATAATCCAACTGGGAGATATGCCTTTATCCATGTTCAGAAATACAGATGCGAAAAATTCATTGAAGAGCACAGCTTTGTCACTCCTATCTGTCACCAGTTGCCCTAGTCTGCCCTGTAGGGATACTCTGTTGCCATGCACCTTCTTTTATATCTCTCCTTAAGAATAAATACAATCCTTCCCACTTCCTTCTCTCTTTCCTGCACCAGTAGCAGTTGCTTATAGAAAATTAGGGTTGGAGGGGACCTGAGGAGGTCATCTAGTCCAGCCCCCTGCTCAAAGCAGGACCATCAATGACTAGATCATTCCAGCCAAAGCTTTGTCTAGCCTAGTCTTGAAAATCTCCAAGGATAAAGATCCCACCACCTCTCTAGGTAACTTGTTTCAGAGTTTCACCACTCTCCTAGTGAGAAAGTTTTTCATAATATCCAACGTAAACCTACCTTTGCTCAACCTGAAACCATTGTTCTTTGTTCTGTCATCTGTCACTACTGAGAACAGTCTAGCTTCATCTTCTTTGGAACCACCTTTCAGGTAGTTAAAGGCTGCTATCAAATCCTCCCTCAGTCTTCCTTTCTGCCAACCAAATAAACCCAGTTCCCTCAAACTCTCCTCATAAGTCATGTGCCCCAGCCCCCAAACCATTTTTATTTTCCTTCACTGTACTCTCACCAACTTGTCCACATCCTTCTTATAGTGGGGGCCCAACACTGGACACAGTAAGCCAGATGTGACCTCACCAGTGCAGAATAGAGGAATAATTACTTCCCTCAGTCTGCTGGCTGTCACAACCCAAAGTTGTGATTTTGTGTTTTGCGTGTGGTTCGGCACTGCTAAATTATTTTCCCGCTAAATTGCAGCTTCTTTGGACGGTGGAGTTTTCTGCTGCAGAAGAAAACCCCGGTGCAACAGAGAATTCCCGCCAACTTGTAGCTTTCTTTGCAGGGTGCATTTCTTTTTGCATCTAGGAAATGCTCGGGGCAAAGAGTTCCCGCCATTTGTACTGAAATTTGAGCCACATTATTGATTCACATTAAATTATGCATACGTGGCGGCTAGCGATTGGCTTGCTAGCCGTATAAAGAGCTTGGGTGGTTTCCGCCCAAGTCGGAGTTCGAGAGAGAGAGAAAAACCTTCGCCTTGCGTGAAGATCTCTAAGCGCTGCGGATCCTTACGGACCCAACGCATTTCTTAAAAGGCAACAGGGGCCTGATCAACCTCTGGCCTCTCCCCGTCACCGATAGATTCCTAGATGTATCCCTCCCTATGCGCAAAAGAGACGGACCCACGGAGCTTCAACAACTCCGTGGGAGAGAGTGAGCTTGTTGTAGTCCTCAAACAAGGATTTAATCGGAGCTGTGCCTGGAAAACTGTCCAGCCTACACCACGACCATCTTTGGTGTAAGTAAACAATCTTGAATCAACCACTAAGCGTCCGTGACTAATTCTAGCTCACCCCCTGGTTTTCTCCGACCCCGCATGCCCGGGCTGCTGGCCACAGCCTGCGTGCACAAAACAAGCCGCGGATTGCTCCCGGCCCGCACACTGGCAACACTCTTAATAACGTAAGTCAGTATGCTGTTAGCCTTCTTGGCAACAAAGGCACACTGTTGGCTCATATCCATCTTACTCTCTACTGTAACACCCAGGTCCTTTTCTTAGCCAGTCAGTCCCCAGGCTGTAGCAGTGCATCAGATGCTTCCATCCAAAGTGCAGGGTTTTGCACTTGCCCTTGTTGAATCTCATGAGATCTCTTTTAGCCCAATCCTCCAATGTGTCTAGGTCACTCTGAATCCTAGCCCTGCCCTCTGGTTAATCTATGACATCCCTGAGCTTAGTGATACCCATGAACTTGCTGCTGGTGGAATCCATCCCATCTTCCAGATTGTTAATGAAGATCTTGAACAAAACCAGCCCCAGGACTGACCCCTGAGGCACTCCACTTGATACCCACTGCTAGTTAGACTTTGAGTCATTGATTACTACCCATGGAACCTGACAATCCAGCCAGTTTTCTATCCACCTTACAGTCCATTCATCCAACCCTTACTTCCTCAGCTTGCTTGCAAAAATGCTGTGGGAGACAGTATCAAAAGCCTTGCTGAAGTCAAGGTATATTATGTCCACTGCTTTCCCCCATCCACAGAGCCAGTAATCTCATCATAGAAGGCAATCAGGTTGATCAGCCATGACTTGCTCCTGGTTGACTGTTTCTAATCACTTTCTTCTCCTCTGAGTTCTTAGAAATAGTCAATTTAATAGTAGCGAAAATATTTTAAAAGCCAAACAAAGCATATTGGTACTTACTTGTCTGACAAGAGGCATAAATACAAGTTACAATTTTCACATGATCTAGCCCCTGAAAGCACTCTACAGACATGGCCAAACAGAAGTGCATGTCTGAAGAGCACTTTAAAAGGGCCTGATCCCATGAAAATCTAAACCCTCATTGCATGAGGGTCCAGTTGAAGATACTCCAAAAAGAAGCACCCTTAGTAACTTGTGTCTGTGCCACCTCTCAGACCCAGCACTGTTTTCAGAATGGGAGGGGGGAAATGGAGCAGAGGGAGTTTGGTCTGGAGATTTTTCAGTTGATGCTGGAGGGAGAGGCAGATGTATTGGAGCCCTCCTGAGGTGGGGGTGGTGGCTCCAATCCACCTACCCACCCTCTAGTGCCATGTAGGAAACCCCCAGAATGAAAGCTCCCTTTCCCCCATCCCATTCTTAAAACAGCACCGGGGCTGGGAGGGGAGAGGGACATTGCTAAGGAAAACCAGCTGCAGGCTTAGAGCCAACAGCTGGATTCCCCAACCCCCGGGACCCAAGAGGAAACTTCTGTTGGGTCTGGGGTATCATTGTAACTCATAGCACTGCCTATGAAGTGCCATGAGTTACAAAGGGGAGCTGCTCTTCTGTCTGCACCTGTAGCACCAGCTCTGACCTAAGTAACAAATATCAGCTGCTACTCCACATGTCTGGCTGACTCTCTTCTTTGAGCCTAAATTAATCAGCCCTTGTTCTGCATTTCATTTCCCAAACAGTAAGCCTGTTCAAGTGGCAGTTTTCAGAGAGATTTCCTGAAACGGGGACACCCCATCACTGGGAGATTGTCACCAGATTCAACATTCTGGTGGGTGTATCATCTGTCCTCATAGCAATTCTTGAAGTGCTCTTTGCTCCAGATCAAACACTAGCAATAAGCTCTCAGGATACCATCCACACAAAGAAGTTGCTCTGGGGCAAATTTAAAGCTGAAAGTCTCTAATTCTGAGTGGTACTGCAGTCATTTGGCATATTTGCAAGAACCACTCTGGGGCCGCATACCCAAGAAGCAGCCTTCTATCAGTACCTGTAGAGTGTGGCATTTAACCCAGAATTCTAGCTATGCATACTGCAGACATGAATCATGACAGTAGTAATGCCTGCATGTTGTTCAGTAACCACACCAATAGACCAGCATTTCTTGAATACTCTTTTTGTGTCTACCTTATGCAGTTTTTCTTTTTTGCAATGACTTGTTGATGGTTGTTTCCTATTGTTCTTTCCTGCCTGCATTCTTTTTCCCACAGACTTAATGAGAGGCAAGGACTATACCCTCAAGCAAAAATCTGATCCAGCTAGGCATTTGAATGCACCAAAATGTTAGGATATTTGAATCCAAGGTTTTCCTTTTGTCCTTTATAAACATAGCAGCCATTTGCAAAATCCAGATCCTCAGAAAAAAAAAAAATATATATATTGCCCTATAGTGGAGTTGTCTAGGCCTTGGATTTTGTTTCAGGTCAGTCTCTAATATCGGGTATTTCGTTTCCCATCTATCCTATGAGTTCTACTTTACACTACAATTGTTAATTCCTCTGAAAGCTCTTGCCAACAGTTTGCCATCTGTTTTAAACTAAAACCATTTAGTTTCTCTTGATGTGAGACAAAACCATCTGATATGCAAATATGAACAGTAGGTGGCCAGCTTATCTCTGTTTAATGTAAATGAAACCTCACAAACAGTATACAGGGCCTTCAGTAATGTTCTCAATATTGGGTTCAATCCATAGACCCTTTCAGGCATTGTCAGTTGATACTAAGTGCAGCAAATATTAAGAGACTCCTACCTGTATACACCCACTGCCTTTCTCCAGATTATGATCTTGATTTTTCATTATCACTATTGCTACATTAAAATATGTATAGAAAAGTGGGGAAAACATCCTTTTGTTTGGTTTTAAAGGAAAATTAATTGTCTTTCAACATAGGGATTTTGAGCGTGTTCAGGGAGTGACTGTGAAACATGTTTCCGAACCTATGGTACAAGCTATTATTCCACAATGGAAGGAAGGTCCAATAGGGAGGGTGCTTTGTGCAAGATCTTATACAGTTTCCCAAGCTGCTCTTGACTTGAACTTTGGCAACTTCCTTAAAAAATGCTGTGTAAAAAAACAAAAAAACAGCCATTGAGAGTGGAGGCAGACATAACGTGAAGTATTTCAAAGTGCAGCCGACTGAAGCACTTCAGAAATGGAATGTTTGAGCCATTGACAGATGTGCAGCCTTTGCTGCACCCCCTGGCTGGAGCCCTTCAAAACTACAGCACCTGTAGGCTTTTCAGCCATGGATGCAACAGGGGGCTGCAGCAACTTGTGGCTCCATTGTTTCTGACCATGTCAGTGAACAGTCTGCTATCTACTTTGCCTCCGGTATCCCAGAATGTCCCTCCCCTCACCCCACTCCTCCCCCAACCCACCCCTGGAACTGGGAGAAAGTAGCCTCTGTTCCCTGCATCCACACTAGTTAGAACCAAGAGACCAGATACAGCAAGGTACACAAGGATTGTGGGCTGGAGAGCTGGAACCCCAGCTTTAGTGCGTGAACATGGAACTTCAGGTCTCCTGGTTCTTGCAAGGGGTGCTCCAAGAAAGCATGGATAGAGGAGACAGGACACCATTTTCTGACACTGTGCCCCACTCTTCCTCCACCTCTCCCTGTGGGAGCAAGGGAGAACAGAGCACAGTGGGATGCTGGAGAACCAAGGGTATCTCCTGTGGAATGTGCATATGTAACAGGAAGTGATTTGTTTCAAAGAAATTTTAAATAGTACCTGTTTCCTTCAAGGTAAGTTTTGAAGTTCTTCCACCATTTTTGGAGCACTTCATAGGATGTATACATCTGTCTGGCTTGCCCCGAAGCAGTTGAAAGGTGTTTAAAGTGCTTCAAATGCTACATCTGTTCATGCCTTCAGATGACTAAAAGGAAATACAACTCCATCCCTAATGAATGTCTATCATTGTATTCTGAGTGTGACAATTTTCTTTTTAGTGAAATAATGGTGTTAAACATTAAACAAAGCAACAAAAAAAAACCCCAAAAAACCATTGGACTCTTTCCCACAATTTTCAAAAGTGGCCCCCAATTTTTAATCCTTTTTCTCTCAAATTAGACATCTACAAACCAAGAGACTTGGGATTTCTGAAAATCTGACACAGTAGAAATCTGAGAAAAATATATTTAAGATCTGCCAATATATTCTATAGCATAATGTATATAAAAACCCTTTATTGAATACTAGACAATTCATAGTCACACTCATACACATTTACCTAAATACTAATACATTTCAAAGTCTTCCTAAAACAAATATATATGTTCCTGACTTTCAAATGGGCCTAATGAATTTGGGCATGATGCTGAAAGACTATGGGTACCTAAAGGTCTTCTGAAAATCCTGCTGAGCTGCATCTCAACTTGGCAAATACTATATGTACCCAATTAGAAATAATATGATTCCAAATCTTTTATGTTGGATGTATGCCAGAGGAATCAACAGAGAAAGATCATTAAAAAAGGCAAATTCTCTATAAACACTGTTCCCCGGAGACGGATAAAACGAAGTGTCTCTATAACCTGCAGTGAATACAAACAACTGAACCAGTCCTGAAAAAACAGTTGCACTTGGGAAGGGTTGGAGGGGATTGTAGAGGCTGTGGAATTAAAGGCAAAACCCACACAGTGTTTACTGCCATGAACGGCAAGTAATCAAGCTAGACATACAACTATGCTAGATATTATTGCAGGCATGGACGGCAGTGCTTTTCCAAACACTAAAATAACATAAGGGATGGCTTTCAAATGTCAGAATTAGGAGCACATTTTAGTGACTCTCAAAAGTACTTGTGCTCCTAAATTAAGTGCTTCTGAAAGTCCTGTCAGCAAACATTGCTTATTACCCAAGCCAGATATAATGGTCACGTCTTAATTTTTTATTCTTTCACTTATGAAATATTAGTGATCTATACAGTCATTCAAAAGATAAAAGGCAACAATGCAAATCATATTTCACTCCAAGTTGCATTTTTATAGTAGTTTACAGCCTCCCTTTTTGCTTTTTTTTATGCTTCTTTTTTTCTTGTTTTGTGGAACGTAGCATAAGTAGTGCATGCATGTGAGCGAGGGGGGAAATATTCAGAGGACTGTTTGATTAAATAAATATATAAATATAAATAATATAAATGGAAAGAGAGAGAGAGATTTTATATATGTGTCCCCAAATCAATGCTTCCCAATAGTTTCCAGAAAAAGAATACACAGAACAACAAAAGAAAGTGTATATAAAGAGAATAATTTACACCCACATTCAATGCCTCTGTTTAAAATAATGAATCCTCAACACAGGAAGCACATTCCCAAGGCGAGGGAGGATTAGTGAATGTTTTGACTGATCACACAAATTCACCTCTTGATCAGAGCTCTTCTCAACAGATACTTACAAATTGCAGCATTATGCTTCTTGCATTTTTTTTTAAATTAGACTTAGTAAAGGCTATACACACACTCATTCACCCAACTGCACATGCGCTCAGCCCCCCCTGCCCCACATATAATCTGAGAGCAACTGAGCACATACACACATGAAATTAATGTGCCTAAATAAACTCCAGCACAGTTTGTACCAGAGTTTATTACTCCCAGGCACCACATTTGCACATGCACCCAGGACTGCAGCATGTTGAGGTGAATCAGAGCAACCCCAGCTGGCAAGGGCCCCAGGAATCAACCTGCCAGCCTGTGGCTGCTCCAACCTGGCTAAATATGCTTCAGAGGGGCTGGCTGGGGCACAAGGGTGCTTCAGTGCGGGGCTAACCAGCAAACACTGGAGCACCTTTGTGCCCCAGACAGCCCTGTCAGCATCTACACATGTGTTGCAGTGCGCTAAATAACACCGCTACAGGATAGTATTTGTGTTTACAAGTACTAACCTACAGTATTACAGAAACCTATTAGTTTCCTGCTGCCTAATAGGGGTACACATGTAAACACTGGACATGTCTACATGTGTGATTAATGTGCACGAATGAACTCCGGAGTTTTTTGCTCCTGGGTGCACTGTATGAACATGCACCTGGAATTAAAAAACTCCAGAGCATATTGCTCCAGATTTTATTTGTGTGTAGCACCTGGAACACAGTCGAAGGACCTTGGATTGACAGCCTCTGGTGGAGGGGCTGGCTAAGGCACAAGGGTGCTTCAGCATGGGGGCTGCCTGCTGGCTAGCCCCAGACTGAAGCACCCGGTGCCCCAGCCAGGTGCTTGTGTGCTTGTGTGCAGTCTATATGTGTGCTGTTGTGCACAAAAAACACTCTGCAACAGGGTAGTTCTTGTATGAGTACTACCCTGCTGTGGAGTTTGATTAGTTCTGCACAACCTTATAGAGGTGCATGTGTACTTCATAGTAAGGATAGCCAAATTTTGGAATGGGCTTCCGAGGGAGGTGGTGCTCTCCCCTACCTTGGGGGTCTTTAAGAGAAGGCTGGATAGGCATCTGGCTGGGGTCATCTGACCCCCAGCACTCTTTCCTGCCCAGGGCAGGGGTTCAGACTCGATCTGTTGAGGTCCCTTCTGACCCTAGCGTCTATGAATCTGTGAATCTATGCTGAGGCATTTACTGTGCAGTTAGTCAACTATGCAATAAATGTCTCATGTAGATGTGGCCACTGAGACTGTACTGGGGAAATGAATTAGTCAGCTCCACAGAAAATGTCTTCTGCAGATGCTCCCACTATTTCTTTTTTGATCTGTACCATGCATATCTCACTCATGTATTTCACCTTTGTTCAGCCCAGAGATGGGTGTGGGGCCTAGGTGGCTATAATGTAGATCATTATGCAGTCACATAGGTGGTGAATTGGCTTATGGGATGCACCCAGAGAGTGATGGTGGATGGGTCAGTATTGACCTGAAAAGATGTGGGCAGTGGGGTTCCCCAAGGTTCGGTCCTTGGACCGGTGCTGTTCAATAGTGCCTTCCAATCATAGGGTACTTCACCAGAGCACCAGGAGCTCTGGAAGATCCATGCCAGGGGCTGAGCTATGATGGAGGACAGCTCCTTGAATACTCTGGGATATAAATTGTCAGGGCTGGCTGACTTGAAGGTGTCCAGCCTCTCAATGTGTTCCTTCACAAGGTCAGCATTGACGGAGGGCAAGGAGCCACCCTTACTCAGGTGTCCCTGTCCCGTAATGAGCATGGGCGTCCCATGTGACTTGTGAAAGACCACTGCAAAGTACCCATTTAGTAAGTTGGCTTTTTCCTGGGCATCAGTCATCAGTTCTTCTTTCTGGTTTAGCAGGGGTCCAAAGTTGCCCTTGCTTTTCCTCCAGCTCCCTACATATCTAAAAAAGGGCTTTTTATTGTCCTTGATACTTGTAGCCAGCTGGAGTTCCAACGCAGCCTTGGCTTTCCTGGTTCACTCCCTGCAGGTCCAGACCAGCGCAGTATATTCCTCCTTGAAGTTGGATCCTGTCCTCTGTACTTTGTAGGTCTGTCTTTTTAGATGCAGGAGGACTGCCAGTTCCTTGTTGAGTCAAGGTGGCTACTGTGCCCTCTTCCTGCCTGTCCTCCAAGACGGAATAGCCTTAGCTTATACTTCTAGGATCTCTCCCTTGAGAAGCAACCACTCTTCCTGGACTCCCTTCCCCTTTGGCTCATGGTCCCTTAGGGCTTCACCGACAAGTCTCCTGAGCTTGTCAAAGTCAGCCCTCCTGAAGTCATAGATTCATAGATTCATAGATGTTAGGGTCGGAAGGGACCTCAATAGATCATCAAGTCCGACCCCCTGCATAAGCAGGAAAGAGTGCTGGGTCTAGATGACCCCAGCTATATACTCGTCTAACCTCCTCTTGAAGACCCCCAGGGTAGGGGAGAGCACCACCTCCCTTGGGAGCCCGTTCCAGAGCTTGGCCACTCGAACTGTGAAGAAGTTCTTCCTTATGTCCAGTCTAAATCTGCTCTCTACTAGCTTGTGGCCATTGTTTCTTGTAACCCCCGGGGGCGCCTTGGTGAATAAATCCTCACCAATTCCCTTCTGTGCCCCCGTGATGAACTTATAGGCAGCCACAAGGTCGCCTCTCAACCTTCTCTTGCGGAGGCTGAAAAGGTCCAGTTTCTCTAGTCTCTCCTCGTAGGGCTTGGTCTGCAGGCCCTTGACCATACGAGTTGCCCTTCGCTGTACCCTCTCCAGGTTATCCGCATCCTTCTTGAAGTGTGGCGCCCAGAATTGCACGCAGTACTCCAACTGCGGTCTGACCAGCGCCCGATAGAGGGGAAGTATCACCTCCCTGGACCTATTTGTCATGCATCTGCTGATGCATGATAAAGTGCCATTGGCTTTTCTGATGGCTTCGTCACACTGCCGGCTCATGTTCATCTTGGAGTCCACTAGGACTCCAAGATCCCTTTCCACCTCTGTGCCACCCAGCAGGTCATTCCCTAGGCTGTAGGTGTGCTGGACATTTTTCCTCCCTAGGTGCAGCACTTTGCATTTCTCCTTGTTGAGCTGCATCCTGTTGTTTTCTGCCCACTTGTCCAGCCTATCCAGGTCTGCCTGCAGCTGTTCCCTGCCCTCCGGCGTGTCCACTTCTCCCCATAGCTTTGTGTCATCCGCAAACTTGGACAGAGTACATTTCACTCCCACATCCAAGTCGCTGATGAAGACATTAAAGAGTATCGGTCCAAGGACCGAACCCTGCGGGACCCCACTGCCCACACCCTTCCAGGTCGAGACCGACCCATCTACCACGACTCTTTGGGTGCGACCCTCTAGCCAATTCGCCACCCACCGGACTGTGCAGTCATCCACATCACAGCCTCTTAACTTGTTCACCAGTATGGGGTGAGATACCGTATCGAAGGCCTTCCTGAAGTCTAAGTATACGACATCCACCCCTCCTCCTGTGTCCAGGCGTTTCGTAACCTGGTCATAGAAAGAGACTAGGTTGGTCAGGCACGATCTGCCCGCCACAAACCCATGCTGGTTTCCCCTCAGCGTAATTTGTCCTGCCGGGCTCTCACAAATGTGAGCCTTGATAATTTTTTCAAATACTTTGGTAGCTTTGGCCCGCCTAACTGCCTCCCTACAAGCACGAGCAGAGGAGGTATATTCATCTTTAGTGATCTCACCCTGTTTCCACTTTTTATGTGCTCCCCTTTTGGCCCTTAGGCTGCCCTGGATTTCTCTGGTCAGCCATGGAAGCCTCCTGGCCCCTTTCCCTCTTTTGCCTCGCTCGGGGATCGTCTTGCTTTGTGCCCAAAGGATCGTTTCCTTTAGGCACAGCCACCCTTCTTGGGCACTCATCCCATCAAAACTCCTACTCTGCAGTGCTTCCTTGACTAATCGCCTGAGTGCAATGAGATCAGCTTTCCTAAAGTCTAGCACTTTCACCCTACTAGTTACCTTACCCACTCGCCGTCTTATGTTGAATTCTATTATAAGGTGATCACTGTCTCCCAGATAGCTACTGATCTGGAGGTCCCCTATCATGTCATCTCCCGTTGCCAATACCAGATCCAGTATGGCATTCCCCCTAGTGGGACCATGCACCTCCTGTGTCAGGTGGAGGTCCTGTACACAAGTTAGAAACCTGCGTGAGCGATGGGACCTTGCTGTCTGCGTCTCCCAGCAGATGTCCGGGTAGTTTAGGTCCCCCATGACTACCGCCTCTTTAGCTTTTATGGTCTCCGAGAGTTGCCTCAGGAGCCCCGCATCTATTTCTTCCCCTTGGTGTGGGGGTCTGTAACAGACCCCTACCACCAAATCCCTTTCTCCTTGCCCCCCATGTAGCCTAACCCACAATCCTTCTACTTCCTCAACCTCGGATTCTGTCTTGATGAGGGTTGATGTGTCGAGGACCTCTGTACTGCTGACTGACTTGACAGCTTTTCAATGGATGGTGAAGGTGATCAGCTCATGGTCGCTGTCACCCAGCTTCCCTTCAATTGTTAGGTCACTGATTAGGTCATCCCCAGTTGCCAGTACCAGATCGAGCAGCGCTTTGCCTCTTGTTGGCCTGTAAACTTCTTGAGTCAGATAGAGCTCATCCACACATGTGAGAAAGCTTTGCAATCATTCGGATTTGGCTGAACGCTCTTCCCACGAGATGTCTGGGTAGTTGAAGTCTCCCATGACAACCATGGACCAGCAGTGTGCAGCCTCAGCCAATTCCCTGGCAAACTCCTGATCAATCTCTTGATTCTGGGAGGGAGGTCTGTAGTAGACTCCCACCATTGTATCCCCTGTGCCATGTTCCCCACGGATTTTAACCCAGAGGGTCTCTAGTCATCCACCCTGAGTGCTGTTGTTGGCTTGTAGGGATGCCAGGTTTTCCTTGACATACAGCCCCTTTTTTCCACTCGATCTCTCCTATACAGGCTATAACCTTCTCTTTCTGTGGTCTTGTCATGGGTGGAGCCCCACCAGGTCTCCATTATCCCTATGACATTGTAATCGTGTGTGTTGAGCAGGAGGACAAGTTCCTCCTATTTATTCCCCAAAGTTCCGAAGTTTTTCCGAAGCGCTTGAGAATCTCCAAACTGTTTCGGAACTTTTTCGGAAAGCCTAATGAAGCCAGCACTTCAATCCAGACATGCTGCTTCAGATGCCAAAGCATCCAAAGCTTCTTTGGATCCAAAGCTCTGTCCGAAGCCTCACACAGTCCTACCCAGTGGGCCTAAACATTAGATTGTATAAAACAATTTAGCTCTTTTGCTTTCAATCCAGACAGCCCAATTAGTACCACCTGTGGATCAGGCTTCAAGTCTGGTTTATTTGTGGAAAACTGCAGAGGCTGAGACCAACTCCCCCCCCCCCCCCCGAACCTGTTCATCTATTTCTGGCACCTAATAGCAAACAAGTGAGTCAGCTATTTAATACTCATTCATCTTGGGGCTCCACACTGTGCAGCACTCTAGATCAAGTCTAAGTACTGCACAATGCACATACCAGAACAAAAGCCAAAATACAGTGTGAATGCCTTGGTAGTTCACAGCAGTATCACTTTTTGATATCCGTAGAGATTCATGAGGGGAAACTTAATTGTTGTCTCCTCTATGTTTTTCACAGTGATAGTCTGATTTTTCCCTTTTCTGTGAATCTGATGTGAGAGCAACCTCAATTAAAATTTCATATTCTAATTTTTTTTTATTAATTCTCCTAGACAGATGAGTCAACAAGTAGCGGAGACATTTGTCATAGAGATATATGATTTTATTTAGGAAGGGCAATCAGAAATAACAGGCAAAGTATTACATCTCGGGCTGATAATGCAAGCTGTAAATTGCACACAGATTAAAACACATAAGATACATAGAAAGGAGAAATTCTTTCACCAGCTCACATCTTTCCTACGTACTGAGCCATGGATAACTGCTTTTAGCGTCTTACTACTAATAGTGTGGTGTATGGGATAATCTCTCTTCTAATAATTTTAACTATTGCATTCTCAAGGGAAAGCAAATGATATTGAAGTTGATTCATCCTTCATTTCAGAAGAAAACAAAAGTATCAATATCAATAAAATGAGAATGTCTCCATGACATATTAGTGTATGAAGCAAAAGTTAAAACTGAATGAGTTTTTTAATCAAATAAGATCTTGCATCATTCACATGTCAAACAAGGCAGATGTAGGAGCATAACAAAGAGGTGAGGGGGTGATTGGCAACATGTGTGAATTGGTGCAGTAGGGTCCAAAAATGGAAGAGCAGTGAAGCTTGGCATCTTGCAATAGGGTTTTTAATGAAGTTCAGCTGATAGGAAGACTCCTTACAGAATTAGTGCACTAAAAAGTCTAAATGCAGGCATGAACAGAGTGGCTATTTTAATAAGAGCGTGGGATTGGGAGGGGCCCCTTAGGGCTCTTGATTCTAGTCCATTGCTATCATAGGCAACCCTATCACCGAACCCTTTCCATGAATTAATTGAGCTCCATTTGAAAAATGTCTAGGGGTTTTACCCCTACAGCTCCCGCTGGATCTGGGGCTCCCCCTACACCATTAAGAAGCAAGCTCCCACAGCTGGGAGCCGCCTCGGCTGAAAAACCTACACACTTAGGTGTAGTGAGCACCAGGTACAATAAACACAGGCATAAGTGAAGGAGAAAAACTCAACAAACTTATTTTGGAGCTGTAAGCAAGCTTCACTAGTCCTTTAGTTGCTCTGACCTGAGGGATCATCTCCCAACTCCCAACCTCCACAGTCTTCCAAGTAAAGAAGCATCTGCAAATTACAACTTCTGTCATGAAGGTGTCTATGTAAAACAGCAAATAGGGAAAAGGGAAACAAGCAAAAAACCTACATGATGAGGGAGAGTAGACTTGTCTACTGAGCAAGAATATGTATTCACCTTGCCATATGTTTTTGGAGGATAAAGTTTTGGGCACTAAGAGGTTAGAAAATGGCACAAGGCTGTAGGCACAGAACTCTTAAGTCCTTTTTGTGTAAGCACTAAATAAATTAGGCTAAGACAATGGCACCCAACCTTCCGACCCTATAGGCCAAGAGTGGTACAGAGTTGGTATATGGGCAGTTTCCACAGACACTTTCTATACAGTTTCCATAGACACTGGCAGTAATAGCATGTGGTGTCAGTCTGTGGGTGGCCTGACCCTGTATGCCTGGATCCAGCCACCCACTAGAGTGACCCCAGGCACCAGCCTGACCATGCACTGGCAACATCAGAGCATGGGGCCATGTTATCTGGCCTGCAGGGTTCCTGTGGGTCTGGCAATATCACAGTGGAGGAGTGGCAATTAATGCAGCCACTGCCTTGCTACTGCCTGATTTCCAGACCCCTGGGGAATCCTACAGGGTGAATGACATGGCTCTATGGGCCAGATCTGATCTGCGGCCTAGAGTGTAAGAACCATGACGCTAGAATTTTTAGAACTGGGCACCTAAAGTTAGGCTCTCTGGTGCAAATAGAACAGAAGTTGCAAAGGGACTCAGCATTTTTGGAAATATGGTCACATATTTAGGAGCTAAAGTATAGTCCTGGGAGCTGGACTTTGGGTATATGCTAAGTCTTTTTGGGTGCACCTATATGTGAAATGATTGCAACACAATAAACCCTGAAGCAGTTTGAGTTTCAGTCAGCTGCTCCCATGTGCAGCATCTAGAAATGTGCCCAGGACTGCAGCAATTTGACCTGAGGGTCCCGAAGAAGCTGGGGGTCTGGCTTGGACACAATTTGTGTCCAGCAGTCACCATCTACAAGTGCATTTAATTGCATTTAATGAGCCTGCTGAAAGTTAGTACCGTCCCCAGTTAATTAATTTACTGTGCCCTAATACTGACATATGTGTAAACGGTGACACTTTACTACAGAGCTAGTTAATCTACTCCATGGTAAAACGCACATGTAGATGCACCCTTTGACATCAGTTAAAGCAAATGCTAAGTATTTGCTGAAGTAATAGCCTAATTAGACGTGGTTTCCAAAACTGAGATCACAAGTAGTTTATGTGAACACCATGAACTTCTTACACAAAATTATTTCCATGGACTCCCTTTTCTTTTATTTACATTGAGCAAGGCAGAACACTAGTTTGTCTAAAATTAGGATAATGATACTGACTTCATTTGTAAAGTGCCTTGAGATCCACTCATGGAAAAGGCTAAATAAGAACGGAGCACTATTAATACAACATAACTCCTCCCCATTTTTTCTTCAACCTTAGATCTGGTAACATGTAATAAACAGTTTTTACTTATATGACCATTTGCTATCATAAGGATTTTAAAATGTGGGTGCCCACAGTACAGCTCCCAGGACTATACTTGTCTACTGAACAAGAATATGTATTCACCTTGCTATATGTTTTTGGAGGATAAAGTTTTGGGCACTAAGAGGTTAGAAAATGGTACAAGTTTGTGAACCAGGAACACAACTGTGATAACATTATAATAATAACTTAAATTCCGTCCTGTGTTTCAAACATGTGACTTGTGCAAAAAAAAAAAAAAGTCAAAAAAATAAGACCCTATACTCTCCATTTATTTAGTGGCAAGACTACAGATGATTAAGATGGCATATAATAATCATTGCATTGTGGGGGGGGGGGGAACGGACATGTGCTCTTTTAAAAAACTGAGTATTGTGATATCATTAAGAAATAATGAGTCTTGTACATTTGCACTCACGCTTGGATGGGATCAAAGGCACTTTATTTTTAAGAGTTATTATTAAAATCTGAATAGGGATAAGATAGAGGTTAGGATAAATGACACTTGTTACTTAGGAAGGATCATATATCCTAGTCATGTAATTAATAAAAATGTTTTGTAATCTCAAGGTTTATTAATTAGCTTCCAATAACTTCAGTGGAGTTGGTAAATAGTTTTCCAATGCAATTATCTGACATTTGAACTGACCATCAGTTTTTACTACCTGTAAATGAAAAGTGCAATGCTTCCAAGTGGATCATTCCACTTTAAATAAGAAAACCCCACAAGCAGTTGCTAGGGATGCTTCCAGCACTGCCAGTGTCTATGGAAACTGAACCTGTATGTGATTTGTCAGTGGACCTGTACCAGGAGACGCACACAATTGTACAACTAATGAGCAAGGTAATAGCAATACCTAGCTTTATCTTTGTGTGGAATAACTCACCCAGAGACAGTGAGCAAGAACAAGGTATGCTTTTCTTTGGAAGATGACCTAGCATGCACAGGTACTGCTTTCATGGAAAAGGGGAGCCATTTCCAGCTGTAGTTTAAACCATGTGGGCCAGTTTATCCAAAGAACTAAGGACAGATTTATAAAGATTGTAGGACCCCTGAAGATGCAGATACTTGCTGGGTGGGATTTAGGTCACCTTGCTCCCGAGATCTGGGGCTGCACCTCCAAATACCTTGAAAATTCTGTTTTCAGCATCACTGAAGCAAGTTTAAGAACCAGAATTTTAAAAATTCATATTTCTCATTGTCTGCAGCAGTGCTTGTTCTCTGGAAGTGGGTAGGGGAAGGGGGGAACAAACAAACACAAGATATCTAAAAGCCTAAATGGGAGCAGAATAGCTGGAAGGAAAATATATTTTTATTTTACAATTTTCATTTTGACAAAAAGAAATTTTTTAGTTGAAAAGATTTTGCTTTCTGCAGAAAATTTCACCTC
This sequence comes from Alligator mississippiensis, assembly GCF_030867095.1. Classification (NCBI taxonomy): domain Eukaryota; kingdom Metazoa; phylum Chordata; order Crocodylia; family Alligatoridae; genus Alligator; species Alligator mississippiensis. The sequence goes on along the minus strand of NC_081825.1, from coordinate 138,552,236 downwards.
TGTATCAAAGAATCGAAAGCTGCAAGGGCACACAAAAAAAAAAAAAGAAAAAAAGTTTGGCTTTTATGGGCAAAAAACAGGAGGGAAAAAAATTAACCCACCCCCCAAAAAGATTGCCTTTGAGATGCTGTTATGATGCCTCATGGCATGCATAGTGCAGGTGGCTCCTGGTTCCATTCTCTTCTATGGACTGGGCATCCAAGCCAGGTTTCTTCCTTAAAAAACCCAAAATAAATCAGCTGTACAACAGAATCCTTTAGAAAACCTGGCCGATAAACCCCAATTCTTACATCCACACATGCAGATCCTTCCCCTTGCAGCAGTCCCTAGAAGTCTCTCTTCTCCTTTATGTAGCAGTGGGGACTACACACAACGTCCACTTTCCAGTTCCAGGGATGTCTCTAAGTGCTGCTGTTGGGTGCTAGCTTGTGCCAGCAGAGTTACCAATGTGTGTTCACATGTCATGCAGATTGGGCTAGATTTTCAAAGTGCTCACCCATAGTCTGATTTTGTTCCTGTTGAAGTTGGAGGGGAGGGGCGGGAGGGGTGCTTCAGTTGACTGCAAGTGGGGGCAGTTAGATCGGTTTTGATTACTTCCAAAAGCTTCAATTATAGGTTTTAATCTTAGCTTGAACTGGATCTGGTTGAAGAGTGAGAAAAAATAATTGTGAACATATTGCCAATTTCTAAATAAAATTTTTCTTTGACATTTTGGTACCCCTTTTGATCAGCTTGCCATAAACATACATGTGCATCAAACCCACACAAATTGGCAGGTCTGTGGAAATCAAAATTTAGGTCTGTTGCCAAGTTTCTTGAAGTCAAAAACTCCAAATTTGTGTGTCCTAAAATAATGATAACTTCTAATTGCTGTAACATCAAATTATTACAGTAGTAACAGAACCTGACCTACATGACTGTGGCAACTGCCCAAGGGTGTGAATGTAGGATCATGGATATAAACATTTGAAAAAAATAAGAAAAAAGGAATTTTTTTACAGGAGAAAAGATGACCTCTGCTAAATATTTTTTTTGCCCCAAATTGACACTCAGTTGTAAGCCAAATGATCCTCTTCAAGAACATTTTTTTTTTTCAAACAGGCTAAAAGGTATAAATAGAAGGAACTGCCCATATTACTCCTTTAACATGCATTTCTCCACACATCTGGTAGGCTTGGACATAATTAATAAGAAGTGGATGCAAAGAACAAGCATGCCAAAAGCTTTAATATAATTCAGGATCACACCTTCTGCCAATCTTTCCCTTTCTGCCAGTACGAACTGACTTACACCCCAGGGATGGGTCTGATGTGCTCTGGCACCCAGAATAGGCTGTCAGTACATTTTGGAGATAAAAATGGAACAACAGGTGCACAGCTCCTAATAGAATTTACAAACTCTGGGATAACACTTGCTAACAGTGATTTGACAACAAAAGTCAGTATGTGCTCTAGGATAGACAACATCGAGGGGGGAGTTCAAGGAGGGAGGGGGGAGTTTTTATCCAGCGTCTTAGCTACTGAGCCAAATTATAGGGATATATGGAACAGGCTGTGTATATGCATCCATAACTCTTTGGAAATTCATCCCTTTGAAAGACAGGCTTTTTAAGGTGGAAACTCTGGTCCAGGTTCTCTACATATTGAAGTGTGAGACAGCTCCCAATAGCTTTCAGTGCTGCTGACTCATGATGAAGTGCCGATGTGGTCTGATGGATGGGCACATTGGGTACATGTATATCTGTTAATGTTTGTATATGCCTATAAATATGAACCAACATATCCTCCTACAGCACAGAATGTTCCCACCCCCACAACTATATGTATAATCAACTAACCCCAGTAATAATATTCACCATTTTCTTCATGATTTTCATAGTTGTTACACAAATGCCCCAGGACGGTCAGAGCTCCCCACTGCCTCCCTTTTCTTGTCTAATTCTGGAAGGTGCATGAATGTAAGTCCCATATTAAATGTGTGATTGCATTTGAGCAATAGAAAGCAAACAAATGGAGTGGGGACTGTCTTATACGTACAGATGTGCAATGTCTAGGAGAATGATCTACAGTAAGATGTTTAAGTATTTCCATAGTAGGAAGTGTACTAAGTAATGTATAAGCATGCAATAAGAGGTAATATACACAAAAATATACACAAAAATATATATTTCTGTATTTCATCTAAGGCAGCCAGTGATAGGCACCATATAATACTCAGTCATACTGGCAGGACATTGCCCTGGAACTCAGTAGATTAGGATTCTACACTAGGCTCTGCCATTAACCCTCTGTCTGACCTCAGGCAACAATTTTTACTTCTCTGGGGGCATGTCTAAACATGCATTTGATCCAAGATTAGTTTACTTGCTAGTAAACTACTTGCGAATAAATGCTCCTGGGCAGGCCTCTACACGTGCAGGGGCATGGCAGCAGATTTGCTGCTCTTAGCAGCAAACTGGTACCACTTTCTGTGGCTCTGCAGTGAGCCCCTACCAACACCAACAGAGGAACTCAAGGCTCCAGCCGCAGCTGCCAGCTGCCAGCAGCCATCTTGAAAAAAACTGCCCCACTCTCTGCTCCCTGGCCAGCCACTTCCCTGGTCAGGAGCAGTATGCACAGTCCAGGGGCAGCACACGGCAGCTCTCTCCTCACTGCCTCTGCCTCCCTATACTATGGCTGTTCCAGCCCCTGACCCTGAAATTGATGACCAGCACCCCAGGCTCCTGCTGGTTACCGTGCTAGCCCACTGTGCCAACCACCAGCTGACCCACAGCTGTCTTGGTCCTCCTGGCTCCCCAACATGCAACGACCACCTGCCTGGCTGCAGCACACTGTCCCAGAGATGCTGCTGCTCTGCAGCTGTTGTCTGGAATCCATCCACTTGGAAGGACCCTGTCAGGGACACTGATGACAAGATGCTAGATGCCACCATTGGAGCTGCCCTCACCCTCCTGGGCCTCCAGCTCCACCGCCTATTGGTCCCTCCAGACCAGCTAAGACAGGTGGCTGCATGTCATCCAGCAGACCTGGGACAATAAGCAGTGGCTGGAGGCATTCTAGATGACCTGGGCCACCTTCTAGGACCTTTCAGGGTAGCTTTGTTCATACCTGGAGTATCAGGACACTGCCATGCAGCCGCCCCTTCCTACAGACACTCGGCTGGCCCTTGCCTTGCTCAAGCTGGCCACACCTGCTAGCCTCTGCTATGTGGGGCATCTCTTTGGGGTGGGCAAGGCCACTGCCAGAGAGCCTGTTCTGGAGGTGTGTGGTGCCCTCCAGAATATGCTGGGGTACACATGCTCTGCATACACAACCCCCTGGCAGTGGTATCAAGGTCCCATGCCCTGGGATTCCCCAGAGCATCAGGACTTTGGATGGAATCCACATCCCTGTCACTTGCCCACTCTATGGTGACTGTCCCTACTATAGCCAGAGGGGCTTTCACTCTGTTGTGCTCCAGGCTTCCATTGTCCGCTGCGGTGCCTTCACAAACATGACTGCCAGCTGGGCGGGAAGTGCCAACGATGCCAACATGTTCCACAACTCCGCCCTGCCAGCCATGGTGCAGAGTGGATGCTTCATGCTGGAGGTGCTGGACTTACAGCTGGGCACCATTGTGGTCCCACCGCTCCTCAACAGGGACCCCACCTACCAACTCCTGCCCTGAGGGGGCTTGGGGTAGGGTTGCCTAGGAGGCAGATCCCAGGGACAAGCAGCCAGCACCCTGGCCTCTGGCTGTTCCCCCGTGGAAGCACATGCCACAGTGAGTCCAGAGGACGGGGGTCTCACCCAGGAGTGACAGTAGCTGATAGTCCCTCAGTGTGGACAACTCCCCCTCTGGCAGCTGATGTCCAGGGCCAGCAGGGGCCAACATGTGGTCCTGGCCCCACTGTAGCCAGCTGTAGCTCCACACCCATATGGAGCTGGGGTGAGCGATGGGCCTGGGCCCAAGCAAGGGGGCCGTGTGGCAGGGGACCTGGGCCAGGGGACAGGGCAGGGGCTCCTGGGTGGTGCAGGTGGTGCTGGACCTCCTTCCAGGCCCAGGGTGGGGTTTGCTTCTGGGCAGCAGGCAGCTGCCAAGGGGCAGGTGGGGCTAGGGTCAAGGGCCAGGCAGCGGGTGGCACAAAGGTGACCACCAGGGCCAAGACAGTGTCCAGTACCCAGCAGTTGTTATCTGTGGCCTACACTGCCCAGCCCAGAATCATGGTCTGCTCCTACAGGGCCTCCGGCTGCTTGTGCTCTAGGGCCAGGAGCTGCGCCCAGAACTCCCAGCTTGTCCAGTCCCATGCCTTTTTGCGATGGTCCCATGCCTCTTCGCAGGCCATGTCCTCCACCAGATAGTCTTCCTATGCCATCACCAGCTGGTCCAGGAGGACAGTGTGATCCTGGGTTCTCCTCTGGAGGAGCCAGTGCATCCATAGGGCCCTGAATGTGGGTGGAGGTGACCCTGAAGCCACATCCTGGCTTCCAACTGTGGCCTCTCCCCAGCATGCAACTTACCACGTGGCTGGGGCTGGCACAGCCAGTAGCTCTGCTTGATTCCTGCTGCTGATGACAATGTGCAGCTCCGAGCAGATTCTTCAGATGGCAGGGTGTGGGGTGCAGGCCCCCCTCCCTGCCCCCCATGGAGAAACTGGCACTGCTGAAGGCTGGCATTGACATGGCCAGCTGTACCTCGTGGAGGATGTTGGAGCTGCGGAGCTATCGGGGCAGGTGCTGGCTCAGGCGTCCCAAGCTGCTGGTGGAGGCTGCAAGCAGGAGGCTCAGCAGGATGAGCTACTGGTGCCCCAAGGAGCCCTCCCCCAGTGACCCATTACCACATGTGTCAGGCTGGGATGGGGACTCAGTCAGGCCACCCATGCTGCTGTACACAGCACAGCTGCCCCCTGGGTCCTGGGCTGTGAGGACCTGTTAGTTGTTACATAAAGGGCATGGGCTCCCACATCTAACCTAACAGCCCCTCATACACATGGACATTGTATTTGTATGGGCCTACCCCATGCAAACTGGTGCTGCACCTCCACCTTGCCCCACAGCACCATTAAGTCACCAGCCTCCTCCTGTGACCAGTTGGGATCCCGGGTGGTAGGCATGGGTGAGGGCAGTGATGAGGCCATTGGGGTTCCCATGCTGGGTCTCCAGGTCTCTGCCTGGCTGTCCCTGTGCTGCCAGTCCTGGGCAGGTGCACAGGGGTACAGCACAGGGCTGGGAGCCTCACAGCAAGGCAATGCCCCACAGCACCTGCAGATTCCAGGCAGACTGCTAGGGTTGGACTGCAGACAGCAGCAGCTGGCCCCAGTGGCCAGGAGCTGCCTGCATCTAGACCTGGGCACTGACAGGCCTGGCAGGAGCCTGAAGCAGCCTGCAGGCCTACATGGCATGGGCCTGGGATGGGCCTGGCAGGCTCACTGCACTGAGGTGCCAGGCAGTGACATCAAGGTGCAGTCAGGCTGGTACATCTAGCTTGCAGCCTGCCCAGGGGGACACAAGGGCCTGGAATGGCCTCAGGCTCCCTGCATATATGCCCCAGGGCTCAAAATGCTTGCAAGATTGTAAAGGCCTGTGGCTGGGGTGCCATAGAGCCAATCCAGCCCTGGGGCAGGAAAGACTCCCAGCCCTGGAGCCCTGGGGCTAGCCTCAAGCTTGCCCCTAGTGGCAGTGGCATGGCTGACTAGGCGTCTACACATGAGTTACTCTGCGCTAACTGCTCACAAGTAAATTTGCTACTTGCATTTGCAGGTAGCAAATTTACTCACAAGTAGTGTAATTTACTGAGCAGTAAGCGTGCATAAATGTAGACGCACATGCTTGCTGTGCTGTAAACTATGCTCCTACACAATAAATCATCTCATGTAGACGTTCCCTGTTTAGACTTGTAAATGGCATGCAGCAGGGACTTTCTTTCACTATGTTATGTATACTGCCTAAGAAAACAGGCACCTATGCTTGAAAATACTATTTTTTCTGTCCTATGTTTGTCTTGGGCATAATATAATGTGAAATGTATTTATATAATCCTCTTATTTCTAATTTACTCCTGTACCACATACATCTGACTTGGTGAATACCTGCAAATATTGAACTGTTCTTAAAGCACATTCTCTGGTTTGATATGAGTAATCCTATTAATGTCAAGGCACATAAGTTCCTCTCCAAAGATAATACAGGCAGTCCCAGCCTACTAACATTAAAAGGAGTTCTATGGTTGATTTCAATGAAGCTGGTCTTTTACCCTTTATCTTTACAGGGTAAGACTCAAATGGCACATCCAGATGTACAGACACATGTGGTTTGTGGCACCACAAACTGCACGCATTGAACATTAAACTGTGTGTGGCGCTGCTGATTTGCAGCATGGGGGCAAAATTTGCTAACAGGATTTCCCAGTAGAAAAAAACCCAAACATCCTGATAAAAAATAGCAGCTCAAAGCATGTGAAAATAATGTGTGCTGAGACAAACACAGAGACAGAGAAGCCAGCAGTCTAGGGCTGGTGGTCCCCTGTCTCCATGTGCCTCAGTGCAGGGACTCTGCACTCTCTGGCTGGCTGGGATGCAGGGTACCTGCTGGCTATCCCTGCACCAAGGAACTTTGTGCCCCAGCCAGCCTCTGACCCCACAACACATGGAGCCTGGCCAGGAGCCAGGAGGAGCTGGGCCTGGCCTGCAACAAAGGGTACATGCAGGTACGTGTACTATATCACAACATAGTGGCAGAAATTCATGCTGCTACAATTTGTGCTGATGCAAACGCATGCCCCTGCTCATCTGGATGCAGCCAAAGAGTTAGGTCTATAAGGTGTGGGATTGTGCAAAGAGGCACACTGAATGCAAATAGAATTATGTTGGTGCAGTACTACACCCAGGCCAATTAGGTTTGTGGCGAGGTAAGACTTATTAGTCACATTATAGCAGGGCATGAATGTGGCTATAGGGTTCCCAGTTCTAGAGCTAGGGCACAGAGCTACAGCAGCTGCCTTGTGCTGTGCATACCTACCTCAGATCCCCGCTCTCCCTCCCCAATCCTGTGATGAAATCCAGTATACCCCCAGCTGAACCTCACAGAGTTATCTCTATCCCTTCTCAGCTCACCCAGCAACTGTTCTCTGCCTCTCCAGTCCCTAGTCCCATCTCACTCCTGATGTCCACTACTTCTAGTTCCACTCTTGTGATACTGGTCAAGCAAGGGATGTGCAGGAACACTTGCTTCTCCTAATGACCTGCATTATCTCATGCAGGAGCACAAAAAACAATCTGTCTTCCTATGTCCATCTAGTGTTTTGTTTGGCTTTTTTATCTCAGACTTAGACTGCAATTAGGGATTATGTGTGCGCTTTTTGCCTGTTGATGGTATGGCACCTGAGTCTCCTGATCTATAAATGGGGTCCCCATGTGCCACAGCAATACAAGTAATAATAATTTTCTAGCTCTGAATAGGTCATGGAATTGGGAAGGAGTAGATTAAGTACCCTGATACATACTGAAACCATGACAGATGAAACAAATGCACAAAGTTTACTGCTCTTGCCTTACTCCCTGAAAGCTGCTTATCAACTCTTTTTATTCTATCTCTTTGGGAAGGAATAAAGTACATTCACAATCTCCTAAAATACAAGGAAAAGACATGACAACAAAATAGATTTTAACAGTTTCCCTTCATATGAATTCCTGATTGTTTTGTCATCACATCCCATGGTTGGCAACAAATGTCATAATGCAGTTATTCAATAAAATGTCATTTGAATCTAAATAGGGTAGGAGGAATGTGACTGATAATGTTGCTGCTAGATACATTTAGCTAAGGCGGTGTCTTAGAAGAGATTGTATGTCCTGACAATGAGGAGGACTCTGATTTACGGCTCAGATTCATCCTCAGCCTACTGTGTGAACCTGGGCACATGGTTTAACTTCATCTCCAACCTAGCAAAGCCCTTCAGCATTTGGACTAAGTAGAATAGCTTGGTCAAAGCTTATTTTTAAGCAAAAAAAATCAGATACATAGACCCAAAAATGCTTTGTGAAGCTGTCATTCACTGACTTCTTTTGTTCAGAAAACAAACCAAAACAAAACAAAACCAAATAATCGTCAACGTTAAAATTTTTCATTTTGGCATTTTTGAACAAAATATCCCTATCTCTATTCAATTGTATAAAACTTGGTTTGAATTTTTCTGCAATTTTATATAAAGTAACATTTTATAACTTCAAAAAAAAGTACTTAAATCCCAAATGAAGCACTGTGTTCAACCCCAAAATGACATGGCTTTTGAGCTTTAATTAGCTGGAAAATTAAAACATTAACATTTCATTGCCATTTGCTCAGTTTAGAATACTGATTCATATTCATTTAAAAATCTAAAAAATGACTATTTTGTGCTCACAAAAGACCCTCTGTAAATTTTTCTTTAATTTTTTTCAGACTGACCAGTGAGCAGAAAATTCAGTTTTTTTGCACAGCTCTGTTAAGCGCATGGCTAAGTTCAAGTACATGAGTAATCCAGGGGGACTATTCACATGCTTATATTAAGGCAGGTTCTCAAATGCTTTTCTGGATCAGAGCTGCAGTGCTTAGCATTTGGCAAGATCAAGTACCTTGAGCGTATGTCAGTCTCCTAGGCAAGGATTTCACACCTAGGTAAATCAGAATTTCACCCTCTCATACAACAGACATGGTAGTCATTCCATGCCATGCTCTGGTGCTGTTTTGGCTGGCAAAGACCTGTGGCTCTGTGGAAAGCCATGTGCAACATCTCATGAGAGCCAAGAAATGCCTGAGAGTAGTGGCAGCACTGAGGTGCTCAAGAAGGAGTCTCTCCCAGCTGTGTTTGTCAGGCAAGACTTCTGATGAACCTTGTCAGACAAGGCTTCTGAGAGAAAGGGAAAGGTAGGATTAAGGAAAAGTCCTGTACTGAGGACTCCACAGAGGGAGGAAAGAAAAGGAAAAATATTCCTTATGCTCTTGTGATTCAGATATTCAGTAGAGGTTATTTCAGTTGAGGGCTCCCTGACAAGTACTGAAAATTACCAATGGCCTGATTTTCAAAACAGTTCCACACCCACCCATCCCTGCTGAGAATGGCTGTTGACATCCTCTTAATAGCCACCCATGGGTTTAGGTCCCTAACTGGAGAGTGATGGTTGCTGCACACTCCTGAAAATGTCTCTTTCCTAACATAATAATAATAATAATAATAAAAAAACCACTCATAAACATAGCAAAGTTCATGCATAACAAACCATATGAAAGCAATCAGCCAGAAATTCAAAGCAACATGCAGCAAAATACATGGAGCATTCTTACATTCAATAAATAATTTGCTTTATATTAATTTTCATAATCTCTCCCCACCCCCATCCCAACTTGTGCAGCAAAATTGGGGTTTGGCCAGTGCAGGCAAATGCATCTATTTCTAGTGCCTCTGTCTTCTTGTGAGTTAACCACATTCTCAATTACTTAGTTTTGAGTTACCCTGACTATAAACAGCTTGTCCACACTCCTGTATGTTGATTAATTTCCCTGATAAGCTGGTGATATGTTATCTTCCTAGCCAGTATGACAAGGCATATGATTTTGTATTCTGTGTCTATAATACCAGCCTGTTCCCACAAGAATCTATGACAGCCAGAAATGAAAAACATGTTTGCATTAAATCAGGAGAGTGCTGAAGGTAAAGTCTGTCACTTTGTGTGGAGCTGGCTTTCAGTGCTCTCTGCATTGTCGAGTGTCTTTTTAACAAGCTATTGCTCTTGGCATGCAATAATACTACAGATATTATTCTATAGCACTTGAAAGAATGGACTCAAGCAACCTGTTAACTAGTCTCTCCTAGTTTCCGCGGGTCACAGAAAATCATTTTAGTAAGCTCCCGATCCTTCAAAGATGGCATCAGTAAAGACATGTTTCCTATAGCAGTGTCACTTCTTGGAGAATATTTGTTCTCCATGACTATCATTTAAAGAAGTTTTTGACCGTTTCTGTTTCAGAGGCTTATTTTCTGAAGATTTCTTTGCAGCTGGCTTAAACTTGCCAAAATAAAGAAGAAACCAATAAGAATGAAATGATGCAAAAGGAGCAAAATCATCAACTCCAAGATATGAAGGCAAGTTGAAATCTGAAATGCCAAAATATTATCTGTAACAGACATCCAAGTGCTCAGATAATTGCTCCATGTCTTGTAATTTTCTTCTGTAATAAGCAGGCTACTTCAGTGGAAAAAAAGAACCACTTTTTTATGGTGCTTCTTATGCATGAACATAGGAATTCCCTGAGTGGAATTAAATGTTCCTTAATTAAACTTTGATATGACTTCAGCAAGTTGTTTTGGGAAATTGCCATTTTGTATAACAGGTCTGAAGATATAGCATAATAGATTACCTGGTTTAAGTCTTATACTAATGTAAGTAAAGAACAGAATTAGGAGGATATAAGAATAGTGCCAAAACAGAATCGGACTTATAATGTGTCTTGTTTCCCTTCCATTCATAAGGAAATAGTTACATCACTCTAGTAAAAAACACATGGGAACTGAAACTACTATAGAATAAAAAATATTGGTGTATTATTATACTCAGTATAATTAAGGTTGCAAAACCATTTCCATTATAATCCTCTAGAGTCATGTGCTCATAGTGTTTTGAAACATCCACATATTTCAAATTTTCCATTCCCTGTTTACTTTGAGCCGAGTCTCTTCGGCTGTAGAATTTTGTGAACACATGAACAAAATGTGTTCTTCCCATTTCAGCAAAAAATATTCTGGCGAGGTTTATGTTTTTATTCAAGATGTCTCCAAGATGGGAACTGGACACTTTGAACTTGCCAGTGAAGAAATCGCCAGTGAAAGAGATCATAGGATTATAGGGTAGCAGAGCTAGAAGGAACCTCACAAGGTCACTTAGTCTAGCTCTAGCCCCTCTGTGCATGGCTAAGTTTGCAAAACAACAAAGAAAAATGGATCAGTTGTGTTTCTTACGAATAAAAATATCTCTTCCGAGAACACTCAGGGCATGCATGGGACTACCCCACCAAGAGAACACACATGGAACCTCACTCTGAGTCCTCATGTATCATGTGATGAAAAAAATGTCACATAACCACTGTTGGAGAAGAAGGGGAGGTACACAGTGCTATGCTAATGAGCGTGCCTGGGTTGGAGAGTGGTGCAGAAGGCATGACAAAAAAGAAGCCCTATGGCATTTTTCAGTCATGTGGCACATGCAGAGAAAGAGCAAGTGGACACAGGACATGGAATCAAAATAGCATTCCCTCACAAACTGCAATGGGATATTGACATGTCCTCAGAGATTTTATAAGGCTACATGTACACATGCTTGTTTGTGTTCTAACTAGAATGTGTAGCAGGCTTACCTTTTTGGAGCTTGGGTTGAATCCCAGGATCGAGGGTCTGCTGTTTGATTGGAGGAGCCCACCCACCAATCCAGAGAGGAAGCAATTCCCCACCCTTTTCCAAAGGGAGGGGGCAAGGAGCAGCTGGACTTGAATCAGAACTGCACCAGCCAGGTCCGGAGAACTTTGGGGGTGGAGCCTCTGAAGAGTATAAAAGGGGATCATGTGCGGCACATAGTATTATATGTTAAGTCTTGTAAATATTCTGTGTTTTATATTGAGTGTCTGTATTTATTCTTATAATAAATTGTACATAGTTAAGTACTTGGTTTTGGCCTAGCTCTATGGAGAGGGGAGGAAGCCGCTCTAGTAGCTGACCCCTTCCTCAGCATCCTGCTTGACTACCACCACTGTCATTGGAGGACAGGGCACACCCCTGGGTGTACCCAGGCTACACATGTATTGGAGCAAACTTGATTAATTGTGTCTGCTCCACACTCTAATTAGAATGCTCCAGCATCACCTCACTGTCACATATATTAAGCCCCTTCCACACGTACATTTCAAAATGGGTGTAGGGGCACTTTAAATAAACTTTGTCAAATAAGCTCTAGTTAAATTCCCCCACAGCCATTTTGAAATACCAGAGGGGTGGGCTTAATACACATGATGGTTAGCCATTTTAATTAGAGTGGCTGTCCACGAACCACTCTAATTAGCCCCCCACCCCCTCCACCTCCATGCATGTGTATAGGCATCAGTCTATAAAAGTTCTGTCCCTTTATAAAATGAAAAGTCTCTTTCTCTCTAATCAGGGGCTTCAGAAACATAAAGTTCCTGGTCCTCACAGGTACAGAGGCACTGTTACCAAATTTGCCCATTACTTTGGGGTGTGCTCATTTATTAGGGATAGTTTCTAGGGTCTTGGTGATTCTGTCAATGTGCTGCTTGTGTTACTATATGGAGCTGTATCTCTCCCTTCTGCAAGCCCTCACCCCCAGTGGAGCTATCTTGCAGGACTCAATCTCAATGGGACTGGGTTCCTCCAGTCACCAAATCAGTCATACACACACACACACACAAATTAACGTGACACGCCTGACCTGGCCAGGCTGATCAGCATGGACAGGCTGACACCCTCATATGCCAAGAATCAGTTCATAAGAGCAACAATAAAATGCAGTCAGACACAAGCGCACAGGTAAACAGAATCCCTCTGAATCCGGCTGGGTGTCCAGCTGACACCCTCATGGGCCAGCATTCAGTTCATAAGGGCACGTCTGAGTCAAACTGGGTCAATCAGCCTGTACAAGCTGATCCCCTTATGTGTTTCAAATTCAGCACGTCCCAATCTTTGGCCTCTTGATGAGCAGACCCCACAATAATTTAGGCTTCACAGGGATCTTTAGCATAGGTAAAAGAAGCATTGCTGCAGAGCACGGGAGGAAAGAGAAGCAGAGAAGGAAAAATATACCCAATTACTACCAGTTTGCCTATAAAAGTTATTTATTGCTAAGCATATGAAATATATAATGGTACTAGTAGTAATAGACATGCAAAAGAAAAACAAACACAAACAATGACAATACTACCCTGGTTTCACTAAGTATTTGGGGAAACTTAGCTCAAGCTTAACTGATACAGTTCAGGTTCAGAAGTTTATGCCTAGAAAGAAGAGAGAACGCTGTAATCTCACCTAGTTCACGGTACTCAGGCTGCAAAGCTGACAGGCACAGTCCGTAGCACAATCCTTGAAGAGAGAGATGATCTGTTCTTCCAGCATCCCAAGAATGACAGGGGATGGTGTCAGCACAGAAGTTTTCTTCTTCTTTCCTTTTCTCCCTCTTTCCTCCTGCTTCTTCTTCTTTCTTTCTTTCTTTTTCTTTCTTTTAAGCACACACACTTACAGATTTTTATACCCTCAGTTCAGCTGCTTCGAAGCACCCTCAGTAGTGTAAATCATTGTCTTTTCTATTGACAAGGGGTTATCTGGTTTGGACCATCTCAGGAAACTGATTGATAATCAGGAAACACTTAAGATTAGGGAGTAACCCAAATACTTGGGAGCCAGCTTGAGATTCCTATGGATGGCAGATATACTGATGGAATATCTCATGGTTTCTTCAATAGATAGCTTGCAGCATCAGGATTTGGGATTTTACTTGTTGTGCACAAGCCTCAGCTTAGCATGACTTTTCCAGATTTAAAGCAATTATTGGGGTGTTCATAACCTTTTGTGGAGAGGACTTTCACCAGTCTTCTCGGGAAAGATAAGACAACACCTGGGATTAGGGCTCCAGCAGGCTGGATGCTGTGATGAACCCTTAACCATTGTTCAAATGTTGCCCGTACCCCCTCGGACTCGGTCTCTTGCCTCAGCATTCCCTAACCCGGCAACCGAGTTTTAGTCAATCAAGTTTAAATAGGCCTCCCATAGTGGGACCGGGGAATGTACGGCCCAAGATGCCTATTAAACTTAGAGCTGTGTGTGTGTGTCTGGGGGGAGTCCTTAGCAAATCCAGATTAGAACTGGTCTGATAAATGCTGAGCTGGGTGTGTGTGAACATGGGTTGATTAACATTGGAAGCACAGATTCCCCATCATGCAGCGCTCTCCTGCTTCTCTGGTCCCAGAATTCACTGCAGTCTCTGCTTCAGGCTTTCTGTTTTCCATCTCTCATGTAAATGAATGGTCATCTGGTTCCATCTCAGATGCAAATGAGACCGAGGGCAGTTGTTCACTCTTATCACCCTTATCTGGAGAGTTTTAGGTGCATCTCTCACTGCATCTTAATCAGTTTCGTTTAGGTAGAGGAGGGGAGGGGGGGTGAGTCCTTTGTGAGTCAGACAGACTGCATCCTGTGCCAGGGTTGCCCAAGAACACAGAGCTGAGATGTAACAGCACCTAACTCCTGTTTGGGTTCCCTGCTTTCATTGAATTTAATAGGAGTGAGAAATCTAAGTTACTTTAAGGATCTGGGCTAAATTATCCACCTAACCTCCTACCTCCTGAAGAATTTCCCTAAAGAAGATCACGATCTTACTGAAATTCAAATGTAAAAGTGTACTTTTTCCATTAAAGAAGGAGGCACTTGCTGTTTCCAGGGCTTTGAGATGCTTCCTCTTATTCAGATTTTAGATTTTAAACTCCATTGCAGAACAACAAGTAAGTTTTTTTGCCTCCCTGCCTTCCATCTGACACCTCCAGGGAAGGAATTCTATCTGATCAACACATCAAAGAACTACTCAACACATCTCACACACTCTCATGGACCCAGAGGGACAGCCTTCCATCTTTAGCTCCCTCTGTGCAAAAATGAAGTTTATTTCCTACCTATGGGGACTTTTTTCCATCTTGTACCATCTACACTTTTCCCAGAGCCTGACGAAGGGACTTTGATCCTGAAAACTTGCAGAAAAGGACAATTTTCTTGCCATTTTCCAGTTGGCCTAATAAAAGGTATCATTTTGGAACCAAGAGTTCTAGTTTTTTGTATGTTCTCTTGTTCAGAAATTTGACATATCCTGCAAATTAATTCTAAGCTTTCATTTAAAACTGATAAGAGCCAAGCTTCCTGCTGGGTAAAAGGTCTCCAGAGACTTTAGTGGTGATTCACTTGTTCAAACCAGCAGAAGCCTGGCCTCTTCATCTCTGACTGCTTCTCTTTGCTGATATGCAGGCCTCCCTCTGTAAAGATGCATCCCCATAACCTTGGAGATAGTCCTAACCACTAGATTATGTGCTAACCTGGACAGCAGGCATGCCACACTCCTCCTGTTAAAGAAGAAACACTACGTAAAAAAGGAATCGAAGATCCCTAAGGCCAGAGAAAAATCAGCAAAAGGGGGATTATTTGGGGAATCTAGTGATGCAAGCACTGTCCTGTGAGAGAGAGCTGTGGCTTCTGCTCCTTGCATTTAGAAAATGATTGAACACCAAGGCTCTTAATATAGCCAACTAGGTATTTATCTGCAAGTTTAGTTGCTTTGATAGCATCAGAAATCTGGCCCTTAGAAGGTGAAGTTGCATAAAAAGTCAGTGGAGTTTCTAGGGACTAGATCCTCAAAGGTACTTAGGCATTGCAACATTTAATGCTTAGGTGGCCTGCTGCCAGGTGTGCTCCCCCACCTTATTTTAGACACACACAAGGCATGGAGATGGTTAGATGTTTAAGAAAAGGATTTCTGACACAAGCTAACTAGTGATCCTGGTAGGCCAGTAAATACAGAGGAAGGGGATGTGGCTTACCTGCCAACCCTGCTACCCATGGCCAGTGAGATGGGCCAAGCATGTACCATCTATGCTGTTCAAGTATTTAGACTACATGGTAGGCTGGTTTGCTGCATGTTCCCAGGGGCAGATCCAAAAGGATGGGTGGATCTGTCCCCCTTCCAAACTCCTCCATAGGATCAGCATCCTGGGACATCTTTCAAGCCCCCAAATCAGGTAAGAATTCCTCCTCTCCCCCTCCCCAAACTTCCTCTCCAAGCTCAGCAGCACATCCTTTCCTGTTCCATTCCCCACCCTTCCCTGATTGCCATTGCTATTGTCTCTGCTGTCTCTGGATGCCCCAGGGGTGGAGGAGGAGCTCCAGATCCACATCTGCCCCTCTCCATTTAGTCTATGCAGGGGTTGCTCAGCATTTAGGGCAGCAGTGGGCAGTTTCCTTCTCCCTTCCTGGTCCCCATCAACCTGGAAGTAGGCTCAGGGAGCAGAAACCCACTCAGTGTTGCACCCACTGCTGCTGTTTCCAGCTGAGCCCAGCTCATTGTGCAATGCTTCTAGAGCAGTGCAGGAGTGGCTCTGGAGCTCCCCCAGCCCCTAGGGCAGCCAGGAACAGTGGCTGTGGTGGGCAGGGGAAGTGGGGAATGAGAGGATAGAGGACATGCCAGGGAGCATGGAGGGAAAGGAAGGGGAGAATTCTTACTTGATTTGTGGACTTAAGAGTAGTTCCTTCTGCCCTATCTGCCACTCTTATCTGTGAGAAGTGATTTATTTTCAGCAAGTTCAGTCTATGGATGGTGGGGTCGACTGCACCTGCAGTTCAGCTCTTGCTGTTTTGTTGGCTCTGTTCAGATATGTAAGAATGCACTGAGACAAAATGCATTTAGTTAACCATTCTCATTCTGGGCATGCCAGTGTTTATCTCTGTGTTAATGCACGGTGTCATGTTAATCTTAATGTAGTTTCTCCTCCGTTAGTGATAGCTCCAAATCAGATTACCGTATAAAAATGTACCTCTTTGAACCACTTCTCAAGATGTTTTATGTTAATTCCATTATAATGGACTACAATCAGGCAATTGTAATGGTAGTAATTTTCACTGCTTTTATAGAAATTGAAGATAGGTTGGCGTGAAGCCAAACGTTGCTCCAAACACAAACAGCCATCAACTGTTATATTCTTGGTAACAATAAATGTTCTACTACCTTCCATAAAAATGTAACAGAATAGGATTATAGAGATGCTCATTAGAAACTGCTGTAATTTTTTTTTTTTCTGCCCATATAATGTTTCTTAATGATGGATTGAGCAGGCAGTTTTTCATTGGGGGTCTGGAGGGAATGTGTCCCAGGAAGACAGGGGTTTCTTATGGCTGACTGAAATACCAGAGATTTTAAATACGTCATAAAAAATCTATTAATGTTGCAGTCACACCAATAGACTTTAAAGAGCCTTCAAACAACTTTGCCTTGTCTGACATGGAATAACTCTAACCCTTGCACTAGTAGATAGCAACTCCCCACCTCCAGTAAATAGTGAATTAGGGGACACAGAAAGTAATACACTATATAAAAATATTTACTGTCCAATCCCAGAGATCTCCTTCAAGCAAAACTCCCATTGATTTGAAAGCCACGACAACAGGCTCACAGTCTTAGTTAAAACTTCCATTGAAACATTCACTGAAAAATATATTTGTGGTAATGTCACTTTATATCTATTGATCTACTCTATCTGTTGATTCCATCTCTTTGCTCAGAACCACATGCAGAACATCTGCCTGATGTTGTAGTTGTATGCCACATTCACAGAGAGCTGTGTATTTGGATGTCACTAGAAATGATAAGGGCTCAGATAGATGCTTATCCAAATCCTAACTGATCTATCAAAACTTTTAAGCAAACCCTTTGCCACTTAGGAGATTGACCTAAACACTTATTTCCCCAACATGCCTCCATCCCTCCCTATAAATCCTCCACTTCTCAAACATAGCTCCTAAAGCTCCTGAGCTCCACCACTAATCCCTGGAAAATTTGCTTCAGTCAGAAGACTTGATATGTGTCACTCTCTGCTCTGGGGACTGGATCCAAAATCTACTGAATTTGGTGGAAGTCATTCTATTCACTCCAATGGAAGTTGAATCAAGCTGAAGATTCCTTCTTATCCCTCCAGCATTCCAGGAGTGAATACCAAGATCTTTTGCTCTCTGGGCTTTCAAGTATGCATTGCATCCTTCTGAGATGACCAAACAGGGCAGGACATCCACAGCTAATCGGGAAATATGAAACAAGCCACAGCAAAGCCCCTAGAAGAGTCTGCTATGTTTATCTCAATTCCTTTGTACCACCTACGCAAGCCAGACTATATCTTTGATTGTGTTCTGAAATGCTGGCCTTTCTTCTCCAAGCAAGCAAGCAAGAGAAAATTGCTGTGTGTAATAAAGCTCTGTTACAGCAGATTGGCTCCATTTTGCATTTGTTACAAGTCAAATTGGCTCATTTTAACCACTAATATTTAGCAGTTTTGTTTAACAGGGATTGTATTGTTATTCAAACAGGTGCATGAAAGATGCACATGGAAGTGTCTTTGAATGGGAAAAATCAGCTCCATAATTACACAAAATTCATTCCACTGGAACACAGGACTCTTGGGACCAGGAAATCCAATCCCCTACTATCACAGGGAGCGATAGAAATCTGAAAGAATCCACAAAACATCCTGTAACCCTTAATATCCCATAGTAAACCTAGGATGCTTAATTAGAGTGAACACCTTTTCAAAATGCAAGAGCAGGACACGTGCCATTTAAAAAAAGGGGGGGGGTATTGTGTATGTACACATTTTATATTCTATATTAAATAATGGTAATTAAAAATGAAATATCAACTTGCCTTAATCTTTCAGATTGTTTTTCAAGAGCTCATGCAGTTTTTTTTTGCTGTAGAAAAGGTATAGTTCTCTGGCAAATGTATAAAAAATAAAATACAATCAGCAGTCTTCATTTCAAGTTAAATGCGCACTTCCTACCAGATCTTGCAGGTTCCAAAAGTTTGCATCACCAAAGCACATTAGTTTCACATGGCATTTCAAGATACAAGGACAATAAGTTGTCTTAGTTTGGCTACACCATGTGCCAGTCATTCTGGGACTGTGTAAGCATTGTGAATGATGTGGGGTCGGGCTTTGCACTGTGCTGTATTTCCTATGGCTTCACCATTGCTAAGGGGTAAACATGAACTATATCTAGGGGAATCCGGGACAAATGCTGTCCCAGAGTCATTCTGGCCGGGACCTGGATTTGATGTTTATATTTCGGGACTGTCTTGCACAATTAGGGATGGCTGGTATCTCTATGCTTAACACAAACAACCATACACCTCAAATGCTATTAAGTACAACATGGAGAGGACAAGAGAGCCCTGGTATTGGTCTCTGGAGCATCAGGAAATTAGTTATAAGGAATGTGTCCAGATGACCCTATACACTCTCTCATAGTACCGAAGAAGGCAAAACCTGACCTGAATGAAAAATGATTTTCTGGCTCCAAGCCTGATGATCAATTTAATTTTAAGCATGTGAGCAGGACACACCAACTAGTTCCTGAGAGGTTCCTCAACAGCAGTAGTTGTCAAATCATTGCTGATAATGTCAACAAACCATTTCTTCTCCCCATTAGTTTTTATTATGAGTTTTCATATGGCTACAAAGTTTATTTTTTTCACAAGGAATGTTTTCTCGTGCCAGAAAACAAAAGTCACGTTGACCTCAAACTTGTTCTTTTCTAAGTTTCCTTCTGAGAACTTTTTACTTCAGCTGAAGGATACAAATTGTTCCAGATGTAATTAGACTATCACAGAAAGCTTTCATTACCTGTATTTTGGTCCCAAACCATCAAGTTCCTATGTGTTAATGGAAATTCTATATATTTTTAGGTTAGCCTTTAGGCAATCTTTGTACCTTTCAGGATGACTGCCACAGAAATGTTTACAAACTTTATTTCACCATAGAGCCTTTCCTTGGGTAGTCTCATGTGAGGCATTTGGAGTGACCAGACCTTCTCAACTGCCACACTGTTTCTATGCCTGAAATGCTCTCTCTTTGAGACCTGGTGTCTTAGGCTACCTGTGGATTTTCATGATCCTTCTGAGGCAATGTAGGAGGAAGTTTCCAAATGTGGTGACTGTAAGTGGTCCAGCTCTCACATGCATAAAGTAAAAACAGTATAAATCAGGGCTGTCCAATTGGCAGCTTATGGGCTATAAATGGCCTGCAAGGGGTTAAATTGTGCCCCCCAAGTTCCCACCTGGCTGCTGCTCCTGCTATTGTTTTGGCCACAGAAACAGCCAGGGAATCCAGGCTCCTCCTCCCTCTAGCTTCCCCTTCCTGCCAACCCTTGCCCTAGGTGGAGGGCCAGTGCAGCACAGCACAGTCTGCAGTGCTGGGGGAGCCTCCAGCCCAGGGTGCCTGAGTGGTGCCACGCAGCAGGGCAGCTTGTGGTCAGATGTCTAAATGTGAGTCAGGGAGCCTGAGTTCACAGTGTACCCTGCACGCAACGCAGGGTCACCTGGGCAAGTGGTACAGGGGGGATGGGACATGGGGAGCAGTTGCAGGAGGAACACAGACAGTGGAGAGGATCAGGGTGCACAGTGCAGTGGAGAGGCATCCTACATGGAGTACAGTAGCAGAGGTACCTGGGTGCACAGTGCAGCAGGGGTTGTGAGGTACAGTAGCAGCAGAGGCATGGTTCAGTGCTGTATGCAGGTGCAGTGATGGGGGCACCTGGGTACATGATGCAGCAGGGGGACCCTTTGCCTCCCCTAATGGATCCCCTGCTTTTGTAGCCCCTGCTAGTGTGGCCAGAGGATCATTTGGCCCCCAGCTACTTAGGCTCGGGACAGACACTACACATAAACTGGTTTAAGTGGTCAGAAACTGGTTTAAACCAGTAATAGAACAGATGTTCAGTGCACATAAACCAGTTGGAGAATGGCTGAAACCGGTTTGAGATAAACCTGGCTGAATGTAGTATCAGACTTAACTGATATGGCTCAAATGGGTTTATGCAATGTCTGTCCCAGAACCTTTGCTGGTTTAAGATAAACCAAACAACCCCAGCATCCTGGCATGCTCTCTGGGCTGGGAGGGGCTCTCAGCTCTACAGTAGGGCTGGCCCCTCCCCTCTGCTACCTGGCTGCAGTACCCCCAGACCCTTCACCACTCCCTGCTAACCAAGAATTCCCCCCTCCCCACTGCCTTGCTGAGGAGGTGTCTGTGTATTAGCTGGCAGACCACGTGCTGGCTATGGGTGCTAAATCAAGAGGTAGAATCAACAGGCAGAATCAACAAGTAGCTAGTTATGTCCCTTTTTTGTTTTCTTAATTGGGTGATAAACACTGTTATCAGTTCCTTGCTGGGATAATCACAGAGTCCTGAGGGAGCCTGGCCACATACCCCTCAGCTCCATGCTGTGAAAGAAAGGGAGGGCTGCTTTAGTGCTACCAGTTTCTAGCCTGAGCCACTCAAGGCATGTGCCGGCATTTCTGGGATGTCTTTCCAGTTACAAAACTGATTTAGCCTAGTGAGGTTAGACTAACATGCAAAAACTGAAACAGGTTTGGGCTTTTTGAATATCTGTCCCTAGCCTTAGAAGTTAGATAGCCTTGGTATCAGTGGTGCCTCCCAGACCTTACCTTTCATTGCCAATTTAAAGTCCCTTTTCACCCTCATCTTCATAAAGAACTTTCTAAAAACATTGCTGCCTTCTGACAAGCTGTGGTTTATTTCAGCATATAAGAGTGTATCATGTGACACAATGCTTTCTAGGCACATGAACTAATCCATTGAAGACTAGTATCTATTAAGTGTGATGTCAGGTGACCTCTAACATTTGCCAAGAACAGGCTGGTGCACAACTTCTATTTTTCTGAGTCTAACAGTAAGAGCAAAAGTCTTACAAGCCCCCTCAAAATTGTCCATGCTAACTTGGAGATTGTTCTCAGTGTGTACAAAGAGGGCACAATGAATAGGAAAAAAACCCTCCTAAATTAGTACTTCTAAAGTCTTGTTTTTAGACTAAAGACAGTAAAGTTTGTACAATTTGCCATCCAACCTAAAATGTATATATTCTTTTAGCCAGATTCCTGAAAGCATATAGAAACAAACAAAAAATAATCACAAGAGAGTATTAAACAAAAGTGGGAGCTAGAATGCAGTCCTGTTTGATACCATCAGTAGGGAAAGGGTTGAAGGCATCACCATCTTTAATGATGATTCATCATACCATCTCTGTTGTATTGTCATACAATTGCATGGATCTCATAACTGAATTTTTTGGCACTTTTTTTTACTAATAAATGCCAAAGTTCCTGTCTGCAGTCTGTGTCAAAAGCCTTTCTAAGATCCACAAAGTCACAGTAAAGATCCAGATTCTGGTCTCAGCACTTTTCTTTAAGTTGCCTGGTAGCATAAAACACACGTCAGTAATTCCTCCGCCTTCTCAGAATCCATACTGACTTTTAAGCAAGAATTTCTTAGCTATGTGTTCGATGCAATGATTTAAGATAATCTGAGTAAAGATTTTCCCTGCAATAGAAATCAAAGAAATTTCTCTATGATTATCACACATATATCTGCTGCCTTTGTATTTAGATAGGTGGGTGACAACTGCATCTTTAAACTCTTGTGGAATAATTCTTTCTGGCACCTCAGCTGGAAAAATGCCATTAAAGTTTAAGTTAATTAGAGTTCTCCAGATAAGCATCTTTCAGTAGGAACTGCATCAGAACATAGTGCCTTGCCACTAGAGAGAACCTTTATAGCCTCAATAATCACTGGCAATGAAGGATCTTCAAGAAGAGAGTCTACAACTGCACTATGTGGTAATTGAAATATGACCTCATTGCTTACAATTCAAGAAATTCTTAAAATGATTAGTCGCCTGTCCAGGATTTGCATGTTATCCATCAGCAAGATCAAGCTGTTCATTGTTGGCATAAGGCCACCAAACCCAGGGCTGTAAACTGTTTGTAGTAGCTCATAAAACCTCTTCATATTGTGCTCATCAGCATACAACTTGATCTCTTTGGTTTTATCTCTCCACCACTTCCCTGCATACTTCTTGGTTTTCTTCAGAGTTCTCTGTGTTGCTATTATACATGGCTTGCCTTGAGGTTGATGACAGATGTTGCAACCATACTCAGTATAGGATCCAGCTTGTCTAAGGCCACTCAGGAGGCTATAAACCCAGGAATAAAACCCAGGTCTTATGAATTCCAGGCCAATGCACTATCTGCCAGATAACACTCCTTCTCTGAAGACAGAGAAACACACCCCTTGCCCTGAAACACATACAGGGTGTGTCTACACAATCCACCCACCGCACAGTTTATACTGCACAGATATTTATTTAATAGATTTCATAGACATTAGGGCTGGAAGGGACCTTGGGAGATCATTGAGTCCAGCCCCCTGCCCCAAGGGCAGGAAGTCAGCTAGGGTCAAAGGATCCCAGCAAGATAAGTGTATAAACACTTCTTAAAGGAGTCTAGAGAAGGTGCTTGCACCACTTCTGGAGGGAGTCTATTCCAGGTCTTGGGGGCTCAGACCCCAAGTACTAAAGTGTATAAACAAGTGTATAGCCAAGTACTAAATGACTGCACATTAGGGGTGTGCAAAGTGGGCCCTATTAGATTCAGATTTGGATTTGACCTGAATCAGGGACAGTGATTCAATTCATTAATTTGGATCACTGTCTCCAATTCGATTCGGCCGAAGCTGAATCTGACGATTCGATGCTGATTCGGTGAATCAGCAATTCAGACATATGCACAGCTTTAAAAGTTTTTTCAACATATCTTAAGGTAGCAGGCACAGCTTGCAATTGCTGTGATGCTGGGGAGCATGGAGCATCCCACAGCAGTGCTGGGGAGCCCTCCATGTGCTCGGGCGCGAACCCAGAAGTAGACCAGAAATGCTTCTGGTCCACTTCTGGGTCTGCCGGGGAGCATGCTGGCCTCACCCCCTTTGCCCCCTGTGCCCCCCTGACTTGGCAGTCAGCCACAGGGGGACCACGGGTGCTTCCCCCAGACCCAGGAGGCACCAGTTGCCGAGCCAGGTGGGTGTGAGGGCCCCCCCTCCACATGCTCTTCAGCAGACCCGGAAGTGGACCAGAAATGCTTCTGGTCCACTTCTGGGTCTGCTGCCAAGCATGCTGGGGGGCCCCATGTGCTTCTGTGGGACACTCCATGCACCCCAGCATCGCAGCATTCACAAGTCCCTGCTACCTGGAGGTATGTAGAAAAAACATTTAAAGCTGTCTCTATGTCCAAATCTGTGAATCTTTCCAAATCTCTCCAAAATTATTTGGAGGATTCTGATTCAATTCAGAGAGATTAAAAGGTCCTCTGATTTGATTTGAAGATTCAGCCACCCAATCGGGCTGAATCTCCGCCAAATCCAATCAGGAACTGAAGCTTTGCACAGCCCTACTGCACAGTATCCAGCGTTACTGTGTGGTAACATCCTGGTACAGTTGTCTAGTGATACTTACTGCACAGTAGATCATTACTACTGTGCAAAAGCATCATGTCATGTTTCGTACCTGGTGATGCTACCACACAGTACTAACAAGCTACTGCATAGTAGTAATGAACTACTGTACAGTAAGCATCTTGTGTAGAAGTGGCCACAGTCTAATTAAAGATAAGTCTCACTTGTCTATGCAATAAGTCATGGAAGATGTGGGTGTGAGAGGACAAATTTGATTGTGGCAAAGTTCTGGATTTATATAGATGACACTGGGTGCATTTACACATGCAACTAATGCAACACAATAAACTCTGGAGCAGTTAGAGCTGCAGTCAGCTGCTCCTGGGCCCAACATCTACACATACACCAGAGACAGCACAATTTGAGCCAGGGTGGAGCAACCCTGGCCTGGCAGGGGGCATGGGATCAGCCCCAGGCCCCAGGTGGCACCAGTGGGTGGCAGAGAGGCTGGCAGGAGCCAGGGATCTGGCTAGGCTTGTGTGAAGGGTGAAGCCCCAGCAGTCACCCTTCACACAAGCATTTGATCACAGTTAATTACTCTTCCATAAAATAGTACGACAGTGCTGTATAACAGCAGAGTTACTTAATTTACTGCTCTATTATACCAGCACACGTGTGAACAGTGATGCTTTACTGTGGAGCTAATTAGTCAACTCCACAATAAAGCACACATGTAGATGCACCCACTGAGTTATTCATCTGGTAAATATAAGGGGTGTCTACACATAGCACTATAACAATGTTGTTACTGCACCATGATTTAGGATTTCCTTTTGGAAATACTAGATCACAGTGCAGTAATAGCCCATACTGAGCTATACACATGGCGCAATGGTATTTTTAGCAGCTACTTTGCCAACCGGTATGCTATATCACTACGGCATGCCACTACAGCAAAGTAGCTGCTCATCACACGTAGACACCAATGGATGCTACGTCACCATAGTGTGTTGCTACAGAGCCATAACATCATGTGTAAACACGCCCATAGATTACTTATTCTACCCCTTCTTCACTTACTGCCTTTTCTTATCACTGTTGCTTGTTTTATTGTAAACTCTGCTTGTGATAAAACATGAGCATTTAGGTTTTATAAAATCCAACCCTGGTTTTATTATTGTTTGGTCTATTTTTTTATTTCAGCTTTTGCCCATTTCTATCACTTCTGGTTTTCTATTACAATTGTTTAAATTCTCTGCCTATTCTCTTTTTTAAAATAAGTTCCTCCTCTATTTTATTTTTTTGAGCTAGTTCATCCCCTTGATTGGCTAAACCAGTGGGAGGGTTCAGTGGAAGGAAGACAATCTGTCCTACAAACTCAGCAGATCCCCAGGGATCCATTGAGCAAGAGGAAACCATATGAGTCCTCATATGAATCATAATTCTCTTCATCACAGCATATCTCCTGCCCAGGCATCATCCCATGCCTGTAGTACTGTAGGGCATGGAAAGGAATCTCTGGAAAAGGTAACACAACTGTGATTTCGTGTACAAAGGAGTATATCCAGTAGCTGGGGCACTTCCTGGGAGACTGGCAGTCAATTCTTTACTTTGCTACAGACTTTCCAGAACATCCCTGAGCAAACTGCATTTCCTCTCTGTGCCTCAGATCCCCTCTGAACAATGGGGTTGATATTCTCTACCTTACAGAGGTCTCATCAAGGCAACTATTCTAACATTGTGAAACATTCTGATACTATAGCAACAGAAGCTGCATAAATATCATGTAGATAATGAAGCCCACAGGGCTGGAGCAGAGGGACAATACAGGTGTAAATGGTTTCCAGGTAAATAAACTGTGATGTGAGACCTATATAATCTGTTACCTGTAATCTGTAATCACAGTGTAACAGCCAGAATCAGAGGGATTAATAAGCAATAAATATGTGCTTCTTTGAGGCATTTGGTATTTTGCCTAAACAGGTAATATTAGTTAATACAAAGCTTGTAAGTTTGTAAACTGCAAATGTAACTTGCCTGTCATAAGTTTAACCAAATTGATAAATTAAGTGTTTCATGGAACTGACTGGGCCGATAGGTAAAGCTGTAGCTGTGAGATTAGCTGATCTAACGGTTTCTTCTCAGGCTTCAGCTTTACCAATAAAAAACTGGATCCAACTGCCTGGCACACCCAACACATTCCAGGAAAGCACATCCCAAGAAAGCATATTCAAATGAAACCTGAAAGGGGTTGGGGCCTAGGCAGAGCAATGTCAATTTCAAACCTAAAGGTGCTGCATCATAATTTGCTTATTGGATAAACCTGAGTTTGGGTAGTAACCTTTTATGACAATTTTAACACCTTTCAATCCCATAGGGTAACAGCTATAGGATAACATTATGAGTGGTTCTAAAGCCAACATATTAGCATAAAACTAGGTATAAAAAGCATGTGCATCAGGTGATCAGCAGGAAGGAGGGAACAGAACGGTACTGCTGTTCCATGCACGGACCCTGGACTCCCAGTGTGAGTGAGGATCAGATCCTGATCAAGGGAACTTCCCCGGTAACCCCTCTGACAGCATCGATCAGGGACGCCTGACTACACTGGAATCACTTGACATGTACCTGGCATTGAGGGACTATCAATAAGTTGCCAACCCATGTCTGTCTATCTGTTGTTTTGAACAGCCCAGTGGCTGATACCCTCACAGTGCCCAGTTGGCCTGAGACAGAATTGATCTATCTGTTGTTATTATCTGTTATTATTATTTACTATTAGCCCTTTAATACTGAATTATCTGCTTATCGCATTTATCTTTCTGTTAACTGTTGCGTGTGTAAGCTATAATAAATTTGCCTTTACTTCACTCCTAACTTTGCGTCCTTGATCCGAAACTGAATTAAACAGCCCAGTTGGCCTGTGATAAAATCGATACACCCACAGTGCCCAGCTGGCCTGTGACATCACAGGTCAGTGGAGCTCTAACAGTAGTGTTTTCCCACTCCAATGGCTTCCTATGGCCAAATGACATCATTATCAGCAAAATTGGTATCAGGGCTTTTGCTCAAAGTTTGCCCTGTTTACAGTGATTTCCAACTCTTTCCAAAAAGACTTCCACTTTATGCAACTCCAGTTGATGACATCATGAGTGGGAGCCTGGACTTGGAGCAGGGAGAAGAACTGCTATATTTCAATATTTTCTTTGTTAAACTAAAATCAAATGCAACCTTACTGCTTTCTTGTTTATGGCTACCAAAATGCAATATCATTTTTTTTCCTTGTGAGAGGATCCTGATTCCACAGTGCTCCTGCTGGGAACATTTATTCCATTTTAATTCTGTTCCCACCAACTTCAAGCGAGCAAGCGCCCTGCTAACACACTGGAGAACTGAAGCCGATGAAAACCTGGACTCAGATCAAAATGCAAAGGTGATAGAATCTATTGCTGGGATAGGGTTAAAGACAGACTGAGACAAAGTTGATGTACTAAAGTGAACAGATTCAGCCTGGTCTGGAGATCTTGGACTTTGAGTTAGCTTTGTGTGTTTGTGTTGCTTTTTTTCTTCCTGGCATTCTCAGAAAGGAGTTATTTGAGAACAGACTTTTCTGATGTTTTTTCCTGTTCAGTCCATTTTTATCATGAATGAATATGCTTAGGAATGAAAAAAGGCTGAGAATAAATCCCTATCTTTGAATATTCTCATGGTGGGATTTGAAAAAAAACCAAAAAAACAAAGAAATCCCTCCAACCCAACAACCTCATGCCTCCAATCCCGCAAGCTATTTCTATATAGTTGGATTCTGGGATCCACACAGAGACCCACTGTAGCACTGGGGCATAAATGAGTAGAAGCATGATGGACAGTATCCATTTTAACTACTGAGCTACATCTATAATACAACATTTCATAGATTAACAAAGAATAATTTTCTTTTAAAGGGTATTGCCTGTGTTAGAGCAAGCATTTGAGGAACAAGTAAGAACAGGCAAGGCAAACCCTAGTGGTGGATTTTTGAATAACTTGCTATTCATGTTTTTGCCGAAATTGTGCAAATTCACATTTTTATCTTACAGTGCCCATTTCTATCTTAAAATATTACACCCAATATTTGTAATAAGGGAGGTCTCAGCACTGCAAATAAAGTTGATTAGGACATATATCGTTTACTTTCCATGTAAATTTACCTTTAAAAGTTTACTTTTAATCACCAAAACATACCTGTGCAAAATAAATCTATTAATTTAAACATTTGTTTTCGGAAATTACTACCAATAAATAGGATCTACAACAAAGCAAAGAAAGAGGATAACTAAATAAGCCCAGTTCTATATTATACATTTTGTTTTTCTCTGCTAACCAATACCAAACATCTTACAGTAAATAGAGCCTACAGAAGAAAATTAAAATACTATATTTTCCAGAACACCAGATATACCCCCATGAAAAAGGACAGAATTATGGAAAAATTCCACATCCAACATGGTGATGCAGTGCACCCCAGGAGATGTTCTCACACACATGTTTCACAGCAGCTAATTGAAAAGACAGACAGAAGGAATGAAGATGGGCTTGAAGCCAGCATCCTCCAGGTGGCATTCCCTGAGCCTCACAGATGGAAAGAGCTGGGGCTGCAGCCCAGCAATGAATACACCAATGAGGATAATGATCTCCAGGGATCAGTTGGGTCTGTACACAAGGAAGGGTGGTGGTAAAGCACGTCAGATGCTTTCTCCCACTTCCTCCAGTAGCAATAAAGTAATGGTCTCTGGTGTACAGTGGAGTACTCTGGACCTTGGTCTCTGGTGTACAGTGGAGCTGCCCAGCATACAGAGGTGGGCACTGACACATGTGCCCTTATCCTTGTTTTTTTCCCACCTCTACTTGTAGACTCTCACCATCAACTCCAGGCTGAATGCCAGGGCAGGATTATCAACTTTAAGTTACTGGTATCTCTGTTTAATTACGTAGTATATTTTGTTCTATAGCTTTGGTGTCTAAGATATGTCTTACTTTTCAGTTTCCTCTTTTGAGGAGAAAAAGCATGTCTTATACATAAGAAAATAGGGTAAGCATACCTAAGAAAACAGGGCAAGATGTGCTCTCATCAATCACATTTGAATACTGAACTATCTAACAACACTAGATTCAACAGCAGAAAAGGTGGCAAAATTGTGAATATCTTAGCCACAGGAGGCCAAGACTGTGATGTAGAGTTTGAAATATGTAATTCACAGTCACTTTCAAGACCTTCACAGAAAAAGGCTCTTAAGAGATCAGAAATGCCTTTCAGTTATCATTATTCAAGAGTTTCATATTTTTATCAGTATGCAAACGCATGCAAGGGAAACGTGGAACTAGTGACTAGTATGGACCAGATTGTGAAAGCCTTACTCACAGTTATCCAGATTGTAGCCATGTTGGTCTAGAGGCAAAAGGGATCAGAACTCATGGTAGAGGTGATATCTTTTATTAGACCAACTAGATTTTTGCAATAAATAATAATATAATCTTTAATTAAAGATTTTTTTTTTCAAAAATCTAGGTGGTCTAATAAAAGATATCACCTCTACCATGAGTTCTGATTCCTTTACCTATGTTTAGAGCTGGTCAAAACTTGGAATTGCTGTTTTGCAGACAATTCTGACTAACTACATTTCTTATTGTCTTGAACTAGAATGAAAAGTCAAAGGTTTCCAACAAAATAAGAATCCTACACAATTTAATTTTGGAACTATCAAGGCAGATGATCAAAACAACTTTGTTTTGGTAAGGTGAAAGCATGTTGTTTTAATGTTTTTTTATGTTGATCGATCATACTCTATCCTATTGTATTCTATTCTAATGTAATGTATTCTATTCTAATGTAAAAATCAAAACAGTGGCCCAAATGAAGTGCTTTGACTTTATCAAATAAAAAGTTTTCCATAGTTTTTCATTGAAAAGCTCAACAAAATAAATATGTTCTTGCATAATGGTTCAATTTTGTTAAGTCTCCCTTTTTTTACAGAAAGGGACTCCATTAGGAAAGTTTCAGATCCTTCTTTTGATCATGCCGAACAGCTACTCCCACAAATTATTCTTGAGGTATTGGCAGGACCATCCTTTGGTACAACTGCACACACACAGAGGTGGGTGATTTATAAGCAAGTTCTGTGTAAAATAATCCCTTCCCCCCCCCACTTTAAATCTCTAGCTCTCTAAAGTTGAAGCAAGGATAGTAACTAATGGAGAGAAAATCTTTATCTCAAAGTTGTATATGGCAGAGATTTTATTTGGCATCTCAAAGACTTACAGAATACTGAGCTAAAGATCAGACACAGCTAAAGAGCTCGAGTGGGGGGACAGGGATAGGGACGGGGAAACAGTAAATCAGAAGTCCTCAGCTAGTTAGCTGGGGAATTCTCACCAACTGAGTACCAGTCATTTTATTTATTTTTTCCCTCCAGAAATCTCTTATTTCCTGCATGTAGAGGACTCAAAAATTATTATGCCAAGCAGGCCTTTTGCATTTAGTTGTTTAGATGCCCATTTCTTCAGTTTTCTAAATACATTTCCCAATTTTTTTCTCAGCTGTTTGTTTTCAACTTTTAAAAGGTAGGAGAAAGTGAAACTTGTTCAGAGGCAAACAGAGTAAACTTTGCAGGAAAATAAAAAAATTGCAGGAAAAAGGGGGCCAGATCTTCAGCTGCTGCAAACCAGTAGGTTTCTATTGACTTCCGTGGAATTACAATGCTTTATAGCAGTGGGTGGTGTGGCCCCGAACTTAAAATAAATCCCTTTGGGTCAGGTTCTGCCTGCTTTACTTGTGTTGGACAGCATTTGTGGTGAATAGTCCTACTGAAATCCACAGGAGCATCAATTAAGCAAGGTGCTTTGAAAGAATCTAGCCCTGGAAAAGAGAAGAAGAAAGAGAGCCAAGTAATTCTGACATGAAGAATGTCTTCTTACATTTCCTAGGGGTCCCTTAGATGTCACAGTAGATTCAACTGTAATGTATGTTCCCATAGTAACTCCATTTTTCCATACTCAGTTTTCTTTCTAAAGATATTTTGTAACTTTTTAAGCTTAATACGATTATGAGAAAATATAACACCCTTCACACCCAGCTGAGTAAATGTGGTCAGCAAATAAAGGTAAAAAAAATAATCCATTAGGACCCAGACAGATGGGACTAGGTGTAAATGACCAGTGTAGACCACCGTCATTAAGTTCACAGTACACCCACTTAGTACCTATCATAAAGCTCCTCCACCTTTACAGGACAGGATGTTCTGATAATAATGATTAAAAAGAGGAGAACCCTGGGAGGAGGTACAGTATCTATTATAAGAACGCTCTGTCTGTATACATAACTAATTAATCAATAAGCTGCTGGTAGATGTCACACAAGCACATGTAGCATTGCTCCTGGATTTTGTAGGCCCAGTAAAATCTGTTGTTTTGCTCAGCAAATAGCTTCCCCCTGTGCAGCCTTTTGCATCAGTTCTAAACAGAATTGAGCAACAGCAGTGAGGCATACCTTAAGTGCAGGATATCAGATTTTGGCACAAAAGGGTTGGAGACGGGGTACATAGCTAGTTACTGCATCTTTATGTCCACTCTGATCAAATGCCACATTTATGAAAACCTCTCTAATTCCAGCACTGCAGCTGCTGCTTTTTTATCTTCCCTCTTTTGTTGGGTTTTTATTCTGCCCCTTTTGCAATGTCAGTTCCTGCGGAAGTGAGGCACAAATTAGAGAACCATTCTTATACAAAATTTCAACTGCAGAAATAAATGCATTACTCTTTATTAAAATAATAGTGCATGTTGTGTGGTAGTAATCATAACAGCAACAATGCAGACAGGATAGAATAGACTGCATGACTGCATTCTCCTTACTGAGGGCTGAGACTATGGAACAAAGACAAATGAGTGTGCTAGTCCAAGAAATTCACATCTTGTTTATTTCATACATCATTAAGTGGAATCACTCATACCATTGTTAATTGAGATGATGTTGCTTCTGTGTTTTCAAGAAGCTTAAGCAGTTCCCCATACAGCAAGCAGAGTTGAAAGATCCCTCCTTGCTGAAGGATGTGAGTTGCACACAAACAGTTTAAGGGAGCTGACATTCTTCATAAAACCACACAAAACTTGATGCAAATTGCACAGTAGGGCAAGATTTCCTAAGCTAGTAAACTCCCATCAGGGGCTGATGTACACAAAGTGCTCATGACCCCTAAAACGTGTCTTTTCCGTGGTGTAACTTATCTGCCAGATTCCTGTTAAGAGGGAACTCAAACAGAACTTTTCTCTTAATGACTCAGAAAGATGGCCTGGCAATTTGCACATGCCCATGACTTGGAAAACTGGTTTAACATGTACTTTTTGTTAGAGCTCTTGTGGGTTACATACAGACATTTGGGGAGGTTAATTAGGATCACGCTAAAATGGATCAGGGGCAGGCAGGCAGGATCTGTGGGGGTGGGATGTCAGGGGGATTGGAAGAGGCTAGCAGGATCTTCAGGGAAGCTTATGGGGCTCTCTCCTCCCCCACCTCCAGGACCAGGGGCTATTTTTAGCAACCTGATCCCTCCATCCCCAGACCAACCCCCCACACTCCATCCTGCCAGCCCCTCCCCCTACCCTGACTTACACGCTCAGCTCCCAGCACTGGTAAACATGAGTAAAACTGGCACCGGAGCTGTGATGGGAACTGTACAGAAGTTCAGGACAGTTAGATCAGTCTAAAACCGCACAACTTAATTTAAGTTGGGTGTACCTCAGAGGTTAGGTTAAATTATATTGGGTAAGCCAATTTTAGCTGATCTGTCTTCAAGTTCTGTACGGTTTACATTTAGATTGACCTAATTAGTGTAAGGTACACCCCTGGGCAAACTAAGTTTGATTGGGTGGCCATTTTTAACATGATCTAACCTCCTCCTAACCTCCCCAAACATCTGTACCTAACTGTGGAGGTCTTTCTATTTTCAATAGATTTTTATATTACCACACCACTGTAATGCTAGAAGCCTTCATCCACAAGTTACTTAGCTACCCAACACTCACTGAAACCACTTTTGAAAACATTTTTTTATGTCATTGTTTATGTTTATTTGTTTGTTTGACTTTTAATTCCAATGGAGGCTAAGGGACCCCTTATGTAAGGACACACCAACCCCAGGATGGGGGGACGCAAGCATCAGCAGGATTGGCTCACCGCATTCCTCCCCAGAGGCAGAAGACTCAGGGCTGAGGACCTCGATCAGCATGGCTCTCCAGATGGACCCCTAACTGGCATCTACCATAGGAAGTCAGGTACCCTTAGGGGCTACTCCGGGGTTTGTGACACGCCTGGCCCCACCTTACCAAAAGGGCTCAGCCCAGGACAGGCCAGCCCTCTTGGACTGAACTTATGCACAGGGCAAACCCTGAAGAGCTCAGGCTGCTTGGGAGAAGGTGGCAACATACACTGCCAGAACAAGGAAAGGCATGAAGCAGGCTTGAGCACTGATATATAAATTAGATTAGTTTATTTATTTCCTTATGTGGACCATGCATGGCTGACCCAGAGTTGAGAGACTCTGACTCTGGGAAACACAGTTTTCTTTCTGTTATGGACTCCTCATTCTGAACAATGAGGCCAGACACCCAGTATGGCCAGGTGTCCACACTGAGCATCAACAGGAACTCCCAAGAGGAAATGGATGGGGTGTAGGTAATGAGGAGCCCCACGGAAGATCTGTAGGCATTGTGACCTACACGACCTCAACTGCCTCTCTCTCCAGTCAGGTACCACCTCCTGACATTTTTCTCATGGTTACACCATATCATGGTGGGTGAGATTTGAGAATAAGAGAGTGAGATATCCAGTAAGAGTATGGCACACAGGTCCCATCCTGGTGTAGCTGCTCAGCTTGAGTCCTTCTACAAGTAGATTTGTCTCCTCCTCTTTCTTCCATCAGGTACATACTATCATAGCAGACAAGTAGGGAAAACAAACATTACATTTATCTAAGTGCTAAAACTTTCAAAGCATTACCTTATTGATTATAAGTATGACTAACTGGTTATAGCCTCTCAGAAGATGCTACATGAGATCAAAGATGTTTTAAATTTATTTATTTTTTTGTCTCTGCTTCTGAACTATATGTGTTCATAAAGAGGAAACATTTACAAGTATTAAAAAATAGCAGTTTTCCTCCTGTCCTGTAAAGGGCAGGGCTCTGATTTTTGGCAAGGCTCATATTTCTGCAGAGATAAATCAGGTCTAAGCTATTGGTTTTTGTCCTCCTTCTCTGTTGGTTCTGTGGAGGGACTTGCTTGGGACCAGTGTGCAACAGTCCTTTGAATAGCGCACATTTTGGCATCTGTCAATGATATTTCAGACCTGCTCTCCTCCAAGGAGACATGGCAGGCAGGTCATGATGCAGGAATCCTAGTCAGTCACTTAGGTTCTTTGGTAGGACATACTGTTTTAAGTTACTTCTGTAGCTGGCAAGACCCCTCTATTTGTTTGTGAAATCATCAAGGTCTTAAAAGCCATTTTTGTATACATTTAGGGAGGCCTTCAAGTCATTTGCTTTTCTACATCGCCCCATTTTGTCTGTGTGGGGCTTTTAAACCATGACACAAGAGAATGAGGAGAGTCTCCAAAAGGTCAACACACATAACCATTGATGACCAGGTCACTAAGTGAAAACAAGATGCCAGATGGTCCTAGCACATAAATGCCCATTCTCCTCCTACCTTTGGCATTGTGTGCTTTGGCAGTACTTCCTGCATTTGTTTGGGATAGAAAATGAAGTGAGACATTTGGACAAGATTGAAAAAGGCATAATTCATTCTCTGAAAATTCTTTAAGCTAAACTTGGAAATTTTGGCATTTCTCATGACCTCTGCAAACTACATTTGTTTGTGCAACTGTTATATTTGCATGTGCATCAGTGGTAATTGTGCACACATTTCATACATTAATTTACATATGAAAGGTGGCTGAAAATCTGGCCATACTGGCTCAATTTTTGATTGCCTTAAAAAAAGACTTCTTAAAATAATGAAGTACTGTGTGTTCAGGGCCAGCTTGTGCCTTTACACTCAATATGAGGAAATTAAAATCCTCTTTCCCCACCCCCAGCTCACATCTGTGACTCTGTGCAGGGGACATGATCAGGGACTGTACTCCCAACACTTCCTCAATGAATTAGTACGTGAGATTAGAGACAAGAAGTAGGTAGAACAATAGTTCATCATCTTCCATGTTTCAGCTAGTGGAGCTGGGGTTTGCAAAGGACAGAAACAGAAAACTATCTTCTCTGAAGGGCATCTTTGGTGCAAAATGCCTACCTAGGACTTCTCCTGGAACAACAGAGTTATGTGTCACCCTGTACTCAGGTCACAATCTGTCTCTAAAATCAGCTGTAGTTCCTCAAAACATTTGGTTATAATATGCAGTGAATCATGTATGAAACAGTGAGATAGATTAAACCAAAATGGCCTTATTTATGTGCTGTGCTGGGTAATAGCTTGCTATATCATGATTGGTTGATAATGTATTACAAATGTCTTTCCTAAGAGGCTTTCTAATAAATTACCAGAAAAAGCATCCGTATTGAGCGATCACTTCACCTTTTTTTTCCTTTTTCAGAGGTTTCTAAAAGGAAAAATAGGCTTCCATTACACCTTAATTTAAACTATAACTGTTCAAGTGAGTTGAATATTTATGAACAGGGTTCAAAATCTTCAAGCTCAGTTAAACGTGTGTGTGTGTGTGCGTGCGTGTGTGTGTGTGTGTGTGTGTGTGATTCCCAAGTTCTCCAGCATTTCTGTCACAGAGGAAATAACTACTACAGAATGATGTGCTATAAAATAACATGGAAATACATATAAAGATGTGAATATATATCAAGAAAAAAATGAAGCTTGAAACATTTTCATTTGTATCCAAGGTTTAAGAATAAAAGCTGAGAAACTCTTATTCTCCCCTAAGGTTTCTAAATATCAGATCTAGATTCACTGGAGCTCCTGCTTTTATTCCCATAGAGTTTCAATCTCTATTAGTGACATACCGAGGAGTAGAACTGCCACATCGCTCACATTGCTGAACAGGAGACGTTTTATTTCAGCTGGCTTTTTCCTAAACAAACGCCTCTTCGTAGATGAGAAACAAATCCATGACGCTCCGCAGACTGGTGCATCGAACTCTCTAAATTAGGCACAGATAAGTATGCAAGACTGGTCATCCAGAGCCTGTTTTTTTTTGTTTGTTTGGGGTTTTTTGTTTTTGTTTTGGGGTTGTTTTTTTTTTTCATTTTTTAGCTTGCATCAACTTCTCAGCTTCCTTCATGCTGACAGGTGCTTCAGAAAAGCAGTTTCCACCCCATGGGACTGACACTGAAATCAAAAGGCTGGAGAGCTGG
The DNA here is from genome assembly GCF_030867095.1 of Alligator mississippiensis. Lineage (NCBI taxonomy): Eukaryota > Metazoa > Chordata > Crocodylia > Alligatoridae > Alligator > Alligator mississippiensis. Next base: position 138,515,773 of record NC_081825.1, on the reverse strand, counting down.
CACATAGCTTGATATGTGTTAGACAGGTTGCAGTATGGAGCAGAAACTTTGGGTAAAATATTCCTTCACCTGAAAAATAAAAACAGGCACTCCTGCTCCCTTCCTTACCTTTCAGAAAACATGTCCTTTGCAGGTGCATCTCAAAGCCACATCTAAGTCACTGGGACCCCAGACTCCTTTCCTCTGAGTCAATCACATGTGGGAAGAAAACTGGATATTGCTTTAGGCTTTGTAGAGCTCCAGGCACAGCCATGTGTAGAATTCATCCAGTTCTACCTTCTTTTATCGCCAGGTCTTTCTCTATTTCCACAACAGTTTTCTACCTAATTGCAGCCTCCATTGCCTCTGTAAGGCATGTCATCTGTGTCTCCAGTTTCTTGTGATTTCCAAAGACCCCAGTGGACCAAGAACTTGAGTGATGGAACATAAATGTAAGGCAGAAAGAAGGGAATATAATCTCCTCTCAGCCCTTGGAAATAGAACCTGATAGGCAATGGGGAGCTGGGGTCAGGTGTCAGGTGGGGACTTTGTACATGTGATTTGCAGACTTGGGTTTAACAGAGATTTAGGGCTTCCACAGAAGGAGGCAAGATATCCTGGAACCAGTTGTGGGGAGAGAGGTTTCTTTTTAATGTTTCAAACTGTCATGCTAAACAGATCTGAAGCATTATATTTTTAGTGGCTTGGCCTTATTTTGCTTGGTTTCTACATCATGGCTAAGTCTCTGGATATTTTTGTGCTCTGTAGTAGATGTGGTCATAGTTAAGTACAGCACCCAAACCATATGTCTTTACAGAGGAAAATGGTGTACTTTTAGCTGATTTAATGAGTAATGACAAAGCAGTTGGAGCTTTTAACCTATAGCTGATCAAGACTGCTTAATTATAATAATGATAAAGATAATAAATATGATATATGAACAGGATACTTTCCCAAAGTGTGTCAAGTTATTAAGAAGGCTGTTATATGCAGAGCTGTAATATCATCAATAGCACAGAATCATAAAACGTACTAGCTAAACACCCTTTAATTTGCCACGGGTAAAACAGGGAAACAAGGACAGAAAGTACCTGTTAAAATATACCCAAGAGTTTCAAGGAAGGGGACTATGCCTCACTTTACAAACGAAGGCAAAAACCCTCAAAGTCCACATCATTCCGACCATGGGATAAAATTCTTTCTGGATTTCATATGTGGTGATCTGTCTGACCTTATGCAGAGGAGCAAGAGCCTCTAAGCAGGAACCTCTGGGTTTTTTTAAGTCCCAGCTGCAGAATCAGCGTATCCCAATCAAAATCCCCAGCTTTGACTGTGGTCAACACCCAGTACTTTGGAGGAAGATGAAAGAAGACCCAAGACACCAGTAGCAAGTTGAGGGGGGGAAAAGACCCCTTCCTGGCCCCACCTGGCCTTTCTAGCCCAAAAGCATGGGATAACCAGATACCTTCCACTCTGCACTGCAACTTGGGGAATATTAACACAACTCCATGTATCACACACCTTGCCTAGTGATCCATAGCATCCATATCTATCACCCTATCCTCTCCATACACTTATCCCAACTCCATTAGTCTTCTTTCATAACCAAGTTGGTTGTAGAGCTCTGCATCATTTTCCTCCTGATGAGCAAGGTCCCCTCCTTTTTCCACCTGCTCTGGTCTGCACAGCTCTTCTCATGGTCTCTGAGTGATATGCTGAAGGGGGCAAGGTGGGCGATATCCTGGGTTTTCCAGCTGTTATTCCTCACAGCACACTCTAGGCCTTACTGCTTCTAGATCCCTAACCACTGCTTATCCAGCCTCTTCTTGAACACCTCCAATGAAGGAGATTCCACAATTTCCCCAGGCAGCCTGTTCCACTGCCTCACTGTTCTAACAATAAAGAAGTTTTCCTTGATATCCAGTTTAAACCTATTGTTGCAATTAAAAGCCATTGCTACACATCCTGCCCACTGCAGCAAAAGAGAAAAGTTGTTCTCTTTCTTCCTTATGGCAGCCCTCCAGATTTTGTAAAATAGCTATGACGTCCCCCCCTTAATCACCCTTTTTGCAAACTAAACATGCTTATTTCTTTCCTCCTCTCTTTGTAAGGATTGTCTTCTAACCACTTTTATCATTTTTGTTGCCTACCTTTGGATCCTCTCTAACTTCTCCACATTCTATGCACCATACTCTAAATAAGGTGTAACCAGCACTGAGTGATGTTATTATCTCCTGTGTCTTATATATAATGCTTTTATTCATGCATTCACTTTTTTGTAATTGCACCACGTTGCTGACTCATGCTGAGTCTGTGGGCCACTAAAATCTCCAGATCCTTCTCACCAATGATTCCAGCAGCCAATTAACTCCCTTTCTGCGTTTATGCTTTTGATTATTTTCCTCTCAGCTTAGCACCTTGTATTTGTCTGCACTGAAATTCACCATAGTCTCTAACCCAGGTTTCCACACTATAAAGATCCTTCTGAATTCTATTCCCATCCTCTGATGTGTTTGTAATCCTTCCCAGCTTCATATAATCCACAAATCTACTTGGGCATCCAAATAATTAATAAGCATATTGAGCAGCACTGGTCCCCAAACCCTGTGGAACCCCACTTGAAACCATTCTGACATTGATCCATTCCTTGCTTGTGGCTATTGCATAAATGGTGCATGCCCCCATTGGCTGGAGGGGTACAGCTGTGCCAGCGACAGCGGGAGCCCGGTGTGGTGAGCGGGGAGCTTCTGCAGACATTGCCGACACTGTCGGTGGCAGGGTTAGGGGTGGTGAGCGCTGACCACAGGTCAGCAACCGCCCACAGGTGCCACTGACAGTGTTGGTGGCACCTTTTGCAGGGGTTGCACCACAACGCATAGGAGGGACACCCCCTATGCATTACCCCTAAATTGTAAATTATCTTTATTTCTTCAATTAGCTTTTATAACATAATATATTTAAAGCTCCATTTTACAGAACCAGAAAGCACAAAGAAAGTAAGGGTAGAATTCTACTGTCCTTGATATGTCTACCTACATGGAAAAAAATTAGAAGGAAGGCCCTCTTATGTTTTAGCCCTAGTACCAGAGCAATAAGTCTTCTGACTTCCTAGCATAGTATTCAAACCACCACACCACAGGTCAACAGCCATCCAGCCCCTTCCCTGGCACAACTTTTAAAGCTGAGGCACTGCCCCTGCACTTTGGTGACTGCATAAGAGGGATGAAGTACAATAAAATGGGGAAGGTTTCACCCCTCTCAAAGCAAGGTTCCAGAAAAGAACCCAGGGCATCCTCTCCAGGTCAGCATCCCTCTCACTGAACCAAACAACCTGTTTGGTTTTCTTTCTTCCTCCTGCCCCCATATACCTTCCTCTTACAGCTGTCTAGAACAGTAGGAGTGTGCAAAGCGGGCCCTATTCAATTCAAATTCGGATTTGGCCCAAATAAGGGACAGTGATTTGATTTGTTGATTCGGATCACTGTCCCCGATTTGATTCAGCTGAATCTGAAGATTCAAAGCTAATTCAGAGAATCAGCGATTCTCAAATAGACACTGCTTTAAATGATTTTTCTACATACCTTGAGGTACCAGTATGGCTTGTGAATGCTGCAATGCTGGGGCACATGGAGCATCCCACAGGAGTGCGGGTGGGGGCCCTCCATGTGCTTGGCAGCAAACTCAGAAGTGGACCAGAAGTATTTCTGGTCCACTTCCAGTTCCACTGGGAAGCACACTGGGGGCCCCCGCACCCTTCAGGCTCAGAAATTGGCCACAGGGGGACCTCAGGTGCCCCCCTCCAGCCCCAGGAGGCACCAGTCACTGAGCTGGAGGGGCATGGGGAGGGCCCTGCGCACTCCTGGGTGCTTTTGGTCCACTTACAGTTCTGCTGCTGAGCATGCTGAGAAGCCCCCTGCGCTCCTGTGGTATGCTCCATCTGCCCCAGAATCACAGCATTCCTGAGCTGCCTGCTGCCTAGAGGTATGTTGAAAAAACAGTTAAAGCTGTGTCTAGGTCCAAATCTCTGAATCTTTCCGAATCTCTCTGAATCAATTCAGAGGGTTCCGATTGGATTTGGAGAGATGAAAGGGTCATCTGATTTGATTCAGATTCAGAGATTTGGTCACCAAATTGGGCCAAATCTCCACTGAATCGAATCAAGGACCGAAGCTTTGCACAGGCCTATAAACCACATTTGTTGCATGTTAAACCATGCATGGCATTTCTAATTTGCAATGCTGGAGCAAAATATGCTACCAGGATATCCCAGTAGCAAAAAATCAACAACCCCAAAGTAAAACATGGCACAAAGCACACCAAAGTAGCATGCACTGTGAAAAATGCAGAGATGGGGAGTGCTCTGTGGAGCTCTTGTGCTGAGGCACCCTGCACCCCAGTTAGCCAGAGAACCCCTGGCAGGGGCACAGGGTGCCTCAGCGTGAGGGCTCTACAGATCACAAAGAGGAGCAAGCAGCCACTACAGGGATGCTCCTACCCTGCTCTGGCCCTCTGCAGCAGCTAGGGGGAGCTCCAGGTCCCCCTGGAGTGCTAGCCCAGGGACTGGCAGGTAGTACAAGGCCAGTCCCCATTTGTATGGGGCCAGGAGAGCTGTGTTGACTGCAGCAGCAACTGTTTCCTAGCCTTGTGCACATTGGGAGGGGTCCTGACCTGCATGGAACCAGGAGACAGCTGCTGTTGCAGAACTCTCCTGACCCTGTGCACATGGGGACAAGCTCCATGCCCAGAAAAACTTCCCCATACTGCCCACTCCTGAAGCATCTGTCCTGCTTCTAGAGCAGCTCCCAGCCAGTGTGCAGTGCCAGGACAGGGTGGGGAGCAGCGAACTACCCTGTCCTTGTGCTGCTTGGCTCCTGGCTCCTGGAGGGAGCCAGGAGCTAAGAAGCATCAGGACTGGGGGAGTTCCCCATCTCCTGTGGTCTCCTGGTGTTGGGACTACAGCATCTACACGTGCACTACTATATGGTATCTGCTGCACAGTTAGTTTATTACCTGTATTTACAGATAGCAGCTAACTACATGGTAGACTAATTTATGATGCAGTAAATGGTGTGCACATGTAGACACTGATACTTTACTGTGCAGTAGATTAGTCTGCTGTGCAGTAAAGCATCTTGTATAGCTGAATCCTGTTTGTTCTTAGATTATCAGGCCTGAGAACCAGGCACCCCCTTTTCAGAGAATTTAAAAATGCTTAGCATAAGTCACGTAAGTAATTTTTGTCTTCATCAGGGTAATATACTGTTGTGCTGATGAGCATTATTGCCATTGTTGTTATTCTTGTATCTATACATTTTAATACATGTTCCATGAAACCCAGTGTGGGGGCTTCTTCACTAAGTTCTTCATTATAAGCAAAAGGATGCAGTTAACTGGGAGAAAGGGTGTCTATGGAAAGCGGGTCCTTCTTACCTCACTAACCCCAAGACATATATACTATAAAATTATTACTGTTGTTTGAAACACATTCTTATCTGGTCTCCTGTTTACAAGGCAACAGTGCTCTAACTCCTTGCTCTAGCAAATAAAAGAAAATGTTCCATTATAAAACCTTTTCTGTCCCTTTCTCACACATACAGGATGTGTAGTTAGGTTTCCCCACTGACCTAATTATCTGTTTCTTTTGAACCACAACAGATTTTGTGCAGCACAGCAAGCAAACAGCCAAAGGTGTATGACCCTTCATGAAAGACACAGGGGAATCCCCTGGACAGGCCATTGCAGATTTGTGGGCTCCTTTAATCTTTCATGAGGCTTCTTACCAGTAGTCATGTACATGCTATAAAATGCTGTCACTACACTGGACTTGCTAAGCCCCCATTGACTTGATGAATGCTCTTTCCCTAGTATCATTGGTAGTGTTTCTGGCTTCTTGCAAGACTTTTATGCCTATTTTACTTGTACGGATATTCTTTAGTAATTTATGAATTCATCTCCTTTGAGTAATACAGTACTGAACTAGAGTTCTTCAAGTATCACAAATGACTCTCTACTAGCATGTATAGGATCCAAAATCAATGGAAAAAGACTCCCATTATATTTGGGCCTTAGATGAGGTCTTTAATATCAAACACAATCTCTGCCAAGGCAGTATGTCAGCCCACTAGAACTGTTGAATGGCAGTACTGCAAGGAACCTAGAATAATAAACAGAGATGCAGCAGGACTACGTGAAGCTGTGGCAATGCACTGCCCATTGAATAAAGTTTACAACTATGGTAGGAATTATTTGTTAAATAAATCTATGTTGTTAAAAAAATGGTTTCCATGATGATGAGTGACTGCTTTGTGGAAAAAAAAATTGATTTCTTTTGAAATCTTCTGTCTTGTGACAAAATTTCAAAATGAAAAATTTCTAAAAATACATGTTTTTACAATTTTTAATTCATTTTTTCAAAATGTTGGGGGAAGAGCTAATTTGGTCTCATCCTTTTATATCTTTGCTTCTTATCAGCAGGGGCAAAATTTAGGACAGGCAGATAAGAATTACGATAATGTAGGCATTTTCCATTCAAGCTAAAAAATATTTTTCAGGGGCTATTTTCTTGAATGAAAAATCCTATGAAAAGTTTTCCCCAACAGATGACAAGTCCTTCTAGTTTTTATTTTTATTTTTTTAAGAAACATGTTAGTCATTTTTGACCAGTTATATTGCAGTCAGTGAAGAGCCTCCTCTATCCTCTGAATTTCTTTCAGACCTAATAAGATAAATCCAAGGTGCTACATTTAACTGGCTTATAGTTCTTAAGGTCCTTTCACTTATCCATGATTTACAGTATGCAGTTGTCATACAACGGAGCAGTATGAAGTCTTCAGGAGACATAGGGCCTTGTTACACAGCCATTTTGGACAGCTCCTGGAGCTCTTACTACCTGGATTGTCCGCACAGTAACAGCTGAAATTAGTTTTAAGCACTTGTTAGGCAGCTCAAAGTTATGCCACTCCAGGACAGGATTATTTCTGATCTGTGTTACCCAGCTTGTGTTACACTAAGGTGTAGCCGAGAGGGGAGTGTAGCTGCACTCTAGGCTACATCTTAGTGCAGGGGTGGGCAAAATATGGCCCATGGGCCAGATCTGGCCCTCCAATTGATTGTATCTTATCTGTGGCTGCCTGCACAATGCTCTGCATGAGGCTGAGCCCCACCTGCTTCCACGAGGCACAAGCTGCTCTGTGCACCTGCCCACATATACCTTGCACCTGTGGGCAGCACTCCATGGCCCCCAGCCCCAGTCAGAGTGCTCAGCTTCCCAGTAGCGCTGCTTCTGCTGCAGTTACCCAGGTACTGCTCAGCTCCTTCCACCTCCAGCAGCTCCTCCTCCTGCTGCCTCTGCTGTGCTACTCTTGGCAGCGGGATGTGTGGGGAATTGGCAGCAGCATTACAGGGAAGCAACAGGTGGCCAAGTGGGTAGAAGAAAGCCCTGCTGGGAAGCTGTGCATGCTGGCCAGGGCTGGGGCTTGGGCCATCAGCAAGTGCAGGGCAGATTCAGGCAGGCACAAAGCAGAATTTCCTGGGCAAAAGTGGACTGGGCTTGGCCCCATGTAGACCACCATGGAAGCAGATATGGGCTGGAAGGGTTGGGGGCTGACCGCACCTGCACCTACACTGTACCACCCAGGCAAACTCTACCATACATGCCCACTGCTCCCCACCTCATTCCCTTCACTTACAGCTGGCTCCTGGGAACTAGCATACAAGCAGCACCCCCCACACACATGCACACAACCCCACACACCCCTCACCCCCACATACCCACCCCCAAAACACCTCACACCCTCCATACACAAACAGCCCCACACACATCCTGCACCCTGCTCACAACCACCCCTAGACAAACATCCCCAAACAATCACTCACACATCTACCCCCAACATACTACATACACATATGCACACACTCGTACATAATATACATGAGTAAGACTTTATATTGAGCTATTATGCAATCACCTCTATATATACTACTCAAACAGAATTCAAGAATCATAGATTCATAGATTCATAGATGCTAGGGTCGGAAGGGACCTCAATAGACCATTGAGTCCGATCCCCTGCATAGGCAGGAAAGAGTGCTGGGTTCAGATCACCCCAGCTAGATGCCTATCAAACCTCCTCTTGAAGACCTCCAGGGTAGGGGAGAGCACCACCTCCCTTGGAAGCCTGTTCCAGACCTTGGCCACTCTAACTGTGAAGAAGTTCTTCCTAATGTCCAGTCTAAATCTGCTGTCTGCTAGCTTGTGGACATTATTTCTTGTAACCCCCGGGGGTGCCTTTGTGAATAAAACCTCATCAATTCCCTTCTGTGCACCCGTGATGAACTTATAGGCAGCCACAAGGTCGCCTCTCAACCTTCTCTTGCGGAGGCTGAAAAGGTCCAGTTTCTCTAGTCTCTCCTCATAGGGCTTGGTCTGCAGGCCCTTAACCATACGAGTGGCCCTTCTCTGGACCCTCTCCAGGTTATCCACATCCCAAAACTGCACGCAGTATTCCAACTGCGGTCTGACCAGCACCCGATACAGGGGAAGTATCACCTCCTTGGATCTGTTCGTCATGCATCTGCTGATGCACAATAAAGTGCCATTAGCTTTTCTGATGGCTTCGTCACACTGCCGACTCATATTTATCTTGGAGTCCACTAGGACTCCAAGATCCCTTTCCGCTTCCGTGCCACCAAGCAGGTCATTCCCTAGGCAGTAGGTATGCTGGACATTTTTCCTCCCTAGGTGCAGCACTTTGCATTTCTCCTTGTTGAACTGCATTCTGTTGTTTTCCGCCCGTATGTCCAACCTGTCCAGGTCTGCTTGTAGTTGTTCCCTGCCCTCCAGCATGTCCGCTTCTCCCCACAGTTTTGTGTCATCCACAAACTTGGACAGAGTACACACGTCCAAGTCGCTGATGAAGATATTGAAGAGTATCGGTCCAAGGACCGAGCCCTGCAGGACCCCACTGCCCACACCCTTCCAGGTTGATACCGACCCATCCACTACGACTCTCTGGGTGTGACCCTCTAGCCAATTCGCCACCCACTGAACTGTGTAGTCATCTAAGTCACAGCCTCTTAACTTGTTCACCAGTATGGGGTGGGATACCGTATCGAAGGCCTTCCTGAAGTCTAAGTATACTACATCAACCCCTACTCCTGCGTCCAGGCATTTTGTAACCTGGTCATAAAAAGAGACTAGATTAGTCAGGCGTGATCTACCTGCTACGAACCTGTGCTGGTTTCCCCTCAGCATAATTTGTCCTGCCGGGCTCTCACAAATGTGCACCTTGATAATTTTTTCAAAGACTTTGCCTAGGATGGAGTTGAGACTGACTGGCCTATAGTTGCCTGGGTCCTCCTTCCTCCCCTTCTTGAAAATGGGGACCACATTGGCCCTTTTCCAGTCCTCCGGGACTTGGCCCATGCGCCATGAGTGTTCAAATATTACCGCCAGTGGCTCTGCAATGATGTCAGCCAGTGCCTTCAGTACCCTCGGATGGAGCTCATCCGGGCCTGCAAACTTAAAGGCATCCAGTTCCTCCAAGTGACTCTGCACCATCTCAGGGTCTACACTTGGTAGTCTGGTGCCCTGCTGCTGCCTCTCTACAATCCCAGTGAGAGCCTTGTCCTCCCCCTCGCTTAGGAACACTGAGGCAAAGAACTCGTTGAGGAGTTCAGCTTTGTCCCCCCTGTCCGTCACCAATTGCTTCTGCCCATTTAGTAGGGGTCCTATTCCACCCTGGGCCTTCCTTTTGCTCCCTATATATCTAAAAAACAATTTTTTTTTGTTTTCCTTTACTTGGGATGCCATCCTCACCTCCATAGTAGACAAAATATATATTTTAATTAAAATAAAAATATGTTATAACAGATGTTTTATTTTTAGTATATGATTTGTTTTTATCTATAATTTGTTAAAATGATATCTTCTGAAATATTTTATGTATGTGACACTTGACAGCTCACCAAAACTCATTAAGTGGCCTGCCAGCTGAAATAATCACCCAGCCCTGCCTTAGTGTAAACACCTGCCCCTGCCCCTCCTCCCATGCTGGTCCATATCAGGCTCACAGCCCTTCCCACATCCTCCACAGCACCTCAGACCCCTGCTCACTCCCCACCCCAACCCTCCTCCCCTGTCCCTTACATGTGGCTTCCTATCCACTGGGAGCAAACAGGAAAAGATTAACCTTCCTGCTGAACCTCTGCTGCTGCTGCTGCTGTTCTCTGGGCTGGGCTCAGCCTGGAGAAGAGCAGCAGCAGACATCAGGCAGGCAGATCAATCAATCCCTGCCTGCTTCTCTGGGACAGACAGCACAGGCAGCCACAAGTAGGTGGGGTGGGGAGGCAGGGGGGAGCCCCAGGGATAGGGGGGAACTGGGGGACCTCTGGGGGCAGGGAGGAAGCCCAGAATGTGAGGGGTGGGGATACTTATCTTTCAGTCCTCCAGAACCCTGCTGGCCTGAATGTGTGACTGCTCCAAACTCGAGCTAGCACTAACACCCATCTACAATTGTACAGTTCACAGGGTACCATGTAACAAGAACCACAGCTTTGCTGCTACTAAATAGAACTTTTAAACCCTTTTTGTTATTATTATCTTGTGAAGTATGTGAAGAGGCAAGAAAGGCCCCTTTTGACCCCGCAGCTGGAAAGGGAGAAAACTTACCAACCCAGCCGAGGCTGACAACAAGGGACCGACAGCCACCACTAGAGCCCTGCTTTATTAGCAGCTGCTTCATCTAGATTGCCCCCCCTGCAACTCTGCTGGTATTTCTAGCCCACCGCCAAGATCAGAAGGGGGGCAGGACAGACTCAGGACAGGAACACAGCCCCAGGAATGCTAAGCCACTGGAGATGAAACCCCAGGAGATGAGAAGAAGGCTGATCTTCTCCTCAGGAGCCTGGAGGGGCTCTGGTAATCTGAGATGCTATCGCTGATCCCACAGGGGTGAGAGCTACAGGGAGCACCAGTGAGAAGCTGCACTTGGAGAAGAAGGCAGCTGCAGGAGAGCCAGCAATGCTTCAATTAAGGTATTTTTGTTTTAGTTGTATTTAATTTCATTTAGGACAGTAGGGAGCCTATTAGGCTGGGCTGTCACCACCTGAAAAGGGGGACAAGAAAAGCCATCAATGGTCCTGGGTTAGAGGGACATTGGTGGAGGAATCAAACCCCATTGCTCAAACAGAGTCGAGTTCATGGGGGCTGGCAAACTCGTCCATTGCACTTGGGGGGCTGGCTAGTGCCATACAAACACTGATGATGTGCGCCAAAGCATCTAAGGCCAATAAACACCCAAGATTATAGGTGACATTGGCTGGAAAGGCTCATATTTCTTTTTGAGTTTCTCTTATTCAAGAATGGTGAGCAGTAGGGATTGACCTGCAGCCATCAGGACTGATTTACCTAGTTGCTAGTGGCTACAGCCAGCAGTTGTAATGGCTCTAGGGGGCTAAGAAACCTGAGTTCCAGTTTCCTTTCTTTGTGTTGTTCTTCATTTCTCTTCTATTTATCAAACTGTGACAGAACAATTTTTGGACTGGCTTAGTTGCCACCTTCTTATGTCAGGCACAGGATGAATGCAGGCCTACAGGAACAAAGAAAAGAAGGAGATTTCCCATTGACAGCTGAGGCCATAATGGATGCTTTAACAACTGGGTGGTGCTTGGACGGGGTGTAGGGGAGGTAGGAGCCCCAAGGAAGAACCAGACCCAGCACATCTGGGACTACATGCAGTGAATTACACCACCTCCCGAGAAAGACATCTTCAACACCAAGATGTGAGAGGTGAGAATTGAGTGACCTTCACTGAGTGTTAGAACTGGATCAGTCCACTTCCTCACAGGGTGCAGGGCTGCTGGGCCCTGCAGCCCTATCCTGTGCTGCACCAACAAAGTGTTTCTGAAGAAGTGCGTGTCCCAAACAAACAGGAAAAATATCCCAAAGATGACAAAAGTCTCTACAAACCGGAGCCAATGTACATAATTTAATCAACTAGGTGAAATCATGGCCCCATTCAAACCAGTGGCAAGATTCTCATTCATTTAAAAAAGGCTAGGATTTCACTTAATAACATTGTGATGTCCCCCTCTAACTAATTTATTTATTAATTTATTCAATTACCCTATATTCTTCAGCAAATGCTTTCATCAACGTCCATAAAAAGAGACACAACATCAGGAGTGCCCTATAAGTAGCATTTTAAAAAAGAACTAAGGCCCCAGCCCTTAAAGGGACTTAGGCACCTAATCTCCCATTACCTAAGTACCTTTATCAGATACCTAAAATCAACAACAAAATGCCATTAATGGCCTGAACCTAAGTGATTTAGGAGTCCAAGTTTCACTGAAAATCAACAGGATGCAGGTTCTTAAACCCACAAGTAACTTCTGAAAATGGGACTTTGTTTCTTAAATCACTCTGGGTGCATTTGAGAACATTTTACCTCCTTGTCAAGAAACTGAAGGCTGGATCCTATCGCACCTATGAGGTACCTAAGCAGATTTTAGTGTGATCCTAGTTCACCCCACTTGAAGACTAAAAATGTTGATTTGGTTTTAAATAGAGTGTTAACATCAATAAACAATCACCTATTAGACATTAACTAATCTTTATTGGTCTCCAGTACAAACATCAGAAATGGTAAGGATATGTTTTAGAATTTCCTCCCCAGTCTTGTTTTCTATTGGTAGCGATTAAAAAAATACTTAATAATGAATGCAAGCCAAACAACCATGAACTTTCCTTTTCATTAGCAAGATCCACTGGCAACAGAATCTTTCTTTTCAAGTTTTGGCACAAATAGGCAGAGGAAATAGATCCCAAGACTGATTCCTAAGTTTTCATCATATTTCTTTCAATGAGATTTAGTCTGAGACCATTTGGGATGATGGCTGTGTGATCAGAAAAAGAAGAAAGAAGCCATAGACTAGATTTAACATCTCTTCCAGTGCCCTGGTTGCTAGTACCATCACCAGTGTTCAATAACCCCATGCTCAGAGAGTGCAGGAGAAGAGTTCTGGCATGGTAGAAGGAAGTTCCTGGTCCTTTCATAATAACTGGCACACCTAGCCAGAACTAGCCAGGACCTAGACCTGTGGTTTTCTGGGTTGTGGTATACAAGCTGGAGATACTACTGAAAATCCCCTGAGCTTTGGCCCCTTGCATATTCAGTGCCAAGTATGAAGCAGGCACTCTGCTGCCTACCATCCTGTTTAAACTGTTTGCTGCAAGTGTGCTGCTTGTCAATGCCTGCTAATTACCAGGATGGCAATGCAAGATTTGTCAAGAGATAAAAGAGGCAGATGGCATACTCATTTATTAAAAACCAACCAATGCCTTCTATATATTGTAGCTCTTCCCTCCTCCTCAAGGATTTACATTTTAAATGATCAGAGATCTAATAAGCCAGCATGCCACCTCATTATCAAAGATGTATCTTCAGGCCTCTACCTGAAGGGAGAGTTGTGAGTTTTTTTCCACTTCGTATCCCTCCATTTAAGTACCTGCTGGCTTGTTTTATCTCTGCTTACTTCAAGGTTTTCCAGGCACTTTAATGCTGCCTTTAACATGGCAAAATGCAAGCTCAAAACTTTTAGCTGAATCCCAAATAACAAGCAGCCAATAAAGTGTTGTTGATTTACAAAGTTCAGGCTTTCTCTTTGGAAGTGTTTAATTAGCAGATAACCAAATATATCTATTTGATGCTCAGGTTCAGGGAGGAGGGGAAGGCAAACAATCTTCCTGGGCTTACAGCTCATTCTGGGAAGAAAGGGAAGCACATTTGGTTTCACTTTTTAACAGATGCAGTAACTTCAGCTCTAGCTTAGATATGGGATGCTGAGAGCAATAGGGGAGGCCAGGACCATACATCCTTTCCGTACAGTTCAGATGCAATGCAATAATTAAGGCATAATCAGAGCATCCTCCTGCTGCATTCCCAATCAAAGTGCAGGTAATAATAGCTTTATAGATTAAATAGCAAGCTGCAACTAAGTTAGGTAACTGCACCATAAAAAACAATATTGATGTTTAAAGGAATTAGGTAAACCTAGCCAATGAAGCATAGCATCTCATTCATATTAATCTCCAGCCGGGCCCTGGCTGTTCCAATCACTGATCCAATCATTTGCTTGCCTAAGTATTTTACTTCCCTCTGTGCAATCTCTCTTACCTCTTTCCATCCCTCCAGCCTTCACCTCCTTCCTTGCAGGTGTTTGGCAATCTAAAAAAAACATGTCTGTTCCTCTACATAGCTTCCTAGGGGGAAAAAAAAAGAATGCTAGGAAGCTGTTAGAGATAAAAAAAAATGTTAATTACCTGCAATGGGCTAGTAACCTCTATTATCTCTGTGTGGCACGGCTACATCCACTGTTAAAACTGAGCAGCCTAGCAAAACATTCCAGCATCTGAAGTCTACTTTAGCTGTGATGCTCTGTTCATTGCTGCTTAAAGCCGGCAGGACAACACTGAAAACGGGCAGAAAAGATGGCAGATGCTGGGTTGGATACCTGAGCAGGGGGTAAAAGAATATTGTGTACCCCCTTAATGTTGAAAACCCACTGAAAACCCAGACATTAGAAAGAAATACAATGGGGAGAAGTGCCTCTGCAAAGTGCCATGTCATCTTTGTGCATGTCACAGGGGGAGGGGTGGGAAAGACTGTGGCAGACCACAAAGTACATCACCACCACCGCATGAGGAGCACAAGAGGAGGAGATGGGATTCTCTGAGTCACAAGCTGCTTGCTGGGCTGCTCCTAGGAGCAATGGCACTGTGCACTGCTTGATCTATTAGGGTTGTAACATAAGCTAGAGCTGACACAAGGGGGAAAGAAAAATATATTCCTTCCCAACCATATAAAGACTATGGTTTCACTCACTGTTCAGCCAGCCCCTTATTTTTCTTAATCTTTACGTTTTGCTTACTACTCCCAGTCCTTGAACACATTAATCTCCGCTTGTACCACCCCTGTACTGAAAATGGCACATCTGGAAATCATCCCTGTTGTCAGCCTAAACTGATGGAACAGCTCTTCAGGATTGCTCCCAGAAATACCACCAGGAGAGGAGAAGCTGTAACCTCACTGTAGCAGAGACCTGACAGAGCACCATACTTACCAGGGTGATGACTGCAAGCATACTCTGCAGGTGGCGTGCTCATAGCCAGTCTGGCAAGAGAGCGGTGAGCCCACAGGATGATGGGGTACCCTGCCACTTCCGCATTCCTGGGGTGAGACAAGTAGCTAGTGAGGAGCAGGATTTCAGTTGGTCGCTTTCCTGGGCAAGAGCAAGAGCCAGAGCTTGAGCTCTGTGTGGATACAGAGCCCAGCTGACACAGCAGGCAAGTGGCTGGAGCAGCCAATGTTACGTAGGGCCCAGTAGCCACAAGAGCAAGCTGATGAGCCACTCTAGGGCTTTCACACCTGGCAATGGTTGCAGGGCATGTAGGGGCAAGCAGAGACCTAGATTGGCCCAGGCCAACCTGAAGCTTCTGCTATAAAAAAGCCCCAGCCCCAGATGAAAGGGGAACACAAGCACAGGCGCTGGCTCATTCCACGTTTCTCCATCAGAACCAAGGATCTGGATCAAAGACCAGCAAGCTATTGGCCCTCCACTTGAAATCCTGATCATCCCCCAGCTGCTGGAGATCAGGCACACCTAGGGGCCCTGAGGGGCTTCATGGTACCCATGGTCCCATATTATCCAAGGGGCTTAGCCCAGGACAGGACAACCTACTCAGACTCAGCTCATACAAGAGGGTAGATCCCAAAGAGCCCTGATTGCCTCAGGTGATACAACAGGTACACTGCTAGGTCAGCAAGAGGTCTAAAGCTGCCACAAACAATATTATTTGAATTATAGTGGTATATTCATTACTCTGCATCGCAGACCTTTGCTCATTAAGCAAAGTCGGATGCCTAACAAGACCAGGTGCCCACATCAATCACCGACAACACCCAGGTGGAAAGGGGTGGGGTGTAGGGACGGCAGAGCCCTACAGAAGACTTGCAGACATTGCAATCCATATCATCTCAATGAACCTCAGTTTATGAGACACCACCTCCTCAGATCTTTTGTAGTAACACCAAGTTGTAGCAGGTGAGATACAGCAACAGGAGAATTAGACACTCATTGAGAGGGTGGAACCTGGGCCTCATTCCAGTGTGGCCATTTGGCTTAGGTCCCTCTACACTCACGGTACTCACCCGAACATGTGCCAGGGCAAAATTGAAAGGGGAACCTACAAACATCCTTGTGCACCTATAAAGGCCTACAACACCTATATCTGTGTGAACATTCATCATGGACAAACCATTCGCTCACCATAACTATCCATTCAGCTGTCACAGATACCTAGTATCTCTGACTACCATTGGTATGGCACCTACAAATGTCTACACATGCAAAGTAAGAAAAAACTGCAGTTCTCCCTGCCTTTATTTTCCTGCTTATTTTGACTCACTTTCGTGTGCTTGTCATTTCTCTCCTTGTGCTCCTTCCCATGCCAAACTAAAAACAACCTCCAGCTCAACTGCAACAAAGCATGATGCTAACAATATGGCATCACCATGTTCCTTTGCTTCTGTATTGTCTTCTTCCTCTTTCTGAGTTTGTCCAGGACAGGGACTGTGATTATACAGCACCCTGCACAGTCCATGCATGGGAAATTTGGGAACTTTCTATTATTGTAATTTACACAATACAATATCGAACTACAACAATGTGAAACAATATTAGCAGCTCCCATACATTTGACATGTTTGCTCTGAATCACTGCTGTTGGGGGAAGGGAAGAAGGAGGAGTGTTTGCAAAGCAGTCAAACTTTTACTCTCTTCACTCTTCCCACATGAATCTCAATCTCTCTGTGTATTGCCTGGCTTGGGAAAGGAATTCAAGACAAAAATTATAACAAGCAGAAGAAAGAATAGAATTAAATTAGCAGAGATAAAATATTAATTACAAGGAAATGCAAAGCAGGGAAAGAAATCAATTGTGAGTAAACACCATAAGAAAATAACTTCTTAGCCTTGTCAGATGCTTTGCGGGAGAGAGTCTTCAATCAGGAATGTGCTGATGCTAAATTATCCCTGGATCTGATCTAGCTCTAATAATTGAAAACTCCTACTGTTGGAACAGAACCATTTTGCTGAATGACCACTAATTTCTCAGACTAGATATTAAGTAGACAAAGCTACTGCATGTATCTAATCAGATTTGTATTTTTATTCCCTGACACATCACATCCTACGCTGAGTTATGATTTTAAATTATCGCAGCATGCTCTGTGACATGCACGGATGGAATGTGGGCTTTCTTTAATGCTGCAGCATATTCTCTTCTGTTTTCAGAGCTATGATTTATATGTATCGTAGGTAGATTTCCAAAAAGATACACAAGAGGTGCCCAGATTATCTAGTTCATTTTTTCCCCCATATCAAATTAATGCTTTACACCTCTGGATATTGCAAATCAATCTCCATCCACAATCGAGTTCTTTTGCATGTAAGATTACTACATAAAGAATTGCTATTCCTTCTGCTATATTTTTCTCTTTTCTTTTGTTTGTCATGCTTTGTCCCAAAGGAAGCAGGATGGTACTCCCACAACAGCAACTTCTGAACATCCAAAGCAGTGGTTCCCAACCCAGGGCTCAGGGGCAACCTGTTGTATGTGAGACACTTTGAAACTCCCCTCAGCCACAGGAAATTAAATTTACTGAGACTGACAGGGGAACATAGTGTGATGCTGCTCAAAAGTGCATTGCTTAGTCTTATTGCCCATAGGCCCCTGGAGCTGGGGGTTTGCTCATTTCCCATAATTATTTATGCCTCAACAGGCGACCTTAACACCATTGTAATAATATCAGCATGATTACCAAAACAGTGTTTTCCTTAAAAGTGAACATACTGCAAAAAGGGAAAGAAAAAAGTGGTTTTATATATATATATATAATGTTTCCATTTCAATTATTGTAGCTGTTTCATCCTCTCTCTCTCTCTCTCTCTCTCTGTGACTTCAATACATATTTTAAACACTTTTTATGGTGATTATTCTTGTTCACTGCTGCAGTGTTAATCACATCTGAACTCCCCTTGTATCTAGTACACTTGTTTCTCAGTACAGCACCCACTGATGTCAGTGGAAGGTGCCCACTGCTTCTCTAACAGCAGGAATGACCTTTGGGCCCTGATTTGGGAGAGCAAGTAAGTACATAGTTAATCCACTTCTATCCAGGACATCATTGGTTCATGTGCTTAATTTTTAGCATGTAATTAAGTTCTGCCTGAAATAAGGATCCTTTCCTGAAATGAGACTTTAATGACACTAAAGGAGGAAGTGTAGGTTACAGACAGCTGTCTCTATTAGACAAGAACCATTTGCTTAAATTAGAATGTGGTCAGGATAATGGATTTTCATGTGAAAAATGCCATGGGATAATTAATTACGCCAACTGGGCAGGATCTGGATGTGACATCTCATGTTAATAAAGGCAGCTCCAGCTGTATGGTGCCTGCTTATGCTAGCTGGGAATTTCTTCACTACTAACTGACAGAGTTCCCGAAGATTTGTTATTTGACTTCTTGATTTCTCTCTTATTTAATCTTACTAGTAGAACTAATTGAAGGTGGGACTTAGTTAATTTTTTTAGGATTTTTTTTTCTTTTTTTTCACTGAAATTCAAAGTTT
Organism: Alligator mississippiensis; assembly: GCF_030867095.1. Classification (NCBI taxonomy): domain Eukaryota; kingdom Metazoa; phylum Chordata; order Crocodylia; family Alligatoridae; genus Alligator; species Alligator mississippiensis. Next base: position 138,497,103 of record NC_081825.1, on the reverse strand, counting down.
CTACAAAATATTTCTGCAGAAAATCAAATTTGGGGACATTTCAACTGGCTGTACTACCCAGGTACTTAAAATGGCTCTCTTTATTGTTAAAACAGTGTATGCCAAAAGCATAAGAATGTAGCTCATCCATATGACACTGGCTGGATATCAGGATCCTATCTGACCTCTACTATGTTGGAAGTCAGAGGTAGTCATAACAGTCCATTCTGGCCTTTTAAACTATGAATTAACAAAACACACAAAAAAAATATAGATTAACCCGGAGAGCAGATCATTATAATTCCTTTAGAGAAATATGTAGAATGGAGGCCTCTCAACACATTGCAGGTATTGCACAATTAACTGGTTAATTGTGCAGTTACCTTATGACCAGCTACATGTGCGAAGTAGTTATCACACAATAGAACGCTCCAACCAGCTATAAAGTTAGACCTTTTTAACTTTATAAAGTGGGTTGCTATTGAGCTTTAATTTGCATGTCTCCCCTCTGGCTGGGGAGGGCTTCCCTGCAGCCCTCAGCTGACAGGGCCCCCAGCAGCAGGGAAGCCCAGTCCAGCATGAAACCCCTGGGCCTTGTGGTTGAGGCTGCTTTGATCCCCAGGGCCCAGGGGTTTCACATATCCACAAACTCTAGGGATCATGGCTGCTGCAATCCCCAGGGCTCAGAGGTTTCATGAAATACTGAGCTGGAGACTTTGTGGCTGCCATGATCCCTCAGCCCTGGAGGTGCATGGGGTGCCCCTGCAGCTGGGAGCACTTCCACTGAGTGGGCTTCCAGGCATGGGAGTTTGCTTCTTGCCAGTGCAGGGGGAGCCCAGGATCAGGCTCCGCCTGCCCCAGCAATAAGGCAGGCATGCCTGTATGGCATGGTAAGAGGTACAATTGTGGGGAGCATGCATTAGATCCCATTGTGCCTTTACCTGAACATGTAGAGGTGGCCTAAGTATCACTGGACCAAGTTGCAGGCATGTGAAAATTCACAGAGCTTCATTGACTTCAGAGACGCCATTGCAAAATATATGCACAAAGAAACTTTTATTTCTGTGTTGCCTTCTGAGACAGGGAGAGGGGACAAACTGAGGTATGAAGAAAGGAAAAAATGAGGGACTTTCAATAACTTGCCAAGGCCAGCAGTTTTTGGCTAAAGTTTTTAGATTTGTACTGAGAGTAGGTGGAAGAACACCAACTGACAAAGTAGTCCACAGGCAAGTCATAGGATATAAATAGTTCTGCTGAGAGCATAACATAAGTTCCTTTGTGCTTTTTGGCCCAGAGCAGATCCAAAATAAAAGTTAATCATCAAACACATTAAAAAAAAATAAAGGTTATTGGTAATAAATTTTATTCTGGCCCTGGTGAGCAATAGTGCAACACAGCTTCTATTGTGCTCTCAGAACACAAATATTAAGTGCTTTCTGAGCTGGGGTTTTTCCACCTCCTCTAAAAAAAGGAGAGAGGATAAAATGAATAAAAAGCATAAACATGGCAAAGTCCTAAGTTTTTTCCATGGGTAAAGTGAAAACCAAATGTTTTCCATCTGAATAGGCTGTAGTGAATACAGAGAACAAAATGAACAACAGTAAAGTGCCCATTTGAGAGTGGTGGGGCAGGGTTCAGTTGGGTGAATGCACTCCCCTTTTGCCACTGTTATCACTATCCCCAGCTGATCCAGGTGCAGGGGGAGCCCCAAAGCCATTCATGCCCTTATCCAGCTGCAGGTCACAGCTGTGCAAGATGCCAGGCTTGGCAGAGTACAGCATCAGTGGCATGCAGGCTTCTCCTTCCAGTACCTGCTCCCAGCTAGTAGAGAACATAAGGAGTACAAAGGGAGGAAGGCAGTGAGTAGGGACTGGTTGGAAGGAACTGCACACAGCCACCACTGTTCCTGGCAGAGCCCAGCACCCCACTCAGCTTCTCCTCATAGCCCCAGCTAGAGTGAGGCAGGAGCAGCATTGGACCCTCCACACCCACCCTCAGGTCAGCAGGGAGACCAGGATGCTGACAAATTAGGATGCTTTACAAAGTAGGATGCCTTATGCCTTATCGGTGGTAGACACCTCCCCTTTCATGTGCCTGCCCCCTGCCCAACTCCCCAGTGTCCCCCATGAACCTGTAGACTTGCAGCCATGCCTCAGTCCCCATTTCTCCCAAATGTGAGAGGTGGCATGCCACACCTCCCTTTAGTACATTCTGGATTCACCCATGAACATAGTGTCCATCTCCAAAGTGTAAAACTACGCTGAACATAAAATGCCAGCTACATGTCTAGCAGGAGAGTTCACTCCATTTAAAGGTGTAATGCACAAAATATAGGACATAGCAATCTAACCCAGTTGTTACACCTAAGGATTTCAAGGCTTTCAAGTAGCAAGGCAGTGAGATCAGAAGTCCTGGCATGGCTGGCTGCCCCAGAGCTCTGAATACTGGAATACTAGGATCCCCAACCATGGGGAAGTCCGTATAGTTAGTCTGCCCCAAAGCTGAGAACCTTGGAAGCATTATGGGGCCTCAGCCTCAAATCACTCTTCATGGCACATGTGCCCTGAACCTGCAGACCCTGCAAGCGTAAGGTGCCTAGGAGGCTGTTCATGAGAAAGGCAGAGTGGGTTCATCAAACACAAGATGTTTCAGACAGTATTTCTGACCAAACACAACATTTTCTGAAGAAACTTTTGTTTCATTGGAAAGTTTCCGGCCAGCTCTAAACACTGCCATTTTCTCCCTCATTTGTTTCTCAGAAGCCACCCTGCCTGATCTAAACTTATTTGGCTATGCAATACCAACATAGCCATACAACTTCATGAGAAACCTCCCTATCAGACCCACAAGAATTGAAGCATTTACACAGTAGGATGCTGACTCATTTACTATCAGACGGGTACATGCCATTTTTCCTGAGAGAACAATCTCCAAGATAGGTGATGAATACTGTAATCATGATCATAATTGACAGAAAGCATTTTGCTTTGAAAATAACAAAAATATTATCATAATTATCAAAACGATGGTTCAGTAATTTAGGAATGCTTGTTACCTTGTCAGTAGTGGGTCTGATCCAAAGACTACTAAAGTCGGTAGCTGTGCTAGTCTAAAGTCAGGCAGAAAGAAGGATAGATTTGCACCATATTGACTAACTAATTCACAGATGCATAAATTTTCATAAGCAACAGCAATCTGCGTAAGTGAGCTGTTGCTTTAAAAAGTATATGCATCTCTGAATTAGTTAGTCTACTAGGTACAAATCTACCCTGCCTTCTACTAAAGTTAATGTGAATCTTTCTAGTAACTTCAATGGGCTTTGGAACTGGCCCTATTTTGGAGAAAGAAAAGAAAGAAAACACTGTTTAATACTGGCATTCTTGGGGGAGCATATCTGAGATTGGGCACAACTTATAAGGGTTAGTGACATGATTCCTGGATATACTAATAATGTAAAGAGCATTTGAATTAAAAGAACTATATCAATAAAGACAATAGTATTATTCTGGCTATTAGCTGTTAGGATTAATGGGCATCCCAGCTATGCACGGGATATGCATTTTGCTTTCTAGCAATGTTTTAAAACTCATTAAACAGAATATTAAACTAATCATGATAAACGATAAGCCAAATTTCATTGCATTACAGTTAATTACAAAATCATATCTACCTAGTCTTATATAAAGCAAATTAGCCTGAATGTGAAGTGCCTTCACAGGGCTGCCACATAAGGAAAGAGCTAAAATGGGAACCCAAGAGGTAAATGTTCTATGGAGTGCAGAGAGATTTAGATTCACACCTCATTAGTGTGTTCCTACCTAACAATGCCCCCTAAAATGTCATGTGAATATACAGCTCAGTACCTAATCTGAAGGTCTGGAACAACAGTTTATTTTTATAGCAGGATTTGTTTGTGTATCTGTAGCTTAATCCATGCATTCTTTGCATTGCTGCTCTACTAATTTATAACTGAAGTGTTATTTATTTGGTGGAGATGCAACCTATTGGGAAAAAATTGTCCTGATTGTAAAGAAGCAACATAAAATGGGTCAATTTTACAAACAAATAATACAATAACCTTTCTAGCCATTACTGAAGAACACTTATTAATGAAATTAAAATAACAAAAAAGGAACTTCAATCATTGCTGAACTGTCTGTTCCAGTCCATCAACATGAGAATTACATTCTTCACCAGTTGTGACAGGATGATGCACTGGCAAAGGATTGTTGACATCATTTGCTTATTTAATTAATTAATAGGTGTCTGTGTGGCATTCAGTAGCAGCATCTATGAAAAAAGAAGGGCCTCTCTATCTCAAGTAGGACATAAAACAGATATTTAAATCTGAAATCATGATCCTCAAAACTCCTGGCCAACTGCTGCCTAACCCTGGGGGCAGTGATAATCTGTTGGCACCTCAGTTTTTTTACATGCAATTCCCCCAAGTGCTTGAGGACCTGCTTCTGGACAAGCCCCAGTTCTGACAGAGCCAAGCAGCAAAATTACCTGTCTCACCCAAATTAATATGTCCAGAAACTAGGCCAATGGTTCTCAACCTTTCTATACTCAAGGCACCTCTCACAAAAGGCCAACTCTTAGTTTTTTGGGGGTCTTTTTGGACAACAGAAAAATAATATAGCAATTCTTCCATTGCAAAGAAGTCAGAAAGACCACAGCAGGTCACAGTGTTTTTAACACTATGAAATTCTATTTAAAATCTCTGGTTGATCTTAAATCCTGTATGCATACCTAAGAGTGCCAACATTGTGCAGCAACCTGCACCACCCTGGAAAGCATATCAAAGCACCCCAGGATGCTACAGCACTCTGGTTGACAAACAGTAAACTAGACATTTATTTGCCTATCTCACCTGTATGCTGGATTTGGCAGGCAAAACTAGAATGCACCTGCTGGCTTGGGCTCCACATAAGATGCATTTTCCTATAAAACACAGATGGAGAAGGATTTGTTTCCCCTTTTTTTATAATAGCTCAGTGGTAAGAGCACTCACCCAAGAAGTGGAAACTCTGAGTGATAAATAAGCCTCCCTCAAGCTGAAGGGATTCAAAGCCACATCTCATACCTCACTGGACAATAAATTCTGCTGGAAATATTTTCAATCCATTTTGGTGAATCTCTTCCGCTTTTCAGAAAAAAAAATACAGGTTCACAGAGCCTGAGCCTGTGTCAAAGCAAGAGTACCCAAGCATGAGCAAAGCTTTGTAGTATAGTGGTTATGGCATTCACCTTGAGGTAGAGAGAACAATGGTTCGGTCCCTGTTCCTTTGACACCTTAAATCTTTTATCCAATGACAATTTAAGTAGTTTTAGCCATCCAATCAGGGTTCAGAACCAGTATCATATAATATAGTCATAGATCTCAAATATTAAGCATTCAAATCAGTTAACAAACCACCCATTGACTGAACATTGCTTGCAAAAATTACTTATAATACTTTTTTAGAGATTAGGTCTAATGCACAAATGATTCATAAATGGGAGGGGGCTAACTGACCTTTCCTTTGTAGTTTAAAAACTCTACCCATAGCTCTTTCCGTAACTTTGTTTTACTCTTTTTTAACCTAAGTTCTTGTAAATGTACATTCATTCATTAAAAAAATAAATATTGCTTTTTAATGTAAAACAAATCCTGAGCTAGGGAAAATTTGAATTCCTTTCTTTAAATGGATATTATTGCCTTAAGCTCTTGTTCTCTTATCTGTTTAAGTGGATCATTGCAGACATCAAATGCATTAAGTCATGTCTCTAGATCTTCATGCTATTCTTGCACACAGTTTGGATGATACACTATTTCTCTGTAGTCCATTCTAATTGCACCCCTCTGTTGTACATTAAGGCCTATTAAAATAGTCAGAATTCCCCAAGCAGGTTAATATATTAAATATGACACTAGTTCTACTCTGTCTCCTCCTTTTACAGCTTCTAAGATGTTGCCCATTGAGAAAGGAGTCTGAGAGAATATGTGAGCGTGTCTACACATGCATTTACGTCAGCTTAAATTTACTGCACAGTATGTTACTGCACAGGAAGTGGAAATAGGCTAGCATGTACACGTGCAAGCATTAAAGTGCATTAACACTGTGTGTGGACTGACTCAGGACTAAAGTTAGTCACACACACAGTCTTGCTGAGTAGTAAGGCATCTACATGTGCATTACTGCACAGTAACTAATTGGACGTAAATTTGATACCTGTATGATACAGGTATCAAATTTACACTTAAATCAGCATAAGTCATCATACTTACTACACAGTATGAGAGTACACGTGTAGATGCACACCCATACTACACAGTAATTTTGGTTACTGCTTAGTATATGCACATGTAGGCGCACCGTGTATGAAAGAACTGCTCTTTTCAAATCATCTTGGCATTCATTTTCTTCATTTTTCCCATTAACACCTCTTTTATTCTTACAAAATATTTTAGGAGCCTAATTTACCCCATAAGGAGTTAACTCACCTATGGCCTATGGCCTATTATAAGAAAGGAGGGCTTTTTTTTTTTTTTTTTTGCTTTTTTTAATTCTTTATTCTTCCAGACATTATTTCTTCTATGACATTTAATTTCAAGTTTTATGATCAGCCCAGAATTTCAGTTTCAGTTAAGGCCTATATTATGGTAAATAGTACTTTTGACTCCTGTTATTCCCATTTTATTGCAAGCCATTTGTGGATACATCTGTAAAATAACAAATGTACCTTGGGGCTGGATATCCAGTGGACTACAATATTGGTCCACAAAGAAAAAAATCTTTACTTGCTGCATAGCCATCCTATATTATCTGTCACAGACAGACTCAATAGGAAACTTCTGTCACCAGACCTCTCATCATTCCCTTTCTTTCTTCATCAGGTGTGATTCATCTGTAAGTCATAGTGGAATGCGAGGACAGTGTCATCAGAAAAATAAATAAGTACAGGCAATATTAAATCAATAATGGAGGAAAGAAGTACATTATACAATCCCATACAAAGCCATTCAGTTTAATACTGTTCTCCTAACTAAGGTGATATGGAAGTTCAAAGGGCTTCAAAAGCTGATGATTAAAAGAGGTTCCCTCAAGCAACGAACATAAATGATGGTCAATCTATGGCAGAGGTACAATTTGAGGTGGAAAATGAAAGCTTCCAGTTTCTGAAGTTCCTTCATGCATCCAGAAGAGCAAATCTGGATACAAGGAATGAGTCAAGGGTATATATGTGCTCAGCAGGGAGAACCATCTGCTTAGCCAAGAGATGTGATAGACAAAGGAGTTTCACATGGGAAAGGCAGACCCATAATCAGAACCCACAGAGTTGTCCGCAAAAACTAGGTGAGAAGTGGCAAAAGGCATCAACAAAATCAGATGATTCACAAATAGGACGTCATGGAAGAAATGAGAAATGGGACTTAAAGTTATTCGTGACGAGTTGGTTGTCTTTTTTTCTAGGCTTCAGGCCTGGAAGGGCTTGTATCCTTGCTTCAGGCAACATGCTGCTTAAGTATCATGATGCAAGCCAAGAAATTCAGATTTATGAGCTTTTGATATGCATCAAGGAAGACATATACTGCACAAAGATTTTAATATAACTTACTGGGAACTATAATGTAACTACTCAGAATTGCCACTTACTAGGAAGAAAGCAGGAATACAATTCTAAATCTACCATAGCAGCCTTTTTTCCCCACAAAAAAATTACATTAGCCCAGCTCTGACTGTCAGAGGAAACACTAGGATAGAGCAATCTCAATTAGAATGAAAATTATTTAAATGCCTCCAAAGAGGTGCTAAATGGATTTAGCAATTTTTCAAGGTCGTATTAGCACTCTGAGGACTGTACTTGCTTAATAAAAAAAAACACAGACTGATTTTCTATCAATTAAATCTTACAATACCTCTTGGATGATTTTGTGTCAGTGCAGTTATGCAGTTACATTTTCTAGTGTTTCATATTCAAAGCCAAATCCAAACAGTGGGTAGGATGTTTTTAGCAGTAGCTAGCCATATATGGATAAACAGATAAATATATACATATATCTATTATTTAGTTAATCTATAAAGCTGTATATCTAACCTGCCTTCTAAACAGACATCAGTGCTGTGTTTACAAAGGATAAGCACCTTCCTTTCAGGATTCTCTGTATGCCTGCCTCATTATCCAGTACTCATTCTCGAGTCATACATGATGTTTCCCAACTATTCAACAAAAAATGGTATTCCCACTGAGGCAGTGGCTACATCTGCATGAGATGCTGACTGCACAGTAGCCTGAGACTACTGCACAGTCAACATCACAAAAAGCTATTTGTTGGTGCTACTGCACAGTCTTTTAATACTTGTTTATGGATGTCTCATGTAGATGTGGCCAGTGACAATTAGACAATGGTTTGCTTCAAAATAAAAAGTGAGAACTACTTTGGAAGGGAAGGGTTTCTCAGCGTTTCACATTAAAAGAACCTTAGCAATCCTTCATTCCCAATGAAACTTAAGTTAAGCAGCTGTGTGATGATACTACAGCTATAAGTAATGAGCCAACCTTTCTTGCTGGGGTTATAACACACTCATGTCCTCTGTGGATCAATAATGATGTCTGACAAGCACTCAGCAGCAAATTACATAATCACTCCAGACACAAAGAAGTTCTAAGGCCATCATCTGTTTGAAAAGGCCAGAGAAAGCCCTATTTCTGTGCCACTAACTATGGGAGTCAACAAACGGAGGTATGCCCTCATGCCCCGTGGCTAGCTTGTAACAGATTTGCATTACTGGTAGATCAGGTAGGAAGGATGAGTGATGTGTAACACACACAACTGTTGGGTTAAGCATGGTTAAGCACATTCCTAAATTAGAGCCTGTTTAGTTATTAAGGACCAACTTATCAGTTATTGTAAAGTAAGCCACAACAAGAGGTAATTTAAACAAAATGGCATGTTAGACCCTGTTATGTTCAACCTCTGAGGCATCTAAGGACCCTGCCACACTTTCAAATTAAAGTTGGATAAAAACCAGGTATAAAGTTGTTAAACATTTTTGAGCACTAGCTTTGTAGCTAATTGTCTCTTTTTATAGCTGGATGAACATTTTTATGGTGTGATAATTACTTTGCATGGGTTGCCACTCTTACTTTGAGCAGCCTAAATTTATTTCATGTTTAAGTAATTAATTGTGTAATATATGTAATGTGTGGCAGGGGCCCAAATGGCACTCAGATGGCTTTTAAATATCTAAGTTATCAGATACCATTTTAGTCCATTCTGTGCAACAGAGCTCTGCTAAAAGGTGTAGATTCCATATGCATATCCAGACTTCACCTTGGAAGCATGTTCAGAAATGATCCAATGTGGCCACCAAGGTATCTAATACCACCTAGGCTCTGTTATGTCCAATTCCATCTACAAATGTGCATAAACCCCATGTAAATCCCTGAGTTTTTAATTAGATAAAACCATACCTCACAGGGCACGTCTACACAAAATATTTTACTGCACAGAAGACTAATTTGTTGTTCAGTAAAGCATCACTGGCTATACATGCATGGCAATTAGAGTGCAGTAGACTAATTTACTGTTCTGCTGGATACAAGTGGCATCTGGCAGCACAGTACAGGTTTCCCTTGAGTTATGCTGTATATGCATTCCTGGAGAATGGCGCATAAATTGAATTCACATAAAGCGAACCCACATTACAATGTAACAAATAGGGATAGGTTCCCATGGCGATGAGGGGGAGGGAGAGAGAGAGTGAGGCTGGGGCTAGGGAAGGGTTGGGGGAGCGGTGCCACTCCTGGGGCTGCACAAGGCAGCAAAGCAGAGGGAACAGAGAGGCACCTACCCCAGCCCCAGCTGCAGTGGCCTCAGGAGCAGCTGCTGGTCTGCACCATACTTTGCCTGTCCCCACTCACCTCTGCTCCTGGGCTGTGCCAGCCCTGGTGCAGGCAGCTGGTGTCAGCTGCTACTGAGGCCACTGCAGCCAGGGCTGGGGTGAGTGGGGCCACGGCCCTTTTGCCACCCCCCACAGACTTACATGCTTGGGGAGGAGGGGAGGCATCTATGCTGATCGCATAAGAGTGAATTTACCTCACATATATGAATTATGGGTCTCAATATGCTCATCACATAAGAGCAAATTCACATATAAAGAACCCACATAAATCAAGGGAAACCTGTACATTATTGCACTTAAACTCACGTGTAGACGGTGACATTGGGATTAGTATTTCAGTCACATTAATTGTACATGTAGATGTGCTTACCAAGTGGCTGTTTGATGCTGAAACCAATCACTGTAGGGATCACCTTTTGGCCAAGAGCCTACAAGTCAAGGCTTCTATGGATGAAGTGGGAAATGTGTGTTCTAGACCATCCACACATTTACAGAGGTTTTGCATACATCTTCCATTTCTCAGCACACTACTCCACACCACTGGGGGCAGAGAGAAGCCTTTCTCACGTGCTGCTCCACTTTCTTGAAACAGTGGGAACAAATACATACCTATACTGCACTATTAGAAAACCTTCTTATTGGTAGGCCTAATTACAACATTTCTCAGACAGGAATACCTGTTGGAAATCATGACCCAGAAACCCAAATGGGAAAGAATGTGTGTCTATGTTTGTAGAGAGGATAATAAAGCCTAATAGACTGTTAGTACCAAACTTCAAGATTGCTATCAGTCCCTACAGGAAAAAATAAAGCCTACATAAGTACAATATTCAGCAGTCTCCAGCCCTGTGTTGTGAATACCAAATCTCTCCTGAAATCTTGCTTCTCCAGTGACACTTCTCACCACTAATCTACCTGACACAGAAGAGTAGCAAGATATTAATTATTGGTGATGGATTGTTTTTTCACATTACCCTGTATACTGCAAGCCAGGGTCCCTTCTCTTTTGTGTTGATGTGACTCAGTAGACCTAGATTCTGCCTTCCCTTGCCACTGTGCAATTCAGTGGTGCTGATGGTGTTAGTCCAGAATTACGCCATTATGAGTGAGTCATTTGGCATTAAATAGTCACTGAATAATACAAAGAGCAATTATTAGAAACTACTATTATTCTCAGGGATGTGTCTGCACCTTGGGGCCACAGGGCCAGACCCCTTCATGCTTGCTCTCCTTTTGGCCATGAAAATCATTCATTTTTGGCTGCCCAGTGGCTGGAGGTTGATGTTAGCCCTATATAGCACCACTGGCCTACTGTTCAGTAGGGCTGTGTGAAGTTTCAGTATTTGATTTAATTCAGAGGACATTTGGCTTGATTTGGCAAATGAATTTCCAAATCCAAATCGAATCAGAGACCCATTAAAAGGTCAAAATCAAATCAGAAGCATCTTGATTGATTCAGAAAAGATTTGGAAAGATTCAGAGATTTGGAAGGCAGGCTTGCAGATAACAGAAACTGAGAAGAGGGCAGGGAAGAGGGGGGAAAAGACTGCTTTGATATTGACATCTGTAGCTGGCCAGTGACTGTGATTTTCCCTGAGTTCCCTTCCAATCACAGTGCTCTGGGGGAGGGACATAGAAACAATATATAAGTCTGTGTGTGTGTGAAGTGATCTGTTTCTGTGCCTTTTGTGAGCTGTGTTTGTCTTGCAGCAGCAGCAGCATTTGAAAGCTTCTGGTTTGGTAGCACTAGCTAGTCTCTTGCTAGCAAGTTGTATCCAGTCCTTTCCTACTTACCTTTGCCTACCATCCCTATTGTTATCCTTTTCAACTTGTTTGTCCCTAAAAATCCTCTGATTTGTTCTTGTTAGTCTGTCCCCTCCCCACCCCAAACACACACACACCCCCCGCACAAAAAGAAATCTGTGTTTTCCCTGATAGTGGGTCATCACTGTGCAGGAAAGCACAACACACACACACACACACACACATTTTGCAGTACACCAAACATGAAGCAGAGGGAGAGATGCAAGTTCTCCCCCCCGACCAAAACATAGATGCACCATCTTTCCTGGCAACAATGAGTCTTCTTCTGCTAGTGGCAGCAAGGAGGTAGGAGCAGCATCTGCACCTGCACCACTTCCACTAACACCAGGAATAACCACCAGCATTAGTATGACAGTCTCCACCCCAATTTCAATTCCCAGCATGAGCCTTCCAGGGCCAGAGGAGGATCTGGATCTGGAAGCAGAGGAGCTGAGGGCCAAAGCTAAGGAAATTCCAGGGAAGGAGGGGGAATCTGAGTTTGTGATCCACACCCCTCAAAGTTCCCCTAGAGGCACATCTCTTCTGGAAGGCACTTTGGAGGAGGTTGTGGGGGCAAGTGGCTCAGCTCCTCCTGTTGTTGTGCCTCTGCCCAGTGAGGAGGGGGATAAAGCAGGATACCCACCCTCAACTCAGAAGCAGATGGGTAGTGTAGTGTGGGATCATTTTGACATGGCAGATGATTTCAGGTATTCTACTTGCCACCACCACCGAAAACAGATCAGCCAGGGCAAGGACTACAAACACTTCACCACCATGGCGATGCTGCTGCATCTCAGGAGGCAGCATCCCCTTGCCCTTGTTCCTCCTCAGCCTGACATCAGTGGCAGCATATGCCAAAAAGAATTCCCCCTGTCACTCCAAAGCCTCCCATCCCCAAGAATCAGAGCCAGGCCACCCTGGACTAGTGGGTAAAAGGCAGAGACAAAGGGGGCATGTAACCAAGGTGAGCATCCATTGGAGAAATGCTTGCTGTGTATGGCCAGCCCTTCTCCTTTGTTGAGCATCCAGGGTTCAGGGAGCTTATAGCACTCATGGCCCCACCCTACCAAGTGCCCGCATGCACCACCTTTAGCAAGACAGTGGTTCCCTCCTTGTATGAGGCATTCAGGGAGTACTTGAAGGAGGAGCTGTGGAAGGCAGGGCCACAGATAGTTTTGCACTTTACCTCAGGCATCTGGAGCAGCCAGGGTGGAGATCATACCTACCTCTTCCTTACAGGGCACTGATGCAATCAGTCAGGGAATCGGTAGGCTCTCCTACAAGGAGAGGTGATGGATGAGTCCCACATGGCAAAGGAGATCATGGTGGCCAAGAACCGTATGATGCAGGGGTGGCTCATTGGGCAGGGCAAGCTCACCTGCAGGTTCATGGTCACTGACAACGGGGCCAATATGGTCAAGGCGGTGTGTGATGCCAACTTTGTTGACATCTGCTGTGTGGCACACAAGTTCCACCTCATACTCAGGGATGCCTTGGAGGGGGACATGGCTCCTGGTGATGGTGCCATTACTACCAGACAGCTCATTTTGAAATGAAGCTAGGTGGTGGGCTACTTCCATTGGAGCATCAAGGGGGAGAAGATGCTGCAGGACAAACACACAAAGCTAAGCATCCCGCTAAGGATCATGCAGGCTATAAGCTGTACAGAAAGGATAGAGTAGGGAGGAGAGGGGGAGGGGTTGTACTCTATGTCAAGAAGCATTATACATTGACCCTTATCAAAATGGAATTGGAGGAGGAGAAAGTAGAAGGATTGTGGGTTAGGATACATGGAGGTCATTGGGAAGGGGATTTTGTGGTAGGGGTCTGCTACAGACCCCCACACCAAGGGGAAGAACTAGATTTGGGGCTCCTGAGGCAGCTCTTGGAGACCATAAAGACTAGGGAGGCGGTAGTCATGGGGGACCTAAACTACCCTGACATCTGCTGGGAGATGCAGACAGCAAATTCCCACCATTCACACAGGTTCCTATCCAGTGTGCAGAACCTCCACCTAATTCAGGAGGTACATGGTCCCACTAGAGGGAATGCCTTACTGGACCTGGTACTGGCAATGGGGGATGATATGGTAGGGGACCTACAGATCAGTGATCACCTGGGGGACAGTGACCACCAAATAATAGAATTTACCATAAGGCATAGAGTGGGAAAGGTAACTAGTAGGGTGGAAGTGCTAGACTTTAGGAAGGCTGACTTCAGTGAACTCAGGTGTTTAGTCAATGATGGACTGCAGGATAAGAGATTTGGTGACATGGGAACCCAGGAAGAGTGGCTGTGCCTTAAGGAAGAGATCCTTCGGGCACAGAGGGAGAGGATCCTGATGCGGGGGTAGAGGGGGAAAGGGGCCAAGAGGCTTCCTTGGCTGACCAGAGAAATCCAGAGCAGCCTAAGGGCAAAAATTGGGGCATATAAGCAATGGAAACAGGGAGAAATTACGAAAGAGGAATATGCCTCCTCAGCTCGCAGTTGTAGGGAAGCAGTTAGAAAGGCCAAAGCTACCATGGAGCTTAGGATGGCATCCCAAGTTAAGGATAACAAAAAATTGTTTTTCAGATATATAGGGAGTAAAAGGAGGGCCCAGGGTGGTATAGGACCACTACTGAATGGGCAAAAGCAATTGGTGACAGACAGGGGGACAAGGCTGAACTCCTCAATGAGTTCTTTCCCTCAGTGTTGCTAAATGAGGGTCTCACAATGGGATCGTAGAGAGACAACAGCAGGGCACCAGACTACCAAGTGTTGAACCTGAGATGTTGCAGAATCACTTGGAAGGGCTGGATGCGTTTAAGCCGGCAGGCCCGGATGACCTCCATATGAGGGTACTGAAGGCACTGGCTGATGTCATTGCACAGCCACTGGCAAGAATATTTGAGCACTCGTGGTGCATGGGCCAGGTCCCAGAGGACTTTTTATGACCAGGTTACAAAACGCCTGGACACAGGAGGAGGGGTGGATGTTGTATACTTAGACATCAGGAAGGCCTTTGATACGGTATGCCACCCCATACTGGTGAACAAGTTAAGAGGCTGTGACTTGGATGACTACACAGTCCGGTGGGTGGCGAATTGGCTGGAGGGTCACACCCAGAAAGTCGTGGTGGATGGGTCGGTTTCGACCTGGAAGGGTGTGGGCAGTGGGGTCCCGCAGGCCTTGGTCCTTGGACCAATACTCTTTAATGTCTTCATCAGCGATTTGGACGAGGGAGTGAAATGTACTCTGTCCAAATTTAGAGATGACACAAAGCTATGGGGAGAAGTGGACATGCCGGAGGGCAGGGAACAGCTGCAAGCAGACCTGGACAGGTTGGACAAGTGGACAGAAAACAACAGAATGCAGTTCAACAAGGAGAAATGCAAAGTGCTGCACCTAGGGAGGAAAAAAGTCCAGTACACCTACAGCCTAGGGAATGACCTGCTGGGTGGCACAAAAGCGGAAGGGGATCTTGGAGTCCTAGTGGACTCCAAGATGAACATGAGTCGGCAATGCGACGAAGCCATCAGAAAAGCCAATGGCACTTTATCGTGCATCAGCAGATGCATGACGAATAGATCCAAGGAGGTGATACTTCCCCTCTATCGGGCGTTGGTCAGACCGCAGTTGGAGTACTGCGTGCAATTCTGGGCGTTGCACTTCAAGAGGGATGTGGATAACCTGGAGAGGGTCCAGAGAAGGGCCACTCGTATGGTTAAGGGCCTGCAGACCAAGCCCTACGATGAGAGACTAGAGAAACTGGACCTTTTCAGCCTCCGCAAGAGAAGGTTGAGAGGCGACCTTGTGGCTGCCTATAAGTTCATCATGGGGGCACAGAAGGGAATTGGTGAGGATTTATTCACCAAGGCGCCCCCGGGGGTTACAAGAAATAATGGCCACAAGCTAGCAGAGAGCAGATTTAGACTGGACATTAGGAAGAACTTCTTCACAGCTAGAGTGGCCAAAATCTGGAATGGGCTCCTAAGGGAGGTGGTGCTCTCCCCTACCCTGGGGGTCTTCAAGAGGAGGTTAGATAGGCATCTGGCTAGGGTCATCTGAACCCAGCACTCTTTCCTGCCTATGCAGGGGGTCGGACTCAATGATCTATTGAGGTCCCTTCCGACCCTAACATCTGTCTATGAATCTACGAATCTAGGATGTGGATACTCAGTGGAAATCCACATACCTGATGCTGGAAAGGCTGGTCAAGCAATAGAAAATCATCTATGAGATGGCCTTGGTCAGGGAGTTTGGGATCAGCAGTCCTGCCTTACCAAAAAGAGTGGAAAACCATCTACAAGATCTTGGTGGTCCTCAAGCCATTCCTTGAGACCACCGAGAACCTCCACACTGGTGATGCCCTCCTTAGCCAGGTGATCCCCATAGTGAAGGAGCTTGAGAATCAAATGGAGAAGTTCCAGGGGATCCTGGCTGTGGCAAGCTGCTTTCACTAGAGGTACAGGCACTGGTGAAGTGGCTGAAGGAGGATATCAGAAAACAGCTGGATCTAGTCCGGTTTAGTACTGTCCATGTGCTGGTGGGCATGTGTGACCCAAGAATGAAGGGGAGCATCTGCAGCAGCAAAACCCTCAATCACTGGATGGAGGTTCAGGTGAACAGAGTCAGGGAGGCAGAAGGGCAGAGGCAGGGGGTCATAGAAGAACGGGGCCCACTTTCCCATCCAATCTCCTCCACTACAGCCACTGCCAATGGGGGCCAAGGACATGGCTTCAATGTTGGGGTCCAGAGGCACCAGACCCCACCATCAGGTAGGTTGTGCAGAGGCCTTGGTGGCTACCTATCTCACTGAGGATGTGGAGGCACTGCACTGCGACCCCTTGGCCTATTGGGCAACCTGCAGCCAGGTGTGGCAGGAATTCCTGTCCTGTCCACCTACCACTTTTCCAAGCGAGAGGGTGTTCAGCATTGCTGGTGATGTTGTGACACCCCACCATACCTCCTTGTACCCTGGTTTCATAGATTCATAGATGTTAGGGTCGGAAGGGACCTCAATAGATCATCGAGTCCGACCCCCTGCATAAGCAGGAAAGAGTGCTGGGTCTAGATGACCCCAGCTAGATGCTCATCTAACCTCCTTTTGAAGACCCCCAGGGTAGGGGAGAGCACCACCTCCCTTGGGAGCCTGTTCCAGACCCTGGCCACTCAAACTGTGAAGAAGTTCTTCCTAATGTCCAATCTAAATCTGCTCTCTGCTAGCTTGTGGCCATTATTTCTTGTAACCTTTGGTTTGGTGGAGCAGATGGTGTTTCTGAAGATGAACCTCCCACTGGTGGGGTTCCCCAAGCTCCACATGCAGACAAGTTGTGTGCCACCCTATTCACTCAGCACCAATTTGATGTTTTTATTTGCTTTCAGAATCATTTAATGCCCTGCTCTCAGAGCTGGAGGTGGCAGTTTAGTTTATCACCATCCAGCAGGGGAAGAACATCTCCCTGCTGAGCTCCCATGCCAGGAAAAACTTGGAGGTATGGGCTGGGCCTATGGGGAAGGAAGAGCCCCAGGTCTTGGGTATGGCCTAAAACTGCATCCTGCCAGTGTAGGGAGGCCTGGTGGGACTGCCGGTGGTACTGCAGCCCCAGGAAATGCCAGGACTGTGAACCTCCCTGGTGAAAGGCAGGTAGGGGGTGCCTGATAACCTCCAGCCACTGCATGCATGCATAGTCCTGGCTGGGGAAAGCCCAGATCTATAAGATCTTTGAGAGGCCTGAGGCTTGCTGGTTGCAGTGGAGTTGTGAGGGTGAGAACAAGCAGGCGGCTCAGATGTGACCTGAGGTACCCTCTACTGGTCTGTGCTGGTCCATCTGTGAATTCTCTTTAAGGATCAGGACTGAGAGATTGGAGAGGAAGTAGTTTTCTTGTGAGAAATATGCCCCCACTGGTAACTGGGTGTTCTTGTCTTTAATAGATTTCCAATGTGCATTCATTCTGGTGCACAGTTGTTGTTTGGTCTCTCCTACGTATTTTCCATCAGGGCATTTGGTGCACTAGATGAGATAGATAACATTTCTGAAGGTGTGGCTGTAAATCCAGGAATGGTGATGGTTCTGTTGTGCATTGTAGTAATTGTGGGGGGTACTGGAGATATATATGTTGGCAGGTTTTGCATTTCTTGTCATGGCATGGTCTGGATCCATTTGGTTTGTTTTGGGCTGTAGGAAGTTTGCTTCTGGTAATGAGGTTAGCAAGGTTCTGTGCTTGTTTGAATTTACAAAGCACTTTTCACAGACAAGACTATGAACTTCATTTCATCAACCTCCTTGATAAAAAAACTCATGTATTCAATATAAACGTTGAATTTATGACACACTATAACCTGTGTAACCTCTGACTTCCTAGGTACCTCTCTACTTTTACCTGCTACATCCTTCTGTCCCCCCCCCCCCCCCCATCCCAGCCTATCTCTCACCTCCTGATGCCTCAATTTACATTTTCACTGACTGGCTTCCTTGCATGCATAACAGGCTCTGGCTTCTTTACTATTCATTCCATCCAGGAAGAGAGCACACACCAACTGTAGATGCTTCCTCAGCTTGATGAAGGGTTTTTAAACCCAAAAGTTTGCTAAGATATAATTCTCCAACTATTCAATTGGTCTAATAAAAGATATCAGATTGACCCAAAGAATCTTGTCTGCTTATGTCCTTAGACCAACACAGCTACAACCTACACCATTTAACACACATAAGTGATATGAGTTTTGCTTTCAACAATTCAAGGTACACTTTCACAGAAACCCCTGCACCTATCTCCTCAAAATCTGGCAGGCTTCATACCCTCAGAAGGAGCTACCATCCCTGCTGTTTTTATCCAAATCTGCAAAGAAATGACAAAGTTATAGGTATTTTAGTGATTCCCCACTATAGTCTATGGCCGCATCATTGAGTCGGCACCGAATCATCAAATCTGATTCAGCCTAATCCAATCAAGGCAGTGACTTAAATCACTGAATCAAATCACTGTCCCTCAGAATCTGCCAAAGGCCTACTTTTTAGGGCACCAGCCTGGGAAGTGGAAAATGTAGGTGCAAAACCCTTGAGGCTAAAATGGGCTTAGAACCCAGGTCCCCAGCTTCTGCATCAAGTGCCATAACCATTACAGTATTGGAAAAAAGGAACACATCACCCTGGACCTCTTCCTCTTTACTTTATACTGAAGTCACTGCTACTGTCTAACAATTGGATGCACTGATTCAGGTACATATCTCCCATCTGAGGACTCAGTAAGTCATCTCCCCTCTTAACTATTATGACTGAGCTGGATCTTGACATGACAGAGTTGGCTGAGGGTGTTCTCAGGCTGCCCATTGAGAGAATGGGAGAACTATGTTCTTTTCCAGATAGAACAGAGACGCTCTCCTGAGCTAGACAAGTATTTGGTGAATAAGCAGAGGCTATGCCCTTGTACACTTGCTGGGCAGAATAGGATCTAGGCTATAGAGCACATTGGTTTCTATCTTATAGAATAATTAAGGTTTTGAAGAAGTAGCTTGGGATTAATTTTTTTTTTTTAACAATTAGCAAAATAATTTTCCATATGTGGATTAGGTTAAAAAAGGTCACCTTGTTCAAAATGGCAAAGCCAATTTAATTTCATTAATAAAGAATTTCTACTAAAACATCATGTAATTAAGCAAATTTGAGTAGGTAACTTAGCAATTACCAGCACAACTGCTTCCACCACAGACACAATTTTATCATTTTAAAAGGTGTCAGAGCTGTAGGGAATCAGAAAGGCGTTTTTCTCCACCCTCCCATCCTGATATAGCTGAGCCAGGCAGGAGCCAGAAGCAGATGTGCTCTTTAGGGGTGCACCAGAGTTTGCACGGGAGTGGCCAAGAGGTAGCCGGGGGGCACTGATCCCTGGGGGAGGCAGGTGCTACTTACTGGGCGATCCCTGGTGAGGGGGGGCTCTGGGGTAGGGTTTCCTCAGGGAGAGGGGCTGCCAGCTGACTCTTCTGTGCAGGCACAGGGGCAAGCCATGCCTGTGCAGAACAGCCTGAGCAGCCATTGATTGGTGCAGGAAATTCAAACCATGCCAGTCGGGCCCTGATGCCAAAGCAGCCACATGTGTACTCTTGGCTCTCCACGACCACATCAAGAACAGCAGAGCAGAGCAGCCTGACCGATGGATGTGCCTGGAAAAGTGAGGGGGAGGGGCGAGGCACCAGACCAACTGTAGGGGATTTGGAAAGGTTTTTTTCCCACCCTCCCATCCCCATATAGCTGAACTGGGTGGGAACCATGCAAACAGGCCAGGCAAACAGGTGCGCTCTTCAGGGGTGCACTGGAGTTTGCACAGGAGTTCACACAGGAGGACACACAGGAATGGCCTGAACTCCAAGAGATGGCAGCTTTGGACAGAGACCTCAGGTGAGTAAAAGAGAAAGTTTGTCAGTGTAGGTTATAGCATGGCGCGCAGCCAAGGACCCAGCTCCAGTGTCACCTCCTGCCCGGGACTCTGCTGAGGCCTCCACCCAGACAAAACCCTTGCGTGGGTCAGCAGCACCCTGCCCCCTATCTGTGGGGGTTGTTTGGAGGGGCCAATGGGGCCTGTGGGGGGAGGCAGGAATCCCCTCACCTGTCCCATGTGTGCCTTGCTTGAGGCCCTGGAGGGGCAGATGAGGGAACTCCAGGCAGAAGTTAGCAGGCTGCAGAGGATTAGGGCTGCAGAGGATGATATTGATGGGTACTTTCATTCTCTGCAGGATCAGTCATCTGATGCAAAGCCTACGCAGGAGAGAGCCGATGCAGAGGAGTGCAAGTTGGTCACCTTCAGAGCCAGACATCATGCTGCTGAAACAGCTTCCCCAGTGCAACAGCCACAGCCACAGCCACCACCATGCAGGCTGAGGGTCAGCCTGGGAGCCAAAGGAAGAGATGCCAAATCATCATGGTGGGCGACTCCCTCCTGAGATGAACGGAGGGACCCATCTATCATCCAGATCCCACAGAGTAGGAGGTGTGTTGCCTTCCTGGAGCCTGGATCCGGGACATCACTGCAAGGATTCCCCACCTTATCTAGCCCTCCAACTACTATCCCATGGTTCTTATCCCTGTGGGCACAAATAATGTGGCCACAAGTAATCTGAACTGTATCATGAGTGACTACAGGGCTCTGGGGGCCAGGTTTAGGAGGACGGGGGCACAGGTGGTCTTCTCATTAATTCTCCTGGTCAATGGTCATGGTCAGCATCACAGCACTGCTTTAAAGAAGTCAACCTGTGGCTCCAAAGTTGGTGTCATCAAGAGGCTTTTGGCTTCTTCAGCCACAATCCGCACTTCCACAAAAGGGCACCCTAGGATGTTATGGTCTTCATCTCTCTTCAAAAGATAAGCACCTGCTCTCTTACAGGTTGGCTGATGTCTTACACAGGGCTTTAAACTAGGCTTATCAGGGGTCGAGGATGCAGACAGTGAGAACCTACAATCAAACAACCATGAGCCATGCACTGGAAGCACACGTAAGTACTAAGGGGCCCAATGGGCATCAGGATAGGGGGGCACCAAGGGCACCCATCAGGAGTTCAAATGTCTCCCATCAGGGGGCTCAAATGTCTCTACACTAATGCTAGGAGCATGGGGAACAAGCAGGAGGAACTTGCACTTCTGCTTGCAAACAAGAACTTCGATTCAGTTGAGCTAACTGAAACTTGATGGGACCCTACACATGATTGGGCAGTAAGCATTGAGGGCTATTGACTATACAGACGAGATAGAGTAGGGAGTAAAGGGGGATGTGTTGCTGTCTACATGAAGGAGCAATATACATCTTCCATAATCAAGATGGGATCAGAGAAGGGGCAAATTGAGGTACTGTGGGTTGGAATGCAAGGGGGCCAGGGGAAAGGGACTTGGTAGTAGAGGTCTACTACAGGCCGCCACACCAGGAGGAGGAGTTGAACCTGGAATTCTCCAGACAGCTGTCAGAGGCTGAATGGTCAAGGGACATGGTTGTCATGGGTGACCTCGACTACCTGGATATCTGCTGGGAGGAGCAGTCAGCTAGATCCACCCGTTCACATAGGTTCTTAACCTGCATACAGGACCTTCACCTAACACAGGAGGTACACAGTCTCACTAGGGGAAATGCCTTCCTGGACTTGGTCCTGGCTACAGGGGATGATTTGGTTGGGGATCTACTGACACAAGGTAATCTAGGGAACAGTGACCATCACTTGATTGAATTCACTATCTGGCGTAGGGTGGGGAAGATAACCAGTACGGTAGAAGTCCTAGACTTCAGAAAGGCTAACTTCAGTGTGCTCAGGAGATCAGTTAGCAAGACAGTGAAGGACAAGAGAATTGGTGAGATAGGAATCCAGGAGGGGTGGTCATTCCTAAAGGGAGCAATCCTACAGGCACAGGAGGAGACAATCCCTTTGCATATGAGAGGGGGCAAAGGGGCCAAGAAACCCTCTTGGCTGAAAAGGAAAGTTCAGGAAACACTAGGGGCAAAGAAGAAGCATATAGGCTATGGAAGCAGGGGGGTAGCTACCAAGGTGGAGTATACCTACTTGACCCGCACTTGTAAGGAGGCAGTCAGCAAAGCCAACGCTGAAATGGAACTTAGGCTGACAGCAAAAATTAAAGACAACCAAAAGTGTTTCTTCACATCTATAGGGAGCAAAAAGAAGGCTCAGGTTAGCATAGGCCCACTACGAGAAAAACTAGGGCAACTATTGACAGATAGGGGGGACAAAAGTGAGCTCTTCAATGAGTTTTTTGCCTCTGTATTCCTGAACTTGAATCAGGACAAATCTCGCAACTGGATCATAGACAGGCATAAAGAGAAAACCAGCCTACCAACTGTTAGCGCCGACTTAGTGAAGAGACACTTGGAGGGGCTGGATGGGTTTAAGTCAGCAGGCCCAGATGATCTTCATCCAAGGGTGCTGAAGAATGCCACAAGGCTCAGTCCTTGGACTGGTGCTGTTCAATGTCTTCATCAGTGACTTGGATGAGAGCATGGAAAGCACTCTATCCAAATTTGCAGATGATACCAAATTATGGGGTAAAGTTAACACACAGAGGGTAGGGAACGAATCCAGGCAGATCTGGACAGGTTGAAAAAATGGGCAGAACAGAGTAGGATGAAGTTCAATGAGGACAAATGCAAGGTGCTGCAACTAGGAAGAAGGAATCACCAGCCTACTTACAGGCTAAGACCTTCTCAGCAGCACAGCAGTGGAAAGGATCTTGGAGTCACTGTTTACTCCAAGATGAATGTGAGTCATCAATGTGATGAAGTGATCAGTAAAGTTAACAGCAGGGTTTCTGTTACCCTGCCGCGTACCCAGAGTCCCCACGAGATGGATGTGGAGTCCTCTTCGGCTTTGGCAGAAACTGCTCAAACCTCTTATACGGCGGGAACTCTCTCCCTTGCACGCGGGTTCTCTGTGCAGCAGAACTCCACCGTGCAATGAAGCTGTAATCCCACGGGGATAATTCTAGTGCTGAAGCACACACAAAATCAGACCTTTGGGTCATGACATCCCCCCTTGCTGAAGGCACAATAGAATTATACTTCAAATCCATCATCCGGGTTATTAGTAGCTCTGTCAACGGGTCGTGAAACTAAACGAACAAATACAAAATTAGCTAACAATAAAAGTTCGTCCTCAAGGGATCGAATCAAATAATAGCCGGCACACACACATATACACATAATTACATTCGTAACAAAAAACTGGACGATCAGGGCTTCAGTGGGTGTCATGGTGGAATCGCACGTCAGGCCTTTGCTCCTTTCGGTGATGTTGTCCCTCTCAGGGCCTCTCTCCACCACGCACTCCGAATCCCGGATCTATAAAAGAACTTTCTTAAAATGGTTATTCCACTACTATTTACAAAATCACATGGGACCGCACAATAATGCAGTCGATCAAACTTATTATCACTATTAAATACAAATATGTAAACACGATTCTATACTGGACAGCTCTCTCTCTCTTTTCACACTCAACAACTCGACGAAATCGTCGAGGAGTCGTCGTCACCTTCTTCTAGGTAATAAAAACCTAACTCATAGGCTAGCTGCCATTGTCCAGCGTCCCCCAAAATCCGAAGCTGTTGCTTATTATGTCCAGAACGCTGCAGAAGGAATCCAAACATGTATCGCTCCTCTTGCATTCTCTGGCATAATACTGGACGTTCGGATTCGCGGCGTCTTGTGTTCTGAGCCTCAGTTGGGTGTTGACATTCCCGATCACTGGACAGTCTTGGCTCCATTAGGACGCGCAGTCTTGGCAACTGATGAAGGAGACTACTCACAGGATGGTCGACCATTGGGTTAAGCACAATTCGCAAAACCACGATGTTTCTTTGCCCATAGACTTTAAGACAACTGTCTATACTGTCGAGGGTTACTGGAATGGTTCCAGGGTCTCGCAGGTGACGATGAAGCCATGGTCACATTCGCTGGAGTGGTGTCAGTCCCAGCGTACATGCTCTCGGGTTCCAGGCACAATACGAAACTCCTATGATGGCCAGTACAAGCTGTTCTGCACCGGTGTGCTCTGGTCGTCCATCGTGCCATGTGTGGGCCTTTTGTTCGATCACTTCTGCCACAAGCGCTGGAATTGGAATAGGCCAGTGGACGCTAAACGCCACCATGTTGATGTCAGTGACATGTCCCCTACACCATGAAGCTTGTCTCACCAAGAAGCTTGCCTCTTCCTGGTCCAGGAGGTCGGACCCAAGCTCCACGACCAGATGTCCCAACCACACAGCCAGAGTTTCCTCAGGTCGGATCCTAGATTCTCTACACAAATTCTGCAGTTCGGTTCTGGAGCGAGTGTAATAGGTAGTAGCATGAACTGCACTCTGCGGATTGATGACTTGGCTGCTTGATGCTGCAGGCTGATCAGTTTCTTCGCGAGTCATTGTTGTTTCTGTTTCTGTTGGAGCTGTAGTTATCGTTACTGTGGGGGTCGTTGCTGTTTCAGGCGGGAGGGGCAGATGCACTTCTCCGCTTGACTCCCCCTCCCGTCGGCAGAGGGGCGTGGTTGGCAGAAGTGGCGTTACGTCGCTGGGCGGAGTCACCGGCCGAACCCTTGCGGGTTCTTCCGAAGCTCCATCCCTCTCTTCCGGCTCCTTCACGCAGTCTTCTCTCCGCTCGGCGCCATCTTGTCGGGGCAGTTTAAGATCCCCTCTCTCAGCTGCTTCTCCGACCGCCCGAACGGCCATACGCAGCTGGGTCTTCAAACTTAAAGTTTTATTCATTAGATCTGTCTGAAAAGTTGCATTAAATTCTCCCCCCTTGTCGCACCGTAGGACCACTCTCTCATCTACGGCGCGGTCCTCCGTCTCCGGGTATTCGCGGAGCTCAGACGGAAGATCGCAACCCCTCAGTCTAGGTATCACCATGCAAGGGGAGAACCAGCCGATCGGCATCTGCTCTCCCATCTCCTGGGCACACCGTGAACAATGGACACACTCCCGGGTGGGGGTCGGGCTTACTGCGCTCGCCGGGTCGACTTCGGCGAGGGACACAGCATCGAGGGGCCTGTACAGGACCCGCTCATCGCCCATGATACACCAGAACGCCGCAGGGTGAAGATACACTTCTTTCCCTTCTAGGGCTCCAACTTCAGGAGCTCCCTCTTCTCCCTTTAGCGAAAGGTGTCCACGGACACATCTCTTGCCTGTTCTGCCCACCTGGTGGTACGCGATGTGCGCCTCCAGTTCCACAACACTTGCTACGTTGCGTCTCCCACTTTTCCAAGGGCAGTTCTCAACTAATTCTAACTCTAGCGAGCCCTCTCCTGATCCCATCCTCGTCGCCATGTGCAGGCCGGGTGCGAACCCGCAGCCCTGGTCGCGCTGCACGCGGGCTGTGGCGAGCAGCCCGGGAACGCCAGGTCGGAGAGGGCAGGTGCCGAGCTAGAATTAGGCACAAAACGCTTAATGGTTGATTTTAAGATTGTTTACTTACACCAAGATGGTCGCGGTGCAGGCTGAAAACTTGCTTGAGTTGCGGTTACAAACAGAAAACACAAACAATCACGTGGAGTTTGCTAGGCTCCACGCAGACAGAACTCCAGATGTCCAGGACAAGCGCGCCTCAAAACTCGTCGATACGTCTTATGAAAGGTTACCGCTCAAAGACAGGAAGAGGTGGTCGGTGGATCAGGCTGCCAAAATCCTCTGAATAACACACAGGGTTTCTGTTACCCTGCCGCGCACCCAGAGTCCCCACGAGATGGATGTGGAGTCCTCTTCGGCTTGGGCAGAAACTGCTCAAACCTCTTATACGGCTAGCAGGCCAATCGCTAGCCGCCACGTGGGAATAATTTAGCACTAGCCAATAGCGGGACACGAATTTGCATTCGAAGAGCGGGAACTCTTTGCACCATGCATTTCTGTGCTGCAGAGAAAATGCACCCTGCAAAGACAGCTGCAAAGTGGCGGGAACTCTCTCCCTTGCACGCAGGTTCTCTGTGCAGCAGAACTCCACCGTGCAATGAAGCTGTAATCCCACGGGGATAATTCTAGTGCCGAAGCACACAAAAAATCAGACCTTTGGGTCATGACAGGAGTCACACTGTCCATCTGGCCATATGACACCCAGAGAATGGGACTAATGCAATCTTGCTGTAAACATTCTGACAATTCCTAATGCTACATCAGGCTAACTCTTTATTCTGGGGCTAACCCAAAGTCCTTTGAAGTCATTGGAAAGACTCCTATAGGTAGTGATAGGCTTTAGATAAAGCCCTGTGTGTCCCATGGTCACTTTGAGATGTGCAAAGAAAAAATGTCAGATGAATGTTAGCAGTTTGCTTGTCCACAATAGCTTGTACGCTTGAGTTCAGCGGTGTGGTTGGCAATTCTGTATAGCTCTTGTTAAGCCTGCAGTACACTTCTAGGTATTTAGTCCAACATGACTAATCATTGCTAAACAGATGTTCTCTTGTGAGGAAAAGCACGCTTGTAAGAAAGAGAATTTTCTCATTTGTACTGAGTTCATTCTGCTTTCAAAGTGCAGTGGAATCCAGCATTTCATGTAATATCATTTGTTACATGGTTTCTGGAAAAGGATTCACATTTTAATTTCTATCACCATCTAATAAGCAAATTGTACTTGTGCAGGCACTGATGAAAAATAAATAAATTAATAAATGTGCCTAATAGGATTCCAGACCTAAAAATCAAACTAAGGAATTAAAATAAAAGGGAAATTAGTACTCGATTGGCAATTATATTTGGTTCTGACTGCACCACTTTGCTCTTATTAGCTGCTTCCTTTGAAACCAAACTTTCTATTTACTATTAATAAGAGCAAACAAACTGTTCTTCCATGGCGTCTACATCTCTTTCTCTCTTTCTTTCTTTCACTTTTTCTTCCATTCCTAAATTTCTTCCATTATATAATGAGTTTCTTCACAACAACAAATTGTGATTGCATTTTTCAGCCCAAGGACAAATCAAAGTCTAATGTTGTTTCATTCTCAAGGGAGTTGCTGCCTAAATTACCTGATTGAATTTTGAGTTGGGAGAAATTACAATAAGCATGCATGTCCTGTATATTGCTGACCCTTCCCAAAGTCTTCTGATCTTTATGGCTGTTACTTATCCAAAATCACACATTGTCATGATGTCAAAAAGCATTTTCACTAAAAATCTGGAACCTCTATTACAGTCATGCCACCTCTGTATCTACAAGCTGAAATTAAAGTTATTTAAAGTGGATGAGTAATATGACTGGAGATTTTACAAGTAACCAAGAACTGGTAGGAGGTGTAAATTAGAACAATTACAACATGGATTAGTGTACATTCTTGTAGTAGTCAATTATTAACAGACAAAACACTATCTCTTTCCTGTACTTTGGCTGGCAGAACAGCTCAAACTGCCTGGCCAGAATTTATGCTCTAGAGAAGCTGTATGGAGGGATAATTGGATATACGGAAATAATAATGGGATATAGAACCTTTCACTGTTAGGACATTGGTACAAAATTGGTTCACGTCAGCAGTAACTGAAAGATGTTATCATGCAACTAGTGCTCTGTAGCCTGCATGAAATGAGTTTGTATTCTCAGTCCAACTCCTAGAGGTCATTTATATACATCACCCTCTTTGGAAGCTTCAGGAGAGAGGCCAAGAACTGAACTGGAAATCAGCAGTGGATTGGCTAACCACTACAGGCAGGTTCACATAAAATAAAAATAAATGAAAATATAAAAGAAATACAGCTCTAGCTTCTTCAATAGTGCCAGAAGATCACCCAACTCTGTTAGGCTAGCTGGTAAATTTATTTTATCTCCATCACTGTCACTTTCAAAATACATATCTGCAATTGTCTAAGTGTCATTCAACTTTGTGCACTAACCTCCAACTTGGAAATACTTTCTTTGTTATGCAGCAACATCCAAAACACACTGCCCTTGTGCCAGGATTTTCATCATCTCATTTTTCATAATCCACACTACATATCTGTGAAACTAATTCTACTCAGGTAAGGGCGCCAATTGCAACATCAATCTATGTCTGACAATAGATACAATGGCTAGAATTTGATTTTGTTTGCTGGGTATATATGTTTGTTTTGGAATGAGAATTCTGTTAGTTTCCTGAATGACTTGAATAATTTTAAGGTACTCTTTAAAGGCCCAGGTTTGACACAATTAAACTCCATCCAAGGAGACCTTCATTTCAGCTCTTTAGACATGACTCTCCAATAACCTGCATAGTTCTTCAAAATCCTAAATATTTTTAAAATATGTGATACTCGTTGGCTAGTTTGTCAGCATAAGAAATAGTTCTCAAACTGGAACTTTAAGCTGCCCCTGCATCTATTCTAAAGGGATCCTTACAAAAAATGCATGATTTTTTTTTTTCACTTTAAAGCCCCCATTTGCCTTTTTTCCTCATTTGACACTTCATTTTCCCTTTCAGACTCAATAGAGTGTGTATGTTTGTGTGTATTGGAAATGGATGAGGAGTTAAAAAAATGAATACAGTATTTATGGGCTACCCTCAGAAAGGTCCTTTTACAATGTGTTAGCGCATAAGCTATTTTAGAAGCTAATGTAAAGAGAATGCAAAGCTAAACAATGCAAAATGTTTATAATGTAAGAAATTGTGCTTACAGCTCACTGAGCACATCATCTTTAAAGTTAGGCTGAAATCAGGATCTCCAGTTTGCTAGATTTCTTTTTTAATTTGGTTTCAGTCTTAATCAGATAAGGACCTAATGATGTCAAGTTCACTGTGCAGCTGCAGGGGGTTCTCAGACTGCCCTACCTGGGGAAGACCTGCCAGACAATCTTTAATGGTAATACTTTTGTTCCACTTCACTCCTTCTCAACCCCTTGAGAAAAGGCAAAAAATAGAGGGGGAAAAAGAAAATATAGTACAGTTCCAAGGTACTAGGTAGCATTCCTTTACCTAGTTAGGGAACCCTTATATTGGCCTCTTGGGCTAGGGAGAGACATTACACATAAACTGTTTTAAGTGATCAGAAACTTCTTTAAACATGTAATAGAACATAAGTTTAGTGTGCATAAACTAGTTTCAAAATGGCTGAAATGGGTTTAACATAAGCCTGGTTGAATGTAGTTTCAGATTTAACAGATTTGTGTCAAATTGGTTTATGCAATGTCTGTCCCAGACCCCTTCCTAATTTAAGTTAAACCAGACTCCACCAGTATCCCAGCATGCTCTCTGGGTTGCGTGGGGCTCTCTGCTCCACAACACAGCTGGCCCTGCCCCCCCTGCTCCCTGGCTAGAGCTCCAGTAGAGACTGGAGAAACAGCAGGGTCTGCCTGGTTTCCTCCTGCCCAACCCCCCTCACCCTCACTGCTCAAACAGGAAATCCCCACCTCCCATCTCCCACAGCATGGACCCCAGCCCCATGGACCCTGGGCATGTGGTATGCTAGCTAACGCTGAGAGGTGTCTGTGTATGTGTCTCCAATTTCACTGGGACAGGCAGACAGAACAGTGTCCGCTTAGAGCTTTTTGGAGGTAATCAACAGGTCAGCTGGTAAGGTCTCTCCTTCCTTCCTTGGAAAAAGCTGTTTAAGAAGAGTTGGAACTAATGAGAGGCTATTGTTTTGCTGATGGGATGATAAACACTGTTATCAGCCCTCTGCTAGTTTGCTCACCTGTCAGTTTGCTGCAGACAGTATAAAGAAACAGGGAGGGAGATTGAAAAGCTCCATATCATCAGCAGATGCATGCATTGCATACACATACCCTTGCCTCAGAGTGCTAGTTGGGGGCTGGGAGCTAGCAAAACTCCCACCCCTTAAGCAGTGAGCTGGGAAAAGCCTGAGATACTGCAAGCAGACCTCCCTAATCAGAGAGTCCTGCCAGGGCCTGGCCACAACCCCCTCAGCTCAGCACTGATGAAGGGAAGGGAGGGCTGCTCTAGCACCCACCGGTTTCTAGCTTGAGCCACTGCAGGTATGTGCCTGCATTTCTTCAGTCCAGAGGGGATGTCTGTGTGATTACAAACTGGTTCAGCCTAGCCAGGTTAGATTAACCTGCAAAGATTGAATCAATTCAAGCTTTTTGAATGTCTGTCCCTAGCCTTGGGGCACACCTACACTGCTTCCATGGTGCTCTTGGGAGAGTGCTCTGTCTCTGGCCTGCTTAAGAGCAGTACTGTAGGGTGTTCCTGGGCGGGGGCGGGGGGGGGGGGGCTTCACTGCCTTATTTCTAGATTTTGGTACGTGCAGAGGGAGGTCGTGTGGGTGGGATGTCCTTCTCAGAAGTTTTCACACAAGTGCTGTGAAAGCAGTGCAGGCATATTTCCCTGTCTCCTATCGCAGAAGATACCAGCACCTAACTGAGCACAGGCCTGTATACAGAGAGAACAGAATTAAACACATATGTACACACACACATATACATGCACATGGACACAAATATATATTATTAAGTCCCATTTGTTTGTATATACTTAGTAAGCACAGCTGTTTTGGACTCAGTCGTGCTCATAGGGCTTCCTTATATTCTTAATGTTGTTGAATACAGCTGCATTATCATGGTCAACACCTGAATGTCGAGGTTATTATGCAGCTTTACCATGTGGAATAAGTGCAGACCAAGACTTGTCAACACTACTGTCAAAGCTTCTAAAGGCAGCTGACGTACTGGACTTGGTGCAGTGGAAAATAGCTAGTGGCACTTTGGAGAGGACAAACTTTTGGCATCCTTCTTCATCAGCTTTTCATGCAGGGGCTGAAAGAAGAGCTCAAGGAAACCCCGTTCTCCAGGAAGAGCAAAGCTACACTTACCAGTAAGCACCAGCCAGCCAACACAGAACAAGGAGGAACTGTGCGGAATCAAAGGAGAATGTAAATGAAGAGGTCAGTGAGTCCTTCCTTATTTGAACTGTCTAGTATAGTCTCCCACATTGCAGAAGGATTTTAAATCCACACATTGTCACTCTGCCAGTCTGTCTGTCTTTCTCACAATGCACACATACCCTTGAGTCCCACGGCCGGCCAGGTAATACTGAAAATGACTGGAAGCTGCTAGTAACACAGGCCCATTTGTCATTTGTTATAGAGACATAACTGGTAAGATTTGAACACTGGGCACAAACCCTATTAGCCCTCCCCACCACCCCCACACATGCTGCCCCTCCCCCAGCATGGAAGATACCACTGCTGCAGCAGGTAGCATTACCAAACCCCACCACTACCAAGACATCACAAAACTAAATTTGGTGACACTTCCCCCTACCATGGTGCTGCCCTGACCCCCAGCTCTTTCCTGAGTGTTGCCACCACTCCTATTGCTGGCACCCCCTTTAACTACTTGCCTGGGGCTCATGCCTGGTCACACATTTCTAGTTATGCTGCTTGGTTTTCTTTGTCATTTCAGGGTCTCCTTTCTAAATAGGCCAAACTTCTACACAGGTTCCTCTAGAGCCCTACACTCAGCCTGTGCTGCATAGCTGGTGTGAAGAGGATTTACAAAACTGTACTTGCCTAATTCTTGGCCAGTACAAACCATTCATGCTATGGTTAGGGACAAGGCAAAGATCTGAGAGAGCAGTTCTTGGTTACAGTGAAGATGAAGGGAAGGAAGGAGCAAAGTGATATGGGAAGAGGGTACTAGGGAGTATGTTAGAAAAACACAAAAGTGCCTACATGTATCCTGCATGGCAAGAGAGCACATGTAAGTGAGCAAGCAGCAATCTAGGTGAGTTTAAACTGCTCATCTGACTAGAATATTATTTAAAAACAATTTGAACTAACCTAGGGAACAGGACAACATTTTTGATAGCTGACCAAGCATGCAGTGTACACTGAGAATTACAGGATGGTGTTAGCCTTCCTTACATATGCTTATGGTATTATCCTTCAACAGATTTTAGTTTAAATCAGGTTTAGTTGTGGTTGTTTACTTACAAAGTGTTTATAGCTCATTTTTTTCTGAGAACACTGTTTGAAGTAAAAAGATAGTACTGAGACCCTTCTGCTCTGAGAGCTGTTTTAGCAGCTATGTTTCACCTGCCAAGAATGTTCCTATAGAGTATAAGCACACTGTTACCTTTCTGGATGTTGTCCCATAGAGCCTCTGGGCCTTTGGCCATTACCTCACATTGTACCTCAACTGTATTTTAATCCTGCTTCTTATCTCACCAGTAAGATGTCTGAGCTCCTTTGTAAAGTTCCTTGAGATCTACTGAAGACAAACATGATGTAAGAAGGAAGTGCTATTATCATTAATAAACTTAGTGAAGCTTTGTTAATGAACACACACACAACATTTACACTAGTTTAAATGCAGTTTCAAGCTGAAGCATACAAACATACTAGTCTGTTAAGCAGGTTGAAAGCTGCCTGGAATTGTTCAAAAGTGTACCTGGAAAATCAAGTACTCTCTTGACTCGGTTCACTGTGAACCAGGTCAATGTTATATGTGGATATCAAGCATTTTGTGATATGAGTTTTGCTGTTTCTCCAGGCATCCCACACCACATCATTCCTTTCCCCTTCCCCTAATTAGTTTAACTGGCCACTCTAGTACACAGCCAGAATTCTACTGCCCCTTTTTTCCTTTTGTTTGAACTTTTTATCAATGATCTCCCTTGCACTGCTTGTTCAATAAAAACTATTTTTCACTAATAAGTGAATAATATTGTTGACTATCAGTTATTTTAATATGAATAAAAGTTTGAAAGACCAATTCAGCCCAGATAAATTAATTAATCAGTTAGGACTGTAAGTGCCTATAACTAATCAGTAGCATAAAGTATACCACTTCTTGGTCTATTGCTGTGTTGCAACAATTCAAAGCAACACAGCTTCATATATGACTTCATGCAACCATTTCAATAATTAGCTTGTTCACAGCATATAGAATCAATGAAATTCTCACATGGATATGGGCTGATCCCAAAAGAAGTATACCAAAAATACCATAGTGCCAAGCACTCAAACCATTCTTATTGACAAACTTAAAAGAGGAAATATAAAAACTGGACAAGACATACTACTCATAGGTCTAAACAAATGAAAATCCCTTACTAAAGAATTATCTAAAAGAGCTGACTAGATTAAAGAGACTACAAAATTTAGCTAGGTTTAGCTTGACATAAATAACAAACCTCATGGGAGTTTGCTTAAGTATTTAACCTAATGTGGTTAAGGTCTTATCCTAGTAAGCAAGTAAGATAAACCAGATAGCTAAGAATTGCATATGCCAACAGTACTAAGAAAACTTGGCATTTCTATGGATCTTAAAGTATATCCTGGTCATATGCTGATGTAAATATATATAAATGGAGGTATAGGCTGAGTTACTCCAGGACAGATGTGCCTAATGAACTATAATCATACAACCACTCATTGGGGCATGAAATATCATTACTTCCCTGAATAGTAACATCCTCCCAGCGTGTGAGACACTGCCAGCCCCAAAGGAGGTACAGTTCATGCTCTGGCCTCTCAAAAAAGGCGAGTTACAGTAATTGACTATGGAAGGATAAGTACTCCAGTGGGAGACTTTCAAAAGCACAAAAAATAAACAATGAGATCTGGGTGCTAACTACCTTTCGTGCCTTTAATCAGTCTATCTTGATCTATTTCAATTCAATCCTGCATTAAAGGCCCATCAGACATGAGGGGACAGGACTAGGGAGGAGATTTAAAGCAGTGCCTTTTTCAGCATTGTTAGATAGTAGGGCTGTGAAACAGCACCATTTCGTTTCAACTTCCATTTTACCATTTCACAGGGATAGTGTTTTGTTTAGTCATTTTGTTTCATTTTGAAGCACTGTTCTGTTTCGTTTCGTCAAAAATGTGTCATTGTTTTGACATTTTGCCCATAGACTATAATGGGGAATCATGAAAATGCCTAAACCTTTCTCATTTCTTGCCTGATTCAAATGAAAATTGCAGGGATGGTAGCCCCTTTTGAGGGAATGAAGCCTGCCAAGTTTCAAGGAGATAGGTGCAGAGGTTTCTGGGAAACGATACCTTAAACAGTTGAAAGGAGAACTTTCACTTGCTGGAAGCGGCAGTCTGCTGTCATCCCACGCACAGATCTCAGGGCCTGCACCCCTGGGAGGCTATACTGGACTCCTCCCAGGAGTATGAGCCCCCAGATCTGCTCACGGGATGACAGGAAGTTGCTGCTACCTCCTGGGACCGGCACTGGGTGCAGCCTGCATCCAGCACTGGAAAGATTGATGCTTCCACTGGCCCCAGTGAGCAGCGGCAGCCTCCTGTCACCCCATGTGCAGATCCAGAGGCCCACACCCCCAGAAGGGCTGCAGGGTTGTGCCAGACTCCTTCTGGGGAAGTGGGCCCCCAGATCTGTGTGTGGGATGACAGGAGGCTGCCGCTGCTGCCTGGGGCCAGCAGTAGCAGCAATCTTCCCAGCACTGAGTGCGGGCTGCACCCAGCACCAGTCCCATGTGGCAGCAGCAGCCTCCTGTTATCCTGCATGAAGATCAAGGGGGCCCACACCTCTGGGAGGGCTGCAGGGCTGTGTTGGACTCCTCTCAGGGGTGCAGTCCCCCGGATCTGTGTGCAAGATGACAGGAAGCTGCCGGCTGGGACCAGTGCTGGGCGCATCCAATGCTGAGTGCCAAGAAGACTGCTGCCGCTGGCCTCTGCTGGCAGCAGCAGCATGCTGTCATCTTGCGCGCTGATCCAGGGGCCCATAGCTAGCAGGAGGGCTGCAAGGTTGTGCCAGACTTCTCCCGGGGGGCACGGGCCCCAGAGCTGTGTGCAGGATGACAGCAGGCTGCCGCTTCTGGCTGAAACTGGTGCTGAAGCCAAACAAGCTCAGCTTCAAAACATTTTGAAACTTTAAAAATGTTTTGAGTGCCCTCATTTTCTTTTGAGCTGTTTCAAAGCCTTTTGTTTCATTTCAACTTCTCTGTTTCGAGCTTGAAATGCATTGAAACAGCTTTGAAATGAAACACCCAGAAAAATTTCTCGCAGCCCTATTAGATGATTTCGTCAGGTTCCAAACTGACTGGATAAGGTGAAGGCATAAGCCACATGAAGAACATAAGCCACATGAAGAACAAGCCCTCAGATGAGACAAGGGTCCCATTAATGTTCATCAGGTCTGCAGGAGCCACTGCTACGGTTTTAGTCCTCTTATTTAATTTAAACAATGATTCCCCTTTGCAACTTGTGCAGTGTTCACTGTCCTTATAGCCCCTGTAAACTTGCTGAAACCTGTAGAGATTGCCCTGACTTAGCTGGGCTATCTCCAGATAATTTAGCTGACTAAACTGCAGATCCAACCAGCAGCCAGTGTGAATCATACTGAATTTCTCAGGTCTTTTAATAAAAAAGGGGTAGGAGCATATCCAGATAAAAATGGAAGATAAATAGATAAAGAATGTGAAAATATGAATACAACTGAAGTGGCAATAAGATATGTTTTCCAGCTAGTTTGGCAAATGCTGAAATTGCTTGCACTACCTATTTGTAAAAGAATGAAACTGAAAATGACTCTTACTAATTGCCGTAAGGCCACGTTGGTTAATGATAGGAGGAAATAGCTAAATAGCTGCTTTTCTGCTGATTATCTGAATGATTCCATCAAAAATGAATAGGTAATATAACATGGTGCTTCTTTTTTTCTGATAAGTTTTAAATAGATGGGTGAACTTTGCTATAAGTCACTCTGACATGTAGAGCACAGGAGAAGGGTGAGGTTTTCTTTGTGACAAAAATGTAATTAAACAACTGTATGAAGTAGATCTATGTTGACATAAAGGTTAATACTGTTAAGGACTACTGTGAAATAATCTGGGGCCTTAAATTCTGGCTTCACAGCCTTCCTTGTTTTATACCCATTTACCTATTTTGTCCCATTCTACAACTCTAGAATGAATTCTGTAGCACAATTAATGTTGTTGCCAATTCTCATGTGTTTTATCACTAGTCAAGACCTGGGCATATGAATTTGACTCCAAGACAGAAGCCTTACTTCTAATGCTCACTACTTTTAATGCTGCTGCCCTAAGTGTCCTCACATCTAAGTCCCTTTATGATGGCAATGGACAAGGTTTGTGGAAGAAATGTGTCTGAAATCCCATCTCTGTCCTGGACTCAGGCACCCTCTCATAGCCTTGAGTTAGGTGCTTGGGTCACAATGTGAACTTCCACTTAGATCATGGCAGCAGGTGATAGGTGCACTCTTTATTTCTAAAATTATGTTGGTGATACCTGCTGTATTAGATTGTGTTGCCTTTCCTGGTGCCAGGCTTAGTATTTGCACATAGTATTTGTAAGTTTCACTCTGTATAGGGCACAAGGTCAGTTTGCCCCTGAAATTCCTGTCAAGCCAACAAAAAAGACTATAAATAATAGGATTATAGGAAAGCAGGACAGGAAGGAACCTCAGAAAATCATTTAGTGCTTTGACCTTGCCTCATGTACGGTCACCCCTTACTAAACCATCCCAGCCAGATGCTTGTCTAACCTGTTCTTAAAGACTTGCAAGTATGGAGATTCTATCTACAACCTGTTTGGGTAGCTATTCCAATGCTTAACCACCCTCAGAGTGAGAAAAATTTTCCTAACATCAAATCTAAATTTCACTTGCTGCAATTTGGGAAGCAAGAACAAGCTTTGGTGAACAAAAGCTCACTTTATCAGATGTTATAGCATCTGATCAGCTATAACATCTGACGTAGTGAGTTCTTGTTCACAAGAAATTATGCACTTCTGATTCAGTTAGTCGGTATGATGTTCCCTACCCGAACTTCTCCCTGACTTCAGTGTAACCTGGTTAACTACTTCTCCGCTAATTTATAACCACTGTTTAGGTATTTGATGATTGTTATCAAATCCCAGGTCTTTTGGCTTCTCTGTATATGTCATGTTTATTTCCCAAACCCCTACTCATTTTTGTTGCTTTCTGCTAGGGTCTTTCTAATTTGTCCCATTTTCCTTGAAGTGGGGTGCATAAAAGTGGACAGTCTAATACAGGCGAGGCCTTGCCAGTGCCACAGCAGAGCAGAAGATTCATTTTCCAGAAATAAGCAGTATGTAGACTTCTATTGACCCAATGTGCAACTGCCAATTTTACCTAGAAAGATTAAAAACAAGTTGTAGATAACTCATATGGCATAAGAGTTTACACAAATGCCACCGAGATAGCATCATATAGCTAGGTTTCTGTTTGTCCTATTTGTAACCCCTCTTCACTTTGTAAATATTTGTGGAAAGCTATAGTGTTTGTATTGGATGACATTTCTTAGATCAAGAAACAAGATTAATGGATTCAGCTGCAAAGCTTTGGTTATGAGTGCCTATAGCTATTACTGAAATGTGTTCACAGAGTTATAGGTTGCAGGTAGTAAAAGATAATGGAGGAGGTCAGAAGGAAGAGAAGGTAATAAACAGGAAGAAAGACATACAGAGAGCAGAAGACAAGCAATTGCTAGAGGGACAGGGGAAACTCAGAAGAATCAGGGAATTAAGGTCATGTGAGTCAATCAGATTAGTAATAGTAGTAGCAGCAGCAGTAGCAGCAGCAGCAGTAGTAGTAATAGTAGTAATGGTGTTGATTAGAAAGGGCCAGGGATTTTCAAAGGAAATTTGAGGAGACAATATGTTTGAAATATTAAATAGATGTAAAGACTGAAACCCAAAGCTGGGAAACAGTCAGTTTTGAAAAATAAATATTTTGTGCATTAAAATTTTTTTTCCAAAAATCTATAGCTCCAGGACTTGATTTTTTAAATGTTTGTTCTCTCTATTAAATTAAGTTGAATACACATGAATAGTTCTTGCCAAAAAGATCATTGTTTCATTAACCAGTTCTAATTACAACTAGTTCCCCTGATTCTTCTTTTAAGACTAGTTCATATCTGTGTGTAAACATGAGCACCAAGCCCTGACAGGGTTCACTGCGTATTTCTATAATACAAAAAACAATAAAATATATCTTCAGTTGGCATTTAATGAGGTAATTCCAGAGAAGTAGCTCCAGATACATGTTAACTTGGGTCAGCACTATGCTAATTAGGTAAGGCAGCAAGCATATAGAGAAATAAAATATTCACTCCAGTGTGCCACAGAGGGTAGCTACAGTGAATTAAGCCATGTTTAATACAAAACAATTGTCTGCATCAAGAAACAGAGAAGATGAAAGAGGCCCTGCCAAGAAGAGAACATGAGAGTTGGAGGAGTGAAATAGATTTGTCACAGAATGCAAGGATGCTAAGGATAACATCAAGGAAGAAGTAGTTTTGTGCCAATACCTACAATGAAGGAGAAAATACTAAATCTATTTCACAGTCTTTTTCATCCAAATTGTAACATGCTGTCATCTTAGCCTTGAGACTTGGGCTACAAACATTGCATTTGTCCCAAGATAAACCATAAAAAGGTCCATGGGATAAGGAGGAGTAACAGTTTATCCCAGGAAATTGCAAAATACCTCTGAATTGTTGTCTTGGGATTGCATAGATGGCAGAAAAGCAGCAGTGCATTCAGCCACTTGCTAAGGCCTGTTTAGAAGGGTGATGTCCAACATGCCAGTCCTGGGATAGTTCTGTTCTAGGATAAACAATGCACAGTTTGTCTGTGGGACAAATGCAATGCCTGTTTCTAAGCTAAGTCAACAAAAGAAATCAGGAGGAAGAGGACCCATCCACCTTTTACATTAACAGTTTTTCAGGTTCTTGAGCAGGGTGAAATAGGATTATAATGAGGGGTTTATTACACTTTACAAGCTGCACACATGTTGATGAGCTGAGTGCTAGCTTGGAGTTTGGAGCAGTTACACTTTCAATTTGAGCAGCACATCTTGGGGGAGTAGTCACACCTTAATGGAACAGGAGCTGGGTAGCATAGATTAGAGATAATTCTGCCCTGGAGTGGCAGAACTTTAAGACACATAACAAAATGCTTTAAAGCATTTAAACACTTTAGGGTGTGAATGTGAAGATAATCCAGGGGTTAATAGCTCCAGGAGCTGCCCAAAATTACTGAGTAACAAGGCTCTTTGGCACCTAATACAAAAACAGGATGTGGACCAATACATGCATCAGTAGGTCAGCTGGAGACCAGGAATAGAAGGACAGCTTGACATCACCAACACCCTTCTCTCCCTCTCCCCCTTCCCCACCTGCATGCACAAAAGGGAGAGGTGGTGATTTTTTATTTTGTTACAAAGCTAAAACAGGGAGAAAATTTTGCTTCCCAACTTCCTGCATATCCCTTCTTTTTAAACTCAGGTATTCTCTGTCAGCTTCTTGAAACCTATGTACACATAGGCTCACAGCCTTATAGAAAAGCAGGATTAAAAGGGACCTCAGGAGGTCATTTAGTCCAACCCCCTGTTCAAGGCAGGATCATCCCTTTCTAAACTTCCCTATACATGTGCTTGCCTAACCCAGTGGTGCTCAACCAAATTATACAGGCTCAACAGGGACAGATAATTTACTCAGACTATGAGGCCAGGGACAGAAGTTACACATAAACCAGTTTAAGTGATCAGAAACTGGTTTAAGCCTGTAACAGAACAGAAGCTCAGTGCACTTAAAACAGTTTCAAAATGGCTGAAACTGGTTTAAGATAAACCTGGTTGAATATAGTTCCAGATGTAACTGATTTAAGTCAAACCCATTTATGAAATTCCTGTCCCAGACCCCTTCCTGGTTCAAATTAAATCAGAGTCCCTCAGCATCCCAGCATTTTGCAGCCCCGGGCTGGGCTGTGCTATCTGCTGCAGAGAGCAGGACTGGCCCCACGCCTCTGCTCCCTAACTAGAGCAGTGAGGGCTGGCTCACTGCCCACCCCACCTCCCAGGCAAACCCCAGCTGGGGTCTGGTGCCAGGGAGGGAGGTTAAACTTCCTTTCCCCACAAGTACAGAGATGCCCTGCCCTGCCCTGTCCTGCTTACTTAGTGCTGGCTGTGACTATGGACTACGAATCCCAGAAACACCTGGAAGCAGGAAGAAGAAGTGATGAACCACCCTGTGGAGTCCTGCTGCTGTGATTGTGGACTGCAAATCCCAGAGACCTCAAGGGCAGCAGGAAGAGGAAGCGAATACACAACCCACGCTGGCTATGTTCCAGAGAGTCATGCTCTAGCACCCCTCAGTTTCTGGCTTGAGCCACTGCAGGCATGTGGCTTCATTTCCTGAATCAAAAGTAAATGTCTGTTCATTTGCTTATTCATTCAATCTTTGCAGCTTAGACTAACCTGCAAAGACTGAATCACTTCAGCCTTGAGCTTTTTGACTGTCTGTACTTAGCCTAAAAGGGGTCTTACAGTAAAAAAAATAAAATAAATGTGTCCATGAGAAGCTTGTATAATTGATTTTGGTTTTTATCTGTGTGTCAAGAAGTAGACAAAGAATACCAGCTTTTCTTAACTTTTTTCAGAAATTTGGGGGCTTCTTCCTCCCACTCAAAGAAAGACAAAGAAGATTGCCAAAAAATTCTGAGTTCAAGTGGGGAGCCATCAACCAGAAAAAGTTGAGGAACACCAGTCTAAATGATGCTTAACAAGGACTTCATTTCAGGACATGAATTTAAGCAAATGCTGAATTTAAATCATTATACTTCATCCCTAGATAAAGCATTTAAGAATATGCATAATAATGAATCAGTGGGACTTGCTTAATCAGGGCCAGGTTAGGTGTCAATAAATGATGATTCTATTCCCTTCTTTTCTACTGGTATACTGACCTTAGGCAAGTTACTTAAACTTGGTGCCTCTCACTTACCAGGTATAGGAGCTGTATAGCATAGCACTGGCATACAAAAAACAATCACATGTCATGCGACTCATAGATTCATAGATTCATAGATGTTAGGGTCGGAAGGGACCTCAATAGATCATCAAGTCCGACCCCCTGCATAAGCAGGAAAGAGTGCTGGGTCTAGATGACCCCAGCTAGATACTCGTCTAACCTCCTCTTGAAGACCCCCAGGGTAGGGGAGAGCACCACCTCCCTTGGGAGCCCGTTCCAGACCTTGGCCACTCGAACTGTGAAGAAGTTCTTCCTTATGTCCAGTCTAAATCTGCTCTCTACTAGCTTGTGGCCGTTGTTTCTTGTAACCCCCGGGGGCGCCTTGGTGAATAAATCCTCACCAATTCCCTTCTGTGCCCCCGTGATGAACTTATAGGCAGCTACAAGGTCGCCTCTCAACCTTCTCTTGCGGAGGCTGAAAAGGTCCAGTTTCTCTAGTCTCTCCTCGTAGGGCTTGGTCTGCAGGCCCTTGACCATACGAGTTGCCCTTCGCTGTACCCTCTCCAGGTTATCCACATCCTTCTTGAAGTGTGGCGCCCAGAATTGCACGCAGTACTCCAACTGCGGTCTGACCAACGCCCTATAGAGGGGAAGTATCACCTCCCTGGACCTATTTGTCATGCATCTGCTGATGCACGATAAAGTGCCATTGGCTTTTCTGATGGCTTCGTCACACTGCCGGCTCATGTTCAACTTGGAGTCCACTAGGACTCCAAGATCCCTTTCCACCTCTGTGCCACCCAGCAGGTCATTCCCTAGGCTGTAGGTGTGCTGGACATTTTTCCTCCCTAGGTGCAGCACTTTGCATTTCTCCTTGTTGAATAGCATCCTGTTGTTTTCTGCCCACTTGTCCAGCCTATCCAGGTCTGCCTGCAGCTGTTCCCTGCCCTCCGGCGTGTCCACTTCTCCCCATAGCTTTGTGTCATCTGCAAACTTGGACAGAGTACATTTCACTCCCACGTCCAAGTCGCTGATGAAGACATTGAAGGGTATCGGTCCAAGGACCGAACCCTGCGGGACCCCACTGCCCACACCCTTCCAGGTCGAGACCGACCCATCTACCACTACTCTTTGGGTGCGACCCTCTAGCCAATTCGCCACCCACCGGACCGTGCAGTCATCCACATCACAGCCTCTTAACTTGTTCACCAGTATGGGGTGGGATACCGTATCAAAGGCCTTCCTGAAGTCCAAGTATACGACATCCACCCCTCCTCCTGTGTCCAGGCGTTTCGTAACCTGGTCATAGAAAGAGACTAGGTTGGTCAGGCACGATCTGCCCGCCACAAACCCGTGCTGGTTTCCCCTCAGCATAATTTGTCCTGCCGGGCTCTCACAAATGTGAGCCTTGATAATTTTTTCAAATACTTTACCAAGGATGGAGGTGAGACTGACCGGCCTATAGTTGCCCGGGTCCTCCTTCCTCCCCTTTTTGAAAATGGGGACCACGTTAGCCCTTTTCCAGTCCTCCGGGACTTGGCCTGTGCGCCACGAGCATTCGAATATTCCCGCCAGTGGTTCTGCAATGACGTCGGCCAGTGCCTTCAGCACCCTCGGATGGAGCCCATCCGGGCCTGCCGACTTAAAGGCATCCAGTTCTTCCAAGTGACTCTGCACCACCTCAGGATCTATGCATGGAATTCTGGCGCCTTGCTGCTGCCTCTCTACACCCCATGGTAGCTTTGGCCCGCCTAACTGCCTCCCTACAAGCACGAGCTGAGGAGGTATATTCATCTTTAGTGATCTCACCCTGTTTCCACTTTTTATGTGCTCCCCTTTTGGCCCTTAGGCTGCCCTGGATTTCTCTGGTCAGCCATGGAAGCCTCCTGGCCCCTTTCCCTCTTTTGCCTCGCTCAGGGATCGTCTTGCTTTGTGCCCAAAGGATCGTTTCCTTTAGGCACAGCCACCCTTCTTGGGCACCCATCCCATCAAAACTCCTACTCTGCAGTGCTTCCTTGACTAATCGCCTGAGTGCAATGAGATCAGCTTTCCTAAAGTCTAGCACTTTTACCCTACTAGTTACCTTACCCACTCGCCGTCTTATGTTGAATTCTATTATAAGGTGATCACTGTCTCCCAGATAGCTACCGATCTGGAGGTCCCCTATCATGTCATTCCCCGTTGCCAATACCAGATCCAGTATGGCATTCCCCCTAGTGGGACCATGTACCTCCTGTGTCAGGTGGAGTTCCTGTACACAGGTTAGAAACCTTTGTGAGCGGTGGGACATTTCTGTCTGTGACTCCCAGCAGATGTCCGGGTAGTTTAGGTCCCCCATGACTACCGCCTCTTTAGCTTTTATGGTCTCCGAGAGTTGCCTCAGGAGCCCCGCATCTATTTCTTCCCCTTGGTGTGGGGGTCTGTAACAGACCCCTACCACCAAATCCCTTTCTCCTTGCCCCCCATGTAGCCTAACCCACAATCCCTCTACTTCCTCAGCCTCAGTTTCTGTCTTGATGAGGGTTGATGTGTATTGCTCACTGACATAAAGTGCAACCCCTCCCCCTTTCTTCCCCGACCTGTCCTTTCTATACAATCTATAGCCCTCAATATGTACCGCCCAGTCATGGGATGAATCCCACCAGGTTTCTGTTAGCCCCACTAAGTCATAGGTGTTTAGTGCAAGCAGGAGCGCTAGTTCATCCTGCTTGTTCCCCATGCTCCTAGCATTAGTATATAGGCACTTGAGCCCTGCGACTGGTGCCTTTGCTGCCCCCCCGCTCCCAGTCCCATGGGGCCCATTTTTTCTTACCTTCTTGTTCCTTACCTGTTCTGTTGTGCTGGCCTCCCCATGGCTTTCAGGTTCCCAATGTTCTCCTTCTTCAGGCTGGGCTGTCCTTGTGGGTGCCACATGGTTTGGTGGTCCACAGCTTCCCCTGTCCTCGTACTCCCCTCCCCCCGACAAGCCTAGTTTAAAGCCCGCCAGAGGAGATCCGCCAACCTAGAAGAAAACACACGCTTACCTTTGGGGGACAGGTGAAGCCCATCCCAGCTGAGCATGTCCCTCGTCGTGATGTGCGGGTCATTGTCCAGGAAGCCGAAGCCTGCCTCGAGACACCACTGCCGAAGCCGCCAGTTGGTCTCTCTGATGCAGTTCTCCTGCCGTCTTCCTCGTCCGATCACTGGTAGGATGGAAGAGAAAACCACCTGGGCACCGAACTCCTTCAGCACGCCGCCCAGAGCACAGTAGTCCGCCATCAAGTGATCGGGGGTTCTCCTGGCCGCATCATTAGTACCCACATGGACTAGGACCATGGGGTAGTAATCGGTGGGCTTGATCCTGGCCTGGATTACCTCCGTCACATTCCGAATCTTTGCTCCAGGGAGGCAGCATACCTCTCGTGCCGAGGGGTCCTGGCGACAGATGGGTCCTTCCGTACCTCTCAGGATGGAGTCTCCTATGACGAGCACTCGTCGCCTCCTCCTCTGGGTCATCGTGGATCTCTTGATCTGTTTGGAGTGTGAAGAACGTGGTGCTTCTTCTTGCCCAAGGGTGTCCTCCTCCCCTTCCATCTCCTGCAGGGTCGCCAGGGCCTCGTACCTGTTCACCAGTCTGACTGGAGAAGCTGGTACCGGTTCGCTGCGTGCTGCTCCGGTCCTGGCTGTGACCGTCTGCCACTCTGCTGTGGAGGGTATTCCCCGGGGTGCTTCTTCCTTGGGTGCCTGGGCCTGCAGGGAAAGGAAATAACTGTCAATTTCATCCTCCGCCTCCCTGATCTCCCTCAGCCTGCTAACCTCCTCCCGGAGCTCCCTCACCTTGCTTAATCCCAGCTCCTATACAAATTAGATGAATTTGTGTTGTCTCAATACAAAGATCAAAATAACACAGGCCTTTCTGAACTGTATTAGTGAAACTAAAAGATCAATAAAACAAGTAGGAAAAGTATAGAAATTAAATCTAAAATATGATTGTGCAATGATAATTACAGATTTGGAAGCATGAACTTAATACAAATTATTCAAAAATTATATAAATCAATTTGTTGTTAGACTTAATCAAGGAG
This sequence comes from Alligator mississippiensis, assembly GCF_030867095.1. Classification (NCBI taxonomy): domain Eukaryota; kingdom Metazoa; phylum Chordata; order Crocodylia; family Alligatoridae; genus Alligator; species Alligator mississippiensis. The sequence continues at coordinate 138,452,218 of NC_081825.1, read as the reverse complement.
CTAACAATACAGCCAGCCTGTGGGACCCTATCGTCCAGCCCACAGTGCTGCCTTTGGGTCTTGGACATGTCCCACATACTTCATGCAACACATACTGGCCCAGTCCCACACAGTACATGCAATCCACAGAGGCAGTCGGTATACTCTGTATTAAGGCTTTGCTAAGCGTCAGTCCCTGATTTGATTTGACAGAGATTCGGCCTGATTCAGTGGCCAAATCTCCAAATCGAATAGGAAAACCTTTTAATCTTTCCAAATCAAATAAGAACCCTCTAAATAGATTTGGAAAAATTCAGCGATTCAGACATAGACACAGCTTTAAATGTTTTTTCTACATACCTCTAGGTAGCAGGTGGCTAGTGAATGCTGCGATGCTGGGGTGCATGGATGTCCCACAAAAACACAGGGAGCTCCCCAGTGTGCTTGGCAGCAGACCTGGAAGTGGATCAGAAGCACTTCTGGTCCACTTCCAGGTCTGCTGGGGAGCATGCTGGGGGGTCCCCTCATGCCCCCCAGACTGTTGTCTCCTGGGTCTGGGTGGGGGGGGGGGCACCTGGTGTCCCCCTGAGGCCAACTGCCAACCCAGGGAGGAATGGGGGGCTGCCCCCAGTGTGTTCCCCAGCAGACCTGGAAGTGGACTGAAAGTATGCCACTGAGCAAATGGAGGCTCCCCCTTCCCCCCCCCCCACACTCCTGTGGGACGTTCCATCTGCCTCACCATTGCAGCAATCATGAGCCATGCTAGTACCTTGAGGTATGTAGAAAAAATCTTTTAAAGCAGAGTCTATATCTGAATCGCTGATTCTCTGAATCAGCATCAAATCTTCAGATTTGGTTCGGCCAAATCAAATTGGGGACAGTGATCCAAATCAACTAATCAAATCATTGTTGCTGATTCAAGCCAAATCCGAATCAAAGAGGGCCCATTTCAAACACCCCTACTCTGTATCCAGCACCTGCACTAGACCAGCTCAACCTGCTGGCCTCAGCCCACAGGGCCAGTTTGGTATCTCAGGTCTAGATTTTGGTTCAAGTTACTAAGACTAGTAGCACATTCCTCCTTGATTCATCCCATAAAACTTTATGGGACTACCTGATAAGTAAGGATAAAGAAAAAATGTGAAGGCAGAGTTATTAATGGTATTAGAATATTGCCCTAACAGGCAATAATATGTCTAATTTTATTTTTCTGTGATAATGAAATTATTAGTATTGAAACAAAAAGTCACTTTAATACAAGAGCCATATTTTGCCACTTTGCCCCGTCTGCTACCTAACTACAGACTAACTACCCCTCTAAACTTTTATAATCAGTGCTAAAAGACTAGTCAAGGTTAACAACTCAAAGTTTAACCACTTTCATATTTTATTAATTTATCTAGTTACCATGATCAGTCTTATACACAGCCATTCAGCATAGATTTACACAAAAGTCTTTGTACTATCAATATGCCAAACCCACATTCCCTGTATGCACATTGAATTAAATTACTCTAACAGGGCCTGAAGTAAATCTTATTATAGTAAACTAAGGACTCCCACTGACTTCAAAGAACTTTATTATAAGCCCCAAAATGGTTTATTTTCAAAGACTTTGTATTTGATATCTGATAAGGGAGAAGGAGAGGGCAGGCTAGAAGAACAGTATTGGCAAACCCTGCAGATCTCCTTCAAAGCAGTTATAGGCAGAGCTGGTTGAAGAGTGGATTTTTTAGTTCATAACCAAATTGGAAATGAAACAGAAATGTGGTTGACTTTTTATTAAACAAAAAACTGATAAGAATATGTGAGGGGTGTGCGGGCCAGGAGCGGTCCGAGGCCTTTTTTTTGCGCGGCGGGCTGTGGCCAGCAGCCCGGACACGCCGGGTCGGGGAAGACAGGTGGCACGCTAGAATTAGGCACAGACACTTAGTGGTTGATTTAAGATTATTTTATTTACACCGAAGATGGTTGCGGTGCAGGCAGGAAAACTTGCTTGAGTTGCGGTTACAAAACAAAACAAAAAACTCGAACCTGCAGAACATAAGGGTACGTCGCAATGGGGTTTCGGCAATGGGAGATGAACAAAAACCTCAGGAGTACGTCGCAATGGGGTTTCAGCGATGGGAAGAAAAAAAACTGCAGGACTCGAACCCCGGGTAGAGCTCTGGATTCACTCACACAAAGTTTGCTAGGCTCCGTGGAACTTTGCGCACAGGGAAGGGTACATCGAGGGATCAGGCGGCGACGGGGAGAGGCGAGAGGCTGATCAGACCCCTATAGCCTTCTTGAGATACACTCTGGGTCCGATAGGCTCCACAGCACTTAGAGATCTTCACGAGACATGAAGTTCTCCTCCTCCTGATGGTCGTGGAGTCCTCTAACTTGGGCAGAAAGCACTCAAGCCTCTTATACGGCTAGCAAGCCAATCGCTAGCCGCCACATAGGAATAATTTAGAACTGGCCAATAGTGGGGCATGAATCTGAATACAAATGGCGGGAACTCCTTGCAACGTGCATTTCTTTTATGCGGCTAAGAAATGCACCCTGCAAAGAAAGCTACGAGTGGCGGGAAATAATTCAGCAGTGCCGAAGTGCACACAAACAAAAATCACACCCTTGGGTTGTGACAAGGGGGTGGGGCAGATCAAAGGAGGTGTTTTAGTTTCAGGTTATTCAAATGTTATTTTTAACCTCTTTTCCCCCTTGGGATTTAATTCAGTCTTTACACAAAAAAGCAACTTCTTGATAAGGTGAAAAATTAATTTTTAAAATGTCAAGCAAAATGTTGCTACATTTTTGGAATTTTTTTTTATTTGGAAGATACTGAAGCAAGATGTTGGCTATTTTTTTTTTAAATCACTATATTTTTCAACTAAAGCTGTTCATCAAGCTAACTAATGATTGTGAATCATTTCAATCCCTTAAAAATCCATGTGTGGTTTTTTGGCAAATTTATGATTCATGGAAAAAATTGCCCAGCTGCAGTTACATTTTTAAGGCTTTGATGGTCCAATATAGGAAACCACTCAAAGCTTTTATGTTATTTAATGAAAATGAAATGGTAAATTTTAAATATAATGAAGGTTTTTATAAAAATGTTGGTTTAATTTGTAAATGTGTTTTTCTTTAATAAGAATGGCATCATTGACATAATGGCAACCAACTCTGTTCTCCCTCATTTGGAGAGTAGGGCCTGCATATATAACTCATTTTCCGTACCTGATCAAAGAAAACTAAGGGCATAAGGCACCAATAAATGGATACTATAATAGAAAGTGGAAAATTTTACTCCAGTGAAGTTAATGACAAATTTTTCATATATCTCAGCAGGTCAATATGTCATCCAGGATATCATACTGCTATGGAAATAACCCTTTAATAGGTATAAAGGTTGTAGCTGTATTGGTCTACAGGCAAAAGGAATGAGAACTCATGGCAGACATGATATCTTTTAGTAGACCAACTAGATAGTTGCAAAAAAATGTCTTTATTTTCAAGCTTTCAGGCACACACACCCTTCCTGAAGCACAGGAGAATGCAAAGACTATAAAATACCTCCTATGTGGAAATGAAAATTCATACTTCACAGGAGAGCTGTAGGTGTTCTAAGATCTCCTGGTTGGAATATTTAATTGTGTGCAAATTAGGCTCAGATAAAAGTTAGAACAGTAAATAGAAGAATTGGAAGTCTTTGCACAGTCCTGGAACTATGACATGATTGGAGTAACAGAGACTTGGTGGGTTAGCTCTCATAGCTGGAGCACTGTCATGGATGGATATAAACTGTTCAGGAAGGACCCACAGGGGAGAAGAGGAGGAGGAGTTGCACTTTATGTAAAAGAGTCATATCATTGCTCAGAGCTTCAGTATGAAAATGGAAATAGGCCTTTGAGAGTCTCTGGGTTAGGGTCAGAGGGGAGAGCAACAAGAGTGAAGTCATGGTGGGGGTCTGCTATGGACCACCAAAACAGGAAGAAGTGGCGGGTGAAGATTTCTTCAAACAGTTAACACAAGTTTCCCAATCACAGGCCCTGGTTCTCATGGGTGACTTCAATCACCCTGACATCTGCTGGTATGGTAATAGAGCAGTGCACATGAGATCCAAGAAGTTTTTGGAGAGTGCTGGGGACAACTTCCTGGTGCAAGTGCTGGAGCAGCCAACTAGGGACCATGCTCTTCTTGACCTGCTGAGCACAGAGAGTGAAGAATTGGTGGGGAATGTAGTAATGGATGGCAACTTGGGCAGCAGTGACCATGAGATGGGAGTGCAGGAACAAACCATCCCAATCCTCAGGAAGACTAGCAAGTATGGCAGAAGACCAGCGTGGCTTAGCAGGGAGCTCTTTAGTAAACCTAATCACAAAAAGGAAGCTTATAAGAAGTGTAAACTTGGACAAATAACTAGGGAAGAACATAAAAGCATTGCTCGGGTATGCAGGGACGAAGTCAGAAAGGCCAAAGTGCAATGGAAGTTGTAGCTAGCAAAGGATGTGAAGGGTAACAAGAAGGTTTTCTATAAGTATGTTGGTAGCAAGAGAGGAATCAGGGAAAGTGTGGGTCCCTTACTGAGTGAGTGAGGCAACCTTATGACAGAGGATGCAGAAAAGACTGACGTGCTCAATGCCTTTTTTGCCTCAATCTTCATAGACAAGGTCAACTCCCAGACTACTGCACTGGGCAGTACAGTTTGGTGGAGAGGTGAGCAGCCCTCGGTGGTGAAAGAACAGTTTAGGGACTACCTAGAAAAGCTGTACATGCGCAAGCCAATGGTGCTGGATGGAATGCACCCAAGGGTGCTGGAGCAGTTGGCTGATGTGATTGCAGAACCATTGGCTATCATCTTTGAAAACTCATGGCAATCAAGAGAGGTCCCAGATGACTGGAAAAGGGCAAACATAGTGCCCATATTTAAGAAAAGGAAGAAGGGGGATCCAGGGAACTACAGACCAGTCAGCCTCACCTCAGTCCCTGTAAAAATCATGGATCAGATCCTCAAGGAATCCATTTCTAAGCACTGGGGGTGAAAAAGGTGATTAGGAACAGTTGGCATGGATTCACTGGGGCAAGTCATGCCTAACCAACCTGACTGCCTTCTATTATGAGATGACTGGCTCTGTGGATGGCAGGGAGACCAGCAGATATGGTGTACCTTGATTTTAGCTAGGCTTTTGATACGGTCTCCCACAACATTCTCACAGGCAAGCTAAGGAAGTATGAGGTGGATGAATGGACTGTAAGTAGTGTAGAAAATTGGCTAGAGCATCAGTCTCAGGAAGTAGTAATCAGTGGCTCAATGTCTAGTTGGTATCAAGTGGAATGCCCCAGGGGTCAGCGCTGGGGCTGGTTTTGTTTAATGTCTTCATCAACGACCTGGATGATGGCATACAGTGCACCCTAAGTAAGTTTGCAGATGACACCAAGCTGGGGGGAGTAGTAGATATGCTGGAGGGTAGGGCTAGGATTCAGAGTGATCTAGACAAATTGGAGAATTGGACTTAAAGGAATCTCATGAGGTTCAACAAGGACAAGTGCAAACTCCTTCACTTAAGATGGAACAATCCCATGCACCAGTACAGGCTTGGGGCTGACTGGCTGGGCAGCAGCTCTGCAGAAAAGGACCTAGAGGTTACAGTGGACAATAACCTGAATATGAGCCAAAAGTGTGCCCTTATTGCCAAGAAGGCTAACAGCATACTGGGCTGCATTGGTAAGTGTGCTGCCACTAGGTCAAGGGAAGTGATTATTCTCCTCTATTCAGCACTGGTGAGGCCACATCTGGAGTACTGTGTTCAGTTTTGGGCCCCCCACTATGGAAAAGATGTGGACAAATTGAAGAGAGTGCAGCAAAGGGTGACAAAAATTGTAAGGGGTTTGGGGAACATGACTTATGAGAAAAGACTGAGGGAACTGGGCTTATTTAGTCCATAGAAGAGAAGACTGAGAGGGGACTTAATAGCAGCCTTCAACTACCTGAAGGGTGGGTCAAAAGAGGATGGAACTAGACTCTTCTCAGTGGTGGGAAATGATAGAACAAGAAGCAAAGGTCTCAAGTTGCAGCAAGAGAAGGTTAGGTTAGATATTAAGAAGAATTTCTCACTAGGAGGGTAGTAAAACACTGGAACAGGTTACCCAGAGGGGTGGTAAAAGCTCCATCCTTGAAGGTTTTCAAAACCTGGCTAAACAAAGCCTTGGCTGGGATGATCTAGTTGGGGCTGGTCCTGCTTTGAGCAGGGAGGTTGACTAGATGACCTCCTGAGGTCCCTTGCAACCCTAGCTTTCTATGATTCTAACCACCCTCTACTAATTAGTTAAAAGCAGCTATCTTGCAGCTCATTATACATGGGATGCTGACCACCAAACAGTAGGATGGCTAAAATGCATCAACTTCTTTCTTCAAAATGCATCTCCTTGTTTGGCACCCATGGTAGAGTGGCTACACTATCATATAGAAATTATGTACATTTAATCAGATAGCAGACTACTCAAATAAATAACTAAGTTTGTTTCTAAGAGAAAAACAGGACACTAATATATTCAGATAACAAGTTAACCTACCATATACTGTCCCATATTATGTCTGCATTTCAAGGTATTATTTCTGCAATGCTATTGTGGAAATAAAGGCATGGTGTATCCTACTTGATACGAGACACAGACCCCTAGCATCATACATACCCCAGTCACAGAAGGGCCCGGAGTACAGTGGGAGAGGTGATGTTTTGGACTGGTTTGGTCAGAGCATATTGGCTTCTATATCAAGCATGGGGACTGAAACCATCCATTGACTGTGTCACATTCACTGGTGTTCTTTCCCTTAAGGTTCTCTGGGTTATCCTACCACTTAATATAGTATCTTTTCTTGTAATATTAACCCTTGCCTGTCCAAAAAGGAGACTTGGCAATTAAGTGGTTAGTGACATGGAACCAGGGGTACCTGCCACAAACCTTTGGGGCTCCCATTTGACAGGGGCTTTAGAGCATGCCAAGAGAAAAAAAAATTATAAATTGCTGAAATGTGGGTCTGCCAGAAAGAGGCACTAGGGCAAGAAAACTAATCCCAAAGGAGCTGCAGTGTCACAGCTCTGGGAAAGCCAAGCAATAGCTAGAGATAGAGGATAATGCTCCATAAAGGCAGGACTGCATCTTGCATCATAGAGAGAAGGGAGATACCTAGCAAAGAACTTCCACAAGATTAGCCTTGAGATTTCTTATTCTGACGTTTCTGCGTATCCAACCAGAACCTCCTAAACTTTTTCAGAGAGTAGCACCCCAGCAACCGGTAGGCTATTTCTTTTGAATCATATGTGATTTTGTTTATGCATACACAAATAAAAATCTTGATCTGTACAAATCAATGCATTCAGAACCAGCAGCAAGCCATTTTGCACATTTCTGCACACTGTCTGAGGTAAGAGGCATTCTATTTACTGACCCCAGAGAATTAAATATTTGAATGACCTGAGTGTGCAAAACTGAGCTCTTGATAATATAAAGGGCATGATCCAGTGGGAATCTTTCAATTAATCTCAATGGACTTTTGATCTGTACTTCAAATACCAGACTTAAAATAACAGACACAGTTATTTCATGTATCGTCAGATACTATAGGCTAATTTCTCTGATAAAAACACTTAGCTGACATACTCAATTTCTAGTCATTAAAAGGTTTATATATAATTCATAAAGAAAACATTAGCATCAGACATTTCAGACAGGAAGCCCCCAAAGGAGTGCAGGTTGAGAAGGACTTGTAAAATACATGCTATCCTTAGAAATAGAAAGTGGGCGTGCCATTCTCTACATGGTGAGGAACATGCTTAAGCTGTCACCAGCAGTATGCAGATCAAATGACTTGACAAGTTCAAGCTACACCCCAGTTCTAAGCAAAAGCAATGTCAGATTAAAGGCAAACTGCTCAGCACTCAGCAAATAATGCTGAGTCCAGTCAATTCCCTGAATAATGCAAACTACAGTAGTGCAAATATGGGGTCAACTAAAAAGCCAATAACCCCACACGTAGCAATTCCATTCTGTGATTAACCAGTCCCTACCTAACTATTGCCCTCAGCAGCTTGCAAAATGCACTGGCATTCTGCCACATTTAACAGCAGCATGGAAAACAAGGAAAGCATGACTTTCCAGGTGCACCAGAATATATATGAAGCTGACAACCTGGTGGATAAGCAAGAAGATGGTATTCATTCCATGGCTGGAATAGTACCTTGGATTTGAGAATGACAAAAACAGTTTAAGCTCTTTCATATGCTGGCATTAATCTATTCTAAAGGTTGCCAGCTGGAAGGAAAGTGTCACAAGGAGTCAACCTGGGACTGCAGTGGAAACTATGAAGGCTGATATTTGCTCCTGCTGAGCACCCGGATTGTGCATACTGATTCACGGAAGAGGAAAATGCCATTATTCACAAAGGGATTCATTCTTAGATTCAAATGCATCTGCTACTCATCACTTTTAATCATTGCTATTGTCAGAGAAGAGGGCCAAAGACAGGGAGCACAGGAGGTTACCGGTGTGTCAAAGCCTTCTCACAAGCTACAGTTTCTGTTGCATGTTGTAAGCTACAGTTTATAAATGGAGGAAACCCATAGGATGTTTGGATTCCTCCTAACAGGTAGCTTCATTGTAAAGCTACTGTGGTTACAGGGCACCTGAGAAATAAAATAAATAGGTAACAATAAAAATTAAAATAAAAATGGCTGGTTTTTGTGTGTGGTTTGGTTTTTAAACACCAGATATCACACGACCTCAAAATAATAGCCAAATCAGATGGACAGGCTAGAACAGGAATATTTAGGTATAGTCATTCCCCAGTGGTTATTTAAGACATCTAGAAGCCTCCACACCATCATGTAATCTGAGGTTTGTAGAAAGTAAATGTCTATACTTGAAAGTATTATATATCAAGCCCTATTAAACCATTCAATGTATGTCCTGGCAGTTTTGACAGTAATTTAACATGTGAAAAAAATTACAGCCATCCATCCTGATGGTCACAGCTTAGATTATTCCTTTCCATTACAACCTCCCACACACTCTCCAGTGAGTTACACCAATTCAGTTTAAAGAGAGAGACATGATTCCTGGTTCCTGAAAGAGCACACGGAGAAGTGATTTCCAGAGGTCAGGGTCATGCTTGGTCACCTGTACACAGGAATCCAACTCAGCAATAAAAAAACAAGCATTCCAGCTGATTGCAGATGCCATGATGTAACATAGGTCTAAGATAAAGCAAGCCATTGGGGCTCTGAAATAAAACCGTCCATCTTACTTGACATTCAGAAGCAAATCAGAGGTTAATCCAGAGCACAAGTGTAATGTATTTATTTTAACCTAACTTTCCCTAGAGAGGCTAGTTTCTAAGGTCTGAGAGGTCTAGATTCAATTCACAACTCTGTTAAGATTTTCTGGTTGATCTTCAGTGAATCACCTTTCCTTCCTGATGTTCAATTTCTCCAGCTGTAAATGGAATAACCATGTTCCTTTGCAAAGTGCTTTGGGATCTGTGGATCAAGAGGTTTCTATAGTGTTGTGATATCACTAGTATTAATATCATTCAGAGAATATCTGACTGTTCTCTGAGGGTATCAATATTTTAGTTACCTTACAAAGCATTTTGGTACTTATGCACAGGTAGGACTTCTATTCCCAGATGCATAAGCCGGTTCACATAGACAACTATACATCACATAAATCATATAGCAGAAAGGGGATGAATTAGGGTCTTCCATATTTTATCTGCACTAGCTGAGCAGCATCTGAAAAGCCAAAGGTCCAGGTCGTAGGCCTTTTTTACCCAGAGGAGGCTTGAACCTGGGTCAGTGACATTCTGACATACTGCTATAATCACCACCTCTCGGATCAGGCATTGCCTATGCCTCTCTCTGGCTTTCCTTTTGAAACTGCCACCTATGCAATAAGATATGTATGCAACCAGCTCACAGCCTACTACTGTGCATGCCCACTCTTTTTGTTGAAGTAGTCATCTATATGCTTAAGCTTACTTGTCCAGGAAAACAATTTCTACCTGTACGTAAGTGCTGAAAATGCTATGTAGATAACCAAGGAAAAAACAGTCAGGAAGAAACCACCAGAAATAAATAGAATGCCACCCATTCTGTCCTTGGTGGTTCATGTTTTGGTTTTGCCAGCTGTGTCTTAAAAAGCAATTTTCTTGCCAGCTGCCATGAGGTGCTCAAGTACAACTTCTAGACCTACTCATGGAAAAATCGTTTCATTGCCTGTCTTCCCTACTTGCTAGTGAAGGGCAGCCAATCGGAGCTGCTGCTGCTGCAGGAGGCAGGAGGCAAACAGAGCTCTTCCTCCTTCCCCACAAAAGCCAAACAAAATGTTGGGATTTCAGAAGAGGTAGAAGGAACACATGATACCATCCTTACAAGAGCAAAAGGAGCCTTGCAGCTCAGAGTAGCTATGATCTTTTTGCCAAAAGCATTCCTAATTATTTATTCCTACATCCACAAAAGTAGTTACCAAGGCCAGACTCTGAATGTGCTTGATCCATGGTTAAAAGAGGCAAGTAAGCAGCCAGACTTTCAATTCTTCTTTGTACACAACAGCTTGACAGCAGCAACAAAAAAATCTTAAGACTATAGACCTATTCTCCCATTGCCCAAACCCTCCAAAATCCTCCAAAGCAACTTTTCAGACAATACACCAGGTAGACTTTCACCGTTCTATAGAGAAGGGCCATTATAATTTACTCACTTAACAAATACATCGTCATAGAATGGAGATAGCATCAGCTATGCAGCATCACATAGTATATCACTTTTGGGGGGCTAGATCTTCATCTCACAATTCCCATTTAGTGCCATTTAATGAACGTTTTTTCAATAATGATGCAACGTTTTCTAAATCTCTTTAAAAATAAGTATTTTTCAGCTTTTCTCCTTTTTTTATCTTGTTTTTCTTGGACATTCTCAGTCCTAACACAGCTCTGTCCTCTTGTCCTCGTGCACTGTGAGCTTTACAACATAATTCAAATAAGAAGCAAAAAGGATGCATCTGTCCTAAAAAGGATATGAAACTGATATTCTTTTGCATTTCCTAGAAAGGAAAACACATGGCAGTGGGTGAGTTGATGCTTGTTCAAGTGAAATAGGTACACATTTTACCCTTGTTCTGTATTTAGACCTTTCTAAGGAGTTGACCTGTGTAGGTTAGATCTAGCACCACATTCTATTTCTACCCCTAAGGTAGTGGTTTTCAACCTTTTTAGACACAAGGCATCCCCTCTTAGAGTCAAACCATCTTCAGAAAATGGCAACTCTCAATTTTCACTTGTTTTTGACTATGGAACAATAATAGAATAATTTGTCTGTTGCAAAGAACTCAAGAAGCCCACTACAGGTCAGAATATTTTTAACACTATGGAATCCTATTTGAAAACTCTGGATTTATCTGGTGAATCACACTTGCAAACCTAGCAGTGCTAATATTGTATAGCACTCCATTGCACCCTTGAAAGTGATCCCAAAGTGCCATGGCACACTAGTTGAGAATCACTGCTCTAAGGGATATTTCCCTTCCCTTCTGTTTCATACAGGCAGAACCTAAAACAGGGGATTTTCAGAGAAAGGAACAAAAATGGCACTTCTGCATTTGTACTAGCTGTGCCTGCTCCACAACAAGGGAGGCAGTATTTAATGATGTTCTGCACCAACAATTTTGATTCCTGTAGCAGAAAATTAATTTCTCTCTTCTTGCTTGACTAGGAATCCTGTGTGTATTCCTGGATCCCAGCTGGGCCAAAAGCAGAGAATGAGGAAGCAACGACACACATCACAAGAAACTGCACTTAGAATCACAACCAATTATTATTGTTGTATTTGTTTCATATCCTGGTGGAGAGGGGGAGAGAAGGGGGTATATCAGTTGTCCTAAGCACTGTTCCAAAGCAATCTGGAACACAAAGAGTTGTCAGATGTACAGGACAAATAATATCTTACTTTTACACCCTATCAAAATTCATATTTATGTTTTCAGCCCAAAGGCTGCAAACAGGAGTGACACAGCTGTAAAATCTGCTCTCATTTCTTTGCCCCACTCAGCCCCCCCGACTCAAGACAGACTGCAAGTCAAAATGGCATACTTTCATATGCCTGATTTGTGCTTGAACCAGGGAATTAAAGACACAACATTCACCCCTTTGCACTTGCAATTAAAAAATCAGGCACAAAATTACCAGTGCACATATTACTGGTATGAACCTTACAGGATTGTATCATATGACTAGTGCTCTTCTACAACTTTACATTTAATTAAGCATGTATCTTTTTTTTCCATTTGTGTTTGGTTGCATTTTAAAGTTTGGTTTTAGGAAGCAATTCTGTCATTTAAAAAAATAAAGCACATATTTTTCTGATTTTTTTTTAATTCAATAAAATACAGTAATTAAAAAAAAAAATTCCCCAGCTTTGCTGACTATGAAGTGTTGAGATGAAGTCAATGGAGGAACTAAACTGTAATACACAGTTTAAAACAGATTCACTGAGGATGTTCCCACCATTCAAGTAAAGTGGAAGAATGAATGAGATGACAGCCTGGCTGAAGACAGTGGTGAAACATGTGCTGATCAGAAATGATTCCTGCAGGTTAAGAGGAAAGCTGAATAGTAGCAAACAGAACTTGGAAGAATCATGGCAGTTCTCCAACATGCTTAGGAAAGGTATGGAAGAGAGTCACCCTCACCAGAGATGACTGAATTACTTCTATATTGGACCTCCAGATTTTTCAGGAATATCCACTGATGTTCATGGTAAAAATCTTTTTTCTTTTCATTCTTCTTCCTCTAGCCACCTTGGCTTCCCAAATTTAGCTTTGCAAAAGCCAGTAAGCTTTCCTTGGATTCATTAAGGGATACCTATCTGCTGAGCTCACAATGAAGCAATAAGTAGACTGTACAAATGTGTGTACCACACCATAACTAAAAATGGTAACTTCCTGGACCATTAGTGTCATCTCCTATTTTGGAATGCCAGTTTAGTTAAACTTTTACACGTAGAAGAAGGAAGTGTTCACCATAATTGCAAGGTTTCCAAGTATAGCTAACCACTTTATTTAGAATGTAATCAAAATGTATATAATGTTGATGTTATGTTTCAGAGAACATCAAGATCTTTCCTTAAAAGATTTATCTTTATGTTTTCTTATCTGTTACTATAGTTTGAATCAGTAAGTGTCCCACTTAACAGAAGCCCATTTATGTCTACTTTCTGGCCCAGTGAAAGGATAGGGGGATTATTAGGGATTCTTTTCTTCATCCAAAAAGTAGTTTATTCATCAGAAATGCACAAAAAGAATCTATTCAATGAGGCTAAAAAACAGAAGCGTGGCAATATACTGTGCATTATATTTTCCTGGTTTCAACTAAAATAGATGCACAGACAGAAACACGAAGCACTTTTTGCTTCTTTTAATCAACCATAACTTTTCACTTGTTTTTTTTTTTATTACAGAAAAATAATAGAGCAATTTTATTCTAAAGCAAAGCAAAAAAGGACAAGGAAACATTCCACAGATTTCAGGGCCAGAGGGATTTATTGTGATCTGAAAAACTAGGAGTAAGCAGCAGTGGGATTCAAACCTAAGCTCTGCTAAAGGCACACACCTGGAACACATTAGATCATTTGAGCACACTACTGCTAAGTGCTAAAACTGGGTGGTTGCAAAGGAAGATGGTAAGTAGACAGCACATGTACACCTATATCCTATTCACTTCTGGAATCCCCTTTGAGTTCCAATGCTTTCTGCAATGTACATTGACTACTGGCTTTAAATGGACACAACACTTGTTAAACTTCTCTTCCTGCTGGAAATTACTACCTTTGGCATGTAAATATCCTATAGTTAGGAGCAGTCTCACTCATCCTCTCTTGCCATGGTGCACCACTTTTCATTTTCTTCTTTGAGAGGTAATTAGCCATGTTAGTCACTGGGGCAAGCCAGGGCTCTGCCAGTGGGGGTGGGTGGAGGGAGGCATGGAGAACTGAGCCTGGGAGAAGGTACTACTCATGCCTCTGAATCTGTAGGGCAAGCCGGGTCAGTCTTGATCTGGCTCTGTTGCGATGCCAGGGTTAGGACTGACAATCAGTTGGCTGTCAATCCCAGGACCCCATTGGACCCAGTTCAAAACTGCAATTCTGGGGCTAGGACTGGTATCAACTGATTATCAGTCCCAGCCCCTACACCACACTGGAATCTTGAATTAGTATTATTTCCATGGAGTAGCCCTATTATAGCTAACCACGTGTTACTTAATCTGGAGATACACCTCCCACAAAAAGTCCTAACTTCGCTACAGTATGAGCACTTAGCACATGTTTTACTGGTTGAACATCCAGACACTCATGCTAAGTGCAGATAATGGGCACTTATTCACATGCCAAACATCTGCTCCAACACGTGTTAATTAGCATGTGTCAACATGCTAATACATATACAATAGACAAACACATGCTAATTAGCATGATCCAGCAACCTCTGCTTCATGTGTATTCTGTGTCCCCATGCTTCAAAATGGTGGCAGGGGCACTTTAATTAAAGCTTGTCAAACCAGCTTTAGTTAAAAGTGCCTCCACCCCCATTTTGAAGCACAGGATGCTTAATACACGCAACGCTGCAGGCACTTTAAATAGACCGGCTCTCACAGCCACTCTAATTAAAGCACCCCCTTCACACACACACACACCCTGGAACACATGTAAAGATCCCCAACATGTCCTAAAGATAACATGTAACATAGCCGTTAGATACTAACTTGTTTAGAAAGGCATTAGGTTTCATAGACAAGAGCCTACTTCTGATGCTAACAAAGTAACATCTGTAACAGAGCACACCTGACAAAATAGGCTGCTGTCTAGGAAAGCTTATACCTTTCAGAAAGACTTAGTCTCTAAGGTGCCATCATGCCATGCCTTCTATCTTTTGAGTCAGATGCTGACCTCACACTGCAAATGGCAGCCACCCTGGGCACTGTTGTTGTGAAGGGGTGTAAAAATAGCTGAGACCACAGCAAAAGCTGGCACAGCCCTGGATGTGGAACTGCCTGGCTATGCCTCTGATGATGTTTCATGTTTAATGACCTTCTCTGCCGCAACTAGCTACCTGTATCAGGTGCTCTGGCATTCCATTATACAGGGCCAGATTCTTCTTTCATTTACACCTTGGAGCCTTCTTGAGGATTTGGCCCTGACTCTGCTTTAGTTCACTGAAGGAGTTACATCAGGGATCTGTATTCTGTCCAGCTATGACACTCCCATGAAAAGTGAAAGCAGGTCAATTTTGCCAGAATTTCATTTCAGAAAGGAGCCCAGAGAAAAACGTTCCAACAGTGTCAAAATGGGCCGTTTTCACATGTTCAGTAGGAAAGGGTTTCTCCTTTGAAATAGCAGAAATATTTTGAATGTCTTTCTATATCACTGCATGAAGCTGAATTTCAAAGAGATAAAAATCAAAATGAAATGTTTCAATCAACCTGAAGCTTGGTGCCCCCGAGCATTTCTTGTTCATGCATTTACTCAAACATTTGGATTCTCACTCTAATTCCAAACAAATCCAAATTCCAAAACAACAATTAGAAAAGGTGACATCATTCCACTGCACCACTCTACTTTGCATGCCACTATAATGGCCCATCTTGTCAAGACAGAAAACAGATATTTTCCCCAGGTAGGAGACATGGGTAAAGAATAAGCCACTATGAAACTTCATCTTCTAAGTTTCCACATACCATTGAATCCATGACTAACATTAAAAGGGCAAGTTGCACTTAGGTCTGTCAGCTAAGTCTCCCATCAGATAGCTAGGAATCACTCCAAGATTATGTTCCAACCTTGTGGTTCTAGTGGGATGCTTTTATTCTTTCTGTGATAGGTTTGAATTATTGCTATTTGATTTACAGAGGCTCCACTGAATTGCATCTTGTTCTTTTTTAACCTGTGTCAATCCAGGAATATGAGAGAAGGGATATGGTGCTGGCAGAAAAGCTTCACTTTTCTGGGCTTATGCTACCTTCATCTAGAACTGTGCTATTCTAACCTGTTCCAGCTGGCCACTCCCATTAGTAGGACACCCAAAGCCAAGATCCACCAGAAGGCAGACCTACTCTAGTCAGACTCCCAGATTCTCCTGTGTCAGGGAGAACTACTTAGTCATGTCAGTCTTAAGTCAGGCAGAGGAATAGCAGGCTATTTCAGGTCTATGACAGCTGGGGTCTCTGCCATAGAGGAAGAACCCTAAAACAGAGAGACCTGTTCAATTCCCAGCCCCACGAGAGAGATACGGAACAGGGGAGAGATTTTGGCCCATCCCATGGAATACTGTTCACTCTGTCAGGCAGGCCCATTACAAAATTTGGCTTCCAGCACAGGTATTAAAATATTATATACCCAAACTGTTGCCTCTACATACTCAGAGAAATCCTGTCTGCCTTTTTTTTTTCTTTTCTGGAATGTGCTCGTATGTTTCAATATGAACATTTATTCTTGTATATAGAAGGTGCCTCCTGAATCTTAAACACTGTTTATCATACTCTGCAGGCTCCATTTTTGACACTTAGAATGCAGTGTGGAGATTAAATGAATCATTTGGGACAAAATATATACACACACACATTCACAAAAAAATCTAAAGGTTATTTCACAAGTACAATCAAAGCCATCAATGCAACATAAACCCTATTAAGATACAAATAGAGATTGCCATGATAGGACCTTCCCTCACAATTTACATCTTGCATTAGTAGCTTTTCGAGTGGTATCATAATGATCTTGTTAGGCCATGACAGAGTTTCCAATTGAATCTCAAACACATCTGCTGTTCAAATGAAAAATATGGTATTGAAATATGCCATGGAAGAGGGATGTGAAGGGCACTGAGAGGAGCAGAAATATTTTTTGGCTCCCTGCTGAGAAGCAAGCCAGGAAAAATGTTGGCTTTTTTTGGTAATGCAAACATTAATACTAGAAAAATGAACTACATAAAGCCAGTGTTACAGTGTAGTTTTCTCAAGGAGTGAGGAAGAAGAGAAGACAGGGAAAAAGAAATTAGCCAGTATCAAATGTAGAGAAATGCTTAGGTCTAGCATGCACAGAACCAAAAGTGAGACTTTTTAAAGAAAAAAGTAGAAGACATGTTATGAATTGTGAAGAATCCATTTTTCCTGATGTCTGGTTCTCTTGTGCAATGGTTGTGTCCACTGGTAAGATAGTTAAGAATAAGAAAGCCAGGAGACTGCTAGAGATTACATTCAGCAGATATTGGTCCTGCAGGAATTTTAGTCATTTTTTCAAATGTTCTTTCTGCTTTGGCCATTGGGCAAGGGCTACTCACTGTCCTGGGAGTCATTATTCCACAAACGAGACATTTTCCAGTCGACGTGTCATTATTAATCACACACACATTTTCTCCAGTGCATTGACCAGCATCTATATATCCTTGCCTCTAACCACGCTTATGCACTTTGCTTATTTTAATATGATGAGCTCTACAGTGGCTTTTAAGTCCATCATGGGGTAGCCTGGAGTTACAATGCCCCTACAGCAGGAGCCAGAGGTATCATGCTTCAGCATAGCTCAGTGCCTTCAGGAGCATGGGGGGAGGGGAGATCACCTGCAGAACATCTGTACAACTGCACACACTAGCAACATGAGTCTGCATGCTCCCAACAGTGCTAATGTGCTCCAGAGACAAAATAATCTCTCAGTGTAACTTAGCTTTTGCAGCAAAATGTGCAATGAACTCACCCCAGATATTCCCCTCTTGGCCAAGTCTTGCCTCAGCAGGTTTCAACCAGCTCTGTCTTTGCTCCCACATGCACTTTAATTCCACAGATCAGTTGAGTTCACACCTCCCTTCCTCTTCATCCACTGTACTATACAGCATGCAGATAAGCCCCAGGTGTCCTTAAAGACACAAAAAGATGATGATCTTGACCCAAGCACTGGGGCAGAGCAGAGACAAAGAAGCAAAAGGGAGGGGACACAGGCAACTAGTAGGTGTGGCACATGGCCCCCTGGAAATTGGCCCCTGACTCAGCAGTGCTCAGGACGAGGCAGCTTTTTTGCTGCGCAGGCCGGCAGTCTGTTGGGTGGAAGGAGCACTAAGCTGCAGCACAGAAGTATAGGAGTGGATATGGGGCTTTTGGCCCACCCCTGGGGCTGCCCCCGGACCCACCCACAAATTGAGTCCCCATACTCAGGAGGCACCAGTCACCCCTAGGAGGCAAAGTGTAGATTAGAAGCAAGAAGTGGTGAGCCCGCTGTGGCACTGAGGGAAAAGTCAAGAGGTTAGCAGTTGTGTTTTTCATGCCTTCTACAGAGGTGCCGTAGTTAAGCTTTCAGGAACGGATTAAACTTTATTAATACAGTAAACTAAGGAAAGGAATGTGTCCCAGAGACAACTGGTTCCACAGCCTTGAACCCTTTCTTTTAACCCACTGTTCATAGTTATTTCTATAAAACAAAAGTGATTACATTAGTTTCATAGTTTCATAGTTGGTAGGGTCAGAAGTGACTTGAGCAGATCATCAAGGCCAACCCCCTGCCATGGGCAGAAAAGGATGCTGGGGTCAAATGACCCTGGCTAGGTGAAGCCTCCTTTTGAAGACCCCCAGGGAAGGGGTGAGCACCACTTCCCTTAAAGGGTCAATACTCTCTCAGCAGTGTGAGATATGTAGCCTTACTGCCACATCCAAGAAAAGTGAATCCTTCTGCTATCCACATTCAGCTATCCCCAACAGAGCCTTCGATATGCAGATTTAAAACACCTTTAGATGCATTGCATCCATTATCTATGTGTCACCTTAAGAATTGCTCTGTTTTGAAATTTTTTGCTCAGTAGGAATGGAGCCAGAAAAAGGAGGAGGGAGATGGGCAGATGCACATCATTCTTGGGTAGATTTCAGGGGTGTAGGTTATAGCCATGTTGGTCTAAGGACATAGGAAGACAAAGTTCTTTGGGTAAATCTGATATCTGTTATTATATATTACATATCTTTTATTAGATTAACTCAAATAGTTCGAAAATAGTTGCTAAGAGGAATTTTTCAACTATTTGAGTTGGTCTCATAAAATATATCAGATTTACCTAAATAACATTGTCTGCCTTGGGTAGATTTCTGCCTTGCTCCTGGAGAATTTCACATATCGACACAGTGTCTAAGGTTAATTCCAGCTCCAACATAGGCTTTGTAGAATGGAAGCATGTGAGGGCGACTTTCACTGTTTTCCTGCAGTGATATTCAAATTCACAGTAAAGAGAAGGTATGAATCTATTCTTTCTTGGAGGAACAAAATCTAATCACCTCAAGGGATATAAACTGACAATGATAACTTGTAAAAGATTTCTTTTGAAGACCATTTCCATAATTCACATGCACCTGGAAGAACAGTGACTTCTTTTGACTGTGTATTGCTTTCATATCTTTGGCTAATGTTTCAGAAGTTTAGTTAGGTTAGATCAAGAGACAAGAGAACAGAAAGAGATCTTTTTCACTGAGTATCTTTGTATGCATGTATTACTGTACCACAAATGTATTATTGGTAAATTAATCTCTTTTTTTTTAACAAGGCCTTCACAATAAGCAGAAGATTTTTATATTTGCATTTTAATGTGATGAAAGAAGAAAACACAATGGAGCCCTGTGTTGGATAACAATACTTCTAAATAAAAGGGTTTTCAAACTGGGTTTGATAGAACACAGTATATACTATATATACTTTTTTATCCTTTGTGGGCAAAGATGACCACATCCAGTGGAGGGAGGGGAGGGAAGAAGAGAGAAAAGAAGTGGGAAAGAAAAAGAGAAGGAGAAAAGAGAAAAGGAGAAAGAAGGAAAAGCAGAAAAAAAGGGAAAGGGAAGAGAATGAAGTGGAGTGGAGGCTAGGTCACATGAGTACTTAAGTGACTTATAAGTCTGATCTTTGCTTTGCAGTCAATGTACTTATGTTCCACATACCCACCTTGAGGGGGATTAATTTATTTCCTTTTCCTTTTCGACTGCTATAGTGGGACCCCTGCCAGCCGCAGTATGCTGGCCAGGGTGAGGTGAAGCAGATAATGTTTTGGGCACTTTTTTCTAGCCCCTTCCTCACTCAAGGAGGTGAGCAGTGCGGTCCTGAATAAGGCTGCTCAGTGACTTAGAGGGCTGCCAAGTTCTACTGTTGCTTCTCAGCAGAAAGCAACCAAAAGCCCTGAGCTGCCTGCATGCAGGTTTGTGGCTACAACTTCCAGTGTGTCCACACCTGCTGCTTTGTTGCTGGCCCATCGCCACAGGGCTTTTTGCTGAATGTGAATTGCATGAGATTTGGATTTAAGTGAGGAAGAGTTGCGCAGCATCAGACTCACTCTCTCATCTGAGACAATTGGTAACCAGTGGCAGGACAGTGTCAGGACAGCTGGAGATTGGCCCAGATGCAGCAGATGACCAGGCGCCTTTTTTGCCTTGTCCTGCTCTACGCGATTCAGTTCATTTCTCTACCACCTTCATGGCCATTGGACCATACAAGGGTCTCATCTGCCCACTCAGCCAGAGTCAGACTTTGCAGGCAGAAGCAGTCATGCCCCTATCTCCCCAGAGGTCAAAAGACCAACTGAGTACCCTCACGTGGTTTAGCCTCCCCTCCCACCCCCCGTCAAGGTGGTTTACTGGGGTGTGGCCGCTGTTGCATACAGGCAGCTACTTGGAGTCACAGGTGAGAGTTGAGTGCTGGTGAGGACCAACAGAGGAAGAGTCACTCAGGAGAGCAGGATGTACTCTTTCTCTGAAGGTGCTACCTCTCCCAGACACCCCAATAGAACACAGTGCAGCCAAGAAAATTAATCAAAGAGAACCTGAGTGAACAGTAATTAGTGAACTGGGTAGTGAAGACACCTCTCAGTGTCAAAAGGATGGAACACCTATAAGAATCAGCACGGATGCTTGTATGATGTTAGAGAAATAGTTCTGTAGGGAAGGGATGTGTAGGTCCAAGTCTTAAACCAACAGCAGTGAAAGAGGAAAACTAACATGACAGTATTCTATGGAAAATCTTTCACTTCTATATAATCCCTTTTCCCTAATGTATTTAAAAAAATATAACCAAAACATTGTGGAAGATAGGAAAGGCAATTTTTGAAAGATTTTATTAGAATCAATTTATCAGTTATATCATCTGGAATTAAATATTTAGCAAATGCTTATTAACACATAAGGAAAGTTTACAGGATCATCCATTAACCACAAATAAAATATTAATAAAAAGCTCATAAACATCACTTTGGGATAGAGTGTTACCAGTATACTTTGTGAGCTACACACACACAATACAAGGAAAAATGCTCATCTGTCAAACTGGGATTTAGGTGGACTCCTCAAATTTCTACCTCACAACCATCCTGACAAACACTAGTGAAATAATCTCAATGTCACATAATGTTTAAACATACACAAATCAAAATCTGTTGCAGATGTACACATACAAAGTTTCCTCTGAAGTATGCCAGATAAAATGTAGTAACACTTTTCCCTGGAACAGCCTGTTCTATATGTGTACAGTTATTGCAGTTTATTCCACAGACAAACTCATCAGGCTGTGTACTCTCTCTGGATACCTACTGGTGAAGCAGTAGCGATGCAGCTGAGAAGGGCAATGTATAAATGACCGTGCCACCTGCTTTAATCCAGGTAAAACCATGGGACAGTTAATCCCAGGTCAAATGAAATGTCCCTTTATAGTCTTAATGACCTCCTTCTCACTCCTCCCTTATGAAGCTTTGGTTCCATAAGGTAAAAAATAGTAAAAAAAAAAAAAAAAAAAAAGTTACAGGATCTAATTCTTCCTCCACCTTACATCACACATAGTTAATTTATAGTTTGCAAACTGGGTGTAAAGCATTACCAAAGTATATTAATTTAGGTTTACCCTGTTTCAAAACAAATACTAATGACTAATCAGGGTATGAGAGAGCAGAGAATCAGGCTCCCATTTTTGCTTGGAAAGTACAAATTTGCTAATTTTGGGCTCAGTACTACTATACTGAAATCAAGGAAACATTTACTATGATTTTCATTTGGGAATGTAACAGGAAACCTGAGCCCTGTTACTAGGAAGCATGATGGCTCCTTTAAGACCAGAACTTTCAGGGCACAGCAGGCTGGCAGAGCCAGGGTTAAAAGCTGATCCTGGCTGGTTGGTCAGGTGATTGGAGTATCAGGTGACTGGAAGAAAGCTCAGGCCAGAGCTATATAAACCCTGTTCTGAGCTGGCCAGGGGGTGACTGGCTGAGAGGGTGGACTCTGGAGAATTCCAAAGGAAGCTGCAGCAGCTTTTTAAGGGAGAGCAGCAGACACTGGGATGCAGAGATGGAGCCATGGAACTGTAAGCAGGCAGATTGCCTTTTAACCTTTATTTTGTTATAGCCCAGGGGCTTACTGCTTATGTTGCATTTTGTACACCAGTGGTTTGTGGATGAGTCTGTAGGGGAGGTGGAGGCCTCATTAGTGTCCATGGGGTGTAGCTACAAAGGGGCTAGAGAGCCCAGTGCCAGGAGGGCACAGCAGACAAGGGCCAGGGGCCCAGTTGGGGGATAGGGCCTTAAAGCTGGGCCTGAGACAAAAGGTATGGGCTAAAGGTCCTAGCCATATAAAAAGGGGATGAGGCCAGATAGATTAAAGTCCCAACACAGAGTCAGGGAACAATGTATAAGACCACATGTCCCAACAGAGACATACAGCTAACACCTGTGAAGTATGAGGCACGTTAAGAGAAGGTTGGAACGTGCAATTAGCCTCTAAGGCAAAAGGCCCTCACCTGTGGGGAGTGAGAGTGTAGATATCACCTGGGAAGCCCTGGAGCAGCCTCCTCTTCAAGGACAAAGGAACATCAAGTCGTGGCAGGAGAGCGAAGGGGAGTTTGTTCCCAGAGGAAAACTGAGATATCAAAGGACTTTGGGGTACTTTCATAGGCTTAAAATGCCACTGATTATGATATTTTGTTACAGGGAACTAAAGCATATCCATTATGACTGAAACTGACAAATACTATGGTATTTGGGGTGAAAACAAAAAATTATAGGTTTTGTGATTTTGCACCAAGTGAAGATTCAAAAGTATTTAAGGCAATAATGAAAAATTGCTCCTTTCAGAACTTTACCTATATAATACATATAGTGGAGATTTGATTGTCTAAATTGTATCATCTTTGGTGAACAGATTATATGGCCCTAAACACAGAAAAGATTAAACTGGATATTTTGCTCTTTAGAAACAATGACTGCATTTCCATACACCTACAGTTTTGTTCTCCTGACGGGGTCTTCCCTGGCTTCATCTAAAAGAATGAGTGAATCACTTAGAAGTTACTGATGTCTTTCGAAGAGATTGTCTGGAAGCTGCACATTTCCATTAGAGGAAGTTTTATGATGAATATTGCAAAAGCCTTTCCTTTCAGGGAGGTAAATTAATGAAAGCATGAACACAGTTACCCTCATTCAGATAACAGCAGGGAAGGAACTACTGCAAAGCTGAGCTAATTTTTCATTGGTCTCTTTTTATGCTGTCAGAAAAATTCTAAAAGTTGGCAGACAATGCCAAATAAAAGTAGTGGAAGGAGTTACTGGGTACAGCTGGTAAGAATATTTCCATCGGGACATGTTTTAAACAAAAATGAGTATTTTTCCAGAAGATATGGATGGAAAACTTTTGTTGTGCTTGACATTTTCTAATGTTTTGATGAAAATCAGAAGAATTGTCATGTTTCTGTTTTCTTCCTCACCCATCCATCCCTGCCGCTGTCCTCCAGACAAACTGAGATTGTTTATGTGATTTTTAAAATGTTTTTCTATTCTTTCAAAGATATCAGTTTGTTAATGAAACAAAATTAAATGAGGTGTTTTTCACTTTTTTGAAAAATACACTTGTGGTTTGTACTTTTTCATCTAGAGTCCAGCACACTTCTGCAATTTTGTTGTTGTTGCTGTTAGTTTTCAAAAATGTTTTGTGGAATATATTTGAATATTTTCTGATCAGATATTCTCTGGATTCAATCATCAACTCTGTCTCCATGTGTGGACAGGCAACCCCTGGTCCTAGAGATCTTGTTACAAACTCTCTATAGTATGCAAAATCTATGATGTAAGAGACTGTAGAGCTGGGAGATGCATGGATTACCCACCCAAGTGTCTGCAGTAATCTGGAAGAGACCTATATTTGTGTGAGTGTATCTGTTTTGCCCCTGAAGACCTCTATAGATTTTGCCGCAAATATTTCTCCTGGATAACTGCTTCTCCTCACTCTCTGATTGATCTTAGCACCCCAGTTTATATCTAACATCCTATCTAAATTCATCTTCTCTTAACTTGAGCTCATTATGCCTTCAACACTGATGTCTCATAGGAACAATCACTTTTCTATAGTTTTCCCATCAAATATTTATATTGTATCTTGTTCTCTGCTATTTGGAATCTGATTTTTGTTTATCTTTCTGTTTGTTTGATTGTTTGTTTTGATTTAGGATGATTTTTTAAAAACTTTTTAACGCTGTTATCAAAGGTATGCATTTTATGGCTGTGTGTGATAGATGCATTAGTCCTTAAATCACTGAATACTACAATTGAACAAAATAATGCAATGCCCAGAAGTTGATTGTTTAAACCTATAGAGAGTTTCTCTGCCTCTTGAGGCACATATCTGATTCCCATTAGAGATAATGGGAATATTGTAAGAGCTGTGAAGGGAGAAGAGACCCCTAAAGCCCCTTAAATGCCCAGTGTATCCTCTGCAAAAACCAAATGCAATAAGGTGTTTAACCTTGAGCCTTGTGTGAGTAGATATAAGACCAGGTCAGTCCCTAATGTCTGCTGCTTATGTGGCATGCACCTGTCAGCTTGCAGAGCACTGATTTCATCTTCTGGGTTGTTCAAGATTTTACCTCCACCATCCTCTAGGAACAGAAAAAAGCTCTTTACGCCCTGTGCTTCATTTCTCTTGGCATGATGGCAAGTGGCTTTCTGAGTGGTCTCTTCACACTCCTTTCTCTGAAAGGCTTTTATCAGGAAATGCTTTTCAGCCAGTTTGGAAATTGGGGCCTAAGTGCTGCTTTATGCATGAGTTCCACTTACAACAGTTATCTATGGAAACATGGCAAACTGCTTTATATCTATCTTGAATACACTGCTTAGCAATGCTGGACTTACCCAGCATGCTTTGCTTTTCTGAAGAATGAAAGGTTTTTACTCACAATTGCTTTGTTAAATCTTCTGTATAACACTGGAAAGCAGTGCACCGTGGGGTACAATGAACTCTCAGCTGAAATCACAGGGAAGGTTGTGATGCAAGGTCAGGACTCTTGCATTTGGAAGAGGGATAAGGAGAAAACCGTGGCTCTTCTGAGAATGCACTACAGATACATAATGCGCTGCAGGTCTGAGCAGGTGCAGTAGCCCAGAAAATGAGTGGGCAAGGTTAGGTCTGAAATCCTGCCATCAGCATTCAACATTCTTGGCTGATCAGGAGAGATGGGGAAAATAGACACAGAAGAGAGGAAGAGTAAAAGAAACCAGGTGCTGTTGGCCTTCAATATTCCTAATCAGTGTATTTCCCTTCAAATCAATGATTAGCTGAGTTCTACCAGCTAAAGGTCTGGCCTGGAGTATTTTAGTGAGATTACTGCTGGTGAATAGCTCTGTTTAAATACCCATGAAAGATGAGTGTGTACCGCAGAAAAAAACAACCTCTTGGGTTAGACTCTTTCGTCTTCCTCATAATTATGACCTAGCTTACATTTGTACATGTAACAGGAAATAATTCAACTAGAAAAAAACAAAGCTAAAACCATGAATGTGACTAAACAGGACCTGATGACTTATAAGGGGAAAGTATAACTGGTACACTACTGAATTTATCTCCCCTTTTTCCCCTTTGTTCTAGGATTCAGTAGCCAAAAATGGATAGAATCCTACTTACTCTAGCTATTCTTCCTCTCCAACACATCCTTTGTGACTGACTATGGAAGGTCTCATGGCAATGGGTAATCTCAATGTTTTTTCTTTAGCAATAGCATATCTTGAAGATGGGACACCTGTTCTGTATACATTTTTTCATGCCTCTGCATTACTTCTATTCCTACAGCTTTTGAAAAGTTCCTCATGAAAGGCAGCTGGTTAGTTGCATCCAGGCTATCTAAACCAATATACAAACTGGATATAATTTACTATATGGCCATTTCACAAGTAATATATTTCTCCATTGCTAAATAGCCCTATTGAAAATCTGTATACTTGCCCTTTTGTAACACATTCTTTGATTTGTATATATTAGGAGAAAACCCTGTGGCCTGTTCCAAAGCCACCAAGGCTACCAAGTGCAGCAGGGTCTCTGTTCTTCTAACACCATATGTCCCAGAAGGAGTGGGGAGTGATGGAGAAAAATGGGGCTATGGAGATGGCCAGGTGGAGTGGGGATCACTGAACACCAAGTGGGTGTGTGTGGTATGGCACATTTGGTCTGCATACTAGGGGGCTGAGAGAGAGATTTATGTCCTCCACCTGGAGTTCATCCAGCATTAATTTCAGTGGGAGGAGGGGTCTGGCCCTAACTGTATATTATGGGCAAAATGTTACAGGAAAATACCATGTAGGTTTCCAAGTCAAGTACTAAGTGCTTAGGAAATCCCACTATTAAAATTCCTTGGGCCAGCTTAATTCAGTCTCCATTCTCTTGTCTGACCCACATCACATGGGAGCCCAGTTCTCCTGAGTCTCACTCCAAACACTTGACAACAAGAGAAGATCCCTACTCTTAAACCTCTAAACAATTTCCTGCCCATCCTGAGCATTGAGCAGGATGAGGATCCTGTAGAACAAATAGTATATGCCTCTGTAATTAAAGATGGTATCACTGTACTGGGTTAAGAGGAGAAAGTATTATTTACGATTTGTTATTATTATGTTACCATGGTGCCCATATGTCCTAGTTAGGATCAGGGTCCATTTTTCTCAGTGCTGTAGAAACTCATTAAAAGACCTACTTGAAATTTGTGAAATGCCTGATTTGTCTATGACATAACTTGATTGCTGTTTTGGATAGAACTGCATCGTTAGTGGATTAAGTGAAAGACAGAGGCATGAAAGACTTTTAGGAAAAGTCCATTTTAGTGAAACCAGTTATTTCAAGCCATTTATAATCCACTGAATTCTAGTACTTGAGGGAGGAGGAAGCACTTATACAACTCTGTGTTTGGTCAGATAAGTCTGCTGGCCTCTCTCCAATATGCTCTTGGTAGTTGTTATGAAACAGTTTAGGTTTGAGAAGGCTTTGTTTCTGGCTGTCAGCTACAAACACAGGAGGAGAGCTGAATGTTCAGTTGAGTGTTGAGCTGAGTGTAGCTTCTGCAGCAGATCTCTGGGTCACAAGAACAAAGGCCAGAGAAGAGTTTATTAGACCAGGTGCCAGGTAGTCAAAGATGGAATGGGCTGATTTCTTCTTTCAAAATACTGATTATAAATGAAAAAGGCTTTTTTGTTGTAAGGCAAACATTTCAGTGGGAAAAAAATGGCAAAATGTTTTGAGGTCCTTTTTGTCCACTAAATAAATGGAAACCCTGAGCATTTGTAGTTTGGGGTAAAAAAGTTTCCACCAAAAACATTTTTTTTCAGAAATTATTTTTGTTTGTTTTGGCTTTTTTGTTATATGCGTGTGTGTGTATATATATCTTTTCCTGAGAAATGTCAATGGCAGTGGGTGCATCTACATGTGCAATTAGTGCCATTTGGGCTTACTGCACAGTCATGTTTGTACAGTAAGCCAACCCTGGGAAGGCTCTACACACACAGCCTCTTAGTTGTGTCTGCATGTTCATTAATGAGCTGTAATTACAGCACATTAAGTTTAATACCTGTAATAACAGGTACTAACTTAATGTGCTGTAATTGGTGCTACTGCGCATTAGCACAGATGAATGCTTTTTAAGTGATGTTAATGCTCATTAGACTAAATATACTGCACATTAGTGCATTAGCATGGGCTTTGCCTGCCATGCTAATGTGCAATAGATTAGGCTAATGAGGTTTGATCCTTATAGGAGTAGAGCTCCAGGTCTCCTTCTGCCCAGGGTTTGAATTACACTCCAACTCTCTGGGGGGGATCTGCAGCAGTGGCAACTGGAAGGGGGGAGAAGCTACCACTGCGGCTGCCTCCTGAGCTTCTTAGAAGGGCACCAGCCAGACCAGGGGCTCTCATCTGTAATGGGGGGAGGGGGCTCAGCCCCCCTGAGCCCCACCATATTTTCAAACCCAGCTGCTGTCCTGCTCTGCCCCCTTGCAGCAGCCAAAGGGACCTGGAAGCTGTAGCTTCAGCTGTCCAGGCACCAGGGGCACTCTTTAAAGGGCAGCCAGACAGTGTTCCCTGAGCACTTGCTTTTCTGGCCTGGAGTGTCTGCAGCTTGTTGGCACAGCTGTCTATGATACTGTCTGCAGAGCCTGTGCCCAATGTCCAATGGCTGCTCCACACACAGGTCCCAGAAGTGATGACCCCCTCAGCATAATTTGTCCTACAAATTATGCTGAGGGGAAACCAGCACGGGTTCGTGGCAGGCAGATCGTGCCTGACCAATCTAGTCTCTTTTTATGACCAGGTTACGAAACAACTGAACACAGGAGGAGGGGTGGATGTCATATACTTAGACTTCAGGAAGGCCTTCGATACGGTATCCCACCCCATACTGGTGAACAAGTTAAGAGGCTGTGACTTGGATGACTACACAGTCCGGTGGGTGGCAAATTGGCTGGAGGGTCGCACCCAGAGAGTCGTGATGGATGGGTCGGCTTCGACCTGGAAGGGTGTGGGCAGTGGGGTCCCGCAGGGCTCGGTCCTTGGACCGATACTCTTTAATGTCTTCATCAGCGATTTGGACGAGGGAGTGAAATGTACTCTGTCCAAGTTTGCGGATGACACAAAGCTATGGGGAGAAGTGGACATGCCGGAGGGCAGGGAACAGCTGCAAGCAGACCTGGACAGGTTGGACAAGTGGGCAGAAAACAACAGAATGCAGTTCAACAAGGAGAAATGCAAAGTGCTGCACCTAGGGAGGAAAAATGTCCAGCACACCTACAGCCTAGGAAATGACCTGCTGGGTTGCACGGAAGTGGAAAGGGATCTTGGAGTCCTAGTGGACTCCAAGATGAACATGAGTCGGCAGTGTGACGAAGCCATCAGAAAAGCCAATGGCACTTTATCATGCATCAGCAGATGCATGACGAATAGGTCCAAGGAGGTGATACTTCCCCTCTATCGGGCGCTGGTCAGACCGCAGTTGGAGTACTGCGTGCAATTCTGGGAGCCGCACTTCAAGAGGGATGCGGGTAACCTGGAGAGGGTCCAGAGAAGGGCCACTCGTATGGTTAAGGGCCTGCAGACCAAACCCTACGAGGAGAGACTAGAGAAACTGGACCTTTTCAGCCTCCTTAAGAGAAGGTTGAGAGGTGACCTTGTGGCTGCCTATAAGTTCATCACGGGGGCACAGAAGGGAATTGGTGAGTATTTATTCACCAAGGCGCCCCCAGGGGTTACAAGAAATAATGGCCACAAGCTAGCAGAGAGCGGATTTAGATTAGACATTAGGAAGAACTTCTTCACAGTTCTAGTGGCCAAGGTCTGGAATGGGCTCCCAAGGGAGGTGGTGCTCTCCCCTACCCTGGGGGTCTTCAAGAGGAGGTTAGATAACCATCTAGCTGGGGTCATCTAGACCCAGCACTCTTTCCTGACTATGCAGGGGGTTGGACTCAATGATCTATTGAGGTCCCTTCCGACCCTAACATCTATGAATCTATGACCCATGTCTCAGGCTTCTGCCTGCTGCCATGTTAGCCATGCTTCATTGCTGCAGTAACCGCTGCCTGGCCCGACACAACCCTGTCTTCCACCCTGTGCTACACAATCACATGGCTAGGCCCCACCTGTGGCCTCCTGCCTCCAGGCTGCTGCTGGGACCCTGGCAGGGACGTTGATGGTGCCCACATGAATGCTGCTATGGGTGCCATCCACGAGCTTCTGGGGCTCCAGGCCTACCATGTGTGGGCCCAACATGCCAGCCAGGACTGATGGCTCCACATTGTCCAGTATACCTGGGATGATGAGCAGTGAGTAGACTCCTTCTGAATGACCTGGGCCACATTCCAGGAGCTACTCGACAAGCTCCACCTGCACTTGGATTAGCAGCCCACCATCTTGCTACCAGCCCTCCCCATTGAGACCCGGCCAGCCATCACCCTCCTCAAACTTGCCATGCCTGCAGTATGTCTGCCACCTCTTTAGGGTGGGCAAGGTGACTGCGAGGGAGGCCATTCTGGAGGTCTGTGGTGCCCTCCAGGACGTGGTGAGTCAGATCATGCTCCAAGTCAATGAGACCCTGGAGGGGGTGGAGGGATTTCGCACCCTGGGATTTCCACAGTGCCTCAGGGCCCTGCATGGGACCTACATCCCCGTCATCTGCCTACCCCATGGGCAACACCAATGTCCAACTAGTGGCACTTCCATTAAGTTGTGCTTCAGGCTGTGGTGGACCACCAGGGTGCCTTCACTAATGTCAGCAGCAGCTGGACTGGCAATGCCCACGAGGCCCTGGCTTTCCAGAACTCTGCCCTGCGAACCCTGGTGGAGAGCGGGCACATTGCACCAGATGTTCCAGACCTTCAGCTGGGCAATGTGACTCTCCCTCCCCTCCCTACCCCCTCTGCATAGGGGACCCCGCCTACCCACACCTCCCCTGGCTCACGCAGCCCTACACTGGTCAGTTCAACCTACACTGGTCCGTTTGGCCCCCACCAGAGACATTTTGACGGATGCCTGGGCTACAGCCACACACTGGTGGAGTGTGCCTTACGCCACCTGAAGGGATGCTAGTGCACCCTCACCATCCTCCTCAAAGTTGTGCAGGCCACCATCCCCCAGGTCATCGTCACAGCCTGTGTACAGCATAACATCTGTGAGGCCTGGGGAGAGTGTTTTCATGAGGCATGGGCAAAGAAGGTACAGCAGATGGAGGACAACTGACAGTGGGAGTGACAGCATAGCAGAAGCAACAGAGCTTGGCTTCTCCCACTGAGGCCTTGTGAGAGCTGCATGCCCAGCAGCAGAGTCCAGGGCACTGTGTGAGAGGCACTGGTGAACCACCTCCTTCTCTCCTCCTGCACCCCCTGCTGTAGGGTAGATGGACCCCAGGCCCACCGCACAACCCTAATACCATGCTCATTGTGGACAGTTTTCAGGGAAAGTCTTTATTTCTCACCACAAAAAACAGACCCCCCACCCACCCTCCCTCCCCAAACAGATTCCCTTCCACTCTCCCTCTCCAACCACAGATCCCACCACCAACCTCACCACCAATAAAACACCCTCTTCCCAATGCAAACTATTTACATTGCACTCTGTGTGCCCTCTCAGGGTAGTGGACAGTGGGGTGGAAGCACCTATAGGGCAGATTCCAGGGACAGGTGTCCAGCACCCCTGCCTCTGGCCACACTACTGTGGGTAGGGTCACTGTGGCAAGGCTGGTATGCAGGGGTCTCACCCAGGGGTGAGGGAGGCCATTGCTCTGCATCAACTGCTGGCTCCCTCCTTCACAATAAGGCCAGGGCCAACAGAGCGCATATGCCATGCTGGCCCCACTGTGGGCAGCTACTGCTCAGGGAGCCATGGCACCTGGGCTAGTGGTGGGAAGCCCAGGTGGGGATCCTATCTTCCAGGGAATCCAGCATGAGGTGCTGCTGTACCTCAGCCCTTGCCTGCAGGGGGGCTTGCTGCTCTGTGGCAGGGTAGCTGCCATGCAGCAGGTGGGGCCAGGGGCAGGGCCAGAGGCAGGGCAGTGGGCAGCACAACAGTGACTGCCAGGGCCAGAATGGTGTCCAGCATTCAGTAGTCTTCCTCTGTGGCCTCCACTGCCTGGGCCACCATGGCAGCCTGCTGCTCCTGTACCCCCAACATCCTGCTAAAGAGGGCAATGTGCCTGTCCTTGAGGGCCAGAATGCCCAGTCCTCACAGTCCCTCTCCCAGTTACGTGCGACTTCCTTGGCAAGCCAGGTCCATGAAGGTCTACCAGCCTCTCCTCTGCCATGGGGACAAGCTGGCCCAGCAGCAGGATCTGGTCTTGCATCTGTCAGTCAGAGGTGGTGTATGCAGAGGGCACCAGCTGAGGGTGGCAGCATCCCTGAGAGCACATCCCTAGCAGCAGGTAGTGCCTCTCCCTCACATGCAGCTGCTGGACCTGGACAGCTGGGAGAGAGAGGCTCTTTGTGAGTTTGCAACATTTTAGAGGTAACACGCACTATACCAAGGAGCTGTGCACTGCCTGGCCTCAGATTAGGGGTCATGTGCACACAGGTACCTAGGGACCATGGTAAGTTGGCTGGGCAGGCCCTGACACAGGCAGCCACCAGCCAAGTCCTCCATTCCCACTTCCTCCCTGGGGGCAGGTGGCTCACTAGGTGCTTGCCACAGGCAGCCTGTCATCCTGGTCCCCTACCGAAGCCAAGGCAGGACTGATTCCTGGCAGCAGCTGCCATAGCTGCTCCAGACCCACTCCCCACCTTCTCTTCCTGCACCAGGCTCATGCCAGGCAGACATGTAGGGCAAGGGGCTGTCACCCAGGTGGGAAGCAGAGCTGGTGATGCCCCGGCCCTCTTCCTGGCGGGCCTCTATGGAGAGGTGGCCCAAGGCAGTGCCCCCACCATGTAGGGCCTGAGCCTGGAGAATGCCCCTGGTGAGAGTCCCCCAGGCATGCCATGATAAGCTGTTTGAGCACACTGAGGGGTGCCCAACCCACTATGCCCAACTGCTTCTGATCACCATGCTGCCCCAGGCATACCTTAGAACCTGTCATGGGACCCTGAGCTTCAATGGTGCCCCTGGTAAGCCTCCATTTTCCTGAAGTGTGCACCACTTTCTGAAGGGGCATCTGTGTGTGTGCTATGAGTACCTGACCCCCACAGCTGAGGAGGAGATTACCATTGCCATGAACACCTTTATCTGCATGTGACAGGCCCCTGACTCCCTAGCTGGGAGGGTGTTGGATGCTCAGTAAAGTTCTGTACTACTTCCTGCCTCCCCCAAGGGCCAGGGGGAAGCTCAGCCAGGAAGGGTGAGGAGGGAGGGCAGGGGAGAGGAAGGAAGGACCCTCCTTCCATGCAGGGCTAGCTGGCTCCAAATGTGCAGCCCAGGGGTGGGCAGAAGAGCTGGCATGGGCCTAGGTGGCCATGTCATTGCCTTCACCCCTGCTGGCCCTCCTCCCTTTCTGGAACTTACAAGATGAGCATGGCAGGCATCTCCAGCAGCTCAAGTCTGTCCCTGCAAGCAGCAATGAGGTGCAGCTCCCACTGATGTCCCAGGGTGCAGAGGCATGGCACCTGGCTGCCCAGGCAGTGGCCTTCTCTGGGGAGGGGCTGGAGCTCATCACAGCAGCTGGTGCCATCCCTGAGCTGTCTATCTGGGTGGAGCTGTGCCCCTGGAGCTGGCATGTCGGTCACTGGCCTTGGCTCCTGAAGCTGCCGGATGAGGCCATGGATGAGGAGTGTGCCAGGACCTGCACCTGGTGCCCAGAGGGGCCCTCGCCTGCAGAAGATTCATCACTGCCAGGCCACAGTGGAGGCTCCAGCAGGTCACCTGTGCTGGAGAACATGGCATGGTTGAATCCAGGGTCCCAGGGAGCAAGCTTGCAGTCTAGCTGCTGCATAAAGGGCATGGTTTTTCAGGCACCCCAGAACAGCAGTTTTGGTCAATGACATGGACCCACTTCACCCACAGGACCTTGACCTTTATGTAGCATTGCCACGCTGATCACTGGTGCCCACAGTTCTGCATGTGGCCTGCCAGGGCCTCATATATGTTGGTGCTGGAGCACCTACCCCAGGAAAACTCTCTCTGTACCTTGGCATCACCCCACAGTCTAGTTAGGTCTGCAATCTTGCCCTGGGACTAGCTGAGGCCCCAGAACACTGTGTGTGGCATTGGAGAGGATGTCATAATGGCTCCTTTAGTGGCCCTCAGGGGCCCATATGAGATTCTGGGTGCTGCCAGGCCTGGGTACATGCTGGCAGCACAGCAGCATGACACATGGGAGGCAGCCACATTGTGGGACTGGCCCCAGGGACCATAAGCCTGCTACAGCTGGCACAAAGCTGCTGCTGTGGGACCCAATGGCCAGAGACAGGCAGCTGGTGCCACAGTCTCCAGAGTCACGCCACAGGTTTAAAGGCCAGGCTGGAGAAGGCAAAGAGCTGTCCTAGACCTG
This sequence comes from Alligator mississippiensis, assembly GCF_030867095.1. NCBI lineage: Eukaryota > Metazoa > Chordata > Crocodylia > Alligatoridae > Alligator > Alligator mississippiensis. The sequence goes on along the minus strand of NC_081825.1, from coordinate 138,417,941 downwards.
GGTTTAGGAAACTCTGAGCCCTGTGCCTCTGGGGAAAACAGTGGTGGGGCTGACTGGGAGCAAATTTGCAGCAAATTTTCATGGTAGACTAATTTACTATGCAGTAACTGCCTGCATGTGTAGACAGTGACACTTAAATTTGTCTACTGTGCAGTAAAGCATCTCTTGAAGATGCACCCACTCAGAAGAAAACAAAAAAGTTACATTTCCAACAAAAGTTATCTGGCATTTTTATCAGCTGCATATAAAGATTACTTTCTGATTTGAACAACATACCCATCCAAAGGAGTAATAAGAAGTAACCTTCCTCCATCCCACTGTAGACTTCAATTCATGAAGAGTAAGTGGGAATACTAGCCTACTTAGTACCTCATTAGAGAAGGAGGGCAGGAATTCACATGAAGGGACAGGGTATTTCTACCACTTATACACTAGCCAGAAGAACTGGATAATAATGAAATAGGTGGGAATTTACTCTTGATAAATTACTGTGGGGGACCTAGGATCAGAGAAGGACATGGCACATCTAAAGAAAGGAGTGATTGTCACGTGCACTAGTGTACCAGTGTTCTTTTAATCTAGGTAGCTTGGGTAACAGTGCTGATGAAGATGTTGTAGCAAGGGCTTAAGCAATGGCGTGTGACCCGAGCTGTACCTCATGTCACTGCAGAGCATGTAGTTGTGTTTATTAATGCTTGCTAGAGCCCAGTGGCTTTACCACTAGTTTTACCAATGCTAATGAGATGTAGCTAGCCCAGGAGTGCCAGCATGCTCGGTGATCACTACTTCACTCTGTAAACATCCCCTCCAGGGATACTTCTCCTAACACACCAAATTGGCATCTAGCCCTAAGTTCTGAGAGCACACTAGATGCACTGTTGGCAAATCACAAGGGCCCAGAATTTAAAGCTGATCACTGCAAACATAGGACTCCATGTAATTAGCTTGCAGGAAAAATAACTAGTTATTTGAATACTTTAAGTAACTGTGTAATGTCACAACCAGTTGGAGATGCAAGTGGGCATGTGCAGTTCAAGTCCTAGTAACTACATTCACAAATTCACCTCAGAGGTAATGCTGCAATGCCATGCTCCCAATTATTACTTCTTTGGTGTGATCTCCATCTCCATCTGCATCTCCTTTTCTGGTTGCTAAGTCACTAATGGAGTTGCCCTGATCAATTAAAAATTCTAGTATGGCTCTTCTTCCAGGAGTTGTTGACAGCAACAAGGGCCTGCTTCAGATAACTAGGGCTCCCTATTAAAAGGAGCAAACTGATCCCCAGGCCTGGATTTCTGGGATACCTAAATTATATCCACTAAGTGCCCTTACTTGTTCTGTGGAATAAACAAGAATAACTTTATTGGTGAAAGGCAGCACAGTATTCTCTTGGGAAAATGTGGCAGTGATCACTCAAAATGAGAGAGAAATAAAACATGTTCCCCCACAGACATATGAGAAGTGTGTTAAATGATCCCTCTGTCAGCATGAATTTCCAATAGATCAATGTCCATTTACTCCCCACTTCATCATCTGCTAAGTCCAACTCATGATGTGGTACTAGGAGTAGCATGCTCCCAGAATCCTCAGGGGCATTCAGTCAAACTGATTACTGGTCCAAGTGATATGTGGCCTAGTCCTGAGGCTCCACTTCCTAATCCAACCATAGTGATTTCAGTTTTACTGGTGATTAGTATAAAAAGCCTCATTAGTGATCACTTGGCATGTCCACATGTGCATTTACTGCACATTAAATTTACCATGCAGTAAATTTCTGTGCAATAAGCAGATTTAGGCCAGCTTCTACACATGCAGGCATTAAAGTGAGGTAACTAAAGTGCAGTAAACTTAAGTTAGTCCCAAGTGGGTCAACACATACAATATTACTGCGCGGTAAGGCGTCTACACATGGATTACTGTGCAGGAATTAATTGGGCATAAACTTGTTACCTGCATGATTTATACCTAAGTCAGTATAAGTTGTCATATTTACTGTGCAGTATGGGTGTGCATGTGTAGACACCACCTGTACGGTGTAGTAATTTTTGGTTACTGCGCAGTAATTCCAATTAATGTGTAGTAAATGTTTACATGTAGATGCACCCACTGAGCTTCAGCAAAGAGCTCCTTTTGTGTTCCACCCCTTCAAGAAGCCATGTGTCTGCTGTTTCCCATTAAAGAGTCTTTCCAATAGCAGAGAATCCTCAGTGGAAGGGAACTACAGTAGTAGCATATATGACCACCAAAGGGAGTCCTTGCTACTGGACCTACACCCGTCTCTCAGTTCAGTTCCACCATTCTGAGTTTGACTATAGGTATGACTGTTCAGACCCCCTTGCCCCAGATGAAAATATTACCTCATCATTCAGATGTGGATGTCTTAGGCAGCTGGAAGTAGTGCTCATCATATCACTCCCTTTTTGGCTATTGAAGACAGACATTGGTGTGTAATAATGATTAGCCCAATTAGCTGCTAGGCTCAGGAGGCCCTTGACCCCCATAGAATACTTAGGAAGAAAGCTTACATAGATGCATTCTCTCTGTAGGTGCAATTTTCTGTGATCATGAACAGGTGGGGGCAGAGAGCTCCTTCTTCACTGGAGCAAACTTCAGCCTCTCTGGAAGTCTGGGTAGACAGCAGAGGTGATCAGGGATTTTCATCAAAATAATCCCCACAAACATTATTTTGCAGGAGAAAATTTCAGTTTTTGCTGAAAACCTTTGATTTTCCATTGGGAAAACTGTCATGACATTTCCCTGGCTGTCTGCCTGGAAAGTCCTCCATCAATTTCATTGTCTGCCATGGAAATAAAATTGGCAAGAGTCCTCCAGGCAGACTGCTAGAGAGCAAGTAGCATAATTCTCCACCCCACCCCACTTCCTACCCCCAGCCCAGCGCCCAGATTCCCTGTACAGTTCCAGCTGACCATCAAAGATGTAGCCACATTGGCGAAGGAAAGCAAAGATCCAAGATACTCAAGAAGCAGCCTATGGGGAAGCCCCTTGCTAATTTCACATGCTGCTAGCAGACAGGTAGGAAAATAGCAAGTTGACAGATTCTTCTCTGATTTCAAGAATTCCCTCCCCCCCAACCCTTTCTTCTCCCTCCCTCCATACCCAAACAAATATTTTTACTTTTTAACTAGACTTGGATGAAAAAATTGAGAAAACATTTCCCATTTTCCCCAAAACAGGGGAAAAAATATTAAAAAAAAAAGAAAGAAAATGGAAGAGGTTTCCATTTTCCAGACAACTCAAATAAATAATTTATGAATTTATGGAGATAAAGCAACTCTATGTCTCTCCTGCCCCCAAGGGTCATCAACCAGATGGGCAGAGTGCTTCTTAATCTATAACGGTTCAAGCCATAGGGTTTACAATTAGACTTTGAAATGTGCACCTATTCTCAGACTAGCTGATGTGCAACTGGCCAGAGATCCCCATCAGAGATAAAATTAACTGAATAGGACTAATTTACCTCTGGTGGAATTCCACAGACCTCAGTGAACTTCCATTAGGGATGAGTTTGGCCCACAGCAGTTTGTTTTCAGGCTGGCTGGGCAATGCCATTATGCTGCTCTTCAATAAGCATTGTTTAGCTCAGCAGTACCTTGGGGATAGCACAATTTATGAGATGTGTTTCAGATAGATTGTTGCAATTTATGAAAGACATAATAACCATAATCTACCGAATATGGACTGCACTGTTTTCTGGGCTCCATGCCATGGGGCCTAAAAGAAGAAAAAGCCATAAAGTCCCACTAAGCAGCAGCTACAGTAGCAGGAGGGACATATAGGAATATAAAGTATTTACATATAAAGTACTTGCTGTTGTGGTTCAGTGGTAGATTTGTTTACCTACCAGGTGGGAGACTTGTGTTCAATTCCCAGGTATGTGTATAATTATAGTCATTGAGGCATGGAATGTCTGGATTTGGTCTGGTGTTTGGATCCTGTCTCAATGCTCTAAAGGGGGGATGACAGGTCTGGACAGTCTCTACTTTTCCATACTTTGACCTTATGTGTCAAAGGTCCTGGTGACCATGCCAGCATACACCATGATCCAGAAGGTGCCTACCTGAAAGCTTTCCATTCATACCAAGGGTTCAAATGGAAAGAGTCTCCACTGTCAGAATTAAAGCATTGACTGACTGACCCTAGAGTTGGTTCAAATGTGCTATGAGCACTACTAGCTAAAATGGATAGGAATCTACAAAGAGAGTCATCTAGTTCACTTGAGGTAAAGTAAATGAATTTTTGATTGTGTGGCTTCCTGCGAGATTAGAAATTGCACTAATTTACTATTTTGAAGTATCTTTAGTTTTTAACTTGCAAGTAGGGCAGAAGAGTTTCTCCTTCAATTACAAACCACTTCTTAAAAATTTAATTTAGTTGTAGGGAGAATTTTTATCAGTGGCATTTTCCTTGCCTTGACAATCATGCACACTTTGAGCATTTTTATATAGCTACAAAACAGAAAGTTCTGAGATAAATGCAAGATAACAAATCCTGCATTTCTTTTGAAAATGACTCATGTAAAATGGACAGTTTTTAAAGGCTGAATGTACAAGTCTGAAACCAAGATCACAAATACTTAATAAATGGATGTTAGAGGGATTAGTTATACTTGGATAGTTATGTGCATTTGTCTTTTCCTCTTAAAATTCCCTACAAGGATGAGATTTTCCATATCTTCTCATCCATCTATCCTTTCTTAGAGTTGATGAAAAATTTCTGGTCAAAATGTTTTGCAGTGAAAAATAGCTTTTTGATTAAATGGAAATTTTCTCAAGAAAGAATCCATGTTTGTAAAAATGTTGGGGGTTGTTAACAGAAGGATGAATTTTATTGGACTTGTTACACCAGCATTTACTGCTGCATTTTTATATTTCTTCTGGGCAACTACCAACAAATCATTTACCCATATTGCAACTACCAACACATTATTTACCCATATTGCAATGGAATTCCTAAACCACCTCCTTCCTAAACCACCACAGGACATTTTTGACACCTTTGCCAGACCTAGGTCTCTTTTTGTACTGAGATTTCTGAATGTGAAGTGCTAGAAGACATTAACTCCCAGAAACAACATGAGAATGAGAGAGATCGTTTGCTGTGGGACAAAGGGACATTCTAAAAAGAGAAAGAAAAGGTCTGTGTCTTTAGCTAACTTGTTTTGTATGGTATACCCATGACTTTTCCATATCTCATGCTAAGGAGAGAACTACAGACATTGAGGACACATTTACAGGACTCCAGCCTTATGAAGAAACTCTATGTACCAAATTCTATATATGCTGCCTTTGCCCAGAATTCAAGACACCCAAAACATGCAAAACCCTGACAATCAAGATGAAAGTGTGACTGGCATTAATACAGTAGACACATTCATCTTCACATCAAGATTAATATGGGCAATAATAGTGCTTCTGCCAGTTTCTATGAGAAAGGAGAAAGTGAATTAGTCCTTAAGGATTCATCTCAGGTACATTATGAGAGGTAAAGTAGATGATTATATGGAGTGCACTAATGTAGGCTAAGAATTATTAGTCTGCGGGAGGAACCTGCATGATGGATCAAGGAGTTGCTTGTAGGTTAGAGAGCTCTGTAAAGACAGACAAGCTCCTGAACAGGTTGTCGGGGCCAACAAATGGATGTAAGAAGTGGCTATTGTCATGTCATGCTGTATAACAGACTGCTGTAATTCTTTGGGATGGCTTAGCTATATTTATATACTACTGTATGATAGCATCCATAAATAATACCTATGCAACTGAGATCTGGGGAAATCCAGGCAGGACTGATCATTACTGTTCGGGAAAAATATTCAATAGTTATACATAATTTTCAGGAAGCATGCTTGCCTTCATGGCATTCATGGACATCTGTTTGCATCCATAGTGTTACAAGGTGTGAGACTCTATTCTACATATTAGGCATGTACAGGAGCAGATCTGAGAGGGGAATGGGGGTTGCAATGGTCCAATTGCATCCCACTTCCAATGAGGATAGTCTGGAAGGGCTGAGTACAGTGAAGGAGAAGAAAGGGAAGGGGTATCCTCCACTGCCACCACTTTGCAGCCTATGTGCTGCCTAACTTCCCCAGGGTCCTCTGCTAACCTGAAGGCTCCAGTTGCGTTCATCCCTATCCCTTCCAATATCTGAACCATGGTGCTGGTCACATTTTCCACAGCCTTCTTTTCTAAATCATACATCCATCTATGGGTGTGTAAGTGGACAATTCTATTCTACTTTGTTTGAATCCCTGACAGCTGTGAACACAAAAGGTGGGTAAGTTCTCTTCCTCCTTGCTGCTTTTTTGTGATTCAGTATTAAGGGCTAGATGATGGTATGTTACTTAAGTAAATGAATGATTTGATTTCTAGTACTTGAACTAGGTGGGATAAAATCATGCATAGGCTCCTAAATCCAGTTAGGTGCCTAATAGGTGAAATAGAATCTGGCCAAAAGCATACCCCTGCTAGATCTCTTCCTTGATGTTTGGTCATGTTTGGTACACATTTGGGATTACATTTCAGTGTACTCATTTCCACAGAAGTGTTCACCATTTCAAAAACTTCTCTATCAGTAAGCATTAATATTTGGGAGGGCTAAACAGAAAATAGCTTGAATTCTTTTTTTTCCCTTTGGATGGGGAGAAGAAAAGTGGAAAATGGGGAGGTAAAAGAAGCTGATAATTTAATTCACTACACTATAAGCAGTGTGCAGCCTTAAGTAGGTTCACAGGATTATGAGAAGTCTGTATCAGTTTCCTCATAATCATCACTCACAGCTGGCCTTCATGTTTCCTGTAGGGAACCAGTTGTAGAAATTACTAATCATTAAGCTAAATTGAGCTTTGCAGGCAATGAGTGGGAGTGCAATCCCCAGAGAGCCTTACAAATGGAACTGGAGGTAATGGAAAAATAGAGCAGCAAAATCTTCATGTAAATTGTAATAATTCAATGGATATGGAAAACAGTGGATAGGTGAATGTTGACCAACATAATGTAGGGCATAAGGACTGGGAGACCCTCCAAGAGGCAGGCTGTAGCCAAAGAGAGATTCAGAAATGTCATCACACCAGAGCATGAGTCCTTATTATAGCTCTGCCCCTGTATTCCCTCTCCTTCATGCTCCCCAAAATTGCAATGGTATTGCCAAACAACCTTCCTCCTCTTCCACAATAAGATATTAGCAACCCATTCACATGAATAGCAATGCACCCTCTCAGAGCTATGGTTTCAAGGACATCTGCAGACTCAGGCAAAAAACCAATGCAACCTAGGCACCTAGGACTCTTTCATGCTAAAAATTAGGTCTCTGAAAAGGCTAGTGGATGCAATATATAGATTACTTTAGATGCATTTTTGTTTGTTTGTTTCTTTTGAGGGGTGGTATTTTTGTTATTTAGGCACTTACATTCTGCTTAAGTCCTTTTTTAGTTTCCTGTAAGCAGGTGTCTTATCCTGCTATAGAAGAGCTAGGTCTGTTGTTAGCTCCTCAGCTATTTTTATTCTCTACAAAACAAGTAAAACCAAACAAAATCCTCTGTCCACTCTGGACATTAGGGCTAGGTATAGGCATTCAAAAAGCCCAAAGAGGAATCAATCTAATATTTCTGGAAGTGGCATAATTTCGATTAGTAGTGAACAGAACACACGTTCACCTTTTGGTGGGGGGCACAAATTTTGGACCATATTCTATTGTTTTTAAATCAGTCTGTGTGTGCTGAACTTCTCTTGTGTTACAGGTATAGATTGGTTTCCGATCACTTACACTGGTAAAAGTATAATTTCTGTACCGGCCTAAGAGAAGACCCATTTGTCTTATCATTCTGGTTCTAGCTATTGCATTTGAAAGGAAATCCAAGATTAAGGTTCAATCACATACTCTTGGAGCTCAGATCATAGGCATTGGCCTATGGTGTCTATGCCTTAATCTGTATTTACATCCTAAGTTAATGTCAGCTTCTTCTCTCCACAGGCAGCCAACACAGTCCAAAATGTGCATGGTGCTGCCAGAGGAGGAGCACCAGGGCCACCATCAGCAGGGGAGATCCTGAGCATCCTACTCCTGGCATAATGCCAGAGTGAGAAAAGCAGAAGGGGGAAGAAAACATCCTTTGAGGTCCAGACCAACCAGGATAGAGTGCACCTTGCTAGGGCAAGGTGGCAAATGTCATGTTCCTCCTCCAGCAGGTATAAGGCCCCATGAGATTCTAAAGATGTTGGGCTGATTCAATATTCCACACAAGAGGCACTGTCAGGATATGGAATAGCAGTTTAATTATTCCTGGAGAATTCTGAAGAGCAGTTCAATAACACAATTACAGAGATAAACAATGAGTAAATAGCCATGAGGGGAGAGAATTAGAAATTTATGAGAGAAAGTAAAATATATATTTTCAGATTAGATTTTAATGGAGATGGATAGGCAGTGAGGTAGAAGAGAGATGGGAAGTCTGCTACAGCAGACAGGTATAGAGAGGAGAAAATTCCAACACCATTCATAATAATTCCTCCCTTTCATATATCATTTTCCTCAGTGGATCTCATTGGGTGCATCTACATGTACAAATAAAGTGAGATCAGATTACTCTTGAGTAAGCTGTCCTGGGCATGCACCTACGTGTGCAGGGACATTGGAGCAGATTTGCTGTTCCTAGCAACAAATAGCTGCTGCTCCCTGTGGCCCTGCACCAGGCCCCTGCAGCAGCCAGGGGAAGCTGTAGGCTCCCTTGGGTACTAGTCCAGAGGCTGGCAGGGAGCACTGGGTCAGGAGAAAGCTGTCTTCCGACGGGAGTTGGTCATTGCTTCCTACCCCCAGGAGCTGCCTGATACCAGGGTCGGCTCTGCCACGAGAGCCTGGGTGGAGACAATGTCCTCCTGCCCCAGCAGCAGGGAGCTCCCAGCCCCTGCTCCATGATCACAGGGCCTGGGCTGAGAGATTCTTATCCCCCAGCCTGAGCTCCGTTTTGATGGGGCCCGGGCTGGGATATTCTTCATTGCAGGGTTTTTTTCTAGGGTGCTTTTCTCTGTGGTTTGCAAAAGGGGTTGTAGAGGATGTTCTTGTGGAGGAGTTTTGAAAAATGGTTGCCTATGAATGTCAGGAAAGGACCCAATGGCCCAAAAGGCCCCTTCCCATGCTCTGTTTTTATATTTCATTAAGTGGAGATCTAAGAATCTAGAGATGTGTTGAAAGTGGTTTCTAATAAAGTAAAAGCAATCACCCTCAAAAAGAACATCAAAATGAGCTTCTTGCAGCAATAACCAAGCAAATATGTAACAGGAATTTACAGAAATCAATTCCAATAATGTGACATTTCTACCTGTAGCTGTTTATATTCTCCAGGAGAGAAAAAGTTAATAAACAGTTCTAAAAAATAAGTACAGTATTCATAGTGAAGCAAAAATAGTCAGCGAAGCAACGCTGATTCATTCCCATCCTCCCCTGCTACCCCTGCCAGTGGATGGTGCTTATTAACAAGGCTCTCAAGCATGCAAAGTCCTTAGGCCTGATTCTCTCCTTCTTGGGCCTGATTCAGAGCTACTGAAGTCAATGGAAAGACGTGCATTGGAACATTAGAACATGGGACTGAAAGGAGTCTCCTGGGCCAGTGAGTCCAGTCCCCTGCATTCTCAGACAGTCATTACCTAAGGAATCCCCGAAAATCACCACTACAAACCCTGTCACACAACTGCAAGGCACAAAACCAGAAACATCAAGAGTACCCTCCAGCATGCCATAGATAAAAGCAAAAGAGATAAGGCACTGCCAATACTGGTCACTGAGATGGCAGGCAAGTGATTGGTTAATGTATATACTGAAAGTCCAGGGAGAAAGGCCCTGTTCCACTTCGGAGAGGAAACCAAAAACTGCAGAGTCTGAAGATGTGACTTCGGGGAAAATTTCCTTTCTGACCCCAAATCTGATGACAAATGCAACCCTGAGTCCATTCCTAATGCGTATTAAATTTAGTACATCAGGGCATTTTTTCATGTGCTCTGGGATCAAAGGGGGGGGGGGGGGGGCAGCACTTTAATTAGAGTGGTTCCAAGAGCCATTCTAATTAAAGTGCTCCTGTGCCTTGTGTATTAGTGTCCCTGTGCTTAAAAACAGCAGCCGGGGCACTTGAACTAAAGCTTGTTCAAGTGCCCCCACCATCATTTTTAAGCATGGGGACACTGATACACAAGACATAGGAGGCTGCTGGAACGTGGTAATTGCTATACTCCAGCAAATTCAGTTAATCCACCATGTTGGAGCTGCCTCTATGCTCATGTATAGGCACCCTCCAATATGAGGTTTTAAATAAATGTGCATTAGGCCCTGCTAATGCTCAATAGTGTAGGAACATGCTTTTTAGATTGTGCTTAATGTGCAGTAGCCTATCCTACTGCGCATTACCGTAATAACATGTTTTTTACATGCTGCTTTAATGTGAAGTAGAATAGGCTACTGTGCATTAAAGTGCATGCGTAGATATGTCCACATACTGATTGTTGAGACAGAATTCTGTGTCCTAACATACCATCTTTTCTAGAATCTTATGTAGTACGATCATGAAGTGATTCACAGTCTTTGCTGTCCACTACTTTGCTTGAAAGATCATTCACTCCTCTGATCATTAGAAATGTTCTTCTAATTTACAATCTAAAGTCATCTGTATCCAGTTTGTAGCCATTTGATCTTGTACCCATGCTGTTTTTAATGCTAAAAAAAATCCTTTTCCTTCCTTAATTTTCACCCACAAATACACTTGTAAAAGTGATCATATCCTTTCTCAATCTCCATTCTGTTACGCTTGGGACTTATCCAGTGGGACTTGGAAAACACTCCCTAAGGCCCCCTTTGCACATTACAAGTATTGCACAATGAACAGGTTAATTGCATAATTTACTAAAACCAGCTATACATGAAAAGTACCTAAAAAGGACAAACCAGCTATAAAGTTAGACCTCAAATATGTTTACTAACTTTATAGCTGGTTGGTATCCAGCTTTAATTTACATGTGTAGCAGGATCTCCCCTGTGGCTGGGAGCCCTGTCAGCTGACTGGGGGCCCAGCTACGGGGTGCACCATGCCCAGCCAGGGCTGGGAATCTTGCAACTGAGGGGTGGCATGTATGGCATGGCAGGAGTCATTATTGTGTGGATCGTACCTTAGACCCCATTGCAGCTTGGGCCCTAACACTGATTTCACACACATGTAATTAATGGAAACTGAATGACAGGAGAATTAGACTATTTACCCACAGAGGATACATTTCCATTTAATTACTTTGAGTTCCTGTAAAAGAAGACACTCCGTTGCTACAGGACAGGACTAATCTTATAGGACTAGGACTTTTACATGTTGGAGTAGGCATAGGTCATGGAAGAGGGTGGGCCACCCAGGCCATGGCCTGACCAACTTTTACCATGTTAATTTATATATCCCACAAATGTGCAATTGTCATTCTGGTGAAAACTGTATAGCTATTTTTTAACTGTATAGCTAACTAAATTAATGTGCTAAAAGTTGGTAGGGCTATGGCCCAGTGGCCCACCCTGTTCTGTGGCCTATGGGAATAGGTTTGTGATAATTCCATTCTACTGGTCTACTGAACCTTTCATAGTTCAAGGTCTGAGGACCCAATTACATCCTACATGTTAAATGTGCATTTCCATATCACCAGAACTTTGAACTCTATGCAAAATGAAATCTACATATGCAGAGGCACAACAGGGCAGTTCTACACCCAGAGCAGCTGTACAGTGACCAAGGTAGCACTGACTGCTCTGGTGCTGCTGATAGCAGTGGTGTAATCAGCTGGTGCTGCAGCAGCAAATTGTTTTGCACACTCTCCGCACCCACCCCAAAGGCACCACCCTGGTCTGGTGCCCCAGTTACTCCCTCCTCAGTTATGCTGCTACATATATGAATACATTATAGAGTTTTATGAATGTTAAAATATACTAGAAAGATAGACAAACAGACAGACAGATAGATGTGCATCTCCAGAGCTCCTGGAATGCCCTTCACATCCTAATGAGGGCAGGAAAACCCCACTTTAATAAAACTGGATATAAACTCAAGCAGATTTCAATGGATATAATACAGCAAGGCTAACTTTGCTGAAGGGCTTCAAAGACTAGGGAAAATGACTGGAGACCCTGTGATACACCATTGTGAAAGAAAGTCCAAACAGTGGTCTCTTCAATTTAGAGAAGCACCCAGGGAAAGAGGTCATAACAAACATATATAAAATAATAAATGATAAGCCAGGAGCTCTTATTTAACAAAACACAAAAAAACTAGCAATTATTCAATGAAATGGAAAGATACAAATTTTAATTTGATATAGGGAAATACTTTTCTTTGCACAATTCATCATTAGCAGGATAAACTTTCATGCATGAAATGGCATTCCATGATTATTAAAATTATTTTTAGTGGTTATGTATCTTTTTGATCAAGTTATCATCCATCCCTGCAATAGAGAAAGGTGAAATAATTGAATCTAAGTAACTGACAGGAGTGGGGGTAAGTTTGTCATTTAGACATGTAAATGACAAACTACAACCAGGCATACAGCTGTTGCTTTAAGACTTGGCTGAAATATTGAGCCAATGTTTTAAAATTTTCATTTTTCCTCAAATTGTAAATCATCCAATTCCCTCAGTGCAATAAGCTTTTGAGTCAGTTGAAATTAGTTATGTTTCCGCTCCATTCATCCCCTGGTTACATCATACAATCTGACCGGTAAAACCAAACTGATCCTAGCACAGAACTTTGCTAAAAAAACAACACTGTACCCACTTACAAGTAACATTCACTATTTTCAAGCTCTACTAGGATAGGGCTGGCACATCCTAATGTACAGCATGAAGTTGTAAGAGAGTTATTTTTAATTTGTTAATGATGACAGTTCAATATAACTGACTCACGAGTCTGTTTCTTTCAGCTCCACCTATGGTGAAATACAATCATCCCTTACTAGTGTTAGCAAGATTTTCATTCCTCCTAGGTTTAGGAGTTTATATACCTGTCAGGTCTATTGATCTTTAACAATAATGACAAGGAGAAGTACTGACTTTTCTCACTATGATCTAAGTATATTGTGTGCTTTTTACGTATCAAATTTTATATTAAGGCTGTACTTGTATAAATTTATTGATATTGCTTATTAAGGTTCCTGGGCAGGGGGGGGGGGGGGGGGGGCAGAACGACACAGTATGTGGACTTGGAGTTAATCCATACCAATAATTTAGAGATATAATCCATTACAGTGGTGTTATAAGTATCCCTAAAGCAAGTACTGCAAAGCCATAAAAGTTCACAGGCAGGGTTAAACTGAAAAGAAATCCAAACTTGTTTCAGTCTGGAAATGCAAAGTTATGGCATACAAGCAATTTAAGGATGTTCCCCATTTCAAGAACATGAATGTATGACACACATGTAATATCAACATGCCAGGCACCATCGCCCCAGTCTAATACACTATACAATAACCATAGACCAAGCAATGCCTTTTTTATATGCCATATGACACAATTATATAAAGTATACATAATGATTTTTAGCATTTGGAGTTTCTGTTTACAAGAAAATTATTTTTAAAGGCATATCCTGTTAAACATTTTCCTGCTGTGGCCTTGGTAGAAGCTATTGGCTTTCCTCATCTCTGTCTCCCGGTAGTGGAATTACAGCTAAAGAAGCAGATAAGGTTCTTTGAGTAAATGTGATATCTTTTATTAGACCAACTAAAATAGTTGAAAGAAGTGTTCTTTGCAAGCTTTCAGGCACAAACACCCCTCTTCAGGCACAGAGAGAGTCTGTTGGTGTTATGTGTTTCCCATGGTGAATACCAGCACACTCTCCCTAGCACAGGGGTCCAAAAGATTTTGCTGGTCCAAACACTAGGGAGAAGTGAGAAAAATGGACTAATACATTATTATACTCTCCTCCTATTTCAAGAGGTTAGAGTGCAAATGTTGGGTTATATTACAAAGCACAAGACTTCAAATGTGTACAGTCTAGTAGGGTAGAAATAAATCCAGGAATATACAGTAAAATGGTAGAAAGAAAGTCTGCTTTCCTAAAGTTTTTAGAGACTGCTGTGAACTGACAGCATTTCACTATCAAGGCCCTTCTGAAATGTTTTGTGCTTTTGCATACCATTTCCTCCATTACAAATTTGCTTACCTTCCTAGTGTCTCATGTCAACTGGCCACTATGAGGCATATGCAAGTTGAGTGCACACACTGTTTATTCCATCTATTTGCTTGCTTCATGTCGACAAAATGCATCCAAAAGAGGCTTCAAAATATATTTTTTCTTAGTAAGTGTCTTGGCTGGACAGAATGAATAAAAGGGACATTTTCATATCCATTTCTGGTTTTACAAAAGCTCATTCTTGCATATAGTTATGCTGGAACTTGATTTTGTGTGTGGGCTTTATTTCACTGGCTGTTTGACTGTCTTTTTGCTCCTGATGTGAATCATGTGGTTGTGTTAAATATTATTGTCCAGTGCTCGAATGGACTTTTTTTGCTATCTTGGTGCCAAAATATAATTAACTCACAAAGTTAACAAAGATGTTTGGCACTTATCTATCAGACAGCTTGGGAAATAAATGCAGCAAGATTCCCGCTACATCCATGAACTGTCTGTATAAACCAGGAGTAGGCAACATTTTTTGGCCGGAGTGCAAAAAAAGCCACAATGTCTACCTTAGAAGGTGCCGGAGTGCCAATATGCCGGAGCTCGGAGTAGCTGTTTGCAGCCTCCCAGCTGCAGCAAGCCCATGGAGCCCAGTCTGCTTGCAGCAGGGCTTGCAGCCTCCCAGCTGCCTGCTGGGAGCAGCCTGGGCTCTGTGGCTGGCTGCAGCTGTTTAGAGGCCGGGCTGGCAGTGGTGTGCCAAGCAAAATGGCCTTGCGTGCCATGCTTGGCACATGTTCTGGGGGTTGCTGACCCCTGGTATAAGCCCTCTCACTCTTCTGCTGGGATCTGCTCCATCTGGTTATTCACCCATTGACCCCTTATCCACATCTCTCAGATCCATTAACTAAGATACCTGTAAACAGAGAAAAAAGGTCTAGGGATTTGCCCCATGACCTGTCTCCTAGTTTGCTCCAGAAATAGCACACAATGAATTGAACCTTGTTTAAGGGGTGGGTGGAGGTGAAGGGAATGACATAGCAAAGCCATGTGGCTGTTTCTTTACTGGGGATCAAGTTAGAAGATTTTCAAAATTATTCAAATGAAGAGGTTAGCTTCCAAACTGCTCAGCACTCAACAGCTCCCCACCATACTCACTGGTCACTTTAGTTTATTGTCCAAATGGGAACTGGGAAGCGAGTCCCTTTGAAAACCTGAACCCTTTTTTAGGTGCCTGAATAGGAGCCCATTTAAAAAAATATCATTCCAAGGCCTGATTTTTAGAGTTGATGAGCAGCTACAAGCCCTATTCATTTTAGCTGGCACTGCAGAGCAGTGCTTCTGAAAATTAGGCATTCAATGTCTAAAATGGATCACCCAAAACTGAGGCACCTGAAATTAGACAATACATATTTAAAAATGGGAGCAGGTACCTGAGATAACTGTTCTACATGGGAGCAAGGGATAAAAAAATAAGTTTTACCACCAAAAATAAGTAATACCACCAAAAAAACAAGCAAACCCTTCACCAAAGTTAATTCAATGCTTATACAATGAGAGTATGCAGAATGCAGGGCAGTATAGCACCTTATAGACTAAATCATAGCATCTGGCAGAGTAGGCTGTAGCCTATAAAAGCTCATGCTTCTTTGAGGCTACAGACATTAGACGTATCCCAAGATAAACCATTTTATCTGGGGACAACATGTACTTGTTCAGACATCCATGTCCACTGTCCCAGGATAAAACCTGAAAATATTTATGGGCTAAGAAGTACTAATAGTTTATCCTGGAAACTATAACTGAAAATCCCAGGATTGCATCATTGAATCAATAATAGAAAAGCAGCAATACATTCATCTACTCACTAAACCCTAATTACAAGGGTGATGTGTTTATGCCAATTCTATTCTGGGACTAACACGAGCACAACTTGTCCAGGGACAAATGCAGTATACATTCCTAACCTGAACAAGTTAGTCTATAACAGGGGTTGGCAACCTATGGCTCACAGGTTGGTTCTAGTCCATGGACCTTCTGATTCAGCCGACAGACAAGGGGCTTGGGCAGCAGTCACTTTCCTCTGCCACTTCGAGGGCCAGCTGCAGGCACTTTCCTTGTGCCAGTGTGGGGAGAAGCACTGGTGGCAGGTTGGTCCCAGCACCCACCTTCTTGCCTGCCTCCCACCTCTGATCCAAACTGGGTCAGTCTGTCCCAGAGCTTTAAAAGGTTGACAGCTGCTGGTCTATAAGGTGCTGCACTGCCCTGCCTCTGCCTAAATTCACTCTGTCATGGGTAGCTACCTCTCTCTACAGTAAGAGTAGATTTAGAATGGGTTAATATCAGAGCTGGTATGTGCAAGTGGTGGATGTCCTTCTGCATGATAGAGTTTGATATTAGTGCACATTTTAAACCATTTGAAGTAAATTAAAACCATTTGCTAGAATTAAGTGATGTGTAAGAGGTTATTTCAATATCAGTGAAAGAAGTCCCTTGCAACAGAACTAATGATAAGTATTAAGCTACACGCCTAATTTTATTAATATTTTTGTGCACAAACTGAAAAAGCAAGAAATGCATAATGTTGATGGAAACTGATCTCTAACACTTCACTTTTATAGAACACTGCACAATTTTAACATTATTGACCCAATTGTGAGAGGTGGATAGAAAATTACAAAGTTAAGAGGAAAAATCAAATTATGCCTCTACCCTCTTTAACAAGCTTAACGCATATGCAAGTGACAATGGTTATTTTCAGTATAAGAAGAAATGTATACTTGCTTTGTGCAAGATGTGTAAGTGCAAATCCACAAGGATGGGTTTATATATAGGGATGAAGTGAAAAAAATAGACAAAACCAAGGGTGATGTTCTATTCTTTCCTCATCATCCAAGCATCCAGTTTTGGACATCTATCAGATGATTAGGGGAATTATATTCCTGGACATGCAGCCCTGTGTTCTTGGACAGCTATGTGCTACTACATACTCATACAGACTGAGCCTGCACAGTAGTAGCCATAGTATGTATTTGCACCCTTTATGAATGCATAGTGACCTTAGATGCCTGAAAATGGAATTAACCAAAACCCATGACTACTGCACAGGGTATAAACAGACATTTCCAAATGAAGCAGATCATGTGTGGTGCCATGTGTCCCATCACAGTTGATCTGCTTTACTGAGCAAAACACACATTGCGTTGACCCGATTCTTTGGGGCACGTTTTTGTAAGAGGGAAAAGCTGGGGTTCCCCAGTTGAAGAGTCATACCTTGGGCACTGTCCAGGCCATGTCTCTATAAGTAGGGAACTCTAGCTTTCCCAGCTTACAAAAAATGTGCCAGTGAGATTCCCCAGGGTAGGTCTCTGTAAAAGGGAAAAGCTAGGGTTTTCTGCTTGCAGAGATGCAACTTGGGCAATCTTCAGGGCATGTCTCTGTAAGTGGGGCACCCCAGCTTTCCTCAGCAGTTGGCAGAACTATGTAGCTGCCCAAAGGCATCCAGGAAAAAAATTCCCTTAGGTGCATGATACTGAAAATGCCCTGAAGACATTCAAAAAATGGCAACTTATATAACCAGGAAAGAATAGTATGCCACCCCAGGTCAGAGTCAATCCACTGGCACATTCCTTGCAACCCTTTACATTTCAGGTGAAATACAAATAAGTCTCACAACTGTTCTTTCTGCAAATATATTTATATATTTATTTTATCTGTAGAATACTGGGGCCTCTGACATTCCTCAGTGACCACTTTCATGAATCATCTCACTGCAAAACAAACATCAAAATGACAGCTATAAAAGACTGAAATCCATAGCATCAGCAGAGTGCACATCAACATTTTTAGTAGCAATTATTTTTCTCCACTAAAGAGGCATTGCCTCTTGCTGTAGAAATGTTGCCATCAAAGGGCCCCACAGACAAGCCATTGGCATTTAGGAGAATTCCCTTGTGTCAATGACTGCAAAGTGGGGAGCTATTAGCAAAGAAAGGCAGCCAAAATATCCCTCCCTCTTTCTCTGATCAGTATAATCAAGAGTCCTTGGAAAATGGCATTGGACCAGATTCTGATTACCCAGCTCATGTTGAGTAGCATATTGTTCCACAAGTGGACCCATTGAAGTAAATGGCACAACTTGGGGAATACATTGCCACTCATTGGCCGCATCTATACACGCACTTAACTGCAGAGTAGACTAAAACTAGTTGCCAAGTAAAGCATCAACATCTACATGTGCAATGTTATTGGGCTGCAATAAACTACTTAACACCATTGTAAGATAGTACTCTCAGGGACAGTACTATCTTACAGTGGGGTAATTAACTGCAATTAAACGAACATGTAGACACTGACCATGCTGCATAAATTGTGCCTGGCCAGCCCAGCCAGTCAGACACTTGCCTGCCACCTAGCCACATGGCTCCACAGCTTCAGTACCCTCATGGCCCAGTCAGCCCTCCACCACCTGGAGCCAAGGGCTGACCCCTTGTAACCTCTGTCAGCCCAGGCCTGCCCCCTGGACACTGGGCCACACCACCACCACCACCTGCTGCCTGGGCCTGCCTCCCAGATCCTACTGCTGATCACTGCCATCTACCAGACCCTGGTCAGGAGCATCCCTGGCATAAATTTCTCTGCCTTGGCTCAAACTGCTGATGTCCTGGGTACACATGTAGATGCTGTTCCCAGGAGTAGCTTACTCTGGCTCAAACTGCTCCAGAGTTTATTGCTTTGAATGAACTGCACATATAGATGCACCCATTGTAAAGGTTTTAGAGTCTGACCTGCAGTATTTTTCTGTTTCAGTTCTTTTAATATGTTTAAGGGCTTTCTTGGCTAATTCTTTTGAAAATTGTGAAGTGAGTTTGTCTGCATGCCTTTCCATCTGAGCTACCTGTTATTCATGGACAGTCCACTAATCTGGCTCTCTTGAAGCTATCAATGATAGTGCTTTTAACACTGTGACATAATTTTTTATGACTTTACTCCTATTCTTGTCTATTTCTCAAATATGAAACATACATTTGCCCTTGTTAAAACTTTGTTCACACTGGAAATTTATGGGAACAGAAAGGGTAAACAGGACAAAATCACTTCATTACTTTTTCTTATTTTCAAGTTACCAGGGGACAGGATCTGACCTATTATGGAATTATTTAAAACGATTTGTTCAGATGCAAAAATTCCATTAGTTTATTATTCAAGTAGCACCTGCTGGCTCCACTAAGGATACAGGCTGCAGTATATGAGGCCCACTACAAACAAGTGACAAAAACAAAACAGAGAATTAACCAATTAACCAAAGAATTAACCATTTAGGATTATAACTGGAGGCAACAGCTGGATGAAACAAAGAAAGGAGGTGGAAGGTACAGGGAGATTGAAAGGAGTATGTACATCACAATAAGCTGCAGTCTCAGCCCCCAGCCTGCTGAGCTGCTGGCAGAAGCATTGAGGTAGATGTGGGATGCAAAGAAAAATAAAGCAAGGGTTTTATGGATTTTGAGTGGGAGTTTTCCCTATGCATATAGGGCAGCATGGCAGAAAGCACAAGTGGGAGGGGTGGACAAAGACCAGTTGAGGCTGGCATCTCTGATGTAGCATAGGAAGAGATTTACGATAAAATGAGAGAAGAGATTATAAAGACTGAGAAGAAAGCAGAAAGAAGGAAATGTGCAGGCATGCATGACATTTTCATATTGTTTCTTGATGGCAAGATAGAAGTTCTTGTGAAATTAATTTATGTGGCTTCAAAGGGGCAAATTGTTTGACTCTTTGGTGCTCTGTTCCTCTATAGGCAGCTCAAATGGTGGCAATAGTTTGTGAGGAAGTTTTGGATGAAAACCAGAGAAATGACTAAAAGGAAATCAAGAGAACTTGAAATCACTGAAGCTGCATGCTGACTGTTACTGACAGAGAGACTTGGAACAGAAAGTCACAGCCTAGCAGTTCCAATGGCTAGAGAGAGGTAAATAGCCATGTTAGTCGAACATTAGGCAGAAGACAGGACAGAGTAGCACCTTAGGCTAAGTACAGACATTCAAGAAGGCTGAAGCAGATATGCTCTAACTTTTGAGCTCTACTCTAAGTGCCCAAGTTTAGGTTGGGAGCAAACAGCACACCTTAGCCCTTTAGGGGGGTGGGGGGAAGGACACACTCTTGCACACTTTCCAGCATGCCCCACAGGCTCTCCAGATTTCTGAACCTATATTACAGCACAGGGCTACAGTCCAGCTAGAGCCAGAGCCTAGCAGCAGCAGGGGTAGCGGCAGCAGTATGATTTCTGCACCAATGGCAGGGTGCAGGGCATGGGGCTATAGCCTGGCCAGAGCCAGTACCCAGCAGCAGTGGGGGCTGCGGCAGCAGCACAGAGTTGTGCCCCACTGTCAACACTTACATGTTGTCTATGCCTGCAATGAGACACGGGGCCTGAGTAGCCTGACTCAGCAGGCTGCCTCCCCCCCAGTTCTGAGCACTCCTGCACCCTTCTAGGCCTGACATGAAACCTCTTTGTGGCCCTGCACCTATACCAGCGACTGCCAGTGGCTAGGGTAGTGAGGTAGCGGAGTCAATGTTGGCCCTGGCATCAGGTCTTGGGCAGTCTGGTCCCCCTCTTCTCCCTCCCTGAATGCTGCTTCCCAGAGCAGGCCCCATCAGATACCTCCCTGGCTCCTTGGACCATGTGTCAGGGGCTCCCACATAATGTCCTGTTCCAGGGCTCCCCTGCTCTTCAGCATCTCCCAATCAATGCAATGTGGAGAGTTCCTCCATGGCTGCCATCCATGGCCCCTCCCTGTGGGACTGCCAGACATGTCACCCAGAGAGGAGTCCCTAGAGCTGAACTCTCCATGCTGGTGGGGTGTCCGCAGCCTGCCCCTCCACTCATGCCTGGGAGGGCAATGGTCATGCTGCAGAAGGTGGCGCTGATGCCATTGGGCGTTGTAGCTGGATCACAACCCAGCAATGACCACACCATGGAACTCCTGGATTCCATCTCCCGGCTGGGAAAACCAAGATGCCTGGGGTCTATCTCCCTGTTGTGGGAGCTGGGAGGGCTGGGAACCCAAGCATCTGGGCCTGGAGGGATAAACCTTCACCAGATGTCCAGGAGGAGAGGGAAGGAGGGAGGGAGGGAGTTGTGGAGGGGGCAGGGGTTGCTAGGGAGAATTCCCATTTCCCATTGCATATTACTTTCAGCAATACTCATAAGTAGGTACTCTGCCAAATGCAGCCAGATGCATGCTAGCAAAACTGGATTTGAAACTTGTAACACCTCAGCTCTGGGTCTAAAAAAAAGCTTTCAGTGTCTTTTGAGGTGTGTTTGGGTGCAAATTTGTGTTAGGTGGACCCATGTAAAAATGCTGACCTCTCTCAGGAAAGCAATGTAACCTTGAGGGATGGGGCAGCCGGTTATCAATTAACTAGTTTTATGGTCCCATGCAGTGTAAAACAGACTGCTAAGCCCCCAACAACAGAAGTGGGTACTGACCCTGGTGCCTCCACTTCATTCCAGGCCAGTGACATGGGGATTCAGGGGTAGGGGGTGTTTGAGAGGCACAAGGTCAGTGGGGAACATCAAGAATTCAGTATCATCAGTCTTCCACATGGACAATCATGGAGCCAAGAGCACCCTGAATATCAGAGTAGGCAACCACAACCTTCCCCATGAGCATACCCCAATTTACCAAGGAGTCACATTAGACTGTTGCCTCACCTATAAACATCACATTCATAATGTCACCAGTGAAGTCTCTGCACAGATAGCTTCCTTAAAATGTTTAGCCGGCATGACATGATGTGCCAACTTCAAAGTGCTCAGAACCACCACACTTGCAATGGTATACGTCCTAGCAGATCACTGTGCTCCTGGATGGCCCAGAAGTTGTCACACTAAAAAGCTCGACGCTATACTTAACAGTGCTCAGAGACTTAGAACAGGCTGCACAATTTACACATGCAGATGTATTCCCTGCACTGTAGGGCATTAGACCAAGTGACATAAGAAGACAGATCCTAACTGCTTCCCTGATGCCAGGTTCCTGGGCCCATGGAGAGCCCAGCAGACCAGATATTATAGCCTTGTGTATCAGACTAATTTTAGATAAGGGGTGGGGTGAATGTAAATTAAATGATCACTTGGAGTAATCCAGTCTGAAATCTATTCCTACAGCATATTATATCAACACCTAACAAGTCCCCCATTAGGTACAACCTTGACCAAGAAGCATGAGTCAAGCTGAACAGACTGAAATCTGGATATAGATACTTCAAAACAACACTATACAAAATGAACATCTTGGACAGCCCCCTGTGCAAATGCAGTATCCAGCAAGCAGCACAGCATTTAATCAACATCTACAATCTTTATAAATGCCCAGACAGGGTAGATCAAATCTGCACAGAGCATTAACATCAGACAGTGGCTCATATCTGGCAAGAGAGAATGGAGTCTGGGGGGTTGCAAACAGAGGCTTTGCCACCTTGGATCACTGAGAACCCAGGAGCAGAGACAGCCTGGTGCTTGGGCAGACCACAAGAGTTCTGGCCAAGGCTAGAGTACCGTTCTGGAAGAGGGGGTGAGCAAGGTGCTACAAAGCCTCATGGGTGGCTAAGATGAGTCGTGGTGGGATCTGAACCATGTTTGTTACAGCGCTCTAACCTACAGTGCTAAAGTCTGATACCACATCCATCCAGGGTTATCTTAAGAGTGGAATCCACCATTTTTACAGCACTCGATGTGCCTTCACCATTCAGTTACAGCTGTGGTGTGGTTTCTTTGCACTTACTACACACTACGTGTAATTTCTGTACCTAGCCTTAAAGACTAACTCATTCAGAGAGGTATAAGCTTTCACAGGCTACAGCCTGCTTCATCACATGTAGAAATATCATCTGACAAAACAGGCTGTGGCCTATGAAAGCTCATACCTCTCTGAATGTGCTAATCTAAAGGTCACCCTGCTCTGCCTTTTACCTAATCACAATGGCTGTTACTCTTGAAACTATAAAAAGAATGAATCTATGGATCAGACAGCCTGGGTATAGTAGGAGAGCAATACTAACGGTACAGAGTTTAAATAGGAAAGAGAGGTCAAAAAGCAAAGTAAAATATATAGGATACTTGAACTGAGATAACGAAGGTAGTAGTTAGAATGAGAGAAAAGGGAAGAGATATGAATACAGAAAGGGACTCTTTATAATAATGAATTCTGACCTGACATGTAGATGCCATTGGTGAAAGCCATGCTACTAACCATGGCCAGATACATGTATTTTCAGTGAATTTGCAGAACTAAGGGGGCATTTTTTTTCATTAAAGGGCTTTATTTTTCTCTCAATATTTTTAACCTGCATACGTTCCTATGGGGTAATTTCTTACCCCAGATACATATATTGTGCAGTATCTTAAAGTTAATTAATGGGAGATTGTTCAGAGCAAGAAAACCATCTCTGGAACAAAGTCAGCATTCTCACTGCCTTGGGATAAGATTTCATCAGTGGATGTGTCCCTGTCATCCCTGGTTTCCTGTGCAAGACAGGCTTCAGCAATGAATATGCACTGCCACAAGCAGAAGTGATGCCAACATTTCCAGTGGGAAAGGGAAGAGGACCAGCCCAAGGTTGCTATGGAAGACCAAGGAGAGCTACAGCAGGACATGGAGCAGAACCACTGCCACCACCCCCGGAAAACATTGCAGATGATGACACCTTTAGAAGAAGGAAAGGCAGAGTATGGAAAAAATGTCCACATATAATACATCATTGGAGAACAGCCAAAGACAAAGTCCTTGAAAGTGCTGGGCTGACAAGAGACAGTAATAAAGACACAGTGGTAGAAACGTTCTACCTGTTTTTCTCACAAGATATCCTGTCTGTTTTCATAAGGGAAACAAACAGAGAGGCAGAAAGAAGATTCAGGGAGTGGAATGATAGCCATCCTGAAAATCGAAAGGAACGGGAAAAGGTAGATGAAACAGAGCTGAAAGCTTACATTGGTCTTCTACTGCTGAGTGGTTTACACCACAGTGGTCATGAGGCACTGGAGGAGTTGTGGGAAAAATGCACCAGGCATCCTTGCTTCCATGCCTCTATGAGTTTAAAACAATGCCATCAAATCACCAACTATCTGAGATTTGACAACAAATTGACATGTGAGGAAAGGAGAGGATGTGGACAAGCTTGCTGCCTTCAGAGATATTTGGAAACAATTTGTGGAGCGGCTTAGGAAATGGGACATTCCAGGAATACACCCGATTAACTTTAATCCCAAATTGAAGACAGGAGAGGTGGCCAGCCAGGAGGGCTGGGGCTGGACTCAAGCCAGCCCCCTAGTGGCTGGGTAGACCTAGCAGAAAGGCCCCCTAGGTTACTGCGCAGTAAGGTGTCTATATATGTGTTACTGTGCAGTAACTAATTGGGCACAAATTTGATACCTGCATAATGCAGGTATCAAATTTACACTCAAATAGGCATAAGTCACCATATTTACTGCTCAGTACAAGTGTGTACATGTAGACACACACCTGTACTGCACAGTAATTTTGGTTATTGCGCAGTAAATGCCCACGTGTATATGTGACCAAGCTGCAACAAGGGAAGTTTGGGTTAGATATTAGGAAAACCTTTCTCACTAGGAAGGTAGTAAGCACTGGAACAGGCTACCCAGAGAGGTGGTGAAATCTCCACCCTTGGAAGTTTCTAAGATGTAGGTAGACAGAGCCTTGGCTGGGATGAGATAGCTAGGGATGGTCCTGCTTTGAGCAGGGGGTTGGACTAAATTACCTCCTGAGGCCCCTTTCAACCCTAATTTTCTATTATTCTGTTATAATAGAAGAGAAAACCATTAACATACCTTAATGCATATCCTAATAATTAATTAACTATACTACATTGTCCAAATAAATATTCTCCTATTAAATTATAATTTATGCTTTGCTTATTTAGGTATGTTAAGTCACAGTTTAGAGTAAGAACATCATAACCAGTATCTACAAAGTTAATAGTTAATTAGTGGGTGTAAAAAGCAGTTTACAGACATGAGTCTTCTATATGCAGATAGTTATAAGCATGTCAGCCCTAGGTGCAGTAGATAGTTATAAGTGAGCTCTTTACCTCCTGGCATCTGTAGCAATCGATTGATAATTTATTAAGACATCTACCCATAATTTATTAGCCTTTGATAAGACATTTCACTATCCCCTCTTACTATAAAGCATGACCACATTCTCCAATCAGCAACTGAAAAGATACAAATACATCAAATGAAGCTAGAAAATTCCCCACAAAAAGCTAAGATAGTATTTGTATAGTATTCAAGTCTCATAGGAGCCTGAATTTCATCTTCACGAGTGACTTAGGGCAAAATGCATACTAAAACCATGGGCACTAAAATTGGACCCAAGTAGAATTTATGCATCTAAGACTAAAGCAAAACCCCTCCCCTCTGCACCAATATCTATTAAGTATCTAAATTTCTTTGATACCTACATTTTAGTACTATATGTTCCTTAGGCACCTGAACTTAAGGTCCTGGGCATGCACCAAAGTTTCTCAATTCACTACACAACAACAGCATTGAGTTCACCACCACACATAACAGCCATAGACGCTTTCATTCAGAAACAGAGTTGATGGTCACTATAACCACTCCCTCAGGAAGTAGGAGATCAGGGTTCTAGTTCTTCCTCAGCCTAGGGGAACTCAAAGCTATCTATTAGGGCTATGCAAAATTTCACTGGCTGTTTTGATTCGACAGTTTCAACTCATTTTGAGCTCAAAACAGCAAAATTGAATTGAAACAAAGGGCTTAAAAACAGCCTCAAAACAAAATGAGGCTACTTGAAATGTTTCAAAAGTTTTGAAACGCTTCAAGTTTCGAAGCAGCCAGCAGCCAGATGGTGGGAAACAGGGGAGAACCAAGGCTGTGCTCCCAGTGGCTCCGCAGCCCCATGTGGCTCAGTTGGGAGCACAGCCCACAGGTGGGCTGTGGGAAGCTGATCACAGCACAGGTGAAGGGAACTGAGCCCAATCACTCATTTCCCTTCCCCAGCCCTATGATCAGGTGGGGAAAGGAGCTCAGCCCAGCTGAACTGAATTCCCATCCCTAGCCAGATTGTAGTGCAGGGGAGAGGAGCTGAGAGATTGGGCTCAATTCCCTTCCCCAGCTCCCCCATCCCAGGTGGCAGCACTCGGCTTCCCTCCCTCATCTGGCAGGCAGATCAGGGCCTGCAGCCCCAGTAGGACTGCCAGAGCCCCTGCAGCCCTCCTGGGGTTGTGGGCCCCCATCTGCCTGCTGGATGAGAGACGCTGTTTCGAGCTTCCCCATTATAGCAAATGGGCAAAACATCAAAACAGTGTCGAAACAGCATCACTGTTTTGACGAAGCAAAACAGAACAGTGGTTTCGAATTTAAATTAAATTCGAAATGGAACGCTCTTCCGTCAAAACCTTGAAACTCAAGTTGAAATAGAACGATGCCATTTCTCACAGCCCTACTCTCTCTCTCCCAGTACTCAACACATCGAACTTTCTGGCAGTTTTCCAGTTATTCCTTTTGGTTTCCATAAAAAAGAATTGCTGTAAACAGTACTCATCTGAACAAAAAGTTATATACATAAATATGATAAAAGAACAGGAGGAACAGTGGAAAATCAAGAATTCAAAAAGGTATAGAATGTGACAGCCAAGGTTAACTATGGATACTTCTTCCAGCCATCCTATTTGTAAACATGATGATACAGTCTTCAAGGACATGTTGGTCACATTCCTTTTTTTTTAATCACAGGGCCTTCACCTGATCAAACACTCAATTGTGCCACTCAGCGTTCCTTTACCATTTTGTTTTCTATATAATTTTCTAAGCACAACCCAGAAAGGCCATCACATGGGACTATTCTGACTCCCCGAGAGGTCAGGGGCAGGGTTCAAAACTTTAGCTGCACCACACAATATGTGCTATTTGAACCAGCATTGTAAGAGATGACAGAAATAGGATGTTATCCTCCTTGTAGGCTGAACTCTGGAGGGGCATTAGGCCACACATTGTCAACCTGATTTTTAGTTACTTGCCAACATTAGAGGAATGATGAGGTGCAGGACCCCTGGGATTCATTTTGAGATCTGGAAGACTGTGTTCCACAGATCACAGATGCCAGAGGATATAGGCTTTTTAAATGGGAGGTTGCAGAGCAGGATGAAGTAGAGCCAGAGCAAGATGCTGCTGGGATGGCAGGTGTCAGTCAAGAGACAGGTTAACCCTTCTTTGGCTCAGCAGCTGCCATGGTTTTATATGGAAAGCAAAGATCAAGAGCCTGGCAGCTGCAAATCCCAAAGTGAGTTTATCTGGCTCTTGACAGTGTCATCTCCACTTGCTGCAGTGTCCTGCCCATCTCCATGCTGTCCTGCTCCACTTTGCTACTGAGAGGAGGATTTGAAAGGGGGTGCAACTGCACTACCCTAGCTCTCCTAGATCTGCCCCTGGTCATGCTGGGCATTTATACATGTGCTCCGGAACCTTGCGGGGGAGGACACTTTAATTAGACTGGGTTCGAGAGCCGCTCTAATTAAAGCGCCTGGAGTATCACATGTATTAGTGTCCACGGGCTGAAAAATGGCGGTGGCGGTGCTTTAACTAAAGTTCATTTGACTGCATTCCACATGACAGTGGAATCTGCTGGAGTGCAGTAATTATCATACTCCAGCAGATTCAATTAATTGAGTCTGCTCCAACACATTGCAATTGCAGTGCATCAGAGCAGCCTCACAGCACATATATAGGCTCCCAGACTCTCCTGCCCCTGTCCCTTTACCTGCATTTTCTCTCTCTACTTTTTTCTACTCATACAGTCATTTATCCCTGTCCCTCTTTGCTGTCCCTTCCTGCTCTTCCCTAAGCACCCTTCCATTTCTCAGTTCTCTTGCCTGATGTTGCAGTGGGTATAAACAGCTGGGAGCAGCAGCTGCAGTGGAAGGCAGTGGCAGACCCTGTGGCAACTGAGCATGCGGTGTGGAAGCCTTGTTCAAACACTTACAATGTCAGGTGGCCTATTCTTTGTCACCTTGTGAGGCTGAAACATCAATATCTCACTGAAACACAGGAATTGTGAGGAGATGGAGTATGTTTATTGTGGACAGAATCTTAGGAGAGTTCAGGTGCTGAACTCCAACAAACCTCTACTGAGCATGTACAAGAAACTGAAGTTTTTTAGGGCTTCAAACCAGGGGAAATTTGGGCAGATTTCCATAAGGGGCACCTCTCAGAGACCCCACCCCCATCTCTGTCCCCTCTTCCACCCATTTCAAATCACTTCTAAAATGAATGGAAGGAGCTTCTCAATGAAATGGTCATATTAACAAAGGCAGAACAATTTATTTACCTGCAATTTGACAAATCATTTCAGCTGAATTTTTTTTAAGTAAAAATATATAGTCAGCCTGAGGCAAACAGCTGCTATGGAAAATTTTTGCTGGAACCATTGTAGACTGGAAAATTATATACAACCCAAAATAGTACGCTAGAATTAAAATTAGGCAATTTTATATGTATTGGCATACCTATCTTCTCTGTCAATAATGATACAGTTGCATGATACACAGTTTATTGTAGGCATTTTAAATAATTATCCACTCTGTCCTGTCATCTACAGAAATTCTTATGCTTCTGGAAGCTTATTAAGGAGACTATGTTTTCATTGGAACTCTGTTATGACCATATGGGCATCTGCAGCTCTTCTAGTCCTAAAATCACTTAACAACTGTTGCCATGGAACAAAGATATTATTAAAAATGAAATCCTAGTTAAAAATATCTAAATAGTGACAATTCTTGTTAGAGTAGCAACTGGTGATCTGGTTCCTAAAATATAGGCAGCAACCAGCCTATTGTATTTATTCTCAGGCTCAAAAAAGTGCTTTTCTACACTTAAAAATAAAGTATTAGGATTCCGTGTTTGTTGTTCCTCAAATAATTGTGTCAACTGATCCCAATTCTTGACAAAAGATTCGCTTTTCACTTGCCAGTTTTGCAAGCTCAACCTGGGTGCTAAGAACCAAACTTGGCTTCCTTTCATTTTTAGCATGATCTTCTGATTTCAATGACCTACAACTTAGTCCTGGACCTTATCTACACCTGTGCAACCTTGTCTGTCAAATTCTACCCTCAGTGGCAAATGATTTTGGGTCTGTTGTTTCACACGTGCAGCTGATCATACTTGATCTTGAACTTATGGATGATGCCTAAGGGCCTTCTTACATGTTAATTTTGGAGAGCTCCTGGAGCGCTTAACCCCGGGATTGTCTTAATTTTAACACCTTAAAGTGGTTTAAAGTACTCATTATGCAGCAAAAAGTTACACCACTCCAGGGAAGGATTATCTCTGATGTGCACAACTCAGGTCCTGTTGTATTAAAGTATGGCCACTCCCCACAGATACGCCACTCAAGGTGAAGTCCTCTAGTATCCCAACATGCAGTGTCATCTCCCACCCTCCTATTTTGTGGGTTTTCACAACCCTGGCTGCTTAGTGGAGTGGCCCAGGAGCTGGAGGTGAAGGTTTTCTATTTCCCTCACCCTCCAGCCCCATGGTTCAGGAATGGAGGCCTGGGGTACCTTTCTCCACCAGTATTGAGCCTGTCTGGGCAGGTGGCCACTGCTGGATCCAGGCTCCCTCCTCCTGCAAAGCCCTACAGAGAGGTGGACAACATGGCCAGCTCCAAAGAGACCCCAGCAAGCCCAGTGGCCTCTAACCCCACAGCTCCAGCAGCGCCCTGCTCCATACACACAATTCAAACACGGCCCAGTGAGAGCTGGTGGTGGTTGTTGCAGGGTGTGGCACAGCCTGCTTCTGGGAAAGCTGCTGCTCTAGGGTAGGGCAGCTGCACGTGGATCTGGGTTGTGGGCATGGGGCTCTGCTGCTACCTGCATGGATGTGAAAGCCAGCTGCAGGCAGACTCCACTCCCAGCTGTGGAGTGAAACCAATGTGTCGGGGAGCTGGCTGCACCAACCACTGCCACAACCCCCAGTTCCAGGCCCCATGCCTGCTACTGCCAGCATCTTCCCAGGGCCACTGCCTGGGCTTCCCCCTGCCCCAGGGCCCAGGGGTGTCTGTTCACTGGCCCAGTGCACTGCTGGGATGCCCCCACTAGGTGCAGGGGCACCTAGAAGGAGTGGGTGGGAATCGGGGAGTGGGGTGAATGTGAGACAGAGCTGATGCGGCAGGTGAGGAGTGAGGGGGAGAGGCCAGAGAAGCAGCTGAGCCCCCCTCAGGCTGAAGTTGCCCTGGCACTGGGGACAACCTGGGGGGACACATGTGGCTGGGTGGTGCAGCCGGACATGTGTGACAATGAGCCCAGAGCCTGTGAATGCCAGGAGCGGGGTGGGTACCAGCCTCCCCACAGTCCCCCACCAAGTCACTCAGCCTTGCTCTCGAGGGACCTTGCCACCTCCCTCCTCTTCCTACAGTCTAGAATGCTCCTACTGTAAGGAACGGGCGATGCATAGAGAAACAGAGCAGGAAGGGACCTCCCACCTCACCAGGCCTCTAGTGGCAAGTCACAGCTGTGCAGATGGGGGACAGGCAGAGCCAGCTTCTAAACCAAAGGTGTGACTGCACCAAACTGCAAGCTATCAGTAAGCCAATCAATATTTGTGTGGCTCAAAGCACAAAATGTAACAAGGCCCTAAGAAGAGACAGGGCACCTGTACACAAGCACATCAGAGCAGACTTGATTAATCAATTAATCAAGTCTGCTGGAGCATGGTAATTACTGTGCTACAGCAGTCTCCTGCCTCTTTTGTATAAGCATCTACCCACTTAAAAATGGCGGCGGGGCACTTGAACTAAAACTTGCCAAATGAGGTTAATTCAAGCATCCCCACCACCATTTTGAAGCTCAGGGACACTGATACACAAGACAGTGAAGTGCTTTAATTAGAGCAGCTGTCACACCTCTCTAATTAAAGTACCACCACCCACCCCACCCACCCCTAGGGCATGTGTAAAAGTGCCCACAGAGTCCAGCTTATTCTCCCTAAGTTAACTGTGCAA
Organism: Alligator mississippiensis; assembly: GCF_030867095.1. Classification (NCBI taxonomy): domain Eukaryota; kingdom Metazoa; phylum Chordata; order Crocodylia; family Alligatoridae; genus Alligator; species Alligator mississippiensis. Next base: position 138,386,744 of record NC_081825.1, on the reverse strand, counting down.
ACCAAAACAGGATTAAGTTACAGGATAAATTAACTCTTTGCTCAAATGCTGGCAGAAAATGACTCCGGGGGGGGGGGGGGGGGGGGAAGTAGATATGTGTGCTAGGCAAAATGATATTAGTTTTAATGAGCTGCACTTTAAAGTTTAGTGAGATCAGAACAGTTGTTCCCCACCGCACCCTGCTAGTATTCCTTCTGTCAGTGGAGGCCCAGGGTGAGAGACAAAGTATTGTCATGGATCATTTTTCCTCTTGGCAAAAGGTTAAGCTGGGTTGTACTGATGTTCTGTTCAATTCTGGAGCTAATGTATTTATGACATCACTGACAAACTATTTTTGGCTAGAGGAAAGGCTGAGAGTGCATCTAAACCATTTAAGATTAAAAAAAAATCAGAAATGTTGTAATTATCCCAATCCCAAGTATTATAAAGCAAGAAATTCATTTAAAAGCATACTGAATAAATTGGGGCAGAAACACATACAATTAGGCCACTCAAACAATGTATGTTCTGTACTGCAGTGATGTTATGAAATAACCATACAATTATAATTACATCATAATAGATTTTGTAATCCCAGATTAGAATAAATTTATTTTAAAGACACATTCAATTGTTGTTTGGGGTTTTTTTTTTTTAATCTGCCCTATAATGTCATTAGAGATTTTAATGAATTTTAAATGCAAGGGCAGTCTGAGGAATCTGCATATTCATATCATTTGTGACCAAAAAAATATGTCTGATTCCCAATACTAATTGTTTTTAAAGGACCTATTTTAAATTAGTTACAATTTATAAATAAATTAATGCATTTAATTGTAACTTCTCAGAAAATTTATTTGTGCACAGACTCATTGTTGTAATCTTAAGAAAGCTATGCTGCATTTTTCATTTCTAACAGTTGTAATCACTGCTTAATGGGCAAAATTCATCCCAGCCTTCATGATGGACAAATGCTTTCAAAGAATCTGGAAGAAGTGAACAGTTATGTGATGTAAAGTATTTAAGTTGGTTATTTAGCTTGATTAAGACTTAGGCTGGTTAGATTGGAGCAGATTGTGAGCAGCTTCAGAGACATCTAGTCAGAGGTGTAAACAGCCAGTTCTATAGCTCAGGCAGTGGTGACTCACATTACAAGGAGCAGTAGATGGAGGTTCACTGCTCTTTGGGAAGATGTCACTTCTGTCTTTTTGCTGACAACATGTGTTGAGCGGCCATTTAAATGCTGACACTCAGGGACAAAAGGAGGAGGTGGAATCTTCCCCAGATGCTACTTCTGCACTGTGCAATGCTCCTAGTGCTCTGCTATTCAGAATTGCTCCTTCCCGTGCCTGTCCCACCTTGGCTGTGCAGCATCTACCCCAGCCCCAGTCCCCCCCAGTCCTTTCTCTCCCTCTCCCCTTTCACCACAACAGACTTACCGGCTGGACTCAGCTTTATCAGAAATCAGATCGGTATCAGCCAATATGCCTTCTTAAAAATCATCTATCAGTATTGGCCCCCAAAATGTCTATCAGTGCACCCCTAAAAAAATGAGTGAAAACTAAGAGCTGGCATTTTACAAGGGGTGCCTTGAGTCTATTTAGGGGTGTGTTCAATCTAAAAAGGTTGAGAACCACTGATCTAAATCAATGGCTCTCCTTCACCTGGAATAACACATTCCAGTCCCCCTATTGCAAGAGCTGGGATGCCAGAAACAGGCAGTGTTCACAGATAGACAATGTCTGTAAGAAGAATTATCAGCAAAGAAGAGCTGTTATAAAGGGAGGTGAAAAGCTGTTGGTGGGCACATGGCACATTTACACTGGTGTAATTTCATCTTTACAGCCATGTAAAAAGGGGTGTGGAAGAGCAATTTACTAGATCCAGTGTCCAGTTACTCCAGGAAAAAAAAAAAACCAGCAGTAAAATAAACTGGTGTTAGGTTAAAGCAGTGTAAGAACATCCACAATTACCTCAGGGTAGCTGCTTGCTCAAAAGAATCAGGCTATTACCTGTGGTGAAGTGTCTTAATAGCACCTACTGCAGCAACTACCCTAGGATAACAGTTTATCTGTCTTCCAAAGATGCCAATTTAATTTACATTGATGTAACAGCATATGCATGTATTATGCCTGGGCCCTAGGACTGTTAACTTTAGAGAGGAAATGGATAGGAAGGACATGATAAAAGTATAACAAATTATAAAAACTGTTGTGCTCCAACATAATACATTGAGAAAGAAACATTCAATAAAAATGAGAGGTAGCAAATTAAAAAAAGCAAACAAACAAACAAACCCAAAGGATATAGCATATGCTTGCACATGCTATCCAGTTAAAAGTTGAACTCATTGCTAAAAGATAAAGTTGAGGCAAGAGTTCATTAGCATTTAAAAATATATGAATAATGAGTTCATTACAGAGAGTTCAAAATACAAAAAAAATACAGTAACTAAATAAGTAAGTAAGAAAGTAAACAGAATTTTGGAAGGGATATGAACCTTCCTATTTCACGTCATGAGCCAGCCACAGATGGATACAGTTAACATAATGAAACTTTATATCTGATTATGTACAACTCCCTGTGAAGCATGTTATTCTAGCCATAGTTGAGCAAAGAAATAGTGGACAAGATGGACTGCTGTCTTGCTCCAGTATGACAAATATATTTCTGACTATCCCACCAGTACTCTCCATATTCCTCTGCAGATGACCAAGGATGACATTTGTTCTTCCTCAGTCATCTAAGTTACTGTTTTTGGTCATCTACATGGGTTTATGGGGGTGTTTTTGGTCATCTACATAGGTTTTGGGGGGTGTTGTTTTCTACTTATACACTGGAGGACCTGAAGGAGGTTGAACATGGGTGTTAGAATGATGCACCTGGAAGTGAACACCCCTTTCATTTCCAGGTGCATCATTCTAACACCCATGTCGGTTTACCTACTATTCACTTGCTTTTCCAGCACTCCATTTGAAGCTAAGCCAGAAGCATAGTTATTGAGAAGCTTCTGCCTCAGTGGAGACAAGGGTTAGGCAAGAAGCCAAAACACTTCCTTTCCAGACCAGCAACCAGCTCCCTGAGCCACATACCCTCAGGCTTATTCCCATCCTTCTAGCCCCACATATCTCTCACAGACCTTCCTTTCATGGCTTTCCATAGGGCTAGCTTCAAAAGAAGGGCTTAGATAATGCCTGACTCAAGGCACAGGGATTAGAGTATTAGAAGTCAGAGAGACCCAGGTTCAAACCCCTGTGGCTGAGTATCTTAGCCACTCAGCTATTTGAAAGGACAGGAGCTCTTTCCCCCCTGCCCCTAAATCTTAGTAGTCATGTGTTTTGGTCAACTACATTTTCAGACATCTAAGGCCACTGCAAACCTATAAAGGGCACACATACATGTCCTTGCTCCTCCCAAGCATGCCAAGGCTGCACGTGTACATTATTATCTGCATGTGCAAGTTTACACATCCAGGAATATAATTCCTACCCGTGTGTAAGTGCCAAAAGTGCGATGTAGGCCACCAAAAACTGGCTAATTCAGTGATAAGGGAAGAATAGAAGTATCTGTGAGGAAGCCCTTCATTGACCAGCCCATATTACAACCAGGACTGGCCAAACACCAAACCATTGCATTTTCCCAAATGTTTCAAGGTTTTAAAAAGTATCTTCATTCTAACAAGAAACCAAAAATTTGTGAAAATCTCAAACCGGGTCAGGCACTTGCCTAGGATGTGAGAAACACAGTTTTGAATTCTTACTCCGTATTAGGTGGAGGAGGGTCCACCTCCTAGATGAGAGCCAAAATACCTAGCTATTCAGAGATACGTCTTTTTTGGTTCTGACAGGTATGCCACTATAGACCTGAAATTCTCTTCTCACTGAATCAGTATCTTCCAACAACAGCAAAATATTTTGTCAAAAATTCCTGACTGGCTATTTTTTTTCAAACTACCTTCCCCTTGAGGCCATCTGTGCCAACTCTTTACAGATGATGGACTTGAGCCTAGTGTCTTTTCTCAACACATGTTGCTCAGCATATTCAGTTGTCAGAATGGTAGGCCTGTTCAAAGCCACTGAGTGAAATTCCTGGGAAAGGCTGAGAAAGGGCCACAGGAGCACTGTGATCCCTTAAATGAAAAAGAAACATTGTAGACTGCTTTCAAATTTGTTTTTGACACAGTATGTTCCTTCTAAATGTGTTGTACTCATGTACCCAGGGTTAGAATGAATCAGCACAGCAGCACCAACACTATACAACTCTTCACATTAGTGCACACCTGTTGATAATTTAATAGCCTAAAGAATAGCTGCAAAAAGAGAGGCATTGCTGGCAGCTAACATACCAGCTCAACTGCAAATCTTTCCTCTTCTGCAGGAAGTCCCTCTTCAGTCAAAGCACTTGCTACTATATTCCTGTTGACAAAGCTCAAACTTGTTGATATTCATGTGCCAAAGAAGCATACGTGAAAAGAAAGACAGTTTGTTGGCTTTGCACATAGAAACATAACAGGCTGATTCCAACTATCCATGGAGTGTCATCATTAGAGCTAGTCAAAAAAATTTCTTGTAAAGCTTATTTCCATCAAGACTGATTTTTCCCCTCAGAAGCACAGCAGTTTCTCCAAATAGTGTTTAGAGAGAAAAAATCTGCACCAAAGTAGCCAATAGCCTGGTGGTTAAGAAGCTTACCTGTGATAGGGAAGAACTATATTCAAATCCCTGGTCCAAATCAGAGAAGGGATTTGGACACAGGTCTCCCCAGAGCGAAGCAGAATGTCCCTAGTCAGCTGACCTTCCCAGGTTCACCCCTGCATCTTGTTGCATGAAAAATTGTAAAAAGTCTCATTCGTATGTAGCATGAAAACAAATTGGGTTTTTTTGTGAAACAATAATTCTGATTTTCCAGCCAGCCCTATTCTAACTCACTTGTCTATTCCTTCATTTATTGTCTAGATGGGAGCCAAAATAATTCTACTTTACATTAAAACAACCTCAGAACTGCTCTAAGCAACGGCACCTGCAGTCAACTTCTGAGATAACTAAGGGTTCAGTATACTTTTCAAACCTATCCAGACTTCTGTTGCAATTCCAAGATATGGAAAGGAAGAACAATAATGGCATAACATCAGCTGTGCTGCCTTTGTGCCATCAGAGGATACTCGTGGATTTTACTGCATGAGGGGGAAACTCCTTCCTCTTTAAGCAATTAGAACAGGATTTAAACCACTCATTTCACTGTTGCATTTCTTGAAGTGACTCAGATTCCAGCAAAATTGAAATCACTTCTTACAAGACCTAAAAACTTAAAAAATACAGCTCATTCTCTCCTATTATAGTCCCTAGTAAAAAAATGAACCCAATGACATCAAATTGTTAAAAATATGTTAAGAAAAGACACAGCTAGATAAGGAATGTAGGTTACAGCAGGGCTGTTCTAATAAAACCTTTGGACAGCCCCTGATACTACAATCCTATATTTTGTTTATGCAAAAGGAATTTTTAAAAATTAAATGTGTAATAAAATGATTTGAAACAGTTTTTTTATTCATCCCCTTTAAAGCAACATTGCTCTATAAGCCTCAGTATGGGGGGTGGGGGGAATAATAGAAAGTTTTAATACCTTCATTGAAAACATCTGTGGATAGCTTAGTCACAATACTGGAGCTGGGACCTCTTTACTTCCTTTAATAAAGTGATTTGGATCTCATTTCCACTGGCCAACTTGGCCCAGCTGTGCTTTCATGGGATTAACTCTGGCATTATTAATTTAAGCATAATTTTACCCCTGTGTAAGTGAGTCATTACAAAGAATCTTTGCATGCCTTCCTTTTCTGGTAGGGTAGGGTTGTAGCAACAGCCTTAGTCTTTCTGTGGTCAACCTGCACATCTTCCTGAATTAACTTTTTGTCCAGGTACATTCTTTCTGTGAAACCAGACTTATGCATTTAGCCAAGTGCATCTGCCTCTTTTTTCCTTATGATGATCAGCCTATGCACCCACAACCAGGGCTGTGCAAAACGGCATCATTCTGTTTCACCTTGAGTTTCAACTGTTTGACAGAACAGTGTTCCTTCTCAAATTTCATTTTGATTCATCGAAACAGAAAGGCTGTTTTGACGCTGTTTTGATGTTTCACTGGGGATGGGAAATCAGCCCAGCTGGGCTGACTTCCCATCCCCTGTGCTAGATCATGCTGGGGGTGAAAGGGAGCCCAGCTGGGTTGCTATCCCATCTCCCACGCTAGATCACGCCAGCGGAGGCAAGGCAGCCCAGCTGGGCGGGCTGCTTCCCCATCCCCTGCGCTAGATCATGCCAGGAATGGGAACGCTGCCCAGCTGGTTTATTTATCTCCAAATAAATAAATACACAAAGAAATATAATAACAATAGTTAATAACAAAGCTAACAATTTAGAATAAATTTACAACCACAATGTTAGGTGGATAATTCCAGCCTACTGGGTGGTCCCACTTGTGTTAAACAACGTAAATAACCAAATTCACTTCATTATAACCCTTTAAAACAGCCCCCCCCCCCCCAAAAAAAAAACAACCCAATTTATTTCCTTCTGGTCACAATCCATTTCTCATAAGAATAAACGGCAACACAGAACACAGCTATAATTATGATCCACCACTCCACAGATGGTGGAAGTGAAGCTTCTTCTGCTCCGGGAAAATGGTCTCCTTTAATCATTCCTAGTAATACAGCAAAACAAGCTCTGAACAGGTGCTGCAGGCAATAGGCTCCCCGTTGTTTTGTTCACTGGCAGATTGCTCTCTTCAGTGGTTTCCTTTTGAAAATACACTTATTGCAAACACTAATGGTTAGGAGTCCCTTCACCACCCATGCTGATTTTATTTCTCTAAGTCCACTCCCTCTCCAGGTTGTCTCCCCCTCCCAGCACATCCACACCCAGATAGGGGTTTCCCTCTGCAGGTCTCTGACTCTGTGGTTTGAGCCTTCCCAGCTTGGATTTCACCCCAGTGTCTCAGTCAGACACAACTCATAGCCTTAATTTCTTCATTTTTTATTGGCTAGGACTTGGGTAAGAAAATGGCACTGCCCCACTTCTTTAAGGCACTTGGCTAAAAAAATGAGAGACAGTAGTGAAAGACCTCACACCCCTTCACAAGTATTAATGACCACAACTCAAGTCATTAATACTTTAAGGACTTGGCTGCTTCTTCCAGCTCCAGCAAGCCTACCAGCCTTGCTTACCAACCCCTCCCCACTCTTTTCCTGGCACCTGTGTCTCTGGCTGCACAGCTCCAAACCTGATGGGGAATCGGCTTCTCACAGGATGACACCGGCCCTCCCCCATCCTGAAGTCTGCTCCCTGGGCAAGTTTCAGCTCAGTCTCCCCTGGCTTGGGCTGAGTCTGCTACTCTCAGCTTTTCTTCTTCTTTTCCCTTTTTAATTTTTTTAAATTTTCCCTCCCTCAGCTTTTATGGCTCAGTACCAGCCAATCAGAGCCCCTGGTTTGTAATGTGGGCTCTGGTCACAATTTAAATGCTCTAATAAGAAGCATGTACTATACACTGGATACCCTCCTGTCTAGTAAAGCCTATGGACTCTCTACAAAGTTTTTCTGCCCTTTTCTTGAAGAGCTCCTAAGCACAGCTCACCCACTGGGCTTGCAGCCAGGAAAAAATTGCAGCTGTTACGCATATATCAATTTATTTTCTAATCCATTTCATTAGGATTTTTGGTAGAGGTGGTTGTAGGATTTTGTCTTTTATTGTTTTTAACTTTTCTGTCTGAATATTCCAGTTGAATATGCTTTACTGATTGATATAGGACCTGGTTAGAATAGGATTAGTCACAATGAATATGCTACTCCCAACCTGGGAATATGTTCAAAATGAATATCTTTGATTATAATTTATTTATGATGCTTTTCTGCTCTACTACAAGAAAATGTTCTAAAAATACCTTACAAAGATATGTCCATCCACATCTTACTGATCGATGACTAGGAAGGTGAGTCATCTCAAACCTAAATGGAGACTATAATATTTTCAACAAAAAGATGGCTTCCAAAAACTCATGAGGAATGTTTTAACACATTTAGGTCAGCTAGAAATGTGAACTAAATGGACACATTTTAAAAAATGGAATATAGTCTTCTATTTGTTCTCTATAGATACCAGGACAAAATAAGTTCAAAATTACTGATTATACTCCTGAACTAGATTTACATACTTAGGCTGAAATATGGGAATATACCTGAAATTACACGTGCAGATTTAGGGGCCTAACTTTAGGCTCCAAATTTGGCAAATCTTGCCCCATTTGCCAAAATGTACAGACCTACAAAGGAGAATATTATTAAAACAATTTAGATACTTCTAAAAATCATGGAAAACTGCATTTTCACTTTGAGGAGTTTGCAGTTTTAAGATCTGCTATCTCCAGACTTCAAGAGCTTTAAAGGCCAGAAGTAATTTTTGTATGTACTCATGGAAAGCAGAAAGCCTCACTTCCCAATAGTTTAAAGTCTTATTTTTAACCTGGACAAAAGTCATGACACTATGACATGACTGAGTTTAATATTTTTAATCCTTTGTAATCATGACATTTATGATCACCCCGGGCTATGGCTTTCTTGGGTTTTAAAGGGGAAATGCACATTTGAGGAAGCAAAGATGGAAATATTTCTCCAGTAGTTAAGTTTGTTTGAAAAAGTACTATTTGGAATGTAAAAATAATTCCAGGAAGAGAAGAATTAATGGGTAAAGTACAGGAGAGGATTTCAATGCCACATGATCAATGGAATTTATTATGGAAATATCACCATCATAACAAATACGTATTACATATCAACAGGAATGTATATGTTGATGGGAAACAGAAAATACATTTTCATATTACTTCTCATCACATTCTGTTGTACTTCTGAGAGTCATATCAAATGGATATGTTGTCAAGGGAAAGAGAATGATAGCTAACTTTCTAAAGTCCAAAGAAATAAGACAAAAGTTACATTTTTTTAAATTCCTAAAGTTCCATGAATGATTTAATCACACCATTTTCCCCACAAATTGTCTAGAAACCTTCAGTTCACAGTTCTTCTATCAGTGTGTCTGATAAAGTATGTTGTTGCCCATGAAAGCTCATGCTTCTCTAAACCAGTTGGTCTCTAAGGCCATGTCAAGATGAGCCCAGACATGCGGTATACAGGTGCACAGCACACCTGCAGGTGTTTCCCACACTGCTACCTTGCAGCATAAGGGAGTTTTTTTATCCGGGGGCTTAAAAAAATGGGGCAGTGCATGTGGTGGCAGCATACACCACCTAAAACCAAACCCTGGCCTACCAGAGTGATGCTCCAGCTACTGGCCATGCTCCCAGCCACAGTCGCGCCGTGGCTTTAGCTCCCTGAGACCCCCAGGACCCCAGGTGGGGGTGCTGGGGCCAGTACAGCTGCTGGCCTCAGCCTCCCCTCCCCCGCCTAGGGTAACCTGCTGTGTGCCAGATGTGTCACAAGGTGTGTTACTGCTTCTTGTCCCCAGAGAAACAAACATCCAGGTTCATGTGGACACAGTCTAAGATGCCACCCTCCCCTACCTTCTGCTCAATTCTTCTATCTAGGCTTTGATCTGGTTACAATACACCCATAGGAAATCCCATTTAATTTAGCCACTTTGGTATTATGGAATCTAGAATGCAGTATAAACTGATCTTTAAAAAAATACAGTCAACTTTTAGAAAAGAGAGGCTTTGCAATTAAACAGCTGATAATGATTCTCAGATATGGGATTGATCATGGATCTCACAGGTGTTTGGAACAAGATGTAGACTCCAATTTCTTGAAGTAACAATTCAATAGTAGCATCTCCTCTAGACAAAGAAAGAAAAAGAGAATAAATAAAACATAAGAAAAATATGGTGCATACCATTAAAGGAATAATTATTCAGATTATGTAAATTGATATCTCTCTAGTAAATTGAAAGTATTAATAGCAATCTATGCTTAGTAGTTATTCTGAATAGATAAAACAGAAGAAAAATATGGTGTATGCCATTAAAGGAATAATTATTCAGATTATGTAAATGGATATCTCTCTAGTAAATTGAAATTATTAATAGCAATCTATGCTTAGTAGTTATTCTGGTTCAGTGTTTACAACAGTGAGATGGATAATACAGATTTGTGATCAAATACGTTCTGAATAATGATCATTAGCACTACTATACCCTAAGGAGGGGTATATTATAGACCAAATAGGAGACAGTAGATTTATTAGTAAACTCTATGGTTTCTTGGGTACCATAAAACCACTTGGAAATTAATGGCTAACAGCTGTTTTCTCTAAGGATTTTGCAAAACCAATCTCCTTTCTCAATTAAAAAAAATAGATTTAAAAGATAAAGTAATAATTTCATTTTATTTACACTGTTCTAGCAAAGTAGAAAATTCAGCAACTGTGCTTTTTGCAACTTTTCACACATTTTATTCTTCTTTTCTCCAAATATTTCTAGTAGGAGACGAGTTGAAGAGAAGAGGTGTGTGGTTTTTCACTACTCTCTCTTGTTTTTTTTAGCCAAGTGCCTTAAAAAAGTGGGGCAGTACCATTTTTTTACCCAAGTCCTAGCCAATAAAAAATGAAGAAAGATGGGGACTGGGAGAAGAGAGGCAATGGGATTCCAAAAAACTCCCTAAAGCTCCCAAATATTGAAACCAAAATGAATTCTTCTACTAGAATAAAAACATAAATGAAAAACACCAAAATTTATTTAATGTGTATATTATTATAGAACAATACATTGGAATGAAAAGGTTTCATTAGAATTTTTTATAAGTGAATAAAACCCTGTTTCCAACCTACTCTATGAAATGTTTTCTTTTTCTAGAGGCATATCTTGGTTTCCTCCTGAGAAAGCGATGGGCTAAAAAAACCCCTTTGACTCCTACCAGAACAATCATACATTGACATAGAGCAATTTCACTCTTGTCTCCTATTGCACTGAGCATTCTTGACTTTGTTTGCTTTAAAACATGAACTGAAAAAAATCAAAGGTACAAAAGTACAACAGGGGAATGCCTAGAAATAGCAACCATAGATCCCACTCAATAATACAATCTGACAAATAAACAGGTAGTGACAGAAATGAAACCTTACCTAAGATAGTGGGCAGGGTAATATGACAGTCAATTTTTTGAGGTGGACTTGGTCTCTCTGAAACAGAAAAAAAGGGGAGAAGCCATATTTCCTACAGGCCTCTGAGAATAACAATAAAGAAGAGCAATAAATGATGTGGGAATTCTTCAAATAATTGTCTCATAGGGTATTTATTCTGGTAAAAGTTTTTTTAAGTATTGGAATTTTAATATTTTGACTAACCTTGTTTATCATTAAACAAAAAAATCAATCTAATATAAAGATAGTTTAAAAAAAACCCAAAATATTGACAAAAATATTTCTTGGGGGGAAAGGGGTTAGCCTAAATATGTAGTTTATTTAGTAGTGGTAGTAGTAGTAGCATAAGATTTGTTGAAAACTTGAAATTTGAAACATTTCAACCAGGCCTATCTCAGAAAAAAAACTAGGCCAGTGCTCTTTCTGAACTCTCCCTTCCTGCCCAGTCTCACCCTGCTCTTTCCTCCCTTTTTTGTGCCTTGTGACAAGGCATTTAGCAGAATTTGCAGATTCACTGGAATCTAACATGGCTGTTCCCTGAGCACTTCTGGCTTGTGACGTCATAAGATACTGCTGTTACACAAGCCTTCAGATGACAATCCTACTGGGGGCCTGGCTTCCCTCTTTGGACTCTGAGGAGGGTAACCTTCCCCCTGCTATGCACTCTCCCAGCTCTTCAACTTTCCCCATGGTACTTTAGGGGTCAGAAATTGCTTGTCTTGGCCTAAACCAGCAGTGGGAGCATAACTGCCTTCTGTTTGCCAATCAGTTTCCTTGGCAATCACACTAGGGATTGTGAGGTGTCTCCCTACACAGTTAGCTGGCCATAGCCTGCTCTCACTGGCTTACAAGGGGAAGCCTCCAGGCTGTTTTGCACAGTGGTTGAAGCAGAAGTGGACATTGACATTGCATTGTTTCAGGTCCAGGGAGACCAGGAGGGGAAAGAACTGCTGCCCTAAGCCAGAGGGAAGAAAGGGAGGTCTCCCTCCATTATGAACAGAAGAGGAGATGGTGGGTGAGCTTAAGCCTTGCCATTTTACATGTTAGCAGAGCCAATAAGTATCCAGGTAGCCTTCTAAGAGTATGCAATGAGATAGGAAGATCCAGTGTCCCTTGAGGAACTCAAGGTAATGGGAGAGAGGCCAACCCAACATTCAAGAGCAGAGGGCCATCTGCTTCCTCTGCAACCATCCCCCCAACCTGAGAGAGAGACCAAACTAAGTGAGGAGGAGGGTTCTTTGCCCAGGGACTGGCAACCAGGCACCTGGGAGCTGTTGTCACCATGAAAGCCACTTTGAAATCCTGGCACAGAAATTGTATAAAAATGGCCCCGTCTATATTATTTCCTTGAGACATATACATTTGATAATACTTAATATTTCTCAAGTTTTCCAGTGTCACTGCATTGTGGGCAAGGTTTATGGAAATAATTGTCAGAAGGCAAGTTAAAATTATGGTAAGTGTCCTGTGTAGAAAAACAGTGTTTCTGCATCAAGTAATATTCTTGTGTTTCCTGGGATATGAATGGCTGAAAGCCATCCCTTGTTACACAGTAACATGGAACAATAAAAGTAATTTAAAATCCATTATAATGCTGCCAAATACATTAAACAAAAATATACAAAGTATATATCCACCAGAAGATTTACAGATTTCCTGAGTCGTACATCATTATCTGAACTGTCATTTCGAAAATAAAAATTGTCAAAACTGTCACTGAAACATAATAAAAGCTGTGACAGAAATACACCATTGCTGGTAAGTTAAAAAAACCACTGCGCACACAATCAGCACCTACACATCCTGCCAAAGCAGCAGCAAAGTATACCAAGTGCACCAAGAGCAGAACCACAGTATCCACCATATGTAAAAAATCAATAACACACCAATTATTAAACATGAAGTCCAGTTTAGATACTGAGTTTGAGCACTGCTCACTTAACATAAGTGTTCAGAGTAGCTAGCATCCACAATAGGTGGGATCTTAGCAAAGAAACAATTATTTAATCTTATTTTCCTTCCTCTATTTGAATGCCTGGCTGCATGAGGGACTGACACAGTTCTCATTGATTGGTCTCACTGATTCAAAATATGTGACTTGATCACAGTTTACAAACACCTGCCTGAGGAAGGCATTTTTCACAGCAGACTGCCCTGGTGGATCCCTCCTGCCCCAGCACCTCCCAGACACCCACTAAGCTGCTGTACTTAGATCCTAATGTGCCAGACCTACGGGCTCTTCTGTTTCCCTTGCTCTCAATAAGTTGCACCTTTGTCTCCCTTCTTGGCCCTCTGGCACATCTCTTGGGCACAGGTTCTGTGTCTTTTTACCCATGCAGAAAAATGAGATGAGGTCCAGATGCCACACCCCCGCAAGGTCAGCATGATCCCTCCCTCATAGAAGCCCCCATATCACAACCCTTCTCAGCACTTGGTTTTCAGTTCACTGTTCAGGAACAAGTCAGAAGGAAAGGCAGAGTTCAGTGAGGCATGAGCTTTTTGTAGGTGACAGCCTACTTTGTCAGATGCTATAAAAGGAAAAGGACATGCAGGGGGGTCCTGTCATAGCATCTGACAAAGTAGGATGTTGCCTACAAAAGATAATACATTTCTGAAACACCCTGTCCTGCCCTCTGCCTTAGACTAACATGGCTAACTACCTCTCTTTTCAGAAATGTGATAGTTGATAGCAATCAGACACTCAGGTTGTGTAAGAGTTCATAAACACACATATACTTCACTTCAGATAGCACAAGAAAGAGAGAGCCATAGACAAAATAATAAGTATGACAGTACTTATTTCTATGCCCCAGTGCTCAGTCTTTCATCATTCTTTAAATTTAAGTCATAGTCCTCTAAGGAGTCCAGGATCAACCTCCTTGTCAACGGCTCCTTCAAATCATGCAGTGTCTATCTGCCTGTCTCTAACAGTCAGATTCCTTCTTTTTTGGCCAGTCAATCACTTAAATAGGACATCCCTGCATGGCCTCCTCCTTTCTCCTGTCCAGGCTTTCCATGCCTAAATCCCTTCCCTAACTTCTCCACCTTTGCATTTTTAAAGGCTTTACCAAAACTTGTCTCTGGAGAATTTCCACCACTGTAGTCCACAGTCCCAGGCACAGGAGTTGAAGACCACTGGGCTTCTGTTTCCTTAACCTTCTGCTATCTCATTGTCCTAAGGCGCTTTAGTTTGAATGGAATGCATTCAGGTTAAGGATACCCCATTGTCAGCTACCTGTGTCTACACTTTGGCATGTCAGTCCACTATGGAGGTAAAAGGCAACAGAGAGGGCAACTCATTCCACACTCAAAATGGAGTTTGCAATAGGACACAGGCACACATAGAGCATTCTTCACATCCATCAAAATTCATACTCTGTGCTTGGAGAGACTCCTCATATTGTCACAGGGCAGCTCTTCCATCTAAGCAGAAAAAGACATGATTGTTTGATGCTGCAGTGAGACAAATTCAGTCTAAAAAGAAGGCACCAGTTTTGACAGGAAAGGCAATTAACCACAGCAACAATTTACTAGGGATGTAGTGGCTTCCAATCACTTGAAGGTGTGTTTTTGAACATATTCCATAGTTGAAACAGAATATGCACGCTTGTTACAGAAATTATTGGGCTGAATATGCTGTCTTGCACTATACAGGAGATCAGACTAAATGATCATAATGGTCCCTACTGACTCGAAACATCTGTGAATCAAAGCTTCTTGGGATTTTTAGAGGAGCAAGGAAGCTTTCTCAGTAAAGAATATTTAAATGACACCAATCAACCTTGCAGGATTCAGTAACCAATCATGGAAACTGATAGTAAAAACTGTAATACAGAGAAACCTGAATTGAAGACCCCTATTCCACTAAATGATTGCTTTCTGAACCATAAGAAAATGAAAGGGTAAATCTTAAAGCAGGATAACAACCAGGATTTCAACCTGTTCTCTCTGGACCTGACTGAAGCCATTAATAGCATTTTCATTGAGTTCCATGGATTTGAAACAGGCTCACTGAACTTGATGGTATAACTCTCTGGTCTTTAAACGAAGTCAGATTTTACTGCTTACTGGTACCTCTTAGATTGTGAAAATGTCCATATTATTAGATTTCAAAACAGCAACTTCAGGTTGGATGTTAGACAACCTTATTCAGCTTTGCAAGAGTTATGTGTGGTACCCTCATAGGCATAATATTTTGGGCACCATTGAAGCAAAAAAATGGCACATAAACAGAATCCACCTGGCCCCAAATGTTTTAATCTTTATAGGATTATCCTCCTTTAGGCAAGCCAGTCTATATTTTAGCCATCATAAAGTGAAGCCAAATGTCACCCTTTGTTATTGGTTTACCAATTTATCCAATTCTAACAGAGTAACAGATACTGTCATATCAGCCATCAATGCAGGACAACATTACACACATCAGTGTGTGCAGAAGCTTGGGGTCATATGTAGACACAGTTTAACTTTTTTGTAAATTGCAAAATATATACTGATTCCTATCTTTTTGTTTTTCCTCCTTATTTACACAATGGCTTATGGTGGTACCTATAGGCTAGTATTAAAATCAGAAACCCACTGCACTAGGTATTCTGGAAATACAGATAAACCCTGTCTAAAAGAAATGATGGTACCCCCTAAATGAAAAATATACAAAACATGGGAAGAAACAGTGCTGTTATCCACATTGGCCAAACTTTCGCAATAATCGTATGGTGGTGGTAGAAGTAGGCACATCCTTGCTTACAGGGAAATGGGAACTCAGAAAGATTAAAGACAGGATTTTCAGAAGCTCCCAGCACTGTTTTGGACCTGGCCTGGATCATCTGTCTCTGGCCATGACCTTGTATCAACCTTCAGTTTGCTATCCTGGACTAGGACTGATACTTGGCTTTGGCCATGCTTTACACTCTGGTACACACTGACCTAGTGTGATCCACTTAAGATAAACTACTTATGCTTCCATCCCTTACACAAAGGAAGATCCTTCACACTAGGCTGCAAAGTCATCCTTCTTCTCTCTTGATTTCCTTCTAGTCTTTTAGACCTTGCCCTCTGGATTACCAAGTGGCCCTGATTCAACAGGAGAGGTGAATGTGGATCCCATCCAGCTAGCATGCATTCCATGTCTACATAAGACACGGGCTGCGCAGTCATTACTGCACAGTCATTTAGTACTTGTTTATACAAGCTACTGTGTATAAACAAATACTAAATGACTGCACAGTGACCTGAGTTATTGCCCACTAGTGCCAACAAATGGCTTTTTTTGTGATATACTATGCAATAACCCTGAAACTACTGCACAATAGCATCACATCATGGATTCTGCCACATGACGCTACTGCACAGTCAACATCTAATGTAGATGCAGCCACAATGTAGTATTTAAGGCACCCTCTTGGGAAGTGGGAGCTATGGGTTTGAGTCCACTTAGGCAGAGGAATGCTGAGAATCCAAATGTCCCATTTCCTAGAGGAGTGCTGAACCTAGATGGCTACTGGGGAAAAGGTGGACTTTTCCATATTGCCATGAGCTCCGCACATGCTGTCAGTGTCAAACAGGCCATTCTCTGTAATTACCTAAGGAATCAGGGGCTTATGTAGACTTGATGCTTCTCACACACCAATTTGGGTCACAACAATGTTTAGGCAGGAATTAAGGAGGCTGATCAGAATCACTCCTGAGTGTAGCTGTAGCCCAAGAGTAGGTGCCTATGGGGTAATTTTAGGCCAAAATGGATACTCCTTATGAATCAAAGTGCCTCAGCAGTTTTGGAGGTGCTGTAGTGGGATTGATCTGGATCACTGTTTGTAATTTAATGCCTAAATTTTACCTAAGTCATCTTTAGGTGTCAGAAGAGTCAATTTAGATCTGTCACCAAACCCATAAGTATTCAGTGTATTTTGAAAGAATGCCTTTTGCCATTTCTCCTTTTCACACAAAATAAGCACAAGGACTAAAGCACTCTTTACTGTTGTGACATAATTTGTGCATTGTTGTACTATGAGTTTTGAAACCCTGGCCGCCAAAAATAGGCATCCTGCTTTTTTGGCTGTAGACATCTGGTCACCCTAGAATGGAGCCAGAGATGCTAATTAATTCTAGCAGTACATGAGGTCTAATTCTGCACTCAGCTAATTCAGTGAAGGCAATGGAAGCTGCATCCATCTCTCTGAGGGCACAATCAAGCGCATGATTGGAATGTAGCTCTATTTTTATTTCATATTCTTCTTCAGCCCCAACTTTCAATAAAGGAAATTCAGTCTGTCTTTACTGGAATTCAATCGTTTTAAAGAACAGATTAATTGAGCCTCCTGAGTGGATGTTTAATCAGAGCAAATTTGCATGGTTTACTGAAAACATAAACAACTTTTCCATGTTGAATTTTAGTTATGAAGATTTGTAATAAATTTCTATCTTTCCCCCCTGTACATCAAAAAAAAAAAGGTGGCTTAATTTTAAAAGAAAGCACTAATTGCAACACAAGTGTAAACAAGCTCACAAATATCTTTTATAATGGGATTTTCAAAGGAGTCTAAGACTGTTAGGTGCCCAAATCCCATTCAATTTTAGTATTTGGGTAGGTGCCTAACACCCAGAGAGTCCTTTGAAAAAAACATCCCTCAATTTTGACAGCAGGTTTGTTTCTGTAAAGAGAGTAACAAAAGGATCACAAAAGCATGCAATGTATCCTTTGATAATCCCAGATGCTTTACTCAGTCTGGTTGAAAAACAGCAAAGTTTTAAATATGGATGCTGGTTACTTACCTGTTCAGCTACCACATTTTGACCCTTCCTCATTTGGGATTGTTGTTTCACTCACAGTAGGATTATTTAAAAAAAAACAAAATGCAAGTTGTGACAGTTGATGCATGGTGTCAAGGAGTCTGTCCTCTAGAAAAGGTTATGCTGACGAGAAGATTGATCTACCTGTAAACAATAAATAAATAAATATATTTGCAAAATTCCTTTGTACACTAGATAATATCATTCAAGTCAATGTACTACCTTTGTTGTCAGTTATCAACAAGTATTGTTATGGGACCAGGGAGGAGAAGGATGAGTAATAATTCAGTGGCAATTTCCCTAGTGCCTGTAAATAACAAACATTGTTAACAAATGAATGATGGAGGTCAATGGGCCATACAGTCATTAGATGGTTTAATGATGTGCTGCAGGTTATCTCAGGGCATAGTGCACTAATGACATTCTCAGCATCCCCTGCAGCAAATACCCTCTGCAACCAGAGATAAGCATTCACATTTTGCAATACAATATGATGGTAAATGATCCAAAGGAGAAAATTTCACTTCTGGTTGCTGTTTAATGTGTTATATTATCTATCAAAACCTATGCCAGGAAAGGCACTGTCCATCTTTAATCTGGTTTTGTTAACTGAGAAACTACTAACAGGCAGAATGTCCAAAGGCCTGTTGCTCCTAAGTAAGGAAATGACAGAAACACCAAGATGACTGGAGAAAAAAACTCCAACACATGGCAGATTTCATTCTCATAAGTAGGGTTTTGCACCTACATCTGGGGCAAAACCTTCCTCCCCACTGCCCCTGTCCTTCCTTCCCTCCAGCTGGTGTGGAGTACGCTGCACTGTTTTTTCTGAGTGTTGCTCATCCTGCCCAGAGGTTGCAGAGCAATTCAAAATAGGCATCTTCCTAAGAGATAGGCTTTCATCCAACCACAAGTTATTGGTCTTGATAGGAGTCATTGGTCAAAAGTCTCAGGCCTGTCTTATTTTGAAGGTCAGAAGAGGTGATCATACTGGCCCTTTAAAATCTGTGAATCTATGATGCCTCCAGGTCATTTATGAATGGTACTTCCTATGAAATCATATAGTACCTGATCTGAGTAAAGGTATTTGATCTGTCCAACAGATATTCAGAGGTGTAAAATGGACAAATAATTCCATCACTCCCCAGAGAACCAAGAGCACAGAATTATGGGACAGATCCCCAGACAACATAAACTGAATCCCATGTAGCTGTGTCAACTTGGACCAAAGGCTTTATACATGGAATGTACATTTGCTATCACTGTGCCATGATTAGATCAAAAACTATTTTCTGAACAGTGAATAAGTGATATTCTGCTGATCAAATATCATCTTCACTCCCTCTTCAAAGGCCATACATGCTGTCAAAAAATCTTTAGCCCAGACTACTGTAAAAGTCAAAGATTTGAAATTAGGAGTGAATGCATCAGCTGAAAATGATTTCTCTCGCCCACCTACATATACCAGCTGTTTGTACCCAATCTTTTCATTGTCTTTCCAATGCCTTCAGCTCTGAAATCTGAAATACTGGCTTTGCTGTAGGCCTTCCAGTGGGAGTTATACACCAGAGTGTTTTCTGTTGCCACCAAACTGACGAAATACTTCAGATATAATAGGAGAAGTTGCAACATGAATCATGTATTTTCCTTTAAATCTGTGCTAAAAAGTGGCTAAGAAAACCCAAATACTCTTTGGCAGATTCTCATGGGGAATGGCAGGAGCTTTGCTTCCACTGACTTAATTGGGAAAAGGAGGCAGAAAGTAAAAAAAGTTAGAGAAGAGCAAAACTTCTAAGTTCAGCTGAGTTAGATATTGGGGTCAAACACTGACTTTCAAATCTGGCTCAAGCTCCTATCCACAAACCTGAGAAAATAGATTTTACTTGGGTTATCTGAAGTGAACAAACTGAGCCACTAGCAAGCAAGCAATGTTAAACTAAAATAGGGTTTACTATAAGGGAAAAACACACAATCATAAAAAAAAATCTTTAACCATTAAACATTAACAGAAACCCAGAAAAGTTAATAGCCTCAGTCACCAGCAAACCAACCCAGGGGAGCCCACGCAGTTGGGAAGGGAGACTCACCAAGGACTGCCATCCAAGGGCTCTACTAATTATGTCAGCCAACAGAGGCAGGTGCTGGATGTAAGGCCCAGGAGGACCTTTCAGTTCTTTGCTGTCAGGGCTGCTTCTCTATCCTTCTCTATCACCTATGCCAACCTGAAGTAGCAACCAATGGGTAGGGTGGCCTGCACTGGAGTTGCCACCACTCCACTTCTGGAGATTCTTGCTATGGTATGCAGCTGGAGATCACAGCTCTGGCCACTGCTGCCAGGGATCACTCCTGCTCCTCCACCACAGCAAGGGTTCACAGCTCCTCCACAATTGGTCCTCTCTGGGTTCCTATGCAACCCAAACTTTCTTAAATCCTGACCTACATCAAAAGCAGGCTCAGGGATCTTCAGCATTTTTAGTGTAGTTTAGGCTTCCATCTGAACCCACTACAGAGATCAGTGTTTAAAAAGTTCTTTGACTTCGAAAAGTTGATGATTCACAAAGCCATCCAAGGAATAATTCCCACCCAGAGTCTCTCTTGCTCCTCACAAATTGCTTCTATGCCAAAACTGAGGGCCACCCATTGCAGATCATAGAATCATAAACAAGTAGAGTGGGAAGGGACCTCCACTGGTCATCTTCCAGTCAAACCGAGGCAGGATCATCCCTATCCAAAACAACTTATACAAATCCATTGTCTAACCGAGGGGCAGGCAAAATATGGCCCATGGGCCAAATCCATCCCTCCAGACCATTGTATCCAGCCCACGGGTTCCCTAAAATATTTAGAAAATGAATATTTATCTGCTCCTTGCTGCTTGTCAGAGATGACAGACAGGAGCCAGGGGCAGCAGAAACCAGGGGGAGCTGGCAAGACCCAGCAGAAAGGCCAGCCTTGCCCCACCCTACTCCCAGCCCCACCCAACTGGAAGTCTCTGCCTGCCCCAGCTTTCACTGTTTCCCAGACTGCCAGCTGGCCACTCCAGCACCAGTACCACATGGCCCCCAGCTGCATCACTGGACCATGGGAGCATGGGGCCATGCAGGTACCCCAGGGCCAGGAATGTGGGGGGGGTGTCTGTCTGTGCAATGAGGGAGGGAGAGAGACAGTGTGTGTGTCTGTCTGTGTCCATGCAATGAGGGAGGGGGTGAGAGAGACAGAGAGAGCAATGAGGGAGGCACAGAGTGTGTGTGTATATGTGTGTTCATAGGGTGCACACCACCTTGCACATATGCACTCACACACCCCATCGCACTGTCATACTTGCAGACCCCCACACCCCTTCACATACTCCAGCCACCCTCCCCTACACACTTCTCCCCACAAATGCCATACCCACCCACACCCCACATAGCCATACACATACCCACATGCTCCCTCACTCCATGCCCAAAACCCCACAACCCCCCCCACACCCACATCTTCCCCCATACCCGACTTACCCATGCACCCACAGCACCCTACAAACCTATACCCACCCCCGACAATATACAAGAGTAAGACTTAATTTTAAGCTGTTCTGCACACCTCTATGGACACTACGCAAACACATGTAAATCAGGACAAAAATATTTTTGAAATCAAATTAATGAATGCTGTAGATGTTCACTTTTTAGAATATAATTTGGTATTTTTCTGGTTCTGAGACGGCAAAACCCCTTGCTGAAAAGAGTATGTCTGAGGATAAGGGGAGAGACTTCTGGTGTCAAAGGTCAGGGGTTGGGGGCAGGACTTCTGGTCCCGAAATGGCTACCAGGGGGTGGGGCACCTGTCAAGGGGCAGGGCTACCCATGCAGCCCTCGACAGCTTGCCAAAACTTGGTAAGCAGCCTTCGGCCCCAAATAATTGCCCAACTCTGGTTTAACCTCTTAGCCAATCTACACAGTCAACTCTGACACAATACAAGACATAGCACCCTAATCTGCCACAGGTAGAGCAGGGAAACCATGGCAGCCAACATCCTGCTGCTTCAAAGGCTGTTAATATACTCTCGAGAGATCCTGTACTACAGAGTAGGGCTGTGCAAAGCTTTGGTCGCTGATTCAATTCAGCAGAGATTCGGCCCGATTTGGTGGCCAAAGCTCTGAATCTAAATTGAATCGGGAGACCTTTTAATCTCTCCAAATTGAATTGGAACCCTCCGAATCAATTTGGGGGGAGTCAGAAAGATTCAACAATTCAGACATAGATACAGCTTTAAATGTTTCTTCTAGATACTTCAGTGTACCAGGCAGCTCATGAATGCTAAGACGGTGCGGCAGATAGAGAGTTCCACAGGAGTGCAGGGTGGTCCCCAGGACAGTCAGCAGCAGACCTGGAAGTGGACCAGATGCACTTCCAGTCCACTTCTGGGTCTGCCGGGGAGTGTGCTGGGGGGCTGCCCCGCACCTCACCCAGCTCAGCAACTGGTGCCTCCTGGGTCTGGAAGGGTACCCCGGGTCCCCCCATGGTCGATCGCTGGCCCAGAGGGACATAGGGGGGTCCCTCCTGTGCATTCAGTGCAATTTACAACTGCAATTTACACCTGCACAATTTACACCTGCACAATTTACACCTGCAACTTACAACTGCACACTTTAACCCCAACCAATAAAACCCAGGCCTACAAACAGCAAAAACAAGTTCAGGTAGCCCTCAAATTTTGGTGCTAAGAAGGGTGTGCAGAGAAAGAATACACAAATATACCATTATAGATCATAACCATAGCAAATAATAACATGAACAGAGTTACACTTATGATCATTACAGACCAGTGGAGCTCAACCTCTGGCCTGCTGGCTGGAATCATATCATCCAGCCCACAGGGCTCCCAATTGGTCTGGAAATTTTTCAGCTGGGGAGTGGTGGAAATTAACACTGCCACCACTCCCACACTGCCAAATTTGTAAACCCTGAAGGCCAGATGACATCCCCTGCATGCAGGGCTGGGGATGGGGCTGTGGTCATGATCTGGCATGGGGCCTAATCCAGTGTGCAGGGCTAGGGCTGGGGCTGGAGCTACGGCCTGATTTTGTTCATAGGACTGAAGCCACACACTGGGCCAGCCCTGTGCACTGGACTGAGCCCTGGATGGGCTGGCCCTGCATAATGAATTGGGACCAGGGACTGGATCCAGGCCATGGACTGATCCTTCACCCTGGCCCACAGGGCTGAAAGTGTGGGTACTGACATAGACACATGGTGGTAGGAGAAACAGAGGCACAAACAGACTAAGAGTTTTCTGGGATCAAATAGAGTCACACTTTAAACATGTACCTTTTGATGTCTAGTCCAGAAACATATCCACTGAATACTGCTGCCTCTTATGTTAAGCAAAGTATTCCACTTTGAAGACAGAATGCTGTTGCAGGAGTGGGAGTGAAGCTTATAAGACAGCCAGGGTGTTGGAAGATTGAAGGACATCATTTTTGTTATATTCTCTTTAGAACAGCTGGCTATTACAGGGATTTGTTTTTCTATTATCTGCCTTTGCATGATGTTATTTTGTTATAGGCTGTATTATTAATCCATTAGATTGCCTAAAACCTGAGAGAGGCATCTTGTTCATGTTTAAAAATGAAGCAAATAATTGGATTTGGAATGAAATTTCTACCACCGGTGTTCTAGTCTGTTAAAGAGCTGCTGGTTTATCTGAGGGGCCAGTATACTATGATAAAATATAAGAGAGAGTAAGATGTTTCAGGCCATAGTATCTATAGTAGAGGACCTATTAAGCTAAGGAACAATTACAAATATTGTTTTTAGTCTCACAGTCCACAAATCTTATTAGCTCTAGGAGTCTGTAAGGCTGGACAAAACCAGATAGGGAAGGCTGTGGCTAAAGCTGCCTGAGAATTTTCCACCAAAACAATTTTCAAAAGATAAAGCAGTTTCTGAAAAATCTAAGTTTCCATGACTTCTGACTTCCCCCCTCTTTCTTCTTCCCCACAGGTTTCCCTGATTTGCTATCCACTTACCTAGAAGGCAAAATTCAGAATCCCTTTCACCTGCTTCTACAACTATGTGAAAAACTCACAAGCAAGTATTGTCCTCTCAAAGGATAAGATTCATACAAGGAATTTTGTATGGTCGGGTTTGATGGCTGAGGTAATTTAGGAGCTGTTTGCTATCCTCTCTGAGAACTCATGCAAGTCAGGGAAAGCCATAGATGACTGGAAAAGGACAAATATAGTGCCCATCTTTAAGAAAGGGGAGAAGGAGGATTTACAAAATTACCATCTAGTCACCCTGACCTCTATACATGGAATGATTATAGAGTAGGTTTTCAAGGAATCTATTGTGAAGCACCTAGAGGAGAACAAGGTGATCAGGAACAAAAAGTATGGATTCACCAAGAACAAATCATGCCTGACCAAACCTGATTTTCTTCCATGATAAGGTGACAAGCTCTGAGAGGAGAGGAGAGCAGTGGATGTGCCTTGACTTTAGCAAGGCTTTCGATACTGTCTCTTACACTTTCTCACTAACAAGATAAGGAAATATAGACAAGATGAAAGTACTGTAAGGTGGATGCATAACTGGTTGAACCATTGTACTCAATGACTAGTCATCAATGATTCAATTTCTACTTGAGAGGCGGGTTCCCCAGGGATCTTGGTCAATTATTGTTCAACATCTTCATTAATGATTTAAATGATGGCATCAAGTGCACACTTAGCAAATTTGGGGATGGCATTAAGTTGGGTGGGGTTGAAGATACTCCAGAAAGCAGGCTTGAATTCAGAGTGACCTGAATAGACTAGAGAAATGTCCCACAATCAATCAGATGAAATTCAACAAGGACAAGAACAAAGTCCTAAACTTGAAATGGAAACATTGCATATGCAAATATAGGCTGGGAAATGACCCTGTAGGCTGCAGTACTGCAGAGAAGAACAAAGTAGACAATAACCTGAATATGAGCAAACAGTGTGTTCTTGCTAAAAAAACAAACAAAGAAACAAACAAAACCCAACAGTATACTGTGTTGTATTAATAGAGTAATAGAGGTGTCGCTTGAAAATCAAGGGAAGTGATTCTTCCACTATATTCAGCACTGGTGAGCCCTCGCCTGGAATAGTGTCCAGTTTGAGGCTGCACACTTCAAGAAGGATGTGGAAAGTTTAGAAAAAGTCTAGCACAAAGCAACACAAATTATTAGGGGTCTGGGAGGCAAGCCTTATGAGGAAAGATTGAAAGAACTGGGGTTGTTTAGTAGGGCTATGCAAAACAACTGTTTTGATTCAGTCTCAGATTCGGCCGTTTCAGGGGACAGTGATTCATTTCAGTGTTTCGGAGCACTATCCTGTTTCATTTTGGCCAAATCTCCTCTAAATCTGTTTTGAACGGGCTGCATGCTTCGCACAGCCCTACCAAGCCAGGTGAGGTTTGGGGCTGGGGGCTTGGGGCCCCAGCAGGAAGCAGGATGGGGCCATGGGTGGCTCATTCAAGGGAGGGGGAGGGCCGCTGCCCTTTGTGCAGGCAAGGAGACCCCCCGCGCAGGTCTCTGATCCCTGTCATGCCAGGTTGCAGGTAAGGGAACAGCACAGAGCAGCAAGCAAGCCTGCTGGTCCCTGCCATGTGACTTGGCTCCGCAAAGAGCAGATCTGCACTCGGGATCTCCTCGCTGCCACTGCCCGCCCCACACTGCCCCAGTAACATGGGGCTGCACGAGGCAGGCAGCGGGAGCTAGGAGACCCCAGTGTGGATCTCTGCTCCCTGCAGAGCCAGGTCACACAGCAGGGACCAGCACTGCCCTGCCATGCCACCTGGCTCTGCATGGAAGAGAGGTCTGTGTCAGGGTCTTCTTCCTGCTGCTACCTGCTCCGTGCAGCCCTGGGTCTCTGCTCCCTGCAGAGCCAGGTCACATGGCAGGGCAGTGCTGGTCTGTGCTGCATGACCTGGCTCTGCAGGGAGCAGAGATCCATGCCGGGGGTTTCCTTACCCCATGCTTCCCCAGTGATGTGGGGCTGCACAGGGTGCGCAGCAGCAGCGAGCAGACCCCTGGAGCAGATCTCTGCTCCCTGCAGAGCTGAGTCACACAGCAGGGCAGCAGCATACAGCTGTTTCCCTGCAAGCCCGGCTCCGAAACTCTGAAATTTTCCAAAACATTTCTGAAATGTTTCAGATGCCTCGTTTCATTTTGGAGATGTTTCTGAACCTTCTGTTTTGATTCAGATTTGGGGTTTTGCACACTGAAATGGCCTGAAACACCTCAGAAATGAAACAGCTGCCAAAATTTCTCTGTGGCTGTAGGGGACAGGACTAGGAGCAATCACCTCAAGTTGCAGCAGAGGAAATTTAGATTGCAGATTAAAAGGAACTTTCTGGCTATCAGGGTGGTCAAACATTTGAACAGGCTGCCTAGAGAAAGTATGGACTCTCCATCCATGGAAGTTTTCAAGAACAGGTTAGAAAGACACTTGGCCAGGATGGTTTTGGTCCAGGATGATCCTGCCCTGAGCAGGGAGCTGGACTAGATGACCTTTTGAGGTGCCTTCCAGCCCTACTTTCCTATGACCCTATGATTTTCATCTATTTTAAAGTTGACTCACACCATTTAAAAAGTGTCTAGGTTCCTTGAAGGGGTGTAGGTTTTAGCCGTGTTGGTCTAAGGACATAGGCAGACAAGGTTCCTTGGGTGAATTTGATATCTTTTATTAGACCAACCCAAATAGTTGGAGAATAGTTATTAAGCAAGCTTTCGGGTTCAAAAACCCTTCGTCAGGCTAAGGAAGTTTCAGCAATTGGTATGTGCTCTTCCTGGATGGAATGAAAAGTAAAGAAGCTTAATTCATCCAGGAAGAGCACACACCAACTGCTGAAACTTCCTTAGCCTGACGAAGGGTTTTTGAACCCGAAAGCTTGCTTAATAACTATTCTCCAACTATTTGGGTTGGTCTAATAAAAGATATCAAATTCACCCAAGGAACCTTTTCTGCCTAGGTTCCTTGAAGTAGTTCCACTCTCACATTAAGACCCGGCATCCTGCCAAAATGGTTTAAAGTGACATTAGCTTGTATAAGAATCATGACCCAAGTGTTGTCTTTGCCATCAAATGCCCTAATTTTCCATATGAAAGAGTACAAAATCCCTATTCTGTAGGGGCCTGATTCAAAGACGCCCGCTCACTGACTTCAGCAGGTTTTCAATCAGGCCCTAAGTCTACCATGGGTCACCAAGCAGATGTTTGTTCAATAAAAAAACCTTTAAAAACATGACTTTATTCCACTTTATTACCTATAAGTATACCTTTCCAAGGGCTGAAAGCATCTCCCTTTTCTCCTCTTCCTCACCACTTCTCCCTCTTCCCCACTTCTATCATTAGGTAGATTAGGAGCAAAGTGAAAAGCCCATTTCAGAAAGGCAGATTTACATGCTGTTTCCTGGTTTTTCATGCTCGGCAGGACATACAGCGGAACCTATTAAAATAGTCATAGTTTAACAAGAACAGATGCAAGAGGTCTTTGTTTCCTGAATACTGTGACAGCTGTCACTGTGAGTGGAGGGAAGGATAATGCGATGTGGATGACATGCATGAAACAGAAACAGTAAACAATATAGTTATAGATGTTCCCTCTAATTTAGAGTAGGATTTGCTAGAGTAGTTTAATGGTGTAGTCTGGAGTTCATTCAATATTTCAGCAAAGCTTGCTTAGCTGCAGGACTCAGGCACATGGAATATTGATGGCGCAATGGGAGGAAGGATTTGATGAGATACAGAGGTTATTCCTTTTATGGCCATTCCTACTCAACAACAATCTGTCACACAGATAAGCATGTTGAATTCTCATACAAGTCAACCTTTGCCCTGCTCTATGTAGGGGCAAATCAGAATTGTAGCTATTCTATAACCGTTTCTGTTATAGCCACTTCGGGATAATTGAGCTTTCTAGGGTGACACCCCCTTGCAGAAACTCTGTTCCCTTGGGGCATTTGATGATATTCCAGAACAATTATTCTGCTTCCACAATGGAGAAATTACTCCTAATGAAGTGGTTTTTATTTCTAAACAGAGTGTACACACAGAACACTGTTCTGAAATAGTCATGTTGAAACAATAAACATCTATTCTGTGTAGACAATATGGCAACTTTGTACCATGTTATAAACTTAGCTGTATTTACATATTCATTTGGATAATATTTATCACCAAGCTTCAAAATGGATTTTATTAAGCTGTTTGACTTTGAATTTATCTTTTCTCATATATGCACAATTCAAGATTTTTATATGGTCAATTCATACCCAATCTGAAATGGAAATGTTGACATATCTGTCCTTCCATAGATTATCGGATATAATGCAGGGTGTGGGGTGGGGAGGGAGGAATGGCAGCATTAATTATCATTTCCCTGCTGCCAGATTTCTGGGCCCATGGGGAAGTGTAGTCCTACACGCTAGATTGAGCAGGTGGGGCTGAGCAGAGGTGGCACAGGCCTGGCCACCTCTGCAATGGCACAGGCAATGTGAGGCCCAGGAGGGGTGCTGTGAGCCCAATATGGCAGTGCAGAGCACAGCATAGGCAGTGCAGACTCAGTTTGGGCAGTGTGGGCACAATCTAGGCAGCAAGGGGCCCAAAGGTGCCTGTACAGGGCTAATGCGGCAGCATGGAGTCCAGGGGAGGCAGCATGGGCCAAAATCAGCAGCCCAGGATCCAACTTAATCTGGGAAGCACAGGGCCCAGGGGAGGAGGCATGAACTTAGTCCAGCCCAGGAACCAGCCCCATTCTATCAGCTGGTCAACTGGGCCAAAAGTTTGAGCATCACTGCTTTAACACAATCTCTGTTTTGTTTTCTTCTCACAAACATGACTGCACTTAAGAATGCAAACAGGACTGCATCATAGTCTCAAAATAACTATATTTCAATCTTTGGCGAGGTTGTGGCACAACCCAAACAAAAATCAAGGAGTTGGTGTTCCGTTCTTGGCTTACATAAGTTGAAACAGCAAGTTAACTAACCTTTCCCTTCTCTCCCCTAGGAAGAGCCTTCACATTTCTTTGCTAACACATTGTTAATGCTTTTAAACCAGCCAGGTTGAGAGTTCAGATTTAGCTCAGATCAGAAAGTGATTTCCTGCCTTATTCAACTTAAAATAACAGAAATATTCCCATTGTGTCTGAATTACTGAACATTGAAAAACTGGATTTGAACTATGTCAATAATAGCCTTCCACAAGTGTATTTCAACTCTTCCAGTTTCTGTCCTGATGGTGACTGAATTTTGTTTTTATGGAAACATTCCCTTCCATAAAAAAGGCTTTTAAAAATATTAATGCCTAGAAATGGGCAAAGTCTGTATTTAAAAAAATCCAAACAAACACATTGCCCCCCAGTTTAAAAGTAGGTTATTAAAATTAGATTGGAAGCAGAAAATGGTAAGTTAAATATTTGCTTAAGACCAAAAATATTCTGCTGTCTCGGGGAAGTACATAGTTAGAGCATAATCCTGTGACAGTTTCTCAGCATCTCCTGTGAATCCTAGGAGCCATCAAAATCAATGGAAGTTGAAGGTACCCAGCTTAGGTCAGAAGCATGCCCTTAGGTAGTTTTTCTTAATATATGATGATATGTGCACTATATGTTAAGAGATTACGTTGGGCATTGCACATTAAATTGATGGTGGAGTGAGGTGAAGGGAGCTGTTTGTGTTTTGAAGTGGTGCTTCTTTCTCCATAGTTAAGATTCTAAGCAGCTTCAACTTTAATAAAGAACAATTTGAAAATCCATCCCCACCATCATCTTCTTTAATTTGGCCTATGAACCCTGTTTTGGCCTGGAAACTGCCATATTTATGTTAAAGCAAAAGAGAAATGCTGCTGCAATATATTTTTTAAATTCTGCATTTTAAACTAGATTTAAGATCATTAAAATGTTACCTTGAATTTAAATGTTGGCTTTTTGTCTAATATTTCTTTGTCTCCCTTTATTTCTAAAACTATTGCTAGAATCCCTCCAGGCTTTCCATATGGGTACATATTCTTGAAAAAGGATGGAGTGACTATATTGGCAGCATACTGCTTATAATTAATCAAAGGTTTTAATTTTAATAGTTATGGATCATTCCAGGTTCTATCTTGCTAACAAAGGTGTCAATGGCAGTTTTTTCTTATGATTTTGCTAGGAGAAAATTGGACTTTTTCTGTATATGTTAGCATTTCCATAGAATCTTAGAATCATAGAAAATCAGGGTTGGAAGAGACCTCAGGAGGAAAGTAGGACTATCCCCAACTAGATCATTCCAGCCAGGGCTTTGTCACGACAGGCCTTAAAAACCTCCAGTGATAGAGAGTCCACCACCTCTCTAGGTAATCTGTTCCAGTGCTTCACCACCCTCCTAGTGAGAAAGTTTTCCTAGTATTCAATTTAAACCTCCCTTGCTGAAACTTCAGATAATTGTTCCTTGTTCTGTCATCTGTCACCACTGAGAACAGTTCAGCGCCATCCTCTTTGGAGCCACCCTTCAGGGAGTTAAAGGCTGCTATCAAATCCCCCTCAGTCTTCTCTTCTGCAGACTAAATAAGCCCAGTTCCCTCAGCGTCTCCTCATAACTCATGTGCCCCAGCTCCCACACCATTTTCATTGCCCTCTGCTGGACTCTCTCCAACTCATCCACATCCTTTCTGTAGTGGGGTCCCAAAACTGGACACAGTACTCCAGACATAGCCTCACCACTGCAGAATAAAGGGGAATAATTACTTCCTTCAACCTGCTGGGAACGCTCCTACTAATGCAGCCCAGTATGCCATTTGCCTTCTGGTCTTCTCTCTCAACCATCAGCTTGCCCCAACCCATGAATGTGACCCCCTTCCCCAAATTACCATTGAGGGAATGACCCTGGTGGTAGGGTCATTGACCCAAGTGCAATGACCCAAGTGCCTCCTTTAGGAAACTGCTTCAGTGTGTCTTTTATTCAACGCAATCTCTGGAAAGACACCAAAATCCAGGTCTACAAAGCAGTCATTATCCGCAGTCTCCTCAATAGATGTGAATTGTGGGTGACATATCATTGTCATCTCAAGAGTATGGAGAGGTATTACCAACAATGTCTCTGCAAAATCCTGCACATGAAATGGGAAAATCACCACACAAATGCTAGCATCCTTACTGAAGCCAACGGGCTCCTATACACATGCAGGGAGGCTGCTCCAACACACTGTAATGACAGCATGTCAGAACAGATTCAATTAATCAAGTCTGCTAGAGCATGGTAATTACCACACTCCAGCAGACTCCAGCATCATCATCCCTGAGCTGAAAAATGGTAGCACGGTGCTTTAAACTAAAGTTAATTCAACAAGCTTTAGTTCAAAGTACCCCGCCACCATTTTTCAGCACGGGGACACTGATACATGTGACGTTCCAGGCACTTTAATTAATGCGGCTCTTGGGCTGTGCTAAATAAAGTCCTCTCCCCGCCACCTGTCAGAGTATGTCTATAATGTTACCCAATGTTACCAGCACTGAGTCGGTGAACCTCAAGAACCAACTTCACTGGACCAGACATTGCGTGTGGATGCCTGACTCTTGACTCCCAAAACAAGTGCTCTACTCCCAGCTTAGTAATGGCCTTAGATCTTTCAGTGGCCAGAGGAAATGCTAAAAGGACATACCAAAGGCATAGCTCAAGAAAACAGATGCTGACATCAAGAGTTGGGAAGAACTGGCCAACCAACTCCAATAGTTCCACAACCCCAACCAAGTGGCAGCCCATTTTTAGGTAAAAGGCCTTGCTCTCAAAGCAGGGAAGAGAGAGCAAAGGAAGGAAAAGGAAAGGAATAGCAGGCCTTAAGCCTTCTCTCCCCTGTGGAAAGAGCTGCAACTTCTGTGGAAAAATCTGCGGTTCCAGGATTAGACTCTTAAGTCATCTCAAGATTCATCAATGAACCATGGTAGAGATCATTCTCAAATTGAGGGATTGAGGCCACCAAAGTTTTAGGACATGATGTTTTAAGATGACACAGTAGATTAATTACCAGCAGGATGCTAGAACATAGGAACATAGAATTGACAGGGTCCTCCTGTGCCATCAGATCCAGATCCCTGTGTTCATAAGCAGCTATTTACCCAAAGAATCCCCCAATGGACACCTCAAGCCCTCATCCACAACTACAAGGCAGAAATCAAGAGAGGTGAGGACACTAAAAATACCCTGTCACTGCAATGGCAGAGACGTAGCTGGTTAATATATGTTCAGAAGATCCTAGGGAAAGAACCATGCTCTCCATTTCAGAGGAAAGCAAAGCCCCCTAAAGTCTATGCCATTGGGACCATAGACGGAAACTCTTTCCTGATGTCAAATTTAGTGATATGTATGATCCTGAATAGAAAAGCCAGGGTCTATTCTTAGGAACCTCTGGGTTTTCTAAGTAGAGGCAAGGGCACCAGTGCACAATCAAAATCCCCAACCTCAGCTACTTCAGAAGAAGTGAAGAGGAAGAGGAAGAAGAGTAGCATTCATAAGTGGGGAAAATTCCTTCCTGGTCCCAGCTAGCAGCAAGCAAAAGCTGTATAGCTGGGTAATACTAGGCATCAACCACACTGCAAGGAAGTTATCATTATGCTACAACATGAGGACTGTAAATACTTAATTCTAGTCACACATTCAGGAAGAGTGCATGGGATGTGTGCCCCCTTCTCCCTAACACACACACTTTGGCTGTGCTATGAAAGTTCAGTGAGTTCTGAGCTCACTGCCCAGTCAGCAAGTGGTGCTGTTGGAGCACTGCATGAGCTCTGAGTTCACCAGCTGATAGGAGCAGGGTCTGGCCCCAGTCCCTGCTTTTGTCTGGTCTCAGAGTCCAGAGGATGAATAGTGCTGCTGACTGCCCTTCCCTTCCTTCCCCCTTCCCCCTAAATTCAGCAGCAGGGGAAAGGAGGCGACAAGTGGCAGCTGCAGAGACAGTGTTTAACCTCTTGGCTCCAGAGCCAGTCAAAATAAAGACTTGGGTCAGACCGCTCACATGCAGGATAGCCAAAAGGAGTGCAGCCACACTGCCATGCCCCATCTGGATCCACTCCTGTTTAAAGGAGTGGATCTACATATCACACAGGCTGAAGATTAAACAAGGAACTCCCTGTCCTATCATACCATCCTTTCCATAAACTTACCAAGTGCAATCTAAAAGCAATTCTGGCTTTTTATTGTCATTACTTTGCTTAGAAGAACAATCCAAAATATCATTACTCTTATAGTTAGATATCTTTTAAACACCAGTCTCTCATAGCCAGTTTGTAGCCATTTGATCTTGCATTGGCATTGGTTTTAGCCTAAGAAACTCTTCTCCATCTTTAATATTCACCTGACAAAGGTATCTGTAAAAAGGAATCATCATCTCTTCTTGATTTTTTGTTGTTGTTGTTGCTAAACTAGATAAACCAAGTCACTTAAATCTTCCTCATAAGGTCTCCATTCCATTAACAATCTAGTACCTCTTAACAATTTAACTTAATCTTTTTTAAACACCTGTGACCATAACTTCCCACAGGGCATGCCTACACAAGATGTTCATCATTATGCTGATGTGCAACACGAACCATGATGCTGACACTACTGCACAGTAGCAACGAGCTACTGCTTGGTAGGGTTGGAAACGAGTCCTGTTCACCACTGGGACTGTGCAGTGATGGCAGTTACTGTGCAGTCATTTAGTACTTGCCAAAGTAACAACTGCGCAGTCAGGGGCATGTGTAGATTTGCCCACAGTATTCTAAATGGGGTCTTACCAATGCCTTCTATAATTGTACCAGCATTTCCTTGACTACCAAATAGACTCTAGCTAATACAACCATGGATCACATTAGTTTTTTTTCTTGTTTTTTTTCACAGGCTCATGGTCATACACCAGTCAACCAGTGTTCCTTTGTTCCTCATATGACTAAAGTTATAATTATTGGAATGTGTACACATATATCTATATGGATATCTAATCCATTATATTTAACTGAAATTGGAACCATTTCTTCAGAGCTATTCTCATCTAACAGGTAGATATAAATTTGCAAACAATTTTCAAGCACATTGACTAAAGTACACAAAAATAGCCCTTTATTGATTTATATTTCAGCAGTGAGAAGAAACACAAAGTTATTTGAATATAGTTAACATGCCCACTCTGAGGTTGCTTTCTGATGTTCAGTATCTTAGCCAGTTGGAATTTTGGCCAAAAAAACTAATTAGACAATATTACCACTCCTTTGCCAAACTATATTTGCATTTTTTTTAATGATGTCGGAAGCTGGCACATTTGATTTTATTTTACTCACATAATTTAAGAAATAGCCCATCTAAATTTGTCTTTTAATTGTTTTTAATTTGCCTAAGAACTTTCCATGCCTGATGTCAAACCAGAATTATTTTTCATTGCCTGGTTTTAAACTCCTGCCTCACTAAATTGTGATGATTATCATAACTGGTTTGCTGTCCAGATGAACTAACATTCAATTGTAATCCAGAAACCTTTCTCAATTTTAGCAATATAGATACAATGCTGCTACTACAGGAAACAAAGGTAACAAAGCTGTATGTCTAAATCACAAATTATTTACATAAAAGTTCTGGTTAAAGAAAATGCCAACATTTTGCCAAGTCTGCAGTCAGTTGGAAGATAAAGTACATATGCACCTTTATAGGACCTTGATTCACATTGCACTTTAAACTGCTCAAACGTTGGTCAATGTTAGTGGTAGCTTGAATTTAGAGCAGTCACACCTTAAGTCTAAAAATCTTCTTTGACTGTCCCCCACCTGCACAGCTGTCACTTACCACTAGAAAACTGGTGAGCAGGAGCAGGACAAGAAACTGGAGCCATCCTGCCCTGAGGCCACACAGGAACAACGAATCTGAATATTTGACACTGATTCAGAGAATCAGCAATTCGGCCACAGACACAGCTTTAAATATTTAAATGGTGGGGCAGATGGAGCATCCCATAAGAATACAGGGGGGCTTCCCGGGTGCTCAGTGGTGGACCCAGAAGTGTACTGGAAGTACTTCCAGTGCACCTCCAGGTCCACCGCTGAGCATGCAGGGGACTTCCCCCATGCCCCCCGCCCCCCACCTCCAACTCAGTTATCAGCTGCAGGGGGACCCTGGGTGCCACCCTAGACCCAGGAGGCACCAGTCGCCGAGCCAGGGAGGTGAAAGGGGCCCCTCCAGTGTGCTCTGAGGTGGACCCAGAAGTGGACTAGAAGTGCTTCTGGTCCACTTCTGGGTGTGCTGCTGAGTATGCTGGGGACCCCACCCCCCCCATGCTCCCATGGGACGCTCCATCTGCCCCAGCATCTCAGCGTTCACAAGCCGCTGGGTACCTTGAGGTATGTAGAAAAAACATTTAAAGCTGTGTCTATGTCCGAAATATTGAATCTCTCTGAATCTATTCGGAGGGTTCCAATTTGATTACAAGATTAAAGGGTGTCCTGATTCAATTTAGATTCAGAGATTCGGCTGCCGAATCAAGCTGAATCTCCACCATATCTCCTCCATACTGAATCAGCGACCAAGGCCCTAATGGATATATATTAAAGTAAACCTCAGAAAGAGGAATGAGGACTGAAGGCAAGGCCACGCCCAGTTCCTGCAAATTTAGGTCATTCTCATTGCCATGCTGGACAATAGAGAGTCTCACAGATCTAAAGTCAGATGTTAGGGAAATTCAGAGTTAAGCACAAAAAGAGTTTTGCTTCTCCTCCAGCTGAGGCATTTAGCAGCTTCTGCAAAATTTTGTAAAAATCCTCCTATGCTGTACAGTGATTACAGATTTAAATCATGCTCAGAACGTGTGTCAAGGAAATCTTTTTCCAGGGCCAGAATTGTGAAGGAATGCTGCTTCAAGCCCTAAAATTCACCACTAAATTTGAAGGAGTTCCTGTTTGGATTTTGAATTTGTGTTATATGAGATTCAGGTTGTGGAAAGAAGATAACTTGTACGGGGACCAGAATTTTTTGCCTATTATCCAAGATCCACAGAACTGGCAGCCCAGGACACTTCATTATCTCTGGCATTGTTACTAGCACAGAGAGAGTTTCTGGATATGTGGACTCTATCCTATTCACATACACTACTGGAGCTACCAGCTACTTGAAAGACATCATACCTTTCTTACAGCAACTGGCCTTCTATTAACAAACTTCCAGCTAACACCATGTTGACTACCTTAATGTCACATCTCTGTACCCCAACATCTCCCAGAAGACAGATTACAAGCCATAGAAAACATAATTATGAACAAGAAAATTGCTTCTGTTACCATTACACTCTCCCACTTTGTCCTCACACACATCTATTTCAGGTTTGGAGACTCCCTATTCATACAAATGAATGGCACTGCCATAGGCACATGTATGCATCCCAGTATGCCAACATATTTCTGACAAACCTTGAAGTCCATTTCTTTCACAGTTGCCCTCTCATCCCCATGATCTAGCTAAGGTACATTGATGATATCTTCACTGTATGGACACATGGGAAGGAATCTCTCGAGAAATTTCACCAGGACCCTACCAACTTCCACTGCTCTATCCAACTAACTCTGGAATACCGCACCCATTAAATTCATTTCTTAGACTGGACAGTACAATGAAGGTTTGCAATGGCCACATCACTACCACATTGCATCAGAAACAAATTGACCATCACAGCTACCTTCATACCCCCAGCTTCAACCTAAGCAGACCACTAAATTCATTGTCTACAGTCAAGGTCTACTTTATAACTGGATCTACTCTAATCCCACCGGGGATCTAGAGCAGGGATGCCTACAATTAGAATACTATCCTAAAACTGTAACCACTCAAATCAACAAAGCCAGATTCAGACGTCACACCAACCTGCTACATTACCAACCCTGGACAAGAACAATAGAATCCTGGTTGTCACCTACAGCCCATAGTTTAAACACCTTAGCGATACATCATTAATGACCTCCAACCCCTTCTGGAACAGGGCAACCATCTCAAGGGGAGCAAATCTGTCTTGGTTTAAAGACAGCCCCCAACTTCAAATGACATCTCTTAAGCAACAGGCTACTTAACACCCAGCCTCACCTAGGCACCAGGCTTTGAAATGGTCCCAGATGTCTGCTGTACAAACAACATCATCATTTAACTGAATATGATTACATCCAAGATTAATTTATATGCTCCTCTAGCAACATCAAAGAATCCATCACCTGCTTACAGTGCCTATCTACAGTTGACACTGGATAGACAGGGTGATCTCTACGGGTGCATCTACACAAGATGCTTTACTGAGGAGTTGACTAATCAGCTCTGCAGTAAAACAACACTATCTACACATGTGGTGTTACTAGGTAGGGGTGTGCGAAGTGGGCCCTATTCGATTTGGATTCAGATTTGGCTCAAATCAGGGACAGTGATTCGATTAGTTGCTTCAGATCACTGTCCCTGATTTGATTCAGCTAAATCCAAATCTGAAGATTTGATGCTGATTCAGAGAATCAGCAGTTTGGTCATAGACACAGCTTTAAATGTTTTTTCTACATACCTTGAGGTACCAGGCACGGCTCGTGAATGCTGCAATGCTGGGGCAGATGGAGCATCCCACAGTAATTCGGGGGGCTCTCCACATGCTTGGTGGCAAACTCGGAAGTGGACCAGAAGTATTTCCAGTCCACTTCCGGATCTGCCAGCGAGAGCTTTGCCCCCCCCGTCCTTCCTGGCTCAGTGATCAGCTGCAGGGGGACCCCGGGTAGCCCCCCAAACCCAGGAGGCATGAGTCACTGAGCCAGGTGAGGTGCGCAGGGGGCCTCCCTGGCATGCTCTCCAACAGACCCAGAAGTGGACCAGAAGTGCTTCTGGTCCAGTACCAGTTCTTCTGCCAAGTGCACTGGGGAGCCCCCCATGCTTCTGTGGGATAATTCATGCACCTCAGCATCACAGCACTCACAAGCCCTTGCTACCTAGAGGTATGTAGCAAAAATGTTTAAAGCTGTCTCTATATCCGAATCTCCAAATCTTTCTGAATCTCTCTGAATTGATTCGGAGGGTTCTGATTCAATTCAGAGACATTAAAGGGTCCTCTGATTCATTTAAGATTTGGAGAT
Source organism: Alligator mississippiensis (assembly GCF_030867095.1). Taxonomy (NCBI): domain Eukaryota; kingdom Metazoa; phylum Chordata; order Crocodylia; family Alligatoridae; genus Alligator; species Alligator mississippiensis. The sequence goes on along the minus strand of NC_081825.1, from coordinate 138,348,729 downwards.
TCAGCCACGAAATCGGGCCAAATCTCCACCAAATTGAATCAGGGATTGAAGCTTCTCATAGCCCTACTATTAGGCCACAGTAAATGAATTAACTACACTGTGGGCTAGTACTGCCCTATACAAGTATTATTCTATAACAAAGTGGTTACATGCAGGAAAACGCACGTGTAGACAGTAAGGCTGTGCAAAATTTCACCAGCTGTTTCATTTTGACACTGTTTCAACTCATTTTGAACTCGAAACAGCAAAATCGAAATGAAATGAAGGACTTTGAAACAGCCTCGAAACGAAACAAAGGCAGTCGAAACATTTCACAAGTTTTGAAATGTTTTGAGTGCAAACGTGAGATCCACCCACAGTGAAAGAAAGAATGAAAACTGTTCTGCCATGAACTGCAGAAATGAACAAAGGCCCACAACAGAAAACTTTTTACTGGCATTATTTTTACCTGCAGTTGCCAGCTGCATGTGTGCATCAATGTGACACTGTAAGTAGCCAATGGGGAAGCAGCAAATATTGTATAAGCCTGAAGCCATATTGGGATACATCGTCAAGTCCTTCCCAGACATGTGATGAGGACAATGGGCAGGTTTGGACTCACTTCTTGCTGTCACCTGCTTTCCTGTCCTTTGAACTGAATTTACAAGAAGTAAATTGAATGCCTGCCTGGCCTCAGCTACAGCCTAAATATTATCACACTACTGAGAGATTCAGTGTGCATCATCAGATTCTTGTGAACTAATGTCAAGCTTCCTGAACTGCTATGTTATTTGTGCCTCATGGGAATGAAGCCAATATCAACCAGACATCTCTGGAGCAAGTTATAGAACGAACCTTGCTGATGATTTCCTGTTTCACAAACATTACGAGCTGACCTGTTGTCAGTGTTTTCATAAAAAGGACATCATACCTGGTACAAATACGCAGGGGGTCTGATTCTTCATTGATTTCAAAGCACACTTTTGCATCATGTATATGCTCTGAGTGCGTATACATTTTCAAATATAACATTAACGGTCAGAATTTCAAAAGAGGTCAGCACCTATATAATCATCAAAATGAAGTGGATACATTGATCTGAGCTGAGCACCTTTGAAAACCTAACCCCGGGTGGGGAGTTCTGAGTACTTTAGAAAATCTGATCCTTAGCCTTCAAAAAATGATGTTTCCCCACTGTGAAAGCTGAAATATGGGAACAAAATAATCTTCTTTTCCCCCATTTCCAGAATAAGGACCTCAATTTACATACTTGCAAATTTCAGTATAATGAAACTTTTACAATAGTTAATTTTTTGTTGTTGTTGTTACTATAGTAAATTGAGAATGTATATTCCACACTCCAGATCACCTAGTGGTGTCTTCCACTGTTATACTGAGATGCCTCTGTCTAGAACAGACTGTGACAAAGGATAGTGTGCGATGTCAAAAATGTTTAACACTTTCTTCAAGATGTCAGAGGCCTAGAATATTTCAGATAAAATAAGCCATCATTTGAATTTTAAACACTGAAAAAATCCATGTGCAAGTTGATAATTACATCTGCTTTAGCAATGGGGATGAGCTATCTGTATTATGGAGGCCCCATAGCACTTCCATGGTTGGTTGGTTAGGGTGATATTATTTCTAAACTAAAAGTAAGTGTGTTAGAAAGGATTTTAGTGTGACTGAGTCTTAGGGTAATAGGAAGACAGGATTGTGCTTAATGTGAAAGTCTCAGCTTTCTGGTTTCTTTGTTTTGTTTTGTTTTGTTTTGTTTTGTTTTGTTGGCATCCTGAAAATGAGCAAACACAACACTAAGGGCATATTTATTTGGAAACAGTTATAAAAGTTAGGAAGGTGTGAAACCAATGCACATAAATTAAAGTGTATTAAACCTTCATGTGGTAGCATTAAGCTATAGATATCTAAGGCATCTTTGACTCTGAATGAGACGCTCTGAGCAGCAATCTTTCTACCCTATGAATATCTATCGGCAAGATTTTCAAAAGGGGCTGGCGATTTTGGAGGTATATTGATTTTGGGTGCCTACTTAGAAACATGTTAAAAGGAGATGATCTTCAAAAATGTGCAGAGCATCCACTTTTTGAAATTTAGGGTAAAATCCATATTTGGTTTGGAAATGCAAGCTTATGGCCTTAGTTAACATTAATACTGCCCGACAGTGATATATGCAAGAACTATAAAATTAGAATTAAATCTTTAAGGATTCTTGGCCCACATTCAGTTAAACTGACTTTAGAGACAATTTTTGGGGGAAGAGGGGGCCAGTGCAGCAAAAAATTAGTTTCCTTGGGTATCCTAACACTGCATGTCCATATAGTAATATTTTAAACTAGTTTCAGTCAGGTCAATTATTTAATTAATTCAAACCCATAAACTAATTAGTGGTTTTACCTGTAAATTCTCAGAAAAAAACTGATTCAGTGTCCAGAGAACAAGCACTATCTTACTATTTGGAGAGGATTCACTGTACTTTTCCTATAGAAAGATGGAGGCTGAATCCATGTTTTAAGGACAAAACTCAACTCTTCCCTGACTATGGGATTCTAGCCAGTTCCTCGCTAATATCCTGACTGTCTCTGTGCTCAGAATCCAATCCTATAACCTTCCCACTCTGGAGTCTTAATTTGAAGACTTCCCTTTTCTCAGAAGTCTTTGACTGTCATTGGCTGTACATGTCATATGTCTTCATTTAAAATCTGTGGCTTGTGTTAAGTTTATTTACTTGCCCCTGCAGCTTTGAATGAAAGGCTGCCTAAATTTAATTACTTTCTAGTGCATCTTGAATGGTAAATGTACAGCTGTTAATTGATAACTCCTTCTAAATGAAGCTTTGTCTCCTTTCCTGTGGCACATCTCCTACGGGTCATCTGGGTAACCTTGTTGTTAAGACAACCAATTCAAATGGAAATGGATACAGGAAATATGGTACCATTAGTGTCAGATACTGTACAGTGTATCCTGGCAAATCCACTTATTTTCTCACTTCTATGAAGAACATGTACACTTGGGAACAAAGGGCCGTGTAGGACACTATGAATTATGGGATTATGAATTTTATCATTATTATAATTACGAATTCCATAACTAAGTATCTAGATCATCAGTGGCAATCCAGCCCTCCTGAGCAGGTATTGGTTTAGAATAGATGAGGATGAATGAACCAGAAGTTCAGCTAAAAACTGGAAGGAAAACAGTTGTAACTAGCTTTGCAGAACTTTGTCAAGGGAGAATTGGCTAGTAGACAGGGCATCTTTGTTCTAACACCCTTCAAAGTGGACAACCAGACCAGCTGTTGTTATCTAGGCAATAGTTTTTTCAAGATTTCAAAATGTTTTCTCTTCTGCATTGAGATGAAGCTGAAGCCTTTTAAGAGAGAGATTCATGTACTTGTAATAGCCAATAGCCTGAAGTTTGCAGCATATACCTGAGATGAGGGAAACTGAGTTTCAAGTCCCTGGCCTGAATTTTGCAGAGCAAGGAACAAAAGCTGAGTCTCTGACATCTCAACTGAGTGCCCAGTCCATATTGGACAATTGCTGGTTCTCACATACATAAATGTTTTCCTCTCTAATGAAAAAAAGGCTGGAAAATTCTGAAACAGGTGTATCCCTCAATGTCAAAGGCAAATATGGGACATGTAGTTAGGAGCAGTGTTTGGTCTGCAGGGACAGTCATCCCAAAATAAGAGAACCCACAATACCAAGGTTTCATGTAGTACTACCACTAGAATTCAGGAGAATCTACAGCACACTTTCCAGTCCTGCTCACTGAAAACATCTTTGCTTCTTTTATCATTGCTCAAAAGCTTAGCAAAGCTGACTTACAGGAAGCCAAATGTTATTGAAGGAAAAGCCATCCTACCAGGCATTGATGAGAATGGCACATACATCAATACAAAAGTTCATTCTTATACAAAGTACCTGCTTTGATCTAGGGGGACATGGGCCCAATTGTGAGTCAATTTTCAGGATTAGTATCTTGCCTAGATAACAACATTGTCATTTCTGGTAGAATGTAAATGGCAAAGACGCCATTAGGAATCACTGGTTTGGTGATCAAAAGATAGTTAAGTGGAGGGTGACCTTGAAGGGGATGAGTTTACATGAACACCTCAACTATTTGGATTAAACTTTTCATGAACAAGTACTGAAAGATGTCTCACACATTAACATTGACAGATCACCTAGAGTACCACTTGCAATTCATGCAGCCAGTGACTTTTCCACTAAAATTTTCTGTTTTGGGCATGTGAAAGAAAACATACCTGCTATGCAAACACGGGCAAGCAAATATATAGATTGTTCCAGTATTCCTAAGCCTTAGGCTGAGCATTGTCTGGAAAACGCTAGGAAAATGAGAAGTTCATATATATCCCATATAACTATTTCCAGATGGCTAGAGCTATCATTCCACTTAGAAAGCCTATTATGAGTTCTTAGGGTTATTATTCTAGCAGATGCAAAATCAGCTTCGTGCTAGACTTTGCACAGTAGTGTAGTCAGAGGCATTTGTCCAAAGTTCCTTCCAAAGCACTTCATATATCATTCCAAAAAGGAGGGAGAAACTTGTTCTGTGTGTGAGAGGATGGGGAATAAGCTGGAAATGGTACCACACATTAAGATCATTATCTAGGAATGTGGGTGTTGTAGGCCATTGGTACTTCTAAACAGTAGACACATATCTCTGTAGCAGCCTTTACTTACTACTAGGGGTTGCATGAAATGTTCACTTGCCATGGTCTACTGAAACAACTGATAGCTGTTTACTGAAACATTTGACAAATGTTTCCACTGGTATTTTATAAATTCCGGTTGTTTACATTGTGAATAATGAGTGGTATGTTCAAGCCATATAATGTTTTAGAAAAAGAAACAAGTGTACAGGTAATGAAGATAGGCTTGAGTTCAATCAGAAACAGATAAATAATTTGCTACCATCTTATTGAAACTAGCCCACACTTTTATAAAACAGTTTCCAGCATTTCTAATGGTCATATGAAGTAAGAGGTCAATTTTTCAAAAGAGTTACCTTAGCAACTATTGGAAATCTCCTACTTTCCTATACTGGTCTAATGGAGACTGACTCAAATAATGCATATCTATGCTTTTCTGAGTTATTGCAACATTTGTTTTATTCCTCCATTTCTCCTTTTTCTCTATAGAATTCTCTTACTATTCGTCTTGCTTCTGTTTGTAAATCAATAAAAGCCAATTACAGTAAATAAAGTTAGACCAAGACAGAGTAAGAAAAAGGAGAAGAATTTTTGTCTTGATTATTCTTGTCTAAGTTTCCTGACTGCCAGTGCTATTCCTATTCTAAGAACTTATGAGCAACTTTCTTTCTCCATCATTCATTCTCAGGGAGTTAAGTCTTACTTGATGTCCTTTTCAAAATATCTTAAACACTCTTTCGATGCAGCAAAAATCCTAGTCCACAACACAGATTCTTCACACATTACCTAGGCTGCCCTTCTCAATCCCTTTCTTTGGCTACTTCAACTTATTTATGATAAGGCAATGTTTAGTTTTTGCTGTTAGTTTTTGTGTTTAGTTTTTGTTTCATATTTAATTTTTGCTGTAGTGTGCTATTCACAACTTTTCTTTTATTTTCTTCCCTTTAGTGGCTTCTGTTGTTTTAAGACCTACGCCAAAGTGATTGTTCCCGCTCTTAGTCCATTTATCCCAACAAATCAACTTTGTATTCCGTTGGTCTATTGCCATTTCTAAATAGTGTGTATTTTCTCTTCCAGAGTCTCCTTTTTAGAATGCTGTACTGCCATTTTCATTTTCCTGACTCTCATTTTAAATCCCATCTTGCAGACCTCTCTCTTTTCTTTATTTATTTTACATCTGTCTCTTCTCTCCATCTTGTAAACCCAATAATTCCTTCTATTTCTAGGCTATTAGTTGTTATTTATCATTTTATTGCTCTGTCCTTCTGTTTCCCTTACCTGGCATTTTGGATTAAAGAAGCTATATGAATAAATAACATTTATTTTAAATAATTAATTTCAATAAAAGTATGGTAATGTAAGAACAACAACAAAAACAGACTGTTGGGACTTATGAGGCAAAAGTAGACTGTTTGCAAAAGAACAAATTATGCTAGCTTATAATGATACTATGGGGACTTCATAGTTACCTGCTGTCGCCATCGCAAAGTTCCCATTTCTTCAAGGTTGGCAGCGTAAGCTCTCATGAAACTCTCTGACATCAGTGTCTGCATAAATACAAGTAGATAGCTTAAGCACTATTAGGGTTTGAGGTAGGGTCAGGGGAGTATGTAGGGCAATGGCTCTCAACCTTTGTAGACTGAAGAATATCCCCTTTTTAGACTCAAAGCACCCCTCAAAAATGCCGGCTCTTAGCTTTCATTCATTTTTAATACAGAAAATAATAGACCAATTCTTCTATTACAAAGAACTCAGAAAGACCACAAGTCAGAATGTTTTTGACATTATGGTTTCTTATCTGAAATCTCCAAATTCATCTTGTGGATCATGTCCAGGTGTTTACATACCTAATAATACTGTGTGGTACCCTGCTGCACCTTTAAAAGGATCTCTCAACACCTCAGGGTGCCGCAGAACCCTGGTTGAGAATCACTGGGCTATGCAGAGATATTCAGATTTCAGGCAGTTGTCATAACACCTTCACTGAAATTATAAGAGTCGAGCTTGCAGCCAATAGGGCTCCCAGTGCACACAGGAACCTTCCTGTATGCATCTCTTTGCAGGATCTGGGTCTGAGACTTCAGGATTTTCAACACATCAGTGAGGCCACTTTCCTGTCCTATTAAGAAGCCTTCCCATGCCATCTCCACTTCAATATCTGCAGGTGATCAAATATCAGTTTCTGGTTTCCACAGTGGCGACTAACATTCCTCAGTATACCATTTTGCATCTAACACACTATATCAGTATTTCCAGTCACATTAAATACCAATCCAGACTCTCAGCAGGCCAGAAATGTCTGGATCATTTGAGTATGTGTATGTACATGGCAAAGCTTTTACTTTATCGTGGAATCATATTGCAGCATAAGCCAGAATTGTAGGATGTCACCTTTGCTTTTAAAGCGATAACAATGAGCATTGAATAAATATTGCAGAATGTTTTCAGAGAATATTCATTGCAACTTCAAATAAAGTCACATTGACTAAAATTTCAGAGCTGTTTTCCAGTAGCTTTTCACAAAGGCACTTAGCTATGTTTGTGTTTTACCACCAAGAGTATAAGCTAATTTAAAAAAAAAATAGAGTGCACAAGGATTCAGGGAAACCAAACAATAGATTCACGTTCTGCATCAGAAGAGCTCATATGCCCATCCAAACAGTGAACTGACCTGAGAGAAAGGCCCAATTCTGATACATTTAATTACTTTCCAAGTAGCTCCATTGAGATCAATCTATTTCATTGACACAAAGGTACAATTTGAAGTAAGATCAGAGCCTGCTTGGATTATCTGCCCAGTTGGAGCTAAGCAGTGCAGCCTGAATAGCAAATCTTCACAAAAGTAAAATTTAGTCTTCAAAAATATTGTCCACAATTTTATGTAATACCTTCAAGAAATAAATATATTACAAGTATTTTACTAAATATATTCAACATTACATTTTACAAACTGCTTTGAGGACTCAATGTATTTTACATGAAACAGTCATTGGATAAAATTATGCATTTAAAATGTATTTGATAAATGCATTCTACATTGAATACTATCTGTACTATCTAATAGCTGTATTCTATGTGAAACATAAACAGTTCTTGGAGCAAGGCCTCAAATACAGGTCCTCTCCTCCCCAAATGCAGCCTGCAGGTCAAATGCAGCCCACAGAGCCATGGCATCCAGCCTGTGGTGCTCCCCAAGGGTTGGGAAATTTGGCAGTGGGGGAGCAGTGGTAATTAATATAGCTGCATTCCACGGTTCCAAATGACAAGGCCCCATGCATCAGGTTGGTGCCAGGCCACACCCCCTCTCCCCCACACAGCTGGTTCAGAGCTAGGCCATGTGCCCTCCTGTCTCCACACAGGACTGGATTAGGTCTAGGCCATGCTTGCTCCCTCCCCTTCCCCTGAAGGGTTGGGTTAGGGCTGAATTGCCCCCCACCCACCTCCCATGTGACCAAATGGAGCCGTGCTGTGCCTGACCCAGGTTCCAGATTAGGACCACTGGCCAAATCCAGCCCATGGACAGACAAGGCACTGTGCATCTGTCCCACCAGGGCAAAAGGTTGATCACCACTAGGATAAAGGGTTGTGCTTATTTGTGCTCCATCCTTCTGGGCAAATGAATCTTAAATTTTCTGTCCAGTGGGCCAGTTTCAAGAGAGAGTAACAAGTGTCCCCCCAGCAGAGATATAACTAGGAATTCTGATGCAGATCGCTGATACTGTGGCATGAAGTCTCCAAACAATGCATAGGTGGCAGCAAGAGCAATGCAGGCTCCCCAGGGGCTGTCATTCTGGTACCTCTTCTAAATTAGCATCTAGGTCCCATGTCCTACTTGCCCACCCTCGGTTACACTACTGCCACCTGGCTTAGCCTTTAATTTATAGGGTATTGGGTTTGGAGGGAAGAGTTTTTGGATTAGTCTCTCCCCAGGCAAAGGCAAAAATTCAGCCCATGTCTCCTGCAGCATGGGCCACGTGCTCAACCCTATAAACTATGTAAAAGGAAGATAGCAACCCCACCTCCATAAAAACAGAAAAACAGCCATTTACTGTGTCAGATCATAGGTCCATCTTGCCTACTATCCTGGTCGCCTGGTGTATCTCCACATGCAATTAATGTGAAGCATTAAACTCCAGAGCAGTTTGAGCTGGAGTAAGCTACTCTGCATGTGCGGCCAGGACAGCAGCAATTTCAGCTGGGGCAGAACAGGCACGGGGTGTCAGCTCTTGGCTCCAGGTGGTGGCATCAGGCAGCGGAGGGCCTGGCTGGGGCATAGGGATGCTAAAAGCGTGGAGTTGTGTGGCTAGGCAGCAGGCAGGATTCTGGCATCTGGCTGCCTGGGATAACCAGGTTCAATTTACACCCCAGTTAGCATCTACATGCACCTTTAATTGCAGTAAATTACCCAGCATAAGATAGTACTGTCCCTGACAGTACTACCTTACTGCAGTGTTAGTTTACTGCAACCTAATACAATCGCACGTATAAATGGTGATGCTTTACTCTGCAGCTAATTAGTCTACTCCACAGTTAAGCACATGTGTAGATGTGGCCAACGTGGTAGAGAGGGGATGCTGAAAAGGAGAGCAAACTGGGTATGACGGGGGGGGGTTTCCACTGTTCCTCTCACTTGCAGCCTCCAGCATTGCAGCCTCCTCAATAGCTACTGGAGCCCTTTTCCTCCAAGAATGTGTCCAATACTTTTTTGAATCTGGCTAAACTGTCAGTTTCCACAACATCTGTTGACAATGAGTTCTACACTTTAATTATATGCTGTGTGAAAAAGAACTTCATTTTGTTAGATTTAAACTTACTACCTACTAGTTTCATTTTGTGCTTCCTACTCCTTGTTTTGTAAGAGACAGTAAATAATAAATCCCTATTTACTTTCTCTTCACCATTTTGCATTTTGTGGCAGCATCTTCATGGGATGCTGACTATGCAGTTGTTACTGCACAATCATTTAGTACTTACATACACAAGTACTAAATGACTGCACAGTAACTGGCGTTACTGCACAATATTGTCCCCAAATGGCTTTTTGGTGATGCTGATTGTGCAATAGCTCGTTACTACTGCCCAGTAGCTCATTACTATTATGCAGTAGCGTTGCGTCACAATTCGTGCCATGTGATGCTACTGCACAGTAGTAATGAGCTACTGCACGGTTAGAGTCTTGTGTAGACATGGCCTGTAAAGCCTTATCATAACCCCCTCAAGTATTTCTTTTCTAAACTGAATAGGTCTAGCCTCCCTAGTCTCTTTTCTTATGGAAGCCCTTCCATACCACTAATAATCCTTGTTGCCCTTCTCTGTACCTTCTCTAGTTCTTCTGTATCTTTTCTGAGGTGAGGGGACCAGAATTGGGCACAGTATTCAAAGCGTGGACGCACTATGGATTTATAAAGGCGCACGATGATAATTTCAGTTTTGTTTACAATTCCCTTCTTAACAATCACTAAAATTTTGTTTGCCTTTTTGCCAGTGGCTGAGCACTAAGCTGATGCTTTTAGTGAACTGTCCACAATTACTTCCAGATCTTTCCTGTATTATAATAGCTAATGTATAGCCCATCATAGTGTAGGTATAGTTTGGGTTATTTTTTCCTATGTACGTCACTTTACACTGATCTACATTGAATTTCATCTTCCTTTTAGCTGCCTGTTCACTCAGTAGTATCAGATCCTTCTATAGATCCTCAGTCTGCCTTGGTCTTTACCACTTCGAATAATTCTGTTTCACCTTGCTATGCATGCCCTTTTCCAGATCATTTAAGAGTATGTTAAAAAGCATCAATCCCAATACAGATCCCTGAGAGACCTTGCTATTTATTTTTTCATCCTAAAAACCGACCATGTATACTCGCTCTTTGTTTCCTACCTTTACACCAGTTTCCATTCCATGGGTGATTATTCTCTGTAATCCTGTCAGTCAGTGACTAATTTCATTACAAGCCTCAAATGGGGGATTTTGTCAAAGACTTTTTGGAAGTGCAGATACACTATGTCAACTGGATCAACCCAATCCGCTTGCTTATTGACACTCAAAGAACTCTAATAGGATGGTGAGGCATGATTTCCCTTTGAAAAGCCATGTTGATTCTTCTCCAGCAAATCATGTCCATCCATGTACTGAACAATTCTTTTTTATTATTATTGTTTCTACCAGTTTTCCAGGAACAGAAGTTAAGCTCACTGGCCTGTAGTTCCCTGTGTCTGCTAGAGCCTTTTTAAATATGGAATCACATTAGCAACCCTCCAGTCTTCTGGTACTGAGGCTGGTTTTAGTGATAGGTTGCACACTATAGTTAGGAGTGCAGGGAATTTCCAAGCTGAGTTCCTTCACCCCCCTAAGGTGAATGCCATCAGGTGCATCCATGGTTTGAAAGAAAGTAGTGGCTATTCTGAACTTCTCTGGGGAGCCTGACAGATACCCAATGCAGCCTGACACACACCAGGCATTGCCAAAACACACGTACCTAACTACTGAGTCTGCAGGGGACTAGACAGAAGAACACCTAGGTTCTGGATGGCAATTAGCATTCAGTGGGCATGTCTACATATGCACTAATGCACCATAGTTACTGCACATAAAGTTTAGTACAGTACTGGTAATAACAGGTACTAACTCAATGCTCAGTAACCTGTGCTACTGTGCAGTAGCACCAACACACACCTCCTTAGTGACACTAATGTGCAGTAGGCTAATTCTTCTGTGCATTAGTATGACTTTTGCTTTGATGCACTAATGCACAGTAGAATTTGTCTACTGCATATTTAGCATCTCATGTAGACACAACCAGTATAAACTAGGAAGGTGCTCCAAAACTGAGACTCTTGAGTAAGTTCAGAAACAGAACTTAGAGGTATCTGAAGGATTTTAAGGAAAACAAAACTGAAGCACTCCTACAGTTTAGGCACCACATTTTGTGACTCCCAGTCCCTTCTCTACTCAACATGTTCAGTGAATGAGTCCTTTTTGTGGTTCATCATCCATTCCTTACATCAACATTTCAACCATTATATTTTTGCTGTCCATAATCCAGGTAAAGGACAAAATGCTCAGCTGGTATTTAGGAGAAAAAAGCCATGCAACTATGCTGATTCAACCCCACTGAAGAACTGGCCCTGATTCTACCTTTAAAAAACAACTGCAGGTTAGCAATAAACATCTTGAACATTGCTCTTCTCAGCGAGGAAGAGGATTTGTAACAGTAATAGGAGAAAACAATCATTTAAGAGTTTTGAATATAAAGCAACATAGGCCTTCTCACTATAAACACTAATGCCTGCAATAACCGGCTCCTGGAACTGACCACGCACCCCTCTTAGAATCCATGCAATTCCCGCCATACCTCAGGGGGTTGCCTGGGCATAATCCTGCTCCTGCTTGTTATACCTCTGACTTGAAATAGCACAATATGTTTGATGCAAATTTACATATTCAAATGTTATCTTTAAAATGATACTCACTGTCCCCCCATGGATAATCAAGTAAGTTCAGAGTTCTCCTTTTCTCCTCAAGTGTGCAATGAGGAACTCCCACAGCCTTTTTCCTTATGTATTTAAATAATCAATAACTAATTAATGGTTAATCTTAAATTTACAACTACATTGTTCCCCCAAACATTTAAAAACACATCTCCCACCTGATTTTTTTTTTTAAAAAGCTTTTTAATTAAACACTGTGGGTTTTGCTTTCCAGATTCTTGTCATATTTTTGGATGCGGTCTCACTTACTGTGGTAACTGGCAACCCAACCTATTACAATAAATCAAAAAGTACAGCTGGGTGCCAAAAGAAAATGTTTCCAACACAGCTCTCCTCTCCAGTCACATGATTTTAACTGATATTGACAAGCAGCACATTATATCGTGGGTGAGAAAATTTAGTTGATATTGAATCACAGTAAAAAAACCTATGAAAGTATCTTTCAAAAACATAAAACTTTAGAGATCCCTTAGTCTCTGAAATAGACCGTTCCTTATAACTTAAGACATTCTGTTTTCTGATATTAATCTAAACAAAAACATCAAAGTTCTCTCTCTTTCTGCTTAATGGGATTGTGAGTAGAGCACACAATATTGATAACACAGCACTCTAATATAGACTGCAAATGGTTATTTTCTATTGAACTAACTTTAGGTCTTTTATCTGGGGCTGTTTTTACAAATGCTGGCAAAGGTGCAGCCGCCCAATAAATGACATCATTGCTACAAAAGCTGAAAACAAAGGAGGTATATTTGCATAAGAAAGGCCTCTCTCCCTCTCTATAGTAACAGGGAGAGTAAGGGTCATTAGGTCATTCTTCTGTTTATAGGCCAAGGATAGTAAACTGATCATGCCTTATTCTGTAGGGCTCTCAGTCAGCAAATGTGGTATTCAGTACATTGCTGACAACAAACAGACCATTATCCTCCAATAAAAGTTGTGCTGGCTATGGTTTTTGCTTAGTGTTAAGAGTTAATTTCATGTTCAGTGGATTTCTGAGTAAGGCATATCCATTCCTTCTATTTCTGTTCTTTGTTGGTTTTTAGGTTTTTTTAGAGCAATTATTGATGTAGTCAGCTGTGCTCCTCCACCCCATTAGCAAACTCTTTTGGAATGACAGCTTTATTAGAGCTCTGTGCCCCACTACGAGGGAAATATTTTGATGGTCAGTAAGTGCTTAAGATGAGAAAAAAATGTAACGTACGTAAAGTCATAATGTTCTGCTACACCACACTCGAAGAAGCACAGAGATTTAAATTCTTCTGTCTTAAACTGCTGTATAAATGCTTATTCCATGACTTTCAAGAGTCTTTGCAGTCCATTTACAGAAAATAGGGAATCACTCAGGTGATACTTGACTTCTTGAAAAAAATTTCACACAGATCAGACTAACAGCATCACAAGGATGATATATAGGGTAATTCATTGGATCTCAATTCTTACAACTCCGATACAGTCTACAATTTCTCTTAATTGCTAAAGTATTCACTTTGAATGAAGAAGCAATAGCTGTGCTTTCAGTAAGTATTTAGCACAAAATTATTAGTATAGCAATGATGCAGAAAAGCTAAGGCTAACAACATCACAGATCTCTCACTTCAATTTTATAACTGTGTAACTCCATTGACTTCGGATGTGTTTATGGCACCATGAGAGGGACAAGTGTGCACAGATATACCCTAGTTATGTTAGGCCCCAGCTCAAGTCTGGGTTCGTGCCCGGTATGCAAAGGCCAATAAAGATACCAGGGGTGAAAGTATAAAAAAGATTTATTGCTAGCAATAAAAGGTGCAAGCGGAATAATTTCACAAGACAAGCACACACATATTCAATACTGAGCCACTTATATACCAGAGGTTGAATCTTCATAAGCATCCTTGTTTGCTAATTGGTTATAAAGGAGTGACGCAAGGAGTTCTTTACTGAGCATGTCTCTATACCTGTGTTTTAGCTATGTATCTCATTAACGTACATATATGTTCCATTAGCATATATCTTCCCCGCCTCAGGGTGTGATTTTTAGTATTATAATTAGCTCTTTGTTCCAGTACCTCTGGTTCTGTTTTTTGTTTTCAAGCTTCCTCTATCTAAGACTGTCTGCTCCTTATCATTGCAGATGGGCATTCGACACATAACATTCACTTTTGCTTAGGCTTTGCATAGTAGTTTCTAGGTCAAACCTTACAGTTAGATTTAATCTAGCTCCTTCATGTACCAAACAGACTGTAGATGCAGCAGCAGGAACTATACAAGTCTGCCATGCACTTGGCATATACCCTGAGTAATTAGCTGGCACTGAAATCTGTCCTGCCTTGGCTTCAGTGCTATCAGGACCCTCACTAGCTAGATAAAAGGTAGCTTGGGTAAACCTGAACATGCTGCAGTCTTCCCACTGTTTGCAGTTTAGAGCAAACCTTTTATGGCATTTCTCCAGATTTCCAGAGATAAGTGAAGAGTAGAGTCAACACATCTCTCATGAAACAATATGAACTTTCTAAGGCTAAGTACAGACAGACAAAAAGCCTGAGGCTGAATCAATTCAAATTAGGCAACTTCCTCTAAGCTGCACAGGTTGAACTGATAACCGATTGAACTAACATTCAGTTTTCAGTTGGGAAAGGCAGGGAGAGATCTGCACTGACTCAGGCCAGTAAGCTGGGGGTGCTAAAGCATGTCTCCCAGCCTGCTGGCCAAGTGTGTCCAAACCCCTGCTGTCCCCCCACAAGGGATCAAGGCAGTCCTGGAGAGCTGAGGGGAATTTCCTCCTTCCCAGCTGCTGATCGCTTCAGCCACAGGAGGGAGGGGAAAGAAGTCCTCCAAGCCAGGTGCCTGCCCTTGCAGCCCAGCATGGGGCACCAGGGAGCCCCCACCTTCGGGGCTTCCCCCTACCCCAGCCCAGGGTCCCCCAGCCTAGGCAGCCCCAGGGATCTGAGGGAATTCTTCCCAACCCCAATTCCACCCCCTTGCCTTCACTTCTGGAGTCTCTGGGATAGCCAAGGGAATGGAGGGAAAGTCCTCTGCTCTCCTGCATTAGTTGTGGCTCTGACACAGCAACTAAGGTAAAACCAGTTGCAGAGGAGCAGGAGAATTGTCCTTCACTCCCTGAAGCTGCTTGAGACTAGCAGGGGCTATGTTAAGGAGAGGAAGAATTCCCTCAGCTCCCTGGGGCTGCCCCGGACTGGGGCACCCTGGGCTGGGGTGGGGGAAAGGCCCCTAAGCCAGGGACTCCCTGGTGCCCCCATGCTGGGCTGCATGGGCAGACACCCAACCGAGAGGACTTTTCCCTCCCTCTGTGGCAGCCACTGAAACAATCAGCAGCTGGAAAGGGGGAGGAGAGGGCTGCCAGGTTTTGAAAAGCCCGCACCACAGGGCCTTTCCCTCCCCCCATGTGCTGTGTAGACACTGGCTAGAGGAGGCTGAGGGGTCTGTTCCCCTGACTCCCTGTCTCTATGGGCTGACAGACACAGGAGGAAAGCAGGCTAGGCAGCAAGGGTCTGAGCAGTCCCTGCTCCACTGGAGCAGGCAGCATAGCCCAGTCCTGCAAAGCATCCTGGGATGCTGGGGGACTGTGAATTAGCTTGAACCAGGAAGGGATCTGGGAAACAAGTTCCATAAACCAGTTTGACTTAAATCAATTAAGTCTGATACTACATCCAACCAGGTTTATTTTAAACCGGTTTGGGCCATTTTGAAAGCAGTTTATGTACTCTGAACTTCTGTTCTGTTACAGGTTTAAACCGGTTTCTGATCATGTAAACCGGCTTGTGTGTAACTTCTGTCCCTAGCCTAAGCATAGATTGGGGACTGAAATCTTTCTTGATTTACTGCACCCCAAACATGATAGGTCTCTGCTTTCTTTTCTGTTTGTTTTGCTTTCAAATTATTGGACCAAGTCAAGGATGGATCCTGTGTGGGGGCACAGGTACACCTGCACTCCACTTTCATTACTGGTCCACCTAAGATTTAAAACCAACTGCCTGGGAGTGGTAGCAACATTTCTCATCAGGCAGTTCTGAGGGAGTCAATTGATTTCATGGCTCATTGTAATCTACCTGATCCCTTCTAAAGTCTTCATTTCACGGGTGCTAATGAACCTGTCTTTTTTAATGGTCTTAATGTTCCACCAATCAAGCTATCCTTTGTTCTGCAATTCTACTGTCTTTTAGCTGCTCCTGGTAATTAAGCTTTTATTTCACAGCCCTGCAGATTGTTTTTAACTCATTCCAATGAAATTATATTTGTTTTTGGTTGAATCTTAAACTGAATAATACAGCCCTAGACCCTTAGTTTATTAGTGAAACTTATTGTTTATTTTTAAATAGAGAAAAAAATGTGTTGTGATGCACCTCAACATCTGCACCCCCTTTTCCAAAATCTAGATCTGCCCATGGGCCAGGTTCACCACCCAGTTCATCTACTTTGTGCTGCTGTGTTGACTTTCTACATAAGGATTCCCACAGCATAGGGGACTAACCACTGGCCATGAGTGATTGGTGCCTCCTGAATCTGGGGGGGCACCCGCAAAAGCCACTGATGGTGGTGGCCCTATCGGGGGGGGGCACCAGCCCTACCAACAGCATCATTGTCATCCATCGGGGGGTGCAAGGGCCCCATTGGGGGGCACGTGCACCACTGTGTACCCCCTACCAGTCGCCCATGTCACTGGCTGATATAACAGCCCTTTGGACCATAGACAAAAAAAATATATTAACCTTGGGGCTCTTCAGTCTTGTACCAAGGGAAAGTGTCAGCTGGTTATTGTACAGTGACTTCTCCCAAAGAGCCCACTTTGGTCCCAAGTTCCAACCTTGTGCTGCCCATAGCTTAACCTGTCCAGTTTGTCTGCGATCATTGTATTCAAACATAGGGGAGCATGGCATTTTCCAACTAAGCATTTCAAATACTCTGTTGAGTTCACAGCGGGTTTTCCTCTGAAAGATCAACCTTGGCATGTGCAGCAGCTCTGACTGAGAAGTAGGCTTTTTTTTGCTTTTTCTGAAAATCACATTTTGAACTAACAAAGTTAGGGATGCGTGAAAATAATTTACAGCACATGCACCAGCGAGCGTTTCCCTTAACTACAAGCAAAGGGAGTTGTATTGTTTTTGGCCATGGAGAAAGGCATGCCCAAAGAGACTTCCCTCAGTATCATACAGCTTATTCTTTCTTTGCAATATTCTGGATTCTGCCCCCACAGCAGCTCTGTTTAGGTAATATGTCTCAGGTAATAAAAGGCACCATAGTTTTCCCATAGGCTTATAGTTAATTCTGTAAAGTTTCATTATTTAAATCAGAGGTGTCTAACTCACCAGGTCCCTTGGACCAATGAATGGCACAGGACCAGTCTACAGGCCAGATCTAGCCTGCAGACCAGCTCTGCATGCCAGACCCAATGCATGGGTCTAGTCTGGAATGGAACCACATGCAGCACATGTTCCAAACCAGCCCCATACATTGTGTGCAGCATGTACCCACCCCAGCCCCATGTACCACATGCAGTACAAGGGGCTGGTCCACCACACACTGCACCTAGTATGTGGGTCCTCTCCAAGATGCACAGGAAATGCTGTGGGCTGGATGATAGGGCTCCATGGGCTGCATCCGGCCTGCAAGCCATATATTTGGCACCCCTGATTTAAATTAATCCCCTCTGTATCATGATAGTGGCCAGAAAGAATCTTTGAAGTTTGAAATAAGCAGCTTTTGACTGACAAATTCAGAACCTGCTCAGCATCCTCTTTGCTGCTGCAAACAGGGATTGCATTCTTTTTTTGCAAAGAAGTATTGAGGGCCTGTAGTAGCATCGCTACCTACTTCACCAGATGGTGAGTAGTCCAAGAATCACTGCAGCAATAAAGTATGCCGATGAAAGGGGCACTGTCAACTTAATACAAAAAGGTGGTATTTATTTAAATTAAGAGTAATGGTAGGAGCATGCTACAGTGTCTTGGTGATATAAGATGAGCGTTTCCTTCCTGTGAACAAAAATCCCAAATGGGACCCAAAAAGCCCACTTGATTTAACAGTGCACTGGAGGTGACCCTACCACAACAAACCAGCACATGTTATTTTTGTAGTAGTCATAAGCACAGACACAGAATGCTTCAGAGAGCAGAATATGTATTCTGCACTGGCTGCTCAAAAGAGCAGATAAGTATAGAAATAATAAAAAAAAAGCATTGTGTGTGTTTGTATTCTATGCTTGTGCAGGCATCCAAACCCAAACACTTTCTGCCCCTTGAACCCATACAGTGTGTGTGTGTGTATCATCAGTTTTCTGATAAATATGTGTGTATATATATGTGTATGTATATATATATGTATGTATGCATGTGTGTGTGTATATGTACACACACACACATATGTTTATCAGAAGGCTGATGTGCTTTTTCAAGCTCAGATAATTAAACCTCCTGCCTTATCATTTAGCTCTGCTCCTGCCATATGGTTGCTCTGATTCATCCCAGCCATCAGTTGGTGTGATGCACAGTTCAGAGATGTTTGAAGTCTTACAGTATTTAAGGGCAAAAGGATGTCTATGTTGCTTGTCTTTTAGATTTTCTGGACTCAGATGCAACCTACCAATGCTCGTTGCTATCTGAGTTAGTGCTCTTTTTCTCCCTTGAGAGCAGTTGATGAAAGAAGTGAGGAGGACAGAGTAAGAAGGTACTTATCTTGAGGTTGCTTTGGTAAAAGTATTTCAGTTCAGATTCCTTTATGCCCAAGGCTGAGACCTGGTATAATGTAATGCAGCATACTTTCTCTGTTGCAAATGTAACATAATTCCCTCACAGCAAGTGCAGCCACATTAAGAAAAAATAAGCTGTGGTGTGCAAAAGCAATTTTAGCTGTAACTGCTGGGGTTTAGTTTAAATCTAACATTCACTTACCCCAAAAGTTTATCCAAATGTGCTTTTGAAATGTAAAAAATAGATTTTATTAGGTAGTAATTTATCCAGTATGTTTTGTAAATACCAAACAAATAATCTGATCTACCACCACCACTGTGAGATGCAAAAAATTCTCCCTTCAGAGAGATATCAAAGACTGACATGCCCTCTCCCTGCTGTGCAGTTCAGAGTGGGTGGTTCAACAGGAAAAGCCAGGGAAAACCTTTATAGCGTAGGTAGCCAGGTAGTGTACTTCTTCCATCCAGTAAAGGAGACTTGGAGGAGAGTTAAAGCTGCCTGAGACTTGTTCTTCAACTCCCTATTGAAAGTCACTGAGCATAGCTGTAGACCAGCTGACATTGGTGCTACACTAGCTAGCCCAGACAAGATACCATGGCTTCATCGGGGAAAGGTTACAAGAAAAGATGGGGCATTGGAGATGGCCAGGAGCCATGAACTGAGTGCCCAGATCACCCTAGGTCCTTGGCTTGTATTCTCTTTGCGGGCTTCTTCCTTTAATCATGCTGGAGCCATACCATCCCCTATGCCCACGCCCTGCTTTTCCTTTCCTTCCAGAGAGTTTATATATGTTTGTTCCCTATCCCCAAACACTTCCGCTCAGAGTCAAGAGCCCATGTCATTAACATCATTCTGTCAGTGTTCCTCTGGGGGCATTTTCTTTATGATTTTTAGTGTTGCCTCAAGGACTGTTGACATGAGCAGAACTAAGAATATGTAAAGTTCACACGGTAACAGACAATGTGTCCCAAAGTGTTATAGATAGGACCATTGTGTAATATGACTATGCACCATGTCCCAGTAAAGCACCAGGTAGATTCATTACAGTCAGGGGAAAAAGGCATAATCCTTTATACTAGCCAAGCACCTTGAACCCCAAAGCAATTCACTGGCATAGAGAGCAGTCAGAGGACATGTCTTTATATTAGAGACGATGACCAATATGAAATTTTATTGACCTATCTGTAGTTGCTTATCACAAAGGCTATGCATTCGCCTGTCAGCTAAATTAACTAAGAATTAAAATATAGTTAAATGGAACAGCATCAACCTGAATGTTCTGGATTTCTGACCAGACATTAAAATCACAAGAAGGCATCAGGACAGAAAATATACACTGGAAAAACATTTAACTCTATTAACATGAGAACCACACTGTGCTTTATCCAAGTTAAGAATGAGACACTTGGACATCAGAAATGGCTAGGGAAGTGAACAATTGTATTTTTTTAATAAAAGAAACTGATTGTGCTTAGGCAGCAAATAAGTGGTCTAGACACTTAGCTACAGTGTAACATTTACTAAGTGCTTTTTTGTACATTCAGGTAGTTTAAAGGCTTGCATTTTGCAAATTGCATCATTCAAATATGGCACAGCATGGGTCGCAAATATATTTGAGACAGCAGTTGGTAATAGGGCCAGCCAGTCTCCATTAACTTTTATAAAGCAGAGTTTTTGTAGAGATCAGCTTCACAGCTCTTTGCATTCTTGTTCAGCTACTTCATCTACTGATATGTGACAGGCATCTACCAATGCCCTGTTCATCAGAAGAGTGATTTTTATTCAACCTTTTGAAATTTTGTTCCACTGACAAATTCTTCTTAACGGGCTTTCACTGGACTTCTTAAAAACTGAACTAGCATTAGGCTACACAGTAACATTAACAAGTCTCCTTTTCCTTGTTAGAGCCATGTTGCAGTGAAAAAAGTTTGAGGTGGTGCTTCTTCTCTCATTTCAACATGAATGTCTTTCACTAAACAAGGGGCATCTCTGGGACAGCTTCTGACAGCAAGGCTCTTATGCTGCCTTGACCTTATCCTGATATACCATTAGGAACCTCTCAGGGGAGCTAGCTAGCACTGCAAACCCTTTTGTGTGAACCCTGGGGTACAATTTCTAGTAAGCTCAATAGCCCCTCCAGACTTCAAAGAATGAAGGTGTCCAGAACACCACTCCACATCAGTGTAATATACAGTAATAGGTGATGTCCTTCGGTCAGTAGAATTGAGTTGTTTGTGGAGATTGAAACCAGAGCTAGAGAACAGCTAGTGTAATGCCAACTTCTCACTTGCTGTCCCAGCAAGACATCTCAATCCTGACCTGCAGCAAGTGTGGTTGTGCTGTTTCCTTCAGCCTCTTCCAAGGCAGAAACTACCTGTCTTGATTATGGTGGATTGACATCCCTCTGTTATGTGTTTAAAGTCCAGGAGGTCTTGATATAAGCAGGGAGGTTCGTAAAACCAATGTCACCAAAGTGGATTTAAGACAACTTGGGAATTCATGTATTCCATCATGTGCTGACACTCCCTCCCACAACCACATCTCTGATTTGTGATCTTACCATCCCATCAAGGCTCTACATCCAATTGAAACCATCAGGGCAAGGGGCCTCTTGCTCTTCTTCCAAACTCTGAAGACCCCTCCCCGAACCCTCTACTCCTACCCCCTATACATACTCTATAAAGTTGTCTTTGTAATATAAACTGAGATAAATGGAGTTACATGACTCTAGAAACAGGTCGCCTTGACTCACACTGATGACAGCTTTGTCTTAATTGAGTCCTATGCATCACCTATTCCATTTTATGGACTTAAGATTCAGAAACCATGACTTTTCTTAAAAGAACTTGAGATGCTTAAGCCTAAAAAGTGAAGTAAAAAAGTTGGTTGACCAACTGTGGTAGGTACCTTCCCATAGTTTCCATCGCACAGGCAGGGATTTATATTTTATATTGAAATCCTATATTGCTATAATTCACTTACACCTTATGAAAAAAAAAACCTTATGGTCAGAACCTGAGACCAAGTGGCTGCATCTACACAAGACACTTACAGCGCAGTAGCTCATTACTGCTGTGGAGTAGCATCGCAGGGCATGAACCATGACACAACGCTACTGAAAAGTTGTAACAAGCTACTGCACAGTAGTAATGAACTGCTGCACAGTCAGTGTCGCTAAGAAGCCATGGGAGGATGCTACTGTGCAGTAATGCTGGTTACCTCACAGTCATTTAGTACTTGTGTATGCAAATACTAAATGACTGCATTGTAACAGCATCTCATATAGACATGGTCACAGTTAACCAAATATTCATACTAATTGGACAAAGACCTAAAGGGGGTTAAAAAGCCTAATGTGAGAATTAAATTGTGAGCCATAAATAAATATTCCCAGCTCCTCTCATCATCAAATAAACCAAGTTTCTAATACAACACAGCATGTTACTTAATTAGTAGTGGAAAATATTTTTTAAAAGTTGTGTGCACCTCAGGTCATTCATACAAGTAATCTGTCATATTAGGTGACTTGCAACTGGCACCTGAAAAACCTGTTGAGGGCATACTGGTAATTTTCCATGAATGCATCAATACTGGTAAAATCCACAATATGAGAAACCAACACCAATATACATATTATGTTTCATGTTTCAGCATCCAGGAAACCCTGTCCTGTAGCTTTGTAAGGAGGAACTCTAAAATAAAGTGATTATAGTGTTTAAGAGCTAATAAGATTGGCTTAAAAATCTGTTGATCTAAAACTCAAGTATATTTTTAATACAGAATTTATGTCTACTTTATAAAAGAAAACAGCTCTAGGTGCTTAGATACTCTGATGTTTACTAGTATAAAAAACCTAGAGTGAAAGGCTTATGTTACGTGGGTTCATATGGAGCTTTGGCTTTGCTTCTGATGGGTATGGATATTTAAACATCCCCATTAAAATGAGTTCAAGATCTGAAGGGGGCCAGGGAATTAAAACATCCCTCTTTGACCTAGATTCACTCACAATGAAGCAAGAACAGGAATTCCATATGGTTTTAATATAAGGCCATGCACTGGAACTGTTGGACTCAAAATTTGGTCTGCTCTCATTGATAGGTTAAATGTATATTTGGGAAACCTTTTTAACAAGCCTGGTCTGGATGTCATGTTGAAAACTAAAATACAAACTCAGGAGGAACATGGCCTTGGATTTCACTGCAAATAGGACTTGGCAGCTGTCCAATGAGGCTCTGGAGATGCATGTCAGGAGCATGGAAGAATTTAAAAAATTAGTGAGCAGCCAGATATTCCAAAATGCCCAGAGGAATCATTCCTAGCACTGGTTGCTCCCGACACTGGGAAAGATATCTTGCAAGCCCTATCTCCTAGTTGGAAAAATGAAGTGTCAGACCTTGCTCTTTTGTGGAGCACTAGGCATTACTTGATTGTCAGAGAGATTGCATATACACGCTTATGTCCATTGATCTCCCACTGGGTTGTTCAGCGAGTTCGAGGCTCACCCAGTTAGCTCTTTAGCTTCACTAACCCCTAACAGAGTGAAGAATCTCACTATTAATACAGTGCAAACATCAAATGAAAGAGCTAAAATAGGCAGTAAGGAACTGCAAACAAATCTGAACAAACCTTGAAAGAAAAGGGGGACGGAGGAAGGAGACAACAGTTGTAATTTAAGTTAGATAAATTCACAGCAAGAGGAAGTAAAGGACATTTTTTTATACACACTGCTGAGATCTAAATTAGCCAAAACATTTTAGGAAGAGAATCACTGTGAATAGCCCAGTGCACTGAGGCTAGTTTTAAAATGAGAATGGTTGGACATTCCAATGTAATTAAAAAAGGTAGGGAATAAAAAAGAAAATGTGGTCCTGGTGCTAATATTTTATAAATCACTGATACAGTCTCACCCTGAATAGACCTCAGAGTAGGTGGTCTCAGCTTCAAAGCACCAAAGACAGGAAAGATTTGTGTGAATAAGGAGAGAGGTGAAAATATTGAGGAAGACTAAAATGACCAAAGCTGTTTAGTTCACAGAGCTGGAACATAAGAAGGGGCATGATTGAACTATAAAATAATGAATGTTTTAGTGGAAAGAGCTCTGGTGCTCCTCCACAAGAAGTCCCAGTCCCATAACACAATTACAGGAGAAACTCGAGGAAACTGGCAGGCAGAAAATGTAAGGTGAACAGAAGGCAAAGCTTCCTTAAGTAGCATATTATCAGCTCATGGAATTCAATGCCACAGGAAATCATTGAGGCAAAGAGTTTAACGGGATTTTAAAACAGTTCCGTTATTTACACCAATGAAGAAAAATTTTACACCAGCCCGGAGTTAGACCAAAAATAAGAGAAGCATTAACCCTTCAGGGCACAACTGGATCACCTGAGTTGTCAGAAAGCAAGTGTTCCTCAAGTTAGAGCATTACACTAAGACCAGGGGCAGTGGCAGGTGAGAAAGTTGGAAGAGCTGAGGGAGTTCATCTTCCTCTGAAACCTCAGGGAAGGTAGACACCAGACCCTTTGTTGTGACACCTCTTCATCATTAACTGCATTAAGTGACAAGCATCCTACTAGTTGAGGAGGGCTGCAGACAGCTCCCCTCTGCCAGTTTATATCACTCCTGAAATAGCCACAGGGGTTTCGACTATGAACTCGAGAAGTATGCTCGATGTACTTCCAAAACCTTGAAACAAGGCATGAAAATGCCCACGCTACAGTGTTGGGCATAAATGAGAGATTTTTTTTAACTGCTAAAACCAACTCAAAATCTGGGATGCTACAAGTCTCCAATACTACACTGATTTCCAGGATCCCTCTCAAACATTGCTGTAGTTAAGCAAACTGAAGTTTGCATAAACTCCTTGGGTACATCCAGACAAGTCCACACATGCATTTCCCTGGGGACAAATAGCAATGGCACATAGTTCCACTGCTGCTACTTGTCTCTGGGGAACATCAATGCATGCATGATCCGGTGCATGGCTAGTTGCCCCAGGTGGGGTAGGGGAGGCTGAGGCCAGCACCTGGGCTGGCCCCAGCAGCCGTACTTGAGGTCCTGGGGGCCTCCCAGGGCTCCAGAGTGGCAATCCAGCTCACAGAGCCTGGCTAGCAGCCACAGAGTGGCTCTGGCCATCTAGGCTCTGGTTTCGGGCAGCTCACATTGCTACCACATGCACCACCCCACTTTTTTCAGGCATGTGTTTTTTTGACACTGGGATCTCCTGGTGTCAAAAAAACCCTGCTACACTGCAAAATAGCAGCACAGCAAATGCCTGCATGTCTAGTACTTGTGGTTTGCAGTGTCACAGACAGGTCTGTGGCTCCACATATAGCATGTGCACGCTCATTTGGACATGCCCCAAGATCCTTTCACTTGTCAGGAAAGAGGAGTCAAAGCACAAAGTCAGTATTAGCTTCTCAGCCCATAGAAGAGAGCTTGAAGTCCCCACTCCAGCTACAGACAGACTAAAGGAGGGGACACAGCTCTGAGCAGCAGTTCACAGTAGTTAGGGCTGTTCCTGGTACTGTGTGCCATCCTTCTGTTCTTGGGTCAGCACTGCATTTGACTGGACTACATAATCTTGCCTCTTTTTCCCTGATATTTGGGTTCTTCCCCCCATTCACTACCACCATCCCAGACAACTTTCTTGCTGTAACTGCTTAGCTATGCTCACAGTACCAGCAGAATTCACTGGGACATGCAGAGAGTCACTGGTAGTAACTTTCCTGTTATCTCTGCATGCAACCTCTTGTAGCAGTGCTGCCAGACTCAGCCCCTCAGCAGGGGGTGATAGTGGCATACCTTTTCACAGTCAAAAGCTGGTCTCCCTCCTATTTACCACAAAGCTGCGCAAAGTTAGTCACCTGGGTTTCTGTCTTCTCCTGAGCTAGCAGACCAGGGGCAAGGGCAGCCTAGCCTACTTTGTGTTTCCCTAGATTAGGGACAGAAGTTACACACAAACCAGTGTAAGTCATCAGAAACTCCCCTTCCCCCAAGTACAGAGCTGCCCTGCCCTGTTGCTTACTTTTGGCTGCGACTGTGGGCTACAAATCCCAGAGGCACCTGGAAGCAGGAAGAGGAAGTGATGAGCTACCCTGCAGAGTCCTGCTGCTGTGATTGTGGACTGCAAATGCCAGAGACCTCAGGGGCAGCAGGAAGAGGAAGTGAACACAGCTAAGCTCTGTTTAATGCTCTTGTCAGAGAAAGAACTATTCATGTTCAAGCATTTATTAATCCAATCCCACTACCTTTTCCCTCACCCATCTGCTCCTCAGCCAGGTGCGTGACCTCTCCCCCACCCAAGCAGACCCTCCAGCTAACTCCAGGATGGGGCCTAGCCATGCCCCCTCTGCTTGCAGAGGGAGGGAAAGTCTTGGAGGGATTCTCTATTCCCTTCCCTTTGCCAGTGGCTGGCAGGCATGCTCTAGCACCCCTCCCCACCCCCCACCCCATGCCGGCTTTCTGGCTTGAGCCACTGCAGGCATATGGCTGCATATCCTGAACCAAAAGTGAATGTCTGTTCATTTGCTTATCAGTTCAGTCTCTGTAGCTTAGACTAACCTGCAAAGACTGAATAAATTCAGCCTCGGGCTTTTTAGCTGTCTGTACTTAGGCCTGGTGTCAGTTCTCATTAGTTATGTTTTAACCCAACTGCATCAAGTTCTGGGCACCGCACTTCAGGAGGGATGTGGATAGCATCGAGAGGGTCCAGAGGAGGGTCACTCGCATAATCAGGGGGCAACAGGGTAGGCCCTATGAGGATAGGCTACAGGACCTGAACCTGTTCAGCTTACACAAAATAAGGATGAGAGGGGATCTGGTGGCCACCTACAAACTTGCCAAGGGGGACCAGCAGGCAATGGGAGAGTCCCTGTACCCTCAAACACTACCAGGAGTTACAAGGAATAACGGCCATAAGCTGACTGAGAGTAGATTCAGGCTAGACATCAGGAAGCACTACTTCACAGTCAGGTTGGCTAGGAGCTGGAACCAACTTCCAAGGGAAGTGGTGCTCCCTTCTACCCTGGGGATCTTCAAAAGGAGGCTAGACAATCACCTAGCTGGGGTTGTTTGACCCCAGCATCCTTTCCTGCTCATGGGGTCGGGCTTGATGATCTGTTTAGGTCCCTTCCAACCCTACTAACTATGAAACTATGAAACCCATTCATATGAGTAGTGGATGTTCCATTGTGACTAGGTCAGCCCAGGTATTTGCCTCAATGATGACATCAAATCTCAGAGGGATTTTAAGGAAGGTATATCCCCACCAGGATCTGGGTCACCTCTCTCTGCCCCAGATACCACTCCCACCCTCTCACCAATTATAATTAGATGCATCAGATTGCTGTTGCTTTCAGAATACTGTTGCTTTCAAATTCTCCTAATTTGTGGACAGTCAAAGCCCTTGATCCTTTCAGAAAATCTTCCATTCTTCCAACTGGGCTCCTGTTGTTTCTCTACCCCACATTCTAGTGTTTTTCCTCATACTTTCCTTCTCAGATGTGTCATAGATCAGAGTACTGTTCACACACCTGGAAAACAAAACAGTGAAGAATATTTTATATAGTAGTGCACAATGTCCTGGAAAGGGGATTTCATACTGTACAGCATTGGTTCCCAACCTCAAGGCGCAACCCAAATCAGGGTTGCAGGGGGTCCTCAGTAGGGTCATGAAGGGCCTGCATACACATGCACATGCACACTCACCTGCGTGGCCTGGGAGCAGCAAGCAGGAAGGCAGGCAGAGAGGGGCCACCACGCACAAAGGGGCAATTTTGGCTCCCACGCCCCTGCCACCACTGCCATCACACTCCACTCCCAGCAGCCCCCAGAGTGCCTGTTCATGACCAGGCTCACAACAAAAAAAGGTTGGGAACCATTGCTGTACAGTGTAATCGGCGGTACAGGCCCTCATGGCAAAAATTTGGAGTAGTCTTTTTCTCTCCCCAGGATTCAAATTCTCATTGGGGAAAACACTCAAGATCAGAACTGACTGCTTTTAAGAAAAAGAAAAATGAAATCAGCTACTGACAATCCCCCCCATACTAAACATGTACCAGGACACCAGCATTTGGAAATCCCCAGGGCCAAGTCATATCACAATGGAGCTGGAGTACTGCGTCCAGTTTTGGGCTCCACAATTCAAAAAGGATGTGGAGAAGCTTGAGAGAGTCCAGAGAAGAGCCACGCGCATGATCAGAGGTCAGGGAAGCAGACCCTACGATGACAGGCTGAGAGCCCTGGGGCTCTTTAGCCTGGAAAAGCGCAGGCTCAGGGGTGATCTGATGGCCACCTACAAGTTTAGCAGGGGTGACCACCAGTATCTGGGGGAACGTTTGTTCACCAGAGTGCCCCAAGGGATGACGAGGTCAAAAGGTCACAAACTACTACAATATCGTTTCAGGCTGGACATAAGGAAGAATTTCTTTACTGTTCGAGCCCCCAAGGTCTAGAACAGCCTGCCACCGGAGATCGTTCAAGCGCCTTCATTGAACACCTTCAAGATGAAACTGGATGCTTATCTTGCTGGGATCCTATGACCCCAGCTGACTTCCTGCCCTTTGGGCGGGGGGCTGGACTCGATGGTCTTCCGAGGTCCCTTCCAGCCCTAATGTCTATGAAATCTATGAATATCACCCTAACAGTAGCACTGATGTAATAAATAATCTTCACAAATGTCTGGCCAGTGCAGAAGCCCCAGGAGGCTGTGCCTCCTAGCAGTGCAAGGAGGCCTGGAGTGCAAGGAGGCCTGGAAAGTGCAAGGAGGCCTAGAGCCCCGCACCCCCACCAAACACTGCACTTATGTCACATTTAAGAGCATTGTAGCTTTATAGAGCTATAAAAAGTGCTCTAAGGTGCAGACAGAAGTCCAGCTCCCAGCTGTAACTCAGAATGATTTTTGCAAAGCATTCTGAGTTACAACGTTACCCCGACCAAACAGAAGTTCACTGTTGGTTCTAAGGGGGAGGGAAATCTAGCTATGACTGACAGCCTGGAGACAGGTTTCCATAGAATGGCCAGGAGTCTCTGCCAGTACTCTCTGTTTTCTGAATGGGAGGGGAGGAAAGGCAGCAGAGCGAGCCCGTCTCCCCCCCCCCCCCCCCAACACACCTCAGGGGGGCTCCAGTACACCTGCCCTACCCTCCAGGGTGGCTGAAAAACCCCCAAGCTGAACTCCCTCTGCTCCCTTTCCCCCCTCCCATTCTGAAAACAGCCACAGGCTGGGAGCTCTGCAGATGCAAGTTACAAAAGATGCTACATTTTGAAAAATCTTTATCTGATACCTCATACAATGAGGGTTCAGATTTTCACTTGATTGGCCATTCTTGAAGCTCTTTGCAGTGTTTGGTCACAGTTATAAATTGCCTTCTGTAGCCAGATCAGGCAAAAATTGTCATTTCTGTCTTCACCCTTGCACAGTGTTGTAAAATGTTCATGGATCACTTCTGTACTTAACCCCATTGTGTTTCCTAGAAGTCTGTGATGTCTTCTGAGCTGTTGTAATTGTTGGAGTGATGATGTAGCTGTGATGGTGCAGGAAACATCCAAGGGGAAAGGATATTTTCAAGGGTGATGTTGGATCAACTGCATGGTTGGGAGAGATTTTAGACAAGCTTTTGAGCACAAAGTACTCTTCTTCAGGTCTGAGAAAGAAACAAGATGTGCTTGTGCTAAGCAAGAAATACAGCAATAGCCTGTGAAAAACTCCACATATAAATATGAACCATATGCCTAAATGAATAGAGCAGGTCTGTAAAAAGAGAAAAGAGACATTATTAGGATTAGCAGAAAGATAAATGCAGGAGGAAAGATAATGTAGTAAGTGAAATAGCAAGGCCATTGAAGAAAAGAGGAGTACAGAAAGATTAGCAACTATATTATAATGAGCCATAAACCCAATGTCTGTGTTAAATCCTTGGTTTTGGTGTTCAGTAAAGTTATGAATTTTTGTTCCCTAGCCTGTCTTTGGAAGGCGTTTTGTAAATTTCCTTTGAGTGCAAGGATTCTAAGGTCAGCAAGTGAGGGCCTGTTTTGCAAAAATGTCCTGCTATCCACATTTGTGGGTCTCTGTCCTTTATCTTTTTCTCCAGTGTTCATTAATTCTGTAGCATAGTTTTTGTCTAGTTTTACCCACATACTTTCTATGAAGGCATCTGGGGCACTGAATGACATATACCACATTCTGGGATAGACATTTGTAGGATCCATGGACTCTGATGGTTTTCTTGCAGGGCGGTATTATTGTGGTACCGGTAGAAATTATTTGAGAGGTTTGCATTTTTTTTTGTTAAGGCATGGTTGTGTCCCTTAAGGTATCTGTTGATCAGTGGTGAGTTTGCCACCACAGATGATTTGGGCTAGATTAGGGGATTGTCTGAAAGCCAGGAGCAGGGTGAAGGAGGGGGTCTCATGTTCTGATACTTTGGGACATTTCTAACTAGGAAAATCCAAAATGACACACCCCCCCCCCCCAACGCCCCTGCCCCCCGATTGGAAAAGTAGCAAGAGAAGGATGGTTGTAGAGCCAAAATTATTTTAAAGAGCTCTTACTACAGGACAAAAAGAGAAGTTTTATTTTTGAAATTAAGATTGGCTTATCAAGATAGTTTTCTATGCAAAAATAGATAATTGTTGTTTGATTGTTCAGGTCTTTGTCCTGAACAACAGAAGCAGAGAGTCAGTTTAGGAGTTGCATAAGGCAGCTGGCAGAAATCACTCCAAATGAGCAGGAGACCTTGAACTAGTATGTTCACTAGTATGCAATACTATGGTACTCTTAGTGGAACCCACTCACTTTTCATTTAATTTAATCTGCCATTGTGCAACCTTGTCCAGTTTCACAGAACAAACACCTCAGCATAATTCAGACTGCCAGCAAAACAAGAGATGACAAAAAATGGGTACAGGCTCTAAGCATAAATCCCTGACAGCACCTTTCTTTTGTTTTTATCCTCAGAACCTCTTTAGCTTTAGTATTAAGACTTGCCACAGTTCCACCACTGCCTGTAACACTTTGCTTTTTCTAGGTAGAGCTCCATTACATTCCACAAGTTCCTTTGTTTTAAACAGAAACACTATTACAAATGGTACAAACATTCTTGGAAAAGAAATGCAAGTATGTTTCATTATTTTAACCTTTCCTAACTCTAAAGAAATGATGATTCAGGATAGCATTGAAGCACATTAGACCTTCAGTGTATGCTTAAAGTCAGGCAGATGATTATATGTTTGTCTAAAAAAAGCCACTCTCCAGACTCAGGGCCTACCTAATTTCAATTATTTTCTTTATTGGTAAGTCAAAATCATAATCATCTAGAACACCACGACTTTTGAATTCTATAGAAGAAAGGAAAGTTGAAAAGTAACGTTACTGAACTACCACCCTGTATCTGTCCCTACTTTTGTGCCTTAGCATGAAACTCTGCCCACACCCAGAAATTGTTGACTTTTCTATATAAACCATAAAATAGGATTGAAGAGGAGAAAGAAGGAAAGAAACAAAGTGTTTGCAATTCTCTAAAAAATAAAAAACTATTTCAATATGAGTAAATTTTAATTAAGCCCATGGTTAAGATCCTCATCCCTGCTCAAGCTTCTTAGCATGAAATAGAAGTATACAAAATGTCCAAAGGAGCCCTACAACAGTGATGCCAGGTGGATGACAATGCTCCAGGACCATCCAGTAAGATGGACCATCTGAGATCAATCATTACAGCTCCTGCAGAAGAATATGCCAGGAAAGAAGGTGGGTATATTAGGGCTGTAACCCAAGCATTACAGAGATAGGGGGAAGCGTAATGCTCCCAAGGGCTTCACCAGGAACCTGCCATAAGTTACACAAGCCCTTTGGTCTATCCAGGTTCTGATGTTGGTCATTCCTCCCCTCAAATCCAGCCTGGTATTGGGATGCTAATTTCCTGTTCACTAATCCAGACCACAACTGTCAGTCACCCTCTTGACCTTTCCCAGTCCTGAATTAGGTTCATATGTCATCCACCAGACTCAAAACATCCTTCACCACACAAGTGCATTCCTGTTGGCTGCCTGATCTAGCCTTTTTTACTCTACTCTTCAGCCCCTCAACCCTCCACCACACTCTACAACCCTGTAGCCCTCTGATCCAGCATCTCCCACACCTTTTGCTAGAAGTTGTCCTTTGCAAGAAGCCTCAGTCCCCTTTCCTCCCATCTTGAAAACCCCAACCTCTTCAGGGGCTAGATCAAAAGCACCTCTCACTTCCCTACTTTCCTTGGTAGTAGGGAAGGCTGTGCGAAACAGCAACATTGTGTTTCAACTTCTGTTTCTCCATTTCAAAGGGACAGTGTTTCATTTTGCTGTTTCAAAGCACTGTTTTGTTTCATTTCATTGAAACTGTTTCACTGTTTCCACACTGTTTCAATGGGTTTCAATGTTTCACCCATAGGCTATAATGGGGAATCACAAAAATGCCTATAACTTTGTAATTTCTTGCCTGATGTGGATGAAAAATGCAAAGATGATAGCCCCTTCTTAGGGCATGAAGTCTTCCAAGTTTCAGGGAGATAGGTGCAGGGGTTTTTCTGAAGCTGCACCTCAAACTGTTCAAATCAAAACTACTATCACTTGCAGGCAGCAGCAGCCTGCTGTCATCCCGCACACAGATCTGGGGGCCCGCACCCCCCGGGAGGAGTCTGGCACTGCCCCACAACCCTCCCAAGGGGCATGGGCCCCTGGATCTATGTGTGGGATGACAGCAGACTGCCGCTGCTAGCTGGGGCCAGTGCCAACACTGGGTTCTTCCAGGGGCTCGGCATGGGTTGCACTGGGTGCACTTGGGTGCTGACACTGGCCCCAGCCAGCAGTGGCAGCATGCTGTCATCCACATGCTCCTCAGCTGGTTTGCAGAGCTTTAAAGAAAAAAAAAGAAGCCCCATGGTCACTGGCTCTGGCAGCAGCAATTCAGGCCTCTGGGCACTTGTGGTAGAGCCCGCCCCCCCTGCACAGGGCAGCAGAGATTGCACCCCCGCCTGGCACCCATGCAGCAGCTGTACCATTACATGGGTGCAGTACAGCTCAGCAGGGCACTGCATGCTGCCTGGGAGCTGGGGTGGCTTCACCCGGCAGCTGGAGCTCCCAGTCCAATTCCCCAGCTCAGTGATCATTTCCCCAGCTCTTTCCTGGGGGGCGCCCCCCAGATACATGCACAGGGTTTCAGCAGGCTGATGCTGCTAGCTAGGGAAACAGCCCAGAGGCACTGCCATCTCCTCGTCCCTGGCTCAATTTCCCAGCCCCCAATTCAATTCCCCAGCCCCTAGTTTGATTCCCTATCCCCCAGTTGGATTTCCCAGGTCTCTGATAAAGCTATTCCTGGGGGGCATGGGCCCCCAGATCTGAGTGCTGGGCTTCAGCAGGCTGCTGCTGCAGGCTGCACCTAGCAGCAGCACTGCAGTCTTCCCGATGATTGGTGCGGGCTGTACCTAGCAGCTGCTGCTGGCCCAGGCCTGTAGCAGCAGCCTGCTGAAGCCCTATGTACAAACTGGGGGGCCTGAGGCCTGCAGGAAGAGCTAGGAAAATGATCAGAGAGCTGGGGAATTGAACTGGGAGCTAGATTTCAATATCAGAGCAATCCTTCCCCACTCTTCCATTCCTTAGTTTCTGTTTAGCTGCAAGCAAGCCCGGCTTCAAAACTCAAAATGTTCCAAAACTTTTGAAACATTTTGAGTGCCCTCATTTAATTTCGAAGCTATTTCGAAGCCTTTAATTTCATTTTGATTTCTCTGTTTCGAGCTCAGAACGCATCAAAATGAAACAGCCATCAAAATTTCGCACAGCCCTAATATATAGCCCTAAGGGGCAGCGTTGAAATTAAGAGAGGCCTAGAGGACCACCCATCCTGTGTTACTTCAGCAAGCCTCTGCTCCATCAGATTTGAAGCAGTAAGTGGAGTCTGATTTTCTCACATCTGCAGTGAATGTCCAAACCATCAAGCTATTTATTCACTGTTCTGGGTCAGGTCTCCAATGACTGTGAAAGATGCTGAAAAGTCTGGTCATTATTCCCCAAAGAATGAAAACAAATATTGAAACCACTTTTTTTTCATATGTCTGGCCAGCTCTAAATGGGAGGTTATTTTTCAATTGTGTGTGCTCCACCTTTAATTATGAGAAGACCTTTTCCTGGATCCTTTTCCTCAGGACTAAAACTCAGTGCCATAGAAAATCTTTCTGTTCCAGTGATCCTGAAAACTATGCCAGCAAGAGCTTTATCTCTTAAGGTGGACCTGAGCCAGACATATCTAAGGAGAGAGGAAAAGCAGATCACTACCCCTCACCCAGATTTAGGACTAAGCCATAAATCAACAGCCTAACCTTACTACAAAATTAAGTGGTCATTTAGTGGATAGTATGATAAGACAGGGGAGGTAGAAGCTTGTCTGTGTCCTTATCTGATACTACATGAAAGGTCCATGATTAGATTTTCCTTGACCCCTAAAATGCTACCAGATTGAGATGAACCTCTCTCCTGGACCATTTATATTTGTTTCCTGATTTATTCTTTTTCCTTAATATTAAAGTAACCCAGATGGAAATTCCATCTTGGAACATGATACAGCATAACACTGACTCAACAAAATCTCATTCCTTGAGATATTAAAAAATGGTTCCAGTCAGTTTTGCAGATTCACAAAATCTGGGTGACAGGTAGAGATGAACATGGAGAAGAGAAATGTTAGTGTGCATCATCCAGGGAGTGTGGATGAGCATTTTTCAGCTGGAGCAGGATGACCATACTTCTTGAATCTCAAAAGAGACAGGTCCCTCCCACGCAACTCCCACCTCCCCACTCCTGCAGTTTCACCTGTTTCTGACTCTGATCTCAGCACAGTAAACCTGTGAGGAGGGATGGGAGTAGTGAGACACTTCGTTATCACAGACGTCTCATGAATTTCTCAAAATGACTGCTTTTGTGCCCTCCTCCTCTAGCAGGGAAGTTTCTGAAAATGGGACAAAAGCTTTCATTTGAAAAAACCAACAGGACACCCAGGACAGGAGTTTAGGACTCTCCCAGCCAAAGCTGGAACCACAGAACTTATTTCAATTTCAAATGCAGGTAGTTGAACAGGTGACTTGCCCAGAAAGCTGGCTTATATATGTTATAATTGGGTTTGTTTTTTATAAGATGAATGGTCTTTGGTGCGGGTTAGGAATTCTTTTCTCCTATTTCATTTGTTGTCCATAGTTCAAATGTAATATGCTTGTACAGATTTTAAAGTGCATTAGACAGGTTAATAGTAACCACCTTTAGATCTCAGAGCAGAAAATCTCTGTGAATTAATACATGCCAAATTGCTTGCATGATGTTGCTTTTCTTGATCCATAATCATAAGCCTTTATTTGATTTCAAAAAATGAAAGAGAGGGAAAATAGATGTGTGGGTGGAAACATGCTACTCTTATATTGAAATTGGTCCTAAATTGTTAAAAAGGCACAAAATTGTCATATCCTGTCACACTATTTATAACATATTGGATAAATGGCTTGCTTTAATGCAATTCTATTCAGGGCTATATTGTTTGTTTTTTTGCAAAACAACTGTCATGATTTAAATAAAATCTAAGTATTGTGTACTGCATCACATTAAAGCTACTACAGGTATAATGAACTGACACATAATGATATAATATTATACCAGTCACATTATGCTGATTTAATGGGACAATTTCAGTGAAAAAGTGTATAAAATATAAATGTCCTAAAACTACCCCTTTTTACCAAATCTTAGCATATTGAAATATAACTTGTTCATTGAATCCATGTAAATTAGGAACCCAGGAGTCTTCTGAAGGTCCCATTAGGCACATCTTTAGGTGAATAAATACCTTTAAAATCTGGTCTTGGAGCCCAGATTTTAAAAAAAGGTATATTTAGGTGCCTAAATACCTAGGAAAATCAACATAATTAAATATTTAAATATATTTTGAAGCTCAGGACATAAGTTTTGAGACTTAAGGGTAAACATTTCAAAAATACTGAAGTGACTTAGGAAACCAGCTCCCAATGGCATGTTGGAAAATTGTACATTTAAAAGTGTATGTTCACACGGGGGGAAAAAAAGATAATTGTTCAAGGAAAGATGACCTAAATTGGATTCACTAAAGAATAATTATTTTTAGTACTTGAACTATTAACATCTCTTTCAAGATCTTCAGTTGATATTGTCCAACTTTGTATAAATAATTAATTATTCACTGGACCAGAGGGATAGCTAGACTCAACTAGTCAAGCCATTCATTTAGGACTTGGTGGACTCATTCAAATTCTTGGTCCAAACTAGACAGAGAAGAGATTTGAACTTAGGTTGTAGATATTCTACAGGAAATGTCCTAACTATTAGCCTATGGGCTACACATAAACTTACTCCTTTCAGGCGGGGGCTTGATTTCTTCTGGATCCAAACCACTTTCCTACAAATATGCTTTGTTAAAGACCTGTTTTTCTATTAAAATATTCAGTTTTAATGGTCAGACATTAAAGATGGTGCAAGAGATGGAATTCCTTATGGAATACAATCCTACTTTATGTGAGTATAAACTCCGACACATATATTTACCATAAGTCACAACCTATACCACCTCAGTTTTGCAGCTGTCTCCCATCTTATATTTGTTTCTCATTTTCTTTTAATACTTCGGTGGGAACATAATTTGTTTCTCATTTTCTTTTAATACTTCGGTGGGAACATACTCTCCACACTAGCATTAACCGTAAAAAAAAATCTTGAGAAAGGGATTTATGAAAATTCACTAGAGATATATCAGCAGGACCCCAACCCCTCTATTTTCTACAGCATGACGCTGTCTCAGACACTTCTCTTGCCTCCCTTTGTGGGGGTAGGGAACAGTAGGAACAACACCAGAAGGAGGGGAACAGCATGGCAAGTGAGTGTAAAGGACCCAGCATGTAGCCATCCCCTCCTGCATCAGAGCCAGAAAGCCCACTGTCTAAATCACCTCCCTGAAGGAAAAGTGTGTCCACAGAGCTCACACAACTGGTCTTTCCTGTGTTGTCACACACTGAACAGGATGTCAAGGACAGAGCCTATCCCACAGACAGAGAAACATAGGAAATTAGACACAAGTTCATAGATTCGTAGATTCATAGATTCATAGATGTTAGGGTCGGAAGGGACCTCAATAGATCACTGAGTCCGACCCCCTGCATAGGCAGGAAAAAGTGCTGGGTTTAGATGACCCCAGCTAGATGCCCATCTAACCTCCTCTTGAAGACCCCCAGGGTAGGGGAGAGCACCACCTCCCTTGGGAGCCCGTTCCAGACCTTGGCCACTCTAACTGTGAAGAAGTTCTTCCTAATGTCCAGTGTAAATCTGCTCTCTGCTAGCTTGTGGCCGTTATTTCTTGTCACCCACAGGGGCGCCTTGGTGAGTAAAGCCTCACCAATTCCCTTCTGTGCCCCCATGATGAACTTATAGGCAGCCACAAGGTCACCTCTCAACCTTCTCTTAAGGAGGCTGAAGAGGTCCAGGTGCCCTAGTCTCTCCTCATAAGGATTGGCCTGCAAGCCCTTAACCATACGAGTGGCCCTTCTCTGGACCCTCTCCAGGTTATCCACATCCCTCTTGAAGTGCGGCGCCCAAAATTGCATGCAGTATTCCAACTGCAGTCTGACCAGCGCCCGATAGAGGGGAAGTATCACCTCCTTGGACCTATTCGTCATGCATCTGCTGATACATGATAAAGTGCCATTGGCTTTTCTGATGACTTCGTCACACTGACGACTCATGTTCATCTTGGATTCCGCTAGGACTCCAAGATCCCTTTCCGCTTCCATGCCTCCAAGCAGTTATTTGGAGTTAATAACTCCAAGGAGTTATTTTAAGGTCCAACTTTTTTAGCTGGCAAAAGAAAGCTACCCTGAATTCAGAAATATGGAATAACACGTAATATGTCTATGACAAATTTATTATTTAGCTTATGCGTTTTTGGCATACTGTTTCAGCCGTCTTAAGGTTGTCATCACCAGTTTGGATAGCTTGAAGGCCAACAGTTAGCAGAGTAAATGGACATGAGTCAACAATGTGGAACATTTTTTAACTTGTCCACAAGGGCATTAGTTGTCATTGTGAAGGCCCCATTCGTATAAGTTTGAGGCACAGTGACCCTGTCAAGTTCGAAAATGGTTGAGAAGTGCCCAGTAATGGCATGACCAGTTAAATCCTGGTTGACTGACTGTAGGGTCAGAGATGATGTGGGGATTGATTGGTGCTTGTGATGACCATTCTTAATGCTATTGAGTAAGAAAGGAAAAGTCAAACGGTTTTGAAAGGGTAGACCATATTGGATGTCTGGAGTGTAGCCTAGCTATTGATGGGTGGAATATGTCCTGACACACTGGCAGCATAGGATTATCATGGAGTCTGGCTAGTAAGTTTACTTCAGTATTTGTGCTGTGGAGATAAGGGGGGGAGCAATGTTACTGAGGACTAGTAACCATAGGAGTGGAGTGGGGTGGCAAAAAAACAGAAGTAAATTTTATTAAACTAAATTCCTAGTGGTTATGTAGGTATTAAGTCCTAGATGTTGGAGATGACCCATAGTCGAAATATTATGTTATTTTTTTCATATGGCCAGAGAAATATTTATGGGATTTTACAAAGTGAAGGAAAAGTTCTTGTCCATGGAAATGCAGAGATTTCTGGAACTGCTGCCTTATTTAATGGACACCATGAAATCATTCAGGCTGAAGGTGCGTTTTCTTATGTTGAAGATAAAATATTTTGTATTGATCAAAGTCTTATTCTCCTTCGGCACTTCCAGACAAGCACAGACATATGGTTCCCCAGAGACAAGTAGCAGCAGCACAAAGTGTGCTGCTGCTATTTGTCCCTGGGGAATGCCCCAACTGTGCTGGCCCCAGCAGTCTTGTCTGGGGTCCTGGGGGGCCTCCTGGGGCTGCACCCACAGCAGGAAGCCTGGCCAGCAGCTGGAGTGTGGCTCCAGCTGGCCAGGTTCCAGTTTTGGGCAGTGCTTACTGCCTCCACATGCGCTGCCCTTTTTTTTTGCTGTGGGTTTTTTCGACCCCAGGATCTCCCTGGGTCAAAAAAACCCCTCATGCTGCAAGATAGGAGTGTCGGGAACACCTGCATGTGCAGCGTGTGGTACTGCAGATGGGCCTGCGGTGCCACATACTGTATGTTTGTGATCGTTTGGATATGGTCCTTGTGTCCTATCACAATGTTCATATTTGAGTTCAGAAATGGGCACATACTATTGCTTGATTTGTGGCTTTAGTGAGGTCTTTGTTGGTGCATAGTGCCCTTATATGTGGGCAGATCAGTAGTTGTTCTGTAGTTTGAAAGTTTCTTCCACATTTGCACATGGTGTTTGCTTTGCTGAAGTATCTCCACAGTTGCATGTTAACTTTAGTCTTAAAGTTTGAAGGCAGTTTAAGCTTCTCCAGGTTGACCAATCAAGTTCTGCACCTGCAGGAAGATGTTTGGCAGTTTTAATATTCACCTTAACTCCCACCTGGGCCATCTCTAATCATGATTGCCATGGTCTTATTCTCTTGTCTTCCATCTTCTGGCTGCCTTCTACTTAGCTTGTAAGTGCTCTCCTGATGTCTGGTGGAGCAAATCCAGCGAGTAGATGGAGAATGTTGACATAGGTTGGTTTAAGGCATCCAGTATGGCACCTGCAACTTTCATTCAGCACAGTGTCAAGCTTCTTTGCATATACCAGTCTTTCCCAAACCAGGCATGTATTTCAAAGATATTTCATAGATATTAGGGCTGGAAGGGACCTCGGAAGATCATCGAGTCCAGCCCCCTGCCCAAAGGGCAGGAAGTCAGTCGGGGTCATAGGATCCCAGCAAGATAAGCATCCAGTTTCTTCTTGAAGGTGTTCAATGAAGGCGCTTGAACCACCTCCAGTGGCAGGCTGTTCCAGACCTTGGGGGCTCGGACAGTAAAGAAATTCTTCCTTATGTCCAGCCTGAAACGATCTTGTAGTAGTTTGTGACCATTTGACCTAGTCATCATCCCTTGGGGTGCTGTGGTGAACAAACGTTCCCCCAGATACTGGTGGTCACCCCTGATAAACTTGTAGATGGCCATCAGATCACCCCTGAGCCTGCGCTTTTCCAGGCTAAAGAGCCCCAGGGCTCTCAGCCTGTCATCGTAGGGTCTGCTTCCCTGACCTCTGATCATGCGCGTGGCTCTTCTCTGGACTCTCTCAAGCTTCTCCACATCCTTTTTGAATTGTGGAACCCAAAACTGGATGCAGTACCCCAGCTGCGGCCTCACTAAAGCTGAGTACAAGGGGAGAATGACATCCCAGGATTTGCTTGAGAAGCATCTATGGATGCAAGCCAGTGTTTTGGTCGCTTTACTAGCCGCCGCATCGCATTGCAGGCTCATGTTCATCTTGTGGTCAATGATGACCCCCAAGTCTCTTTCTTCCATAGTGCTAGCCAACATAGCACTGCCGAGCCTATAAGGATGCTGCAGGTTTTTTTTCCCAAGGTGGAGAACCTTGCATTTATCGGCGTTGAACACCATCAGATTCTCGTCCGCCCACTTGCTGAGCCTGTCCAGGTCAGCCTGGATCACCCGCCTGTCTTCTGGTGTGGATGCTTTGCCCCAAAGTTTGGTGTCATCGGCGAACTTGGCCAGTCCACTTCTGACTCCAGTGTCCACATCATTAATGAAGATGTTGAACAGTATGGGTCCAAGGACAGAGCCCTGGGGGACCCCACTGGTCACAGGACACCACGATGAGTGACTTCCATCAATTACTACCCTCTGGGTCCAACCCTGGAGCCAATTTTCCAGCCAGTGGATTGTGGAGGACCCAAGGTGACAATTGGCCAGTTTCTCCAAGAGGCGATCATGGGAAACCAGATCAAAGGCTTTTTTGAAGTCAAGATATATGATATCAATCTCTTCTCCCTTGTCCAGGTGATAGGTCACCTGGTCATAGAAGGAAATGAGATTGGTCAAGCAGACCTACCCACAACAAACCCATGCTGGCTATCCCTTAAGATGTTGACGTTGGCCAGTCCATTAAGGATGGCCTCTATAATAAACTTTTCTAAGATCTTCCCCGGGATAGAAGTCAGGCTGATGGGCCTATAGTTAGCCGGATCCACTTTCCTCCCTTTCTTGAAGATAGGCACCACATTGGCCTTCTTCCAGTCTTCAGGCACTACACCAGAGCGCCAAGAGTTTTCAAAGATCCGTGCTAGAGGCTGGGCTATGATGCTCGCCAGCTCCTTGAGTACCCTGTGGTGAAGATTTCAGGGCCGGCTGACTTGAAGGTATCCAGCTTCTCAAGATGTTCCTTCACAAAGTCAGCATTAATGGAGGGCAGGGGATCACCCTCACCCGGAATTCCTGGCCCTGTAGCGGGCATGGGCGTCCCATGGGGCTGATGAAAGACTGATGCAAAGTACCTATTTAATAGGTTGGCTTTTTCCTGGGCGTCAGTTGTCAGTTGCCCCATCTGGTTCAGCAGGGGTCCAATGTTGCCCCTGCTTTTCCTCCGGCTCCCCACATATCTGAAAAAGGACTTTTTATTGTCCTTGATGCTCAAAGCTAGTTGGAGTTCAGTTCCAGCCTTGGCTTTCCTGGTCTGCTCCCTACAGGACCGGACCAGTGCAGAATAATCCTCCTTGGAGGTGACTCCCATACTCCATCCTTTGTAGGCCTTTCTTTTTAGCCTCAGGAGGTCTGCTAGGTCCCTGGAGAGCCAGGGGGGCTGCTGTGCCCTCTTGCTGCCTTTCCTCCGAGATGGAATAGACTTAGTTTGTGCATTGAGGATCACTCCCTTGAGGAGCAACCACTCTTCTTGAACTCCCCTCTCCCTGTGGTCACGCTCCCTTAGGGCCTCACTGACAAGCCTCCTGAGCTTGTCAAAGTCGGCTTTCCTGAAGTCAAGGACTTGCTTGTTGCTGACTGACTTGCCAGCTTTTCGGCGGATGGTGAAGGTGATCAGCTCGTGGTCGCTGTCACCCAGCTTCCCATCAATCACTAGGTCGCCGACTAGGTCATCCCCAGTAGCCAGTACCAGGTCAAGCAGCGCTTTGCCTCTCGGCCCATAGACTTCTTGAGTCAGGTAGAGGTCATCCACACACAAGAAGAAGCTCTGCAACCACTCAGATTTTGCTGAGCAATCCTCCCACGAGATGTCCGGGTAATTGAAGTCACCCATGACAACCATGGTCCTGGAGCAAGCTGCCTCAGCCAGTTCCTGGGCAAACTCCTGGTCAAGCTCAGGACTTTGAGTGGGAGGTCTGTAATAGACTCCCATCATTGTGTCCCCTGTGCCGTATTCCCCATGGATTTTAACCCAGAGGGTCTCCAGCTGTCCACCCTGGTCGCCAATATTGGCTTGCAGGGACGTGTAGCTTTCCTTAACATAGAGAGCTACACCTCCGCCCCTTTTCTCTACACGATCCCTCCTGTACAGGGTATAGCCATCTATCCCCGTGGTCCAGTCATGGGTGGAATCCCACCAGGTCTCCGTTATCCCTATGACATCGTAATTGTTTGTACTGAGCAGGAGGATGAGCTCCTCCTGCTTATTCCCCAAGCTCCTGGCATTAGTGTACAGGCAGGCAAGTGCCCCCTGGGGGGCTCCTTTCTTGCCCACAGATTTTACCAGGGCTGGGGCAGGGGTGGGCTCCCTTAAGTGCCGTGATCCGCTGGCTTTGCAAGGATTGTTCAGCGGGCCA
This sequence comes from Alligator mississippiensis, assembly GCF_030867095.1. NCBI lineage: Eukaryota > Metazoa > Chordata > Crocodylia > Alligatoridae > Alligator > Alligator mississippiensis. Next base: position 138,306,146 of record NC_081825.1, on the reverse strand, counting down.
GCAGTGGCGGTAGTCCCCCCGTCCCCCAGCAGGCTTAGTTTAAAGCCCGGTGGAGCAGGTCATGAGAAGAGCCTCCTCCCTAGGGGAGAGAGGTGGAGGCCATCTCTTCCCAGCAGCTCGCTGCCTCTCTCGCCAAAGAGCGGGCTGTGGTCATGAAAGCCAAAGCCTTCCCGATGACACCAGCGCTGCAGTCTTTGGTTGACCACATAGATCCTCCTCTCCCTCCTCAGCCCATATCTGAGACTGGGAGGATCGACGAGAACACCACCTGTGCCCCCAGACCCTTTAGCCCCGCTCCCAAATCCCTGTAGCGCCTCATGACCTGGCTGGGAGTGCTCCGAGCAGTGTCATTGGTGCAATTGGTATATTCAGCTGATAAAAAACAAAGTGCAGTGCAGTAGTTCATCGGGTTGCTGAGTTGGCCCTCTATTTGAAGTTGATGAGCTTCTTTAATATGCTGTTCCAGGAACTAACTTTGCAATCTTCTTTTCAACATGTGCTTGATATGGAAGTGTGCCATCTAGTGTCACTCTTAAGTAGACTGGATTCAGGTAGTGGAAAAGGGTTATTCAACTGAAGTTTAGGATGAGTTGCTTAATAGCATCTCAGTTCCAAAGGTAGAAGAGAATGCTTTAGGAATATGAAATCAGGGTATTCCAGTCCTCTATCTAGCAATTACCAATCTAGATGATGCCACCACTGAAGATGGAGAGACCATTATCTGTTCTATTTGGTACTACAGAAACTTTAAAATGAATGTGAGGAGAATGCAAAATTTGGAGATACAAATGGCAAAAACAGAGAATGGACAAAATCTAGGGGACCAATAGACACAGAGATTACAAATTCCTGAATAAGGAAGTAAAGCAAACTAGGAAATATAACTAAATAATACAAAATGATGAAGACATACGTAGATTCCTTTCAATTGCATGTTTATTCCAGATGTCAATCTGCCTCTGCAACATACCAAGAACATTTTAACTCATTGAATATCTTGAATGAACAAAAGGGAAAAATTGTTTTATTCCTTTTTTTTGCACCTTACAATTTTATTCTAAACCAACATTGTTTTTGGACTTGCACAGAGGTATTATTGCAATCATGTAATTTTTCATACCTGAAATTTATTTGTATGCATGAGGTAAAATTATTACTTTAAACCAGTGAATCTAAACCAGGGTGCCAGGGTACCCTGGGATGCCATGAGATCTTTTCAAGGGTGTTGCAGGGTTCTGCATAATATTAGCACAGTTAGGTGTGCAAATGCCCATTCTTGGTTCACAAGATAAACCTAGAGATTCTGAACTGTCATGGCCTTTCTGAGTTCTTTGCAGCAGAATAATTGCTCTATTATTTTTCCATGTTTAAAAATAATAATAAAAGCTGGCAGTCTGCAAGAGTTACCTTGAGTATAAAAAGATTGAGAACACTGACACCACCCCCCGTTGCCAAATTTGTGGACCCTTGAGGAGAGCCATGGGCCAGATCCAACAGTTCCACAGGTCCAATCCAGCCTGTAGTTTGGCTTTTTTTTGGGGGGGGGAGCGGGGGGGGGGTGTCCAGTGCACACAGAGCAGGGTGCATTTTCTTGGTGGTGCTCCTCAGAACCAGTTGACATGATGTAGGCAAGTCCTCAGACTTCACCATGCAAAGTGTCCATCACAACAGGAAGACCTCACTCTCACAGTGGAGGATGGCAGCACTTTAATGTAGTATACTACTGAATGTTCACTTAGCAAAGCTAAGCCACACCATTTCCTGTTTGCACAATCACTCCATCCTTCCCCTCTGTTCACCATCTCAACTGACACCATTCTTGTACCTTCCTACCTCCCTTCTAACCTCTTCTACAAACTTTCTTCGCTTCATTCAACCCTTTACCTGACCCTCCTGTCACTACATGCTGATCAACACCCTTGCCCCACCCTAATACACACACACACCTCCACTTCCTTGCTTTTGGAGACAACCCTAACCTAGCCTCTCTGCTCCTAACTTACCTTCTCTCTCTCCCTTACTTCCTAATCTTTCACCCTTGTGCTTCCAAACTTTGTCCTGCTGCTCCTGCTGCCTCACTCCCTCTTAGTGAACTGCAGAGTGTTCCCCTGAATCAAATCCTCACCTGCTACATCAGTTGTAATCTTTCCTGTGATCTTCACTCTACCCTTGTTCTCCATTTACCCTTACATTCTCTGTTCCCACCTGTGCTCTGATGCCGTGAATGCACTGAAATGTTAAATCCCCAGGCAAGAAAGTACCTCTCTTCTGCATTTTGCCCAGCATGCTTTAAGTTGACATATCAATAAATAGATAAATAACTACAATGATGCCTTGGCCAAGCCTATAAAATATATAGCATATTCTGTGAAATGCTGAATATTTTTCACTCCATTGAAATCAGCAGGAATTGAAGGTACCAAAAACTTTATTAGGTCACATCCTAAAAATGTCCATCCCTGCCTCTTCCCCTGTTAGATACCCATTGCTTTTGAAGCATGTTTTCAGAACATGCTTGGACCCGATAGTATACGTATTGTATTTAGATATCATTATTGTGCAGTGCCCTCAGCACATGGGATGGAGGCACTCCAGAAATATTAATCAAACTTTAATACAGAGCTGTTGTTGTGCCTATGACATGGACTTCTTGCTCAGGGCTATCCTGCTATTGATACTGTGTATACCAATTGTGCTGTACTCTTCTGGTACAGAATTACAGGTGTTGAGGGAACCATAACTATGAATTTCCTGACTTTTCTACATGGAAAATCTCCAGCATAACATTTTCTTAATGTTTCCAGTGGGGGTGGCTTATCATGGTCTAAGCTACACACCAGAATGTCTACCCTCTCTGAAACCACCACAGCATCAATTCAGCCCTTTATCCTTCAAAAGCAGATAAATAGTGTTTGGGGATCTGCCAGATGAGACCTTAGAAACTGACATCCTATCTTCTTTGTGCAGATATTAAACTTCCCGAGGGATGTTAGATCAGAGCAGGGATTTGTCCTGATGTCCTTGCTCAAAATTTTGCTTCCCCCAGCTGCTGCAGCATGTGCCCCAGTTGTCTACCCATCTGCTACCCTCCACCTCAAGTCTGCATTTCAGCAATGTATTCAGTGAACAGCAGTCCATATCAGTTCTGTGTGCACATACCCTAATTTACAATTCTGGGCTGAAGGACACTAGATAAATATAAAACTTTACAATGACAGTAGTGTTTTGCCTTTAAAGTTCCTGTTCTGTTTTTTTTACTGTCAAAGGAGACTGATTGGTTATACATTTTCATAAGTGGACGATAAGGCTGGGATTTTTAAAAGCACTCATTGCTGGCTTATATCCCTCTAAACTCCAGAGGGAGTTTTGCCATTGACGTCAGTGGCAGCAGAGTCAGGCCAATGGTAATTAGTTTTAAACTGCCCACCCTAAACAATGTGGATTGGCTATGTAAAATTAAAACATGAAGCCTAGCACAGACTATTAAAAGTTTTCACTACCTCAGTTAAGAACTGATTTACTGAAGAACTCTCTTTTGACTACCTACATGAATTAGTTATCATCATAATCAATAATAAAAAATATGATAATAATGATAATGATAACATGTGTGCTGTTGTGCATCCTAGAGTTTTCAAATCAGTTCAGGGATCATTGTACACATACACACTGTTATCACTGAAAACAAACCAAATCTCCCATTAATTTCAGTGGTGGAGGATCAAACCCATATTTAAAAAATCCATAATCTGAAGAGTTTACAATCTAAATAGAAAAGACAAAACCTGGATGAAAGTAGAGTCAGAACAATTCAGCACTGAGTACCTTTTATTAATCACACCTAGTGAATGTGCCCATGTGATTTTCTTGCCTGTATTTATGAATATTCAAATACATATTAATGTATTTATAGGAATGCCTGATCGTGTAACACATGCACATACATTTATTTTAGTGTGCAGATGTTCAGATATACAGCATGCCCATATATGTGGCTATTTGACTAACACTCAGTACACATTTTAAATATGTTTCTATTCCCCACATGTAATTTTCATCCACTCACACTGGAATGTCTTTGTTTCTCATTTATTTTTTTTCAAATTTGGAAAAGCAAATATTTTGCATCATAGGCTATATATAGAATATGCCAGGTTTGAATTTGCAAATGAAACCATTTTTGGTGAGTTAAGCAGAAAATATGCAGCTCAAGAAGAAAACAATGTTGCATTTTCCCAATGTTCAAATCATTTCAAAATGGTTAAATAGATTTTCTTCAAATTCCACCCCGCCCAGCAAAAATGGTGACTTGATCTGTGGAGAAAGGAACTAAAAATATCTCAGTGTGAACTGAAAGGATAATTTTCCTTTTAACTCATCAGGGTGCCTGATAACAGAGATTTATCTTCAAAATTAAGTAGAAAGATACCAGTACTATATACAAGGTAATATTCTCTATTCAAAACACAAGACATTTTCATGTTGTCCATTGGGCTCTGTTCTAACTGCCCTGCTACTGAACTGGGATACAGCATATAAGCATTTTGTTTGAAATCACCTTGAAACAAGAAATATATCTATATCTACATCTATATCTATATTCTTCCTTTCATTCAGTAGCATCATGAGTGGAACTGGAGAAAGAGGATCTGTTTGCAGGAGAGACATTAATCAAGAGGTTTAGGACAGGGATCAGCAATTTATGGCCCAGGGGGCAGGTGTGATTCACAAACAGGTCCAATCTGGCCCATGAAAGTACAATCCAGCAGGTAGAATCAGTGGTGCGGAACTGCACTGCTCTGCTCATTTCCTCTGAAGCCCTCCTCTCCACTGGAGAGCCTGCTGCTCGACTGCTTCTGAGCTTACCGTCCCTGCAGAGGGGCTGGGGATTAGTAGCAAAGGTAAGTGCAGGCATCTGGTTACTGGAGGAACAAGTTGCAAAAAACAGACAATTCCAATAAAAGGTGCCAGCCCCTGATTTATGGAATATAAACCATATGGAGGCTTAACCTGGATAGGAGCTGTCAGGTTTAAGCAAGCTAAACTGACCTCTTCACCTGTGTAATAAAAATGTAGGTCTACATGCTAGGTCCAAAAAGTAACTTGGGTGTTGTCAAATGGAGCATGCAACGTTGAACACTTAGGTGCTAGGATGCTGCAGGATACTCCATAGCCCTGAGTTAGCTACCTGGGCTCCCTGCAGAGTTCTGAAGGAGAGTTAGATGCCTCAGGATGGGATGCAGAACAGTCACTATGCTGAATGGGGAACTGTTATAAAGCCACTAGGGAAATGCTAAAGACAAGGTTGGATCTGAAATCAACCTCTTCTCCAAAGTTCTGGGTCCTCCCTCCATTTGTGATCCATAGCCCTGAGCCTTCTCCTGAATGTCAATCCTTACACCTTTTCTTTAAGAAACAGAGCATGGGTCATAAATTCTTTTAAACACATGGCTGGAAGAGGATCTTGGGGTGGTGATATTGCTAGCAGTGCACCCTTCTAAATAAGACCCTGGCAGTAAGAGCATTCACCCAGGACATGGGATACATGGATCAGATTCCCTCATCTGCCTGATAGACTTCAAACCTAAATCTCCAGCCACCCAGGATCATGGCCTAACTGCCAGCACAGTAAGGGACACTATTAAGTCATGCTTACTGGATTGGTCTCCTCAGGGGAGAAGGGTAAGAAAAGCACAGATCATGCACAGATGTGGAAGTTTAGGAGTCTGGGAAAGTAAACTGGTGAAACCCTAGGCCTCTGCCACATGTTACATATATTTGTTATTAACTGGTTAATCACACAATACTTTTAAAAAGTGGACACTCATGCAAAGGAATTAGCATGCCATATAAATGTCCATCCCGCTATAAACAGTGCCAACCAGCTACAAAGAAAGTGCTTGAAAATGTTAACAACTTTATAGCTGGTTTCAGTCCAGCTTTAATTTAAATGTAATTTGACAGGGTCCTTAGGGTCCAGCTTTGATTTAAATGTAATTTGACAGGGTTTCCAGGGTCCTTAGGGTCCTTAGGGGTCAGGTGATCATTGAACAGAGGTTTTCAGGAGTACAATATTGTCCCTAAAGTCCTTTTAAGACTTTTCTTGTGTGGGCACGACTCTAGTTCCTACGTTTTGGGCTCTGCCCACATGATGCTTCCCATGTTACTGCTGAAACATGGTCCAAGTGATATAGTCATGTTTGAAAAGAAACTATACGACTGGATATTTGTCAGTACCAACATCACACTGTCCATTCTGTTCAGAGTTGCCTTGTAGTTGCCATATTTTACCTGATCATATCAAGTGCTCCTTTGAGAGTAAGAAGATACTTCTCAATTAATTAGGTAATGATATCCACACACACACACAAGTTCTGAAGTCCTAAATAACTCCCCCAGTGCCTCCCCCATAAACTGAATAATAACCATCTGGAGGAGCAATTTTTTTAAAAGTTTGCATTAGCCAGGATTTACTTGGCAAAGATTTTTTTTCCCCCTGAATGGGAGGAGGCAATCCTACAGAAACCTTCACTAAGCATGCAGCCCTGAATCATCTCCTCAGCTCCATCCATCCTGTGTGCTAGACAAAGCAGGTGCCCTATGGGAATTACTATACATAATAATTTATGGTAATTAAAATCTCTATCTAAAGGCAGACATGTAAGGCGGTCAGATTAAAGTTTACAGGCAACCTTACTTTTGGCATTTCCTAATCATTGAGCACTTGATTTGTCAAACTTCATATGCTTTTAACATTGTGTGTGTGTGTGTGTGTGTGTGTGTGTGTAGTTAAAATAATCATCAGAACATCCTTCCCCCTTTTTCACACTGAATTTGTACAAATTCTCATCATGGACTTTGCTCTGTTCCTCTTTTTCCACTTTCTTTGGTCTTGTTGTTGTGCACAGGAATTTCATAACTTGGCCCAAGAGTTTTGTTTGTATGTGGATACTTTCTATAATATGGAATACTTCTTGAAGGCCTCACCCAATTACCACTTAAACACTGTGGACAGAAAGCCATTGACTGCAGGCAGCTTTCGATCAAGCCCAGCTAGCTGAAAAAAGGAAAGATAAATATTTTAAAAGAGATGATTGCTATATTAGAGCCCTCATCAGCAAAATGATTTGTGAGGTGCTAAAGCATGGAATATTGTAACTCCTTCCTCCAGGTTAGAACTCTTTTGGGGAGGGATATGGAGCTGTTATTGCAAAAAGGCAGATATATATATCTATATATAGATGTATATAGATATAGAGGTACACACACACACACACACACATATATATATATATATATATATATATATATACACACACACACACACACACACATATGTACATGTATATGTATATGCATATGCATATATGTATGTGGCAGACTCGCCAACAGAGCCCAGTGTGTTGGGCTTGAGAAATCTCTAATGTGATTGGTGGAGCATTTCCACCTATCTGATGACAGATTGAAAGCTCGCAATGCTATTGGTGGCGAATTTCCATCAATTGGGAACAGATGGGGAGGAGCCTGCCTGAGAGTCTGGACCTGATTGTGAACTGCACTTTTCAGATCTGACAGACTTCGGGGGTAGAGCTCCCAGAGAGAATAAAAGGAGCAGCGTGCCCAGCATGTGGCAGATGCATTGAGGGACAAAGAAGCAAGCAGGACTAAGAAGAGCTGGGGAGAGCTACCCAGCAGGTGTTTTCAGTTGCCCTAAAGAAGCCCCAAAGACTCCCTTCGCCAGAGAGACTCAACGATCGGAACTGGCTCCAGACAGTGCACAGGCTGGTACACAGAGCCTCTGGGAGCTGCTTGAGGCAGCTTGGGTCTGCAACCCCTGGGAAGTGGCCAGGAGAGTGGCGCATGGGCCAGCGCATGGAGTCCAGGCCCTGGGAGCTGCATGAAGCAGCTCAGGCCTCCAGCCCCTGGCATGCAGCCAGGGCCAGTGCAGGCAGCACTGCACGACAGGTCCCAAGTGGGACCAAGACCCTGGGAGACATTCGAGATGGCTCAGGCCCATTACTGCTGGCATGTGGCCATGATCTCAAACGAATGGTGCACAACTAGTCCCCATGTAGGGGACTGAGTCCCAGTGTCGCATAACTCGTTCTGAGCCTCTGACCCTGGACAAAAGGCCGAGCCCTTGATGCACAGGGCCACAGGTGGGCAAGGGCCCAGGAGGCTCCTGCCAGATAGAAGCAACATGCCTGTGGGCAAAGACCCCTGACCTGGGACCCTTGGAATCAAGAGTTGCCCGGGGAAAGGGATTCCCACAGGGGAGGGGGTTAGTCAGGCAGTAAGGCTGAAGGGGAAGCCCAGACAAGGGAAGGCTTCCTTAGGTCAAGGAGTGCTCCATGGGGACATCCCTAGAGATCTTGTTGGGGCCTGGGGAAGAACTGAAGGGTTATGGGTATCTGATATTGCTGTGCCTCATATTTTGTATATTATTATATTTGTAAATTTATAGTTATAAGATCTTTGCTGGGCCTCTGCTGGACCCTGTACCAGCTATTTGCATTCAGTGATTGTTCCCCTACACTTACCTGCACATACCTGTACTTATTTGTTGTCCTCCTGTATTCCCCTATGTTAGTCAGTTTTAGGCCAGCTGTTTACCTGTGCAGGGCCTGATGCCCTTTTGAAGTAGCATAGATCCTTGGAATATAGCATCACATAAGAATGATGCTCTTCTTTTAAAGAGATGTAAATATGTATTAGTTTGATATTTTATTAGATTGTGTAATATTGTGCCTTATATTTTGTGTACCTCTATATTTGTGTATTAGTAGTTTAGTAGAGTCTACAACCCTGCTTGGGGAATCTGCTGGGACCCCTTGCTGTCACTTACCTATGTTTACCTGTCACTTACCTGAAACCCCAGTGGTGATGACCCATTGTAGAGAATAAGGTTTAGTTTTATATATATATCTATAGATATAGATACACACACACACGCACACACTGTTATACATATGTATCTATACCTATGTTTATATTCATGTCTATTTTTATCCATTTATGTAAATATTAAAAAATATGTATATAGTTTACAATTGTCCTGGCTTGGCACTATAGCACTATAGGAAGTGGGGAGACTGAGCTTAACTTGCACTTCTGTCCCACACCCGCTCTGTCTGCTGCCAATCTCCTTCCATCAGAAAGCGGAGTACCTACCCTAGGTACACCCGGGCTACATTAGAAATAGCATTCTGTGCAGGCTGTGAAGGGCAGTATTTGATAGCGATTACTCTCCAAGGAATTCCTTGTAAAGTCTATGTGTGTGTACACACATGCACACACTTTACACACACACGCACGTACTTTACACACACACACACACACAACTTTACAAGGAATTGCTTGGAGAGAAATCGCTATCAAATAATGCCTCACAGCCTGCACAGAATGCTAGTCCTAATTCTCCAGAGCCAAGCTCCACTTCAATGCTTCTATAACCCGCTGGGGGGATTTTTTCAAAGCTAATCCACTGCCCAGCTAGAGTGGAGATGACATGTCTCCTTAATAGAATGCGCTTTCTTCTCCCACAATAACTTTTCAGTCCTCTCAGGTTCCAACCTCAGAATAGATTATTTTCCAAGCCAAAGCTAAGATGCCTGTAAAGGTGCAAGGGTCTGCTAACATGGGGAAGTAAGTGACTAAAAAAAATGCTATATTATGAGCTCATCTTTTTCTCCTGCATTTGGAACTTATACCTGAGATGCTGGATGATAGAAATGGAAACAGGAAGCCACAGGTGTTATTCAACAAACAATCAGCCACATTCCCCAAATACAAATGCTAGAGAAGATGCTTTGCGAGGTTGAAAGATCACGCCATTGGATCCATTTAAGAATATCTTGATGAGCCATTTGCCAGAGTTTGCATTTCCAGTATTCTTATTTCTTTCCGAGACAATGGAAAGAATGCTTCATGTTTAAGGCAGCATCTCTCCTTCCTGCCCACAATGGAACATTGATTCGAATACTGTGTGTCAGAACTAATCAATCTGGTTTTATTTGGAGGTTACACAAGGAATTTCATTATGTCTGAGTAGAGAATTAAGGACGCAGAGCAGAAATAGGGGTCCATTGTAAGCAGAAAATACTTTGGCGCCAGTGGCTGATAATGAACCCTTAGGTGCTTGAGAAGGGCTGCTGGGAACATGCCTGGAGCAGCCATAATGTGGCTTTGCCATGTGTAAGCAGCAGCAGATTGTTGGGATGTGGTTGAGATTGTCCCTGCCAGGGTACACTGAGAATCTGATGTAGCATACCCTGTCACCATACAGCAGTAACATTTCTCCCAGGTAGAAATGTTTTTGTATATGTTTTAACACATATTTTTGTAACACACTGTCATATGACCCTTAAGATTGAATCACAAAATTCCTTGCTGCATCCCCCTAATGAATTTGTAGGCAGCCACAAGATCAACTCTCAGGCTTCTCTTGCATAGAGGGGAAGTATCACCTCCTTGGATCTATTTGTCATGCATCGGCTGATGCATGATAAAGTGCGGTTAGCTTTGCTGATGATTTTGTCACAATGATGGCTCATATTCACCTTGGAGTCCACAATGACTCCAAGATCTCTTTCCGCTTCTGTGCTGCTGAGAGGGTCACTTCCCAGCCAGTAGGTGTGCTGGATATTTTTGCGCCCTAGGAGCAGCACTCTGCACTTGTCCTTGTTGTACTGCATCCTATTGTGTACTGCCCACTTTTCTAACCTGTCCAGGTCTGCCTGCAATCGTTCCCTACCCTCCAGAGTGTGCACTTCATCCCACAATTTAGTATCATCCGCAAACTTGAACAGAGTACACTTCACACCCACATCCAAGTCACTGATGAAGACATTGAAGAGTACAGGTCCAAGGACCAAAAACTGCGGGACCCCACTACCCACATCCTTCCAAGTCGATATCGACCCATCTACTACCACTCTCTGGATGTGACAGCTAAGCCAACTTGCCACCCACCGGACTGTGTAATAATCTGTCACAGCCTCTTAATTTATTTATAAGAATAGGATGAGATACCATATCAAAGGCCTTGCTAAAGTCCAAGAGAACAACATGCACCTCTACTCCTGCATCTAAGCATTTTGTGACCCTGTCATAAAATGAAACCAGATTGGTCAGACATGATCTACCTGCTACAAATCCATTCGGGTTTTCCTGCTGTGTTATTTTTCCCACCGGACTCCCACAAATATGATCCTTCATAATCTTTTCAAAGACCTTTCCAAGGATGAAGGTGAGACTGACTGGGCTATAATTACTTGGATCCTCCTTCCTCCCCTTCTTGAAAATAAGGACCACAATGGCCCTTTTTCAGTCCACTGGGACCTGACCCAAGCACCGTGCCAGTGGTTCTGCTGTCATACCAGCCAATTCCTTCAGTTCCATTGGATGCAGCTCATCCAAGCCTGCTGACTTGAACACATCTAGTCTGTCCAAGCGACTCTGCACCACATCAGCATCAACAGTTGGTAGGCTGGTGTCCCTCTGATGCCCATCTATGAACCCATTAGGAGACTTATCTTGAGCCCTGTTCAGGAACACCGAGGCAAAAAAATCATTGAATAGCTCTGCCTTTTCACCCCTGTTGGTCACTAATTGCTCCAGCTTGTTCAGTATGGGTCCTATGCTGCCCTGTGCCTTCCTTTCACTCCCTACATACCTAAAAAATACTTTTTGCTGTCTTTAATTCCTGTTGCCAGCCTCAGCTCTGTAGTTGCTTTGGCCTTTCTAACTACCTCCCTGCAAGTGCAGGCCAAGTAGGTATACTCCTCCTTGGTAGCTCCCCTCTGCTTCTACCACCTATATGCCTTCTTTTTTGCCCTTAGTCTCCCCTGGATTTCCCTGTTTAGCCACATGATCAGGACAACCATGATTCTCCCAATGAAACCAAAACAGTCTGCCTGTTTGTATCCACTTTCTATCCATGACAGAGCTATACACCTTCACACAGGTGCTTAGTTTAATATGTGAAGCAGAATTAGACTTATAATACTTTACTTGACGCAAGTGCTACTAAAAGACCTTTAATCCTTGCCAATTTAGAAGCTCAAAATTACTACTAGACATGGGTTTTAAGCTGTTCATTTTTGCATCCATGTACTCTTTCAGTAAGAGATAAAGGTAAAACTGTGACAAGAAGCCTCAAGCAATTAAAGTAAAAAAAAAGCTGGGGGGGAGCTCATTAAAAAAAGAAATGCTTTTTCAAGCAAGCCCATAGGCCGTTTAATATCTTTAATAATTAGGATTCAAAACAGTTCTGGATCAAATTGTCAGCAAGAGTAAATTGATACATTGATGGATGTCCATGTTCATCTGCTCCAGCTGGCCCTTTGTTTTGTTTTGTTTTTTCAAACTGCTTCAAAAGTATTCGATTGACCTGTGTCCTAGTTGGGTGTTTTCTCATGTTTTAATGGGCAGTTCAGAAACTTTCAATGCACGGAGCATTGTAAGCTGTTTATTTAAAAATCCAGACAGAATGGGAGTCACTCCTTTTTGCACAGCATGCAAAGGCTTCAGGACCATAGATCTTTTCAGTCATGCTTATAGGTTACTCCATGGACCTAAAATGATTTGGAGGATCTCACAGAAGATGTAAGAACCAGGTATATGTCTTGATCAGGGTGGGCAAAATATGGCCTGTGGACTGGATCTAGCCCACCAAGTGATTTTTTTCCTGCCTGTGATGAGTCTCTTGGCCCCGCCCAGCTCAGGTGCAGGGGTAGCCCAGGCTGTGGTGCGCGTGGCTGGTCCTGCTATCCCTGGGCACATAGAGGGGCTGGAGCAGCGCCATGGCTGCACTCCCTTCCCAGCAGCCTCTGTGATGGTGTCTCCTTCTGACTGCCACAGCTGCCAGCCCCAGCCCCACTGCCTGGGCACCCCAACCCGTCTACCTGTTGCCCTGCACCCACGGCCAAGGGTGAGACCTGTGCAGGCAGGTTGCATTGCCAGGAGGATGGGATGAGGCTGCAGGTGAGCAGGGAGTGGCATTTGGGAGTGGGATAGGCAGGCAAGATAAGGATCATGAAGCAGGATCATGGGACAGTGACAGTACTGGACTGGGGCCTGGAGCAGAGCTGTGATCCACTGTTGGCACATCCCTGAGATGGGCACCAGTTCTGCAGGCAGAGATTTACAGTGAGTGGATCACAGCTGTGTCCTGGGCTCTGGCCCCATGCTGTCACTGCCCCAAGATCCTGGCCCTGGCCCTGGATGCCTGTATTACTCCCAGATGCTGCTCCCCACCCACCTACAGCCCTATCCCATCCACCCAGCTGAGCGGGGAGCAGAGCCATTTAAAGAGTTGGGGGAGGGGGGGGGGGTTGCTGACCTGACCCAAGCCAGCTCACCAAAATTCCCTATGTGGTGTTTGGGTCCAAATAATTGCCTATCCCTGGTCTTGATACTGCCCTTCCTCGAAGACTCTGCCATAACTTTCAGCGCAGATCCAATGAAGGTCAAAACATTGCCAGACAATTGTGTTACCTTCAATGATTTTAAAAACCTCCATAAATAATTATTGAATAGTCAAAGAAAAGCAAGTATTAGTATATACTGCAAACACAGTTATGCACTGCAAAGGTCATTACTTAAATGCATAAGGTCTCATTGGTTTGTGGGATACACTAATCAAAAATGTACTTGTTCACTGCAGCAAGAATCAGGGCATGAACTGAAACCATAAAAGTTTTATGGAGCCTCTCCACAGATACTGTGCATCTTTGCCTTTGCTGTTCACAATGTACTTGACAGAACAAGCTCTGAGCACTATGCTGGCATTTCCAAAGGATGGTTTCAAATTTAAATTATTCCAGTAGGAGGCTGAACCAATGACTTCCTTTGACAGCTTTACTGGTTCTTGCTTTAGTGGGAGGAATGGCAGTGCTCCGTGTAGTGTGCCAGGGGATGACGTATAAATCAGATTTCATAAATATGCACATGTAGCGTACTTAATTGACTGTAAAATAATTATGCTCTTCTGTGTAATTGTTATACTGTGGAAGAAAGCAAAGCTTCTAAACATTTAAAAGAAAATGATTACGGGACCAGAATTAAGACATTATTTTCTCCTATCATGTACTGTAAACCAACAAAAGTTATTTGTTACTACATTGGGTTTTCTCTGTAGGTTGAAGGATTCTTTCAGAAGATGTTTTTGTTTTCCAGCCCTCAAGCCATGCCTCCCTCTCTTCCACTTCACTGTTTCAGAGGCAAGCTTGCTTCATATCAAGTTTAAGCACAAAGTTATGAAATTCTTGTGTCTACTGGGGTCTATGGGAATTTGCCATTGACTTCAGGGAAGCCAGGATCTCACCCAATGAGTCCATACTCTTATCTTTCCCCTAGTGGAGAAATGTGGAGGCTTTTTGTTATTTTTTCACCAAGTTTCAAATGCTGATTTGTTTAAACTGAAGCTTTTCACAGGAATGTACCAGGGTCAAATAAATTTTCATCAGCAAGAATTTCTCAGCTCCAGAAAGGAGTTTCTGGTTAAAATAGGAGTGGACCCACACCAGACAACCCCTCTTGGTTAAGGCACTCATATGGGAAGACCTAGATTCCAAACTGTGCTCCATCTGGTTTTCAGCAGGTAAGTGTTCTAGCCCCAAGACTGGTAGGTCTGTGGGGATAGGGCTCACCTCACCTGTCCTGTTGGAGCTGTTTGACTTTGTATACATAGCTAAACATTAACTGGGCAAAAGGAGTAAAAGACAGAGACTCACAGAAGATCCCTGTGATAAAGCCCCTCACCTAAGATACAGGAGTCTGAGATTCAAGTTCCTGTTCCAATGAATATTTAGTTATTTATACAGGTGGAGTAGGTCCAACCAGACAGACTTAAAGAAGTGGGTCCCTGAGTGGCCAGACAGTAATTCATACACTTAGGATGAGAGAAGGGCAGAGCAGGGATATGACTCTGGGGTCCAGATTCTATTTCACTTATTGGGCATGTAAGTGAACGTAGGTACTGAAATGGGTTTTTATTCCTAAAAATCCATTAATACATCTACTTTTGTAACACATCATCATCTGACCCTTAGGACTGAGTCACAAGAAAGCAGGGAAGTGAAGGACCGACCCATCTTTTTCATTAATAATTTTTTAAGAGCTCAAGCGGAATAAAACAGAATTGCACTAAATCTACTTAAATGCCTAAAAGGTGGACTAGACCCTGGCCCTGGGTCCCACATGACAGATGAGTGCCTTGACTACAAATATATTAACTGTTCTGGGATCAAGGTATTCTGGACAGTTCCTGCCTAGTTCTGTTCCCTTGTGGATCTGTACTGATTCCTCTGAATTCATGTGTAGCTGGGAAAGCACATAAACTTCACCAGTCTTGGCTTTTAATTTTTCTTTTTATTATCTGCTACTGCTGTCTTAAAGCATGTCCAGATATGCAGGCATCTGCGGTTTGTGGCACCACAAACCTCTTTGTGGTGCCACAAACTGCACATGTTATATATTAGACTATGCATGACACAGCTAAATTGCAGCATGGGGGCAAAATTTGCTACTGGAATTTCCCGGTAGCAAAAAAAATACCCCAGAAAAAAAGCAGCCCAATGCATGCAAAAATAGCAGGTGCTGGGGCAAATGTGGAGACAGGGTAGAGGGCAGCCCAAGGCTACCTCCTCCTCCATCTCCATGTGCCGTTTCCCAGCTGACTGGGGTGCAGGGTGCTCAGTGTGGGGGGCTTCCTGCTGGCTAGCCCCAGGTTGAGGCACCCTGTGCCTCAGGCATCCCCCCTGGCATGGCATGGAGTCCAGCTTGGAGCTGGGAAGTGCTGGGCACAGCCCACAACAAAGGACACGTACAGGGGCATGTGGTATGGCACAAAGTAGTGGCACAATTTTGTGTCACTAGTATTTGTGCCATTGTAAGCACATGCTCCTGTTTGTCTGGATACAGCCTTAGAGGACAATCAGCTTTGGTCACAAACAGAATCACTAACCAAGTAAGCCCTTGCCATGGTAGTTAGGTATGAATTTGAGTTGGAGTATCCAGCAAGGGATTAATGTTCATTTCCATATCTATTTTCCTATTTCCTTTGGTTTGAAGTAACTAGCCTAACGTGTTCCAAGGCATTACTAGCCTGAATTTAATCAGATTATTTTTAGTTGGCCAAAAGGGAGCAAAGGAAACATATCTGGAGTCAGAAAACAAGCCTATGATGTCAACAGGGTTTGTTTTTTTAATGGTTTTTTAATTCCACCATCCTTCTCCCTCCCCCACCCTCCACTAGGGAAATCAGCAAAGGCTTGAAAAGGTTCAAAACAGCACTCAGCATACCTGCCCTTGCATCTATGAAACAGAAGAGGTTCTTCATTTTGAAGGGTTAGTTACACAATTATATTTTGCAATAAAAGCCATGGATCAATGTGATTTGGTTTTCTACCCTCTTCCATGCTATGAATCCTATTGAGGTGAAAAAGCAAGTGTGAGTAAAGCTGTGCAAATAATTGCTTCTGTTTGGAGACTGGCCATCCCACTCCCAAATAAAAAGAGAAAAAAGGTGGTTTGGCCAATCTGAAATGGAAATATATCTCAGTGGGTTCATCTAGACTTGCAAATGCTGCAGAGTGGATTTACTCTAAAGTAAACCCACCCCAGGCAGGCTTCTACATGTGCAGGGATGCAGAAGCAGATTTGCTGCTCCTGGCAGCTGTCTGCTCCTGTCCCCTCCAGCCCTGCACTGGCCCCTGGCAGCAGCCAAGGGAGCTCTAGGCTCACCCTGGGTGCTAGCCCAGGGGCTGACAGGGAGCACTGGGCCAAAAGACAGCTGTCATCTGGTGGGGGCTGTCTCCTGGTAAGAGCTGCCTGCTGCCAGGGCAGGCTCCACCACTGGAACCCAGGCGGGGACAGTGTCCCCCTGCCTCAGCAGCACGGAGCTCCCGGCCCCAGTTCCCCAGTCAGGAGCAGGAGACTTGGAAAGAGCTGCAGGGGAAGGGCAAGCCCCTGCCCCAATCCATCACTGTGTGGGGAAGACTGCACGTGCAGCCTGAAGCTGGCTGGGGACTTGCCAGTGGTTACTGTTCAAGGGAAGGAGGACCTTACTCAAACTATTGAAAGCAGATTGTTCTTCATTGGACCTCCTTCCATTCCCCTAAATCATCTCCAGTTTAGAACCTGCATTGCAAAACATGAAGCAAACCCCTTGTAACGCTTCCATGTGCAAAGGATTCGTATGCTGGACAATGGTAGAGCCAGAACCCACAATTTTTCATCTTCCTGTAGAAACCCCTGCTGGGGTGATTTGCATGAAGGTGATAGGGAAGAAGAATTTAAAAATGGAGCAATAAAGCCATTGGTGATCTAGGTTCCTTCTGTGCTACCCCACAGAGAATAAGAACATAAGAACATCAGAACTGCCACTTACGGAGTCAGACCATAGGCCCATCTTACTCAGTATCCTGTGTCACACAGTGGCAGAGAGTGGACGCTAGAAGGGAGAATGAATTGGGTATGACCTGGAGTTTTGTGTTTTTTTTCTACTGTTCCTCTCTCACTTGCAGCCTCCAGCATTTAAGGTGTAAGAAGTTCTGATTCAGAAGCTGTATCCCTTACTCCCATGCTCAATAGCTGCTGTTGCCACTGTCCTCCAAGAATTTGTTCAATGCCTTTTTGAATCTGGCTAAACTGTCCCCTTCCACAACATCTGCTGGCAATGAGCTCAACATTTTATTTACACACAGTGTGAAAAAAAACTTCCTTTTGTTACTTTTAAATTTACTACTTACTATTTTCATTTTGTGACCCCTAGTTCTTGTATTGTGAGAGGTAATAAATTTACTTTCCTAGTTTACTAATAAATACTCCCTATTTACTTTCTCTTCACCATTTAGTATTTTGTAAATCCTTATTTCCCACCCCCACCCCAAGTGTCTCTTTTCTAAACCAAATAGGCCTAGCCTCTTTAGTCTCTCCTGACATGGAAGTCCCTTCATACTGCTAATCATGCTTGTTGCCATTCTCTGTGTCTTCTCTAGTTCTCTAGTAGACACATCATGGACGTATAATGGGCATAAGGATACTTTCCGTTTTGTTTACAATTCCCTTCTTAATCCCTAACATGTTGTTTGCCTTTTTGATGACTGTTGAGCACTGAGCTGATGTTTTTAGTAAACTGTCCACAATGACTCCCAGATCTCTTTCCTGTGTAGTAACAGCTAATGTAGAGCCCATCATAGTGCAGGTAAAGTTTGATAGAAAATTATAAAAATGATTGCAATCTGAAGATGTATTATCTTCTTTTGTTTCCCTTCCCCCTGAAGGGGTCTGGAGTGTCTGGGAGGTTCTCCAGGAGCTGAGTGTAATGGAAACTGCTGTGCTGAGGAAGCAGGATGTGGTTGGTGCCTTTCCATGAGTTAGCACAGCTCTACACAGACCTTCAGAGTTGTACTGAGCTGTCTGTAAAGTTAGTCTTTTCATTGACAGCTCTCCCAGCCACCCTACCATCCTTTGAGCATTTGGTGAAGCCATGACATACTTATGTTTGTAGGCCTGACATCCATCAATTCAGCACTTAAGAAGAACTCCTGACATCAGAACCTGTGGGATTTACTGGGGAGGATGCAGTACAGCACCCACTGAGGCCAACAGAAAAAAAAAGATCATTGGATGTGAGATTGGATTTTCAGTCTCTGTTCTTCCATTTGTTAATTTTCACATCCTGCCAATTTCTAGGTAGTGATCAGTCATCAGTGAACACCTATTTTGTATAAAATTCAGTAATCACCTCCTTTCCTTCACTAGGATCTCTCAGGGATTTCCTGAACCCATTTTGTTTTTTTGTTTGCTCTTTTCTAAAAAACTCACAGTGAAGTATAACATGTCTGCCCATGCATATAATATCCCAAAATGGACAAAATGCAGCAGTCCTGAGCTTGTGCCAATATATGAGGCCAAAACAGAGAGTGCAATGGTATATACTCAGTGCCATTCTAAGACAGTTCTCCTGCACCTGTTTGTAAGTGTAGCATGCATAAAAACCACACACGTGCATCAAAATGGCATTCTGTAGCATGATAATTTAGTCATTATCCAAGTGCCTCACTTTGAATGGACTCTGGGTTTTTTTAGACCATCTTGCATAACTATGTATGTATCTACACAAGACACTTCAAGTGCAGTAGGCTAATTCTACTGCATATTAGCGCAGCGGGCAAAATCCATGCTAACACGCTAATGTGCAGCAGAATTAGTTTACTGTGCATTAGCATCACAAAAAAGCATGCACTGGCACTAATGCACAGTAGCGCCAATTACAGCACTTTAAGTTTAGTACCAGCAATTGCAGGAACTAAACTTAATACACTGTAATTACGGCACATTAATGAACATGTAAATGCATCCTGTGCATTGCAGTATAAATAGAACTGGGTTTCAAAACTCAATTCTCCTTATTCTGAGGTAGTGAAAGGTAAATGCCTCACTACATGGATTTCAAATTCATCACTGTCACTTGCAAGAATTAGTGATCTGTTATCACCCTACAAAGTGAAATTGGATGAAAAGGTGTTGACAGTGAGGACAGAATTGCTGAGGGTGTTAAAATTCCAAGAGTTCAAAAGCTGGGCAAAACTAAGGGGCAACAGTAAATAATTTTCATGGGGTTATTTTTTCCATGGGATTATTTTTCATGGGGTTATTTTTTCCCTTCCAAATTTCAGCATATCAGAATTGGAATTTCTTGTTTTCCATGTTTGAAAAGTTTTCATTGGACCTAAGTGCATCTGCTAACATTAGTTCCTTATTGAATTTCATTGCAGCAAGGAAATCATCTCCTAGTACATTCAGCATCATGCATTTAATTTCCCCAGTAATGCTGAAGACAATTTGAACAACATTTAAAACACAACCTTTCATTAAATTATGCTGCAATGTTTTTAGATCCTGAGTGCCTCCTGAGCTGCACTGAGCACCCACTGTTCCCTTACACTCTCAATGTAAATTGAAGATGATCAGTACCTTGGAAGAGTACGTCCTTTGAGATCAGTCTCTCTCTCTCTCTTTCATACCTATAATTTCTGGAACCAAAAGCATTGAAACAAAGTTGTCAACACTTTCTTTGAAATGTAGACATAGTTCCCTTCTGTTTGGTTTAGACATCTCAATGCAGGTGCAACAAGCTTCATTTGCTACGTAAAATAAGTCTCTCTCCTTCCAAAGACGATTCTGTTGACAACATAACTTTGGCTTCGGCTAGGTCTAGACTACAATTAAAACAGTGCCAGTAACACGATGTCATTTAGGACTTTGATTTTTTCCCCTTATTTATTTATTTTCAAAACATCTTTAACACACTAACGAGAGCCTTAGTGTGGATACAAGTATATCAGCAACAGCAAGGACGTACCTTATTTTATTCCTTGAACTGGCAGAAGCTATACTGGCACAAGCACCAGTTGGCTGCCATAAGTTACATATATATTAAGTGGGCTTGCCAAAATAATTAGACTAGCGTTTTTTACAGTGTGGAGCCTGGCATCCTCATAATTTCAGATTGGTAGGCAAGAGACTAGAGTGTAACTGCTTAAATGCTTATCTCCCAAATACAAAGTAAAGCTATTTTCCTGCATTTCTCTTAGGGATTGATTTGGAATGGATTTTTGTCCCTGTGGATCTCTGTGGATCTGTTTTGTACTTCAAGGAGGGTGTACAAGATCCATTTTTATTTTACCTATTTTAACAATCAAGCCAACTTCGCTGAATTTGTGCTCAATGCAGACTTTAAATATGTCATTAGAAATGTGATGTTTGGTATAAAACAGGTGTATCTTTTCTGTTGTCTACTAAGCTTGCCCAAAGGCCCAAGTTAGGAAAACACATAAGTATATGCTTTACATTAAATAAGAGCTTTCCATCCCAAAGCACAAGGTAAGCCTGTTCTTCAATTCTTTCCTTAATCAAGACCCATGGGCTTGCCTACATTTAAAAGGGTTTGCTGGTAGAGCAGTACTGGCAGAGGTAAAACAGCAACTGCTTCAATGAACTTCATCGTATAAACAGCAAAAGAATACTTGAGTCAGTATAGTATAGTCCTGTTCCTCCAACAGTCTATACACACCCAGGCATAAAGACTTCTTAGAAATACATACACGTTTGTACATGGGTTTATCCTGCCAGAGCTCTGTTGGCCAAGGGTGTAATTTTTTTTTTTCTTTTCACACACCTATCCCCTATAGCTGTGATGGTAAAATTTTTCAGTATACATTAGGTCCAAGTCTTTATTAGCCGTTCACCTTTCACTCCCAAGCCAAGATGAAAACACCATCCCTTTATATCTTTAGCACCTTGAAATGCCTCAGAAATCATAGGCAGACATGGTTCTTTGGGTAAATCTGATATATTTTATTAGACCAACTAAATTAGTTGGTATCTTTTATTAGACCAGGACATAAAATGTTCTATTAGACCAACCAATTAGTTGGTCTAACAAAAGATATCAGATTTACCCAAAGAACCTTGTCTCCCTATGTCCTTAGACCAACACGGCTACAATCAATACCCCTCAAAAAAATCATGAAATTCCTCCCTGGTATACCTCAGGAGTAAAAACATTTGAAGTTCTACTAGGAAGAGGGAATGAAAGATGTGGAATAATGGTAGACCTATTAATAGGCGTAGATTGTCATAAAGGAAAAGTGATTTATTCTTTTGATTAATAATAAATCATGTTGGCCTTTCAGGAGACATCTTTTATGCTTCATATTTGTCACATATTTTAGATGATAGAAAACTCAAAATATAAGCCATTAGCTTTGAGTACCGGAGGACATTAGGAGAGCAGTCTTTTGTATATGAACAAAAAAAAATGGCAGACAGACTTGATAAATTATTGGTCAAGGGGAATTTGAACAGCCCATCTTTCCATCCTTCAAATGCAATATTTTTTTTTAAGATCAGGGTGTATGTCAAACAGAGTTCATAAAATGGAAAATGACACTATTTACTTTCATCAAATAAAATGCCGTCAAAATTTATGGCTCTGTACCTTGGAAATCTGTCTGAATGTTACCGCCGTTTTCTGTAACACTTTAACAGTTCATACTAAGGGGGCTATAAAATAAGTTATGCCAACAAAGTTTTAAAAAAATACTTAGTTCATAATTCAATAAGTAATATTTCATGGCTATGACTGCTGTGCAAAAAAAAAAAACCCAGCCAAACAATACTACTTTCTTCATAATTAGTGAAAGGAGTTGGATTCCTTTGGAAACACTTGGGAATACCAAGCCACATTGTTAGAGGATGACACCACTGAAAGCGTTGTATAATTAAATTACAGACATAAACATATGATTTTTTCTGCCAGGAGGTTTCTTGCCTGTGGTGTATTTTTCTGTTGCCACATGTCCCAAAACCATAAAGCTAAAGGTCCTCTTTAGAAAAAGTTTGAGTAACCGGAATAAAATAAAATATGACAACCATAATTCTCAAATGGCCCATGCAATTTGGTTTCTTTCCTCCAAAGGCAGCCTAAGGGCCTTATTGCACATTTATTTTAGTCAGCTTTTGGAGCTCTTAACTTCTGAATTGTCCACACATCAACACCTGAAATTAGTTTTAAGCACACATTAAACAGCTTAAAAGTTACACCACTCCAAGACAGGTTTATCTCTGATCCATATTACCCACCTCATGTTCCATTAATGTGTGGCCATTCCCCATAGATGAGCGACCTAAATTACAGTCTTCCAGCCTCCCAGGACCTCCCCTACCCTCCTATTCCGTGTGCACAAAGTTTCCACCCCTTGAACTCAACTGCCCAAAGGGTAATTCTGGTAACAACCAAACTCCCTTTTCCAGCCCCAAGGGGTTGACCTTCCAACCGCCAGGGGTGCAACTCTGCAAACAAGCCTGCAGAGCACATGCCAGCTAGCAGGTTGCAGGGTATGAGTGGGTTCAGGATTGGGTTCTAGCAGGTAAGCAGAGAAGAAGGTAGGGGGCTATATTGGGTCCCCACGAGTTGGGACTTCCTTCCTGGGTCAGGGACAGTAGTTCCCCCAAAAGTGCCTTCCCTAAACACTCCCACCTCCCAACCACCCCAGAAGCAAAACCAGCAACCTCCATACCCCAATCCGAGTTTCTTAAGACATGAGACCTTTAATTTACTTCCTTTTAATTTCTTGTTACATTTTTTTACTTCTTTTTTATTTTATCCTTCAGTGTCTGACTTCCTTCATTTCACCAGCCTTCCCCCACCCCCATTTCCTTTCCACCCCCCATTTCATTACCCATCCCCATCCCATTCACTCTCCACCTCATAGGTGGTTCATGTTCCCAACCCCCTCCCCCAACTCATCTCTCACACCCCCAACCTAGAATAGACATAGAAACCTGTCCTGGCTCACCAGCCCTGTAGCAGCACCTCACAGCTGTAGCTCCTAGTGAGGCCCCTGCTAACCAGCCCTCTAGTGGAAAGTCACAGCTGTGCCAATGGGGGACAGTCAGAGAAGGTTTTTTAGCCTTAAGGTGTAACTCTTCCAAACTTGACCTAGCACTAACAGCTCAAACTGCTAAGCATAACAATTCCCTAGAACTAAGATTTCCTACCTGATCTGGAAAAATTATTATCTAATGTCTAGAACCATAGGGTGTGTCTATTTTAATTATCTTAGCTTACACCATGCAGGTATTTTTAATTGTTATATTTTTGTCATACTTCAGTTCAGCCACCATACTATGAAGCTTCAATGCATCTGCTAGTTTTTTAGCATTAATTCACTGAGAAGCCACTAAAAATAATGCAATATCTTTTGCTCTCCCCTTCCCTCGGGAACTGGAAAGAAGATGCATCAAGAGGGGGCAGAATGAAAAACATCTAGTCAACTGACAGGCCTGACCCCTCCATGAAATGACTGCAGTGGCAGTAACCGCATCATAAATCAACCACATAGCTTTGGACTCCTCTCTTGTGCATCTCCTATGTAAAAAAAAAACACTTGACCTAGGGCATAGTCAGGGGCTGTGTAACCTTTGCCTCTAACTCCACGGTGTCTCATTCGGCATGTGTGAAGATCTCCTTGTCTGTGTGTCCACATCCTGTGACAGCTGAAAAGTTATGTCTGTGTGATAAAGGTGCTAACTGAAGGCCCTATGAAGATTAGACCAAGTGTTTTTTTCTGTATTTGTTGAGATATTAAGCTATATGTTGTTGTTAAAAGCCTAATTAAAGTCTAAGATGTAGTGAGGCCTTTTATAAAGTAAGGCCTAGTAAATTTAGCAAAGCCTTGAAGTAGTAAGGCCCTGTGGCATAGTTAAAATTACCTTATCAAAGGAATGCAAGGCTTGTACTGCTATTGGTCAGTCTAAGGACAGTTGAAGTAAAAGATATCTGAGTGTTTATACATTATCAGAACCATTCAGAAGCTTTAAATTGGCTGGAATATCTGGAAACCATTCAGAAGGAAGATACAGCTCTGTGAAAAGGATTAGTTAGCTGTTGCCTGGATCAGTGAGCCTTTGGTCCTTGAGGAGCCCAAGAACTGCATTCCAGGGTCCTTCCTGGTACCCTTCAGACAGCGCTGTTAAGGGATGCCTGACTTCGCTGAACTTTGTGGAAAGAGAATCTTGCTGTGCATCAGGCATCAGAGGGGACTGCTGATAAGTTGCCAGTGTGAATTGCCTTTGTCTGTCATTGTTTGTCTTGTTACTACGCGTAGTCATGTTTTTGTTAAGCCAATAAATCTTTCTCACCTTTCTACCCCCGACCATACTCTCAATCCCGAACCCTCCGCAGGCAGCTGGGACAACATCCTATGGAGCTTTCTTCCTGATCCCTGTTCTAAAATCCAGACTGTTTCTGATTGTTACAGTCAGAGTTTGAGGCAAGGAAACTGGAGGCAAAGGAGCGGGGGGAAGTGGGACAAGGAGGCAAAATATGACAAAAATCTTCAAATACAGTATGTTATAATGAGAATCTCAAATAAAAAAAAATCTGTGATCACAGGGGGAAGTACAAGACCTAATGGCCTGAAATGGCAACAGGGAAACTTTAGGTTGGATATGGGAGGAGGGGAGGGGAAGGCTGACTATGGTGATAATTAAACATGGCGCCACATTAACTACGAAGGTTGTGGAGTCTCCATCATAGTAAATTCTTAGAGTGCAGGGTAAACAGACATTTGTCTAGGATGGTGCAGACAGGGATTTTCCTGTCTTCTGCCAGGAGCTGGATGAGGTGACCTCCTGAGGTCCCTTCTAGCCCTATTGTTCTGTGATTCTGAAATGTTTGTGTTGTTAGTGATGGTAGTGGTGGTGGTAGTTTTGCCTATAGAGTTCTATCAGTAAATTAGGGCAGGCATTTTTCTCTTCCTGGAATATGCTACAGGAAATGTAGGGTTAAACATAAGAGGAGGGTATTCAAAAGAACTGACATTGTCCTAACTCTGCTCCTGTTCATGTCGATGGTAAAAACCATAAGGCAGAAACCTGAGGCCAGTGCTGAGAACTTGTGAATATCCCTCTGAAACAGGACCTGGCCTCAGGGGTACCTGTTATATCCCTTAGTGATCAAGCAGCTCCTGCCCTGCTCCAGCTCCAGCTCCTCAGTACCTTCCCTTTTCTCCCACTTGCCACTCTTTGATGTAGATATTGGTTCAAGGAAAGGGAGGCTGCTCCAGGTCCCAAAAACAAGCCCTTGTCCACTATCAGACAGTGGGTTCCTCCGAAACCCCACCAATCCCCTCCCCCCACCTTCAAACACTATGTATGGCCCTCCAGGGCTGCTTGCACTATACACTTGTTGCCTTAAGAGTTAATTTCATACAATTCCAACTTCCCCTACAGCCATGTCCATGCCTCACAAGTGTTACTAGTCATCACTTAGGTGAGGCACTTTGCCCCAAGGCAATGGTAGGCCACCACAGGCCTCTACACACTTGCTGGAGCCTTGGCCTTCCCAGCCACCACATGATGCAGGTAGAAAATGTATGCTCAATTAATTACTGCTCAGTAACACATGTGTAGATGCATTACTGCACAGTAATTTAGGAGATACCCACCTGGGTGTGTCCAGCCACTAAGAGGCCAGCCAGAGGCCAGCCTTAGGGCTCCTGCATGGCCCCCTCTCCTGCTGCTGGGCTGGGATGCTCTCTGGCAGCCCCTAGCTGCAGGGTATAAAGCCTGAAGTCATTTTGTGCTTTGGGGCACACATTCCAGGGAGCCTGCAGGAGCTGCTTGTAGCTGCAGCACCCCAACAAGTCCCATGTGCCCCACTGGAAAGCCTGCAGGCTGTTTGCCTGGGCTGTCTGCCTCCTGAGCTGCTGCCTGGCCACAGGTGAGTGCTGCAAAGGGCTGCAATTTGCTGCAAAGGGCTTCAAAGGGCTGAACAGCCCTGTGATCCCACCAGGGCCAGCACATGCTCCCCACTGCTGCACACCCCCCACGTCTCTCACTTTGCAGGACCATGCTGAAGTGCCTCAGACATGTGGCTGCAACTCCCTGGCTGTGCCTCTTCTGGGGGTGCTGCTCCCAGCCCTCCAGGGCTGGCATCACAGGGCCAGCCATACAGGGTCCCAGTCAGTCGGTGCAGGGCACAACATCCTCCTCCTCTCCCATGTCCAGCCCCAGCCACATCTGCGTGAGCCCACCTGTCTGGAGCCTCAGGGACCAAAACTGGACCTAGAAGGAGGTGCACACCCTTGTGGCACTTTGGGGTAAGAAGGACATCCTGAGGCAGTTTGCATGCCACATGTATCAGGTCTTGGCAG
Organism: Alligator mississippiensis; assembly: GCF_030867095.1. NCBI lineage: Eukaryota > Metazoa > Chordata > Crocodylia > Alligatoridae > Alligator > Alligator mississippiensis. Next base: position 138,279,417 of record NC_081825.1, on the reverse strand, counting down.
CTGGGATGCATGTGCTGGGCCACTCCCCATCAGTGTGGCAGTGCCACATTATGGTCAAGAACCTCCAGACCCAGTGGGTGGCAATGATCGGCCACAATCGCCAGTCCAGTGGGGCCCCCAGGCCCATGACCTTCATGCAGGAACTGACCCACATCCTGGCACCCTGGGAACCTGTGCCCATGCCCCACCCTGACATCTCCAGTGACACATCACCACAGGAGGACCTCAGGCCTTCAGTGCCCTGCCCTGCACTCCTCCCCAGCTGTTGAACACACTGGCAGCCCAGGGAGTCCTGGTCAGTGGTTGCCTCATCCTTGGCCTCACCCCAGAGCCACCCATGAGCAGCCATTGGCCATGCCACCATCAGCCACAAACATCCCTGGCCTTTGCGACAGCCCCCAGACCTACAAGGGAACTCTCTGTGGCCAGAGTGCTGGCTACCTGCTGCTAGTCTTTCCGCCCTGGACAGCCCCACCCCCTCAGCCCCTTGCAGATGGACTCAGGGATGAGGTCAGACACGTGAAGTGTGTTTCAAGTTTGGGGAGTGGGGTTTTTATTGTTGGTGGGTGAGGAGGGTGGTAAAGGGGCACTGTGTGTGGAGAGGAGGGAGCTGTGTTCATTGAGGGGGGAGAAGGAATGGGGAGGTAGTTGTATTAATAAAGTTTGTACTGTTTGACCTATGTGTGTTTCCTGGAGTGGTGCTGGGGACACGTGGGGGGTAGGGGTGTGTGGGCAGTGAGGCAGGTGGGCTGAAGCAGGGAGTGCAGGAGGACGGGGTCAGCTAGAGCCTCCCATAGCCAGTGCCATGTGCCCAGCTGGCAAGTGCGTGGCTCTCCTGAGGTCTGGGCAGGGGGGGCCCCATGGGGCCTGCAGGGCCAGCATCATGGCCAGCAGCAGCACAGGGCACTGCTCATTGCTGCCAGGGGCTGAGCTGGAGCAGCAGGACTCTGGGTGCAGGTGGCAGAGGCAGCAGTAGGGGCAGCCATGGCATGGGGAGGCAGGGTGGTCAGGGAAGAGCTGCTGCGCTGCTCCTGAACTAGGCACACAGTTCCTGGGAAGGGGAGGGGCTCGGCAGAGATCAGAGGGCAGGGGTGTGCTTTTTAGATGGCCACCAAGTGCTGGCAGCTACCTCTGGCCTCAGCATGGCTGTCAAGTGCTGGCAACCATGTAACCACAGGATGGAGCTCCCCCTGTTGGCCACAGGGGCACATGACATGCTGTTCTAACTTGGGACTAAATCTAGTCCCAGGTCAACTGCTCACATAGATGTCAGCCCTATTCCTGCTTACTGAGCAGTAAATTACTGCACAGTAACTTTAATGTGCAGTAAATGCACATGTAGATACACCCACTTACTACTTTCATAGATACAATCAATTGGCATCCAGACACAAAAGAAAGAATCCATTGGCACAACATGACCTACTCTTTCCACCACCGCTACAATACAGGGAAAACTTTCAGTGCCTTGTCAGGCTTTTGATATGCTTTTAGAAAAAAGTGACATGGTTTCCAGAGAACTCATGGGATCCCCACTTTATTGGTTCCTCACATCTTTTCTCAGTATTTAAGTCAAAGGACATGAATCAGTGAGCAATTTCAACACATCTGGATAATGATACTGTTGAGCTGCACAACCCTGCCAAGCCCATCCCCCAATCCTTCACCCCACCTCCCTGTTTTCCAGATAATTTCCCAAGTTGTCAGACAAAAGTTTGTTCTGTGCAGTGTTCTGCAAACTAGTGAAAGCCTTCTGGCACAGAGAGAGATTTTCTTGACATCATATGGTATTTTCCTTCTAGTCCTTTGACTTCTACTCCATTTATCCATCATGATTCCATTTATTAATAAGGTCAGTCAAGGGAAAAATTGCTGCACTTTCATCCAGCATGTTCCAGTCTAAGCAAGAAAGGATCTAAGCTCCAGATACTCATCTACAATAGTGTCATCCATCCCAGAAATTGGTTTAAGAGCCTGGGAATGCATTGAAGGCGAAGTGCCTTCTTCACAAACTGTGGGAAGAGCAGTGATTGCAGCATGTTGGATAGAATCTGTTATTAGAAGTGCTATGTAACTCGATTTAGCTCTCTCAACCAGAACACCTGAAATAGGCATTAACCTATCAACCTAGGGATGATATTAATCTTAAGTCAGGTGATTTTCCACAAGAAGGTGAGAACTGGAGGACAATAATAGAGAAACCTGTTGCCAATGTACTGATGCTCCTACTGCATCTGTATATAGGATCATAGGGAAGTAGAGCTAGAAGGGATCTCAAAAGGGCATCTAGCCCAGCCCCCTGCTCAAGGCTGTCTACATCATGTCACAGTCTTAGTAAATGCACACTAGAGCAGGCATTAATGTAAGTAATGACAGAATGTGGGAAGTCTTTTTGGAGTTTGGCTATTGTGTGCCTGGGTAGAAAAGGCCATTGATACGATGAGAGAAGGAAGAGTTGTTGGGGTGGGGGTGACAAGGCAGCAAGCCGGCCCTGTCATGGAGCTCCAAGGGAGCAAAGGAAGAAGAGGGACTTACCAGGGCAATGAGCCCAACAGGGTAGAGAAGATGCGGCGGACCCAGAGCATGAAGGAGACATGCAGAAAGCCCGGATGGGGTGAAGAGAAAGCAGCTGTGGGAGAGGAGATTGCAGTAAAGAGTGCAATGGATTACCAGGAAGAATTAAAAGGGGGCCAGATGAGTAGTCACCTCTCAGATGGGAAACGGAAACAACCTGAGGAAGACCCATGGGAGCACAGAAGGGCAACGACACACAGCTGAGAGAGGGGACCTGAGAAAGAGTCCCAGAGAGAGACTTACTTGCGAAACCAGAGAGACAGAGCAGCAGAGACAGCCAGGCTGGTGAGTCTGAATCTGGTGGGCACAGGGTCCCATCGCAGAGATCTGGAAGAAGAAAGAGATAGAACTGAGTGGGGACATGAGTTAGGAGAGGCAGCCCCATATACCCCTATACTGAAAGATAATTGTAGGGATGAATTGTGTGATGGTTTACTTGGGACCCATGTAGGGAAGAAAAGGGCAGGCGACTGAGAGAAAGGAAGTTCCGGGCAAGAGACAAAACACAGTACTTTGAGAACTGTAGTTCCCCCTTGCGAGACTTAACAAAAATGAAGCTGTAACATCTGGTGTGGTAAGGGCGGGGTATGGGGATGATGGGGCCCTGCAAAGAGGAGTCAGCCTTCTGAACTGCAGATCTAACACCAACACTTATTTTGCAGGACTGTGTTCAGTTTTTGGTACCTTCTTTTTCCATCAAAGTCATGGCAAGCGAGAAATAAAGATTACCCAGTTTATAAAAAGCAAGAGATTGCAATTTTATTTTGTGGGCATGGCTAGCCTTTCACAGTGGGAAAGACACTGGGTTCCAATTCAGAAATGCAAAAGAACCCAAACACCAGGCTAAAATTGGCTGTGGTAGGAGCTCTAATGTCAGTTGTTACACACAAGTCTAAACTTAGAAACTTAGGGCAATTCTCAGTTAAGAAATCAGTAATACTTTCTTATCAAACAAGGATACTGGCTGTGTCTACTTAAAACGCTTTACTGAGCAGTAGACTAATCTACTGCACAGTAAAGTATCAGTCTACACATGTAGGTGCTTACTAAATTTTAATTTAGTAAATTAATTTACTGCACAGTAAAGCCAAATAGCATTAATTGCAGGTCTAGATGCACCCACTGTAAGGGTAAATTAATTTCTACATGCCAGGAGCTTATATACTACAGTGAAAGTGTCTTATGAGAGAAAATAATATAATGACTCAGTGGAGTAGTAATAGGTCTGCAGAGGGCAGTGCTCCGATTTCTAGACATTTTGACCTATTTCAGGTATTTTAGGGCTTCTTTAGCACCTTTTTCCAAATGTAAGTATTCAAGTATTTCCAGGGTTTTTCTGGTGATAAGAATATTTTTAAAAATATTTAGGTTTTATTACTCCTAAATTGCCATGCTGATTTTTCCCTTGTAAATCCAGTATGGCTCTATGGATGAGCTTCTTGTGGATCCACCCACAGTGTAAGCAGCAAAGGATGTGTGTGCCTGGCACGTTTCTTGACTGAGTAGCGACAATATGTAGAAAGAACAAGCCACACAAACTGTATCATCCTAAACATTGTGAAAAACGCAGAGTTTACAGCTGCAATGACTTTCTTAATACTAATGCAAGCACTCAAGCCAAGTTAGAAATACCATTTTTTCCTTCTCTTAAAATAGTTTGGATTGGAGCCCATCATTATTAACTGCATCTCACTATTCCAGCTAATAGATCTGTATTTAGTATGCTTGCTAATGGAAATATACTACCTGCATTTCCTATTGACGAAGAGATTGGGCAAAGATGAGCCACCAGCACTGCCCACACATGCACAAATTCATCACAAACTCCCTGTTTAATTTGACTGGTAATCAGCGTGGGTAGTTAGAGCCTGATAATTACATGGCATTGAGATGTTGTTAGCCAGATTTCTCCCATTTCAAGACACTTTATAGTCTTGTATGATGACAGGAGAGAGATTACAGCCAATCACAGGCCAGAAAGTGTATAATATTATCCTCTAAAATGAGAGTGAAACTTATCACTGATACAACATGGCCCAGATTTTCAAGTAGATATGCAAATTAGGTTGGGTCCAGGAAAGATGAGCCTACGTGTTCAAACATCATATACCTTTCACCCAACAGGATGCTGCTATGAATATGTATATACTTTAAAACTTAACTCTTCCACATTGCCCCTGGGGGCCAGAAGTATATTAAGAAGCATGTAGCATTGTTTACATAGCCTCACGAGAGAAGTAAATCATTTTGTTTTAAATCATCTTTTACATTAAATAATAGTATTTAATATTTGTTTACTACCTAACCTCAGAAAAGGGCATTCTAAATTTAAGCTTCACAGGCAAGGGCTCTCCACACACCAGTGAGGCGCACCACACTTAGATGACCTCTTCAAGATGCAGAGCAACACTAAGAGCAAGAATAGGGGAAAAAGGGAAGAATTAACGTGTCCAGATGAAACTCTAGGTTGAATTTAGGGAGGCAGAATCTAGTCTAACAGACTCATCAGGTTCATTTGTCAGCCATTAAATTGCCCACTGCGCACACACAAGAGTTCTCTAATCCTGCAAGCCCTAAGACTGACTGTTTTTCCTTTTCCCAGACATGACCATTGCTGCAGCCATTACATAGACTCTGCTGCACATCTGAGTCACAGGGGTAAGTGACTTGATGAATCAATTACACCTGCTGGCATTCTGAATACCAAAGTAACAAGCCTTAAAAAGGTGCAAACAGCTACCTAGGCACATACTGAGTGTACCTCATTAAGCAAAATCACAAGCATGAACAGCTGAGACCTGCTGCTCCAGAAAAAAATAGCTAGCACTTAATTCACCTTAAGTGGTGCCATTAGTACAGAAGAAACTAGGATTCAGCGAACCATCATTTGTACAATTTAAATGTCTGCTCATGTAACTTTAAATGGCTTGCACTACATCATTCACTCCAGTTGGAATTTGACACCATGTTTAACATCCCTACTCTCATGAAAAATGCCATAGGAGTTTTAATGACCACACATGCCCTTTTATGTCCCATCAGAAAAGGTAGCACACAGATCAGCCTGGTGCCAACACTACCATATATAGAACATACATTCAAAAATGTAACAGAAGAACACTACAATGCCATAGGTAGCATTACTTCCTACACTCATTTATAATATGATCCACAGCTCATTGATATCAGTGGGATCCTTTGATGTCAACAGGATTTGGATCAGGCCAGTCTGTAATTTCTGATGGGCATATAGCAAGTGTGGTTTCAGATTGTATTTTTTCATGACATTAGTGTACCTGCAAGAAATTACTTTTGCAATTATCAAATGCTTCAGATTCACTCTGACATTTAATCAGCCACAAACGCAGTTTATTGCTTGATGTACCCAAGTGCTGCGAATATTATCCCTTAAATAGCACCTAACGTCTTGTCTTATGGCTTAATTAGTTACTGTTAAGAGGCATTATTTTATTGTGCTCATGCTTGTCTAGATTTTCTATACTCTGTAATTAAGAACTAAAATGAAGGGACACAGCATTAACAAAAATCAAAAAAGTATACGTGACTTCATCCACCGTGTCAATTTTAGGATAAAGATATTCTTATGGAAAAATGAAAAAATAAACATAGGTTCTCAAGTAATCAAGAGTTTCTAATGTTACCTTAAATTATACAAATGAAGCTCAAGCAAAAAGTATTGATGGAAGAAAAACATGACCCTTTTGTAAAAGAGTGAGTCATGTATCAGTTTCTACTATTTTTTTAAGTCCAATTTATTTAAATAGTATAGTAAGATGACATTTTGGCTTGACATATTATAATACTGGGGTTTTAAAACTGCCCAATGCTGGCCTAATTCTTCTCCTGTTGATTTCAATGACACCAGAGTCAGGCAAATGATGATGGTTTTTGAAAACCGCTCCCATAAAGAATTGCTAGCAATATTCTTCGTGACATAGCAACAGTCTATACCTTGGAAGAGTCTGAGAACGCTAACTGTGCATATTAAAGCTGGGACATGAACACTCATTGAAAGTGAATGTTGAACTTGCATTATTTGCCCTGTAGGTATTACATATAGGAAGGGATACAAAATGAGGCTCCAGTCCAGCAAAGCCCACAAGCTAGAGCTGATATTTAATCTTACAAGTAGCCCCATTGAAATAAAGTATGAACTTTATGCTTTTTGCAAAATATCTAACTCAATGGGCCCCTGGTGTAGTTTGAAACCCCAAGGTGCTACCATGATAATGAAGTTCATTGCTGGATCAGAGTATAACAGTATAAAACTCCCAAAACTCCCTTCCAGAGCTGTAACACACTAGTGTTTAAGGTCTCCAATCAGCAAAGCAATTTAACCTGGGCTTAAGTTGGAATTTGTAAGCTTTCTTGCTGTCTAGCTCTGCTTGAATCTTCAAAATTCTTTTTGCAAATATCAAGTTTGCAAAAAATGCCATTTCAAGGAAAACCAGAATAATTTGTAAATTTAGGAAGAATCTGATATATAGTTTTGTCTGAAAAAAAGGCTGAATGGTTTTTAAATGTTTAAATACTTTTCTTTTTGACTTTTTGGAAATAAGGGAACAGTGGTTTCATTTTCAAATTTAGAATTTGAAAAAAAAAAAAAGATTTAAGTTGCATGAAGACAAAACAAGATGTTTTGTTTCAGGCTGAGTGAAATGTTTTGAGTTGATCCAAAATGACCTGAAATGTTTGGGTGGCTCCAGTGGAGGGGATTGTATTTTGTTGTTGTTCTCAATACAAAAAACAAGTATTTTGTTGTGATCTGATCTGAACAGAAAAATCCACTATTGACACAGATCTGGTCTGAGAAAAGAACAGCACTTAAAGCAGCAGCTTCCTATCTGCAATCCATGCTCTAGTCAGCCATATCTCCTGAAGACCTGTGAAGCAACCCTCTGCTATCACAAGGGCTCTGGGAAGAAAGTCCATTCTTTTACACGTTCCTCTGCTCCTCCTCTATGCTTAGTGTTGGTCAGTCTTTCCAGTGATTTGATTCTTCCTTCTAGTTTGTCAACTGTCAGTGTCCACCCTGGAGCTTACGCAACACCCTTACAGTGGAGATGCTTGATTAACTAAACTTAAAAGGGACTGTGAACATTTGTTCATCTGATTTTCTCCACTACTGTTCTTCCCCCAAATTCAGTTTGTGGTTGGATAGTCCTCACATTCTTCTAACTAATCACAGATACTATTTTTTTTTCTCTCTCTTGCCTCTTTAGTTACAGATCATGTATTAATGGTTAGCATCTGGGAAGATGTGATATGTCTTAGGACTCTGTAGCAAGAATTCACTGTGGGATACTGTATAGACTTAGACCTTTAAGGACATATCTGTGTGGAGGAAACTCTGAAGTTCATCTTTCTATGGATTCCCTGGATTCAGACAGCCACAGCATTCAGGACAGTGTTTGCCTTTAATAGTCCTAGATTATTTTTCTAATGTCAAATTTTCTGCACAATATTTGTTTTGTTATTTGCTGGCATGTAGTATAACCCAGCCCCTGAATTCCTGGTGCAGAAAGTAATTCTTTGTTCTTCCTTGCAAAAAGGAGAAATCAAACAGGTTTTATTTTGAGAGGCTGATGAAGGAAAATAAGGCAGATATTTTATTTTAATAAAGAGACTATTTTAAAGTTAGAACTTCACTTAGCTTTTCAAAAAAAAACCAAATGCAGAATGCATAAAGAGGCAATGTTAATTTCAAGCAGATGAATCCTCTAGGGATTGGCAATCCATACTGTATCATAATTAGTCAATTCATTATCCACATTACAAATATCAAGAATCAAGAGGTGAAGAGCATTCATCTCTTCTGCAATCTCTTCTGCATTCCAATTAATATTCATTTCTATTGTCTTGATTTTAGAATATAAATGTACTTAGTTTATCAAACCATAGCTAAACTACACATGGATAAAAATGGAGACATGCTGGACTAAAAATCTTCCAGTCAATCCTTCTGAAAACATTAATTTCTACACCAGCGTTACTTCCCTGATGCAACAAACCATTATTCTAATTTGTATTCTTCTAGTTCAAAATCAAACAAAAAACCGATTGAGCATCATTAAGTCCCATTTCACAGGGATGGCACAAAAAGGGGGTTTTATATCTTGAATGCAAATACATGTCAACCCCCTATAGACTGTGTGCAGACTATTTGCCATGCTGATTGCTTTGATGATTTGCTATTAATCCCATGCGATTTGTCACTGAAAATCACAAATTATCATATCTGCTGCCTTACTGGCTGACTTACCGAAGGGATAGGATATTCAAAATCACCTATGGTGGTTAGGCACCCACCTCCTTTCAGAAGTTAACAGGGATTTGTAAGTATACATCTTGACAGACTTGAAAATTGCCCTCAACCAACAACAGCTTCCCAGATGATCCCACAACATTTTTTCTTGTAAATTCTCAGGCAGATATTTGGGTGCATAGTCCTGCTGGGTTCTCATTTTGCCATAATCTATACAGGTGAAAATTGCTCTGTACAGATTATCATGGAATTCAAATAGCAGTGGCAGGAAGCAAATAGTTGAAGGGAACAAAACACTTTCACTCACAGAACTGATTGCAAATACCTGTCTACTCTCTTATCCCCAAACTGCTGTGGACTTCCCATTCATGCCACTGAACAGTGGCCTCATGTGTTTCTATGCCAGTCCCTCATCACTTACATTCTGAGAAAAACAGCAGTTCTCAAATTATTATACCTGATAATAACTATAAAAAATAAAAACTTTTCAAATTTGATGCTGTTTACATAATCTCACAAGATCCGTATCCAGCCAATTACATTTAACTAGTTTGTCACTTACCTCAGACATTAAATTTAACAATCGACAAAGGTCTTGGATAAAATGCTTCATACATGCCTAGCTTAGCATTATAATCATCAGCCACATCTGTACCTTTAAACCTAATTTAAGAAGGGCCTCAGTGAACTTTAGTCACATAAGACAAATCACCAAGCAACAGGTTGATCTAAAGATTACTTAAATAATCCAAAATGCAAACATTAATGTTACACTTACATACACACACAGACACACAGACACATTATGTTTATATACATGTGTGCTTGTATATTTCGCTCTGACTTAGAGAAAGTTGGGTAATGTGCTGAGAGTATCCAATTTCCATGCAATACACTACAGTTATTATTTCAGTCTCTGCTGCTTGGAATTAAAATAATTAGACTGGACAGCCAAACCAAGGTATATACCAAAAAATGATTTACTAGGGACCCATACATAGTCACAGGTATGAGTTAAATCATACTTGTCAGCTTTAGCATTGCAAATTAAAGAGTACTGTATCCTTGTTATGACTCCTATCAATCAGCCTCAGTCTCCTTTGAGTTTCTAGGGGAATATTTCACTTTAGGGATAGATCTGGGAATTGAAATTTGCTCATATGTACAGGAATTCAGGAGCTTAAAGCTATTTAAGGGGCTCAGGGAAAACTTCAGTTCCCATAATTCTCTTATTTTAGTGTTTTGCAGGTAAGACATTCCTTGGGGGACAGAGCTGATCATCTAAGCTATCTGACCAAATAGGGAACACATGAAATACCAGGTCTCAGTTCCAGATCTTACTCTGCCTGTGAGACATCTAAGCCTACTAGGCTGTTTGGTGTAAAAATGTGTGTCTTTGCTCAGAAAAGCAATCCTATTTTGCCTGTGGAAGTGTACAATTCTCCTATTCCCTCAGTGGAAAGTCCAGCACACCCCAGAGCACATAAGGACAAAGATGCCTACAGGCATCCACTAGGAAGTATGAGACAGCTTTGAGGGAGGGAGGAACTCTTACCCTAGAAGGACCTGCTTCAGACTGCACATTGCAAGGCTCCATCACCTGGGGGTCCTATTCTGTCCTGGAGAGACACTTATAAGGAAGAGAAGGACCTACACCCCTGTAACCCAGTGCATAGTTCTGCTCCTTGCTCCCAGGACAGTATGTGCTTGTTATCCAAGGACTATTTAATGCAAAATGCAAAACAAGCATGGGGATCATGGCCAGAACCCACCCTCCCCCCAGAGGAATGCCTACCTCAATGAGTTATAGAGTCAGCCTCTACCTTACATGCTTTCCTTCTGGCCCTATACCTCTTGCACTTATTTCTGTCCAATGGCCCAGGAAGGCTGGACAAGGCCTTCGGCTTCACCCAACTTAGAGCCAGGTGGTTAGCACACTTTCCTGGCATGTGCACATGGAACTTTAATAATAAAGCTAAATGACACCTGATATCCAGCTCTCCCACTTCCTGGGCAAGTGCCCTTGTAGAACAGTGGTGGAAGTCCACACATGAGCCATATGACTAGAGGTGAGATGTTTCTAGAGGGTTTAAACTCTCAAACTCGATGAAGTCATGGCCTACTTTTAAGGTCTGGGCATGTGCAGTATATAATGGTAATGCAACTGTTTATCAATGTCGATATGTTAATTAATAAGGCAGTTCTTGTATTGAGTTGAAATAGTTTGAATTGATTGGTCCTTTTAAGTATTACCCAGGTTTGAATTTGATTCAGTATTGTGGAAAGGGCGATGATTGGGCCATTGGGTGAGTGACAGGTGGTATGATTAGAAGGCTCTAAATCCTGTCCAGAGCAGCCAGCCCGGGGCTCAGGCTCGCTCTCTCTGGACCGTCCTGACTCCAGGCTCTAGGGGTGCAGGAAGTTCATCGATTGCAAGTTCCTTGCTGTGACCTGGTCATTGGGAAACTGCAGTTGGGTAAAGTATCACCCTTTCCCTGTTTGAGGTGCTGAGTACCTAAGCAGGAAAAAGCTAGAAATTTTCAGGGACTCTCAAAGGTTTTCTCCTGCTGATTAGGCCCAGGGTGTTCTTGCTGCCATCTGTGGTGTCTGGGTTGTCTGTGAAGTTGCAAAGCAGTTAACTGTGTAGTGACCGAAGCTCATTGCAATGTGTAGTTGACTGGTTGTGTGACCAGGGACATTGGTTTTGGGATGTGAGTCGGGTTACTGTCCTGTCAGGTGTATTTTATTGTGTTGTGGCTCAGGTGTTATGGGAATATTGCATCCGGTAGTTGTAACAGACAAGGTTCCTTGGGTAGTCGTTGCACAGGTTTTGTTGTATAATTATTCTAATGTTATAAAAGCCTAAGTCTGTCTGTTCGTAATGCTTTATTCACACTCTGATTGGCTGACAAACAGCCAATCAGAGTGCAAAGAAGCATTCTGACACAAAGCAGCCTGCCGCTACGAAGGTGGGGACACAGTGGATGGAACGAGGGAAGGGGGTCGAGGACAGCTGCACTGGCCTTGCCCTCTCCCCACCCTCCCGGCTCCCTGGAGGTGGCAGCAACAGAGTGGACAGAAGCACCCCCCCACACCCTCCCCCATCCTGCTCCCTGCAGGTAACATGGGGGAGGGGGAGTGGGCCCAGGCCCAACGCAGGGGGGGGGTGAGGAGGGAGCAGAAAGGGGAGCAGAAGGGGGAAACAGTGGGCTAGGGCCTCCCTGCCTCAGGCCCAGGCCCACTCCTCCCCCACCCCACTCCCCCATGGTGGAGCCAGGGGAGGACTGGGCCCAGGCCTGACATGGTGAGGGGGAATGAGCCTGAGCTGAGGGAAAAGCCAACCTACCATAGCAGTGGGGGAGGACAGCGGGCCTGGCCCAACCCAGTCCAACCCAGCCCAGCTCAACATGGGAGCTGCGGGGGCAAGGGAGGAGCAAGCCTCCTCCCCCTGTCAGGCCCAAGCCCATGCCTCTTGCCCCCCTGCGTTGTCCCTGAGCCTGTTCCTCCCATCCCCCCACCACTGCCAGGTCAGCCAGGGCCCGCTGCTCCTCCCGCCCAATGGTGGCAGCCCAGCTTCTCCCCACCCTTGAGCCCAGTCCTCCCCTGCACCAGGTCCGGGCCCACCTCTCCCTTCCCCCCGCCACTGCAGTGGGGAGCTGGGGAGCAGGCCCGGACCCCAAGCTGCAGGAGGGAAGTGGGAGTAGGCCCGGATGGGGGGGGCGGGGCTCTGCCCCTGCCTGCTCCCCTCCCCATCCTTCTTGATGGGCAATTGGCTAGTTCTAGTATTATAAACGTGTAAGTCTGTCTATCTGTCTGTCTGTTTGTCTGTCCATAATTCTTTAGTCACACTCTGATTGGCTGATGGAAACAGCCAATTGGCATGCTACAAGCATGGGGGAGCACTGCCATGATTCTGAAGCTGCACTGAGGACCTATCAGAGGGTGGGGGAGCCGAGTCTGGCAGCTCTCCCACCCCACTCCCACCCCACTCCCTGCAAGAAGCAGAAGAGTGGCAGCATGGGGCATCAGGTGGCGGCACTCCATCTCCGCCCCCTCCCTCCCCCCTCCCCCGTCATTCTTGATGGGAAATTGGCTAGTACAGCTTATATTGCTCAACCTACCTGTGCTTTAGTGTGTAGCTTCCCTTTCTAAATCTGAATGGGGTCAGGCAGTAGATCAACGCTCAGGGAAATGAACTTACTTTAATGGCCTGAACCTGACTACCTGTGGGTCATAGAAGATTAACAACCCTCTGGATTAATTAGTTAATTGGCATCCCCATGGGTGGTCCTTCACCCAGATCACAGAACTATTAGGTAAAAAGTAAGTCCTCCACTGCGAATCCTTGTATGACTAGGGTACTTCAATCTAAACTAAAGATCGTGGTTTTCTAGGGACTTCATCATGGTAGTATAAGATTGCACTTAGATACTTTGGGCCAGCTCCTATTCCACCTAGCAGGCATTGAAGTGCTACTTAGATTTAAAAGGCCCGGACCTCTTCTGTGTCACAGACACACAGGCAGTAGTAAGTGCCACCTACACAGATTTTAGAGTCGAATGTGCCCTGTATATAGGTAGGATGCTGGAATGTGTGTGTTTGAGGGAGGTGGGGGAATTTGGCATCTTGCTTTAAATAGTTATAAGATAAAATACAGTATATAAACATAGTTGGACAACCCCTCTCAGGGAAGTACCCACTTCACTGGGATACAGAATCAGGGTGCCCAGTGGGCCAACTTCAGCAGGTGGGGTAGAGGTTGCTGGTGGTTGTATTCCTGTTCAGGGAAGTAGGCAATGTAGGTTCAACATCCTTTGCCTGAGGAGCATCTCAAGGTCTCCCACTTCCTGAGCAAGTGCCTTAATGACTGAGCTATTGGGCAAAACATGAGCACCAGTACCTTGCAAGTTGCTCGTTGTGGTTCTTCACCAACTAAAGGTTTGGGGACCTGTGCATGGAATTTATGCACACATATGGAATGTATGCGCCCTCCCAGGTGAACTGGGATCACAATGGAGAGTGAGTGGACTTAAGGCTTTAAGGACTTAAGGCATCTAGGTGGCTGCATTGTATATCTTCTGGGCAGATCTAATTGCACAAGGTGGATCAGGAACTAAAAATTACATGAGTAGCCACATCTGCATCAGGGAGATAGACTTGGGTCTGTGTCATAGTTGTCCACTTAGACCTGTAATAGGTAGAATATGCTCCTGTTCTTCAGTACCTAATAGATGGCAAAAGATCTGGGTTGTAGTTTGCTGAAGGAAAAAGCATCCCAAATGCCTACCAACTGAAACATTTCTGTGTCATTTTCTTCTAGATAAACATGGGAGGAAAAAGTAATGGTTAAATGGGAAAGGGATTTGGAAATGGGACATACCAATTAGATGTTATCCAGTGTGTAAGGACCAGCGAAGATAGGTTCTATGAACAGCAGACACAAAATAGAGCAAGATTACATTTTAAAATCAATGTCAGAGGACTGATAGGCTTGCAGAGTTCAGCAGCCCACCTCTCAGTGCACTGACATTGATTTTAAAATGTAATTCTGTTCTATTTTGTGTCTGCTGTTTATAGAACCTATCTTTGCAGGCAGGAAATGCCAAAATGAAGTCTGCCATTTATAGAACTAAAACGAAGCATATGCTGTTTATAGAACCCATCTTTGCAGGTGGGAATATCAACATGAATACTACCCATAACTCTGTGTCCTTACATAGGTGTATTACAAGGCAATCCTTAATTATGTTATTGCATCCCACTTGTCATATTACATGGAAAACTATACCTAGTCAGAACATGCATGGACTGGGATCTTGAACTATTTTTCCCTTTGGAACTTGTATTGATATCCTGATTTCATCCCTATTCTGTACAGAGTAAATCTTTGGTTTCAGGTGGTCAGATCTCCCTAATTATTTTGGGTGATGTTGTGCCATTAGTCACTGCCTTGTGCAGCAGCACATATCTGTGTAGTTCAGTCTGGCAGGGAGAGATCCACAGTCAGTCCTTACCACGCACATATCACATTTCCCAGTGTAGCCCGCTTCTGCTATTATGAGACATGCCTGCCCAATGTAACATTCTAGCCCCTTGCAGGAATGGTGGGGCCGTATAGACAGCTTGAAGAACTTAGTGTGGGAGCCGAGGGTGGTCTAAGGCTATGGCCAGTAGCCCGGACCATCAGGTGGGGTTTTTCCACGACGGAGTAGAGTTAGGCATGGAAGCGTATTGGTTGTATAAAGAAAGTTTTACTTACACTGCCGATGGTCACAGTGCAGGAAGGAAACTTGCTTGAGTTACAGTTGCACACAAACAAACAAAAGTGAGATCTCTTCTTGCACCGAACCGAGATGAGTTGTTGATGTACGACTCCGCACACTCAACACGGGGGATACATCAAATTTTCCACTATGACGGGGAGTGGCTAGAAGCTGATCAGGCCTCTATGTCCTGCTCCAAGACACATGCAGAGTTTGCTAGGCTCCACAGCGCGCTTAGAGTTCCCCACGAGATGGTTGTGGAGTCCTCCAACTTGGGCGGAAACTGCTCTAACCTTTTATACGGCTAGCGAGCCAATTGCTAGCCACCGCATAGGAATAATTTAGAATTGACCAATAGTGGGACACTAATTTGCATACGTGTGGCGGGAACTCTTTGCACCGGGGTTTTCTCTCTGCAGCTGAGAAATCCAAGTGCAAAGAAAGCTCCATGTGGCGGGAAAATTCCAATGTGCCGAGGCACTAAAAATCATTGGATTATGACATGCCCCCTTGCCGATGGCACAGCTGAAATTTAAACCACATGCGCGTCGTTTGGGTCGTTTACGAGCTCTCTCAGCTGGTTCATAAGTTAAACGATTAAACACAAATTCAGACAACAAAGTAAGTTCGTCCTCTAAGGATCGAATCAGATAATAGCTGGTACTAACACACAGACACATAATTATATTCATAACAAGAAATTCAATTATCAGGACTTCAGTAGGCATCATGGCGAAGTCACAAGTCAAGCCCTTGTTTCTTCAATGATGTTCTCTTTCTCTCTCTTGGGACTTCCCTCCACCACGCACTTTGAGTCCTGAACCTGTGAAAGGAAAAATCCTCAAAACGATAAATTAACCTATATTAAAATATTTACATGGAACTGCGCGTGATAGGGCAGTCAGCGAGATTTGTCGCCGCTTCCTGCTTTTTCACAGCACACAATACAGGTGCTCGGGCACGGCTCCGCTTTGGATGATTTTTCTCTCGCACGCTCATGGATACAACCGACACAGAAGTAGATGGCAAACACCGCGGGGTTTTATCCACGTTCAGCAAGATGAAAACGTCGATGACAACGTCGAGGAGTCATCATCTGGCTTGTCTGGATACTTAAAACCTAGTTCATAAGCCAGTTGCCATTGGCCTGCGTCTCCCAGGATTCGAAGTTGTCGTTTAGTGAGCCCAGAATGGTTTAGGAGGAATCCAAACATGATTCGCTCTTCGGGTGTTCTCTGCGGCAACGGTGGATAATCAGATTCGCTATGGCTTGCGCCCTGAGCTTCGATCGGGTATACAGTAGATCGATGCTCCCAGTCGCTAGGTGTTCTTGACTTCATAAGGATGCACAATTGTGAAAGCTGACGCAAAAGGTTGCTTGCAGGTTGACCAATCATGGGGTTGAGGAAAATCCAGAGGACGACGGTGTTTTTTCCTCCATAGACCTCAACACAGGCTCTTACGCTGTCCAGCTTTATTGGAACCATTCCAGGAATTTGCAGGTAGCGGTGAGGCCATGGCCCTCTCTGTTGGGATGGTGTTAGTCCCAGTACACATGCTCTGGGGTTCCAGGAGCAGTATGAGATCCTGACCGTGGCCAGCAAAAGCTGCTCCGCGCTGGCTTTCTCTGGCCATCCGTCATGCCATGCGTGAGATTCCTGTCCGACTTGTCCTAGGGCAAGCACCGGAAGCAGAATGGGCCAATGAACATTGAACGTCACTGTGTTGATGTCGATGGCATGCCCTCTACTCCACGAGGCCCGCCGGATCAGGAAACTTGCTTCTTCTAAGTCCAACAAATCAGACCCAAATTCCACAACTAGGCATCCCAACCACACGGCTAGGGTCTCTTCAGGTTTGATCTTTGACTCCTCGTACAGTTCCTGCAACTCAGTTCGAGTACAAGCACAATAGGTGGTAGTACAAGCTGCACTCGATGGATCAGTTGCCTGGCAGGTGGGTGTCACAGGGCGAACTGCTGCTAGAGCCATTACTGATTCTGGTAGGAGGGGCGGATGCTCTCCTCCGCTCGATGCTCCCTCCCCGTGGCAAGAAGGCGGGGCCGCCAGAGGCAACATCACTTCAGTGGGCGGGACCGCTGGATGGATTCTCGCTTATTCTTTTGAAGCTCCGCCCGTCTTTTCCGGCTTCTCCGCGTGGCTCCCTTCTTGCTCGGCGCCACCTTGAAATGGCGTTTCAGGATCCTCTCTCACAGCCACATCTTTAGTCGCCTGAACGGCTGCGAGCAGCTGGGCTTTTAAACTTGCATTTTCCCGCATTAGAGTTGTCATAGCATGGACCATTGCACTTAACATTTTCCCCCTGTCGCACTTCAGGGCTGCCCCTTCAGCTGCGGCACGTCCCTCTGTCTCCAAACTCTCACGGAGATCGGACGGGAGCTCGCGGCTCCTCAATCTAGACAACACTGCTTGGGGAGTGAACTGATCTTCCGTCTCCTGCACATATCGCAGGCAGTGGGTATACTTTGGGTCGAGGGTAGGGTCTACTGTGCCCACCGGTTTCACTCGGATGGAGGATACGGTGCCCCCTTCCTCTTGGGATGTAAATAGGACCCGCTCTCTACCCATCACACACCCGAAAGCTCCGGGGTGAAGATGTGCTTCCTTCTCTTCTCCCTTCAGCAAAAAGTAACCGTTGATGAGCCTTTCACCCGTTCCGCCTGCCTGATGATAAGCAATATGCGCCTCTAGTTCTTAGGCATCTGTTACATGCCGTTTTCCACGGCACCAAAGGCAGTTTTTCACTAACTCTAACTCCATCGTGGTCTAAGGCTAAGGCCAGTAGCCAGGACCGTCAGGTGGGGTTTTTCCATGACGGAGTAGAGTTAGGCACAGAAGCGTATTGGTTGTACAAAGAAAGCTTTACTTACACTGCCGATGGTCACAGTGCAGGAAGGAAACTTGCTTGAGTTACAGTTGCACACAAACAAACAGAAGTGAGATCTCTTCTCGCACCGAACCAAGATGAGTCGTCGATGTATGACTCCGCACGCTCAACACGGGGGATACGTCAAATTTTCCACTATGACGGGGAGTGGCTAGAAGCTGATCAGGCCTCTATGTCTTCCTCCAAGACACACGCGGAGTTTGCTAGGCTCCACAGCGCGCTTAGAGTTCCCCACAAGATGGTTGTGGAGTCCTCCAACTTGGGCGGAAACTGCTCTAACCTTTTATACGGTTAGCGAGCCAATTGCTAGCTGCCACATAGGAATAATTTAGAATTGACCAATAGTGGGACACTAATTTGCATACGTGTGGCGGGAACTCTTTGCACTGGGGTTTTCTCTCTGCAGCTGAGAAATCCACCGTGCAAAGAAAGCTCCATGTGGCGGGAAAATTCCAATGTGCCAAGGCACTAAAAATCATTGGGTTATGACACTTAGCATTGACCATTTGATGTCTAGCTGGCAGCAAACTTGGGATCTCTAGATCTGAACATGTGAACTTTGACTACCAGAGTTAAGACACTGTGGTGTGCTGCTGAATGCCAATAACCTCTCTGTGTGGCTCTGCCACCACTAGAACTGTAACTTGTTACTACTGCACAGTAGCATCACCGGGCACTAACTGTGATATGACACTACTGTGCAGTAGTAACAAGCTACTGCACAGTAAGTATCACTAGGCAACCATGTTGGTACGCTACTGCACAGTAACACCAGTTATGCAAGTTATAACACCGGTTATGTAATGTGGCACTTGGTTATGAAGTACTAAATGGCACTTGGTATCAAAGTACTAAATGACTGCACAGTAACAACTGTGCAGGCTGCTTCTCATGTAGATGTGGCCACTGAGTGAATGTAGGTTACACCCAGGCATTAAAAGTAGGACACAAATTGCCACAGCGTAGATCTGAGTTACCCTCACTGGCACATTATACTCCACTTCTGCCTTACCCCATCCCTGACAGCTTACTTGCATGGACTGTGCTTTCCCCTCACCATTAAAGCTGGAATCCACCAAGATCTTGTCCTCCCACACTCCCCACAACCATTGTGCAATATCAGTTCTGAGGAGACAGCCAGCCGTTTGTGAAAGTAGCTCTTCACCTTCCCCTCCCCTAATTCCTACTGGGTCCTAGAATCAACACAATATCATTGGCATCAACCAAACTGTGTGGCACTCACAGTGATCCAGTGAGTTGGCTCACACTTGATCCCAGCACCTCCCCCTCCCCCCCATATACATAAACTTACATGTATTATACAATTCCATGTTCCTTCCTGCAATCACAGGAAGAACATTTCCCAAATTCATAGATTCATAGATGTTAGGAGCTGGAAGGGACCTCATGAGATCATAAGGTCCAGCCCCCCTGCACTTAGGCAGGAGAGACTATCTCCTCATTTGCATCAGCTACAGGTTTACTTGTATGTTTTTGTCCTTGAAAGTCATATTCAAATGGCACCCTTCTGAAAATACCCTAAAAGTTCTCCATTGCCAGAAGATAGATGGCTCAATCAAAGAAATAGATATGGATCTGCTTTGGTTCTGGATAAGAACTAGTGAAACACACATTAAAAATGTTACAACATATGATTCAACTGGTGCTGCTCAAGGAAGGGACAAGCATGTGAAAAGCTTTGTAGCTTCTAGTTCCCATACAGAGGTTAAAACAGTTACAATTGTCTTGACACAGAAGAACACAACATTGGTATCTTTCTCAGAAGCCTTTTGCAACTCAAACACACACACAAGTAATGAATGTCCATTGTGAGAGCTCAGATAGTTTTTAGTTTATACTCTGTCTTGCAGAAATCTGCCAGTCGTTTAATCCAGATTGGGAACCTCCTTCCTAATGTATAACTGCTACCTACCCGCACTGTGCTAGGGACCCAAAACCAGCTTATTCCCCATTCATAACTCTCATGATTTGAGCACAAATGTGATTGGGGCCAGATTCTATTTCACTTATTAAGCACAAAAATGGATTTAAGTGCCAAGGTGTAATTCTATTGCCCTCTGCTCAAGACCCTGAATCACTGGTTATCCAACAAGTAGGCATGGCCTTCTCCTCCTCCCTCCTTTTTTTTATGATCTAATCTAAAGAACCAGATGATGATGTGTTACAGAAATAGATGCACTAATGGTTTTCTGAGATCTCAGGTAGGGTGGAAAAGAATAACGCTAGTGGAACAGGATCTGGCTCTTAGTGTCTGTCTCACACTTCCATTTCCTGGAATCAAATGATTTATTAATAATCTCAGCTTTTGTTTCAGATAAAGAAAGTCTCAATTTCTTGCAAGGTGGGTCTATTTCATTTCCATGCCACAAGCAGGACCATCTGCAGGAAGCTGGCCTTGTACACTCAGTCCTCCTCTGCACGCACCAAATTCCAGGTGAGAGGCAATGTGGCTACCTGAGAGCAGCCTTGAGCACATGCCTAAGCACTGCTTTCAGGTTCTCCCTCTCAGGTAAGTTTCTTGGCACATGCTCAGAGGCATTCTAAGTCAGTGACACTGCCTCCTTTCTAGAATTCAGCATGTATGGAGCATGAGGGAAGGGGCAAAGTGTTTCAGAGTGGCACTCCCACAGACAGTACTAACATGGTGAGACAGGCCTCGAGGACAGAGGATATCTTGAAATCATGTATCCTAAAGACCCAGATATGAGGAGGCAAAAAGAATTTCATGTTTGTTTTAAATCTCATGATATTTAAGCCAATCTTGTCATTTGGGGAGCTGAAGGAGCTGAGTTATGACTCTTGAGTATTTGGAGCTGGCAATACTTCTTATGATCCTGACTGCAACTACCACTTAGAAGTCCTTCCATGACTTATTTAAAAAGGGATTCTTGTGTCTACTCACCCTTGTATAATTTTGGAAAGTAAAACATTAAGATTGCCAAGGTCACTGTGCTCTAGCAGACAGAAACACATTCCTGTTTATTGCCAATTGGTCCTCCCTACCTTGCTTTCAAATCAATTGCCTTACAGTAATCTAAAATACAAAAGAGTTTTTGCAAAACTGTCATTGGGCACTCTCAGCCCACAATGTATTTGGGAGGCATTATTCGTTTACAGGGACAGGATGGGTAAAGCACTAACCCATCCCTCCTTCCCCAGCCCAAGGGCTTAGCACCAAGAGGTACACAAAGCGGCATTCTGTCTCAGGAAGAAAGACTTCCTCCCAGATCTCCTTGGCATGAATAGGTAAAGTGCCATTTATCTCCTTTCTGGGCTGTTATATACTTCCTTATGTACTGTCCCTGATCAGCAGAGCCACAGAGGAATGGTGGGGCCATTTGGCATGCTGTCACCCTCATAGAGAAAATCAGATGCAATTGTCCTTACTCTCCTAGAAGCAGAAAAGGAAGTGGCAATAGTTCCTGGCCTTTATACAGGTTCATTGTGCTCCCCTAGGACTTCATGTATAGGTAAGAATCAGATTCAGTTTGACCCACTATGGCTGGTGTCTTGGCCTATAATTGATAGACAAAATTCAGTATATTTGGATTTTTCTTAGAAACCATGAATGGCCAAATACATTTCAAATTGCTAATCATAGCCTTGTACTATATTGAAAGGGGGAGGGTTACAAAGCCTAGGTAACACTAATGAGCTAATCTGCATCTGATGTACTCAACTGGGCACTCATAGTGTACCAGGGTATAACAGGAGTGCTGGTACATACCAATAATGCAGGGGATTGTGGAAGTACCTCTGAGAACTGTTAATGAATGCTGACAAGTGCTAAATAGTTCAACATATTTTGGCCAACTGTGTTGGAAAGGGACATTGTACAGTTTGTAGTCTCCCAAGAATTAGGCTTCCTGTTTTTATTAAAACAATCCTGCATGGCATGTTACAGACAGTATCCTCTCCATCACTTTCAAAAGAACAAGAAGAGATTATTTCATTTAATTTTCACATGCAGAATGGTAATGTTTCCAAAGAAATGCACTTAACATGCAATTCTACATGGTGATGTGCTATGGACAGAGCTCATTTAGATGTACATTTATCTAACTGAATATTTTCTACTGACAGCTGAACTAAGGTTGTATCATTTGGCCAACATCCAGGTATGAACTTGTGAAGTAATATAAGTGTCATGTTTGGTACACTCATGAGTCCTGCAATAAATCTACAAAACTGTGTATTGCAAGACTGACACAGGCTGAGGAGAAGGGCTCTGATTGAACATTAATGATCTGCATTTTCATTGCCTTTCTTTGCATTCCCAAGGCCTCATTTATGTGATGCCAGTCAAAGATGTTTCTCACTATTGTAATTTTTTTTTTTTTTTTTTTTTTGGTATTGGTAGTGGGAAATAAGAACAATAAAACATTTAATTCTCTCCCCCCCACACCTTTGAATCCAATTTCCTGACACCAATTTAATATAATTATTAATATGTACCATCTCTACAGAGGAATTTAAAGACAACTTTTGACAAAATACATGTAGAAACAAAGCATTTTTTTAATTAAGAATTTGTGAATATCACCTCTTAAGTGGTAATTTGATGAGTATTGCTAAGCCTGAAATTCATACAGCCAGAACTAAGGCATAATTCAAAATCTGACTCTTGGTAAATCAAGGATCTGTACTTCTATTTTGTTTCCCAGCTAAAGTCTCCCACATCTCTTCTGGTGCCAGGACCACAGCTTTCCATAAGAAAACACTAGACCAATTTTTCTTCCCTGTCACCAGGCATCGAATGCTCATTCTTCATATTAAACCTTCCCTATCCTCCTCTGCTCCACACAGGTCAATCAGAAAGTTGGTTGTGCAGGGAATCCTGAAGAAGAGGAATAAGGAAATATGCAAAAAAGAAGAGTGAAGTAGGTGGGAAGTTTAATGCACACTAGCAAAGAGCTTTTAGGGGAGCAATGGTTTCTAATGTTTCCAAAGAGCCAGGGACACAAAGTGATCAAAGGAAGATGCAGTTGTAATGTGTTGGAGTGGTTCAGCATGACCTCTGTCCTCTGTCTGGTCTGACTCAACTCAGCCATGTTCCTGCATGAATAATGCTGGAAGAAAGACTGAAGGAAGGAGGGAGGAAGTCTGAGATAGAGAAGCCCCACAATGTTTTGCTGACTCTTCCCTGTGGGCATGTCTACACATGCACTTACTGAACAGTAAGCAGCTTTTACACCAGTATCTACATGTGCAGGCATTACAGCATAGTAACTGTGTGTGGATTGACTTGGGACTAAAGTTAGTCCCAAATAAGCCCACACACACAGGGTTACTGTGCAGTAAGGTGTCTTCACGCGCCTTACTGCACAGTACCTACTTGGGTGTAAATTTGCTACCTGCATTATCCACAGACTGCTATCTTCCCCTGGGCAACTAAATGTCCTACTTATGAAACTTTCTTCAGTAAACAATGCTTACACTAAGTGCCACCCCTGCTCCACCAAAGTGTTCCCACAAGAGCTCCAGGCTAGAATCCAAGCCACTCCACAAAAAGGATGTGGAGAAGCTTGAGAGAGTGCAGAGGAGAGCCATGCACATGATCAGAGATCAGGACAACAGACCTTATGAAGAGAGGCTGAGAGCCATGGGAATTTTCAGCCTGGAAAAGCGTAGGTTCAGGGGCGACCTGATGGCCACCTATAAGTTTATCAGGGGTGTTCACCAGGACCTAGGGGAACGTTTGTTCACCAGAACACCCCAAGGGATTACAAAGTTGAACAGTTATAAACTCCTGCAAGGCCATTTCAGGCTGGGCATAAGGAAGAACTTCTTTACTGTTCGAGCCCCCAAGGCCTGGAATGGCCTGCCGCTGGAGGTGGTTCAAGCACCTACTTTGAATGGCTTCAAGAGAAACCTGGATGTTTTTCTTGCTGGGATCCTATGACCCCAGCTGACTTCCTGCCCCTGAGGTAGGGGGCTGGACTCGATGATCTTCCAAGGTCTCTTCCAGCCCTAATGTTTATGAAATCTATGAAAACCTTCTTGGTCACTCCAGGTTTCTCAAAATGGTCCTCACCCAGCTGCCCCCGCTGAGAACCACAAGGGAGTGGAAGCTGCTGGAACCTGAACCCTTTCTGAAAATGTGAAAACATCTCTCAGGTGCCAAACTAGAAGCTGAGCTCTTATAGGAAAACCTGTAGCTCTGTGTTTGGGTAGGAAATGGTCCCAGCTGTCAAGGAAATAAAGAGCTTCAGATGTCAGCTGAAACTGCAGTTTCTTTCATGAGTGGGAGTCTGAGCACTGTCCTTTACCCCTTCCCTTGTGCATCATCTCATCCTCCCTGATTCTTCCACATGGATCCCTCTGCTGGCTGAATGTGGCACTGTCTCCTCTCTTTCAGCTGGTGAACAGCATTTGTCCAGGTAGTGCTAGTCGCATGGGACAGCTGCAGCTAAGGGCCTTACTACACATTGGACTTCGTGCTGCTCAAATGTTGATATATGTTAGTGCTAGCTCGAGTTTGGAGCAGTTGCACCTTAAAGCTAAAAAATCTTCTCTGATTGTGCCCCACCGGCACAGCTGTGACTTGCCACAAGAGTGTCTGGTGAGCCAGGACAGGCTTCTATGTCTGCTCTAAGTGGGCGTGTGAGAGGTGGGATTGAGGGAGGTGGGAAGGGAGGGAAGCGGGAAGTACATGAAGCTGGGACACAGAGTGGTAATGGGGCAGGTAATGAAATGCGAAGTAGAAAGGAAATAGGGAGGGGAAGGGTGGTGAACTGAAGGAAGTTAGTCACTGAAAGATAAAATAAAAAGAAGTAAAAGGAAGACAGTGGGATGCTGGAGGACTGCATCTTGGGTTTCTCATCTGTGTGGAATGGCCAAACATTAATGGAACAGGAGCTGGGTAAAATGGATGAGAGATAAACCTGCCCCAGTGTAACTTTAAGCCATCTAAAGTTCACTTAAAACTATTTTCATCTGTTAATATGGGGACAAACCAGAAGTTAAGAGCTCCAGGAGCCACCTAAAATTAATGTGTACCAAGAACCTAAGTGTGCAGCTGTGGGGACACAATACAGTACTTGGGGGACTGTTACTTGCTTCCCCTGCCCTTTCAGTTCCTTAGGGACTGTAACTCCCTTCCCCTTCCCTCTCTTCCATCGTAGACTCAAAGAAGAGACACAGTTCTTCCCCCACGGGAAAGCTGCAGTCCACCCCGTGTTCCCAGATTATACACTTCTGACCAACACAGCTGTGGAGCGGAAGGCAGCAGTTTTTAAAACAGTACCCAGTGGAGCAAGAAGAATAAAGACAATTGTATTCAACTGAAGCTACAGAGGGATTTTAAGCAGACTGAAGCAGTGTGTAACTTCCAGCAGAATTTGACCAGGGGACCAAGTCAAATGGACCATGCTTTCTAGCATCCACCAGAAGTCCTAACATCACAGTGTTGGGACTCACAATACTAAAACCAGCATCCAAGTGTGCTGTTGGAGTAATAATTCAGTACTGAGTCAGAGTTGAAGAGCAACACCTCAGGTATTAAATCACTAGCATCCCTTCTTGCAAAGCAATTCATTTCCTTGTCAGGCATCTGTGATGAAGCTCTTCCTAATGCTGTCAGCTGGATGTACACAACTGGAGAAGTCTTTTAATTGGAGAATAACAGCTTGATCTTATGCCCTCTGAAGTCAACAATAAAGGTCCCACTGACTTCACTAAACTAATTTTAAGTTTTTGCAGTACCCCTCCTGTATTATATATAGAGCGAGATAGCTAATCCCAAATATTTTCTATGAATATTCATTTGAATTTTCAAAAGGAATTTGCTTTAACTCTTCATATACCCGTCATATTCATTCTCTGTGAAGACTGTAGTCAGCAACTTCACAGAATCAGAAATTTTTAAGAAATGTTAAAAAGAAAAATCTTGAAAGCAATTCTGGGATTTGAAGAAATTAATGTTCCCACTGGAAGCCCAGCTAGGAAGTACACACTACTTTCTTTCAGGCAGCAAGAATATAGGATGTGCCTTGAAAGTCTAGTCAAAATACTGATCTGAAAAATTGTTGGGGGAAAACCCACAAAATTTTAATATAATGAAAGGCTTAGTCTGTGTGTCTGTGTGTGTGTCCATAATGCTTCTGGCCAACTGTGCATGCACCGCCAAAAGGGTGAGTGGTGATTGGCTGGGTGACCCGGGCTGTGTGGCCCGAGGGGGAGAGTGGGGTTGGACCCGAAGCAGCAGGGTGGCGGGGGAGCAGGGTTAGACCCAAAGCAGCAGGGGGAAAGGAGGACCGGGACCAGACTCATCATGGTGGGGTGGTGGAGGGTTGGACCTGAAGCAGGGGGGAAGGCAGAGCAGGGTCAGACCTGAAGCACCGGGAGGAGGATGGGGGTAGAGCGAGGCCAGGTGAAGAGTGGCAGGAGGGGGGCACGGGGCCAGGCACAGGGCTCCATCCCCACCGCCCTTCCCCACCACCTCCCCCGACATTCTTGATGGGCAATTGCCTAGTATCTAATAAAATTTAGATGAACTAACACTTAACAATCTAGGAGGAGTAAGAGAGTCACAAACTGACTTGTGACCACGAGTAGTAAAGATATAGATAAGTTTATCATCACTTGGATCTTAAAATTTGAAGATACTGTTTAGTCTATACAGTAAAATCTAAAGCTTGCTTTACTTTTCTCAACCTACACAACCAAACCCTTTCAATTTGGCTTTTCAATAGGTTCACCAGAAGAGCCTGAAACTTTCTTCTGCTTTTGGCAAAACATGCTTTCTGACTGTGCTGCAGCGCCTTTATATTTTCCACAAGAGATTTTTCTCCAATTGACACCCAGTGTTTCCTTGGTAACAGAATGATGCCAGGATATTGTTCCATGGCACTTACTCATATCACTTTGGTCTCTCAGTAAAATATTTACCATGCAATAAAACTTATTTCAATGTAACTTTTGATATATGAGAAAATTCAAAAAAAACCCCAAACCCTCTAATTTCTTTGCCTGAAACATACAAACTACAGAAGAGATTTTTAAATGTTATCTTTCTGTTTGTATTGTGCAGTTTTTTGGACTTAGATTTCCTCTCAAATATGCGCAGGCAATTCTGCATGGAAACAATAGTAGTGAACACCTGGCTCCATTGAAGTCTGTAGAGAAAAAATGGCATTGGCTTCAGGGGGCCAAGATTTGACCTTCCGTGATTTGCGGCTTGCACATAAGTAGGAGCAAAAACTCAGCTTCATGTCCCTAAAATGGTAGAAGGAAATCAAAAGTTTATCAAAGGAAGAAAGAAAAAAAGCAACATTG
The DNA here is from genome assembly GCF_030867095.1 of Alligator mississippiensis. Taxonomy (NCBI): domain Eukaryota; kingdom Metazoa; phylum Chordata; order Crocodylia; family Alligatoridae; genus Alligator; species Alligator mississippiensis. The sequence goes on along the minus strand of NC_081825.1, from coordinate 138,252,090 downwards.
ATGGCTCTTGTCGGTACAGCGTTTGATGTGTCCTTCTCCCCAAAACTGATCATTATTTTAATGTCTGCTGGACAGCTAAATACCTCAGTCCTCCCAAACTAGGGATGCCATCATCTTAAACATTTCTGTTGCTAAGCAACTCGCTAACACCAAAGCCAGGATACTGCATTCATTGGGCTCCTGGGCTCATTCATGTGTGTTTTGTGCCATCTCTCCAATCTCAGCATGCCTTCTGTGTTCTTGTGAATTGGCTGGGGGTTGAAGCTGACAAGACATATCTACACTGTGAAGTGACTGGCAAACAGGAGACTTAGCCATTTCAGTTCTTTGCCAGCTCCCAGGAAGAGAGCTGGCAGGGAAAGTGGAGTAAGGCTTTTGCTTCCCACAAAGGGAATGTTTTTACATAGAAAATTGTCAAGGATTGTCAAATATTACGCCTGTTACTACAGTGATAACTTTTTCCTAATGAAAAATCCCACCAAATTTAACAGGTTGACCCCAATAACATTTTCTACAAATTGAAAAGCTTTCTGTAAAAATAACCTCTACAAGCTAATGTCATTTAATGGAGAAGGATATCATTTATATATGTGTTTTTTTTAACCACATGATAAATAACTTCAACAGTAAATAAATTCCAAAGAATGGATTCTGTACAGGGATTGAGGCCTTTCTATTAAAGAAGGACCTTCCCATAAAGAGCTGATTACTGGGACATGGTGCAGCAGATCCAAAGGTTAATTTATAGATGCTTTGGGAGTTGGGATTTTCCAAAGAATAACCAGGATTCAAGGTTTAGGATTTGAAAGAGCAGGGGAATAACTGTATAGCACAAGAAAGGCAGGATGGTTCTACTGTCTGCCGTGCATCTGTGACCTCAAACAAGGCTTTTACCTTCTCTGCCTTTAAGATGGGCAATAATAATTACTTTAAGGACACAGTTGTGAAGATTAATTACTTCTACCAATGTTCTTAACCCAGGTGGATCCACAGTGGAGCTTTCCCAGCAATCAGTGGTGTTTAGGATCAAAGTTTCAATTTGGGTTTGTTTCCCTTATAATACCAGCTACTGTTTTTGTAGAAAACTGGTCCTTCATGCATTTTGAATTGTACCATTGTCTTCACATATGGCTTTCTTTTCTGTAAGCACAGAAAGTCAGTAATCATCACTAGGGCACCTCATTGATTCCCTTTTGAATGTTAACAAATAAAAAGAAATTATGTTTAATAAAATCAAAAATATGAAAATCAACCTGTCGTCTGGTTGATGAATTTAGCTCCTGATTTCTAAAATCAAATCCCTCTGTGAAAGCAATGGCTGTTCACAGGTATTTATCTGTGGTGCTGGAATAAATAAAAAATGAATTGCCCCTTCTAACTGAAAAAAAAAACATTCTGGTTGCTAAGTATAGTTGTTTCCACAAGAATTACTGTACAGCTCTCTTATAGCCAGGGCAATGGATTGGCAACACCAGCTTTAAATACACACTGAGCAGCTGTCGCACAGGTATAGGTGGATACTTTACAAACTGAATGAAATAAACTGCAGAGGCACTCAGCTTCACCTTCCCAATTCTTTCCATAGGAGATTCCTTTGCAACTAATTCTGCTTGCAAGAAGAATGCAGGATAAGAATTATTCTGAATGGGTGGTCAAGAATGGTCAGCTGCCCTCAGTGAGGTAATTTTCAATAAGATTAATCAGTAGCATGGTCAGAATTGCAGTCTAGAGTGAAAAAATGCAGCTTGGCCTGTACGTCAGAAGTCCAGGGCAGAGAGGTGAAGAGACCTAACAAGGAGAGTCTGCTGAGGTACATCTGACCATTATAGAGTAACTGCAGGATCTGAAGATCTCTTTGATAGTGGTTTCTATGGCTGGACTTCTTTTTTTTTTTTTTTCCAGGAAAGAAGAGGAAATTGGGGGAAAATAACCTGTGTTAATTTAACTGGACAAGAATTCAGTGGAAAAGGCCAATATGCAGTTAGCCATTTGTCAGGCTCTGAACCAATCACAGGCATTAAGGACTGCTTGCCACATCCAGTGCCATACTGCCCTTTGAGCGAGGAGTCTAAGGGCTCAATCCAATAAGGGACTTAGCATCTGACCTTTAAGACCCTAACCTCCAGCATACAATCCCTAATGCAGGCTTCTTGAGCACTGTATGACAAGAGTTAGGTACCTCAGAATGGCTTAAAAAAACCTTGTACTGCACAGGTTGTTGCCTAGAACTAGCAAGTACAAATTATTCCTTAGTGACTGTTCATGTGATTATTCCCAAGTACTGTTCATGCATTTTATCCAATGGCTCTTTAAGGTAAAATGACTCTACAAGCAGGAAACTAGAACCCAGGACTGGTCTTCTACAGGAGAATTGGAGAATGCTCCTAGTCAGACTAACCCATTGTTTGGTAAGAGGTGTGAGCTAGAAACTCATCAGGATAAGACTGGAAACGTATCTCCTCCTTCCTAAGCACGGGATCTAATGAAGAGATTATTAGATACAAAGTGGGCTCCTCCTCTGTTTGGTTTTTCATGCAAAGTGGCCAGAAGTGCATTTTGTATGGAACCCAACCCCATTAGTCTGTGCTTGTTGTGTTTTGAGAACACCTACTAGTTTGGGAAGTGTTTCTTTTGACTAAGATCAAGTGCTGCACCTTTAGCTCCCCTATCCCCTCCCCTTCCAACCCAACCTAACCCACCCTCAAGCTAAGTAGGCTACATTCTTGCCATATAACTTAGTTGTTCCCTTCCTCCACTCACCCTCTTTAAGATACGAAGACCTGGACAAGGGTGGCTATTTCCTTCCATCCCTTCAATTCTGTACCTTCCTTTTAATATACACTAATAAAGTAAATCTGTATTCCAATCAAGGGAAGGGTGAGTCCTGAACTGTTCAGACCAGGTCAGTTCTAAGCATGCCCAGAGGCAGAATACAGGTGTCTACAGACTTTAAAGTTAAACAGGGAGGCAATAAGTTTAGATACCTCCAGGCTTAGGTAGCAGATAGGAAGGAGAGGGAGAGAGGTGGCTAACTGAGTTGCAATTTGGTGATAAGTGATATAGGTCTGCTGGGTGCCTGGTTTAGGTACCCAAAGGCCAGATCCAAAAAGGATTTAGGTATCTAAAATAGGACTTGGAAGTACTTCAGATGCTTAGGTTCAAAACTGCAATCTAAAACAATAACTCTCAGGTGAGGGCTCTCAGTCCCTGTTCTCAGGATTACTTCTATCCTCTATTCAATGGCAGTTTAATGTAAAATGCAAAAACAGTCAAGGGAGCAGGGTCCAGGATTGAGTACTGTAATCACTAGGCTATTTTTTGCAAAATTACTATAATCTTTGACCAGTCAAAAAATATACAGTCAATTGACAATATTTAACCGGTCAATTGATCGGTTTGCCAACCCTATTTCAATCATTACCAAAGTTTGTTCTGGGATATCTGTATAAACCATTGAATACCTCTCTATCTGTAGGGGAAGCTGGTCCTTCTGGTTTACATCAGGCATAAACACATATGGAGAACACTCACTTAACTTAGTTGAGGTTCTGTGTGTTCCTCTGAAGATGGAACTTGCCAATTACTGGGATGTGAAGTGTCCCCAAAAGCCCATTTTTAAATTCAGCTAAGCACATTTTAGAGGAAGTTCAGACTACTAGAAAGGTCAGTGGTCAAGCCAGGTAGAAAGAAAAGAAAGAAGGCAGAACACTGAGGTAGGTTTCTGGGAACTCGGTGCATGAGTAACATTAAGAAATAAACTTTTACTAGCAGTAGTAAACAACCACCATGAATGACTAGGGAAATGCAGGGAATGATAAAGGAAAAGAGAAGAGTATCTGAGCCACTAACCCTGTAGATGAGACACTAACCTTGTGTTGATTACAGAATACAAGAAATAGCTCTGGAAAACCACTAGTGAAAAATGAAACTAGGATTGCACACGCTGTGAAGAAAAATAAAAGATTTTACAGCAGCATAAAGGAGTAATCTTGCTGAGGAAGGCTGTAGGGTTTTGAAAAACAGGGTAGGCATACAGAACCAGCAATCTCAATGGCTCTTTTTCTTCTGCATTCACCAGGGAGATGGGAGGAAATAGGAATGAATCAGCTGCATGTGTAAAGGAAAAAGAAAAATAACTGAAAACAGAGGAAGACACAAAAAGAGTCAGAAAGGAGTTAGATTATCCAGACACTTAAGATGGTTCCAGGAGCTGACAATAAAATATCTCAGAAGGAATTAGAAACAAACTATTGTAGATGTTTGCAACTTTTCACTGACACCAGTCAGTGTCTGGAGAGCAGAGAGAAACTAATTTGACACCCTGTATTTGAGATGGGATCAAGGGAGTAACGGGGAAAATACAGCCCTATACAAATAGGTTAACAGATGTTTTTGAATGAAGTAATTAGCTGATTTTGCTATCTGCCTACTGGGAAACTGGCAGTGTGTTTGATTAATTACACGCTGATTTAATTCTTTTTTTTTTTCTTTTTAGACAGACTTCCCCACCAGAACAAACCTAGAAAGCAAGAGAGAATTGACACCTGAATAAAATTTTGTTTGGCCAGGTTTTGGGAGGTTTTTTGAGATCCATCTGCTGTTATTGAAGTCCTTAATAAGTGTTCTCACAGCCCAACTTTGCTTTTTGTTGGAGCCTGCAGTGAAGTCAGAACCCTGCGATGATGACATCAGATTGTTGCTATGGAAATGACAAACCCAGTCACAAAGTCAACACTGCTGTCTCACCACAGCTTCAAAGAGCAGCAAGGCTGGGAGGGAGCAAGTTCTTGTTGACACTGAGGACAAATATATGAAACAATATCTGAAAGGTAGTACAATTTCAATTAATTGGAGAGATTTTAGTAGTTTTAAATCCTTATCCCCTCTTTAACATGAATTAAAGATTTGTGAAAGGTGTCAGAAGAACAACACCAGGAAAGGCAATAGCCTACTTCATAAGGAACCAGCATATATATATATAATATATATATATATATATAAGTTATATATATATATATAACATATTTGAAAATAAGGCAGATAGCATGTTTTTCATATTATATTTAAGCAAGATGATATATTGGATCAGATACAAGTTTGCCAACTTTTGCACTTGTCTTACAATCTTTGAGGTTCTATGTAAATATTTGACCCCTGGCAACTGGTGATTTTAGATTAGACTTGCTTTGGCCTAAAATAAATTTGTAGAGGAAAACTTGGAAGTATGAACTGAGCATACCCTGAAAGCTCTCAAAGGGGAAGGAAAATAAAAAGAACAGCACAAATATTTCATTTTTAAATCTTAATATTTTTAAGCTAATCTTATAATTTTTTGGAAAACCAAGTCCTGTTTTTTTTTAAGAGTTGGTGTTGGCAAAGCTGTCTATATAAACTAATATGAAAGCAACCGGAGAATTGCAGACACTGTAGCTGTTCTGTTTATTTTTAGTCACCAAGGGCAAAAATCTACATTTATTAATAGCAAATCTCCCATGGTCACCTACTATGCACATTGCTTTTATTTCGACATATAACTGTGCAACTTGGTTCTGTCCTACTGTGTTAACCCTTCTGTTTCAACCTTCATTAAATTTACAACAAATGTAAGGGTGGAGGAAGTGCGTGGTGTATTGTGGTATGCTCAGCTGGTTAAAAAGCATTCTGGAGAAAGAGTATATGTTACGCTACTCAGAGGGGCCACACAGAACTTCCATGGGCAGCAAAAGCCATGGCTGGCTTTCAGCCAACTTTAAATCTTCCCAATCTTTGAGCAGCTGAGGAGTGATGAGATCCTCAGCTTCACCTAGTCCTAGAAGCCTGCCTAAGTAACAGCCATGAAGTGGTCTATAGGACATCATTTAAAAATTGCTATTCCTACTCCCTAACACCAACCAAGCTTGTCCTTTGTTAAATAGGAGGAAATGTGCCCCTTACCTAGTAGTCTAGTAGTCACCCCTTAGATCTTCCATGTATATCTACCTTCCCAAAGATTTTGAGCCTTCCTATAATCCAGGGCTGTACAACTGGTGGTCTGTGTGATAACATGCAGCTTGTGGGCCCATTTGCTGCCTCTCCCACTAGCACACAGGGTAGGTCTGTATGCCCTCTGCACAGTCAATGTGGCAGAGAGCAGGGGTCTGCACACTGCCAGCACTACATGGAGGGATGCATGCTGCTGCAATGGTGGTGGGGTGATGGGATCCCAGGGTACAGCACACCTTCCACATAGTGTGCAATTGGGGGAGTGCATGCTGGCCCCATGTGCAGCCCTTGGCCCCAGTAAAGTTGGACAACCCCTGTTATAATCCATGAGTACTAATACATGTCTATTACAATATACGGCTATTCTTGTCGGCAGCCTTTGAGCATTTTTTATTAGTATTTAATATCATAGTCTAATTGCAAAGACCGAATGAAATGTGTGATCCCTTTAAAGCAGTTACATGAGCAGGATGTTATTATTCCATTGGTTACGTAATTAAAATCTAAAGTAAACCTGAAGGGATTGGGTTTTGTTAATGATTTTTTTTTTTTAGCTTTTCTTTCCCATTGGCTGAATATGGGTGACTTCATTCTTCATCTTTCTTAAGGACTTACCAGGAGATAAAGTGTAGTACCCCACCATTCTGCAGCACATACTCCAGCTATCTAATGGAATGATGTTCCCCCAGAAATCAGTGCTTTCTTCCTCTTTTTGTATCTCACAACCTTTTGCTCTTTCTTCAGTGTGACTCCATCCTAAACAGCCAGGACCTCCATCGTAGACTCCATAGTGCTACCTCAAGCTGACTGGACCATCCCAGAGCCAGGTTTTTGTACTTTCATTGATAGGATCCCTGTTTTTAATTTGTTATTGCCAGCAGTAGTCCTACTGTTACACGGCCACTGCCAGCTATTGCTGGCCAATTGTGTTTGAACCTCCTCCTGTCAATAGGTGGTCTAATTATGATGACAGGTGGTATAGCACTGCCCCAGCATACTCTGGTGCATCCATGACAATATACTTTTTGAACAGAATCCACCATACAGTGCACAAATGGATTCTAATCAAAGCAATGGGTGACTTACTATAAGAAGACATTATAAAATGTTAGTCTAATCACATTGATGCAGGACAATATGTGCTAAATATATTAGCATGTGCCATCTTGCTTACCAGCCTGAGCATGAAAAAAGTGAAATCTGACTGATGACAACTTCTGTGATGGCCCATGGATGTTTCAGTTCTGCCAACCATCCTGTTGGTTAATGTGCCAGAGAAATTCATGGTGTCAGTCCTTCAATATTCTGTATTTTTAATTAGAACATTCTCTACACTAGGGAATGGCTGGGAAAGTTTTATCCTACATGCTGCAAGCATAAATTAGATAATGTGGGTCTCTGATTTCTCTTCAAGTTTATTAAACAAATAATTGTCCTCCTCTTCCCCTGCAGTGATTCTCAACCAAGGTGCCATGGCACCCTTTGGTGTCTTGATATCCTTTTAAAGGTGCCATGGGGTGTTGCACAATACTAGGTGTACAACCACCTATATATGATTCACAAGAGAAACACTGAGATTTCAAACAGAAATCCATAATGTCAAAACTATTCTGACCTGTCGTGGGCTTTCTGAGTTCTTTGCAGCACAAGAATTTTTCTATTATTTTTCTGTAGTCAAGAAATGAGTGAAAGCTGGCATTTCCAGAGGGGCATCTGAAGTCTAACAAAGGGTTCCTCAGGTATAATGTGGGGTACCTTCAGTCTAAAGCCACTGCTATAAAGTATGTTTGTACCACACATAGCACAATGATGCCCTGATCTCTTCAAAGGATTCAGAACACTATTGCAACACAAATCATTATTGTTATTATAATTGTTAGGGTAGATTATCTCCCCTATTTATTATTGCATAGATCAGCCTAATCAAATACAACCTATGGTTATCATGGTCAAACTGCAGTATACCAGAAAGGTACTAAACTTACAGTGTCATCAGCAACATATAAGACAACATTTACAATGGAAGACTCAGGCTTGCCTTTCACAAGATCATTTGAAAAGCAAGATTATGAATCAACATAGGAAAGGATGTAAAGAAGCATCTTGCTGTTGTGTTAGCAGATTTGGTCTATCCATCCATAAATAACATACTGATCAGACTGGGAGTTTGAGAGTATGCACTCCCTTTTGCCCCAGGAAGAAAATAGCATATGGGGAACACCTGGATTTGGGAAACTTAGGGACAGGACAAGTGACAAAGATATAGAGAGACTGGGATAGAATATAATGCTCAGACATGGGAAGATGCCAAAACTATTAAATAAAAGGCACGTGCAATTTTTCATTGCAACGTAAGCTGTAAAAGGGAGTGCTCAGCTGAACTCATTTCTTTCAAGGCTTAGTGCTTAAGAGGATGCATTTTACTTAAGTAAGATTTTCCAATGCCAATAGCAAAAAGTGACATCATTTCCAGATGTAGCTTTCAGCAGATCATGTCTTGAGTAATTAAGGGCTGTCAGATCTGAGAGGCCTAGTACCTGAAGCTGTAAAGAATACAATTTCTTGCCAAACAGTACCAAACAGTAAAGATAAAATAGAAATAACATTCTTTCACCACAAGCTTTCTATTATGGGAGTGAGCGCTGATGCACAGATTAAAAATATTCATTTTCCCTTAAAATGGAAAAGTTAAAAGAGGACAAGTTCCCAGGACAAATTCCCAGGAACATCTTTTATGGGTTTTGAATTATTTGGCTCCTTCTGTTTTTATGTTTTGCCATCATTTCCAGTTGGGAAACACACAAGCACACAAACACGCATAATGCACCGCTTCTAACCTCGTCTACTTAGCCAGAGGAGACAGACAGCTTGACTCCATACCTGAACATCAGCTGCTTGGATCCAGTTCTGCCCTGCTCAAAATAGTTTATAGTAAAGCATAAACTGAACCATCAAAAATAGAATCTCAATCCTTCGAAATGTCAGGAGATCAAGTTCACTGCGCAGCAAGAGCTGAGTGTTCAGTCCAAGAGGCTGCATCATTGTCAAAGGCTCAAGATTATTTAGGTGAGTTGATTTACTAACATGGCAACTAACAAGATTTGTGCCCTAAGTTTGATTTATACTTTGGTTTCATCTTGTCAGACCAACTGTAAACAATATCTGCTTAGAACAACATTTTAAAAGGGCTGTTTTCAGTTTGCTCTGATTGTTCAAAAATCCCCAGCTGCACTAGCTCAGCAGGAGAAAGAGAGTCTTATACATTTGGGCTAAATTCTATTTTTTTACTGGGCTGGTAAGAACAAAGATGGAGGTAGTGATGGACAAGAACTTGACTTGGCCTTGTCCATAAAGGCTGTTGAACTCCACAGCCCGCACAGGTCATGATCAGTGAGACAGAGATGCTGTCTGTTCCCCCGCCCCCTTCCGGTGCTGACATTTAGGAGCATATACTAAGAGTGAAATGCTGGCCTCATTGAAATCAGGGGCAAGATTTCCATGGACTTGTAGGAGCATTATTTTTCCCAAGGGGGAGTGTGTGCTGCTTAATTCTATAGACACACCAGGACCTGCTTCTAAGTAGCCTGCTTTCCAAAGCTCCATCTCACAAAACAGGGTAGCTCATGAAATTTCTGCTTCACTCCATTACTCCAAAACAAGTTCAATGGTCCAGAAGAGGCAAAATATGGTTCCTAAATCATGCCTCTGTCTACTTGAATACAACCATATTTACAACCAACACAAGGAAACAAAATCTTCAGTGTTACAAAACTGTTGTTTCTCACTTTCACGCCTTCATTTTTCTTGCTGCTGACCCCATCTGTAGCCCAGTGACAAATAATCATAGAATTCAATGAAAGAATATTTTTCCTGTCACATTATCTTCTTAAGTGATGTCTCTCAAGTTAATGAATAAATAAAGCAGAAACTCATTTTATAGTGAAATCAATGGATTTCCAGTAAATTTTGTAAGTGACAGTTAAGTTATAGGCAATGAACTTCAGGCAATGATCTACACGGAGCTTGCTAGTGGAACATCAGCCCTGTCTACAAACACAAAGCCAGTGTAACGTGCTGTGATGTTGAATGCCATGTTCTATAATGTTGTAACATGAACTTCAACTCCCAGAAGCCTCCACGGAACTGGAAAAAGGAACTGCAACATGCATTACAACTCCCAGAAAAAAATCAGGGGTCAAGAGAAAGTGGAATGAGCAGTGTCACATGGCAGAGAGAGAGACACACACATGGCCAGGAAGGAGCAGCGGAGCTAAGACTGCAGGCTGTAGCAGTGGGGCTCAGAAACAGAGTCCAGGCAGATGTCACTTAAATGTTTTATGGGACCAGAGACTAGTTTGGAGTCCTCCAGAGTTGTGGGAGGGCTCAAGGTTCTCAATAGGGGTCTACTGAAATTGAGGCAGGTTCCAGCAGATTTTGCAGACAGATGACAGGCTAGGCAGCCATTTTCGTGCGTGAGCATGGTGGGCCCCCCTCATCTCTGATTGGCCAAGGGACTCCAGAAGTCCCACCCCTCCCCACAAATTTCCAAATGGCCACAAACCACCGCTTCCTAATAACGCGTCAATTAATGACTTCCACAAGCTTAATCGCCCAATTAAGCCCCATGGAAGCCATTAACTGACACATTGTTAAGAATTCTAAGCCCTTCATTAAGGTCTAAAATGAAATATCTTAATAAAATAAAGCAATGCACGCCATTAATTGCAAATGATACTAACTACATACACTTTATTAACTAATGCGAACTTCATATACTTTATTAAATACCAAATTTATACATTTTATTAACTAATACCATCTAGGCACTTAATTATACTCTAAAGTGAAATATCTTATGAAAATAAAGGTATGCACAGCATGAATTGTAACTAATAGCAATGATGTACACTTTAAAGGACAATATAAAAAGGAGTTTACCAAAACTGAATGCTAACCTTGAGACAGGCAGTTCATGCTGTGTATTAAATGCAAGTATAGTGTACCCAACCACAATCACCGCAGACATCCTTTGTCTCTGTGGGGTGAACACTTGTCCATACACTGAGATGGCACACTCGCATCCACCAAGTTCATTGGAATGGTGAGACAGTGTCTTGCCAAGGCTTAAAGATGTGGAAACTCATCACAGAAAGAGTCCCAGAATACAGGCACAGGCCCAGGCATCAGGCAGTCTTTGACAAAGTTCATGTAAACAGCATATTCATTATGATGCTCTTTCCCTCATCCCAGGATTGCTTTCAGTAGCTGGGGGTCAAAACTCAGCAAATACACCTAGTTGGGGTCCAAAATGCAAACAACGCTAAGGAAAGGGGCAGATGGTTGTCTGAACCATGGTGGCTATAATGGGTCGTACCTGTAGTACTGGTTCCACTTCACTGTTATTGTCTAGAACAGGTCCCTTCTGCACTGGTTTTCACAAGGACAGCTTGACAGTTCTCAAGCATGGTCACTTGTTTCTTGCTCTGACCTTCATCCTCTGCAGCAACCTTCCTCTTCATGTGTGCCTCAGACTCCAAGTGCTGATCTATCCTGGTTTTCCTGTATCCATCCAGAGTTACACTGCAGGAGGTACAGGAAAGTACCATCTATGTGCAGGATACAGTCTTGTAGAGGTGTGCAAAATGGGCCATACTCGATTCAGATTTTGATTCGGCCTGAATTGGGGGACAGTGATTTGATTCGCTGATTTGGATCACTGTCCCAATTTGATTCAGCTGAATCTGAAGTTTCGATGTTGATTTGGAGAATCAGTGATTCAGCCATAAACAGAGCTTTATATGTTTTTTCTATGTACCTCGATGTACCAAGCACTGTTCATGAACGCTGAGATGGTGGGGCAGATAGAGCATCTCACAGAAGTGCAGGGGGGCCCTGCATATGCTCAGCAGAGGATCTGGAAGTGGACCTGAAGTACTTCCGGTCCACTTCTGGGTCCACCGCCAAGTGCATGGGGGACCCCGCTTCCGCGCCTCCCCAGCTCAGTGATCCATCCAACCCCCTGGCTCTATCCACCCCACCATCTTAGCATTCATAAGCTGCCTGGTACCTTGACGTATGTAGAAAAGACATCTAAAGCTGTGTCTATGTCCAAATCATCGAATCTCTCCAAATCTCTTTGATTTGATTCAGAGAGATTGAAGGGTCTCCTGATTCGATTTGGATTTGGAGATTCAGCCACCAAATTGGGCTGAATCTCCACCGAATCAAATCAGCAACCAAAGCTTCACACAGCCCTACTGTCATGCACAGTCCAGCGCTGAACCATATGTGGCCATCTTAGAGGATTTGTTCCCAGCGGGCATGCTGAAGAAGAATCCTCCTCAGGTGGCAGCATGCTGCAGCGGCATGCCTGTGGGCACTTTAAAAGCTGGCATCAAAACCCTTCCATTTCCATGGCTGGCCCCTGACTGGCTTCTGGACTGAGCATATGTCAGTGGCTCAGCCTCCCATTTGCTCCCTCTTCATCCCTCTGCATCCCCTCTCTCCTCGTCCCTCCCCCCATGCTTCAGGATGCAAGGACTTCCCATCACTTTCTCTGTTTGCAGCTGTCCTTTTGGGATTTTTTGTGCTTCACAATTTCATGTTTTTTCATGGTGCCTGCACTTTTTCAGAGACACCACCTGAAATCATGGTTTCCGTGAAAATTGCAAAATCACAATTTTGGTAGGTCCCTAGTTCTCAAGTGTATCGCAGTGTCAGTGTTTTTTTTTTACCAATTACCTGTTCTTGGGTGATTTCACCACAGTGTCACTGTTTACTTTGTTACCCAGATCCTACGTGTATGTATCTTAATGTTTATTTACCTGTGTCTGTCCCCCTTTCCTTAGCTCATTGTCTTGTGACCCTAATCCCCAGCATCCCCTATAGAAAAGTGGGAACTTTCCTTGCCAGCTACCTGTGCCAGTTCCTAGGGTTGTAGGATTTAGTACACCAGTATGAAATGTGAAGGGAAGCTCTTTCTATCCCCAAATTAAGACAGGAACTTTTGTTTTTAGATTTACAGATATAGTTATTAATCTACACTTTGGTTGGTTATATGATAATAGAATGGGTTGGTCATGAAGACCCCCTCCCCCACAGCTAAGTGAAGAATTTTTATAAGGTATTTCATCCAGATGTCCAGAGGTGATAGGATTATCAAGTTTTGTATCCACATTCATTGTTTAGTAGTGGTTTGTAATAGGCTGCATGTTTCAAGGGGTGTGTAGCAGCTTTCACGGGCTGCAGCCAGCTGCTTGCAGGCTTGCTAGGAGGACTAGCCCAGGTACAGACAGCAAAACCTGATTACAGGCTGCCTAGGGAATGGGACCAACTGAGGCAGATAACTAGCTGGCATCCAGGCAGCAAAAAGGCTCCCAGGGAACAGATGCAGGGGTAGTCAGGGCAAAACAGAATTGTGGGCTAGAAGCTGAGAGCTGCAAGCTGCAAGTCAGAGGGCTGCAAATGAGGATGGAGTGTTGGGTGGGAGAGAGCCGGTGGGTCAACTCACAGAGGAGCCTGGATGCTATGTCAAGAATGCCTCTCTCCCAGAGGACCACAAGTATAGCAAAGAGACTCTAAGTGAGCCCTTCCTGTGGCTGAAAGCAACAGAGAGACAAGGGAGAAAGCAGACATGTGGCAGCAGAACAATGCCTGAGGACTCTCTTCAGGCTGGAAGAAGACCCCATGTGCTACAATCCATTTGATTTACAGATTGGATTATTTATGTTGACTTCTGCTGGGAGGAAGTTTGTCCCAGAGGAATAAAGGCAGTGGCAAAAGACTGTGATCAAGCCTGAAAGACTGTGCTGAGTGAGCAAAACCCCGAACCTACTACACCAGAGCTTGTCAACTGGGGGTACACGTACCCCCAGGGGTACTTGGAAAGGTGCTAGGGGGTACACGTGGGCAGGTGGGGACAGAGCACCACCACCCACCAACCCATGCCATCACCTCCCAGGAGTAGAGCTAGGGGGGTAGGGCAAGGGCAGCGGCTCCCCTCTGCAGGCCAAACAGGTGCTGCCTGGCCAGCCAGACAACAGGGAGTGGGGGAGAGCTCACATGCAGCCACCTCTGCCACCATCCAGCACCCCGCACTGCCACCGTGTGCAAGCTCCACACCACTCCACATCTAGCCACCGCCACCAGAAGGGGTACACTTCTTAAAAAAGGTGGTTAGGTCAAGGGATGTTATTGTCATGGGTAGCCTAAACTACCCAGACATTTGCTGGGAGGAGCAGACAGCTAGGTCTGACTGCTCGCGTAGGTTCCTGCTGGTATTACAGTACCTTCACCTTGTCCAGGAAGTGCACAGCCCCACTAGGGGTAACACCTTGCTGGACCTGGTCCTGGCCACAGGGGATGACCTGGTGAGGGGACTGCAGGTCCTTGACCACCTGGGCAATAGCAATCATCACCTGATGGATTTCATTATCCAATGCAGGGCGTCTAGGGCTCACACCAAGGCTAAAGCCCTTGACTTCAGAAGGACCAACTTCAATGAGCTTAAGAGACTAGTGGGGGAGGCACTAAGGGCCCAGAAGGTAGAGGAGATGGGAGTCCATGAGGGATGGTCGTACCTTAAGGGGGCGATCCTCCAGGCCCAAAGTGTAACAGTCCCTGAGAGAAGCAAGGGGGGTAAGAGTGCTCAGAAAACCCCTTGGCTCAGCAAGGGCATTCAGCAATGCCTGAGGACTAAAAGGGGGGTGTACAACCAGTGGAAGGGAGGAGCTATCACCAAGGAGGAGTACTCTTCCTCAGCCCGGGAGTGTAGGAGGGCTATCATGAAGGCCAAGGCAGAGATGGAACTCAGGCTAGCGTCCAGGAAAAAGTCCTTTTTCAAGTAAATTGGGACCAAGAAGAGGGCACCAGGCAATGTAGGGCTGCTACAAGACACAAACGGTAATCTTGTGGCCATGCCAGACAAGAAAACTGTTATTTTTAACAGTTTCTTTGCCTCTGTTTTCCTGAACAGGGACCAGGATATCCAACCTACCAGAGGTAGGAACAATCTTGGGGATAGCTCTATCAAGCCTTCAGTCAGCACAGATGTAGTTATGGATCTTCTAGAAAGGCTAGACATTTTTAAATCTGCAGGGCCAGATGCCCTCCACCCAAGTGTATTGAGGGAGCTGGCAGGGGTCATCACAGAGCCCTTGGCCCGGCTGTATGAGCATTCATGGTCAATTGGCCAGGTGCCAGGGGATTGGAAACTGGCTAATGTAGTCCCTATTTTCAAGAAGGGGAGGAAGGAGGACCCAAGTAATTATAGGCCTGTAAGCCTCACCTCGGTGCTCGGGAAGATTTTGGAGAGAATCATCAAGAAGCACATCTGTGGGGGCCTGCAGGGGAGATCATGCTTAGGGGCAATCAGCATGGGTTCACCAAAGGCAGGTCCTGCCAGACCAACCTGATTGCCTTTTATGACCAAGTAACTAAATCCTTGGATGATGGTGTCACTGTGGACATAGTCCTTCTAGACTTTAAGAAGGCCTTTGACACTGTTTCTTACCCCATCCTCATCAATAAATTAAGCGACTGCAGCACTGATGCCTGCACAGTTGGTTGGGTAAAAAATTGGCTGGTGGGGTGCACCCAGAGAGTAGTGGTGGACGGGTTGTACTCAACCTGGCAAGATGTGAACAGTGGGGTACCCCAGGGCTTGGTCCTCGGGCCCACACTGTTTAACATCTTCATCAGCAACTTGGATGAGGGGGTGGAAAGCACGCTGTCCAAGTTTGCTGATGCCAATAAGATGTGGGGCGAGATGGACACACTTGAAGGGAGAGAGAGGCTGCAACTAGATTTAGACAGACTACAAAAGTAGGCAGATGAGAATAGGATGGGGTTCAAGGTAGACAAATGCAAGGTGCTGCACCTTGGGAAAAGGAATCCACAGCATACATACAGGCTGGGGAGTTCCCTTCTTGAAAGCACAGAGGCAGACAGGGATCTCGGAGTCATTATTGACTCCAAGATGAACATGAGCCACCAATCCTAGACCGCAGGCAGCAAGGCCAGCCATAGCTTGTCATGCATCCAAAGGTGCATCTCAAGCCAGTCCAGAGAAGTGATACTCCTCCTCTGTGTGACTTTGGTCCGGCCGCAGTTGGAGTACTGCATTCAGTACTGGGCGCCGCATTTCATAAGGGATGTGGCCAGCCTGGAGAGGATTTAGAGGAGGGCCACCCACTTGGTGAGAGGGCAGCAGGACAGGCCCTATGAGGAGAGACTGAAGGACCTGAACCTGTTCAGCCTCAGCAAGAGGAGGCTGAGGGGAGACCTGGTGGCTGCCTACAAGCTCATCAGGGGAGATCAACAGCAAATAGGCAGAGCCCTTTTCTCCCCAGCACCACCTGGGGTGACAAGGAACAATGGTAATAAGCTGATGGAGAATAGGTTTAGGTTAGAGATCAGAAGGCAATATTTTACAGTTAGGATGGCCAAAATATGGAACCAACTTCCCAGGGAAGTGGTCCTCACCCCTACCTTGGGCAAATTCAAGAGGAGGTTGGATGATCACCTGTCTGAGGTCTTGTGAACCCAGCATTCATTCCTGCCTGTGGCAGGGGGTCAGGCTAGATAATCTGTTCAGGTCCCTCCTGACCCTAGCTACTATGAAACTATGAAACTATGAAAACCCCTGAACTACACTCTCAACTAGGATCCTCTTCAGAGATTATCAGTTAGCTTTCATCTCAACACTGGGTGACGTTCCTTATGGTACATGTTTTCAATTACTTTGTTTTGATGGTTAATAATGAGTCCTTGTTTTTCAGCCCCTCAAAAAGGAATTTGGCCTTCCAGATCTTCCTTTAGACAAGGTGAACTTAGAATTTTTATTATTTGAGTTATGTATGTACAACAACAACATGCAATTCCATTCTTTTTTCAGTGGAGGAGTTCTAATTTCATGGTCATTTTGTCGTGGCCCCCACTCTTGGTGTTGATTGGCAGAGAGGCCCCACCTCTCAGTGCTGATTGGTGGAGAGGCCCTTCTGGGGAGGAGAGACAAGGGGGCAGCCACCATCTTGCTGATTGCCCTTCATGTGGCCCTGTCCCTCAGTGCTGAGTAGTGGAGAGGTTTTGACAGCTGGTGCCTTCCCCACCCAGCAGCAAGGTTTGCTGGTTCCCACTGGGGAGCCAGCATTTTATTTTAAAGTTTCTTTTTTGTGTTGATTTTGCAGATTTCATGGACGATCCCAGATGTCATGGTTTCTGTGAAATATGTGAAACCACAAATGAAATAGGTCCCTACTTATGCCAATATCTCTAATGAGGTCCTTACACTATGCATTTATCCATAGATTCATAGATTTATAGATGTTAGGGCCGGAAGGGACCTCAATAGATCATCGAGTCCGACCCTCTGCATAGGCAGGAAAGAGTGCTGGGTCTAGATGACCCCAGCTAGATGGTTATCTAACCTGCTCTTGAAGACCCCCAGGGTAAGGGAGAGCACCACCTCCCTTGGGAGCCCGTTCCAGACCTTGGCCACTCGAACTGTGAAGAAGTTCTTCCTAATGTCCAATCTAAATCTGCTCTCTGCTAGCTTGTGGCCATTATTTCTTGTAACCCCCAGGGGCGCCTTGGTGAATAAATACTCATCAATTCACTTCTGTGCCCCCGTGATGAACTTATAGGCAGCCACAAGTTCGCCTCTCAACCTTCTCTTAAGGAGGCTGAAAAGGTCCAGTTTCTCTAGTCTCTCCTCGTAGGGCTTGGACTGCAGGCCCTTAACCATACGAGTGGCCCTTCTCTGGACCCTTTCCAGGTTATCCACATCCCTCTTGAATTGCAGCGCCCAGAATTGCACGCAGTACTCCAACTGCGGTCTGACCAGCACCCGATAGAGGGGAAGTATCACCTCCTTGGACCTATTCGTCATGCATCTGCTAATGCACGATAAAGTGCCATTGGCTTTTCTGATGGCTTCGTCACACTGCCGACTCATGTTCATCTTGGAGTCCGCTAGGACTCCAAGATCCCTTTCCACTTCCGTGCCACCCAGCAGGTCATTCCCTAGGCTGTAGATGTGCTGGACATTTTTCCTCCCTAGGTGCAGCACTTTGCATTTCTCCTTGTTGAACTGCATTCTGTTGTTTTCTGCCCACTTGTCCAACCTGTCCAGGTCTGCTTACAGCTGTTCCCTGCCCTCCATCATGTCCACTTCTCCCCATAGCTTTGTGTCATCTGCAAACTTGGACAGAGTACATTTCGCTCCCTCGTCCAAGTCGCTGATGAAGACATTAAAGAGTATCGATCCAAGGACCGAGCCCTGCAGGACCCCACTGCCCACACCCTTCCAGGTCGAAGCCAACCCATCCACCACGACTCTCTAGGTGCGACCCTCCAGCCAATTCGCCACCCACCGGACTGTGTAGTCATCCACGTCACAGCCTCTTAACTTGTTCACCAGAATGGGGTGGGATACCGTATCGAAGGCCTTCCTGAAGTCTAAGTATACGACATCCACCCCTCCTCCTGTGTCCAGGCCTTTCGTAACCTGGTCATAAAAAGAGACTAGATTGGTCAGGCACAATCTGCCTGCCACGAACCCATGCTGGTTTCCCCTCAGCATAATTTGTCCTGCCAGGCTCTCGCATATGTGAGCCTTGATAATTTTTTCAAAGACTTTGCCTAGGATGGAGGTGAGACTGACTGGCCAATAGTTGCCCAGGTCCTCTTTCCTCCCCTTCTTGAAAATGGGGACCACATTGGCCCTTTTCCAGTCCTCCAGGACTTGGCCCATGCACCACGAGCGTTCAAATATTCCCGCCAGTGGCTCTGCAATGATGTCGGCCAGTGCCTTCAGCACCCTCGGATGGAGCTCATCCGGGCCTGCCGACTTAAAGGCATCCAGTTTTTCCAAGTGACTCTGCACCATCTCAGGGTCTACGCATGGTAGTCTGGCGCCTTGCTGATGCCTCTCTACAACCCCAGTGAGAGACTTGTCGCGCCCCTCTCTTAGGAACACTGAGGCAAAGAACTCGTTGAGGAGTTCAGCCTTGTCCCCCCTGTACGTCACCAATTGTTTCTGCCCATTTAGCAGGGGTCCTATTCCTCCCTGGGCCTTCCTTTTACTCCCTATATATCTAAAAAACAATTTGTTGTTGTCCTTTACTTGGGATGCCATCCTCAGCTCCATGGTAGCTTTGGCCCGTCTAACTGCCTCCCTACAAGCACGAGCAGAGGAGGTATATTCATCTTTGGTGACCTCTCCCTTTTTCCACTTTTTATATGCTCCCCTTTTGGCCCTTAGGCTGCCCTGGATTTCTGCGGTCAGCCAGGGAAGCCTCCTGGCCCCTTTCCCTCTTTTACCCCACATGGGGATCATCTCGCTTTGTGCCTGAAGGATCATTTCCTTAAGGCACAGCCACCCTTCTTGGGCTCACATCATTTCAAAACTCCTACTCTGCAGTGTGCCCTTGACTAATCGCCTGAGTTCACTTAAATCAGCTTTCCTAAAGTCTAGTACTTTCAGCCTACTAGTTACCTTACCCACTCGACGTCTTATGGTGAATTCTATTATTAGGTGATCACTGTCCCCCAGATGGCTACCGATCTGTAGGTCCCCTACCATGTCATCCCCTGTTGCCAATACCAGATCCAGTATGGCATTCCCCCTAGTGAGACCATGTACCTCCTGTGTCAGGTGGAGGTCTTGTACACAGGTTAGAAACCTGCGTGAGCAGTGGGACTGTGCTGTCTGTGTCTCCCAGCAGATGTCTGGGTAGTTTAGGTCCCCCATGACTACCGCCTCTTTAGCTTTTATGGTCTCCATGAGCTGCCTCAGGAGCCCCGCATCTATTTCTTCCCCTTGAAGTGGGGGTCTGTAGCAGACCCCTACCACCAAATCCCTTTCTCCTTGCCCCCCATGTAGCCTAATCCACAATCCTTCTACTTCCTCATCCTTGGATTCCGTCTTGATGAGGGTTGACGTATATTGCTCATTAACATAGAGTGCAACCCCTCCCCATTTTTTCCCCACCCTGTCCTTTCTGTACAATCTATAACCCTCAATATGTACTGCCCAGTCGTGGGACGAATCCCACCAGGTTTCCGTTAGCCCTACTAAGTCGTAGGTGTTTTGTGCAAGCAGGAGTGCTTGTTTCCCATGCTCCTAGCATTAGTATATAGGCACTTGAGCCCTGCGACAGGTGCCTTTGCTGCCCCCCCACTCCAAGTCCCAAGGGGCCCCTTATTATTTACCTTCTCGTCTCTTACCTGTGCCATACTGCTGGCCGCCCCATGTCTTGCAGGTTCCCAATGTTCTCTTTCTTCAGGCTGGGCTGTCCTTGTGGGTACCACATGGTTTGGTGGTCCACAGCTTCCCCCACCCTCATCTTCCCCTCCCCCCGGCGAGCCTAGTTTAAAGCCCGCCGGAGGAGATCCGCCAACCTAGAAGAAAACACACGCTTACCTTTGGGGGACAGGTGAAGCCCATCCCAACTGAGCATGTCCCTCATCGTGATGTGCAGGTCGTTGTCCAGGAAGCCAAAGCCTGCCTCGAGACACCATTGCCGAAGCCACCAGTTGGTCTCTCGGATGCAGTTCTCGTGCCGTCTTCCGCGTCCGTTCACTGGTAGGATGGAAGAGAATACCACCTGTGCACCGAACTCCCTCAGCACGCTGCCCAGAGCAGTGTAGTCCACCATCAGGTGATCGGGGGTTCTCCTGGCCGCATCATTAGTACCCACATGGACTAGGACCATGGGGTAGTAGTCGGTGGGCTTGATCCTGGCCTGGATTACCTCCTTCACATCCCGAATCTTTGCTCTGGGCAGGCAGTATACCTCTCGTGTTGAGGGGTCCTGGTGACAGATTGGCCCCTCCGTACCTCTCAGGATGGAGTCGCCTATGACGAGCACTCGTCGCCTCCTCCTCTGGGTCTGCTTGGATCTCTTGACCTGTTCGGAGCATGAAGAATGTGGTGTTTCTTCCTGCCCAAGGGTTTCCTCCTCCCCTTCCATCTCCTGCAGGGTCGCCAGGGCCTTGTACCTGTTCTCCAGTTGGACCGGAGGAACTGGTACCTGTTCGCTGCGAGCAGCTCCGGTCCTGGATGTGACCATCTGCCACTGTGCTGTGGAGGGCACTCCCCAGGATGCTTCTTCCTTAGGTGCCTGGTCCTGCAGGGAAAGGAAATAACTGTCAATTTCATCCTCTGCCTCCCTGATCCCCCTCAGCCTGCTAACCTCCTCCCGGAGCTCCCTCACCTGCGCCTCCAGAGCCCTAAGACGGGCACCTGCCGGACAGGTGTGGGGGCCCCCAATCTCTGCCTCCCCGGCCCTGCTGGGGATCCCCCACAGGCCAGAAGGTAGGGGGACATCAGCTCCCCCATGGGCTCAGTCTGGGTGAAGACCTCAGACCAGCCCCGGTCAGCCTTGTCCCCCTGGGCAGAGGCCCTAGCAGCACTCCTCGTAGACACCATTCCGAGCTGCTGTTTGTAGATCTGTGTGGTGTCTACGCCCTACCCCTACAGGAGTCTCTCTCCTGCCCCTTCCTGCCCGCCCGCCGACGCGAACGCCTGCGCAAACGCCGGCATGCTCTTATAGAGCGCGCCTGTTTGCACGCTCTGTTCGCGCTGCGCAGCTCGGGAGCGTGGCTCCCTACCGGCTCAGCTATATGGGACCTGGGGGGCTTCCCCTCCGGATCCGGCTCAGCTGTGCCGGGTCCCTCCACCCCACTTACCTTCGGGGGATCAGCTGTTGCTGCCCCCGCTGCTGTTTCCTCTGCTGCTGCTGCTGCTTCCTCCTCCACCTCAGGTCAGTAAGTTAGTTAGTTGAGGGGACACACGTGCGTGCGGGACACAAGTGTGCCTGGATCCTCTCCTTCCCGCTGCTAGTTCCCGAGTGCGGGATCCAGTTTCATCATGTTTTAATATGTACCTGTTTAATGGGGACAGATACAGAAAATAGAGCAGAAACAGAGCTCATCAAGTTGTTTGAAGGACCAATATTACAGAATCATGCAACACAATTCATGATAGGTCTGCTGTATTGGACTAAGCAGACTGATCTCGTTTCCAGTCTTTGCAAAGCTGTGGCCAAAATAAATGGCACTTTAGCAAAGAAAGAGTCTTTGTGAGATCTTCAGAAATATTACGGGGAAAATGCTCAGTTAGTGTAAATTGTTTTTATTCCAGTAACTTCAGTGAAGCTAGCACAGATTCTACAAGCTGATATCTGCCTCCAAATTTTCACTTGCCATTTTCTTCTCTCTTTCTGTGCTGACAAGTGGTGGGCTAGCAAGAAATATATATCCCTTATATGATTGGAATATTATGGATATTTATAATTAGTAAATACTGTTCAGGTGATAGCTATTCTGCTTACATTCATCTGTGTCATCAAGTACCATATTTTCTCTCATATGTCATGCTCTGGAATAAAATATGCACTTTGCTTTTGAAAGGCAGAATGAAGAAAAAAAATCTTCTCTTGAATAGCAGCAGTCAGTGACCTGAGCCTGCTCATTGTGTTCCCCCTTTGGATCATGTGCAGACTTGACTTCAACGTTTGCTCAGTAAGTGGCAGAAACTGCTCCTACCGTGTTTCCTCACATATAATGCATGCTCCAATTTCCAGCAGCGGTTCTCTTTTCCTTTTTAGAAAAAAATGTACAAACTGCATGCAAGAAAATGAGGTATATTGAAAAGATTTGGCCAATGAATGATTTAGATAATAGGCAGAATTTTTGGTCCTTGACAGTTTTTTTAAGCTACACTTTTTTTTAGAAAACAGTGAGCTTTGGGTAACTAAGATTCGTCAGGTAACTTAGGTTGCCTTGCAGTATGTTGATAAAATCCTTTGAGATGTGTTTCCTTTATTTATCATATGAGGTCTCAAACTTGTACCCATGCCACTGGTAGTCACTAAAAAGGCTATGATGCTTTTTTGCATGAGCTGGTGTGTCAGTTCTAGAGTCCCAGCCAGATTCCTAGTGTGGAGTTTACACCTAAATTCCCCAGCAATTCCAGTAGCATATGGTTTTTTTTTTACTTCTTGTCCAAATCATTGTGAAGTGATTTATACAGCTGCCATGTTTCATCATATAGGTAACTTCATTTCAGTGGTAGACTCAGATGACTCCTGTATGAAGTTGGTAAGTGTTTGGAGTCCTTTGGGGGAAGAGCAGTTCTATAATTGAGGTTACTGTTAGTATTATTTTAGTATTAAATATATCTACATTATTAGCTCTGTAACTAAGGTGACAATTATTTTAGTATTTATTGTATGTGTGGTCTCTATTCTGTTAACTAGAAAATGGAAGTAGTCTCTAAAGATACTGTGGGTTTGATTTATGAATCCCAGACTGCTTTGTGTTGCCTATGTATTACAGATGAGTGCAACCCTCACAGCCTTTTGCACAATTTGCACTCCAAGAGAGGAGTTGTCCAGATAGCTTTTGCAGTATTTTTCCATTAGCCTTTTTGCTTTGTGAAAAGTGAATATTCACAGAATGTTTGCAAATTTGTGAAGGCTGACAAAACAGTGCCAAAATTACACCCCAGACCTCCACCTTAAGTGCTAGGGAAGATAATGACTATAGACACTTTAGCCCACGATGGCTCAGCGGGCAGGCTAACTTACTACGTCAGCAGGGAATGTTTATCCTTTGCATGTAGGATCAGCTTTACCTCAAGCAGTTTGGCACAGAAGAGCTGATAAATTCACAGTGTGCATTCAAACACTGCTCTCAGCAAAATACTTCCACTTTTATGCTGGAGATGTTCAGATGTGGCTAGCAGGAGTAGTGAAACTCTTCACAAAATAGAAAAGGGAAATGGGATTGGCATTAAAGAAAAATTATAGCCAAATGGGGGGAGGGAGAGGTGGGGATGTTCTCTCATGCATGTTCTCTCAGCCATGTCATTTCCTCAGCCATACTCTTTTCACAACCAAAGAATCATCCTGTGCATAGACAACATGAATACTGTTATAAGGACAAAGTCCATACAATGATGATGAATGATAAGAGGCCAGTAGAGGCCAAATAAGTAAGTTAGTATAATTCAGCTTAGTGCAACTTCAAAATATGTGAAGAAGGGCAAAATTATACAGATCCACGAAGTATAAGGATAATAAAAACGCTATTTCATAGTGCCAAACTGAGAAAATTATCCAAAAAATTGAATGTCTGGCTCTAATCGATGCAATTGAGTGAGACAGTGAAGATAAAGGAAGTGCATAATGACTGTGGCTGGAGCACCACAATGTAATTGCAATGTCTTTTCTTTGCTGCAGCGTATCATTACACCACCTCTGCTTCTCTTATACAAATACATTCATTGAAGTGAAAGCACAAAATAAAGAAAACGAAAAGAAAAGAATACTTTTCCCTTTCCTGCAAAGTTGACATGCCAATTTATGCTATCGTGTTACAGAGCTGCATTCCTGAATCCACCATTTTAGCTGCGGCATGAGGTCCATTATTAGCATAATTTTAATATTTCCATCCCATGTCCCACCTTCCTAAAATACTCTTTTGATTGGCCAGAACCCATCTTTGCCATCCTCCTTAATCTACTCTAGCTCAATGGCTGGATTAGTGCTCCAAGACCCTAACATGACCCAGTTGATGGCAAGGGACCTGCCAGCCAGAGTCCTAGCCCCTTGTGTCCCTTTGACTACTGTACACTATTACAAAGGATGGCCCCTGAGTGCAAGTACCACACTTTGCACAGATATGCTAAGGCCCCACCCCAGTTCCAGCTTCACTCTGCATAAGAAAGCTGTGCTGAGTGCAGTGCCTGAAGTGACTCTTTGCTGTGCAGAGGGAGGCATTTTTTTCTCCAAACTCATGTAACTTCTTTATGCATGAATTTCATCAGCCACGTGCATCATTTTCCTTCTCCCAAGAACATTGTTATACTCAGCTCGTTGAAGTGCGTTGAGATTCCCCAGATGGAAGATGCTATAGAAATGCATTATCTCTTGGTTCATAACATGTGCTGGTGTTTTAACAGAATGTTGTAGGCCAGAAAAGGTCAAGCCAGACTACTTCCTTACAGAAAAAGAATCTTTCAGGTAATCCTGGTATTCCATAGGAAAGCTTCTTTTTGGGTGAATGGATGTTTTATTCCACTCCCAGCAGCCTAAAGCCCTTCACAATTCAGATTGATATAACCCTGTTCAAAGAAAACACTGCTAGTATTAAACTCATCATCATCATCATCATCATCATCCCTGCCACCTTTCTTCGTACTATTATTCTACTCAGAGGGAATATCATTTACAAGGATAAGAAAAAAAACAAAAATCAGAACTTTGTTTCACAGCAAAAGTAATAACCTTTTCTCTGACTTTCCCTACTTTATGTATTAGTTTACTAGCCAGTATTACTGGTTGGGAAATATGTCCTATTTCCTTCTTTTTTTCAAATGAAACTATTTTATTTTTATCTTATTGGAATTTTCACAAAATATTTCTGAATTGTCTTTGAAAAATTAAAAATCAGACAGTCAAAAATTTTCCAGTTTTGGAAAACTGGAAAATGTTCCTTTAAAAAAAAAATAAAGACAAAAAAAGTCTGAAAAAAATTGATGAAAAACCTATTTTTTAAGAAAAGACATTTTCTCTTGAAAATGTATTTATTAAAAAAAAGGCTTAGAGTAAAAAAGTTTTGACCCATCTTACTGGTCAGTTATATGCTAGAATGGTGTGTCTATAACACAGCAAATATGCTGTACACACATTGAAAATCCATTCTGTAATATGTGGATTTTTACTCTTCCAAGTATAAAATTAAGACAAAAATAAGTCCAGGAAGCTTCAAGTGGTAGAATTCTGCTTTTGTCCACAGGATCAGCTGTGTCAGCTCAGTCTGTTGAAATGGCATTTTGCTTTGGATAGTCTACCGGGGAAAATTACAGTAGCCAAAATGAAGAGTATCATAGAAAATTTAGCCCAGTGTAAGTGATTTGGCAAAATACATGATTTCTATCCTGAAACATTCATAAAGTTAACTATTGCATGTCCTCAAGGATATCATGTGATGGTTTGAATGGGGATTAACCATTAACATCGATAGTAAATGGTAAATGTCAACCAACAGCATTTTGGGTGATCATTCAGGTTTTACCAGAATGGGATGCACTATTGTAAAACAAAGCTTTCCACTAAAATATAGCATGAATAAACAAATCATTTATCTCCACGGAAACAACTCACCGAAACCTGAAATCAAGGAAGCACTTAGTATACACTCTGTAAATCAATTTAAAGTTTAACTTGATTTGAAGTTTATGGGAATCAAGGACATGCTTGCAGTCCTACATTTACTCCTGCAAGGATGTAGATGCAAATTATTGCGTGAGCAGCACAGAGCCTCCTGTATTGCTGCTCATTGTGGTACTTCCTTACTTTTTGCCTAACCAGTTGAAGTCAGCAGAAGTCAGAAAGTTCTGCTGGATGGCATGCCATCAGAGCTGCTGAACCCAGCCCAAGTCATGAGACACTGAGCATCTGACTGTTCAGAAATACTGGTTTCACAGAAACCTTCACATGCAGTTCTGTCAGGGGCTGACCCACATAGCAGCTACCTGTTCTCTTCATTTTTTTCTGTATCTTCAACACACAAAAGTGCATAGCTATTCCAGGGGCAGATCCTTACATGCTAGAAATTGACACAATAGCACCGAACTGTTGGTGATGCTAAGTGGTATTTGGAAGTAAAAGTCAAGCTCCCACCCAGAAACCAGAGAATGTGTAATCACAACCCAGGGACTTGGTTATCAGTGGGAAAATTCTGCTTATTGTGAGAACCCATTTATGGCAAGGAACTCAAGCTGTTATGATTTGACTTTGATAGAAGAGATGCCTAGAAATGGAACCTGGCCCTTATTACTGCCAAACAATGAGAGGAGGTAAGCCTGTGGCCTGGAGCCATCAGTGTTTAAAACCATCTCCCTCAGTTTGGTCCTAAAGGTAGGAACACAGGGACATTTTGGAACATTTCTAAGACCATTGTGCATGCCTTGCCCTTCCCACCTTTTCTGCATGATGTCCTATGTGAGGTTGAATGGTCTCCCCAGCACTGGGGAGGGTGGCAGGTCTGCAAGTAGCTGCATGGAAACAGTCATCATGAATTGACTGTGACCACTCCTCCTGGCCAAGACAATGAAGGTGCCAATAAGCAGAGATTAATTTATAACAACTGGCAGCCAGGATCAGGGGTCACACAGACCTGCTGGAGAGACATAGTTCTTAAAAGAAAGGGCAGGAAAAGAGAACGGATAGAGACTTCATCCAGGACTATCTTCCTACTGTGTTCAGCATCCAGTTGGGGACCAGTATACCACTAGTCCCCCTCTCTAGTTGGGAAAATGAAGAAAACTGACTCCATTCTCTTACCACTGAAAAAGACTCAACTAGAGTCCTCTACATGCCTGATCCTCCTCCACAGGAACTGGAATACCACAACAACTGCTCTAAGGAAACATGGAAAAGCTGTGATGCAGCAGAGTGGCTATAGCACTGGCTGGGAGCAGCTGAGTGGTGGCATTCAGGAGTGCCTGATTTAAAACCAGCAAGTAGAGCAGCAGCCCACATGCCAAAAGCTGGTGAGAGTCTCCCTTCCTAGACGCAGAGCAGTGGTTACTTCATCTGAGAGAGGTGGTAGAGCCCCAGAAATGGCATGCCCCTTCAGTGTGAGGCATCTACCTGTCTGAAATATGCATATTGCTCAGCTAGGACAATGATCTGGGAACCTATTATCACAAGGAGAGACTGTTTGTGACAGCTACCTAATGAGGGAAGTTGAGTCGGGGCTATTGTCAAAGGACCCTGGGGTTGCCTCATCTACTGTTAAGTATTGTTTGGGTTTTCCTAAGTTGTTATCTGTTGTGTCTTAACCTTCCCCCACCAAAGGCTATCTTGATTAAACCCCAGTACCCATGGCATGTCTGGTGAAATTTTGTGCATCTTGAGTGTTCAAGTGGTACAATTCTGTTTTTCCAGTTGTGGGCTTGGGCTTGGGCTAGCACTAACTGTGTTTTAGTTGAGCCCCTAGAAATTTAATCTGGCCCTTTTTACTTCCAGATAGCACCCAGTAGAATAATTACAGAAGCCAAATCCTGCCAAGCCAGGAAAAGTGAGCATAAATCCCACATGTGACATTTAGGATTTGGCTTAGAACAACTGTACCAGTGCCCTCAGTCTTCCTTAGCCATACACTATGCCATGTCCTCCCTGATTCATCAGTGTTCCTTATAGTGGCAGTGGCAGTGCTGAGAGCCAGATTGCATCAGTTTGCCCAGTTCCTAACTACATGGCACATTCTCCTACCCTGGACGGAAGCCTTTCTCCACAGCTGCTGAACAAATGCTGATGGCTGAGACCCTGGTACTTTGACCCTTCAAGCTCCCCTCAGCTCCCCTCTGGAACCTGCATGATTGAACTCCTGTTATGCCATCATTATTTTAAAAAGCAGTTGCATCTTGCCATATGTTGTAATACAGCCTCATCACATACTCGCCACTGATGTAAAATCTGAATCCCCCGAAATCTGTATCCACAAACTGGTACAGCACACATTTTGTTATGTAGAAGTGAGTAGTAGAATGTGGCATACCATATTGTTGCTTTATCATAATGCAACCCTTAGGTGCCTTGAGTTCAAATGCATGTCCTGCTACACTTTGACCATGTAGAGGGCTAGAAGGGTATGCAGATTCCTCTTCCGTCCTAGGTTGGGCTCTCTGCATTGGTGGAATCTGAGTGATGGGGAGAAAGCCTGCCATTTTGGGTCAGACTGGGCATATCCTTAGCTCTGGTCAGTGCACTGAGGCTAATTTGTATAGAGCATAATCTCTGGCAATCCCTCAAAGTCAAGGATAATTGTCTTCCGTGATTGTTTTATCTATGTATCTGAAGATGGCAAACTAGGCCAATCCAGGATTGATAGACTCCATTGCAACTAGGGCATGTGTTTCCATGCAGGGTGGGTGGCTCTGGATTCTTGATTCAATCCACAACATGATGTTTCTGCTGCTCCCACTTTTCCATCTCTTATTGTCATCATAAATTTTCAAAGTACTGAGATCCTTACAGAATATTCTTGCTCCATTTCCAGTGGTCCTGGGCAATAGTCTCCCACAAGTTGATGTCAATGTTGCATTTTTTCAAGTTGGCCTTGAGGACATCCTTGAAGTGCTTTCTCTGCCCTCTTCTTGAACATATGTCTTGACTGAGTGGGGGCGAATAAGATTTGTTTCAGGAGTCTGGAGTTGGACATCTAGTTGAGTTGACCAGTGAAGTTGATGTCAGATGATCATCATCTCAATGCTCACGGTGTTTGTTTGTGAGAGGATGTAAACGTGTTGTGTATATCTTCCCACTGGATTCAAAGTATCTTCTGAAGGCAGGATTGATTGTACTCCTCCAGTGACTTGAGGTGTTTCCTGTATGTTGTCCATGTTTCAACTCCATACAGTAAGGATCACCTTACCTTGATAAACCATGAGCTTGTTTTCAGATCTGATGTCATGATCTTAGAACACCTATTTTCTCAGGTGTCTGAAGGCTCCACTCTTACTAGAAGCTTGTTGGTAGTCAGATGTAGCATTACGGTAAGGAATATCGAGCAGAGTGCTGGAGAAATGATGCAGCCTTGCTTAACTCCAGTCTTAATCTCAAAGGGATCTGTGATAGATCTGTTACTGAGAACCACCACTCACATACCAGGATGGAGTAGGCAAAAGTGGTGATGGATTTCATTGGGCATACAAACATCAGAAGGATGTCCACGATGCTTCTTGGCTGACAGAAGCTCCACGATGCTTCTTGGCTGACAGCTTTGAAGGCTATCATGAGGTCAAAGAAGGCCATGTAAAGAGGTATATATTGTTACCAGCATTTTCGTGTAGCTGTAAAAATCATTCCATGTGTGCCTCTTGATGCCCTAAACCCACACTGAGATTCCAGGAAGAGCTCTTCAGCGAGTGGAGGGAGATGGTTCAGGAGTGTAATTTCTACAGACTAGTCTCCTTTCTTGAAGACTGTCACAATCATGGCATCCCTGAGGTCATCTGGGATTTTCTCATCATTCCAAATCCTTAAGACGAGGGCATGGAGCTATGATGTGAGTTCCTCTCCCACCTGCCTGAAGATTTCAGTGGGGATTCCATAAGCACCTGATGCCTTGTCATTCTGCGTCTGCTTGATGGCTTTCCACATCTTGTCAAGGGTTGGAGGGATTCTGAAATCATCTCTGACTGGGTGCTGAAGGATGGAGTCAAGAACACTCTCGTCAACCACAGAGTCTCAATTGAGAAGGTCTTCAAAATGTTCCTTCCAATGGGTGTTGATGGCTTCCCTTTCCTTGATCAGGTCTCTTTCATCCTTAGGTCTCAAGGGGGTTGGCCCCTGAGTGTGTAGACCATAGATGGCACTAAAGAAACCATGCATATTGTGGATGTCAGTGAGATGTTGAATCTCCTTCACCTTGTCTTCCCACCATTTGTTCTTCATATAAGGACAAGGTCTCCTTTTGACCTCTGCTGTGGCTTGTTGGAGATTCAGTTTCTTTTGCTTGGAGTTGATGTTTTTTCTGCCAAGCACAAAAGGCCTTGGATCTCCAAGTCATTCTTATCAAACCAGTCTTGATGTTTCCTGGTAAAGAATCCAAGTGTCTCTTTGCAGGCACTAATGACAGTGGACTTGAAGGCACACCAAGCACTTCCCATATTCTCCCACTGTTGTTGATTGGTATTCACCAGTTTTTTGTTGAGGCACTGGTAGAAGACATCTTGCTTGCTTGGACCCTTGAATCCTTCAGCATTGATCTTCCATTGGCATTACTTCTGCTGCAGTCATCATTTGGGAGCCAGTCTGATTAACATAACTGAGCAGATAAGCTGAAGACTGACCAGTCCAGCAATTGTTAGCTCCTACCATAGCTTGGGTGATGCAGACATCTTTGTGACCCTGGGCATGAACAATGCCATAGTCAATCAGGTGCCACTCCCTAGATCACAGGTGTTGCCATGATGTCTTGTACCTGTTTTTCTGGTGGACCAGGATGCTGGTGATGGTAAGTCCATGTTCCATGCATTTGGTCAAGAGGTGAATGCCGTTGGAGTTGACCTTTCCTATTCCTTCCTTGCTGATGGTTCCCTTCCAGAAATTTGAGCCCCTTCCGATTCTAGCATTGAAATCACTGAGAAGAATAAGTCAGTCTCTCTCTAGAACATCAGAAAGGACTTGGTCAAGGTTGGCATAGATTTCCTCCTTGGTTTTATCAGTAACATCAAAAGCTGGGGCATACGTCCTGATGACAGTGGTGTATTGGCTCCCTGCCAGTTTAAGACGAGAGTCATGAGGTGCCCATTAATTCCAATAGTGAACTCATTGAGTTGGTTTATGAGTTCATTCTTGATGGCAAAACCAACTCCATGAAGCCAGCATTTTCCTTCCTGTTTACCCTTCCAGAAGAAGGTGTAGCCACCTCCATGTTCTTTGAGCTACCCATCTCCCGCTCACCAGGTCTCACTCAGTGCAGCAACATAAAAGTTGTTTCACCTGAGTTCTTAAGCCACAACTGTGGTACAATGCTCTGGACATTCACTATTAGGGTGGTCCATGAAGGTCCTGATGCTCCAGGTCCCAAAACTGTGTGTCTTCATTGATTTTTACCACAGTAAAGATGATTCCACCAGATGTGGTTATCCAGTTAGGAAAAAGGTAGACAGACTAAGTTAGGGCAGAGTGAAAAAGGCTGCTCAGTCACTGTTACAGCTACCAAACCACACTGCTCTCCTTGTCCAAGTGCTAGATGAAGCTGTTCTTGTAACTGCCACCTTTGTTCCAGTTCATGACTAGGGGCCCCCAGATCTCACAATCCTGCTCTTGTCATCACTATCTGGTCACCAAAGGGGTTGAAAAATGTTTTGGAAAAGCCATTTTCATGGAAGATGCCTGTGCACGATTTCTTTTATTATGCAGAAGCTGCTGCACATCAGTTTCCACACATTTCTTAACAGAACAGAACCTTAATCCAGTGGGAAGGAGACCAAGATAAGTGGAGATCTTATTCCACTATAGCCTGGTGGCAGATCTGTACTGCTACGCAGCGTGTCCACAGGTGGAGTGACCTTCTGAGAAGCTTAGCTGTGAAATAAGCAGCGGTAACTTTGATGAATAAGCAGTCATGGACCAAGCAGTGGCAGCACCACCAGGATGTGGTGGGAAAGGAGACAATAAGGCCTTGCCTCCTGAAAAAACCACATAAATCCTTTGACGGTGTTGTGACATGGTGAGCACAGGTCACCAGTATAATAATCCTGTCTAGCCCTCAGTCATGGGTCTACAAGTCCTCAATAGGAGCAGGTAGAGCAGGTGGAAGATGTCAGAAGCTCAAAAAGCTGCCAAGTCAGGTGAAGCCTGCAACAGAACAAGATGAGGAGTAATATGCTCTAGCTTGGGGGTTTTCAACCTTTTTTTATAAGTGTACTCCTGATGGCCGGATGCAGAGTGGGGGAACGGGGGGAGGGGGGGTACAGTGGAGCAGTGGCAGCGTGGAGTGGTGGATGGCAGTGGTGACTGCCACGTGAGCTTCCCTCCCCACCCCCACCCCCCCACATTCGGCCAGCTGGGCAGTGCCTGTGTGGCCCACAGAGGGGTGCCTCTGCCCTCGCCCCACCCCAGCCCTGGTCCTGGAAGGCAGCAGTGTGGGATGGGGGGATGGCAGTGCTCCATCCCCACTTGCCTGTGCATACCCCCTAGGGCCTTCCCTGTGGGTACACATACCCCTGGTTGACAACCCCTGCCCTAGCTAGAGGGCTGCTACAACTTCCTTGCTTCTTGCTCCATAAGGAATCAGACAGGAGCCAGGTTAGAGTTACAGCCTGGCTCCTACACTCTGCTTCAGGCCATGCAGGTATGTACAGTCAAGGAGGTAGACCTGCTGCCTGGAGTATTTAGAAGTCAGCACAACTCAATCACCTGTTTAGCATTAATGATTGTATAAGATGGAAGGGGAAAGCACAGCTACATCTACTGCAGTTGAAATGCTAGAGCCATCAAAGATTAAGGTGACTGGAGAATTTCCATTACCACTCCTCCCAGCCTCCCCCACCATTCATTACTTCCCCACAATGTCATCAAGCTCCTCTTGGTCTGAAAATGAGCTTTTCTGGCAAGTGTAAGCAGGCCCAGTTCTGACAGTTTGCCATGTGTAAAATGTGTGTTTTGGTTGAGGAGAAGGGACTGTACTTTTTCCCATTCTCAAGGAATTTTGAGTTTTCAACAGGCTTTTTAAAGACTGCAGAAGCCAGATCCTTCCTTTGTTCACCATTGCACACTTAAAGAAGCAGGGGCTATAATGCTGCTCCATTTAGGCCCCTAAAGTGCCTGAAAAAATAGCTGAAAAGAGCAGGAAGGTTTAACATGCTCATGTAGGATTAGGCAGCAATACAGCACTGGGACTGTCAATGGCACTTCTGTGTTCCACTAATGCATACCCTCCCCATGATCCCTGTTCACAATATGCCTGCCTGAACATTGTCCTGGGCCACTGGGAGCTAGGAGGTGAGACTCATCCCCTTCATTTGCAGCAAATATCAAAGATACTTAAAAGTTGGCTTTGAGATCATGAGTAGCAGGAATCAGACAGCTGCTAAAGTCAGCAGGAGAGCTTTGCTGCTGCCCAGTTGCAGATTTGGGGAGCATAAATATGACTTAATCTTTGTGAGATTAATTCTGGACTGCTAGGCCCCTGATTACATAATTCAACAAATGTACTACCTAAAGAAAAAGTCATGCAATACAGATTGGTTCAGAATCCGAATGTTACAATACATGTTAGTTGTGCATCAATTGAAAATAACAGAAATTCATGCTTAATGCTGTTGCTTCTCTTCTGGACAGTCTGGTTGGTGCCTTTGTAACTAGGACTATTTTAGAGGCAAGTCTGTGGAAGATATCTGTGTGGTGGAATTTTGAAGACAAGCTGTGGGTCTGCTTTGTACAATAATGAAGGGGTGGAGAGGCATTTCTGAAGATGTCTGGTTGGCTGAATTCTTGTTCACAGGATTACCTAATGCTGCTCAGATTTTATTGTGTTACTAATGAGGTTAGGGTGCCTGGAGTCTTGGCTAGACATCTTTCTAATGTTTTAATCCCATATTTACTTACATGGGGTTTCACAGAGTTTAAGGCCGGAGAGAACCATTATATCAGCTTGTCTGGCTTCTTCCATATCACAGGAAAAAGCTGGAGATGCCAAGAACTGAAGAAAGGGTTCAGTCCTGAAGGTCCCTGAGTGTAGCAGAGAAAAATGCAGAATCAAAGTGCTGGTGTTTCACAGGTCACCACAAATGAAACCACCTCACCATCCCAGCTTCTCTTCCATACATTTTACAGGTTTGGAAGGATCAAGGACTCATCTTCCCTGCTTCTCCAAAGTTTTACTACTCATCTTTATCAAGCAGGCTTCAGATGTTAATATAACAACGGGGATTTTATTGTGTTACTAATGAGGTTAGGGTGCCTGGAGTCTTGGCTAGACATCTTTCTATTGTTTTATCATTATATTACTTGTTATATTAATAATATAGTCATTATATTAATAATAATTAGCTCTTTTATTCTGCCTCTAATAGATTTCTGAGAATGTTATGAAGCTAAATAAGCACTATTTTCATTATAGAGAGAGTGACTCAGAATCATGGAGTGATTAGGTGGCTTTCCCAAAGCATTAACATCACTATGATCATTATAATTATTATTCTTGATTTTTAAGGGTGTTATACTGTATTACTTGGTGAAAAACAAGGTTTGCTGGCGAGTCACTTCACAAATGGAGAGCAAAAAAGAAGGTTTGTACACCAGGTAGCTTACAATCTGAGGCCATATACACGCACGTTCAAATGATCTGGCATAATTCCCTCGGGTTTGTTTTTCTGATAGAAAAACTTACCCAGAGATGCCTGAACAGATATTTGAATGCTGAGCCCCTGAAGAGCAGATGGCCTGCAGTGCTGACTCTGCACACCCAGAGGACATCTGTGCACACATTTCAACATGTTCTGCAGGCTCTCCCAGTCTGCCTAGAGACACAATGCCAGTAGTATACAGGAAGGAGAAGTGAAAGCACAGCACTCTGGGATGCTGGAGGACTCTGCTTTGGCTGCTCTCAGAAGAGAACATTCACTCTCCTGGGAAGTGATTTAATCCTGGTTGTTCCCAGGTTATTTTTCTCCTGAAGCAGCCTTTTTCACTTTAGACAAAAAATCCTGAATGTCTATACTCTCATGGTTTCTCCTGGGAGAGAAGTGGCTCTTCCAGGAGAAACTGAATATCTATTTGTGGCCTAAGTAGCAATATGTTTGAACAACACCAGTATATAGAAAAACCATCTATCATTTTGGTCAACCTGAAATCTGTACCGTCTTCCATAGGGAATACCTGACTGTACTCATTCCTAATTTAGGGTGTTCCAGAACACACAGCTGCAATGAGCTCTGCTTAAGGCTAGCCACAAAGAACAGTTGTACACATGGTGAAAATTGGCTGTTTTTGCAGTTTAATTGCATCATGCTGTATGCACACAGGGTATTTTTATTATTTAAATGATTTTACTACATTGCAAACTAAACTTCATCCACATGTAGTTTAGTTTGCAATGAAGCTATTTGTAACATTGCAGCCTTTGACAGCTCATCCTCCTTCCCCCCCCCCCAACTCTTCCCCAAACTCGTGGCACACTCATGGCACATGGGCCAGGTCACGGAGGACTGGAAAAGGGCCAATGTGGTCCCTATTTTCAAGAAGGGGAGGAAGGAGGATCCAGGCAACTACAGGCCAGTCAGTCTCCCCTCCATCCTTGGTAAAGTCTTTGAAAAGATTATTAAGGCTCACATTTGTGAGAGCCCAGAAGGAAAAATTATGCTGAGGGGAAACCAGCACGGGTTTGTAACAGGTAG
Organism: Alligator mississippiensis; assembly: GCF_030867095.1. Taxonomy (NCBI): domain Eukaryota; kingdom Metazoa; phylum Chordata; order Crocodylia; family Alligatoridae; genus Alligator; species Alligator mississippiensis. Next base: position 138,216,185 of record NC_081825.1, on the reverse strand, counting down.
ATCATGTCTGACTAATCTAGTCTCTTTTTATGACCAGGTTACAAGCACCTGGATGCAGGAGTAGGGGTAGATATCATTTACTTAGACTTCAGGAAAGCTTTTAATACGGTATCCCACCCCATACTGGTGAACAAGTTAAGAGGCTGTGACTTGGATGATTACACAGTCCAGTGGGTGGCAAATTGGCTAGAGGGTCATACCCAGAGAGTGGTGGTGGACGGGTCGGTATCGACCTGGAAGGACGTGGGCAGTGGGGTCCTGCAGGGCTCAGTCCTTGGACCGATACTCTTCAATGTCTTCATCAGTGACTTGGACAAGGGAGTGAAGTGTATTCTGTCCAAGTTTGCGGATGATACAAAACTGTGGGGAGAAGTGGACACACCAGAGGGCAGGGAACAACTATAGGCAGACCTGGATAGGTTGGACAAATGGGCAGAAAACAATAGAATGTGATTTAACAAGGAGAAATGCAAAGTGCTGCACCTAGGGAGGAAAAATATCCAACACACCTACTGCCTAGGAAATGACCTGCTCAGCAGCACAGAAGCGGAAAGGGATCTTGAAGTGCTAGTGGACTCCAAGATGAACATGAGTCGTTGGTGTGATGAAGTCATCAGCAAAGCTAACTGTGCTTTATCGTGCATCAGCAGATGCGTGACAAACAGAACCAAGGAGATGATAATTCCCCTCTATCAGGCGCTGTTCAGACCACAGTTGGAATACTACATGCAATTTTGGGCGCCGCACTTCAAGAGGGATATGGATAACCTGGAGAGGGTCCAGAGAAGGGCCACTCGTATGGTTAAGGGCTTGCAGGCCAAGCCCTATGAGGAAAGACTAGGGCACCTGGACCTCTTCAGCCTCCGCAAGAGAAGGTTGAGAGGCGACCTTGTGGCTGCCTATAAGTTCATCACGGGGGCACAGAAGGGAATTGGTGAGGCTTTACTCACCAAGGCGCCCCTGGGGGTTACAAGAAATAATGGCCACAAGCTAGCAGAGAGCAGATTTAGACTAGACATTAGGAAGTATTTCTTCCCAGTTAGAGAGGCCAAAGTCTGAAATGGGATCCCAAGGGAGGTGGTGCTCTCCCCTACCCTGGGGGTCTTCAAGAGTAGGTTAGATAGGCATCTGGCTGGGGTCATCTGAACCCAGCACTCTTTCCTGCCTATGCAGGGAGTCAGACTCGATGCTCTATTGACGTCCTTTCCGACTCTAATGTCTATGAATCTATGAATCTATGAACCTGTGTGGGGAACAGCACCCAGAGGGCTTCCAGAGTGTGGGCTTAAGAAAAGGTTGTATCTGGCGGGTGCTGCCTGCAATCTGGGGCAGCACCCACTCAGCTAGCACCCCGTCCAGGCAGCCCAGGGGGTTTGCCACCACCATGGAGGGAAGGACTGGGCCTCCCCCTAGAGCTTAGGGACTGTGTGGGCTGGTGGCAACTCATGCAGGCAGACTCCACTGAGGAAAAAAAAGGTGGTGAGGAGCTTGATCCTTTTTTTTTCCCCACGGAGCCTGCCCACCTTCCCCACTGCTGGGGACCAAGCTGCTGACGAGCCCTGAGCTGCAGGGGGCCCTGGACCTTCCCTCCACGGTGGCAGTGCCCCCCGGGCAGAACCCACCTACTTGAAGCGCACCCAGGCAGCCCCAGTGGGCAATGCTACCTCAGAGGAAAGAACCGGAGACCTCCGCAGCTAAGGGGCCATTCAGCCCACCAGCAGCTCACCCACTGGCTGTGGGAGAGGTGGGCAGGCTCCACAGGGAAAAAAAAAAAAAAGGATCAGGCCCCTCGCCATAATGGTGATGGAAGTCCCTAAATTGAAATGGTGGGCTTTTAATTGTCACTATTAAAAACCCACCATTTCAATTTAGGGGACTAAACCCCTATCACCTGTACAAGTGCCTAAAGGTATAACACAAACTGAAACTGGTCCAATGTTGGAGAAGGATTATGGGGAGAGTGAAACAGACGAAGCACACTGTTTAGATATGTTTCATTCTCTCCTGACTCCCTGTTCACTACTGGATCCACTTCAGAGAGTTGGTCCAGATCTCATAGCCCTCAACTAGCTGGAACTGAGCTGTTTTATTACCCATCTTGCCAATTATTATGCAGGAGGTTACAGCTGATATAAACTAAAGTGACAACATCTGCCCAAACTGGAAATACTATTCAACAGTTTTTAAAGCAGTTAACAGAAGATTTTCAATAACTTGGTAAACAGATAAACTAAAACAGCAGTATCTTGGCATATACTTACTTTAATGCCAAAAAAACTAAATGGAAAAAAACCCTGGTATCCTGGAACTTCTAATTCTTTAATTGCTGCATGAAATCATGTCTAAAGATTACAAATTCTGATCTGGACCACAGAGATAAAAAATATGTGATAGCCTTGCTTTATGTGAGCTCATGTGTCTGACGCACACACAATAGTCACCAAACAAAATGCTGGTTTCATGCAAAAGGCTTTCAGTCATTTAGTTCCTGTGACTGATCCAAGTTCAATCCCTACTCTGGAAGAGAAAACATTGACAGATCCCAAAGCAAACCAATTGTTTCAATGTAGTAAATTGAATCCAAACAGAAAAATGAGATCGAATGCCTGTTTTCCAGCATTATAGGAAGCCTAATTAGACCCCACAGCTGCAAACTCCAGAGAGCTTAATAAATGAGATTTGGAGGAAAGAAAAACCTTACAGGAGAAAGTAGAATAATCTGCAGAAGAACATAATGCTTTAATTTGCTCCAAAGAGAAAGATAAAAAGCATAAAACTATGGCCAAACAATCTGAACTACTAAAGGAGCAAGAAACTTGGTCAGAAAAGTTCATTGGCAAATACTCTCAACATATGAAATGTTGTTTCTTAGTGCTATAAAGTCACAGGACTAAAAATATTATTAGAATTTCAAATGTCTAAACCTGTTTGGCTGAAAATTTGACTACCAATACTCATAAGAAACTTACCATATTTGCCCAAATCCAAGACAACTCCAAATTAAAGACAAATTAAGACAAGCACCAATTATTAGATTTTAGACAGGGAAAAGTATAAATTTGGTACAATTACCCATGTCTAGAATCTAGTTATTGGAGGGTCGTGTTAAATTTGTTCCCCCACCATTACCACAAGGAAAGTAGTGGCAGGGAAAGCAGTGGCTGGGGAGCAGGCAGCCTTGTCCCGTTGTCCCTCCCTTGCCACATGCCTCCCATGCCTCTCCCCCTGCTGTCTGCCTGTCCCTCCCATCCCCATGCATTCAGTGCCTTCTCCCTGGTGCAACTTGTCCCCCTCTGATACCTGTCCCCCTCTGCCCCCCATGCTCCCAGTCGCTTACCCTTGCAGCAGCTCTGGCTCTGGCTCTACTGGGGGCACAGAGCACCTGGCCAGGCCAGGCGGTAGCAGCAGCCAGCTTCAGCCTCCAGCCTGGGTTGGGATTGAGGCCAGAGTCACAGCTGTTCCACACACCTCTTCCGCATGCTCTGCATGCTCCCTTTATTCTGCATAGCCCTTCCTCCATGCTCCCCCTGCCACCCTTCCCCCCTCCTCCCCACCCCATGCGCCACTTCCCCATACTCCCCTCAGCACAGTGCACCCTTTCCCTTGTGTATCGTCCATGCCCCTTCCCTGCACTCCCCTTGCTCCATATATCCCTTCCCCTGCATTCCCTCTGTTGTTCTTTCCCCCATGCTTCCCCTGCACCATGTGCTCCTTCCCATGCTCCCTCCACCACCAAGAACCCCTTCCTCCATGCTCTCTCCTTCACTACACATCTCCTCCTGTGCTTCCTTGCTCCATGCATCTGCTACCTCCTATATGAGCTGTCTGTAGCCATAGCAGCTGCATGCTTGACCCATACTCAAATCTAAGATGGGGGGTGGGGGGTGCCCATGCTGAACTAGGAAAAACCCTGTCGTAGATTTGAGTAAATATGGTATTTTAAACTGGGAAATTATAGCTGCAGTGCAACTAGTCCATCAACAGGTGCTTTTTAGTTGTTAATGGACATTACATTTAACAGTTGCTTAAAAAGAATAATGTAAATTATTCAGTAGCTGTTCAAAGGGTCATTATATACATTTCACTTCAAGGTACACAACCCATGATATCCTCAGCATGAGAATAATCATATCCAAAACAAGTTTGCAAGTATCTGCAGCTCTGGTGAGTTACTTGAATACATGGGATTTTGTTCCAGGAGCTTCCCTTTTCCCCACTGGGCATCATTGTAATGGGGAGAAGATCTGCCAGAGCTGCTTAATCAATGTAAACATTTCTATGCCTCTTAGCACTGGATGGAGGATACCATCCACTTTGCAAATGGGAATGTGCGATCTTGGAGCTGTCCCTGAGAATTAGGCATTGATACCGGCAGTTTGCATTTGAGGAAGCGGACTCGCAGAAAACTCAAAAGCAGAATTATCCAAAGAACAGGAAGGCATTCAGTGTTTCATTCTCACTGTAAGTCAGGGCAAGTCAAGAGTGCACAAGTGAGTTAAAATGAGTTTGAAAAGCCATGACCTGCTCACTGGAATACAAGTCAAATGTCCTAATTCCCACATGCTATTTAGTAAGCTGTTGCACACATATGTGAAGACAGATTTGTTTGAGCACTTCTGGGAGGAGAGGCAAGACCCAAGGCTCTCTCTTCCCTAAGGGAATGTCCACATCACTAGCCGACAGTCACACTCCTTCATGCGGGCTCTTTTCTTGGCCCCATTGACTCTTGTATTCCTTTCTACCCAGTGGTCCAGCATAAACAGAATGTGTGGGGGTACCACCCAAACTTTTCTACACCTGGAGGTTCACACATTTTCAGGGAAGGTTCAAACCTTGCCTCACCAGGTTTGGAAAGGCCTAGAGCCCAGGCCTCCCACTTCTAAGGCGAGTGCTCTAAGCACCTTCCCAAACTATTATGCAAAAGATGGGCATTAGCAACACCACCAGCACCAACACTTTTAAATAGGAGTGGCCAGTCATGCTGCGCCTTTGTAATAAGCTCAGTACTGTCATTGTGTATTAGACACGGTGTGTACATGCCTAAGAAAAGGAACTTCTCCAGGGACTTATATAGAGTTTAAGGGTCTCCCTAGCTCTTCTATGGTCTGCAGTGCAACCTAAGTGAGACCTATGGGCATTTATAGATGTGCTCTGGGAACGGGGGCTTGGGGGCACAGTAAAGTGCCCAAAGCATCATGTGTGTCAGTGTCCCTCTGCAGAAGAAATGATGATGGGGGCACTTTAACTAAAGCTCATTAACCAAGCTTTAGTTAAAGTGACCTCACTGGCATTATTCACTGCAGGGACACTGGGTACACGTGACACTGGAATCTGCTGAAGTGTGGTATTACCATGCTCCAGCAGAATTGAGTCTGTTCCGATATGCTGTAATTACATCGTGTTGGAGCAGCCTCCCTGCATGTGTATAGGTGCCCTACGTGCCTAACTGCTTGAACTAGGTGTGCCTGAAACTATTTAGAAGCCTAAACTAGGGTCCTAGACAATTTTATAGGCCCAAATGAGGGAAGCAAATTAATTTAGGTACCCACAGGATTTTGCAGCCACTGGAGCAGAATTGAACTGGATATTTCCTTGTGAGCTGGATGCCTAAAATTCTCCTAAATCCTGTTTAGGTGCCAAACTGACTAATTTTGATCTGGCTTTAAATAACTCGCCCAAGGCAATGCAGGAAGTCTATGTCAGAGCTGGGAATTACATCCACAGTACTCCAGTCTTGGTGCCCCAATCACAAGTCCAAACTTTATCTTCAAAGTCACCATTCCTCTCCCCAGTGAGCAGCTTAATTAATGTGTTTATTAATCTCGAAAACTTCACAGGGCTACTAAAGGCCAGGTGTGCCAGCTGGCTGCCTTGGAGTTTACTCCATTTTCTCATCCCCCAATGCCAGGCATTTAGTAAAGGGGGGAAAAACACTTAAAAACATGGTAATTTAAATATGATGCAAGGCTGAGAGAACAAAGCACAGGAAGAGCTAACTCAAAACCAACCTGACTGAAAAGAAGAAAATATTAAAAAGCAGATGAGCTATAGTCTGCATCTCCTGACAAATATATGGAACTCCAATTGGCCATGATAGTGCCACACAATAATTACGGTGACAGATCTTTGCAACAAATGGAAGTGTACATTAGACAGGTGGAACTTTAATTCATTTTAAAAATGAAATTAAAGTTGACCTGAAAAGAAAAAAATACAAGGTGAATAGAGCTGAAATCTGAGAAAGAGAGGTTGGCACTACTCTAGAGTCATACAGTTTAAGGCCAGAAAGGACCATTTTGCTCATCCAGCCTGACCTCCTGCCTCAGAGCTATGAAGAGGACAAGATTTTGAGTGGGTTTCTTTGTCTGATTTTGTTTTTAATTCAACTTCGTAAAAGGAATGAAATTGGGGCCAGTCAAAACATTTTATGTTAACGTAACCAAAATCGTTTACTTAAGTTCACCTTCCTATTTTATAAAATAATATGTAATAGCATAAAAAATAAAATGCTGAAATCAAATATCATTTAAAAATTAAATAGATTCTTTTTGTACTGCAAATATTGGAACATTTTGACATTGTTGGAACTCTTAGACACAATTCAAGTGAAATCAGTGTGATTCTGCAAAATGTTGTGGCTTTGATGCAATTACATTCTCCAAGAGAATACGGTTCCACTGAAGTTTTTCTGCCCAGTCCTACCCTGTATAATACAGAAAATTCCACCAAGTCATTCTGATAGTGACCCCACAACTTCTGGCTGAGCACAAGCAGATTCATTAGCAAGACATCCAGTCTTGCTATAAAGGCTTCAGATGATGGAGGAATGACTATTTCCTTTGGTACAATAGAACCCAGTTTATAACAGATTTAATTTGCAGCTGGGTTCAAAATTAAGAACATGATGCTTAATTATGGTACTTCAAAAGTTACTGTTTCTCCACTCAGGTAGAGTACATCAGTGGTCCTATCCAGCATATCGAACAAGCAGCACCCTTTGAAATAAAAATGGCAGCAAACAGCTGGAGCAGGGGGAGCATGGGGCCATCTGGCAAGTACCTCAATACTTTGAGTGCTACAAAAAGTACAGCACTATGGGGATATACATATTCAGAGCTCCATGGCTGAAGTGCTAGCAAGTTGCCACAAAAACATACTCTCCAGCAGGAGGGCAATAGAAGGTCCATCCTTTGTTCCTCCTGCCCTCAGAGGAGCCTGTCAGTCACCTTAATCACTGACAGCCTGCTTTCTCCCCTGCTGGGGAAGGGGGACTGGGCAGTCTGTCAACCTCCCATGGAGGGCAGTATGCAGCTGCCCTGGTACCCCATCAGCAACAGTGGCAAGCTACCTAGATGTTCCTGTTGCCTCCAAGGCAACAGCAGCCACCTCTTCTGCTACCAGCACTGGGAAAGCTGCCCCAGTCCTTGCCATTTCAGGGGCAGCTCATCACAGCAAGCAAAGCTTCAGCCCCAGGTCCTGGCTAGGGTAGAGTTCTGTTATCTGCAAGCTGTCAGAGAGCCAGCTGCTCTCCCTCCATCCCTTTTTGGAGGAGTAGCAGGGGAGAAGAGGGCAGAGCAGTGTGGGATACTAAAGGACCAAGAGATCCCTTGTATTGTTACAGGAATCTATCCACATGTTACATGTGGCACTATAACATGTAGTATTACAGAGAAGTTCCTGTTTGAAATGAATACTGTTGTGGTGCATCTGCCACTTTTGTAGCACTGCAAGTAGTACAAATGTATGCAAGCTTGCTTTTCGTACCATTAAAAGGGCAACGGCAGCACTACAAATGCAACGCATGTCCAACGCCTCAGAGATCCCACACATCTGTTGCTTTGGCTGTATACACCCCACCTACTTCCCAAATCCTGATCTTCATGGGCTAGGAACCTCAGCCTGTAAAATATTTAAGTTCTATTGTAGTGTATGAAGAGATTGGAAAATGAACCCCATAAAAATGCTACCCCAGAACCTTTCCTTTGGTATTAAATGCTTTACTAGAATAGCCAGATCAAGAAAAGGGGAAATTCAGATATATCATTTGCAACTCTAAATAATCTAGATGAGAGAGGGATCCTCTGGCATGTCTGTGTATTAAACCCATTGTTTAATAATCTGTGATTGTAAATATATTTCAGAATAATTTCTTTCAGAGTATAAACCATTTAATTATGTTTTCCCTAAGGAAGTGGTTGTGTTTCCTTTTAAAAAATCACAGCTAGAAAGCTGTCTGTTAGCCTCTGCACTATGTTCTGGACTTGCTAAGTGTCAAAATATTCCTTTTGCTTTGATAGTGCATCACCACTCTGAAAAATGACACCAGAAAACAAGTGAATTAAACTCTCAACATTGACTATTGACTTAGGACACCCTAATAGGAGACACCTTAAAAGGGCCTGATCCTGAGATGTTGTTTAGTAAATGCTTGCTGAAAAATAACACTCCTTTAAGTGGTCCTCAAGTTGCACACCCAGAAAATGAAGCACCCAAACCCATGAGTCATTTCTGTCAGTTATGGTGACACCATTTTACTCAATTCATTTGTTGTACAGCTTGAGAAAAGCAGTGTCTTCTTTAGCTCAAGCTGGGGCACCAGGTCCTGGTATAACCATCACCCATATTTCCTTTCCATCAGCAGCAATGGGGGCTGAAATGAAGTCTTGCCACTTACTCAGTTTAACACCACCAAGTTTTTGCCATAACACCTCAGCTTGCATCTACAGTACTTGGCATTCTAAAGGAGTCTCCCGTGCAGCTACAAGCTAAGCCCAAAGCTGCTTGGCTTCCATACTCAGCTACTACAGGTGAGTTAAGTCCAACAGCATCACATTCATAATATTACTAAATTCTAGATAATTAGATCTGTGAAAATCTACTGAAGGGGACAGATTTACTGAGGTTTCATTGTGAACCCAATGAAACTTGCAGGAATGCTATTACTCATGGTTATGCAAGAAACAGAAAGAACTCATCATTTCCAGAGAACAAACTTTTTGTAGGGCTAGCAGTTATGGAAACATTTATCAGAGAGATATCATACATATGGCATATCATAAATATGGGAACACAGGATAAGATCTTGACCAAGACAATTTTCAGAATAAAACTGCACATTAACTGACATAGCTGTGCAAATGCTGTATGAAATAACATTATGGTTAAATTAAAATAGAAGCTACTTCTTGCAGTTTTTTAAGCAATATTTTTATTGATTAGGAAATATAGTTTTAAATGTGAAATTCTTGAAAATTCCAAGAATTCAGATACAGAAAAGTGGGTAAAGATATTAAAGAGAAATGGTCTCTAGTACTCTTTACAGTATTTTATCGAGATTATTGGGGAAAATATAAATAATCATTTTAACTGAATGACACACAGTACCCATTTTCTTTTATTTTATATTCTCTAAATATAGAAAAGTTAATTAAATTCCTGTCATCTGTACCCCTATAACACCTGGTGTGTATATTTTAACTGATGTATCCACAGAATCTCATCCTACTATCTCAATACTTTCCTCATTTTAATTGAGAAAGTATGAAATTATATTTCTTCACATCTTGTCCTGTAAATTCATATGCTTAATTTATTTTAATTAATTATATTTATCTTAAAACAATGAAAGCAACAAGTGTGGAATACATCAGCCTAATTGATGCCTCAAACATCCACAGGTTAATCAGAGCCACAGAGATACAGTGAGGATACTACCACATAGGTTCACTGGATGAACTGCTCTCTCTTTCTCTTCTCAGTCTCCTTGGGAGGCTAGCTGTGAATTAATGAAGATATGCCTATCCAAACGCCTTTGTGTGACACAGTATGCAGCAAGCTTAAAAGGATATGGATTTATTGAGTGGAATGTCAGACCCATGTAACAAATTTCTTCCAATCTATAAAGAACAGAAGGCCCACTCCCCAATCTGAGAAAGAGGTCCAGGGACCAAGAAGTTCACTGATAAGAGGGGACAGATAATGAGAAAACAAAAAGAGAGAAAGATGGTCAGAACAAGAGACCCAGGGGAAGACACAAAGTAGTGAATTCCAGACAGCATCCAACAGCATCACATTCATAATATTACTAAATTCTAGATAAAAAGCCCAAAGGGTCAGTAGACATCTCCCAGGGGACTTCTTTCCAGCTACGTGCACAGGTAAGGGACAGGGCATTTGCAGAGAGCCTTCTAATTGAGCTTCCCCTCCTCAATTGATGGACTGCCATCTTGGCTAGTGACAGAAAAAAGCTGGTGAGGTGTTCCTGCAGTGTGGTGCCACAGATAGGAAAATGTGCATAGGACCAAGTATAATGGAAAGTGCAACCAGAAGTTCAGCAGGAAGTTTTGGAGGAGATAGATGTGGGAGAACAACAAGGCAAAGTGTTGGTAGTCATGAACCAGGGTCTCCCTCTAGCTCTAGGAGTGACAGGTGACTGGATTTTCTGTGAACTTTGCCATCCATACTCTAAAGCTGACAGAAACTAGGGCTGTGCAAAGCTTTGGTCCCTGATTTAATTCGGTTCCATTCAATAGTCAAATCTCCGAATCCGAATTGAAACAGAGGACCCTTTAATCTCTCTGAATTGAATCGGAAACTTCTGAATCAATTCGGAGAAATTCAGAAAGATTTATCGATTCAGACATAGACACAGCTTTAAATATTTTTACACGTACCTCTAGGTACCAGGCGGCTTGTGAATGCTGTGATGCTCGGGTGCATGGAGTGTCCCACAGGAGTGCAGGGAACTCCCCAGTGTGCTTGGCAGCAGACCCGGAACTGGACCAAAAGCACTTCCAGTCCACTTCTGGGTTTGCCAGGGAGCATGCAGGCCCCCTACGCCCTCTTGGCATGGTGACTGGTGCCTCCTGGGTCTGGGGGGCACCCAGGGTTCCTCTGTGGCTGTTTGCTGAGCCAGGGGGACACAGGGGGGTGCCCTGGCGTGCTCCCCAGTGGATCCAGAAGTGGACCGGATGTACTTCCAGGCCACTTCCAGGTTTGCTGCCAAGCACGCGGGGGCCACCCTCACGCTCCCCAGCATTGCAGGGTTCACAAGCTGCACCTGGTACCTCGAAGTATGTAGAAAAAACATTTAAAGCTGTGTCTATGGCTGAATCGCTGATTCTCCAAATCAGCATCAAATCTTCAGATTTGGATTCCGCTGAATCGAATTGAGGGCAGTGATCTGAATCAACTAATCAAATCACTGTCCCCGATTCAGGCCGAATCCAAATCGAATAAGGCCCACTTTGCACACCCCTAACAGAAACCCTCTTTTACTGACAGCACAAACAGTGGTACTGTAGATCCCATGAGTAGTCCTGAAAAATAGCTTCTGATTCATTCTGTTGGGACTACTTTGGGGTCAAAAGAGAGTTCTGACCCCTTCTGTCCTCATGTCAGCCTACCCTACCAGTTAAGCTGCCAGTTGGCACTGCATTTGGAGATGGTTTGGTGAGGTGCCTGGACAGTTAGACACTGGATAATGTTGTTAAGAAATAGTCATTTTCCCCTGATTTTTGTGAGCATCCCTGCTGCTATACATACTGCACTCCTGTCCATCCATCACCTGATTGCCATTTCTAGATTCAAAATAAATATTACACTTCAGACTGCAGAGTGCTGGGTAGGCTGAGCCTGGAGTAAAAGATAGTGGGCATAGATCTCTGTAGGAAACTTCTTGACGATAAGCTGCTTTATTAGGTGCAGCCAGATCTGTCTGGTATACCAATCTTGCTCCAGGTTCTGGTATGGTGAAGACAAGAGCTGGGACTTTAACCGTGCATTTGCCCCTGCTGAAATTAGGAGACAAAAGTCTTTGTGCTTTCTTGAATACAGGGGCTGCACTGGTTCCTGACAGGAGCCATATAAGTGTGAGGGAATGCTCTTTGCCTCCAGCAATGTAAAGGCCAGATGGAGTCTGGCCCCTGGTGCTTTATTACATTTTTGATGAAGGGACATGCTGTGGGAGCCCTCCAGTTGTGGAAATCCCATAGAAGTCAAAGGAAGTCTCGCTTGGTATACCCTTGTTACAGGATAGCTCCAGACGCACTAACACGCCGTCCGGCTGTGCTGGCTGATAAATTCCTGATGGGCGAGCTGACTTTATCAGGAAGCTATAACTGGAAAATACATAAAACAAGCTCAGCCCACACAGGAAGGAAAAACACTCTTGAGCTTTCTAGATCCTAATCTGTTCTTACTCCAAATCCTTAACTCTCTAATCCACACACTGTGTGGTTAGTTCTCTGCCTCAGGAACCCGTCTAGGGCATAGCACAATACATGGCCTGTTTATTTTTTTCCAAACTCAGTCTCTGTGCCTATAGCATATAGTTTATACTGATTGTTCCCTCCAACACAAGTTTTATAGGCTTTCTGTACAGTTTCTTATGAAATGAATAAGATACATTTTAAACAAATAAGTTAATGAGATAGACCTAGACATACATTTTTGGAAATAATGGTTTTATGTTGAATCAAACTTCACTTTCCCTCCCTCCTCTTTGTCCCCAAACTTGTATGAAACGACTGACAAATTTCATCCAATGCAGAACATTTAAGTGAATGGAACACTTAAGTGAATGCTGAGTTCCCTTGGCAGGCTGAAAACCTGGGTTAAGTAAGCACCCGAAATCTCAGATGATTCCATTAAGCATATTCAAAGCTCACATTGTGTGTGAACATTTGAGCTCTACAAGATTTATTGAAAACATTAATAGCAACAGTATCTACAATATCCTGCAAAAAAATGTATTAAATCTTGGAGGAAAGGGGCATCAGTAGCTCCTGAGCATGGGGGTTAGGAGTACAACCTCTGAATTAGAACTTTCTATACCTTTAATGTTGGAGGCTGCAAGTGAGAGAGGAACAGTGGAAAAAAGCCTGATCATACCTAGTTCACTCCCTTTCAGTATCCACTCTCTACCACTGTGGGCATATGTACATGGGATGCTTTACTGCAGAGTAGCATAGTTTACTGCGCAGCAAGCATGCACATCTACATGTGTATATGCATACTATGCAGTAAACCTCACTAATCACAAGTAAATTTGCTACTTGCAATTGGAATTAGCAATTGCAAGTAGCAAATTTACTTTCAATTAGTAACAGTGCAGTAGCACTTGTATAGACACCTGACCAGGAGCAAATATGCTCCTGGCCAGCTGGCCACCAGGGGGCAGGAGATTGCTCCTTGCCCCCCGGAGCTGCCTGATGCCAGGGTTGGCTGCCCCGGCAGCAGGGATTTCCAAGCCCCCCAGTCCAAGATCACAATCAGGGAGTGAGAGGCAGGGAGATCTTTGTGTCTCAGCCTGAGCCCTATGACTCCAGAGCTCAGGCTAGGAGATAAAGATGGCTGTTCCCAGCCTGTTTCCTACCCAGCTATATGATCATGGGGCTGAACAGGGAACAAGCTCCCCATCCTCCTCCCCACAATCATGGAGCAGAGTCCAAAAACTGTCCTGGTCAGGGGTAGGTCTCAACCCCATGCCCTGATCAGGTGATCAAGGCATAGGACTTGGAAAGAGCTGTAAGGGTTGAGTAGGTCCCACCCCTGCCCCGATCTGTCAGTGGGGCAGCTATCAGTAAGCTAGTTGCTAGCTGCCCCACTGGCAGTTTGGGGTAGGGGGCTGGGACCTGCCCCTCCCCAGCAGCTCTTTCCAAGTCCCCTGCTCCTGATTGTGGACCTGGGGCCAGGAGCTCCCTGCTGCTGGGACAGGGGGGACATTGTCCTTGAGGCAGCCCCAGGAAGCGGAGGTGTTTTGCTGCCATTAGACACAAATCTACTCCTGCTTCCCTGTATGTGTAAATGCCTGCCCGGGAGCATTTACTTGTGAGTAGTTTACTCATGAGTAAACTGATGCCCATTTAAATGCATCTGACACAGGATATAGAGCAAGATGGACCTGTGGTCTGACCCAGTAAGTGGCAGTTCTTATGTTCTTAATAGGGTAGGGCAGGACTGACTCCATTGTGCCAGGCACTGTACAAAAATATAACATTGTCCCTGGTCCAAAGACCTTTTAGTTTAAATTTTTAATAGCCTATGTATGTTTATTAGAATAGGAATTCCTCTTTCAGGAAAAAAATGCAAAAATATCTTATCTTTTTAATTTAGATAACAGCCACGTGTTTAGTTTGAATTCATTCCATGTCCCTCATAACAATGTAATTTTAAAATGAAAAGAATTAGAGATTATAAGTAATTTTAAAGAATCTGTAATGGATGTGGTTCCTGCATGGGTACCACAGAGAACTGAGTGGCATGCTTAAGATCACACCAGATGACAGTAGCAGTAAGAAACTGAATCTGGGTTTTCCAGGATCCAAACCAAAAATTTCACCACTGATCCATCCTTCCTCCCTGTTCTGTCTTGATAATGTCAAACTGTTATAATTTAATTTTAAATGGCAAACATAATACAATATAAAATATTGCAAATAAAAATAATATTGCAAATAACAATGTAGCATTATGCCAACGTTTAAATAAAAAGAAATGGTAAAGTAGAAGCATTATTTTTATTGTTGAAATTAATACTTATTATTTTATAACAAAAGGAAAACAAAAAGCTGAATTTCAGTTTTATCCCTCCTAAAGTTTAGTTGAAACTGACACTTTCTCATTCAATGTTCTGTATCTTCTGGTGGAAAAACATTCTATCAAAAATTGTTTTGACCAGCTCTCGTTGCCAGATACACTCAATATAGTATTAATCACAGTGTCTCTAAAATGGGGCTTGCTACAGAGAGATATGACTTTTACTGACCTGTTGTATTCAGATTGGAAAATATTGTTCAAGGTTTTTGCAGCCTTCTTGTGGGAGTTGATTCTTAAAATAAAACATCTGGACCAGGCAAGGCATCCACCACACAGGTTAATAGCAAATCATGCAAGGCAGTATCTGAACATAATGCAATAGCAAGTGAAAATGACTGAAGGTGAAAACATGTTAGCTAATAAAAGAGCATTTGATACTAGTGAGCAAAACACATTAGCAGCAGCTCTACAAAACCTTGGATTTGAAGGTACTATACACTTTAGACAAAGGACCAAGGACGTGATTCAAGGTCCATTGAAGTCAATTGGAGCCTCTTCATTAATTTCAACAGGCTTTGGCTTTCAAGTCCTAATACTCCTGCTAATCGAAAATAAAACTCTTTCAAAGTAGTTTTCTATGCAACATACTATTGTTGACAAGGTTTTTCATAGTGTTTTTCATTGCTGTAATGCCCTGAGAGTGGTCAGATTGTACCTAGTGACACCTTTTACAGAACAGACAGCACCAAACTATGGGGTATAGTAGCCACACTAGAGGGTAGGGAGTGAATTCAGGTGGATTTGGATAGACTGGGGAAGTGGGCAGATCAGAATAGGATGCAATTTAACAAAGATAAATGCAAAGCGCTGCACCTGGGGAGAAGGAATCACCAATACACGTATAGACTGGGAAGTACCATTCTAAGTAGCACAGCAGTGGAAAGGGATCTCGGAGTCATGGTCAATGCAAAAATGAACATGCGTTGTCAATGTGATGAGGTAAGGCTAACTGCACTCTTTCTTGCATTAGTAGGTGCATCACGAGCAGGTCTAGGGAGGCGATACTTCCTCTCTATATGGCATTGGTGAGGCCGTAGCTGGAGTACTGTGTCCAGTTTTGGGCGCTGCACTTCAACAGGGATGTGGATAACCTGGAAAGGGTTCAGAGGAGGGATACTCATATGGTTGAGGGCCTGCAGTTAAGATCCTATGAAGACAGATTGAGGGACCTGAATCTCTTCAGCCTCTGCAAGAGAAGGCTGAGAAGTGATCTTGTGGCTGTTTACAAATTCATCAGGAGGGGTCAGCAGGGAATAGGGGATACTCTGTTTACCGGGGAACCCCTTGGGGTTACTAGAAACAACAGCCATAAACTAAAGGAGAGTAGATTTAGATTGGACATCAGGAAGAAATTCTTTATGGTGAGGGTTGCCAAAATCTGGAATGGGCTTCCAAGGGAGGTGGTGTTTTCCCCTACCTTGGAGGTGTTCAAAAGGAGATTAGACAAGCACCTGACTGGGGTTACTTGACCCCAATGCTCTTTCCTGCCCAGAGCAGGGGGTTAGACTAGATGATCTAATAGGTCCCTTCTGACCCTAGAAATCTATGAAATCTATGAAACAGGATAAAGGCAGAGTAGTTTGATCTTCTCTCTTGGGAGCTTTTGTTTGTACGCTGTAAGGGGCAGGAAAGGTGAAAAATAAAGGAACATGTTACATTAGTGAAGGTGTGCCTTGTGTTGCTGCAAAGAGCAACACATCATCTGTGCCATTTGCACCACCCCTGGAATCATTACTCTCAGGTCCTCAGAGAGGAGAAGGCCTCTCTGTTCTGTATATGCAGTCATAAAACAGCACAGGTCCTGTTCCGTGGAAGAAGCCCCTAGGCACTATTTCAGTGTGAATAATAACTAGAGAAGGATGGGAAAATTAAGGGAATTTCAATGTGGCAGGTACTAGGTAAGGTGATGTTGCAAAATGATGGTTGCTGATTCTGCTTTGCAAAGCCACCAGTAGTAATTCTTGATTTCCAGTCTATTAGGGAAACAATAGGTAGGTACCTCAATTGAATGGTTGGCAAACAGGTAAAAATTCTCCCCCCCCCCCCGCCCCCCCAGCTTAACTTGCTCCCCAGATTCTTTAGCCAATAACAATAAAACTGTCACAAAAATTAAATATCTAGGAATGTATTTAATAAAAACTTCTTATATTCTCCAAAAATCGATTCATTTCATAACACTTAATAATGCCCTTCAAAAACTGTAAAGATGAGTGGGCTTTCCTACCACACTGAGGGGGTGTAAATATCTAATTAGAAGAGTATGATTGTCAAGGTTTAATTATATTCTGTGAAGTATACTGATAAGAATACCCAAGGATTTTTTTTTCAAAACAACTTGATTCTATCATGAATTCTATTATCCAAACTAAAATAAACAGCAAAGCATACATACATACATACGTACACTCTCGCTATATATATACACAGAGAGAGAGTGTACGTATGTATATATGCTTTGCTGTTTATATTAGTTATATATATGTTTATATATATGTTATATATATATATATATATATATATATATACACACACACACATACATACATATATACACATACACACACACACACACACACATAATATGTATGTATGTATGCATGTGTGTATGTATATATAGGGCTGGAAACCTCCTCAGATCATGTCTTACAATATGAGGGAAATGCTGCTAGGGGGAAAAATAGGCAATACTCAGACTGTAGTTTTCCATTTTGCCATAATAGAAGTTTCCCCCTTTTTCAGCTAAAATGTATTTTGCTTTGCTTTTTTTAAACATCAGAGACTTACACTTGACTAGTATCTTCATTTGGCAAGCAGCCAGCTGAGATAATTACCTACTATGCAAATCATGCTTGTTTTATCATTACATTGTCTTTCTCATGCACCTATAGTGATCCTAAAATGGGATTAGGTAGTGAGCTTGTTGGTGAAGAGGACTATCTTCTTGTATCTTTGTACGGTGCCTGGCACAGCAAGGGTTTGTTCCATGATTGGGACTTCGAGGAAGTATCCTAGGATGAAGAGTTTCTGTGGTACTGTTCATCCTGAAGGATGAAATTCCTCTTATTCTGTTGTTTGAACTCTGGGTCACTGTATGCATTTTTATAAAACCTACCAAGGGAACATGGTGTGGTTCACCTTTAAAAAAAAATGAAATGTTTCTTTGACCTTTAAGCACTAATGAAGGCAGATGACAATGTGCTCCAAGTGTGTGTCTTAATTGTTCTGGGTTATGTGGCTTCAGTGTGAAACATCTTCTAGAAGCTTAATTACTCCCAGAGCTGCAAAGGGAAGGCATTGGGTGAGACAGGAAAGGGAGTTCAGTGGTTTTGTTCTTATTTTCTGAAATCAGGTGATCAAACACTCCTGCCCATTTATTAATACAAATCATTTCCTTCCATTTCTCATGATTCAAGTGAGTTATCACTTGCATGCTGATGTGGTAGGGCAATGGGGGCTGTGTTCATAGCCACCCAATAATGGATGAGAACCTTAGCTCTGAGGCAAAAGAGTCCTCTGGAGGCCCCAAAATTTGCCAGAATATATTACATTTTTCCAGGTTTATTGCATAGCAGATGATTAATGCTGCATACTAAGATGGCCTTTTCAAAGACTGATGGGTAGGGATAGAGGGGTACCTCAGAAAACTAATTTTTTATCAGCACCTTGTGATGAAATGCATAATTGCAAGCAGTATCTTGAAAGATACAAAATCAAAGAGATATCAGAGTCCTGTGTGGAGGTGAAGGGATAGAACCTACATGGAGGTATTTCAGCATAGCCCCTGCTGAAGTTGATGATGATACACCAAATTAGATACAGGTGAGGATCTGGTCCACAAAATACATGAGTTATCTGAGAAATATGGTATACAGTAGGCATGGAGAGCTGAAAGGAACTACCCACAAAATAAAGAGGTACTGTTATAACACTGTCATAGATCAAGGACTGGTCTTATCTACTGAAACTCAGCTGCCTACAGACAGTGAAGCACCACTGACTTATTTAAGAGTCAGCTAGGTCTCTGAAGGCCCTAACTCATGGGGTAGGCCCTTAGCCTTAACAAATAAATTGTTTAATAGAAACAAGGATTTTCAATTTTTTGTTTGCAATCAGATGTGTTGAATTCATTCCCCTGTTGTTTGTGGAGTGATAGTATTTGCTGTTGGTGAATATTTCAATGATAGTTGCTTTATTTTTAAAATGTCTGTATGTCCCATTTCAGCACAGGGGACTGTTTCTCTAAAATTCTGTATCTGGAGAGCAATATTTATTATTTGATGCTTGGCCTTAGAATATTTGATATTCAGCTGTTTAAAAACTATGAGTTGGCTCATCTGAGAAAAGGGAAAAAAACTATATGAGTTAGGAAGAAGCCAGTGACAGACTATGAATAACAGAGAGCAAGTAGTAAAAATGATCATTTAGTAAAAGAAGCACAAAGGCTAGAACTCAGAACCTCATTACAGTACACTACTTCACACACTTGCAGCTGAGCAAAGTTGTCTGCTTTCTGACGTGCTCTAAAATCCACATGCACAAGCTGACTGCTTTGAAAGTGCTGTGCTGCATCATGGGCAGGTTGGATGTAGTTTAGGCTAATTTGTTTAATATCAATTAGAAATGTGCATATTAACACCTTCATAGAAATTGGGATCGGTCTTTGAACAAAAAGAAAGGGTTACATTATGGATTACTGATTTGCAGAAAATAACCCTACCTGTTATACATTTCACTTTTAGATTTGGCCTTTTTTTCCCAAATCCATTAGTTCCTACTAAAGTGATCTGCTAGAGCAGAGGAGGGCAAAATACAGCCCACAGGCAAAGGACGGCCCACCAGGCTTTCTCGTCTGGTCCATGGGTGAGCACCCTCCAATGAATTGTATCCAACCCAGCCTGCAGCTGCCCCTGCTGCACTCACATGGGGCCTGAGCCACCCCCACTCCTGCCGGAGCAGCATGCTGCTCTCCCACCCTGATGTGGGGGACAGTCCTGGCTCTGGCCAGCACACAGCTTCTAGGCAGGGCTGCTGCTGCCACAGCCAGGGCAACTGCTCAGCTCCCCCAGCTCTCCTTGTGTCCCTGCTGCAGTGCTCTGGGCAGCGGGTAGAGAAGTGCCAGAGGGCAGGGAGAAGCTGCAGCTGGCTAGGAGCATGGAATTTGGGCCCCACACACAGCAAGGCAGCAGGAGTGTGGAGCCTGAGTCAGCTCAGTTTCATCTCACTGGGCTCCCTGTGGCTCACGTGCAGCTCCCAGGACTTGTGTGCCACCAGGGGGAAGCCCCATGAGATGGAACCAATGGCCTCTGCCACTCCCTGCTGCAATGTGCAGCTTCTAGGACACTGCCAGAAGTGGCAGGGAGCCTCATGTGGTGGAGTCTGACCAGCTTAGCCCCACTCTCTGCTTCCCTGTGAAGTCCCAGGAGCTGCACGTGGCAGCAGACAGTGGGGCCAGGCCACTGGCTCCATCACAGAGGGCTCTCCCCTCAGAGTGCATGGCTCTGATCGAGTCCTGGGAGCTGCACGTGTGGCACAGAGAGCCGCATGCAATGGAAGCAGGCCAGCTTGACCCACTCCTTGCCACCACGTGCAGCTCCTGGAAGTGGCTGGAACCACTGGTGCAGGCAATGAGTTGCCCTGAGAGCCTGCCACTTGCAGCTGCTCCTGCCCCTGGTAGTAGTGGTTGTGCACCATGGGGGGCATGTATGGGGGGCAAACCCCCACACACCATCCCCCACATCTTCCCACACACAAACTGAAATCCCCCACACCCTTCCTCACACACCCCCACACACAGCCACAACCCACTGCAAATCTCACACCCACAAACCCACACAACCCCATACCCTCCATAAATGCCACACCCACCCACACACACACATACAAACACACACTACCACACACACTCCCAACCACACCCCACACACAATCTACAAGAGTAAGACTTTATTTTTGAGCTAATATGCAAGCATCTCTATATACACTATGCAAACACATGTAAATGAGGGCATACATATCTTCTGAAATAAATTAAACTATGTTACAGTACATGTTTGATTTTTAGCATATATTGGTGGGGGGGAGGGCTTCTGGTTCCAAGTTGGCAACCTCCCCTGCCCCCCTCACAAAAGGAGTACTTCTGGTGGCAAGGGGAGGGACTGCTGGTAGCAAAGATCAGGGGTTAGGGGTGGAACTTCTGGTCCCCAGATGGCAACCAAGGAGTTTACTGGTGGAGCCCCACCAGTAAAGGGGTGGGGCTACCCTTGCAGCCCCTGGCAGCCCAAAAAACATCATTAAGCAGCCTTCCAGCCGAAGTAATTCCCCACCCCTGTGCTACAGCATAGCTGAATACATATAATTTAAACACACAAACTTTGAGTTGCCATGTGAAACTTACAAAAGCATTCTTTTTTTATTATTGTTCTTCTCCCATTGTAGAAAGTAGTCTGGCCCTATTAACTAATGATTTAATTCTGCTTCTAGCTTAGCTGTAGCTATTTGAGTATCTCATTTTTTTTTTCCTTTTCTTAATTTTTTTTATATTATCTAGAGTGTGATTTAAACTCACAAATTATTCAAGGAAATTTCAAAATAGAGAATAAGATAAGGACATGACAAGAATTCCATAGTGGGCCTGTCATATGCAAATCAATAAACAAGCTGCATTAATGTCAGATCACTAGTAGCATATGCACAAGGGACTTGCATATGCAAGTTCTCTTCTAGTTGACATTAGCAAACAGTTTGTGAACAGTACACATTCCTTTGTACAGTATTTACATAGCTTAATGGAGTTTTAAAAGGTCAAAATCCAAGCAGTAGACATTTTGGAACTGTGAATTACATATAACTGTACTGCTGAATTCTTAATTATATCCTTAAAGGTTTTACACAGGAGGACTTTCACAGTGAAGCCTAGATTCACTTCTCAGGCTTCTTGTGTGTTGTGATGGGGTGAATGGACCAGCAAAGTATCTTCTATTGAGGGTGAGATGAAAGTTCCTTCCTAACTGCAGAAACAGATGGGTTAGAAGGTGCTCACTACAACAGTGTTAATGACTTCATTAACATCACCCACCTAATTCAATATCATATGTTTATAGAGAGGGTGTAGAGAGGCTGGAATAAAGCTGAAAACTAGGTCCACAAAAGCTGAAACCAGTCCAGTTCAATATGGGTTACTTCAGGGGTTGGTTGCAGCAAGTCTTCACCTTGTTTTAGCCCAGAACTCTGAAGTTTTTTATCTTTACTCCTATAAAGAAGCAGGATTCTCTGCTATGATACTCTATTTTAACATATATGGTGTTTTCCTGCTGTAGCATCTCACATGTGAACTACACTGGGCATGTTTACACTAGATGCTTTAGTACGCATTAGACTAATCTAATGTGCAATAAAGTGTCAGCTTCTTACATGTGCCGGACTTACTGTGGAATAAATTAGGGTAACGCGCCATTTGCTAGTACCAACAAATATAGGTGCTAGATTAATAGTGCATTAACTTCTGCACAGTAGCACATGTGTAGACACTGACAAGGAGCAGTTTGCTCCCAGTCAGCCTAGGCAGCAGGGGGGAGGAGCTGTCCATGGCTCGGGATCACAGCCATGGGATCACAGCTCGGGATCACAGCCCAGCTTGGAGGCTCTGGCCTGGGGTAATGCCCCATGGCCAAGCAGCAACAGTGCCCTCAGCTCTCCCCTGGCTTTGTTTGCTGAGGGGACAGGAAAGCTCTCTGTCCCCTCAGTGCCAGTCCATGGACAGAGAACTTCCCTGTCCCCTCAGCCCTGCCACTGCCCACAGAGCACATACCCCAGTTGGCTTCTGTACCCTGCCTGTTCCTGTGGGGAGATAAGCAGCACTGGGACTGGGGACAGAGAGCTCCCCTGTCCCCACAGCAAGGAAAGTGAGGGGAGAGCTCAGGGTGTTGCTGTCTCTTGACCATGGGGCATTGCCCCAAGCCAGGATCCCCAAGCCAGACTGCAATCCCAAGCTCCACATGGCTGGGAGCTGTCCCCCACTCTGGGACAACACTTTCCTGCTCCCCAGAGTCCAGGGCAGACCCCCATGTTCCCTGTCAGTCCAGGGCTGGTACCAGGGGATCCTGGAGCTCCCCTTGGCTGCAGGGGGCAGAGCAGAGCAGGAGGGGGCAGGAACAGCCCTGGACTCAACTGCTCCTAGTGGGAGCAAATTTGCTCCTGACATGGGTGCATGTGTTGACATGTTCTTGGGTGCAGTTTACTGGTCCTTTTGTTAAGGTGCATTAATTGCACATGTAAACACTCCCACTGTGTAGTATGTGGGTACCGAATGAGATCTATGTAAATGGAGCCCATGCTTCTCATCACTGTTTACAGTTGAGACCTTCAGTAATGAAAATAAAGGCTTCTACCAGTATATCAAAAGAAGATGCTTTCACCTTATGAAAGAAATGGGTTCCATATTCACAAGGGACAGTCACTAGAAGGCAGCGAATTGCATAAAAAAGATGCAGGAGTGGGGAGCTTGATGTATCATCTACAACTAATCTGCGGCATGCTATTCACAATGCAGGTTGCCTTTCATACCACTTCCAAGAGAAGGGGTTGCTCCCAATATAAGAGGCAGTTTTAGCTTCAGTAAAGAAGTCGTGTTGCACCTGGCCATTGTGTAACACTGTGCAACCATCTGTGAAACACTGCTTCCAAACTCAAGTGTGCAGAGAAACAAAGTGGAATATGAATTGTAAAATAGAGCAGATTAGATCCCCTGCTGGTGTAAATCAGCATAATTGAATTGACTCCAAGGCTAGAGACAGATATTCAAAAAGCCTGAATCTGAATTGATTCAATCTTTGCAGATTAGTCTAACCTGCAAAGCTTGAACTGATTTGGAGGTGGATAAACATTCCCTTTTCATTCTATAAATGCATGCACATGCCTGCCGTGGCTCAGGCTAGAAGTCAGGGGGTGCTACAGCAGTCCTCTCTTCCCTTCAAACTGCTGAGCTGGGGGAAGGGGTGGGGAACTGTGTGGCCAGGCCCCAACAAGATGTTCTGATTAGCCCAGCAGGAAATTGATAACAGTGTTTATCACCCCAAACTCAGTGTTTATCACCCCATTAAGAAAACAACAGAGGAACATTACCAGCGACCTGTTGATTCTGCCTTTGTCACAGCAGGGACCAGAGCAAGCATGTGGTCTGCTAGCTAATACACAGATGTCCTTCCACAAGGCAGAGGGGAGGAGGGAATTCCTGCTTAGCAGGGGGTGGTGAGGGGATGGGCGGGAGCAGCCTGCAAGTCTCTGACGGAGCTATACCCAAGGGGCAGGGGGGCGAGGCCAGCTATGCTATAGAGCAGAAAGCCCACCCAGCCCAGCCCAGAGAGCATGGCGAGATTCTGGGGGGTGTCTCATTTATCTTAAACCAGCAAGAGGCCTGGGACAGACATTGCATAAACTGGTTTGAGCCAATCAGTTAGTCTAATGCTACATTCAACAAGGTTTATCTCAAACTCTTTTCAGCCATTTTCAAACTGGTTTGTGCGCACTGAACATCTGTTCTGTTACAGGTTTAAACCAGTTTCTGATCACTTAAACCAGTTTTATGTGTAATGTCTGTCCCTAGCCCAAGCGAGTAACTTCATTTTATACCAGTTGAGGGTCCAGCTCACTAAGCTCAGATCATTCCCAAATGGCCTAAGCCAGAAGGAAACAGTAACTTATACCAGGTGCAATTTAGCCCCGTCCATCCTTTTGAGCCCCCTTTAACCCTCTTGTTCATGTGTTTTACAAAGTGAATCCTATAAAGACCTTACTGTGCAAAGACTCTAGCACTAGTACACAGAACTCAGCTGTGAAATTCCAGCTGTCCACAAGCAAGCAGACTTTGGTCTTGTCTCAGATGGCCAATCAATCAGTCCCAACACTGGCAGGACAATGATCTTAAGAGAACATGATGGATATGAGACCCTCTAGGAGAATTTGGAACCTGTCAATGTGAACATGTGAACCAAAGTGTTGGGAAATGTATTGAGGGAATATTTGTTGTGTAGCTTATTTCAGTTTCTGCTGGTTGTGGTAATGAAACAAAAACACTCCTTTAAAGCTGCTCTACATGGAAAAACTGATGTAGAGTAAGCTCTTTTTTTACAGAGTAAGCTCTTCTGCAATAGTTCCCCATATAGACACTCTGTTCCAGAAATAAAGTCATTTTATTCCAGAATACATATTCTGCTTTGAGCAAACACTAATTATTCCAGAGTAGAGTGTCTTTTATTACTGAACAGAGAGTACACATGGGAGCTATTCTTGGATAAATTTTCTGTATAATTTCTCAATGTAAGCAAGCCCTTAGGGTTTTAGGTGTATAATTCCCACAGGAATTCAATGGGAGCTGGGTATCTAAATTAAATCCATCAGAACAAAATTCCCAGTTTGGGAATATTCTACAATCATCTCAACAATTTACAGCAGTTCTGTGACAATCTAATCTGCTATTCTGTGCTTTTCTGCTTTATTTGCTAAGCAAACATAAACTACATATTTAGGCTCCCCCCTCTGCTCCCCAGAGAAATACTGGCTAGACCATTTACCCGAGGTTACTTAACAATCCAGGTGTTATTACACCATATCAAAGTCAGTTAAATATGCCTCCTTGATTTGTTTCCTCATGCTTCATTACAGGAAAAACTGAGCTAGCAAAAATGTGGAATACAACCATCTATATATGTTTTTAAAATGATAATGTTTAAGGTACAAATTAAATGAGAGAGTTCATGGAGAGTGGCATGCACAGAGTGCAACATTCAAGAACATCAATCATCTCACCTAATCTAGCAGCAAGTCTAGGGCAAGCTATTTGACATTGGTATAATCCTGCTTCTTTTGAAACTGAGGAAGAGATTAACACTGACTTCAATGGGAGCTGAGTTAGGCCTGCACTGAGTGTTTTTGTTCTTCCAGCTTCTAGTGCATTGGGAAGAGTAGAAAGGGTGCTTCTTTAAATATAATTTACCATGACACAAAACTTCAAATCCAATGTACATGTGCTCATGGTTTTTATTTTTCAAAAATATTATGTCCCTACAGTCATCTTGCAGTGAAATCTTATATGCTGTGTCATATCAGAGTTAGAAGATGGTGTTTTTCATCATTATTGTATTTAATCCAGTTATGGAAGCTTTGTTCTTCTAACTATTTGATGATGCTGTCTGTACACAGTGCCCCGTAACAGACTTTGATTTTTATAGATATTTATTTTTTTGGCTACATGCCCCTATTTATGAAACCTAAAACTCCTCCACCATTATGTATTGCAATATGTATATCATTATATGATCCTTCCTGATATATTTGCAGCCCATCTCCTCTGGACTGAAAGCTGTGGGCTTTAGTCATCCCTGAGTTATTCCAATTTTATGCTGAAATCAATGGAGTTGTGCTGGTTAAAACTGGAGTAACACAGTGGTGAATCATCTTTGCAGAAATTCAGTGTCTCGTGGGGTTATAGTACCTACCTTCAAAGTAAATTGTGCAGTGCTTGAGGGTATGCATTGCTGAAGTAGATGTGGGTGCCTAGCCTGTTTAAATTATTTTTCAGAAGTATCATAAAGAAGAATTCCCTCTCTACACTCTTCTTGGGATAGCAGAGAAAGTGTAAAAGTAAAGGTACAGCAATGTCCTTATTTATTTTTAATCTTTTCCTGTGATTTATTATCTGGGACACTGGCTTTCCCCTGGAGAGAAGGGATACTGTGCCATATGTATTCAAGTCTGCCATTTGTTCGTTTAGGCCCAGAGATCTGAGCTTACAATATCTGATGTTATAGCAAAGTTCTTGCAGGCTCAGGGAATTTGTTAAATGGAAATTCCACTTTCATTCAAAGAATTCTGCTTTCTGTGGGAAAACGTCAGTAACATCTTAATGGCTTTGTGTTTTCTAAGCACCCAATTTTTTTATCAACACATGCTGAAAATGATGTAATGACTTCATACTCTGAATATTGGTTTTGGTTCGTAGAGGTTGAAGGGGAGAAATCAGGAGTTATCACAATGCCAAAGGGTATTAACAATATAAAGGGTGATGAGAAGGGCTTAGTGTGACTACCAGCTGAGAATAAACATGAATAATGTGCAGCTTAACAGTTTTGATGCTATTTCTATTAGTCTTATCTATGAAAGCTAAAGCAAGTGCTGCTTTGCCAGTTAGCTGTCAGACATGTCCCTCATCTCTTCAATTTAGTCCTATTTGTCCTCCAGCCTCATTCAGGCTTCAGCCTAAATTACCCTTCCCCTGAGCCTGGCCCTCCTCCCATAAAAAAACATATAGCAGAAAAGTATCAGTTCTTCAGCACAAGAGCTCACTGTGCAAAAGAAAGTAAAGGAGCAAAAGAGCAGTGGATCTTTTGGACAAGGTCAAAGGATTTAAGAAAGTTCCTACTAGGCACATCTACATGAGACACTTAACTGTGCAGTAGCGTAGTTTACTGCACAGTAAGTGCATGTGTATACATGTGTGCATGCTTACTACACAGAAAAAAAACCCTAATCATGAGTAAATATGCCTACAAATGCAGGTATCAAATTTACTCGTGATTAGTTACTGCACAGTAACACACATGTAAACGTGACCCAGGAGCAAATTTGCTCCCAGGTTAGCCCTGCTACTAGGGTGCCAGCCTCAGGCCAACACCAGGGCTCTAGGCTGGGAGCCTCTCCTGCCCCAGGGTTGGGCTGCTTCTATGCCAGCCCCTAGCTCAGGCCTTTAAAAGCCTACAGGCTTTCTGAGCCCTAAGGCACACTAGCAAGGAGCCTGAGGGCACTCCAGGGCCCTATGTCCCCCTGGGCAGGCCGCAAGCCAGCTGCCCCAGCCTGCCTGCACCCCGGCACCACTGCCTGGTACTGCAGTGCCACACACCTGCCAAGCCTGTGCTGTACAGGCCTGCAAGCTGCTGCAAGCTGCTGCAGGCTCCAGCCAGACCTGCCATCCCCCAGGTCCAGCTGCAGGCAGCTTCTGATTGCCAGGCCCAGCTCTACCTGCCCACAGCTTTACCCCTAGCAGCCTGCCCTGAGTCTGCATGTGCTGCAGGGCGTTGCCTCTGCAGTGCAGTGGCCAGTCCTACGCTGGGCCCCTGTGCTGGGTGATACAGGCTGCTGCCTAGGCCTGGCAAAACATGAAATACAGCCACACAGAGGCCCAGAGAGCTGATACAGGATTCCTGATGGTGTCCTCTTTGCCAACGCCCATGCCCATGCCCATGCCCTCCACCCGGGGCCTCAACTGGTTGCAGGAGGAGACTGGTGACTTTGTGTCACTGTGGGGAGAGGCAGAGGTACAGTCCCAGTTCAAGCAGGGTGGGCACTCCAATGCCCATGTCTATGAGGGGCTGTCATCTCGGATATGGGAGTGCAGGCACAACTGATCTACATGGCAGTACTGGATAAATGTCAAGGCCTTGCGGGCACAGTGGGTGGACATTACCAACCACAATCTTTGCTCAGGGAGTGCCCATAAGTCCATGCCCTTTATGCAGCAACTGACATACATCCTTGCACCATGGGACCCAGGCTGCAGTCATATTGTCTACAGCAGCATGGGTGGCCTGCTCAGGACCCTGCCCCAGGCTGGCAACTGTGGTGACATGTCACTGGGGGAGGGCCCCTCAGGCATCCAGCAGCCTGTCTCACCAAACTCCCCAGCTGCACCCTCCAGCAGCTCAGGGAGCCCAGGCTAGCGCTTACCATGTCAGCTCTGCAGCCACAGCCCCCGCCATGAGGCGTTGATGGCCATGACACCACTGGCCACCAGCAATGCCAGCTCCTCCCTGGGAGGCGGGGGCCAAGCCAGGCACCCAGCTGCCATGCCCCACCCTCCAAGGACACCACCCGGAGCCACACGCAGCCAGGACCAAGCAGAGCCGCCAGCTTTGACATTCTCTTCATGTGGCTTCTTATGTTATGCAGATGTAAAATCTAATATGAATAAAGATGATAAAGCTATACTGCTCTTGGTTGCAAAGGACAGCTTGAAAATGTGTACCATGTGCTGCCAACAAGTTAAAAAAGTAGAACAAAAAAAAAAAGAAATGAAAATGCATTTTTATTTTAAATCCTATGATTTTTAAATCTTTCTTGTGAATTTGGAGGGCCTCAAGATTTTGTCAGTCTCAGGATCTTGCTGAAGTAGATGACATGATTTTTATACAGCAGGGCTTGGTAATCCTGCAGACGATTTAAGAAAAGGGAAGTGACTAAGAACAAAAGCAGAACAGATTGGACCATTTCCACTGTTCTAGCCAAGTAAGAAATTAGCAAAAATTAGCCAAACTCTTACAACAGTATAGATTCTTAAAATTCTTTTATTTTAAATAATTATTAGCAACACATATAAAAGGGTTTGGAGGTTTGTTTTATCTTTTAGTATATGATTTTTTAAACTTGGGACAGTTCCTCTGAGAAGTTTTCAGTTTCAAGTTGGCCGTCTTCATGTCTGAGTCAGGGATAGAAACATGATGGCAAAAACAGACATTGAAAAACCTCCCTGTTTTGGTTTTTAGCCCTACTATACACTAGAGGTCCTAAGTATGTGTGTAGATGCTCCCCATTTCAACAATGTTAAAGAGAAATAGACAACTCTATAGCATTTCTTGCGGGGAGAGGGGATTTATTGTAAACAGACTATTTTTGTAAATTGATCTCTATTCACTGGGCATGTCTACAAGAGATGCTATTGCACAGTAGTGTTGCTGGGCACTAACTATGACATGACACTACTGCACAGTAGTAATAAGCTATTGTGCAGTAGCTCATTGCTACTGCACAGCAGCATCAGAAAAAATGTGCAGGGACAGTACTGCACACTAATGTAAGTGATACTGTGCAGTACATAAGCAAATACTAAATGACTGTGCAGTAACAACCGCATAGTCTGCCGCTCGTGTAGATGTAAACAGACATCATACCCAACTGCAAAGATAATTCGGTGAAATATACCCCTATGTGGAAATAAGCTTCTGACAACATTTTTGCAAGAAAATTGTGAACTATTTTATTTTGAATTTCTCCTTTCATTTTGATCAAGTCAGATCAATAAAGTAAAAAAGTTTCAATCTGTCTTGATGGAGTAATTATGCTTCTAGTTTTATACTGACATTTTAATTTTAATCTTCTATAAATATATATTTGGCTATATACTGTTATAATATAAAAATTGAAACTAATTATCCATCAAAATGCTTTCACAATATTGAAACAAACCTTATCCAAAAAAAAAATGTTTTCACAATATTGAAAGAAAGCAACTCAACATCATTAAAATAAGATATTTTTCAGGGAATTTTCTTTTCTGGGAATTTTCACTTTGATGTTTTTTGCTCTTCTTCGGACTTTTTATATAAATATATCATCATCAAAATTCCAATTTCTGACTGACTATCCAGAGGTCCATGTTTGGCTGCAGAATATTTTTAATTATTTACTAAAGTAATATGCTATGTCCCCGACACTTCCTGTAAAATGTTTTTCAGTAATCACCTAAGCAGTACATTTTACAGCAGTGCTCACAGCTTTGGGTCCTCTGCTGCAGTAGTATTTATCACAACACACAAGATCAACATTTCTTTTACTCCATCCTTTTAGCTTGGCTTCTTACAAACAAACAATGAGACTCATATGCAGAAATTGTCCTATTGGCTTCCAACAAGCCCACCCCATTTCCCTTCAGATTCCTCCAGCTCATGCATTCTTGTTTCCCAGCCTTCATTTGTACAGCATCTCTCAGCTGGAATCTCCCTGCCCCTCCATGCTCTCACCCTTTGCATCTCTCCTTAAACAGTCTTTCTTCAACAGCTCCAGGAGTTCTAATCTTCCCCTTCAGGGAACTGTGTCTCTATGTAACTCTTAAAAAGTCTGCATCACTACCACTACCTTATCCTGCTACTTCCACCTCCACAGTGTTTTGTGAGTAAATAAAATGAATGTCTCAGCAGTGCTTTTTGTAAGTAGGATTTTTGCCTATGGGTCTGTGGGTTAAGAGCAATGTTTGAATGTCTCAATAAGCTAAACCACCCTTAATAATGGATAGGCTCAGCAGGAATAATACTGCTTTGGAAATGACTGAATTATAAAATATTTACACTGGGCAGGGGAAGCTTATGAAAGATAGGCTACCATTATTTTGAACACTATGGGACAAGCTGGCTAGAATAACGGAACATGTATCCTGGGAGAAAAACACTAGTCTTACAGACTTTGATTGTTAAAGAGGACACAGGCTAACACTGCAGTTTGCAAGGGCTCTATTTAAAAAGCCAGCCGATTAGAATATCTAGTAATATATCACCTGCTCAAAATTCACAGGTCTGCTAAATCTTCAGGTTCTAATGCTGAAAACTATTCAATGTAAAAACACAGGAAGGAACTTTGGAACTTTGTTCTGTGAAAGCCACACCCTCGTCAAAATGAAAGCATGAGGACTGCTATTTGAATGCATTATGTACTGTAGGTCCTCTTGAACTGTAAAGTCTACCTTGTGTTATTTTTCAGGTAACAAGGGAAACATATTTCAAGGCATTTCTCAGTCGTTAGATACAGGAATTTCAGCATACCACAACAGAAAAGCCACATTGCACTGGAACTACTGTCCATTCCATCCAGTGTCTTCTTTCTATAAGTGACCAGTACCAAATTCTTCAGGAGAAGGCACAAAAATGTCATAGTAAGTTGCTGTGGGCAGCAGCAGTGCTGAGGTAATGCAAACCATGTAACTGCATGGTGCCCTGAACTAGACAGGGCATTCCAGCTAGTAAAGATAGGGGTCCAAAACTGAACCTTTCACAGAGCCACAAAAGGTAAACTCCACTGATAACTATGAAATGACCTGCCCCCCTTCCCCTCCTGGTCTGTTGTATGCAGCTCATGCCCTACTCACTATCACTAGCAACACAGACCTCCAGCCCCACATCTCAGACCACTTGGTCTAAAAGGGAACAAGAAAATTCTTTCATGCAGAGGAGAAAAATCAACTGTATTTTCCTGCAAAATTGTTCAGAGACAGTAGGCATCAAGGCTGCTCAACAGAGTAGCAGAATATATGAAAAATGCCTGGAGGGTAGTGGAAGTGAGAGGAGTAGGACCAGTCATTTACATATTGACCCTGTGTGGCCATAGGGCTAGGTATCCATGAGGGGATGAAAGCCACCCCTGTGCTAAGGGACTGTACAAGACCAATGCTCCTAATCTTGACCCTCTTTTGGGGAGGGAAGGGATTTTTGCTGTGGGTTTCAATAGCATCAGTGTTAGAAAAGCACTGAGGGCTTTTGAAAGCACGGCTTTTTGTGTTTGCATCTCATCACAAATTTGCACAAAGGGTGTTACTTAAGTATATTGAACACTAGCTTATCTATACTCGTGTATTAAAATACATTTAGCCTGCCCATACCCTGTTGCTTTGGGGCATTTCCTCAGCTTGAGATCTTCAGGCAGAGAAAAAAAGGACTTGGGGCAGCAATGGAAGGAGAGCTGTGTGAAATGGTTTTGGATCCCTGACTGAGGCCAGGTCCCAGGCCAGCAGCATAATGCTGCAGCCAGATACCCAGGGTAGGTGCCACACACAGGCACAATTGAGCGGCTACAGTGGCAGCTGTTTTTTTCTGGTCCCTGGGTTGGCTGCCACTGTCTCAGGCAATGGGTGAAAAGGACTGGTTGTAGCTGTTTTAGACAATTAACAGTAATGACAGTGGTATTTTTAAAGAGGCAAACTTTATTCAAAATTTATATTTCTGGATAGAATGGAATTTATATCAAGGAATACACATTTTTGAATGTGTGGGACTTGATTTTAAAAATAGCATTGCAAGTTTCTAATGCTAATGTCTGCACTAAGTAACAGAAACCTTGGCTGAGTTGTGGTTTTTCTAGCAGTTAACAAAGTGGCTAATGCTATAGAGACTTTCTGCTGGATAAAGACCTTTGCAGCTCGCAGAAATCTTTATTGAAAAATAATTGAAAACTTCATATACAGAAAAGAGCTGGGTGTTTGTTGGGTGTTCACTGCTCTCTTTCCAGTTGCAGTGAGAGGAAATATCCAGCAGTTCCTCTCTCTCAAGGGAGTCCCAAGCAGTAAGCACAGTCTTGGTTGAGGCATCCAGGGAGAGGCTTGCATTTTTTTTGTCTGTTTTTGTTGATTTTTTTACCCTGAAATTATCATTTGCACATTAGCAAAGTAGTGAAGGGAACTGAAAGAGTCAAGAGGCAGATTAAAAACATGACTGATTTTTCTAAGGGATTTTTAAAATATCATGATCTCAAGAGCAAACCTCTCCATTTGGGGTGGGTGGGTCTGGGTCACAATTTTTGTTCTCTTGTAGCTGGCACTACTGCATAGAATACCAGCACATCAGAATTCTTCAGTTACATTCATGTGTAAGCAGGCACGCTACACTACTATATTTCTTCAGTCGGTAATGTGGCATATGTTGTTATATCTGTCCTGACTTGTTTTCTATGGCCTGTTCCTCTGTGGCCCATAAGTTCCCTCACATAGAGCAGACTGCCAAGCAGTTTTGATCTATTCAGTACAGCTGTCGGGGCCATGTCACAGGTTCACTGGCAACAGTTCCAAATCATTGGAATGTAGTGACCTATTAGGCTAGGGACAGAAGTTACACATCAACCAGTTTAAATGATCAGAAACTGGTTTAAAGCAGTAACAACAGAAGCTCAGTGCACATAAACAAGTTTCAAAATGGCTGAAACTGGTTTAAGACAAACCTGATTGAATGCAATATCAGACTTAACTGATTTGGGTCAAACCAGTTTATGAAACTTCTGTCTCAGATCTTAAAGTTAGTATGTGTTAAGAGATAACCTTTGCCTGAAAGGGAACAACTTTGCAATGCCACAAGGGCACACATTGGCAACTGGTGCCTCCAGAGTCAGGGAGGGCGCACTTGCCCCCCCCCTCCAATGGCCAGTCAGCGACCGGGCGGAGGAGGGGGTTCCCCATGGCCAATCCCACTAACCTGCAAGTAGCAGCGCTGCGCCACTGACACTTACAAGTGAGTGCGATTGGCCGCAGGGTCGTTTCTCCTGGCGCCCCCACTCCCAGGCCGGTGCTCTCAGGGGGGCACCAGTACTCTCACCTACCCCCCTTAACCAGGAATGCTGGCTGTCAGGGGGTGCACCAGCACTCTCAGGGGGTGCACGTGCACCCCCTATGCATCGCCACTGAGGGCACATACACTAAACTGTTTGAACATGTGTCTGCTTGCATTTTAACTGCACTCAATGTTACGTTGAACATGTGACACCACCCTCAGACAAAGTTAGGATGACTTCACTCTTGGAGACTTTTACCTGTTTTGTTTTGTTTTGTTGTCCTCTGACCACCTCCCCCCCCCACACACACACACACTCCCCCCATGGCACAGCAGCGGGCAGGGGTGTTCAGGGTGCATTACACTCAGCAAGGTGCAGCTCCACACACTGCTGCATGTCGCAGCGAGGGGCACAGCCTCCGCTGGGCTGCCTGTATCGCTGGTGCTCCCTGCCATTCACATGCAGCCTCTGTACTCGTGCAGCAGGGAGGGAAGCCCCACATGCTGGAGCCAGGTGCCTTCCCTGTGCTGGAGAGAAGCTTCAGGTGCTGGAGCTGGCTACCTTCCCCACAGGGGCTCTGCTGCCTGGGAGGGAAGCCCCAGATGCCATCCCCTGTGGGGTGGGGAAGGCAGCCAGTTACAGTGCCTAAAGCTTCCCTCCTGTGCTGCACAGCCCATGGGGCTCCAGCACATGGGGCTTCCCTCCCTGCTGTGCAAGTGCAGGGGCTGTGTGTGAGTGTCAGGGAGTGCAGGTGATACCGACGGCCTGGTGGAGGCTGCACCCCTTGCCATGAAGTGCAGAGCTGACCAGAACTGCACCCCACTGGGTGCCTGCACCCTGAGCACCCCATCTACTGCTGCTGCCACTGTCTGCCAGGGCTGCACACCATGAGGGGAAGAGTTGTGGGTGGATCCCCACACCCCACCACTCACACCCACATGCTGCCCACCCCAGGTCTGTGCTGCTGCCACCCCCTGCCCCCCTGGGTGCAGTCTCTGTGATGCCACCAACCTCAGCCCTACCCTCGGTGCTCCCTCCTAGGTGCAGCCCCACCCCTGCTGCTTACCTACTTGCTGCCCAGAGCAAGCAGGAGACTGGGGAAGTAGAGCAGATCCCTGGGGGCTGCAGAAGTGGTGCATCAGCCCTGCAGAGAAGCTACACGCTGGCTGACCGGGCCCTTCCACCCATGAGAGTGGGAGCCATGCAATAGGGTACATTTTGGGGGGCTGCATGTACACATGGGTGCTTTGCTCCCACCCTCATGGGCTGAAGAGCTGGGCAGGGCACAATTGGTTGGGGGGCCCTGTGGGCCAGATGAAAGTCCTTGAAGGGCTGGATCCAGCCTACGGGCCATATTTTGCCCACACCTTTCCTAGATAAAACTTCTTCTTTAGCACCCCAACCTACAATCTCATGCAAGTATATCTTTCTGTTAAGAAACCCTGCTCCCCAGACAGCTGAATGAATGGATCTTAAATGTGCATTGTTTTCGTAAAAATGTTTTTGCAGTAAGGGTTAGTAAGATGGAGATCAAACCTGTTGGTTCCATGGTAATTTGCAATAACTGTGGAGAGGATGAACTGTTCTGTTCTACAAAGCAGAGCCTACAGAAAGAACACTTTTAGTTGAGCTAGCAAGGTACTCAAAATTAAAGTGTGTATGTTTGCCTAATGGTGGCTAACCTCTAATGGATAGAAAAGTGTGTAAATCTGACAAATCCAATAAAATAAAGGTAATTATACCTTCTGTATCAGGCATTTTAGAATATGAACAATGTGTGTTCAGGATGAATAATGTTTCATTGAAATCATGGAGGAAATAATAGCAACTAATATTCATAGGGCTGTAACAAAATATTGTTTACAGATCTCCACCGGTTGTGAAATTATCTATATTGAAGAAGCTGGATGTACTCTAAACCAAAGACTGAAGGAGCATAAAACATGTAATATTGCAGTTACAAGGCACATAAAATCTTATTGGATCTGTGATAAATATTTGTGCTTGAACAATTTTACTATTTTACAAACTACTTTCCTTGGGGGATGGTTAAGGAATACAAGGATGCCTTATTTATCAGTTTTAAAGTATGGCAACTCCCAAGAATAATGACGAGGAGGGTGTACCTGCTTTCAAAAATGCAATTAATGGTATATTTTGTATTCAAAAAGCTCCTTTTTTTCTTGATCAAAGCTTTTATCAGTAGATAGATGGATCCTCCCATGGGCTGCATAAATCAAGGCAGGGAAGGTCCCTAAAGGGATGCTGGTGAGATTGAAATCATGCATTAAAGAAAGCTACCCTTGAAGAGTGGTGACTGGGGAGTCAACAGCACTGTCTGATAGAAAAGCATTAGACTGCAGTAATTTCCCTCCTCCCTTCCAAAATTCTTTGTGGGACTGGGGTAGTGGGGCAGGGGGGGAATACTTTTTTCCAAAAGTATCTATTACATGTCTACAAATATGTAAGACAGGTGCCTCTTGAGATGTTCAGAAGGCGTAAGCAGTAGGTCTGTGTGAAGCTTCGGTCCCTGATTTGATTCAGCAGAGATTCAGTCCAATTTGGTGGCTGAATCTCTGAATCCAAATTGAATCGGAATTGAATCATTAATCTCTCCAAACCAAATCAGAACCCTCCAAATCGATTCAGAGAGGTTTGGAAAGATTCGGACATAGACACAGCTTTAAATGTTTTTTCTACATAACTCAAAGTACCAGGTGGCTCATGACTGCTGAGATGCTGGGGCAGATGGAGCATCCCACAGGAGTGCTGGGGGCTCCCCAGCGCACTTAGCAGCAGACCCAGAAATGGACCAGAAGCATTTCTGGTCCACTTCCAGGTCTGCTGGGAAGTGCAGGGGGCCCCCCCTTATCCCCCTGGCTTAGTGACTGGCGCCCCCTG
Source organism: Alligator mississippiensis (assembly GCF_030867095.1). Lineage (NCBI taxonomy): Eukaryota > Metazoa > Chordata > Crocodylia > Alligatoridae > Alligator > Alligator mississippiensis. The sequence goes on along the minus strand of NC_081825.1, from coordinate 138,179,615 downwards.
GTTCTGGGTGGGCACCCAATGTCTCCCCATGGCCAACTGCAGGGGGCCCCCACGCTCTCCTCAGCAAACCCGGAAGTGGGCCAGAAGTATTTCCAGTCCACTTCCTGATTCACTGCCAAGCATGCTGGGGGGGGGGGGAGCGGGGCGCTCCTATGGAATGCTCCATCCACCCCAGCATTGCAGTGTTCACAAGCCATGCCTGGTACCTCAAGGTATGTAGAAAAACATTTAAAGTTGTGTCTGTGGCCGAATCACTGATTCTCCACATCAGCATCGAAACTTCAGATTCGGATTCAACCAAATCGAATCAGGAACAGTGATCCAAATCAATGAATTGAATCACTGTCCCTGATTCAGCCTGAATCTGAATCCAGATCAAATATTCGAATATGGCCTGTTTCGCACACCTCTACTACGCAGGAGCAAGACACCTTTTAATAAGAGTTGGACATCTCAACTGCCTAAAGCCACTGAAAAATTGCACAGAGCAACAAAATACCTTTGGAAACCTGAACTCATGTTCATACCCATGGCATCCTGGGCCCTGCCTGGTGTTCATCTTCCCATCCTCACCCATTTCTCCAGAGCTGTGAATCCTTTTACCACAGAAGTTCTTCCATGAAAGCCTAAGAGAGGACCAGATGCCAGAGAAATCAATGTGCCATCCAGCTATTCAACCAAGGTCAGTGTTAGGCATGGAAGGAAGTGGAAATATTGGTTAGCAGATGCCCATTGGCGGGTGCTACCAGTCAAAGAACAGCTATTAGCCCATAATTACCTTGACTGTTTCAAAGTATGTATCTGTACCTAGAAGGCTTGATTCATAACACATTTTTAATGGGGACAGTGTAACCAATTCTGCAAGTGGTGGCCCCTATGTTGTTGTTAATTTATACTGCTGTGCTGCCTAAAAGCCTGGTTGACAACAGGGCACCATGATGCTGGGCCCAGTATGAACAGACCTTTCCCTAAAGAGCTATTTATCAAACCAGACACACAAATCAGAGGTAAACAGAGGCACAAAGAGCAGAAATGACTACCCGGGGTCATTCAATAAGCCACTAGCAGAGTTGGGATTAAAATCTATGGGCATTTTTACACGTGCTCTGGGAGGCATGGGGGAGTGCTTTAATTAGCAAGCCACACTAATTAAAAGCATCTGAGTGTTGTGTGTATCAGCATCCCCCACACTGAAAAATGGCAGCAGGGCACTTTGAATTAAAGCTCATGAATTATCCTGGCACATGTCCAGGAAGGGCCAGCAGGGGAGGTTATGCTCAGGGGCAACCAGCATGGGTTCATTAGGGGCAGGTCTTGTCAAACCAACCTGGTCGCCTTCTACAAGCAGGTCACCAAGTCCTTGGATGCAGGTGTCGCTGTGGATATATGTCACGGCGGGGTCCTCACGGAGGGCCGTGATCTCCTTGAGGCCCTCTCACCGCGCTACTCTGGCCCGAGGGCACCCTCCATTCTCGCCTGCCACGTCTTGATCGAATATGTAATAGGGAGGCTGCCTTATGTTTCCTCGGGCCTGTCAGCTCCTGGACCCCTCGTGGGTCTCCCCGTACAATGGGCGCTACCCAAGCGCCCTAGCCTTATGGGCTATGCGTGGCTCCTACCAGCCCCCGATACCATGCCCCAAGCCTCACAGATGTAATGGACGTTGTTTGGTCTATACGCCTGCTTCCCGGGCCTCCTCTCTCATGTGGCCCACTCTGGGCTCCCTCTCTCGTGCCCAGCCTCTTGCTGGGACTCTCGCCTGGCCCACTCTGGGCCTCCCCTGCCGGTGTGGTTCCGCTTCGGGACTCTCTAGCGGGCCTCCGGTCCTATGGGCCAACCGCACGGATACCCTCCCTGACTCTGGCTCCCCGCGCTGCTACTCCCTGTCTTCTCAGGGGCAACCGCAGTGCCCTGCCTTGGTCTGAGGGGGATTGCCGCACTCGCCTGCAGCCGGGCTCGCTATGCCCGTGCGCCCACACTGGGCTACTCAACAAAGCACAATGGCGTTCCCCCTTTCTGGGGCTCGCCGCGCCCACACTGGGCTACTCAATAACGTACAAGGGCGTTCCCCCTCTCTGGGGGCTCGCTGCGCCCACACTGGGCTACTCAATAAAACACAATGGCATTCCCCCTCTCTAGGGACTCGCCACGCCCACGCTGGGCTACTCAATAAAACACAATGGCGTTCCCCCTCTCTGGGGCTCGCCGCGCCCACACTGGGCTACTCAATAACGTACAAGGGCGTTCCCCCTCTCTGGGGGCTCGCCGCGCCCACACTGGGCTACTCGGTATGGCCCCGCTCTCTAGGGCTGCTCAGTATGGCGCTCCCCCCTTCTCTGGGGCTCGCCGCGCCCACACTGGGCTACTCAATAACGTACAAGGGCGTTCCCCCTCTCTGGGGGCTCGCCACGCCCACACTGGGCTCCTTAGTAATACCGCCCCTTTCCTGGGGCCGGGGGGCTATGTTCCCCCACATGCAATCCGGGGTCTAGATCCCCGTCTGCAAGCTACGGGTTGCGCCCGCAACCCACTGGCCGCGCCCCTCGCCGCCAGCTGCTTACGCACTGGCGTGCGAGTAATTGAGGCCTCCTCCAACCCCTACAGCCTCGCCCAAGCCTCCGGGTATAATAACACAAACACAAAGCAAAACCACAAGCCCCTAGGCTGTAACACAAATGCAAGCCGCCTGGCCATAACTCATCATCATAGCTCAAGCCTCCAGGGCTATCATGAGCTGTACCTGCCACATCCTCACTCTCAGAGCTCCTGCCTCCCAGGCTGGTGGCAGAGAACTGCCAGCCTGGCTTCGGCCCTGGGCTTTATAAGGGCCAGGCCCTGCCCCCTACAGGCAGCTGGCTCCGCTTGGTTGCTCCGGCAACCCACAGCTGTGCTCACTTGGTTCTGCCAGGGCTCTCTCCCTGGCAGTTTCTCCTCTCTTAGGAGCAGGGGTACCGAGATGCCCTGCGACAATATAGTCTTTCTGGACTTCAGGAAGGCCTTCAACACAGTTTCTCACCCTATTCTCAGTAAGAAACTAGGAGACAGTGGTGTTGATGCCTACACAGTCAGATGGGTCACTAACTGGCTGGAGGGCCGCACCCAGAGGGTGTTTGTGGACGGGTCTTATTCTACCTGGAGGGATGTGGGCAGTGGGGTTCCCCAGGGCTTGGTCCTCAGGCCTACACTATTCAATATCTTCATCAGTGACTTGGGCGAGGGGGTAGAAAGCACCCTGTTCAAGTTCACAGATGACACTAATATGTGGGGGGAAGTGGGTACGCTAGTAGGAAGGAACAGGCTGCAAGTGGATCTAGACAGGTTACAGGGGTGGACCAAAGAGAACAGGATGGGGTTCAACACTGACAAGTGCAAGGTACTGCACCTGTGGGAGAAGAACCAGCAGCATACCTACAGGCTGGGGAACTCCCTTCTTGCCAGTGTTGAGACAGAAAAGGATCGTGGAGTCATCATTGATGCCACGATGAACATGGGCCGACAGTGTGGGGACGCGGTCAGGAAGACCAACCATACCTTGTTGTGCATCCACAGATGCATCTCAAGCAGGTCCAAGGAAGTGATCCTCCCCCTCTATGCGACACTGGTCAGGCCGCAGCTGGAGTACTGCGTCCAGTTCTGGGCACCGCACTTCAAGAGGGATGTGGCCAATATGGAGAGGGTCCAAAGGAGGGCCACCCGCATGATCAGGGGTCAGCAGGGCAGGCCCTACGAGGAGAGGCTGAGGGACCTGAACCTGTTCAGCCTCCAAAAGAGAAGGCTGAGAGGGAATCTAGTGGCAGTCTACAAACTAGTCAAGGGGGACCAGCAGGCATTGGGAGAGTCCCTGTTCGCCCAAGCAATCCCGGGAGTTACAAGAAACAACAGACACAAGCTGGCAGAGTGTAGTTTCAGACTAGAGATTAGGAAGCGCTGTTTCACTATCAGGGTGGCTAGGACCTAGAACCAACTTCCAAGAGAAGTGGTGCTGGCTCCTACCCTGGGGGTCTTTAAAAGGAATCTGGATGAACATCTGGCCAGAGTCGTTTGACCCCAGTACTGTTTCCTGCCACAGCAAGGAGTCAGACTAGATGATCTCCTCAGGTCCCTTCCAACCCTACCAACTATGGAACTATGAAACTATCATTGAACATGCTTTAGTTCAAAGTACCCCACTGCCATTTTTCAGCCTGGGGACACTGATACACGTGACATTAGAGTCCACTGGAGTGTGTTAATTTCCACACTCCAGCAGACTTAATTAATTGAGTCTCCTGCGACGTGCTGAAATTCCAGTGCATTGGAGCCAGCTCCCTGCACGTAAATAGGAGCCCAATGTCTCTTAGATCCCATTCCTGTACTTCAGCCACTGACTCCGTGCTGGCTACAGTGCCCTTTACTAGAAAGCATGTTATGGACAGAGTTGGACAAACTAATGATTTGTTTATTGAATAAAGTTCTAATTGGAAATTTTTTGTTTCATTTTGGGCAATTTTCCAGCCCAATTTTACACGGAGATCTACAGCAGCAGCAGCTGGACCAAAAACCAGGCTAGGTTTATTTAAGAAAGTGCCTGTTTATTTGGAACACAGAATGAGTGGTGTAAGCAGTCCCAGCAGACAGTGAAGCCTCGGTTGGTTCTACACAGGGCTCTCCAATGAACTCAGAGAACTACCTATTCTTCAAAGCTGTGAACAGCTGCAGAAGCAATGGCATGCCATGAAAATGTAATACCAACTAAGGAACTGAAGCAGAGGCAGAAGCAGCAGCAGAGATGGTCTGAAACCTCCCTGTTTGGTTCTGAACTGGGGTCATTTCCCACTGTTGTAAATATGTAGTCAAACCATTACCTTCTTTTCACCCTCAAGTATTTATGGCCTTGTCTCTGTATTTATGGTCTATGAGGCTCATAGATGACCACATTGCCAACCATCCTTGCCATTCCAGAGTTACATATGAGAATAAAGCAACAAAGCAGGCTTAGGTTAGCAAATGTATACATCAGAGAAGTTAGCAAAAGTATACTTCAGAGTGACAGACTTGCACACAAAGGGATACTGAAACCTCCTCTGCCTGGTGACCCAAATCCAAGCAACCTGACTCCAAGTCTCTTTCCAGTGGTCACTGCCTGCAGATCTCCAACAAGTTTCCTGTGAAATATAAATGTGTTTCTGCCACATCAGGAACCCTGAGCAGGGCCATCTGCACTAAGATTCCTTCCCCATGACCTGACTATCAAACCTACATGTAGATCACATCCTGATTGCTCCAGGTTCTATGAATTAAAACCTATCATATATGCATCTATGGTTAGTATAAAAGTATCCAGTGGGGTACACACTATGGATAAGTAATACAGGATGCATTTGTAGGAGGCACCAAGACTGATGGAGTGATGTACTGTCAGAGTTTAGGGAGATGATCAACAATGTGTGGCTTTCTTGCATATGTACCGGCCTGTGGCTGCTTTACCACTCCATCCAGGAAGAGCACAGACCATCTGTAGACACTTCCTCAGCCTGCCAGAGGGTGTTTGTGCCTGAAAGCTTGCTAAGAAAATTTTTTCCAACAATTTGGGTTGCTCTAATAAAAGATACCAAATTTACCCAAATAACTTTGTCTGAGTTGAATTAATGTATTCTTCAGAAATTCTGCTGGAGCAGCAACTTCAGAAAGGTAGCAGTTCTGCCCATCTCTTAGGTAGTCACAATAGTTCTGTAGTTTAAATTAGAGAAGGCAGTTCTAATTCACTGCAGAAGCCACTACCAGATTCAACAGAGTGCAAAGGTGAGTTATAAGCCACGTAGAGGAAGTGTCTCTTGACATCTGTGCAAACCTGCTGCAGCCTGGGATCTGGCTGTGTATGGTTACCTTCAAGGGGGAATGGGGAGACAGGCTAAAAAAAGGCTTGGGGAAAGCACAACACTGGCTTTCCCTATATCAGCCTCCTAATTCAGAAATCTTCTCTGCCTGAAGTGGCAGTCACTTGGGTGGGTTAGCCCTTGTAGGAAAACACTTCAAGAGGCAATTTCAGTAATGAAATTGGTCTTCTAGTGAGGGTATTTCTTTCCTTTTGGAAGTTTTAATAACTGTCACAGATTTGAAAACCTTTTGATATGAATATTAGCAAAAGTGGAATTAATATTAGAATCTGGCATGCTGCCCAGATCTGGGTATAACTGGGAGTTAAGAGCACACAGCACTTCGAAGGATTGGGTTGGGCTCTTAGAACTGAGCTATAGTTACAGATTGTCCAGTCTAGATGGAGAGAGATTCTACAGCTATCAATATAGCATATTACAGTATTAACATTAAAATCAACCTTTTCAAAAGACTTGAAAACCAAAAACTCATCTCCAAAATTGTGCAAGGCACTGAGGACACTGGGTACCATTTACTTTCTTTGAAACTTTGGTGACCTGGTCACTTCTCAAAATTGATTAGGTGCTTTGAAAAAATTATATAAAAGCTTGGTGAATACTGCAACATATTTTCCCAGCATATTCACTTTTCAAACAAATTCACTTATAGGTGTACCATGTACATGAGAGTGGTAAGATGTTTCGGGAAAGCAAATTTCAAGTGTAGTAGCATGAAGAGCATTCATTTCTCCCCATTTTCTCTCCCAAGTAGACCCAAAAACATATCATGTGATCTATGGTGGAATCAAAGCAGCACATATTTTCAATAGCCCATGCTCACAATAAATTACTTGCTAGCCAAGTGCTTACCAAAAAAAATTTTTGAAGACACCATTGACTGAATAAATTATGAAGATTTTACATATAAAGAAGTTATGAGTTTTGTGACAAGTAAACAAGTACTGGAACAATGGAACAATGTCTGGTTTCTAAAGGGAACCATGTGATGTTAGTGGTTTGGCAAGGCTTTTTACCTACAGACATGCTTAACTATTGGAATCGTCTCTACTTTAGCTCTGCATCACACTGCATTGTTGACCCGTTCATATGTACGCGGATCCACAGACCCATCTGTGGTGCCACTCTGCACACGCCACACATGCAGGAGTTAGCTACGCTGCTAATTTGCAACACGTGGAGGTGGGGTTCACACTGGGAGATCCCAGTGTTAAACAAACCTGCATTTGAAAAAAGTGGTGGATGTCCGGAACCCCAGGAGGCCACCAGGACCCCAAATAAGGCTGCTGGGGCCAGTCCAGGTGCTAACTAACCCCAGCCACCCCAACCCCACCTGGAGCAACTTGCCATGCACCAGAGCACACACGGACAGACATTTCCCAGAGACAAGTAGCAACAGCACAACTATGTGCCACTGCTATTTGTCCCTAGGGAAACGCATGTACACACTTGTCTAGACATGCCCTTTGTGCTAACAGCAGACTGGAATAGACTCACACTTAGGAACTTAAATCCATCTATGTGCCTAATTGATTAAATAGATTCTGCCCCTTTGTGGGTGGGTGTGTGTGCATGTGTGTGTGTGTGTGTGTGTGTGTGTGTGTATATGCAGACTTGCCTGTATTTCACTTCTCTTGGATTGATTTAAAGTTGTAGTAGAATATATTAAATTGCAGTAAGTATCATCACATGCCTGTGCCACGTCTCTGATTTTTTTAACAAGCTAGTATGTAAATGGATTACAGTTTGCCAATCCAGATCTTTTGAAATACAAGTTCTTTTGAATATATGGATCTTCAGAATCTTCAAGGCATATGACCTTACTAAAAGGGAGCTCAACACTTCTCACTACAGCTGATAATCTAAGCACAGTATGTAAGAGTTAAATGCAAAGGAAAGAAACTAAATGCCAGGTTGCTGTAAATAACCTCAAAGAATCCTATCTGCTTAAAGTAAAAGATCTTTAACTGGCTAATCACTTTCTATTAGTTATCTGTTTAGTGCTGAGATTAAATTACACTCTTGCAGCCTGTCTAGAGGTCTTTTGCAACAGACAGGAGCACACAGACAATTTGGCCTCTGGGCTAAAGAATATCAAGATTTTCTATAGGCTGGGGCTGCGTTACATGAGATGCTACTATGCAGTTGTTACTGAGCACTTATTTAGCACTTGTATAAACAAGTACTAAATGAATGCACAATAACCCAAGTTACCACACAGTAGTTCCCATGAATGCCTTTTTTGTGATGCTACTGCACAGTAGCCTAATACTACTGTGCAGTAGCATTGTGTCATGGTTTTTGCCACATGGTGCTACTGCACAGTAGTATTGGGGTACTGTGCAGTCAGCATCTCATGGAGATGTGGCCTGGTAGGCAGAGGTAGAGAGTAACCTTCTTACCCATTGCATTTCAGGAATAGTGACTTATGGCAAATTGACAAACAAGGAAATTCACCACCAAACCTGAACATCTGAATCAGCTATTCTGGCCAGCTGCAGACTTTACTGATTGCTTGCTTCTATTTTTGTGATGCATGATGACGAGTTAAAGCTGAGCATTTATTTACTATATATTTATGTCAATTTTTACAACCAAAAAAAAGCACTTATCCTTGCCTCTGGGTGGTTTTGACAGATATTTAAATACAATTATTTTTAATAATGAACCTAGTGAGTTTGCTTCAAACTTCACAGCCAGAAATAATAAACCAAGAAAGATAAAGAAGACACTACTTTTGTGTGTACAACAACAGCCTTCACTATTCTTGCCCCACATATAGATCCCTCATGGCCGGAAAGCGTGGTGGAATAGATTGTGCTTCACATTGGGTCCTGAAATTCAACAGGCTCTGGCTATAATAGATTAAGCTTGGATGCAAGTTCCAAAGTTGAAGGCCTTTGTGGAAATCTCCCTACATTAAAATCAAAAGGGGGCAAGCTTAGGCACTTCTGAAGACTGCAGTCTATCAAGAGAAGAGGTGGTATCTCAAGTAAACAATCCCTAAGCCACTGAAGAACTTCCAAGTGAAAAACAAAACCTGTATCTCTATCCAAAGGCAAGAGGCAGTCAGTGTACTTCAGGGATTGCTTGCATTTTACATGCAAGGCACCTTCTGCACTGCCTTACCTTTTAGAAAGGCTTGAGCCAAAGACCCAATTAGAGGACTTTGCAGAAACCTTACCACTTTTGAGGTGGCAAAAGCATGAATTATGGTAGCAAAGTCCTTGTCCTGAAAGGAATGGCCACTTCACCTGGACAGACACAGATGGAAGTAACTGTGTTAAAATAAGCACTGTTAGAATCCAATCAGAAATAGGACCACATTGTGCTAGGGTCTATACACATCAACAGAAAGACCCTGCCCCAAAGAATGGTAATGCCTCTACTGTGCAAATATACTATCATTCCTGCTGTTGCTCATCCTGAATCAGGGTCTGGATATTTGGATAACTGAGGTAAACATCTATACTATTACTGTGCTTAGGCCTTAACATGGCTCCTATACCAGGGAGACTCAGTTTTGCACCTTTAATTCAAGGACCTCCAAACATTTTTGAGTATCAATGAATTACAACTTAAAATAGGTGGGGATGCATGGAGGATGAGTACCCCAGTTGTACAAACAAGACAGCAGAGGCACAGATAAATTAAACTATTTGTCCAAGGACACACACGAAATCTGTGACAGATGCACAAACAGAATACAGATCTCATTACTCCCAGTTCATCTCTTTAACAACAAGTATTCTTCCCCTTAGCTGACCTCCAGTTATAGGTGTATGTGTCCACATTTGAAATCATCCTATACATCCCACTATGCATTGCTGAAATAACAAAAGCTGCACTCCCCCATGGCAGCACTGATTAACTCAATTCGGTTGTTTTCTTTATAGCATAATTTAGTATGGTTAAATGCAACAAATATTTAAAAAAATAACTAGCTGGGGAAATACTCTTTTCATTGAATTGCCTGCTTTGAATAAAAATCAGAGTCAAGATGCTAGATCAACAATTTTCCCACATGAAATATAGGATGCCAAGATAGCTGCTGTCTTAATACAATGGTGGAATTTTCTAAGCATTTTCCTTAGAAGGACAGGCTTGGCTTTCACCAAGGTGAGGAAAGTCTTTGCTTCATGAGTGGCTTCACATTTGAAATGGACTGATAGGCATTTAGTGCTGTGTTCTGCAGCTACCACTAAGCATTCGGGCTCTCTCTAAAGATTAGCATCCTACACAGAGAGATTTACATCCTTGTAGGCAATCCTGCTCCCACTGAAATCAATGGCCATTTTATCACTGGCTTCAGCAGAAGCTATCTCAGCCCCTGCGTAGATACATGCTGATTTGCTTGGCCCTACAATCCCTTCATAAAAGTCCACTGTTTATTGCAGAAGTAAATTCAGGAACAAACACAGCCTGAAGCAGGCAAGGATCTTTGTGACCCCTGCACTTTTAATTACTGGGAAAGAAGAACTAAATTACTTTCCAGTTAATAGTCTGAAGCTAGTGGTAATAGGAAATGCAGGGGGTGGGGCAGATAGTCTGCCAGTATAGAATAGTATCACTTCACTAAAGTCAATGAAGTTATGCTGGCTTCTACCAGCTAAGGACGTGGCCATAGAGGGATGAATGCTTTAAGATGTTTAGAGGTCAAGTGCCATGTTAAGACCCAAGCACCATGCTAGGAGGTGGTGCTGAACCTTATTCTTCACAGGATGTTTCTGGAGGTGCAGTATCACTGGAAGACACCAGGGGTGAGGTCCTGACTCCCTTGAAGTCTCAGGAAGTTTTGTCATTGATCTGAATGGAGCTAGGAGTTCACCCAGCAGTATTATGGCATCCTTTTATAGTACACATTTATCCAGCAGGCAGGGCAAACTCAGTTCTCCTCTTTCAGGCCCCTTTAAAAATCTGGAGCCATGGCAGATGCTGGACAGACATTCTATACACACTGGAGAAGGCCGTGTATCTTCTCCCTTTTGCCCACAGGCCTAGGGCTGATAGCTAGCTTGTAAGCAATGGCAGAAACAAAGGCTTGATTAGGTGTCCATTCAGCCCAATCCTGCTGTTTCCTCCAAGCCAACAGCCTCTCCGCCTCCTAACACTTCAGCCTGTTTCTAAGTCACATGGTCTCATCAAAGTTATATCACTCCCCTGCATGCTAGTCCCACTAAACTTTTATTGCTTCCTAGACCCATACTCTATCTTAAAGCTCTCTGAAGAGATGAGCAAATTAGAAAAAATTAATGTACAGTAAATAATTTAATTGTGACTCTTGCTATCACCAACCCATATGTAGGTCATCTTTTTGTTTTGTTAGCACTTTTCAGTTAAACTGCTTCATTGACTTAAGTTAGATAAGCCCACAAAGAGAGCAGGAACTCTTATTGCTCTGAGCCACTCAATAAGAACCACTGCCAGCACAATATACAAGAAAGAGAGCAGCTTTTATTTACCAACCTACTTGCATGCACCAGCTCCAATGCTCAAGGCTCATGAAACCAGTGCCCTATACTTACAATGGAGGAGCATGCTATACCTCCTAGTTACTTCTGACACATTTCTTACCTACAATAAGGCCACTACAAGAAAAGAGAATAGGATTCTTCCACAGTATTTGTGAAAAGTAATGATTTCTTAGCAGCTTGTCAACCCAGGCCATGAATATAACATGGAAAGGGGGAGATTGTATATGATCCTTATTGCTAAAGTGCCTAGATTTGGTCATCCAAGTACCAACAATGCCATTTAACACACAGGTTGAATTTTTATTTCTGGCTTTGTAGCCCTGCACCAGTGGGTGACTACATATGCACCCAGTCTCGACATACGCTCTGGCAACAGTGTGTGAGTGAGTCTTCCTTTCTTTTCTCTTAAGTAGCTCATTGTCTAGAGTATACAGGGGAGAAGCTAGCAATCCTAGGCTCTCATCCCCCCTCACCCAGGGCGTTTCAACGTGGATCTTTCTCACTTCCCAGCACAGTACTCTAACCACTACACCACAAGTCATCTACTACCCAATCACTTCTCTGGCACTCCTTTTGAAGCTGGTTCCTGGGTCAGCCATGAGAGGGAGATCTATGGGAGATATGTGGGGCCAGGAGGAAGAAAGGAAGCTAAATGGTGTGTGGCTCAGGAAGATAGCTGCTTGCCTGGACAGAAGGGGATCCTTGCTGTCAGTGAGGTAGAAGTTTCTCTTCTGCACTGTCCTCCATCCATTTTTTCTAATAACTATGTAGTGGCTCAGCTTCAAAAGTAGCACCAGAGAAGCACTTGAGTGACAGCTGACTTATGGTGCAGTGGTTAGCATACTGTGGTAGATTAGAGGCATCGAAGTCCAAGCTCACTCTGGGTGAGGCTGGCTTAGAACCAGGTCCTCTCAACACCCAGATAAATGCCCAAGTCACTGAACTATGGGTATTTAAGGGACACATACCCCTTTTTTCTGTTTCTGAGTCCAAGATCAGTTGTCATGGGTTATGAACAACTTAAATTCTGGGCAGCTAAAGAAATGATGTGTCCACAAGGGGCATGCATATAGGCCCTGTCTATTAGTATGCATGCTCAGTCTGCATGACTATATAGTCACCTATAGTCATGCGCACGTCCAGGAATAGAATGCCAACCATAGATGATCAGGAAGGGAACAGAATGATACCCATAGTGTTTCCTTTGTTAAAGTTAGAAAAGAGTCATTTTATGCCATTTAAAGACTCTTTGGAAATCCTGTTCTCAGCACTAGCAGAAATCAGAGGTTGTAGAGGAGACAAGATTGGCATGGGTAGGAGACCAGGAAAAGCATACCATAGAATTAGCTCAGTAGAAACTATAAATGGGATGTTGTGTTCAGAATGCTCTTCTCTCTTGGATGGGATAAAAGCTCTCATAGGAACGTAGCAGGACTACATGCACAGAATCTAGTTGAACAAGGGATGGAGACTGGCTCACCATCCATGCCTCAAGGCATCTTCTTTTCAGTAAACACCTAGCAGAATACACTTGAATCATCACATGTTGCATGGCTGTCTGTTTCCTTAACTTCTTACATAACACAGGAGATGAAAAGAGGGGATTTTCATCCCCTTTACCATAGCAAGTGCAGAAAGAGATGTTTGGATCCACCAGTTTTTCAGAGTGGACCCAGAACAAATGGAGTGGAGAGACAGAAAAGCTGCCACAGAGTCTCTTGTAAAAGAGACAGGCCACACTTAATCAAAGCTGACACAAAATCAAGACTTTTCAAGGCAATACCTGCAGTAAAGGATAAGTATTCAGACACTGTCAGTCTCTGCAAATATCTCCTGGTGCCACCAGGTAGAAAAAAAAATCCCCATCAGCAATATGTGATTTTTATTCTGCTGTGCATGCTGCCAAACAAGTCTTTCTTTAAGTTCTGCTGCTGAAGCTTCTGAGGGAGAGTGCATTATCTAGTGCCTAGGCTCCAAAACACCACTGAGGAGGAAAAAGCCACAAGGGGCTTAATGGCCAGGAGAAATCAGATTGGAGCGGGGACAAGGGAAGATTGAGAAACAAAGCAGAATCAAAAAAACCAGGCAGGGTCAAACTCTTCTCTCTCTCAGACAGACATTCACCCTGATTGATTTCAGCATGGTTGCATGCATTGTAACCAAGAACAGATTTTGCCCCACAGACTTGAATCATTTGATGAGAAAGTCAGCATTGTGTGTGCAAGAAGTGAATAGGTGATCCTCACAAAGAGTCCACATGAGAGAGGTAAATATGGTACACCACTTGAACATAGATGAAACGGCTGCTGGAAACACTTCTCTATCTAGTTACTGCTCTCCCAAACATATTTAATTAACTGGTGCTCACTGATTCCTGGGAAAGTTTGAAATTAACATGTGATTGTCAAAATCTGAGTTTTGAAGTAAACATTATGCCACCATTTTTTTTTTAATGCACATTTTCCCCAGAGCAACTATTCAGTTAATATTCATATTTTTAGAATTACTACATGCTGGGTAACAGCATGAAAGGATTGCATATTTCTAAAACAAAACTAGCTTTTCATTAAAAGAGTTATTTACAGTGTTGCTACAAATGCAGCAGCATCTTTTCAGCCACGTTTTCAAGTGGACTTCTGACTGCATTTTCCAAATTCTTCCTATATTCAACCTGTGTTCCCTGTTTCAAATTCCACGAAGAATTCTGTGTCTTTCCTCTTAACAATGTTTGTCACTGTTCTTTCTTTTACTCTAGCATTTGTGATGACTTGCAGGGCCAGAAACTTCTCATATGTAGCACATCCTGGGAATGTAGCCTTTATTGCTAATCCATTTGGAATCACTTTCCACCTGATTCTGAGCCCATTTCCCATCTCTTGTTTGCATTGGTGGTGGGAGTGTTTTCACCCTGGATGCATCTACACATGCACTTTACTGCAGAGTTAACTAATTTGCTGTGCAGTAAAGTGCTACTGTCTACATGTGCTTCACTATAGGCCTCAGCAAACTAATTAACTCTACTATAAGATAATACTGCCCATGAATGCTACATGCCCCTGGAGGCTGGGGGGGAACAGCAAGCTCCCGTTGGAGGTGGTGCTGTCAGCAACGGGAGCATGGTGGCAGCAAGCAGGGAGCTCCCGCAGGCAGCCACAGTGCTGTCGAGCACCAACGGTTGACAACCACCCACAGATGCTGCCAGCAGCGTTGATGGCAGCCAGCAGTGATCATGGACCACCCACAGATGCCGCCAGTGGTGTCAGCAGGGGGAGGGGGGCAGGGGGTGAGTAGTGACCACCTGCAGGCACCGCCAGCAGTGTTGGTGGCACCTTTTCACAAGGGGTGCACCACCTGCTTGCACCCTCTATGTGTCACCAATGGTACTGCCCAACACAAGTACTACCCTACAGCAGAGTTTAGTGTACTGCAATGCACATGTAGATGGTGAACAGGGTTGGCTGGGCCATGAGAGCTGCCTGCAAGCTAACCCACACTGTAGCACCCTCATGCCCCAGCCAGCCCCTCCACAGCACAGTGAGCTGGGTCAGAGCAGCTCCAGGCTGCTCTGGCCCAGCTCTCCATGCTGTTGTCCTGGGCGCCTATGCAAACGCTGTGCCCAGGAGCAATAAACTCCAGTGCAAACTGCACCAAATTTATTCAACCATGCCAATTGCATGTGTAGATGTGCCCCTGTTAATACATTTGTTCTGGTCATCAGCATCCTGTTTTATGAATATAACTTGTCTCTTTTGCCTCTCTGGCACCTGCCATGTGTTACATATATTACATGATTAACTGGTTAATCACACAGTAAATTTAGACCTGCCACACACAAAAAAGTAAGACTGGGCACATATGCAAAGTAATTATCATGCCATAAAAAAGTCCAGCCAGCTATAAAAAGACAAACCAGCTATAAAGTTAGTGCTTGAAAATGTGTAATAACTTTATAGCTGGTTTCTCTAGCTTTAATTTAAATGTGTGGCAGGGCCCTCCTACAATAGACTAGCATTCTAAGTCCTCTTGATTCTGGCCCCAGTCACATCTGTCTGGATGTGCTGGTTCTTCGCTGCCATTCCACAGCTGTCTTCAGTTTCATCTTCACTTATCTGCCCCATGTTCTATGTGACCCACTGCTGGTCGGGCTTTCACTTTCTGACACTGCTTTGAGCTAGACCAGCTTACCTGTGCAGAGTGCTCTTGAGTCCTGGGATCTTTTGCTGTGACATAGCTCCCATACCTGCTCTGTCACTTGTGTGCTGGAATGCTTTTGGCTATGCCTCATGGGAAGCAGAGTCTAGGTTTTCTAGTCTCTGTGCTGGGTTACTTTCTTCTCTTTGGGGAGGATGGTGACTGCTACCTTTGCATCAGCTCTAAGGCCTCCTTTTGAGGCCTTTCCATGGCAGCTTTAGCTTTTCTTCAGGGATGTAGTACTTTAAGATTGATGCCTTATAATGATTTTCTTATTTTCAAATGCCTGCTCTTAGGTCTCTGACTATTCCCAGGTGGCGTTGTGGTATGTCTAAAGGGTCCACATTTGATTGGTGCAGGAAGAATCTGTAAAGACAGCTGACCAACCCTGTAAATCAATGGGCTGCTGTCACATCCTCTGCTCCAGGCATTTCTTTAATGGATCCTTGTTTCTCAGGTTCTGGTCAGAGTCTCCCAACATGAAGAAATATCCTCCATCCCCATCAGCATCAGCTTGTTTGCATTTAGCCAAATATTCCACTTTCAACAGCCATTTAGGAGTTTGCCCAGGCTGACAGCATGATCTAGGGTTACATTTCCCTTGACATCCCATTCTTCTTCAATGTGAATATAATTAGCTATAAGCTTGATGTTTAGGAAATCTACTCTTGTCTGGTTCATTTTTCAAAGAAACAGTTGCAGGGCTATGCCAGGCCAGCTGGGACTATACCTAGTGGTGCCTGCTAAGATGTGTGGCAAAGGTTGTCATGTAGTTGAAAGGTTCCTTTAAAAAATGTCAGAAACCCACTTTTAACATCTCCAGGTGCATCTACACATGCTATTAGTGTGTAGCAATAAACTCCAGCACATATCACACCAGAGTTCAGTGCTCCCAGGCACCACTTTTGAATGTGTATCCAGGACCACAGCATGTTAAGCCTGGTCGGAACATGCCTGGCTGGCAGGTGGCCCAGAGGGTGAGCCTGCCCGCCCAGGATGACCCAGGTCTGACCCATCTCAATGTGCTGTGGAGGGGCTGGCTGGGGTACAAGGGTGCTTCAGTATGGCGCTAGCTGGCAGGCAACCCCCATATTGAAGCACCCTCATGCCCCAGCCAGCTGGGTCAGCATACACATGCGTTGCTGCACACTAAAAAACTCCACAGCAAGATAAACTTGTATTTATAAGTACTACCCTGCTGTGGAGTTTCAAGATAAACTTGTATTTATAAGTACTACCCTGCTGTGGAGTTTATTAGTTTCCTGCAGCCTAATAGGGGTGCACCTGCAGACACTGAGATGTTTACTGTGAAGCTAATTAGGCAGCTCCACAGTAAACATCTCGTTTAGATGCACCCAGGTCTGTGCGTTTGTGAGATCTTCAGTTTACCTGGAGGCATTCTCAACTCTGCTAGGCTAGATGTACTGTGTGCTCATTTCAGTGGGCAGACTTTCAGTGGGCAGGCTTTTTCAATTCCTTCTTCAGAAGTTCTGCCACAGCAAAAGGAACTCCATTTTAGTAACCTTCTGGGTGGTACGTGGTGATCTGTTTCTAACTTCAGCTGGCCTTTTAGGTGTCCATCTCCTTAAAATGTATCATTGTAGTCTATTAATATCCTGGGCAGGGTTCATAGTGACTGGTGGCATTCCTGGTTCTTGGTGAGTCTGTGCTGGTGTTATACTGAGCTCAAAGTAGGGGTTTGCACTGCCCTGCTGACCAACAGTGGGGTGGTACTTCAGTGTGTCAACTACAATAAATGCCAAGTGAGACGGTTTCTCATTTTGTAGGCTTGTTCTTGACAATTTTGCATTTGCCAGCTAGTGTCAGAATATTTTTATTGTATATCACCATCACTTGGCCACATTTCTTCATCCTAATATTGCTGTTTTCCATGTTGCCAGGATTACACTGCAGCTAGCTTTGATCTTATAGCAAAGGCACATGTTTAAAATTAAGCACAGGCTCAACTGCTTTCCTAATTTGGGAACTAATGATGTTCCTTCACAAATTTTGTGCCTGCAAGCTATAAGCTATTCTTCCCTCAAACGTGTAAAGAAATGAGTAGACAGACCTCCAAGCTATTGCTGAATTCTGCCTTCAGTTTCAAAAGCACATCCAATGTAACTGAGGAGCTCAGAATTGGATTCTATCTAATTCTGGGGTTTGTTTTTGTTTCTGTTTTTGAAAAAAAAAGAATGATGATCAATTTTACTGTAAATATCTGTATTCTCCCTAGGCAACTACACATAACAAGCTTCTAGAACTATATCAAATTACAATATAATCATTTGGTATAGCCTCTGCTGGGCCTAATCAATGGAAATCAATGGAAGGTCTCAAGGGTCAGATTCTATTCCATCTTTTAGCAGTATAAGTGAAGATAGGTGTCTAAGTGCAATTCTGTGTTGTCCCACTCAAGTCCCTGATAATGCAAAAGGTGGGTGTGTCCTCCTTCTCCTCCTGACTGCTTTTTTCTAATTCAGTCTTAAGAACAGATGAAGGTACGTTATGAAAGACGATGCATTAATGAATTTTCAGGGACTCAAGCAGGGTGGAATAGAATTGCACTTAGGTGCCTATGTCCACTTAGATGCCTACTAGTTGGACTAGAAGCTGACCCAAAGTGACTTGAATAATGCCATATTTCCTTGCATACAGCAAACACCCTTTTCTCCAAAACTAGCTGCTGGAAATTGGTGTGTGCATTATATGAAAGAAGTGCAGTAAGAGCAGATTCTGCTGCTTAGTGGGTGAAACTGCAGTAAAATCTGCAGGGATCCACAGGCAGCAGAACAAAAAGCAGGCTCCCTAGCTGCTTTTACTCAATTGATTTATACAAGGAAAGACTTTTTTCCCTCATTCTGCCTTTCAAAAACAAGGTGTATGTCATATTCTGGGGTATGTTGTATGTCTTTCATCCTTAGGGGTGAGATTCTGCCACCTTTGCCCACCAACTTTGCCATTGCCTCTCAGTGAGCAGCCATATTATAATCATTGTAATCCCATTGAAATCTACAGGGTTCTTTGCAGATTTGATCCTATTCTGAACATGCCAGAATCTGGCTGTGTATAACCAGGGTCTGAAATCCTTGTTTTGATTATTGGTCACATATCAGCACTACCCTAATCTCACAAGCATTGGGTACTTAAAACTCCCATTAATTTTACTGGATGAAAGTAAACAGTACAGTTGAACAGAGAATAGGGAACACAAAACTAAAGAGAAATTTTTATGGCAAATGAAGCTGAACTAAGAGATTCTGATTTCAAAGTATTCAGTGGTTGCTGTTTAAATTGATGCTGGAAGTGGCTTGTGTGAAGCACCTGATGCTGTTCCTGCTCCAGCTTCCTCTCCCTGAGAAGCAGCATTCTCCTTTCAGAATATAATGTTTGTTTCTCAAAACAAGATTAAAGATTGTAGAACATGTAATTCATGTGATTCATAAACATTTGCATTTTCTAATTATTCCTACAAAAGGCTGAGATGCTGGATTCATACACTTGATGGGAAGTAGTCAGCAGACTTTAAATTAGCTTCATTTCTGACACTCAGATGTTATTTTTTTCTGAATTGTCTCCTGTTTGAATGGGAAGAAGGTGTTTGCAGAGCTCTGACAATCCTTTGAGAAAACGAGTCTTTTTCTGACTCATGAATTTGGAACTTAAAAGCTGCACCACAAAATCACCTAAATATTTTGGAAGGGGTTCAGCCTTGTACATCTTCTCTTGTGTTTATAAAAATATCATCTTAAAGCAACATTTATTTTCCTTCTGTCTTTCCTGATGTTTGTGCCCATAAATAATTCCCAAATGCACTTGCATCCTTTAAATGATGCTCTCAACTCATTTAGTATCATGTACAAAAGATCAGTTATGAAGTACTGTGTCAGATTCTCAGCTACACCATCCTCCTTCCAGAGAGCTCTCTGCGTCCCTGATTCTCATATCTGGCCTCTATCTAACCTTGCACCATTAATGTAATAATTAGAAAAACAAATTTATAAGAAAAACAGAAAAAAATAGCAAAGCCACTATTTTAAATCCTATAATTAAATTATTATTTACAGACTAAATGTTTAATAACAATCATTAATTTATCTATAGATGTTTCTTCTCAGGAAGGCTATTGGTCTAGAAGAGCTACACAAATAGGATAAGATTTCTAGAGCCAGATGCATGCAGTGGTTGCTGGCTTGGCATTCCCTATGCTTTGCCCAGCTCTTTGAATATATCTCCCTTAGATAAGTGTGCCCAGTACCTCAGAGCCCAGAACAACTGAACCTGGTCCATACTGTTCTGGCATTTGGTGTTCATCCCTCCAACATATGCATTCTTGATTATAACTGAGTATAACTTGATTGGTATCAAGCTTTGGCATTTGGCCTGTTGTTCTCTTCATTAAAGGAATGAGAGTTTATATATGACAGTGACACCATTTCTATGCAGGCCCTACAAAACACAGAAACAGACCCCCACTGTCAGCTGTAGCCTGCCACCATCCGATCTGCCTGCAGCCCAAAGCTCCACCTTCCATAGCTAAGAATGACCTTTGGTGTCTGTAGTCACACCCACATCTTTACACAACACAGACAGCTGCTCTATACCATACAAGATGAAAAGAAAACATTGTCATTATTGTGTGGAAGGATAGGAGACATCACGCAGTGTGTCTGAATTTTGCATACTACCTATTTTTCTGTCTCTGACTAAAATTCTTGGCATGGAAATTCTTAATATTTCCAAAACATGATACTTTGCTAATCTTGAATGTGACTTCACGTTCACTGGTGAAAGGACTTGATGTTTTACTTTATGAATCAAAGCACGTATCACAAAAATGTTATCATTCTCATAATCTCTTTAAATAATCGTGTGCGAGTTTCTCTTTGCAAACATTGGCATTGACATACTATAGACATGTAACAATGTAACGATTTATCAAATGCAATGATTTCATGGCTTGAGTATGCTGCTTGTTACTTTTGTTATTGCAGTGTGCCTTTCAAAGGCAAGAATGAACTATGATCCATGTTATGTCCCTTAACTTGCTTCTAGATGTTTTTTTCCCTAGCAGAGAGCTTGTTAAAGCCATGAACTGTCAGACTCAATTATTCGCAATGCATCTTAATAGGCTTTGTAGTTATTCTTAAAAACAAAAAAATTGCCACCAGGGTCAATTGTCCTTTCTTGAAAATTGGTTTCATGGAATTCATCTCTCCCCAAGAGATTTGTGGCAGTCCTGGAATTGCTGTATAATAGACAAATGTTTTCTCTTGGGACTACGCTAATGTGAAATCAAATAATGCTGTAATCCCTATGTGAAAACAAACTTCACTCATCACTTTTGATCTCTGGGGCTTGTGCATGTCACTTTAAGAACTCCTGTGAGCCAGAGATTTTCTCCTTTCATAATGTAGCAGCATTAAGTACAGCCTGTGATCGCTCCAGAACTCCTGGGTTATGCAAGGAGAGGCTGCCAAAAACAGTTGCTGCAAGGCCGCCAAAAAAGACCCAAGTGTTATAACAGTGGTGCCAGTCGTTCAGTATCTTGTACTTTTCTCCTTGAAATGCCCTGGTACCAGAAGTTCAGCATAGTGATAGACCCCATACTGCTGAGAAAAGAGGTGTCTTTTGGATTTCATGTATTACCAAGATCCTGGTCATTTACGTCCATGAAAGATTTTAGAGCATTTTTTGCAACAGATAACTTTTTTTTTTTTTTGTATTTTAAAATACTTTTTCCAATAAAAAATGGCTTTTACATCAACAGATTTTCCCCCCCTCATTTCTGTTTCTGTTTTCTCACCAAAGAAACCTCCCAGGAAACAATTTTTTGACTTTGGTTAAATTCTTTTGTTTTCAGTTTTGTTTTTCCATTGAAAAACCAAAACAGGCCATTTAAAAAGAGAGAACTAGAAACCCCCGTAAAGAATAATTGACATTGTTCAACCATCTCTAGTGGGAGAATCCCACAGGCCCCCATTCTGTAACAGGATGCACTGAGCCTAAGAGAGCTGTAGTGAAGTCAGTGGGGCTGCACATGTGTTTAGGGATCTATGCCAGCAGGAGGGCTTATAGGATCAAGGATTAAGCAGGCTAAAAGATAGCACAAGCCTGTGATGATGTTTGGGAGCTGAAGCCCTGCTTTCTTAAGTAGCACAGATTAACTGTTGAGCAATTAATCCACATACTTTTGTAAAAGGGCAGGGCACTAAATACTTGTTACAATGAATTTAATAGGCATTGAAAAGAAAACACTTCTTTTATCAACACAAAAATGTCATAGTCTGAAAACATTGCATTCTTTAAATAAGCATATACATCCAAGTTTCATGTTCAAGTTGTTGTGCGGGGAAGAGAACAGTTTTTTTCACCTATACCAGCACATTATAAATGCTAAATTATGATAGTAGTGGTGGGGACTCCTTCAGCATTCCTTCTTCAGGTGTAGCTTCCAATGAGGTAAAAAGTAGCTTATGTCAGTATTGGAACTATGGGACATCTTAGAACATTTTGTGTGAATATTTTCTACATCATTCACCAATTTGGTAGGACTGCAGTTGTGCCTTTTTGTGCCACTATTCTATAAACAGTTGATTTTTGTAATAGTATTCTTTCTGATTGTTAAATGCTACACATATGCAACAGAAAGACATGGCATGAATGTTTGCAGAAAGCAAATGTCACAAATGCATGTTCAAGCACACATCTGTGTGTGTGTGTGTGTGTGTGTGTGTGTAAATTAGCATATACCAGAAATGCTTTTGGTTTGTTAGAAATATCCCCAGATGATTCATGGAACCAATCACAGTTGACCAAGTAGACAAGTAGATAAGCCCACACAGCAATTAGAATAGCAAATATCTAGTGCTCATGAGGACAATCTGATCAATCCATAGAATTACCAGGAAAGTCATCAGAAATTCATCAGATGCTTGCTAATGGTGAATACATATGAGGAAATCAAGATTTGCTCATAGATATTCCATGAATGTAAGAAGACTGAATAAACCAGATAGATTATTTGTTGGGAATGATTTGCTTTGTTCTAACCATTATTTCCATTATATACTGTAATCATTTTTTCTTTCCCCAAATCTTTCTTTTATTGTAATTTTTCCTTAGTTTTCTCTCCCATTTGTTTGTCCATCTTATTGTATTATGTTCATGAAAATTCAATAAAAATCATGAGACACTTGAATACCTCATTAAAATCTGCTTGTAATTTTCTCTATCTAGGCAAATAATATCAATCTGTTCAACAGCTCATAAAAATAAAGTTATTTTAATCTTCTATATACTTCTAAATCATTTCTCTGAGCTATTTCCAGTTTCTCCTGTGCCTTAAGTTTAGCTGAGAACATGGTATTCTAAGTGGGTTGCACTGTGACTTTAAATGTCTTAACAAGTTCTGCATTCTCAATCATTTTCTGAGGTATGAAACACAGTCTGTTTAACCACTGCCATGTACAGGGCAGAGAGATTCATTGAGCTATCGGAAGGAGAGAGCAATCCTTTTGAAGGCAGCATTTTCATGCTTATAAATTTTATTTGTGTCATCTTGCTCATGAGATATATGCAGGTTTCCTAGAATATTTGTGACATCCATATCCTTCATTATAATCACATTGTGCCACAACCTTCACAATGATAAAAGGATTTTTTTTTCTGTGTCTGAAGAGATTAGAGCTGCTCAGCTTAATGGGAGAAGGGTGATGAATGAGTACAGATACCTATCAGGGCAAGGTTCATGGAGGAGGTCTTTAATGGAGTCAGGGCCTGTTCCACGAAGGGCTTTCAAAGGCACAAAGTGGGACTTATCACCCAGCCCCATGACTTTCACGCACTGCTTGAGGGGCTGTTTTGCCTTTGAAAACCTCCTTCTTAAAATGAACCTGCCAGTCAATAGGCAGGTACTGCAAAAAGCACATAGTAGACCCAATACAATCACAGCTGCACAGCCCAGGTATCCTCAAGAAAGTAATGAGGTACGAAGTGGTCTATGGTCTTATGACAGCCATGACCACTCTTTCTTTTTCCTGAGTATCTGAGCCCTTCACCAAAGAAGATCACACAATGACTCAGTCCTGCTGTACGCATTTTGGTAGCTCTTGCTCTGAATTTTTAATTGTTCCATTTATTCTAAAGGTCTGTAAGCTTTTCTTGATAACATCAACCTCATCACAGCTCCTTTTTCTGAAGAACATAAGTGCCATACTAGGTCAGACCACAAATCCATCTAGCCTAATGTCCTGTCTTTCATTGTGGTGAAGAGTGGGTACAAAGGGGAAGACTGTTTAAGTAGGGCCTATCTAGACTGATCCATCTCTTGCTCCTTTCCTCTTACATCTCCCAAAATCCAGAGGCATTGGAGGTTCTGAGATTGCACCTCTGCAAATACACCTTGGCCTTACCTAGTGCTGATTATAGCCAATTAACTCCACAGTGGCCTCATTTAGTGTCATCATTACAGCTGTGCTCCACAGGCTACTGAGATCCCACTGGCAGGTCATAAATTGATAAGAGTCTGCACTTCTCTCCCTCCTGGCACCTATCTGAGCCCCAACCCCACTCCTTTAGGCAGTGTTTTAAACACTGCTCTTTGAGGTATGTCTCCCCTGTCCTATTCCTATTGCCATTTGCACCCAGTCCTCTTGTTTCTTGCCATGAGCCCCCCTCAGCCTGCTTCTTTTATTTTAAGAAGGTAGTTTTAATTAAAATATCTTCTTCTGGTTTGGGAAGGCTCCATTGGTAGTCTGGTAGAGAACACAAGACATTGAGATAGCTGCCAAACATAATAAAAAGAGTAATATCAAACATTCATACAGTTCTGCACAGTGAGTCAGGTGGAGGCAAAGTGATGCCCCAGCTGGGCTAGAAAGGGGCACCTGGGAGTTCATCAGGTCTATGTAAAAGGGCTGGAAGGAGAGCTCTCACTTCTCACACAAGGATTTCCACTCCCGCCCACTGTCGCTGCTCTCCAGCCCATAGCAAATACTGAGATACCAACTCCCTTTTCTAACTTAGATATTAACTTCTATCCCCTTTTATCAGAGCTGTCCAATGTATCTTGGGCACACCTCCTTCTCTGCCATACCTTGGCACCTAATATGAAGCAGAAACACACCCATGTTTATTACCCAGGGGATTCTCGTTGCCTACAAATGAACTCTCCAGACTTTTAAAAGACAGCAGTTACTATCCTCCTTTTAGCTAGTGTGCCACCTCAGCTGGAGAACTTGTTGGGGTAAGCTATAATGGGCTAAGGACCAGCTGGGGCAGACTGAGCCCCAGGCACCAGCTGGAGGTATTCAGGAAGTCAGGTTGAGTCATCCCTCAGGAACATGCCCTGCTTACACTGGCTGTACAAGATCAGACCAGACAGCAATGAGCTGAGTGCGTATTAGCCTGCCTTGCTGTGCCCCTAGCCTGCTTGAAACTCCTAAACCTGACTCCATGCCCTGAATCTCTGGCTTGCAGTTCTGTGCCTTGAACCTCTGCCTTGGATTTTCCTACACGTTCCTACTTGCTTGTCTTCTGGATTGCTCCTGTTCCTGCCTTGGACCTCCTGGTCTGAGTTAACTGTTTGACCCAACAATGTCTTGACCCTTGACTTGCTATCGTGGACTAGGACTTATAGCTAGCTTTGACCTTGGCTTCTACTCCAATAAACCCCAATGCACGCTGACCACCTATGACTTAGTCAACCTTTACATGAGCTTTGGCATGCTCATGATCAGCCACTAAAACCTGTTTTCAGTTTAATCTTTGTTTTACTACTAAAAGCCAACATCTGAATGTAAGGCTAAAGTAGTAGTTATAGCATGAATTAAGCTGCCAAGGAGAAATTTAGAGTCAGGGTTGTCATTCTGTCCTCCATCCATCCTATTGTTCTTAGACATGGATGGGTCTCACATCAGTGTGTGATGAATGGAACAGATGAGCTGCAGTGTCCTAGCAGGAAGGCAGGTTAAGGACAGCGCAGACATCTTGACTCTGAATTGATACCCATGGTGTTCCTTTAATGTTATTCTTTGGATATCTAATTTTAAGAGGGCTGTGAATCTTTGTAAGATAACACCACAGCCTAGAGGACAATATTAAAGGACAGACACTTCTTTACAGCACAATATTATATTGTTATAGCCCTTCCAAAAACTCTTTCAGGCTGGAAGGAAAAAATACCAGAATCAGACACTGAAGTATTTACCACAGAGTCAAACAACTTAAACTTCAGCACCTGAAAGGTCAGTTCACTGGTCAGTTGAGGACTTGGAAGACCTGGGTCCAAGTCCCTGCTTTGATACAAACTTTGATGCAAACTGGTGCTGAACTCCCATTGAAGTGGTATCTTTGAGGGCCAGGGCCTTAGTTTCTATGTTCTTCATGCTCCCATCTATACAATGAGGACAAAACACATTCCAGCCTCACAGGGAGAGCTGTGAATATAAATGTTTTCAAGACTGTGGGGCTCACTTGGGGCAATAATAGAGGCCAGAAAAAACGCATGGAATAAATTATCACCTGACTCATGAAATATGGTACTTTTCTTTGCAATGTGTAATTACATTTTGCCCCCAGGAGCCCCAGATATGTTCCAAGACCCTGCAGTGCTAGGAGCTGCACCAACACAAAGATATTCTCTGCCCCACAAAGCTTCCAATCTAACCCAGGGTTGTCCAACTTCTAAGTGGTTGGGGGCCATACACCCCATAGGCCTCGCTAGCAGGGGCTATACTTGTGGGGGCCATGGGCCTCTTGGGGCCATGCGCTGCATTTCCCCTCACTGCACCATATGCCTGGCATCATCCCACTGCACTGTGTCCCTATGCTGTACTGTGCTCCCCAGTGCCCCCCCACCCTGCACTGCACACCCAAGTACTGTACAACTCCACTGCACCATACACCTAGGCTCACCCCACACTTCACTGTGTGGCCAGCCCCCCCCCACTACTGCATCATGCACCCAAGTGCTTCCTCTCCCTGCAGCACCATGCCCCCTCTGCTGCACTGAGCACCCAGGTGCCACACCTCACCCTAAGCTTCCCAGGTTTCAGGCTCCCCCAGCATATGGGTTGCTCTATAGTGCACAACTCCACCCGTGGGGCAGGGAGGGTTAGGCTAGAGCACTCTCCAGAAACCCAGGGATGGGAAAAGTAGTGACTCCACAAGAGCCTGGGGGCTGCGATTTAACCTTGTGTGGGCTGCATGTAGCCCATGGACTGTTAGCCAGGCAGCCCTGATCAAAGCAAAGGACAAGGGCAGCAGATGGGTACATATGGGCAAGGAAGCATTTGATAGTTTCTCAACTGACTCAATATGGAAATCATTCATCCCACCATTTCTGCCTTGTATTAGGCCATGTCAGTTGTGAAGCAATTTGATTGAACTCAGTAGATGTCACCACTGTCTTAAAATCACTTTTTTTTCAAAAGCAAAAAATGTAATTCACAGAAGTCTAGGGCTGGAAGGGACCTTGTGAGATCATTAGGTCCAGCCCCCCTGCTTTGGGCAGGAAAGACTGCTGGGGTCAAATAACCCCACCAATGTGTGCATCCAAACTCCTTTTGAAGATCTCCAGGGTAGGTGCCTGCACCACCTCTGCTGGGAGTCTATTCCAGAGTCTGGTCACACAAACAGTGAAGAAGTTTTTCCTTATATCCAGTCTGAAACCTTCTTCTAGGAGTTTATGGCCATTGCTCCTGGTTTTCCCTCGGAGAGCTTTAGTAAATAGTTGTATGCCTAGCCCCTGTTGCTCTCCCCTGATATATTTGTAAACTGTCACCAAATCCTCTCAACATCTTCTCTTTTCTATGCTGAACAGTCCCATATCTGTCAGCCTTTCCTCATATGGCTTGCTCTTCAGGCCTATAATCATATGAGTGGCTCTTCTCTGGACTCTTTCAAGTTTTTCCTCATCCTTCTTGAAATGTGGTACCCAGAACTGGATGCAGTACTCCAGCTGTGGCCTCACCAATGCCAAGTAGAGCAGGAAAATAACATCCTTAGTTTTGTTTGAGATGCATCGGTTGATGCATGCCAGCGTATTGTTGTTTGCTTTGCTAACTGTAGCAACATATTCATTTTATGGTCAATTATGACCCCCAGGTCCCTTTTGGATGTGGTGCTAGCTAGCATAGCCTGTAAGTTTGTTGCAAAATTTTCCTCCCCAGATGGAGCACTTTACACTTTTCAATGCTGAACTGCATCTGCTTCTGGTCCACCCATCTAACTAATCTGTCTAGGTCCGACTAGATCGCCAGCCTATCCTGATGCATGGCTGCACTTTCCCAGAGCTTAGTGTCATTGGTGAACTTTTCCAGTGTGCTTTCATAAATAAAAAGCACAGCAACATAGCATCTCTAGTAGACATGCCCCCCGGATACTAGCCCAGGGGCTGGCAGGGAACACCAGGCCAGGGGACAGCTGTTTCTTGGCCAGTGCTGAAACATTGGTTTCTGCCCCCAGGGTCTCCCTGCTGCTGGGGCAGGGACAATGTCCCCCTGCCCCAAAGACAGGGAGCTCCCAGCCCTGGCTCCTTGATCAGGACAGAGGACTTGGAAAGAGGTGCAGGGAAGGGGCAGGTAGGTCCCAGCCTCCTGTGCTGATCTGCCTGTGGAGCAGCTAGCAGCAAGTTCCCAGCCGGTAGATCAGGGCCACACACTGGGACCTGCCCCACACCTGCAGCTCTTTCCAAGCCCCACACCTCCATCACCTGATCAGGGCACAGAACTGGGACCTGCCCCTGACTGGGACAGTTCCCAGCCCCCACTTCGCAATCATGGGGTGAGGGCTGGAGAGCCTGCTCCCTGCTCAGCTTCCACGATCATGGAGCTGGATGGAGAACAGGCTGGGGAGCTTGTTTCCTGCTCAGCTCCATGGGTGCAGAGCTAGGGGGGGGACAGGCTTGAGGGCACTCATGGAGCAGAGAAGAAGCTCCACAGCCTGTTCCCCACTCAGCTCCACACTCTTGGCGTTGAGCAGGGAATAGGCTCCCCAGCTCTCACCAGCAGGGAGCTCCCAGCGCCAGCTCTGTGACCGTGGAGCTGATCTCCCAGTGGCAGCTCTTCAGTTGCAGAGCCAGTGCTTGGAGATAAGGATCTTCCAACATTGGTCCAGCAACTGCAGAGCTGCTGCTGGGGGATAAGGATCTCCCAGCCTCCTGCTCTCCAATCTCAGAGCAGGGGACTGGGAGCTCCCTGCTGCCAAGGCAGGGGGACATAGTCCCCACCTGGGCTCCACTGGCAATCCCACCCCAGCAGCAGGGAGCTCCTGGGGACAAGGAGCAATCTCCCACCCCTAGTAGCCAGCTGATCAGGAGTAGATTTGCTCCAGGTCATTCATCTACACAAGCGCTGTTGCACAGTTAGTAATCGCAAGTAAATTTGCTACTTGCATTTGCAGGTAGCAAATTTACTCAAGATTAATGAGGTTTACTGTGCAGTAAGTATGTGCATGTATAGATGCACATGCTTACTGCATAGTAAATTATGCTACTTTGCAATAAAGTATCTCGTATAAACACACCCGCTGTGAGGCAAGGGCCTGTAGCAGGGGTGTCAAATATACAGTCCAGGAGCCAGATCTAGCCCACTGACCTTGGTCATCCAGCCTGCAGACTCTTTCCCCCAGCTCTGGCTATAGTGGTGGGGCTTTCTGTGGTAGCAGCTAGCTCCCTGGAGAAGCACCAAACTGCTCCACCAGCAGATGCTTTGCCACTGTGGCCACAGCTGGAATAAAAGACTTGGCTTAGCAGGCTCTGGTTGCAATGGTGAAGCTTCTGTCCACTTTGGTACTAGAGCTGCCTGCCTCTTGCCAAAAACCAGGGCATTGATTGCTGTAGCAGGAAGCCCCACCAGTACAGACAGAGTTGACATTCTGGCCTCTGTGACAGAGTTTGTCCATGAAGCTGCTGGGGCTGCCAGGGGCTGGCTCTCACAGGAATACAGGCTACAGCTATAGAAAGTCCCACTACCATGGCAATCCACATTTCTGGTGGAGCTGCTGGTGCCCCAGGAAAAGCAGTTTGTTCTCACTGTACTGCTCAGGTTGAAGTCCTTCCACAGTCACCACCTCTCCCGTGCTCTCGGTGCCTTCTGAGACTGGGGTGATCCTGGTCTGCAGAAAGCAAGGGAAGTAGTGCCTGCTCCACACCTCCCAATCCCAGAGGGAGGAGAGAGGAACTACAGATCAAAGCCACCCCCCTCCCCCACACACACAGAGCAGTGGCTGCTCCCCTCTGCTACTGGTTTCAGGGAGTAGAGGGAAGGGATCAGCAGAACTCCTGCCTGCTTCTCACTCCTGGCACTGCAGTGTGAGAAGCAGGCAAGGGCTTCGGCTTCACACCACTGCTCCCTCTGCTTGGCTCTGAATGCCAGAGAGCCAAGGTGATGGGACTGTGAGGCAAAGCCCCTGCCTGCTCCACACACTTAGGACTCCCATGTGAGGACCAGACATGAGCTTTGTCCCACTACCCTAGGAAAAGCCTCCCTGAACCAAGTTCCCCTCTGACTGGCTTCTGCTTGCCCCTCCACCCCCAACCTCTTCACTGCTTAGCCAAGTGGGGGGGGGGGGGGGGAGTGCAAATGGAAGCTGGTAGGGAACAGAGGATTAGGGTCAAAAGAGACAACAACAAAGATGGCATCATGGTGGATCTCTGCTATAGACCACAGGACCAGGAGGATGAGGTTGATAAGGTTTTCTTCAAACAGCTAGTGGAAGTTTTCCAGTTGCAGGCCCTGGTTCTTATGGGGGACTTCAATCACCCTGACATCTGCTGGGAGGGCATTACAGCAGTGCACAGACAATCAAGGAAGTTTTTGGAGAGCGCTGGAGACAGCTTCCTGGTGCAAGTTTGGAGAAACTAACCAGGGGCCATGCTCTTCTTGAACTACTGCTCAAAAACAGGAAAGAATTGATGGAGGATGTTGAAGTGGATGGCAAGTTGGGCGGCAGCAACCACAAGTTGATTGAATTCAGGATCCTGAGGAAAGGAAGGAAGGAGAGCAGCAGAGTAAGGACCCTGGCCTTCAGAAAATCAGATTTTGACTCACTCAGGGAACAGATGGGCAGGATCCCCTGGGATGCCAATCTGAGGGGGAAAGGAGTCCTGGAGTGCTCGTTGTACTCTAAATAAACCTTACTGAAGGCACAGGAATGAACCATCTCAATGAAGAGAAAGACTAGCAAGTATGGCAGAAGATTCATTTGGCTTAGCAGGGAACTCTTCAGTGAGCTAAAACACAAAAAGAAAGTTTGCAAGAAGTAGAAACTTTCACAAACAACTAGGGAGGAATATAAGAGTTTTGTTTGGGCATACAGGGATGAAGTCATTAAGGCCAAAGTGCAACTGGAGTTACAGCTAGCAAGGGACACGAAGAGTAACTAGAAGGGTTTCAACAAGTATGTCAGCAACAGGAGGAAAATCAGGGGAAGTGTGTGTCCCTTACTAAATGGGGGAGGCAATCTAGTGACATATGATACAGAAAATGCTGAAGTACCCAATGTCTTTTTTACCTCAGTTCTCACAGGCAAATTCAGCTCCCAGACTACTGCACCTGGAAGCACAGTTTGGGGAGGAGGTGGGCAACCAACAGTGGTGAAAGAGCAAGTTAGGGACTATTTAGAAAAGTTGGATACATGCAAGCCCATTGGGGGGGATGCCACTGAGGGTGGTGGGGTAGTTGACTGATGTGATTGAGAAGCCACTGGCCATTATCTTTGAAAACTCATGGCAATTGGGAGATGTCCTGGATGACTGGAAAAGGGCGTATATAGTGTCCATCTTTAAGAGCATGAAGAAGGAGGATCTGGGAACTACAGACTGGTCAGCTTCACCTCGGTCCCCAGAAAAATCATGGAGCAGGTCCTCAAGGAATCAATTTCTAAGCACTTGGAGGAGAAGAAAGTGATCAGGAACAGTCAGCATGGATTAATGAAGGGCAAGTCATGCCTGACCAACCTGATTGCCTTCTATGATGAGATGACTGGCTCTGTGGATGCAGGGTGAGCAGCGGATGTGACTTTAGCAAGGCTTTTAATATGGTTTCTCACAACATGCTTGAAAGCAAGCTAAGGAAGCACAGGTTGGATGAATGGATTGTAAGATGGATAGAAAACTGGCTGGATCATCAGGCTCAAAGAGTAGTAATCAATGTCTCAATGTCTAGTTGGCAGCTGGTATCAAGTGGAGTGCCCCAGAGGTCGTTCCTGGGGGTAGTTTTATTCAATACCGTCATCAATGATCTGACAGATGGGATAGAGTGTACACTCAACAAGTTTACAAGTGACACCAAGCTGGGTGAAGTACTAGATACCTTGGGCTAGGATTCAGAGAGACCACAACAAATTGGAGGACTGGACCAAAAGAAATCTCATAAAGTTCAAGAAGAAGAAGTACAAAGACCTGCACTTAGGATGCAACAATCCTATGCATTGGTACAGGCTGGGGACTGACTGGCTAAGCAGCAGCTCTGCAGAAAAGGACCTGGGGGTTACAGTGGACAATAAGCTGAATATAAGCCAACAGTGTGCCCTTGTTGCAAAGAAGGCTAACAGCATGTTCGTTTATATTAGTAGGAGTATTGCCAGCCGATCAAGGGAAGTAATTCTTCCCCTCTATTTGGCGCTCGTAAGACCACATCTGGAGTACTATGTCCAGTTTTGCATCTTCCAATACAGAAAGGATGGGGACAAACTGGAGATAGTCCAGCAGAGGGTAACAAAAATAGTTAGAGGGATGAAGCACATGACTCATGAGGGGAGGATGAGGGAACTGGACTTATTTAGTCTGGAGAAGACTGAGTGAGGATTTAATAGCAACCTTCAGCTATCTGAAGGATGGTTCCAAAGAGAATAGAGCTAGATCAGGGGCAGGCAAAGTCTGGCCCATGGGCCAGATCAGGCCTACAATGGACTCCATTTCCCAGCAACTGCTGCTCAATTGCTGTGGCCAGATTCCACAGAGACCCCAGCAGCAGCAGAACCATGACAGTGCAGGGCAGGGTTTCCTTGGAGGTTGGCCCCAGCAGTGCTGGCAGAGCATGCAGCTGGGTGGGGAGCTGCTCTGGGGCCCAGAACCCTTGCACAGTGACAGCGTGATCCAGTGTCAGGGCAGAATTGTAATCTGCTGCCCGCACACCACAGGCAGGGCCATGCAAGCAGCGTATCGTGGCTCTGCCCTGGCTCCAGACCATCCTGACACAAGATCCCAGCCCTGGAGCAACTCTGTGCCCAGCAGCACACCCTGCCAGAGCTGATGGGGTCGGTCTCCGTGGAAACCCCGGACCCGCACTGTCATGGCCCCACAGCTTCTGGGATCTCCATGGAAACCAGCCACAGCAATATGGGCAGGGGCTGCTGGGAAATGGAGTCTAGCTGCCAGCTGGATCTACCATTTTGTCCACCCCTGAGCTAGTCTGTTCTCAGTGGTGGCAGATTACAGAACAAGGTGCAACGGTCTCAAGTTCCAGCAAGGGAAGTTTAGGTTAGCTATTAGGAAAAACTGTCTCATTAGGAGGGTG
This sequence comes from Alligator mississippiensis, assembly GCF_030867095.1. Taxonomy (NCBI): domain Eukaryota; kingdom Metazoa; phylum Chordata; order Crocodylia; family Alligatoridae; genus Alligator; species Alligator mississippiensis. The sequence continues at coordinate 138,146,555 of NC_081825.1, read as the reverse complement.
GTGAAGCACTGGAACAGGTTACCCAGAGAGGTGGTGGAATCTCAATCCTTGGAGGTTTTTAAGATCTGGCTAGACAAGGCCTTGGCTGGGATGATCTAGTTGGGGCTCGTCCTGCTTTGAGCAGGGGGTTGGACTAGATGATCTCCTGAGGTCCCTCCCAAATCCAAATTCTATGGTTCTGTGACAGCACTGTTCCCTGCACCCAGCTCCTAGTGCCTGAAGGCAGCTGAACAGAGAAAGTAGTGTTGCAAAAGCTTCTTACATTGGGACCTCTAATATAAGAAGCAGGCAGGGAGCAGCTGGTAGTCTATGAGAAAGCCAGGATCAGGGCCCCTCCTGGCCCATGCCTTCTCCAGTGTGGGGAAGCTTTTCATCCACTCAAAAAACAGACTATGCTCCTGCAGAATCTCTCTCAAACACACGCTGAGTCTCTACAAGGTCTAACACCCACCCACCCATATGGTGTGACAGAACTTCTATCTCTGGTACTGCTACGGTTGCCAACATGAGAGCCAGGGTGCGGCCCAGGGGCACCTGAAAACAAGGGAATGTGGCCCTTAGCTGATCTGAACTTGACACCCTGCCCAGCAGTAATTGGGAACTCCTGCTGCAGTTTTCTAAACCTGAATTTCCAGTCCTAGTTCTCATACCAAATCCTACAGCTACAGTCAAGGTACTGAGGACCAAAGAGTGCCTGGCCTGATATGGATCCACAAGTAGATGAAGGTAGAGCACTAAAAGTCTCCATAGGAGTCAGCCACAGCATGCTCAGGGCTCCTGTTATGCTAGCCATGAAGCTAGGATCCTGACCAGTGAAACTGCACCCTGCAAAGACAAGTGAATATTGCTGCTACTCCACGGTAGACTCCCACAAACTGGCCCCTTCCCCCTTCTGTACCCCGCAAGCCCCAAAGTAACCTATAAAGCCTTTGTCTCTCTGCCTCAGTTTCCCCAGCTGCTTGCCTCACAGGGATGCTGCAAAAATAATTAGGTGTTTTTCAGATCACCTAAGAATATTAAGTATTATTTAGTGCTAAGTAATATCATTAGACAACTACAATGCCTTTAAGAAGCATTAAAGTGGCAACCTATCATTCCACTGTTCTGTTCAGTTTTAAAGCTCTCAAAATTCACCAGCATCTCCTGTGTTATAAGGCAGTTGATAATGAGGTTTTCAAAGTAAGTTTACACAGATTCTCTTCTAACCACAGGAGAGGGGAAGAAGACAGAGTAAAAAAAAAGTATTCTTCTCTACTTCCCCTGCCCAGGTTTCCCCCTTCCAGGTTTCCACAAAGAAAATATTTGGTTCATAAATTCCATTGTGTCCTCTCTGCATGAAGAATTGACTGCAATTTGCAGCACTGAAAAGATTATTTTCTGTCAAGAACAATATCATAGGCTTTTCCCTGTGTTACCTCCCTCTTCTGTAGAAAGGAACTGAGAAGACAGTGCCCAGTTAAACACAGTAACTCATATCCTTGAGCTCCCTGAATCTGTGTTTGCATTTTGCAAGCCTGGGGAATTAAGTTTCACATGCAGATTTGTTTCTAGCTAAAGATCTTTTCTTTGCCTAAATGAAAATGATCAAGAAACTTCATTAACAATCCTTTAAACATAAAGGAACCAGCATAAACACTAAGGGCCAAACTGGGCCTCCAAGCAACACCTCTGCAAAGTCCTCGAAGCCAGTGTTGTTATAAAAGTATTACCAAGGGCCCATTCTGACCCACTTGCTCTGTTATTTCCCGTTGTTCAAATGTATTTGCCAGTAGAGGGCGTATATGGAGCACTCTCCTCTGCTCAGTGTTTCCTGAAGCACATAAAAAAGGCCCCACCAGTCCAAACCTGAACTAAAAATGTTTCTCCCTGGTCACATGAACAGGTTAATGTTCTAGCGAACTATACAGGCTGAGTGAGCAAAGGCGAAGGATTCTTTGTCTGACCATGGCTAGTGCAGAAGCAGCTAATGTATTTAAACAGTTAGAGCTCCAGCCGTGCAGCAGAGCAGTGATCTGGTACTGAATGCTTGAAAATCATCCCTTGGTTAATGGTGGTGTTGTTTTAAAAAAAATCTTTTGACAATTTGTGGCTTGTTCAAATATACTACTTCTCTTCTGCACTAAAAAGAGGACCAGGTATGCTGGGGAATTTTGGTCCTATGAAAGATTTAAATGCTTATTTACCTGTGTGTATTGGCCACATTCCTTGCGCACATAGAGACACAAGTGTGGGTGGTAAAGGCATGCCTGCTGAAGGGCTGGATTCTCTCTCTGTCAAGGTGGTGTCAGCACCTATTATCTTACACTGCTCATGCTGGAGCAGAAAGCAAAAGGTCAAAGTGGAACACAAAAGTAAATGGAGCAATGTCAGCATTCCAAGGAAATGCGTTACTTTCTGATTAAAATTAGTGCACTCTTGCCTTCCAACAGCTTAGTCATGGTTGTGTAAGCCAATCTAGGAGTTGTGCTGTAATTAGTTTGCTCAAAAGTTATAAAAGCCATTAAATATATATTCAGTATGCTAGTTCATGCATTTAGAAAATAGGAAAAACTACAGATTATGTTGTCCTTTCCTGCAAAACCAGGAAACCTGGCCACACAAACATAAATCCACTTGAGTGAATCGCTCCTGTTACAATAATACCAAAATCTTTACTGTTACTGTAATCAGGTAAATATTGAACTTTAATATGAGATTTAGAATTCCCTTCTGATTTGCCTGAGCAAAGTCCAATCTCTGTTTACAGAAGGGTATGTTACAGAGCAGTTTGAAAACATGTGATATACAGCATGCAAAAATGTTGGATAAATTAAATAATTTGGTTTAACATTTTTCATTGAATTTTTCAGTTTTTTGATTAAATGAAAAATAGAGGGAAAATCATATTTTATTAGAAAACCAGAAAGTGTCAACCATAACAAAAAGGATGTCATAGCCATGAGAGGATCTTCTGTTATCAAAGATGTAAAATACAAATACTTAGGAGTGGAAGGTGGGGGGGAGAGGGGGGGGCTGTAGTTCTGGAAGTTTGCTTAGATGTCCACAGCTGCAAAGCAAAATACAAACATTTGTACTCCCACTTTCTTCAGTGGATGTTGGCTCAGGCCCTTAATACAATAAGAACAGATTCTCATGGCTACAATGACCAACACCTGTTCCTGGCACAGCTGGGAAACCCTAACAACTGCATGAAGAAAAAAACAACCCAACCCAAGCCCCAGGCTCTTTCAGTGTTCACATAACAGCTTCATACCACCCTAATCATTGCTAAGCACAGACATAGATGACCAAGTGACCCGGATAATACAAACAGAAATAAAAGCTACCATCATGGATGCATTTAATGATGCTAACAGGCTCACAGAGCCCAGGTTCCCAGCACTGGAAATAAAATGAAAATTCAAAGTTATAAAGCTTAAAACAGAAAGAAGTCAAGCAAGCCAAGCACTACCTCCATCCCTAGCCCTCCACCTCTCAGTTTCAGGCCCAGCAGTAGAATTGCCTTCAATGGGAAAGATAAGATGAATAAGAGTTCAGCCACCTGGTGCCAACCTCCAGAAGGGGCAGGGATTAACCCATGAGAAACTGAGTCCCTCCACCTTTTTCCTAACCTCAACCTGAAGTGGGTTTGTCTTCTCCTGGTATGGGTTGGGCTAGTGACAAAGCTCCCTTAATGGTGACACCCTGCTTCACCGTGTTGCTCACAAGGGTTAGGGAGTTCAGGAAAATGATGGGCATTGCATTAACCCAGAAGGCATACCTGATGTTTTTGTAGCCCACCAACTTCCCAACAGAGTCAAGAACAAGTCAAAGGCCATGGACTCTTGGGAGATTTGAAGATCCCTTGGCAGACCAAAGCTGCCTGTTAAAACTAGCTGTTCTGCCAGGGAAAGGGTTAACACAAAAAAGCCTCCAGCAGCCATAATGGAGGAAGGTCTCCACTGTGAGGGTGAGAGGGGGGTAATTTAAAAATAACAAATTTAAAAGGCAGGAAGAGGAGCAAAACAAGATAAGAATGACAGAAAAATTCTAACTTAAAGGGAGCAATTTAGGACAGGGAGGAGTCTGCCAAAGCTTTAAGTTTGACTTGGCAGGGCAGGAGGTGCAGGAGAGAGCACGCTGAAACATAAAAGAGTGAAAAACACATAAAGGGAAGAAAATAAACAGATAAAAAGAATATAATCTAACTCAAGCAGGGTTCAGGTGGCCAGAAATTGCAAAGGGGTACAGGAGGAGAGGGAATTAAGAGCATTATCTTAACAAAGCTGGGAGAAAAGCAAAGCTCCTGACACATCCAGACAAACAGGCAGAGAGATGGTACAAGAAAAATGTACAACACAGGAGGAAAAGCAATACAGTCTGTAAACAGATTCCAGTTTTGCTTGGCATCCCCTTGAATTCCACACACCAAGCTGTTATCAGTTCTGCAGCACCTGCTCCTAAAAAAATGAATTGAGATGGGGACAAGGAAACAGGATTTAAAACATGAGCTTTGCCTGCCTCTCCTTGCACCCAAAGCTGTATTTACTTTCCCCCTCTTTGTGACACTCCCCCTAGTGCTGGAGCCCAGGGAAAGCAGTAACCCAATCACATCAGTAGTACTACAAGGGAATTGAATGAAGTGGGTGATGGGATGCAAAGCTACAGGACAGGTCCAGAACTCTTATATGAAGTCTAAAAGCAGAGCCCCAGCCCCAGCCACTAGGCCCACCAGGGCCTCGGCTGCCAACAGACTAGTCAGAGACAAACTTTCATGGGTACGTCCTCTCTGTGCAGACCACATGGCCCTTTCTGGCAAAGCGCAAAAACTTCTTAGAGCCGTGATTTTAAGTTTCACAAAGACCCTCTGTGAAGGTTAGGAAGCTCATCATTAAAATAGTTCCCTTTCTCCTGCTCATCTAGTTATAAATATGTTTTAACTTCACTGCAAGATTAGATATCAACACATAGGTTTGTGATGCATTGTGTCACAGACATAATGAATCCCTCATTTTCCTCTTTCCCACTTCAGCCAAGCTCCATAAAATGCCCTCGAACCATTATTTTAACAGTGTGATGACAGTTTAATTAGATCAAGACTTCAGTGAAAGGAAGAGTATTGGAACCAAAGACAGTTATGGATTAGAGTTTGAGTGTTTGCTACCTAACCCTCTTCCAGCCCACCTACATGAAGGGCTACTTCAGGAATGCCAGGAGATAAAGGCATTTTTCTTTTCCCCACAGATGCTGTATCCTGTTTGAGAGTTATCAGTTAATCTAAATGACAGGGGTTACAGTGTCAGCCAGACTTTCTTTCTTTTTATTTCTGATATCTATAATACTAGTGTTTGCATTCCAGAAAGGCATTTTCTCAATGAGCAGCCAAAAATGATAACTCAGACATATGTCTGTTAAAATCCCAACTGCACTGAAGTCAGTGGCAAAACTCTCACTGATTTCAGAGGGACCAGGATTTCACCCCCCTGGGCTTTTCAGAAAGAGCACAGGAAGGCCTTAAAACAAAAGGCTCTGACTTCAAGAATAATTATTCCTAGTATGCACCCAGTGCCTTTCATTTGCAGACTAACTGGCTTGACAGTGGGTGCATCCACGCAAGACAATGCGCAGTACACTAATTCTACTGCTCATTAGTGCATCACGGCTAAAGCTGTGCTAATGCACAGTAGAATTAGTCTACTGCACATTAAGCATCACAAAAAAACCATGAGCCTTTGCTACTGTGCAATAGTGCTGTCTAATGTGCATTTATGTAGTACCTCATATTTGATAAGTCACTTAAACCTAATGCACAGTAACGGAGGTGCATTGATGCATATGTAGACACACCCAGTCATTAGTTCATTGAGACTCTCATCACTGCCTGTGAAGGAGGAATCCTTGTATCCATTTCACAGTCATGTAAAGTGAGGCAGAGTGCGAGAGAATCTAATGTAAAAAACTAAAGCTCAGGTGTATTGATTTGCAGTCATGCACAGATCTTTCATTTTAAAACTGCTGTCAAACAGACAATGAAAAAAACAATACAAATGTAATTTCAGTACTAAGTTATGTATGGAGGCACATTTACTGTGTTCAGTATGTGAAGTCAAGAATCCCAGAGTCAGTACATTTGGCAGATCTTGTGCCAATACCCTATTGATAAAAGCTGTTCCACAATTGGATAATTATTTGTCTGCCTTTTTAAATAAAAGGCATATTTTATACAGCAGCGCTCACTCCTATCAGATACTATTTGCTGCTGTTTATTTAATGCATTATTTTTGTAGTGTTCCCAGATCCTTCTTATTGCACTTCTGCCAATTCACAAAAAATCATTTTGGAATAGTTTTATGGGTTTGAATGCAGGGTTGTCAGATGAAAGGTGCTTTCTTGTTCTAATGCTACCATTTGCTACCCAGTTTCTCAGAGAAATGGCAAACTAATCTTTACTGGTACTCTTTTTACTTCCTTGTAACTGTTAGAAAACATCCTGCCCGGTTCTTTGCTGACGCATTAGAAAGTAGAAGGGTATAAAGAAACTCTTTCACTCCTCCCCTCCTCCCGCCCCATACCTTCCATGCAGTATTCTGAACTTCTCTCTGGAGTTTATTTGGTGCCTGTTACCAGCATCCCTGGCTGCTTCATGACCTTTAATGTGCCGATCCCCACAATACCCCACTGAGGTAGTAACATGATATTTTCCTATCTCCATTTTATACCTGGGGAACTAATGTGCATAAAAAGACAATAACTTGCCTAGATGACAAAGGAAGGTCTGTTGATGAGCAAGGACTTTAGCCAAGGTCTCCCAAGTGCCATCTGACTATGCAAGTCAGACCATCTTTCCCCCTACTGAGTGACACTAGGTGCATCTACATGTTCATTAATATACCATAGTTACTACACATTAAGTATGGTACTTGGATAACCAAGTGCTAAATCAATGCGCAGGAACTGCTGCACTGTAACATCGATGCACAGGTTTTTACAGACACTAACTGCGCAGTCGCCTAATACTACTATGCAGTAGCATATTAGCACAGGTTTTGCCTGGCACGCTACTGCACAGTATTATTAGGCTACTGCACAGTTAGCATCTCATGTAGATGCACCCACTGTAAATAGCCCAGCTACAGGACTGCCTTCCTGTGGTCCTGCTCCATCTCTTATTCTGTACTCAGTGGCAGGTGTTCAATGAAGGGTATAGGCTGCTGCTGTTTGGAATACCAGGGAAAAAGGATGGACCTCCATTCCCTGCTTAGAGTCAGCCCGATTGGTGTGTGGCTGAATAGCACCACTCCAGCCCCTGGCATGATTTAAGTCAGCAAAAACAGTTCTATGCCTTTACAAGTTTGACCCATCACCCACTGAAATCAATGTGAACCTCTCCATTGATTTCTGCGAGGCAAGGATTTCACCTACTGAGCATATAGGTGATGCAAAAGACAACCAGACATGTCCTTTTCCCCATTCACTAATTAAACCTAAATTACAACTGCAGGATCAGAAGCTGCTGTCTTTAGGACTGATTCCCTATGTACCTTCACAGCTGTAAAAGATAAGTGACTTCACTAGTGTTTGCAGAGTTACATCAGGCAAAAGTGATTCAGTGGGTGCATCTATATGTGCAAATGCTGCAGGGTGGGTTTACTGTAGAGTAAATTAAAGTAAACTCACCATGGGCAGGCATCTATGTAGTCTGGGTACACTCAGGCGGTATGCCCTATCCTCCGATAACAGTGCTGGTGGTCAGGCAGGGTGCTGAGGAAGGGGTCAGCTATTAGAGCGACTTCCTCCCCTCTCTATAGAGCTAGGCCAAAACCAAGTACTTAACTATGTACAATTTATTACAAGAATAAATACAGACACTTAATATAAAACATAAAATATTTACAAGGCTTAACTTTACTATATATAATACTATAAATAATACCAAATATGAACCAAATAACTTACAACCCATACAACACAATTAACACATAGGGATATTAACCTATATAACCCAAGTAAATTAACAATAATATTTCTTTAAACCTTCACAAATACCAATACCAATATACACATTGAGACATTAAAACACATAAACCATATAAACCCCCTTAAAGAACACCTCTAGCCATGTAGCCCTTAACATGAAAACCTCAAAACAGGGAGTGCACTCAGCACCTCCCTGAGGAGTTTCCCTGAAGCCCCTCCCCTTTAGGGCCCAGGGATATGGACACGCCCCTCCCTCAATGAAGGGTGGAGGTGGCAGACCCTCCTCACCCACATCAGCCTCCCCTGCGGGACCCACTTCCCCAGCAACTCATACTTCCTCTCTGGAGAAGTCAAGGCTCATCCCCTGGTGATGAGTTCTGTAAGAGCCTCTCCCCAGCAGTGCCTTGGCTCTCCTTGATGGCCTGGCATCCTGCATTGGGCACCCAGGGCTCACTGTCTCTCATGGGAGCCAAGCCCTTGCAGGCTCCGATTCACCGGTCTCACACCGGGGGCTCTCCACTTTCCTGGGCCCTGCTCTGGGCACCGGGGCTTTTTTTGTTAAAAGTGGAGCCGCGCTGCAGGGCTCCAGTCACTTGGCCTAGGGCCAGAGCTAACATGAGCAGCTATGAGCTGCTTCCAAGGTGGTTCTCCATCCGCCAACCTGCAGACCGGGCGAGGCCCAAGCAGCCGTGAACTGCTCCCAGGGTCAGCTCTCTGTGTGTCAATCTGCATACCGTGTGGGGCCCAAGCAGCCTTGAGCTGCTCCCAGGGCCAGCTCTCCATGTGCCAATCTGCACATTGACTGCTGGGTTCACAGGCTTAAGCCACCTGGAGTGGCTCCTAGAGCCTGATCCCCATGCACCGATTCGTGCACCACTGAAGCTCAACCAGGGTCCCAAGGACAGCCATCTCCAGAACTACTCTCTCCTTGCCAACCCTTATCATTTCCCTCCAGCCTGCTGAGCACGCTCCCCTTTTATACTCTTCAGGCGCTCCACCCCCAAAGTTCTCCGGACCTGGCTGGTGCAGTTCCAATTCAGGTCCAGCTGGTCCTTGCCCCCTCCCTTTGGAAAAGGGTGGGGCATTGCTTCCCTTGTGCTGCCTCCAGATTGGTGGGTGAGCTCCACCAGTCAAACAGCAGACCCTCGATCCTGGGATTCAACCCAAGCTCCAAAAAGGTAAGCCTGCTACATCTACAAATGAGGGGATCCAGGAGCAGATTTGCTGCTTCTGGCAGCAGTCCTGGGAGATGGGTCCCTGCCTCTGGGTCCTGCCTGCTGTCAGTGGTGAAGCCCGAGTGGGGATGATGTCCCCCTGTCCTGGCAGTAGGCAGCTCCCAGCCCTGGCTCCCTGATCAGGGACAGAGGGCTGGAGCTGCAGGGGAGGGGCAGGTCCAAGTGCCCTACCCCAATCTGACGGTGGGTCAGCTAGCAGTGACCCCACAGCTGTGTGTGGATTCCCTGCCTAGCCAGGGGCTTGCTGCTAACTGTCCCACCAACAGATTGGGGAATGAGACTGGGACCTGAACCTCCACCACAACTCTTTCCAAGCCCCGTGCCTCAATCGCCTGATTGGGCTAGGAAAAATCTGCAGGGCTGGGATCTTCCCCTTACCAGGACAGTTTCTAGCCAGCCCCAGGCTGTATGGGGAAGTCTGAATGTGCACACTACCCCACATAGCCGAGAGCCGGCCAGGAACTGTCCCAGGCAGGGGCAGGTCCCAGCCAGCTCCAGTCTGGGAACAGAACTCTCTCTGGGCAGGAAGCTCCCAGGCCCTGCTCAACAGTCACAAGCTGGGGCTGGGAACAGTCCCCCAGCCCCACTCTGCAATTGCAGAATTGGGGCTAGGAGCTCCCTGCTGCTGGGGTACAGAGACATTGTCCCCACCTGGGCTCTGATAGCAAAGCCCACCCCAGAAGTAAGCAGCTCCCAGGGACAGGGAGCAATCTCCCATTGCCTGCTGCTCAGCTGACTGGGAGCAAATATGCTCCTGGTCAGATGTCTATATATGCCATACTGCACAGTAATTACTCGGCAGTTAATTTGCTATTTGCATTTGCAGGTAGCAAATAAACTGCTGAATAGAGCAAATTACTGAGCAGTAAGGGTCAGCATGTGTAGACAGTGATGCCTACTATGTAGTACAGTAAAACCTCTGTTATCTGGCATCCCCTGGGAATGGGGGATGCCAATTAATCAAATATTCCCGTTAATCAAATGTGCATCGCCTGGTTCACTCCCCAGCATCAGTGTGCCGGGGGGCAGGGAGGGGGGCCCCGCGCAGGCTATTTTGCCCCGCGCAGGCTGCTTTCTCCTGGGCTGCGGACCAAAGAAGTGGCAAGAACTTTGTTCATGGCGGCAGTGAAACCCAGAAGCGGGTTTCGCTTTTGCTGTGTCATTCAGATGCCGATTAATAGAGTTTTCCAGCTAATAGAGTGCTGGTTAACACAGCTTTTGCTGTAATCAGCTCTATTGCACAGTAAAGCATCTCATGTAGATGCATCCCATAAGAGGAAGAAAGACACTTCTGTAGAGTCCCCATCTAGAAAAAACCCCCATTGGAGACAAGGGAGCTTTGCCCAAGATCATTCTAGTACTTCTTGTACTTTTACCAAGAATGTTTTATAAGCAATTAAAAATCAGTTACTTGAAGAAAAATGGGTAATTTGTAATGCAGGTTGAACATTATCAACGGGATCAGTTAAGATGGATTGTTGTTTAATTATCTACCCATCCTGCCTTGGAGAGAGCCATCAGGATTACATGATAGGTGTGTTAACTGTAACCAGGCAAAACTATGTTCTTATCTAAACAAAAGCCTGGAGTGACTCCATGGGCTCCTGTGCATCACATTTGCACCAATGGAATTAAAAGCAGAATTTGGCTTTACATGTGACTGTGCTTATAGAAAGCTTGATGTTTCCTGCTTGCATGAAACTTGCATTTTCAGTCAAAGCACCTACAAGAAACTCACGCCATCTCCTCTCTGAGAGCTTCTATTTTTAAATTCTAATGAGCATGACACAAGAGAAAGAAATAAAATGCCACTTATTTAAATGAACTTTTTTGGGGTGCTTTACAGAAAGATTTTGTATAGCCTTAGTGGGACTGCAAGTCATCCAAACAAGCTTTTCAATACATGGAGCTCATCATGTAATGCACAACTTTGAAAAAAGGGCTTTTTATCTTTTGTCTTCTGCTCAGCTTTTCTTTTGAATGTATGGCATATTAATGGGAATCTGCTATTGAACTAGCATGAAGAACACAAAAGATCTTTGCTTAAATTATCTTTTAAATAACTATTGAAAAAGCCTAAAGGATCTCACCACCCAGGCTATCGGGTCATCAGTAATGTGTTGCTTTTCTCAAGTATTTGTTCATTCTCCCATTTAACATATACATTGCTTGCTACCTCAAAAGAATACATTCACAAATACTCATCCCATTCCTCCTTCCATCTTCAAAGTATAAATGCTTTCTATGCAAGACTGGCATTTTGATATAAACTCAAGAATGTTGCTGGAGTCCAGACTTTTACAGCCTCCTAGCCACCAGGACTATATATGGAAACATGCTGGAAATTACTTTCTTAGAAATACCGAGGTTCAGTGGAACAAATGAAAGAAAAAAAATAGTTTAAAAAATGTAAGGATAGATAAACCAGACTAGATTAATGGTCAGAGTCCAGTATTTTGTCTCCAGCACTGATTAGAAACAGGGATGCAAGAAACTCAGGGAAGGTTTCTCCCCAGTCCCAGTATTAGACTTTGGCTGATGCTCTGAAGCATGAGAATATACATCCCTATGAAAACTCTTGCATTTATTTTTTTATTGCATGCAGTACTTAATATGCAGGAGGTCTTCTTAACCACAGAAATATCTAGTTATCTTTGAATCTATGGGACTGAATGACATCAAATGGCAATACGTTCCATGGAGTACATGAGCCCTATGAACAAATATATCTTTGTATCAGTTTTGCATTTTATGCTTTCTGTTTCATGTCCCCTGGTTCTTGTGTTAGAAGAGGTAAACACAGGTGCTTCTCTGTATTATTTCCTGCTTCTTCTATATTATATTTACCACCTTGGTGGGCTGCTCCTTCACAGTTTGAAACAGAATATAACTATTCCTCCCCACTTATGCAGGATACAATGCTCAGAGGAAAATCCTACTTGGGTATATGAAAGTGGGAGAGTTTGCCGGAGTATGGTCCCTTGCTGAGGCTGCGGGACCGTGTGCTAAAATCCCACTGGGCATTAATGTTGAATGAAGTAGTGTTAAACCCTTGGGCTGCCTTCCACAATTCAAGCTCTGATGCCTGAAACAATAGAGGGCTGGAAGAGCAGCACACCAGTAGCCATCTCCCAAGGAAGGACTACCCTGACTTCTTCAAGTCTACAGGTGCACTTGGTCAGAAGGCCCTGATCCCTCCCCACTGCATGGCCCTCCTAAGAAAATATCTCAGTGAGACTTCCACGAGATGGGAATGCTGCTGGGTGTTCTCAGCCAATTTGTTTTCTCCTGTAAGTTCTTTCACGAGTGGAATGACCAAGCCCAGTAACCATGCATGTTTTGATTGAAAGTGTGTGTGTTTGAGTGCAGTAGAATGCCACCCTTATTAGCACCATAAATAGAAAGCTGCATGCAAATAGTTTGGGCACATAATTACAATGATAGAAACTTCTGAGAAGAATTATGCACCTGAGTAGGTAACTCACAACAAAGTCTGTACCCAACACATTTGAAATGCCCTGAATTTCCAAGGGCAAAAACACAGTTGTTTCAAAGACAGGAATTGTTTCATAGTCTGCTCTCTTTTGTTGTTCATAATCTTCTTAGGATCATAGGCAAGTAGGGCTGGAAGGGACCTCACAAGGTTATTTAATGCAACCCTCTGCTCAAGGCAGAATCATCCCCACCTAAATTATCCTGGGCAACTGTCTGGCCAACCTCTTGAAAATTTTCAGGGATGAAGTTTTGATGACTTCTCTGGGTAACTTCTTCCAATGCTTGACCACCCTCATAATCAGAAAGTTGCTCCAAATCTCCAATCTAAATTTCTCCCGCTGCAGTTTGTGTCCATTTCTTTTAGTCTTGTTCCCTATAGCCACAGAGAAAAGCCCATCTCCGTCCCCTCTATAATCACACTTTAGGTATTTGAAGGCTATCAAATCCCCCCACCACTTCTTCTCTTCTCCATACTAAATAACCCTAGTTCTTTCAGCCCTTTCTCATAAGTCATACCTCTCAGGCCTCTAATTATTTTTGTTGTTCTGAACTGGACTCTTTTCCAATCTGTCCACATGCTTCTTGAAGCATGAGGCCCAAAAATAGACACAGGACTCCAAGTGAAGTCTCCTCAGTGCTAAATAAAGCAGAAGAATCACTTCCCTTTATTTGCAAGTGACACCCTTGTTAATACAACTATTATACTTTTGGCCTTTCCTGCAACAAGAGTGCAGTGTTGGCTGAAATTCAGCTTATCATCTAGTGTAACCTGCAGGACATTTTCTGCAGAACTGCAGCTTAGCCAGTCACTCCCCAGTCTGTATTTGTGAATGCAAGTATTTTGTCCCAAGTACAGGACTTTGGACTAGTCCTTGCTGAATTTCACCTGGTTAACTGCAGATCATTTTTCCAGTTTAGTCAGGTCATTCTGGATCCTAGCCCTACTCTCCAGAGCATCTGCAATTCCACCCAACTTGGCACCATCTGCAAATTTGCAAAGCACGTACTCAGTCCATTCTCCAAATCATTAATGAAGATGTTGAATAATAACAGACCCAGGACAGACCCCTGGGGGATCCCATTTGATACCTTGTCCCAGCTACACATTGAGCCACTGGTGACAATTTGTTGAGCGCAGTGTTGAGTGCAACCAGTTCTTTAATAACCTTTATGTTCTGAGCCCAAACACTTCTTGAGATGCATAAAGTATTTGCTAGTTAATCTGTGGTCAGCTGTCATACAGCACAGCATCTGTTGTCCACTTCAATGGGTTGAAAGTACTCTATTTGCATAGGCACACGGTAATGTACAATTCAGTGTATACAAATATGTGCGTATGTCAGTTTGCAAACATTTTTGCCAGTGAAGCCCAGTCTCCTGCATGTTAATTAAAAGCAAACGTGAAGTGTCTAGAGCCATTGCCAGAGCAAATTTATTTTAAAATGTGGGTGAATATTTGAGGAAAAAAAGCCTGGAATGCTTATTCAGCTTTCTTTGATATTTTGGAAGCTCTCTTTGCAACCTTCTGATTCTGGTCTGCTCCAGGGGCTGGTGAGGCCCCCAAAAAAACTTTTACAGCTTTGGGATTTTGCTTAAGTTCTACCAATCTATGTGGCCTGTGTTTTGGGCTCCTCCACCGCCCTGACTCTTCACAGCAGTGCGCACTCACCTCTCCATTTCTCAGTCCTGCTTATGGCATGTACCCTGTTGCAGTGCTTTTGAGGGGTGTTGTTGGAGGGCAGTGTTCTGACTGTCTACTACAATTTCTCCAAATATGTTGTTTTACAGGTTCATACAGATCTTCTGGGGTCACTTGATACCACTACAGACATTTAACGTGGCAAAAAAAGGTCGAGGTGTTTTTTTCAGAATTTCTTCCTATATATGTACACATGCCCTCTAAAGAATGGAGAGAGATCCAGTTGCCCTCTAGTGGTTGCAAACTCAAAAACATCAGTTGCTCTGTAAAGCTTGTATTAAATTCAGCCTTATTATAACTACAATGATGTCAGTTGACTTACATTTGAGATGAATCCATTCCCTTGGTGAACTCAAATATTCTTATGTATATGAACAATTTAAGTTTCATAGCCCACCTTCAAATTGAATAAACACTGTAATTTCCTCGATAATGGGGAGAAGCATGAAGGACAAGACCACCTTGGGAAAAGATGATGCTGAACAAATGGGATTGTCATCAAATGTAAAAATTCTGGAATTTTTTAATGGGTGTTTAAAATAAATTCCAGCCCCTTATGCTCTTTTCTGGGTCTGAGGGTCAGGCTGGATTCTCTCCTGCCAAGGCTCCCTCCCCAGGGTAAAGGTTTCACAAGGTGAATTCTGCCTTCATTTACAACTGTGTAACTCCTTGGTCTCCACTGGGGTTGCATAGGTATAAATAAGAGGATAATTAGGTGCACTGTTTCTAATCAATCCTACATAGAAGCTTAAATCCTAACAGACTATCATGCAATACCTCAATGAAATCTAAGTCATCCTGCTTGGTATTAGAGCCTGTTAAAATTTTGTTATTTTTTTCCTCCATAAGGCTGCCAAAAATTTTAAAAGGTGTACAAAAAATCAAAATACCTTTGTTTTCATTTATTTGGGGGAATTTTTTTTTGACCAACTGTATTGAGTGTTTGCCTAGGTCAAGTTGTGGTACAGCAGTGCCCAGAGGTCAGAAAAGGCCATGTGTTTCCAAGGAAGCTAAATTCTTTATGGGTAATAAGGTCCTAAAATGACAGACCTAAGATAGCACTGCCTCTGACTGCACTGAAAGCCTTGATATTAGTTCCTCGATGGCCTTCCAGGCTGGTTTCTACAAAAAGCCACAATCTGGTTTCTTTGATGCTCTATGGATCCTACTGCAGCCGATGCATCAAAATGCTTAGATAGCCTAAAATTACTCAGCGGAGTTCGGAGAAATCTAGTTCTCACTCTGAAATCTCTTGCTCTCCTCCTGAGTTGCCTGGTGTCTAAGCAGGAAGGACAATATAATCCTGTAACATTTTCATTAAGGAATGGGGAAAGACAAGCCTGGAAGTGGAAGAAAATGAGCCCCATTCAAACATCAGTTCAGGGGACATAAAATGCCAAGCCTGCTATGCTCATCATCTCCTTAACCATCTAATGCCCTCATTGGTGGCCTGGTGGTCTGCTTCACTCCTGCACTTCCTAGAACCTTCTCCCCTGGTCTTTGGGGCACCTCTATGTCTCTCTTTCAATTAATTTTTGTGCAAGTCCAGTCTGGGCACTGCTGGTCCAGTTACTAAGCTCTTCAGAGGTGTAGGCAAATGACTACCAACAAGAGCTGTGAGAGCTGAGGAGTACTCTTGCCCTATACAGCCATCTCACTAACTAAGGAAAGGGCAGAGATAGCCCCTAGCCCTTGTTGCTGTTGCTAGGAAACCCACTGAGGCCTCTAGAAACCATGAATTAGAAGGGATTGTTAGGCATCTCCTCCCCAGCATATGGTTGCTTGGGAACCAGAGGCAGCTCCCTAGTTACATACTGAGGATTGTGAGATATCTCTGTCCCTGTGTCATAGAGCAGCAATAGGAGCCAATGTAGGAGGGCACAGAGAGGTTTCTGTCTCCCTTGGAAGAGCTGTATGTGTTGTAAAGGGCCATGGCAAGCCTTCCTCTCTTCAAGACTCTACATGAAGAGGAACATCATTGGATTTGTCTGTGTTTATACATCAAAACACCTGACCTTTAGTTTATATGAAAATGACACACCCCTAACTCCATTTCATAAAGCATTGCCAATTCCAAACCACACATCTCCCTCAGGCCCTGGCAAGCCCTTTTCCAATGCATTACACCCTCCTCTGCCAAATCCACCATTTGCACAAGAGCAGTGGAAACCAAGAACATCCACTCTCTGTGCCCATGCCCCATGCCCTGAGAATCCCTCAGGGCTGGAAGTTACCAAGCAGGCTCCACTCTTTCCAAAAGCAGGTTAACTAGGATTATCAGCATTTTGTCCCTCAGAGAAGAAGGAGGAACAACATTGCAAAATGTAAGCATTCCTCAGCATATGTTCCTCAGTCATGACCACCTGGAATAACCATCCAGGGGCTTCTTTGGAGCTCAGAGAAGTGAGACAATTCCACAGATTGCTGGGGAATTTTTTTTTCCATGGGGTCCTGTCTTGGATTCAAGTTCCCTCCACTTATCAAACTGAAAAGATTAATCCATCCATTTGTCGATAGTCCACATAAGTAGTGCTGTGGCAGGGCACTGTTGATGCCTGCCACTTTAAGAGCAAAGCCAAACAGCCAGCAGGTGCTTGATTGCGGTGGCCATTTTAGATCTCAGGCTGCCTTTATAAATTGAGCAGTTCACTGCTGACAGGCCAGGTAGTAATATTGCTTGGTTACAAGGCTCCATGCAACATCTTGGAGGTAAGGGCAGGCAATGTAGGGGATGGCTAGGAGGCTCCTGGTCCTGGGCATGACCTAAAATGCATCCTGCTGGGAGTGGGTGGCTTGGTGGGGCTCTCAGTGGTGCAGGAGCCCCCAGGAAATGCCAGGCCAGTTACCACCCCGATGAAAGGTGAGTAGGGGTGTCTTAACCCCATTTGTTTTCTCACCTTTGGGTAGGTTATGTAACATTGGAGGTAGCTGGGGCCAGTCATGGCTGTGGACACTGGAGTCCACTGGGGAGGAAAGCCCCAGTGAGGGGGTGGAGATGTGGAGCCCCAGTGAGGGGAAGCCAAAGTATGTCTTTGGATGCCTGAAGCTGCAGTTTGGCCCTAAGGCCTAGTAAGCAGGCTCTGTCCAAGAGATGGGGGTGAGTCCTGACCCTGGTAAGTCCTCCACTGCTAGGAGGCTGAATGTGGGTTGAAAGTAAGACCTATAGTTGAGCACAATGACCTACTGCTCTGGGGGGGGGGAAGACTCCCTGTGAGACTCTGGAGCACCAGTCATGGTGTGGGTTAAGAACAACCCAGTGAGGGGTGGCCCTAGAAAGGGTGCAGAGAGGAGGGACCGGGGGAGGGGGGGGAAACAGAGGGCTGGGAGCCCAGTATGTTTGAGTATATAGAGTTGCCCCAGAAGGAGCCAGGGCAAGCTTAAACCTGGTTGGGTAATTGGCTGGCCACTACTCCAGTGAGGGTCACAGGAGAGACCCAAATGATGGTACATCTGCCACCCAAGATATGAGCTAGCTAAAGCCTATGGCCTAAGGGGCTCGCTCTAAGAGGCAGCAAGGCAGTATAAGTTCTTGATACTTGAAAGAGACCTTGTGAGAGAGGGTGGAGTGTGTGAGGCTCTAGTGAGAGGAGGGCGGTATGAATGTGTGTGTGACCTGAGGCCTGACAACAAGGCCTAAGCTTGGTCTGGCTGTAAGCCAGGAGCATTGTCATCTGGATGCCATCTGTGAGGCTTGGGCTGCGGTGTAGGTGAGGAACGGAGCCGCAGATAGTGCCCCCTGGCATCAGGGCAAGAATAGGCAGCCTCCCGCCTTAATCAACAACTTAATTAATTAACAACAGGGAATGGCAGATGAGCCAGGTGGGTGGCGTGCCCAAAGACAAGTGGGAAACTAGCACTGTGGCTAGTTGGGGAGCCCCATGTTGCCACAGGTGCCTAAACTTTTAGCCCCATAGACCAGACACTGCTCTTCTGGACCATCTGTGGGCTAAATCTGGCCAGTGGTCTCAATCTGGCACATGGGGCAGGTATGATAGGGGTCTGATCCAAGCACAGGTGGTGTTGCAGCCTGGCCCTAATTTGGATGCAAGGAAGGACAGGGAGCAGGCTGGCCCAGCTCCAGTCCAACTCACAGGGGTTTGGGAGTGGGGTGGAGCTATTGCTATTTGGGAATACTATTGCTCCATGGACCAGATTTGGCTTGTAGCTGGAGGTTGAGCACCCTTGTTCCACATCAAAGTTAACTTGGACACACAGTGTTATATCAGGTACTTGGTTTATGTAATTAACTACACACTTTAGTTTGTACTACCTGAGCAGGTGGGCTGATTTAACATTGATGTGGGAACTTTGGCTTTCAATTTTCATGAATTCTGGATGGCATTTTATTCTCTCCTGGTTGTCTAAGTGGCCATTTTGATACCGATGTATCCAGGAGTGTTCTGTTCCTTGCACATGTGGACAACTACACAGGCTTACAAACTGAGAATAAACAGAAGATGCTACAGTGTATACGTGCACTCCTTGTGAACACAGCAAACTTAGATCCCTGAAAATGGAGTCATCTAGAACCTGTAACTACTGCATTTAGTCCCAGAAGCAGAAAAAGGGCTTTATATGCTTTATTTTCTTCTCATAGCTCAGTGGTAAGGGCACCTACCTGGGTTTTGGGTTCCAGGACACCTAAACATGGGTTTGAACCAGGATCTCTCTTACTTCCCAGGGAAGAGCTAACCAGTAGATCACAAATCAAGTCTTGCTAGTTGCTGTCCACAATACTTCTTTTGAAACTGTGCCACCAGTGTGGTCTTTGGGAGGTGGGGTGGGACTGGATTTAGGGGAAGCTCACTAGGAATAAGGACCTCACTTTGAATACAGTGCTTTCCTACCTAGTTCAGCAGCCACCTCACTGAGCCACACACACTCTGGCTTCTTTTCTCCTAGCTCCCACAAACCTCTCTTGTGGCTGCCTGGGTGGGGGGCAGTTTCAAAGAAGCACCAGAGAGGCAGGTAGAAAATGGCTGATGTGCTGTAAGGCAGTTCAAGTGCTGGACTAGAAAGTCAGTAAGACCCAGGCTCGGGACCACCCTGTGTGACATAAGCCCAAAACTTGCAGTTTTTCCAAAGGTATGTCCTAGTCCTAGATATTTGAGGGAAAAGATAGGAGATGTTTCTCATTAACATTCTGCATGTTTCCAATTTGGACACACAAGTAGCCATCCATGTGTATGTAACCCTGGACACAACATTACCCATGCCCTCACCTGAACAGTGGGATCCTGGGGTACCCAGTAACCAGTGGCCCCATCCTGCTCTCTGGGTAGCTGCTGAAGGATCCCGAGGCGGAGAGCCTCCCCTTAAAATCAAACAACCTGGCAGACCATTATAAAACTATTTACAGGATTTAATTATTTACAAGGTAACATATAACCAATGCAGTAGAACAAAGGTTACACTGCATGACCTGGTGATGGTGTCTTAAGGGCTAATGCTTCTTGGATACACATTACACTAGGGGAAGGTATACAAATTACCCACAATAAAAAAGGAACCAATGAATAAAAACATTGATACTCCAACTAGTAAACCATCAATAATTTATTTACACTGTGTACTGAGGACCTGGCTGGGTGTCTTGGGGAGCAGGACTGCATCTCTGTCCCTGGCACAGAAGCCATGAGGGGGTGCCTGGTGCTGGCGTCCCTTGCACAAGCTCCAGGGGTCTCCATGCACCAGGCAGTGGCTCCTCCCCTGCAGTCCCTACAAGAGAGCTGATTCCTGCCCAGACCTATATCCCTGGCTCAGCATGGAGCAGTGTCTGTGCTGTAGGTTGTAACAGTTTCCCCTGCCCAACACAGCCTCACAGTACCCAGCAAACACAGCCCCTCTCTGGGCCCTTCCTGCCCTGGGGCGTCTAGTGGCTGGAGCAGTCCCTGCCCCTCTAGCCCAGGGCTTCCCCCAGCTCCACCCCTCCCCTGTGCTCACCCAGCCATATGGGCTTGCAGAAGGGTCTTCCCAGGCTCAGAAGACCCTCACAGGCAGCTCCTCTCTTGTGCCTGCCCTGCAGGTCTCTGAGAAGGGAGAGAGAACAGGCAGACTTCAGCACTCTGGATGCAGCCTCTCTCTGCTACTTCTCCAGGGCTCTGCTAGGGGCTCTTGGAGGGGCAGCCATGGGGAGATCCTTTTCCATGGTCTCTAGTCCATCTCTTGCTCCCTCTTTCTCTCCTTTGTTATCCTCCCCAGGAAAACTGCTCCCCTCTTTTAACCAAGCTTTTCAGCCAATCCAGGGCCAGGACTCTTCCCGGGCTTTTACTAACGTCTCTCATTCAAGCCCTGATCGGGTTATATCACTCCTCCCACTTCCAAGAGGGCTACTTCCAAAACAGCTTTACTCGCCCTCAGGGCAAACAGTGTTCCTACTGGGACAAACTCTGTCTCTTCGCACTCTGTACTTCTGTAGGGCAGCCCTTCCTATTCCTTCAGGTGGGCCCATTTTAATGCTGCTATATATATAGGGCCATGGTTTTCAACAGTGGTCCACCGACCCCTGGGGATCCACAAACTATGTCTAAGGCATTTGTGAAAGATGACTGTGGTCAATCAGAGGTATGTGAATACTCACACTTACAATTCAAAGAGGTCCACACCTCCATTTGAAATTGCCAAAGGAGTCTGCACCTCCATTCAGCATATTTAGGGGTCCACAAATGAAAAAAAGGTTAAAAACACTGGTATAGGTTTTTGCATCCAGGAATAAAATACCCTTTGACGAATTAGTATCAAGAATGTGCTGTAGACATCCAAACAATGGCCAGGAAAGACAGAATGCCACTCTATGCATATTTAAATTCCGAATCTTAACAGTGCACTAATGTCATTGTTTGCTTTTAATGATACAATGAACAGGCTGAATAGGCCTGCCGTTTTTTGTACTCTTAAAAGTTACAATCGTATCAAAACCTCTTGCTGGTAATGAAGAACAGTTGATCACTTTGCTGCCTTTAAAACAGTAGGTTTAAACCTTGAAAAGAGTAGTAAAAGACCTGAATGAAAAATATTCATTTTTTTTAAGCATTGTGACATGGCTTTATGTTCATTTTCTTCATATATTCTTCTTTTTTGACTAGAGCCTAATTAAAATTAAAAATAAAATATTTAAAATTCTTAGTGAAACACAACTATAACAGCAATTTCAATAAATGGAATAATTAAAGATATGTCAGGAGCATGTTACTTATCCAAAATTCTCTTGGTGATTAAAAATATAATTTAATGACATTTTTTTTTTAAATCAAAGAAAACACTGTTAGAAACTGAAACATTATTACTATGACAACTACTATGAAGTAGTGCATATTAACCTAGACTCAGAGGGACAGCTCCTGATGCCCTTACTTATGCTGAATGAGCCCAGACTTTACAAGCTGTCCTCTTGACTTCAGCAAGTCTATTCACATGCTTCAAGTGTGTCTTAAACTCTTTGCTGGTTGGGGCCAGAATTCTTAGCAGCTAGCAGGATGAAGCCAATAGTGCTAAATTATGCAACACTTAACTATATTCTTAACTATCTACTCATATGGATAGTTTCATGTCCAGATCCTCAAGGTATTTAGATGCTCAACTCCCATTGATTTCAGTGGAATATCTCTGAGGATCAGGACCTAAAGGCTCACTTGTATCAGTTATGACATTGCACAATCAAGCCTATAAATAGAGGATAACAGGCATTATTTCTACAAAAAGCTTTTGCTGTGAAATGGTCTTTTGTTTAAACATTAATTTTTCATGATTTTCCAATGAAATTATTTTGTATTAAAAAGATATTCTAATGTTATTTTTTTCAAAAGTTTTCAAAGTAGTTATGGATTAAACACAGGTTTGGCTGAAAAAAATATCCAGTAACCATTTCAATAACATTTTCAATAACATTTTTGACAAAAAATGATTTTTAGTTGAAAAAAAATTTAAGTGTCCTTTACAACTGGAAACTTCAGAATTTTGGGGAAATTCATATTTCATTTTTTTAACCATTTCATGTCTGTTGTCTATATTTTAATTTTTATTAGATTTATTATGGAGACAAATATTAACATTTTGGGCTTAAAAATAGTTTGGGAGGAGAAAAATATTTGACAATGTCTTTAAAAATTTTTATTTAAAAAATTTCAGTTTTCTTTCAAAAATGTTTAGATTATACAAAAATCAGCCCAGGTTGATACAAAGACATCTTCAACATTTAAAGAAGTTTTATGAAATTGTTGTTTAATTCTTTGACCAGTTCCTATAATCATGTATTACCACCAAAGATTAGACACTTGTAATATCCAAACCTTTGTCAACAAAGATACAACAGTATAAAATGGAAAAAGAAGAAAGTACAACTCACAAAGGATCTTCAGACCTTATGGCTTGAGGGTTAAGTATAGACATTAGAAAGAATCCAATTAAAACTGAAGACGGATGTACTAAAATGCCCAACTGTAAAATGATCATTATGTATAGATAAAGAAAACACGATCCATAATAAATACATGGGCTGCCTAAACTCAATTAATTAAAAGAGATTGTTTCATTTAGAGTTGAAGAGATGTGTTCTCAGTTGAGTAGTGAGTTTGACTGTGATGAGATAGCTGATGAAGTGGGAGGACTGCAGCGAGCAGTAGTCAATAACTACTTTATAAAAAATGTAAATATCTAAAAATAAAGAAGTAAGAGTGTGAGTCAAAAAGACTCCTCATTCTAAAACTCCAAAGACCAGATGTTGTGTGTGCCCATGGGCGGATCTAGAATTTTGAAGAGGGAGGTGCAGATGGTTTGGTGTATCATCATATATAGCATGACACATTTTTCTCTAGTTAAAGAGAAACTAGAAGCTTTACTAATATGCTAGAGGCCTGCTCTTATATTATTCACTTTAAGACCCAAGCAAAAACAAATTTAATTTTATTGGAATGTTCACTAATTTTCTAGAGTACACTTCATCTTAGTCAAAAGTTTAAAAAAAACATAAGAAACACAGAAAACTAGGCAAAAAGTGTTTTAAAAAGTCAAAATATAGTGTTTCATTACTCCTGTAGTCAGTCATTATAGTTAAATATACATCTCTTATTCAAATCTGTAAAACAATATCTAGTCTTCCTGAGAGTCTTGACAGTGCCTCCTGCCACCATCAGTCATTTCTACACCTGAGTTAATAATATTACTACACCTGAGTTAAGGTTTTTAGCTAGAGCTAAAACAAATCTGCAGAACAGTGAAATAGAAAAAAGACATTATGAAGAATGGCTAACAGGAAAATTGCAGAAGAAAGGATGGTTTGAACAGTGGAACATCAAAACCATTAAAAGGGAGAGGGGGTCATTAACATTTATGGAATTGAGTGATATTAGCAGGCATCAAGTAGATTATAATGAGGCATGAAATCAATTGGCAACTTCAGTGCTACATGAATTTAAATGCTGCTGTGCCTCCCAGGTAGTTGGTTTTAAACTTTGGATGGAACAAAGGAGGGTGAGACTGCACCACTGAACCCCTCCTAGAAGCACTTCGAGGAGGAGAAGAAGGTGATTAGGAACAGTCAGCACAGATTCACCAAGGGCAAGTCATGCCTGATCAACCATGCCATGATAAGATAACTGGCTCTGTGGATGCAGTGGACATAATGTACCTTGACTTTAGCAAGGCTTTT
Source organism: Alligator mississippiensis (assembly GCF_030867095.1). Taxonomy (NCBI): domain Eukaryota; kingdom Metazoa; phylum Chordata; order Crocodylia; family Alligatoridae; genus Alligator; species Alligator mississippiensis. Next base: position 138,122,524 of record NC_081825.1, on the reverse strand, counting down.
GATACCATCTCTCACACTATTTTTGCAAGCAAGCTGAGGAAGTATGGATTGGATGAATGGACTGTAAGGTGGAGAGAAAGCTGGCTTGATTGTTGGGCTCAATGGGCAATAATCAATGGCTCAATGTCTAGCTAGAAGCCAGTATCAAGTGGAGTACCCCAGGGGTTGGTCCTGGGGGCAGTTTTGTTTAATATCTTCATTAGCAAACTGGAATATGGGATGGATTGCACCCTCAGCAAATTCACCAAATTGAGGGGTTGTAGTAGATGCACAGAAGGGTAGGGCTAGGATTCAGAGAGACCTAGACAACTTGAAGGATTGGGCCAAAAGAAATCTCATGAGGTTCAACAAGGACAAGTGCAAAGTCCTGTGCTAAGGACAAAAGAACCCCATGCACCGGTACAGGCTGGGGGCTAACTGGCTAAGCAGCAGCTCTGCAGAAACAGACCTGGAGGTTACTGTGGACAATAAGCTCATTATGAGACAACAGTGTGCCCTTGTTGCCAAGAAGGCTAACAGCATACTGGGCTGCATTACCAGCAGATCAAGGGAAGTAATTCCACTCCATTCTGCACTGGTAAGGCCACATCTGGAGTACTGTCCAGTTTAACACCCCCCACTATAGAAAGGATGTCAACAAGTTGGAGAGAGTCCACTGGAGAGCAACAAAAATGGTTCAGGGGCTGGGGCACATGACTTATGAGGAGAGGCTGAAGGAACTGGGTTTATTTAGTCTTCAGAAAGAGAAGACCAAGAGGGGATTTGATACCAGCCTTTACCTGAAGCGGGGTTCCAAAGAGAATGGAGCTAAACTGTTCTCATATTGGTGACAGATGACAGAATATGGAGCAATGGTCTCAAGTTGCAGCAAGGGAGGTTTTAAGTTGGATATTAGGAAAACACTTACTCACTAGGAGGGTTGTGAAGCATTGGGATAAGTTACTTAGAGCAGTGGTGGAATCTTCATCCATGGAAGTTTTAAGACCCAGCTTGACAAAGCCCTGGCTGGAATGACCTAGTTGGGGATGGTCCTGCCTTGAGCAGGGGGTTGGACTAGATGATCTCCTGAGGTCCCTTTTAACCCTCATTTTCTATGATTCTAAGATTCCAAACCCTTGGGAAGAGATGTCAAAATATGTAGGGTAGAAAACCTCTCGTCACAAAATCACTTTGCCCTATAAGCAGGAGTTCCCTGTTAGGTACAATGCATCAACACACATTAAGCACTAACTTAAACTTAAGTACAAGAACAGGCAATGTAACTATTCATAAAGTATTGATGAACTATTTTCATGATTGATTGTACCCTTTCAGGAAAAAATCCTGCTTTCAGGTCAGTATTTTTTTCAACACTTAGAAGAAAGCAAGATGGTTAGAGTGTTATTGTAGCTGTGATGGTCCAGGACACACATGAGAAGGGAGGATTTTCTGTGATATCTCTTATTGGACCAACTGTGTAGTTGGTAGAGCTGTTGAACAACCTTTCCAGCATTGAGTGCCTTTTTCAGGTCATTAAGTGTCCTGCAGAAAGCAGACACTCTTTTATCTTTGCAGGACCTGTGCCTTCTGAGCTCATGGTATCTTGTTATCAATAAAGGGGCCACTGTTTGCAAGATAAAAGGTTGAATTGTAGTGCCTTGACCAGATCCCAGCTTGTGTAATTGTCTTTTGTTAATTTCTCCTTTTAGTTTTAAATGAATATTTTATTCTATTCTCTTCCTGTCCTGTTTTATTGTGTTCCTGTGCCATACTCTAATTCAAGCACTGTACCTTAGAGGTAAATGAAATAAGTCTTTTGCAAGCTCTTTAAAGCTTTTGGCTATCCTTAAGCATAAAAATTAATCTAAAAGTTTAGTTTATTGTTATGATTGCTGTAACTCCTTGAAAAGCAAAGTAGTATTTTTGCAAATATCATGTTTACTCTCTTCATTGAAATAAATCTGACAAAAATTTGAACATCTATTTTGGCCACCTGTGATTATTATTAAACCTCATTCCACATAAATATCAATATGGAGATCTGTCCTAAGGCCTTAAAAAAACTGATCTGGCTCACTGTAGTCTATCTACACTGAGAGATTATATTCATTACTTAGAATACCATCTCTTCCTTGTGTGTAGTAAAAACCCAATACATATTTAATTGTTTATCAAGCAGATTGCTTCCACATCTCTGGAAGCAGAGATGTGTGAGGCCACCCAATTCAATTAAGGTTGGGGTTGGGGAGAGGAACATTTTTTGATTGATTGCATTCTCTGGTGTTTTATATGTTTTATTGTTCTGCAGCTGATGCACAAATGGATCTGTTGCCCAATGTTCTCCTCCTGTTCTACTGGTGTAGGGGAGCAATACTTAGGAGCATGGTTAGGTATAACCCCTGACCCATAGATTGGACATAGGGTACTGCATAGCCATAACAATAAAAGCCAAATGGTAGAAGAGATTCCAAAAGAGTTTAGTCCAATGGGATGCATGAGCCTTCCAGAGGAAGAGGGAGTGTAGGAGGCTGTCAACATTTGCTATCCACCCAAATCAGGAGAGCAAAACAAAATATTGAAACATTCTACAGATTTGCACAATGCACAGGGATGCTCAGCAACAACTGTGCATGTGGGAGAAGTAGCCCTACTGGATATCAGGAGCCCATAAGAAACAACAAAGATACAAGAGATGTGAAACTACAACAGCCATAAAATATCACAACTATTCAGGAAGATGCAGAGACTAAAGCTGACCCAAAACTAAACATTTCATTTTAATTTTCCAGTTAGAAAATCTGCCCAAGCTGATCTTTTCCTGAGGAGCATCTCAAGTTCAACAGGACTATTTCTCTCTTCCAAGAGGAAAATGTCGGCTGACAATTTTCAGCCAACCCTATTTGCTAACCACCTGCCTTAGAGGAAGTTGTCACTACAACTACCATGAGTTCATAGATAGCATTATATGAAGGCAGGACTGGAAGGGACCTTGTGAGGTCATCTTCTCTAGTCCTCTGCTCAAGGCAGGATCATCCCCAACAAAACCACCCCAGGCAAGTGCCTGTCTAACCATCACTTGAAAATGTTCAGGGATATAGGTTCCACAACCTCTGTAAGTAGCCTATTCTAATGCTTGACCACCCTCATAGTCATGAAGGTATTTCTAATCTCAAACCTAAACTTATTCTGTTGCAGCCTGAGTCCATTGCTCCTAGTCCTGTCCCCTACAGCCCCAGAGAAAAGACTATCTTAAAATCACTGGGCAAATCTACACATGACGCTTTACTGCCCAGTAATGCAGTACACATGCACATGTTTACTGTGCAGTGCACATGCTTATGGCACAGTAAACCTCACTAATCACAAGTAATTTTACTACCTGTAAATGCAAGTAGCTTGCGAGTAGTTACTGCTCAGTAATGCACATGTAGATGCCTGACCGGGAGCTAATCTACTATCTACCCCACTGGCAGATAAGGGCAGGGGGCCCTGCCCCTCCCTTGCAGCTCCTTCCAAGTCCCCTGCCCCTCCCTGATCAGGGAGCTGGGGCTGGGAGCTTACTGCTTGCAAGGCAGAGGGACATTATTCCCACCCTGGCAGCAGGCAGCCCCCCCCCCCCCCCCCCCAGGGGGCAAGGAGCAATGTCCCAGACCAGACCTGGCCAGGATACAGCTGTCTCATAGCCTGGTGCTCCCTACCAGCCCCTAGGCCAGCACCCAGGGTAGGGCCTAGAGCTCCCCCTGGTGGCGGCAGCATCTCATTGCAGGGCCACAGGAAGTGGGAGCAGATTTGCTGCAAGGAGCAGCAAATCTGCTCCCACATGTCTGCATATGTAGATGCCTGCCCAGGAGCATTTACTCACAAGTAAATTGAACTCGGAGTAAATGCATGTGTAGACATGCCCACTCTTCAGTTATTTGAAGACTGTTATTAAATCCCCCTCAGTCTTATTTTTCTCAAGACTAAATAACCTTAATTATTCTAGCATTTCCTCATAAGTCATGCTTCCCATGCTGCACACAGTTGACATAGAGGACTCCTTCCCTCCAGGGTTTCTTCTTTGGAGGCTTTTAATAGCTAAAATTACAGATGAAATTATACACTATTAATAAAAAAAATCTTCTCCCAAATACAAGGATGGACATTACACAGATGGTCATAAAAATGATCTCCTGCCTCTTGTGTAGTATCAGTACCACCACCACAGAAAAATAAAGTCCTTCAAGTAATTGTGAAAGGGTACAAAGAGAAAATGAGAAACAAGAGAAATTAATTCCAAATTGAACAGAACACCCCAGGAAACCTTCTAATATGACCTGTTCAATTATGCAGGCCATAGAATCCCACCCAGTGTTTCTTGTATCAGTCCCAGTAGTGTGGGTTTTACAGGTCAGCTGAAATTGTAAAATATCTTTGTTACCCTGCATCGGTAAGGTGAGTATAGACTAGGTAAGGTGAGTGCAGCCAACACTTTCAAACTCTTTGCTACCCAACATCCCAGAAGCTTTGACATGAGCAAAAATCCTAGATTAGCACATAGATTCATAGATTGTTAGGGGCTGGAAGGGACCTCGCAGATCATTGGGTCCAGCCCCGCACCTCTAGGCAGGAAGACAACTGGGGTTAAGTGACCCCAGCAAGGTGCTGCTCAGTCTCCTCTTGAAAACCACCAGGATAGGTGACTGCACTGCTTCTGGAGGGAGTTTATTCCACAGTCTGGACACCCAGACTGTGAAGAAGTTTTTCCTGATATTAAGACTGAAGCGGCCTTCCAGGAGTTTGTATCCATTGGTCATAGTCTTCCCCAGGAGTGTGCTAGTGAACAGTTTTTCATCAAGCCCCTGATGCACACCTCTGATATAGCAGTAAGCCACTATCAAGTCCCCTTTCAACCTCTCTTCTTTAGGCTAAAGAGGGCCAGGTCCCTCAGCCTGTCCTTGTATGGCTTGCTTTGCAAGTCCCTGATCATATGAGTGGCTCTTTTCTGGACCCTCTCAAGTTTTTCCACATCCTTATTGAAGTGTGGTGCCCAGAACTAGATGCAGTACTCCAACTGCAGTCTCACTAGTGCTGAGTACAGCGGGAGCATCACTTCCTTAGTTTTGTAAGAGATGCATCAGTTGATGCATGCCAGCATGTTATTTGCCCTGCTGGCCACCACATCGCACTGACAGCTCATATTCATGCAATGCTCAATCACTACCCCGAGGTCCCTTTTGGCCATGGTGCAAGTCAAGCTGTCATCACTGAGTTCAACATACATATAGGCTCAGTGGTGACTTATAAATGTCCAGTTTTTCTAGTTGGTATTGTACCCACTCAGCATCCACGGTGGGGAGCCTGCCATTCCTAGCACGCCCCCTATGAGCCTTATCTCGCTTGTCTTTCCTCTTGGTCTGGTGAAATACCAAAGCAAAGTGGGCATTCAGGAGTTGAGTTTTGGCCTGAATTTTGGTTACCAGCTGTCCCAAGGTGTTAAGCAGGCATACCACACTTCCATTTCTTTTCCTTATACTGCCTAAATACCTAAAGAAGGACTTCTTATTGTCCTTGACTCCCATGGCTAACCTAAATTCAGTCGCCACCTTGGCTTCCCTGATCATCTCCCTGCAAGTGCTGGCCACTAATAGTCCTCCTTGAGGACCATCCCTAGCTTCACCTGTGCATACACTTCTTTTTTCTTTTTTAATAGGACTGCAGTGTCCCTATTAAGCCAGGAGGGCTTGCCAGCCCTTCTGCTACCTTTCCTCTTTGCAGGAACGGTTTTCTTTTGTGCTTCGAGAACTGTATCTTTGAACAATGACCATCCCTCATGCACCCCATTTCCTTTCCCTTCCTGGTCCCACATCACTTCCCCTACTAATGCTCTGAGCCTAGGGTGGACAAGGTTCCTTGGGTGAATCTGATATCTTTTATTAGACCAACCCAAATAGTTGGAGAATAGTTATTAAGCAAACTTTTGGGTTCAAAAACCCTTTGTCAGGCTAAGGAAATTTCAGCACTTGGTGTGTGCTCTTACTTGAGCCTAAGTCAGCATTTTTAAGTCCAGGACTTCAATCCTGCTGGTTAATTTGTCAATCTTGTGGTGGACAGTGAACCTGATAATTTCAAGGTCACTGTCACCCAGGTTACCCACAATTTTCAAGCCACACACTAGATCATCTCCCTTGGCCAAAACCAAGTCTAGGAGAGTGGTACTTCTGGTTGGCCCTTGCACTTCTTGGGTCAGGAAGAGCTCCTCAATCACAGTCAGGAAACTGCGTGAATGATCTGACCTAGCCAAGTGTTTCTCCCAATCTATGTCTGGGTAATTGAAGTCACCTATGACAAACAAGTCCCTTGCACATGCAGCCTTTGTCAGTTCTTGAGAGAACTCCAGATCCAGCTCCTCCCCTTGGTTCAGTGCCCTGTAGTAAATGCCTACAATTAGGTTTCTCTCACCTTCCCACCCCTCCCCCTAGTAGCTTGACCCAGAGGGTTTCAAGCTGCTTATGTTTGGAGCCACTGTCAGCCTCCAGAGAGGTGTACTGCTCCCTCACATAGAGAGCTGCCCCTCCACCTTTCCTCCCTGCTTGGTCCTTTCTGTGCAGTGTGTAGCCTTCTGTGGCTATGCTCTAATCATGCAAGAAGTCCCACCAGGTCTTCGTGATCCCTACCAGATCATATTGCCCACTAAAGAGCAGGAGGACTAGCTTCTCCTGCTTGTTCCCCATGCTCCTGGCATTGGTGTACAGGCAGCTAAAGCCCCCAACTGACACCCTCGATTTCCTGAGACGCTGTGGGAGAATTGTTTGGTTAGCATTGTCAAAAACAGTTGTGTTAGTGTCCTCTGCAAGGGAGTGTTCCTTTGTGCCAGTCCATGGGCATGCTCCACTTGGAGTTTCCTCATCCCCCAGCAAAGTCAGTTTAAAGCCCTGTCCTTAAAAACATGTAAAAGGCTGTTCTTAAAAAAATATTTTCCCAATAGCCAGAAATTCTTCTAGTACCTTGTAAGAATCTGTCAGAGTTGGCTGCTCTTACAAAACCTTGATTTTGTTGGTGCCTCAAATACATACTTGGTTCTCATTTTAAATAGAGCTAATCCACAAGAAGACATCATTTATACCATGCATGAAATTGCTGGCATTAATGTAAATCGATATTTTTAAAACACAGGACAAAAAGGCTTTCTCTGAATGATCGAGGAATGAAAACCCATTAGCATGATTGCCAAGTTTCCTTTCCTCTTTCCGATTTTAGGAGTTGTTTCTTTTCAAGGATGGAAGGAATATGATTATAATTGAATAGGCCACTAGGCCAGTCGGACTTATTCCCAGAAATATAAAGGTACACAAAAAGAGAAGTTGATAAAGTTAAATGAAAGGTCCTCAGAGAGACAATATGTCTACCAGGAGAGAGATTTACCTACTGCCCATTCACAAAGAGGACTCAGCTTGCTCACAATAATGTAAACATGTCGGTGTGCTGGCAATGCTAGAGAGGTGTTATGGATTCCAGTTGGGATTGTGCAAAGGAAGTGATGCATCAGGGCCTTGTGCATCTCCCTTTTGGGGAAATATTAGGTTGACTTCATTTTTAGAACAGTATTTCTCAGCTGCTGGGTCAGTTCCCAAGGGGAGTCTCAAAAAGGCAATTTGGTGACTGAAAGAGGATGAAAAATGTAGCAAAAAATAAAATAAAGAAAATGGCATGTCCTACCCCTGTAGACCTTTGAGATTACATATTTCCAGTTAATCCTCTTTAAAGATGCCAAATAAATTATACAGGTTTATCACTACAATCATGGAAACATGTTTTTATTCTTACTTTTACAGTAAATGTAAGAAAGGGGCCAAGAATGCTATTTCCTTCTAATAAAAGGACATCAACCTGAAAAGACAGAGGAACAGTGACCTACAAGAAAGGAGACTTTGTTAAAGGAGTGTCTGTTAGATGATGAATAATATCTTTGGCCATTGCAGTCACTGAAGAAAAAACTCAAAGAGAATATCGAGAATAGAAGAAATTATGTAAGCCTACGCCCTCAGCTCTGAAGGAATGATCCTTCATATTCCACCATTACAGTAGAGTAGACGAGTCGGAGCAAATGAGAACCAGGACACATATGTAAATTTATGTGTCAGCAAACTATAAGCCAGAAAAAACTGATCCCAGATTGCCTGGGTGTGTTGACCTTCAGGATGTGTAGACAAGCCCATACGTTCAAGAAAGAACTTGTACAGGAAGATGGTACATCTTAGCTTAATGAGATGGTTCTCTTTTTCTTGGCTATGTTTCATACTTCTAGTTAGCACTTTTTATACTTTTTGGAGGTGCAACTCATTTCTGCACTTTATACCGCTCGTGCTCACAGTTTTGGCCCCTCAGACAAGAAGAATAGTGTAGGGCTGGTCCATGGGGTGGGCTGGGCCCTGGTGCCACCGCCATGCACCAGGATTGTGTCCCAGGTCCTTACACCACCCCTCCCTGACTGAGATCACCTGCCTCCACCTGGCTGTAACTGAGCCCCAGGGTCATGCACCACCTTTGCCTGCCCAGGATTGGGTCCTGGGGACCTGTGCCACCCCTGCCTGGCCCTCACACACAGGAATCGGATCCTGCATGGCAATTCAGGCACCATCCAGTATACAGAGCCGCAACCCATGGGACCCCACCACAGGTCCATGGGAAGCTGTACAGGCCAGATGACATTGTGCCAGGGGCTGAAATTGGCCCTTGAGCCAGGAGTTCAGCATTCCTGGTTTATACTGATTATGTATAGGATATTTCAAAGTGCTTAGTCTCAGGCTAATTCTACTACCATTGAATCCAAAAGGAGATTGAGCTTTGACTTGTGGAAACAGAGTTAAGCCAATATCTGAGTGCATTTGAAAATTCTGCCCTCTATTTTTGGCAGCCTGTAGTTCTTAAAAATATAAAGGAATGCAATTACCACTACTGTTATTGCTACTGCTACTCTTATCTCTATGCCATGGTATATTCTATTTCCTTTTATATGTTCCATTATTTATTTGTTTTCTGATATTCATTAAGTAAATCATCTGATTCCTGCTTTTGAACAAAAGAGACCAAATAAAACTTAATGGAATGATAACAAAGTCAGAATTTCTTCAGGCATTTTCTTTTTATACTGCTTCTTAGGCACTGCCTCATTCGTCAAAATATAACTAATAATATAGGACTGAACCTCTCACTGACCTTGGCTCTGTGTGACCTTTATTTTATTATAAACTCTTGAAAAGTATCTGAAAGTCTTTACCACTGGTGATCCAACTCAAACAAGTTGGTCTTTCTCCAGTTCTTACAGAACAAGTGTCTATATTGCAGAAAATACACCCATCTTTATTAGCATTAATTGGTGGCCTGGATAGCACCCTCATTAGAAAGCCCATGGACTAAATGAACCAGAAACTGATCCTCCCTGTCAGTGAGAGCTGGTGCTTCCTATTAAGTGCTGAAATGAGTGGTTGGACCACATAGAGGCAAGGAAAGATCGTAGTGCTGTTTAAGCTAAGTCTAATGTGAGGCTAAAGAGAGAATTTTAACCTTTCCTGTACATTTTTTTCCACACTCAAGAAGTTCACTTGCTTTTAGAAAGAATAAAATATATTGCAGTAATCAAAACAAAATGGAGCACAGGCAGCTAAATGAAAGGTTTCCTATTCACTTTCCCTGATACACTGAAATGATAATGTACATTTCTCCAGTTCAAAGGCTTCCACTGATGGTGTTTCCTCCCAGACTGTGATGTGGTTTTGTGTGGTGGTGTTCCTTTGGGGTTGTCTATAAATCTCCAGACTTAGTTTTTGTTTTAATCTAATCTGTATTTTAAATGCCAATCTACATTGGTGGAATACTCCATCATAAAACTGTGAAAGCTTAAGACACTAGATCAGAAATTCATTTGATAAAACTTGTCATAGATCCTTTAGCAACAGAGTTAGGGCAAGAGAAAGTAGCTGAGAATCTAAGAAAAGAATAAACAGTTTTTACAAGAAAATGTATGAGAGATTGGAAGATTGTAATTTTTTTCATATATCCCCAGCATACTTTTTACTCTACTACTGTAAAAGAAATGGTTTCTCTCACCCAAAAAGATTGTTTGCTGAATATTTTCTTCATGATCACAAGCCTGTAGCAATGAGAAAAAAATCACAAGAAAATTATGCTCTGGTGCTGGAGCCTTTATTCAGTATTTAATCAGGCAAAATTCTCACTGTCTTCTATGGGAATTGTCATGAGTGAGGACTACTCAGAGCACACTCCTAACTCATGAGGATGAATAAACATTGCATATAAGGCATAATACATTATAAAAAGTGATTAATTACAAAATAACTGCAATAACAAGCAGGCATTATCATAGATTTCCACAAGGGATCACATTTCTTTAAATTAGTCATGCTCTTCATGTACAGAAAATGATACTGTCTCCAAATTCACTAATTCACTCAGGCTCATATATTAGTTTATAATAATCTGCACCTCGGGTGACTTCTATTTTGATTAATTAATCTTTTGCTGTTAGATTCTCTCTTAGCATATATCCTCCTTGCAATTTATTTGTACTAGTTCCTTTTGTTAAATGCCGACATTAGGTGGTGTTAATTTTTTTCATCAGCAAGTAGTAATGGAAAATGCTGTTTCAGGTGGCCTGATGCTATTCATGAAAATCAAATTCTGGTGAATTTCTTCATCCAAATAAAAAAAAATTGAGGGGCTTAAGTGTTGTGCAGAGAACAAGTAGAAGGTTATGGTGTGATGCCTTCCTCTGGCACATTAGCACATGTGCCAGCTATAAGAGACCCTACCCTACTGAATGTCTCAGTACTTACATGAAACGGAACTACTTCAGCAGGGCAGGTGAAGAGACACTTGCCCCAGAATAATTTATAGCCCAGAGATAAGGGCAGTCTCTTGGGAGATGCTGGGTCAGATTTCTACTTTGAATCAGGCTAACTGAAGATCTGAACTTAAGCCTCTCTCAACCCAGGGGCATTTCCTAACTACTGGGCTAGAGAAGGTAGGAAAGCACTACTGCTTCCTCTTCCTAATTGGTTTTGTTGAATGAATGCTGATTTTTTTTCCTATTTGTCAAACATTAAAACAAGTCAGGGGACTGAAACCTCAGAAGATGAGAAAAGAAATCTGACCTCCCCTCCAAGTTTGTTGACTTTGTGCCTCATACACACTGGTGCCACAGTAGAAGCTAGTGGATGCTGAACTTTTTTGTAAATCTGCCCCCATTACTGGAGATGAGCTCTTTTGAAAACATATCCCTTCAAATAAAGTTAGTTTCAGATCCATGTCCTTAGTCTGTTTCACTGCCTGGTCCCCTGCCTTAGCAAGCCGGCATAATAGCTTGGGCATGCTTTTGCCAACAAGCTGTGGGAGGTCTTTTTTGCAAGCATTAGTGCAAGCTACTTATACTTTAGCTGCCCCTTTGCCCATTTCCCCCCCAGGCTTGGAAAAAATGGTTGAAGAAGTGCAGAAGTAGTAGAGGAGACTGGAGACAGAACTGATATGGGGGCTGGTAAGTGGGTGGAGGCAGAACTTAAAATGGGAAAAGGGGGATGTTGGAGGACAGAATAAATAAGGGAGTGGAGCAGAACTGGCATGGGGATGCAACTGGGGGCAAGGGATGATGCCTGCAGGGGGTGAGGGATGGTGCAGGGGAGGGTTGATTTGAAGCCTGAGGGCAAAGTAAACACCTGTGTGTGAGCTAGGTAGATGGGTGGGGTGTGGTGTTCCCCGTTGGCCATGTGCTGCTGGCCACCTCTACCTCCGTCCTCCCTGGGGCTGTATAGCCTGTGAGCCAGGGAGGGGAAGCCAGTCTGAACTGTGAAACTGGCAGTGTAAGAGCCCCGCAGCAAGCTAGCGCAGAGCTGGACAGCTCTTGTTGAGGAGAGTTTTCCCAGATGCCAGAGGTGCTTCTGCAGGAAAAGGGGATGAGACCCCTGGAAGGAGTGACAGACTATTGACACTGAAGGTAGGAGGGCACAGAGAATTTGGGGCTGGGGTTGAATAAAGCCTGTTAGGCTAATTGATTCAGTTACCTGAGGCCTTGGACCAAGACTTGGTGGAGGAGGATGAGCCCAAATCCACCTACTTCACTCCCCTGGATGAAAGAGGGGTCAAAGAGGCCTCCACAGAGAATCTACTGGTTTCAGCACAACTGTACCACCAAACTATGTGAAGTTTGCAAGACATGATTACCCATGCATAGGACAGCAAACAGCCTCATGTGCCATAATGAAGAGATAATGTGACCTGCTGGTTACATGGACCAAGAAACAGTTTTACAATTATAAGGTCAGCCTTGTGGCATTTGGTCCACTCTGGCTGGCTGTACACTGTAAACAAGCATGCGGGCCTGGCTACCTATATGCATGGCAGTTGTGTTGGGTTCTGATGGCTCTTGAAAAAGCAGACATGGAAGCCTGCTTAAGGAAGTGTTGGCAAATTTCCAAATATTACAAAGAGAAGGTCTTGTTGGACCCCTCTAATGAGAAGCAGCTATTAGAGATGGTGAATATAGGAACTGTGGGGCCTGTTTCGGAGGAACAGCCATTCAAGCTCCTGAGGAAACACATTTCAGCACTAAGAGGAACTCACACAGTAATATCCCTTCCGGTGTTTGGAGAGAGTCTACAGGGATGCAAGAGGGGGTAATTCTTATCATCCTCCTAGCAGAACATTCCAAAATGCTTTGTACAAAGCTCTTTCTTTTCTTTTCTATTTTTTCCTTCAGTCTAACTGCCCCAGCTCTTCCCCCTGAATGCAAGGAAATTGCTAATGATTACAAAATACAGAGATTATTAATTAAAGCTACCTTGCAGCCAGACTCCAGGGCCTGGCCAGCCTGCTATTCTTTAATGCAACTGATGTGCTGCACACACTGAAATGGCTCCCCTGTTACTTGTCTATATATTTAAGTAAGTTAAGTTATCACAATAAAAATAGTGATGTCTGGGAATTTTTTAAAGCAGAACAGAAGGGCAGTAAGGCCTTGTGCTTTTCTACATTTGTTACTAGAAATTCTACTAAGCCTGCAGTTGGCTTCTAATTTCCTCAAGTACATGAACATGTGCCAAGGAGGCCACTTCAGCATACATTATTTGCAATAAGAAACTAGGCAAATTCTGGAACCTGGTGAAAGGCCTCAAATCTGGTGAAGCTAAGCCTTCATAAACAGAGCTTTGGGGTCACTCCTGGGTATTTCTTCCTTTTATTAACTGTGCTCAGATTCTCATGCTCAGAAGAGATGCTTACTCTAGGTATAATCGTACTGAACTCAGTGGGGTAATTCGTGGAATCAGGAGAGGGTACAAAGTGAAGAAGGGCATATGAATCTGGACTTACTAATTTGAATGGTCCCACGCAGCCTTATTTAACAGGTTGTGCATGGCTTCACTGCCCCAGCAGCCTCTCTAGAAAGCAATTGCGTCCAAAAGATACCTGGTTGGGTGTTGGTTGGTTCTGCTCCCCCCCAGTCACAGATATGTTGGGAAAAACCCTAATATTCATAGATTCATAGATGCTGGGGTTGGAACGGACCTCAACAGATCATCGACCCCCTGCCTAGGCAGGAAAGAGTGCTGGGATCAGATGACCCCAGCCAGATGCGTATCCAGACTTCTCTTAAAGACCCCCAAGGTAGGGGAGAGCACCACCTCCCTTGGAAGCCCATTCCAAATTCTGGCCACCCCTACCATGAAGAAGTTCTTCCTGATGTCCAGCCTAAAACTGCTTTCTGTCAGTTTGTGACCATTGTTCCTTGTTACCCCATGAGGCGCCCTGGTGAACAAAGCATCTCCGGTTCTTTACTGCCACCCCCCGCCCCCCAATGAATTTGTAGGCAGCCACAAGATCACCTCTCAGGCTTCTCTTGCAGAGGCTGAAGAGATCCAGGTCCCTTATTCTCTCCTTATAGAGCTTGGCCTGCAAACCCTTAACCATTAGAGTGGCTCTGCAAACTCTTAATCATATGAGTGGCCCTCCTCAGGACACTGTTGAGGTTATCCACATCGTTTTTAAAGTACGGAGTTTTATTTTATTTTATTTTATTTCAAAAACTATTCCTTCATTAAATATAGACAGAGTTAAACCAGTATAGCTCTACCTACACCTATATCATTTATGCCAACTTTAGGCATGCTTATACCAATACAACTGCACCCACATTAGAGGGTTCAGATGGTTTAATAATACAGATTGAACACTACTACCAAAACTCTTCTACTGTAGACAAGGGTTAAAGCACATCCCTCTGGAGACTCTTCTATCCCAACACTTTCTTCTGCACCCAGAACTCACTGTTGCCAGCTCCTATGCAGTTGCGTGAAAGGGGATAAAGGGGGCTTTAATCATCCTTAGGGCCAAGTGAGGATCCAGGCACCATTTTTCTTCAGTGAGAAAGTATTGTTAAAGGTTTGCCTGCAATCCAGACCTCAAATTGAGTCCCAGCATGGTCTAGCTGTAGAACTTCATTGAACCACTTCCCACATCCTCACAAACATTTTCCTTCAACAACAGCCCTGCAGGCCACCAGGTTCTATTTGCATTACTGTACAAATACTTTCTGTTGTGAACAATGTAAGAAATCATTGCCCATTGTGCTTGAGCTCCCAGACCGCCTACTTAAAATAGAAGTAGTGAAACATCGTGATGGAAGCTTGGGTTTATTTCCCCTTTTTTCCCCCCCTTCCTTCAGTGATCTGGTGACAAAGTAATGGCGGCCTATTGCACAAATATGATTGCTTCTGAGGAGTCCAAAATGGAATTTTCTTGCTTTAGTAGGATACAGGTTTTTCTGAAATATGATGAAGTGGAAATTGGTGGAGATCTTCTTCAGCAGTCAGTAGTTCCAGTAGCAGACAATGAGAACACAACCACTTATAAGCTGAAATATCAGCAGGCGCACACTTTGCTCACACAGTTCCCGAACGCCATGCTTCTCAAATTGCCTGGCTCCCACCCACTGTGAAAATACCCAACATTTATGTAGCATCTCAAAGGACCCCACAGCGCTTCACAAATGTTACTGTGTGCCAGTCTGTCTTCTTGCCCATGGTAATCATTACCCCAGGCCCAGCTACTGACATGCAGCTGCTTCCAAGGTAAAAGACAGTTGCTGTTGGACAGTGCACCAGCAGCACAGTGATGTAACCCCTTTATATTTTTAAAATATATTTATACATTTTCACAATCTGTCCATCTTGGGAAGGTCAGGAAACCCTCTTGAGTATGCTCAGTGGGACTATGGTGGTGACTGGCAGCTATGCTGGGAGTAAAAACTATTCTGGCAATTAGGTTGGAGTGTGCATGGCAGTGGTGGCCGACAGGGCAGGGTTCTGAGAGAACTCTCTGTGAACACGGGCAGGGTCTAGCTGACTGAATTGGATGGTCCTGTTTAAAACACTGACTGATCAGTGCTGGATGAGCTTTGCCTCTTGCTGGCAGAGGAGTAAAAAAGAATCTGTTCAGTGTCCCAGAAACTGAAGGAGGTCGAGGGGAAATTTGAAAAACTTGTCTCTCAACCAGAGGTGTGCATTCTGCTCTGAGCACCTGCTGGGAAGAAGACATATAACACAAGCATGTTGGACCCATCCAGAGGCTCCAGACAAGGTAGATTTAATCTGCTGCTAACCAGATTCAGAGTATGAGTAATATAAGGGTTGGTGAAGCTGGTTAGCAACTTATTCACTACCAAGCAGCCATATAATGTGTGAGTATGTATAACACACACACACATACACATACACACACACACACAGTGGTTTTTAATAGTTTTTCTTTGTAAGCTCTTCTTTTGTTGTTCATTAGGTACCATATTTGTTATTACAGTAAAAAGACACATATGGATATTTTCTTTATTCATCATTATTCCCTGAGGAAAATTTGATAGCAAACATCCTACACTAGGTGCTGCTGGTTGTATATATATGTATATACCATATACATGTGTATATATGTATATACAGGGGTGTAAGTTGTAGCCATGTTGGTCTGAGGGCATAGGCAGACAAGGTTCTTTGGGTGAATCTGATATCTTTTATTAGACCAACTTAAATAGCTGGAAAAAAAATTTTAGCAAGCTTTTGGGTATACTACATATATGTGGTATATACATATATGTATATATGTATATACCACATATATGTACATATGCACATAAATATACCAAATGTACAACCCCTCTGGGTCCATATATATATATATATATTTAGATTCCCCTCTACTTTCTCAGTTTGATTTGTTATTTTGTTTCATTGTAAGAGGTCTGCCATACCAAATGAACGACCCCTCTGGGTCCACTTATCTATCTATCTATCTATCTATCTATCTATCTATCTATCTATCTAAAATATATTTATTTATAAATAAATAATAAATAAATAATAAATAATAAATAATAAAATAAAATAAATTTATTTTATAAAGATAGATAGATAGATAGATAGATAGATAGATAGATAGATAGATAGATAGATAAGTGGACCCAGAGGGGTCTTTCATTTGGTATGGCAGACCTCTTACAATGAAACAAAATAACAAATCAAACTGAGAAAGTAGAGGGGAATCTATTGGACAGGATATAGGAATATCTTCTTCCTGGTCAACACCCAGTTTTTGTGTCAGAATAACACTGTTAGAAGTGTGTTTTTTTGTACTGGTATAGTTTTACTGGCATACTGCTTAGTCCAGGAGCAGTTATACCAGTACAAAAGTTTATTAGACTTGTGTAGGTCAGTTTTCTTCTGATGCAGAAATAAAATTTACTGATATAAACACTCATATATAAGATATAGTTCCATCTACCCTAGGGAGGCTGTACTGCTTTAAGTAGACTAGTACAGTTGTACAGCTTTTTCATATACAGAAGGTGGAATCTGCTTTTATGATGGCAATGATTATTTATATCCCTCTATTAATTCAGTTCCTAAAATATGTTTGGTGCTCTAGAGAACCCAAAGCAAAGCAAGTCCCTGCCTCCAGGAGCCCTAAGCAGAAGGCTGGAATTTTCACAGGAGCCTAAGGGAATGAGGGGCCCAATCCTGTGGGGTGTCAAACTCCCTTCTGCTCATCTGAAAATCATTTCATTACCAGCAGATAAGGCACAAAAATAAGCAGGGGAAGAATGCAATATTTTTTTCAGCCCTGCTCACTTGCCCTGATTACAGTTCTTCTCAGCCCTTTGTGCTCTTGCCTTTTCTTTAACCAGCTGTTACACACATTCTTTCCTTTCTTACCTCATCCTAGCCCCCACCATTTATCTAGTGTTTTAGTTCCTAGTGTTTTAGGGCTGGCTTTTCACCTCTTTTGCCACTCTCCCTTACTTGTTTCCACAGACAATGGTGCTGGCCTCTCTCTCAACTGCTCAGACCAGTAGAACTGGTTTTAGTATGCCAGATCAGCTGATGGCAATCTTAGGACATGAAGAATTCTGGTGTATAGTTGCTCTTTGTTGCTGGCATGTTCCACACCTTCAGCTCTGGGTTTGAAGGGCCTTATTAAGGCCATCCTTTTAGGCAGGAGCTAGCATTTTCTCCTCGATTTCATTTCAGGCATATGATCAGACTCCAAATCCTGCAAAACATTCTGTGAGACCTGTAATAATCTTAATGCTCTGGATCTCCAATGACACTTGGCAGAAATACCCTGAACCTGGGATCACCTCAGGGAAAAGATGTGCCTATTCCTATTAGCAGACAAGAACTTATGAAGATAGAGAAGAAATGGAAGCTTGGAACCGAAGAGTTTCCTGCAGGAGTCCACAAAATGCAACTCTCCAGGGGAATGAGATTTCAGGAAGAAGACTTGGAAATGTAAGCTATCTAGTTTGGAAAAAGTTCATCTATACAAACCAGTTGATCCAGGTGACATGCATATCATGTTACTAAGGGGAATATGTTTTTTTAAAAAGTGTTAAACCTGGTTAGAAAACTCTCTCTTTTCAGCTTTATTTTTTATTATTATTATTATTTTAAAAACCCTGCAGAACAATATATGTTTTGGTTTCTGGCAACCAAAATCAGTCTTTCAGCAAACAATCCCATTTCTTTTTAAATGTGTATAATCACAATCTTAATGGGAAATTTTCCACCAGCCCTATTTGCTATACCACTGACAATTACTTCTGAAAACTGACAAGAAGATACCTGGGGACGTACCAACAATCTACAGAGAAACAAATATAGTATTGATTTCCACAAAAAGAAAAAAAAATAGATGTTTGCTATCCCTGCAGTCATCCTGTCTACTAAAATAAATCCCTATTCAGATAACGGGCCAAATATTCTTTAAAAAAATTACTGAAGAGATTATATAAATGTGAACTGCATGTAGCATGGTTTGCCAAAATAAATACATAAATCAATGTATCAATGAATTAATAAATCTTAAAGATTAACTACATTCCTTTCTAGACAGAATTATAAAATTAGTTGATAAAGGAAAGTTTGTAGGTGTAAAGATTTAATATATTTATTTAGCTTTTTAGCACAGCATTAGATATTATTTCTCACAAAACTGTGTTTGAAAATAAAGTGCAGACTGACTCAGAGAGAGCCACTCAAAAGGAGCCTGGTGTGTTTGTTTGAAAAAATAAACCTGAAATCATTTGTAAAAATAAAAAATGATGATGTCACGTCAACAGTAGTCTTAAGCTTTTTTAATTTGTTTCCTGCAAACATTTTTTGTGAATGATTCTTTATTTGCAAAATTGAGCTTGGGAAGCAAAAAAAACCTTACTGCCTTAATTCAATTTTGAAAAATTTCAGTCATTTTACTAGGCTGCAGAAATAATACCATGCAAGTCAAGTGCCCAATTATATCCAGAAAAAAAACATATAGTGAATAAAGTTATAACAATCAAAGCAAACAATATGACAACTGACCACAGAGCAAAATGTGAGCGTGAGCTGTTCCTTGAAAAATTTCAAACAACCCCAATTGTTAAAAATCAAAGTCTGCATATAATTCATGAAAAAGAAAAATAAAGGTGACTAATCCATTGATAAATTATTCCCCAGCTCTCAAGTGGATTGAAAGCAGACAGAAATTCCTAGAAAAGGGAAATAATGAACAATAATGCATAAAATAGGGAAGTGCTTTTAGGCAGCATGACAGAGAACAGTGCTAGGTACATACTAGTTAAAAATCTTACTAATGATCTGGAGGCAGGATTAGAGAGAGAGGGGTAATGAAATCTGCAGATAGTACTAGGCTGGGAGGAATTGTGAAACCCAGTCAAAAAGAACCCCTTGGCAAGGTTGTTTGAGCACTCATGGCACTCAGGATGGGTCTCAGAGGACTGGAAAAGGGCCAGTGTGGCCCATATTTTCAAGAAGAGGAGAAAGGATGATCCTGGTAACTATAGGCTGGTTAGCCTCACCTCTATCCTTGGGAAAACCTTTGAAAAAAATTATTAAGGATCACATTTGTGGGAGTCCAGCAGGAAAAATAATGCTGAAGGGCAACCAGCATGGCTTCACAGCAGGTAGATCCTGCCTGACTAATCTTGTTTATTTTTATGACCAGGTCACAAAATGCTTAGATGCAGGAGTTGAGGTAGATGTCATCTACTTGGATTTTTAAAAGGCCTTTGATACAGCATTGCATCCTATTCTTATAAACACATTAGGCGATTGTGGCATAGATTACTACCCAGTCAGGTGGGTGGACAACTGGCTTATGGAGTGCACATGGAGGGTGGCGGTGGATGGGTCGTTTTTGACCTGGAAAAATGTGGGCAGTGGAGTTCCCCAGGGTTCAGTCCTTGGACCAGTGCTGTTCAATATCTTCATGACACCTACAGACTGAGAGGTAACTTTCTAAGTAGCACAGCAGCAGAAAGGGATCTTGGAGTCATAGCTGACTCCAAAATTAATATGAGTCATCAATGTGATGAAGTGGTAAGTAAAGCCAACCGTACTCTTTCATGCATTAGAAAGTGCATCACAAGCAGGTCTAAGGAGGTGATACTTCACCTCTATGTGGCATTGGTAAGACCACAGCTGGAGTACTGTGTCCAGTTCTGGAGACTGCACTTCAAGAGGGATGTGGATAACCTTGAGAGGGTTCACAGGAGGGCTACTCATGTGGTTATGGGCCTATAGGTAAGATCCTACGAGGAGAAACTGAAGGACCTGAATCTCTTCAGCCTCTGCAAAATAAGGCTGAGGGAATCTTGTAGTAATCTACAAACTCAACAGGGGGTGGGGAGGAGGGAGGCAGCAAGGAATAGGGGATACTCTGTTTACCAGGGTGCCCCTTGGGGTTACTAGGGACAATGGCCATAAACTGACAGAGAGAAGATTTAGATTAGAGATTTGGAAAAAATTCTTTACGGTGAGGGTTGCCAAAATCTGGAATGGGCTTCCAAGGGAGCTGGTGCTTTTCCCTACCTTGGAGGTCTTTAAGAGAAAACTAGACAAGCACCTGGCTGGGGTCATCTGACCCCAGTGCTCTTTCCTGCCCAAGGCAGGGGGTTGGACTCGATGATCTAACGAGTTCCCTTCTGACCCTAAAAATCTATGAAATCTATGAAATTATACAAAGGAACCAGGAACTTGAGCAAAAAATTTGCAAAACAGTTTGCATCTACATGTGCAAATGCTACTGGATGAGTTTACTCCAGGACAGGTGCGGCTGGTGAACTCTGAGACAAGTGGGGCAGGTAGAACATCACACTGTATCATCCAGTTTCAAATGTATTTTATTTCATTTTATTTATTCAATTTTTGTTTGTTTACAAAAGCTGCAAACTGCCCCGCCCCCAGCTGGAGTGCCTGGCTGGGTGCAACCCCCCCCCATTAGGAGCCAAACTAATACAGTACCAAAAGATAGTTGCATTCACCCACAGTTTTCAAATGATACATTAGAAGTCTATAAGTCGAAGCATGTTTTTCTGAACTTGACCTACCTGACTGCATGTCTCACATCTAATCTTGAGACAAACTCGGTGGATAAGAGTTGTGATTCACCTTTGTCAACAGCTTGCAGGCCACAGTACTCAAATCTCTTTGGCATTATCAAGATGGGTTCAATTAATGCCCTTAGTCGTCTCTGGTTTCTAGCATAAAACTTAACCCATTCACTAGGTTGTTCTACCATTTCAGTATGTCCCTGATTTTCCAACTTTGCTTTTTATGAAAACAGTTAGAAAAGCACGAGATTCTTTTTCCTTGGTGGACAGATAATAAAAGTTACTGATTTGCCCAAGATGATGCAGCATTCTCCTCACAGACACTGGGAAACATGAGAACTCTTCCAGTGAACTGGATCTCTATGCATTTGATCATGTGGCCTTCAAAACAAACATATTTTAATTGACCTTAAGTCTAGGCATATTTTAATCATAATACGAGCAATATATTACCATTTACTATATACAAAGATCCTGATTAGGGAAAGCATTCCCATTGAGAAAAGGACCTGAGTATATGCTTAACTTTGAGCACCTGTTCAAGTCCTATTAATCCAGTGATAGGTATTGTTTTTGCCTATCTTAAGCATGCCATTTAGCATTACCCTAAATAGAAAAGCTTTAAGCACCCATTTAAGCATTTTCAGGGCTGAGGCCAAAGGGAGTGTACTTTTAATAAGTTATTTGCCTTTGTACTGTATATCAAACAAGCTTTGCTGTAGAATTCTGAAGCCTTTCCCTGGAATATTTTGATGGAGTAACATTAGAACTCCAATATCCAATTCAAAGGACACAGCATTTTCATTAACCTTACTTGGCAATTATTATTATTTTATTAGTTGTATTAAAGTAGCAGCTTGGGGTCCAGAGATGGGGTCAAGACTTTTTTGTACAAGGTATTGTACACACACATATCAAGGAGATAATCCTGTCCTGAGAAGCTGATAGCAGGGAAATCCAGGGGAGCCTAAGGGCAAAAAAGAAGGCATATATGCAGTGGAAGCAGGGGGAAGCTACCAAGGAGGAGTGTACCTACTTGGCCCGCACTTGCAGGGAGGTAGTTAAAAAGGCCAAAGCAACTACAGAGCTGTGGCTGGCAACAGGAATTAAAGACAACAAAAAGTCTTTTTTTAGGTATGCAGGGAGTAAAAGGAAGGCACAGGGCAGCATAGGGCCCCTACTGAGCAAGAAGGACCAATTAATGACAGACAGGGGGGAGAAGGCTGAGCTATTCAATTAGTTTTTTTGCCTCAGTGTTTCTGAACAGGACTCAAGATAAGCCTCCTAATGGGTTCGTAGATGGGCATCAGAAGGACACCAGCCCACCAACTGTCGACGCTGATGTGGTACAGAGTCACTTGGATGGACTGGATGTGTTCAAGTCAGCAGGCTTGGATGAGCTGCATCCAAGGGTACTGAAGGAATTGGCCAGTGTCATAGCAGAACCAGTGGCATGGCTGCTTGAGTGCTCGTGGCACTCAGGTGTAGTCCCAGAGGACTGGAAAAGGGCCAATGTGGTTCCTATTTTCAAGAAGGGGAGGAAGGAGGATCCAAGTAATTATAGGCCAGTCAGTCTCACATCCATCCTTGGAAATGTCTTTGAAATGATTATGAAGGATCATATTTGTGGGATTCCGGTGGGAAAAATAATGCAGCAGGGAAACCAGCATGGATTCGTAGCAGGTAGATCTTGCCTGACCAATCTGGTTTCATTTTATGACAGGGTCACAAAATGCTTAGACACAGGAGTAGAGGTGGATGTCATTTTCTTGGACTTTAGTAAGGCCTTCAATACGGTATCTCATCCTATTCTCATACATAAATTAACAGGCTGTGACAGATATTTACCCGGTCTGGTGGGTGGCAAATTGGCTTAGCAGTCACACCCAGAGTGTGGTAGCACTCGATACTCGATACCGACCTGGAAGATTGTGGGCGGTGGGGTCCCGCAGGGTTCGGTCCTTGGAATGTCTTTTTGGTCTCTTCAATGTCTTCATCAGTGACTTGGATGTGGGTGTGAAGTGTAGTCTGTCCAAGTTTGCAGATGATACTAAATTGTGGGGTGACGTGAACACTCTGGAGGGTAGGGAATGATTGCAGTTACACCTGGATACATTATAAAAGTGGGCAGGACACAATAGGATGCAGCACAACAAGGACAAGTGCAGAGTGCTGCACCTAGGGCACAAAAATATCCAACACACCTACTGCCTGGGAACTGACCCTCTCAGCAGCACAGAAGCGGAAAGGGATCTTGGAGTCATCATGGACTCCAAGATGAACATGAGTCATCAGTGTGATGAATTCATCAACAAAACTAACCACACTTTATCATGCATCAGCAGATGCATGACAAATAGATCCAAGGAGGTGATACTTCCCCTCTATGCGGCATTGGTCAGACCACAGGTGGAGTACTGAGTCCAGTTTTGGGCACTGTACTTCAAGAAGGATGTTGATAGACTCAAGAGGGTCCAGACGAGGGCCACTCATATGGTTAGGGGCTTACAGGACAAGCTCTATGAGGAGAGACTGAGGGACCTGAACCTCTTCAGCCTCTGCAAGAGAAGTCTGAGAGGTGATCTTATGGCTGCCTACAAATTAATTAGGATAACACAGCAAGGAATCAGACATGCTATCTTTATCAGGGCACCTCTTGGGGTAACAAGAAACAATGGTCACAAACTGAAAGAGAACAGATTTAGGCTAGATATCAGGAAAAACTTCATGGTAAGGGTGGCCAAAATTTGGAATGGGCTTCCAAGGGTGGTGGCGCTTTCTCCTACCTTGTGGGTCTTTAAGAGAAGTCTAGATAGGCACCTGGCTGGGGTCATCTGACACCAGCACTCTTTCCTGCCTAGGCACAGGGTTGACCTCTATGATGTGTTGAGGTCCCTTCCAACCCTAGCATCTATGAATCTATAGCAGTTTAGCTGCTGCATGTAGAAGGAGATCTGTATCACTGCCTGGCGACATGTACCAAGTACTCAGCCCAGAAGTCAGCAAGTCAGCTGAAATATCCCCCATCCATAAAGCCATCTATGAGCATCATGGGCTCTCTCAGGCTGGATTACTCACTGTATTATAAGACGGAGCCTCAACCATGCCATCTTTTTCAACCTTGCTCTCTTAATAGCATGTAGCTCAGACCAGTGAGAGAACAGACAACAGGAACTGAGGTCCCTTTAAAGACTATACATTCTGCATAGGTGCTGAGTGCCTACCTTGCCTTTATTCCTTAAAATTAGGATAAAGCTTTCAAGTTTGAGGGTGTTTTCTTGGTTGTGATAGTTATAATGACTCTTATCTGAACGTGGTAGTCAGAAGTGGTGGAGAGCCCAGAACCAATAACAAAACGATCCAATAACAAGGAAGGATATAGTGAAGGTCCTTAGCTATTTTACCTGGTGATGGAATGGACTTGTTGGAAGACAACTTTCTGCTGATTCAGAAACCTTCAGGAACATATTCACAAAAAGAAAAATCACAGCCCAGGATGAACAGATGGAGGAGTAAAAAGAACAGAAGATCTTCAAATACCAACTTCTAAGAATGGAATTAGAGAGGACATGGGGAAGAAGGTCTAGATCAGTACTTAGTGTCACAGGTAACCTGGGGAAGATGCCCCCTTGAAGTCAGAGACATGGACATTTCTATTGGCACCCAGAACCTTCAAAATGCTGTTATTCTGAAGACTTCTTTCATGCTGAAACATTTTAATCCTTTAAGCATCTGGGCTCATCCTAAACTCAAGATGAAAGATTG
Source organism: Alligator mississippiensis (assembly GCF_030867095.1). Lineage (NCBI taxonomy): Eukaryota > Metazoa > Chordata > Crocodylia > Alligatoridae > Alligator > Alligator mississippiensis. The sequence continues at coordinate 138,097,851 of NC_081825.1, read as the reverse complement.
CCAACTCCTAAACAGTCTGTGAGCTTATGATATGAATGATTATCTACAGTTGTGCTGTTGTTAATACATATTGATATAGTTAAGGGGGGGGTGTGAAAGATTTCACTTGTTTTATGCTGGAGCTTGATAAGTTTATGAAAGTGATTGATTCTATAATGTAGTTTCCTCTAATTGCTGGGGACTGACCTTCATGAACCAGCAAGTCCCTTCCTGCCCTATGGTCCTTTATACATTACAGGTCTCTGTAAACATCAACTAAATAACTTTCAGGCCCACCATGGCCAGCAGCAATGTGAGCATCTGTCTTACTCTCTCCTGCTCCTGCTTCTCCATTTTCTATCAGCAGCATCTTGGTAGGCTCACGTCAACATTGAAGGTAACTTAGACTCCATATCCATGTAACCCATGAGTCCATTTAATCATGATCGTGAGTTCTTTTAAAAAACTTCTAGCCAAGATGGCATATGTGATAGCAACATTAAGCAGACCCCTGTCTCCCACAAGTTAGAATGGCCTGCATGCACTGCCATTCCTTTCCATTCCAGGTGTAGGAACTTTGCTTTAGGACCTAACATTTTCCCTTGGGTTAGTTAGTCATGATTGCTCTATTCCACAACAAGAAAAGTCAGCAAGCTGCAGGTGTTTTATCCATTGGTCCCACTTGCAAGAACTGCCATTTGTGCAAGTCAGTAGAAAAGCAGTGAATACCAGGGAACCCTAAAGCCTCTTAGCAAGAAAAACATCTACTCAAAAAAAAAAGCAAAAAAAAAAAAGCCTTGGGTGGTAAGAAAATAGAAGGCAGCATAGATTTTCACCTTTTAGACTACCAAAGTGTGTATACACACACACCCTAAATTTTTGTGTGCTGCAGCTTACTTCATCAGTTGTAGTGAAATGAGAGGAGCAGTCAGCCAGGTCGGACCATTCCAGGAGGTTCCTGGCTGAGATACAGGACCTCCACTTAACCCAGGAGGTGCACAGTCCCACCAGAGGAAATGCCTTGTTGGACCTGGTCCTGGCCACAGGTGATGATCTCGTAAGGGGGCTCCAGATCCTTGACCACCTGGGTGATAGCGATCAACGCTTGCTGGAATTCATCATCCAGCGCAGGGTGTCAAGGGCCTGCAGCAAGGCGGTAGCCCTAGACTTCAAGAGGGCCAACTTCAACGAGTTGAGGAGATTGGTGGGAGAGGCGTTGGGGTTCTCGAGGGCAGGGGAACTCGGTGCCCAAGATGAGTGGTCGTCCCTTAAGGAGACAATACTCAGTGCCCAAGGGGTGACGATCCCAACAAGAAGCAAGGGGGGCAAGAGTGCCCGAAAGCCTCCCTGGCTCACCAAGGAAGTCCGGGAATGCCTGGTTGCCAAAAAGGCGGCATACATCTGGTGGAAGTGGAGGGCTATCCCCAAAGAAGAGTATACCTCCACTGCTTGGGCCTGTAGGGGGGCTGTTAGGAAAGGTAAGGCAGACACAGAGCTAGGACTAGTGTCCAAGATCAAAGATAATAAAAAGTCCTTTTTCAAATATAGAGGGAGGATGAAGAAGGCACCAGGAAATGTGGGGCCCCTGCAAGATGCACTGGACAATCTGGTGGTTGTGCCAGAGGAGAAGGCAGGCATCTTTAACAAATTCTTCACCTCCGTTTTCTTGTGCTGGGACCGGGACTCCCCCACCCTGTTTCAAAACGGACTTGAGGGGAACGCCTCAAGACCTAAGGTTGAGGAGGACTGGGTTAGAGTGCTGCTGGAGGGGCTGGACGTGTTCAAGTCAGCAGGTCCAGATGCTCTCCACCCCAGGGTGTTGAGGGAGCTAGCAGGGGTTATTGCTGGGCCCTTGGCATGGCTTTACGAGCGCTCGTGGTGCTCGGGCCAGGTGTCAGATGATTGAAAGATAGCCAATGTGGTCCCCATCTTTAAGAAAGGGAGGAGGGAGGACCCGGGCAACTATAGGCCCATCAGTCTTACCTCAATCCTGGGGAAACTCTTTGAGAAGATCATCAAGGAGCACATCTGTGATGGGCCGGCATCGGGGATGATGCTCAGGGGCAACCAGCACGGTTTCATTAGGGGCAGGTCATGTCAAACCAGCCTGATTGCCTTTTACAATCAGGTCACAAAAGCATTGGATGCAGGTGTCACCGTGGGTGTAGTCTTTCTGGACTTCAGCAAGGCCTTTGACACAGTCTCCCACCCCATCCTCATTAAAAAAACTAGGCAACTGTGGCATCAATGCCTACATGGTCAGATGGATTGCTAATTGGCTGAAGAGTCATACTCAGAGGGTGGTGGTGGACGGGTCATATTCGACCTTGGGGGAAGCGGGCAGCGGAGTCCCCCAGGGCTTGGTCCTTGGGCCCGCACTGTTCAATTTCTTTATCAGAGATTTGGACGACGGGGTGAAAAGCAACCTGTTCAAATCTGCTGATGATACCAAAATTTGGGGTGAGGTGGGCACGCTAGTAGGGTGGGAAAGACTGCAGAAAGACCTGGATAGGTTGCAAGGGTGGGCTAACAAAAACAGGATGCGTTTCAATACGGACAAGTGCAGGGTGCTGCACTTGGGCAGTAGTAACCAGCAGCACACTTATAAGATGGGAAACTCCCTTCTCAAGAGCACGGAGGCAGAAAGGGATCTTGGAGTCATCGACTCCAAGATGAACATGGGCCGACAATGCGAGGTCATGGTCGGCAGGGCTAACTATACCGTATCATGCATCCACAGGTACATCTCAAGTAGGGCCAAGGAGGTGATCCTCCCCCTCTACGCGACACTGGTCAGGCCACAGCTGGAGTACTGTGTCCAGTTCTGGGCATCCCACTTCAAGAGGGATGTGGACAACATTGAGAGGGTCCAGAGGAGGGCCACCTGCGTGATCCAGGGACAGCGGGGCAGACCCTACAATGAGAGGCTACGGGACCTGAACCTGTTCAGCCTTAACAAGAGAAGGCTGAGGGGGGATCTTGTGACCGTCTGTAAACTCACTAGGGGGGACCAGAAGGGTTTGGGGGAGACCTTGTTTCTCCTAGCGCCCCCCGGGATAACAAGGAATAATGGCCACAAGTTGTTGGAGAGTAGGTTTAGATTAGACATCCATAGGAACTACTTCAAAGTCAGGGCAGCTAGGATCTGGAACCAACTTCCAAGGAAAGTGGTGCTGGTTCCTACCCTGGGGGTCTTTAAGAAGCAGCTCGATGCCTACCTGGCTGGGGTCACTTGAGCACAGTTTCCCTCCTGCCCAGACAGGGGGTGGGACTTGAAGATCTACAAGGTCCCTTCCGACCCTACTTCTATGATTCTATGAGAACGGAGCTGTTAGGGGGCCACTAGTTCTAGACACTTAGTAGTATTGAAATAGCTCAACACAAGCCTCTTCTAGTATAAAAACACACTCATGGGAAAGACTGGTAAACCACAGAGCTCACAACACAGGAAGAGGGAGACACAAAAAGGACACATTGCCTGGCCATATTTACACCACAGTAGAAATGTTTCAGCTTGGTGGAATAATGTTGGCATCTAGGGCTACATCCACATGTGGTGTGGACATTTGGTTCCCTGGGGAAAACTAGCAGTGGTGCATCTTGCGCCACCATTAGTTTTCCCAGGGGACTACCCATGCCATGTGCATTCTGCCATGCGGCAATTTACCTTGGTTGGGGTAGGGGAGGCTGGAGCCAGCACTGTGCTGGCCCCAGCAGCCTTACCTGGGGTCCTGGGGGCCTTCTGGGACTGTAGCAGCAGCAATTTTGCCATGCAGAGCCTGGCCAGCAGCCACAACCCAGCTCCAGGCAGCCCAGCTCTGCTTTTGAGCAGCGCATGCTGCCTGTGCATGCACTGCTCCACCTTTTTCTCCATGGTTTGACCCCTGGATATCCAGGAGTAAAAAAAACAACCCCCCACACTACGCCCTTGCAGCATGAAGAACAACTGAGTGTGTGGTACATGGCGCTATAGACATGTCTGCATAGCCACGTACTGCATGGCCGTGCTTGTCTGGACATGGCCTAGAAGTGCAACTCCCCACTGGAACCATTGGTTCCAGGGGGGAGGGAGGGAGGGAAATCTAGCTGTTGGCTGCTAGCCTGCAGCCAGTTTCCCAGAGCAATGGCCCCCTCCTCTCTCACAGCCTGCCCCTGTTTCAGAATGGAAGGGGGGAAAGGGAGCAGAGGGAGCTCATTCTAGGGGTTCCCCAGCTGGCTTTGGAGGGTGGGGTGGGTGAATTGGAGCCCAACCCCCACCTTGGGGGAGCTCCAATACACCTTCCCCACCCTCCAGCATGGGCTCAAAACCCCCCATACCTAACTCCCTCTGTTCACTTTTCCCACTCCCATTCTGAAAATAGCTTGAGACTGGCAGGGAGTGTAGACAAGTTACAAAAGATGCTCCATTTTGAAGCAGAAGTGACAATTTTCTCCTGATCTGGACATAGAAAGCAGGTCATAGCTGTAACCAAACACAAGTTCATGAGTGCAGACAGCTTAAAAAATGGCTGATTAGGTGAAAATCTAACCCCCCGCCCCATGAGGTATCAGATAAAGATGTTTCAAAATGTAGCATCTTCTGTAAATTGTGTCTGCAGAGCTCCCAGCTTGACACTGTTTTTAGAATCAGGGGGGCGGGGGGAGGAAATAGTGGAAGGAGTTCAGTCTGGGGGGTTTTCAGTCCCCATCCCACCCCCCCGAGTGTGGGACAGGTGTTTTGGAGCCCCTCCCCCAGGTGAGGAGGCTCCAATTCACCCACCCCACCCTTCAGCACCAGCTGGGGAGCCCCAAGAATGAGCTCCCTCCACTGCTTTTCCCCCCTCCCATTCTGAAAACAGGGAGCACTGCCAGAGACCCCAGGCTGTTGCTTTGGAAACCTGGCTGCAGGCTCCCAGCCCCAGCTAGACTTCCCTCCCCCCTGGAACGAACAGTGAACTTCTGTTTGGTATGGGGTAATGTTGTAACTCAGAATACTTTGCAAAAATCATTCTGAGTTACAGCTGGGAGCTGCACTTCTGTCTGCAACCTACATGACCCCTTGAGAGATTAGATTTTCACCCAATGAGCAATTTTTTAAGCTGTCTGTAGCTGTGCACCTATGTTTGGTCACAGCTATAAACTACTTTCTGTGGCCAGATTGGCTGAAAATTGTCACTTCTGTCTGTGCTGATCTCGAGTTAAGCTGAATCCGCGTGCCTCTCTCAGGTAGATAGATTCCTACCATCTACATGCACATGTAAACAGACACTTTCTTTTCTACAGTCTCTCTCAAGGAAGACTCAACTGCATCTTTATGAAACTATCTGCAGAAAAGTAGCGTATGAACTGGAGGAAGCTGATGATGGGCATCCAAGATGCTTGGATGAGTGATAAAAGGGTAGATCTTTTGCCAATTATAGCATATTTGATGATGTTTGCCTGCCAGCTCTGTGCTATGCAGCCCCTTTAAAATGTCATTAGCAAACATGTGGCACTGTATAGTAAACATTATGAAAAAATGGCCATACTGCCATTCTCTTGCTGTACAGGTCCCCGTAGCAATTTGGAATTACAGGGCTGTTAACTAGGCTGGAGGAAAACATTATATTTAAAAACCTAAATGGTTGGATCCTAAAAAAGGTATAAATAAGTATATCCCAGCTGAAGTCAATGGTTCTATGTCAATTTATACTAGGTGAGGATTTGGCCCATTGTTGTATTTATTTTTGGAAGAAATATTCTCTGTGTGGCTGTTCTGAGGTCCTAGAACCGATGGCATTTTTTAAAGGATAGGTTGTGCTGACAAGTTCTTGATTCATATATCAAGGACAGAATGGACACTATTTTCTCCTCTAAACCTAAATGGTTGGAATTACAAGTTCTAAATGCAAAGCTTTCCCCTTCTGTTTGCTCCTTCACCCAAGTTCGCAAGTAGGATGCCACTCAGCCTGATATGGAATTCTGAAGAATGAATAGATGAATGAAATCGTAACATTCTTGGGCCGTGCATTTGGGGAATTAGACTTAAAGCTTCTATTCACAGCAATAGGAGTTATCGGTCTTGGCTGAGATTTAAGCGCCTTTAAATGACTTAAAGGAGCCTGCTTTTTCAAAAAGGTGCTGAGCTCCCATCCTCCAAATAGTAAGCCCTTTGAAGGTCTCTTTGATTAGTCCCCAAAAACATGAGAGTGCCATTTCAAATACTTTGGAAAATCTCGTTCCTAATTGTCCACTTATAGGCCAATCTGTTGGCATTCTGATTTGCATAAATCACCATTTCTTGTCTTCTTGATTTTTCTTATCTGTCTGTATATGCACAAACATGCTAGGGGTACCTTTTATGCAACAGGAGATCTGACAATCTAAAAACTTCCTGGAATACAGCTGAGATGTTTATCTCATAACTCAGAATGGGGATGGATTTAAAAAAATAAACGTTACTACAGGTGCATTTCCACCCAAACCAAGCTACTGGTTAGCTGATAAGAGATGAGACACCAGCAATACACATATTTGCATGTATTATTTTGAGTGTATCTACAGTGCAGGCTTCATATGCCTTGGAGCTTTCAATATTGTTTGGAGTAAGGGCAGAATTTTCAGAAGTGCCTATGGAGTTTAGGAACACAATTCCAACAACTTTCAATGGTTTTTATGCTCCTGTAATCCTGTAGGTGCTTTTGAAAATCTCCCCCAAGATATAGATCAATGTCAGATGCTCATTTGTCCAGCAGTCTGGTATATGCAGGTGTTTTAAAAGGTTCATGTCTCTTTCTTTGTGCTGGTTGGTAACACCTTACATTTTAGCCTCTTATCCTGGATATAAATGTTAGTTACATCCTGCTTCCTTTCCTTTACCTCTCAGAATTGTATTATTTTTATGTTTTGGAGAGATATTGTCCTAAATCCCCTTTCTTTCTATGGAATGCAAAGCCTATTGGGTTTACCAGTGGCATAGCTATACTTACAAACATCTGAGGCTACCCAGTGTTTGGGCTGCCCTCTTTGCATGTCTGTTACTTTGTCCATGTCCTGGTAATACAGCACTCAGCATTTTGCACTGTCCTTCATGTGCAGCTTTGCCAGCCTTTTGTATATTTCAGTAATCTTCCTCGATTTGTTCTGTGCCCTTGTTGATACATCTGAGTGTTTTGTTTGCTTTCCTTATTGCTGCCAAACACTATACTGATGATTTTAAGATTAGATCTCCCCTCTGTCTCAGATCATTTTCCTGTGACCCTTTCAGAGGGGGCTTATAAAATGAATGAGAGACCAGGCTATGCTGGTAGGTTTTATGGGAAGGGGTAAAATAGTATTCTGATGAAAAATGGTGTAATGTGAGTTGACATTACAAAAAAAAAAAAATGTGAAGCCAAAAAGAAAAAAAAAAAATCCTGCAGAGTATTGGAAAGATGGATTGCATGTCGGTACACAATGCCTGTTTAAAGTGCTAAATTTTGGCTTAATCCCCTTGGCTGTGTTTTGACCCGTTCTTATTTGATTTATATTTTTTCACATTAAATTGTATACACCACTTATCTGGCTAAGATCTCATTTTATATGCATTTCTTTGAATGGGATTTCCTTATTTGGTATAGATAAGCCTATTCAGTTTTATTATTTACAACCCTGTATGCCTTTCTACATACTCTTTATTTCTGCTTTGTCTGCACTACAAAATTTCAAACACCAACTGAGTGCCACACCACTCAGCATTATTTGTTTCTTTCTTGTATCCATCTATCCTAATTCACCCATAATCATAGCATGTAGGCCTCAAAATGATCAGAATTACTTTTCCCTCCACAGTGTGACCTTAGTGAAAAAGTTAATTTCCTATTCAGCTTAGAATTTCACTATTAATACCAAGCATACTAAATTCATATCATCATGGTTGAAGTCTTTGGGGAGTATAGTTTATAATGTTGACTTCTTAGCTGTACTAATTTACCACTCTGGTTTCACAAATGGCTTAAAACTGTCTAATTGTGTCAGTATAAGAATACCACTTTCCCTTCTTTTCTTCTCTTACTCTTGTTTTCAAGGAGATAGGTGAGGTAAGTGATTACAGCTGATGCTAGTACTGTAGAATCTGTTAGTAGGAGGGTATAGCAAAAGCAATGTGCCCAGTATTCCCTAAAGGGCAATGTAATATTTCCTCTATGAGCTCAATATTCACTCAAGCCCAGTGAGCAATCTGAACTGGAACCTTATTCTTCCGGATGTCAGCATAATGCATACTTTATGTTAATACAGCAACACACGCTAGGCTGGATTTCCTCCCTTTCTTCAGCTGATATTTCAGAGTTTATCATAACATCCACAGACCACTAGAAGTGGGCATTCTTAAGCAGGATGGCTGGCTGCTTAATACAATGATATTACACATACTGTTCCTGCTTCCCTGAAGACCAAGGATTGATTTTCTGAGTGTTCAGAGTCTGGAGCAACCTCTCATATATAAGTTCAGTATTTCTTTTATGAAGTCCCTTTTATATCAAAGACTGGATACAAAGTCCTTGCTCCCTGAACATGGTAGAAGCAAACACCAGCAGGCAGTTTCCTTGCCCACAAATCCCCAGCCTGATTCTCTAGCTGGTCCTCAGCCACTAGCAGCATTATCTCACTGCTCCCTGGGCCATGGTCAGAACTGCTACCTTCATAAGTCATTTAACAAGCTGGAGGGAATTCAGAAAGGAGCCCAGAAAATTAGCAGTGGTTTGGAGAGGTAGCTGGCTTTTCCAAAACTTTCCAATTTTTACACATACAGCTGTAACTAATCAACCCCATTACCTTTGCATTTGGGATTATTCCGGGGGGGGGGGGGGGGGGGGGGGGGACCCACCAAACCACATAGCTTAATTCTGCTCAGGCTTTGCTCTGGATATTGCTGTGGCTCTTATTTCAGCATTTGAGCTATCCCTGCATAAAAAAGCATTTAGTTATTCCTTCCATTGAGCCTGAATGAAGTATGCTTTGAACACCCATCTGCTTTAACTAGGTTTGTACTTGCCTTATACATCAAAGGCCCCTTGATAGTAGCCATTTGAATCTCTCAGAGTAACTGAGTCTGCATGCACATGAACACACATGCACACTGGATTCAGCTTTTTTATTTTGTAAAAAAATACAGCCTATCCTTTCCAAATTTATACTTTCTGATCATACAATGAGTTTTCTGAGAATTTACAAATAAAACTGTTATTGTATTAATTAAGATTAACTACCTTGGTGTAAGTACCAGGTCATGGCCTGTCTGGCCTAATGGTTAGGCTACTGGAGGAGGGCCAGAAACAGGGCAGAGAACAAAACACACACCAAACCACAGTTCAGAAGTCAGGTACCATATCCAAGGGGAAATCTAGGGGCAGTGTCCAAGTCAAAAGCTGAATTAAATCTCAGGAGTCAAAGATCCAATTACCAGATCCAAAGGCGAATCCAAAAGCCAGAGCCCAGGAAGAAAGAGAGTAGGGTCAATAACTCAGAAGCCCTGAGAGCACAGGATTGGAGAGGCTTACCAGAGCTGACCTGCAGACTGTTGCCACAGGTGGGACTAAACAGAGAAGTTGCTCTCCCCAGTAGCAAATCAGGAAGCCTTAGCAGCGGCTAAAAGGAATCATTAGCTGGCAGTGCCATAGCAAGGGGGTGGGGAGAGATTGGGGCAACTACCTTGGGTGCCAAAGTGAAGGGGCGCCAACAGGTGCTGACCAGCCAGGGCGGGGCATGAGATGGAGCCATGACCAGCTCTTTTAGGCGGGGCACGGGGATGGGGGAAGGGTGGCTCCCGCTGCTGCATGCACACCCCGGCAAGCTTGGCGGGGGGGGGGGAGGTGTCCCCTGCCAGATCTGTGTGCAGGGCAAGGGCAGGCTGCTGCTGTGGGCTTTGCCCTGGGTGCCAAACTTTGTTTCTACAGCACTGTTAGCTGGGGTGCAGCTGCCAGTCAGAACCCCAGGCTAGTGTAGCCAACTAGGCCTGTTAGGGCCCCTGATTCTGGGTCCTTTAAGACATTCAGTATCCAAGCTTAGGTAGCAGAAGTGGGGGCCAAATGTGAAGCAACAGCAGGGTCAGAAGGCAGCCCGGCCGCAGGCTTCCGGCGGCTGCAGTGGGGGTGGGAAGGGCCATGTACACAGCAGTGAGAGAAAGAGTGGGGCTGTGGCTGGGGCAGGCACTGCACAGTCGGGGTGGGGTGGGGTGGGATGCAGGACTAAACTGTGAGCAGTTTGTCTAGGGGGCAAGGCTCCAGCTACTACAAGCACCCCAGGAAGCATGGGGGGGCATGTGCCTCCGGATCTGCACAGGACAAGGGTAGGCTGCTGCTGTGGGCTGGAGCCAGTGGCCACATTGCACTTTTCCTGGCAGGCAGGGGCTGGGCCAGGCTGCACTCAGGGTGGGCTGGCTGTGCTCAGCCAGGCCAGGCAGTGGTCAGCTGTGGGAGTGGGGTATGGGGAGGGTGCAGCCATGCCAAAATTCGCCATAGCCCCTCCAACCCCTGCCTCCCAGCGCTGCCGCCACCCACCCTGAGTGCAGTGCAGCTCAGCCCCCCCGCTGGGAAGCGCCCAGCACAGTCCTGTCCACAGCCCACAGTGGCAGCCTGCCCTTGCCCTGCTCAGATATGAGGGCACATGCCCCGCATGCCTGCCAATGTGTGTGCAGTGATGGGAGCTGCCCCCACCCCCATCCCCGGGCCAGGAACCCCCTGGACAAGCCGCTCACTGCTCTGTCCCACACCCCGCCCCAGCTGTTCAGGGCCTGCCCCAGCCCCACTCCCTTCCCCCCTCCCCCCACAACCCTTTCTTCTCCCTTGCCCCTTCCTTCACAGACTTACCTGCTGGGGGTGGGGGGTGCACGCGTGCATGCCCAGACCTCCCCAAATCATTTCCCCCACCCTCCACCTATGTATCCAAGTCAATCTTTATCTCTGCCCCAAATGATTTTAATAATGGAATATCAAAGACACTTCACATTTCCTTATGGTTAAAAATAATTGGAATCTAGTGGATAGGTGACATTTGAAGAAATTAGATTGTAATTAAGATAAATAATTAATGTTGCTGTATCTAATTGCTATAATTATGTAGATTACAGACAGACTTGGGTCAACAATTCGGGTAATTCTTAAGGGGGTCCATTGTGAGATCAGTGGCAATTCAACCAATCCGTGACTTTCCTCCAGATCTAATTTATATCCAACCATTTAACTGTTTATAGGATCATAGGAAAGTAGAGCTGAGAGAGACCTAATGAGACCATCTAGTCCAGCCTGCTGCTCAAGGAAAGATTGTCTCTGATTAAAGCATCCCAGCCAATGTCTCCCCAACCTGCTTTTGAAAATTTCCAAGGATGGAGTTTCCACAATTATTCTAGGTAGCCTGTTCCAATGCCCAACGATCCTCCAGTGCTTGAGTCACCTTTGTACTGGCTCAGTGGAAAGATAGTCTGGGCACCTGTATCAAGGGTTCTAAATGGTAGCTTGCTTGGTCTAGCTCTCATTATTATTTAAAACTGCAGGTTAGCTTGGTGTTAGTATCTGATATGTTTCCCCTGGCACTACTGCCTAAATTGCATTATGCTTTGAAGAACAGGTAAAATGCCATAAGCACAGAAATACTGGGGCAGGAAGACTGGGCTCTCACTATCCCTTACTTCAAACAATACCAGGGTCACTAACACCCTTTCAAACAACAAGTCAGCTGCACATTAAAGACCAAAGTCACCAGGATGCTTTGTGTGTTTTCAGTCACTCTAAGCCACTATAGGCCCATCTTAACTAGCTGGTGTGCTCTGGCTGAATCTTCCTCCTTTTTTTAAAGACTAAAGGTTGATACTATGTTTTCAAATCCTTAGAAACATTGCATTGTATCTTATTATATGGGTTCTTATTAAATGTGTATATTATGTTTAATTTTAATAAATCAGAGTAGTTCAAAATGAATATTAAGCAAACTGTGTTCAAATAATACTGTGTATCAGAGATGTGTATCAGTAATCACAGTGTATTTTCTGGGAGTGGGGGTTTAAGATGTAGTAGTTATCCCCAGAATAAGTACTACCAATCCAGGAATGTCTAAAATAAAGTTATATCTGAAATAAATCAGAATGCATTAATATAAAAATGCACAGTTAAGTTACAGAAACACTCGTAATGATGGCCAAATTTTGAATCATTAGAGATGTGATCCCAAACCCATGAAAATTAAGGAGGTTCTCCATTGACTTCAGTGAAGTTGAGTTCAGACTCTTGTATACAGGGGTGTGCAGAGGAGATGAGACAGTAGGCCTAAATTGAGTTGGCCTGGATCTGGAAGTATATAGTTGTTATATTATATAATATAAAGTATATTTTTCAAAAAATAAATATAGAAAAAAGAGCACTGAACAATTATGAAAATTGTGAAACAGCTATTAACTAAAAAACATATGAAGTCATACTTACAAACAAAAATATATACCAATCTGGCTCTCATAGTTCAGGTGTCATCCCACAGCATTCAGAGAGTTTCATAGATTTCATAGACATTAGGGCTGGAAGGGACCTCGGAAGATCATCGAGTCCAGCCCTCTGCCCAAAGGGCAGGAAGTCAGCTGGAGTCATAGGATCCCAGCAAGATAAGCATCCAGTTTGCTCTTGAAGGTGTTCAGTGTAGGTGCTTGAACCACCTCTGGTGGCAGGCTGTTCCAGACCTTGGGGGCTCGGACAGTAAAGAAATTCTTCCTTATGTCCAGCCTGAAACGGTCTTGTAGTAGTTTATGACCATTCAACTTAGTTGTCATCCCTTGGGGTGCTCTGGTGAACAAACGTTCCCCCAGATACTGGTGGTCACCCCTGATAAACTTATAGGTGGCCATCAGATCACCCCTGAGCCTGCGCTTTTCCAGGCTAAAGAGCCCCAGGGCTCTCAGCCTGTCATCGTAGGGTCTGCTTCCCTGACCTCTGATCATGCTCGTGGCTCTTCTCTGGACTCTCTCAAGCTTCTCCACATCCTTTTTGAATTGTGGAGCCCAAAACTGGACACAGTACTCCAGCTGTGGCCTCACTAAGGCCGAGTACAAGGGGAGAATGATGTCCCGGGATTTGCTTGAGAAGCATCTATGGATGCAAGCCAGCGTTTTGGTCGCTTTACTAGCCACAGCATCGCACTGCAGGCTCATGTTCATCTTGTGGTCAGTGATGACCCCCAAGTCTCTTTCTTGCATAGTGCTAGCCAACATAGCACTGCCGAGCCTAAAGGATGCTGCGAGTTTTTCTTCCCAAGGTGGAGAACCTTGCATTTATCGGCGTTGAACACCATCAGATTCTCATCCGCCCACTTGCTGAGCCTGTCCAGGTCAGCCTGGATCACCCGCCTGTCTTCTGGTGTGGATGCTTTGCCCCAAAGTTTGGTGTCATTGGCGAACTTGGCCAGTCTGCTTCTAACTCCAGTGTCCACATCATTAATGAAGATGTTGAACAGTATGGGTCCAAGGACAGAGCCTTGGGGGACCCCACTGGTCACAGGACACTGCGATGAGTGACTTCCATCAATTACTACCCTCTGGGTCCGACCCCGGAGCCAATTTTCCAGCCAGTGGATCGTGGAGGACCCAAGGCGACAATTGGCCAGTTTCTCCAAGAGACGATCATGGGAAACCAGATCGAAGGCTTTTTTGAAGTCAAGATATATGACATCAATCTCTTCTCCCTTGTCCAGGTGATAGGTCACCTGGTCATAGAAGGAAATGAGATTGGTCAAGCAAGACCTACCTGCAACAAACCCGTGTTAAATTACTAAACTTATGATCTTTCAGAAATCATTTTCACTGGACTAGCAGTAGTCTTGGGAGGTACCAGAGAATGTCAGAAAATAAAAGAAGCATTACCCAGGCAGTTACAATCCCCTATATCTAATTTAAATCCATAGTAAAATAATGGAACAATTATTAAAGATCTGCATCTATTCTCGGGGATAATGGAAGCATAAGCAATAAGCAGCAGGTGCCTAGAGAAGTCAGGCAGACAGACAGAGAGCAAACAGTGCCAGACAACCTTGATTGTTTTAGTTTGACAGAACTGCAAAATTAGCAGATGAATGTATCCTGACAGACTTACTATACCTGGATTTTAGCAAAGCAAGTGATATAGCCTCTTCTGAAATGAGATCTGACTTTTACAAATAATTCAAATTGGCTTGGATATGAAAATTGTCATATTGATAGGGATCTGGTTGGAGGAGAATTTTTTCCCTCCATTTGAAAGTGTTCATACCTAATGATAGCTTCTAGTGGGATACTCATTACTACTATAACTTGCATAGTATCTTTATTCATGGTCTTGAAGGAATGTTAAGGAAATATGGAGAAGATAGGTGCTGCATCTGCAAGACAAAAAAATACAAAAAAATTCCTACAAAACTAGAGATATGGGCAAGAAACAGCTAAACAAGATTCAAATAAAACATCTGAGGAACAATATCCGAAATGCTGCAAAGGAACTTGGAATAATAGGTTGACTAGTTTGTTCAATAAAACAACCTATTTTTAATCTACAGGTCCATGGTTCAAGTATCAATGTAGGTGAAAACATTAAGATTCTACTGTACCGTAGAAAACTTTGACTATTTGTCAAATTATGGATATGCTTAAAAATGTAACGGGCAGCAAAATGGGTCAATGGGCTGCGTATGTAGGTACGTCACATCATTTATCAGCAAAGCACAATTCCTCTTTGGGAAAATATGCCTGCAATACAGCAGTCTTTTGGGGGAACTTCAGCATCCATGCCAGAAGTCATTCAACAAGCTGGAGGGAACTCAGAAAGGAGCCCAGAAAATTAGCAGTGGTTTGGAGAGGATTGATATCTGAGGTAAAATTAAAACATCTTTAAGGATTTAAATGCCTAGTTTGCCTAAGGAATAATTATATAAGGGAAGGGAAACTGTTTAAAAAATATTCAAATGGAGGAATATTTAAAAATATTCAAATGGAGGCCCCAGTTCAGCACAGCACTTAAACACAGGCTTGATTTTAAACACATACTTCAGTCCATCGGTGCTCATCAAAATAAGGGAATGCACCATTTCAGTGGGGCTTAGGCACATTCCTGAAGTTAAGCTTGTGCTGAAGTACTTTGATGAATTAGCACGATAACTGCAAGTAATGGGATGAAATTAAGAAAAGGAAAATTTAAGCTGAATAGCAGGAAAATCTCCCTGACAGTGAGATATATTAGGTTGTGGAATAATTGCTCAAGGGAATTGGTCGAAGCTTCATCCCTTGGTAGCCTTCAAGTTTACTGGACAAAGCACTGGAAAAATATGCTGTAGGGAATAATCTTGCACTTGCCTCTGGGGAATAGATTGGGTGACTTCAGAGGACTTTTCCATTTCTAATTTTTATGACTGTGGTAAAGTTAACACTGACTGACCTGCAACAAGAACCAAGTCGTAACTTCAGGCTAGTGCCTTTTTGAAGTTTTTTTATCTTCCTGATTCATTCTTGTTTTTTTAATTCTTCATTATATGGAATGGTAAAAAAAACAAACCCAAAACACCTTTTTTTTCCCTACTGCTATTTGTTTTTTTTCCACTTACTGGCTAAACATTGATTTTCTTGTCCCCCCACCCTGCATTAAAAGGGAGCTCAAAGTAAGATGGTAAAAACAGTTTCAGCCTGAGACACTTTATCCCCAAAGCATCTGTGATGAAATATCATCACTGAAGTAATCATAACTCCAAGAATCATGTGCTAATGCTAGCAGAGGGAATGCGAAACACTGTTTCTGAGAGCCCCATAAAAAATGAAGGGAGGAATTTCTTGACAGTGGAGCATTGGAATGACAGTTTTGTTTTTGTTTTTTTTTTTCATTGAATCTGGAGGACTTTGCCATCAGTTTAGAATAATTTTGGTAAGCCAAATGAGAGGCCTAAAGCACGGTGGCCTTGTAATTGTTACAAAAGCTTTTCTTTGTGCAGCAAAAGTTTGTAGGTCCCTACGAACCATTAACTTGTACAGTTTTGGTGTCTATGCTGTCTTATGCAAGTGCCCAGGTGTTTCTTAATGTTGTTTGGCAGAGTTTTACTTGAAAAGGAACCTATCAAGATGGATCTGAATTTTTTAAATCTATTTTTGTTTCCCGATTTAAATTTTACTTGCAACCTAGCTCACACTCCTACTTCATTCTTGCAGGGACCTGGAATGTAATCACTGATGGTATTTCTGAGAAAGCAAAACTTTACATTTGTGTTTTCTTTTTCCCTGTCAAACATTAAAAATTACATGAAGAGCCTTATTCACCCAAGTCCTCTAATTAGAGTCAATGAAAGACCTCCAATTCAAGAAAGTATCTGTGGCCTCATAGACACAAGATGCTGGTTGCCCAGTCGTTACTGAGCAGTCATTTAATACTTGTATAAGCAAGTACTAAATGACTTCTCAGTAACTGGAGTTACTGAATAGTTGTTCCAACAAATGACTGTTTCATGGTGCTGACTGCGCAGTAGCCCATGACTGCTGTGCAGAAGCATCACATCATGCTTCCTGCCGCACAATGCTATTGTGCAATAGTCACGGGATACTGTGCAGTTGGCATTTCGTGTAGACATGGCCTGTATTCAAGTTAGACTTTAAGCCTACTCTCACCGTGTGGTAGGAAGTGTGATGTGACGCTACTGCGCAGTAGTCACGAGCACAGTCAGTTCAACAAAACAGCCATTCCTCAGTGTGACTGTGTAGTCACTCCAGTTACCGCACAATCATTTAGTACTTGTTTATACAAGTAGTAAATGACTGCACAGTAACGACTGTGCAATCAGTGTCTCATGTAGACACAGCCAGATACTTTCTTGAACTGGAGGTCTTCCATTGACTCTAATTAGAGTACTTGGGTGAATAAGGCTTTTTATGTAATTTTTAATGCTTGACAGGGAAAAAGAAAACACAAAGGTAATGTTTTACTTTCTCAGAAATATCGTCAGTGATTACATTCCAGGTCCCTGCACGAATGAAGTAGGAGTGTGAACTAGGGTGTAAGTAAAATTAATACACGTAGTTCATACAAGTACTAAATGACTGTGCAGTAACAACTGCACAGTCAGCGTCTCGTGTAGACATGACCAGTAAACTGTAGAATCAAGGTTACTGCTTTCTTACCCAGAAGTCCTTGCTTTCTAAATGAATGGTAGTATGACTCAACATACTTGCTTCTTCCTTTTTTGTTTTCTACATAGTACCTTTCAATTTTACATCATTCACTTCCCAAAACAGACCCCCTGAAAAGCCTTGAGAAAAACAGCAGCCATTGAAGCAAGCATCTTCCATCCCAGAAGCCCTTTACAAATGTGTAAAACACAATAAAGTAAAATAATTACAATAAGAATAGTTTATCTATTATTTTTTGCAGTCAAAGTATGATTTCCAGAAGGCTGCAAAGTATACCCACCAGTATTCTCCACTTTATGCTGTCATCCTGGAGAAGATTGGGCTGTGTTTTTGTCTTTTCCTTGGCTCTGTTGATGGGGAGGAAGCAGAGTATGGATTTAGATCAGCTCTAGGCTTCTTTCCGTAGAGGTTTTCAACAGTCACCACTCCCGTTCATCCATACCCCTCTCTCATCCTCACTAACCATCTATTGTTGTGTAGCTGCTTCTACCTTTGCAAGGGCTTAGGGGGATGCTGAGAGACAGGAAAAGAGAATAGGGAAGAAAGCCCGGGGGCGGGGGGGGGGGTATGGAAGGGAATTGAGGACCCAGAGACTGTGGGGGTGTAAAGAGGAGACAAAGGCTGCAGGATGAGGGATTCAGGAGGAATGAATAGGTAGAGGCTGGAAGGCACAGATGTGACAGCTGAAGGGAGTGCAGCAGGGGGAGAGAACCTGGCTACAAGATCAGTAGCTGGCTAAAGGTGGAAAGTTTGGGATCTGGGGTGAAGAAAGGGATGTGGTACAAAGCTATAGGCAGGCACCACGAGGAGGGAAGGAGCAGTAAGGGGAAGAGGCACAGCGCTAGGAGAGGTAGGGGGAGCTATGGGAGTTTTAATACTCGAGTTTAAACTGTAGGCCTGCAAGCTTTTGTAGGCAGTAGAAGAGAAAGAGCACTATTTTTTGGCTCATAAGAATACATAAGGTTGCTTGTAAGTTGTAGTATCAATAAACTTACTGTTGTTGTAGGCAGCTAATAGCTTCCAAGATTATGTCTCCTACAGTGGTGATGGGCAGTGGGAGCATTTTGAAAGCGGCTTGCTGCTAGGAGTCCTGACACCATCTGGCATTTTTGGGGAACTACCAACCTCTTAAACTCAAAAAATCATGGAGCCAGCTCTTCATCCCTTTGATTATGAGGTGAAACTGATATTGCATTTTCTTCTTTTTATTTTCTTAATGTCTAAACCACTCCATTACTGGTGGGTGAGTGGGGTGCAGGGGTGTCTAATCCAGAAGGACTAACTCACCCACATACAGAATTAAGATGGCTCTTGCTCAGCTGCAGGAGCACTTGCTGAAGAGACCCTGCTGAGATCCAGTGACCCAGATCTTTATAAAGTGCTGCCTGACAGTGCAGGGAGCTGACAGCTTCTCCCCATCCCCACACATTCCAATTAATTAATGCTGTTCTCCTCCAGCCAGGCAATCAATTACACATTGCCCAGACCCAACATTCATTTTCCCCCCAGCCACACACCTGCTCCTTCTGCATCTCCAGGGGCTTCTCATCCTCCTCCCAAGCCAGGTGATACAGCGGGTGGGGAAAGGAGCTGGGAGAAGCATGCAGACAGGGGGGAGGGAGAACAGAGGAAGGAGACTGTCTGCCCTGAGCAGCTGGGTTCTTTCTGCTCTATTTCCTCCTCTCCTTCCTGTGAGAATAGGAGCTGTTAACTCATCTCAACAGCAATTACAGAACCTTGAGAATAGGAGAAAAGGCCTTGGCTGCCTTATGCAAGAGCTCTGATTGGTTGCCTCTTTCCCAGGAGGTGGGCCATTAGGGAAGGCAGCCAATGAGAAGAAGTTGGGTGGGAAAGGCCTTGTGAAGTAGAGCTTCTCAGATGTCTCAACTCTTACTTCCTATGCTGGCCTTGTCCACAGGAGCGTGGACGATTGGTTCCCCTGGTACAACTAGCAACTGCACACCTTGTCCCTGGGGAATGCCTATGCCACGTGACCTGTGGTGCGCAGCAGGTTACCCCAGGTGGGGTAGGCCTGTTTGTCCACCTTTAAAAAACAGGTGGGCTCAGCCCACCAAGTCTCTCATTGGCCTCCATTAGAGGGAAGGCCACAGGAAAAGGGGATACTAGAGTTCATGGGACAAAGAATGAAAAAACACGGACAGGAGCGTAGGTCAGAGGTTCAAAACAAGTGTCGCCTGGGTGGTGTAGGGGAGCACTGGGCTGGCCCCAGCAGCCTTATCTGGGGGCCTCTTAGGGCTGCAGCAGCAGCTATCCTGCTGCTCAGAGCCTGACTGGCAAGTGGAGCATGTCTGTGACTGGCCAGGCTCGTTTTGGGCTGCGCTTGCTGTCCCCACGTGAGCCTCCCTGCTTTTTTTCCCCATGGTTTTGACCCCAGGATCTCCCAGGATCAACACCGCCCCCCTCCCCGTGCTGCTACCTTGCAGCACACAGAATACCCGTATGTGCAGTATGTGGTGCCACAGATGTGTCTGTGGTGCAACATACTGCATGGATGTGCTCATCTGGACACAGCCACTGGGAGCATCCTAGCAGGAGGAGCCAGAGAGGTCTAAGAGGTCATGTAAGGGAAGAGAGAGGGGAGAGTATTGGAGGGGCTAGGGTGGCGGTTAGTGGTGAGAGAAGGGAGATTCAGTGGGAGGGAAATTGTAATCAGCTAGGGAGGGCCAGGCAGGAAGGTATACATCAAAGGTGGAAGGGAGTTCTGAGATTTAGGGAGAAGTTGCAAGGGTGCAGCTAGGGAGGTTTGGGAGGGCCAGGTGGGAAGATCCACAGGGTAGGTGTAGGTGTAGGTCTGGGCACCAGCTAAGGTTTGTAGTGGCCAAGATTTAGAAGCAGGTAGACTTGGCAGACACTTGGTGCAGGTAGAGTTGTAGGAGAATGTGGCTAAAGGGAGGACTGCTGGGGAGGAGAGGAATAAGGGTAGGAGGGAACTGATGCTGATGTGGGGAGCCAGTGTCTTACTGAGAGTAGTGGGCATTGCCCACATTAACTAAAAAAAAACCCAGCCATACCCAGTTCCCTCTCTCTTTCAGCATTTGCTCCCTGCCCCTTCGTGACATGGGGCATCTTTACTGAAAGGTGAAAGATTTCTGTGATCTGAAGAGAAACCAATGTAGGACCAACTGGGAAAGATGCACCTACGGTCTGGTCTGACTCAAAGCATGGCAGCTCTTATGTACTTGACCAGCTGTGAGCACGGTTTGCCTGGTACCCTCAGCAGAGATCAGGGGCCTGGGGCTGCTGGGCTCTGCACAGCCCCCTGCCTCCAAAGGATGCTCTTGCTGGGCAGCCTCAGCGAACCCTGGCAAAGAGCCCCCTCCCTTCCCCTCCAAGGATCCATCCAGGCAGTGCCCCCTGGCACACACACACACCGCTCTCACTCTCTCTGTCTCTCATATACACACACATAGATCTCTGTCACACACACATGCACAGATGCCTTGTGCACACACACATGCACACATATCTCTCACACACACAGATGCAAACAGTGTCTTGCACACACATAGCTTTCTGCCTGACACAGATCTCTCATAACCAGAGATCTGTTGCACATACAATCTCTCACACATCTACACACACATCTACAGACACACACACAGAGCTCTCTCTCACACACATCTACAGACCCATACACCGAGCTGTTTCACACGTACAGAAATCTCTTGTACACACACAGATCTCACGCATGTCTAGACACACTCATAGAGCTGTCTCACACTCAACCTCTCACACTCATCTAGACACACACACAGCTCTCCCTCACACAGCTGTCTCACACACGTCTATACATACACAGAAGTCTTTCTGACGCACAGAAATCTCTTGTACACACGAATCTCTCACACGCAGAGCTCTCTCTGTCTCTCATGCGTCTTGCACACACACATGCATCCAGAACACACACACACACACACGGTGTGCTCACACACACATACACGAGGCTTGCTCATGCACACAGACACACACATACAGGGTGTGCTCACACACACCTGGCATGCTTGCACACAGACACACACACAAGGCTTGCTCACACACAGGGACACAAACACACAGACGGTGCCCTAACACACACGCACACACACACACACACACGCCCAGACCCCCCGCGCCGCTGCTAGGTGGAGCCCGCGTCCATGCAGCCGGCGCGGGGTCCAGATCCGGGTTTTCGCTGCTCCCTCCCCGAGCTGCGCGGCGCTCGCTTCTCCGGCTCATCGCGGCGCAGTCCAGGCATCTCGCCGGGCCGGCTCGGAGCTGCGGCCGCCGCCTGCCTCCCTCTCTCCCTCCTTCCCTCCCGCGGCAGGATCGCAGCCCGGGCGCCCCCTCCCTGCCCAGGGCCGGGGCATGCCGCTGGCGGCCGGGGCTCTGCGGACCGCCCTGGACCAGCTGCAGCACCAGCCGCCTGTGCAGCCCCCTCCAGCCACCACCATCGCTCTGCCTGCCTGCGCTCGGCATCGGCCGCCTCTCCTGCCTCGCCGGAGCTCGGAGCCCCTCAAGCAGCAGCGATGAAGCTGCCGCCACCAGCCTCCCGCTAGGCGCAGCCACCCGCTCCTCCGGCCGCCTCGCCTCGCCTCGCCTGCCCCACGCCCTCCCCTTCCAACTTGCTCCTGCCGAGGACGGAGTTGGCTGGAGCTGGGGGGCAGCAGGAGGAGGAGGACAAAAAAATCATCATCATCATCAACCTCTCCAGCCCCAGAAGAAGGAAGGTGGCAGGGGGGCAGCGCTTCCCGGGCGAGGAGGCAGAGCAGGGGGCAGCGTGGATCTGAGCATCAGCTGGTGGTGCTGGAGGAGGAAGAGAAGCGAGAGAGGAGGAGGAAGGCGGAGGAGGGGGAGATCTCTCTCTCTCGCTCCCTTTTTTTGCGGTCTCTTCAAGCAGCGGCTTTTCTCCTGGAGCAGCAGCAGCAGCAGCTCGGGCTGTGCGTGCCCGTGCCGCATCCGACCAGCATCCGCCGAGGCATCACCTTGCTCTGAAGTTGGGCAACTGGGGAGATACATCCGAGCGGGCTCCGTGCTGGGAAGGGGAAGGAGGAGGAAGCCACCGGCTCTTTCAATTTTTTTTTTTTTTTTTTTTACCCCTCCATTTCCTCCCCCCTCGGGAAACCGGCAGGAAAGGAAAGGAGACACTCCCCGCCCCCCATTTTTCTTCTCCCCTATTCTTTTTTATTATTTTTTTAAATTCCTCACCACCCCCCCCCTCCTCTTTGCTTTTTTTTTTTGGAGGGGGGGCTTGGCTCCAGCGGTCCTGCCGCCTGGTTTCCATGGCTGGATTGTGGCAGCTGCCCGTTGCAGGTTGTTGAGGAACTGATGGGGGGACCCGCAGCTCGGGAGCAGGCGGCGACTGAAGGTAACTCTCACCCCGATGCCTGGCACCCCGCTTCCTCCCTCCATGCCCCCCACAGAGGCATCTCCCCTCCCCCCCAGCCCTTGCACGCGGGGCAGCTCAAGCGTATTGTCTCCACAGCAGCACGGCGCGGGGGGGGGGGGGGGTCTCGTGGGGCTGGGGGGCGTGTGGAGATGCCTCTGTGCTCAGCTGGGAGACATGGTGGGGGGCTGTGGGGGAGAAGGAAGGAGAGGTGCTGGCTGGAGGCTCTCCCTTCCCCTTTCCCTTCCCCACAAGGCACCACAGGGTTGGTGGGGGGGGGGGGGGTTGTCTTCTCTCATGCCTCCAGTCCCCCCCTTTTTTCCAGTCCTGGAGGGAGGCTCGGAGGGAGCAGCCAGGAGGGTGTGTGTGTGTGTGTCCATGCCCAGGCGGCCCCACGGGGCTCCCAGGCTGCTGCGGGGTCTTGGGGGGGGGGGGGGCAGGTCTCCCGCCTGCTGTGGCGACAGGCAGGTCCCCCGCAATCCGAGGGGGGAGACAGCGAGGGACAGGCGGGCTTGGCAGCCTCCCCGCCCGCCTGCCTGTGGAGCAGCCGGCTCCCCTGCAGCCCTGCTACGGCGGGCTGGCATGCAGCGCAGCCGAGAGAGGAGGCTGGAGAAGGGAAATTGCAAACCTCCCCCCCCCCTTTTTTTTTTTAATTCCCCTTTTCATCGCTGGATGGATGTGCGGATCCTCCCCTGCAAGCAGCGCTTGCTGGATGGAAATGGCGTGGCTGAGGCAAGGCGGCTTGGCGTGGTACCTGCCGCCCGCTCCTCCAGTGCGCCGGGGATCCAGCTGCTGCCGGGCACGGCTGGCTGCTGGAGACGTAGGTGCAGCGCCCCGAGGACCCGGGGCTTACCTGACCCTGGGGAGGGGGGGGCTGCCATGAAGGACCATGTCGCCAATAGCAACAGCACAACCCCGGATCCTTTCCCCCTCCCCTGGAGACACGCGGATGTTTGGGGAGATGGGGAGCGGGCTCCGGGCAGCCCTGTGCCAGCCAGCCTGCTCGCCGGGCCTTCAGCCAGGGGGAAAGCACTGGGTTGGGGTGTGTGTGTGTGTGTGTGTATTTGTGCCTTCGTATGTGTGCCTGTGTATATCTGTCTGTGTGCCTGTGCCTCTGTGTTTGTGTCTCTGTATGCATCTGTGCCTATGCATATGCCTGTGTGTGTGTGTGTGTGTGTGTCCCTCCAAGCAAGTGCTTGGCCACAGCCACAACAACTGATGCCTGTTGTATTTACTTTCCCATTCAGATTGCTCATTAGGAAGTGTTAGCATTCTTGCACTCCCGGGTTTGGTTGCATGCAGCCAGCTGCTTAGGAAATGTGGAGATGGCTGGAGACAGGGAAGGAGGGGAAAATGCCTCCTGTGCCTTGCTACGAGGCGGCAGAGGCAGCCTGCTAGTCCCAATTCCTTTCAGCATTAAGATTTTTAAAGGGGGGGATATGGCTCTTCACAGAAGGTTTTCCCATTCTCATTTTGAAATGCTGTAAGGGAAGAGATTGTAGCCAGCACTAGCTGGTAGATACTGTGCGCTACGGTGTATTTTGGGCAGTTACTTGATTATCATTTTCTGGGGACTGGAGTACAAAAAGGTCAACTACTCAGTCTAATAAAATATATCATATCTACCCAAAGAACCTTGCCTGCACTGTGGATACGCTCTCTCATGAAGTTTTACAGACTCCACCCGGTGTTGTGGTTAAAGGACTGCTATCAAAAATCTTGTAGGACCCCCGTTTGAGAACGCAAAAACAAGGGGCGGGCTGGCGGGGTAGGGGAAAGAAGCAAATCTGCCGATCAACGCTAATGTTTGGTCTCAAAGTTAAGATTAGGGCTCCATTCTAGGGTGGTGTTGTCCTTCAGGTAAAACAACCCACCTCCAATTGCAGTAGTCACAATATTAAGAAGGGTTACAGTCCCCATGCAGTTCAGCCTGCTGTTTAGTTATGTGTTCTTTCCTTATTTAGTACTATGCTTTTAGTGTCGTAAAAGCGACTGTATTGGGTCACTTGTTCCAGAAAAAGGGAGATGTGAACGCAGATGTAGATCTTCTTACAGATACCTATTTCCAAAAGTTCGGAAGGAAAGTATTGAACCATTGATTAGCAGGTTGAGATTATTCATTATTGACTTAGCTGTCCTTTAGCTTTTGAGTGCATGAGAAGAGAATACACTGAAGTTGACTTAAACTGTGCTTAAATGCTGTGCAAAGGTTAAAAAAAAAAAAAGGCAAGATACCCTTTTTGAGAATGTAGGAACTTGAGACCATTAATCAAGTCTAAGGAGTTTGCATGTGACTGCCGTGCTCCATAATATAGTTGTTTTTTTCACTTTCTAGGCTTGTTGAGTGATTGCAGAATTATTCGTTTCTCGGTCTAGAAAATGCATCCCAAGGCTGTACATCAGAAGATTTGATTTCATCTATGTGCTTTGTTTCCTAGCAGCATGTGCTCCATAGTACTCATATATTCCACAGGTTGTGATGTCATCAGGGCTGTGTCCATCTGTCTGAGAGTGCTTAGCTGAAGGTGATGTGATAGGAAATGCTTGAGTTTTGTTTCCCGGCTGTTCTTATTAATTAAAGAACAGAGCATAAACCCCTTTGTTTGCACAAACTACACTTAGCTGTGCTTCCTGCAGGCAATAAGAGGAAGCATTCTTTTGTTAAATGCATGTAGAATTTAGCAAATGTACATGAAGATGCGGTGCTAATGCCAAGGTCACAGGCTTGATCCCCCTACGGGACACAAGACCTTTGCTGCCTCAGACAGGGGGTTGGACTAGATGACTTCTTGAGGTCCCTTCTAGACCTACTTCTCTGATTTGTTATGCAGAGTGTATGTTGAACCTTGTGACTGGAGAGTGCTATATCTGCATGCATTATGGCATTGTAAGTTGAAAGGCTTTGTTGGTTAAGATACTTTCTTTACCTTGTGAAGGAGACCAGAAGTTTCTTTCTAGATGGCACACATCTGAGGAGATCTAGGTTGTGATAAAGCCTGTTACATTAGTGTTTGGGGACATATTACCCCTTTTGTTTATGAAAACAAGTCCAGATGGTCCTCCTCAGAAAGTTGTAATTTTCTTAGGTAAAATTTCCAATGATCTGAGGAGGTTTAAGACTATTAACGTAGATTTATTTCTATTACTTTGCAAAGTGGAAGTTATGGAAGTGGGCAGCCTAGAAAGCAAAAGCAAAGAGTGAAGAATGGGTAAACTATCATTGCCTAGCAAGTGTATAGCACTGTAAGTATTCATGCATTTTCCCTTGGTCATTATGTCAGATCAGGAATATAAACCCTGCTGTGAGGACTTTTTTCTTTGGAAACATGAATGTGTGCAGTATAAATACAAGCAGCTATGATGTTCTGAGGGGAATGCGGTAACTGTCTCTGGAATGCTCCTTGGAACTGTTGAGTTTTCGGAAACTTGTAAAGTAAATGGAGCGGAGGCAGGTGTACGTTGATTAAAAGACTATTTCTAGACAGCGTAAAATCACATGCAAAGGTAGATGAAAGAGTTGGGACTGGGACAGCAGAAGGGGTTCTAGGAAGAGAAGGAATATGCTGGCTACCATTGAGATGTCTCTAAAATATCTCTGTTATTTGGCCCCAGCCTTTTCTTTTAAGATTCAGATGAGTTTTTGCTTCTTATTACTGCTGGAAAACATTTTTTTGCCCAATAGTTGTGGGAATATATTATATATAACTGGGTTCAAGTAAACTATCTGTTCTCTTGGTTCAAGGGAAGATCTAGAAATACCAATTGAACTTATTTTCAGTGATTATAGGAAAGTAGGGCTGGAAGGGACTGGATAAGGTCATCAAATCCAGCTCCCAGCTCAAGGCAGGATCACCCCTGTTTGTATCTTCCCAAATCAAGTGTGTCTTGAAAATTTCCAGGAATAGCAATTCCACAACTTCTCTGGGGGCTGTAAGACAGGTTGTCTTGCATGGTAGGCTCCATAACTTTAATGTGTGACTAGGCAATAACAGAGTATTAAGGTTGTTGAAAAGATACAGAAGTTGAGGAATGTTTTTCTCTACCACTGTTGCTATCAGCTGAGATGCTTGTCCAGTTGGGATCAACATGTACTGATTGCATTTATAAGCATCCACATTACTTCAGCTGAGTTTCAATGCTGATACGCTTTTCCTTCTGCCGCTGTCTTGTCAGAACAAGAATACTGAAAATGCTTCATGCAATACATCTGTATGTGTTTGCATGCAGATACCATATCCCTGTCTTAAACAGCTGCACTGTAACAAATTAGAAAAGGTTTTGCTTGTAACCATTTATTTCCCATTTTCTGTAACACCAGAAAAGGAAATTTGTTGCTTTTTAAATACAGCCATGTCACCCTCTCACACAATACCTACAGTTCCTGTTGGTCAGGATTCACAGAGGTGTATTTTACATTAGGTCCCTAAGTTCCCACTGAGCTGCTTGTGTAGGTATCCTCATTTTCAGAAGTGCTGAGAACCCAACAGCTTCCACAGATGGCACTCTGTTTTTCAAAAACAGCAAGAAGTGGTTGCTCAGTTCTGAACTTCTGAATATAAGAATACATAGAGACTTAGGTGCCTAAATCAGGTGAAGATACTAAGTTCTGCTAAAATCTTAGTCATGCTTGGCATCCAAAGACTTTCCTTCAAACTGCCTGTTATCAACCTCGCAAATTAAGATGCACTTGGTGTAATGACATTTTTCATAGCAGTTAGTGCAGACCATACTCATTCTAGAACATATGCATGTGCTGCATCCAGTCTAGGAATTTTTAAGATGACTTTGGGGCAACATGGATCTTCATGTGTGGCTGCCTCTACCTTCAGTGTCTTCATAAATTTCACTGGGTAGCAAATTCAGTCCCTGTTGCACTTTATATAAAAAACACATGTAGACAGTGTTCTTACTCTCATTCAAATCAGTGGAAAAACTTGCATCGATTTTTAATGGGAGTAGGATACAGACTGTTATATTAAACTTACTTTGCCATCTGGGGTGCGACTGGCTGAGTGGAGACAGAGGAGGGATTTGATAAATTTAGGGGCGTGTGGGTATATTAGAATTCCTTCTGTTTACTTCTTGTTTTGCAAGGAACCTGAAGCATGTAACCCACTTCCAATTTCAGTTTCAGGTCAGATGCACTGGTCAGTCAGTTCCTGAAAGGTGTTTAATTGTGGGGTAGAAGCTTGCTTTTCAGGCAATAAGAAGTTAAATTTTTGTTTTTGATCTCTTTGTTAATTGTCCTGAAGTACTGAATGGAAGGATTTTTCCTTATTTGATGCTTTGAAATCCCAACTCATTTCTCTGGGGAGAGGAGTTCAGTAACTTGGGTGATAGAGACAAATAATCATGTATGCATTCTCTTCTAGCTCCTTGTTTTTCTAAACACCTTTATTGCAAGTCACATTATGGTATACATTAATAAATAAAATATTGCAATCCTGCTGTTGCTTTGTCAGAAATTTCTTGTCATTTTTCTTTCCTCCTAATAATTGGTCTTTTCCAAGGGAGCAGTCACTACAGACATTCAGCTTCCATTAATGTCAATGGAATATGCCTGTTGACTTCCGTGTGAGCTGGATCAGTCCGGTGGGGTGGTGGGAATGGGTGCATGTGTGTGTGTGTGTGACAAACTGCACTCATGGGCAAACAAACTGCTTTACCAGATTATCTTGCTGAAAATGTGAGCTGTTAGAAAATACTGTGACTTCCACTGCAGCCTCCTGTAGTTTCATTTTATTACTGAAGAGCACAACATCTGACAGTATAGCCTATGGAATTGATTTATTTATTAGATTTGTATGCCATACTTGCCAGCAAAGGTCCAGGGTGGCCTATAGTAAGATAGAATAAATTAAGTGGAATATTAAAATGGAATATGAAGCAGAAACTTGCAGGAAATGTAACAGATCAAATCTTTAATTTCATTTTGTTTTTTAGCTTCTGTTTGGTACCATTTAGGAATGACTAGTCAGTATGGAGGAATGATTATTAACTCATGATAATTGGAAAGGACTGACACTCAAGAGACCAAGAAATAGTATTTCGTTGTATTTTCACCATGGCTGTTCTAGGAGCTGTTTTCTGATATTGTTTCAAGAAGTGGTATTTTAATTTTAAAGAATCAGTGTTCCTTAGTAGGAACTTGGAGTCTGCAGCCTGTTTGTTAAGCTCTGCTTGTTAAGATAGAGGAGGCAAACAAAAGTCAAGACCTTTTGCCATTTCATAGTCTTCATCTGTCAGTTTCAAGGGACACAAAGTAAATGATCTGAGGAAAGTAGAGCAGTATTTAGAAGCTGCTGCATTCTGATTTTAAGTTATGCATATAATTTAAATGACTCACTATGATTATGATTTATCATATAACATAGCACAATAATATCAGTTTCAGTTACACTGTTTTTTGGTACAATGTTCAGTCAACATTTCAGTAAACCCAGTAAGAGGTATTCTAGTATCTTAAACTGAATGATTCAGCCATTCTCCCCTTGCAGTCAATGGCAAGCAGAACACTGATTGATTGACTTCAGTGGATACTGGATAGGGCCCTTAGCTCTGTGCATCTGCGGAAGATCTAACGTGTTTGAATTCACCAGTGGAGCTGAGTGTTTCTAAAACTTGAACTGAAACATCATGATTAAGAAGCCTGCATTTTTTTCCCCAAAGGGAACTCTATGGTTGGATTCTTATTGCTGTGTAGAGTTAAACTGAGGTCAGTGGGACTGTTCAGGGGCATGAGGCTATCTATGCCTGTCGTATGTGCTATTCCAGGATTGCTGCCTTTTAAATGCGTACTTATAAGCTGCTTTATTGCAACAAGAACTCTCATGTAAAGAGTTTGAATATTTAACCACAGTATCCTGGAAATTGAGTTGTCCTGTTTTTAAAAGACTGATTCTCTCCAAAGGCATTTTATTTTAATAGTGAGGAGCTGAACCTCTGAACAATTATGCAAATCTACCACAAACAGCTAATTTTTAATGATCTTATACGGTGTTTTTAAACAGCTCTCCATCTACCCTCTGCTGTCCTTCTCACCTTCTGTCCCTAAGAACTGAGTAGCTAGCAACAGACACAAAAGCACAGTTCCGAATCAGATAGGAATTAGCTAATGCAATGACTCCTGTTACTTTAGTGCTTTGTATATATATGATACCATTGCCAAAATATTACACTGTTATTTTTAAGAGCAGACACTGAGTGTTGCTGCTTTTGAGTCTAACTTTGGGAAAGGGAGAACAAAGTGCTTTTAGTTGGGAAGTTGTAACTAAATCCAGTATTGTTTTCTGTCTTAATGGTGCTAATGCTCATTAGAAATCTTCGGAATACCACAGAGAAAATTTTGCTTCTTTTTTTACGTCCTAATTTTCGTTTTGTGTTCAAGTGTATAGACATGATGAGAACACAATCTTTGGTCAACATGTTCAGGTTTAGATATCTCAAGATAACTTCCTAAACTTGTATTTAGGCATCTACAGAAAAGTGACATGATCATCAGAGGTGCTGAGCACCAACCGATTTTATTGACCCCTGTTCATAGATTTATAGCAGCCCATTTGTCCTCTTGAGTAATTGGTCCCAATCCAGTCTCCACTGTGGTTGATGGCAATTTTTACATTAATTTCAGCTAGAACAGGAATGGTAGCTGTAACCTTTTTATGACAGTAAATTTCACAAATACTGATAATGACACTGAAGATTGACTTCAGGTGAGAGGTTACTGGTATGTATGTCTACATGGGATAAGGATGTTACTCTACCAGATAGTTCAAATGCTGCTAGGTAAGTCATAATGTGTGGCTACAATGTGGAGTTCAGTGCAGGCTAACTACCCAAGTATTTACTCAGTTTCTTGAGGTCGAGTTAGCAGCATGCCAGGTCCCATGCTGCTCTGGTTATGACACTAGCAATACCTGAGCTAGCATGGTTATGTCTGCACAAGCTGCAGTCGCACCTTGAATACAGTACTGGGTGAATGCAGTATAGATTGTAGTTAGACTTTAAAGCTTGGGAACAGTGCTATCCCAAACTCCTGGAAATCCCTGAAATCTTTAAATACATAACATTTTTAATAGCATGTTTATCTTCCCCTCCTTCCCACCCTCCACAGTTTTGGGGGGTCTTTTTCATAAGGTTATCAGCAGCTCTTTTAAAGACTTTGTTACTACAGTTAACCAGTTGTGGTGGGTGGGTGAGAAATACAATATTAACCATTCACTTAAGTGGATAGCTCTGAGTCCTTGAAAATTTTAATGTTTGCTTATAGCACTGCTGTAAAACAAGATGAGACCTTGAAACTCCAATGCCGAAGATGTGTTAAATTTGACTGGTACTAGGAAGGACTGTCAGGAATCCACACTTAAACTGAGGTAACTCTCAAGCCAGCAAGTGGTTTCATCATCTGGGTAGAAACTAACAGCTTTTTATTTTTAAGATGGGGATAAAACATTTAATTTAGAACAGGGACAACTGTAACTATGTCTTATAGGTTTACTTTCCACTGGCAGGAGGGGGGAGGGAGAAGCAGTAAGTTAGAGGAGACTAATGCAAGGAGCTTTGGACCAATTGACTTTTTTATTTAATGTACCGGATTTGTTGTGTTAGAGTATGCCACAAGAAAAGGGAAACATTTAGTAGAAACTACACCCCCATTCTATTTGATCGGCTTGTATTGCTGTTTACAAGTCCTGCAGAGGGAGTGTGCGTTACTATTCAGTACAGTCTCAGAAGCAGAGCATTAGCTTAAGCCTGTGAGAATAGGGGAGGGACTGAAGCCCAGTTTTTGATCTTCTGCATGGGTGGGTATCCTGAATACTAAAATGCATTCCATTGACAGCTGACCCTGTAAGGAGATTTTTTTTCAATGGCTCCCTGTTTTTTTTGGTTTTTTCCCCCTTCTTCCTTCCCTTAAAGCTATTCCAAAGGCTGCTGGGGAAAGGGAAAAAAAAAAGCCCCTCATGGCCATGTTTCTGAATAGATTTCGCTGCTGGGTATAATTGAAGAGGGTTTCAAAGATCATGTTAACTCCTTTTATTTCACCGTGCTTTTGCCTGCATTTGTGTGTCACTGAGTGACACTTTGTCATTTCAAACTATGCAAATTCCTGTCAATTGATTCAAAGGGGATGAACGTTTCTAAAATGAAACATAAATACTACACTTTTTGTATCAGAAACATCTCCCATGTAACTCTAACCTCTGTTTACTGCTTTTATTTATTTATTACATCTATATTTTTCAATAACAAATGGTTATCTGCTTTCTCTGGTATGGCTAGGTTGTCACATTTACTCATGTTGAGCAGTTTCTTGCTCTCCAAATTGGTATCATTGATGGCACAGTTCATGGCATAAGACATTCTGTGTTGCAGTATAAATTTTAGGATGCCACAATCCAGGCCTCTTCTTGTTTGAAAGAATACGGTGTAAACCTACCCCATCTCCTTTCAGAGGACTTCATTAGTGTGTTAATGACACAATGAAGTTTCATAGGGCAAATCTTAGGAGGAAGGTAATTTGTATTATTTGCAGTAGATGTGATTTTTGTTTTTTGAGGGAGATTTTAAAAGTTAAATGCTGTTTTGTTTTATGGGTTTAGATTTTTTTTTAAACCCTAGGTTCCAAAACAATGTATGTGTTTAAAATACTATCAGATTGAAATTTGCATATCACACTTGGACTGTTAAGAAATAATAATTTGTTATGTTTCCACAAGTAATCCACAGTTCTGACCTGCCATGTATTGAACAGATCTTTCTGAATGGTTTGACCAGGACGTACCCATACCAAGTCACATGTGAACACTATAGCCAGGTATAGATATTATGCTTTTACCAGTATAAGTAATTGGAAACGGTCTATACCTGTAATAGAACGGAAGTTTGGCGTGCACAGGCTGCATCTACACGAGACACTGACTGTACAGTTGTTACCGCACGGTCATTTAGTACTTGTATACACAAATACTAAATGACTATGCAGTAATCTGAGTTACTGTACAGTATCACCAACAAACCTCTTTTTCATGATGCTATTGCACAGTAGCTTAATACTACTGTGCAGTAGCGTCACGTCATGGTTGTGGCCAGGCAACTTTACTTTGGCTTTATCAGGCACACCTTTGCTATCTCCTTCAGCAGTTTACCTGCATCAGAGTTTGAGGATCTGAAAGTCTACTCCCATGTGGGGGGAAAAAAAGCTAGATTTCCAGTGGCTGCCAAAGAGTATGTGAGGGCCTCTGCTGTAGACAACAAGCTGCCTTGAGTATCCTTTTGAAAGAGAGGTGCTATTGCAGTTGAAGATGGCACAGAAAGGTTACGCAGCCTAGGCCTATATTACCCATCCATCCTGAGCTTTGGACAGGGTGGTGATGGGAAGATGGGGAGAAAACTGGACTTTCTTTACTCTTGTTTTATTCTTCCTATGATGCAGCACCTTCCTCTTGTGGATCTCAGCATCCATGAAGTATCCCTTCTGGCAGTTCAGAGGAAGTGTGTGTGTGTATATGACAGGAATGCTTTGTGGAAGAGTCTTGACTCTCTTGTATGGGAAGGTCAGCTGGAGGTGTGCAGAATCCATCAGATCTAGCAGGGGAATTTAGATTGCCCTTATAGAGCCAAAGCAGATTGTAGTTGTTATCTCTGTGTTGTCACTGGAAATGCAAAGAAATAGATCATAGACTTAAATATGTCTATGACCTTAATAGGTCATAGACTAGAATCTAGCCACTAGATGATCTCCCGAGGTCCCTTCCAACCCTAAATTTTTATGATTTTATGTCTGAATGATTTGCAAGTTATAAGTGAATATGCTATCTCCATCAGACAACGTAATGGAGATTTGGCCAGCCCTAATGGATTTTGTGCTCCAAACTTCTTGAGCTAATTATGTTCCTCTAAGGACCTAATTTTGGTGACTTCAGAGGTGTAGGGTGTGGCTTTGATTCCCTACTTGAACAAAACTGTAGTGTAGTACAGCAGGAGCTGTAACCAAATGATGAATGGACAATCCAGGAGTATTCTGTAAGAGACTTGCATCTGTTTCTATTCTACTTCTACAGCCATTTGGTGAAGATGGTTTCTCATAGTCTATTGAGGACATTCATTCTACTCTAAATCAATATATTGTGTATTGAAAGAGCAGCATTTGTGTTTTTCATCTGTCACTCTTGAAATGGTTGCACACAATCTTACCATTTAAAGTGAAGGGGTAGATATCTTAGTTGTGGGCAAAATTGTGGTTAAGTGGCATGAATAAGTAGGTCCAGGGAGTAGCCAGCATTTACCAGAAGCCCTAATTAGAAGAAATCCCATGTACAGTTGACCTTGACTATTGAGACAACACTCAAAGAAGAAAGAGCACTAAAAATTAGTATGCCATCAACACTGCACTTTTATTATTTGATGTTATTAAGCAAACTCGGTGTGTATTTCTTTTTTGAAGCGTTTGATTAAATGTGTGATCTTATCTTGGTGAAATAGCCCGCTGAGCTGCAGACAGTGGTGTTCAGAAATGAAATTTGTTTAGAGCCTCTGAACAGACATTTATTCAATGAGACCTTTCTTGAATAATAGATGACAATAAGATAGCTATGTGACTCTCTTTTTTTTTTCTTGTGTAAGGAGGGTTATGAGAGAGAGAGAGCAGGTAACACAAGCACGCAAGAGTGAGAATGGGACGTGTACACGAAGAAAATTAGTCTACCATACTGTGCAGCCAAGATGAGGAACTTTACAAAGGATTTTGTTTTCTTCTTTTGCCCTAATACTGTAATGAGTTGCATGCAGGCATTGCGTGTAGGTGTTCTGATGTAGGACTTTCTCAGTATTCAGACCCTAATGTTGGTATAGTATTAAGCTTATGCAATGCTGTGTGTGCCTGTTTGGTTATAGGTAATAAAGATGTTTGGCACAAACTATAAAAGGATTCGGGCACCTCACTACCATTCCTTTCAAGTGAAATTAGGCATTTAAGTGCCTTTAAATATCTGGTCCTTTGTTGTTTAATTGGCATTGACAACTTAAGGCTGGATTCATCCAACACTAATCACATCGAGCAGTTCTTTACTTTGGGATAGGTTCATCAAATCTGAGACACTATTTATGGAGAAAGATACTAAGCCAAGTGAGTAAAGTTGACAATCTGGCCCTTTATATGCCTGTGTTAGATCAGATATGATGGCATTTAGATGCTAAGGAAGTGTTTTCTTGTCAACTCTTCCATGTCTTTTATTTTTAATTCCAATAGCTGATGAGCGTACATTGCTTCCTTATTAAGTCACAATTACTGTGGCACCTTAAAAGTGATAAAAATGTTAAATGTAATTCCATTTATAAAGTGTCCCATGATATGCCATCTGATGCATGACATCTATACATATTTTTCCACCAATACATTCAACTTCATTGTAATTTTCCATAAAACTTCTGGGCTCATAGGGATAAGATTTCATTGCGTATGTGGATTGCGTGGGATTTTCAGCTGTTGACACATGATTATGTTCCTTGATTTTTCCCAGAGTGGGAGATAAAGAGTGAACACTGGTACTTGGAAGTGTTTTTTTTTTTCTGCAGTCAAATTATAAATATGCATTGTGTTGATCTCTGAAGGTGACGTGTGTGATTTTTGGAGCAACTTAGGCTTTCCCTGTAAAGGTGCTTTTCCCCCCTTTCAAATAGGAGGTTTATTGTGAATGAAGGAGCCCTGGAAAGCCTATGCTGTAAAACTGATCAATTCCAGTTTGCCCCCAGTGTTCCCCTGCATTGTGAAGCAGCTGTCTGGACTCGTTATTTTAGGTTAAAGTGGTGATTAAGCTGTTTCTTCTCCTAGAGATAAACCCAAAGCCATTTCTTAGATGAGTCAATGGAGGATGTGAGCTCAGTGCTTAGTGCCTTAATGATATGCCAAGGCATGGATGTTGGAGTTCACTAGTGTCTGGTACTCCAGCTGTTAACTATTTTGTGCTCCTTGATTAGTTTTGCTATTTTTCTTTAAGGCAAAATGGTCCTTACATTTTCTTTTACTTCTTGTCATGAGAAGTCTTTTCTGATACATAACTAGGGACCTACTCATAGATTTTGCAGATATCACAAAACCAGGTGATGCCGGTGACATTCATGGAAAAAAAACCTTATTAAAAATAACATGCTGGCTGCCCAGTAGGAGCCAGCAGTCCTCACGACCGCTGTGGCCCAGCCAGGCAGCCCACCCGGGGGAAGGGGAGCAGGCAAGATGGCTGCTGCCCCTGGTTCTTTCATAGTTTCATAGTGCTTAGGTTCAGAAGGAACCTAAACACATCATCAGGTCTGACCTTGGGCAGGAACAGGTGCCAGGGTCATATCACCCCAGCCAAATATCTGTCCAGCCTCCTCTTGAAGACCCTCAAGATAGGAGAGAGCACCACCTCACCTGGGAGCCCATTCCAGAGCCTGGCAGCCCTAACTGTAAAGTAATATCTCCTGATGTCCAGCCTGAACCATCTTGCTACTGATTGGCTGCCTGTTGTGTGACCCTGCCATTCTCCACCGGTCCATGTTGAGGTGTGGGGTCACATGATGGGCAGGCTTCTCTGCCAATTAGCGGTGAGGGGCAGGGCCATATGACAAACACCCTTTTAACCAATCAGCATGTAGGGAAGGGCCACCAGGGCCCCTCAGCCAATCAGTTGTGGGGGCGGGCTGCTGCGATAAGCCCAAAAAAATGGTGGCCGTCCCCAGGATCTGCCTGCAAAATAGGCTGCCTGCCTCTGTGATTTAGGTCGACCCTTGTACATAACTAATCAATATGAAACATGTTCTCATAGATTTCTTATTTTTGACATAAAATACAAGGATCATGTGTTCTTCTGGGATGTTAGATCCACCCCATTGGATTTTCTCTGCCCCTAACATGACTGGGACAGTGTGTTCTGTTCTTTTATGTAGTATAGTAAAATAACGTGCAAGTCCGTGGCTGAGAATTGATGTTCCTACCTGCACAGTGTAAATAATCCACAAGACCATGGTTTAGCGAGCATGCTTTCAAAGAGCTCTTGCATAAAATTAAAAAAAGACAGTAGAAGAGCAGTTCTGTTCTTCTGTAGAGAGAGTAGGTCAGGGTGGCACCTCATAGGTGAATTGGGTCAAAAAGGCATGCGCGTTCATAAGTAGTAATGTACTTCATCAGCGTCTGACAAAGTTGACTATGAAACTTCTTGCTTCTGAACCAGTTTAGTTTCTGAAGTGCCTCCATGCACCACTTTCTGCTTGTCAGACTAACATGGCTAACCATCTTTATAGAAATTATGAGAGAACTGGTCATGAGGAACCCCAGAATGAACTCTCATTTAAAATGGATTCCTGTTTTACCTTTTCATTGTGTTCGTGGCTAACTTAATTTATGCAATTTTATAGAATAACAAGGGCTATCAAAAGTAATGTCTCCAATTTCCCCAATCAAGCCTTTGTGCACAGTTTCTTGTTTGTAGCTATGCAGAACTGTACTACCTTGAGTGTGTTCACCCACCATTCCTTGCAAGAGCTTGCTCACTACTATTGCCCCTTTTATGCGTGAGGGTACTCTTTGCTCTCCCTGCGTCACTGGTATCCTGCTCTACAATTGTGGGAGAAAGGGAGATGGGGCCAGGTTCTGTCCTCCTGGCATTTCCCAATCCCTTTGGGGTATTATGATCAGGACCCAGTCCCTGGTGATGTTAACACAAAGTTTCTCATTGAACTCATTGCGGGCACTGAATGGGAGCAATCCATATGTGACTTAAAAAGTCAGGACGGCCCTCCTGCTTGGTTTTTGCATGAACTGAAGAAGGGAGACTTTCTTTCCTGCCTATTCACTTCCCATGCTCTTGGAAGGGGACAAGATACAATCTAGTCTTAGACAAAGACCTGGCATGCAAAGTGCATTTGTACATTACAGATACATTCTTAGGCTTACAAGAACTTATGGCCAAGTTCCATGTTGTACCATGTAAATTAGAAGGCAGTCAATAAAATGAAGTTGGAAACTTCACCTGATTAAAGTATACTTGCCACGTAATCTTCCCTAGAAGTACTTGGCCTAATTAGGTTTAGAGACAGTGGCCCTGTAGGAAAATTTCAAAGCTAAGATCCCTGTGATATTCCTGATGTGGCTGGTGAAATTTGAATGATTCACCAAAATGTTATTTTTTCCTTGTTCTGTAAACAACTCCAAAGCAGTAACATTTTAAAAATGTACTTTCTTTCTTTCTGCTCGCTTCGGCAGCACATATACTAAAAAAATTGGAACGATACAGAGAAGATTAGCATGGCCCCTGCGCAAGGATGACACGCAAATTCGTGAAGCGTCTTTCTTTCTTTCTTTCTTTCTTTCTTTCTTTCTTTCTTTCTTTCTTTCTTTCTTTCTTTCTTTCTA
Organism: Alligator mississippiensis; assembly: GCF_030867095.1. Lineage (NCBI taxonomy): Eukaryota > Metazoa > Chordata > Crocodylia > Alligatoridae > Alligator > Alligator mississippiensis. Next base: position 138,059,988 of record NC_081825.1, on the reverse strand, counting down.
CCTATTTTTTTTAACTACAAAACAGTTCTGCAGTTAAAAAAGGACCAGTCAAGACCAAATTCAAAGGTGACTGAAAGACAAAAGAAAAGCTAAATTTTATCTGCCTTCCTTTTGCTATTTAACAAAAAATATTTTTTTTAAATTAAATGACTGAAAGAGCTATGATCAGGTCATATCCCTTTAGTCTGTTTGCATGAGTGAGACCAGGCTAGCAACATGAGACCATTTACAGCACTGCTTCTCTTCCCTCTCCTCTCCCAACCCCCATATCCCACCAGTCCTCTCAAGTCCCATTGTAGGTGAACTAGTTTGTCAGGCTGCCAGTTCCTGTCACCTTTTACACTGCAGCTGAGGGGCAAATACCTGGGCTGCACATCTTATCTTTCTTGTGAATTTGGGGGAGAGGGTTGGTTGTACTTCCTTCTGGGCAGGGCTGCGTGAGCAGACAGAGGATCTGATCTGGTTATGGAGGGGATTAGGATGCCCTTTAGGCAAAGAAGCCTGTGACTTGAATTCTGCTCCATTCCTGGTGCTACTACAACGTTTATGAAATCAAAAAAAAAGGAGACATTAACCTTTAAGCTCCATTCTGGAGGCCATGCCCTTGCCAAACAACCCCTCTCCCAGCATGTCCCCATTGAGTTTGCTGCAGCTATTTACAGTTTACAGAGTAATGTGTGGTTCACATGAATAAAGCAATCATATTCTCAATCATTGCGAGTACTCTTGGTACAGAATGTTAAATAATGTAAGGCTACCTTCTGCCATCCTTAGGTTGAATAGCACATTACAAGGAGGTACCATCACAGAAATTGCTTGCAATGTGAGGCCTGATCCTGCATGAGTAGGGACAGCAGCCTCAAGCCCTAACGTGATGTGCATGTCTAGGGGGCCTTGTACACTTCCTTCTGTACTGCTATGGTCTAGTGATGGGGGTAAATGTAGACGGGCTGCTGAATTCAGGAGGTAAGCTTAGCCGGTAGGTATTAATGGTACCAGAATAGCATGCTTGGGTGGCCTTTGCTTTCACAAGTGTTGGCAAAAAAAAAAGCCAACACACGAATAATTTGAGTAATCAGTGAAAAACAGAGTCTGTTTTAGGAAAGACCTCTGTCCAGATCTTCATGTGGTATAAATAGGTGTATCTGCTCCAGTGAAATCAATGTACTGTAAGACTTCTCAGCAGGAAATTCCCTCTTCAATGCATGGCTACCCTGCTTCTGGTAACTAAGTTAGCTATTTTGGAAATTCCTGAGCTAGTTGTATGTGACCGTGTGTTGTTCCATGTAGGCATATCCTGACAGTAGCATGATATGATGCTTAAATGAAGGATTCTGAAGCAGGCTATGCCTCATAATATGATTTGTTTTATCATGCCACTCAGATGTCTGGGTCCCATTCAGCAGCAAAATCCAGGGCAGAATACAGTGGCATTCTTGATTTAATGTGGTAGACAATGACAACTTGGGCAGCAGCAACTATGAGATGATTGAGTTCAGGATCCTGAGGAAAGCAAGGGAGAGTATCAGAGTACAGACCCCAGACTTCAGCAGAGTTCAGAAAAGGAGGCTTCAACTCACTCAGGGAACCCATGGGCAGGAGTTCAGGGAAGTCAGTCTGAGGGGAAGAGGAGTCCAGGAGAGCTGGCTGTACTTGAAAGAAACCTTCCTTAGGGACCAAACCACCCTGATGCACAGAAAGACTAGCAAGTAGTGAAGAAGACCAGCTTGGCTTAGCAAGGAGCTCTTCAGTGAGCTAAAACACAAAAAAGAATCTTATAAGAAGTGGAAAATTGGAGAAACCACTAGGGAGGAGCATTGTTTGGGCATGCAGGGGTGAAACCAGGAAGGCCAAAGTGCAAATGGAGTTGCAGCTAGTAAAAGACATGAAGGGTAACAAGAAGGGTTTCTACAAGTATGTCACCAACAAGAGGAAGAACAGGAAAAGTGTACTTCCTCTTAGGTACAGAGGGTTGCCTTCCTCACTAAATGGGAGAGGCAACTTAGTGACAAATTAGGTGGAAAAAGCTGAAGTACTCAATGCCCTTTTCACCTCAGTCTTCACAGCCAAGTTCAGCTTCCAGATTACTGCACCTGGCAGCGCAGTTTGGGGAAGAGGTGAGCATCCAAGGGTGGTGAAAGAACAGGTTAGGGACTATTTAGAAAAGCTGGTTGTGTTCAAGTGCATGGGGCCAGATGGGATGCACCTGCGGGTGTTGAGGGAGTTGGATGATGTGAATACAGAGCCACTGGCCATCATCTTTGAAAACTCATGGTGATTGGGAGAGGTCCTGCATGATTGGAAAAGGGCAAATACAGTGCCCATCTTTAAGAAAGGGAACACTAAGGGTTCAGGGAACTACAGACCAGTCAGCCTCACCTCAGTCCATTGAAAAAAACATGGAGTATGTTCTCAAGGAAACCATTTTTAATCACTCACAGGAGAAAAATGTGATTAGGAACAGTCAGCATGGATTCACTGAGAGCAAGTCATGCCTGACCAACCTGATTGCCTTCTGTGATGAGATGAGTGGATCTGTGGATGCAGGGAAAGCAGTAGATGTGATATACCTTGAGTTTACCAAGGCTTTTGATAAGGTCTCCCACAATATCCTCACTAGCCAACTAAGGATGTATGGGTTGGATGAATGGACTGTGAGGTTGATAGAAAAATGGCTGGATCATCAGGATCAGAGGATAGTAGTCAATGGCTCAAGGTCTAGTTGGTAGCTGGTATCAAGTGGAGTGCCCCAGGGGTCAGTCTTGGGGCCAGTTTTGTTCAGTATTTTCACCAATGACCTGGAAGATTGGATGGAGTGCACCCTCAGCCAATTTGTGGATGACGCCAAGCTGGGGGGAGTAGTGGATATGCTAGATGGTAGGGCTAGGATTCAGAGTGAACTCAACAAATTGGAGGATTGGGCCAAAAGAAATCTCATGAGGTCCAACAAAGAGTAGTGCAAAGTCTTGCACTTAGGACAGAATGGTCCCATTCACCAGTATGGACTGAGGTCCAGTTGGCTAAACAGCAGCTCTGCAGAAAAGGATCTGGGGGGTTACAGCGGACAGTAAGCTGAAAATAAGCCAACAGTTGCCAAGAAGGTTAACAGTGTGCTGGGCTGAATTAATAGGAGTGTTGCCAGCAGGAGGAGGGAAGTGATTCTTCCCCTCTATTTGGCACTGGTAAAGCCACATCTGGAGCACTGTGTCCAGTTTTAGGCCACGTACTATGGAAGGGAGGTAGACAAATTGAAGAGAGTCCAGTGGAGGGCAGTGAAAATGGCTAGGGGGCTGGGACACATGATTTATGAGGACACACTGAGGGAGCTGGGCTGGTTTAGTCTGGAGGAGAGAAGAATTGGGGGAGATTTAATAGCAGCCTTCAAGTACCTGAAGGGTGTTTCCAAAGATTACAGATGTGCTAGACTGTTCTCAGTGGTGGGAGATGACAGAACAATGAGCAATGGTCTCAAGCTGCAGCAAGGGAAGTTTAGGTTAGGTATTAACTTTCTCACTAGGAGGGTCGTAAAGCACTGGAACAAGTTACCCAGAGAGGTTTTGTAATCTCCATCCTTGCAGGTTTTTAAGACCCAGCTAGACAGACTCTTGCCTGGGATGATCTACTTTATGATGGTCCTGCTGTGTGCAGGGAGCTGGACTAGATGACCTGAGATCCCTTTCAACCCTAATTTTCTATGATTTTATGATTCTATAAATACTGATGTTGGTTAAACAACCTTGTGGCAGCATTTTGTAAATTGCTAAGATATGTATATGTTTCCACATGGATAATAAATAGAGACCTACTTAATTTGATGCTTCGCAGATTGTCCGCAGAATCAACAACAACCAAAAAATCTTGATAAAAATAAAATGCTGGCTCTTCCTCCTTCCCTCATCTCTTTGTCAATCAGCACTGAAGGATGGGGCCACACAAAAGGGCAGCCAGCAATCAATATGGCTGCTGCACCCTTGTCCCTCCTTCCCCCTCCCTGCCACAGGGCCTCTCCACCAATCAGCACCACAGGACCAGGGCCTCTCCGCCAATCGGTATTGAGAGGCGGGGCCATTGCAAAATGTCTATGGAATTAGAATTTTATACTGCGATCAACCCACAAAAATTGGTGAGTCTGTGTGTGATATAGGTAGACCCCTAACAATAAGGTGTTGGAATAGGTCAGTACATCCTGAACTGGGCTAGGAGAGGTTCAGAACATATGAATCCTGCACAAAGAGTAAAGTTCAGAGTAGGGGGATGATTTTTTACTTTTGGTATTACAGTAGTGCTTGGAGGCTGGGACTCAACATTTTGTGTAGTAAGGTCACTTACTAAACTTTTGCAGCATGGCTCTTTGATTCTGTTTAGTGAGATTGCTGCTTCCTTTATGTTCATACAAATTGCACTCAAGTGTTTCTTGCATTGTTATTGCTCTCTCAAGTGGAAATTAGGCACCTCTATAATCAAATAGCATGTTCTCAATTGGGTTTGGTATTCTGTGTCAGGTTGAAAGCCTTATCTCTGCTTATTCTATTTCAAGGCCTGTATGTCATTAGTATCTAGGGACCCAATCCTGCAAACATGCATGTGGCTAACTTTTGGTATGTTAGTAGTATGACACTAATTACAGGTGTGCAGGTTTGTGGAAAAGGAGGGGTCTAAGGTGGAGATGCCAGTGGGTTAAGCATTTTAACTTTCTTGCTATTTTCTTGTTACTGGTCAAGGGGAAGTAGAAGGCCTGGCTGCATTTTTTTAAGAAGCTGGAGATAACCTTTTCTGGCCTTACCAGTGTTTTCACTTTCAGTAAAACCAGTTCTAATATCCAAAGTGCCCCTGTCTGTTCTCAAGCATACAATATCTGTTCTATTTTCTTAGTCCCTGTACTGCCATTGTCCTACTCATTGCATAAAGTGATTTTTGATATCTTGGACCTGAAACAATGATATATCAAGGCTTATACCTTCGAAATGTAGAGCAAATTATTTAAATTAAGGAAGTGAACATCATTCTTCAATAGAACCATATAAAATAATAATCAGTAGGAGTGCCACTTTATTTAATGTAGATGTGTGGTTCTGATACTCAGCTGTCATCAGCTGTAGAGGCACTTCATCACCTGATAGCATTGCTGGGAGCCACAAATTAATCACAACATGGTATCTTGATGTTTCATTGCAATATTTGCCTTGTGCCATTCTACAATATGTGATAATGTTGCATTGTAGCAATAAGACCTCAACATGGATTGATGTAGAAAGATTTAATGGTTATTTCCTATCTCCATTTTATCACTGCTGTGATGATCTAAAGAAACCAGGGATTCCCTCCTCTTATCTTTTCCCCTTGCTGTAGGTTTATGCCTTACTTATCTTCTGGGATAAAAGATGGTTTTGAAATGGACTCCATTTTCTTTCATATTGCTCAGGTGGTTCATGTTCCTGCCCAGTACACGTCATGGAGCGATAGTTCCTTCTCTTTGATTATGGTAAAATTTGCCTTCCGTTTATAGATCAGTTTTGGCCGCCTCTCTGAAATCCTCCAAAAGATTCCTTTCATGTCATCATTTGCATGGTTGGGTAAAAGACCCGCAGAGACGTTACCAAAATGTTGTAGCAATTCAGACAAATCTTTTCTGAGGGAGACTGCCCATATCAGAAAATCACTGTTAATCAAGCTTTGAAAATTCTGCTTCTGATTTCCACAGTATCTTATCTCCAAAATGGCTTTTCTCAGAACCTTCAAATGAAGTTTAACTTGGTCTTGGTAAGATGTCCTGGATTTAGTTTTTGGATGAATAAGTGTGCATTTGAGTGTGCATTTGACAAGGAATTCAGCAATGAGTTGGGAATATTCAAATAATACATGGAATGCTGGAATCCTGTCATTCCCTTTTTGGCTAGGGACAGACATTACACATAAACTGGTTTAAGCGATCAGAAACTGGTTTAAACCTGTAACAGACCAGATGTTTAGTGGTCCATACTTTTAGACATTTTCCTTGTGTAGATGGCTTTCATATGCCTGAGTATTTGTAATGAAAATGTTTGCACAAGGAAAAGAAACTACCTCCCATGACTTTCTGATCCATTAGCAGGCATTAAATACAAAGGAAAATTTGCATTTTCAGTTGCAGAATTAAAACAGATTTAGAAGATATTGTCAAAGCATTTTGAATTCAAGATCTGTTTTACTCACTGATTCACCATGGATGGTAGATGAGGCTAAAATATTCAGATGAATTACTGTATACACATTATTAATTCAACTAACCCTGCAGCTAATAGCAGCACCTAACACATGCACCTGCTCTTTGTTTTCTCTCTTTCCATTCCACCCTACCTTTGGGATCTGTGTCACAAGGAGGACCTAACTATATTCTTCTCCTAATATCTAAGTCAACATTCTCCCTGGAGACATGAAGTCCCACTGTTATTGGGCGCACAACTATCTTATTGCTATATAAATTGGTTCAATTCAGTTTCTAACCCCACTAGCTATTCTTCTTCTGGCGGGATGCATGCATGTAACCAGTTTTATACAAGTGTATTTCAACATTCAAAACTGTCCAAGGTGCACCCCAGACGGTAGTTTCTCCAAAATGTTGCTGCGCACAATTTGTCCATGGCTGCATCTTTCTGAAAGACTAGAAAATTTCTTTGATCCAAAAATAATACTGCTTACCCACTGGTTGTGAAAGAAACAAAGGAGGGGAATCTGGAGGCTGACGTTACCATGCAGGCAGAGTGAAGGTTATTTGGAAGCCTCAGCTCTGCATTTCCCTACTTATCAATGCCTGGCTTTTTTTGTATATATTTAACCTTCGCTCTGAATTTCCTGGCTTGTGATGGTTACTTTTTTGATGACTACAATGTTCTTGTAATTATTTTTTTTTTCTTCAAGTAACTAGAAAAGCCCTCCTGCAAGCAGTGCTCTGTGCCTGGTCTGCTATGCAGGCTAAGCGTGTTGGGTATGTTTAGATGCATGGGGGCCTAAAAGTGCCAGGGAAGGTGTTTGGGGAATCCCCTGGAACCAAGGGGCCATAGTATGAGGGTCTTTACTGCACACTGTTATTTTATAGAAGACTAAAATAGTTGATACACATTAAAAGGCTTTTGTTATAATGGTGGAATTTGCTGTATAGGAAAAGTTGATTCTTTTGACTTGTCCTTTTATGTAACATGTATTTACCTTCGTTGGTTCTAGTGTACTATTCTACATTCTGTCATAGACTTGCTTTTTTCAGTAGCAGGAAAAATATAAAAATCACTGTCAAGGGTCTTGCATTGCATTTCCAACTTGGATTTAGATCTGTGTGATAAACCTGTATCAAGTGCTGCATTATGAAACCAGCCACTCGGAGACCTTGAACCTTGTAAGTTTTGTTATTCAAAGGATTGGTGGCTTTTAAATTAATATGAGACATGCACTGTGGATGCTACCAAAATAAATAAAAACACAGTGGGGTTTGAATGACTGATCATTTTTCCTGTTTTGTTTTTAGTGAGTCTTTTAAAAAAAAACAAAAAAACCCAAAAAACTTTAACTGTGTTCTACTATCATGAACACATAGCTTTTGACACTGTCATGTGTGTTTTGCTACTCTAGCTCCCCTCCTCCTTTCTTTTTTAATGGAAATCTTCCTACTCTTGCACTTTATCAGGTAACATTTGAGCTAACTAATACTGGAAATGTAATGTGTGTATGTAAAAGTGAAAAAAATGGCTTTTTAAAGACAAAAAATTATATAAATACTTTTTAGGACACAGGCCTGCTTTCAAATAGGCATTGGTTTTCATGGAAGTTTTTTTTATTATTTATTATTTGTGTTACAAATGTATCTCAAAGTCCCTATGTCAATATTGTACAAAAAGTGAGAGAGATGGTGCCTGCCCCGAAAGCTTACAATCTAATTAGAAAAGGCGGACGTATGGTAGGAGTGGAAACTCAAGCACAGAGAGAGAAGGAGGCTTGGCCACGGTTGCTGAGTTGATGTGGAAGTAGAAGTCGGGTCTCCTGGGTTCTGGCCCAGTATCCTTTCCAGTGGTCCATGGGTCTCACCAGTAGTCAAATAGGTTTGTTGGGGATGCTTAGGGTTTTTCATGTCCATACCCTGCTTTCCCTTCCACCCCCATATTATATCAAAAGTCCATGTCATCAAGGCCTTGTAATCAAATTTTCTAAAAAAGTTGTAAGCTTGGGTGAAATTGTCTTACAGTTGCGGTGGGCAAGGAGAATAGAACAGAGGCAGCTTGAATAGCTGTTGTTCCTTAAGCCAGTGTGCCTGCACCAGAGGTGAAGGATGGAGCCTACAGAGGGTTCCATGGTTTTAGAGGGCTCTTAAGTACTACTTTCAAAAGGAGCAGAGTGTTCCCCTATACCAGAGATGGAAAAAATGATAGATTCAGCCTGGGGTGTGCGGGCAGCAGATTCCAGCTCTGCACATGCTCTGGACCGTGTTGTCACCACTGCAAAATCCCAGCCCAGCCATGGAGCAACTCTCTGCCCAGCTGCACACCATGGAAACCCTGGCCCTGCGCTATCACAGTGCTGCTGCTGCTAAAGTCTCCATGAAAACCAGCCACAGTGACACGGACAGGGGCTGCTGGGGAATGGAGTCCACTGTGGGCCCAATCCAGCCCGCAGGCTGGATTTTGCCCGCCCCTGCCTTATACCATACCTGCTGCACCTGACAGCATGTGTACCTTGGGTATAGAAAAGTGTAAAGAAAAGTTAGGTGCAGAAAAGTACATGTGTAGATGCACCCAATGAAGCTGGCCAGAGGCTTTGTTTTGATTTACTTTCCAAGACCTAACTCAGCTATCTAAAAGTGTTCTTATAAAAAGAGAACCAGGAGGGAAGAAACAAAGAGCAAAGGGCAGAGATACTCTAGGTGTGCTCAAATATTAGGTCAGTATTTGCCTTGATCTTTAATGAGATTGAAGGTGTAAATGAGGCAGTGATAGGGAACCAAAAGGTAATGTGCATATAAAAATGGAATGATCTCATTTAAGCTGAAGGCAAAGTTTACATTGCTTTCTATGACAGTTTTAAGCTGGGAAAGTGGAAGGAAATAACCTCAAAATATTGAAAGAACTACACACAAAGCAGCAGCTCTTGTAACATGGATCTTCAAGGAATTGGTCAGTTTAGAGGTTAGGAGTCTACATAGAAAGAGATTAACAAATGGACTGCCTATATTAAAAAAAGGAAGAAGTCGCAGGCAATTGCAGCACCTGTAGTTTGAGATCCATAATATGGCAAATCTTAGGTAAGACACTTGAAAGAGAGAAAACTCGAGGAGATAGTTAGAAAATGGAAAATGGGACCAAACACAACATAGCTTTGTCCAAGGAAGATAATTTCAAACTTTTGTCATAGGATAGCTGTCTGTTTAGATGAGAGCAATACAATGGACTTAGTCTATCTCTATTTAAGATCAATATGGGGGAAATCAATGTTAAAATCATTAAGTGTGTAAATAGATGGCTTAAAGGGAGAGTATAACAGATGATGTTAGAAGGGGAGTTACTAGATTGGAGACAAGTTGATATTGGTGTTCCTTGGAGATTGGTCTTGAGCCCCATCCTGTTACTTTTTTCTTTAGCGACCTTGGTTCAAGAACCAGATGGATGCTTAGGAAACAAGAAGATAACAGTGCTGGGAGGTATGGACCGTGTGCCAGAGGATCAGACTGTATGTGTGTGTTTGTATAGCATCATGCACTTAAGGACTAATAACAAGGACTTTTCCTTTATGAGGGGGCCTTCTAGAGATGGCAGAGGAGGACAGTGACCTGGATGGATTGATTGTAGAGTGACCAGGAGCCACCAATGTGATTTGATTGTGTAGAAAGTTAAGGTAATCTTAGGGTGCATTAGGTGGATTATTATCATTAGAAACCATATTAATAAGGCATTAGTTAGACCCCATGTAAAATGTTCACTACAGTTATGTATATTGTGAGTTTTTGTGAGGCTGAGCTCACTTCATCACATGCTATGTAAGGATATGCACAGAGCAGTAAAGTCTACCTTGCTTTCTGCTTTTATCTTTCAGACTAACATGGGTAAATACCTCTCTCTGATTCACCCATGACAGTTAGTCACCTATGTTCAAGAAAAAAGATGGATTTAAAGTGGAAAAGATTCAAAGTCCACTAGGATGGGCAGAAGAATGGAGGACTTAATGTGAGGAATTAAAAGACCTTGGCTTGTTTAGCTTAGCAAAATGAAGGCTGTGACGGGATATATGTTGAATAATGGGAAAGGAGAAAAGCTATTTAGTTTAAAGAACAATATTGTTTATTTCAGAGTGTTTTGGAGCTATAGTTTGCTCAAAGGACTAGACTGGTGGATACCCCCTTGAATCTTTTGGACAACTGGTACCCTGCAAACTGAGGGGACTGTTCTTCATGGCAGGAATCGCTTAACCAATCCTGAGCTCCTTTCTCTAGTATAGCCAGGTGAAGCAGGGCAGAATTTTGCCTTTACTGTGTACAAATGCATCTTACAGCTCATAGAGCTACAGAAGTCTGGGGAATGACCTGAAGGAAAACTGTGGTACCTTTATAAATATAGGCCATGCCTGAACCTATTGCAAATGAGTGGTGTTAAGTATACTTTCCAAATTTCTAATTAATTAATATAGGTTTACTCTGTTTATTTTTTAACTGAATCCTTGAACAGCCATTACTTTTTTAATTGTGCCAATTAGTGTACTTTCATGAAAAAAAATTCCCTCGGGCTGATCAGTTGCTTCAATGAAACATATGAATGAACTAATGCTTAGCATCCATTTCGCTTGTGAGAACTTGCATTTCAAAGGTGCTTATTTAATGCAATGTTAGTATTTGTGCCCTCTATGGTAAATGTTGCTTTCAGTTATGCTAGTCATTTCTGGACTTGTATACTATAATTAGAAGGCAGATAAAGTTATAAGCCAGCTACTGTTGTTGAAAAGCTACATTTTAGGCTTTGTCATAAAAAAAAAAGTAAAATGCTAATATATTTTGTATTCTGTTTTGTCTTAAAAAGAGATGATTTGCACAAACTAAATATAACAAAAATATATTAGTTGCTCTATACAGATAAAAAGAACCTAGAAGCATTTAAGTATAGACTTTTAGACAATTATGAAGGAATGTTTAAAACTCTTTCCTCTGAATAATTTGAAGTGGAAAAATTAAAGCAAACCAGATGTCTCTGAGATTTTACATAATTGTGGATTAAAAATTTGTGTTTTATTTTATGTACAGTCACAAATGTTATTAGATCACTGAATCGGATTGCAAGCAATGTAGGCATGAAGAAAAAAGGACTGTGTTAATTATCATTTTAGTTCCATTGTTGAAAATTAATAGTTATAGTACAGATGCTTTAAAACAGGGGTGGAAGAGGGTTGCTGGTCTAGTCTGCAGGTTCAGGCATTGTAGCCAGTCTGCATGGCCAGTCTGGCAATGCACTGCATGCAGTATGCACTATGTACTGGACCCCTGTGCTGTGCATGTGCCCAGTTAAGCTCCATGCACCACTTGCAGCATGTGCTGGCCCTGCTCTGGGGCTTGCTCTACATGCGATGTGTAAGTTGGACACAGTGCCATAGATGCTGCCCATGGATGCACCCCATGCCGGCTCCCTCTGTTGCATGTTGAGTGAGCCCTGGAGCTAGGGTGACTATCTTTTCAAAATGGAATTGTGAGGCACATGCCTGTCTCTCCTCCCCACAACCCACCAGCAATACAGCCAGAGCGGACCAGAGCTGAGCAGGGCAGAGTGGGAGCAGATGTGGATGGCCCAGTGCGGGCTCGGGGCTTTCCAACCTGCTGCCTCTTCCCATGGGAACCACATGCCCCCTGCCTCCCCAGCAGCATCAGGGGGCACAGCTGTATGCCGCCACCACCCTCACTACTGCCAGATAGGCAGGGGGTGCCTCGTCATGGTGGCACGGCCAGCACAGGGCTCCTGAAGAGAGGGCAGCAGGTCAGAGAGCCTTGAGGCCATAGAGGGTAGCCCACATCCACCCCTGCCCCATGTACAAATCTGGGGGGCATGTGATACCCCACGTTCCTCCCTGGGAGTTCACACAGCAATGGGGAGCATCCTCCCACTCTCAACCCCTGGGCAATCTACCCATGGCTCCATCCCGCTCCCCGCCCTGGCCCCAGGCTCCATGCACCACCCAGCCTGGGCAGTGCCTCAGCCCTTAACTCACTCCTGCCCTCACTGTGGGGGCTTCAATCTGCCTCCTTCCTCTCCCTGTGTCCCCGCCCCACATAGACTTACCTGCAGGGAGCTGCTCTCCACGCTGCCTGGCTGTCTTGCCAGCCAGGTGCATGTGTGCGAGCTCACACATGCACATGTCACCCCCTGTGTCCTGTTCTTTGCAGCCCCTTGAGGGCTGGAATGCTAGCAGCCTGTAAGGGGAAACCTGCTGTTTCCCAGTCCCTGTACAATGCTGTGAATACGGGACAAATGCTGTCCTGGAGTCATGCAGCCTGGGACCAGGACTTGAGGTTCCCATTCCAGGATTGTCCTGCCCAAGTAGGGATGCATATTCACCCTATCCGGAGCAGGGCTGGCATATGCTGCATGTGCAATGCGGGGCTTGACTGGCCATGTGAGCTGCATACAGGACAGAGCCCCGGACAGACTTCCTGTGCTGTGTGCTGTGCCTGTTCAGACATGTATGCAACATGAGGGTTTGGTCAGAGATTCATGGGCCGGATCATAGGGCTCCAAGGGCCAGATATTTGATATCCCTTAAAACATTTTCTTTATTCTTTAGTAGGCCCTTAGCATGGACAAGATTGTCAGATTTAAAAATAAAAATCCTTGAAACAGATAGTAAAATGTATATTGCTCCCATGCCCTTCATAATCTTATAAATCAATGTATATGTTCTGTTGTAATTATAGGTTGGATTCAGTGAGTGTCTGTTGCTTTTTCGTGTCCATGTGCTCCTCTTTTAACCCATGGTGATCTGAGGATATACACATTTACTTTTATTTATTTTTGTCTTATATTTTGTCTGCTGCTTACCACAGTTTCCATAAACTCCAACTTATAGTGGCCACATGAAATATTTTGTAGAGACCTGTCCATGTAGAATAAATTAAAAGAACTATGCGAAAAATGTGCATAACCATTTGAATAAAAATTACAGGTGTTTTCATATAATTGTACATCACAGAGGCTGTAATTAATCACTTAAGCATGAAAGGTGTGCATTCATTTCCATTAACAAAAGGTGGGGGGAAGGAGGATCTGGGGAATTAAAGACCAGTCAGCTTGCTCTTAATATATGGAAAGATGATAGAACAGGTCTTCAAGAAATCTACTGTAAAGAACCTAGAGGAGAACAAGGTGATCAGGAACAGCCAGAATTGAATTAACCAAGAGCAAGTCATGCCTGACCAACCTGGTCACCTTCTGTGATAAGGTGACAGATTCTGTGGATGGGACTGGGAGAGGGGAGCAGTGGATGTGAGATACTTTGGCAAGCTTTTGACACCATCTCCCACAACATACTCATTAACAAGCTAAGAAAATACAAACTAAATGAAAGTACTGCAAGGTGAATACAAAAATGTTTGGAACATTGTGTTCAATAAATAGTCACCAATGGCTCAATGTTTAGTTGGAAGGAGATATCAAGTGGGATTCCCCAGGGGTCTGTACTGGGTCTGGTATAGTTTAGCATAGTTACTAATGATTTGAACGATCGGATGTATGTTTAGCAAATTAGTGAACAGCATCCAATGCCAAGTTGGGTGGAGTTGCAGACACTCTGGAGGATAGGACTAGGATCCAGAAGGACCTGGACGGATTGGAAAAATGGTCCAAAATCAATCAGATGAAATACAAGGACAAGTGCAAAATCCTGCACAAGTTTACAGATTGAGGAATTATTGGCTAGGCTGAAGGACTGCAGAGAAGGCCACCAGTGTGTTCTTGTTGCAAAAAAGACCAGTTGCATACTGGACTGTATAACAGGGCGGGGTCATTTGCAAATCAAGGAAAGTGGTTCTTCCCCTCTATTTGGCACTGGTGAAGCTTTGCTTGGAGTACTGTGTCCAGTTTTGGGCCCCACGTTTGAAGAAAGCTGTGGACGTTGGGAAGTATCTAGCAGAGAGCAACAAAAACGAGTAGAGGTCTGAGAGGAAAGACTATGAAGACAAGTTGATAGAACTGGAGTTATTTCCCCTGGAGAAGAGAAAAACTGAGGCAGGAGGGAGGGGTTGATAACAGTCTTCAAATACCTGAAAGGTGATAGAGAGGTTGGTTTTTCTCTGTGGCTATATGGGACAGGACTAGCAGTAATGGCCTCAAGCTGCAGCAGAAGAAATTTAGGTTGGAGATTAGGAAGAACTTCTTGGCTATGAGGGTGGTCAAGCATTGGAACAGGCTATCTACATTTATTTCCAACCCTGGAAAGTTAACCTGACATTTTCAACAGCAGGTTATGGTAGTGTTGGGATGATATTGTAGCCATTATGGTTCAGGAATTATTTGAGAAGCAAACGTTGTGCATGATATCTTTTATTGGATCCACTCTATTTGAAAGCTTGTCTATCCCAACAATGCAGTAGGTCCAAAAAAAATCAACCACAACAATCCTTGCCTCTTGCAAGAGCAGATTACACAGATACTTGGCTAGGACTGTTTTGTCGAGAATAACCCTGCCATAAGGAGGGCCCTGGACTAGATGATCTCATGAGGTCCCCTCCATCCCTACTTTCATATGAAGTTAGTATCCATACCTGTTCAGGGCAGCGCTTGTCATATGTTCAAAACTTCCATTCAAAAGCTTGTCTAACTGTCCCAACTATGCAATTGCACTAAAACATATCATCCTAAGCAATCCTTGCCTTTCACATATAATTCCTGGACCATCATGGCTACAAAGTCACTCTAATTACTCAAAACTAAAAGTATTTAAACATATATCTTGATCGTGACATATTATTAATTAGTCTTACTTATATTTTAATTTTGACATGTTTTCCAAGTTTGCACATTTTGAATAAATAATAAAAGTATTTTAAATATAGATCAAACTTCTGGTTAGTTTCTATTTTATATTCAGGATTTGAGTGAATACAGCTTTGACCTCTTTATTCTGAGAAACAAATTGATTGAGTATGGATAGAGTTGAAGCACCATGTTAATGTCTAGGTTTTTTAAGGACACAGCTGAATGTTGGCTAAAAGCTGACTTTTTCTCAATGCCAGTCTTTATTTTTGCATATCTGCTACTCTTATTGTGAGAAACTTAAATATTAATTATTTTAATGTGGGCTTGTGTTCCCTCTGGTTTTGTAGCAGCTGTTAACGCAAACTGTTCCTAGAACTGTGCTGACTTCTGTGATGTTGATTTTTAAAGTATTTTTTAGAAAGTATGTTAATTTCAAGCTCTATTAGAAAAATTGGGGCATGGGGAATGCTTGACATACATATGTAAAAGGATAACAGTAGCAAAGAACAAACTTGTTTTCAAGCCTGTGAGCAATGAAAAGTTGAAAGGAATGCACTTCAATAATTCTTTTTTGCTTTTTTTTTTTAAGTCAGAATGCTTGTTCATGTATAGGTTGCTTTTGACTTATTAATGTTACTATGCTGCTGCTGAACTTTGTTGAGTGGTGTGTGAAAACAAGAGAGTCAAATGACAAAAGTAATTTTTAGCTGTATATGTAAAGGACATAGTCAATACTAAAAGTATATGTAGGACATTTGGAAGTCATTCCTAAGACAGAAGAACATTAGCATAGATCACCCCAAAGCTGTAGTAATTAACCAAGCTAATAAGTTATACTCATATATGGATTTTTGCCTTTTTTTAAACGGTATTGGTCAGTAAAATGTGTGCTAGTAGTTACTGGGTGGTATTTGCCTTATCAGTCGTTCTCATGATTGCCCCTTCTCATTGAAGAAAGACCTGTTCCTACAACAGGAGCAAAAAATCTTGAAGGATTACAGACGTTTGTTGGGAGCCTGGGGCACACTTGGTTACATTCCTTTCACTTTGCTCACAAGAGGCAGGCAGAACCTCTCTTTGTGGTATAAAAAGGTTGGCAATGTGGCTGGGGTATAGCCCCTTACTTTTGCAGTTCCAAGATGTCTTACATTTTCTATTTACTTGACATTTTTCACAGAGGACTTGTGGCAAGACCCATTAATCCATTTCAACAGTCATCTTTGTCACCATTCTTTATGACATCATCCCCCTGTCTTGGCACTTGCATGTTTCTATACTGCCAAAAAATCCTGTTGGGTATTGACCAACCAGGAGGCCTGTCCCCTTGTGGATAGACCCAGTAACTACATTTAAAGAGTACCAAGTGTGCGATAGAAAGTGTGCAGCATGGGAAGCAGAACATGTCTAACAGCTTCCTTTTCATCAAGGGTCTTTTCTTAAAATGTAGACCTTCCCCTTCTGTAGGTTGAAAAGATTGGCTTCCTGTAGAGCCACTATTTTCAACCTCTTTATTTCTTTTCCTTGGTGGAAAGAACTGGCTATTTTCTTGTGCATGGTGTTCTATGTAGCCATTTTTAGGTCTCTATTTTGGAGACAGTGTGCATCTCAAATAATACCCATAAAGGTAAAATTTGTCAGGCATTTATCTGCGCTTGATATTTTTTGTATATTACTCAGATCTCTTCATAAAATAATTTGTTGTTTTGGGGGGATTTTTTTCCTATTACCAGTAGAAATTTTTACGCATGAATGGTTTGGTACCTACAAGCAACATCTACACGAGAAGCTGGCTGCGCAGTAGCTTGTTACTAGTGCACAGTAGCATTACATGGCACGAAGCATGACATGACAATACTGCACAGTAGTAACGAGATACTGCGTGGTCAGCATCACCAGAAAGCCACTCAGTGATGCTACTGTGCAGTAACTTCGGTTACTGCACAGCCATTTAGTACTTGTGTAGGCAGGTACTAAATGACTGCACAGTAACAACTGCACGCTCAGCGTCTCATGTAGATATGGCCACAGTCTTGAGGATTTAAGTGGTTGACTACTGGAAAAAGAATAATTTAATGTTTTTGATCCAATTCTAGTTATATTGCTGCTTGCATGTTCTGCATGTATTTTATAATATTGAGAAATGACATTTGGTTGTAGTCTTTTTGCAGTCCTAGCTCTGCATATAGTCACTGTTTTGTGGTTTACGTTAGCTATGTTGAGAGAAGGGAATTGCAAATGCTGAGAACATCACTTTTTTTTTCATTGGTTATTAGATACTGTGTGATACTGGGTGATTAGATGAGAAACTAAGATAGGGGAGGTGTGCTTGGGCAGAGCCTTCATTCATTACAACGCAGAGGCACGTTTGCTGTGGGACTTAAATTCTCTCTTGAAGCTAAGAACAAGCCAATGTGCTTTGCTGAATCTTGGGTTGCAAAGAACCTGATCCTGCAGGAAACTTTTTCCTTTGAAGATGAAGAGGGCCCAGAATGTCATGGGAGGTGGATAGCAGCATAACAGTTGATGATGTCTCTCTGATTGCCCTCTGTTCTTAAAGCAATCAGAAAGCTTTGATTTGAAGTAAGCTTGCTTTTGAATTCATCCCATCCTATCAAACCCACACTCAAGCTAGATCTTTTCTCCTTTACTCTGTGTATTTTATATGAGCTTTTAAAACTGTTAAATAAGAAGGGACTAGTAGATTCTGTTACAAAATGGGATGTTAAATGATTTTGAACCCCTTGTAGTGCACTAATTGTTTGTTTGTTTATTGATACTTTCATCTTGCCAATGTTTAAGTACTCCTTATCAGTACTACATAGCATTTATACTGTGGTGAAACATTTGTTTCAAGAGAAACAGTAGATTGCGTACTGCCCTGTCATTGACTGCTTAGTTTTGTTTATCCTAATTTGCACTGGATGAGGTCTAAGATGGAACACAGGAATGCTCTAAAAGAGCATTGTCCAAGACCCAGAAGATATTAATTGTTGGCCTACATTAATCAGCTATGGAAAAAGTCATCCTATATGCATACCAGGAGGAGTTTAGTAGTCACAAAGTATCGTGTCATCAATATTTGATTTATTTATTCAATTTTTTTGCAACAGAAATGTCAGTAAGATTAATGTTTGACTGAATTTCATTACTTTCACTATTTTTACTGGAAAGGGTGAAGTTATTAAAACATTACCGATATAGCTTTGTGTGGTGTTTATTTCCAACGAAATAAGACCTGATCCCGGTTGATGTAGAGCGTAGGTTCCTTCAATTTAAACCTAGTGCCTACTTGTATTGTCTGCAGATTTGGTGTTGCTGAGTGAATGTTGTACCTTTTGGAAAGAGAGGATAAATTATGTGAATGCTTTACAGTCTAAAGTAATAAAAAATCTAAATTGTCACCATTTCTTCTTAATTGTAACACAAGACTGAATTCCAAGTAAAGTATGCACATAAACTTTTAGTCCACTGAAATATGCATATATAATTTAATTTGCATACATTAAATTCTTAGTTTCATTAATGATTTAAGATTCCTTTGCAGTTTGAAGGCTCTTTCACATTTTCCTGATTGAATTGCCTATTCTGTTTAAATCAGGCTTTGATAATATTGCTTGTGCATTACAGAATGATGCTGGTAACTTTGTTAGACCTTTTATCAACATGACTAATTTATAACTGGCTTCAGTGTATTATTAGCTGTAGATGTATTACGTAGTAGGACTTTTCCCAGAGTGAAAATTTAAAGTGAGGTGTGAAGACATTTGCATTAAGAGTGTCCAGAGACATAGCAGAATACAGAAAGATACAAAACAGGCATCATTCGTGAAAAGAACATTTTAATATTAACGTGGTGAAAAATGCAGTAAATCTGATTTGTGATTTTCTTAGAAATAAAAACATAAACCAGTATGCCCAAGGCAAAGTGATTTTTACTATAGTCTGTAGCAAAACATTTCACAAGAAATATTTTAAGTAAGTACCCTACTAAATGATTGAAATACCTTATTTTGTTACTGTTACAAATTTTAAATTTGCTATTTTTAGGTTTTCTTTCTTTTTTGGGGATGCAGTGGAGGGTGGGGGAAGTTACTCTGTTACAACAAGAAGACTGAACAAAGGTGTTTTGTGCCTGAAAACTTGTCAAACTTCTTTCTCAACTATAGATATCACAAAAAACCCTCTCATACATTTCCTGGACCATCAGGACTATAACAATATGAAAACGTATGCATCGCTGATTTACTTGGTCTTTAAGGCATGTATCTACCCTGTCTTCTGTCTGACTTCAAACTAACATGGCTAACTGCCTCTCTATAAAACTGGTTCTTAACCTTTTTGGACTCAAAGTATCCCTCCATAACTTTTGTGAAAAGTGGGACCCAATTAAAAATTATGGATTATATTGCTTAGTACCTAGCAGTGGGAATGATTGTCCAGGCAGAGACAAACTTGAGCCTGCCGTTATCTGTAGGGGTGCACTGATAGAAATTTTGGGGGCAGATACCGGTAGCCAATTTTTAAGGAGGCATATCAGCTGATACTGATCCAATTTCTGATACCAACCCAGCAGCTTGAAGAGCTATGTGCAGCTTGTAAGTCTGGTGTGGTGGAAGGGGAGGGGGGAGGGGAAAGGGAAGGGGCATGGGGTGGGGGACAGATCAAGGTCCCTGCAGTGAGGGAGGGTTGGGGCTGGGGCAGGGGAAGGGAAATGCTGCCCCGCTAGAGCAGGGCAGGCATGGGACAGAGCCACTGGATGAAGGTAATCTGTTCAATATGATTCCGTCTCCAACCTTCTTTTCTAAGCAAAATCATTGAGGAAGGAGTGGCAGCCAAACAGAAATCCACGAATATCCTGGACGGTTAGTGATTGACATCAGAACAGAGAAAAATACAGAGATAGCCCTAGTGGTATTTAGAGATGCATCATTGTAATACAGACCATGTTTCAGGACTCACTGTATTCATAATGATTGGTTTCAAAGTGCTGCTGACTTCTCTTCAGGTATTTCATACAGAGATGATACATCTGTGCAGTGATGCCAAACATGACTCTAAAAAATCCTACATGGCTCCTTTTCTCTTCAGAGCCAATAATGGCTTATTGGAGAACTATATATCATGGAAGACTTAGGAAGACTGGCCTTCCTAGTTTAGTAGCATGAGATCTGTAAAATGCCTTTGTTCACCACTCTCATGGATATAAGACCTAAGACACTCTCATGGACCCAGAGGAACAGACTTCCACCCTCAGCTTCCTCTGTGCAAAAATGAAGTTTATTTTCTGCCTATGGGGACTTTTTACCATCTTTAATTTTCCCTGAGCCTGAGGAAGGGCACATGTGCCCAAAAGCTTGCAGAAAAAGATAATTCTTTTTGCAATTTCTTAGTTGGTCTAATAAAAGGTATCAATTCTGAACAGAGAGTTCTAGAGTTATACATTTCTTTTTGTCTCAGACCAAAATGGCTACCAAATACACCCCTTCTTTCACCATGGCTTTTTGAGAAACTTGCCTCCTCGTGAAAGGTTTGATAGGCTTTGATCTCCCAGTACACAGGTACTTTTCCTTTGCTAAATGTATCTGCTACAACTGAGAATTTTTCTCATCACCTCCTGTATGCTGTGCTTAACCTGCTGTGCCTAGCTTTCTCTAATCAGATCTAAGGAAGAGTGTCTTGCATTTAAAAGCTTGTCTGTCTAATTTTATCTCAACTACATAGCTGGTCTAATAAAAGACATCACCTTAAGAAATCTGTGCCACTCACAAGATTTCTGGCTACAATACCATTGTCATGTTACCTATACTTTCCACATGTGTTTCAGGGGCGTTAAGTGGTTTGCGAATAGCAGGGAATAGTGGCTGCAAAGTAGGTGGTTTCTCCCTCTCTCATCTCTTTCTCTCATCTCTCTCCCTTGTGGTCAAACTTAAGTGAGTTTGAGAAGCCTTACCTCAGAGCTGCTGTGTGTCTAGTAGTTGCCACTGGTATTGAGATAAAGCATTTTTCTCTTCTCCATCTAATGTACCTGGTTAAATCCTCAGATTCTGGAATGGTGTTTACAGGAAGCAGTTAAGATATAACTAAGAACATGTCTTCATGACGCAAAGCAGTACAATGCTAGGCTCCCTGAGCTGGTACTAAACCAGAGGTAATGTAGCAAACTAGAGGCGTTTGTGTGGTGCTTGGCCTGGGCTTTTGTACCCTCTCTCTCAGCAGCCTATATATTATATTGCTTCTGACACTTGAGTTAGCATATGTAAACAGGATCTAAGGTATTTCTGTACAGTACTGCATTAAGCTGTGTAGATGCATCTTTAACTATAAGAGCCCTGATCCTACAAGGACTTGCACATGTCTTTAAAGTGCAGTAAATTGGGACCACATACAAATAAGTGACTGCAGGGTTTCATAGATTTCATAGACATTTGGGCTAGAAGGGACCAGGAGGATCATCGAGTCCAGCCCCCTGCCCCGGGGCAGGAAGTCAGCAGGGATCATAGGATCCCAGCAAGATAAGCATCCAAATGTGTCTTGAAGGTATTCAAAGTGGGTGCTTGAACCGCCTCCGGCGGCAATCTATTCCAATCTTTGGGGGCTTGGACAGTGAAGAAGTTTTTTCTTATGGCTAGCCTGAATCGGTCATGGCGGAGTTTGTGACTGTTCAATCTTGTCATCCCTTGGGGCACTCTGGTGAACAGACATTCCCCCAGATCCTGATGAGCACCCCTGACAAACTTATAGGTGGCCACCAGATCACCCCTGAGCCTGCGCTTTTCCAGACTGAAGAGTCCCATGGCTCTTAGCCTCTCATCATAAGGTCTGTTTTCCTGACCTCTGATCATGTGCGTGGCCCTCCTCTGCACCTTCTCAAGCTTCTCCACATTCTTTTTGAATTGTGGAGCCCAAAACTGGATGCAGTACTCCAGCTGTGGCCTCACCAAGGCTGAGTACAAGGGGAGAATGACGTCCCAGGATTTGCTTGAGAAGCATCTATGAATGCAAGCCAGCGCTTTGCTCACTTTACTAGCCGCAGCATCACATTGACGGCTCACGTTCATCTTGTGGTCAATCATGACCCCCAAGTCCCTTTTATCTGTGCTGCTAGCTAGCATAGCACTGCCGAGTCTATAAGCATGCTGCAGGCTTTTCCTCCCCAGGTGGAGAACCTTGCATTTTTTGGTGTTGAAAACCATCAGGTTCTCATCCGCCCATTTCATGAGCCTGTCAAGATCCACTTGGATCACCCTCCTGTCCTCAGGTGTGGATGCTTTACCCCAGAGTTTGGTGTTGTTGGCAAACTTGGCCAGTCCACTTCTGACACCAGTGTCCACATCATTGATGAAGATATTAAATAGTATAGGCCCTAGGACAGAGCCTTGAGGGACCCCCACTGGTGACCGCGCACCAAGACGATTGGCTCCCATCAACCACCACCCTCTGGGTCCTACTGCGGAGCCAATTCCCCAGCCAGTGGATTGTGGTGAGGTCTAGGCCACAGTTAGCCAGTTTAGCCAAGAGGTGATCTTGGGATACCAGATCAAAGGTTTTTTTAAAGTCAAGATATACAACGTCAAAATCTTCCCCCTTGTCCAGATGATAGGTCACCTGGTTGTAAAAGGAAATGAGATTGGTCAAGCAAGACCTACCCATAACAAACCCATGCTGGGTATCCCTCAGGATATTGCCTTCAGCTAGTCTGTTAAGGATGGCCTCTTCGATAATCTTTTCCAAGACCTTCCCCAGGATAGAGGTCAGGCTAATGGGCCTGTAGTTTGCTGGATCTGCTTTCCTCCCTTTCTTGAAGAGAGGCACGACAGTGGCCCTCTTCCAATCTTTGTGCACTTCACCAAAGCACCAAGAGCTCTCAAAGATCCGTTCCAGGGGCTGAGCTATGATGCTTGCCAGCTCCTTGATTACCCTTGGGTGTAACCCATCAGGGCTGGCTGACTTGAAGGTATCTAGCCTGTCGAGGTGTTCCTTCATGAGCTCAGCTTCGATAGAGGGCAAGGAATCTCCCTCACCCGGGCCTCCCTGACCCACAGTGGGCAGGGGCGTTCCATGGGACTGGTGAAAAACTGACACAAAGTACCCATTTAACAAGTTCTCTTTTTCCTGGGCATCGGTTGTCAGTTGCCCCACCTGGTTTAGCAGGGGTCCAATGTTGCCCTTTCTTTTCCTCCGGCTCCCCACATATCTAAAAAAGGACTTTTTATTATCCTTGATATTTGTAGCTAGCTGGAGTTCCATCACAGCCTTGGCTTTCCTGGTTTGCTCTCTGCAGGTCCGGACCTGAGCAGAGTATTCCTCCTTTGTGGTGGTTCCAGTCCTCCATCCTTTGTAGGTCTTCCTTTTAAGATGCAGGAGGTCCACCAGTTCCCTGCAGAGCCTAGGGGGCTGCTGTGCCCTTTTGCTGCCTTTCCTCTGAGACGGCATGGACTTTGCTTGCGTATCCAAGATTGCTCCCTTGAGGAGCAACCACTCGGCCTGGGTTGGCTGTATTGATACTCCCTATATTTGGATAGAGCCCTTCACACATGTAGATGATAACAGAGAGAGAAAGGGGTTAAACCAGAAACAGACAGGGTGAGAGAAAAAGTTAAGTTACTGAGAATGGACAAATCACATGCTGCTGAAAAATCTTCTCGATGACCAACAGGATCAGATATCTGAAAAAACAAAATATGGATTCTAACCCTTACTATCAAGCACTCTGTTTTGTACATGGGTTTTAATTGAACTAAGGGCTAAAATTCCTACTTTCAGTTGATTGATTTTTTTTTTTAATTTTTCAAACTGATTAATGTTTTCACTTGAATAGAGATGCTGACTCTGCAGAAGATGTGATCTTTTAATTAGCAGATGTCAGGATTAGCGTTAGTGTTGAGCTGTAATTAACATTTGTACGCATAACTAAAGACCCAAGCAAAGCTTGGCAGCAAGTAGAATGAAATTGGAGGTAGTATTCTAACTTGGTGCTTTACAGTGCATCTATAAGATTTTGTTTCCTTTTTGGAAAAAGAAAATCCATAAGTATCATGATCAACATGCTAATTCTAGCGGACTAATTTCTGATAGAAAAATTACATACAAATTATTATCCTTTGTGGATATTAACTAAGCACTTCCGTTAGCCTAGTGCAGTGTAATATAGTTAACTGTCATGCACTGCTCTTGAATTCAAGGCAGTGAAATGGTAACGATTTCTTGGCTGGATCTGCTGCAGCTTGTGTGTCTAATGTTTCCAAACATGGTACCTCATTAAACTCAGGTGGACCTTGATGCAGTTTGTAGTATTTCTAGGCTGTCCTATTTTCAATTCAGCTCTTCCCCCGCATCTAGTACATGATCACATGCTGTCATCTTTCAAATCAGTGGTGATCTTTGCAGAGATGCCTGCTTGTATGGATGCTATTTAGTCTGACTGTCCAAAACACTTCATCATACGCTGGCAGCTGGGTACCGCTTGATTGGTAGCAGGCTTTTATTTCCAATCACTGGAACAAACCTAGGTGTATCTTGGAGTGCAAATGCCTAATTTAGCAATGAATTGCCAACTGTGTGTAATGCCCAGAAGCAGCCTAAGCTCATGGATAATGCTTGGTAGATGATCACAGAGGCTTGCTAATTCTCCTTACCACCATGTTTTTTTAAAGTCAGTAGTCTCCTTCATTTATGTCTTCATTTCTCAGAATGAGAACAGGCAATCTAAATGCCTTCTTTTCTCCTTTGCTGGTTTTAAACAAACTAAATAAATACATCTAAGGAGCAAATCCATTGACAGGGAATCTGAAGTGGAAAACCCCAAGACTGCTCACTTGGCACTTCTCTGAGATGTTCTTGAGTGGTTTAAAGAGATTCTAATATGGAATGTAATAGAATTTGAATGAACGTAGAGCAGGCTTTTCTTCCTGTGGCAGTAATAACTCTTCTTTCAAAGTAGGTGGAAAGAAGAAATATATGGCTGGTGCTGGTCTTAAAAGCTGCTGTTAAGCTATGGGGAGCAATATATTAAATTACGTTTTATCCTCAAGTAAAGACAAAAAATAGGCCTTTCAATGCCATCCAGGTAATAGAAGCCAATGGTGATGTTTTGTGAACAGTGGGCAAACAAATTAAACCACTTCCATGCACTCAACTTAAAAAATCAGAGAGGAAAATCAACTTGACAAAAGGTAGTTTAAAACAGGAGTTTTGATCCTTTTGTGGGGGTGGGGGGGAGGGTGAAAGTGTGACATCCTTTGCAGGAAAAGGTTCTAACTTCAGCATTTTTCATGTGCCAAAGTGGCACCTGGGGGATCTGTGTTCCATTCAAGGCTCTGCTGCTCACTTTCTGGGTGACACTGGGCAAGTTGGTTTGCTTCACTATAGCTCAGTTCCTCCATGTGTATATTAAGGATATTGGCACTGACCTCTTTTGTAAAGGGCTTCACTTTCTACAGAGGACTATGTGCTATGTGTAGAGAGGTTTGTTTGTTTTTTATTTTTCCTGAAGTGGTTTCCTTTTTAACTTTAAACACTGAGAATAAGAGATAAAGGAGCACTCTGAGTTATGGACTAGGATGAGGCTTGTTGGACGAAACCCCTTTGCAGAAAGGAAGCTCAAGTGTTATGTACACAAAGCTTGGGTCTCTGTCTTGCTGCTTTAAAACGGGACCTAGCTGAGGGTATGACGAGATGAATCCATTATCAGGAGTTAAAATGAATAGGTTGGGGAGGAGATGAATTATGTCCCATTACTAGCTCAGTGGTAACAATTGTGTGTAGTCACTCCTAGCCTGTGGTGAATGGAAGCTGTTTTATTGAGGGGAAAACTCACCATAACATAGGAGGGGCTGCAAGAAACAGTTACAGTGGAAGATAGTAACCCCCTCTCCATGGCCCTCTTTTCCCTTCCTCTGCTCTTTTTATTTTATTAACTTGCTGTAACTTGTTTGTGTAGCTGTAGCCTCAAGAACAAGTTATACTCTCAATCTGTCTTTTTTCTTCTTCCTTTTTAAACCTGGATATTAAAGAACAGCAACAGTGTTTGTCATGGAACTGTAGAAAAGTAGGCTTGGAAGGGACCTCAGAAAGTCATCTAAGTTGGCCCCCTGTTCAGGGCAGGATCATCCCTATTTAAACCGTCATATACAAATACCCACCTAACAAAATGACATAGACAACACTTGTATGCAACTCCCAGGCACAATGCCCCAAAACTAAAAGAACATCCTAATGTGCCACAGGTGAAGCAAGGAAATGAGGAGGCTGTCCATGTCCTGCCATTGCAAGGACAAAAAGTAGTTTAAAAGAATATGCTTGAGAGATCCAAGCAAGATGAGCATGCTCCCCTCTTGTTAACCCTTCTGTTTCCATTCAAGAAAGGTGAACAAGATTTAAGATATCTTACATATACAAGTAATATTTATATTTGAAAAGAAAAAAGAATGCTAGTTCAGATCTCTGAGGCCATTACTAATACTGGTAACAGTAAGTATTTAGGCTGAATTTATAAACATCCCCTTGTATGTTGGTATGGTGGTTTATCTACAAGGCAGTTTTGTTCTAGATTCAAAGACAGTAAAAACTATGTCTTTTCAATGTGGTGTGAAGGATACAGTATTGCAGTGGGTCAATAAATCTGTGCCATTAGCTTTTCAAGATCTCTCATTTATTTGTTTCACATCTGCCTGCCTCAGTTTTCTCATCTGTAAAATAGGAATAGCAGTTGTTGCTAAGCACAAGCTTCGCTTTGTGTGTTTATAGCTCCATTTGCTTAAAGGGAAACATAAGCCTTGGTGCCTGGTTTTACTTACTGGAAGATTGTGAGGCTAATGCATGTATATTTACAAGGCACTCAGAAAGGCATCACATAACTATAATTATAAAGACAAAGAACTGTTTATAGTCTGATTCAGCAGAACAGTTTGCTTTTTTTTTTTTTTATTGCAGGGAGCAAATTTATGCAATGGTGCTTGCTGTAGAAGTCCAATATCTATTCCTCTTCCCTGCCTTTCTCCCTACCCCAACTGTGAACCCACTTTTCCTTTGCTTGCTTTAAAGCCCATGGATGTTAATGAAACTTTTCACTGACCTCAGTGTTCTTTGTATTTCGCCCATTAGGACACTTCCAAAAGTCTTGCGTTGCTTATTTCTTTCACTCAACTTTAATCTTTCCCAGTCTGTTACCCCCATTCCCCCTCCCCAGGAAAAAGTTGAGTTCAACAAATAGGATCAAAGGTTAATTGAAAATTGCCTTTCTAGGGCTATTGGGGTATCTGGGTAGGATTTTGGAGGCCTGGATCATATGAACTCTTTGTAGATCGGTGATTTTTATTTTAAGTGACATACATTTTTCATGAATAGCAGAGCCAGTAATGCAGAAAATGCATAGAAATTCCCAGTGCATAAGTTGTTGCCTGCAGGCTATGTTAGAATACAATTCCTCCAAAATTATTTCGGTGGATTTTTCTACCTGGGCTGTAAATACAGCAGTATGTGTGATTGTACATTATGTGGTTAACATTTGCCCTCTTTGCCTCTTACACATACATTCCTGAGATATCTAAAATGAAAGGTATCTCGGCTTTTACTCAGCTGGCATGATGAAGATGGATGAGTTTAAGATATGACAGGTTATGTGATGCAGAAAGAAAGTTAACCTCTTTTCTTAAGATTTGGTTTAATTTCTCTGACAGAAAGTATGCACTTACTATTACTTTTTAAATCCCAGTTTGGTCCTTCCTACAGTACTTTGCTGTTTCTGAAAGAATAAAAGAAATGGTATCAAAAGACAACGTCTTTCAAGTTGCTGACCTTTAAAAGAAAAGAGCAGGTTACATGTGCAGCAGTGTAAACCTTGAGAGATCATTCAATAAAATAACATTGAAAGCTATCATATGTCTGGTTTGTCAAATGAAGAACTAGCACATCTTGCCTTCCAGCTGAATAAATAAAACCCATAATATAGTTTAATATTGTGATCATAACATAATTGAAATGATATTATTTCAATGTGCAATTCAATAAAACTAACCACAGCAGTGGAGTTATCGATTTTAAATTCAGTTAAAGCAGTTTGCATATTCAGTTCAAAATATTCTGATGAATATCCACTCTGGTAATCTTATTTTCTTCATTCAGAAATGGAAAATAAATTTGCATCAGTCTGACTTATCTGGTGCCGTGTTGGGAAAGGGCTTGGTTTTCCTTGGTTGGCTTGTGTAACTTTTTGTAGTGTTCTTTCATATTGTGCACATTTCATATAAATGCTTTGTGTTTGCTTGTTAAAAAGTAAGCGCATGACCAAATTCCACAAACATGCTTTGCTTGAACCAGTGGCTTGTTGCAGGCGTATGAAATTTGTCATGTAAATATGAGCACAAGGCTGTAGTTTCTTCTGAATTAGAGGGAAGATTCAGTGGTAATTACTTGGGTACTTCCAAAGTGTAATTAGCCAGTAATCTGGAGTGACATCCAAGTAAAACATATGTAGTCATCTTGCAAGTAAATAAGGACTTGCATGCTGTTTTGTGGATTGTAAAATAGTGGTGTCCTTTACAAATGTTATTTGTGGTACCGAGGGCAGTCTTGCAAAGCACACTCACTGACTTTCAAGGCTATTCCTTGGCTAGTTCTAAAATGGCACTTGAAACTGTGGGAAGCTATGACCATTTTATATGAAAATATGTGGAATAAGCTTGGGGGTAGGGGGTGCATTTCAAAATCAATCCTGGGCCTTAGATGCCTCTTCTACAGTCTTCCTGCAGACAGTCAAAATAGGAAGACTTTTGTCAGAATAGCTTAGTTTTAGGACTAGATCAAGCCACATGTAGTCATCCCTGACTACTCTTTAACACATTATAGGGTTCCTTGCTGACTGATGTGGGAGAGGAGGGGAATGGGGGAGAGTTCCTATTAGTATTGTGCTGAAAGGTCAAGAAAATGGTGGGAGGGGCAGGGAAGGGTAGGGGTGCAGAGAAGGTCCAAGCAGGTTGGAAGAATGGACTTCCCAGGCACCTATACACATGCCAGATATCTGCTCTGACACATACTAATCATCACATGTCGGAGCAGACTCGGAGCAGAATTGATTAATCGAGTCTGCTGGAGCTTGTTAATTAGCATGCTCCAACAGCCTCCACGTCGTGTATTCAGCGTCCCCATGCTTCAAAATGATGGCGGGGTTGCTTTAACTAAAGCTTGTTGAACAAGCTTTAGTTAAAGCACCCCTGCTGCCATTTTAAAGTGTGGGATACTGAATACATGTGACACTACAGCTCTAGTAGCCGCTCTAATTAAAGTGCTCCCCTCTTCCCCCTCCCCCCCGGCAAGTACATGTAAAGATGCCCTTTGATTGCAATCTTGTTGCTGGGTATGAAGCCACCAGGCCACTGCTTTGTTCTTGTGGTTTGGGGTTGCCTCCATATGTCCTCCTCAGAGAAGGGAAAACAGCCTTGTGAAAACTTCCGATTTGAAATAGACCTCACTTTCCCAATGCACTTTTTCTGCTTAATTTTCTTGCTGCAATTTTAACTGAAAAATTATTTACTCTGGAAAATGTGCATAAGAGCAAGAATACTATTCCTTACTAAGCAATACATTTTTTTCAACATTTCAAGAAAAAATGCAAGAAAAACATGAAAAATTAAAACGTTTCTATACCTTTGACCAATTTATTTTGCCAAAATATTTATCAGAGAAGGAGTGTGGATGCTAGAGGAAGAAGTGTTTCAACAATCTTTTCATGAAAAAAGAAATTAGGCAGAATTTATTCCTTTTCTGGCAGTTCTGCCCTCCTTGATTTCACCTTTGCCAATCTCTTGGCCATCATCCATCCCAGATTTTCTCCTCTTGCTGCTGTGAGCCCTCCTCTAGTGACAACTCCATTGTTTCTGTACTTATTGCCCTCACCTTTGCCTTTCTGAGCATGCTACATTGCTGCTGCTTTCTAGGCCTTTCACCCCTGTAGCAAGGGTGTGCAGCTTCTGCCCTTCAAGTAACTTTTCCAATAGATGTGTAAATTTTTCCAAACAAAGTCATCTCTTTTGGGCTCCTAATGATTCAGGGAGATTCTTTCTCATTCACAGAATTGTTTGCAGCTGTGATCCTTTAAAATTAGATGGATGAAGTCACAATGCATATGTTGAAATTAGTACTTTCAGGGTGGGATTGTCAAAAATCTTCCATATTGGCTGCTCCCTCTGAAGTCATTGATGAGTTAGGTGACTCTGGGCATGTCTATATGAAATGCTTACTGTGCAGTAGCCTAGTAACACTGCACAGTAACGTGCCCATCAAAAACCAATCAAAAATAATACACTACTGAGCAGTCTTATTAGGCTACTGCACAGAAAGCGTTACAAAAAAACCCAAGTGCTGGCGCTACTGCACAGTAACTGTAGTTACTGTGTATTTAGTTAGTACTTCATTAAGCACGTACTAAAATACGCAATAACTACTGCACATTAATGAATGTGTAGACGTGCCCTCTGAGTGCTGATGAAAATCCCATTGTTGACTTTGGTAGCTTTTATCTGTGAGAGATTATTCTCTTGTTTTAGCATTCCATGGTCTGCCTATAGATCCTTCAGCTCTTCTATAACTTTACTATAGCAGGCATTTTGCTAAATCACTGTGCAAAGAACAAAAAGATGAATTAAGATTAGGGGTGTATGAAACGGGCCGTATTCCATTCAGATTTGGCTGGAATTGGGGACAGTGATTCGATTTGTTGATTCAGATCACTGTCCCAATTCAGTTCAGCCAAATCTGAAGATTTGATGCTGATTTGGAGTATCAATGATATGTTTTTTCTACATACCTCAAGGTACCAGGCACGGCTCGTGAATGCTGCGATACTGGGGCAGATGGAGCATCCCACAGGAGCGTGGGGGGGCCCCCCACGTGCACGGCAGTGAACCTGGAAGTGGACCACAAGTACTTTCGGTCCACTTCTGGGTCTGCCACCGAGCATGCAGGGGGTGCCCCCCCACTCGGCGATCGGCCACAGGGGGACCCTGGGTGCTCCCGTACACCCAGGAGGCACCAGTCACTGGGGAAAAGGTGGGGGTCCCCCGTGTGCTCCCCAGTGGACCCAGAAGTGGACCAGAAGTGCTTCTGGTCCACTTCTGGGTTCACTGATGAGCACATTGGGGACCCTCCCATGCTCCCATAGGATGCTCCATCCGCCCTAGCATCGCAGCATTCATGAGCCGCCTGGTACCTTGAGGTATGTAGAAAAAACATATAAAGCTGGGTCTATGTCCGAATCATCAAATCTCTGCAAATCAATTCAGAGGGTTCTGATTCAATTCGGAGAGATTAAAGGGTCTCCCAATTCAATTTGGATTTGGAGATTCAGCCATCGAATTGGGCCAAATGTCCGCTAAATTAAATCAGCGACTGAAGCTTCACACAGCCCTAATTAACATACAAGGTTAGCTTTGTATCTTTGTCCATATGTGTTGAATTTTACTTCTTCACAGTGAACACTTGCTCCAAGTTTGTTTCAGACCATGGCATGCCAGGTGGCAGTGATGAAATAGTTAATGTCCAAAAACACATGGATGAAATCTTAAATTAATTTAAAATTAGATTCCTTGCATTTGCCTTAAATCTCTTTTTATTCTTAGAGACACAAACCAATTTTTCTTTTAGCAGCATATCTAATCCATTTCAAACTGGGGGGCGGGGGGGAGAAAGCCAGAGCCATTGGTGAAAATTATTCCTCCTTGAAATGTTCTGAGTGCCGGAATTTATTTTACAGTTCCAGCTAAGGAAGGCTGCCTCCTGAAAAGCAGGGAATGAATAGTGTCTAAATCTGCTGTAGGAGAAAGCTTGTTTATCAGGCTACACCTCATTTTCCTTTATCTGTCACTGCGTAAATAATAGGTAGAGTTCCTTGCTTGGTTGTACTCTACGTGCACCGAATATAGCTTATAGTCAACCAGCTGTAGCCGTACTGATTCCATTGCTAGATATCTTTCTCATGGCAGATTTGTTTTTTATTTTATTTTATTTTTATTGCATGAGCTAGGCACAATTGTTTAGCTCATACGGCTGTAGGTTGCAGAAACTTGATTAAACCACAGACTGACACATGGCACCTTTTCAAAAGAACACTTTTTACCCCTGCAAATAGCTCCTGAACCCTACTGATGGTTAATGCACACCTGGAGCATTTCCACAAGCAGTCTGCCTGGTGGCTGCAGCACCAATTGCTTAAGTGCCCACTAGTATAAGAATGTTACAGTGTTATTCCTTATGATCCGCATGTGCATATAGTTTACACATGTGTAAGGTGGCACCCACACTTCACCTGTGATTATGAAAATTAGAAGTGTTTTAATTTTACCTGGCCCTGTATACAGCTTTGGCAAAGCAGGATTCTTTTAACTAGACCTGGCATTTTCAGAGAAGCATTTGGAAGTGGCTTCTGATCCCTTTGGAGCCAGTCAAAAGCAGAATCAACCATATATCTATGTTTGCTACACATGTTCATTTGCTGAAACTTACCTTCTTTCAGGATCTTGGTTGGAAATTGTGCCAAGCAGATAAAAACTGATATTCCTCTCCTCCCCCTCCCCCCCCCCGCCCCAGCCCTCCAATAAAGGAAAAGGCCCAAAAAATGGGTTGTATTGAAAACAAATCTCATTGGAGGATCCTGACATCATTCTTTTCACTAAGGGTTATGCCCACAGGAAACACGAGATTTCTCCTTCCATTTGATCTCACACTGGTGGAACTATGAAATAGTCTCTCTAAAGGGTATTTTATATAGTAAAGAAATTGGGTTCTTCCCTCCATCCCTCTTTAGCTCTTATTCCCAGCTGATTCAACTCTTTTTGATGATGTGTTCCAAAAGCTTGCCTTTGAGAGGAGACCCAATCTAAATATTTTTATTCTGAAAGTATCAAAAATAGGGTTAGAATGAAGTGGACTTATGTAGGCTATCATCCACAAGATGATAGAGCAACATTATAATTCTGAGTTTAGTTGTAAATTACACGTCTGATGTGGTCATGTTGAACTCCTGAATTTGCATGTTGATACTTGTAAATAAAAGGCTATTACAAGAACTCCATGTTTCGTGTAACTTGCTCCTCATAAATCCTTTTAAAGTTCAAAACTTTTAGATGAAGTTATGTTAGAATGTATCAAGGTCACATTCTTAGCTAGCATAAACTGGTGATGCTCCATGGAAGGCAGTGGAACCACATCATTTAATCTACTTCTGGATCAGGCCTGAAACATCAGCCTTTTAAAAATAAGAGACTACATGAATATTTGACTTAGTTTAGAGAGAGAAACACCCCCCAATTAACTAATGTACTTCAAAGGCTTTAAATCCAATCTTTTTAATATCAGGTGTAAGTGGGGAGGATATTTTTCTCTGAGGAGCAGCAGTTAAAATTTTATCCAGAAATCTTATAAAGTACAATGACATGACCAGGCACTTAATAGAGAATTAGTTGTGTGCTGGGGGAAGCTGTCTGTGGTTTCCTGAGGCCATTGGTTAGAACTCCAAAATCAAGAGGAAGACAAGATTTCCTTGCCTTTCCCAATGCTACTCAGCATTCCCAGAACTGAACTCACGAGCACAGAACAATACTTACGAACAATCAGCCAGATCTTTGGTAGGTGTCAAGTGGCACAGGTCTGAAGTCAGTGGGTCTGTGCTGATTTATAACAGTTGGTGCCTGGCTCATTGACTTCAATCAACTTATGACAGTTTGCATCTGCTGGTCACCAGACCCAGTATTTCTATAGTTGAGTGCTTCATATTGTATCCACTTGAAATTAATTCCTAGGAAAAGGACCATCTGATTTAATCCCTTCCCATTACAGGTTCTGAAGCACAATTTGTTTTGCATAAGATAAGTTAAACTTCTTGTTGTTCTGTCAATATGCTTGGTGTAGTGTTCCAGGAGTCTTGTGTAAAGCTTTACAGGGATCAGCCTTTTTGGGGTCGCTCTTATTTATTGGCTTGGTTCTGGTTTTCAAAAGCGAGTTTTGTTGAAACAGAAGCGTATAGGCTTCTTCCCAGATAGGTTCCTTCAATTCTCTGTTATGCAAGTGCACATCCCTCTTCTCCCCCTCAAGATACAGGATTGATTACAATCTAAGAAAGTACTTATTTGTAGGAGCCTTTTGTTAAGCATGTCACTGTATGGAGTCCTACTGTCTGCGCTTTAATGCAAGATGAAGTTAGAGATGATTAACGTTCATGCTTGTGGCTGTGCTCTGGGAGGTGAATTTTCTGGAGCATGAGTTATCTGCTGTCACATTGTCCAAAGTTTCATGAAGACTTGCGTTTTATTATTAGTTTAGATTTTTAAAAGAGCAGTGCTGTTGATTTGATCATCTCTGAACCTTGACTGACCATCGCACAAGTTGCAGGATAAGCAAGGTTGCAGGATAGCCTCTTTGAGACTTCCCTGTCAGCCCACCTCATGCTGTATTGCCATAGCATGGCCAGAATTGAAAATAAGTTTCATTACAAAGATGGAAGCCATTGTTTTTATAATCACTCTGATTTCACATTGTTTAACCACATTGACTTTAGTGGGAACAGAATTAGGCCCGTACATTTTATACTGCTGTAACTGTATGTGTACTGAAAAACTGGTTTGCCTCCGTCCAGTGATCTTCTGCCTGGCTTTTGGGATGGGAAAGGTGGAGGCTGGGGGTAGTGTGTCTGCTTGTGTCCCTGTAGTTTTCAAGAAATGCCAAGTAAAGCAGGAACTAAGTATATTTAGGGTGAAGTTACGTTACACTTAGACCATACAAAATCTGTGAAACATTAAGCAGTGTTGAAGTTAGAACATGCTGTGAGCAGTCACATGTTAAGGGTTAATAATACCATATCTTGCCCACACAACTTTGTCTTGCCACTAGAGGGCTACTGAGCAGGGATGTGGCTAGGAGCCAAGACACCCAGACTCTGTCCCTGCTCTGGGTGGGGGGGAAGAGGGGCTGGAAGCAGTACATTCTGAGATGCTGGAGGACTGAAAATTGCTCGTTTTATCTCCATGGAGCAGACTGAAGTTACCCTAACACAAGCTAAGTACCATGACCCAGAGTTAAGCCTTGTCTTAAGTGGCATAACTTTGAGCTGCTCAGAGAGCAGTTAACAAGCCTTAAGGTGCAGGTGCTCAAGTTTTAAGTGCCCTTAGTATAGTCTAAGTGTGACATGTAACTTTGTCCTAAAAGGAGAGGTGGGTGGATACTGGGGACAGAGATCAAAGGTGGAGAATGCTGTCTTGGAGGCTCAGGCAGGGAAAAGCAATAAGCTCTGCAATGGATGGTGGTGAGAGTGGAGAATGATTAATTTGGGCAGTGGAATTAATTTATTGGGGAGGATAGATGTGGGAGGGCTGGAATTGATTTTTATTGGTGGTGGTGGGGTGGGGAATGAAACTCTGCTAATGTAAATTAAAAGGCAAAGGGGTGGTGCTGCAACAGTTTTTGTCTAACAAAGATAACATTTGAGCAGGTGTCAGAAAAAAAAATTGCCAGCCCAGCATGTTGCCTGCATGTATAGATGCAAGCATGGACTTAAGTTAATTGAGGAAGCTAGGGGAGGTTCCTCCTTTTGAACACCTCAAACCAGTGTCTTAAGACTGGATTGTAGTCTATCCTGATCCTTTTTAGTTTGCAACATGCTATCCTTTAAACCAGAAACCACCTCGACAGACTGGCTCTCTCTCTGCCCTGGGACAGGAAGCCCTAACAGCTTTCATCTTGTTCCTTGCTCTCAGTAATACTGCCTGTCAGTTTGCTGCATGCATGAATTTTGAATGGCTCAGTGTGCTTTCCTGCGCAGCACCAAAATATTAATTATAATGCAGTAAAAGTTAATTAAAATGCAATGCAATCCCTGGCAAATCAGGTCACCAAAAATGTCTTAAAATAGAGCCCACAAGAAATAAGAGAGACTCTCTCAACAGAAAAGCTTGGCAAATTTCCTCTGCCAAGCCTCTGAGGTGCTTCCTTTTGCTATTAGTGCTCACTTGTCATTTGGATTCTCTCTGGAAACAAACACCCACCTTTCACAGAAAAGAAAAGTATCTTCCCTCTCACGCTTGTATCCGCCTACCCATTAGCGGTATTGTCTCCTTCCCTGACACTTGGGGTAGGAGTCGAAACAGTCTGTAGGGTAAGTTAGATTACCTGAGAATTGTTGTTTTCCAAGACATCTTACCTCTTCCACATGTGGCACCACCCATGGTTAGAGACAACACATAGCACCCCTAGCTGATTCAGTCTTGACAATTCCTGTATTTTTGTTATGGGTCTTACCCCAAGGCTATTTGCTCTAAGGTACTTTTGCTAGGAGCACAGTCTCCATAGTGAAATACAGATGAAAGTCCATTTCTCATATACAGCTGAAGAAAATTCTGTGAAAAGCATGGAGAAAGCAATGACCTCTAGAGCATGGTTCCCTTCTTCAAGCTCTCATCTGGTCTGCTCAGGCTTGATTTTATTTATTAATTTTCTCAAACCAGGCTTGGGGTTACCTTGCACTCCTCCAAGAAAATCTGCACATATTTCTTTGGGTGCGATGGGAAAGCTGGAAAAAGGTCAGATACCTCCAAATCTAAACCCCCCTCTAAAGGCACAGTACCTCTTGTACCACTGAAGGGTACTTGACTGCATCATCCCCAAATGCTGAAGCTGCAGTAAATGTGCATTTGAGAGTCTAATACGGACAAGAATTGAATTACTGGCTGGAATCAGACTCTGGGTCCCAATCGTGGCCAGGTCAAGGTGATGTGGGGCCCCAGGGCCTTACCCTAGTTGGATGGAAGTGGCACGGGGCCTGATCCACCCCATGGACCAACTCTGTACCATTCTTCTTGGCTGTGGGGCCAAAACACTGAATACTACTGCTGTATAGTAACATTAACACACAATATTTGGTTAACAATTAGCATCTAGCAAAATTGGTTCAAAACTGGTAGAAGGATAAAAGCACCAGTTTCACAGCAAGTTCAGCATAGCCTTACTCCATTTTTTTTTCTAGTTTTGGTAATAGTGACTTTATCTATGTGTTCTGTGGGTACTGGTCATTTTCATCTCTGCTTCCTGTGATCTTTTGAAGAAAGGGAAAGTGATTTGCGGTTAATATTATACCAAGGCCTTCTCTGGTTAACGTGTGGCTCACTTGAAATTTGCTTGTGCAAGTCTGTCACACTGGTTTAAACATAAATGAGTTTGTGAAGTACTGTATTTACTTGAATCTAAGATGACTTTGAATTTGGGACAACCTCCCAATAGTTAGATTCTACACTTGGGAAATTATAAATTTGTTATAATTTTACATTATAGAGTCTACTTGCTGGAGGGTTGTCTTTTAAATTCACGCTGCCTGACCACTGCTGTGGAAGGGAAAGCAGCAGCAAGAGACTAGGGGCCAGAGCCCTGACCTCCCTGCCAGTTGCTTCTTGAAGTGTCTGCCCTTCCACCATGTTCCCCTTGCCCCTCCTTGCCCTCCCCTGGTGCCTGGCCCCTCATTGCCTGTGCTTGACCTCCTGCTGCCTGTCCCTTCACCCGTTGGTCCCCTTACCTGTGCCTGCCCCCCCGCCACCTACTCTCCCCACTGCCTAACCCCCCCCACCATTTACCTTCTGTGATGCTCTGGGGTAGTCAGCAGTGTCCCAGCCTGGCCAAACAGTATCAGGTCCAGTCTGGGTCAGAGCTAGAGTTGAAAGTAAGGCAGGGGCATGGAGGCAGGCTGCACAGTCTCCCCTGTGCTCTTCCCACCATAGGGTTTCCCTGGCTGCAAGCACCTTCCCCTGCCAGCGGCCACACGAGCCACCCTGGCCTGGAGAAGGTTGTGGCTCAGCTTCGGCCTGGGCCCTGGGTCCAAATCCAGACCTTAGCTGCTGCTTGCACTGGACCAATACTCGAGTGTAAATGGGTCCATCCCCCCCCCCCATGGTGATTGGTGGGAAAAATCTCATCTGGGATTTGAGTAAATCTGGCAATTTATGGAAACCAGCAAATTTGTAAGTATTTATTTTGGTATACTTTTGATTTGTTTCAGGTTAGTTTAAAGCAGCTCCTAAATGATTTAAGCTACATCAAAATAAGCTGCCCTTAAACCAGAATAAGAATTTCTGCATTGGCATCTGATCTTTCTCACTTGAATTAGCTAAGTCACCTCATTAGCTTATCCGGTGAAAGTTTTTCCTCAAGGCAAAGTTCTAGAAACTTGGGTCTACATTTAAGTACCTTAAGCAGGATTTAGAGGATGAGCTGTAGGTAGGCAGGTTTGAAAACTGGGTCCAAAGGCAGCATGGCTGAGACAATGTGAGGGTAGAATGGCTTTCTCATTTTATACAGAGGCCCCTGAGTTTTAACACAGGGGTCAGCAACGTTTTTGGGAAGAGTGCGAAAAACACCTGCAACCTCCAGCTGTAAGATGTTGGCATCCCAGGAGCGGACTGGGGGGGATCTATGAGGGGCCTAATCCTTTTTGTGGCAGTGCAGCCTTGACCCCTTCCCCAAGGTGCATGCGCGAAGCAAAATGCCTTTGTGTGCCATGCTCTGGCACACGTGCCGGGGGTTGCCTACCCCTGATTTAGCATGTTGATCAGCCAGTGGTAATGCTTTAAAGGTTCAGTAGAAGTTGCAGTTATCTCCAGGGTATGGGGTGCTTATGCAAGTGGTTAACCCTTGACTGTAGGCTTGGTGTGGATAGGAACTCTCATAGTCCAAGTGTGAGTCTTTATTTATTTATATATTTACTTACTTATTTTTGGTGAGACCTGCCACACTTTTAAAAGGAAAACTGCTATTTATGAAGCTACAACTGCCTCCTGCAGATAGAACAGGAGCAAATGTGAATTGAACCAAGCTTCTGGGCACGTAGTGCAGCGACGTTTTTCAGGCTCTGGTTTCTATTTCAGCATTGTGAAGTCCTTTTCTCTGACTGAAGATAAATGGCCTTCTAAAATAGCAACTCCCAAATGGGGGTGGGGAGGGGGAGGAATGGAGCAGAGATGAACAAGATTGGAACAGTAGCAGAGTGGCCCTGTCACCTCTAAGCTGTGATTTGTCTGCTGGTTTGTTCCTGCCCTCCCCCACCTCCCCCGCCCCCTGTCCTGGCAAAGAAAAACTCGCAGAACCATTCCTCCCCTTGGTGACAAAAAGGGTGGCTTGGGAACATGTATATGCAAGGCAGTGACTCCTTTCATAGAGAATCAAAAGGATTCCTTTGGATACCAAAGCAGGGTGAAAAAATAACTCTTGGCTTTCATGGAAACCTCCGGTGCTACAGAGCTAAGAACGAATGGCTTACAACAAAGCATCAGTTGACAGGTGCTAATGCCATAGGGGAAACCTGTGGGGACAGTATAAACTTTTGGTTACCTAACCTCATGATAGCTCGAGGTGGATTTGCACGGCAGAACTCTGGCCCTACTAGCGAATTTAGAGGCCTCTACCTGTGCTATGTAGCCATTGCCTGAAGCTGCAAGTAGGCAATCCCAGGCCTTTGCTGGTTGCTTTGCCCACTGGTGCCTTCTCGGGGGGCATTTGTGCTCTGGTGATGCAGTTGCTGAGGGCAGGAAACAGGAGACCTTGCATCTGTCTAGTTTTCTGAGATTTTTTTTGTGCTGCTTTTGTGGGTAAAGGCCCAAACCTTTAGTGTAAGAGCTAGGAAATGGGCATAATAATTGCACTCCTGCCTTGGCCAGTCTGCCTGAAAACAGAGGAGGCCAGATTAAATGGCTGCACTGATACGCCACTGGAGCCCCAGGGCTGCTTTGGGGCTCTGAGTTTGTTTTTTTGGTGGAGTGAGGTTTGGTATAATAGAGGTTTCCCTTAGGAGACTGATGGATAACTGGACAGGCAAAGGTGCTGGAGCTAATAGCAGTAACTTATGTGAATGTTCTCTTGTGCTCTTTACCTTCTCCTCTTTGTCCATGAGTCTAGTACAATGCTGGTTTGGGTGGGGGCAGGTCAGAGGAAGCACAGATCCTTCCAAAGCTGTGCTGCCATGAAGGAAAAGGCTGTGATAGCAGAGTTGCCTCTCCATGCAGCTATACACATAGAAAAATCCTAGGCCTCTTGCGACACTTATGAGGTTAGGGAACCATGGGTGGAATTCTGTTTTTTTTTCTTGGTCATCTGAGAGCCTAGATTTCATCATCTACATGACATTTCTGGCATTTAAATGCCCAGAGCAATTCTATTCCTGGACATGTAGCCCTGCACGTGTGGGTCACTACAGAGGCATGCAGGCTAGACATGCACACTGACAAGCAAATGACACTTCCCGTCTTCCTTGCCCCTTTCCCTCTGCCACTTCCCCCAGCCCCCTGATGACTTGCTGAATGTCTAGCATACTCACCTGGGAAGCCAGAGGACCTGGCTTCTAGTCCCTCTCCTCCAGAGGTGATTTGAACCTGATCTTCGTGACCTTTCAATATAGCACTCTTTATTATCATATTATGTATCAGCTATTATCCAGTCCCTTCTCCAGCACTTTTTGGAGCTGGCTCCTTGGGCAGCCATGAAAGAGAGATATGGGGCAAGGAGGAAGGAAGCAAGCCAAAGGGTGTTTGGCTTAAGGAGCAAGGCCTGGGTTCTAGTTAGGGTCCTTGCTACTAGTGAGATCAAGTTTCTTCCCTATAATGCCGTCCTTTCATTTTTCTTAGTGACTATACTAGTGGCTCAGCTTCACTAGAAGATGGGACTGGATAATGGCTGGAAGGAAAAGAGGTCCTGATTCAAACACCAACTGAGTGAGGACAGCTTGGGACCTAGGTCCTCTGTCTTTCCAGGTGAGTGGCTTAACCCCTCTGCTATTGGAGGGAAAATATGTAGCTTCAACTTTCCCCTACCACTACTTGAGTCTAAATCTGGTAGTCATGGCTTTTGCTCAGTTCCACAGTTCTGGACATCTTTGGATACAAGGGGTGCATGTATGTGCCCTGGCCCCTTTTGCACCTGCTCTGTTTGAACAGCTATCTAGTCATCCATAGTATCCATGCATGCAAAGCCACATGTCCAGGAATAGAATCTCTCTGGGTGCGTAAGCACCAACAATGCCCTGTAGACCAAGAAATAACCACTTAAATGGCTAGGAAACAGTAGGCTGCCACCTCGTGTCCTCTGCCTACTGCTCAGGGGAAGGCAGGCTTTGCCCATTTGTCTCTGTTGGTAAGGTGTTTCCAGAGGTTTATCAGCAGGAACCAACAATTGGTTGGTTCCCAGCAATGCAGGATGAGGTTGTTCATGTGTAGTAATGAAAGGCTTACATATGTGCCTGTAGACTTAAGAGAAATGGAGTAAACTGCTAGCGCTGTGGTTCTCAGGCTTGGTGTTAAAACCCCAAATGGAGTCTCAGCCCCAGGAGTTGGAAATGCAGTTGCAGAAGTGGGGCTTGAAGCCAGAATTGGGGTTGCTGGCAGAATACCTCAG
Organism: Alligator mississippiensis; assembly: GCF_030867095.1. Taxonomy (NCBI): domain Eukaryota; kingdom Metazoa; phylum Chordata; order Crocodylia; family Alligatoridae; genus Alligator; species Alligator mississippiensis. The sequence continues at coordinate 138,018,607 of NC_081825.1, read as the reverse complement.
TAATTGTTGCTCGAGTAGTATATTTTTCTCTACTCGGGAGTGGCAAGAGCCTGAATTTTAAACTGTTTGAAAGGCATACATGTGTCAGGTGTCCTATGAACGCTTCAGTGGTAATGAATAATAAAAACCTGATCTCTTCTCACAAAAAGCTTGTTTTAAATATGAGGAGTAAATGTTTTGTATTCAATCTCTGGGCAGCAGCAAATCTGTTTCAGAGATAAGGGCACCAGAAAGAGCATGTGGTGTGCCACTGGTCATCTAATAAAAGTCATCAGGAAATGTAATGGGAGTACTACCTTAGGATACTGTGCTGCTTCCAGCTGCAGACATGCGAACAATGGCCATTCAGTGCCTAAAATAAAGGAGGTCAGGAAATGGGTGTGCTAGTGAATGGTAAGTAGCTGAATACCAAGGTGTTGCTTGGACTGAAGTGGCACATGTTAAATTATGAATGGACAGCATAGCTATTGTGCTTGCAAGCAGGCTGGTGTTTCTTTATTTATAACCAATTAGAGCACATTTGGTCCAGGTTAATTGCTTGGCTTTCATTGTACAACAACAACCCCATAAATGGTAGGTAAAAGGCTACAGAATTTTTTGGGGGAGGGAAAAAAAAAACAAATGATGAGAGGCAGGGAGTGAGGACGCGCATGAGTGTGCATAACAGCATGGAGTCAAACAGAAGACAGCAAACGTTGAAAGTTAGCTCTCTATAAACAGTTGTAGCTAGTTGCTAACTTTGCCTTTATTCTATCTAATGACAAGTACCTCTCTGTGGATAATTGACAGTTGCAAGTTCTAGTTTTATTCAGTTAAGCTGGTGGCCTTTTAAAGGTCTGCTTGAGACAAAGCCAGTAATTTTAGTTTAGTAAATGTTGGAGGCACTGCAATGGAATTGCCAGAAAACCTACCATTTTGGTTGTTTTAAATAACTTTTTATTTGTTTTCTTAAGCAGGGATCTGGTTCTCATTTGCCTCGCACCTGTGGAAAGGGAGCAGAGGGGGTTATCCGGAGCAGATTGGCAAGGTTGCCCTTATGCTGTGTAGGACATGGTGCTATGCTGCCCTGTGCACTTCTGTCACGTCATTTCAGGGTAGTGCAGAGTGAGGGGGAGTTAGAAGCTTTTGTAGAACTGGACTTTAACTTCTCTGTGACTCCATCTGTACATCTGGGGTACTATCCTGTCTGCATTTGAGAAGGGAGGTAGGAAGATGAATCCATTAAAGGCTGTGAGAGTTCTGAAAATGAGGCTGGAGACAATACAACTACCCAGAGTAGATGGAGCATAATTTAGCTGTGTTGTGCCTTTGTTTTGATTTTAGTTTTAATCCATTCATCTGGTATAACTTAAAAAAAGCATAGCTCACTCATATCTGAAACTTCCTATTGTTTTTGTGAATAAATAACTGTTTTAAAACTGTGTATAGTATAAATCATGAGCCCTTGTGATCCCTGAACATGTGCAAAGTCCAGCCGGAGGGTATGTTGCACCATGTATTGATTAGACTCATATGTTTTTTATGCAGGGTTCCAGGGCCTAAGTGATATGATGCTGTTGAACATCTAATGCCCTAACTGATCTCCTCCCTTGCAACCAGCTCCCTAAGCAGGCCAGAGAGCAGAATGGAGGGGAGCCAGAAGAAAGGTGGCAGAGGTTGGCTGGGGAACCATATATGATGTTATGTCCACAAAAAAAAATAAGTGGGTGGCCCTGCCTTACTGATATTCCTGTATGTTGCTGCTTTTCATACAGATGAGGTCTAGACTTAAGGCTGTTCCTACAGTGCTTATCACATTCCCTTCTCCTTCTGGCACATGCATTTTCATGCAGAGGCAATGGCATGCTGCACTGCAATAACCAGATTCTTTTGGTTATTGCATCAGTTTTTCCCTGATCAACCCATCCCACTCCTTTTTGCTAGAGGAGGGGACCAGTCAGCTCCCCTGGTATGTTTGGTAAATGTATAATTAGGTAGTTAAATATAGTTTGTTGAAAGCAGAAGTTGTGCAGTAATGCCTTCAAAGGTAAATGGTAAAATCTATCACTGGAGACTCTACTTTTCATGAATCATTCACCAGGGACTGTGCAAATTTCATGCATCCACATGGATCCCTCATATTTGCAGGTAAAACTCTATTGCTAAATTTATTGCACACATACTGTAAAACTATTAGTCTTACATAATGCAAACACCAGTTTCTTTTTCTTTTTTTTTTTTTGGCGGGGGCATATTTTGCTTTTACCATGTCAGTAATGTAAGTTCAGAGGGTCTGATTCACAATCTGCTGAACCTAATAGGAAAATTTCCCTCACCTTCCATAGCTTTGAATTGGCCCCAAAAGGCACATTACTATGAGACTGCAGATTTTTGGCTAATGACAACTGGCCAGATTTGACTGATAAAAGCGTTGTCTCCAGGCGGACTTCTTCTGGAGTTAGACTGGGGAGGGGGTGCCAAGAGAGAAACCTTGCCTACTTATGCCTGGTTTATGTGTAAGCACTCTTGCAGTTGAAGAACCTGAGCATGGTAATGGCATGCTCAGGGATTTGCAGGCATGTGCTTGAACCATTTTCTCTAGCTAATTTGTAGGCTTGGGTGTTCTTGGGCTCCCTCCAGAAGCTGTATTCACATAGCATGGGGACTGACTCTTATCTTGTGTTTTACATGCTCACGTATGAGAGTGGCCACATATAGTGATGTTGCCATTCCAAAGTGGTAGTACCTTATCCACGATTTGTACTGGTGCTTCAACTATGCATGGTACCAAGAGAACTGAGAATTGGGCTCCATTTGATCTAAGTTTCTATGAAAGTGGTAAAATGCTGTATATTGGGGCATATTTGTAGGTTGATCTATTCAAGATTTATACAAAATTCAACACAAATGCTTGTACAAAGCTCTAGGAGCCCATGTAGTAGCAATAACAATTAAAGAGGAGCTTCCCTCTTTTTCCACTGATAGTCAACACAGCACAGTTTTATGAAAGGCAATACTTGTCCTTAGAGAGAGTAGGATCATAAGAAAGTCAAGTTGAAAGGGACCAGATGAGGTCATTTAGTCCAGCCCTCTGCCCAAGGCAGGATCATTGCTTCCTACAGTCAAGTGTCTATCTAACCTGCTCTTGAAAATTTCCAAGGATGAAGATTTCACACTTTGTCTAATGCTCAGTGGTATTATTTACTTAAAATATTTCCATGTATGGATGTGCCATAAATACATCTTTTACTTGCATCAGTATTTTTGATGTTTTATATGCACTGAACAAGTTCTCAGAGAGCCCAATCCAGATCAGAGCCCCAGTGCTCAAGGCTCTGCACAGACACATGGTTAAAAAAAAAAAAAAAGGGTCCTCAAAGAAACAGTACATACTCTCTTTTAACCTATAGCTTTGTTCTTAATTCTGAGTAGCTCTGGGATAGAGTTTAAATGGAAGAGGGCATAAGTTGCAAAGCAAAGATGTCATCTTGTACTTCTTACCAAAGTGGAAGTCCCAATGTTACTAATTTTCCCATTTTACATTGTGAGTTTGCCATGTTTTGTTACTCTCCTAATGCCCCAACCTTCCTAGGATTACAAGGGAACCTCCACTGTCTTTGAAGGAATTTTCTAGCTCTCACACCTGTGGAAAAGAGCTTGCAAGTGACAACTGTATGGACCACACGGTTGCCTTCACAGCAGTGCTTCTTGGCAGGCTAACTTAGCTCATGCTGAACTTCAGACTGCTGCACCTAGGTGACGGGCAAGCTAGCTTGGGTACATCTACATGACACAGTATACCCTGAGACACCAAAACACAGCTGGAAATAACCCCAAAGTTTTAACTTTGAAAAGTCTTATGATTTTTTGTTGTTGTGTTTTTTTTGGGGGGGTGGGGTGGGGGGGAGGGGAATCTGACGTGATCTTTCAAGAGTTTTGCTTACCAGCTAAGCCTAGGGCTGTTTTGCATGTGCAAAGAATGCAATCCAGGCAGCCATGTGATTTTTGGATGGCACAACAAGTTTATGGTGTTGTCTTTCACCCTCTTTATTTTTTTCCCTAGGACCAAGCACAGTGGTGTGCAACAGAAGGGATATTATTGTAGTGGCTGTTTCACTTTTTCAAACACTTTCTTTGGAATTATATTTTGCTTCTTGAATGAAATGCAGCTTTACATTTAAAGCTATGGGTTGTGAACTGCTTAGGGGATATGATGATAAATTGCTAAATGTGTTGGAGGCAGTTAGCTTTTGAACAAGGGAGTAAGCTGTCACCGAGGTCAGTCAGCTTCCAATAAATGGAAGATACTGACAAAGAATAAAAATGTGGGAAGCTAATTCCAGCTGGAGACAAAGGGCAGGTTCAGGTGCATCTGGATGTTCTGTTACATGCAGATGGGCCAAGTATAGAGCACTGCAGGCTGCCTGACAGGATTTTTCTGTGACTTAGGTTATATCTGTGCTGCAGTCTATCAGTGCAAGTGAAATGCCTATAGACTTCACCCGAGTGAAATGCCTATAGACTTCACCCAAATGCCTATAGACTTCACCTAAATATGAAGTCACAGTGGCCTGGACTTGAGGGTAGGTTAACAACATGACTCTGTACCCAGGATCTTCAGTGGGTCTGTAAATCCCTTGATAAAGCTTACAGGTATTATTGCCCTGGCTAGCCAGGTTAGAATGATCCTGAGTATTCCCAGATCGTGCCTCCATCCTGCAGTGTGGTCATACCTTTAGATAGTTGGGCCATGCTCTTGTTGCTTTCATCAGGTGCAGATGAGTAAATTTTCTCAGTCCTTATTAATATTCTTTTCTCTAAATCCATGGATTAAGTGTGGGATGATGGCTGACATTTCAGATCTATCATCATATAATATTTTTTAATAAGGAGATAGTGCTCAACTTTAAATAAACACAGTTGAGTCAACCTAACTGGCTTCAGTAACTATTAATAAAGTATTGTGGTTCTCATTCTTTTCAGTATAATTAATTGCACAGTATATAAGTGACCTTTTGCTGGTATCTTTCCACAGTGTATTAACTCATAATTGTGAGTTCTTCTATAAATTGGTATGTAGAATATGGTAAATGGTACCTATGATCTGAAATGATAAACATGTTCACAACTAACAGGAATCTTTTATATTTTGCTGGTCAGACTTTGTATGAAATTCTTACCTCAGAAGGCAGTGGGAGCCTTACCATTCAATGTAGCCAACATTTCACCTTCTGTGATTATGTAGTTATTCTAGCCTTCTTAGGCAGAATAGAGCTTCAGAAGAAGGCTGATATTGTGTCAGTACACTAATTAAATTACTTATAGCTATCTGCCTTACCCCATTTGCTAAAACGAATTTGTAATCAACCTTTTAACAGGCCACAAAATGCACCGACCAACCCAGAAATGTATTTAGCTTCCCTTGTAAAATATTTTTCAACACAGTGACAAAAGAAATGTCCCACAGAGTTAATTACAAAAATGTAATGCAAACAAACATGCAAAATGGTATATAAATAATGTTCTTATAAAGGTAGTACTCTAAATTCCCCACCTATTAATAGTCTGTTTAGAAGGGATGGGTGCAAGGAGGAATGAAGATTATATATGCACCACCTACATAACCTATGGGTTAGACATTACATAGCACTGTATCATATTCATCCTACTGCTGACTGCAGAATTTCTCTGGTCTTAATTATATACCAGGAAATCTTCAGAGCATCAAGTGGTAAATAGTTTGCTAAACTGAGAAACTTGGCAATGGAACAAACTGTGATCAGGAAAGGTAATTATTAAAACTTAGGTAATAGTGAGTTGTTGCCTTGCTCACCTTCTGAGAAGTACATCAATCTTTTGTCTGATTCCCAAGATACCCTTTTTGAACGTGAAAATAGCTTTGGATCATCCAAGTGAAGAACAGACACACAATCTTCTTTTAAATCACTAAGTTTACCTAGATAAACTGCTCACATCCAGGGTAAGTAAATATTCAATTGCCCAGTTCTGTGCAATTGTGTGGAGCATAAACGTACTGGTGTGAGCATGGGCCTCTTCTCATCTATACATAAAGGACTGGGTTTTGTAATGAGATAGATGCGGTGCAGGATCAGATGCAGTCCATCAGAAATCAAGATTACAGAACCTGATAGAAACACCCAGTTGCTTGGGCATTTGGGGGCAATTTGTTGAAACAACAATGCAAACAAGAATGTAGATGCTCTTAGTGCAGAACACAATGCTGCTGTAGCTTTCTACAACCTTTGCCCCTCTCTGACAGCAAGACAACACTCCTTAATTGGAGCCTTTCACCTCTTATTGGCTCTTTTCTTGTGTAGTGACTTGCTTTCAATTCTCAAGTTGGTATGTTTGGCCAGTGGGACTGTGGTGAGTGTACAGTTCCCTTGGCCAATACAGTCTGCTGAGTACCTTCCCGGAAAACCTGACACTGCCTACCCAATGTGCCTTTGTTTTAGCCTGTACAGGGAAAAGACCTGAAGGATTTATGCTGTGAAGATCAAACCACCTTGCTTGCTAGAGCTGATGAGCAAAATGTCTGCTGCTACGATGTAGAGCAGTGGTTGTCAACTGGGGGTTTGCGTACCCCTAAGAGTACTTAAAAAGGCCCTAGGGGGTATGCAGACCTAATGTGGCTGATAAATGCCACGTGCATGTGCGCAGCTGCAGTGCAACATGCAGGTGCCAAGGAGAGCAGCCGGGTCCAGCTGGTAAGTGTGTTGGGGGGCGGGGGAGGGCGCAGATCGAGGCCCCAGTGGTGGGGGAAAGAGTGCGGCAGGGGCTGTGGCTGAGGCTGAGGCTGATGCTGAGGCTGTGGCTGTCCAGCCGGAGTGGTGTGCCAGACTGATCTGTATTGGGGGTGGCTCCTGCCACTGTGCACACCCTGAGAGGGCATGGTGTGGGCATGTGCTCCCAGATCTGCGTGGGGGAGAGCTGGATGCTGCTGTGGGCTGGGGGAGGGGAATTGGACCAGGCTGCACTTTGGGCTGGCAGTGTCGGTGCTTGGAGGGGGCTACAGGAGGGGCTTTAGCCACCCCAAAATTCACTGTAGTCCCCTGATAGCCCCTTCCCAATGGCACCGCTGCTTGCCCTGAGCTAAGCCCAGCCCCTGCTGGGAACAGCCAGTGCCTGCCCCAGTTCACAGCTGCAGCTTGCCCCACCCTGCCCCACACACAGATCTAGGGACACATACCCCCTGGCCTCCTGGGGGTGTGTGTGCAGAGGCAGAATCCAGGGTGGAGTACAGGATGGAGCTGCAGGTCTTCCTGCGGGCAGGGGCTGGCTGATCTTGGCATTGTGAACACCCCGGGAGGGCATTGGGGGGTGGGGGGGTGCACCCTGGATCTGCAAAGGGAAGGACGGGGTGCCACTAGAGCTGGGGCTGCACTGGGTTCTTCCTGGTCAGGGCTGGGCCAGATTGTGCTCAGGGCGGGTGGCAGCAGCGCTGGAAGGAGACTATGGCGGGGCTATAGCCACTCCAGAATTTGCTGTAGCACCACCATAGGCCCCTCCCAGCACCACTGCTGCCCACCCCAAGTGCAGCACGGCCCAGCCCCCAACTGGGAACAGTCTTGTGCTGGCTCCAGCCTGCCCTCCCCGTGCAGATCCAGGGGCACGCACTCCCGTGCCCCCCAGGGGTGTGTTTAGCTGTGGGAGCCACCCCACACAGCTCAGTCCTATGCCCCACCCTGGCTGGGTAACCCCTGCTCCAGCCCCATTCCCTTCCCTACCACTGGGCCAGCCCACCCTTGCCCTGCACGCCAATTCGGTGGCATACACCCCCATGCCCTCCCGGGGTGCATGCATCGGTGGGAGCCACCACTGCCTCCCCAGACAAGCCGCTTGCGGCTCTAGCCCGTGCTCTGCCCTGGCCCAGCCCCACTCTCTCCCTCACTGCTGGGGCCTCTATTTGCGCTCCCCCGCCTGAAAAACAAGAAAAAAATATAAAGGGGTATCCAAGAGAAGGGCCATGTACACTTGTTTAAAAAGAGTTCAAAACCCCTAATGTAGAGAAAGTAGGACTGGAAATTAATGTGAAGAACTGAGCTTTAACCAAATTATGTTTTGGATGTCAGAGTTGTGCTGCTTGTCTTATGTCCTTTTTTTTCCCTTATCTCATTTGATATAAAATAATAATCGCCAACTCTGAATGAAATAAAAGACACAATAATGAAACTATGCTTTCTTTCTTAGATCAAGCTTGGGATCAAGTGTACCTTACACTTACTTAGCTGTAGGCCTTCAGACCTGGTTTACCAAGAAGTGCAATACTGGCAGCAATACTCTGTTTTTTTCAACAGAAAATATTCATGGGAACTTCAAGAGCAACATCACCTTGGCTTTACTCCCATGAAGAATTGGAGCTGGAATGGTACATATTGTAATGCTGTGCCATGGTATCTATTGACTATGAGGTCAAATCTCAGCATGAGATAGCAATCAGTGCTTGGCCCAAAGGCAGGGATGATGCCATCTGAGCCATCCTACTACCTGTGTTGAACTGAGCTTGCAGGTACTTTCAGTTGATGTTCAACATTCAGCAAAATGTAGTGCTTTAAAACAACAAGTTGTATGTCCTGTGCATTAGGTTGGTACAAGACTCATTTAAACCTGACTCATATTCTGTGCCCTACGCCATTTCAGTCGTTTGATGATTCAGAGTGGAACTTATTCCGTGTAAACTAACTATTTGATTACAAACAATGAATCATGGTTGGTGATTGTGTGCTCATACCTATACAGCAGATCCATTTTATAGCCCCAGTAACTTACATCTGCGGTCATCTTTGCCCAAATTCTGGGGCTTGTCCTTGGGTTCTAGCTATTAGGGTTGCAAGTTCAGCCTCAGCTTCTGGCATGCGTGTAATTTATATAAACAATTTTTTTAAAAATCTGGATGGGACTGAAAAATTCTGATGCAATATTCTTCCATTGCAGATTATTTTGGTTGTGCAAAAATAGCAACTAATACCTACAACCTGAAATTTTTGCCTATTATGAACAGTGCATTTTCACATTGGGTCTTTTCTTTTCTTTTCTTTTCTTTTCTTTTCTTTTCTTTTTGGATATATTAACCCTGTAGCATGATGATGTACTATTTGTTCTGGGCAGGTGATATTCATTCCTTATAATTAGCCCCCCTTTTCTTCCTAACAAGTTCTGCTTTGATTTACAATGTGATCTGCATTTAATCTGATTTTTTTTTAAACAATTTCTTTAAATACAAAATTAAATATAATTATAACAAATCTGTGTTCCTCCCTCTTTCTCACTTTGGCTCTCCAGGGCTCTTCAGTCTTTTATTTTTTTTCATTTTATCCAGCAATAATAGCTTTTTCAGAATATGCCAACTGTTTGAATCTCTCCATGTCTAGAATCTTGGCTAGATTCCTCTTTCCTATAAGCAATGCATGTGCTACAGACCACCTTTTTCATCCCAGTCTTAAGCCAGAGTGGTTTGTAATAGGTTTTAAGATTATTTTAGTGTTAACATGAAAAACCTTCATCTGTTTGCATTGCCTCTGACAGATTATGCAGGTACTGTAGTTGTTATAACATCTTGTGCACTTCAGATATTAGCTGTCCTTTGATAATTTTACATAATTGTGTTTTGCCTAATTATTGGGTTCCTAATTCATTCAGGTTACATTTTGCTTCAAGATACTGCTCTGTATATGGCTTTATTTGACATGCCATAGGCTCTTCAGAAGGAATTTCAAGCAGTCTTGGTTTTTATAGGCTTGTTTGGGCTCGTGCACACTGCTTGTGCCAATAGCTCTCCATCGCACCAATTAAATAGGAGGTGGACAACTTCACTGTTGAAAACTTTGGGGCTCAGGAGGTTAATGCAAAAAAATGTGTTGGCATTTCACTGGGAAGCTAAGCTGCCCAGGTCCCATGATTTTGTGTCCTGCAGTATTGGGGGTTGGAATTAAGTGGGCGCGTCTATACAAGACGCTTAATGTGCAAAAGTCTAATTCTACTGCGCATTAGTGCGACAGGCAAAACCTGTGGTAATGTGCTATGTGCAGTAGATTTAGTCTAACGCGCGTTAACATTGCTATAAAAAAGCGTTCATCTGCACTAATGTGCAGTAGCACCTATTACAGTGCATTGAGTTGGTACCTGTCATTACCGATACTCAACTTAAAGCACTGTAATTACAGCGCATTAATGAGCGTGTAGACACACCCAGTGAGAAGCTTAGTTTCTACTTACAAACCAACCAACTACACAATGTAGTTTCTAACCTAAATGTTGTTTAAAAAGCTTTGAAAATTTGATATTAAATGCTCAAACCAGAAAGCATAAATGACCCCAAATTTGCCTCTTTTTTTGTTTGTTTGTTTTTTAAGCCTCTTGTGTTTTTTTTAAACTGGTTATTTGTTTTTTGGAAGGCCAGACTAGTGATTTAATGATGCTTAAACTTACCAAAGTAGCAGAAAGGTGGTCAGAGGATTCCCATCTGCTCTCTTCAGTCAAAAGACTGTGCTAGAAAAAGACTCAAGTACTTTTCCTTTTTTTCCAACCACATAAGGCAGCAGCCACCCCACATGCTAAAGAGCAATCTAGGAAATGCCTCCATTGTCTTTGAAAAGCCAACGGAGTGGAGCTGCAGCAGGAGATGGGTGAGGAAAGCTATCAAGGCCCTTCTTCCCAGTCTTTGTTCTTGGGGAAGAACTCTGCCATTAACTATCTGGAGCACTCTCCCTCAAACCTCTGCAAGATCTCAGTTCTCCTTATGAAACCAAAGGATGGCAGAAGTCCATTGTATGGCTGCAACTTTTAGCTCTGGATGATTTCATAGATTTCACAGACATTAGGGGCTGGAAAGGACCTCATGAGATCGAGTCCAGCCCCCCTGCCATAGGCAGCAAGTCTGCTGGGGTCAGATGATCCCAGGAAGATAAGCATGCAAATGTTTTTTTGAATAAGTCCAGAGTAGGTGCTTGCACCACCTCTGGGGGGAGTCTGTCCAGAACCTAGACACTCAGACTGTAAATGATTTTTTGCTTATGTTCAGTCTAAATCAGCCTTCCAGGAGTTTGTGGCCGTTAGACCTTGTTATCCCTTAGGGAGCTCTGGTGAACAACTGTTCTCCCAGATCCTCATGCACCCCACTTATATACTTATAGGCTGCCACCAAGTCCCTCCTGAGCCTTCTCTTCCCCAGGCTGAAGAATCCCATGTCCCTCAGTCTCTCCTCATAAGGCTTGCTCTCTTGGCCTTTGATCATGTGGGTGGCTCTCCTTTGGACTTTCTCAAGCTTATCAATGCCATGCCCCTTCTGAAGGGGGTGGGGGGGCAAAACTGGATGCTGTACTTCAGCTGCAGCCTCCCTAAAGCTTAGTAAAGTGGGAGGATGATGTTCCTGGTTTTGCTTGGAATCCATCAATAGATGCATACCAGAGTTTGGTTTGCTTTGCCAGCTATGGCATGACATTAGTGGCTCACGTTCATTTTGTGGTCAGTCAAGACCCCTAAGTCTCTTTTGGTCATGGTGCTACCAAACGTAGCACTGCTGAACCTATAAGTACGATGCTGGCTTTTCCTCTCAAGGTGGAGTACCCTGCACTTCTCTGCATTGAATGCCAACAGGTTTTGGTTCACTTATGATTAATTTAAATGGGATTTAATTTTGTTTTCAAGGTGGGGGGAGACTGGGAGGAAGGAATGGTTGGCTGTACCTTGTAGGGGATGGTAAAGGAAGCAGGGGGAAAAATAACTACCTAGGAAAAAGTGTGTTTTGATTGCTTTGAGTTTTTGGAAGTTACAAGACATGGCAAAAGTAAAAATTTGGAAGTATGAAAAGTGAGGGGTATATATGAAAAGCAAGAGAGAAATAGAAAAAATAAATAAAATAAATACAAATGATGTTGCACTAGAGAAAATAGGGAGATGGTTCTTAAAATAAAAATGAATAGAGGTTTGAATTAAAAATGGAAATAGACAAAAAAAAAGAAGAAAAAATGTTGTGGGGGAGTTACAAAACTTTATAGGGGTTTGCACCTCTGCTTGTGGCACTTCAATGGTGCTCATACCAGAGACTATTTGCCATCTTGGGGATCTCTCATGCTGTCCAGCCAAGGGGTTGGACCAAGGTGGCCAAAGGCCCACCACACCAAGGTCCCCGCCCCACGAACCCCTTGCAGCCCCAGTAGAGCCTGCTAAGCTGCCAGCTCCAGTAGACAACAAAGGCTCAATTATAGCTACTGCCCCCACTTTCCCTAAGAAAATGCAAAGTGTTTGTCATGGGAGACTGCATCCTGAGGGGGACTGAGGGGGCAATCTGCCACCCTGACCCCTTAGCCAGGGAAGTCTACTGCTTCCTGGGAGCCCATATCCGAGACATCGTGGAGAAGATCCCTGAACTCCTCCAGTCCACTGACCACTACCCTATGCTCCTTATCCATGTGGGCACAAATGACATGACTTGGAGAAATCCCAGCTGAGTCATGAAGCATTACAGGGATTTGGGAGCAGGGCTAAAGGGTTTGGGGGTGCAGGTGGTGTTTTTCTTCGATCCTCCCAGTCTCGGGCTATGGGCTGAGGAGAGAGAGGAGGATTGAGGTAGTAAACAGAAGACTGCAGCACTGGTGTCATCGGGAAGGCTTCAGCTTCCATGACCATAGCCTGCTCTTTGGTGAGAGAGGCAGCGAATTGCTGGGAAGGGACGGTCTCTACCTCTCTCCGCTGGGGTGGAGGCTCTTTTCAGCCAGACTGGCTGACCTGCTCCACTGGACTTTAAACTAAGCCCGCCAGGGGATGGGGGAACTACTGCCACTGCTGGCCTGCTGAGCAACCCTTGCAAAGCCAGAAGGTCAAGACACTTATGAGAGCCCACCCCTGCCCCAGCCCTGGAACAAGCTGTAGGCAAAGCAAGGGCCCCTAAAGGGATACTTGCCTGCTTGTACACGAACGCCAGGAGCTTGGGGAATAAACAGGAGGAACTTGTTCTCCTGCTTAACACAAATAATTAAGACATCATAAGGATAATGGAGACCTGGTGGGACTCCACCCATGACTGGACTACAGGTATAGACGGCTATTGAGTGGACAAAAGGGGCGGGGGTGTAGCTCTCTATGTCAAGGAAAGCTAAGTGTCCCTGCAAGGCAACATTAGCGCCCACGGTGGATGAATGGAGATCCTCTGGGTTAAAATCCATGGGGAACATGGCACAGGCGACACAATGGTGGGAGTTTATTACAGACCTCCTACCCAAGATCAAGAGCTTGACCAGGAATTCGCCAGGGAATTGACTGAAGCTGTGCGCTCCTGGTCCATGGTTCTCATGGGAGACTTCAACTACCCTGATATCTCATGGGAAGAGCGGTCAGCTAAATCGAAGCAGTCGCAAAGCTTTCTCTCGTGTGTGGATGAGCTCTACTGATGCAAGAAGTCAACGGGCTGATGAGAGGTAAAGCATTGCTTGACCTGATACTGGCTACGGGGGGGGGGGTGACCTAATCAATGACCTAATGATTGAAAGGAAACTGGGTGACAACGACCACGAGCTGATCACCTTCCCCACCCTCTGTAAAGCTGGCAAGTCAGTCAGCAATACAGAAGTCCTCGACTTCAGGAAAGCTGACTTCGACAAGCTCAGGAGGCTTATAGTTGAGGCCCTAAGGGACCATGACTCAAAAGCTAGGGGAGTTCAGGATGAGTGGTTGCTCCTTAAGGGAGCGATCCTGGATGCACAAGCTAAGTCTATTCCGTCTCAGAGGAAAGGCAGCAAAAGGGCACAGCAGCCCCCTTGACTCTGCAGGGAACTAGCAGACCTCCTGCATCTAAAAAGAAAGACCTACAAAGGATGGAGGACTGGATCCACCTCCAAGGAGGAATATTCTGCACTGGTCCAGACCTGCAGGGAGCAAACCAAGAAAGCCAAGGCTGCGACAGAACTCCAACTAGCTATAAGTATCAAGGACAAGAAAATTCCTTTTTTAGATATGTGGGGAGCTGGAGGAAAAGTAAGGGCAACATCCAACCCCTGCTAAACCAGATGGAACAACTGACAACTGATGCCCAGGAAAAAGCCAAGTTGGTACATGGGTACTTTGCATCAGTTTTTCACCAGTCCCAAGGGGCGCCCCTGTCGATTTACAGGACAGGAACACCTGGGTGAGGATGATTCCTTACCCTCCATCAATGCTGACCTTGTGAAGGAACACCTTGAGAGGCTGGACACCTTCAAGTCAGCTGACCCTGACAGCTTACACCCCAGGGTACTCAAGGAGCTGGCAAGCATCATAGCTCAGCCCCTGGCACGGATCTTTGAGAACTCCTGGTGCTCTGGTGAAGTGCCCAAAGACTGGAAGAAGGCCAATGTGGTGCTTATCTTCAAGAAAGGGAGGAAAGTGGATTCGGCAAACTACAGGCTCGTGATCCTGACCTCTATTCTGGGAACAGTCTTAGAAAAGATTATCAAAGAGACCATTCTTGACAAACTGGCCGATGGCAGCATCCTGAGGGATAGCCAGCATGGGTTTGTTGCGGGTACGCCTCGCTTGACCAATCTTATTTCCTTTTACAACCAGGTGACCTATCCCCTGGACAAGGAAGAGGAGATTATCGTATATCTTGACTTGAAAAAAGCCTTCGATCTGATATCCCACGATCACCTCTTGGCAAAACTGGCCAACTGCGGCCTTGGCTTCACCACGATCTGATGGCTGGGGAATTGGCTCCGTGGTAGGACCCAGAGGGTGGTGACTGACAGAAGTCAATTGTTGTGCCCTGTGACCAGTGGGGTCCTTCAAGGCTCTGTCCTTGGGCCAACACTATTTAACATCTTCATTAATGATGTGGACATTGGTATCAGAAGTGGACTGACCAAGTTCGCCGACGACGCCAAACTCTGGGGTAAAGTGTCAACACCTGAGGATAGGACGGTGATCCAGGCTGACCTCAACAGGCTCAGGAAATGGGCAGATGAGAACCTGATGGTGTTTAACACTGAAAAATGCAAGGTTCTCCACCTCAGGAAGAAAAACCCACAGCATGCTTATAGGGTTGGCAGTGCTACGCTGACTAGCACTACAGATGTAAAGGACTTGGGGATCATGATTGACCACAAGATGAACATGAGCCTCCAATGTGAAATTGAAGGGTAAATGCCCTTGTTGGACCTGGTCCTGGCCACAGGCGACAACCTGGTGAGGGGACTGCAGGTGCTTGAGCACCTGGGCGATAGCGATCATCGTCTACTGGAATTCACCATCCAGCACAGAGCATCAAAGGCCTGCAGCAAGGCAGCAGCCCTGGACTTCAGGAGTGCAGATTTCAATGAGGTAAGAAGACTAATCAGGGAGGCACTGAGGTCCTGGAGGGTAGGGGAGTTGGGAGTCCAAGAGAAGTGATCGTTCCTTAAGGAGACGATCCTCCAAGCCCAAAGTGTGACAATCCCCATGAGGATCAAAGGGGGCAAGAGCACTCAAAAGCCTCCATGGCTCACCAAAAGCATCCAGGACTGTCTCAAAGCCAAAAAGGAGGCGTACACCCAATGGAAGGGAGGGGCCATCACCAAGAAGGATTATGCCTCCATTGCTTGAGATTGTAGGGGGGCTGTTAGGAAGGTTAAGGCAGAGATGGAACTGGGACTAGCAACCTGGATCAAGGATAACAAGAAGTCCTTTTTTAAATACATAGGGAATAAAAAGAAGGTACCAAGTAACATGGGGCGTTTGCAGGACATGCTTGGTAATCTGGTGGTAGCACCAGGTGACGAAGCTAATCTCTTTAACAGTTTCTTTTCTTCCATGTTTCTGAGCAGGGACAGGGATAGGGACATCCCCCACACTGGGAATCTGGATGGACCCAGGGGAGGCGCAGCCAGACCCAGGGTCAGTGAGGACCTAGTCAGGGAACTTCTGGAGGGACTAGATGTGTTCAAATCAGCAGGTCCCGACGATATCCACCCCAGAGTGCTGAGGGAATTGGCAGAGGTCATTGCCGGCCCCCTGGCACAGCTTTACAAGCACTCATGGTGCTCTAGTGAGGTGCCGGAGGACTGGAAAAGGGCCAATGTGGTTCCCATTTTCAAAAAAGAGAGGAAGGAGGACCCAGGAAACTATAGGTCCATTAGTCTTACCTCGGTCCTGGGGAAGCTCTTTGAGAAAATTATCCAGAAGCACATCTGCAAGGGACCAGCAGGGGAGATTATGCTTAGAGGCAATCAACATGGGTTCATTAGGGGCAGGTCCTGTCAGACCAACTTGGTTGTCTTCTACAACCAGGTCACAAAAGCCTTGGATGCAGGTGTTGCGGTGGTCATAGTCTTTCTGGACTTTAGGCAGGCCTTCGACACTGTCTCTCACCTCATCCTCATTAAAAAAATAGGTGACTGGTGTTGACGCCTACACAGTCAGATGGATCACAAATTGTCTGGAGGGCCACACCCAGAGAGTGGTGGTGGATAGGTCATTTTCAACCTGGAGGGACGTGGGCAGTGGGGTTCCCCAGGGCTTTGTCCTCGGACCCCCACTGTTCAATATTTTCATTGGCGACTTGGACGTGGGGGTGAAAAGCTCCTTGTTTAAGTTTGCAGATGATGCTAAGATGTGGGGAGAAGTGAGCACGCTAGAAGAGAGGGACAGGCTACAACTGGATCTGGACAGGGTACAGAGGTGGGCAGATGGGAATAGGATGGGTTTCAATACAGACAAATGCAAGGTATTGCACCTGGGGAGGAAAAACCAACAGCATACCTACAGGCTGGGGAACTCCCTTCTTGTCAGCACAGAGGCAGAAAAGGATCTTGGAGTCAGTATTGATTCCAAGATGAACATGGGCCGCCAATGTGGGGATGCGGACAGGAAGGCTAACCACACCTTGTCATGCATCCATAGATGTATCACGAGCAGGTCCAAGGAGGTGATCCTCCCCCTCTATGCGACATTGGTCAGACCACAGTTGGAGTACTGCGTCCAGTTCTGGGCACCGCACTTCAGGAGGGATGTGGATAGAATCGAGATGGTCCAGAGGAGGGCCACTTATATGATCAGGGGGCAACAGGGTAGGCCCTATGAGGATAGGCTATGGGACCTGAACCTGTTTAGCCTACACAAAAGAAGGCTGAGAGGGGATCGGGTGCCCACTTACAAACTTGCCAAGGGGGACCAGCAGGCAATGAGAGAGTCCCTGTTCCCCTGAGCACTACCAGGAGTAGGTTTAGGCTAGACATCAGGAGCTACTAATTCACAGTCAGGGCGGCTAGGAGCTGGAACCAACTTCCAAGGGAATTGATGCTCGCCCCTACCCTGGGGGTCTTCAAAATGATGCTAGACAATCATGTAGCCAGGGTCGTTTGACCCCAGCATCCTTTCCTGCCCATGGCAGAGGGTCGGACTTGATGACCTGCTTAGGTCTCTACTGACCATACCAACTATGAAACTATGATGCTGTGGCTAGTAAAGTTAGCAAAATGCTGGCTTGCACCCATAGATGTTTCTCAAGCAAATCCCAGGACATCATTCTCCCATTGTATTTGGCCTTGGTGAGGTCGCAACTGGAGTACTGCGTCCAGTTTTGGGCTCCGCAATTCAAAAAGGATGTGGAGAAGCTTGAGAGAGTCCAGAGGAGAGCCACGTGCATGATCAGAGGTCAGGAAAACAGACCATATGATGAGAAGCTGAGAGCTATGGAACTCTTCAGCCTGGAAAAGCGCAGGCTCAGGGGTGATCTGATGGCCACCTATAAGTTTATTAGGGATGCTCACCAGGATCTGGGGGAACGTCTGTTCAGCAGAGCGCCCCAGAGGATGACAAGGTCAATGGTCACAAACTCGTTCAGGACTGTTTCAGGCTGGACATAAGGAAGAACTTCTTTACAGTCAAGCCCCCAAGGTCTGGAATAGACTGCCGCCGGAGGTGGTTCTAGCACCTACTTTAATTACCTTCAAGAGAAATTTGGATGTTTATCTTGCTAGCATCCTATGACCCCTGCTGACTTCCTGCCCCTGGGGCGGCAGGGGGCTGGACTTGATGATCTTCCAGCCCTAATGTCTATACAATTTATGAAATCTTCTGAATGCATTTATCTTCTTGCTACCCCGTTGATTATGCTAATTTTTCACCCTGAGAACTGGGACCAGCTAGCTTGCCCAGGGTGAGCTGGGAAGTTGTGTTGTGCAAGGGATAGAGATGTCATGATACACGAGTCGAATGGTTGAGAAGACAGGCCCAAAACCAAAGGCTTCTAGAATAAGCAGCCATGGTTGACCCAAGTAATGGCTTTTTCTTGATCCCAGGATGATGAGGCTGATTGTTCAGGTCAAAGGGTTCTATGGCTGCTAGCAGGTCATGTAGCAGGAGAAAAAAAGAGAGAGAAAGAGATCAAAGGACCAGATGAATTTAACCTTTTATTAGAAAACATAATGATAGACTTAAACAGGCAATAAATTGTTAGGCTACAGAGTACAGCAGATGAAGTCAGCTATTTTACCATGTTCTGTGGGGCCCAGGAAAGATACATGTCAGTCAGCTGTGGATCCTTTGGCCTGTTGGTTTTGATACCTTCCAGAACTGCTCTAAACTTCCCTTTTTCTGTATGCACATTTACCTCAGCTAGCTATGGCATTCATTTCCATCTTACCATACTCACCTATCAGAGAGAAGCTATTTGAATAGGATTCTAGCTTACTATATGTAATTTCGTTTTTCTTCTAAAAAGACAAAAAAATCATATTATTACGAGGTCTTCCAAAACACGGTTATCAGCACTTGGCCTAGATTGCCGGTGGCCTCAACTGTTTTTTTTTTTACCTCTTTCAGGTTGCAGGAAGTTTGCTTTTATGGAAAGTCTTATTGGTTATAGCCAAAACTGTAGCTTCAGACTCCTAATACACTCCATGGTCTTGCTACCATCACTTTGGTCTTCTTCCTTAGTCCATCTGAAATTCTGTTGCTGTATCATGCCTTCTAATGAAACTGCATGCTCTTTGGGACAGGGAATTGTTTCTTATGGCAGCTCTGATCCTGCACAATTTATGCATGTGCTTAACTCTTCTCTGTGTGTAATCCCACTCAAGGCAATTGGCCGATTTGCAAACCTGTACAGCATTAATCAATGTGGCTAGGTACAGACATTCAAAAAAACAGTGGCAGAATCACTCTAAGTTAATGTGTTTTTTTGTAAGTGGTGTAGTTTAGATTGGTACTGAACAGAACACACATTCACCCTTTGGAGTGGGGGCAAATCTTAGACCAGATGCTGCCATTTTTAAACCAGTCTAGGTGTGCTGAACTTCTGTTCTGTTATGGGCATAGATGGTTTCTGATCACATATACTAGTAAAAGCGTAATGCCTATGCCTGGCCTGTAAGACTGATTGCAGCCTACCTTGGTATTGTGCTTAGCTAAGTGGGGTTGTTGAGTAACTGCAGAAGTAATAACTGCTCATGCACTAGCCGGCTATTTTAGTGGTACTACACTGTTTTTGCAGAGTATTTTTCCAAGACAGTCCTACATGGGATCTATAAGTCCCTCTGTGTGCATTCGGGAGCAATTGCCCCTTTCCCTAATTTCTGTATGCAGTATTAAAATGGGTTTTCTGGTTACTGTGCTGTTTTCCAAGATGGAGGATAAGCAATCCAGACATCCCCACCTAGAATCTTTGTCAAAGTGTCTTTGTGAGCAGCAGCAGAGTCAGCTCTGAAAATCAATTCTTCCTTTCATTAGAATCAAAGCCTCACTCTCCTCATTTTATCTTTGCCCATGTCATCCCAAAGAGGGCCAGCTGCACGCCTTTGATGTCAAACAGTCAATTAAATATTACTGGAGTAGGATTGAAAGTTTCAGGAAATTAGATGTCTTATTCGTACTGTGTGGAAATCATAAACTGGGATCTAAAGCAACTATTTCCAGGTGAGGGAAGCCTACTGTTGATGGAACCCTGCAAGTTTTAACAAGTATTCTCAAGGAAGCAGCGTCAGACAAGACCCTTTGTGGCCTCTTGGGCAGATAGAAATCAGACTTCAGATTTGTGCAGAATGACTTTCTGGTGTTGCAAGGGGCTGTGACTGCTGCTGCTGCCCATTCCCTCATCCTACACACCTTATTTAATAACTTTGCTATGGTGATTTTTTTTCTTTTTTAATTTCTCTCCCATATGCTTGTTCTTTCCAGGATTATTTATTATTATTTGAATTATGGTATGAATGAGGAGCCACAGACATGGGTCTTGACCCTTTTGTGATAGGTGCTTGTACAGATGCCGCAAAAGACAATCATTTCCTCTCTGAGCATTTTGCATTCTAACAGCATGTGTCTGGCTTGATGTGTACTGGCACCTAAGACCATGTCAGCATTTCTGATATCATAAATGGGCATTCTCTGTATTATGGTATCCAACAAAGATAGATGTATGGGTCTTTTTTTTTCCATCTACTATATTTGTGAGATGCAGGTTTCTCCCCCCCCCCATGTTTTTACGTGAAGTTGTCAGTGAATTCAGGCTAGATGACACTGAAAACTTGTCAGCAAATAAAGCTTCTTTTCTGTCATCTGGTGGGTAGGTCTTGTTCCTGGAGTGTCTCTTGAATATCAAAGCTACTGTGTGTGCGTGTTGTTTTACAAGGAAGGAAAATTTATCCAGATTACTTATCAACCTTGTTATATGTGGTTGGTCTTGCAGTTTGTATCTTTTTAAAAGAGCAAAGTTACTCCAAATAACAGGATTAGTAGTAGTCAGAGTCCCTTGTAAAGTAATTTTGCAATCATTTTGCTGACTGAGATGGCTGTGCATTATATTTCTGTTCCTGCTGTCCCCTAAGACCTTCATGAAATGAGATCTTCTACCTCATGGGCCTGTCAAACTGACTGCATTTTAAAGTTAATATGAAGACATCAGTGAATATAATGTTCTTGGTGTTCAGTCCAGGCCTAATGGCTTTGACAGACTGCTCAGTTGATTTTGCTGTAGGTTTGCTTTGTAATCTGTCCTAAGGAAATGACTATGAGTTGATCAGATTTTTCTCTTTGGGGAAGGAAGACTTTAGTTGCGGATGCCTGTCTGCTCTTTTCACTAACCTGACGACAAGCAAGTTTTTGTGCTTCAGGCTCCATGCAATGTCTTTGGATTTAAATATGGGGCAACTGTGACAACAAAAAATCTTACCACAGTTTCAGGTTTCATCCCGGCAAACAGCCATGGCATCAGTTGCATGCATACTGTTCCTGGTGGTTCAGAAGCTCTCTCTGTATGTGGCTGAGACCTGAATATAAGTCAGGAAGCCCAGGATCCACGTTCGTTAAGGTTTTGCAGATACGCTGCAGAGTCCTAATCTAACAAGGGTCTGATGGAAGGCTAGAGAGTCATTGAAGTTATGCCATCCTCTGGAGCATAGCATCCAGCTCGTCATTTACCTCAAAGCATGCTATCTTTCTTGCATCTAAACACTATGTGTGACAACGTATTGTGTCAACCATCAAGCTGTTAGGTTGGTTGTACTCATCAGTTTGGTGCTTGCATGGTGCCTGACAAAAGGGCACCTATGCATTGCTTTTCCAAGCCAAGCTGAGCTCTGGTTAACGCAAAACAGATGAAACTAAGACAAGAGCTCCGAGAACATTTCCACTAGACAGTTCTGCATTTTGTTGTGCAAGCAGTCATCCATTGGTGAATGAATTTCTGACTGCATTGTCATTGATCAAATAAAATTATTTGTAGTGACTCGATATTTGAAAGCTTTTACTTCAAGAGAAAATACTACAGGTATCTCAGGCAGCTTCAATAAAAGGAAGAATGGCTATATCATGAATAAAATGGTGGGGATGTGATAATAGCTGACTAAACCCTAAAAGAAACTGAATGAAGCAGCAGTACAAGATTCAAAACAAAACTTAACGATCTTGGCTGAACTATGAACGACCATTTGAGATTTACTAAATTTCCATTTAGGAAATGGTTTAAAGCAGAAAAGATATTAGGAAAAGGTTGCCCTTTATATAGAAGCAATAAAAGTAAAAACAACAGCAATGAGGATAGAAGTAAAATGTGAGTGAAAGTAGAGAATGTTAATAAAGCAATGACATTTGATCTTGGGCAACAGTGCGTAAGTGGCAAATATTTGACAAGAGAATCTCTCTCTCTCTGCTTTTTCTGAATGAAATGTCCTCAGTTCTTGTATCCCTTCAGTCCCCCTCAAAACTGATCATCCTGTTTGACCACCACTCTTTCCATCCTGAACTTAAGAACTGTTTAATCACTCTCCATAGATACATTTAAAAGACACAACAGTTAGAATTTCCTGAGCAGTTAAGATACCCAATGGCTGTACGAAGTAATTGGATCTGTGATTAATATACTGCATTTTGTATTTTAAAATGAGTGTTTTTTTAACTTTGTCACAAATGTTATTCTAAAAAAGAATAATTATTCATCATTACAAGAAACAAAACAGAACAAAAGGTAATTGTCTCATCAGGATAACTGTTGGCTCTTTCCTTTCACCTCGGTGTGATTTTGGTAGATCCCTACTTACTGAAAATGAAAGCTTCTTTAAAACAGTTCTAAAGAAAATGGTACTTTTTGTACCATTTATCATAAAATTAACTTTTTATTAAAAAATTATTCAATTTAAAAAAAAATATATATAATCTATTTTTATTTCCAAAAATGTTTTCAGTGAGTAACACATTTTCAATACCATTTCAAATAATTTTCTTTTTAATGTCTTCAGTAAAACAATGACAAAAATAAAATTCTGTTGAAAAAGTATTTTGGGCACTTTATTTGGGCACATATTTGGGCACTTGACTATATTTGGGCACTTCAAAGTGAAACATTTTGCTGTGTCACTGTAATCTGCTTTTTCTTTTTCCTTTAATTTATTTATTATTTATTTATTTTTTAAAAGCTGTTCTTTGTAGCAACTACTGACTAACTCTAGGGAGCAGAGCATTTCTTTATTCAGATCGTTGATTTTCATATCTGAAATGTTTGTTGACAATGAAAAATAAGATAAGGACAAGTGATACTTCACCATGTGCTACAGCTAGATTATGGTTAGTGGAAAGAGAAGTATCATTAGAAGTGTTGTGAATGTGGGGAAGGAGCAAACGTTTATCCAGATATGCACATCACATTCAGAATTTTGATACAGGTGAAATATATTAGTTGCTAGCATTTATTACTGCAATTTTAAAGAGCACAAGGCAATTTTGAGTGGCATGCTAACCATTGAACTGGAGTTTCAGAAATAAAAAGGGTGTTTTGTTTAATTTGGCATATACGAAACTATTAATTACAGAATTCAGTGGGTGTTGGGTGCTGATTCCCAGAGTCCCCTCAAAAAGTCCAAACTCTAATGCATATATTGTATTGTACAGCTGACTTTTCAGGCACTACAAGCAAGGATGTTGTATTCTAAAATCTCAGTAATTATCTAGCCATCTTTTAATTTTTGTTAAAGCAAAGTACAATCTTAAAAGCTGAAGGTACCTTTTAACAAGTGAATAGGCACATTTTTTCATTAATGGGAATGAAGCACGATGTTTCAACAGGATTCTTTGTGTTGAAGTGTTCTCTCTTAATGAGATTGCTTGCTCTGAGTGAGAAGCAGACCAGAATGAGTATGTGAAAAATGTTACAGGAAGTAATAAAATCAGATGTTTTACGCAAAAATCATAATAAGTCGCCCCCCATGCACATTATTATGAATATTTATCTTTATTTTCTGTGACCATATTGTTTTCAGTGGTGTTATGAAAATCAATGACCCAAAAGGAAGTGTTTCTAGCAGCATAGAAGAAGGGTTTTGTTTTGTTTTGGTTTCCTTCTTTGTCATCTGAGGGAGAAGGATCAGTAATTGTAAAGAAGACTTTATCAAAAGTCCTCTAGGTGATTTACGCACCTAAATCTTCATTTTCAAAACTGTTTTAGGGAAGGCTTCTTAAAATATTTGTATGCCTAACCTGCTTTGATCTTATTGCTGAATAGGTGCCTAAATACCTGTGCAAATCTGGCCTTAAAGAGACTAGGGTTCATGGAACGTCTGTGGCAGATGTGTTCAACTTCAGCCCCATGGGCCAAATACAGCTCACAGACCCATCATATTTGGCCCACTGGTCTTCTCACAGGTCCAGAAATTTGGCAGCAGGGGAGTAGTGGCTATTATTATAGCCTCCTGCCAAATCCCCAAACTCCATTCCCTACCCAGCTGGTCAGAGTCAAGCTACAACCGGGCACAGGATCAGGAGCACCAGCTGGATATGGTCTGCGAATGGACCAAGTATTGCCAATCTGGCTTGCCAGGCAAAATGATTGGGCACCACTAATCTATGGGATAACATTTTATGGACAATCTTTAGGATCATAAGACCCTCCTTTCCCCCCTCTCCTCTTGAAAGTCATGGGGTCTGTAATCCTATGTCCATTAGGCATCTATGAACCTCCCTTTAAATGATTAACTGGAACCATATCAACCTCCCCTTGGCCAAGGGTCATTTTTCAGTATAGGTTTTAGTTCTGTTTCATTCAGAATGTAGAAGCTGTCCATGTGTTTTGCGTGTAAGCCTTAGACAGGAGACTATAAGCTAGTTTTCCCTATGGTAATGTAGGAACTTTAATTATGGAGATTTAGGAAAATAAAAAAAAACCATGACTGCTAATACAGAACATATTATCACTCCTTAGTCAACCAAGGAGATCAATTCTTATCTGATTTTTCAAATAAATTTACAGGCACACTGATCCAAGATTGAACTTCATTTGGGAAAATACTGCTTATGAGCTTGCTGTTGTCCAAACTAGGTATGTTGTAGTGGGTTTGCTGCACTTCCATAGTTCTTTCACAAATGACTTCCACAGAAGGTTAATGTAGAACTAGAGTCTGCTTTTTAAAATGCTCATTTGGTACTGATTTTGGGCCTGGGTCTGTGTAGATCCCCATACGTAGAAAATCTCTGATTATGGATGGGGTAAGAACTAAACATAGAGTGAGCTTTCTTTTGTTTTTACCGTGTTGACCTTTTGCAACTTGGCAGGTTCCCATGTGCTAGGCAGCAATGAATTAGGCAGGTGAAGGGGTATTGAATTTCTTGGGGAAGAGGGGATGGGGGCGGGGGGTGCACATGATATGATACTGCAGTATACTAGAATGGGCTGCCAATGCAGAAAAAAATTCAGGCCACTTTAAATGTTGCCCGCTGTGCCTGTTGGCACGGCAGGGTTGTTTTTTGTTTGTTTTGTTTTTTTTAAAGATCCTTACCTAATCTCCAGTCTGCCTTCCCCATGAGATCAGTTTTCTTATCCCAAGTGTCTGCACAAATAGCAGACATTTAGCTAGACCACAGTGTTGGCAGGGTGGAAGAAGAGAGTACAGCTGAAGATGCTTTATTGGTTAGGTGAAAGAAACGGGCAGAAGGAAGGCTAAGTAACTACAGACTACTTACTGGCAGAAAAGGTCCTTGTCTTGTCTGCCTATGTCCTTAGACCAATATGGCAACAACCAACACCCTGCAATACAGACTATTGGATGATTTAGAGAACATCCCTTGGCACTCTTAGAAGTAGAATCAAATCCTTCCAGTTTTGAGAACAGTTGCTAAACCCATGTGGGTGCTGAATGGGCAACATGATCAAATTCAACAGGAGCATCAAGAGATCGTGGAGAGCTAGTTTACCCCATTATCATCTGTGTAGATACAAAGCAATATGTGGACATTGCGAAGCATGAATGTCTCTAAAAACAAGTAAGGCTGGATTTTCAAAAACATTTAGTACTCTCAAGCTCCTCGCTGTCTAAATGGGAACTGAGCTTTTTAAAAAATCTGGGCTTGATTGCAGTGTAAGAACTACTGCGAGGGAGGGAAGGGTAGAGATCTAATTTTCTGTCTCCAATAGTCTTAGGTCCTAATTCAGCAAAGTACTAGAACCCAGGGTTGTACCTAAGCATTGGTATCAGTATCTTGCTGAACTGTGGCAATCTTCAAGAGGATTTTGACCATTTAAATACCAGTATACTACATTATTGCATTACTAGTTATCAGGGGCTCCACCAAGATGAGCCGGTAAGCTCTTTCTGTGCTTATAAATGTAAGGCTAGAACTCCCTGATAGTTTACATTGAAAAAAGAAGTTAATAACTTGTTGTGTAAGCTCTGAAAAAAATCAAATGTAATATTTGGCTCTGGAGATTCATTTTGCTGTTAAGGTAACTGGCACTTGTTACTGACTATGAACTCATGGCCAAAATGGTGCTTTTTGCATATTGCTGTCAGCTGACACATGGCCTGGGATCTTGTACAGAAGCTTAGTTATTTATCTATCTATCAAATTCAGCCCTCTATTTGTGAAGACATCTTACTTTAATCATCTCTTGCATATTTTTGAACAACTCTGAGGGCTATAGCTGCTCTTAACATAGGAGTGAGGATTACATAGAATAGATCATATAATTCCCATTTCCCTCTCACTGATCCAACTTACCTACATTCTTCAGGTTTCTATTGTACCTCTCTAAGGTTTTTCAAAAAGGCAATGTTGGAGAAATCAACAAATGCTTTCTTTAAAATATTTATCAAGACAGAATATTCTGGAACAAAGCCCAGCTTTTACAAGAACATGTCAGCCAGGTGCAGGAGTCTGGATGATTCCAGCAGAAAAGAAACCCAATAGACTAGAATAGTGTGATAGACCTATTGCTGTAAGAGCCTGTATTTAGTGCAGCAAAGAGAAGGTTCATGGGCAGCCCTTGTTGTTTTATTTTATATCATGATCCTAGTGCCTACCTCATAGGACAGTGTGAAAGTGGTCACACTGGGGAAGCTGGACATTGGGAGAGGGGCACTGAATGCATAATTCCTACCAAAGTAGCAACTGCTTTGCGGTGCACTGTTTTCTGCACAGAGGTTGGGTTTTTGCATCTCCTTGCTATCACTTTGTTGAATAAAGATGACATCATCCTCTCTCAACTAGTCTTATATTTTAAATAAATGTTCAATAAGCAGTTTTTATAGCACTTCTAATTTATCTTCCAAACTGTCCTGTTTCATCACTTTGATTGCTAAGAATTTTTGAGTGATATTATGAGTGTTATAAAGCAGCGAAATGCTGTTGACTTTCATATGAATACAAGCTGTATTATTAAAGACTAAATTACATCAAGAGTTTTGAAAGCAAGGCACATATTTACTGCAACACAAATTGATTCTCAGCTGTAATACATTCCCAAAGCTGGCTAGAGTTTTTGTTAAGCTAGGTGGCATTTTCATAGTTGATTTATCTCATCCTAGGAATCAAAGAAAATGCCTAGTTCATGTCATGTTTTGTTCAGATCGACAAGTGTCCAAAAAAAAAAGGACATTATACAATATGGTATCAGATGTTTGGCTTGCTGCAGTACAAAACTTTGAGTTAATGAGCTATAAATGTCTCATAAGCTCTTGTTCATTAGTGCAGCACACTACAATTAATGTTTTTTAGACCTTATGATATGAAGACATCCTCTTTCAGGCTGTATTCTCTCTGGATAGGAATTGACTGCTGCTTAAACATTAGACAGGAAAATATGACATTTTCTCTCTTGAGTTTATTCAGTTGAGTCTGGAATATTTGGAATGACTATTTGTTAAACACATGCAAATCACACCCACTTTTAAATATATTTTAAATAAATTAACATTTTGGGTGAAATTCTGGGTCTATTGAAATCAGTCTGAATAATTCACTCAAATGCAGTAGGGCCAAAGTTTTAACGCTTTAATATAAACACAATTTTTAGATGGAGAGAATGCTTCCATAGTTCTCCAAGACTGAACCTTGGTAATATGGCTGTATTACCCAGAAACCTATTTCTTACAGAATTGCACCACTGAATCAGGGCCTTGTTACACAGTAAGTTTGGGTGGTTCCTCTGGAGCTTTTAACAGCTGAATTGTCTGCACATTAACACCTGAGCAGGATTATCTCTGATTTGTGTTACCCAGTTTGTGTTACACTAAGGTATAGCCATTCTAGGCTATACCTCTGCGTAAACACCTCACCTGCCCTCCCTGCTAGCCTGGATTAGGCACACTGCCCCCTCTCCTCTCCCCACTCCGCCCACCCCCCGGTGCTTACTTGTGGTTGCCTGCACTGTCTGTCTTGGGAGAGGAGGAGGGGAAGGGTTGATCTGCCAGCCCAGCTGCTGCCCCTGCTCTCTGGACTGGGCTCAGCCCAGAGAAGAGCAGCATCCTGGCCAGCAGTAGCAGTGGGGGCTTGGCAGGTCAGATAACCCTTCCTTGCCTGCTCCTCCAGGACAGAGGGCATGGGCAGCCACAAGTAAGTGTGGGGGGGGGGGGTAGGGCAACCCCAGGGAGAACTGGGGGAGCCCTGCAGGGCAAGGAGACAGCCTCGAAAGGGATAGGGATCCTTACCTTTCAGTCTTCCAGGCCTCTGCTGGCCCAAACATGTGGCTGCTCCAAACTCGAACTAGTACAAACTAACTAATAGGGCTATGCGAAATTTCAACGGGTATTTCATTTTGAAGCTGTTTCAACACATTTTGAGCTTGAAACAGCAGAATCCAAATGAAACAAATGGCTTTGAGAAAGCTTTGAAATGAAACGAGGACTCTTGATATGTTTCAAAAGTTTTGAGTTTTGAAGCCAGGCTTGCTGCAGCATGGGCCCCTGGATCTGCATGTGAGATGACAGTATGCTGCTGCTGCAGGCAGGGGCCAGTGGCAGCAGCATTCTTCTTGGCACTTGGCATGGGCTGTGCCCAGCGGCAGTCCCAGCCAGCAGCAGCAGTCTGCTGTCATCCCGTGCGCAGGTCCAGGGGTTTGTGCCCCCTGGGAGGAGTCTGGCACAGCCCTACAGTACTCCTGGGGGGTGCAGGCCCCCAGATCTGCACGCAAGGTGACAACAAACTGCTGCTTCCGGCAAGTGATACGAGTTTTGCGTGTCAGCAGTTTGAGGTGCGGTTTCCCAGAAATTCCTGCATTTATATCCTTGAAACTTGGCAGACTTTATGCCCTCAGAAGGGGCTACCATCCCTGCAATTTTCATTTGAATCAGGCAAGAAATGACAAAGTTATAGGCATTTTCATGATTTCCCATTATAGCCTATGGGCAATATGTCAAAACAGCGAAACACTTTTGATGAAACAAAATGGAACAATGCTTCGAAACTAAATGAAACAATGAAATGAAATACTATCCCTTCAAAATGGCGAAATGGAAGTTGAAACAAAACAGTGCTGTTTTGCACAGCCCGACTAACTCAAGCTAGTACGGTTCACAAGGCAAGATGTAACAAAGCCCTTATTCTCATTTTATGCCAGTTACTTTTCCATTTCATATATGTATATGTGCAGCCACCATCTTCCATTTTTAATGCACTAAATGCATCCCAATGAGAGCTAAGTGACTGCATTCAGATGAAATCAGGAATGCCCCAATCTTTCTTACTGAAGTGATGCTAAATATTGTGGAAGTTCATGGGGTCTCATTGAACCCCTTCAGAGACCTCCAAAACTTTGTAAGAAGCTGTTCCAGTTGCCAGGCAGGCTGTTTTAGTGGTACAATGTTTAAAAGTTGGATTACAAGGGGCCAGCACAGCATACCTACAATGTTCCATCTCTGTCCTCTTAAGTCAGTTCTGCTTTTCCTGGGAAACCTAATTATTCCTGTGAAATCTCAATGAGCTATTGACTGTCTTATTGGTCATTGGCTGTTTGGAACAAATAGCTAAAGGAGATCAAAAATGGTCTTATTACAGAGGTATGTCATGTTTGGAGAGAGGCAAAATGGGACAGATACTGGACTGTAGCTGGTGCTGATGGTGCTTTGGCTATAGTTAGTTGTACTGTTTGCTTTCTTTTTGGAGCAATAAAAAATCCATTGTACACCGGCAGTCTTGCAAAAGTCTTTTGTTCTGACTGTTGTGTGGGGGAAGGTTGCAGGGGGAAGAAAAGAAGAAAATCATTTGCACCAGAAGGTATTTAATTAGGAACTCAGAACTTTTAAGAAGACTGACTCATTCACGGGCTGCGCTGCCCAAACGTCTTAAATGGCGTGTGTTTAGGGGACTGAGCCCTATTAGCTAAGAAAATTTTCGGGAGGCTAGGTAGGTCATTAACAGGTGTGGGGAAGAGGCAAGCCCTGTAAGTGTTGCTGTGATCCCTCTGGCCTCATAGACTGATGGGCCTTCTTTCCCTTTGATTTCCTTTCTACTACTGTAAGTCTTCAGGGGGATGTTTGGCAAGAACATTTTTCAGTAATCTGTGACGTTATATTTTAGCCTTAGTTATGCTAGCTGACCTTGTCCAGTGTTGGTGGCTGTTCCTGTCAGCTTCCACCTGCAGCAGGATCTCTCCCCTGTCAATTGGCCAAGCTGTAAGAATAGGTTGGAGATCTTTTAGCTGATGTGTTAGCTGTGAACAGCTCACCTGAGGAAATCATTCATGTACAGCAAAGCTGTTAGCAAAATTGCAAGACAAGCTATCATCAGCTCTCTTCCTTATTTGCTCCAGGGCCCTTAACTTCTGTTTCACTCTGGTAAGCTAACTATACTGTTGGTTGTATAGATCTTTATGATATAATTCTGTAATAATATTATTAATAATAATAGTAGTTTTCTGTTGGTGGTGGCTCATCATATAATTCTGTAAGTGCATGGTCTGCTGTTAGGGGCACAGCAGGTGCAAATACCTTGGCAGGAAACATAATGCAGCAAGAAAAGTACTAGCCTAGGACTTAGTTAGCTAATTCAGTTCTCTGCCCTGATGGACATCCAACTGTAAGGCACTTGAATGCCATCCTGTGCACCCCTGTTTCATTTCCCAGAAGGACTGTCGACTCATCAACTTTACCAGTGCATTTTCACTTTAGCCTTAAGTCTACATCACAAAAAACAGCAAGGAGAAAGAGAACTCGGTCACCTGTTGTGTTAATGGTGTTTTTAGGGACTCGAACAGGATGAAAGAGGATTGCACTTGGGTATCTTGAAGGTGAAATAGCATTTGTGCCTGAGACCTGCAAAATTTCAATAATAGCATTGTCCTGTCTCACAGGGGAGTTGAGAAGATAAATATGTTCAGGACTATCAAATGCTTTGATATGACAGCAAAAGGGGCCAGATAAGCATACAAGATGCGTAATGAGTAGTGCCGTGTATAATTAGGGTTGGATTTTAACTTTCATATTCCATTAATCTTCCCTCACCCTCTTTTTGTATTATTTGTAATAGACTTAAGCACATTTTCATCACATTTTTCTTGAAAGAGTTTAGCCCAGATGGGGATTTAAAAAGG
Source organism: Alligator mississippiensis (assembly GCF_030867095.1). Taxonomy (NCBI): domain Eukaryota; kingdom Metazoa; phylum Chordata; order Crocodylia; family Alligatoridae; genus Alligator; species Alligator mississippiensis. The sequence continues at coordinate 137,987,373 of NC_081825.1, read as the reverse complement.
CAAGTTGGGAAAAAAAATGTTGAGTAATAAACATTATAGAACTCCCTTTTATATATAATATTCATATTGGTGAAGACTTTAAAAGTTGACTAATGATTTTGACCTCCAGTTCTTGTGGAATCACCTTGAAATACTTTTACAAGATCCTGACATTTGAGCCCTCAGCTATGACATTCTGAAATATAGGTTCTTTGGAATATGTCAGTCTAGGCACCTAAAAATCACTTGCCCATCCGTTTTATAATCAAAACAGTTTGTTGTAGGAAACACAGCCAGCCAATATCCTAATCACTCTTAGCTGATGGTTGAATTCAGACCAGTGTGTTATAATATTTCTTAATGACAAATAATGATATAACCAAATGAATTATTTGACCATTGAGAAGGTTAGCCTCAATACAAAATATATGAAAACATTACGCTGTGTTGTATAGTTCAGATTAATAAGAAATGCTTACCTGCGCAGTAAGCAGTCTTTTATAGATTGCTCAAACACGAGCTCGATGATGCATTGTACACAAGTTTTAAAAAACTGTAGACCTAAGCAAAGATGTACTGTATCAGCATGTGAGTGAGGTGAGGTGAGCAGAGTGCTGCTGAAGTAGAATGTGCCAATTCTATCACTGTATCCATATGGAGAATGGTGTATCTTGTGATGTGACAGGGCCACTGTCTCCTCAGTCTATCAGAACAAGTTAAAGACAGCCAGGAAAATTATTGGAAAACTCAAGTGCCATTTCCCATGCTAGTCACCAAGGGCAGATATCTGCTTTTCAAAATGAAGAGCCAGACTGTGAATTTTTTCTGATTATAGAAAATCTCGAGTAGCAGCCAGAGGGTATAAACAGAAGTCACCATTGAAGCAGATCAGCTCTGCCAGAATGTCCCAGCACAGCTGATCCACTTCACTGGGCAAGACAGATGTTGCCTGTTGTCCCACAGGGTTGGCCCCTGCTGCACCTGGGAGCAGTCGAGGCCCAATACTGCGCGGAACACTAGGGGTGCATCTCTGTAATCAGGGGGGCACCTTTGGTTTCCTTGTTTGTGGAGACATGTTTCAAGTTGGATTCCCCAGGAGTGTCTCTCTGCAAATGGGGGAACCAGGCAGGCACTCCTGGGGCTTCAGGGTCACAATTCCTCATACCCAAGGCAGCTCTGGACTTCCTGTGTTCTCCTGTCATAAAGCAAAGAGATTTCTGTCAGAAAAAAAGCAGCACAAATTTTTACCACCTGTGGCAAAATTTTAGGCTTCTGTGGCATGACAAGGGGCATGGATGTATATTTGCTTGGCCTTTGTGCTGCATCAAAAATGTATATGTTGGCACAAAATCTGTATCTGTATCTAGCCAGAGGTGTTGTTAGGCAGGCTCCAGTTCCACAAAGCATTGGTGTTCATGCTTCGGTCCGTCTGTGTTCAGGGAGATGCTTAAACATAGGCTCAATTTAAGCTTAGGTGCCTTCCTGAAATGGGATTAACTGCTGCATTAGGAGAGAAAGCAACTCATGTCAGAAAATGCACCAAGTAAGCAATTAAAAAGCAAATTAAATGAGAAAGGTGTTACGAGTAGCAGGCCTTCTATATGTTGATGACAGTGCTTTCCAGGCATATATTGTCTTTTAGCTCAAGTAATCCTAAAACCCTTAGCAAGTACAGACATACAACCAGTGAAAGTAGCAACTATAGCACACAGCAAACCATACAATAGAAAGAGGGAGAGAACATTTTTGTGAAGAAAACCAGGGCAAGACTTCTGCTCTGATGTGCATTATCATTCTTAAACACCAACCCTTTGGCACTGTTTAGCTACAGCTATTGTTGTTATTAACAGCTAAATCTTTTTAAAGCTGCACAATGTTCCAAACTGTTAAAGCACTGAAAAGATCTGCATCTTTAAATGGAATACAAGTGTGTTTCCTAGCTCAAAAGACTTGAAAGTACTGAATTGCTGTTATTCAAGCCTGACTTGATTTTTATTTTTCCCTTTAAGATTTATGAAACAAGTCAAAGTTGAGAAATATTGGTTTGATAGTTTTAAGTTATGAACCTCTAAAATTCAGCAACCATATTGTTAGATGGAACATTATTAGCATATGAATCCTGAAAAGTGTGTTCCAGATACACTGGAATACCTAACAAAAATAGCCTAATGTAGAAGACTGGCCATTTTAAACACACCAAAGTCGTGAACTACAGAAATAATTTCCTTCAAGCTTGACAAGACTTTCAAGAGACTTGTTACCTCTACTAAACATAGTTTGAAGCTTCTAATTCTGCATTTTTCAAAACAGGAAAATGATGTCTTGAGCAGAATATATGCAAAAAAAATGTTTTTGTTCCTAGCTATATAACTCAAACTCATTGGAACTGATCACAAAAATTTAAAAAGTATTAAAATTAATTGAATAAGATAGTGCTTTCTTCCCTTTGCCTTGTTGTTATCTGGTTTCTTAGAGCACAAGCCTGTCATTCTGATTTGGTCATTTGTGGATGAGCTTGTTTTATCAGGTATGTCTGGCAATATATTCAAAAGGAAGTGAGTTTCAGCTCATCCTCATCTGCCATTCAAAGCTCTTCATATTGAATGCTGTTTTCTCTGCTATCAGTGAAACCTGGGCTCCCATAGGCGTGTTTGACTCTGGGGTAATCCTAGGAGAAAAAGGTGAGTTCTCAAGTGCTTTTAGACTCTACGCTATTCAAGATGGGACCTTCAGTTTGACTCTCACCCAGTGGACTTGTATATAGCTTCCAGTTTAGATGAATTCATTCTAGTCAGACCCCCTAAATTTAAAATGTCTCTCATGATTACAGTGATCTGTGTGTTGCCCTGAAAAGAGCATTCTCCTGTAAAGCAAGACATCCTTTTTAGTTTTAAAAATAATCTGACTGATGAATTCTAAAATTTCAGAAGGAATTTATTTCCTCTCCTTCCCCCACTTCCCCTGTAAGGGGGCTGGGGATTTATTTATTTATTTATTTATTTTTTAAAGGAGAGTTTGCTATTTTTTATAATTTGCTGTTCTTTCTTTCTTTCTTTGCCTCACGCGGGTCGAGCCCTGAGGCTCCCCATGGGTGTCCCCGCTTGCAGAAATGTAAATATGTAAATAGACCTTTGGCTCGCTATGGTTTTTAGTCTAGAGTGTACAGGCGGGCCTTGCAGGCCGTGAGCCCAGGACCATGTCTGTGAGGCCCAGGTGTTCGGGCCAACCTGTTCATACTCTTTACTGGCCCCGATTTGTCACCCTCCCTGGAATAAACGCCTCTTAAAAGTAAAAATAAATAAATAAATAAATAAATAAATAAAAGGTCTGTCTTTCTTTCTTTCTTAGCACATATACTAAAATTGGAACGATACAGAGAAGATTAGCATGGCCCCTGCGCAAGGATGACACGCAAATTCGTGAAGCGTTCTTTCTTTCTTTCTTTCTTTCTTTCTTTCTTTCTTTCTTTCTTTCTTTCTTTCACTGAAGTCGCTGCCCACTCACTGAATGCCAGTATCAAAAGCCAAATTAACTATTTCCTGAGTTTACTTTTCTTGAGCCATAATGTAAATAGTTCTTGAGAAATGGCTGTTCCAGATTGGCATGGATAAGCATTATGTAGCTTGCCATCACGTCACCTGGCCACTTACGGCAGAAGTTTTTAATAAGAGAAAAAGTTGTTATCATATTGCATCTTGTGGTTGTTGCCTCCTGGAGTATAAATACACTTAATGATGTTGTTTAATATGATGCATCCTGTTTCACCATATCAAAATCATTTTAATGCAGTATACCTGTCTGGTATGACTAACTTTAATGTGCACCACAACCATAAAAGTTATCAGCAGAAAAGAAAAACAGCCCAGTTTAAGAAATGATAGGTTGTTGAGTATAGTACTATTTCTGAGAAAGTTTTATTCATGAACAAATGCTGCTTTTTTTCAGAGCTTGTACAAACCTTGAAAAGCATCCTGTAACCAACTTAATCACATGGCCATAGAAAAGATGTTGCTCTACCCGGGGGGGGACGACATCATTCATTTTTATTAATTTAGGCTGTGACTGTTTTAAAGAAGACACAGACACAGGGAGCTGAGATTAAATTATGCTTTGGCCCATATCTCAGGACGTGAATTTAAATCGTTATTAAATGAGTTCTTAGCCTTCTAGGGATAATACTCCACCCCAGAATATTTTCTTGTTTTCATAGATTTCATAGACATTAGGGCTGGAAGGTACCTCCGAAAATCATTGAGTCCAGCCCCCCACCCCAGGGGCAGGAAGTCAGTTGGGGTCACAGGATCTCAGCAAGATAAACATCCAAATTTCTCTTAAAGAAGTCCAGAGTTGGTGTTTGCACCACCTATGGTGGCAGTCTGTTCCAGGCCTTGGGGGCTTGGACAGCAAATACGTTTTTCCTTATGTCCAGCCTGAAATGGTTTTGGAAGAGTTTGTGACTGTTTGACCTTGTCATGCCTTGGGGTGCTCTGGTGAACAGGCGTTCCCCCAGATCCTGATGTACACTGTACCCGCCTCCGTTCGATTAGGAGCTCGTGCGCCGCCTTAGCCCGGGCTCAGGATCTTGTGCCCCCGAGCTTCGTTGGTACGCCCCAGGGTTTACCCTGGCTGGTATTAAGGGGGACCCTAGAACTCGCCTGCCACGACTTTGATGACTCTCTCAGTGGGGGGGTCTTCCCTTGGGGTATCCCCTGGTCACGGCACGCCTCTTCGCAGGTACTCTCGGGGCTCCGTCCTCCCCTACACCCCGGCCATACGCCACCTCAGGTCTTCCTGTCCTGGCCTCTCACCTGTCCTCATCTCGTCCTCTCTCTCGGCTCGGGCACCCTAGCCCCTACAGGCTGTCTTCGGGCCGGGTATGCCTCACCCAGTTGGAGGGTGCTGCCCTGATCCCTCCTTCCTTGGGAGGCAGCCGTCCTCTCTGCCTCCCCCAATAGTCTCGGCCGCCGTTACCCACTCCGGCGGCTCCGCAATACCGGCTACAGCTGGCCCCGCTCTCAGGGTAGCTGCTACGCCTCCCGCTGCCTCGGGTGGTGAGTTCCCCGCTGGCTGCTGCCCCGCCTCTGGGGCTGACTTCTCCCCCTGTCTCTGCCCCTCTGGGCTCTCCGCTGCGCTGCTCGCAGCCTGCTCTGCCTCTATCCGGCGGCGTCCCGCACTCCGCGGGTGGCGGCTGATCCCCTGCTCGCTGGAGCTCCGTGCTCCTGCTCTCTCCCTCCAGCCGCCCCGCTGCTTCGGCGGGGCCGCCTTTTGTTCCTCCCGGCCAGCGTGCCCCGCCCCCGCTGCTCAGCCGCAGCCGGATAAATGCCTGGCTGATGGCCCGCGCCGGCAGCACCGGCGCATGGAGTTTCTTCGGGTCTTCCGGCCCTGCGGGAGGTAAGCAGACCCCTTGGCTGCCGCGGGGGTCTCCCGGTGCCCCCGCTCCCCTGGGACATACACCCTTTATATACTTGTAGGCAGCCACCAGGTCATCCCTGAGCCTGCGCTTTTCCAGGCTGAAGAGTCCCGTAGCTCTCAGTCTCTCATCATAAGGCCTGTTCTCCTACCCTCTGATCATGCGCGTGGTTCTCCTTTGGACTCTCTTAACCTTCTTCACATCCTATTAAAATTGTGGAACCTAGAATTGGATGCAGTACTCCAGCTGCGGCCTCACCAAGACTGAGTACAGTGGGAGGATTACATCCTGGGACTTGCTTGAGAAGCATCTATGAATGCAAGCCAGAGTTTTGCTCATTTTACCAGCTGTGACATTGCACTGGTGGCTCACTCATCTTGTGGTCAGTCATGACCCCCAAGTTCCTTTCGGCTGTGGTGCTAGCAAGCATTGCACTGCCAAGACTATAAGCATGCTGTGGGTTTTTTTCCCCCCAAGGTGGAGTACCTTGCATTTTTTGCTGATGAATGCCATCAGGTTTTCATCCGCCCATTTTTTGATCCTGACTAGGTCGGCCTGGATCACCATCCTATCCTCTGGTTTTAAGCAATGAGGTACCATTTAATGCACCGCAATGGCAAAGATGGTAGAATTTACCCTGTCAATATTGCTATCACTTCCAGTTGGTGCTTGAGAAGAGCACTGCTAAGATTAGAAATGTGTGCACCCCAGACTGCTTAGTGAGAAATGCTGGACCTTGTGTGCATGTTAAATTAATGTTTCAAAGTTCCTTGGACAAAGGTTTAGTATTCACGTTCTTAAATTAATAAGAAAGCAGAGTTGCAAAGAGGAAAGAAAAATGCTTGCAAGTTTGGTGTGCAGTACCCACTACTGTACTGGGGCACTAGACTGCTGTGATGCTCTGTGGCTGAGATGTCTTAAAGGCTCCTTTGGTGTGGACGCCCAGTTACCATTAATTTTTTTTTAAAGAGGTTTGGGCATCCAAGTCTCTTAGGGAGCTTTGACATCTTAGCCAAAATGTTCCCAGGTGGTCAGTTGTATGCAGGGTGTACAATGACACGCTGGCTAATGCTGAAGCCATTTCAGTCTTCAGGCTTTAATCTCTGGCAAGCTCCCAAAACACATTTGCGTGCATGGCTCAAAGTAAAGCATTACTGCCAGACGGGAGGAGAGGGTGTAAATACTCTAGGGACAAGAGCTTCATAGACACAATGGACTATTAGAGTCCTTCCCATCCTGGCTCCCAGAGGGCCCCTCAGTATAGCAATGCCAAGCTAACTATGTCCCCTGAGGCTCCCTTGGCCTAGTCGTTGGGATGTCCCTTCCTCTATCCACTCTTGTATTTGAGAAAAACTAAGTGTCAGCCTGGGGATTTTCTGGGGGCCCTCTCGCAGTTGTCCATGTAGTGTTTGCCCCACTGCTATGCTTGCAGGCTGCACCTGCAGTCTTTGAAAGTGGTCCTGCTCCAAGCCTTCTCTCTAGTCTTTAGCCCTGATCTCCACTACCAACTTCCCATCTGCAGGTGGGAATCTGCCTGCAGCCTTCTATTCTGGCATCTCTTTCTGTCCTGTTTTCAGTGGCTGTTTCCTGTGCCTTCCAGACATGGCTCCTGAATGTCACGGAGGTGCTGAATTTGGGTCATATGGCTTGCCTTGGGGTGGGAGCAAGTGATTGCTAATGAGCTGGTTGGTTCATTAAACCTCTTGCTTTCCTGTTTCATTAATTCCTCACAGTCTTGCTTCCTTCATAGGTCATGTCTTGTCAGGCTATGGTAACACAAAAAAGGCCTATTTACATACTTTTCAGTTCTAGATGCATTAAATTGTGCTACTTCTTGCAGCAAAGTACTGCAAGAAGATAAAAGCACAGACGCTGTGTACAGAATCCTTTTGATTTAAAACCTTTGGGTTCATCTGCTTGGAAGCAAGCACCTTGTTGGTCTCTGCTGCTGTGGTGATAGGGCATTTAGGACAGCTCACTACAGATCTAGAGTCTAGGGAACCAGAAGTGCTAAATTGTAAACTCCCTTCTGTGGTGTTAGCTACAAAAGCTGATGTACCTTAACCAGGTGAACCTGGTGTGCCTTTGGCTTTGGGTGGATCTTTTGACCTCAATGTACTTCTAGCCCCCTGCAGTGCATGTTTCCTTCTGAACTCTACTCCCCATTTTGCCCATGAGGAACCAAATTACAGTAAATAGCTTAGAATGGGTTATTTGAAATGTGGTTTTCCTAGCCTGAGGTTTGGTTTTCCCTTCTTCCCTGTCTCCTTGATGAATAAAGCTAGCATTTAGATTAACATGGCTCTGATACTGCCACCTCACCATGCCCTGTGCCCAGAAAACAGACTGGGGTTTTGCCTAAATAAGAAGGTAGTGCAGCTAGCTCATTTGTCCTTTTAGAGAGGGTAGGTGACAAAGTCTGAAAACCAAAGTTTAAAGAAATCCCTGTAAAATCACATCAGGCTCAGGGGACATCTGTTCAGCTTGCCCTCTAGTTGAATGGACCCTTGACCTCATTGTGATATCAGCTGAGCGACCTCTGACCCTTCTGTGACATCACTGTGCCCCCAGGCATCACTACTGGGGCATGGTGGGGGTGAGGGAGATCCACTCTCACCAGGGTAATGGAGCATGAGGCACAAATGAATGTGCTCCTCTCCCTCCATCTGGAGATGCACTTGCTGCTGATCCTGTCCTAATGGCCTCATAGGCCAAAGCTTTACCTGTCTCCCCTTCCTTCACTGTCACACCTAGAAGGAGGGAAGTGAGATACTGACATAATACTCCTTCAGGACCCACTTTCTTTTACCCTGACACATTTGTGTCCTGAAAATGGAGGCAGCATTGCGAAGAGGTAGGGAGACCAGCAGGTAATGCGAGAGTTGGAATGAGAAACTTGGGACAAGGAGAGATAAGAGAGAGAGAGTGTGAAGTTTGGGAAGAGGGATTCAAGCAGGTTCTATGCTTATGTCTAGTATGGGGGGGAGGAAGCTGTGCAATAGGAGGTATTTTGCAAGGACTGGGTAGTTTAGACAGCATACAGGTATTGTGGTTGCTGTCAACTAACTGTAAGATCCTAGAGGTGAAAGAAAAATTGTGATTTGTTTTTTCTTTTTTAGTCCTCTTGATAGCTCTGCAAAGAAGCCTCGCTTGCAATACAAAATTTAATAGACAGTGCATAAGGGAAAATTTCATCTCTGGGTGTTTTGAAAAAATGAACTCAAACTGCTAGCACGTTGCTTTGTGACAGGCATCTATATTTTTCCCCCATGCCTGTTCCCTGCGGGCACTATTTGTACAGTGTAGTATGCAGATTACCCAGAACCTTGATTTTTTTTTAAAAATATATACACACATGCATCTATGGAGCCGTGACAAAGTAAATTCATGATGCTTGTATATGAAAAAACCATGCTGCCGAGGAAGCAGCTATTGGGGCTTAATAAGTGTAAATAAGAATTGACATGGTAGGCAGGAACCGCTCTGAATCAGCCATTATGTTCCATTGTGTCCTTGTGCTGATTAAAGGTCATTTATAGGGCACTGCAGCGGGACAGAGTGGCTAGGCCTATTGTGTCAGCCTGCAAATTAATGACCAGTGAGATCAGAGACAGTGGAAAAATTGCAGGGCCAAATTCAGTTTTCATGTCTGCTTGGGCAAATGCAAAGTGACTCTTCTGAAACCCATGAAGTTACTCTGGGTAACTAGATAGGTGAGTTTGTTTCTGGATTTTTTTCCCTTTAAGATATTGCTGACTTGTGCTACTTTATTATTTCCTCGTGCTGCCCTGTCTGTACTCATCTCTTGTTTGTGGTCTTGCACTGAGACAGTGTGCCATTTGACTGGTCATATCTTTCAAGCCAGACATGAAGTGAGAGGTCAGGTAGGTAGGTCATTACTTCTCCCCTGATTTGGTACATGTCTGCTTGTGGCCAAATTTCTTAACACTGGGGGGACTGAAGGTAGACTGCAGTACTGGACTCTTTCTATCTTATAACTGGACTCTTTCTATGTTACATCTGAGGTTCCAGTACTCCATACGGGAAGGTTTGCAACATGAAGGAAATCAGGGAAGTTCTTTCTAGTTGAAAACTATTGCATTGGGTTTTGTCTCCCTAATATGGTGTTCTTGATCCTAGTAGTACAATAATTTTCCTGCTAGTTTATAACTCATTTCACTTCACGCCAGAAGAACTTGGTAAATAGGTAAATTGGCAGCTTTCCATTCTTGCAGAAAGAGTCAAAGTGAAGGGGAGAGGTCTGATCTTATAGTCCAAGTGTGAGACCAAGAGCTAGACATTCGACTATTCCAGTTTCAACTATGCCATTAATTTACCCTGTGGCCTTAGATGAATTACTTAATCTTACTAAGCACTTAGTGTACATAGCATTGCCTTTCTGAAAGTCCTTAGTTGCTCTATAAATGTCATGATGTGTAATTCATTAATGTTTATGTGAACTAGTACCATCCTTGGGTTTGGGTGATCTACATGAGGGGTTTTTAGGTTGTCATAGTTACCTTGGTGCAGTTATATTACTATAAAACTCTAGTGTAGATGTGCTACACCAGTCCACAGAGGAACTTGTAATGATGGGTTCATTTTAACACCCAGGCTAAGCTGTATGCCCACAAAGATCCATAATAAAAGCAGGTCCTGTGGCTGGGTGAAGTGAGCTGGAACAGAAGCCAGACTTCTTGGATTCAGCTTCTGTCCTGTACATGCATCATTGTTCTCTCCTGCTTATCTTCTCTTTGTTTTCGCTGTGTGAGAAATGTGTCTTTCTTTATGCATTTCATGGTTAGGTAGGGAAGATTCATTAGTAAACATTTCCAAAGTGCCTTGAAGATGGAGGACAAAATGCAAGTATAAATGCAAAGAGCCTGATCCTTTTTTATCATGTGCCAGTGGAAAACTGTTGTGAGGTCACTGATTTCAGTGCTGTTACATATATAACTCAGGTGAGAGGAGATTCAGAATGTCAGAGTTAGAAGTAGTTGCTGAACAACTTTTTTTTTCCAGCTCTAAAACAGCTGCTTATAATCATTCTCTCCCCCGTCCCTTCCCAGCTATAGACTCAAAGTATAATCAAGAATAAAAATAGATAGGTTTGGGTTTAACACAAGAATTTTACCTCCTTTAGTTTGTTCAGCTTTGGGAGGTAGAAGGGTGAGAGGGTTACATGCCTTGGCGTTGTGCTGGAGAGCACTGATGAAAAATCAGAACCAGATCACTACTGGTTGAGAGGCACAGGAAATGAAACAGAAGGTAGAATGACCCCTTTCTGAAGAACAGGTCTTTCAGGTTGATGGAATGTCAGGAGAGAGGAACAAAGGCAAATTCTTTACTTGTGCTCAGTAAATGTCTTGCAAATGTGAGCATGAGGGAGTCATTGCAACCTCCCTATGCCTTTCTGCAGATTCTGTACATTGGAAAAATGGAAATCAGCAGCTAGAGCACGGTCGCTGCCATGCTGTATATTTTGATACATAAATTACCATTGTTGTAGACAAAAGATAAAATGGGGTTGACAGTGGGGATAATAGGTCTTGGTCTAGAGAATTAAGAGTTTTCATTCAAACAGTAAACTCGGATTACTGCACATCAAAACACAATATACTGAGCAAATGTAAATAACAGAAAGCTTTCTTTTGGAGACCTTTAAAGTGGGTGAACCAGGACTGTGGTGTTTCCATAGTTTAATATCAGTGTCAGATATGATATTGTGTGATTATAGCTAAGGCTGAAAAGCAAGCTCATACAGACATGCCATAGAACAGAATTAGAAACAGGTGTTAAACCACATTTCAAAGACATCACAACTGGAAAATATAATGTCCAGACCTGTATTGCTTTGTAGGCCTTTTACTCCATGCTGTGTATAACAATTGTATACTCGGCTTCTGAATCTAGTACTTCTGGGTAAATTCTCAGTATCGCTCACAACTCTTGTGATTTGGGTCTTAGCATTTTTAAGTGTTTCTTTTGCTTTATGTTTTTCCCCCATAAAGCCCCCAGTTGTTTGAAGCACTATATTGCAGAAGAAATTTAGTTTTACTTAGAAATGGAAAAGGAGTTTTTTTAGACATCAGAGTTATAGGGGAAAGTTTGAAAACATGAACTGAGCATTCCCTAAAGGCTCAAAAACCAGAACAGATATAAAAAGAACCCACTGTTTATTATTATTTTTCAAATCTCATGATTTTGGAGAGGAGTCAGACTTATGACTTGAATGTCTTGGGGTTGGTTATACTGAATTCTGCATATATATACCCTCTGATATCTCTTACCGGAATCCACAGGAGTGATGTATGAATATTGGAAAATAGAATTTGACTCATTTGGATTTACCTTCTTCACATTAAGCAGGAAGCACAAAAAAAGGAAGGTGCATCCAAGGTGTAATGTGAACATTTTAACTAATTGCTCCTTTTCTCATGGTGCTATGACTACCAATGCCTACTTCACATGCATCTGCTTGCTTCCCTGGCAGATTTCAGAGCATGAGGAATACAGGTTGGGATTGGAAGTGGCTTTTTGCCTGTTGGAGGCTTTTCACCACCACTGTTGCACTTCTAAATTAACCAGAGGAAGATTCATTCTCTCTGTAATTGGTCCTCCTCCTTACTAGGGGGAATTTTATAACCATTGTATCTGATGTATTGACCACCTTTCGCTGGAGTTGACTAGGTTCTCACTAAAGTTAGAGGCATTGTTCCTGCTCATACTAGAGCTCAATTTTATTCTAAGGGTGAAATCCTGGACCCTTTGATGGGAATGGCAAGATTCCCATCAACTTCAGTGGGGCCAGTGGTTTTGCAGAAAGAAAATGTTCTGTTTAATGGCAATCATCAAAATGTAAATAAAAGGAAATATTGACCCCAGGTACTGCTAATTGCACCAGGGAGGACTTTGTTTAAAAGAGCTATTATGTAAATGCTCTGAAATATTTTAACTATGTTTGAGCTTGAACAGTGATTTCAATGGACTGTGCACTGTATAATGTTAATTGCTTTATTTTTATGTAAAATGTGCTTTTACAGGACAGGTGGGGATGTTGCAAAAAGCACCCCCTCGGTTTACCAGCAAACAAAACCTATGACCTCCCCCCCCCCCGTATACCGGCAAACAAAACCTATGAAGTATCATCTGTCCTGGGTTTTCAGACTAGTCTTTCATGCTGTGGAAAATGCTGTGACTTTATTGTTCCATCTAATAATCTCTTCACTTAAATTGGGGTAGAAAATTAAGTCATCATGGGCGACAATGCTCAGCCCTCACAACTGAGCTTGATTTTCAGCACAGTTTGCTCTGAAACAGTGGTCTCTGCTGTATGCTGAGCCCTTCTGAAAATTCGGTACATGGAAGTCTTCATTTAGGTCCCTAACTGGGCCAGGCTGGGAGCTGGATTCATGGAAAATCTGGCTCTTAATAATTGTTACCTTCCCATTTGTAGTTTCTCTCCTGTTTTAGGATGCCTAGTTCTGGTTTAGCATCAGACCTGTTCTAGCCTGAGGTACAATTTCTCATGCATGACAACCTTCAGGATAATACATATTTCCCATTCCTTGGTCTAACACATTTCTTTTCTATTTAAGTGTACATTTGTTTGGGTAGCAGCTGTCAGGATGGCGTGAATCTTCATCAGGTCATGTCTTTTACTGAGTTAACGTGTAGCTCTGCAATGTACTCTGGAACAAAAAGGCTTGTTTCATGGCATGGTGAAATGTATCTCTAACAGGGAATGTATCTCTAACAATGGAATTCTGGCCCAGGAAAAGGATTCTGAGGCACAACCACAGTACGGATAAGAAGTGTCAGTAAAAACAGAACATGTATTGACAGTCTTAATATTGCATTTGAAATAATTGATCAGGGGAAAAATAACTGCATTTTTGTTTTTTATGTACCAGAAGAAACTGGATGAGCCAGAGGCTCTCCGTACATGCAGGGATATGTTTAAGTATTTGGTTCTTTACTTTTTTCATCATGGGAAACCGGAGTCTTCCCTGCAGTAAACAGACACAGCTCCCCCAGAACTCATGGAGAACTGAGTCCCCTTTTCACCAAGGCTGAATTTGGTCTGAAAGGGCTCAGGGCCTTGAATTACTTACATAGGAAACACCATAACAGCACTGGAAATGAAATAAAAGAAACAAAATTGTAGTAATTCAGTTTACAATATGTTCACCAGAATACATTCACAATTCTTTCTACTTAGGGACACAATCTGCTTGCTGTATTATGCCAGTAGAGATAACCCTTAATTCCTCTCGTATCCTGTTTTTGAATCATTTTGTTAAACAAAGGCCTTTGAGTCTTCCTTTGTTGCTGAGAACAAATGATGAGATTTTTGGAACTGTAGCTACTTTTGTTATTCACAAATTCCAGAGCCTTTCAAAATTCATCATCATTCACATTCTCAGCTTCACCACACAATCAGTCATTATGTCAGCAGCTGCCTGGGGAGTCTCACTTCAGCTCATTCAGCCAAATAATAAGCATCAGGACTACTGTGTCCACATTAAAATAATAATAATAGTAAGAGTAGTAATGATAAGGTTCTAGTGAGCACAGAGCAATGTGGCTATACCTTCTTCTTTTTGATGCATCCTTGCCTAAAAGTCAGCCTATCTTTGTAGCTCATTGTTTTACATACAGGTTAAGGTAAATCTGCAAATAAACTCATTTTCATCTGTATGGTGCCTCAATAGTGCAAAAGTATCTACAGACTTCCCTTCCTGAACGAGTTACAGGGCTCATTCTGTGGTTCTGAGTCAGGCAACCCTCTTGCTGACTGCAATGGGAGTTTGATCTAACTTCTTCCCCATTTCTGGATGCATTTAGAAGAAGTTATTTGATACCGGCACAACTTCAAATATAAGCTCACAGAAGAATATGTAACAACTGTAGCACCTTTCCTAACAAAAAAGCATGCATTTGGGGATATGCTGTTCATTACATCCCATCAAGTGATGTACCAGTATGAGTGAAAACTCACTAGTTTGACTTTTTATGATTTGCCTTTTTAAATTAAGTATGTGTGTGAAAGGAAACACTCCAGTGCTGAAACGAGATGATATTGTTAGTGGGAGTCTTCTTTCTTCTTCTCCGTTATGGCTAGGAATGTAATTTACAAAGGAAAGCAGGATGATTCCTTCCAGCTTGGCTTGCAGTGGCTTCCTGTACAGATGTATGCAAATGTAAATGTGTATCAGAAGTTAGGAGTGTGAGATTTCATTGCTGTAATCTACACAGTTGTTGACTAATCCAGGCTGGCTCTCTCCAGATGTCTCGCTATGGTAAAATCTTCAACAATAACTAGAGATACATTGTGCCAGTGCCATTGGGTTGTTAATGTAAATAGAAATAAGATTTAAAAGCTGGTTTGGAGGAACAAGGTAAAGCTGCAGTTTGCTTTTCAGTCACATATAGATTGGGATGCACTGTCCAGGCAGTGCACAATGTTGCCACCTTCTGCTGAACTGTTTGCATTCTTAGTAAATTTCTGCTTTCTGCGTGGCTCTCATTCAAACCTGTGCGAATGAGAATCAGAAGAGAAACTTCTGCATACGATTCAAGATTGCTATGGCTTGTGTGGGATTGAATCTTTATGTTCAGAGGAAGCGATTTAAACATTTTTGGGGGGTGTACAGAAGAAAATTGTATAGGGGTTTTTTAGTATGTATGATGACAGTGCTGAAGCAAACAGATGTCCAGAAAGGCTCATGTTAGTCAACTGCTTGTTGTTGGCAGTTTATAAGAAAAAAAATAAAAGTGATAAGAATAATTTTAGGTCTTGGATGCTCCTCCATTTTTCACCATTGCTGGCTTTTTTACACATTTCTACCCTAGAAAACTTGATTACCATTTTTAACTCAATGTAATGTAGGAGTAATTTGTAAAAAGATGGATGAGACTCTTTAACTGTGAACTCATTTAGAGTTTTTCTAAATGACATCCTCCACTGGTTTCATTAAGGCTTTTAATAAACTTACGGGTGGACGGGGGAAGAAAATGCGACTGAATTCTGTTTGTGGATGTGGTCTTTTTTGTTTATTAGGGTAGAGGAAGCTTTTCTTTAACAATGGCATTGTTTTTATTTAGACATGACCAAGCCCAGCAATAAGAGACCTCTGGAAGCTGCAGCTAGCTACAGACTGTTCTGCCCCCTGCAGTCCAGAGCAATGCCTTTCAAAATAGAGGACAATCTGTGCTCTTTTTATCTGCTTCCACATGAGTCCACATAATCGCAGCCATTCCACAAAGTGGCTAGTTGACTTTTACTTTCAGACTCTGACCTTACCTTTTACTGCTTTGCTTTGGAGAGCAAGAGCATGCTTCTTTTAGGTCACATAGTGATTTGCTCTTAAATCTTCATGCCTGATAGCGGTGCATTAGATTGGAAACTCTTTCTGAAAGCAGCATTCCTTCCTACTTCGGCAACCACTAGTGCAAGTGGAGCCCTTGTTTTGGCTAGGGTTCCTACTGTCTTTCTTAGATCCTATATTTCTTTGTGATATAAGGCTTTGAGCTAGTCAGGCATTAAATCTACTCATATCTTTAAATGTGTATGATTGAATAAGACAGTAGTAGGCAACTGATAATTCTCTGGATCATGGGTGCGTGTGTAGGAGGTCTTGTCAGGTGCCTCATGAATCTGCTTGTACAGCGTCCTGTGACTATTGCACCAAGACCTTCAATGCATATGCCTAGGCAAAGGTATGGAGGAGTAGAGGCTGTCCAAGACCTACCATCCCCCCTGTAGACCACTGAGACAGAATCCAAAGGCCAGACCGAGTCTAGCCATTCAGTTTCATAGATTCATAGATGTTAGGGTCGGAAGGGACCTCAATAGATCATCGAGTCCGACCCCCTGCATAAGCAGGAAAGAGTGCTGGGTCTAGATGACCCCAGCTAGATGCTCATCTAACCTCCTCTTGAAGACCCCCAGGGTAGGGGAGAGCACCACCTCCCTTGGGAGCCCGTTCCAGACCCTGGCCACTCGAACTGTGAAGAAGTTCTTCCTAATGTCCAATCTAAATCTGCTCTCTGCTAGCTTGTGGCCATTATTTCTTGTAACCCCCGGGGGCGCCTTGGTGAATAAATCCTCACCAATTCCCTTCTGTGCCCCTGTGATGAACTTATAGGCAGCCACGAGGTCGCCTCTCAACCTTCTCTTAAGGAGGCTGAAAAGATCCAGTTTCTCTAGTCTCTCCTCGTAGGGCTTGGTCTGCAGGCCCTTAACCATACGAGTGGCCCTTCTCTGGACCCTCTCCAGGTTATCCGCATCCCTCTTGAATTGCGACGCCCAGAATTGCACGCAGTACTCCAACTGCGGTCTGACCAGCGCCCGATAGAGGGGAAGTATCACCTTCTTGGACCTATTCGTCATGCATCTGCTGATGCACGATAAAGTGCCATTGGCTTTTTTGATGGCTTCGTCACACTGCCGACTCATGTTCATCTTGGAGTCCACTAGGACTCCAAGATCCCTTTCCACTTCCGTGCTACTCAGCAGGTCATTCCCTAGGCTGTAGGTGTGCTGGACATTCTTCCTCCCTAGGTGCAGCACTTTGCATTTCTCCTTGTTGAACTGCATTCTCTTGTTTTCTGCCCACTTGTCCAACCTGTCCAGATCTGCTTGCAGCTGTTCCCTGCCCTCCGGCGTGTCCCCCTCTCCCCATAGCTTTTTGTCATCTGCAAACTTGGACAGACTACATTTCACTCCCTTGTCCAAGTCACTGATGAAGACATTAAAGAGTATCGGTCCAAGGACCAAGCCCTGTGGGACCCCACTGCCCACACCCTTCCAGGTCGAAACCGACCCATCCACTACGACTCTCTGGGTGCGACCCTCCAGCCAATTCACCACCCACCGGACTGTGTAGTCATCCACGTCACAGCCTCTTAACTTGTTCACCAGTATGGGGTGGGATACCGTATCGAAGGCCTTCCTGAAGTCTAAGTATACGACATCCACCCCTCCTCCTGTGTCCAGGCGTTTGGTAACCTGGTCATAAAAAGAGACAACAGTGCCTCAATGGTTGTAGCTTCTGCCAGAGATCAACAGATAAGAACTGCTGCTGACTGCCTAATACCTCAGTGAGAGTGTGTTTCTGTCAGGGTGAAGTCCCCTAGCCTTTCTCCAACCAAGAAGTACCTTGCAACATTATGGTATTTTACAGGAGCTACCCCGCCATGAGTATCCCCACCTCATTGCCACCAGGCCTTCCAGTTGGATGCAATTTACTGTCATGACCAGGATCAATAATTAATAGGTTAATAGAACAACAGGGCTGGAGTATACCAAATAGCTAGGACCTGAATATCAGACCCCAGTAATGGCAGTCTGCATCTGAGTAAGTAACATAGTGCAAATATTTATATCTTTATTTTCTGTATCAACTATACAACTGTTTATATTAATACATGCTTCCTTTTGTCTGAGATGTATGGAAGCCATTGGGAATATGTAAGAAAATGTATAGTACATGTTGAAAAACAGAACCAGAACAATAACTATGTAGACTGTACAGATTGTGCTCATTGGGCACTCGTATCTATGGCAGCATTGAAAGAGTAGGTGCCTGAGGGTGAAATTAATATTCTTGGTGAAAAATTGCTCTCACATAGAGGCACAAGCATAATTTTTTTCTTTACCAGGAGTCATATGTGCTATCTTGTTAGATAGGCTAAAAAGGTTTGAACCTTTTTATCTTGAATAATAGTATTTATCTAGGAGTGTATTTAGTGGACAACTCACTTCCTAGACTTTCTGAACTAAAAGGATGAAATGGCAAGTCTCTATAACTGTAGGAAGTTTAGCTTATTTTTCCCCTGGTAATGGAAAAGTACCTGGTTATCACTTAGCTGTAATTTTCCCATCTTCCTTTATCTCTTCAGGTCTCAATACATACCTGAGCATTTCTTACCTTTCCTTTGTTTCCACTTTTCATTTGCTGAGCTTGCAGGCATGAGACAAGGAACATTTGTCTCCTCAGGTATTTGAAACAGTGAGGATTGTAAGTATGGTTCATTGGAGCTGGGTGCCAATGATGAGTTCATGTTATGCTATAGTTACACAAAATGCAACAGAGTTATACAAAGTGTACCATACGAATGAATGATCTTTTTAAAAATATGCATAAATCTAAATAAACTTCTTCCTCAGGAATTCCCTCTCTCTCTCTCCTGCCTGCTCACATCAAAGGAAGGGACTAGGGTACACAGAAGAAAGCCCTAACTCCCAACATTGCAGTGCTGGAGCTGAAACTCTAAAAAACAAAAAAACAAAAAAAAACCCCAAAAAATGCCACATGTTTGAAATAAATGTGGGGAGGTGGCAAAGGGGAAGAATAATTTTTCATTAGCATTTTCCATGCTTTGATGAAAACAAAAATTGGGTGGGGAAAAAAATAATTTGTGTTTTGGCTTCAAGAAAATGAATCAAGGAGAGCAAAAAAAGAAAAAAAAAAAAGTCAACCAGCTCTACTTTAGGGCTGTCCCAGTGCTGGTTGGGAGTGCTCAGACAGCTTGAATCTGTGGCACCGCTAGTCAGAGGTCACTGACTAAACTGGTCACAATGCCTTTGGTGGCCAACCCCACCCTTCACACCTGCAAATGGTATCAATCTTTTAAAGAGGTCACTGTAGTAGCCCCCACCTTATAAATTGTGGGCTAAATATTCAAACTGAAATCTGGACAGAATGTTGAATGGGGTGGTCAAGGAAACTACAAGGGAGGCCAGAGGACTCGTCTCACACTCCCAGAGATCCCACTTTCATTTGGGGTAACCTGGTTCTCACTTTACTGAGGGTAAGAGTATGCACGGGGACAGTTATCATGGAGTAGCCAGTGCATTGTAAATTCACATCATCTGGGCTAAATAGAGACAGTCAAAAAGCTTGAGGCTGAATCGATTCAGTCTTCGCAGGTTAGTCTAAACTGCAGAGATTAAACTGAGAAACAACTGGACAGACATTCACGTTTGATTCAGGAAATGCAGCCCCATACCTGTAGTGGCTCAGGCTAGAAGCCAGAGGGCACTAGAGCAGTGGTTCTCAAACTTCTTTTTCTTTTCAAGGACCACTTGAAAATTGCTGAGGGTCTCAATGGACCACTTACATTTTTTTGTTGTTGTTCTAGAAATCAAAGCACACAACTCATATTTTAATATCAGTAGTCTTACCTTACAAGTACAGATTGTTCTGCAACCTTTCTGCAGACTACCTGAATGGAGTTCGTGGACCACAGTTTGAGAACTTCTGCACTAGAGCATGGCTGTCTGGCATGTAGCCAACATGGGCTGTGTGTTCACTTCCTCTTTCTGGTGCCCTAGAGATTTTTGGGATTTGTAGTCCAGAATCACAGCAACAGGGCTCTGCAGGATTGGACATTATTTCCTTTTCCTGCTTCCAGGTGCTTCTGGGATTTGTAGTCCACAGTTACAGCCAGCAGTAAGTTTTCAGCAGGGCAGGGCAGCTCTGTACTTGGGGAAAGGGAGGTTTAACCCCTCTGCCTGGCCTCAGACCCTATCTGGGGTTTGCTTGGTGGGGGGGGCAGTCCCTGCCTCTTTCCCTCCTCCCAACCCTTCTTTGCTAGAGGAGAAAGCCCAGCCCAGGGCTGGAAAGCATGCTGGCTGGGGGACTCTGATTTAGTTTGAACCAGGAAGGGGTCTGGGACAGAAGTTTCATAAATTGGGTTGACCCAAATCAGTTGAGTCTGATACTACATTCAACCAGGTTTACCTTAAATTAGTTTCAGCCATTTTGAAATTGGTTTATCTGCTCTGAACTTCTGTTCTGTTACAGATTTAAAC
Source organism: Alligator mississippiensis (assembly GCF_030867095.1). NCBI lineage: Eukaryota > Metazoa > Chordata > Crocodylia > Alligatoridae > Alligator > Alligator mississippiensis. The sequence goes on along the minus strand of NC_081825.1, from coordinate 137,967,163 downwards.
CAGTTTAGGATGACTTAAACCAGTTTGTGTAACTTCTTTCCCTAGCTCTACTTGTAACTTGTTTTTGTAGCTCTACTCTGAAAAGGAGAGTTTCTCCTGATTTCTAAACCCGCTCCTGGTTAGTGTAGGGGTTGTATGTTCACGTCTCTCCCACCTGGCCACCTCAATGGTATGTGAAGGTGTGTCTGCACCTCTTTCTGTCTGGCAGCCTCTCGATTTTTTCCAGGGGGGATGGTCCTCTGCAGCTACTCAAAAGAAACAGCAGTGTAAAACTGTCATTGCTCTTGTTGGTTTCACTGGTGCTCATAACCTTCTGAATGTTACTTCTGTAACTTTTTGGCAACATTTTGTGTAGGCAGAGTGGTGTCTTCCTGCAGAATTGGTCAAAAATACTGTATCAGTTCACGTTCGCTTCATGTTTTCTGGGCTACATTTACATGGACTGGAGCTGAAATCAGGCAGCCTGGTTCCCTTCTCATTTTTGTCAGTTTCAGGCTCGTTACTTTGCAGGCTTTAAAGGGAATTATTCCAGACTTCCCCTGATGTAAGTAGGATCATGTCTTTTAAAAGACAGAAGCTTCAATTCCACAGAAGCTGGTTGAGTCAGGCCTGTCCACTTGCCAGGGAATGTTTACTACCTGTCACTAGAGAGTGGGTGAGAAGGCCTTTTTCAGCTGCTCCTTTGAGAACAGAGGGTTTTAAACTTTACATTGAAGCATAGATTTAAACCTAAAGTCACCCTGGGATCCTGCTGGGCTAATTTATTTCTCTTGGGGCACATGCTTTAAATACTGAATACTGTGACCATGGATCCAATCCTGTAGTCTTATCTCTGTCCTAAAATGGGATTTTTTTTCTATAGGGTTCATCTTGAACTGACACCTGGAGTGGGTTCCTTTACTTGGCCAGCTGTGTGGAATTGCTTCTTTGTTTTTCTATAAGAATCAAAGTCTCATTTTAGACCATTGTTTTGTTTTGTTTTTCCTCCGATGCTCCTGCTTGTTGATGTACTGTATTGATATAAAACAATGTCACCGTGGAACTGGGATTAGAGAATTTTCTGTGAAATAAATTAACATTATCACATGAAGTTTCCTCTGTTTCTGTCTGTGAGTTAGAACCTGTCACATGCTTTGAGAACATGTTTAGGGGACAGAAGTAGGAATAATGTCCTCAAGCTGCAGCTGAGGAAATGAACTTGGAGATGAGGAGGAACTTTTTGACTATGAGTGTGGTTAAGTGTTGGAACAGGCTGCCTAGAGCAGTTGTGGGATCTCCATCCTTTAAAATTTTCAAGAGCAGGTTGGACAGACACTTGGCTGGAAGAGTTTAGTCAGGGGCAATCCCACGTTGAGTAGGGGGCTGAACTAAATTACCTTGTGAGTTCTCTTCCAGCCCTACTTTCCTATGATTCTGTGATCCTATGCATTCCACTGCTAGGTGGACTTAAAAGCTATTATAGCAGATCGTGTGGAGCTCCATAGACATCAGATGTATTCATATCGGAAACACTGGAATAGGAAATGCTCAGTTGCTGTGCTTTTCCCAGGCAGTTAACTAGCTTTATGAAGAGCACTAAAGTTGTATATATTATATTATTAGAAAGCCTATCTGGTTCTTTTAAAATTAAATTTACTGTGAGAAAAGCAACAAGTAGCATATCTACTGTTATAGTTATTACAATGAGCAGGCTATGGGAATGTGTGAAATATAGTTTTAAAGGTATTTAAGTACTAAATTAGAATCTCTGTGTGCAAGGTTATAATGAAACACTATCAATTGACTGTATTATAGTAAATTGAAAACTGCTATGCATATGGCTGGATTTTGTGGAGGAGTTATTTGTAACGTTTGCCATGTTTTTCAAGGGTGAGAGCATCCTCTTTTTCTGATGAAGGTAGCAGCTGTGATTGCTGAGCACAGATGTGAAAGAAAACACTCCAGGTAAATGAGAGACTGCAGTGTTGTTTGAGGAGCAGCTGCTGTTAATTGCAGAATATTTGTGCACAACCCCTCCTACTTTGCTGTGCAGAAACCCTGATGGAGAAGGTTGTATGGTTCTTTTAAATAACCAGGTCAGTCCAAGTTTTCTGTAGTCCCCCCACCCACCTCTCCCCCCCCAAAAATCCTTCTGTACATATACACATCACTTCAATCAGGGGTGAAAATCCCTAGGGAATCCCACTAATGCCACAGACCATTCCTATGCATAGGTTTAAGCTTCTGCTTTTGGGTAACTGTGACTTCTTGTGCAGTGATTAACACCACACCCAATCTTCATGTTGTGCTTTAAGGAAAACAGGCTCCAAATTAATTACAGCTTGCTGTGTGAGCTAGTTCTTTGCCTTCTCACCTGAGATTTGGTGCCCTTAGTAGGAACAGTTACATACTTTGGGAAGGCATTGAATGCTTAGTGAATTTTGACTGTTTTCCTGTGTTGAAAATGAAATCCTTTTCAGAAGCAGTTAATTTTTGGCAGGAAGTTGGAGCGTGGGGAGGAGGTTGCTTTGACCAAGCTTTATAAAAGGAGTTTTGGCCCACTCTGTCTGAAATAAGAGCCCTTGCCTTGGTCTCCATGCCTTGCTCCTTTCCCCTTTCCAGATTTCTGACTCCCCAGCTCTAAGGAAAGTGGCCACTACTAACAAAGTAACACGTTATCAAAGCCAGAGGTATAGCTGACCTCAAACTTGAAGGTTTGAGGGTTTCTCATGCAGGCAAAGAAATCAAGGGGCCCCTGACAACCCAGTGGATGAATCAAGTCAGACAGTGAACAGCACGGACGCCTGTCTTTAGCTTCTCTGTCATTGGATACTGGTGCTTGTGGCCCAGTCGAAGAAAGCAGAGCCCCAGGCCACAGTCACAATTCATTAAAGTGGAAAGCTAGACTTAGGTATGCTTTCTTTTTACAGTATCAAAGGGACATTGTATTTCTTGTCAATCACAATTCTTGCTTTTACCCAAACTATTTTGGTGCATTTCCCTTGCAGTAGATTTGCTGCAGCAGGGCTAGGGGGACAAACCTTAACTAATGTTCTTATCCAGGTTGCTTGAACAGTAAACCTTTTCTTGTTGGCTCCAAAACCATCCTAAAAATGTAAGTTATTCCAACAACAAAGAGAGTTTATTCATTCTAAACCAGTCCAGCATAAAAGCACCTACTGTACCATAAAGGGGATTTACTATGGCTACCCTGATTTCTCTACTCAATACTACTTGCTTCTGTTATCACCCCTCTTATTTGTCAGGTCTCCTAAATTATGAATCCCAGTCCTACCAATCTCTCCTCATATAGCATCTTTTCTCTGTGCCTCTCATTATTCTTAATGTGAGTCTCAGGGCCTCTTTTGTTTTGCTTTTCCTTTTTCTTTCTTTTAGACATGCTGAATAGAACTGGACATAGCATTTCAGGTGAGCTTTTCTGCATGGGCCACATCCTCTTGAGTTTCTCCGTTCAACACCTTTCTGATCCAGCAAGGAGCCCCACCTAGGGTCTGTCTCTCACTCCCTGTTTCTGATCTATCCAACAAAATTTAGTGTTAGGATTTTTTTGTTATGTCTGGCTATTTGCTCTCCAGGTTCCATCTTATCCCTCCTAAATGTATCTCACATTTACCTACCACAGGTTTGTACTTTGGTGGGGCTGTCTTTTGAACTGGATTTCATTGGCCTACAACAGTAATTTTCAATCTTTGTAGACTCAAGGCAACCCTCTATAACTGTTTTGAATTTAATGGCACCATATATGAGAACCACTGTTGTACTGTCTCAGCCTACCTGCTTGATCTGGTAAACTTAATGTAGGCAGGAATGCCTGCTTCTGTGCCTGCTTTTACCACAACTACTTCCTAATCTGGCTCTGTGTGTGCTTCTTGGAAACAGGAGCATGCAGGACAGTTTCACTTGGCTCTGGCAGCGACAGTGCCAGCACCAGCACTGTGGCACCCTTGAAAGGGTCTCGTGGCACCTCAGTTGAGGACTACTGATCTAAAAAGATGCCTGTTTGACTTAACTTCTTGAACCTTGCTGTTTCACTATGCTGGTATTCCTCCCTCTCCCCTTCCTGCAACTTCCTGCCTCTATTTTCAGGTTAAAGGTAACTTGTATCTTCTGTGATTCACTTGTGGCTTGCTAAATGAGACTCTATGCTAGACCTAAGGACTTCGTCATTTTTTAGTTCTTCATCATTTCTGAATCCCCCTTTGTTAAAGTTGGGCAACTTAGTTTTTGGTGACTTTCTTCCCTTGAGGATATTGAACCTAATTATACTGTGATGTCTCTTAGTTTGTGTCTCGGTTGTACTTTAAGGACTAACTCCTGTGTCTTACTTTGGACTAAACTAAGAATAGGCTCTCCTCTTATATGTTCCAGAGCAAGCTTATTACAAGGAGTAATCCTTTAAGGTATCAAAAAAGTGCTTCAATAAACCCTCTCTGACGTTGGCCTTTGATCCATTTACACACAGGTATTTCAAGTCACGCGTTATTACTATTTTCATAGCCTGTAATAGACAGCACCATACCACTCATCTTTTTTCCTCTGATCATAAGGTTCTGTTTAGAGCTGGCAGAAATGCTTCAAATGAAGGTTTTTTTCACTGAAAAAAATGATCTCCCTTTGAAATCAAAAGTTTACATAAAGTATAGTCAGCATTATCGATATTTTCTATTATTCACAAACATGTTTCACAGTGTTTGAAGTTTAAAATGTTACCAAGTTTTCCTTTCTTATGACTTCAGAAAAACATCTTGTACTAAAAATCCAGGTTTTGGTAAGCAGAAACTGCTGATGTGACCATACATGCTGCAAAAATGTTGTGGGTCTATCTCAAATTCCCTAAAGGGTGTTTGTTTTATGAAATGAATGCTCCTTACACAGGCTCGTTTTACTCCCCAAATCTTCATTCAAATAATCACTTAGACAACAGCCATATTCTATGCCTGCTTTCACTTTGGCCAAAAGGAAAACCACCCCTTCTTGGTAACCTCTGCCTTTATCAAAAAGTTGTTCATCTTTCTGTTTACATGTGATCCCTGAAGTCTCTTCTTGCAGGTCTCCTGTGCAGAACCGGGTTAATGTAACAGAAAAAGGAATGGCATCCTTTCTTTTTATTTTTTTCCCCATAAAAAAACAAAACACAAAAACAACAAAACCCTGGAGGGACTGAGTATGCCCGGGGGGGGGGGGGGGGGTCAAAATGTAATGTTACTATGGCTAGGGACAGACATTACACATAAACCAGTTTAACTGATCAGAAACTGGTTTAAACCTGTAACAGAACAGATCTTCAGTGCACATAAAACAGTTTGAATATGGCTGAAACCAGTTTGAGATGAACCTGGCTGAATGCAGACTTAACTGATTTGGGTCAAACTGGTTTATGCAATATCTGTCCCAGACCCCTTCCTGCTTTAAGTTAAATTAAACTCCCCCAGCTTCCCGGGATGCTCTCTGAGCTGGGTAGGGCTTTCTGCTCCAGAGAGTTGGACTGGCCCCTCCCTTCTGCTCCCTGGCTGCAGCTCTGGCAGAGACTGCAGGTACAGTGGGGTCTGCCTGGCTTTTTCCTGCTCCCCTCCCCCCACCACTCCCTGCTCAAGCAGGGATCCCCCCTTCCTCTCTGCCTTACACAGACACCTCTCAGCATTAGCTAGTATACCACATGCTGGCTATGGTTTGTGCTGTGGGAGACAGGACAAAGGCAGACAGGACAGTGTTGACTTAGGGCTCTTTGGAGCTAATTAACACATAGCTGGTAATGTCCCTTCCTTGGAAAAAAAGTTGTTTAAGAAGAGCTTGAACTAATGAGAGAGGCTTTGTTTTGTTTGATAGGGTAATAAATGCTAACAGTTCTCTGTTAGTTCTCAGTTCTCTGTGTAAGTCAATGCTCTGTTACAATTCCCTGCTAGCTCCCTGGCTGGTCAGGAGGGGGGGAAACCCTTCCCTAATCAGAGCATCTTGTTGGAGCCTGGCTACACCTCCCTCAGCTCAGCCCTATGGAAGGGAAGGGAGGGCTCCTCTAGCACCCCCCAGCTTCTAGCCTGAACCACTGCAGGCATGTGCCTGCATTTCTGGAATGAAAAGGGAATGTCTATCCACTTCCAAATCAGTTCAAGCTTTGCAGGTTACACTAACCTACAAAGATTGAATCAATTCAGGCTCAAGCATTTTGAATCTCTGTCCCTACCCCATAGGGCGAATCCTGCTCTTTCAGTCCTGACTACTCGCTCTCTCTATGTAACCTTTATATTTGATTTAATACAGGTACTGATTAACATTACTGTATGGCAGCAATTACAAGGATGGGGCTAGAAAGAAGGAACCACATAGATATTATACAGGGCTGCTTTTCATACTGGGTTCTTGGCATTGACGCATAACTATGGGGTAGACTTGGCCCAGGGTATGGCCCCAGTTAAATCTGCTTTATAAAAATCAAAGGACGGGAGCAGTGAATTGCTTCCCTGGTGCCCTTTTGTGCACTCCCAAGATGCCCAGATCTGTCTTCCTGCTCCTGTTCCTCACCTGCCACACTTCTAAGCCACTCTGGGAATTCCCTCTCCTGATACTCTTAAGCTCTTGTTCTTCAGTGTGACTGAGCAGCAGCTGGGTGGATTCTGTGTTTTGATGGATGTGGAGTGGGACCAAGCTGTGAGTGGGCTTTTGCTTCTCAGTGGCTGCTCAGTCATGCTGGGATTATTCCTAGCTTGTGCTCTGGGGCTAACTGGATATTACCACAAACCATAACTGTTTTATTTCTTTCCATTCCATTATTTAAATTATAGGGCAACTTTTTTTCTTTCTCCTGAACATTCACTAGGGGCCTGAGTCTGTTCCTATGGAAAAGTAAGGGTGAAATCCCAGCCCCTTTTGAAGTCAGTGGCAAAACTCCCATCGACTTTGGTGGCACCAAGATGTCATCCATTGTTGGGAATGTTATTGACTACAGTGGGACCACTGTTAGACTAGTTACTTTGCAAATCACGGGCACATCCTTTAATTTCACATTAGCATAAGTTTTGCTGTGTTTAATAGTCAAGGTGTCCTTTTGTGTAGGAGACACGCTTTAGAAATAAGCACTAGGAGGTCGCAAATTATTTCCTTGGCTTGTTATTTTCAAAGTAGCTGACATAGCAGGGTGTAATGGAACTTTTAAATTTGCAACTGTGTATCAAACTGAAAAAGACCTTGTTTTCATTTGCACTGCTTGTCACATGAAGGAGGATGCACAGACTTAATTTCATGCAAGTGTCATAAAAACAGCTTTTAACTATTTGCTCACAGGACTAGAGAGCCAGGCATTAAAGACTGGGATTCTAATCATTCAAACAGGCTTTACATTTAGGAAAAGTTATTGACAGTATATTTGAAAGGGAATTGACTTTTGTCTAGAAAAACATTTAAAAATGTAACTATTCTTCCTAGATTAATATTTTTTTTTTACATCCTCTGACCTTATTTAGCATCGGAATTCCTTTGTGTGGCTGGCTCTTTTCTTGTGGTTGCAGTAGAATTGGCATCCTTTGGAGTCAAGTGACATGAAAATGTTTGCATATTCATAAATTCATCTTTTTAAGGTTTCCCTGTGGGACTCTTAACTCTGTTTAGTCTATTTATTCACTCAAATCCACTGCTACAGTGCTTTCAAACTTGAGATCATAACTGCATCTAAATTTCACAGTGAAATAAAATATCGTAAGTGAGGACACATGTTAGTAATCAAAACCGATTCTTTAAAATGGGCCCTTGTATTGCAGTAAAGGAAACCACTTTCAGAAAAAAATATTGACAGCCTTTAATCAGTAGAATCCTAGGGCAACATTTTCAAATGTGGGTACCTAACATTAGGCACCTAAAAACACATTTATGTGCTTAAATAATTTGGTCTGGTTTTCAGAGGTGTTCAGGTCTGAAAAGGAAGCCACATTTCTTAGTTTCTGAAATGCAATCTGGATACCTAGTTTGTCACTTGGGTTTGATCATTTTGACTTCAAAGGGTATAATGGCATGGCTACAAATGTACAACTCTCCAGGAGAACCCCCTGGAATTCTGGCTCCTGTAGTTACCTGAGGTGCATCTTACAACTCGGTCCTCAGCTGTGCACTGAATACTTTTGTTCTGACACCTCGTTACTCTGGCTGAGTTAGTCTCCCGTCCTGTCCCTTTCTGTTTGTTTCATTTCTGAAATTTGGGACACTGAACTATCCTCTGAGAAACTATGGGGCAATTTGGGAAAGTTAGGAAGCACAGCCAGAATTTTCAAAAATGATTAGCAATCCTGAGCACTTCAATTACTAGTTATTAGGAATTTGAGTAAAAAAAAAAACTTTAAAGAGGCTTAAGAGGCTTGTTTTTTTTTTTTCTTTCCCCAAAGGGTGGATGAAAATCAAGTGCTTTTATGGCTTCACATCAGTATCACTAGTAACTTTTGAAAACCTTTGGCTTGTGTTTATTTCCCTCTAGCTATGGGAAGTAAATGATGTAGTGTTAATTATTAGAAGTAATGGAATCATAAAAAAAGTAGGCCTGGAAGGGACCTTGGGAGGTCATGTAGTCCAACCATCTACTCATGGCAGGATCATCCCTGTCTAAACCATCCTCAGGGAAAACTTCTAAAGAATTCTAAACTAAAGTGCATGTTAATGCTTGGGGAAAATACTGGGATATATTGCTAGGGAACATAACATGGAGCTAGGAACAAAGGCAGAACATTCTTCAGAAATGGCTGGAATTTCTGCCTGTCACTGATAAGGAGAAGCAGTTCATCTTGACCGTTATATTGTCAAGGTAGAATTCCCAATTTATTCCTTGGTTTCTCAACAGGATCTTTGTGATCAGCAAACCCAGGAATGTGGCTACAAAGCACAATTAACCTGAGAAGCATAGTATGGAGTACTGGTCTAAGCACCCAAAGTAGCTTGGGTATCTCTCCATGCATTCTGGCTTTATAGACAAGACTTGACTTCCTCTGTGACTGTGTCCAAGTTGCTCCAAAAAGTTATTTGGGTACCTAAACTCTCATTGAAATCCAAGAGTTGGACCTGGTCCTCTGTTCTCTCTATTCCTCAGTTCTCCATCTGTATGATGAGTATAATAGCACTGACCTACTTCACAGAAATGCCTGGCAATTCACGGCATTAAAGAAGGGGGGTGCCCAGTCTGAAAATGGGGGTCATGCGACTGGAGAGGGGGCATGTAAACATCTTAGAGACAGGTATAGTCACTGAAGAAGTAAAGCCTACAGATTATCTCTGTGACTGTCTTAGCCACCAAACTCCTAGTTTCATGTGAAAACTACAATGGGAGGATCAGAAAGACTCCAAGGAGGTGCTGAGTGGGAGCTCTGTTGGTCTTTATTTCATTTGCTTTATAATGACAATGAAGCTAGTGATTTACAAATGAAAATGATTTGGATGTTGGCCAAAACAAAATACTCTGAACACTAGTGTCTGCCTCACTGTTTGGATGTGATGAATAGTAAACGCAAAATATATAAAGACCTTGGGAGCCACGCCATAGTTCTAGAGACAGTCCCTGGGCTTTGGGAGTTTGGGGACAGCTCATGGGCAAATGCTGGAATAGTGTCGCCCCTGGGTGGGATATTTGCTGTGTGGATTGAATCCAGGGTGTTAGCAGAAACTCATATCTGTCAATCCCAAACTGAGCTAAAATCCCTAAACTACTGGCCAAAGCTGAAGCCTATTTATCGGTCTCTTCATGTGGGTTCGTGTGGCCCAATTATTAGAAAGGAGCAGTGAGCATACTGGGTGAGTGCTGGTTTACCCTACAAAGAAAAAAAACATGAGAGCTTTCCACATATGCTGGATCTCTACCAATGCTAGAATCTCCTGTGCCACTGGAGACTGCTTAAGTCACTTGTGGCTCTGGGGCCTCACATAGAGGAGGGCTCAATATATGGGCCTAAAATATTCAGCTAACTCCTCTTAATTCTGTTGACTCGGTGGAACTGTGCTGATTTGTAGCCAGGGATCTGGACTTTATTACAAATAAAATATTACCCCATGTACATCAGACTGCTCTTAACCTATTTGTAGGTACAAAAATAGTGAGCCACTGAAGGATAGAGGGCTAACCAACCCCCTCCTTGTTTGCAAAATGTTCTTCATAGTGGATGGTTGATTATACCTACATTATTACTTTGGCACCAGGGCCACCCTCAACTCCAAACCCAAGGATTTACCAGCAGTGAAAAAACCTTGTAGTTTGATCTCCCCTCCTTATATGGCCATCCATCCCATCCCTGGGATATGATAGTACCTTAAGGTCAAAAGTCTTCTTTCCCTAGCTCCTTCCTGCATTGTATTTGGAACTCTCCTGAGCACTGCAGGTTGAATGCACAGAAAATCCAAGAGCACCAATCCCACAATTCCCTGAGTTTAAATTTGGGCCATAGTTCTGGTCTCTGCTGCCCATAATTAGAGCTATGTACAGAAGGAATCAAGTCATGAGCAGATTAATTCCTAGAAAGGCTCTGCTTGAGAAACAGGAAGTTTTTGCCTCATGTTCCTCAAGTCCAGTTCTTCTAGGTCTCAGTCTCCCCTGCTTGTCTTTCCTTGGCTCTGCGTGCAGCTGCCTCAAGTAGAGACATTGATGAGAAGAGGTGGATCACACGGGTCAGGCTAGTTCTGGGGTCAGTCCCCAACTAGTTTAGACCTAGCCTGTGGGTATTTCCTGCTGAGGTCTGCTAGCCCACCATGATGAGGCCTTTGATGTAGGGACCTGAGTAGAGAATCCAAGGGCTTTTTCCTTTTGAGCCTGCCATTAACTTGAGTGAGAGAAGAATGAGGCTGGTAATTTCCCCAGTTGTAAGGCATGCAATTCTACGCAGGAAACATGCATGTAATTCTATTCCGGAAACAGCCCAGATGTCATAACTGTATCATTCTAAATTGAACAAGAATGCACCTGGCATAATTTGAAAATAGTAGGCCTGCTCTGCCCCTTTTCTCCTACCATGGCTCATAACCATGACATCATGATCCTCTTCTCACTTAGTGCAGATCAAATAAATTGTCCAGTACCTATTTTGTGGCCTTGAACTCATTCACAATCTGGGAAATCTTCCAATTTCACACTGGGTCAGTGTGCCTATGCTCGTCTGGTCTCCATCAGCACAGGGTGGTGGGCTGATATTCCCTCATTCATGCTCTCCTATTTCCCAGCTGCTGCTTGGCTTCCACATCCATTCTCTCCAGAAGGTCAGTGGACCCACTGGCTGACGAGTACTGGAACCACACCAAAAAAGCTTGCCCCTCAGTGCTATTGTTACACGAAGAGTTAGGAATCCTGGAACAAGAAATCGCACTATACCACAAATGTGGTAATTTAGACAGAAGGGGTGAGCTGAGAATGAGAATAAATTCTACCGTATTTTCTTGCTTTTGGTCCATTCACTTTCTTTCACGGGGTAAATTTTTAGCACAGTATGTGCTGGGATTGAGCTGTGCAACTCTCATTGGAGCTAATAGGAATCTGTTGGCTAAGTCCCCACATGCTGTGCTGAAAATGTACCCCCTAATGCTTCCATAGTTTTTAGACTATCATAGACTCTAAACTAGCACTATTATAGTTTGCGGTATAAATACATAGTTAGATTTAAAAGGCATTTGCTCAGCAGACAGAGAAGAGAGCAGTTATGCAGGTCTTAGAATTAGTGCTCTGCAGTGGATAAATCTGTCGGGTGTGTGCTGACCTTACACAGTATGAGTGAGAGAAAGCTGATCTGTTTCCTTTTGCAGTTCTGCTTGGTTTGTGGCGCATGCAACAAGAGGCTCTGAAGATAGCATAGACTGGACCCTGCATATGTATTTAAAGAGCATGCAGCACATTTTAAGACTCCTTTGAGGTTTTTCCTCATTGAAGCAAAACTAAGCAGTATTCTGGGAGGTTTGTCCTCCTCTGAGCCCAGTTTCCAAACCTGAGCGCTAGATGTGGCATAAAGATTCTCAGTTCCCTTGAAGAGGTCAGACCCAAATAGAGGACACTGAAGAGGACAAGGAACATGTTTGTATGAGCATGTGGGTCCACACAGCTCCATTTGCACAACCCTGTTTCTCTTGATACAGCTCTTTCCCTCCTGGCAGCCACATCCTTCAACTGTGGAGGGGTAGAAATATATTCAGTCACATAGGGAAGCCGCAACTAGTTTGACTGATGTTGATTACTGTTTTGCTGTCTAGTTAGAATTGTACTAAATTGGATGGCAATGACCCGTGTGGAGAGGCTGGTCACCAGCAGGAATCTTTTCTATCAACCCAGAAATGTAGAACCCCATGGCAATCCATGGTGTGTAGGTGAACAGGGAGAAAGCTCTTGTTCTCTTCTCACCATGGTTTCCCTGTAGCATGATATTCTGCCCACCGCACATCTGAGACTCATGGACATGTGGTAATGAGTGACCTAAATGACATGGTCAGACCTGATATCTGGGTTCTGCATGTTGTCTTTCATTTGCCTAAGTGTTGTTTTAAGTTGATAGGAACCAGATTCTGATCCCACTGTAAGAAGTTAAAACCAGAGTAATGCTGCTAAAGTCAAGAAGGAGGAGCCAAGTGGGGAAACCAGCCCCAAGAGTCCTATTTTTATGCTTTTTTGCTTTGATATTTTAAGGACATATTTTATTCCATTATACTGAAGTTACTCCTTCCTAAGACTGAGGATGGTGAGAAGTAAACAGTAATCTGTAGTGGCAGGTGGCAGACCTACAAAGAGCGTGCCATCACTGCCCATTTTCCTTTGACAAAGGTAGCACCAGCATGCATTAGTATTGTGCTCTGAGCATCAGAAGATGTGAAATACATATATTTGGGTGGTTGGGGTAGGGAGAAGAAATCAGGTGCAGCAAAAACTACAGTATTTAGTTTAATTGGGAAATATTATTTCTAACAAGATGGAAGCAAAGGATCAGCAATTTGGGGATTGTTTTATGCAATGTACTTTCCATAAAGAAGTTGGAGGGGAGCAGTTGGAGGGGGACAACTTAATTTTGGTAGTGTTAATGATATAACAAGGCTTAATGATGTAATACAGTCTTTAGAATTAAGAGTTTGGCTTTTGTTTTTGTTTTTTATCATAGACTGTATGTTTAAAAACATGGTGGAGAGGGGAGGGGAGGGGAGGGAGGGTGGAGAGAGGGGAAAACTGTGGCCTCTATGCATGCTGGCTTTTATTTGACATGGTTGGGCAGACTATTGAATTCCTGCTCCTGCCTTAGCTTTGCTGTGTACTATTTGTGCTCCCCAGTACCTCAAGCTGAAAATTGATCTCTAGTCAATACTGTGCAATGATTCAACCCTCTCCATAATCAGCACCACTCTGTGAATGAAATTCATCGTGGGAGGCCTGATGATTGTCCATTAGGACTGACCTGATTGAAAGGGCTATCAGGTTGTCTGAAATTTGGACCCTTTGGATGTTTGCCATCAGGACTTATCTGCACTCACAGAAAGAGCTAAATTGAGCAGAGATGAAGTGCTGGTGTTCATTGATTTTTTTTTTCTTCCCCCCACCCTCCCTCTCTGCTCCTGATGAGGTAAACCTGGGGAAGATGCAACCCTCTCTTGCTCTAAGTAGTGTTGCTGGAGCATGCATAAAGCTCTCCCTGACCCTGGTTCCTGTTTTATTTCAGCACAGGCTGGAGGATTTCTTCCTTTTGTAGGGGAAAAAAAGATGCTTTTGCCACACAGAACTTTGCTTACAAATTTAGGGTTAGCTTGTGCCATTTCCTACAGATGGAAGTTGCACTGGTAAACTAAAATTAGTTGGAAAAATAATTAAATTAAAAAATGGTGTCAACCTTTGGAGAAAACCCCTATATTAGCTTTAAATTTGTTATACTGTTTTTGTTGTAACTCTGTAAATTATGAATGGAAGCTAAATTTATATATAGATCAACCTTCTATTGGTTCAAGTTGATCCAGGCAGAGGTTTGTTCCAGTCTTACTACCTCAGTTTAAAATCATACCTTGAGTTAAACTGGTGGAACCTTGTGGGTAGAGTAGACTTTACTCATGGTCTTGTTGTGGCACAGAAGTACATTGGGGCCCAACCCCTAGAAAGCATACTACTTCACAGTTTGCTGATGGACTAGAGAGGTGGGAGGCAATAGTTTACAACGTTCCTGTGTGGCATACTGCATTCTCACTCTTTTTCTCTTTTGGGGGTGCAGAGGGAAGAGGCAGAGCTGTGTCTTCAATTCCTTCCCGCTGCTTTTCAAAGCCTTTTATGAGACCTCTTCCCAACGAGGAAGAACTCCATAGTTGTTCCCAAGCCAGTATGAGCACAAGGGTTGTAATTCTCCACACTTTAATATGGGCTACAGATGGTGTCTAATATGGACTACAGCAGATGTATATGTGTGTATAGTTCTCTTCCAGGTCCATGCAGAACCAACTTAGATAGGGGAACCATCCAACCTTCCATTAATACTGGAGATGCTCATTGTATTAAATAAAAGTCATCCTCTTGGCAGGAGGAATGATTAGAAACAGTTCTCATGCTATAAACATTGCAAAATACAAGCCAAATTATCTCTCATCCCCAAACAGGGCATGTGATTTGTCATTTAAAGCAGATGCTCCTTCAAGACAACTTTATCCTGTACTAAACTGTTTTAAATGTTGTAGTCTAAAGGATATTTTGTGTCAGCACAGCAAAGGGCTTGTTAGTGTTTTTGCTGTGAAATGCTGCCACATGTTACTAATTTTTAAATAATTGATCTTTGCTTATGTGGCCATAAATTTGCCCTTTTCCCTCAACCCTTGCAAAGGGTTAGTAGAAGTTCAGGCAGCTTTTTCCCCCGTAGTGGTGTAATGATTTCAGCTATGCTGAAGATATATATTTTATTGACAAAGTCCAGTTTCTGCTAACATGAATACATGGCACTGACCTCGTTAAACTTTACTCTCTAAATTTCTTGAACGTATTCCAATTGCCCAATTAAAAAAAAAAAATCTAAAGTGACAGACTATGTTTATTTACTAGCAGTGCCAATATATTTTAAAAAGTCAGGATTGGAGCAAAGGAGTATCAGATTTTATTTATTGCTAGCTGGCTAATGTAAAGCTAATGTAATGTTAGGTTAACTGGCAATGTTGTACCACACAGCTTTGCCAAAAAGAAGAGTCAGATGGTTTATGGCTATATAGGCCAGTCCTATTTGCAGGGTAGGACTGCAGAAATTCGTCTTTGTAAACACCTGTACTGCCACCAGCTTGAGGGATTGGGATGAAATCCTTGCTCATTGTAATTGATGACAAGCTCCCAGTAACTGTTATGGAGCCAGTTTTTACTCCACTTCTGTTGGATTTAAGATCTCACAGTCTTGGCTTTAATATGTGCAGACCAAGGACTGACCTACAGTTTAAGGTTTTGGTGTCCAACTTTGTCATTGAACCCATTGGTGATACCGTGGTCCTTCTTATTCAGTGCAAATGTTAAAAGGGGTTCTTTTTTATCTTTGTGTATTCAGACTGTAAAATGGAGCCTCTTGTTCCTCTCCTCTGTGCCATTGTGGTAGGCTGAATACATATGTGTGTGTTATTGTGGAAAGTTTCTTGCTTGCAGAGTTGGCAAAAACCCAAACCAAGCAAAGCAACCCCCAAAAAACTAACACTTGTTTTAGGTTTGACTAGGACGGTGGTCAAAACTGGTTTCAACCAGCTGAAAATAGTTTTCACCAAGCTAATGGTCTCAGACATTCCAGAAACTTCTCTAACGTTCTAAACTGTGAGGTGAAGAGTTTTGTCCATGGCAGTGAAAATGGTATTATAAGAGTGGCAATCAAGTGGCCTGCAAGAACCAAGAAGAAACAGAAGAGTATGACTATATATAGATATTAGGGCTGTGTGAAGCTTTGGGTGCTGATTTGATTTGGTGGACAAATCTGTGAATCCAAATCAAATCAGGAAACCAATAAAAAGGTCTGAAAGGATTTAAAGCTCTCCAAATCGATTCAGAAAAAAAAATCAGAGAGCTTTGGCGATTATGGCAGTGCCCACTCACCACCACAGGGAGCTAGACCGGGACTTCATGCTGGTAAGTAGGAGCAGGGGAGGGGGGCTGAAGGTGGGTGGAGGAAACAATGGAGGGACCCCCGCCAGGCCCCATCCCCTGCCTGCCCCCCTAAACGCCCTCTGACTCCTGACCACTCTCCCAGCCACCCCATGACTTCCCTGCCTGCCCTAGCTCCCAGTTCTTTAAAAAACAAAACAAAAATAAAACACCCCATGCAGCATGGTGCAGCGGAGGGCAGCGGGGATCACCTCCCTGCCTGGCAGCAGCCACTAAGTACAGGCCTTTTTCTTTCTTTTTTTTTTTTAAGAGCCAGGAGGCTGGGCTCTGGACGGGTCAGCTATTGACGGGGCTGAGAGAGTGGGCAGGGGATGGGGCCTGTCTGATTCGGAGATTCGGCCAAATCACTGTCCCCTGAATCAGCTGAATCCGAAGTGAATACTAGCTGCTTTGTACAGGCCTAATAGTTATATCTGTCTATCTATATAGATCCATACCTATATCTTGATAGATGGATATCTAGAGAGAGAGAGAAATAATCTATATCTATCTATATAGATTCATAGATTCTTAGATGTTAGGGTCGGAAGGGACCTCAATAGATCATCGAGTCCGACCCCCTGCATAAGCAGGAAAGAGTGCTGGGTCTAGATGATCCCAGCTAGATGCTCATCTAACCTCCTCTTGGAGACCCCCAGGGTAGGGGAGAGCACCACCTCCCTTGGGAACCCGTTCCAGACCTTGGCCACTCGAACTGTGAAGAAGTTCTTCCTAATGTCTAATCTAAATCTGCTCTCTGCTAGCTTGTGGCCATTGTTTCTTGTAACCCCCGGGGGCGCCTTGGTGAATAAATACTCACCAATTCCCTTCTGTGCCCCTGTGATGAACTTAAAGGCAGCCACAAGGTCGCCTCTCAACCTTCTCTTGCGGAGGCTGAAAAGGTCCAGTTTCTCTAGTCTCTCCTCATAGGGCTTGGTCTGCAGGCCCTTGACCATATGAGTTGCCCTTCTCTGGACCCTCTCCAGGTTATCCGCATCCTTCTTGAAGTGTGGCGCCCAGAATTGCACGCAGTACTCCAACTGCGGTCTGACCAGCACCCGATAGAGGGGAAGTATCACCTCCCTGGACCTATTCGTCATGCATCTGCTGATGCACGATAAAGTGCCATTGACTTTTTTGATGGCTTCGTCACACTGCCGACTTATGTTCATCTTGGAGTCCACTAGGACTCCAAGATCCCTTTCCACTTCCGTGCTATTCAGCAGGTCATTCCCTAGGCTGTAGGTGTGCTGGATATTTTTCCTCCCTAGGTGCAGCACTTTGCATTTCTCCTTGTTGAACTGCATTCTCTTGTTTTCTGCCCACTTGTCCAACCTGTCCAGATCTGCTTGCAGCTGTTCCCTGCCCTCAAGCATGTCCACTTCTCCCCATAGCTTTGTGTCATCTGCAAACTTGGACAGAGTACATTTCACTCCCTCGTCCAAGTCACTGATGAAGACATTAAAGAGTATCGGTCCAAGGACTGAGCCCTGCGGGACCCCACTGCCCACACCCTTCCAGGTCGAGACCGACCCATCCACCACGACTCTTTGGGTGCGACCCTCTAGCCAATTCGCCACCCACCGGACTGTATAGTCATCCACATCACAGCCTCTTATCTTGTTCACCAGTATGGGGTGGGACACCATATCGAAGGCCTTCCTGAAGACTAAGTATACGACATCCACCCCTCCTCCTGTGTCCAGGCGTTTCATAACCTGGTCATAGAAGGAGACTAGATTGGTCAGGCACGATCTGCCTGCCACAAACCCGTGCTGGTTTCCCCTCAGCATAATTTGCCCTGCCGGGCTCTCACAAATGTGAGCCTTGATAATTTTTTCAAAGACTTTACCAAGGATGGAGGTGAGACTGACTGGCCTATAGTTGCCCGGGTCCTCCTTCCTCCCCTTCTTGAAAATGGGGACTATGTTAGCCCTTTTCCAATCCTCTGGGACTTGGCCCGTGCGCCACGAGCGTTCGAATATTCCCGCCAGTGGCTCTGCAATGAAGTCGGCCAGTGCCTTCAGCACCCTTGGATGGAGCTCATCCGGGCCTGCCGACTTAAAGGCATCCAGTTCTTCCAAGTGACTCTGCACCACCTCAGGATCTACGTATGGAAGTCTGGCACCTTGCTGCTGCCTCTCTACAACCCCAGTGAGAGACTTGTTGTGCCCCTCACTTAGGAACACTGAGGCAAAGAACTCGTTGAGGAGTTCAGCCTTGTCCCCCCTGTCCGTCACCAATTGTTTCTGCTCATTTAGCAGGGGTCCTATTCCTCCCTGGGCCTTCCTTTTACTCCCAATATATCTAAAAAACAATTTCTTGTTGTCTTTTACTTGGGTTGCCATCCTCAGCTCCATGGTAGCTTTGGCCCGCCTAACTGCCTCCCTACAAGCACGAGCAGAGGAGGTATATTCATCTTTAGTGATCTCACCCTGTTTCCACTTTTTATGTGCTCCCCTTTTGGCCCTTAGGCTGCCCTGGATTTCTCTGGTCAGCCATGGAAGCCTCCTGGCCCCTTTCCCTTTTTTGCCTCGCTCGGGGATCGTCTTGCTTTGTGCCCGAAGGATCGTTTCCTTAAGGCACAGCCACCCTTCTTGGGCTCCCATCCCTTCAAAACTCCTACTCTGCAGTGCGTCCTTGACTAATCGCCTCAGTTCATTGAGATCAGCTTTCCTAAAGTCTAGCACTTTCACCCTACTAGTTACCTTACCCACTCGACGTCTTATGTTGAATTCTATTATTAGGTGATCACTGTCTCCCAAATGGCTACCGATCTGGAGGTCCCCTATCATGTCATCCCCTGTTGCCAATACCAGATCCAGTATGGCATTCCCCCTAGTGGGACCATGCACCTCCTGTGTCAGGTGGAGGTCCTGTACACAGGTTAGAAACCTGCGTGAGCGATGGGACCTTGCTGTCTGCGTCTCCCAGCAGATGTCCAGGTAGTTTAGGTCCCCCATGACTATCACCTCTTTAGCTTTTATGGTCTCCGAGACTTGGCTCAGGAGCCCCGCATCTATTTCTTCCCCTTGGTGTGGGGGTCTGTAGCAGACCCCTGCCACCAAATCCCTTTCTCCTTGCCCCCCATGTAGCCTAACCCACAATCCTTCTACTTCCTCAACCTCGGATTCTGTCTTGATGAGGGTTGATGTATATTGCTCACTGACATAAAGTGCAACCCCCCCCCCCTTTCTTCCCCGACCTGTCCTTTCTGTACAATCTATAGCCCTCAATATGTACTGCCCAGTCATGGGATGAATCCCACCAGGTCTCTGTTAGCCCCACTAAGTTATAGGTGTTTAGTGCAAGCAGGAGCGCTAGTTCATCCTGCTTGTTCCCCATGCTCCTAGCATTAGTATATAGGCACTTGAGCCCTGCGACTGGTGCCTTTGCTGCCCCCCCCGCTCCGAGTCCCAAGGGGCCCATTGTTTCTTACCTTCTCGTTTCTTACCTGTGCTGTAGTGCTGGCCTCCCCATGGCTTTCAGGTTCCCAATGCTCTCTTTCTTCAGGCTGGGCTGTCCTTGTGGGTGCCACATGGTTTGGTGGTCCACAGCTTCCCCTGCCCTCGTACTCCCCTCCCCCCGACGAGCCTAGTTTAAAGCCCGCCGGAGGAGATCCGCCAACCTAGTAGAAAATACACGCTTACCTTTGGGGGACAGGTGAAGCCCATCCCAGCTGAGCATGTCCCTCGTCGTGATGTGCGGGTCATTGTCCAGGAAGCCGAAGCCTGCCTCGAGACATCACTGCCGAAGCCGCCAGTTGGTTTCTCGGATGCAGTTCTCCTGCCGTCTTCCTCGTCCGCTCACTGGTAGGATGGAAGAGAAAACCACCTGTGCACCGAACTCCTTCAGCACGCCACCCAGAGCACTGTAGTCCGCCATCAGGTGATCGGGGGTTCTCCTGGCCGCATCATTAGTACCCACATGGACTATATATGTATATAGATATAGATATATCTATACTTATATCTATATCTATATATGTGTGTATATATATAGAGAGAGATGTATAGATAGATTTTTTTCATGAACCTTCTGTGAAGCCTATTCTTAGTCAAATGATAGATGTTTAAAAATACTTCAGAAACCACCATGCTGCAAATGTCTACCTTAATAATAATAAGGAAATTGCCAGGACAAAAAAGGTAGAACAGTCCAGTGGCATGCCTTGTCCAGTGGCATGCCTTGTCTCTTTTCTGAAAAATCTTTTACATGAGTATTGTAGTTGAACATGAATGACGTCCAGGGCAACATAATCAAAATCATCAACAATATACAGCTGTACAAAGAGGCAAAGCACCTGTGTCAGCAGCTAAAACTAACAGCAGTTGCTTGTGACCGACTCCAGAGTGGACATGCCAGATGTGCCGATGTAACATATGAGTGCCTACGTGTAATACATAACAAAAATCTGAAACCATATGCAACGCTGATCGAGTCAGGATTTAATGACTGTGTGTGACCCCAGCTTACTTGCTACACACTTCATTGACGATACATGGGGATGAATTTAAATGCAGAACTAGAAGCTGCTCACCAGTGGATTTTGAAAGATATTAAACCTAACTTTTTGCCCCTAATAACTCAGTTCCAGGCATATGAAAGTCCCTACCCAAAGTGATTATGCTTGGAGGTTATGAGGATGAGTGTAAAACCAGCAATAAAGTGGTTTTCATTGAAAAAAGAATACTTAGCTCTAAAGTTTGTTACGTTTAATGATTCATCTGCAAGTATTTGTAGCAGTATCTAGTTCAGTAGAACTTTCCCAAATTATAGTTTCATTCAGAATATATTAAAAACAGGTTAGGAGGGGAGATAGTAAGCAAAGTTATAAGTTGTATAAAGTACTTAATGCTAAGCCTGATGGGGAAAAATGAGGTTCCGAATCAGATTATTGAAGAACAGAGTCAAGAATTAAAGGGCAGTGATTTTTTTCCCCCCCTGTATGTTAACCTATTAGAAGTAAAGTATTTTTTAAGACTATCACAAGAAGAATTTTTTTTCACTTTCAAGAATAAAACTGTATTAAACCCGCCAAGTAGTCAAAACTTGATTAAAATCAGAACTGTTTAAACTAATCGTTAAAACCATAGTTATTGAAATTGTCCAGTTCTGCTCACCTGAGGCCTGGATTGTTGGACTTTTTTTCAGGCTGCACAGAAGAGGTGCTTCTATGGTCATGATCCCTCCAACATTCAGACCTCACAGGATGTTGAGGGTATGGGATGAAGAGAAGGGCATACATATGTCATGTCTTCCCCACAGTTAAAGCTCCATGGGGTTTCCAGGAAGATGAGGCTATGCTAGCTTCGGAGTTGAACTCTCCATGCTGGAAACCACCCCTCCCACTGTGGGATAAGATAACCATACTGTCATAATGGCACTTAGGGTTGCCAACTCTGTTTGAATCTATTCCGGGAGGTTTATCACATGATGTAATGACATTAATGAGTCATTACCTCAGGAAAGCAAATGTACATTACTATTACATGTTAAAAACCCACTCGAATACCGTATACATCGGATTCAACGTTTAGTATCTATTTTAATGAATGCCCTATCACTTATCTCCTGGGTGACTTTCAGGTGTCTCCTGGAGATTTATATCTAATTCCTGGAGACTCTAGGGCAATCCTGGAGGGTTGACAACCCTAATGGTACTGTGCTGCAGCGGGAGTGGAAGATGCAAACAACCCCATGACTCCACTGGCCACTGATCGCTTGAGATCCATGCAGGGATTCTTAGTGGGAACAACATACTCACTCAATGAAACCCAAACTCCACCTCTGACAAAAAGATCTGGGGAATGTCCTCTTTGCCACTGTTCTCTCTACTGCCATGTTTGTTTGTTTGTTCGTTTTTTCTTTTGGGCATCTTTCTCTGTTCCATAGGCCCCAACTTGAATCAGACCAGGTCCTCAGCTGGTGACAACTGGCATAGTGCTATTGAAGTGAAGTGACCTGCTGCACTAATTTGCATCAACTTATGCTCTGGCCTAAAATTTTCTTTATTGTAAAGAAAATTCAGTATTCTTTGTATGGCCCCCCTCCATGCCTGCACCCTTTGTACCTGAATTTTAGGTTGCAAAGATAGGATTTTGATGGTCCAGGCAAAGGAAAAGGATTTTACAATATGTTATGCTGTCAAAGGTAAATAATTTATAACTTCATAAAGGATTTAATGAATGGGTGCTGGCATGTATACTCTGTAGAGTAAAAATCTGCATCCCATTAATGGATGAACTTTTCACCTATATGATAAACAGTGTGATTGACAAAGAAGTAAAGTGACAGGATTTATTCGCTCTGCTATGATCCTAGGAAACTAAGTGCATTTTTGCTGTCTTGGTTTTAAAAATCCATTCAGGAGAGGAATATATACTAAAATGTCACATAGCAAAATCAGTGTATTGCTATAAAAATGCCATTTGAATATCACATTTAAAGTGAATTATGCCCAGAACAACTGTTAAAGCTTAGCTTGGTTAAGTTTAGGAAGACCTTAAAATAAATGAAATACAGGAGCTAGGATTCTCCTAGTATCCTAGGAGAACCTGTTTAATGAAATTATTGATGTCAAATGGGAGGATACAGAAAGTGTATCCCTAAAAGTATGTCTGCCTCTGAAAAGAGAGACACCAGGGGAGCTATTGGGCCAAATTCTGTTCATCTTACTCATATTGGCTACCTTACTGAGTCCCATGATATGACTTGTACAGGGAAGCACTGAGACTACTTCCCTCCCAAGCTTGTGATTTCTTAGCATTGTCTACAAGAACCCTTCTGCAATTCCCTCTTTCACCTTGAACAGAGGTGCATGCCCACTCTCAAATATAGTGATATAGTTAATAGAATTATTTTGCCATGACATACTGTATTGTCTCATATACACAACACAAACCTGTCCCCCCAAAATCAGCCCCCCAGAATTGGAGTTTTAAATAGGGAAGCTGTTTTTTTTTGCTGAGAGAGGTAATCCTGGAGGCGCTGTGCATGCCATGTAGGTAGCAAGGCGGGGTGCAAAAATCGCAGAGTCCTGTGCAAATCCTCTCATAGCCATAGCTATTTGCCAAGCACTTTGCCTTATGCTGGAGGCAGCAAGTTAGCTGCTAGTAGTAGCTTGATGAAGCATGTGATGTGGAAAAAACCAATTTATTTACAGGAATTTATATAAAGAATTACTTACAGTAAAGAATTAGCAGTCTTGCTATTGCCCTTGCAAGGGTCTGGGGCCCAATTGTGCATTACAGTGTACGTTCTCCTGGAAACATGGGGATCTGGGACAGAAGATCAATAAACTGATTTAACCTAAACCAGCTAAGTCTTATACTACGTCCTTTTAAGTTTACCTTAAGCAAGTTTTGGCCATTTTGAAAGCAGTTTACATGCACTGAACTTCTGTTGTGTTTGTTACAGATTTGAACTGGTTTCTGATCACTTATACAGGTCTATCTGTAATTTCTGTCCATAGCCAGAATGTCCAGGACGTATAGCATCCCAGGCAAGAGTCTAGGTGAGGCAGTTTGTCAGCCATTACTTTCTATAAAAAACAAAGAAAGAAAGAACCCCCCCCCCCCGCCCCTTTCTAAAAAGTGCATGCTTTATTTGGGGGTTGTTTTATTTGACATAATGAAGTAGGGGTTTATTTAAAGAATAATGACATAAACATCGCTGACTATAGAACTGACTTTCACCTTAGTGAAAGGTATCTTAGTTAGGACATGGATGCTTTAACCACTTACTTTTAGCAGTGGAGACAGATTTTCAGTAAAACTAAAAAAGCAACAACTAAAATGTCACCTAAACAGCCATCTTGTCAGAAACCTATTTCAATCCGCATCCAGTGACCGCTCCTGCCATTCCATCACGTGTTTGTGTGTAAAATATGACTCCAGCCTGACATGGCCACACCTGGCACACCTAAAACTGAAAATCTTTTTCCCTTCTGCCTTGATACCAAACCTGTTTAGACTCTCCAGGGGAGAAGACCCATTGGTTGGCCTTGGTTTCTCCTATGAATACTCTTGTATGGACCGGGAAAACAGGTGCCATACTCATCTCCTTGAAACAAGGTTGAACTCATCTGCTCAACTCAGTGGCTGCCTGGACCATACACTAACCCCCTAGTCTGCATGCCCTAGCACATAGACAATTGCCAGACCTTAGACAAGTTGTCATCACTCTTAAGTTTGCCTGGCAAGCTTTCACAGATGACCCTAAGCTGTTACATCTCCACTAGATCAGTACTCCATTTTCAAAATGGGAAGATCACTGCACAAATGTCAGCATTCTCACATTAATAGAATAGATGCCAACATTAAGACCTGGGAGGAGCTGGCTGCTAACTAACTCCAGTGGAACCTCAGCCTCAACAAATTGTTTTGCCCTTAAAGCAGAGAAGTGAGAGTGGAAGAAGAGGAGAAATATCTTGGTCTGTGGCTTGCTCTCCCTGGCAGAAAGATCTGCAACTTCTGTGTATGGAACTGTGGCTCAAGGATTGGACTCTTAAATCACCTTAAGACCCATCAGTGTGCCAAAAGAGTGCCAGTGATGATAACTCCATTTTCTGGTGCAAAACAATGTCCACTGGTAACCTGAAAGTCGTAATATATTTAGGGGAGAAATCTTGTATAGAATGGCAAATAGCATCACTGATCCTTTGACATTGCTTTACAAAGCTGACTTGGACTGTACTGGACAAGAATGTTACTGGCCTTTTCTATTTACAGGTGATCAGCTTCATCTGAAAGCTACAATGTTCATCCTTGTGGAGTGGAAGTATTAGTGGGAAGGATAAGTAATTACAGGAATCCATCCCTGCACCTGCTTCCTTTTCCACTTGAACAAACAAGAAGGAACATGTTGACCTCTAGCTCCACTAGAATTGCCTTAATCGTGCACTAGCATGCCCTTATTTCTTCCTTGCATTGTGACTGTGGAACTGTGTTGCAGACTAACTCATGCAGTGGAACAGTGCCTATCTCCCCCTGGATATAAGGACCAGCTATTTGTTATAGCGCCTGAATACTGAACACTGTCTTCTACAGTTGAGAGTTTGCTACAGTTAGTCCTTGGGAGTTTTATGCAGGTTTTTAACACGTCTGAACAGGAGATTGCTGCATCTTTTTGTGATGTTGAATATCATTCACTTTGGTACAAGAGGATGCACCAAATCCATCTGGTATTTTCACCTTCAGCCATTTCCTAAAATCTTGAAGACAGCCCAGAGTACAGCTGTGTGTGAAACGCTCACCTTTTCTTTGCAATCAACACAGATTCTGCCTCTCAGATAAGGTAGATGAATGTTTCTTTCTAGAAGGAGATGTCACATGCCTTCACACCTGGGATCTACAAGTTTAACATTACTCATGTAGAATTCTGAGAGTGAGGGTGATCTGGGGACTAGATCCCAAAGCAGTTCTCATTTCCTGACTCTGCAATTATGACCTTGGGAAAGTGACATTATCTTTCTCTGGCCCAGTTCTCCATCCACAGAACAAAAATAACAGTACTTTCTTTTTCAGAGCCTTTGTTTGCTCTTTTCCTGAAGTATTTAGATTGGACTCTGCAGAGCGGAGAGGATCTTTTGCTGTGTGTATTCACAGTACTGATCTTGACCGGGGTTCCTAGACACCACCATAATACAAACAATATGAAATAATAACCCAGATCCTGCTCTCCTCATTCTTGATGTCATACAACCAGTATAATCATCTTTGTGCTACCTGAATAGTCACAAATATGTTTCCTGGAGTTCTTAGTCAATGCAACAATCAATAGGTGATGCAATGGATATGTTGTCCCAGATGAGCTAGATAAGGATAAACATTGTTTAACAGTGTTTTCTTTCATTGCCAGCTAGAGCTATGCTTATCTGGGAATAATATCCCAGTCTGTAATGCCTCATTTCATTTGGAAGGGCTTTTTTAAATATATATTTTTATCTCTTCAGTTTAATGGTTTTGGATATAGAGAATACACTTGACTTGCAGTAGTCCTTGAGATGCTCCAGGTACTATGCTAGAATTAGGAATTATTATTGAATTGTTTTACAAAGTTGCTCACATCACTGCTCAAATGCATTTATTGGCGCACACACTTGATCACTTATTCTAAAATCTATATTTAGCTTTGCTGGAGAGCAGTTTCATTTGTTGTCTTTATTTTGTTTTGTTCTTATAGATGTGGAATTAAGGAAATGAATGCATATTCAGGAGCTACACAGAGTTATGAAGCATGTTAGATGAGTGGGTTTAGAAACATTTTAAAAATAAAATCATCTGACTCTCAAGTGTTCATTTTGGAGGGAGTCATTATGGGCTAGGATGATCGGTTTGGATTAGTATTTATTAGAAGTTATTTGTGATCCATTAAAACAAATTTTCTTTTTTGATAGCCAAAATCTACATCCCTTTAAAAATAATTTGGCAAAATAAAGGATGTGTTACAGGATATCTATATCTTTCTATATAGCTATAGATGGATATAAATGATGTGAGTGTGCATGTGTGTGTGTGGAATGGAGAGAGACGCATATATTCAGGATATCTACATTCTGCAATATGTATCATTGTCTTTCCATCTTATATATAAATAACATACATTATATATAAAATGGAAAGACAATGATATATACTGCAGAATGTAGATATCCTGAATATATGTGTGTGTGTGTGTGTGTGTGTGTGTGTGTGTGTGTGTGTATCTTCATTCCACACACACACATGCACACTGACATCGTGTGTGTGTGTGTGTGTGTTCTGGATGTCCAGGGACATGTGACTGAGCATGTCAGTCCAATGTCTTTCCAGCAGCTGTTGAGCACTTACTTTGCAAGTTCCATGGAAAGCATTGAACACCGAGTGGCTTCTCTAGGAAAAACCATATTCAGCCTGGAAAATAGAATCTCTTCCACTCAAAATAATGGGAATAGTCTTATTCCATTTCTAATCAGCAGCTGAAAATTTGTGATGTCAGTGATCTTCTGTGCTTAATATTTTGTTGCAACTGATACAGATGAGTTTGGATACTGTAATTTAATTGAATGGTGATTTCCTTAATTTCAGGTTCAGCATGGTGTGCTTCATTCTTTCATAAACAGTAAAAGGATTAATTTTTATGGCTGTATTCAACATTAACTTGCAGTTCTTCTGGCTTACATTGCATCCATGTTAACTGCTTGTTTGTAGCTAAAATCAGTTGCACTGTGTTCATAAAGTTATAAATACATGAAGTGCTACAACACAAGCAAGTCTAGCATATGTGTTTTTTATTTTTCCCTTTGAATAGTATCTGATTTTTTTCTAACTTCTTAGAAATGAATTACCGACCCCATTTCATCAGAGGTTGATTTATTTGTGTTGCTTGAAGAAACAGTTTGAAAAGCCTGTTATATACTTATGAGGGATGAATATAACCATATGATCTGATAAGCTTACTTGACTCATGTCCTTTTAGGCACATGGACAAAACCTGAAAAACAGTGTGATAGTGCACAACAACCATTATTCATTTCATAGGCAGGTAGTCCCATTTGACTTTCTTTTGGAATTAGTCACATCTTTGTCACTACTGATTAGGATTGTTCCAGTAATGAAGAATCACAACATGAATTTTTAAATGGTTCTACTTTGTGTTTTCTTTTTTTCTGGGGTGATTATAAATGTATGAGAAAATGTATGGCTATTCAGGTCAAATTATCCTTCAGCAAAGATTTTTATGTTATAAAATTTACTCATATATGCATGTCAGACTGTTGAAGGAAGGGTTTACTTTTTTGGATCTAAACAGCATTTCCTTCCCTTGTAGGGAGCCGTTTCAACCTTAATGAACACACTGTTCGTAAGAAGTGAGACCAATAGCTGGAATGAAGGTGGCAACACACACACATCCCTGTGTCATACTTTAGTGACTGAGTTTAGTTTTCATATTTAGCACAGTGATTCTTTGGAAAGAGAACTGGTTTTCCTTCAGTACTTTCCTGATAGAATATTTCTAACTTGGAGAGGAAAATACCATTTTTTTAAATCTCCATGAGTCTGATGCAGTCCACCATCCTAGAGTTACAGACCTAGAGATCCTCTCAAATCCCCACCCTGAGCCCTAAACTCTGGCTAAGTAGAGGCAGTCAAAAATCTTTGTGGGTTTGTCTAGTCTTTGTAGATTGAACTGATAAGCCAGTGAGCAGACATTCGCTTTTGGTTCCGGAAATGCAGTCACATGCCTGCAGTGGCTCAGGCCAGAAGCTGAGGGGTGCTAGAGGATGCCTCCCTGCTTGACTGGAGCAGACAGCTCGGGTCAAGGTTAGCCCATCCACCCTGTGAGGGGGAGTTTGTGGGTGAGGTGCAAAGAATCCTGGGATGCCGGGGGACTGTGAGTTAACTTGAATCTGGAGGGGATCTGGGAAAGAAGTTCAATAAACGAATTTAACCAAAATCAGTTAAGGCTGATACTACATCCATCCAGGTTATTTTAAACTGGTTTTGGCCTTTTTGAAAGCAGTTTGGGTTCACTGAACTTTGTTGTGTTACAAATATGAACCAATTTCCAATCACTTATAACAGTTTATGTGTAATTCTTTCCATGGCCTCTCTTTTCCCAGGACCTTTGACATAAGTCATTCTGTGGATTGTATAATGAAGCATACAGAATTATTTCCATTACTACTTATAGTTGGATTTAGTTCTGGAATGAGCAGCCAAAGTAGTACCCATATTTCTTCTTCAATACCATCTTCCTAATAGGTGGGAATATAGAAGTGTCTTTTTATGTCCTGAAGCACAATGGTGTATATGTGGTACATGTGCCACAAGTGGCATGGCTAGCCTTTGTGTGTGGTGCAGATCAGTGGGGTGGATAGGCACCACAGTGGAAATAGGGCAAGGAGCAGAAAGCAGAGCGACAAATCAGGCAGGGGAAAAGGATCCGGGTGGCATTCAGGGAGGGTGCAGGGCTAATTTTTCGGCATGCCTACCAAAAAGTTTGCCCCCCACTGGTTTATACCCTTTTTAAATGTTATTCAACATCTTAATGTACTTGTGGCTGCTCAGGCTATCCATGTAGATGTCTACTCATTTCATGAAACCACTATGGTCTTCACCTATACACCATTTTGTTTTATCAAGTTTCACAAGATAATTTTACATTGTATTAAAAATAAAAATCCATTCTGTGTTTGCTGCCTTTCCACTTCATGGGTCATCCCCTTGTTCATATATTATAATAAAGGACAGATATAAATGTCAGCTTTACTTTCTGAATACTCTTTATTATGGCATATGCCTCTGTCTTGTTCTATTTTATTTCCATTTACTATATGCCAAGCAGAACCAGTCTTTTCAGTCTCTCTTATACTATTGAGGCCTCCAGCCGTTTTTCTTGCCTGCCTCTCTACCTTACCTCCTCTATATCCCAGCAATGTCCGGGTCTCTCTCTTGAGATGTTACAATAAATGGTCCTTCTCTCCTGCCTTTTTCTCTGATTCCTGGCTATGTCCCTAACCAGGCCACTGCCAGCTCTACCTTTCTGTCTCCTCCGTAGCATCTATGCCCTCAGTTGCTGCCCGTGTAAGACTTGACCATCTTGGACATGGGGAGTCATGTACCCTATGACACTTTCAAGGCTTATCTCTAGCAAGCTGCAGGGAATTCTCCTTAATGAGAACCTGCCACCTTGGCTCCTTTGGCTACTGTGGCTGCAGGTTTTTCATCTACTGGCTCTCTCCCACCATGCTGTAATCCATGTTATCAACATGGGACAGGAAGTAGATCCAGATACAACTGCCTGTGCTTTTAAGTTTGTGGACCCACTACTGGTGTTCCACAAAAGCACCTTGGTCTTCTCTGATCAACCAATGGACAGTGCTTCCTCTTCCTCCCATGTACAATGAAGAGTATCATCTAAAGCCTATTGAAGTCCGTGAGAGTCTTTCCATTGACTTCAGCTGGATTTGAATTGGACCTTGAGTCCACAAACATAGCTCAGGTTTAATACTCATTCAGCTCCAAATCTCCTGTTTTACTTTGACTTTACCATGAGAACACACGTCTGTAGGCAATTTTTGCCTATCTTTCCTTATTTGGAGACATGGATGTGTGTGTTTTCAATGTGTGGTTGTGCAGGTGTATATGGTGGGTAGGTTAGACAGTTCGACTATGTACATCATTCATTTCTACAGGAAGAAATTTATTCTGGTGGAAAAAAAAAGCCCAGGATATGGCCTGTAAAGATCTTCCTCTAGTCCCATGGCTGGAGAAATTAACAGCCAGAGGGTAGTAGAGGTCTTCTCTGCCCTTAGGGGAGTCCATTAATTGACAGCCTGCCCTCTCTCCTGCCTGGGAAGGGACAGGCTGTCAACTGGCACTGGGCAGATTCTGAAAAGCAGCAATTTCCACAGACTGTTAGGGAGGATTCCCATTGTGGGAGAATGGCCCTCCCATCTCATCATTTAGCTGATTGACAGGAGAGGGGCATTTTCTTGTAGTGAAAACCCTACACTCCAAAAGGCTGATTTGCCATGCCTTGTGCTGCCCTGGGATGACCCAGAGCATTGTGGGGCAAGGTGAGGGAGTTGCTACTATTTTCCTCTTGTCACTGTGGGCCTTGTCCTGCACTGCTGTGGTGTAGCTGTGTGGTGCATTTGGCAATGGGAAGCTGGAGGGTCTTGGAGTGGGGAGCCAGGTCAGGAAAATCCTCCACATGACTGGCTACCAGCCTCTCCAGCTTCCCTTTGTCTCCCTGCCCTGCAGCTGGGCTGGTGTGGTGGCAATTTCAAAGCTGGTGGCTGGAAATGGGGTTCCTGAGCTCCATTTCCAGTTATCAGCTCAGCCAGGTGGTAGGACAACAAGGTGGAGCTGGTAGGAGTCAGGAGCCAGGCCAGGGAGAATTTCTTGAAGACCTGCTCTTGGCTTCCAGCTTTTAAATCACTACTTGCTGCTCAACTGGGTGGTGGGGGCCACAAGGGGAAGCCAATAGGAGCCAGTGAAGCTTCCCACCTCTTCCAAAATCCAGGGACTGCCTGATTTGGGGAATTTGGCAGGGAGTGGTGTATGCTACTCCCTTCACTTGGAGCAGCTGTCCCCTGCACCTTTCCAAGACCGGGCTGACACTGGTCACAGGAAGGCAGGGAGCCTTTCCCCTGGCTCCATTCCTTCTTATCCACAGGAAGAGTTAAGCTGGGGGAAAGTATATATACATTCAGTCTCCCAGAAGAAAGTCAGATTATTTTTCTCCTGGAGCAGCAGTTTTTCCTCTGGAAGGAAAAGCCTGAATATTTGCACCCTTTTTTGTTTCTCCTGGGAGAATAGTGATTCTCCTGGTAGAAACTGAACATCTGTACCTGACCTTCATTTTAATGGAGCCTGTGTGTGGAACTGAGGAATCCATGAATGTTTAAGTGAGTTGAGGTTGATCTGGGTGTAAATGCATGCTGAATCTGTGATTTCCTAGATTTTTAAGGTTATTGATTTCATTCAGATAACAGTTGCATAAGTGAACAAGGGCTTTAGGATCCCAACTCCATGGACTTTCAAGAGGCATTTTTTTAAACTCTTCAACAAGCTTCACTCTGCTACACCCACATCAAGAGCATTTGGTCATAGTTAAAGACCCCAAAGCATTTTATGCAAGAGTAGGTAAATCAGTGGCAGTCCCCTAACCAGATTACTTTCTGCTTCAAATATCCATATAGTCTGACTCACTGTGGTATAGTCTAATTTGCTTCCCACGCATAATTACTGTATATTGTTGCTGTTCAGATTTTGAAGGGTCACCTATAAGCTTTAAGTCCTTTGATGCACCTTGATCCTAGGTTAGCTGCTTTTCTGTAATAGGGAAATGATCTTATTGGGCACCTATACATGAGCAGCAAGGCTGCTCCAATGTGCTGGAATTACACTGAGTCGGAGCAGACTCGATTAATCAAGTCTGCTGGAGCATGGTAATTACCACGCTCCAGCAGACTCCAGTGTCTCGTGTATCAGCATCTCTGTGCTTCAAAATGGTGGTGGGGGTGCTTTAAGTAAAGCTCATTAGGGGAAGCATTGCCTGAAAGTTGCAATATCATCAGCAGTCCCTGGCAGTTGAGGATGATTGTCTTTCATGATTGCCTTGTGTTATCTGTGGGTCAAGTTGCAATTTAAATGTTGGTTGTCATCATTATTTATTTTTGTTCCATTTTTCTCTGGGCCTTCCCTTTACAGTAGCATAAAATGGACCATGCTAATCTCAATTCTGATCTGACCTGTTCTTCATTAAGATCTAGATAGGGTAATCTGCCTTGTGAAATGGTTGGTTAGTTATAAGATACTATCTTGGAGTTTATTTTTTTCATAGCATACTAAGAATTTCCTTGCCTTTGGCAGTACAAGATATTGTCAGGCTATTGGTATAGTGGTTCCATACAGAGCTTTATTTTGTTCTGATCTTAAATGAAGTAAAATACAAACAAACCTGTGCATATTCTGTACCTTTATTGTAACCTTTACAAATAAAACAGAAAAATCTCATATTTGGGAGTAAATATTTGCATTCCTCATTACTATACTCCCACCAACACCTTCATCCATAGCTAAAACAATTTTTAGAAAGAACCTCTATGTACAATCAAGGGAACACCATCAATCTGCAAATTATATAGCTACTTGATTTATTTTTTTTAACCTACTGTTGTTGCAAGAAATATCGAAAATGACTGTGATTGAAAGAAAACGAAAAAAGGTTTTATTAGTGTTTTCTTTGTCTGTGCTTTGCAAACAATCCAGTTCACATTCCTCCTCTATATTCAGTTAGGCAGTTTGTTTCCTACATAAGAGTAAGGGAGAAAATAACATTTTTAGATATGGGAAAGTATGAGTGTAAAATGGTGTCTCTAGTGGGTTATGGAATAGAGAAAATCCCACACAATTTACTGATTCGTTTTGATGCACTGGCTGGGGGAGTAGTTAGCTGATTGCACTATTTCACAATGATTACACACTTAATTTATACAACACAATTTTATTTTAAAACTCTTTGCTACGTATATAACACTGCTTAGCTTTAAGAAACACCACAAACATTAAAAATACAATAATTACATATATCAGAAACAATGCTCCGAATGCACTTCCTTCCCAAACAATACTATAAGAATTAGTGTTACAAAAACAACTACAATTACAACTAAAAGTTAAATTTGAATCAATACTATTATTTTTCATATTATACTTACAATCCTAGAATTCCAAGAAGCCAAATACCAAAATATGGTTTAATTCCTCAGTAGTACGATTTAATGGGTTGGCCTCAGTAGTACGGTTCAATGGAATGGGCTCAGCAATACAATTCAATAGGCTGGCTTCAGCAGTGATAGGACTAAGTCCCCTTCCTTCAGCCCCTTTCAGGTGCTCCGCGGCTTCAGCGTGAACTAAGAGATTCGTGTTCACGGAGAGGGTGGTTCAGGTGATCAGTCTGGACCCGGGCTATACTTGCGATTTTTCCTTCGGTGTTCTACAAGTATAGTCACCTCCAAATTGGCACAGTAAGTTACAGTGTTGAGTGTTGAGTGAGCTGCCATCAGCGGGCTCCTCCTACTCAGTATGTCACTGCTCCCAAATTTGGGCTCGGATCTTACTCAACAGATTCTTTTACCTTTGTTGAGCATTTTAAATTACCTTTGGGAAACTTCCATATCACTGCAAATGCCCTTTTCTTACTAACCTGATCAAAAGACCCCAGGGTTTGATCTCTTGGAATTCAGGATATTTGCTCTTTTTGTAAAAGATTTCTAAAAGATGAAATTTAAATTAAGACTTTAAGCAAAGTCAGGACCTTTTGCACGTAGTCCCAAAACAATGAACTAGATAAGGAGATAAATCTTATCTTCTTCCTGAAACTGGCTAATGGGCAACCTTTACAAACATTCAAACTATTTCATTCAGTATGACAAATGGCAAACTGGGAGGTGTAATACTGGAAGATTCTGTAATACCTTTTCATCATCATCATCATCATTATTATTATTATTATTATTATTATTAAAATAGAATATATTCCAAGTTGATGTTATCCCTTTAAACATGAACTTCGTAGCCAAACTGAATTCCAGGTGTTCTGATGTCTAGGTACACAACCTCTACAAAATTTAAATAAACTATTTACAAGGTGTTTAACTTGGGATTACATCATGTAGCTGAGGTGTGCCGAACCCTTTTTGCTAATTTTTTTTCTTTTCTTGTAAAGAAGCCAGGTACCTCTATGGCAGTATTTGGTCTATGTAAAATGATCTGCCAACTTCATGATAGCTGCATTCTCTGGATTCATTTAGCTGCTGAAGTCATGCATTCATTAGTACAGTTCTTTACAATATACAGGCTACATAGGAATAAGAGAACATAATAGTACAACATAAACACTAAGGGTGTGTGTAGACAAAATGGGGGCCCTAAATTGAAGCGGTGGGTTTTTTAAAACACTGCTTCAATTTAGGGCCCTTTAAATCCCTGTGTCATGCACACACCTGAATTTACCTGCGCCTCCGGCAGCAGGGAGGGGAGGGCAAGTTGCCGGCCTGTGAAGCAGTCCCTGGGCTGCAGGGTGGGCTGGTGCTTCCCTCTGCAGCAGCGCCACCCACACCCTACAAGTGGCACCCACCCACAAGCACCTGGCTTGAGCAGTCCCAGGGGGCTCCGCAGCTGCAGAGGAAACCACTAGGCCTCCACATAGCTCAGGCAGGCAGGCTCCAGGGGGGGGGGAAAAAAGATCTTGGGTGGGGCCTGCCTTCCTGGGCTGCTGCCAGGCT
Organism: Alligator mississippiensis; assembly: GCF_030867095.1. NCBI lineage: Eukaryota > Metazoa > Chordata > Crocodylia > Alligatoridae > Alligator > Alligator mississippiensis. The sequence goes on along the minus strand of NC_081825.1, from coordinate 137,932,316 downwards.
GCCTGCACAGGCTTCTCCAGAGCCCCTGAGCTGCATGGAGACTGGTGCTTCACCTCACGGCTGTAGGGCAGCAAACTAAAACTCCTTGGAGTTTTAGTTTGCTGCACCCCAACTCATTTAAGGCACATTACACCACCGGATTTGCTACAGCTCCTGGAATTACTGCACAATACGCTGCCGATGTGTGCAAACACCAACACCATTAAAACAGTGCAAAAGCATTTAACTTGCTTTAAAGTGCAAGGCACATAGGCCCCTCATTTCATCTACATATGGCCTAAGGAATCATGATTTTAGGTCCCCCTCTTGAGGAGCACAATCCCCCTTTTCTTTATTTTGGTATGATATTTATGAAGCGGGATTCTAAAGAAGAAAGAGATGACATGGCCCTTTTTCTTAGTGCGTACCTGATTAGGTGTTGCTTTAGTAGGCTTATTGCCATAGGGGATGAACTTTTCCTCTATGCATACACGTTTAATTTAATTCCATAATCTGCACAGGATAAACAGGCTGCCAACTCTGAGTTCAGGTGCTTGGCACAGCCCACATCAGTCCAGTGCTTCAGTGGCATGGGAAGTTCTTCTCACATGGGGCACTGGAGCACACTCAGTCATAAGTGGACCCACAATTTTACAAAGGGGGTGCACAAGCATCAGCTGGTGTTGCAGGGGTGGCTGCACCCCTTGCTTCCAGCATCCTACTTCCTCCAAATCCAAGGTGGGTAGACAGCATCATAGGAGTAGAAGGTGGGGACTTTTTTAGGTCTCTAAAGCAGGTTAGTGTTCCCCTCCCTTCCACTCCAGCCAAACTGTTTTGGGGGCTGGGCCTAGCCTGGGACTGCAGTAGTGTTGGGCAGGTGGGTTCTGCCTTCTTGCACTTGTTCCTGGGCTGGCAATGAATGCCTGGTGGGACCAGGCAGAAAGGGGGAACCTTTTTATCCACTGTTACTGCTGCTGCTGTTGCAGGCTGAGTCCAGATCTTGCGCAGTGCAGGTGAATTACCACAGGAGCCCCATTTGCCCTTGGGATAGTGGGGACAGCAGCAGTAGCAGGTGGGGGATGGGAGGATGTGCCTGTGAACATGGAGGGGAAAAAAAGGGGGAGAATTTTTACTGTCTTTGGGGAATTAAAAAGTCCCTAGCTACTGCTCTTGCCATGTGGTCAGAACAGGGGGTGTGGCTACACCACTGCACCCACTCTGGATCTGTGCCTGTTCAGAGCTGATGAATTTTATAGGAAATTGGCCACTAAAATGAAAGAAACCTCTGATGAGCATGTGGTCACTGTGTGCTTTTTTTTTTTTTTTTTTTTTTTTTTTTTTTTTTTTAAGGCTAATAGTTTGGCCACACTGCCCACTGGCTCCAGGGCTATGCTGGTGTTAGCACACAGAGACCTTCTGGTGGGATGCTGCATGAGTGCAAACCCCATGCTAGCTGCCTGTGCTACGTGCAGTGCATGTGGACAATCCAGGGTGCATTGTTCCAGGGACGCTGCACAGTGGGTTGGGCCTGGGCCTGGGCCTGCACGCTGGGTCAGGCCCAGCAACCCTCATGCAGCCCATGGGGCCAAATGAGCTTGACACCCTTGTTGTAAAGTTTTTAGAGAAAGAAATATGCTGCCAGTCTTCATACACTTGTTTAGAGCCTTTGTTTTAGCAGAGAACAAAGTAGCACAATGGGTGAGCAGGACACTTACTCTGGTTGGCACCTCAGGGGAGGGACACCAGAAGGAGGTAGAGGGAGCTTCACTTTTCCATCTGAAAATTGCAGCAGTGTGGGCAGTGTGTGTCATACAGTGCAATGTGTTTTGGGAATCATGGTTTGTTAGAGCAGCAGTGGAGTTTACTGCTGCTGGAGAGAGAATAGACTCCTTTTATGGCTACAAAAATCAGCAATTATTTTTCTTTCCTGACATGGGCTTTGACAGGAAAAAAATGGGGTTAATGTTCCCCCCAGCAGGAGTCGACTTCACTGCCACTCCAGAAAACTACAGTTCCCAGAACACCTTGCACTCCATCACATAATGCCCGTGCTGCTGCTTGCTGCCGCTCCTCCTGCGTGCTGTCTCTTGGAGAAGGATGAGAGAGGGCTGCCCTGGATGCATTCTTTGCACATTATGATTTTGAGAGGACATGCCATTAGAAGACAAATATGCCTGACCTTATACACTAGACAAGTGTGGAGGGTGTGTATTTAGATAAAGGAGATTAGTAGAATCTGCCATAAAATGTACAGTGGAAAATAAACGCTTGAAGGGAAAAGTTTTATTAATCTCCAGTCTTGCTCCTTCTCCTGCACCAAATGACATGGAAATGCTTGTTGCTATCCAGGCTTTTGAACCTGAGGCCAAACATGCCATTTTAAACAGCTTCTGACACATTTTGTCTGCGTTATACTGCTTAGCACGACCAAGCAAGTGAAAGCCACCAAAACCCCCTATGGAGGGCTCACTTGGCCTGTGAGCAGTGCTCTGGGGAACAAAGAGCTGCCATAGTTGTTTCTTACTTCTTCCATACTGCAATAACTTAGGGCAGAAAATGTGCAGAGGGCACACAAGTGCACAGCAGAAGCCTGGGATGCGGATTGAAGAGTGAGATGTGTTCCAGCTCTACCACAGGTGTCATAGGCAGCCGGATCAAGTTAGAGCAACTAGAAGGGCTTAATGTGAGCTGAGGTACAGAATTAGGCTGCTCCTGGTTTCTCTGTTTTACCTTCATCATGAGGAACTGCTGGACCTGGTACCCTAGGACTTCACTCTAACTACACAGAAAAAAAATGGTAGTGATGGAAGGAAAGAAAGTGGATAGGGTGGCAGATAAATATCTTGTGATTCTTGTCTCACATAAACTAAAACTGGATTAATTTTTGGTAGCTACAATCAAGCTTCATTTCCCCTTGCAGAGGATGGAGATAGATCCAAAGAAAAGGAATGCTGTTTTCTCTCCGTTGGCACTGCAGTTATCTCAATGGATTGGATCCTTTGTTCTTGGTTTACTTAATACTGCTAGGAGAAGACTGGCACCTTTGGCAACTGATGTATAAAGTTAGGTGCCTAAACCTGGAAAATGTTGTCATTGCTGCTTTGTGTCTGTAAGCATTCTTATGCTGTCCCTCAGCAGTGTCAAGGAAGAGCCACACACTGCCTTTTTTCCAAGGCATAGCAGGGCTCCTTCAGTTCTGAACCTCTTTATTCTGCTGTGCTCAGTTCCTTGTTCTGTGGTCAAATGCCTTCCTGTGCTGTGATTATTCTCATGAAGTTCTCTTGACACTCCGTAGAATGGAAACATTTAGCAGACAGCTTTCATTACCTGTTTTATGCTGGGGTCAAAAATAACTTCCAATTTACCACATAAATTATCTTGCTCAGATAAGTAGAGCAGCCTTCATAATGGCTCTTGACTCTATAAGCATATAATCAACAGCTCCAGGCACTTCAGTACAGAAGATCTTATTTACCTGTGTAAGAATTTAACTAAGACTTTATGTTTTGGTATCTCCAAAACCTGAAACAACTTCTGGCAAACCTCCAACTATAGCAGAGAAAGGAAAGCCTGATTAAGCAATAGCTATTCACCCAGCCATGGAGCTTCACATGGAGAAATACATGTTTTGTTCCAGATGCAAAATTTGCCCTGCTGAGTTGCCTGGGGAGAGAGTTACGTGGGTTTGATTTCCCCACAGAATAGTGCAAGACAGCCATTTTCCTGTGCCAGTAACTGGCCTTTTCTTCTAGAAGGCAAAATTGTTTCTAGGATGAAAAGAAATGGGACATCTGACAGAAGTCTTTGTCTCAGGATCTCTACTGTCTCTTGCCGCTTATTTCTCCTTTATTGCATGAGAAATGCTCAAATGGATGGGAGAACTGTACCCCCAGGTACAGGAAGTTGGGCAGCAATTCTGAATCATCCAGTTCCCTTCCAGATTGTCTTTCATCAATACTAAGCATTAAATGGCTGTACAAAGGACTCCTCACTACACTTGGCTTGCAGTCTAGATGTTCCTCTGTTGTTGAACAAGAGATATGGACACTATGTTAAATCTAAATTTCCTTGTGTAAGTGGTTTGGAGACTGTTTGGAGTAGAGGCTTTCTAGATCCAACCAAACTTCTATAGTGAGAATGTGTAATGGACATTTCTTTCCCATTTTTTCTTGTTCTCACTAATTCTTCTTTCACTTGAGACATCATTGTATCATTTCAGTAATGCTGCTATTGCTGATATGGACAAGTGATGACTGCAAGAGACTGGTGAATGTTTTCTGAACATCAGTGAACAAGGAGAAGGAGCCATTAGTTCTTCAGAAACCAACAGACCTATCAGCTTGAGAATTGCTGTGTTCTACAGTAAAGGAAAAGGGCATTTACTCTAAGGCAGGAGGCCATGGTCAAGATAGTTTGCTGTAGTTGGCTTGAGAGATGCCTTGAAAATAGCATAGAGTAGTTGACTCCCCATGTCCAAGATTGCTATGTCTCACACAAGCAGCAATTAAGGAAACAGGTGTTATGAAAGAGACAGAGGTAGGGTGGGCAGAGCTGCAGTGCAGTGTGGTATGCCAAATTTTTGGGAGGGTTTTTATGCTGATTTGCAAATGGTCCTTCCCAATTTTAAGGGAGCAGAAAGATGACACTGTTTGCTACAAAGTAGGTTTTTAAATTGGTATGGCTGGCTTTTAAAGCACTGGGTGCACCTGAAATGTCTTTTTGGCTTAAGCCAGGGGTGTCAATAAAACAGCTCATAGGCTAGAATCAGCATGCAGAACCCTAGTATCTGGCCCTCTGTGCTGCTTGCGGCTCTGTGGGTCTTGGACTGGACCAGCCCTGCACATGGGGCCAGATCCGGTGCACACTGCTCATGATGTGTGAGGCTGGATCTAGATCATACTCCATCTAGTGCATGGGCTGGATCTGGCATGTACTGTATGCTGTGCAGGGCCCTATTTAACACATCCTGCACACATGGCATACAGGTTCCACACAGTGCATGGGTCTGGCAAGCACATGGCATATAGGGCTAGTCCACGGCATTCATGATGCCTGTGCTGGACCAGCCTTGCATGCTGGATCCAGTGCACAGGGCCAATCTCTGGGTCTGATCCACCCAGTAGTCTGGCCCCTTGTCACTCATGAAGCCCCCTGAGCCTGATGAGCTCAACACCCCTACCTTAACCCCCACATCATCTTTTAATTGAACAGAGGGGTTGCTGTCTAATTCTCATGGGATCTAGGGGTTGAGATCTTTGGTTTCCAAGATTTGTGTTGGTATATGCTTGTGCATATGTGCTTTCTTAAGCTTTTATGACATGGGGAAGGCTGACTGATAAATGTACACCCAGATCTTGTACCTGCTCCCTAGGACATCAGTATGGGCTTCTCTTGTTTATTTCTGTTGGATTTCAGATCTGTCTGGCTGACCCATAATGCCCATTTTATGATGGAGGTCAGAAGAAGAGGAGAAAGAACAGGAATTGTTGCATAATCTGCGAAAGGATTTGCTTATCTAAATACTATGTAATAATTCAGTAAAAAAATTATAATGCTTTATTGGCAGCTATTGCCTGTAAATCAATTTGGGATTTTTATATTTTCTTCCTTCTAAGGTCAGCTGGGTAGCTGGCATCAGCCCCCTGTCTTCTGGAAGATAGTTTTCAAATCTTGACATTTCTTTGGTTTGGGAAAACCAATGCAAATATATGAATGTCAACAATTTTGCAGTGTCAGGCTTTTAGAGTAGGAAATAACTGATTTGGCTCTAGCTTTGGGGTAATGAGAGCTTGCATTGCTCATAAGGTGGCAAATAGCTCAAGGTACATCAAAGAACCTATGAATAAGAGAACATTAGTAATGTATTGAAGCTCAGTTTTTATCAGCTAGAGGTAAGAAATGAGGAATTCCAACCTCACCAAAGGCTTTTTGTCCCCTTGCACTCCAGCTATAATACTGCTGTGCCCTACAGCCAGTTTGAGCATCTGGAAAGTTATTTTTGCTTGTGCTGGTAGGTGAAGATTGAATTTTGTACCTGCAGGGTGAAATTCTGGCCCCAGTGATATCAGTTGCAAAACACCCATTGACACGAATGGGGTGCTGCCCAAAATATTTCCTGCACACTGTCACATGAACCAAATGCTCATGAATGGGTGTTGCCCAGAAGTTTTGCAATACTTTCAAACTTTTGTTCTAACATTGGGATTTCCTTTAATGTCCAAAAGCTATTAGTCCTTTGTAATTCTGATTTCAATTCAGTACTTCATAGCAGGGTATTTTTCCAGTTAAATGGTTCTTAATTTGTCAGTTGTTCAGGAAAAGAGATGTATATCTTACCATTCCTTCCCTCCATGTGTTAAATGGATTCTTACTGGGACAACATGCAGGCTGCCATTTTCAGAAGTACACTTACTGAAATAATTCTTCAGATTTAAAGGGGGAAGGTGAATTCCCCAACCCCCACCTCCCCCCAAACCAAGCACTCTTCACTTTCTGTTCTGCATCATTTTCTGAAGGGAGAGTCCTGCTGATGAGAAATTGTAATAAAGCAGTCTACAGAATAAAATTGAACAAACATTGTAACATTTAAATCTTGCCCACAACTAAGCTTTAGCAAGTTTTGGGTTCAAGTCATAGAAAGTGTTGCTTGGCAAATTCATGTCAGCAAGTTCCAAGGCCTAAACAAAGCCCAGCAAAGTAGTGTTATGTTCTTCTGGGACAGAGCAGAAAGTGCTCTCTTTGAAGGAAAAAATATAAAAATCCCAAATTGATTTACAGGTCATAGCTGCCAAGCATTTTTCCCCCCAGAAGTATCAAATAGTATTTGGATAAGCAGATCCTTTAGCTGGGTTAGATAAAGTTTAGGGTGGTGGTCAAGGGTTTAATCTATTAGCAGAACTTCTTCACTAACTTTTCAGGGGAGCTCACAGCTTCATTGTAAGAGGAGATAAACCAGATGAGTCAGCAAGAGGAAGGGGTTCAGTGCATGATACTAAGCAACAGGACCTGAACAGGGTAGTCCTCCCTCACAGTTAAGCAGTATATAACTGATCTTATTGTGAGACAATTTAAAAGCTGAAAAATGAAGGGAGAGAGGTAGTTCAAAGCTCCCTAAAGGATTTCCTTTAGACTTGTATGGAGATTGGGCATGCAAACATGTAGCAGTTTAGAAATTCCCACCCAGGATAGGAATCCATCTGTTTAGGTCACACCTCTCTAGACACCATGTTTCCAGATATGTCATCATCAGGGATCCGGGTTTTCTGTTTCCCACAGAAAAATGGGAAAAAAACCCACAGATTTTCCCTTTTATCCAAGAAAAACATGGATTTTTTTTTTTCATTTTAACAGAGAAATGTGGATTTTGCTCTTTTGCAAAAATCTCTGTGCAGGCTGGCAGAGTTCCAGCCTGCAGGGGGCTCAGGGGAGCGAGAAGAGGGCTCCCTCAGATAAGTTGTGGAGGGGAAGGAGGAATTGAGGACCCCATAGGGAGTGAGGTTGTTGGGCAGGGCAGGGCTGGGGCTACTGCCCAGCTGGGCAGTGCATGGGGCTTGGGGCTGCAATGTGTAGCCACAGGGCCCTAGCAGGAAGTGGGATGGGGCCATTGGCTGTGTGCACTCCCAAAGGGGGGGGGGGCGTGCCCCTCAGATCTGGGCATGGGGTGGGTATGGGCTGCCCTCTGTGGGCTCAGGCTTCCCATCCTGCTGCCCTCCCCTTGGGGCCTCTACAGTCCAGCAGGTGGGACCCGACCACAGAAGGGCAGAGTGGGGACATGTAGGGAAGTTCCTTGCTGCTGTGAGCTTCATGCTGTCCTAGTAAGGTATCCCCTGCATGCCCAGCAGCAATAGGAACAGTGGCTTGGGGTTGTGGCCCTTGCTACTCCGAGGAGGGCATGGGGCACATCACCACTGTAGCGCGGGGCTCGCAGTGTTAAGGAGCTTTCCCGCCAAGCGCCGGTCTGCCCTGCCAAGCCAGGTCCTGCTTGCTGGGCTGCAGAGGCCCCAAGCAGAGGGCAGAAGGGCAGGTAGTCCGAGCCGGTAGTTGGCAGCTCACCCCCACCCCACGCACAGATAGGGGGGGCATGGCCCCCCTCCCCCCCTGCCCTTCAGGAGTGTGCACAGCAGTGGGGAGCCAGTCCTATCTCCTGCCTGAGCCCGCAGCAGGCAGCCTGTCCCCCGTCCCATCCCCCCCCCCCCCAACTCTATTCTGGCCATGCCACCTGCAGGGGGAGTGGGGAGCCGGGCTCCATGCTCTGCCACGTCAGTTGCTGCCTTCCATGGGTGGCAGCCAGGGCTTGGGTGCTGCTACAGGGGGCAGGGGGGCTGTGTCATGGGCCCTTTGCCCCATAGCCCTGGCAGCTGGGGGGCCCCCTCTGGCAGGGTGGGGGAGCAAGGGGCTGTGGGCGGAGTGTAAGGGGCACCAGCAGAGCTGGGAGGACTATGGGGGAGAGTGAGGGGCACCAGCAGGGCTGGGGGGGAGTTAGAAGTACTAGCAGGGCTGGAGAGCTGCGGCTTGGGTGTCAGGGGCATGGACCTGGCTCCTGGTTAGCTAAGGGGGCAGGGGAAGCTTGTATTTTCCATGATAAAAAACTCAAAATCAAATACCAAAAATTATAGGTACTTCAATTTTTTTTACTATAGAGATTGAGGCACTGGCAGGCTTCCAAATTACTTTAAAATGGTAAATATATCAATAAAACATTGTGTTCAGTTGATACCTATTTTTATAGTGGCATTTAATTTTAATTGCAAATTTGGGGGGGTTTATCAGAGAATTTGCAATTTTTTTATCAGGGAAAACCAGGATCCCTGATTATCATTTTATTTCAGACTTACCACAGTCTACTGTAATGTGGTGCCCCTTCACTTCTCGTATGCATACCCAAAATAAAAATTTGTGAAACAAGCTATAGATGAAGCTTATATATACTGAGGGAAGGAGCCCCAACCGTATTAGGTTTCTGCACCAAACACATTTTTTTTTTTTAAGTCCTCATTTGGGCTGGGACAGGCTGAGAAAGACAGGGTCATGTTACAAAAATTAGTAGAAAGACTTAAGGTTGCCTCAGCTTCCATCACCTACTTTAGGTTTGGGCAACACAGAGGTTTTGCCATCCGGTCTGTTTTAATGAGTGTTGGCTCTAGTTATGATTCTGTTTCTACACTCAGCATAAATTCACTTTTCCTGGACCTTCTAACTTTTAGGAAATGTGTTATATATGCAAGCAAGCTCCTCTCTGCTTTCTCCTATTCTGTCCCTCACCCCTTCAGAGGATCCTGTTAGTATCTACAAAGTGATCTCATGGTCCTCCTCCAGATCCTTCCTTAAAACTGTCTTTGTTGTGGACTGGCTAGGCAGCTTGTGAGCTGAGGCTGCTGTTTTTGGTGTTACCTAGTATGGTTTCATTGTTTCCTTATACTCCTTAGTCCATTGTATTTAGTGGTTGTTTCTGGTTTTATTCTTAGATTGTAAGACTTTCGGGGTGGGGGATGGGGATCGGGACCTGGTTTTGTTATATGTGTGAGGATAATGTGTAGCACAGTGGGGTCCTGGTTCATGCCTGTGATTCCTGTAGACTACTGCAGTAGCCTACAGGAATTCACAATAGTGATCGGGTGAATACAACAGAATGCCTTAAAAGTAGCAAATGTCTGATCCATCCTTGAACCATATAAAGCATTTCTTTGACATTATGTTCAGTAAGAGAACTTGTAGCAGCTTGTAACGGCTACTTCTAAGCAGGTTCTGTTAATTGTAGCCACTATATCTACTTTGCTTATTCTATATGACAAAGCCTGCAAAAGTTCCCTTCTTTTTTCTCATTTTACAGTTGGATATATGCCTGGTGATGTAGTTAAAGATGTGTAGAATAATTAAGCCTATTTACTCTCCTACTAATTACCACTTTAAAGATAGAGCAGAATTCTGAGTATCTTTGAGGATGAATATAAGAAGTTCTTTAATGTTTGACAAAATAGACACTGCTAAAATGGATCTAAGAGATCATATCCTTAAAGTCTTTTATTTATTTGTTTCTTTCCTCCTTTTGTTTAGTGTGTGAGAATATTATTTTATGAACACATCCTGGATGCCAAGTAATTCAGATTTGGAAATGGCCATGAGAATTAAGGGAGAAACTAAAGCAGACTTATTGCTGTCTGCATTCTGACACATAGGCTAAGTACAGACAGTCAAAAAGCCTGAGGCAGAATTGATTTAGTCTTTTCAGGTCAGTCTAACCTGCATAGATTAAATTGAAACAGAAGTGAACAGACATTTACCTTTGATTCAGGGAACGCAGCCACATGCCTGCAGTGGCTCAGACCAGAAGCTGGGAGGCACTAGAGCATGGTTCTCTGGCACAAAGCCAGCATGGGCTGTGTGTTCGCTTCCTCTTCCTGCTACCTCTGAGGTCTCTGGGATGTGCAGTCCAGAATCACAGCAGCAGGACTTTATAGGGTTGCTCATCACTTCCTCCCTCACTGCTCCAGCCTTGCCTTCTGGATGCTGAGAGGATGCTGGGGGACTGTGATTTAACTGGAACCAGGAAGGGGTCTGGGACAGAAGTTTCATAAACCGGTTTGACCCAAATCAACTAAGTCTGATACTACATTCAACCAGATTGACCTTAAACCAGTTTCAACCATTTTGACACTGGTTTATGTGCACTGAACTTCTGTTCTGTTACAGTTTTAAACTGGTTTCCAATCACTTAAACCAGTTTATGTTTAACTTCTGTCCCTAGCCATACAGAGCCATTGAGACCTTATGTGTTAGTTGAGGATGTAGCTTATGTCCTCATGTCACAAGTCAGACTACAGCATCAGGTCCAGAAAGAATTAAGTCTGCAAGAAAATTGCTTGCAGACATAGAAAACAAACCAAAAATGGCACTTTAAATTAAACTCGGCACCTTGTGCTAAGCCCAGCACATGCCCAGAAAAGGCAGTGTTAGCTGCATCTGGCTTTCCCAACGTTTGTATAGATCAGGTGCTTTAGTGGGGCCTTTTTGGTGCTTTAATCTAATAGCTGATTGAATCAGCTATTAGATAAAAGTGCCAAAAGGCCCCACTGAAGCTTCTGATTTATACAGATGCTGCGGAGCTTGGTCAAACAAATGTGCTGCTGCTTCCACTCAAACGCAACCCCCCCACCCCTGCCCCATGTCTGTCAGTGCCATGAGTGTCGTTCAGATACTTGGGAGTGAGGAAGCTACCGAATTTCTATCTAACACCGTAAGTTATTCATTTACTTGCATTTATGCATCACCTTAAAATTGAAAAACCCTGCATAAATGCAGTTATACATTACCATTTATTAGATCTGATTGATTTTTCTGAAAATCCTGGCCTAGACAAACAATTCTGAGGCCAAATCCAGATTGGTCAATGAAGTTCCTAACTTGGATGTTTTAGGTAGAGGTGAAGTGTATTAGTCCCTTAGAGTGACTGGAATAATCTTGTTCCAGTGGTCACAAAACTCAGTAGTGTCTACATTAACTCAGTTCCTACAGTTTGAACTACAGAGATCCCTGTGTGTTTCACCTTGGGCTTCTGGGCATGCTCAGTAGTGATCCAGTCTGGGCACCCAGCTCCTTTTTAAGATCCATTGAGTGCATGTACACATGCACTTTACTGCAAAGTTAACTAATTAGCTCCCCAGTAAAGTGTCACCATCTACACTTGTGCCCATATTAGGGCGCAGTAAATTAACTCCACTGTAAGATAGAACTGTGCTAAAGTTTATTGTGTCGGGATATTTGCACATGTAGAAGTACCCATTGTGATCCAGGGTTGAGGTGAGGAGATACCTAAGCTCTGTCTAAGTCCCTGGTGGGTTCCAAAACGTAAGGCATGCTCACAGCATGTCTAACACATTGATAGCCTTAAGAGCACAGTTCAGAAGCCACCATGGCCCACTGATGAGGATACTCTGCTGGATGAGGCAGAGTCCTGGGTTCAGGTATCCATTCCCAAGACTGTTTAGGCAGCTTACATTAGACAGTCTTTAGTTCAGAAACAAAGAGCCCTGAGAGAAGGTTCCCAGTTCATTGCTACCAAGACCCCCCTAGAGCATAGGCAAAACTCCCCCCATCCCCATGCCCCAGTCCTCCTGAGCAACTTGGCATCACAAAGGGGCATGCTGGGTGTACAGGAAGTAGGCACCAGCATTGGTCCCATGGCTCTGTAGACATTTTCGGCTGGGCTGCTGCTTATAGGATAGTTTGCTGGAGCTTTGGTAAGCCTTACACTGGGACCTTTTAGGCACCTGGGGTCAGGTGAATGCCAAGACAGCTGCAAATTTGAAGCTTCACCTCCTCTTCTCCCCACTTACTCCTCCCTCCCCACCTTCCAGCCAGTGCAGTGCAGACTGATCCCTTACCATTTTTCACCTTGTTTAATTCAAGACATATATTAATACAGAGAATATGAGTCATCTGGCATATTTAAGAGCAAACCTTGGAAGGAGGGCTCTTAAATTGCCTTTTACACTGGAAGCTGATATGCTTATTAAATATGCAAAAGAGAATGCATATATCAGACAAAGCCGATATATGACCAGGTAGAGTGGACCAGTCTGAAATATAAAATATGTGTAACAATGAATTTAAATACCTTACTAAATCATAACTGTGCCATTTTATTAGACATTGTTTCATAAACTATGAAAGCTTTAGCTATCATATAAATCTGTCCTTTAATAGGCAGTGGTTACATTTCTTTATAATTTATTTTTCTGACACTGCTCAGCAGAAATGCACCTTCAGTATTGCTTCATCTATACCTACATTTTGTTGATTACTGCATTTTATTTATTAATTTATGTATTGCCATTCCCTTTCTACTGGTGCCATATAGAGAATTGAGTCTTAATTGTCAGAGGAGAGGGGAAGAGTTATTTGGACTAATTTAACAGTACCCTGCTTTTTCTTGTTGGAGGCAGGTGAATGGGATGAACTTTTCAAGTTGGTACATGTGACATGTTGAGGTATTATAATTAGGATAGACTTGAACAGGTTTTTAGGGAATTCTGATTCCAGTTTAGGACAGGTAAAATCAGAAGTGTGGCTTATTTTCCTTTTAGCCTACATTTTAATGGTAAAAATAAAATGCCTTTGGTAGGGCTGAGCCAGTGTGATGAGAATAAAAAGAAAACCCCAATTGTGAAATAACAAGGTGGGTTTCATTTCAGTACAATCTAATTTAAAAATTAGCAATATAATTTTAACCCCCCATTTTACTGCCAAGACAGGGGATGGATCCAGCTATTTGGTTGTATCCCTGCACCTTTTTGCCTGGGTTGTACATGAGCTATGTGTGCGGGCTCTGGCTGCCTTGCATCTTTAGAGCCCAGGGGTGAGTACTGCTGCTTCCCCCCATCCCCTTTCCCCTGATCCTAATTTCTGTGGGAAGGGAGAAGGAGGGGAAGGGTGAAGAATAACAGTGTTTACCTCTGGAGCTCCAGAGTTATGTGAAAGTTCAGAAATCAGTGTGTTTGCACAGTCAAAATGGGGGTGACTGACTCGTCCTTTCCCCATTTATTGATCCGGTGCTGCCCCCAGAGTAATTAAAACCATGCCATGGACTATCTGTTCCTGTATGTTTGTACAGTATCTTGCTTAGAAAACTCTATTTTTGATAATTTCTGAGTAGTACTCCGAACATGAATAATGGTGGGCATTTATACATGTGCTCTTGGAGTTGGGGGAGGGGAGGCACTTTAATTAGAGCTGCTCTAATTAAAGCACCTGGAGCGTCTCATGTACCAACGTCCCTGGGCTTCAAAATGGCAGTTGGGGCATTTAACTAAAGTTTGTCAAATGAGCTTTAGATAAAGAGCCCCTGCCATCTTTTTGCAGTGCAGGGATATTGATACACATGTTGGAGGCTGCTGAAGCCCAGTAATTACCATACTCCAGCAGACTCGATTAATCAAGTCTGCTCTGATGCTCTGTAATTACAGTGGGTTGGGGCAGCCTCCCTGCTCACGTACAGGTACCTGGTGATACTGATCATCTGTGGATATAACCTCACTTGAGACTATGTATTGTCATAATTGAGCACTAATATAACTTCTGAATGCTTTACACAATCCATGTCATGAACATAGAAGTTGTTGTGGGTCTCTCTGAAAAACAGTTTTAAGAGACTTGGATTTACTAGACCCTAGTTAGTTGAAGTTCAGTGTTTTGTACAGTACCAATAAGAAAACTATTGGCCAACTTTGCATGCTGTCTGCCTTTAAAAGTGCTTTCTACTTCATATAGAATGGTCACTTTACAGCTGTTCACTTTGGAAAAGCTGCTGAGCATCATAGGGTTGGAAATTAAGTCTTAATCCTGTTCTCATTGAAGTTGATGTTTTACCATTGATTTCCACTAGGCTGGGATCATGCCAAGAGATTTTTTTTTTTTTTCCAGAAGGTACAAGCCATATCCCCTTTGACATTATTTCACTGTTTCATCTTTGAATGCCAAAATCCTAGGTAGAAGTAGCTATACCCAAGTTATGGAATTCAGTTCTGAAAACTTGAGAAGGAAGATGACCTACAATGGAGCCTGCTGCTTATGTACCTTATTTCTATTGATTTTGAACCTATGGTTAAACTGTATGTTCTAGGTGGTATGTGACATGCTCAGCAGTAATAATTATTATAGTCTGAGGTGTCCATACAAAATATACATGAAAACAGATTTTTTTTTTTTTCTGAGGGGGTGGATTTTATTGAGTGTAAATTTACATAAAGTCAGATAACAAGATTTCTTCAGAGTAAAATTTTGCTAATACCTTATGAGAACATATTGCCATCCAATAGTCTGTTAAATGACTACCAATGTCTTTTTCATGCTGTTTAAATGATCATGTTCTCCCTTTTCATTCAATAGATGTTTATTATAATACGTGTTCAGTATCAGTGGATAAGTACCAGCATGAATGGGTATAAGCAAAAATGTATCTGTGTAATACAACAAAATGTATCCATTTTGACTAAATGGTCTTTGTAATGATTCATGACAGAAGGCAGAAAAAGGTAGATGGGGAATTTCTTCGGCTCCAATTACTAGAGGGTTTTTTTTTTTCCTCATTTCATATCAGAATACCCATGAAAAATGTTTCTCAGCCTTTCAATAAACCAGTTTCTGCCAGCTGTAAACATGTTGGGTGGGGCTGATTCTTCTATGTATGGAAAGGCTTAATGAAAATGCTCATAATCTTAAAATAATAACAATTTTAAAAAAATGAAACTTGACTTACTCTTAGTGACATCTAAAAAGATAAGTCAAGTTTGCATAGAACATTGATGCTTTTGAAATTTGCTTGTGCAAAATTTGCTGTAGGCACATATAGGGAAAGTGATATATTTAAGCATTTTTTCAAAGAATATTACATTTTTAAAACATTTTGACTTCAGAATTGCCAAATCAGCTTTTTATCCTAAAAAAGAATGAAAAAGAAAAGAACATTGTGTTTGAGTGGTGGCCACACATGGAAAACATCAAGCCACAATGTATTTAGTAACAAATTTTATGCAAGAGACAGGGACAGTGGTTTTCAACCTGAGGTCTGCAGACCCCTGGGAATCCACAGACTCTGTCTAAGGGGTCCAGGAAAGATGACTATGATCAATCAAAAATATGTGAATAGCTACACTTGGTCTGCACTTCCATTTGCAATTTTGTAGAGGTCCACAAACGAAAAATCTCTAGTAATGGGAGCTGAATGTTTCAAAATGCTTGAAAACCACTGTCTTACGGTGATAATGTTTATTAAACTAACCATGTAACTGGGATAGAGTTAGACAAGCTTTCAAACGCAAGACAGTCTTCGTTGGGTCACTCTCATCAGGGACCTGACAAAGAATGTCTTGCCTTTGAAAGCTTGTTTAACTCTATCCCAACTACATAGTTGATCCACTAAAAGACATCACCCTAAGAAATCCTTGCCTCTTATATAATTTCTGTACTATCATGGCTACAACATCACTCTTACACTACAATTCCACTTTTTAGTCATACACATGGACTTAGCTGCCTGAGTGCTGCCTACCCCATACTGCCCAAATGGAAAAGGTGGGTAGATCCTCTTCCTCCTCCTTGCTGCTTTTTTTGTTACTAGTCTTAAACATAATGCAATGTCTGCATCAATACTTTAATTATAACTAACTTCAGGAGAGATTCTTCCCTGTAGTTTAATTCTGGTGTCTTTAACAACAGAGGTTGCCAGAGTGGGGAAAAAGTGGATTCACCGGATATTAAATGTAAAACTGAAACCAGTCCAGTCATTGTGAAAGAAACTATTTATATAATGTAAGTGAGTGTATTAGGCCTAGGTACACAAAGAGACTTATGCTTGGCAGTGCTAGTGTCACCACACTAAACTGTTGGGTGTCCAGCTCCTGGACTGAAATTCTTAACCCTGATTTAGGCACCCAAATTCTATATGCAGTGAATGTGGGGACTTAGTTACCCTTGACTAAGTATGCTGAGTTTTGAAAAAGTCAGCATACTGAGGCAGGTAACCTAAGCTAGCCAGGAGGGGTGGCACCAGCCCCTTCCCAGTGGTGGGGCTGGGCCAGGCTGGTAGTGCCATGCCTCTGCTGGCTGCATATGGGAGCAGGGCCAGCTCAGCTGCATGGGGCAGATGGGAGGCAGCAGCAGCTCTGGGAGGGCTAAGACAAATTTTGGGGTGGCTATTGCTACCACCCCAGTCCTCCCCTAGCACCACCCCTGTTAGCCAGTAGGAACCTGTAGAAGAGAAGGGTACAACTGAAATTGAGTCTTACTCATAGATATAGGCATTGTCGATCCAAGTTAGAGAGCTGTGTGAGACTGGGATGTTCATAGCCTGAAATCTTCCCCTGGCTTTAAGCAGTACAGTCAGCCCTTTGGGTATGGACTGCTGGATCAATCTTTTCTTTTAAGACCTAGCTCAAAAAAGTGGAAGTGCCCACTTTTTATATAATAGCCTCATGTTTAGAGCATTTGCTCAGAAAGTGAGACCTAGATTGCTCTCAGCCTGAGGTGGTTCAAACTCATCTCTTCAAACCAGACTAACAGGTAGGTTGGATGGTTGCACTTTCCTTGCCTCTTGTTGAAGCTGAGCCTCCAGGCAGGAAAGTATTTCAGATTAATAGGGCCAGAGAAAGAAAGCAGGACGGAACATGCTGAATTCAGTGCTGTCTTTGTGTTCTAGGCATAACCTGAGAAGGCCTTCCAGATCAAGACCCTCGGGGGGAGACCGTTATGAGGCTGCCTCTTTTCCGAATCCCAAATAGGCTTAGGTGGGAGTTAGGAACCCACAGGCTCAGTCCTTCTAGGACTCTGGGCATGTGCACTAGCAAAACCCTAGGGAACCCAGAGGCCTACTGGTGAAAATTGTGGTGCCTTTGGACTCTCAGGAGCCCACGTGACAAAGCAGGGGTTTTGTGGCTACCTCACTTAGACTTAGGTGCCTATATTCTGCCATAACATACTTTAAAAGCAGCTAATGTACTTACCTGAAATAAGTGCAGAAGAACATATATTTTAACTTGTATCTGCTTGTTATCTTAAAAATATGCAAAGCTACTAGTAATAGCACATAATGAAAAGAGTATCTGATTACAAGATTTATAACAAATGCAAATCAACTTGCTAAAGCTGGGCATGTTTGTGTATCTAATGTGCTCAGTCTTTTGTTGGAGAAATATATGTAGGCCCCAATCTAGTGAAGTGTTTAACTGCATGCTTAATTTTAAGCCTATCCTTACTCTTATAGAAGCCAATGGGCTACTCACAGGCTTAGAATTGAGTGCTTAAGTGCTTTCCTTTGGTGCTATATTTATATCCCTCATAAAGAATGGCATTGAAGCACATGCTTAGATCCTATTGAATTCAGCTGGGCTGAAGTGCACCTGCTTAAAGTTAAGCATGTGGGTAAGTGCTTTGCTGAACTGCCTAAACTGGGAGTGCATGGGTAAGTTAAATATGAGATGAGTGCTACCTGTGGGCATGAGGTAATGATCCATCGTATTTGAAATACAAAAAAGGCAAAAGAAAGCAGCATTTCAGCTATTTGGTCAGGTGTGTCAAATGGAAACTGTATCTTTGCTGCAGCAGAACACTTCTGTCACGGACATTTAAGCAAGTTATTATAACACTTATTCTTGTTCCTTCTATGAAAAATTATGGTAAATATTTGCAAGATACCTTGTTTATGCTAACTGCAAGCAAAACTTTATCACTGGCTTTTTAAAAATAAAAATTAGAATGAAACCAAGCAGAGAAGTGTAAAAGGCAGAAACGTAGGCTGTTTAAAAGCAGTGACTGTTGAATATGCAGAGAAAATGGATCTGTCTGTGTTTTAGTTCTGTGTACTAATAAAGGTGGTGGTTAAAGTATCCACTTCATTTTGCTGAAATGAGAAATGTAATTGATTTGCTTCTAGGTTGTTACTCCTATATCACAGCTCTCAAATTTTGTCATTTTTCTTTTCCAGAACAGGTGGCAGCTTTTCTTTGAAACCTGTTGGAATATTCAGATTGTTTAGCTTTCAGTTTCATGTATTAATAGCATGGCAGTAAAGGGTCTATTTTGTTAATGGCTTATTCTGGTCAAGGTAGACCCCTTAACATGGTATTTTACAGCATGATAAATGGTTTTAGTTTTCAAATTTGGATGTCTACATCCATATTTAAATGCTTAATTAAAAATGGCCTTATTTGCTTGGTGGTTGAGCATCTGTAGTTTCCACTTTTTAAGTGGAGTTATGAGTGAAAATTCACTAATTTTTATTCACATAGTTCATTAAGGATATAGAGGATTCAACATTACACATGCATGTTCAAAAATGTGGGCCTAAGTCCTATACTTCTTTTTCCTTTTTGGGTCAAGATCCATATGGCTCTTTGTAGAACTGCTAGAAGTGGAGGTGATTGTTTAAATAGCTTTCCCATAAATCAGACAGTTTGCAGTTTGGAGGTGTGGTATCTCATGAACTACAAGGGTGGCATACTGTAAAATTGTTATATGGAGACCAGGAAACTGTGGACTCTGTTTTTAATCTGGGTATATCTGAAAGCTGGCAGTTAAAGAGATTTCAGATCTTAAAAATATCATCAGTTTAGAGCTGGGGTTATCAAGTTTTGTTTTTAAACTCTGCTATCCTTTGATCCATTTTGGAGGGTAAAAAAGAAAGTATTTTTGTTGCAAGCCCCCCCCCTTTTATATATATTTTAAACTACAGCTTTTTGAAAGCTGCTCAGAGGTATAGTATATTAGAAAGAGCCTCTTCTGAAATGGATTAGGGAGCAGAGTTCAAGTGAGGAGGTCAAAAGTGAGAATTGAATGTAATTTATCTTAGGCCATTGCTGTTTATCGCATGATTGTAGAAATACCCTCAGCCACACACACATGCATTCACAAATGATAATTTGAGAGGAACTGAAAAAAGGCTTTGAAGACATTAAAAGGCTTCTGATGACATCATGTTATATGGGAGGGCAAACCAGGGTTGATTTAAATTAGTTTCAAAAGAGCTGTGTATATAGAGAGGTCTTTGTGTTTTTTCATGTTTTTTCTGTGATGTTTTGTATTTCACTGCTCAGAATGAAACTGTTGCATGCTAGCATGTTAATTAGTGAAGCCTTTTTGTTGTTTTCTATTGGTGGATTTTTTTTACAGCCGTACTTATTGTTTTGAACTCTCTTAGTAGCCATCTTGATTTCATTTACAGAATTCTTAAGCTTCTGTGGGTGGCCTGCCACCATAGAAAAGCTGATGGAGAGAGACCATGATGGTGGCGAAGAGAAAACTGTTAAATACCCTTAGTCTTCCATATGAGTCTCCTCTGACTTCTTCAAAAGGGATGGTTGTCATTTTCTGCCCAAGATGAAGCAAGAGAGCTAATCCCCAAGTTCCACAGGTCACCCAACAGCTGCATGGCGCCAGACCATCTGCAGAAAGAGGTTGTGTGTCTCCACATTGGTTTTGGAGTCCTTCCGCCCTTTCCAGTTCCTATTAGAACGTTTAATATCACCCCTTGTGTTACTGTGAGTTGGATTTAGAATTCCCATGTCACTGAGATATCAAGGACAGGGTGGGTACCATAGCTTCTCTATCAGGTTATTTGCCAGTGCAATACTACAGTAATGGTTCTTCATTGGCAGGGTATCTTCACAACAAAGGCTAGAAACTTAAGAAAACCCCCAAACAAACACCCCCCCCCTCCCCCAAAGCTCAAATTCTGCAAAATGCTGTGGAAATAGCTCAAACCATTAGACATTCTCAGGATTTTTTGATGTAAGGGAATTGCTGCCCAGAAAGTTCAGGTGTGACGTTTCAGCGCTCTGACTGCTCTACTCAACATCCTGTGCAATCGCCCGTAGTGCACAAGTGGAGGATAACTTCCTGTGCTTGGCTTACGCCACTGTTAGGGCATCCATACAGGGAATTAGTACACTGTAAATTTGTACCTTTGCTTACTGGGCAATAACTTCCCTGGATAGACAACTCCTTAATCTGTAGTGTGGAGCCTGTACTTCTATGAACCCCACTCTTCAACTTGTGTTGTGGTTGACCCTTCATCATACATTCAGGATTTTAATTAAATAATTTGCAAGGTGTGGCACAGCCCTGCTAAAAATAATTTGTTGTTAACATGATACACACTCTCAAAAATCTGGACATTCTAGTTGCTTCAGGTTGGGCTGCATTGTTCTAAGATGACGCTAGTTTTGAGTGAGCTTTCCTTTTTTGTTGGCTAATAGTGGCTTTTGGATGCTATGTTCATATACATGTAAGAATGTGGGCACAAGTGTGATTAAATCATTCTGTCCGTGGGAAGAGCCTTTCTGATCATCCTTATCATAGTTATGTGCCTTGTTTGCTAATGGCACAACAATGGAACAGGAGATGGCTGCTCACATAAAGGAAGGACTGTGACTGCTAAAGTGCGTGGAATAGAAGGTCAAGATAATTTTACATTTCAGTCACATTTGATGCTCATTTTAATGATAAACTACATTTTTGGAAGTCTCTTCAGGTGGCATAAATTTCAGTTAAGGATCTTGGTGTCACATTAATACTACTAATAATAATTTAAAAAGTGTGACAGACCTATCCAGAGAGATACCAACTGTGCAGAAAATCTTGAGCTATATATAAATTAGGAGACAAGCTTTAGAGAGAGTTCAGTCTTGTCAGCTGTGGAAAAGCATTGAATGAATGTAGTTACTCAGTTTCTGGCTTTTTTGTGCCATCTGTAGGCACCTTAAAGAAATGGGGCATCACAACATTGGTGTAGGGGAACAGCAGAGTATTAAAATCAATGGAAGAAAAACTCCTGCTAAAATCTTCAGACACTGAATGAGACCCTTGGTTCAGATGGTACTGTGTCTTTGGGCAACAATGGAGAAATGTGTTGCCCCTATACACCTGATGCATCTTTTTCATTGTAATGTCAATTTGATAGCTTTTGTGAGGAGCCCTGGCAATTTCAGTGACTTGTTTGTTTCAACAAGACATGATCTCTTCATTAAAAAAGAAAAGGAGTTTGCATGTTTGTAACTTCCTTACCCTGACATATCAATTGTCTAGGGAACAAGAGCATGTAATCTTCAGCCATGTTTTTCCAGCTTGCATATTTATGGCCAATTACCTTTACAATAGCAATGAATTTGGTGTATGTGAAAAGTAGCCAAACTGGTAGTGTAAATCTATGCATCTCCATGCATCACTCCCACAGTGCTTAGTTGTACTACATGGGAGAAACTACTGCAGAAGGAGGTAAGATTTTTAAGTCCCTGTCTGCACAGTCTTATGCTGAGACTTTTAACAAGAGCACCCATTAATATCAGGTGTATGAACATCTTTTGTGTATTGAACTCTTGTGTAGTTCAGATGGAACCAATGGGAATTAACCACCTCAGTCACATACTAATTTGGTAGTTGAGTGTCTGACTCCTTTGAAAATCTATGCTTTGGCAACTACACCAAGGTCACTCATGTAGTCTCATATATCAAGGCACAGGTGTCGGAAGACAGCTTCTGGTCAGTAGCAGTATAACGTAAACTAGACTCATCAACTAAAATGTGCAAAACTATCCTTTTACCAATTCTTGAGTTTGGTTAGTTCATCTTAGTTCATCATGCAGTAAGCCTAAAAGATGTCATGACTGAGTACAGATCTAGTGATTACGGATACCCATTTTGGAAATGGACAAAAATCTACAAATGAAAATTAAGTATGGCTTCAGATTGATTTACAAGTGAAATGCAAGGTTTGTGTAAGTTGTCTGCATAATTATGATAATCCTGAAACAAACCATGTTTTCCAGGGTTGAGTGAATGGTTCTTTCAGTTCAGGATTACAGGTACCCAATGAGTTTTTTGGTGTATGTTTACTAGCTTTTTGTGGGCATTTTAAGGGTTCTAGATTTGTGTAATGCTACACATTTTACAGCACATTTAAATGTCTATAATATAAATAGCTTTACCATCAGTAGGCATAAATGTCAGTCTATTGACACATTATAAAGACACAAATGGAATGTAGCCTG
This sequence comes from Alligator mississippiensis, assembly GCF_030867095.1. NCBI lineage: Eukaryota > Metazoa > Chordata > Crocodylia > Alligatoridae > Alligator > Alligator mississippiensis. The sequence goes on along the minus strand of NC_081825.1, from coordinate 137,909,802 downwards.
GCATGCTGGTGTTGGTGTTGAGATTTAATGGTACATCTGTATCATTTATCCTAGTGGGAAATAACACAGGATGTTGCCTTGTAATTTTTTACTACTGTATAATAAAATGTAACCATAATAAACAGTGTCTAAGCAAATAACATGGCAGATTCTGGATTACCTCCAATTTGTCTTTGCTATTTAATTTAGCTTAAGTTTTCCTTGAAGCAGGCATCTATTTCTGACTGGATACAAGTTGCATTTGGGTTTCTTTTTAATGTTGTGTATACATACCTAGATAGCAGGGGGAGAGAGAGGTTTGCATCTTAAATCATGTTCATCCCTTGTCCAACTTTGTTAATCACAGAAGCTGGTCGTCTGTAATTTCTTTTGCAAAATAAACCCAGGATCTGGGATGATCTGCATTATTCTGGCTCTAGAAGTTTACTCCTACATTTTAACAGTTTTTATACAATCTCTGCCCCTTCCACCCACACCCATACACACCCACATACCAGGTTATGAACTTCTCTGCAATATAAAGTTCTATGTGTTCCCCTGACAACAGGCAGAATAGACAGCACCATGTGAACAAATCGCAGGATTGGTTTTGGTCATGTTCTATGATTTACCAACTCCTTGGGCTTTGTCTTTCTGATCACAAAGCAATGCCTTGGCTTTGCTTATTTATCCCCCAGAGTGTTAGAATAGGGTATGTTTTCTGTATTCCATATAGATGTTGCTCAACATTTTAGAGCATGAGGGTAAAATGCTAGCGCCCGCTTGCTCTTTGTTACCTGCCCTGCCTCTAAGAGGTTTCAGTTTTTGGTAAGCATGGACGGGCTGGGTCACAGGTTAGGTATTGGTTCTGCATGCAGAAGCCACGCCTAGTTGATATAAGTATACATCTAGAAATGTCCATTTTTCCTCTGTCCTATACTGATCTGTAGACAAAGTTTGTCCTGAACCCCAGTCTGTTCCCTTTCTCTCTAATATTCCTGTTGGTGTTTTTGGGTACAAACCTCTGTGTGGCTGGAGAACAGCAAGACAGCAAGTTGCTACTCGGGTTGGGTTGCCTCATGGCTGTCCTTGCACACATGGGCATGAATGTATCTCAGAGTCATTGGTACAGGCATTCCTTTAAGATAGTCATCTCCAGCCATATGTGTTTTGAAACACTTCTTTGCACTTCACATGCAGGCAGCCAGCAGGATCTAGGAAATGTTCTTAGTATTTTTTTTTCTTTTTGGCATTTTCTACAGACTGGGAGAAACAGCATAAGATCTGTCTCTGCTTAATGCAAAGGTAGAGACCCCTTTAAAGGCACTGCACATATCTAAGGCCCATTGCTCCCAACAGCTATGTTGGAGATGATATGTTCCTCACCCTGTCCACTGCTATGGGCTTCAGCTTTGATCCACCAGTGAACTTGGGGTTCAGATGTTAAAAAGTCCTGAGAAGGACACTTGAAAATCAGGTCTTGTTTAAAAGCTGAAATAGGTGCTGAACACTTTCTAACATCTGGCCCTTTATGTTCCAAGTGGAGAAAAATATGAAAACATTTTTCGGTGTGTACTAGAGTATTGCACATTTGTAAAAAGACAATTAACATTGAAATGAGAGAGGTTTGGGATTCATCAAGTAGATTCAACAGACTGTGTCATTTCCTTGATTTTCATTTTAATTAGGAATAATCAGTTTTATCTCTTGGATTCTTTGCCAGGAATTCACATGAGGCAGAAGAGTTTGGTCACTGTTGTGCCAACAGAGTAGCCAGTCCTTGAAGAAGCAGTATATATTGTCGGTAAATTGCTTCCTAAGTGAGCAGGAGGTGTCACACACTTCCAAAATGGAGGTGAGATTCTGCTCTCAGATACTTATTTATGAGACTCATTGACTTCAGGCAGTGTTATTTGGGAGTGAAATACTGGGCTTGTGGCAGTCGGTAGAGCTGGTAAAAAAAAAAAAAAAAAAAAAAAAAAAAAATCATCAACATAATCTAAAAAATATTTCCAGAAACATGTTGATTTGGATGAAGCTTCATTAGGAATTTTTCTTAGGCTCCCGATAGTCTCTCCATCCCATCTCAGAAATTCTGAGAGAGAGGAGACCTCTCAATACGCAGCATCCTAGTAGGTAAGGGCACTCATTCACTTGGGTAGTAGGCAAGTGCTCTGCTTTCTGGTTTGGAATAGGGTTTTGAATCTGGGTCTCTTGCATTCTGTGGTCTAATCACCTGGCTATTCTGGCACGTCTGGGATGTCCACTCTCTCCTGTTTCTTTTTCCCCATGGGGACAAGAAAAAAATCATTGGAAGATGACACAATGTAAAACAAAAGCAAAATTTGAATTTTGTTAACGAACTGAAATCTTTTTTTTCTGACTAGCCCTAGTCAATTGGGATGGTACTGTATTTTTTTTTTCTGAATACCTAGGTGTACAGATTTGATTGACTACATGGCATTTGTTGGTTATGTAATTCCCCAAAAGCCCAATAAAGTACAGGTTACCAGCCCAGCAGCTACTTCCTTGGGATGCCCATGCTCTGGCATGTTCTCTTCCATGTCTTTCCTATAGAATTCACTTTCATGGCTGCCCAGGGGGGCAGCTTTAAAACAAGTACCAGAAAAAAGGTTGGAAAACAGCTGACCTGTATGTTGACATGTTTGGAACGCTCTGTTGGGAAGCCAAAGGGACCCAGACCCCAGGTCCTTGGTTTCCCAGGTGAGTGCCCTAGCCACTATTTGGGGGAGGGTGGGGAGATGGGAGCTTGCACACTTTCATGTATTGTCTTGCTCAGAGTGTATAACCAGACTGGATGTGTACGTAGTCATCCTGGTGTGTAGGGCTATGAATGTATAATAAAATGCCAGTCTGTGCTTAAACTGTTTTGTTTTCTTGGGGGCGGGGGGTTGGGGTGGAGCGGAGGGGTGAGACTTGTATAATCAAATCTGGATGTCTAATAAAATAACACCATTTGTGCTATATGTTTTCCAGCTGGGAAAATTTCACTTTGGGAGCTACTATGGGTGGCTTTCTGTGTTGTATATTCAACAGCAGGAGTCCCATTCTGTGAAGGAAAACCTTCATGTGGGCTGAAAGTGGAAATTCTACCCTGTGATTTGATCCTTTTAATAAATGCACACTTTTCATAAACAGTAGAACATATATTTTCTTGTTAACTAAAGTAGAACTACATTTGGTTTGTGATGTTCTCGATAGTGTCATGGATACGTTTTAAGCTCCGTATATGTTCACAGAGCAGATTTAAAGACTTCAGGCATGTGAGGAAGAAAGAGGTGGAGACAGAAATCCAAAATTGTTGAAGGGGAAATTGTACTGGAAGCCACCAAGTAATCATAGGGTTAGGGAATGGGCTGCTCTGTTCTTGTAGCACCAAAGTGTTAAAAAGAGGGCAGGCAACCCCTCTACCACAAATCATTAATCTACTGAGTTTGTGCTGTATTTCGATTGCCAGAATGAATCTTTTCCCAGATGCTGTGGGCCTGTGTCTGTCTTTTCCTGTGGATATTAATGGGAGTTTACCATTCACTTTCAGGATGACAGGACTGGACTTTCTCTCACTCTCTTTTGCTCTCTGTAAAGTAAAGAAAGTTCCTGCCTGTCGACTTTAAATATTGCATCTTTTTAAATTTTTTGCCGTGGAGTCTGTCTAATTTGCGTGACTGTAATATACCACGTTAGACATTTGTGGAGGATAATGTACATTGCTGTGATACACGACCATAATGGTAGACTTTAATGTCTTTAAAATGGTAAACCAGAGTAATCTATATTATGAGCTGTAGCCAGTTGCTTCCAATTCTTGCCAAAGATTAGTTTAGCATCACTTTTAATATTTTATGTGCTAGAATTGTTTGCGAAGGCTAAAAGCTTTATATTCTTTTTGCACACATTTACTTTTATCTTTCCTTTATTTGTAAAGTGCACAATGCTCTCCTCTTTACAAATTAATTATACAGAAGAAAATTTAATAATTTTCCAGCTTTACTTTCTTTGAAGGACTTTGCCAGTAATCTGTGAAAAGTAGATCATATTTATTAGCATATTAGATTTCAGGGGAAAAGTAGTTAGAAATGTAACCCTTTATAATATCACTATCTGTGTGTTAATATTTTAGGTATGTAAAACGCTTATGTCTGAGTGACTTAGGAGTTTTTGCCGTGCAAATGGAACTGTAGATTTTTACAGTGCAAAATCCTATTAAAATTTTAGAACATAAGATAAAAATGGCCCATTTACTTTGATATTTGTGCATACCTAATTTGTCCATTTCTTAAAAGTTGTAAACACAAGGTGGAGAAGATATTTTTTATTTATTTATTTATTTATTTTTGCAGTGGCTTTCATTATTGAAAGTAGCAACTAAAGAAGAAGCTAATGAAACGGACATCTGTAATGATTACAGAAATTCCTAATGCCTCCCTTTGGAAGGCAGGAGGGGGAGAGAAGGCTATGGTGCATGTGGTGAGAAGGCAATTTTTTTCCGTTACGCACGTTCATTAGTAAGAAGTCTGAAAGGGAGGCTTGCTGCAACCAGAGCAGTGCACTGTCATAGGTCTTAATCCATCTTGTATTGTCAGAAAACCCTGTATAGCCTTGGCTCAAATGGGAGATGAAAGCAGTCTTGTGAACACAGCCCCTTGTGTGGGAGCTGAGCACTCTTGAAAATCTGACCCCTTGAGGTTTTGTTCACCCACAGAACCTATTACTTTTCACTTTAAAATTTAGCCCAGTTTGAAAAGCTAATACAAAATAAACAGGAATGTTGCAGGAAGGAATTGCAACCAGTTTTCATCCATGTTGAGGTATTAAGAGAGCTGGTTATAGTGTTATGGAGACATAATTTGATTTCATCTTGGTTGTTGATAAAGCTTGTTAGAAGTTGATCAGTTTAATACAGAGTCTGAATGGCCTTGTGGACAGGGTACTGATGGGGGAACTGGGATTTATCTTTGGCTCTGCCATTGACTTCCTGTTTGACTCCAGGAAATTTATTTCACCTCTTTTTTCCTTCCCTGTCTTGCCTACATAGATGGTAAGCACTTCAGGGCAGGGGCCATCTCTCATCGTGTCCTGAGAAGAGTGAGGCTCTGGTTTCAGCTGCATTAAAAGTTAAAAATTATAATTTGTAATCACCAGCATCAAAAAGAGTTTCACAGTGGAGAATGGTAATTTGGGGTGCTTGGAAAGCATACACTGTGTATGTGCATTAGTTCTAGTTGGGAGAAGTTTTCTTGATGTCCACTGGGCCAGCACAGACAGGGCAGTGAGAGTGGGAACTTCCTTGTGCTGTGTCCTGATTGGTTTTCATCCTAGAGAAAGTATTTCAGTTTCCAGTGCCATTAAGTCCCCTCAACTTGTAACTGCAGAGGTTCTTGTGTTATGGGCTGGAGCAGTAATATAACAAGGGGTGGGTAACTGGGGCACCAGCCCTGGAATACCCAGTTAGAGTGGGTGCACGAATGATGCCCACTGCTGCCCAAGGTGCAAACCCTGATGATTACATCCCTGGGCTAAAGTCCATTATATACGAGACCAACCATAAGTGTTACAACATCTCCTGATTAAAAGTGAACTGCATCCCTCAGACATGGATAGACTACCTTGTTGTGTAACATCACTCTCATACTCTTCATCCTGCATGTTCACTTATTAATTTAAATGGGAGTAAAATTGTAAAAGAGATTTTTGACTGTCTAACTTGAGACACCGGGGGGGAGGGAGGGGATGTCTATACGTGTAATTAATTCGACTGAACAAACTCTGGCACAATTTGAGCCAGAGTAAACTAATCCAGATGTCACTGTCTACATGGGCATTTAAATGCAGTAATTTTTTTCTGGTGTTGAATAATAGGCGTGTCTGACAGGACTATCCAACTGCAGTAAATTAGTCTACACCAGCCTAATTGCCATGCACGTGTAGACAGCGATGCTTTTTTTTTTTTTTTTTTACTGTACAGCAAATTAGTCTGCACAGTAAAGTGCATATGTAGATGCCCTCTGGGAAGGGAAGGGTAGGATTTTCAGAGGTTGGGTGCTTGGCCCCTTTGGGAAAAGAGGCTAACCATTCCAGCACCTCAGGTAGGGCACATTAAAGTTATTAGTCACTTCTGAAACTTCAGGCTTCTGGGTCATTCATGGGAAGGGCTTCTGCACTTTGCTGTTTGGCATTCTTGGAACACATCATGTGCTTATGCCCTTATATCATGATGTGTTTTCTTTCCAGTTTTTGGAACCAAAGAATGGAGAGTGTCATTGCTCCATCTCCTAGCAGCTTCTAATTTAGCACGGAAGTGGAGTAGTTTTTAGTTTAAATTGCCTTCACCTTGGCATCTGGAGTTGCAGAATAGTTTGCCCTTGATTTGGTTAGCGAGATGCATTTGTCCCAGTAGTGGAGGATATGAAGACCGCCTTAGAACACCAGCAGTAGTGTTAGTAGAAGTTGACTGTTTTGAGGAAGCTATGCTATCCAGATAGAATTAATCTCTGCAGGAAGGGGAGGCTATTTAGGTTGTCTCCACAATGTAAGAGAGACGAGATGATTTCCTACTTCACTGAGCCTTGAGTGATGCTACTTGCTGAATGGCACTTTCAGTTCCAAAGTGAAACCCCGCATCTGTTTGGTCAGGCAGTCTGACTCGTAGTGCACTTTCTAAGGCATATTTTAGCAGGTGCAGGGAGTGGAGGATGGGGACCTGCGAGTGGCCAAGCTGAGGATATGGTATGAAAGGAAACAAGCAAACAAAATATAAATTTTGGTGTGTGCATAAGCATGCGGGAGGGAATGAACTGTAACTCCTTTATAGCATACTCCTAGCATAACTCCAATGCTAACGGAGTTTGGAGCTAAAACACCACCCACTTTTTTTAAATTACATCTTGGGTCGGACAGGACAGGGCAGTAATGCACATGTTTTGTAGTTGCAGGGCTTAGGTAACTCAAAATCCAGAGGATGGCTGTGCCTTTAATTGTTGCTACCTTTGTAGCTGTTGGAGTCTTTGCAGCCCAAGGATCTGTGGGTGGTTTCCTTAAGTGATTAAAATAATAACAGGGATCCCCAGACAGCATTTGAAATCTGCACGTGAATAGCGTATAGGGAAGATCAGCACAAGGTGATGCATTTGGAAGTTGGAGGGAGAATACTCATCAACCAATGCTTCTGCCTTGGCATAAAGAAGAATGTAGGGGGAAAAACATGCTCTGAATCCTAAACTGACACAGTAGAGCCATAAACCGCTGTATATTGTGCTATGTGTACAAATTTATATTTAAAAAGATGTGAAATCAGGGACATCATAAATGAAACTAAGAGCCTTTTGTTTGAATTTTATTTGAAAACTTGCAGCAAGGTAATCGGGTAAAAAAAACCTAATATTAACTTCTTGAGACTGTTATGGCAAGCCATTGTTTCTGCCATAAAATGCGCCAGTCAAATCAAAGTTTTTCTCCAATGGTTTCTTGAAAAAGAATGTAGTTGTTGCCATAATGTATAAGGAATGTAGTCCAACCAAATGGCACTTTTCCTAGAAATAAAGAATACTGGTTGCTGCTCTTGAAGTATTGCATAGCATACTCTGCAGTCTGCACCTGTAAAACTAAATTTCCTTCTCAAACAATCCATTGTTGATCAAAATCCAGGACTGTAAACAGCACAGTAAAACAGCAACCCGAGCCAAGCCAGAACAATCAGTGAATCTAAGTGTGTGATTTTTTTACACAACTTAAAATTCTCTTGTTGGCTATAATAGCAGTTTTGCCCAATTAAAAGCTGCAGGATCAGGCCCCTATTTCTTCTTATTCACATATACTTATACTTTTCTAGTCAACCATTCAAAACTGGTGACATGAAGACTAAGCTCTTGAGCCTGGATTTAGGCTTCAAATAACCTTCCCTGATTTCCCCCCCACCCCCGAACTGCTGAGTACCATCAGCTGCAATGGGCTGCTTTTTAGCATCTCTCTAAATATAAGGGGATTGAACCCAGCTTTTCTGAGGGCCTCTTCCACAAATTTGTCCAGGCTCTCATAATGATAGAAAAGCAGAGGTCTACTGAAAAATGTAAATATTTGGGGTGAACTCCTGCCCAGTGGCAAAAAATACAATGACTTCAGTGGGGATATGATTTTACCCTTGTGTAGTTTCATTAATGGACCAGCTAAATATTGCTAACATCAGTGCAACTGTTCATTTACTCAACAGGATCTTTGTGGACAGAGTTTACTACTCAGCACAAGGCATCTTAAATATAATTTCAAAAGAGAAGTGGTCTCTGCTGCCTGAACTGACTTTACCCTACAGGCAGAACCCTAACCCCATCAAGTCTGTGGGGTAGTTTTACTCGAGACTGAGCTTTCTAAAGCAATGGTCCAAGGAGCAGCTCTGGTCTCCAGCCTTTACCATATGCAGAATTAAATTTTCTGAGAAGCACGTACCAGAGAACTAGGAGGCTGAACAAGGAGGGGGCTCAAGAAGGAAGATGCAATATATTATAGCCCATGTCATAAAAGATTTAGAGAGTCCCTGCTCTAGATGTCTCTTTGGCAGTGACTGCATTTGATTAACAGTGGGTTCCATCTGACTGGGACTTAGCAGCTGTTAATTCTTATTTGTCATTTTAATATACTTCTAAACGAAGTAATTCATTGTGTTCTTCCTTCTACACTATAAAACTGAGCTAGACCTATAGTTACATTTGGAGACTAAATTAAGGCTTGGCCACTTGTTGCTGCTCCTGTTGAGTGGAATTCTTCAACAATCACTTAAATGGAAAATTGGACCCTTGGTTTATACATTGATCTGATATTCCAGGTACATTGTCCTTTCACTGCCAGTGGTCTGTCTCTTTCTTTATAATTGACATTGATGACTGCCACTATTTTCTTCAATCATTGAGGATTGTACATTTATTTTTTGCTTTCAGAACAAATGTGTTGTATTAAAATTAATATTATTGTCCTTTATAAACCAAATATACTCATCAAATAAATGGTACTTATTGTTGTATGTTATAAATGCATGTAAAAACACTTTTCATGACTGTAATAAATCTTCAGCTCAAATATAATAAAATTATCTTTTTCTTTTTTTCAGAAATGCTGAATTCAGAAATCTGCAAAAAATAGTGAATGGATTTTAGCAACTGAAGAACATAAAAGGTAATTTTTAGATAGTAGGCTCAAGCCTTGTTTGTTAGCTGTCGCACAATGTGTGTAGTGGGTGTTCAGATAACTGCCCAACCCTATCATACTGCATAGGCCTGTGACATTTTCAGTGCTTCAGGCAGTGCTTTCACACTTTCAGCTCAGAAGCCATCACAATTCTTTACAATAGTTCTTTCCCTAAAAGTAATACAGAAACAAAAGCAGCCAAATGAGATGTAGATGAAGAAAGGAGGTGCAGAGTGTCATACTGTGAAATTATTCAGTGTGCATAAAGGTTAAACAGGTGAAAGAGAAACAAATGCTAATGCATTCCAGTGAAAGGGCTGTGAAATCATCTAAATTTGCTCTGTTCTCTTAGGATACCTGTGTAGGTCATTGGACAAGTGGGATGCTGTGGGCTTTTAGCTCTTCAGGGCTTTGGTCCAATCCCTGTTGTCACAAAGAACTGCAGTCTGCAGTTTGCCCAGGGGCTATCCGCTACAGGGGGAAGATCTGACAGAAGGAGTGGAACCAATGCAAGTACTAGTATAGCCTCAGTCTCTAGTTTTTATGTAATGTTGGGATTGTGAGATTCCTTGCAGACTTGGCTGGCTTCCTCACCCTGCATCTCCTATATAAGTGGTATAGGGAGGGCACTGTTCACTTAGTCACAGCCTATATCCACTGATGCAGACTTCCATCTGCACAGGGATGGAGTGGAAGGGCTAGTAAGACTGGAGGACATTCTCACAGCATTAGTGTGATTCATTACTATGGCCTAGTGATCTGAAGGGATTTGGAGAGGGCTATGCTCAGGCTTTCACTTAGCAAATGTGCCTAAAAGTCACGGTGGGGGAAAAAAATCCCACAGAGGCCATAGCATTTAACATGAAAAGAAATTCATCAATTTAAGGTGGAGATACTTGGGCATAAACAAGTAGACTTTATAAGAATTACAAACCTTGGAAAGTATAATAAAATGTAGAGAACATAAGGAAAAAATGCATGAGTCAGGAAAGACGCTGCCTAAATAGTAAAGGTATTCTTATAAGAGGTATTTTTTATATTAAACAGGCATAGGGTTTAATAGGCTCACCTGACGTCTGTATAGATCAGAGGTGGGCAAAATGTGGCCTGCGGGCTGGATACGCCCTGCCAGGCCGTTCCATCCAGCCCGTGGAGCCCCTAAAAAATTTAGAAAATTTATATTTATCTGCCCTTGGCTGCCTGTCATGTGGGCCTCAATGGCTTACTAAAACTCAGTAAGCAGCCCTTCACCTGAAATAACTGCACACCCCTGGAATAGATTAAGCTCTTTAGTGGGGCTTTTTTGGCACTTTTATTTAATAGCTGATTGATCAGCTTTAGATAAGTGCCAAAAAGCCCCGGTGAAGTGCCTGATCTATACAGGTACTGCAGAGCTGGGTTAAAGTAATGCACTTCTTCTTCCAGTAAAGCGTGGTTTTTTGTTTTTTTTTTAACATCTGCAAGTAGCCTCTGAATCTACCTTGCTGCACAATTGCTAATTACATTTTGGATGGGATGAATAAACAAAGATGACAAAAACAAATAAGCTGCACTATTACATCAATATATACATATTCTAATGCGTTAGAAGTGTGTCTTCCTTCTCTTGAAGTTGAACTAGCCCTGAAATTGTCCAGGAAGAGTGCTGAAATGTACTCAAGGGTACGCTAAGGCTAGGTACAGACATTACATTTTTACTGGAATAAGTGATCAGAAACCAGTTGATACCAGTAACAGAACAGAAGTTCAGCACACAAAACCAGTCTATACCCAAAACAGAACAGAAGTTTGGCACACACAGACTGGTTTAAAAATGGTGGAACCCAGTCTAAGATTTGCCCCCTCTCCCAAAGGGCAAATGTGTGTTCTGGTCACTACTAATCTAAAATTGTCACTTACAAAAAAACCCGCATAATTTGGATTTTGCCTCAGGCTTTTTGGATGTCTGTACCTAGCCTACAGGAGAATTGTGCTTTATGGTCTTTAATTGGCTTTTAGTAGTGGACCATATATACAGTATCTGTTTAGTATAAAAAATATCACTAGCAAGAAAATGCTGGGGGAAAGCGTAAGGAAAAATGTACTTGGCCTCCAAAATGAGTCAAGTAATAAATGTGTTGGACATTCCACAGAAGTTAACCCTCTCTATTTCTGCTCCTGCAGGTTTCAGTTGTCTTTCTAATTATGGTGGTTGATATTCTGTAGCAGCTAATTGCTTTAGCGACTTTGATATTGTGTAAAGCTTGAGGATAACTTGTCAGTGTCTTTTTAGACGGTAACATTGTTTACTCTAGCATACTCTTTTCCCTACACCTGGAATGATGATTTTGTGATATGTTATCTATGAATGGTGATTTGGGATATCTGTAAGTTACGACTTGAACATTCATTGTTCTGAACATAAGATACATTGTGCATACAAAAAAAGGAGACTCAAAATCCAGTCCTCCTAAAAATCATTCAAGGCATTACATTTAAAAAGGAGTCAAATAGAAAGGTATTAATGGGCCCAGTAGGATTTTTTCCAGATACCCTGAAGGTTACAATGACAAACTATATGTTGGCAAAGAGATAGACTATGCATACACTGTTGTATATTACTTGATATGTAGATTGCTTGGTGCTCTTTTATGGGAAAGTGATATATTAGTTCCCGATTTTAGCTGAACAGTTTAAAATAATTTCAGTGAAACCATTAGTTTGTATTTATTTATGCTTTTGAAATACCTGTAGTTTGTGTAAAGCACATTTAAAAATATGTCTGTTTTTAAATAAAGTAGGAAGCTAAAAATACCACCAAAATACATCACGGTTAAATACTTTCCAAGGACATAGAAAGAAATCTTGTATACTTTAATGGGATGTGGTTCAAACTGCTCAATTATTCCCAGTAGGTTTCTTAAAAGCTATAAACACTATTGTTTTAAAGTTTAAGTATAGGTTGTATTGCAAGTCAATAAGGCCGTGCAAGGTGCAAAAAATGGTTATTGGTATTTTATATTCATATCTGTATATTTGATCACAGTATAACATTTCTCAGCCTCTCTCATTCTTGGTGTGCAGGAGAGGCAACAGGCAGTTCATTTCAGCTGTGAAATGGTTTCTGGAGAGTCATTTAGCTGGATAAACCATAGGGATAGGTCTGACTTAACAGCATTTCTTTCATTTTGAGCAGTATGGGACTAGGTTAGAGCAATGCAGGTTTCAGTGTGTTTTGTATATTTACATTGTTCTCTATCATGTTGAGTAAATCCCAGCTGCTGTGTGTGTGTGTGTGTGTGTGTGTGTGTGTGTGTTCTTGCAGGACAAGATTTTTTTTTCTCAACTGCCAAGAGAAAGAGTGCGGGTCTGATTCTCCCCCCATATTAAACAACTTAGGGCTTTCTAGAGGTGCGAAGGTTTTCACTTATCATAATGATCTATTCTATCTTTTCTTCTGCTGTTAGTATCAGAAGCTAGGATTACTCAAAAATACTGGATTCTAGAGACTGGGCTGTGCTTCAGCCTCCATGTGACCAGGTCAAAGTAAGAGATTCTCTAGGGCTCAAGGGCATTAATAGACATCACTACTCGTATCTTCTTTTGTATTCAGTATCTTTTTTTTTTAGCTGGCAGATTTCTAATTAATTTAGAAACCACAGGCAGTTGAAGAGTGAACAATGTAATAACTGGCCATGGGGCAGAATAAAAGTACATCAATTATTCAGGCAGTCATTGCTGCGTATTCCATTCCTGGAGATGTGCTTGCTGTCAATGTGTGTCAGCCGTACTGCTAATGCCCTTTAGAATTTACATGCATAAACAGTGGCCTTTAAAAATCTGCATGAAGGTAACTTCAGCATTTGGAATGAAAGCTGCTAGTACAATGAGGAAAGTGCGAGCTGTCTGGCTGCTGATTAGTTCCTTTAACAGGGCTTGGAGTCACAGTGTGGCTCTACAGACAACTATCTACCAGGAATCTTTGCAAAAAATGAATAAATCCTCTAAGAGATGAGCCACAGTCTAGTCACTGGAACAAAGGAACAGAACAGTGCCACACTAAGCAAGTACTAAATGACTGTTCAGTAACCAGCGTTACTATGCAGTACTGTCACTGCACTGTTTTTTCCCCAACACCACTGTGCAGTAGCAACAAGCTATGACACAGTAGCTCATTCCTGTTGTGCTGTAGCATCTCACCCTATGTTGTGTTTTCTATGAGCAACTGAAGACCAACATCTTTTATATAATATCATCCGCTGTTGTTTCCCTGAAATCCCTGAGGTGCATAGTACATGGATTTCACAGTCAATTCTTTGGGAAACTACTTTGAGAGGAACAAACCAAGCCAATGAATTCAAACAACCATTAGTAAGCCAAGCAGCTCTCAACCAAATGCAATCCTTTCTACTTCTTTGCATTTGTGCTCCACTTGATTGCATGTGATTCAGCTTGGAAGTATGAGAGTTTGAAAACTAAGAAGCACATTCATATTATGAATAAAAGCATGTGAAGGGACACTTTTGATCATCTCTCTTCACTTCCTGCATAAAACAAAAACAAGGAATTTCTATCCAGTGATTCCTGCATCAATCTCACTATCTTGGGGCTGAGGTAGGACTCATCTTTTGGAAGAACTAAATGATAGGTAAACCATCAGAATAATGGAGAAGAACGAAAAATTGGAGGCCTCGTCCTACTGAAGGTATTGGGAGCTTTGCCATTAACTGTCCTTGCAGCAAGAACACCTATTTGAATCCAGCCTGCTTTTGATGGCAGCCATCTTGCTTTTTAAAAGTGAAGTGATTCATGATAGTGGCAAGGTAGGGCTGGTGTTACTAGTTATACAACATACTGGCAAAGTGACCACTTCTTGCTGCAGCTTTGAAAATGACAGTTGCATTTAACAGTGGAAGCTTAATACTGTGATTCATGTGGCCATTAAGACTCCTTTCCCCACTAGATCCCTTCAGACCTGTCTCCCTGTGAGCCTGGGTAAAACAAAGAAACTGGATTTGCTTTAATTGGCTTGGCTGTAACTTAAACACTTGAAGCAGTATTAGACATCTTTCTCTGTTTAGCATTTCATGTTGATCCTGATGATATACACAGGATCAGTATTCATTAAAATGAAGAAACTAAACTCTGTAGACAAATGTGTTGGCTAAATGGTGCCTTCAGTGTACTGAGAACAAGAATGCAATTAGCTGAAATGTTTGTTTACAAAATTTAATTCCTGGGGAGTATCTTCTCAAATTGCCTCTTACACTTTCTTTGGCTGGTTTTGTTGCCAAGGATTGTAATTTGACAGATTCTGTAAAGCTTGGCTGTAACACGCACATAATAGATCAGTTAAACACTCCATTGTAAATCAGAATAAAACAAAAGAATATCATTTTTGCAGACAGAGAATTCAGCTAGATGCCCCCTCAGTGTTTCTAGAAGTAAATAAGAGCCTTCCAACTTGTAAAACTATTCTAACAAGAGGCTTTATAGATGCATTTTTCTGATTTTCTTTGAAACTGAGCACGTACTAGATCCAGAAAGCTATTTCTGAATGGCAGGTTTTATTCTCCTTGGGAGCTGTGGATCTGTGTTTTCTACCACCAGATCAGGATTACTACAGTACAAAGGAACATATGATTTGCTCTGATTGGAAATAGGTGATTTCATCAGATTAGGGACTAAACTTTGGGTGGCATTGTCCCAGTCAGCACTGTTATCCAAGGATAGAAACTACTCCAAGTTAAGTCGCACACTTTTCCAAATCTCACCTGTTGGCCTATGTTTGCAAAGGTGGCTGACAATTCCTGGTGCCCCTGTTTCTTTGGATGCTTGTGGCACCTTAAAGGGGCCTGATTTTAAAGAAGGTGATTTACCAAATATGGTTGCCCAGCATTTCCTGAACATCGGCCATCGTTCAGGTATCCCCATTGTGCAACCAAAGTGGAAGTATCAAGAACCACTAGCCATTTTAGAGAACATGGGTCTTGCCTTTCCATTCTTATGAATCAGCATTTTAAAGGCTACAGATTTAAAAGTTGCTTTTTAGGTCAGACAGGAGATGAGCAGCTGGTGCAGGGGTGAGCCAGGGAGACTGATTACTTCTCTGACTCCCAGGACTCATGCAGGGGTAGAAAAATGGCACAACAGAAGGTTCAGAAGGCGCTCTCCTCTTCCAGTGTCTGTCCAGTCTAGACCTGGGTCAGAGAGCCAAGGAGACGAAAAACTGCAGAATGAAGGAAAGGCTGTGTGGGGAATGTCTGGGTTATAAGCAACCCCTTCGATCAGGAAACCGGTGGATAGAGGCTACTTTATCTGGACTGGCCAGTGCGCATTGCTGCAGCTGCTCTTCCTCTGTACTACGCAGTTACCACACAAGCTCACTGGGGCAGCACACCTCTGTATGGCCTGCAGGGAAGAACCCCAACCTAGACGGGCATCATCTGAGCCAACGGGCTGATTCAGCGCTTAATCTTTCTATTCAGCTTCCCTTGTAAGGCTTTAAAGGAGCTAGGAGGTTAGTTAGGCAGGGGTGAACAAAAAACAACAGATGAGAAAATTAATATAGACTTTATGAGAGCCAATGAGGAAATTGATCTTAACAAGAATAAAGTGGTTTGTGATGCTTTTAATATTTGCCACTATTGAGTACTGGAGAGGTGGGAAGGATTGGTATGTGCTGTTTCTTTCTTCTTACAAATGGTGAAGTGCATTAAATAGATTATGATTTGCCACAGAGGTTGTGAGGTATAAAGGATAAGGAACACTGAGTGTATGTTGTTAACAACAAAATGGTACTTATTAATTTTAAGGCACTGAATAAAATGCAGTTTTGTGTGCTAAGGTATACAGTGTGTCATTATTTATTAGCTCATTTATTTCCTGCTGTATGCCATCGTTCAGCTTGTGTGGTTTTTTAATGGCTTCATTCAAATGATTAGAGTGTCTGGGTGTGCATATCACGAGACACTGGGCAACTAAACACTGTATAGGGCAAGCTTGCCTTGTATATCTAGTGGCCAACATTAGGCAGTTACCAAAATAATTTAATTTCTTCCCCACTTGCAGAGTACCGATTAAAAATGAAATAAACTACTGCCAAGCAGATTAACTATCAGCAAATTAATTGATGGGGAAACGGACTAATAAAGACCCTGGATATACATGGGGGAAAAAAGGGTTACAATTTGCAAGCCCCTCAGCAGTTCAGATAAAACATGGCTTTATTTGCCCAAGTCACATTATAGTAGCTATGAGGTTCCACAAAGATGTTGCAGTGAAGCATACAGTGCATTGAATGTTAAATGTAATATGGTTTTAAAAGACAGCAGTTTTCAGTATTCCTGTGTGATGTGCTGATTGATCCACAGTCTTCCCTTGGTGATACCACTGTTAACTTGAGGTTATGCCATTGAGTTTATTGGACTGGATGAGATAGAGAGGCCTAGTGGGTAGGACTGAGACTGTAGAGATGCAAGTTCTGTTCCACACTCGGCCACTAATGGGCTCTGACATTGGTGCAGACTCTTCACCTTTCTGGGTCTCGCTTTTCCCTTCCGCTCCTTGTCTATTTTGTCATCTAAAGCCGTATAGATCAGGGGGTATTTCTTATTGTGTGTTTCTACTGTGCACATCACAATGGTGTCTCAGGAGCAGATGAGGCATCTCAGGGCTACTGTACTACCAGCAGTGCTCAAGTATCACTTTCCAGCAATGTGACTGAGAAGGGGGCGTGTCACAGATTGTTTGTTTGGTAACTGGCCATGGCCAAATCCCACAGGCCTTACAAGGCCATGGGTCTTGGGATGCATGTCTCTGTGTGTGACTGGGATCCCCAGGTACAGTGCAGATCTCATGGTATACTCTGGATCTGTAGGCTTGGCCCCTGGCTTGTTCTGTGAGGTATGAAAGGAGAGGGGCAAATGCCAGTAACTCAACAGCATAGGGAAGAGGCAGCTCTTCAAGGGGGAACCCTTGAGTAATAGCACTTACTATTTCTTGTCTGCTATAGGTATATTAAGAAAAAGGAGTACAATCAGAATTTCCATTATCTCAAAGTCCTTACTCAGGCAAGCACTATGTGTAATTGTCAGGGGTTTGCCAAGCCAGGGTCTCTGTTTAAGCTCAATATGATGCTTAAAATTTGACAGAAAAAATAACATTCTTAAAATACCAGTGTTGTTATTCCAAATGCACATTAAAATGGAAAAACAATTGTCATTTTGAGTGAGTAAGGTATTCCTGAAATGTGTAGATATGTAGGCCTGAGAGCCTATTCTTCAGACAATACATGGGCATATATCTCATGAAGCTATTTGCATTATTGGGACGATTGTTGGCTAAATTAATAAGGTATATTTATTTGTGTTGTAAGAAGATTTCTGCTGAGGTGGCAGAAATCCTCTATTTTGTCAAATTTTCTTAAACTCTGACCCCTTCCCCCCCCCCCCCCCCGATGTCAAAACTGTTCTTGAAATCGAAAATATTTAATCAGATCAAGATACAAAAATGTAACTGAAGAAAGAAAGCATGTGAATGAACAGTAGTGGAGTTCTCCATGCAGATGGCTGGGGGGTTATGTTTTCATACAGAAGACAGCATTCATTAGGAAACAGCATGGTGGCTGGGTCACATAAGATAACTTGGTAAAACATCTGGACAACTAGAAATGTAACATTTTCCCTTAGTGCCATTCTCCTGTTCTCTAAGAGCTCAGCTACATCTTTGCCACGAGCCCTAGGTAAGACGCAATGTTTTGTTGTAAGGGGCAATACAGGGAGTGTATCATCCCTCATCCCAGAATAATTTTTTTTTCTGGCCCATCAGTTGATACTTTACTTTCATTCATGTGCCAGCTGACAAACTGTGGCTTTTGCCTAGATTTGGGGGGGGGGGGGTGCACTCACCCCTGCCCACTGCATACGATAGAAGGAAGGAGCAACCTCATGGAGGTGAATCTCTCCATGGACATAATAAACACATTTGCCATGATGCAGGTAGTCTGTACAAAGGCATAATGGCATCAGTGGAAGTAAAGGGTGGTGTGACTGGGGCAACTGCCCCAAGCACTGCTTTGAGGGGTGGCAGGAATAGAAGCCACTTCTGTTGACTGGCTGTTACCACTGGCAGCTGGGTAGTTGCCACTGCCCCATGTGTTGCCATTGCCTGTGGCACAGAACTGCCCTGTTCTGCCTCTGCATAATGGAGTGCTTTATATTCACTAATCCCATATGCAAGAGAATAAGGCTGCACAGAGCTGAGCCCTAAGGTATCAGAATAGGAAAGCTGTCTTTGAATAAAGTCTAAATCAGAAAACAAGTTTAAAAACAAACTGTGTTTCTTTCCATTAAAAAAAAAGAAAAGAAACGTAGGGTTTAAATGCATTCAGGTTGTCTCGGAGTCATTTCCCTGAAGTTTATTACTGTACTTTTATAGGTAGGCTGTGTACTCTGTTAAACAAATGATATTAACCCAGTGATTTGCTTTGCAAAAGTTATGTGGTTGAAGACTGAAGCTTGAAATACGGGTTTGCTTGAGCATTGAAACATTAGTGCCTTTGAACTGTGAGGCCTGCTCTAGCTACTGTCCAAGTTGATGGGTAGTAGACTAAGTTAGAAGGGGCAAACTTTCTGTTGTGTTGCAGTGGCCTTCAGCAAAGTAAATGACACACTGAGCATGCTTCTATCCTGCACAGCAAGGAGGATGGGTAGGGTGGTCATTGGTCCTGTTTTATACCAGAACGTTCTGCTTTTAAACCCTTTGTTTCTAAATACGAAATGGACAGCAAAAAGTCGTGTTTTTTTTCATTTCATTGCTGGAAATGCGTGTCAGTCATTTGTCCTTGTGACTCTATTGGCTGTGTGTAGAGGTAGGGCAGTGCACAGCCAGGAGGAGTAGGGTTCCAACCAGCCAGGGAGGGAGAGAAGGGAGGTGGTCTTTGTCATAGCCCTGCCCCTTGCTGTTGATTTGGCCAAGGGACCCGGTGGCCCCACCCCTTGCTGCTGATTGGGAGGGGGCCACTGCCTCCTTGGCCATCACCACTGATTGGCCAAGTGGGCTGATGGTTCTTCCTCCTCCCCCACCAAGGGGATGCCCTGTATTCAGGGGATGGGTCAGTGGCCACTCTAAGGAGGCGCTGAATTTTTTGCAAATCTGCCTGCAAATTTGGATGCCCAACTAAAACTAAGCCACAAGTAATCGAACCTTTGGAAAATTTAGGGTTAGCAGTCTCAATGTCTAGAGGCCTAAAAATAAGATCAAGAAAAAAAATCCAATTATAATACTATAAAGCTATTTTAAATATAATAGCTTTAGGTATGTATTTTTCAGTATAAATATACCCCAAAGGAATCATTCTATTTTTAAGAGGAGTTTGGTATTATGATAATATGAAAGAAGTATATAATTTATTATTCCAGTTGGTGGTGAAGAAATTTAACATGTCAGGTTCTCTATTCATTATTCCAGCAGTCAGGACTAACAGGCTGTTCTTTCACCTTTCCTGTCAGTCATTTAGATAGACCAATTATAGATTCATTTAAAAAAAAAAAGAACAACACCTTTTTTTTTTTTTTTTAAAGGGAAAATGCAGAAGAATGTAATGCAGATTTTTTTCCCTGTTAATATACTGAAAAGGGAACATTCATGCCCACATTTTATAAGCTTAGGGGTGAAATTCTAACATTTACAGTAAGAATCATCTTTGCTTTGCTATGGAGTGTCTAGAAGCTCCATGTAGATTAATTTTAGACATGATTTCCTCATGTATCAGTGTAGCTCACAAGCGTTGTTAATGTCAGTCAGCCAATCACTGTGGTCTTGTACCAGTTAGAAGTGTCTGTAATAAAAAACCTGTCCAGGATTTTCAAAAAGGATGGCTGAAAAGTTAGGTTTCCAAATCCATATTTAAACTCTGAGTATGTAAGAACTTACACACATGCCTAATTGCGAGGAGTCTGATTAACTTCAGGGACACAGCTATATAAACAGGAATCTTTGCAGGATCAGGACCATAGGTTCTGAAATAAAACTCTGAAGTCAGTGGGAATGTTGGCATTTATTTTAGTGAGGACACAGACAGGCCCAAAGTAACTTGATTATCAAACATGCCAAGCACACAACAGCTTTCTTTGACTTTCATAGGTACCCAGCACTTTTGGAAACAAGGGAATTTTTTCAGACTATAGAGATAGGGTAGGGGAAGAGTTTACTAAACTCATCTGAAAAAGAATAAATCTATGAGATTTATGAGCTCTATGAGAAATCTACAAGAATAAATTTAATATAAATACATATAATAACAAATGATACATACCCAAATGTATTATACTGAACATAATATGAACAGATCTGAAGAGGAAGTAGGTAGTATTAAGTGCTTTTGAAAGCCTCACCCAGGATTCCTGAGGATTTAGGCCAAAAATACAGAACTTCATCTGGTTATGCCTCCTCAGCGAGGAAGAAAGGATAATTCTCTAAGTAAAGACATTTCTGTGGCCACGTCTACATGAGATACTGACTGCGCACTTGTTACTGCACAGTCATTTTGTACTTGTATCCACAAGTACTAAATGACTACACAGTAACGGGAGTTACTGTGCAGTAGTATCATCAAATGGCTTTTAGGTGACACTGACTACCACTGTAGCTTGTTACTACGGGCACTCAACGTCTTGTTTAGATGCAGCCACTGATATGTAGAACAGAGAAAAAAGACAAGTCCTAAGAGCCATTTCCCCATTAACAAGTACCAAGCTTTGAGCAGTGTCCTGCGTTGAATGGTTGCATCCTGAGACTTAACAGGTTCAACTATACTTTCAGCTTTTTGGCACCACCTACCCCAGCTGTATATTTTCAGAAGAAGGTGGTAGCAATCCCCAGGCAGTCGCAATGCTGTCACATCTTACTTGTTGAGCAGTGATGTTGCACTTCAGGAGTCTAGGCCAGAGTCTTCAAGCTGGCAGCTTTTGCTTTCATCTTCTCCAAAATGAAGATAGACGGAAATCCAACGTCTCTGGGAATTTTAAAGTGACACTCCCTAAAATCTTTTAGAGTTGGAACTGGCTTCTGATTTTCCATTTAATACTTAAAATGTGCAGTATGGCTTCATGTAACTGAACATGTTGGACTTCGCCTCTCTCAAACATTTGTATAAATTAAGGGCTCCTTTTGCACCTTTGAGATCATATGCAAATGGTTTAGTTAAGCTTTTCAAGAAGGTAGCCCTTTCCATAGCCTTATTCCTGCAAACATATGCGCATGTGTAGCTTTTAAGTATCATCTCATACATATGAATGAGCTGGGATTGCACCCTGTTTAACTGTCTGGAACCCTTGATCACACAGAGAATCGTGACTCACCCCATTCCTAATGGCAAATTCTGTAGGAACTCTGATTAACTCCAGGCCAGAAACATTGATTTCAATGGGACTGCTGCTGAGTTAAGCACCTATGTGTGCTTTTACAGGCTATTTGTAATTTTATTTTTGTACTACAAACATGGCTTGTCATATTTGTCTACATGTACTGAAAGCTTCTGAGAGAGAAAATGAAGTGGAAGTTAAATGTCCCATCAGTTGAAAGTCTCTCAGGGCATGCATTATGATGATTTCTGCAGGCATCAACATACATTTCAATAAGGCAGTAGTTTTCTTCTTCTTCCATTTAATATAGGTCAGCCTGGATCCTTCTGTGAGTTTGTGGGTACTCTCTGTTGTTGAGATCAGATGTTTTTGAAGGCCTTGCCAAGTGGGTTATATGCGTTCACTGTGCTATATGCTATGCAGGAAAAGCAAAGTGGACACCACCCTTCCTATAAACATAATCATAACAGAAGCAGTACGTACGCACTAACAGAAGGCCTAAGATTTTGGACTACCTACCAATGATCAAAATGGTAACATTACCAGAGGATGTCTTTTATCTGCCTTCTCCAGCAAACACATTGCTCCATTAGCTTGGATGAGATAGTTGAGAGCTATGTCAGACCTAATCAGGAATCATCTAGCATAGTTCCATTGACCTTGATCAAATTTCATGTTAGAAAAGTGGGTGTTGGGTATACATGCCCCTGACTGTCCCATGGATACCTTCTGCCCTTCCAACCAAATCTTTGCATTCTTTTTCAGGGATCTTATTCGTGTATTCTTGGTATCATTAGATACAAACCTGTTGCTTCTCTTAGGAGGTAGAGAAGGGATTCTGCATGAGTACAGGGAAGAAGGCTCCTATTCCCAGTATTTCTTTATCCCAAAGGAAAATGGGATTTTTTATTATTTTTTGTCCAGTAGAGACTGAACAAATGCACAGGCCATCTCATTTCCAGGATGGTAATGCTGGCCTCCATCATTCCATTTTTCCTGGCTCCAGAACAGTCTGTGGCTCTTGACATTCTCCCAGCCACAGAACCACTGAAGAACCTTTTTGTCTTTTGAGAATTCCCCATAACAGACTTATTTGTTGCCAAGTACAGTGCATATTCAAGAGGAGACCTGAGTTGAGCATTGCTATCAAATGTCTTCCTCCTACAATGGAAGGAAGGCTTGTTGTATACCTCTCCACCAATTTCTGTGATACCCAGGATGATTTCCACACTCAAAAGAGAGAATGCCAGATTGTTCTGTTGGCTCTTTTCCAGCTAAGGTGGTTCTGGCTGATGGTTCTAATGTAGAGTCTCACTTTGAAATATTCACTCCAACCACAGGTTGTTACTGATGTCGTGGCTGTGGCTGTAGGACACCAGACAGTAGCTATTCCTGCTATAAAGCAGAAATACATCTACCGGGGAGAGAGATTCTGCAAAATGGAAGAAGTTCTTGATGCAGACACCCCAGAAAGATATTGACTTTGACAGTATGGGCCTTTGACTGGCTACTGCCACTCATGCATGTAGGTTATCTTTTTCTCTATTTGAGTTCACCTCATAGTGAATTCAGCTTGTCATCCACCAATGAAAATGGGTTTTGTCTTTTCTCAGCCCACAGGACTAAAGCTTCTTGAAAGGAGGGCTACTACACACTTGCTAATCAGTCATGGAACTCACTGTTATGGAGACCTCAGTGTTCTGCAGTCTGTGTAGTGTTTATCAGACTGCTCCTTCAGTCACCTCACCCTGGAGATGATCTTTATGATCACTGTTGCTTCTAGTGTCTATGAATGAACTCTTTCTCTGCAACATTCCACAGGGACGAAATGGTGCTGAGACCTTGCCAAAAATCATCCTCAGTTTCACCTGTGACAACCCATCTATCTGTCCTGAGGTCCCACTTAAGATGGGAAGAAGAGAAGTTATACAACCTAGATGTATCCAGGATTCCACTTTATAACACTAACAGCAGTAAACCAATTCAGAGTTGGGACCTGTTTGGGTGTAGCTAGGCATTAAAAGTTCAGTTCATCTAGTTGTGCAGGACACTGAAACTCTGCCAGCCTCACTGGTCATCCCACTAAACACTGATCTCTTACCCATGGGACCCACAGTGAAATCCACATAGGGAACATCTCAAAGAATCGCCCCATTGCTAGAGGCCTAGTCACCATTGTTTCAGATGTGGAAAAGGGCTCTTTTTGATCTCCAGCTTTCTTTACTCAGGTGTAACTCCTTTAACTTTGATGCAGTTATTCCCAAATTTACACTACTGTCATTACATATACATTACATTACTATCAGTGAGGCCAGAATTGGGCCTACTGTCTTAATCCTGGCCCTTGGGAAAAATAGTCCACCTATTGAAAAGGAATAAATGTGCTAGGAATGCCTGGTGGGCTGACTGCATAGGATGACAAGTGCATTTCCCTTTGCCATGCATATGTACAACACAGCCCCATGGTCTCTAATTTTCTTTCTCTTTGCATGCCAGGCTTATACAAGAAGAAAAAAAAAATCTAATTTGAAGACACCATGTGCTGTTGCTGAACCTGCCGTTAGCGTATGTTTAGAGGATGAAGATGCTTCTCCTGCAGTAAGCTAGGGCTTCCTACTGTGAGATGTATGCAAGCTGCTTGTGTCTCTTCTCTTTCCAGGAGCAGCTGTGTTGTTGTAAGCACCCTGAGGAAGGCAGGCCTGCCAGTCTCTATAATATTTAAAGAGTCACTTTGTTTCTTCTTATAACTACTGTAGTTCATTCAAGTGATAGACTGATTTGCTGATGAAACTTTCTTTTGAGCCACATGTTTGCAATTTTAACAGGTTTCTATTATGAAGAAAAAAATCCAACATGAGCAGTTAAAAAAAAATCTGTAAGCACACTCTATCTTCTACAAATGTGTGTAGCTATTTCACATATAACAGCACACATTGAACCTCTTTGGCTTACTACTTGTGCTCTAGAGTTTGATACACTCATGCACGCATCTCTCCCTCATATAGATCTCTAATTATAGGCAATTAACAAGTGTCTTCATAATATTTAACCTGGAACACAAACTTTAATAGCACATTTTAGAGTATTTGAACTGTAATATTCTACAGAATTTGCAAAAGACTAGGGTAATTTTTTTTTTTTTTTAAATGGGGTGGTGGGTGTTTGGATGCAGGTCACCACCGTACATATGTACATGCATACATACATACAACAGGGAGGCACTGCCCCAAAGAGTCTGCAGTCTAAGGATAAGATGAGAGACAACAGGTGAAGGCAGGAAACAGATGGCAGAGCTCAAAGTAACAAGGAGATGCTTATGATAAGTGTGACATGCAGCAGTCGCAGCACACCAGCTGCCTTGTCATTGTCAAGTGATTTGTAGACATCACAGCAGAGGTGAGTTTTAAGGAGATTTGAAGGAGAAGAGTGTCACAGCTGTGAAAATTTTTACAGGAAGAATTTTCCGTGTAGAAGAGGTGACAGAGGGGAAAGTATAAAGGTTATTACTTGCTTTTATTTATTTGCATACGGAATCTTGATAATAAGACAAGACGATAATATCAGGGCCAGGTCTTTAACTTTAAATGGAGTTCTGCCAGTTTAAACCAGCTGAGGTCCTGGCCCAAGGTTTAGCACTCACATAGTACATTTCATCTTCAAAGTGCTTTGCAGGCATCAATTAATCCTGCTGGGGAGCACACCAGCAAGTGTTGTTCTAATCACTTTGTAGATTGCAAAATGGATAGGGATGGCAAGGGCAGTATTTCCATGCTAGCAAGACCTCTGCTGAGGCATCTAAGCCAGAGATTTAGATCCCTCAGGTCAATAGAGTAACTCAAAGAGAGGAGCTGAGGGTATGCAAGCACTCCATGGCATCCTATCATCAGATGGGAAGGGGAGCTTTGCTTCCAAAGGAATGGGGCAGTGATGCCCAACTCCTTTTGCCCCATGGGCCAGATGAGTGACTCAGGTCTGGTCTGCAGGCTGGATATGATACATAGGATTGGTCCACAGGTTGGATCTGGTGCTCAGGGCTAGTCTGCAGGCCTGTGGAGAGCTCTGCGGGAAAGATGACTTAACTCTTTGGACTAGATCTTGCCTGCAGGCCATATCTTAGTCAGCCTTGAAATGGGGTCTGCCTTCATGCCAGTGCAGTAACTCCTTGTCCCTACAGTCTACCTTCTGCAGAACCAAGCTACTTGAATTTTCCCTAACTGAAGCTATCCCAGAGACCACCCTGGGTGATATGTCCACATAATGTTGAACTGGCCTCGTGTATTTGCATGTCAGGCATTCATGTGCATAAAGTAAACATTAAAAATTATATGGTGTGCAGTTTCACATATATCCCTTTCGAAATAAGGTCGCGTATTGTTTATAGTTGTCTGAAGAACTTTAGATTTGATGTAAATAGAGTACAACTCTGATCCCACAAACCACTATACCTTTGCATATATTTTGCTAATGTGAACAGTGATTAACTTGAATGTGATCAGTCGTGAGTAAAAATGTGTGTGACTCAGGGCTTGCAGGATCTGGTCTTAAAATAAAAGACTCTATGAATTTGTTATGAAACCTGATCATTAATAAAAGAACGAAAGTAGTTAGAGTTACTTTCATGCTCCAAGTCTGTGTTCCTCTACATTGGACAAAGAGCTAAACACAAGCTGTTGCGTGGTAACAATGAGGCCTTTAAGTATCATCTGAACGTTGCTTTTTGCTAAGAAACCTGTTACATTTGTGTAATATGCAATTTGCTGAACTAGTCATTATATCGTTAAAAAGAGCTTCTAAATAATGACATGTACCAGCACAAAATAATAATTAGTCAGCCCCAAAACCTTTATATAGTTTGCCTAACACAGTATCAATCAATTTGAGGCTGGAATAGACACTTCACTGACTGAGTTTCCCTGTCCTTTAGGCATGTTAGCAAGTGAAGCAGTTTTCTATTACATTCAGGATTACTGACTTTTGAAGACTATGGGGAGGCTGCTGTTGGGCCTGATTCTGCTCCTGCTGCAGTCCATGGAAGATTTGCTGTTGCCTTCAGTATCAGCCAGACTGGTCCCACTGGCTGCATCTACATGAGACGCTGACTGTGCAGTTGTGTCCCCAAACATCTTCTTGGTGATGCTGACTGCACAGTAGCTTGTTACTACTGCAGAATAGCATTGTGTCAGGCTTCATGCTGTGCGACTACTGCTCAGTCAGCATCTTGTGTAGATGCACTGAGTCAAATCCTGAGCTGTAGGTGAAGAGTGTTCAGTGCAAAAGTAGTAACGATTTGTCTTCTGCAAGTCCTGGACTGCTCTGCTCCAGCTTGTGGAGGCTGCTTGCCACATTCTGGCAATGGCCACAAGGGGCATTACTACAGC
This sequence comes from Alligator mississippiensis, assembly GCF_030867095.1. Classification (NCBI taxonomy): domain Eukaryota; kingdom Metazoa; phylum Chordata; order Crocodylia; family Alligatoridae; genus Alligator; species Alligator mississippiensis. The sequence continues at coordinate 137,882,906 of NC_081825.1, read as the reverse complement.
TAGGGATCTGCAGGAGATAAGGCAGCTTTGTCCAGGGCCAGGATTCACCAGATGGGCCCAGTCCCAGCGTCCATCCAGCTGTCTGGGTTTTCCTGGACATGTCCTGCTTTTTTGATCCCCTGTTGTCCATGCAGGTGGTTTTTTAAACTGCAGGGAAACATCCGGGTTTTTGCTCTGCCTCTGCTTTTCCCTGGTGCTTGCGGCTTGACTGCTTAGGGCTGGGAACAGTGGGAGCAGGGGTTTAGGACTGAGGGGCAGAGGCAGGGCACTGGTATATCACTGCCCCCCCCCACCCCCACCCCGCTTTCCCCTCCCCCAGTCATACCCCTTTCTCCTCTCCTGCCCCTCCTTCTTGTCTCCCCCTCCTCCCCTACAGGTACCCTTTTTTTTGGAAATATGGTAACCCTACATTCCGTACATTAGAGCTGGCACTGGTTAGCGCCACATGCTTCAGTGGGAGGAGCAAGAAGCCCTGCAGTAGTAGATTGCTTTGGGCTGATCAGTCTCGAGGTAGATTTCTTTCTATCCCTGTTAGTTCAAGGTTGGTGCGTGCCCTGAGAGTGGTGGGTCTTATAAGTAAACTTTTAAGGCTTACTGGTCTTGCCTCTTACTACAGCAGCTGGGAGGTGTGGGGTCACACAGGAATTGCTATGCAGAGATATATTCTATGCACTCAGGGGAGCAGGGGAGACATTATCTCTGCTGACAGTGTTCATTTTAGAGGTTGTTCACCCTGAGAAACATTTGTATGCTGTGAAGCTGGCAAGACTTCTCTGTTGTCTGGTGCATCTATCCTGGCACGAAGAAGAGAAAGCGGCTAGGGATGTTCTTTAAATATTGCTCTTCCCTCATACTTTACTTCTTGGTATTATAAATGTTGGGTTTGGAGAATGAAGGCGAGATAAAAAAAAATGGGGAAGCTTCCTTTCAGAGCATAGCAGGACTCTAATACTATTTCCCTAGTTGAAAATCATTGGCAAACTCGAGTCTTACTCTACACTTTGGCTTGACAATTCAAGCCAAGACACCTTTTCAAAATGGATTTTAATATATCACCTCCCACTCTGTACACCTGACAGACCTGACTGGAGACTGGCTCTGCTGAGGCAGATAAAACCAAGACATCCACAGTTTTATTCATGTAGCATGTTTCATGAAAATAGCAAGAACTTTTGGGTTGGCATGAGGACAGTGGCATGGCACAGAACCAGGCCTGTTGCATGTTAAATGGATTTTGGCCTGACTCTGCAAAACTTAGTCAAATGAGTACCTTGCCCTTGGAAGTTCCCTGCTACTAATGGGAATTAGTATTGCGTACTGTAATGTAAACACTTTTAACAATGTGTATAAATGCATTTAAAATAGTATATGGATGTATGTGTATGTGCAAGTGTGTGTGTTCACACACCCACCCACAAGCACATGCATGCATGCACACACATGTTCATGTGTGAAAATGAAGTGAAGGTACCTAAATGGAAGGATCCTGACTTCAGTATATTGTATGAAAATATATTTGTGTACAAATTTAGAATGATAATACATTCAATTTTAGGTATGAAGTGGACACTAACTAATTCCTGGGACAGAAGTTAGAAGAGAAAATGTAGGCATGAAACTTTTTTACATTTTTTGTGTGCCTATTCTGTGTAGATAAGATACCTAAAACCGTCAATGCTCTTCCCCCTCCCTTTTAATCTCCTGTCCTTTATAAAAAAATTAATGCATTTCTGAGTGACTGAATCTTTCTTTTTCAAGCTCATGACAGTGCCATCACCACGTTAGCAAAGAAGGTGATGGTAAGATCTCCTGAACCTTGCAGGCTGTAATCAGATATATTTATATTAAATTTTAGTGTTCCAACAGATCTTGCCATCTCAAGAGTGAAAAAATAAACTTAATGGACCTAGATCAAACACATTTGTGTTGGCATCCCAAAGAAGAGAAAGGGTTTGCTAGTCTCTATGATTTTGCTGCTTGTTTCTAATTTTATTGGCCTCTTGTTCAACATTTTCTTTAGAATAAGTAAGATTTGTATTAAATATTAAACAAATGGGATGATGATTCATAAAGAGGGTCAGGAGCTCCATATGTGAGTTAGAAATTTAATCTCTAGCTGGTCTCAGTATAATCCTTGGTCATATGTCCAGGATCAGAGAACTCCTGCTTCTTCAAATAATTAGCTGGTAATCAGAACTAGAGCTAGTTGAAAATGTTCTGTCATAGCAATTTTTTGTCAAATATTTTAATAACAAATATTGTTATTAATTTATATAAATATTGATGACATTTAATTTTTTTTAAGTTTAAAAAAAAAAATCAAAATATCCTGTCTCAGCATTCTTGGCATTCAAAGCCTTTCTTTTCCTCTCTTTCTTTTTCCTTCCTTTGTGTTCTCTTTCATTCTCTCTTCCTCTGCCGTGCACATGTGTGCAGCCACACACACGACTACATGCTTGCTTACAATATCCCAATTTGAGACAAAAAAATTCTAAATAGCCAAGGAGAACATAGGACAAGGTGCCACCTTAGAGACTAAGGTGGCTTAAGTATAAAACAAAGCATAGCATGAAAAGGATATAAGGTTAGCCTTTGGAGTCGTGGTCTAGTGCAGTGGTTTTCAGTCTTTTCATTTGCAACCCCCTAAAAATTTTCCAGTGGAGGTACAGACCCCTTTGAATTGTAAGTGTGGGTATTCACATATTTTGATTGATCATAGTCACCTTTTGTGGACCTCTTAGACATAGACTGTGAACCCCAGGGGTCTGCAGGCAACAGGTTGAAAACCACTGGCCTAGTGTTTAGCACAGTTGTCCAGGAAGTGGGACATATGGGTTACAGAGCTTGTAGGGTTTTAAACCCATGTCTCATGCTTCTGATACCATAAGCCAAGCCAGGCTAGGTCAGAAGCATCCTTCACCCCTCCTGCTGAAGCTAGTTCAATGGACACCCAGGCCTGAAAGCTTCCAAGGGCCAGAGGGAGAATAAGCTACATGGATTGCGGCTCTGTGGCCTAGTGAGTTGGTCACTATCCTGTGAGAGAGGTATGGAATCACATTTAGCGACTAGATAGTTAAAAGTACCCCCTCTTCGTATTACATTTATGCCATGATTAACACATTAATTGTACCCTAAATGGCAGGGTTGCTACACAGGTACCCAATCTAAGGTGCCATAAAATGGCATACCAGCCAAACAAATGTTCTACATCAGGGGTTAGGTAACCCATGGCATGGGTGCCATAGCATTACACATGAAGGTATTTTGTTTGGCATGTGCACCTTGGGGTGGAAGGCAAGGAAGAGGCCAGGGCTGCATTGCCACAACAAGGATCAGGCCCTTCATGGCTCCTCTGCCATCTGCTTCTGGCATGCCATCATCTTACAGGTTGAGGTTTTAGGTGTTTTTGGCACTCTGCCCAGAAACTTTGCTGACCCCTGGTCTACATATAATAACATAATGTTGAACACTTTTATGGCTGGTTTGTATGGTGTCTTAAATTTGAACATGTGGCAGAGCCAGCAAACAGCTGACTTTTAGCCTTGGTCACAAGACCACAACAAAATCTCAAATCAGGCCTGGTGTGGTCCCTAGGCTGGGCCAGCAATCAGTGCAGTCCCATGGACAAAGCTGAGGTTTCAAACCATGCACTGATGTGGCGCTGGGGCTGAAATTGATAATCAGGTTCTTGGTTTGGCCCTGGATCTGTGGGTACTGACCTTTTAACTGGATCATGGTTGTGATCCTGGGTTCCCCCTCCACTAGCAAGTAGAAAGGCTGTATGATTACTAGGATCCAAAATTATGCCTCCTGCAATGCACATGTAGATTAGTAGGATGCATGATTGTTGGGATTGGGTGTTGGATCCCACAGTGTCTTTAAATGAAGCTGTGCCAGGGGCCTTTGAAACAGAATAGGACTTGGGCCTGCATATTATTTTGTTGGCTCTCAAAATCTCTTTCCCTGGGCTCCTGAAAGGAATACGGTGTTTAGCCTAGGTTGCTAGCAAAGATTACAAAAAAATGTCCCCTCTAGCACTAGTCTGTTTTTTCCTTCACGTCTTTAGAAGAACTCAACTGGAGAGAGACAGAAAAGACTCCCCAAAATCAGATTCTGCTTTCCTGCTTTGTCTGACAGTCAAGTGTAGAGTGGGAAATCAGCCTGTGAATGCAAATGGATCAGTGTCAGGAATAACATTTCAAAGAAAAAAATTATCTTCTACATAAAATGCAACACCAGCAGATCAAATTCCCTATCTACCCCTACCCATGCCCTTTTGCTACTGGCAGTTTCTTATAATAACCCATTTTGCTCCTAGGAATCCACAGTTTTAATTTAGGAATAAAGTCCCATTACTGCACTACGTAGTATAGGAAACTGTTCGCTACGTATAGCGCCTCTTCAATATTTACTGAAGACTGCTGCACTTAAAAGCTTACAGAAATCCACCAGACTGTGGCAATAGAGAAGCTGCACCTCTGATTGCTGGCTAATGACAACTGGTTTCTATTATGTATTTGTTGTATATTCCCAGTAAATACTGATAGCTGTGCTGTCATTCCATTTGCAAGCTGGTTGCTGGTATATCTGAAAATCTTTCTACAGTTCTTTGTCACAGTAGTGATGCTACCTTGTATTATTATCTGTTTGTGTGTTGCTTCCAATTCAGTCACTGTGTGAAAACAGGATGCCTGCTGGCTATGCAAATTACTTTCAGAGCATTGTTTGTTTGTAATCTGCAGAAAACTTAACTTATTTGACAGTAAAACATTGTCTTGGCTAAACATGGAAATTCTGCTTCTGGCCTGTGAAAAGTCACTTTATTTAAATAAGTAAGACATTTGTGATATGTTCTTGAATATATTAGTGGAGAAATAGCCCCAGAGTCTACACTTGGGTTCTGTTTCATTGCAACTTTGAGCTGCAAAGTATTTTGGCCCCCTTTGTCTTGTGTCTGTTAGAGGTCTTATCTATATGAAACACAATCAAGGGCCAGATTTGTCATGAAGGCAGAAGGCTTGCATTTGGGGTGTTGTGGAGCTACAGTGAAACATAGACCTTGATAAAGCAAAGCACTTTCTTATCTATAGTATCAGTATATGAGTAATTATATTGAAATAAGTAGGGCTGCACACATCCTTATTAACATTTTATGCTTAAAGTTAAGCATGTGCTCCATGACTTTCTCTAGAGCTTGCAGTGGACAGTGGTGAGAGTAGTTATTGCACCATGTGCTCCCCTTTGTACTTGGTCAGTGCAGATAGTGTGCAGAGTGACGTGTTCTTCCTGGCATTCCCTTTTGGAGCACTTGAACGATAGAATCACCACAAGGATTCTAGCTGAATCTAGAAGGACAAAAGCAATGCCTGCTACTGCATGTACCATTCTCTATGTAGGGCAATAGGTAAAACAAACAAAAAAACCAACTTCCTGGTGTGCATCTCTGGCCTGGAACAAACTACAATCTGACTCAAGATAGGAGAGACCAGTTTAAACTCAGTCAAATAAATGGTCACTTGCAGTAAGGTCCATTTTTTACATTTTTCTTTGGGAAAGCTTAAAATAAGAAATACGTGCACAGGACTGATTAAGTAGGGGGAAAGAAAATCCAAGGTCTAATTTCAAGAATTATTTAATCTACTTAAGTGATAAAAACATGCAATTAGTGAAGTATGCAAATGATTACGCAAGCAGAAGTTTAGCATCTAATTGTAAATTATATAGACAGCTGCAGAATATCGGTAGACATATGGCAGAAATGTAAATAATTTGCTTGCACTTTAGTGACATCCTAGGAAGCTGCATTTAAACTTGCCTAAGTGAAGACAGAAAAGATGACTTACTGGGGGCAGAGAATTTTCAAGAGAAATAACATTTAATATAATAATCTGTATCTTGTAGTAGATGATAAAAAAAAAAAAAATCTTAGGTTTAACAACATTATTAAATGCAGCCTTTGATCAGAATGCATTTTCATTTAGTAGTTGGATACCATGCAACAACTGAAACATTTTTAGAATGTACTGATTATTGCCAAAACAGCTCAAGATCATAGCTAGCTACTTGTACATGGGATTTGTATGGCAACTTTAGTAGAATCTTGTGTCAGATGCTTTGTGTTTCTTATGATTTAAGAGAAAGTCTTGAGGGTGGTCTAATAGTGTGAGTAACTCAAGAATGTCAGATTCCCAAGTGTAAATTTATATACCATTGTTGAAATTCTACATTCCTTACGCTTGGAAATCTCCCATCAAAATGAATGGGAGATTTGACTGTGTACCAGCTGAAGAAATTGGTATAGCACAGATTAAAATGTAATTTTCAGAGGTATTCCTGTTTGGTACGTTGGTTTCTGTGTATGAAATATGTATGGAATATAACGGACTGCCTTGGCTTTTGTATTGCATTGCAGATCAACTGAACTATTAAAATATGAAATACTATTTTGTTAGTGGCTAGCCACAGTATGTTGTAATTCTTCTATAGCAATAATGAGTTTGGCAAAGAGCAGAGTAGATTTGTACCTTATAGACCAACAAAATCAGAGAGAGAAAGCATAAGTTTTCATAGGCAGAAAGCTTATTTCATCAGCTGTTGTGAAGAGTTTACCACTGTATGGTTAAACTATGCAACGTATGGTTACTAATCTATATATTTTGAGCTATTTTCAAAGACAATCCTGCAAGAGTAAACCTTACATCATAATAATGAGATCTGTGCCAATTTCTTTATATGCCTTTTGTAATTAGAATAATTTTTTTGCAAGGAAAACTGGATTCAGATAACACATTTTTTCTACCTCACTGGTAAAGTCAGATTGATTCTTTAAAAACTCAGGAGGAGCCAAATTCTGATTTAGTTGAGATTAATGATAAAACTCCAGTTTGAAGATGTTATTGGGATTCTATCTTTCAGGGCAAACTTTGATCACAACTATGGGTAATCCATACTCCAGTTAAACACCCTGGTCTATTTTGTGTCTGGTGGGTTAATATTTTTAAATAGGTATTTCCTACCCTACTGATCAGTTTGCTAATCAAGATCACTTTTGAAAGTTACAGAGATACTATTTATACAGGTAAAATGGAGAGAGAAAAGAAATCAAAGAAATCCAGACATGCTAATGTTTTAAAAGTACATGTCATTCAGGAACCTATCTTAAATATCTTTCAAAGATGACATGATGGAAATTTGGTTATTAATCAATGATGCTATCCCTCTATTGGTCTCAGAAACATTTTAAAAATGAATATTAACATTTGATTCTATCTACCAAGTATTTCAAGAATTGTAAAACTAAGTAACCATGAATTACTTAACAAAATGTGGGGAGGATTAATATATAAAAAAGAAAAAGACAATCACTGCTAGCGTTTTTCTTCCATTGGTGAGGTTATCACCTATAGTTGTCAAATTATGTCACTGGTATTTCCTTACATTAATAACTGCAAAACACATACCACAAATTATTCCTTAGAATCAGCAGACATAGAAATATGTTAGAGGGTTTCATATTACACCTGAGATTGAGAGCAGCGAAATTGATCTTTAACAGAAAAATGACTTTATTATGTTCCGAGTACCTGACATTGAATTGGTTCATTTGAAATGTTATGAGTCAAGCTGTTCTGTGATGTTATCAGCAGGTTACTATAATTTTACTTCTATTTATGAAGACCTAATTTATAGCATCAAAGTTTTGCCTAGTGCCTATAAATAAGAAATTGGAAACTTCTGAATATTTAACCAGATCCATGGTGCTTTGTGCTCGTGAAGTGGTCTCGTCCATGTTCGTTCCATTTTAGTCCATTCCCCACTCAGTCCCATATGCATGACTCTGCTACAGAGGTTTTAATTTTTTTTTCAAGATTTCAAGATACTGTTTTTATTTCCAGTGTGCACATCATCCCATGGTATGGAGAAGAGCCATCCTGGAAGAAAGCTCCCCCATTATCTGTTTGGGGGACAGATTTCTGGTTTTATCCATTTACAGAAACAGTGCTTCGCTGAGCACTATCTCCTCTTCTCTGACCCCAGATTTCCTCTCTGTCCTGTGTTTGCCAGGCCTTTCTGGAAGGAGAAAACACAGTACGCACGTGCCCGCTGGAAAAGAGAGAGAAAGAGAGAGAGATGTACCAAAGAGCAGTCCCTGGGTACAAAATGGCCCCTTCAGAAATGCAGCTGTTTTTCTTTCTGAAATGTAAAGAGCCAATCTTAGCAAGACATGTTAGGGAGGAAGGTGAACACCTCCAAAAGGACAAACTGTCTGGCCTAGTTTGTAGTGGCCAATATTGTGTTTCTAGGTCATAGCACTGATCAATTTTGATTTGGGGCAAGCTTATAGTTCTGGCAGCTAGTGGAGTGAGTGGACAGTTCTCTTGCAGGTAATTGAAGGAGTCTCTGAATAATTGCTTGTAGTAACCCAGACAGTCTTTAGTCTTCCAGATGAGCCCTGCCTCTCTTGGAACTTCTTTCAGGAGGAGAAACCAACCTCTCAAATGAAGGACACTGTGTGGTTTACATACCTATTGGGTTTGATTGTCTCTTCCTGCCCTCCGTGTATAACCCACTGCTCCATGTATGTAAAACACCCCATTTGTGAGACACACACACAGGGCTTGGCTTGTTAGAGCCAAATTACATGTTGTGGCTCTTCAGATGGAACTCCTGAAGTTTGGGAAGCGTGATGTCTGTCCCCAGGAGGTGGTCCCACATAGACTGCAAACTACTGTGGTGTCCTAACTGGCAGTCTAAGTGAGAACAAAATAGGCCTTGCTGCTCCGTTATTCTCAAAGTGGAGGAGGGAGTAGACCTGACCTGACTCACTTGGTCTGCACAGGCTGTGAGGCTTCATGGCTTCCTTCTCTGTGTGAAAAACAGAGAAGCCTTGATTGTTCCTCTTCTTTCTGAAAATCAATGCCCATTCTTTGGCAGCTGAGCTCCCTGTCTGCACCTCAGGGCTAAGTACAGGCTGTCAAAAAGCCCAAGGCTGAATTGATTCAGTCTTTGCAGGTTAGTCTAACTGTGTAGATAGAACTGATAAGCAAGCAAACAGACAATCACTTTTGATTCTGGAAATGCAGCCACATGCCTGCAGTAGTCCAGGGCAGAAGCTGGGAGGCACTAGAGCATGGCCCCCTGCTGTGTTACAGGTTTGAACCAGTTTTCAATTACTTATACTGGTTTATGTGTAATTTCTGTCCCTAGCCCAGAGGGGCAAGGGAAAACAGTTTGGAACTAGAGCAGCTACAGTAGGGACCTCCATGTTTGATGGCAGCAGTGAAGCCCTTCAGAGAGGTAGGGCCATATTTGCAATTACTGTTATGGGGGCATGGGTAAGTTCAATTACCTGGGGAGATGAAAGCAGAATGCCTTGAACTGGAACGGGGATGGAAACTAGGCCTGTACGAGTAGGCAGCTATTCGATCCGATTTCAGATCCGGCTGCATTGGATGCCAGGGATCCAATCCAGAGATCCAGACTGGGTTCCCACTTCTATCTGGCCGAAGTGGCTCCAAACTTTTGGAGCCGCCTTGGAGATCCAGCCATAGGGTATAATGGGGAATCAATGAAATATCTATAACTTTGTTGTTTTTTGTCTGATTTGGATGAATTGTGCAGAGGTGGCAGCCTCTGAAGAGAGCATGAAGCCTGCCAAGTTTCAAGAATATCAGTGCAGGGGTTCGGGGGAAACTGCACCCCAAATTCTTGAAAGCAAAACTCATGTCACATGTATGTGTTACACCACGGGGGTGAAAACTGCAGGGGTGGTAGCATCTGGTGAGGCCACAAAGCCTGCCAAGTTTCAAGGAGATAAGTGCAGGGGTTTGGGGGAAACTGCACCTCAAGCTGCGGACAAGCAAAACTCTTGACATGGGTGACACTGTGCGTATTAAGGCACAGGAGGGTGAAAGCTGTAGGGATGGTAGCCCCTGCTGCAGCCATGAAGCCTACCAGCTATGAAGGAGATTGGTGCAGGGGCTTCTGGGTTCTGGGGCCCTGCATCTCTAGCTGCTGACAAGCAAAACTCATGACATAGGTGCTTGTGCAACTGTGTCTGTCTTGGGGCACGAGGTAGGTGGCGGGAACTACTGCGGGCCTGGCTGCTAAGCTACTGTGTTACCAGTTACCAATTAATCATGATTCACTTGGGGACCAGCTCAATATACAGTATCTAGCTACTACGTAAAAACTTAACGAACAATGATTAACACCTACAAAACAACAGACTAAGTAGAGGAAATAATCAATATAGACAATCAATGGCCTAAGACAGAGACAGGCAGTTGCACAAGCACCCATGTCACGAGTTTTGCCTGTCAGCAGCTAGGGGTGCAGGGCCCCAAACCCCCCCTACACCAATCTCCTTGACAGCTGGCAGGCTTTGTGACCTCAGCAGGGGCCACCACCCCTTCAGTTTTTAGTCCACTGAGCCTTAACACACACAGGGTCATCTATGTCATGAGTGCTTCCTGTCAGCAGCTTGAAGTGCAGTTCCCCCCCAAACCCCTGCACCTATCAGCTTGAAACTTGGCAGGCTTTGTGGCCTCAGCAGGGGCTACTACCCCTGCGGTTTTGACCCCTCTGTGGTGTAACACATACACATGACATGAGTGTTGCTTTCAAGAATTTGGGGTGCAGTTTCCCCTGAACCCCTGCACCGATCTTCTTGAAACTTGGCAGACTTCATGGTCTCTGCAGAGGCTACCTCCCCTGCATGATTCATCCAAATCAGACAAAAAAGAATGAAGTTATAAATATTTCATTGATTTCCCCATTATACCCTATGGCTGGATCACCAAGGTGGCTCCGAAGCGGTTCAGAAGCTCCGAACTGCTTTGGAAAGCCTAAAAAAGCTGTGCTTCGATCTGGACACGCTGCTTCAGATGCTGAAGTGTCTGAAGCTTCTCTGGATCCAAAGCATAGTCTGAAGCCTCGCACAGCCCTAATGGAAACAGTCTGAGGTAATTTGCATTGGGGTCAGGAAGAAATCCAGTGCTCCCCGCCCCACACTCACACTCACTCCAGTCTCTAAATATTCTGGCATTTGTAATAGACATTTGTAACTCTCAGAGTTCCAAGTAGTGGCTTTGTGGCTTCCCTTTCTCCTCTAGCTCTTTTAGCTCTTTACTGCCCTGGCCCAGGAACTCAAATTCAGTGGACTGACACCCGTATCTGTAACTCTGTGCATATAATTTGTCCTCGATTAGATTTAAACCTTGCAATAACCTACAATTTCTTCCTCAGGTTGCGCCAGCACTTGCATTTTCTTTAAAAAGATGATAGTAGCAGTAGGAGTGTACCAATGGCATTATAATCTGAAGAAGCCAGTTGCCCATCAAGAATGATTGGGAGGGGGTGGGGCTGCGATGGAGTGCCACCACCTAACACCCCATGCTGCCGCTGTTCTGCCTCTTGCAGTGAGCGGGGTGGGGGAGCTGTATCCGGTTCTCGGCACGGCTTAAGAATCATGGCAGCGCTCCCCCACGCTTGGAGCACTCTGATTGGCTGTTTCCATCAGCCAATCAAAGTGCGGATAAAGTGTTACAGACAGACAGACAGACAGGTTTAGGCTTTTATAATATTAGAATCCTGCTTAGAATAGGTCAAAACGACATGGTGACAAAAATATCAGTGGCAACTTGTACTGGGTCTGTGGTTCCTGAAGTAGTAACAGTAATAATGTAAGGTGGGGAAAGTTGTAGAGCAGTAGATAAGACGCTGATGCCATCGCTTGCTGCTTGAATTTATTTTAATAGAATGCAATAACACACTACCTGCAGTTGAAACTAAGTATGCTTCACATGCTTCAGTCTCTTTGTCTTCTATTATTCTGTACAAAGCTATATGGAAGACATGTGGAGAAAAGGCTCCAGTCATCCTTAGGATCTCATGCTGATCCTTGCAGTTACAGCTTGTAGCCTTTGATGAGCAAGACAAGAGTTGGTCCTATCCCTCTTGCCAACATGGAAGACCTCGTCACCCAGAAATCCTTCAGCCTGGCACTCTGATTGCTTGGCCAAGGCATTTTTCTCTGTGAGGAAAAAATAAGATGTCACCTGTGTTTGAAAGTATTTAGTCTCAAAAATGCATCTGGCAGCATGGCACGATTTTCTAAAGACTCAAAATCCTGGCAAGCTGAAAAGCAGTTGTTGGAGCAGATGCTCTAGGAGCTGTGAGATAAGGTTGAGAATTAGTAGCAGTATTCTTATAGGAGCATCGATTAATATTTTTCTGATTAGGAAGATCTTGAAAATGTCTTGGGTGAAAGGTTTGTGACTGTAACGTGGGGCCTAGAATGGGAGAAGACTTTGGATCCTTATTGAAAAGAAAGTTTGCTTTGAAACCATCTTTAACCTATATAAAAGTAGAAGTGAAATAGACTGTGCTTTAGCTACCTCTGCTGCAAGAATTATCACTTACTATTTTAGACACTATAAGTAAGGTACTAAAATGTGGGGAAAAAAAAAGAAATTTAACGAACACAAACCTGTTACTTGTTCATTATCTTTGATTGCCAATGAAGTACAAAGAATACATCATATGCCAGAATATGTGAATGGCATTACAAGATGCTGCTAAATCAAGATGCAGTTTTCATTGTTTCCTAAGAAAGTTGTGATAAGCTTCAGACGCCCCTCAGCAGAAAATAAAAGGTCATGTTACTTCAATGTGAAGAGACCCCACATTTATTGCTTTTGTTCCTCAGATGTGAGTAGCTCATTTGTTAATCCTTCCGCCTAAGTCTATCGTCTCACTGGAAACAATGGTTCCTTTTTGTAGCATATGACAACAGCACTTTTTGCCTCAGGACTCAAAGCATCTTGCTGCTTTGCTCCTTGATTAGTCTGTTGTATCTTGTAACAGAAACATAAAGATGCATTTAGCCATATGTATTTTTAAAGTACACGTTGTATAAAACATGAGTGGTGCTTTTAGCAAGGAGCTAACTTTCTAGATGGAAGTGAATACCTTTGGCAAAGAATATATTGCAGTTCAAGGTAAAAGCGTGGCTGTGTAAAATCCCAAGTTCTTATGACAAGCTAGGCTTCTTGCTACTATATACTAAATGCTCTGTGCTATTTATTGTGCCAAGAAGCTCTGTTTAAACATAGAAAACCCCAAACTTTTTTATGTCTGCAGACAGATCATTTTAGTTGCAATAATGATCATTCTTCAGTCCCACTGGTATCTCTGTTTGCCTAAGCAATGCAACGGAAATGGTGTGCGGCCGGAAGTCCCAGTCGGACCAATACAATAAACTGCGTTCTTTTCAGGATACTTCAGAGACCTTGGCAGGAGTCAGACTTATGCCACACACATGACCTTATTCTGAAGATGCTGTAGAAATGAGTATATAAATATCCTTTAGAACAGTATTCAAGTGCTATTTGTGAGTTTGAGAGAGAGCAATCTAAAAGGTGGTCTGGGTAAAAGGAACCTGATGCTATCAAGCTTAGGGAATTTATGGTGAATGCCATTATTCTTCTGGTGAATGATCCAGCACTGAAGGAGTCTCACTGACTTCAGCAAGCTTTGGATCAGGCTCCATAAGAACACTTAAGAATGAATTCTTCTGCTGTTAAAGCATGCTTGTCAACTTCTCCAACAGCCAGTGAGGGTGATGTAATTTATGTGGTGTTGTCACTAGTTCAGCTGTCATCTCCCCTTTCTTTCCCACCCAAAGATTCAAGTCTGTTCTATATAGGTTCTTATACTGCCCTCATCGGCACAGTATCTGAGTGCCTTCCAACAGCATATTAAGTGACTCAACTAACATCTGTTGTTGAGATCTTTTTGGATTTTTTTTTTTATTTGGGAGTCATGAAAGGAGGGAAATGAATCTACCATGCAATCATAGATTAAAAGCATCCTGTGATGTATTTTAAAAATTAATAGATTCCTGCATACTCTTTTCTTTCCCTGCCTTTGTCATTTTTCTCTTGCTGTCGTTGATGGACACTCCTGTTTATTGCAGAACCTTCTCAGGATCTGTTCTCCCCTAAAGTTATGTCTGGTTTCAGTGTCTCTGTAGTAGGGACCCAGCCTGGCCCTACACTTACTGGGGCAGTGAATGTCAGGGTGCCCACCCCACAGTCTGTAGGACCCTGAACCATCCCGACAGCAGGTAGCGGACCTATGAGTAGACAGTGTCCCCCCCGCACACCTGCCTCTGGGCAGGGCTGGCAAGTGGCAGACAACATATTCCGTGCATGCCCACCCTCTGGGTAAGGCTGAGAGCTGGAAGTTGGGCTCCACTTTAGCAGGGATGAGAACAAATGGCAAGCATGCCCGGTGCTGCCTAGAACTCAGAGGATACAGATGCAAGCAACGATGAGCCCCACAGGGCTTCAGCATCTGTTGGCAGCTGCAGGGCATGTGGGGTCATTCAGGCGTCCAGGCTAGCTCCAACTTGGACCTTCCCTTATAGGGCAGTGACAGCCTCAGAGAGGAGGAGGTGTTGGCATAGGAACTGGGCCTCACTGTTTCCCTCCACTGGAGCCAAGGATGATGTCTTGTTGGAGACCAGCTTGATCCTGGCTTCCACCGCAGGAACCTGACTACCCTGCAGATGCTGGATGGCAGGTACCTGCAACGGCTTCATGGGGGTTCATAATACCTTTGTCCCCAAACTACCAACAGGGGTTAGCCCAATACAGGCCTGGTCTGTGAGTTAGGTTCATGACTTGGGGGCAAAACCCAAAGAGCCTTAGGCACCTGAGGAGAAAGTGGATTCTCGTTGCAAGGCCAAAGCTAGGCTCATAAGCAGACAACAGACATGACTATTTATGTTATATTGCTTTATTAATTTCTATGTGGTACAGACGTTGTTGGTAGTAGACCCTTACCGGTCACAAAGCTTGGCCAGCTCACATTGGTCCCAGACCACTTTGTTTTTCTTACGTCGGACCTTTCTTCCCATCACTTGAAGACAGGTGCCTGGGAAGGCTAGGTGCCTACCTTGATCATCATTGGAACACCTGGGTGGAAAAGGATGGGGTGTAGGGGTGGTGGAGCCCCACAGAAGACACCTGGATGCAGACCTGTGCCCATCTCAATGAACCCCATACAATCAGGTATCTCCTCCTGATATCCTTTACATTAACATCAAATTGTGGCAGGCAGGATATAGAGTTAAGGGGGCGAAACATGTGTTGAGTGCAGCACCTGGGCCCCACCCCGGTGTAACCCTTTGGCCTGGGTCCCACTACAGTCTTTTTCCCTTCCCTGGTTTCTTCCTGGTTATTTTTTCTTTCCCTTTGGACCTTACCACAATTTTCCCCATCCACTTCCCTTGGAAGAGTGCCCTTCTGGATTCTTCTCTTTGACAGAGGCTTTCATTTCTTTTCTCTCTTAGACATGTCTTCCCCTTCCTCTAGCTGGCTGCAGTATAATCTGGATTGCCCTGGTTCAGAATACACCATGACAGAGCAGTGTACAGATTCAGTACCAATTTACCTTCTCATCTACAGCAGTCTGTGCCATCGTGTAGAATAAACAGCTGGCTTGGAAAAGGGAGAGAAACTAGGAATGTCTATAAGACTGCCAAAAGACAGTATGGTTAAACTGTAATGCCTTATGGTTAAAACAAGATCAAAACAGGACTGGCAGATCACACATGGCATCCTTCCAAGCTGCATTGCTACTCCTTCATAACATTTCCCATCATACACCACAGCCATTTGACTCTGGTGATGTACTGCAGTGGTAAGTGGAGAGGAGACCGTAGTGCATAATAGGAGATGTGGCCCCAATAAAAGAACAAAGGAGCATTAGGTATCCAAATTGCAGCTCTCCTGCAGTAACCACAGCAGTTCGCTTCAAACAAATCGTGCCAGTGCATGGGATGTTATCTCTAACTCTGCCAAAATGTAATGTTCTGATTGGTTTCAGTGCAATGAAATATTCTGATGCAGGTCAAATCTATAAAAAATGAAAGACTTCATGTAGATTTTTCCTGATCTTTCTTTATTTTTAAAACCATTTTATTTCTTTATTTTGGATGCTTTTGGTGAAAAGTTGAACACTTTTTGGTAGGGAAAAGAATTTATTGATGATTTCTTCCTGCTTCCCCCGTTTTATTAGAAATTGGTTGTGGAAAACCCCATTTTTGCCTTTTCATCTTTTCTGTCCATGACTCTGTGAAAGGCACCCTGAGGAGACAAAGGGTAAGGGAAGTGATGCTGAGGGGACAGTACTGACCCCTTCTGCCTCTCCTGCCCTGGGAACCACTGACATTTCCTCCCCTTTTGTGAGCTGAGGGAATCATCTATACCTGAAAGATGAAGGGCCAGATTTTCAAAAGAGACAGCACCCAGCTGGGGACAAAGGACTGGAGGGAACCTCTCAGGGCACCAAGCACAGTCTTGTAAACTCTCTATCCCAAGTGTGGCATCAATGGAAGTTGCTGTGTCTAGAACATCTGCAAAACTCATGATGTTTTGGGGTGCTTAACACTTCTGAAAACATGGCTCTAAATTATTCCTAATTTTTTCAAATTGCATCATCATCCAATTTTACTAGAAAGGAAAAAAGATATTAATGAAATTTGGAAGATTTTTTTTAATGTGTCCCAATCTGTTTCTAATTTCTGCTTCTTAGTTGTCTTGATAACTTATCATCTGGATTTGTGTAGCTGAAATTTGCATATAAATTACATGTTTACTAATGCAAACTTTTCTTTTCCATTGTTTTGGACTGTCAAATATTTTGTTCTCTGGAATTTGTGTTATTTCCTATCCCTCAAACATCCCAAAGTTTGCTGAAAAGAGCTTTTCTATGCTTATTTCACATTTGAAAATGCAATTGTGTTTATATGTGGAAAAATTTGGCACCATGGTAGCCTGCAATGCAATGTGCAATTTGCACTTGTTCACTTTGTTGTGTCTGTATATAATTTGTATGTGAAACGTGAATTATGTTCAGATTTTAAGGAAGCTAAAATAAATCGGTTAGAGCTACATCCAATTATGTAATGAATTCTTCAGTGTAAAATTTACGGCAGGGGTATTTCAAAGTAGAATGTTGATAAAAGATTTCTAAAAGATTTGTTGCATTACTCTTTTATAAAAATAAACCTTTGTCCTTTTTTGGCATAAATAAGCATTTTGATTCAAACAATAAAATTTTTAAAAGCACACTGAACTATTTTTCCTTCTAGTTTAAATAGCAGTACATAGATCAAGGGAGTTAAAAAAAACAAACAACCCCCCCCTCCCACCCTTTAATCAGCTGAGCAAAAGCTCTCCTTCTTTACCTCATAAAGAAGCTATAACTTGCTTTTTTGAGAGCAGTGTCCTACTTCAATCTGATGGCCTTTATTTTGAGATGGCATTGTCTGACCTTAAGGCTTGACTTGTGTAAACTGTCTGGTGAACCCTGACTTACCTTATAAAATGTGGCTAGCCAACAAACTTTTATAACTAGGGGAAAATGGCCTCCGACACCACCTGAAACGCTCATAGTTTCAGCTATGTTTGTAGAATCGATTTATTTTAATAGATTTTTGTTTGCATTTCCTCCTCGGTGTTTCTTGTGGTTTTTTTGACCTGTTGCCGGTCGTTCATTTTTACATCAATAATCAGCTAGTCTGGGGATGGGAATGCAAAGACCATCATACTGTTGACTTTGTTGGCAGGAACATTGTGTATGCTGCAGTGGGAAGTTCTCTGTTAAAACCAGTGCCATAACACAGTCCAGGACATTTCAGGAGGTGAACTGGTGTAGGGGACAGGTTCAGGAGTACATTCCAGTACGTTATAGGAGTATGTGTAGATGTGCACCCATACTACTCAGTAATTTTGGTTACTGTGCAGTAAATGTGCATGTGTAGACACACCCAGTATTACCTTACTTTCCACAGCTTTCTAAACCCTTTTTTCTGGGTGTAATACTAAATTTGAATCCCTCCCTTTGTTTTCCACAGATATTGTAAAGTACACTGCCAGTAGATTAAAGGAGGAGAGCAGCTGATAGTTAAAAAATCTCAGAACAGTGACAGCTGGTTTGTATTGTGTACAACGATGGCTAGGTATCCTAGGGCTCCATTAAGGGTGTGCTTTTATTTCTTATCTTTCAGTGGCCTAAGAGGACTTTAATAGTTTCCTGTGCTATCAAGGTTGTGCCTACATAACACAATGCAGTTCCACATAGCAATAACCAAGCCAGGTCAGGTACTAGGAACAGCATGGCCACATTAGCATGCTCCACCTGGACTAATTTCATCTGCTTCTCAGCATGGTATATACAGTATTGCTTCCAGTACCTGTGCTAGAATTTGGCACTGAATTGTACAGCCTAGGCAAGTCCAAGGTGATGGTTTTTCTCTTTGTGTATTCAGATTTTTAGAACAGTGGATAGCTTGGTACTCTGCTGTCAGCCAGAACTCAGAGCCTGAACTAAGTCTATTCCATCTTGGAGGAAAGGCAGCAAGAGGGCACAGCACCCCCCCTGGCTCTCCAGGGACCTAGCAGACCTCCTGAGGCTAAAAAGAAATGCCTAAAAAGGATGGAGGATGGGAGTCACCTCCATGGAGGATTATTCTGCACTGGTCCGGTCCTGTAGGGAGCAGACCAGGAAAGCCAAGGCTGCAACTGAACTCCAACTAGCTTCGAGCATCAAGAACAATAAAAAGTCCTTTTTCAGATATGTGGGGAGCCGGAGGAAAAGCAGGGGCAACATTGGACCCCTGCTGAACCAGATGGGGCAACTGACAACTGACGCCCAGGAAAAAGCCAACCTATTAAATAGGTACTTTGCGTCAGTCTTTCATCAGTCCCATGGGATGCCCATGCCCGCTACAGGACGGGGAAGTCTGGGTGAGGGTGATCCCTTGCCCTCCATTAATGCTGACTTCGTGAAGGAACATCTGGAGAAGCTGGATACCTTCAAGTCAGCCGGCCCTGACAATCTTCACCCCAGGGTACTCAAAGAGCTGGCGAGCATCATAGCCCAGCCTCTAGCATGGATCTTTGAAAACTCTTGGCGCTCTGGTGTAGTGCCCGAAGACTGGAAGAAGGCCAATGTGGTGCATATCTTCAAGAAAGGGAGGAAAGTGGATCCAGCTAACTATAGGCCCATTAGCCTGACTTCTATCCTGGGGAACATCTTAGAAAAGTTTATTAAAGAGGCCATCCTTAATGGACTGGCCGACGCCAGCATCTTAAGGGATAGCCAGCACGGGTTTGTTGCGGGTAGGTCTTGCTTGACCAATCTCATTTCCTTCTACGACCAGGTAACCTATCACCTGGACAAGGGAGAAGAGATTGATGTCATATATCTTGACTTCAAAAAAGCCTTCGATCTGGTTTCCCATGATCACCTCTTGGAGAAACTGGCCAATTGTCACCTTGGGTCCTCCATGATCCACTGGCTGGAAAATTGGCTCCAGGGTCGGACCCAGAGGGTAGTAATTGATGGAAGTCACTCATCGTGGTGTCCTGTGACCAGTAGGGTCCCCCGGGGCTCTATCCTTGGACCCATACTGTTCAACATCTTCATTAATGATGTGGACACTGGAGTCAGAAGCGGACTGGCCAAGTTCGCCGACGACACCAAACTTTGGGGCAAAGCATCCACACCAGAAGACAGGCAGGTGATCCAGGCTGACCTGGACAGGCTCAGCAAGTGGGCGGACGAGAATCTGATGCTGTTCAATGCCGATAAATGCAAGGTTGTCCACCTTGGGAAGAAAAACCCGCAGCATCCTTATAGGCTCGGCAGTGCTATGCTGGCTAGCACTATGGAAGAAAGAGACCTGGGGGGTCATCATTGACCACAAGATGAACATGAGCCTGCAGTGCGATGCTGTGGCTAGTAAAGCGACCAAAACGCTGGCTTGCATCCATAGATGCTTCTCAAGCAAATCCCGGGACGTCGTTCTCCCCTTGTACTCGGCCTTGATGAGGCCGCAGCTGGAGTACTGCGTCCAGTTTTGGGCTCCACAATTCAAAAAGGATGTGGAGAAGCTTGAGAGAGTCCAGAGAAGAGCCACGCGCGTGATCAGAGGTCAGGAAAACAGACCCTACGATGACAGGCTGAGAGCCCTGGGGCTCTTTAGCCTGGAAAAGTGCAGGCTCAGGGGTGATCTGATGTCCACCTATAAGTTTATCAGGGGTGACCACCAGTATCTGGGGGAATGTTTGTTCACCAGAGCGCCCCAAGGGATGACGACTAGGTCGAATGGTCATAAACTACTACAAGACCGTTTCAGGCTGGACATAAGGAAGAATTTCTTTACTGTCCGAGCCCCCAAGGTCTGGAACAGCCTGTCACCAGAGGTGGTTCAAGCGCCTTCATTGAACACCTTCAAGAGCAAACTGGATGCTTATCTTACTGGGATCCTATGACCCCAGCTGACTTCCTGCCCTTTGGGCAGGGGGGTGGACTCGATGGTCTTCCGAGGTCCCTTCCAGCCCTAATGTTTATGAATCTATGAATCAGTGGCTCTAGTTCAGATACATTCCTGATGTTCCATGGTCAATAAAATAGAAGATTAGTCTTTTTAATACCAAACTGTTAATTCCATGGTCATAGATCAAGATTAAAAAAAATTAAAACAAAAACCAAAGCCTAACATTAGGTTTCTAAAAAAAATAAATAAAAGAAACAAGTCTATTTTTTTTAAAGTGCTGCCATGACTTCAGAAGGAAATGCAGCAATTTTAAGAAATCTGTCTCTTCACATGAGATTCCCAGAACCACTATGTGATATAGGGGCCTATGTCCCATTGGCTTTAAGTGAGATTTATATTCCCAAATTGGTTAGGTGTGTGTGTGTGTCCCAAACATATATCGGGGGGGGGGGAGAGCAGAAGGAAACTGCTATTTGTTTTAATGGGAATTTGCCATTGACTCAATTAGCCAAGGATTTTACTGTCTAGGATTAAAGGGGCCATGTGCTGTGATTCTTTTGACGGTCACAGAATGAAGGAAAGCTTAGTATTTACAGAAGCAGCCTGAAGAATCCAGACAAAAAAACTCCTACATGGTATAATGTCATCCCTCCTGACAGCATCAAAATGGTCTCACAGAAAAGAAACCGGAAAGATCCACAGAAAGCCCAGGCATGGGCTGGAGATGTATAGGATTATAACTGAAGCAACAAAGTCCAACAATTCTTCTGTGTGATACAGTCTTTTTCTAGGCTATTTTACTACTGGAAGTGCAGAGCAAGTTATTGCTGTTCTGGCCAGAAGTAACTTGCTCTTGGCAGAAATCCACACCTTGGATTGGGATGAAAGCATGTAGGGACATCTGTAAACCTAGGCTGTGCAGGGGCAGCACCTTCCACTGCCAAGGTCTTCAAGATATTATTGATTAGAAGCACTCAGAGCCTTTAATCTAAATGCTGTCTTATGTGTCACTGTGCTCCTATGGCAAGATGGATACCTGTAGTTTTAGGGGTTTCTAATGAGGAGGCTTATTGTAAATATTATTTATGTAACCTTATGTCAAGCTGTAAATCAGGGGTCTCGTTCTCTGAATGCTTACATACATGCATAGCAATTACTCATCTGAAGACTAACATACAGATATGTGATGTGTACATACTCTTCTCTGCAGGATGACAGCTATAGCTTCTGCAGTCCTATTTTAATAGATTACTTTTTTTGTCAAATTCAGTGATAGTGTTTTCCAGCAGATGATAGATAGTATATATATATATATATATATATATATATATATAATGAAGGGTTATACCCCCCAGAAAGGATGTGGCTGCCTGAAACAAGATGTAAGCAGACTTCCAGCTGAAAGTAGTAAGTCCAGGGTTTTGTCCCCTCCCCTAGGTACTGCTTATACCGGGGGTGGTCAATCCCTGGCCTGCAGGTCAGATCTAGCCTCCGGAGCTGTCATCCAGCCCTTAGGTTGAAACCTGATGGAGGGGAAGTGACTGTTGCTCCCTGCTAACAAACTTTTGGACCTCTGGGGAGCCCTGTGGGATGGATAATATAGTACTGTAGCTAAATTGGACATACAGGGCATCACAGAACCCAGTCCCAGGGGGCAGGGCCAGGCAGGGGCACAGGGACCTAACTCAGGTGTGCAGGAGCTGGCTGAGGCTGCATGGTGAATGATCGTGACATGTGAGGCCTGATCCAGCCTGTGTACCAGCCCTGTGCCACTCATATGGCCATGAAGCCAAAAGGTAGGGTTTATACTTTCTACATTAGACAGCCATTGAGGAAAACATATAAAAAAAAAAAAAATTGTCCTGGGAGTAGGACCAGATACTGGGACTACCCCCTATCAGTCAGGCAGTCTCCCTGATGATTGGCCTTCCTCTGAACCTATGAGACTATAATGCTTGACTGCCCAGAGGCCCAGCTTCTACAGCAGTGGTGGAGGGTGGTTCTCCCTCTGAGACATGGGTTTGAGGGCCTATGAAGCAAAAGACCTGGTTCTGGATGAGTGCTCTGTTTGGGCTTTCCAACTTGCTCTTGGGAGGCACATGACTTTTGCACTTACACTGTAAGATGTTTTTCAAGAGGTTGGTGGTTTTTTCTAATTGCAGAGTTGTTATTCAGTTTTTATTAATTTGTAAGAGACGTTCCTTCCTTAGTGGCTTGTTATATTTGGAAGAGAACTGCCGTAGCCCAGTCTAATCAGGTTAGGGTTGCACAAATGTTTCCTATTTTATAGAAAAAGTAGTTCTGAATTTTAGCAAAATTCCAGATTCAGGAAGTAATGAGATATAATTGGCCAGAGGATGTTGATTCCATGTATAGGGTTAAAAACAAAAATCAAAACCAGAATGGATATTTCGTAATAGAATCTATTAAACTGACTTTAATTAGTTCTTTTTGTGTATTTTTCCTTTTGCAGTGACACAGTCAAGCTTTATCATATATGATCAAAGTTATCTGGGACAAGGCTGTTATTCAATCTATATGCAATCTTACTCATATTAAATTTTATCCTGAATGATTTGCAACGTGATGTGTCAGAATGGAGGTGACAGCTGTTTGATATCCACATTATCAGCTCTGCTTTACCATGCAACTCGGTAAAAGGACCCCGGATAAATTAAATGCATCTTTGACATCAAAAGCAAAACAATTAAGCCACGTTGTATAGTTTTATGTAGGTTTACTGCTCCTCCCCCCACCCAACCCTTGACTTGGCAAAACTTGATTTTTATTTATTTTTTAAGCACAAATTCAAACTGAGGTAATAATTAGTGTATTGTTTGTTTTTCACCTGGAAGAAAGAAAGGTCAAGTGCCGTCTGAATGAGAACTATTTTGCCTTTTCCCCCCTTGAAGCGTTTAATTAGATTTTTTTATGTATGGGAAAAAGGATGGTGCTTTGAATAAGGAAGTCACAGATGATTTGAATAGCTTATCCATGAAAAATATTTTTTTTTCTGTCTCTTCAGCACGTTTGTTTTTTTTCTTAACAGGTTTACCTTTTATTTCCCCCACTTTTTTTGCTTCTTGCTTGTGAAGGTGAAGGGTTTGAGAACTGTTAATAATTCTTTGCACAGAAGTACGTAACTCTTGCTATTCTGAATCAACAAAGGTTATACAGTAAAATAAATGACTGTATGGTGTAGTAAGAGCCCTACAAGTTAAAGGACATACTCAAAACAGAAGTATGGGAGCTTCCACATCTTTTCTGCATGTATAGATTTGTATAAACAATTCTTTTGAATTCATCTTTGTTTTAGCACACCTGTAGCCAGGCTTCTTGGTGTTCAGTGCAGGATATGTGCAGAATGTGCCCCCCCCCCCCCCCTTGTGCTAAACCAGGGGTCAGCACTATTTTGGAGCAGAATGCCAAAAACGCCCACAACCTTGACTTGTAAGATGTTGGCATACCAAGGGTGGATGGCGGAGGAGTTGTGAGGAGCCTCCAGTCTTTGTTGTGGCAGCACAGCCCTGGCCTCTTCCCAGAGGCACACATGCCCAGCAAAATGCCTTGATGTGCCATGCTCCGGCACACATGCCAGGGGTTGCCTACCCCTGCACTAACATGTTACATTACTTCCAGTTGATTTAGCTCCCGTGATGTAAGGATGCCCAATGCCAGTGCACTACTGGCACTGCTTTTGCTACAATACTGTGCTAAGTAAAGGTTTCATAGTTGGTAGGGTTGGAAGGGACCTAGACAGATCATCTAGTCTGACCCCCTGCCATGGGAAGGAAAGGATGCTGGGGTCAAATGACCTCAGCTAGGTGGCTGACTAGCCTCCTTTTGAAGACCCCCAGGGTAGGAGCAAGCAGCACTTCCCTTGGAAGTTGGTTCCAGCTCCTAGCCACCCTGACAGTGAAGTTGTGCCTCCTGATATCTAGCCTGAATCTACTCTCGGTCAATTTATTGTCGTTGTTCCTTGTTACCCCCTGGTAGTGCTTGGGGAAACAGGGACTCTCCCATTGCCTGCTGGTCCCCCTTGGCAAGTTTATAGGTGGCCACCAGATCCCCTCTCAGCCTTCTTTTATGGAGGCTGAACAGGTTCAGGTCCCGTAGTCTCTCCTCGTAGGGCTTGCCCTGCTGCCCCCTAATCATGCAAGTGGTCCTCCTCTGGACCCTCTTGATGCTATCCACATCCCTCATGAATTGTGGTGCCCAGAACTGGATGCAGTACTCAAACTGCGGCCCGACCAATGTCGCATAGAGAGTGAGGATCACCTCCTTGGACCTGCTTGTGATGCATCTATGGATGCATGACAAGGTGCTGTTAGCCTTCTTGACTCTGTCCCCACATTGGCGGCCCATGTTCATCTTGGAATCAGTAGTGATTCCAAGATCCTTCTCTGCCTCTGTGCTGACAAGAAGCAAGTTCCCCAGCCTGTAGGTATGCTGCTGGTTTTTCCTCCCCAGGTGCAACACCTTGTACTTGTCCATATTGAAACCCATCCTATTCTCATGCACCCACCTCTGTAACCTGTCAAGATCTAGTTGTAGCCTGTTCCTCTCTTCTAGCGTGCTCACTTCTCCCCTCGTTTTAGTGTCATCTGCGAACTTGAACAAGGTGCTTTTCACCTCCTCGTCCAAATTGCCGTGAAGATATTGAACAGCGTGGGCCCAAGGACCAAGCCCCAGGGAACCCCACTGCCCACATCTCTCCAGGTCGAAAATGACCTGTCCATGACTACTCTCTGGGTGCAGCCCTCCAGCCAATTTGCAACCCATCTGACTGTGTAGGCGTCAACACCACAGACGCCTAATTTTTTAATGAGGATGGGGTGAGAGATAGTGTCGAAGGCCTTCCTAAAGTCCAGGAAGACTACGTCCACCGCAACACCTGCATCCAAGGCTTTTGTGACCTGGTCATAGAAGGCCACCAGGTTGATCTGACAGGACCTGCCTCTAATGAACCCATGTTGATTGTCCCTAAGCATAAACTCCCCTTCTGGCCCCTCGCAGATGTGCTCCTGGATAATTTTCTCAAAGAGCTTCCCCAAGACCAAGGTAAGACTAACAGGCCTATAATTTCCTGGGTCCTCTTTCCTCCCTTTTTTGAAAATGGGGACCACATTGGCCCTTTTCCAGTCATCAGGCACCTCACCAGAGCACCACGAGTGCTCGTAAAGCTGTGCCAAGGGTCCTGCAATGACCTCTGCCAGTTCCCTAAGCACTCTGTGGTGGAGATCATCAGGACCTGCTGATTTGAACACATCTAGTCCCTCCAGAAGTTCCCTGACTAGGTCCTCACTGACCCTGGGCCTGGCTGCACCTCCCCTGGGTCCATCTGGTATCCCGGGGGGGGGGGGGTGTCCCTGTCCCTGCTCAGAAAAATGCAAGCAAAAGTTTATGTTTGGGGTATCCACTTCAGATTTTATAAAAAGGTAAGACATAATTAAATCATTGGAGTTGTGTATGTAACCTGGGAAAGAGTTTCAGGCCTTACAAACTACATGTGTATCTTCATTATGTGAGTGTATATATGTGTACAGACACGCAAGCCAGTAAATGTATTTTGGTAGTTCTTCTGAAGACCTTTCCTTCAGTCTTTAGAGCTGATGACAGCAAAGCCACACCTTACCTCCCTGCCTACACCTGAATATGTCATCTGGTGTATAAAACTCTGTGATGCCCTTAATAGAAAATAAAGGTAAATTAACCGAGTATTTGAGAGACCTCTGCTCATCCCTTTCTCATCGTAGTATGTTGATGCAATTTGGATACTCATACCTGAGAGATTGCTTTAATTGCCTTCCACTGGTCTGTGCCCTAAGAACAGCTTCTCTTCAGAGTTACAAGGAACTTTCATGCTGGTGTTATAAATTTCTAGATGACTTGTAGGAATTAAGTATATAATATTATTTTTATGCAGCAAAATTCATCCTGTAAAACAAAACAGAAGAAAACAGCCACTCCTCCACAATTACCTTTGTAGGATACTTGGTAAATTAGGGACTGGCAGTACAGGATGTTTGTAGACTATTGAATAAAGTTAAAAAACATTGAGACCATCTAAGCCACTAACAGATAAAAATGAAAACAAGGTTTTGTTCATAGCATTCTATAACATACCTTAGAGTGTCATTGGGCCTGCTCATTTCACATGGATTTTTTTAAAGTGCTTCACGATTTAATTTACAAGGGCATTTCAGAAATTAACAGCAATTTCAAAATAAAACCATTTTGTGTGCAATGAGTGGGAAACCACACAGCAGCAGGAAACATTGATGGCAGCATTGTCAAAGCACCCATGACTATATAGAGAAGTGGTGTAGTCCAGTAAATGATCAGTGTACAGAAAATAGTTTTATTTTGAAATTGTCGTAGCTTTCTAGACATACACCCTTGTAAAATAAATAGGAATTTTTCTTTATGTTCAAGAGGCTGATAAACAAGGTTTTAAGTTATATTTGTTAGAAAAAAATAACTTTTATATTGTATATGCTCCTGCACGTGTGCATTTTTGGTTGCATACAGTATGGTTATCATAATCTAATGGCGTACTTTTAGATTATTGATTGATCATTAACAAAAGATTCTTTAAAAAAACATATGCACTGATTAGCTAAGTGGGCCCTAAATTATTTAGGACAAAATTCAGTCTTTTGCTGTGCAGGTTTGCTGGGGAGGGGGTGCAATTGGGACACAACAGCAGGTTCTGATGTTAAATCCCACGTCTATTAAACCAATGCCAAAGCTTCCATCAGCTTCAGTGGGTGTAGAACAGTATCTATAATTGCCCACTGATCATTAATCAGTAGATTTGCTGCTCCCTCAGCTGATATGCCATGTGCTACAGGCTGCCCACTCAACCTCCTGGTGCATATGATGCATTGGTGGCATTGGCTAGAAGGAAATAACAGTGATTCGTTTTTGAAGCAATAATAAGGTATGCTCCCTATTACATCGTTTTATACATATAGCTGACTAACCATCTTGTCATTACCTGACTGAAGTGGCTGGGTCACTTACCCCAGGCATATACCTATTAACAATAACTTAAAAGTTAAAATGTGGCAGCTCTGGAATTTACTTATGTATGCACTTAAAAAAGAGAACACCAAGAAAATATAAATTTAGATTTGCAATGTTACTGACTTCAGGTCATAATGAAAGCTATAATTTCACATGCATTTCTTCCCCGTGGCCTCTCCCCATAGTGTTTTGTTTTCTGAGTGAGTCAAAGTTTTCAAATGTTTTGAACTCAAGTTATTTTTAGCATCTTGGTAGTTTGTCATTAGTGCAAAGGCATCAGAGAGGATTAGCCTATTTAAAAATTTCGAAGTTTGACCATCAGAGTGAGTTTCGTGTTATGGTGAAGGGAACACAGCAAACATCATCTATGTTCTTTTTTGCATATAACTTGAAAAGTCTTGCAGAGATTTTGCTTATACTTTCTAGAAAAGTTCACCACTAGGGTATGACTAATTAAGGAAACTGTCAATTCACAAGGAGAATTTTCGGAAGGTTTTGAACATGTGAAAACAGGCTATTATAACGAAAGTTCCTGCGGAGCTTTAGGCAAAGCAGGTTCTACCAGTACCCTGTTATAATTAGTATAATTATCTGTTATTAGGCCTAGCTTTTATGTGGCCTGTCTCCTGTAGCAGGAGCCAGAGCACCAAGTTTCATGCTTAGGCCCCTTGTGAAATGCATGGGGAGAGTGAGATGCTTTAGACTGGGTTCCACAGGAGTCAGTAGGACAAGCTGGAAGCTGCTTGTGTTGACCTGACATGCATCAGATCAATGCTCAGGATCTCAATATCATGTTGTTAGGCAGGAGGGCATGACACAAAATGATACACACGCACACAAACTGCACATACGACACTATGGGTCCACACACATATACATATACACACATGCAAATGCGCTTCAGTGCCTGTGTGTGTAAACACTAGGGGGCACTTGGGGGTAATTGGGGTACTTAGTGACTAGGGAGCACTTGGGGCCCCGGGTAGAGGAGGCGGTGGAGACTGGTCCAGGAGAGCTGGCCGTGGGGCGAAGAGAGTGGAGGCAGCAGAGGTGGAGGTAGGAAGCTGGGGGGAAAGAACCAGCAGAGAAACTGGAGAGGCAGTGGGGAAAGCCAGCGTAGAGAGCCGGGAGGTGGAGGCACACAAGAGCCGGGGAAAGAAAGCTTAAAGCCGGGAGGTGGCAGTGGTGGAGCAGCAGTGAGCCAAGGGAGCAGGAAGCTGGGACTTGGAGAACTGGGATGGGGGTCAAAGGTGTCAGAGAGCCAGGACAGGGAGCAGGGGGATGGGAGTTAGACGTGAGGTTGGGCCAGAGGTGGGGGCAAACAGAGCGGCAATTAAGTGGGGAGCCTGCAGCAAGACAAATACCAGCTCGTGGTCCAAAAATATCAGTTTTATTAGACCAGCAACACAATATACAGACCATGAAGTTATTGGTTCCCATACACACACACACACACACACACACACACACACACACACACACACAAACTCCCACATGCACTCACACAATGGTAGCAGGACGAAAAAGGCTTAGGAGAGGAATTGGAGTCAAGGTGGATATAAATGGAACTCAGGTTTCTTGCTTGGGGGAAGAAGGTGGGTGATAGCTACCTCTCCCAGACTTAGAGTTGATCTTCGATGGCCAGTCGGGGTCTTCTTCAGCAAGGTGTTGTCCAGAGGAGGTCACTGGCAGGGCCTCTGGGTGGGTACGTGGCATGGCATAGTGCTGGTCCAGATGGAGAAGGTGTCCCAAGAAGGTGGGCTACCTGTTACTCCAATGGGGAGGATATGCCCAGGCAAGAGCCATTCCTGCTCAGATGAGGTTGTACAGTTCCAGGTGTCCTCACTGTCCAGTGGGATACAATGGTGGAGTTGCTGGTTTCTATTCTGTTCTTTGTTTCCATGCTGCTGCTTTCTTGGAGGGTCTTTATCTTTCAAATATTGGGTTTTGTCTCTGGTCCTGGGAGTAGGTTTGTGGTTTCAGAAAGAGTCAATGCAAGGTGGTGGTAGGGTTGTTAAGTTGATGGTCCAGTCATTATGATGATGGTCCGGTCATTCAGTAGGAGCTATTTTTAGGCCTGCTACCATTATGTCTCAAGCACTCTCACTCCCATTCATCCAGGAACCGATTTACATTGGAGGCATAGGTATGAGTCACAGTTGCAACATAATTACAATTGGGACACAACAATTGGGCATATTTTTTTTTAATGGGCAGGGGATACAAAATGGAGACTTGACATTACAAGATGGAGACTTGACATTACTTTGGCTAACTTACAGGAACAGGCCTAAATCCTACAATATCAATGTAAAACAGTAAAAATCAATACAAACATAATAGGAATACATTAGAAAACAGTAACAGTCAATAAAAAAATAACAGGACACTATTTACATAAAAAGGGGCTTGTTACAATGATGGCATATAAGAACTTAGCTTACCTATGACTACCTATAACTACTTATAAGGGGTAGAAATGGCAGAGAGAGAGCCAGAAATGGTTGGGGAAGGGAATGTATTTTTAAATAAAAAGGGAAAACCTTGGGGTTTTGCTATACTTGTGCTAGGAAATGCTGAGGACAGGGTGTGGGCATGTCTATATGAGACATTTACTGTGGAGCAGGCTAATTAAATCTGCAGTACACATCTCAGAGTCTACAGGTGCAGCCTATAAAAGTGCAGGAAACTAATAAACTCTTCATCTGCAGAGTTTTTTACATTGCAGCACCACACATGTAGATACTGATGTGGCTGGCTGGGGCACCAGGATGCTTCAGTGCAGGGGCTGCCTGCTGGCCAGCCCAACACTGGAGCACCCTCGTGCCCCAGCCAGCCCCTCTGCAGCACATTGAGCTGGGTCAGAGTAGCCCCAGGTTGGCAGGCTGGCACCCTGGCCCTCCTGCCAGCAGGGGTTCCTCTGATCTGGCTTAATGTGCTGTGGTTCTGGGCACATATATAAACGTGGCACCTGGGAGCAATAAACTCCAGTACGATGTGCACCACTGTGTATTGCTTTGCATTAATATACACGTGAAGACATGCCCGGTGTGTCTTTAATTCTGCCCTGCTCCTGGGTTTCAGCACCTGCTTTAGCATTGCGGGGAGCCATTGCCTTCCTACTGGGACTCTTAGCCTGCAAAAAGTAGTTTCTTTCAAGGAGGGAGCAGGGAGTTGACCCTTTTCTTTCACTAAGCATAACTAGAGAAGAGACATGGTGGTGCCGTCTTATTAGACAGCCAATGGGTGAAAGCTTGCACTACGAATAGGGAGTCCTGGGTTCAGTTCCTCCATCTGTATAAGGGAATTCGAGCCCAGATTGTGGCATTTTCCAAGATATTCATTAGAAAAAGTGACATACAAAATCCATATATTACAGCACATAAACCAAGCAAATGCCAGAAGTGGTGTGTGTGTAAAATGAAGAGAGGGATTCAAAGTTAGTATTGCAGCCAGAAAAAAAGAGATAGAAAGCTGTGGAAAGTAATGTAATCCTGGGTGTGTCTGCACATGCACATTTATTGCGCAATAACCTAAATAATTGCACAGTATGGGTGCACATTTACATTTGCATGCCCGTACTGCACAGTAAATATAGTGATCTATGCTGACTTGGATGTAAATTTGATACCTGCATGATACAGGTATCAAATTTACGCCTGATTCATTACTGTGCAGTAACACACGTGTAGACTCCTTACTGTGCAGTAACACTGTGTGGGTGGACTGGATTAGGACTAACTAGTACCAAGTCAGTCTACACAAAGCGTTAATGCGGTTTAATGCCTGTATGTGTAGACACCAATGTATTCCCACTTCCTTCACAGTAACTTACTAAGCAGTAAATTTAAGACAGCATAAAACCACATATAGACATGCCTGTTGAGTTGCTAATGACTTATCACTAGGGATCTGGGTTTTCAGTTTGCTGTGGAAAAAAATGGATTTTCTCCTTCAAAAGAGAAAAATGCGGGAAACTTCAGGTTTTCCCTTGCAAGCTGGCAGAATTCCAGCCTGCAAAGGGCTACTTGGGTCTGGGGGGAGTGGGACACAAGGGGTGCCACATGCATGAGTGTACATGCACACATATGCACGTGGCCAGCAATACAACCAGGCAGTGGTGGAGAGCAACTCCCCCACCTGCCTTGTAAGTAAGTCTATGGGGGGAGGAGGAATAGGAGTTGTGAGGGTGGGGGTGGGCAGATTGAGGTGGCGGGTGGCCATGGTGAGGGAGGGAATGGGGCTGGGTTGGTGGCTGGGACTGGGGGTGCTACCCAATTGGCATGGTGCCCAGGGCTGCAGTGGGAATATGCAGCCATGAGACCTGGCTGGTGGAGCAGGAGAGAGCCATGGGCAGCTCATCTGGTTGCGGGTTGGGGGGCTGGGTCCCCTCCACTGCACACACTCTTGCAGAGGCATTGGAAGACATGCCCTCACAGATTTGTGCACAGGGTAGGGGAGGATGCAGGTTGACTGCTGCCCTCCCCCTGGGGACTTCTGTAGGCCAATAGGCAGGATCCAGCACAGGAGGGCAGAGCAGGGCAGGGAGGCTTGGTGCTACTGCCACCACCACTGGGAGTCCTGTGCAGCAGTGGTGGGTGGGGAGGGAGGGTACAACTCCGTGCTGCTACCCCTGCTGCTGCTGGGGAGCATGGGACACCTTGCTGTGGCACCATAGCTGGCACAGGGCTCTCAGCACTGGTGGCAGCAGCACCGAGACTCCCCATCCCACTCTATGTTCTGCCTGCTGGGCTGTGGAGGTCCCCAAGGGGAGGGCAGCAGGGCAGGGAGCCCCTAGCCCCACAAAAGGCAGCCTGCATCCACCCCCACCCTTGGCTTCCATGGGTTGCACTCTGCTCTGACTGTGCTGCCCATGGTTGGTGCCACAGAATAGAAAGTGGGCAGGATGCAGTGACCAGGTCTTGCAGCCCTGGCAGCTGGGTGCCCCCTTCAGCAAGACTGGAGAGCAGCAGTGGCCTGCAGGTTGGGAGTGAGGTGCCCTGGCAGGGATAGGGGGACTGCAGGCCAGGAGTGAGGGGCATCAGGAGGACTGGGGGAGTGGGGAGCTCTGTGTTGGGAGTGAGAGGCATCTGCAAGGCCATGGGCCTGTGGGTCAGGAGTGAGGGGCACTGGAAGGGGGGGGGGGGGGCTGTAGGTTGGGAGTGAGAGGCAATGGCCAGGCCAGGGGGCTGTGGGTTGGGAGTGAGGGGAACCAGCAGGGCTGGGTGGTCTGTGGCTTGGGAGTGAGGGGCAACAGCATGGGCAGGAGCAGGGCACCAGTATATCAGGGCTGCTCAGAGCCACAAAGCAGTAGGAGGAGAGCTGCAGCTGGACCCACATCCTAGTGAACAAGAGGGGCAGGAGGGAGTTCTGATTTTCTTTGATAAAAAAGCCAAAATCAAACACTAAAATATATAGATTTTTAGAATTTATTTTATTATAATAATTGAGGCACTGGTAGGCTTCCAAATTGCTTTACAATTTTAAATATATCAATAAAACATTGTGTTCAACTGATACTTATAGATCGATCAATTGATCTGTCTATCTACATATAGAGCGGTGTTTCTGTTTAATTGTAGAAGAACTAGCATTTGGGGGTTTTAATCAGAGAATTTTGAATATCTTATCAGAGAATTTGGGATTTTTTAAACAGAGAAAACCAGGGTCTCCACTTATTACAGTCAAAAGAATTCCATGATGCCTTTTCAGTGACAGAAATATATCAAATTATTTCTGAATAACACATCAGTATTATATTCAGATGTCTTGTGTGTGGGATTTCAGTTATTTCACTTAAAAAAAGATTCCAACTGAGAGTCTACTAGGTTGTTGTTAGAGCTGAGGGAACAGTTTGTAATGAACAATTTAGGCCAGGACTACATAACACAGTCTTGGTGGTATAACAAGGGTGTGATGGGGATGAGCCCATCCTGAATGGATTTGTGCTGGTGAAACCCCTGCCATGGATGCAGCTTATATCAGTAAAACTGTTCTTTTGGCTGGTGGAAGTAGTTTAACTTAGTATATTTCAGGGGGTTGGAATAATGTATACTGGTAAAAGCTCATTTCTGCTGGTCTGAAGTGTATGCCCGTTGAACTAGGTACTTGCAGATAGCATAGTATGTAGTATAGCAACACTTTGTGCCAAGCATAGAGTTGGCAGGAGTCAACTCATTTAGCCCATTATTTTCTTCTTTGCTCTTTTTTTTTAACTTTATGAATAATTTGTCTCTGCAAGTATTCAATACCTAATCTGTGCTGTGATGGTTAAGTGTGATTATTTTAAGTGGGTATGTACACAGGTAAATCTGACATATGCAAGATACTGATTCCACAAATCTTTGGATGTGATAGTTTCATTTTCTACTCATGGTTGTGGAAGTAGAACTCAATCTGTGGTTTTATACAAAAAGCAGATGGAAAGCGGGCCTTGAAAGGTCAAAAGTGAATTAATTTAAGAATTCAAAGAACGATTCATGGGTAACAATTTTGCCTGATGATAGCTAGTATTGTATTTGACAGACACCTTGAGAAGGGCATATTACAGTATGGTTTCATGTTAATAACTTTTAATAATAAAAATCTCCCCAAATCTTTCAGAGAAGATACCATATAGTTACTACTAGTTGGATCTACTAGACATACGCTTGTTGGAATCATTGGTTAAAAATCATTGCCAACGTTTTGTCTAGGAAACTGAAGGGGACATTACAATGTGCAATAGGGCTTTGCACAACAGCACCATTTAGTTTTGACTTCCATTTTGACGGGACAGTGTTTTGTTTCCAGTTTTGTTTCATTTCAAAAGCACTGTTCTGTTTCATTTTGTTGAAACCATTTTGCTGTTTCACCGTTTTGCCCATAGGCTATAATAGGGAAGCATGGAACTGCCTATAACTTTGTCATTTTTTGGCAGATTTGGATGAAACCAGCAGGGATGGTAGCCCCTTCTGAGGGCATGAAGCCTGCCAAGCTTCAAGGAGATAGGCGCAGGGGTTTTGGGGAAATTGCATCTCAAGCTGCTGATAAGCAAAACTTGTGACGTGTGACTGTGTGTGTTAAGGTGTGCCCTCGCTGGCACTGGGGCCTCTACACAACACGGTAGTATGCCCCAATGAGGCCTCCTCCTCCCCTACAGCCTCAGTCCAGTCCACCACTTGAAATGACAACAGGTAATAACTTAATAAGCAGGACAGTAGCACCAGCAGCATCTCAGGCAGCCAAACAGTCACAGTCAATATCAAAGCTGTCCTTCCCCCCTCTTTACCCTCCTCTGCTTACTTTCTGTTTCCCTTCAGGCAAACCCAACTTCAGCCTTGAAACTCAAAACGTTTCAACTTCCCTCGTTTTATTTTGAGGCTGTTTTGAAGCCCTTCATTTCGTTTCAATTTTATTGTTTCGAGCTCAAAACTAGTCAAAACAGCCGGCGAAATTTTGCACAGTGCTAATGTGTAATGAATAGCCATCAGTTGGGTTAATGGAGAGCAAAAGTGGTCAAAACAAAACTGAAGAAAATATTTGCAGGGACTCAGCTGTGTTGTCTGTCTATCAACAGAAAAATATTTGTCTCCATCTTAAGATATCTTAACTCTCTCGCATTTTAAGTTGCTTTGAAAACCAATGTGCCATTGTTACAATTCATACTAAGTGTTATAGAAACTTGTCTTCATGTTCCTTGTGACTTACATTGGGAAACTGTAAGGTCTTTGGGGCTGGATGTAACTGTTTCATGTTTCCTCAGCACATAAAACAGAGGCTTTCTGGTCCATGACTGGAGCTCTTAGTCATTACCACTGCGCATGCATGCGTGCTCTCTCTCGCTCTCCCCCTTTCTCGCGCGCGCGCGCGCACGCGCACACACACACACACACACACACACTTTACAATATTTAGCATAATTATATTATAATATTATAATAATAAACGGACACTTTCTGCATCTCAATTAAAACTAACAGTTAACAAAAAGTCTTCCTTTGTTAAAGGAATATAAGAGGTGTTTTCTAGGTTGTATGGACTCATTTACTTGGTTGAGGAATACAGTGTGCGTGTTTGCCATAGCAGCCCTCCATTATCAGAAATATATAGCAACATATGATATGGCTCAAGAAAGCAATTTTTAATTAGTCTCTGATGATAGCTCCATTTCCTTTCTATGTTTTAAGCAGAGAGGTTTTCTTTTAAAGCAAAATTTAATTTTAAGGTGTGGTATGTGCATTTTCAGTTTCATAGCTAAAAGGAATAAAAGGGCTTGAAATAAATTACAGTAATTTTGCATTTCCATATTGTCATTTTGGTGTATTAATTTCAGTCAAAAATGTAGTATGCAGTCTATACCTAATGCAAAGGAGCATCCAAGTCTTCCTTTAGTTCATTTTCAGTGTTAGTTCCATTTAGCTAAAAATGTACCAATTAATAGCACAGACTGAGGGCAGGATTCAGACATGGTACATCATTAAAAGTGCAGCTGTAATTCATTTATGATATATTAAAAAATAAAAAGCCTCACTAGAGGCTGTCTTATGTAGTGTTGATTGCCTATTCCCTCCAGTATAAATGCCATCAGATGCATAAAGTTACAAATTGCTTTAATAACTTTCACAACTGATTGGTAATCACTCTGCAGTTAATGGAAGAAGGAAAACACCCCTTGCTAAATGCATTGTCTTCATTTCCTCCTGTATAATTTCTATTATGTATAGATCATATTCTACATTGACCAATAATAGCAGCACTACAAGAAAGGGCATCTGGTAAATTTCAATTATATTGTTGCTTATGTTTCTCTCTTTCAGTTAAAACATAAATACGCTAGTCAGTTCTCTGATGTCCTTTTGTCCGGTGCTGCTTTAGCATTAGCACTTTACTGCTGGTTAGTTTCCAATAAATCTGTGCAGCTAAATCCAAGTGATATTACATACAAGCTTGCCGGCGGCAGTCCTGCAAAGGAGTTGAGTTCTGTATGCTCAGTCAGATGGAGAATTACATTCTAAACTGTAGTAACATGTGACTCTTAATTGAATAGCTCTCCACCAATACTGCATTAACTGTGCAGTCAGAGAACCTTTATAGATGTAGTTCAGTTGGAGAATTTCAGCTCGTGATCTAATAAAGTCAAGTGTCTTTTTCCCCACATTCGAAAAGTTGAAAGAACAAGCCTCTGAAAGTCCCGTAGAAGAATATTGCCACTTAATAATAAAATTAGTGGCTGGTAGTTAATGACACAAGAATTAAATACCTGACAGTGAACTTGAGTGGAGTACTTTACCTTTATCTGTTGATAGATTTCATTGGCATTCCTATCCCTTAACAAACATTGGTAGGTAATTTGCAATGGTGGAGGAGTTTAGAGGAAAGTGTGTAGTGGTATTTTATAGTTAAGATCACCTATTTATTAGATATCTATGACAGAGCGTGTAATTATTTTTTTAAGAGTTTATACTAAAGGATACATAACTAGTAATACATATGGCTTGTTATAAATGTTTCAGATATACTGTGCTGGTGCAAAATTTAAGATAGTGACTTAAGGGGGAGAGGGTGTTTGTTATTCTTATTATTTCTTACGGAATAAATGGAGATAGAACAGAGCTTCAGATTCTGACAATTTAGGACCTGATTTTCAAAAGAGTTTAGCGTACATTTAGGCATCTAAATAAAGTGGCCAGGCTTAAACACCCAGGCCCTGGTTCAGCAGAATACATAATCATGAATTGGTGCTGCGGCACTTCTTTTAGTTGTCAGGCACATTTGCTGGATACTGAACTCTGAAAACCTGGCCATGCCATGTTGGTACTTAAGTGGGTGTTGAACTCTTCTGAAATTCTGGCTGTTAACTTTTATGTGATCCATACTTTTATATTCAGTGTATTGGAATAATAGATGCAATTCATACATGATCATGCACACAGCAACAGAGGGAGAATTTCTAATATAAAACCCAGTGTTATTTGTTATGTTCTGAAATGTTATTGTTGCATAGAATAATTCAAATATTTATAGCTAGTGTTTCAGCCAGCATTTTGCTTGCAGCACTTGCCATCTTTCAAGTCTCAGTTGAGTCATTTCTCCTTTTTTCCTTTACTTCGAGAATTTCTTTCTGTGCTCTGTGGCACCTTCTGCTGCCATGAAACTCAAGGAATTAATTGAGCACAGGGAAAGCAGTAGAAAATTTGGTCCCAGTCCCGAGCAAGTGTACATGGAGTTCTTTGGAACTGCTACTAGTTTGAAGGCCTTAAAGTTACACTTTTTGTGTGTGTTGGCTAGAGGAGGGTGGGAATTGCTCTCTTTCCTATGGGACCTTTATCAGACTTCTTAGGCCTGAGACAGTTTCTCCAATGACCAGCAAATAGGTTTTTAACCATTAGTGGTTTTGTCTTACACTAGATGCAGCATTTTACTAAAAAAAACATGTTGATGAGCATTAATTTCAAAACAGTTACTTTCTTCATCTGCATAGGTCTCAAGCTCTGGAGAATTTTTAAGCAACTTTGTGGCAAGTCCGCAGACATCCCTGCAGAAAAGATTTTTCTCTTAACTCCAGTCCTTGATGTAGACTTTCATTACAGACAGAATGCTTGAGCTGGATACTGAAACCTGAATTTGTCTTTTACACAGGATTTAGGCAGTGTATACGATCCCTTATGTTCATCCTTTATACTGCAGGCTGTTAACCCTCTCTCGACATTACACAAATGAGGTAGTTATATGTTTTACTTGCCCCTCTTTCATCCTGTATTTAAATTCCTTTCTTTTGAATGGAGAAATAAAGAAACAGTAAAGTTGTCAACATTGAGGAGTGTGCTATAATATTAAAAGGCTACAGTTTCCATTGAAAAGATGATGTCAAGAAGTTACTTTAATGGTTTTGTTGAGAACTGTGCTTTCAGAGTCTTTTAAATTATTGCAGACTTTACTTCTGGGATATATATGGGAAACAGCCATTTTAATTAGGAAGATACGCTTGGAAATGAAGTCATTTTTTAAAGGTAATTTCCTTCGTGAGTGTTTTACTGACCACTAGAATTTATTTACCATACAGACCTAGCAATAAAATAAGTATTTATGGGTTAGTTTTTAATTAGAAATAATGGCTTGTAGAGTTGGGGTGATTAATCATTTTATCCCTATAGGCTGCAATAAACCAAGTGAAAGATAGTCTATTGACAACTTCAAGAGTGGTCTAAGTAAATGTTGTGAAAGGACAACATTCGAGTCCAAACTTTTCTTTTTCTTTTATTTTTTTTATGTGAAGGTATGTTTCTATCACACTCAAGCAAATCTGAGGCATGGATAACCAAGGTTGTTTTAATGAGTCTGTGCTTAAAGATCAAAGTACATTTTTTGCTTTTTATGTGCCACTGATATCCATAAATAATGATAATTAAAAAAAATCAGGTGGTGGCTTTATATTTCTGGATGTAAATGGAATTTGGAGGGAGTCAACCAGTGATGATAGATTTATGATATAAGCATGCATGACACCAGACTGGCTGCTGGGTGGCTGGGCAGATTCAGAGTGAACATTATTTCAGAAGACAATGTGATTGACAATAAGATATATATTTTAAAGTGTAGTCGAGATGGATAGGGATTAAAATAATCTACATTACCAGCTTCAGTCATCTCATTAGCAATTGCTTAAGAGTTTTAGGAGTATATCCCTATTTCATAGCATGGAGATTTACACACAGAACTCCAATTAACATTATTAAGTCCTCTCTGAATTGCATATTCCCTTTGCCCCATCTGCCTCAAGATTTTTTTACCCCAATTAGTATTGTAAAATGCAGAGTAATCTACATTTTAACATTTAAGAGATGAGAGTTTGTATCTAGCATTTTCTGGAGAGTTGTAAAATGTCATAGGTTATGTACTAAATAAATGAATTTTCGACACACTTCTAAGAAATTGGTATAATGATAAGATACTTCTCTTTATTGAACTGTCTGGCTAGAAGTTCTTACACATAGTCAATATTCTAAAGCGGATGAACCTGATAGAGCAAGCACTGAGAGAGGAAGTGTGTGTATTAGTGCTGTTTGAAAAGCCAAATATTCCTTGGGTGCCTTTTGGACAGTAGTTGACTTGCTGTTCCCCGAGTGCAGCTGTCAGTACTAAACCATAGCCCTTTCTGCTACGTGGAGGAAAAAGAAAAGCAGAGGGGTAAAAATGAGTGAGAGAGGAATTGTCTGTCTTCTCTTACTTCCACTCAGGATTGGTTATGGTTATACCTGAGCCATTTCCCTCCCCTCTCGCCCCCTTACTCCCCCTCTGATCTTCACATTACCAATTTTTTTTTTGTTTCTGTGTGTGATGGGGTATAGTCAAGCAGGAGCCCAGTGCACTGATGTGATGTAACTGGGCCAAACCATTCCTTTTACGATACGTTGCCCTTGTGCAATCATGTGTCTCCTTCAGAGTCAGACTTGGTAGGTGTCAGCAGATTGTAGGAAATAGTTTCTTCAACACACCTCCTTCAGATCTTGTGTGACCACACTGGCTAGTTCATGTCTTTGGTTCCTGTCCAAATACTTGTCAAGCCTTTCCACCAGGGCCTGCCTGACTTTATCATCCTGCTTCTTTTCAGTCCCCTGACCCAAGCATAAGTCAGTGGTTCCAGACTTTACTGGTTTTTTGGAGTGTTTCTGGCTGATACTCCTAGGGAATATTTACATGTGTTATGGAACACGGCGCCGGGTGCTTTAATTAGCAAGCTGTGCTAATTAAAAGTGCCCATGCATAACGTGTACCAATGTTACCGTGCATGTCCATGCTGAAAAAATGGCAGTGGGGCACATGAACTAAAGTTTGTCAAACATGTTTTTGTTTCCAAAGTGCCCCACTGCTGTTTTTTTTCATCACGGGGACATGTGGCAACACTGCACATGACATGGAAGGCTGCTGGAGCACATCAATTTTCATGCTCCAACAGACTTGATTAATCAAGTCTGCTCCGGCACGCTGGATTTCCAGTGCATCGGAGTAGGCTCCACACCCATGTGTAGGAGCTCCGAGTTCTTAGTTCTGCTTTAACCATTGTTCTGGGCAGCACATGGCCTGGATATTGAAAGGTGGAAGATAGATCTGCACCCTCTACCAAAGCCAACTTGTCAACACCAGTCTACGGCAGCTGCTGGCAGTACATCACTGTTACTTGTCCTGGAGGTCCCTTGACCACTAGGACTAAAAAGAGTTCACTGGACATGATACATGAGGCTTAGCATCTTCAATGGGCCACAGAGGGCAGCAGAGAAAACATCCTCTCACGGACAAATGTAGATAGGCAAGTACCATGCTAGACTGCACTGGGGAGCACTGGCGTGAAAACAAAACCTACCCATTTAATTCCACTCTGCAACCTGAAGAAGGTGCAACGTTTCCAGGTTTTGGCATGTAAGTGGAGCATTCCCTGTGCCAGGCATGCTTGTTAAGGTAATGCTTAACACTGCTGTAACAGCAGCTGTGGTACATCTTTTCAGTATTTGATGTGTGTGGAGCTGGAATGAGAGATGGGAATGAACACTGCCCATTAGCCTGCACGTACACTCATGTGCTATGCTGCAATTAGTGGCACAGTGGGGTTTGTTTACACCAGGAGATCCCAGTGTCCAAAATCCACTGCTGAAAAAGTGGTACAGCACATG
This sequence comes from Alligator mississippiensis, assembly GCF_030867095.1. Lineage (NCBI taxonomy): Eukaryota > Metazoa > Chordata > Crocodylia > Alligatoridae > Alligator > Alligator mississippiensis. The sequence continues at coordinate 137,841,875 of NC_081825.1, read as the reverse complement.
TGGCAGTAGTGTGCATCGCCAGAAACTGGAGCCTGACTGGCCAGAGCCATGCTCTGGCTGCCAGTCAGGTGCCGAGGGGCTTGCTCAGCACTGCTGTTGCCCCGGGAGGACCCCAGGTAAGGTTGCTGGGGCTAGCCCAGGTGCTGGCTGTAGCCTCCCCTACCCCTTTGCTGTGCACCAGAGTGCACATGCAGCAGTGTGCCTCAGGACAAATCACAGGGGGACAATATGTGCCACTGCAATTTGTCCCATAGGGAACATTCACGCCTACATGTATGCACTCATGGAAATGCATCCTGTATGGGTGGGAATGGAGCTCTACTGTCAGAATGAAAGCAGCAAGGCAGGAGAAAGATGGGCCAGAGAAATGCCCAAAGATGCCATCTAGAAAGAGGTCCGGTGAGATTTTTATTTGGAGGTGTGAGCACAAACATTTGCTGGATCCAAATAATGAGCTATTTGGTCCTCTCTAATAGCTTCTTTCTATCTATTTTTCACTTTAAAAAATATACTAATTATCCTTAAAGAATCTATAGAGGTTTTTTTTTTCCTTTTCAAAGTCCATAGGAGCCCAATAGGGATGAAAAAAGGCTGACATTCTGATTCTCTGCTTTTGTTTCTGTAATCAAGAGTAAAGATATAATGGACACACACAGAGCAGTTTCTTTCAATTTTCTCATCATTGCAAGCTTTATTATTACTCTGAATCCCACTGGCTTTTATTAAATTGTGCTTCTATTTGAGTTTGTAATATCAGTGCTTCAAGAAGAGCCCTCTGCAGCACAGTTTTTAAGTCTCCATTTTCCTGCTGGTTCATTGTTCACTGAGCCATCTTGAAAATGAACAAACTTTTCATTTCTCAGCAATATTGCTAAGTTGGCTAATAAGACTGATTTTGTGTGTGCATGTAGATCACACCGACTGAAGCCTGTTCTTACAGGAACAAGGTGTGCACTCAATAATTTCCTTAACAAAATAGATTTGCAAAAGCAGCATAAATTTTATTTGCATCTGTAAAATAAAAATGCTGTGCAGAATGGTCTGCTGGAATATTTCCTTGCCACTCAAATTCTTTCAGAAGTGTTAATCAAATATTTGGTTGCAGTGCACACATGGTTTCCAGCTTAGTTATATCACTTCTGTTTAGTTAGTGTATGAAAGTAAATTATTTTTGTTACTTGTACCTTGAGGAAATACAGTGACAGGACAACTGGAATATTAAACTGCTTTGAAATGGTGTTTATTGACTTGAGAACTATTTTAAATTTCGTTTTCTGTCCTCTAAAACTTGATGTGGCAATCCACAAATGTTAACAAGTGGGGCTGCCACATCCTGTTTGTGGATGGTTGTATGGATGGTATTGCTATTCCTTAGGAGGATTTGGATGCCATTAAAATTAGATGAGAATGAGGCCCAGAACCTGGAGATACCTGGGAAAACGTCTGCCTGGTTCACTTCTTCATTCTTCTTTTTTCATATCTATAATAAACATTTAGTGCCCACACCTGTAGGTTAAGCACACAGCCCAAAGTTGAAATTTTCTACTGGGGTGCTCCTCATGGAAGCAAAGGGAATATAGCGCATCTACACAGGACTTTTTACTTGAGATTAGAGAAAATTACTGCGCAGTAAGCATCACTGTCTACACGTTCAAACACTTACTGGACTGTAATTTGCTCTAATCGTGAGTCAATTTTGCTACCTGTAAATGCAAATAGCAAATTTACTAGCGATTAGCTACTGCACTGTATGGCACCTGTAAACGGCTGACTGGGAGCAAACTTGCTCCCTGCCCCTGAGAACTGCCTGCTGCCAGGATGCCAGAGTCCAGGAGGGGACAATGTCCCTGTGCCCCAGCAGCAGGGAGCTCCCAGCCCTTGCTCCCCAATTGCTATCGCAGAGCCGGCGCTGAGGAGATTGTTCCCAGTTGCAACTCTGAGATCACAGAGCAGGGGCTGGGAACACGCTCCCTAGCCCCTGCCCCATGATTGCAGAGAAGGGACTGGAAACTGTCCTGATCAGGAGCAAGTCGCAGCCCTATGCCCTGATGGGGTGATCAAGGCGCAGGGCTTGGAAAGAGCTGCAGGGATCCCAGCCCCTGCCCCAATCGCTGCTAGCTGCCCCACCGGTGGATCAGGGCAGGGGCCTGGGGCCTGCCTCTCCTCTGTAGCTCTTTCTAAGTCCTCTGCCCCCAATTAGGGAGCCGGGGCCAGGAGCTCTCTGCTGCTGGGACAGGGGGTCATTGTTCCCGCCTGGGCTCCAGTGGCAGAGCCCACCCCAGCAGGAGGCAGGCCCCCGGGGGCAGGGAGAAATCTCCCAACCCCATCCTGTTCCTGTGCTCCCTGCCGACCCTTGGGCTAGCACCCAGGGGGAGTCCAGAGCTCTGTCTGGGTGGTGCAAGGCTGGAGGGGGTGGGAGCAGACTGCTGCCAGAAGCAGCAGATCTGCTTCTGCATCCCTATAGGTGTAGACGCCTGCCTAGGATGGGTTTAGACTAGGATAATTTAGAGTAAACCCATCCCACAGCAATTGCACGTGTAGACATGCCCAGACACTCCTTTTTCAGATTCCTTTGACTAGTCCTTGGTGTTCAAAATCCACCCTTGGAAATGGGAAGATTCATGAGGCAATTGATCTGTTCTCCTTTACTCTTTTGCCCTTTGCTTAACCTCCCTTGGCCTTTTTCCCATCCTGTGCGTTACCTTGCCCTCAGTTCCTGGGCTGAGCTGATCTCCTGCCATGTATAACTTGCATAGCCCCTTGACACCTTGCAGACTTCCTCTTCCATACAAAGATCTGGAATTTCTGAGTTTGGTACTGGATATGCACTTAAGTGATTCAGGAGAAAAGCTTTCAGTGCTGTTCTTGTCTCATGAGTCGTATCTCATATGATTTGTGCTAATAAAAAACTTTTTTGTTTATATTCATATTTTTCTGTGGTTTCAAGTAAAATGAAAACCAACAGCTGTAGCAATGCTATAGTTAATTGTAAGAAGACTCACTTAACTTTTTATTTGTATATCCATTTAGATAACATTGTGCTGTGGTGATGACTTTAAATGTCATTTTCAGTTTTTACTCCCTGTTAGACCAGACTTTTGTTCTGTGCAACTAATACTACTCTATTGAATTCAGTCTGAGAACCACAAACACAATTTATACTAAAAAAGACTGCCATTTTATAGGATGAATATTCTTATACTTCATTTCAATCAAGGGATTTCTTTCTTGCTGTCTGTTATGAATGTATCCTGGGACAATTGGCCCCTGAAACTCATTTCCACAAGATGTTCCACTTTAATCAGCTTGACTTCTTATACTCTGTCACCATGGTTTCTGAGATCATTGAAACCAAGAGGTTAGCAAGGTTTGAAAAAAGACTGGCTAGTTATAGGGATACATGGACTTATTATAATAAAGAATTTTTTTTTTAAAGTGAACCTGGCCCCATGGAAAATGGTGACAAAATTCCCATTGACTTCAATCACAGCTAGGTTTCCACAGCAAGAGTTTTAGAAAGAATTCAGTCCATCATGCTTTCTATGAACTAACTTCTAAATATTGGGAGGACACTTTCCCTGGGGGAAGCTAATTCCAGATAGGTATGCAGGATTTCATTCCTCTTCCTATTTGCCTCTGCCAGATGCAGGATATAGAGCTTGGTGGACACATGATCAAGTCCAATCTAGACATTCTTGTGTCCTTGGCCTTCCAAACAAATTGACATATCTGCATCTGAATGAAAAACGTTTATCAGTTAAAAAGGTGCATCAGGATACAACCATACCAGCTTCTGTTTAAAATTACACAATTGACATGCATTCCTTTCCACAAATGGAAGAAAGGACCACTTGAGGGGTGGATTTCAGATTACTTATTGAACATTTGCAGTTTGACTGACTTGTGGGTTTTGGATTGGGCCCTAATATCTTTTCCATAACTTCTTACATACATCTTTAGGCGTGATATGCTCTATGCATGCAATTCTCATTGAAAAGCTATTTAGGGAAGCGGGGAGGTGGGGGTGTTGGTTTGTCTTCCCTTATTCATCAGACTGAAATCCTGTTTGGTTTTCTTACAACCAGTCTGCATATAGTAAATATAGTTTTCATTAACCAGCAGAAATGTATCTTATCCCATTGATCTCATCTGAGGAATTGGAAAATATTGGCAGTAAAGCCAATATTGTGATACATTTTTTCCCATTTAATATAAATCTCTTACTGTACTTTGTAAAGTGCTTGAAATTTTGTGTTGGGTTCATCAGAACTCAGCATGTTCTTTTTTCCCCCTGAATTATAGCCCTTATTAACTTTTCAACTTGTCAACTACATGGCGGTTTATACAGTTTTAAAGATAGTACTTGCTGTGTGGGGATGGCAGTGATATAGTAAATGTCTGAGTGCATCCTGAGATGAATAAATCATGAAGTTGTGGAAAGTTGCAATTAAAGAGGCAGGCCTTGGATGCTTGAAATATTGTGTTGGGGCTCATCTGGTTTAAAAAAAATAACCAAAGCTGGAAGTGGTCCATACTTGAATGGAGATAGCCAAAGGAAGGAAAAATCTGTGGAGTGCATTTTTCTTCTTGGGCATCAGACTTATATTTACAGATCCTAAAGAACACTATTGTTGACAGAAAAATCAGATTCTCCTTCAGTTCAGTGGATAAACATGTTGCTTTTGGATGTGGACTTCTGTGGTTCAACTTCTTGCTAGAATGGCTTGCTCATATGTAAAGATAAACTTTCATTTGATGTTTACTCAGTTAGTTACCTTCCTGTCTTCTGCAGAATCCATACAAGGTATCACAGGTTATATTTATTCTTGCTAGAAGAATTAGCTTTTTCTTTGTAATTGGGGGTTAGATTTGGGAATTTCATCACTAGCTCCTGTCTTCAAGTATTTATAATTTTCTGAAAAATGTAGTTTTGGGATTCAGTTCTGCATTCATCTTCCCTGCCCTTCCCCCACCGACATCCTTGGAAAAGTGTAAAGTAATTCCAACCAGTTGTTACTGAGGATTCAGCAAGCCAGGAAAAGGCCTCTCCTTTTCTCAGAGATAGTCAGCTTTGCCATTAGTATCAATAAACTCAGAATGAGATTGCAAAGCTTTAACTTTCTGTACCTGAATAATCCCATTGGCTTCAATAGGATTACTCAAGTGTTTAAAGTAAGAATATGTGTAAATGTTTGTAGGATTGGGGTTCCAAATAAGTATGTTGATTGACTACTCATTGAAATGAATTGTTATTATTATTTCAATTTCTCGTTTTCTAACCCTGAAAAATCAATAAAAAATAAATGCAAAACATGCAAAATTAAATATGAGATTTACCTATAAATGTAACAACTTTCTTCTTTGCAAATGTGCGGTATAAAAGTCTCATTATTCTCTAGCCCAACATGCATGCATTTATATAAAGGACAAAACATGGATGATTTAAATTGAAACTAAACATACAGAATTCAATTTGATTGGTCTGATCAGGTCAGATGTTCACAGCATCACTGGTTTTATGTGCGTTTGTTTGTGTCTGTGAGCATGACTGCTCTGTTATGTTGTCTAAAGCAAATTATAGCACACTTATCACTGTATTTTTGTAGTGTCTTCCAATAGCTCAGTAAGGGGTATAACAAAATTCTGTCTTGTTCTCTTATCCTCTCTTTAAGGGAAAAAGTGTGTGCAATGGGAAACTTTGTTTTCAGAAATGTACATGTATGCATTTTATACAGCTAATTATATAGCTAGTTGTAAGCCAACCTGAGTGCGTGTGTATGCATAAATATGAGCACATTGGTATATGTTTCTTTTAAGGAAGTCAAAGTCAGAGAACTGAAACATGCACTGATAGTAGAAGGTCTGTGTTGACCCTTAGTTGGGAGTTCATTGTGCAGTACCAGACTAGTGGCCTTGAAAGCTCAGTCTCCTGCACAGCCAAGCTTGAGCCTTATTTTGGAGTGTTTTGTTGTCCCTAATGGGCAGATTTGTCAACTGCAGTCTTCTCCCAGAGCTTTAGGTGGTCTTCTGGATATCCTAGGCTCCAACAATTGAAATTAAGGACTGAATTTATCATCTTGATTCTTGGGAAGCCAGTGCAGGCTGCATGAGGGAGGCCTGATGTGCTGGTGAGGAGTCATAGCATGACCAGGTTTGTATTTCTCATACTGTAGTTCCAAAGTGTCAGTCTAGACCCTGCTTCCCAGATCTACATGTGGAGAGAGACCTTTGGGATATAAAGCTCAAAACTCCCCCATGCTGCAGACCCGAGCATCATTCGTCTGTCTCTACCTTTCTGGAATGGAGGGCTGAGCAATAGGGCTGTGCGAACTTTCACTGGCAGTTTTGTTTCGATGCTGTTTCGACTTGTTTTGAGCTGCAGCGGAGAGTGGTAATGTCAGGTGTGTATCGTGCACATGGGGGAGCATGCTGAAGTCACAGTGTAGATTCCCTGTACTTTGCTTCTTCCCAGGGATTTTGCAGTGGCAGCAGTTCCCATTGTTGCCCTGTGGGGTCAGGCCAACTCTCAGGATCTCAACATTGCGCTGTTAGACAGGAGGGTGTGACACAATTGCATATATACAAACACACAAATCAGTTTGGTGCATACACACACACACACACACACACACACACACACACGCATGCACATACACTACCAACTCAGGCACATTCACATCCAAACCAGCCTAGGCACATGCATACCTATCACCAATTCAAGCACATACACACTACACACACCAAAAATTAGACAGCAATCAGCTGTCAATACCCACACACTCCATATACATACATGGATCACTAATTCGTATATCACTCACATGATGACAAATATATATTCACCAGTTCACACACATACCACCCACCCACACATACACAGAGGTGAGTTCCTAACTTGGATGGTATGGTATGTATGTGTGTGTTTGGGGTCCTTGGGATACCTGGGGAAAGGTTAAGGTGAGAGAGAAAGTGTAAGGAATGAAAGTTGCTGGAACCAGGATTAGAACTGGTAGACTAGAGAGAAGCTGGGCTGAGAAACTGAGGATTGGGGTTACTCAAGGTCACTGGTGTAAGGGAAAAAGCCTGGTGGCAAGGAGGAGACAGCCAGGAAAGAGAGAGGCACAAATCTGGGAACTTGGGGCTGGAAACTGAGGCAGACAGCTAGGAGTTTGGGGCTGGTAACTGAGGCAGACAGCTGGGAGATCAGTCAGCAGATAAGTGGTGGCAAGAAGGAAACAGACAAAAACCCAACTCAGGGTTTCAAAATAACAGGTTTATTAAATAGACAACACACTACACAGCCCCATGACGTTATTGGTATACACACACGCACACTCACAATGGCAGCAGGAGAGAGAGACTCAGTGGAAGGGTTGGAGTCCAGGTAGGGAAGAGAAACAGAGTCCAAGTCCTTGGTTGAAGAGAGGGTGGGGGTGATAGCTACCTATCCAGGCTGGAAAGGGGTCTTTGTCCAGTAGGTGTTGTCCAGAGGGGGGGGTTGCCGGCAGGGCCTCTGGGTGGATAGGTGGTGTGGCATGGTGCTGGTTCAGATGGAGAGGGCATCCCAAAGAGTCACTACCCCTTTTAGTGGGGCAGACTACCTCTGATCTTCAATGGGGAGGGCCTGTCCAGGCAATGTCAGTCCTATTCCAGAGGGCTCCAGGTGTTATTACTGAGCATGTGTAGCCTTGGCACAATGATGGGTTGCTTCATCTTTTGTTTCTTGAATGCCGAGTGTGGTTCCAAGGGCTGGGTCGTTGGTCCAGGTATTGATGTTGATGGTTCGGTCATTCAGAAGGAACTATTTTTAGACCTACTGCCATTGTCTCTCAAGCACCCTCATTCATCCCCATTCATTCAGGAACCAAGTTACATAGGAGGGGTAGGTATGAGTCATAGGTTACAACATACTTGCACAACAGGGCATGGGGACAAGATGGAGACTTGACAAACAAAATGGAAACTTGACATGACTTATGCTAACTTACATATGTAGGCCTAAATCATATAGTATCAGTATAACAGTAATATGGAACAGTAAAATCAATATAAACATAATAATTATACAGTATAAAGAAGGAGAAAAAACAAAACAAATACAACTTGCTACCAAAATAAAATGCTGAAGCTTATCCTATGTCTTAGCTCACTTATACTTATCTACAGGGAATGGAGAGGAAGAGAAAATGTCAGAAATGGTTGGGGAAGAGGAGGGAATGCATTTAAAAAAAAAAAAAAGAAGAAGAAGAAAAACTGGGGGGTTTTCTACACCATCAAGCCTGTAACATTTTATTATTTGCTATGTGGTATTTCATGCTGCTGTTGTGTTCTGGTGATAGAACTAAGCTACCTGCTACCTTCTCCTCCTTTCAGAATACATTGCTGAATGGTGAATGTTTTGTGGAGAACCTTAAGTGTGAATATTCTGAATTGTGTGCAGTTGAAACCTCTCCCTTGCTGTCCCATTAATGGTAGTGTTGCAGTGATGTTGCCGCAATGGTCCAGGAGATGCATGAGAGGCAAGAACTCAGAGGCCTGAGGAAGGGTACTTTGATACCCAAAAGCTTGTCTGTATGTATTTGGACCAACCACATAGTTGGTCCAAAAAAGATATCACCCACAAGAATTCTTGTCTGTTCCATTGTAATTTATTTGCCTTTGTGTGTGTCTGCATGTCCTTTGTTTGGGGCAGAGGGTTGGAAGGAGAAGTCTACAGAAGTAAAGGTGATTGAAACATCTCATTTTGTTCCCATGACAAATTTCAAACAAAACACTTCCAACAAAATATCACACTGAAATAAATTTCGTTTTAAAAGAAAGAAAATGAAACTGCATTTTTGTGTTTTTAAACCTAGCATTGTTTACATTTTTCATCTGAAAAAAGAAAAATCAATATCAGTCTTTTAAAAAAGCATTGCATTTTCATTTAATTGCATTTTTAAACAAAATAATTATATAACTAAAACGTAATTTAAAATCTGTTTCCAATTTGTTGCTGTTAAAAACAATGCTGTTGAAACTGATCTTGAAGGATTTGGGATACTAATGGCATACAGATATGTTTGCCTAAAATAAATCTTGGCTGAGAGAAGAAAAAAGGCCGGGGGGGGGGGGGGGGGGGGAGCGCGGTGAGTCTTTGGCTATTGTCAGTTCAGATCAAATTTGCATTGAAGCAACATGCAGTAATGGCAAGGATGTAATTCTTGTTAGGATTGTAGAAATAGTATCACAACCACAATCATTCCCAGTAAAAGCAGGAACTATTTGTCTGTTTTCACATCTGTTTTTTTCTGTAAAGTTTTCGAGCAGGTTAGTTCATTGAACATCAGTCAATCGTGTGCTTTAACCAGCTTCATGAGAGATTAATGTGGGGCTATGGTAATTGTTGGAGTTTAGAGAGAACTGATTTGGCAAAGATGTGAAAGAATTAAAAGTGATTGCTTTTCTATCTGTAGAAACAATGAAGCCTAGAAATTACTAGTGTTATTTTGCTTTTTGTTTAAAGTTTTCTTTTTTTTTTCCTTGTTAGGAAAACAAGCCATGTGACTTCAAAATTTGCTGGTCAAAAGAAATTCAGCTCACATGATATGTAAAATAGCAGAATTTATTTTGTCAAGAGCTCAGTAATAGATTCTTTTCACATACTACCTTTCCTCCATGGACCAGTGGTGTTCTACAAACTAGAGGGTGAGAACTGCTTTTATTTTAGATGTAGGCTTCAGCAGAGGATCAATTTAATGCTGAGCTATATATTTGCACTTGCTGCACAGTTTATCTTCAAGTGTTCTCTTTGCAGATGAGGTTAAGGACAGAAATTACACATAAACTGGTATAAATGATCAGAAACTGGTTCAAACCTGTAACAACAGAAGTTCAGTTGCTTTCAAAATGGCCAAAATGAGTTTAAGATAAACCTGGATGGATGTAGTATCAGACTTAGTTGATTTAAGTTAAATCAGTTTATTGAATTTCTGTCCCAGATTCAAGTTAACTCACAGTCCCTCAGCATCCCAGGATGCTTCGGACCTCCACCACCCTCCTGTTGGGCGGTGGATTGGGGGGAGGGAGGCTAGCCAAGCTGTTTGTTTCAGCAGAGTAGGGAGGCATGCTCTAGTACCTCCTGGCTTCTGGCCTGAGGCACTGCAGATATGTGGCTGCGTTTCCAAAATCAAAAGTGAATGTCTGTTCACTTGCTTATTGGTTCAATCTACATAGCTTAAACTAACCTGCCAAGATTGAATCAGTTCAGCCTTGGGCTATTTGACTGTTTGTTCTTAGTCTTGGAGCGCTACTGTTTACCACTGAACAAGTTAGTTGAAATGCAGAACATACATGTATAAAACTACTGTAAATGTGCTAAAACTTAAAAAAAAAAAAAAAAAAAAAAAAAAAAAAAAGGTCCTTCAGTGATTTTTTTTCAATGGGACTAAAGGGTCCTGGTCATGTAAACTACATTAAACATAACTTGCCTTAGCTTACAGAACTGAACAGTAGCTAGGAATTTCCCTGACTCTTTACCATGCCTGTGCCCCATGCAGAACACCATACCCCATGCTGCATTTCCGAACAGCAGGTCCCCGGTTCCCCACATAATCCCTGGCTCCAAGCACTCTCCAGCCCTTAATACCTGTAACCCTGTTGCCCTGCTCCATCAGCCAGCTGGTTACTGTTGAGCAGACTTGTTGAATGCTACCATGGCACTAACTCTCAGACTGGCAATCACATGATTTGTAGAGTGGATTTTAAGTGATGAGCAAATGTTTTGCTTGAGTTGTTTTTCTTCTTCTTTTTCTTTTCTGTTTTGTAAAAAATTACCATGTATACTGCCTTGTCATATAAATGATGCATTGTGCTGAAGTGTTAGTAACAGCTACCCTTGAAATCATCTTTGATGCATTTTCTTGGTGATGGATACATACAGCACAACTTCATTTACCACATTTTCTCACATTCTGTGGGCCCTGTAATAAGGTACGCACCTTGGTTTTGAAAGGCGTGATAAAAGAGAAAAAAGATCCTTCCTTGTAGTAAGGAACTATGTAGCAGCAGCTTTGGAGTCGAGCTTGCTTGTTGTTTTGCTCTCCGTGAATTGCATACAGATTTTACTGTTACTTCTGCCCAGTAAGAGGCAGAAACTGATCTTGCCATATTTCTTGCATGAAATGCGTACTCCAGTTTTCAGAAAATTAAAAAAAAAAAAGAAAAAAAAAAGATGCATGTTGTCTGTGAATAAATATGGTACTATCAAATTCCATAGAAAATCTCCCAATCCTTTTACCCATCTCCTACTTTCCTGCTATGAGATTATCAAATGTATGATAGACCCCATTTTTTACTTAGCTCCAGTTTTACATTTGTCCTTAGGCTTGAACATAAGTAATAAAAGTCTTTATAGGAAAGAACCTTAAATAAGCTATGATTTCATTTGGGGAGGGGGAAAGAAACCCAGCCACTACATGTACACAGAGACAAGCTCATTGTGAACTTTTCAGGGTGAGAATTAAGGTTCCTCACATGACCTTAACTCTAGTTGTCTGGCTCTCTTGCACTGTCACACTTCTCTCTTGTGTTTTTACTCTACTTCATGTGTGGGCAGATTGTTGAAAATGTGAACAATGAACTTAGAAATGGTTTTAGACATCTCTGCCACTGACTGTTTGATGTTTTGTCACCACTGTAAGCTCTGGATTTTCTGTGCAAGTGCCATAATGTCATCATCTCATCCTAAGAATTTGAAAACATATGCACACAAGCTGGATGTCTAAAGACACATGTCTAAATGGTGAAACCTCAGTGAATAGGAGGAAATTATTGCCTCCAGTATAGCCTTTAAAGAAGAATACATACAGCATATATTTCTTCCCCCTCCCTCTTCAGTCATTGTGGTCTGGGACAGACATTGCATAAACTGGTTTGAACCAAATCAGTTAATTCTGATGCTACATTCAGTCAGGTTTATCTCAAACCAGTTTCAGCCATTTTCAAACTGGCTTATGTGCACTGGATGTCTGTTCTCTTACAGGTTTGAACCAGTTTCTGATCACTTAAACCGGTTTATGTGTAGTGTCTGTCCCTAGCCTGTTTCTGTACAGAGAGAAAGCGTAAGGACTTTACATCCTCTTTCATTTTTGTTTTGTGGTCTTGCATTATTGGATCACATATATGTAGACCTTTATGGTAGATAATTGGGTTGCAGAGCATCTTGTTTTCTGGGTTCACAGTCTTGCCAAAGATAAGGTTGCTTGGTGACCTCACTTTTCGGCTTATTGTAGTTCACATTTTGGGTTTTTTTCACCATTATTTTTGTTTTTAAGAGAAACCTTAACTTGTAATTTCTTTGCTTTTATGAAGTGGGACATTCACTAGAACTTGGAGACTTATAAGGCAGCACCCAGTCTATAGGATTTGGGCACCTTATTTTCCTTTCAAAAATCCCACTTTAAAATGTGTGTGTGCATGTGCTTGCACATGCATGCATGCATACAGGCTTATGTACATTTTCTCTTTTTAAACTGCTTCTAAGGCTTTTTCTAAAAGGGTAGGTGGAATATCACTTGAGCGCTAACTCCCCGGTGATGCTTTCTCTTGTGTGGCTTCTGTATTTATATTTTCATAGAATTTAATACCAGGAGGACACTTATATTCAGCTGGTCTGACTTTTTGCATAGTATGAACCACTCTGTAGTCCCTGCATCATGCAATTTATGGCCTATACACCCACTTACAATAAATCAAATTATCTTCTTGACTAATGTCTCCCATTTCTAAATCCCCAGACATCCTTAGATACATTTTATGCTATCTAAAACTCAAATGAAACGTCTTGATAGGGATAGGCGGTGATAGAAAGGTGACAAATATGAAATACTGGGCATAATGAAGAGCTTTGTTGGTGGAAAATCTGTTTAAGGGCTAATTGTTTCTACAAATTTAAATTAATATGTTAATGTACTTCTGGGGTGCTCTGAGAAACTTCATTAGTAGGAATATGACAATGAGAAGTAATTTTACTTACACAGAATTAACACTTAACATTGATGGCCACTGAATAAAGAATATGTAGAGAAATGAGATGAGCAGCTCCTTTTTTATTAATTGCTTATGTAGTCTGAAACTTCTTCAGAATTAACCTTCTTGTTCCTATTTGTTTGCTTTTTGTGAACTTGTTGCATAGTATTACACCTCTATCCTGAATTCTTGTGCAAGTGTGGCTACAATGTGGCTAAGTGCAGCGGTGTACTGGTATGCTGAGTTATAGGTAAGCATTAATGGCTTGTGTTTATGCCAGTAATGACCAATTAATGACTACTGAGATAAAGCATCAAGAAGCCCTGACTTATTAGTCTAACTAGTTATTCCTGATCAGCAAGGAACTACAGACAAAGAGTCTATTATTTCAATGTTTTTATTTAATGGGTATTTCAGATCAGTATTGAGCTGATTGCACAACCCAGTGAATTGCAGTCACACTTTGCATATAGTCTGTGTTATCTTTGTAACAGCACCTAACAGTAACTGTAAGAAAATACCGTACAGTGATAGGAGATGAAGAGAGATCATTAAGCAACCATTCAAGCTGGCATGCAGTCATTCTAAGGCTAGTTGATAAGATTTTCAAATGTGCTTAGCATTGTTCTAACTTTTGCTCTGTTTGAACTCACTGGTAGCTGCTGGGTATTATGGAAGGGATCTAGGAAATATAACTTTCTGCTCCTGTTTTGGAGAATCTTGGCATATACATAATTTGAAGTGTTCTGGCATGTACCTGCATTCAAGTTCTAATACATGCGTCTACTGTATTTTGTACCTGGGTGAGTGCTGTATTCTTCTTTCTCATTATTGACAGTCAGTTGTAGCTACACTGATGTCAGTGGAGCTGCAGTTTTGTAAGAAGAAATACAGGCATGTTGTCCTCCTTTTATTATTACAGTATAATCTATTTAAATACAGAGCTTTGGGGCTTAACTGAAAAACAGATAAAGCATGTTAGCTCTAATGTAAGCGATAGGCAAAAAATTGGTACTGGCATTATGGTATGCTGTTAAATAATGTATATAGTTGATATGTATGTATGTATGTGGAGTTAACCGTAGTATTATAGTTGTACATAATGACAATAGGACAATAATATTATATCATAAAATATTACTACTACTAAGTTGCATGTTACCCTTAGATCATACTAAGGGCATTTAAAACATGTGCATCTGCAGGTTAAAGCTCATTAACTCATGCTAAATGCCTTCTTAACATTTCAATTACAGCACTTGAGGCACAGGTTAACTCTGGGCTCTGATACCTGCTCATGTTAGGGTAACTGTTGCCCTGTGGGATCAGGCCAACTCTCAGGATCTCAATATTGCACTGTTAGACAGGAGGGCGTGGTGTACAATTGCACATGCACACACTCAAAAATCAATTAGGTGTACACACTCACACACACACACGGTGCACGTACACACACTAGGTGCATGCACCCCCACCAGGCATGCACACACATACTACCAATCCAGGCACATAGACATCCAAAATTACCAGCCTAGGCAAATGCACACCTTTCACCAATTAAAGCACCTACACACACTATACAGACCAAAATAAATTAGACCAGAATCCATTATCAATCCCTGCACACCCAATACACATACACGGATCACTAATTCGTATACGCAGATGAGTTCCTAACTTGGGTGTTGTCATGTGTGTATGTATGTGCTTGGTGTATTTGGGACACCTGGGGAAAAGTTAAGGTAAGAAAGTGGAAGTGTAGAGAGTGAAAGTTACCGGGACTGGGATTAGAATCGGTAGACTAGAGAGAACTGGGCTGAAGAACTGAGGTTTGGGGATTACTTTAGGTTAATTGACCTTAATTGATTAAAGGGCAATGCCCAAAGCCTGCAGAACAGGGGAGTGATGCCAGAGAGAAGCTGGCACAGAGGTTGGGACCATAGCCGGAGCTACAGGGGAGCCAAAAGGTAAGCGGGGAGAGGGAAACTGGGACAGAGGGTGCAGGGGAACTAGAAAGGGTGCGGAGGAAACTGGGGGCTGGCTCTGGGAACCAGGGGAGGAGCTGCCGGTGCCGGGAGCTGGAGAAGGGCTCCGGCTGCTGGGAAACCTGCGGGGAAGTTGGTGGCAGGCCAGAGGACTGTGGGGGAGAAGGGGTGGCTAGAATGGGTGTGGGGGAAAGCTGGAGAACACAGATGAAAGGGGAAAGGGGCAGGAAAGGTTGGGAACAGAAGGAGGAGAGAGAGATGGGGAGAGACAGCAGAAGGCAGAAATGAGCGGGGCTGAGAGGCTAAAAGTGGCAGGAAGAGCTGTCTAAATACACAGGAAGGAGGCAGTGGACAGCAGAAACAGGGCCAGGAGGCTAGAAGCGGCAGAAATGGTGGGAAGAAGGCAGTGGATGGCAGAAATGGGACTGAGAGACGGCAGAAAGCAACAGGGCCAAGAGGCTGCAGCAGGGGAACAGAGAAGAGACAGAGAGGAGCTGAGAGGTGGCAGGAAAAGTGGCGGGGGGGGACAGAGACCGGAATTTAAGATGGGGAAGGGACCGGGGCTCAGTAACAAACAACCCAACTTGGGGTTACAAATGACAGTGGTTTTATTGAACAGGGGAGATGCGCACGCGCACACACACACACACACACACACACTGGCAGCAGGGGCTAAAGAGGCTTGGTGCAGGGGCTGAAGTCTGGGAGGAGAGAGAAAAAGAGTCCAAATTGGAGAAGGAAATGTGCGGGTGAAATCTACCTATCCCAGGCTGGAAGTTGGTCCTTGATGGCCAGTCAGGGTCTCCTTCAGCTCGGTGTTGTCCAGAGGGGGTCCATGGCAGGGCCTCTGGGGTGGATAGGTAGGATGATGTGGAGCTGGTCTGGTTCAGATAGAAATGGCATTCCCATTGGGTCTGTCTTCACTGCCCCTTTTTATAGGGGCAGACCTTGTGTGACCCTAGTGACAGGAGGCATGCCCAGGCAAGGGTCAGCCCCTGACGTACTAAGCATGTGTGCTCCATGCAGGGATGTGCAGTTTTGGGTGTCTGTAATGGTGGGGTACAATGGTAGATTTGCTGGTTCTGTAGGGTCTTTTGTCTTTTAAATGCTGGGTTTTTGTCTGTGTTCCTGGGTGAGGTCCATGGTTCCTGGATGAATCAATGTGAGGTGATGGCCTGGTCATTACAGGCCATTCAGAAGAGGCCTGCTACCATTGTATTTCAGTCATTCCCAATCACTCTCATTCATCCGGAAACCAATTTACATGGGAGGGGTACATGAATCATACGGTTGCAACACAGGGGATGCCCGGGCAGAGGACACAAGATAGAGGCTTGACATACAAAATGGAAACTTGACATGACTTGCACTAACTTACATATATAGGCCTAAAACAGTAATCACACAATATAGAAGCAGTACAAACATAATAATTATCACTTATAAAACAGTGGGTATTGATATCAAAATAGCAGGGAACTTATATGCAAAGAAGGGAGAGAAAAATAAAACTTACTACCTAAAATAAAATGTTAAATCTTATCTTACATCTTAGCTTACTTATACTTATCTATAGGGAATAGAGAGGGAGAGAAAAAGTCAGAAATGATTGGGGAAGGGGAGGGAATGCATTTTAAAATAAATAAAAAAAAAAGAAAAACTGGGTGTTTTGCTACAACTTCTGTCTGCCCCATGGAGATAAAGCAAACAATTTGCAGTCCTTCAGCATCCCAGGATGTACTGCTCTCAGCCCCACCTTTCCCCACTCAGAGCAGGGATAGAGCCTGGGTGTCTAGCTTCCAGTCACACTCCTGTTTGGCAGTCCTCTAGTGGCAAGTCATAGCTGCTCAGGCAAGAAACAGGATTACCTTGTAACATGTGACTGCTCACATCATGATATCACTTTAACACCGCTTAACATTCCACAGGTTTAGTATGGTCTAAGTGTAATGTGCATCTTCACCCTTATAGCAGTCTGCTGCTTGAGGAAGTGAGGAGACCAGTTCTTTGTCTGTAGGGAAAAGAATGGATCCCAGTCAATACCCAGCTACACTTTATGCAAGCCATTAGCTTCAGTTGGGTTGCTCCAGTTAAACTGAAGGCAGGCATTGTAACTGATCCTGCTTTCAGTTGCTGAGATCCAACTGCTGGTGAGTTTAATAGACACTGCCACATGCATTTTGAGAAATGCAAACAAGGCCACCAAGTGACCCAGGGTGATTCAGGAATTCCATGAAGGTTGGGGAAATAGCTCTGGCTTCTCACTAGCATGAATGAATGCAGAGTTTGGCCCACTCACTGTTTGTACAATGTGGCTTTTCCATAGCATTTCTGGCGTTTTCTTTAGGTTTCTGCAACGTTTGATGTTTGGAAGATGTCTCATGGTATCACTCGAATTCCAAGTGCATTCCACTTTTTGCTTAGTTTAGTTCTTTGTGGGCACATCTGCACGAGATGCTACATTGCTGTGTGGCTTTGTGTGGCTTTGCAGGACTGCATGTGTGGGTGGATTATTGAAAATGGGAACAATGAGTTTAGAAACCATTTTAGACATCTCTGCCTCTGACACACAACCTTAACTGTAGTTGTCTGGCTTTCTTAGATTGTCACACTTGTCTCTTGTGTTTTTACTCTAAAACCAGTACTAAGAGACAGTTGGGCACATGTGTAGACATGCCCTGTTACAACATTAGGCAAAGTTTCTGCCCACTTAGTGGTGCCATACTTCTCAAATCGTACCATTGATTTCAGTGGGCCCACTCATGGGGTAAGGTGCTAATGAATAAGAGTGACAGGATTTACACCTCCTGAGACTGAGATGGAAAGGATTGCATATATCCATGTAATATGATGTCCACTGAATATCATTGGACCAGAAATGGAGTGATCAACTCAGAAAAATCTCCCATCTGTTTCATTACTCTCCTTTTATAATAATAATTGACCTTGACTATGCTCTTTGACAGATTGAAGATAGGAGTAACCCACTGAAGTCAATATAATTGCACCTGTGTAAACTAATGCCAGTGAGAGCACAGTAATCTAGTCCAAAGTCTTCCGGCCTAAATTAGCTGCAGCTGGGCTGAGATTTCATTTACACTTAAACTATGTGGCCCTTGCCAATAGCAGAGCTATTGGTGTAAGACCAAGGCCACAATCACAGATGAATATAAATGAATACCCTGACAAATGACAATTTTTGTTTTTCTTATCCTGTTATTTTCCAACTTCGATATTGCTGAGAATTTAGGGACAATTCCTTTCAGCTTTAAGGGTGCACTTAATTTATGGTCAACTTTTCTACTTTTTCTTAGGATTATTTCTATTCTGTGATCTCTGGAAAAAGAAAAAGCATGGGAAAGTAAAGAACTATTTGGTGCTTACTGCACTCTTGTGAGTATAAAATAAAAATCTCAGGTATGGAAGGTTTTCAGATACTGCACTCCAGACTCAGAGAGACCTTGGATGGAAGGATTCCTGGCTTTCTTGGCATCAGTGGGAGCTTTGTTGCCAACTCCAGTAGGACCAGGAGTTCAGCCAGCTGTTGAGAGTTCTTTGCCACAGGTGACAGGGTCAAGAGGGCTTGTCTCAAGGCTAGATGCTTAATGGTTTCTGCTAACTAGAACTATTCTCCTGCTGGCAAGGCAGGAATCAAAAATTATTTGGTCACAGGATACTGCCTAAACAGTTACTGTTGCATGTTTGAAGGGTTGCATATTTCCAATATTTACATATTTGAAAGTTTCACATATTTTTAGAACATAGGAGTTTTGATTGAGTTAATGGGCGACTGTGGGGATACTCCAAATGATACAAACACCATGTGTGAATCTGGAAGGAACTTTCAGACTACAGAACACCTACTGGCCTGTCCATGTATAGGGGAACCAGGCACCAACAAGGACCACACTAAAGCTACAGATTGAGCAGTAATGCATGCTTGTTTCTGGACCCAAACTTAAACATGTTGACAGGAGATGAGAAGACTATGAATATTTTAGAAGTTCAGCTCACATACTTGTTTTTTCTTGATATGAGAGCACATTTCCTGGCTTTGACTTGAACAGGCATCTTTATCAGTTCACTGGTCTGGGCACTGTGTTGCCCTGTTATTGTTGAGATGACATCACCTCCATGAAGAGCTGTGCTTTGGCCTGTAATGAACATTATGGAAAGAGAGCCATAACTCCTGCCACTGAACATTTACAGGACGCAGGCTAATCAGTGCCTGGAGGACTAGTTCAGTAGCAATGGTATCTGAGAAGGACTTGGGACACCTGTGTTCTGTTCCCAGCTCTGACCTGCCCCTGTGCCTGTGAGTCAGTTGCTTTCCCTGTCTGCTACTGTGCGTCTCCTCCCATCCTTTGTCTGGCTGATTTATGTGTCTGTATAATGCTAGCACAGCGGGGCCTTAATCACCACTGTAAAACAAATAATCAATAATAATAAGTACTCAAACATCAGGAAGACAGCACGGGATCTTCAGCAACAAAAGCACAAGCTGGAGAAAAACCTATGGTGCACAGGCTCCAGCTGCTGAGTACGTACTCACTGTGTAGGGCTGCTGTGGCTTCGTTGCTGTAAACAGGCAAGCTAGCTAGCTTAAGGCAAGTTCTGGTGCATCTACAGATGCTACAGTCACACCTCTGATTGCAATGGAGAAACAGCCAGCACCTATGTTAACAGGAGTCATGTATGTGCAGAGATAGAATGAGCCCCTTGTTTTAAAAAGTCAGGCTCCATTTTATTACTTCCCACAATATAGTCTAGCTGCCATATACAATACAACTGTGTGATAATTCCTGGGTTTAGAATATGGGTTTCCTTGCCAGTGTGTTTTATAGTTTTTATTAATGAGCTCTTATATGTGGCTTGGACTATACAAAGAATTAGGAAACGTAGGTGTATGTTTTTTTGAATTGCCCAGACAGTAAATAGGAACACTTTGTAATAACAGACAGAGGCCCTTGTAAATGCACTTATAAAGGGCAGGAGAGGTGATCTGAAACATAAACGATTTATTTTTGTGGCTAGAGGAGAAGAAAACAATTAGTTATTTTAACACATGGCCCTAACAGTTGCTGCTATAATAGGATGTTGGGAATTTCTCTGTGTACCTCTTTGGATATAGGTTTTGTTCAGTGGTTTCTCTTTCATAGATTCATGGATGTTAAGGACAGGAAGGTACCTTAAGGAGAAGGAAAACGCTGAGAGGGAACATTGGTGTACCTAACTTTGGGGTTGCTGGGGAAAGATCCAGTATACAGTAATTGTCATTAATCAGTAAAAAGGGGGAATCGCTCTTCAGTGATATGTATGTGAAAACTTCCAGGTTTTTGCTTTGACAGAAATGTGTTAAATGCTAGCCTGTGATTTTTGTTACAAGCACTGAATTATGTAATAGAGCAGCTATTAGCTGTCCAGGTTCCATATTTTAAAATGGGTCCTGGTTAAAATCCTACTCCCCCATAGTAGCTCAGTTTTGCTGGCTTGCATGTAGAGGGCACAATCAAATCTCTCTTCCTTACTTGCCCATCTGCAGGGAAAAGAAAGTAGCAGCCTCAAGGGAGCTATTATCTCTGCTCCCTGCTACCTGTGATAGTCACCTGTGCAAGGGAGTAGAGTAGGTGGGTGTGTACCACAGAGCATGATTGTGCCCAGTTATGAGCTCTGTGTCTAAAATGAATGATTTTTGATGGCCTCAGCTGTGCCACTTTGCCTGGGGGTAGAACAAGAAACTAGAGATGAAGGTAGTGTGGTTTGCTGCTTAATATTATTGCTCTTTGATATGGTTTAGGCTCTTCTGGTTACCCAGGGAGTAGCCGTGGCAAGACGCAAATAGGCTGCAGATAGCTTCAAATCTCCAAACCCCTCTCTTCATTACTATGCAGTGCAAGTGCCTGTTGGCACAAGGACAAATTCCACTGTAAATTATGCGTGATTTACATGAGAAGCTCATTAATTCTCCAACGCTGGATTTAGATGGTTTCATTTGTAAAGGTTGTCATTTTAAACACTGCCCAAATATATTTGCCACTATCTGCTGACTCAGAGTGTGTGCTAAAACGTGATAAAACAATAAAGGGGGTATATTCTTTTTAAAAAAGGATGCATCCCTCTAAGTGTGGAGATTGTGCCTGTTAGACACAAATTGAGTCCCTTTGTATTAATTTTAACCATCTCAGCATGTGGATGCAGACCTGAGTCAGTGCTTCCAGAGTTTATATTCCCATTTATAAGCAGAAACCTTGTTTTCTTTCAAAACTCTCTCCTTAGGCTAAGCCAGGGTCCTAATATTTATTATATGTGGGTCTGAAATTTCTTGTTAGGACTTCCCATTTTCCCCTTCCTATCTTTAGTTGAGGTGGGTGATGAGTCTCCGGGTATTGCATGCTGGAAAACAAATGGTGATGCAGCAGCAAGATGCCAAGAGTGCCAATTAAGCTTTGAGCTGTGGCTGTGATACACATCTTGCCTGAACTCCAAGCAGCAGCGCTGCTGCATTTAAATGGCTGTGTGTACTGTATACGTTGGTTGCCTGCTGAAACAAACACATTGTCTCTTCGTGTAGTAACAGCACTCATCGATTTAGAATTGTTTTGTGGAAAGGCAGAATCCTTTAGTCAGATTGGTATTTGTTTCAGTTGTCATTATGGTATGTGGGGCAGATTCTGTTCTCAGTGACAACAGAGTAAATTCAAAACAATTTTACTGTGGTCACTAGAACCTGGTGTTATTTTAAAAGGATATAGATGGCCAGGGTGAGATCTTTAATAACAGTCGATCTTGACCTAAGTCTGTTAATTGTTAAACTCATGGACTTCTGTGGAATCAAAAGTAGGTTAATCCCGAGTGCCTGCAAAATCTTGCTCAGACAGCACAATGTGACGTAAGAGTATGAAACTCATATTTAAGCTTATTTCCATCCAGAATTATTTTCACATATAAAGCCATACAAATAGGCATCCAACAAGTATTCTATGCCCTCTGTCTTTCCTATCTAATAGCCTGCTCCTGTTGAACTCTGCAAAAAGTTGTTTTGCTCCTATGAGCAAAGATCTAGCTAGATCTTAAATTAAGCTGTGTATATACATTAAAATAATCTGGGACATTTCTCCCAGGTTAGTTCTGCTGGTAGAGAAAACTTCCCAGTCATGCATGCAGATATTTGAATGCTGAGGCCCTGAAATGTGGAAAGCTTGCAGTGCTGACACTGCACAGCTGGGTGGTGTGTGTGCTGTGTACACATTTCAGCATGCTTTTCAGGTTCCCTTTGGAGAAGGGAGCAGAATTGCATAGGGCAGCTTTGATTGGTTGACCTACACTGTCTCCTGCAGGCGGAGTGGGGATTCTGGAGGACTGTGTTCTCTTCTGAGAGATGCCACAGCCCAGAAACTCTCCAGGGAATGAGTTAATCTTGGTTGTTCCCAAATTACTTTTTTCCTGGAGCAGCCATTTTTACCATAGGAGAAAAAGCCTGAACATCTCAGGCTTTTTCTCCTTTTTCCAACTCATGGTTTATCCTGGGAGAGCAGCAGCTACCCCAGAAGAAACTGAATGAGTGTACAAAACCTTAGTATCACAGTATCCTGGGTCCCTGCACATCAATAAGTATGTTTTGTGGGGTGAGGGGTTGCAAATTAGAGAGAGAATGAAAATAAGTACATTAAGCTAGAACTTTTTTTGCAAAAAAATAGCTCTTCTGTGTGCTTCTTGGCTATCACATGGGGTATAAATTTGTCAAGAAAACTGTTGTTCATAGTGGTTAGGCAAATAAAAAATCCTATGTGGACCTGCTTTTGTTTTGGAATGTGTACCTGTAGCCCATAGGTGTTATTTTCCTAGGACAAATATAGTTATAGTCATGATCAAAGAAATCACTACTAAAAGTTTGCATTGAGTCAGTGCAGTTCTTAACTCTTATTTAATCATACCACTGCACTCAGCAACAGAAATCTTTCCCATTAGCTAAAAGGACTATGTGTTCATTTGCAACTTTTATTTATTGTTTTAATCCAGCATCTGGATTCAGTTGTTTCCTGATGGAGACCTGGAACTGAAAATCAGATGATGGCATAAGTGTTCTATTGCACGTTAGTATACAGTGCAGTTTTAAGTTGCAAATGATAATTATTTAAAATGGGGAGTTACAGTTAGAATTTTTTTAAGGATGATTCAAACAACAAGAACAGGACAAGCTGCCAAACTCACCTTTGAAGCCTCTGGCCTAAGGAAACTGTTTCTTGACATCTCATTATTTTTCTCCTGTTATTAGAAACAAATGTAGACTTCCTGCACATCTATTAAATATGGCATACATTTAACAAAGCCCAGCTAAACAGCAATTCAGAAAAAGAAAATATGCCACATTGTTTTGTAGCCTCATTTGTCAGGATATCATTCTGAGCTTTTTTATGATTTGTGAGATAGAGCAAGGGACATTTTTTTTTTTCTCTATGTAACTATAAATCCACTGTGATTCAAGTTCTGCAATCATGTATATGTTTAAATAGCTTCACGGAGGGGAAAAGTGCACACATGCTTTTTAGTCAGGCCAAGCATCCACCATGTAGGCCTCACAGGAGTATGGATTAATATAAAAATTGATTAGTGCATGTAGAAATCACACATAGGCCATGATAACAACATGAATCAAAATAGGTCCCAATGAATCTGAAACTGGGCGTACCATATATGGCTTGCACAGATGTGCTGGAAAAAAGTAGCTTGTTAGTTTTCGAGTTGCCTCCATGGCCAACAGATAGAGAATTAATTGAGAAGTCCATCATAGAACACCAAAAACAAGGATCAGAGTGACCTTGGCAAACAGGTGTCCCTCTCTGGTGGGAAGATTGCCCTAACTGCAGAGAAGTGGAATGTGGATGATGGTGGAGAAAGATATTTTTAATAATTAGTGAGGACTAGGATGTGTATGCTGTAAACGTGAAGTTGTTTTAAAAAGGAACCTGGGAACCTTTAATACTGTGCCTGTACCATACCTACAAATAACCCAGCTAGCACCATCGATCAGCTGGCCATGAATGCTAGTGTTTAGACTAGTTTGTAGACAGTATACCCAGCCAAGCTTTTTGTCACTAAGAACAGAAGTCTGCAGTCTCTTTCTTGTAACAATGAGCTTGTTAGAGGCACAACATCACAGACAGTATCCTAACAGTGCTTGTGCAGACCATCCAGACTGAGGGAACCTGGCATGACTGGTTCACCTAATCCCTGAGCAACACTAATAGTCAGATGGAGTGCCTATACACATGTTCCAATGAATTCTAATTAGAACACATTGGAGCAGACTCAGTTAACTGAGTTCTAATTAGAATGCTCAAGCCTGCTGCAATGTCATGTCCATTCAGCAGCCCACATTTCAAAAGGGTGGCAGGGGTGTTACACGAGCTCTAGCTAAAGTGCCCACACCATCATTTTGAAGCATGGGGTGCTAAATACCTGTGATGCTGTAGCGTCTTAATTAGAGTGACTGTCTGGGAACTGCTCTAATTAAACCCCCCTTCAATGCCAGAGCATGTGTATAGACATCCATAGAGTCTTCCCAGACAGCACTGATGACTCCCTGGAGTTCTACACATAGTTGCTGTTCTCATTACAGTGGAAGGGTGTTTTCTGCACCTTGAATGAAGCTAAGGAGCCCTTCGGAGATGGGGGAGTAAAAATCATCTCAACTTGTAGGCAGTATACAACTGACCTTCCATGACTTTTGTTTCCACCGTGAGACTAGCACAGATACTATGATGATGCTGTACCTCACATGGAGTTGATGGCTACTAACTTCATGTAATTACATATTATAGCTGGTTGGAATGCTTTTCTTACTGTGAGAATTCCTCCCCACTGCTGCAACAAAGTGTCTTTTCTACCAAAAGCTTAAAAAGAACCGTGTTCATTTTTTATTGACTACAAGATTGTTATAGGAAATTTAACTAAGAAAAAAAGAACCTCTCCAAAAGAGATCAGTTCTCTCTCAAATCCAGTAGCTATGCTTCATCCTCTGGTTCAGCTTCCGTAAGATCTTAAAGTGAGTGGCAATCAAATGGTGGGCTACATGGTATTGGAGTATGAATTGTTTGGAAAGCCAGCCTGGAGGGCATCACTGGCTTCCATGCAATAGCACTGTGGTGATTGTGCTGTAACTGGGGCCTTCCAGAACAAACGCATACTCCCTGAGTGACTTTCACTATATAGGTGGCCACTGTTCATAGACTCAGTGCATAGTTCATAGGCTCTGTTTGTTGCTTGTTTGAGAATAGCTGTTACTCCAGTCCCAGTTGTTACATTATTTTCTGAAACTTCTAAAAAACATCACAATTAAACCCAAGAAATGGGAGAGTGCCCTTTTTGCTGGCCTGATGCTCATTTGATTCATTGTCTATCTCATTTTTTAATAAAAATTACCTTATTATCCCAATTTGTTGAAGAAGCACAGGGCTACTGAGATTTTTGTATACTTCTGTAACAGAACAACAACTTATAAAGGCTAGGAACCGGATTAGGCCACTAAATAACAAAGGTGATGTTCTTTTCCCAGGTCCCATCCATCAGCAGGTACATCGGGGGCCAGATTAAATCTTTCCCCTTACTTGTTTTTTGTGGTCTCACATTCACCACCTATTTGACCATGACTCCTTGGCTTTTTGACTAGAGTACCAAGGATTGCCCTGTGGTCTCTCATCTAGGTAGCAACCAGACCCTGACCTGGTTAGTGTCTAAAGTGAGACGAAAGTGGGTGTTTTCTGTCCTGCATGGCAACAGACCAGTGCTATCTAATGCAGACATTATAAGTGGAAAACTGTCACTTAAAGCATCTGATCCGATAAGTACATCCAGATCAGAGGAAACCTGAAGCATCAAGAGATGAACAACTTTGACACTGTGGTAACAATGCCCACTATACATGTGGATTTAAAATATTCTCTGGTGTGTAGCTCCTGGCATTTGCCCCATACCTTATAGATAGTTATCTCAGTATGTCAAGCCATTACCACCTCCTCCTTGGAACCAACCATAACACTCCCATATCCCACAGTGCCAAAAGGAGTGAATTAATATTCTAAGTGAATAGTTTTTTCCATGATTGCTGTACTTTTTGGGGGGAGGAGAGAGGGTTCTGCTTAAATTGCGACTCATTTGTGTTTGTTTTTCATATCCCTGTCCAGCAAATACTCATGCATGACTTTCTGTATGTGAGTACTCCCATTGCAACAGGAGTAGATTGTACATTGTTGGGGGAGGAAGCATGCTCATTTCTAAAACCGCATAGTTGTTGTTTCATTGTCCTGTGAATAAAATGTAAAGATTGTGTCCCTGATAAATAGAAACTCTTTAATTCAAGGCAAGAAGGACCAAGAGTGAGGTATGGAAGAACTGTATAAAGATATGTAATGTTATTCAGCTACATGTGTGCTGTGTCCTCCAAGAACAGAATAACATTTTAAATCATTGCTTTTCCAAGGAGGTACCTGAGTTCAACACTGAGCAGGTGATGTCAATGTGGGGAGAACCAGAGTCATAGTTTGAGCCCAAAGCATGTGCAAAACCTCTTATAAAGACTCTAAGACTGATATCTTATGATTACGGATCTACCCTATTTGCAATTTCACATTTTTTGCAGAAACTGAGAAAAAAGCAGTTTCTATGAACACCACAAAAATGTTAATACCTGCAATTTTGGCATGGAATTGCCAGGAAAGAAACACCTCTAAAAATAAAAAGCTGGCTTCTCATTGGGAACCAGTGATTCTTAGGGCCTCTGTGCCCAGCATCGCAGGCTATAAGGAGGGGTGGGAGCCCCTGGCATGAAGGGGAACAGAAAAGATGATGGACATCCCGCCTCTGCCCATTGCTGCTGATTGGCCGTGAGGTCTGTCTGTCATGTAGCCCCCATCCTCCACCAATCAGTGATGAGGGACAGGGCTGCTGTGCCCCTTGACAAATCATTGGGGGGGAGGGGGAGGAATGCCACAAAAGGAGTGTGAAAATGCCGCGGGCCTTTTTCCCTTGCCTCAGCCAGAATTAGGTAGATCCCTACCTGTGATAGTTATAAAAAGCCTGTATCTTAGGAGCGCTTTGGTAAAATGACCCTAAATTTGGCCTGCTAATCCTTCCCCATATCTGTATGAAGAACATTAATTTTTAAGTGTCTCTGAGTCAGTATGTGGATTTTAGAGCACTTAAGAATATCAGCTGTTAAACAGCAAGCCAGCTTTAACCTTAACTATTATGTTGCTCCTGCCCTACTATAATCTCTCTAGCCTTCAATCCTTACCCTGGTTCCAAGGTCATACATTAAATGGGAGTTGAACATGTGCAGTGGAGAGCAGAAATTGGCCCAAAGTGCTTTAATCATGAAGTACAGACATGATAAATATTCATTCACCGCTGAGTAAACTGTCGACATCTTCTTGTCTCTCAGTGTTCACTGAGCTTATTAAAAAAGCCGGGATGGATTTTTTTCCCCCCGAGAGCAGTCTCTCCTTTGGTTCTTCTGAAGTGCTGGTTGGGAATCTGGCTGGGATAGCCCCTGTAACTGCATTGAGTGATTTTTTTTTTTTTTTTTTTTTTCCGAGGGAGATCTAAATGGATGTTTCCAATTCACTGTGGCAACATTTCCTTAGAGGACATGCAGGAAGTCAAGAGGGAGAAACTGTTCTAACCCTCATAATCTCTTGCAGAAATTAGGTGCTATGGACTGGCTGCCAAAGTAATGACCCACTGTGCCCACAGAACTATCTTTATAATCCTACAGACAGTTTTGTGTAAGATCCAGAGGCTTTGTTCTTGGTTTTGTTGGGGTTTTTTTTTCCCCTTTTAAAATCATTATGTTGAATTTGCTCGGTTGTTAGGGCTCAGACAGCAAAGGAATAATTTCACAAGTGGAGAGAAAAGAATTTCCTGTCAATTCCAATACCCTTACATCTAGTGTGCAGGAAACCAGGTGTCTGTAGCTCAGACAGTTTATGATAACTTATTTATGTTTTGAAAATGGCACGCACAGAGGGCAGTTACAAGTCTAAAATGGGGGATGTGTCCTTACTGGGCAAAAGGGTGTGTGTTTATTATGTTCTAGTCTAGGAGTCAGCAACGTATTTGGGCAGAGTGCCAAAAACACCCGCAACCTCGACTTGAAGATGTTGACGTGCCGGGGGCAAATGGTGGGGGAGCTGCAAGGGGCCTGATCCTTGTTGTGGCTGTGCAGACCTGGCCTATCCCCTGAGGTATGAGTGCCAAGCAAAATGCCTTTGTGTGCCATGCTCTGGCACATATACCAGAGGTTGCCTATCCCTGTTCTAGCCAGTAGGTACTAAAGCTGCAGAATAGATGGGGCCAGAGGCGTAACAACATTTCTAGGTACCTTAGGCAGCTGCCATACGCAGAGACAGAAGTGACTTCTGGTTGGCACTGGGTTGCTAGCATTTTTTTTTTCCTGTCACCTACCCACAATGTAGTGCCCAGGTCAGCTACCCTGATCAACTTCCATAGATGCACCATTAGAAGAGGCAAGATGTATTAGAATTCTCGGTAGTTGGTAGGGCTTGATCTAGGGGTTTATTGTCCTGACTGGCTTATGAATGTTAAAATATGAGTTGCTCTATCTTCACTAAGGTTTTTTATTTAACCCATGGTAAAAACACAACTTCTATCCAAGCAAGGAGAAACCCATGGTTTTGGAAGCATCATGAATTGTTGCAGACTCTGGGTCTGAATCTCTGTTGTGCCCTTGCGCCTTGCATCTTGCTGTCATTTGCATCCATGCACAAATATGTTGACCACACAAAGTGCAGAGCAGTGGGGACTTAGACTCTGTATGTGTGTAACTGTTTGTTTTTCTTTCATTTCTTTCCTCTGCTTTGGGAACTTGACTAAGCCTTTTCCTTCTATCTCAAGCCTTCCCCTCCGCCATATCTTTTTCAATAGTATGTAGCCCATGGAACAGTCAAGAAGAAGGAAACATGTCATGGAAGTAATCCTTCTTTCATTTCCACTCCCAAAATCAGATACAAAGCTGCATGTTCCACTCCATGCAAAGAAATGGAGCAGAGCATTAGGGCTGCATTGTAATTCTGGGGTGATGGGGGTTTTGCCTCTAGGATATTCTAAGTATGCCAATTATCAAACACCTTTTGAACTATATTCTTTCCGCAAACATGTAATCACTGGGAATTATGCACATGTCTCCGTTAATATATCCTTGAGTGGTCATACATAGCATTTTCCTTTCTGTTCATATTTTCCTGGTACTGCACTCAGGAGTGTACACATTCATACCCTACTGATAGGCACTAACCCAATAGTTTTCAGTATAAAAAGGTTAGTGCTGCTTTGTGGAGCATGCCAGGGTAGAAGAATTATCTTTAGCCCAGGGTTAGCTACAATATGCTGTTTTCAGACTAATTTGACACTGTTGTGCTTTAAATCTAGAAAGTATTGACTACTTTTTCATTAGATGCTACCCATTTCGAGTGTTCTGCTTGCGCTCCTTCTGATCAGACTGATGAACCAGTCAGAATTTATCAAATTTGGGAGCTTCTGCTCTCAACTGCTTTGTGCTTTGGGCATCCAGCTTTCTTTTCTGAAAGCAGGCAGGGAGAAACTGGGAAATGTCACCAAGTGCGCAGAAAATGCAAATTGGCTTCCTTCTCTTATTGGAGCAGTTCTTTTCCTCTGGTGGAAAATGTAAAATTTAGAAGGTGCTTCTAATGCTTGCATTAGCAATTTGAATCTCCCTGCAGAGGGTGAATAGCATCTCTTCAAGTGTCCTTTGCAAGGATGAATCTGAAAGTTCTGTATTGTTGTTGGATTTCTATTGCTATTGCAACTGCTTAAAAAAAATTACCAGAGCCAGGTTTGTTTGGTTTTTATTTTTGCAAGTCTACCTTTACCTTCAGAAGGTGATGAACTACTGCAAATAAGGGGAACTGAATTGCAAGTTGGCTTCTGTTGGTTAAACTCATTAGAAGAGGATTATTGCACCTTGGAAAATGGGGTACGGGCCCATCATGAGTCAGGTAGTGGTAAGTAATAAAAAATAATACCAGCCTATCTGTGATGAGCAAGTCTGTGCTTCAATGAGTTCTCAGGCTTGAAGCCTTGGTGCCAAAAGACAACTTCAAGGCAATGGTGAAATAACACTCTTTGAGACTGACTCCAGGTTAGAGGTTTGGGCAATAGTGTTTGCATACCTTACTCTTTAGTTTTATGATTAGCTTAATAATAAACTTGTTTCATCTTCCTTTGCCTTTGCTGCTTGTTACACTAAATAATTATGTTACCAGAGAGAGAGAGAGATTTTGCTATCACTGATATCATGAGTCATGAGTCAGGAGGATAAACTTTGGACCATTGTATAGTAAAAAGAAAAAAGTTAATTAGTCGGATGCCTTTTCAGTTTTTCTGTCTGTAGTAAAGCCAACAAAATTCCCTTAGTGCAGTAAGCTTTTGGATATCTGCAAAAATCACTTTATTTTCAGCCATTTTTCATTTAAAGATCAGGATCTGTCAGCAGTGAATAAAACAAGCTGAATTATGATCATCCCGGGGTTCTTATTTTTCTCAATCTTTCTCATATGAGACAAGATGAAAGGAGAGGTTTTACCAATTTAAGATCTACCTTTTTGAGAAATGAGTGCATCTTCATTGATTACACATAAGGATAAATTACATGTGGACCTTGACTTCTGATTGCTTTGATTCAGATGATGCTTACTCATCTTAGGGGAGAAGGATGTTCCCTGACTGAGACCTTTTTTAATGAATATGGGGAGATTTTTTAAATTGATGGCCTATGTACTTGCAAACCCCTCTGGGCATAGAACTAAATAGCTATACATTGTTAAAGATGGAAGAAACTTACAAGGTTATCCAAACACCCCATGTATGTTCTCCATGGTGTTTATATTTTAGTGTTTCTTACAATTGGATTTCAGTAAACTCACGTGATTCCACTCCTATCACCAATGTTAGGTGCCTATGACACTATCTAATTGAGTGATGGGAAATACCATAACATGCCTTTTACTTCTATCAGTTACACAAGTTTTAGACTCACTGAAGTTAATTGAATCTTTTACTTAACCTTTGTACATGAGGACACATAAAGTGTGTATATATCATTATGTGCAGTGTGTTTGATTGTACATGTGTGTATATAATAAAGTATGTGTCTGTGCATCACTTGAGGGCCGATAAATGCCTAAGGGAGGAAAAATCTACTGCTTTATTCTAAAAGAAGCAGGATATAAGGAACCCCTTTAAGAGCAGAAGTTAATATCTTTGAGAGAAAAAGAATTGGATTCTTTATGGTATTTCTAAATCCTTCTCATTGGAATAGAATTGGCATAATCAATATGCAGCATTTTGGATGCTAACTATTCAAATCTAACTGAAATCACATTAACTGCAATAGGTCATATTCCTGACTTTAGCTTAACTTTCTGGAAATGAACTGTTTGGGAGCTGCCAAATCTTAACAAAATTGCTGCGCCTGTAGCCATAATCAAACCAAATTAATGTAGTTTCTTTATCAGTACCACACTATGTAGGATGGTTAGAGACAGGCATCTGGGAGCCATGATTCCCAGATGCTGTTCCAGGTTCTGCCACTGATTGCCTCAGATGCTTGACCTCAGTCAACTTGCCTAGGCCTTGTTTATCTTAGGGAATTTGAAGAGGAAATTTCTATTAGCTTTCACTGGCCTGAAATTTTCTAATGCTGGGAAAAATTCATGGATTCTGTTTCTGGCCTCAATCCTTAGCAGAGCCCAAAAGGCTGCATTTACAAGGTGCTTAGTAGAAATGGCTGTGGGTGGCCTCAAGTGGAGCCAGGAGCATTCATAAGCACTGTAAAGAATATGTGATGTTTGTCAAACTGTACAGGCAGAAGTAGAGGCATTCTTGAATTAGTGAGCACTTTTGAAAATGAGGGCTTTACCACATTTGTTAGATGAGGATATTTTAACAGTTGACCAGCTCTGAAAAATAAGTGGAGATATTCAGTGTAAATGCTCTGTACATAAATGCTGAATATTTCGGGAATATGTCAGCAACCATCTTCTCTAAATTGCATGGCTAGGACATTAAGTAGTTGATCCCATAAATACTGTATGTGCTGTTATGTGCAGGAAGGCAGCTTCTTATTTTCATACACTATTGTGAAACTCATTAGTGGGTTAATTCACTACACAGTTGTTTACATGTCACCATTTCTACATGCCATCAGCTTTATTTCACTCATGGAGAAGTTAATCCTGACAGAAAAGAGACCTCTTGGCTAAGTACAGACAGTCAAAAAGCCTGATGCTGAATCAATTCAGTCTTCACAGGTTAGTCTAAGCTGTGTGGATTGAACCTATAAGCAAGTGAAAAAGACATTCACTTTGATTCCAGAAATCCAGCCACATGTCTGCGGTGGCTCAGGCCAGAAGCCAGGGGCCACTAGAGCATGCCTCCTTGCATGGCTAGAGCAGAAAACTTGCGTTAAGGCTAACTTGCCCACCCTGCAACGGCGGGGGGGGGGGGGGGAGTGTGTGGAGGAGGTTCAAAGCATCCTGGGATGCTGGGGGATTGTGAGTGAAATTAAAACTGGAGGGGATGTGAGACAGAAGTTGCACATAAACCAGTTTCAGTAATCAGAAACTGGTTTAAACCTGTAACAGAACATAAATTCGGTGCATATAAACCAGTTTCAAAATGGTTGAAACTGGTTTAAGATAAACCTGGTTGAATGTTGTATCAGACTTAACTGAGTTGGGTGAAATCAGTTTATGGAACTTTTGTCCCAGACCCCTTCCTGTAAAGACTGAATCAATTCAGGCTCAGGCTTTTTGAATGTCTGTCCCTAGCCCTGTTTTGTTACATATTTGAACCAGTTTCCAATCGCTTAAAGCAGTTTGTGCATAATTTCTGTCCCTAGCCCTTAGGTAACATTTAACATTTGCTTTGCATTGTATAACTAGGTCTGGCTCAATTATTTCATCTTCCCCAAGCTCTCCCACCAGAAATACTCTCTGAGTTAATTCTCCAATCAAAGTTTCAAACATTTCAGAAGCATACATTTTATGAAAAATCTAATTTTTTCTCCCTATTCCTTGGGAATGTCCCTGATTAGTTGCCAAGTTACTTTTTTCTTAAGACACTGAATATCCGTGGTAAATAGATCAGTGCTGCAGACTGTCTAAATAATTTTCCAACAGCTGGGGTGGAGAGTTTGCCTATGGGCAGATACTCTGATGCCATGACAGTGTATTATCATGGTCCAGTGCAGGCTCATGAAGATGCATTGCAAGCTGCCTATGTTACTCCAAAACATGATGTTAAGTGAATGGAGTCAGTCTTAATCTTTGCAATTCTCCACCCCACCCCCCAACTTCAAGCCTCATGACCAACTTCCACAATTAGCTTGCAAGTTGTGGAATACATCATGTTGATTATATAGAAAGGGGAAATGAGAACCAGCAAACCCAAGTGCATGATAAGAAATTCCAAGCTAAAGCCCTTGCCACGTGACTTTGTGGAAAAAAAGGAATTGCAGAAACATGTGTCAGTGACATTTTGCCAACTTTAGCATTTAATTCATAGCATTCTGTAGGTTTACAAGATTTTTTTTGACAAAGATATTTTTGGCATTTAATTTTCTTAACTTTTTATTTGAAGGAAAAAGATCAAGAAACAATTTTACATTATGGGAAGCATATAAATCCAACATCCAGTCTTTCAGCAGATAAAATATAACTTTCCATTAAAGACATTTTTTCCTTGCCTTTAAAAAATGTCCAAAAAATATTGCAAAGGAATGCATAATTAAATCCTTTCTTTATTTGCATTTCTATGACTCTGATAAATAACTCTTTCAGGGATCTCAAATCAATAAAATATACATTTTATGATAATGTGTATTATTTACGAAGACTGGAATAACTTTATCATTTCATGCTCCATTTTAAACCTATAATGATATATTTTGAACATTTCTGAGGAGCTTTATAGAAAACATTTTAAAACCAAGTGCCTAACTTGTTCCTAAAACCCTAGTTAGGCACTAAATAAATAGCTGTAATTTATAAATGTGCTGAGCACCTATATGCTGTCCAGTTCCCCTGCTACCCTGGTACATAGCTCAAAATATTCTTGAATTGAATGCTCCCAGTCTGCTTTTAACAGAGTTCCTTGATGATTGTCCAGGCAATGGACCATTTTCATTAATTCAAAAAACTGAATTTGTTAGATGTTAAATGGTGCATTCCATGAATATCTCTCTGAACATTGCAATTTCTATGGAAGGCCTTGAGGAAGATGTTAGAATTATGAGCATGCCTGGTTACCTGTAAGGTTCCTAGGAAAACTATCCAGAGATGACTGAAAATATTTCCATTTGAAATAAAATACAAAACTCTATCCTAACTCCTCAAAACAATTGTGGGGAAAAAAATGAAAGGGTCCCTTCCACCTGTAATTTGATGTTTGATTTTTCTAGAGGAGGAGATAGCCTAGGAAAAGGTTATATAGTATTTGGACACACAATTCTGGGCATAGACATTTTTTTAAAGAGGCGGGAGATCATTTGTTTTGTTTTGTTTTGTTTTGTTTTGTTTTCTCAGTTTTTTTTAGCAGTCTAGTGTTAATTGAGTGAGACATCCTACTTCAAGTAGGGCTTGGTCTGGAAACACTATATAGATTATTTTATTCCTTTTTTCTTCTATGAGTTGTAGTGAGCAGAACTGTTTAGAAGATTTGGGACAGATTATTGGAAGGGTTTGTTCTTCTTACATAGAGTAAATGGAGGGAAGCTCTTTTGAAAATCTAAGCTTGACAAAGGTGGCTGGTTGAGGTTTGTCTCTAATATTGTCATTATCTAAGGTTCTTAACAAGCCCTTAGTCAATACAGACCCATGGACTGTGCTGTCCCAACAGGTAGTTTTAAGGAGTTTGCAAGGTCTTCAGACATTGTGTAGGGAACTTACAAAGTTAATAAGCTTTTCCTGCTGATGTTATAAGGTCTGCAGGCTATAAACTCCATTGTGATTGCAGTAGGTTCCTTGTGGCACTTGCTAGGCAGGCATATAAGAGCTTGGGTTAGCCTAACTGTGTCAATGTACCTTGTAAACCGTGCAGGCAACACCTTCAGTGCAAATTAAAATACTCCATGAGCCCTTCATTTTGGGTTTTATTGGACTGACAAACTCCTCTGGTAAAATGATATGTTTTATAATCTCCATGAGTTAGTCATTCATTTCAGGGCTCATGAAATTTAAAAGCCCGTCAGGTCAGCTGGCAATACTTGTAAAGTATGTGAGTCTTGCATTTCAGGTCGAGAGATTTAAAAATCTCCAACTGAGAGCTGATGGCCATTATAATTTCCATGGACCCTTCATGAAAGGGTTTGCAGACTTCGCAAAATTATGTGGTAACTAGAAGATCTCATAATCTCACATGGCATCCAGTTTCTTTTGGTATTTCATTAGGGTTTATAATATCCCAGAACCCATCCTTTTAGAGCTTGTAGAGATTATAGATTCTAAGGGGAAATGCTGCAGTGTTAGTAACCTTACCCTGCTTTGCATTTCTGTGGATTTAGATTAGTGAATAGCCCCCAACTCCTTCATATCAGTTGATTTCCCCATGCAAACAGAAACATTTTAATTCATTGGTTACAAATGAAAAAAGAGACTTGCTTTTCTCCTCCATGGTAAATATATAAACCAGTCTGCATTTATTTGTTCAGATTGAATTAGACAAGGGTACATATATGCGCTCTTTCTGCAGATGGAAAGTTTTACCTTAAGGAAATATGAAAGGGATTGTTGGGGTGGTCAGTTTGTATAGTAGAGATGGAAGAAGGATGGGAATAATGTACAGGTCTGTTTTGAAGAATGGAAATATTTGTGGTTTTGTGATCACCTTGAAATTGAGATATGGGATTAGGATAAAGGAATACTTTGTATGTGTGTGTGTGCTTGCACATGTGTAACGTCAGCTCAAGTTCAGGGAAGCACTGTACACCATATGATTATTTCCATTACTTTTCAGAAAAGTGGTGAAGTCCTTTGCTAAATAGAGATGCTTTCTTGGATCTGGGTCATGAATGAGGTATAGTTTGTGAATATCTGAGTGTTCTTGTCCATAGGCAAATGCTGGTTGGGAGTCCTGGGGCAAAGTAAAGTAGGAATTTCCTCACTTTTAAAAGATTAGCTTGGAGACGGTGATATTCTGAATGAAATCCCTCATCTGCAGCTTTTATTAAGATAAATCAGTATATTCCTGTATTCTGACTGCTGAGGGTAAAGCACAGAGTCCCAATGTAGCTTGTATTCTTTCTCCATAAGAGGCGTGTTGACTTTTCTGACTCTTTCACATTTTAAAAATTCACATTGCAAATTACTACCAGCATTTTGACTTAAATATAAAATATTTCCTTTTAAGTATCTTTAGATTTCTTAATGAAACCCGGACAATTGCAGGCCTCATATGATATTAATGAAGCATTGAAGAATATTTTTACAGCTGGGATAGTGCGAATGAAAGTCTTCAGTGTTGGTAAAAGTTTTATATTGGAGTGGCGAGCCTGTGGAAGCATAGTGGTAGTTAATGCAGGCTCTGTTTGAAAGAAAAAGTGGCCCTGTGCTGGTGGGAAGCAGCTTCTTGTTCTTCCAGATGTTATCATATCATTGATAAAACATATAGTGTGCCCAGCCAAATGACTGGAGGCCTATAGAAAGGAAGTGCTAGGGGATTTGGAGAGGAATTGCAGCATGGCAAGCACCCTTCATTTTCCTACCAACCTGTTAGGGACTCAGCATCAAGTCCTTTCCCACCTTGTGTAGTTATTGGCAGCAGAACTGGTATACTTCCAGCCCAGGAGTAGGACAAGACTTGTCAAGAGCACCCAGGGATTCAGAGACCTTGCCTAATGCTGAGAGGTGTGCAGAGGCACTTTGCACGGCAGTGCATGAGTTGTGTTGCATAGCTGACCTGGAGATGGCAGAGTGAGGCTCATAACAATCCTTCCCTGATACCGTTCGTCTTGCTCACTATGCAGCCTGGTCACTCAGAGTTGATGCTGGGCTCAGGATTTACTCCTAAGGGCTAATTTCCTCTTAAAGACATAGGGCTAGATCGTCAGCAGAAGTACATCAGCATAACTCTGGACATGGAACTATGCCAGTTTATACCATCTGGGGATGTGCCCCATAATTTCCAAAGCTCCTGCTTGACTTCTTGCATGTTTTATTCTCCTTTAAATTCTCTTTTTAGAACATTGTTCAGATAACATACAGCATGGAATAAATATTTTTCAGTTTAAATTTACTTTGAGGGAGAGATTTATTTGGGGGTGAACAATGAAAATGTATGCAAATAGGATGTTATTGTTTGAAAGCTGTGATGTATTACTACAGGGTATTAGAGCATGGAGAGCTTGATTTATAACACTGAATAGTTAATGTGAATAAGTCATAAATTACAGCATTAGGCTTACTGTGGGTTTGATTTCCCCAGTACTTTGTGCAAGTCAGTGGAAAGAAAGAAGAACAAGTGGCCTATTTTTCTTTATTCACCTTCCAGATTTTTATACACCATTTTTATAGCATTATATCCATTCTCTAAGGCCAAAGAGAAACAATTTTATTTTAAAAAAATTTGGAAGTTAGAGGAAAAGCAGACATCTCTTTCTGTCTTTCTGTCTGTTTGTCTTTTTAATATTTGGTAGCAGCCCAAAAACCTGCATACATCAACTCAGAGTCATTATTCAATGACAGCCACAGAACAGATAAAAGGTTAGGAGGTAGCTGGAGTGACCAGCAGGATAAATTGCCTACAAACAAACTTGAACACAGAGCAGCAATTATGTTAAAGAACTTTTAGGAAAGGAGGATTGATTGGGTAACTGCATCAAACGTTGGGCTCCTTTGTCTCTTTGTAGGACTGCATTGACAGTGGTTTTCATAAGCTACATGTGAAGACATTGACTTACTTCACTCCTTAAAAATCTTCCCCCACTTATATAGTGCTTGAATTCCAACACCCTGAATGGGACAGCCA
The DNA here is from genome assembly GCF_030867095.1 of Alligator mississippiensis. Classification (NCBI taxonomy): domain Eukaryota; kingdom Metazoa; phylum Chordata; order Crocodylia; family Alligatoridae; genus Alligator; species Alligator mississippiensis. Next base: position 137,803,824 of record NC_081825.1, on the reverse strand, counting down.
ATATGTTCACAGTCCTGGTTTCAAATCTTTAAAATTGTTCCCTGTTCTCATTGGAACATGAGTGCTGAGCCCCAGTTACAGAACTAGAATGTAAGTGAAGCTTTTGCCCACAGAACAAAAGCACTGTTCTGCAGTTGATCCAGCCATCTGTCCATACAATGGCCAGTCTGGGGGGGGGGGGGGGGTCTTTAAAAAAAACTAATTTATGGAATGATTTTAAATGGAAAAAAGGAAATGGTAGGATTCCTCATGTGCCTGAAATTTAGCATGCATGTAAATCTCTGAAGGAACAGAGCCAAATTCATTTTGACATGAGGGGTTTTTTTCAGAAGCAGGATCAACATAGAAGCTTAAGGAGATCATAAAGTCAGGGGACTCTTTTTAAGTTGAGTTATTTGAAAGTTTTCAACAGGGGTTGTAGGGGGAGAGTGGATTTTGATTAAATCAAAGGGTTCTGTGGGAAGGTGTTGATTCTGTTGAAACATTGATGGATACTAGGTTGGCATGTTGGCTGGCCAGGTGGCTCTTACCTCCTTGGACAATGTTAGCTCATGCAGTCCCTGTATCTCCAGTTCCTCTGTAGCCCACATAGTTGGCTGCTAAGGAGTTGGGGCTCCATGGTCTATGTAGCTACCAGGCTCCACAGACAACCAGGTGGCCAGATCCCTGGCTATCTCACCTGCCTGACTTGCTGGAGAAAGATTGGGTGGGTGTACCTGGCTCCTGGATTTTGGAGGCATCTAGCTGCCTAGGGGTCAAACTGGGCAACCTGGCAGCAAGAGGTTCTGAGATGATTGCATTTTGGAAACTTCACAATGTATTGTCAATGAGAATATTTAGGTGTTTCTGAAATGCCCATTTGAGAATCTCCTTCCATGAGACAGGCAATTTACCTCAGGGTGTGGAGAAAAATAATCACATGTTTTGCAGATGAAAAATTAAGATACAGAACATAGTGATAACATCTTACAGCTGATGATAGGAAGGTTGTTCTAGTAAGTGTAAATAGGTAGAATATTTCTTTACCTCAAAGGAGTAGGAAGCAATAAAATCCTTTGATGATTGGGAGGCCCTTGGATGTTATAATGGTGAGAGCTATAAGTAGGCTGGTAGGGAAGCAGACAGTGAGACAAAGGGCTTCAGTTAACTAGCTGCAGGAAGGATAAATCAGTGTCCTCTATAATGAGATGTAAGGAAAGAAGTAGCCATTTGAATGGCAAAGTGTAGCTATTATGGATGAGAAGACATAGTCTGTTGCTTCAGATATCATGTTGACTCATTATGGGCATGTCTACATGTTCATTAATGTCCTTTTGCTAATGCACATTAATTTTAGAACCTCCATTGTGAGGTACTAGAAAAAGGTGCATCAGCCTATTTTCATGTGCATTAGCAAAAGCATACGGGTTTTTTGTGATGCTTTAATGCCCATTAAAATAGGCTAATGTGCATTAAAATGCCACCTTTGGTCAAATAATAACAAACACCTTCTGTCAACTTTTTTATTTTTCTGACAATAATTTACTGCTTCGCCTGTCTTTTCACCCTGTTGTCTCCAGTCTGGAAAATCAGGGTTAAGTGCTTCTGTGATACCAAGTTAACTGCTCAAAAATAAATGCTTAAGGACGGATCAAGTGTTGTTTAGTTAGGACTCTGCCCCACTGCTAGAATACAAAAGTGGGAGGAGGAGCAAAGAAACATCAGTAACACTTCCTTGCTTTTTTTATGTCCTTGCAACAACGTATTTAGTGGAATTGTCCAAATTGTTAGAATTTGATATGACTGTGCCATGAGTGCGTCTACTACGGCCTCAAACTTGTGATCTCTAGGCACTCAACTGTGTGCCTTAAGCACCTGTACCACCTCACTATAGCTAGACATTAAAATGACAATGCTTGTTTTGACATTGAAGAGCTAGATCCTTCAAGTTGTACAACAATTCCTGTAAAGTCATGTAAATTAAGTGGCCAGATTTTCAAGGGAGCTCAGAAAAATGAAAATTTGGCTCTTGCTTAGGGGTTGATATGGGAACTAAGCTTTACTGAAAATCCTGCCTTCTCTTGTAGGTGCCGGGTACCAATCTCACATCTTCTTATTCAGTTGGTTTGTTCCCTATGTTTATTCAGATGGATTTTGGCTTGCTTTATAGATTCATAGATTCATAGATGTTAGGGTCGGAAGGGACCTCAATAGATCATCGAGTCCGACCCCCTGCATAAGCAGGAAAGAGTGCTGGGTCTAGATGACCCCAGCTAGATGCTCATCTAACCTCCTCTTGAAGACCCCCAGGGTAGGGGAGAGCACCACCTCCCTTGGGAGCCCGTTCCAGACCTTGGCCACTCGAACTGTGAAGAAGTTCTTCCTAATGTCCAATCTAAATCTGCTCTCTGCTAGCTTGTGGCCATTGTTTCTTGTAAACCCTGGGGGCGCCTTGGTGAATAAGTACTCACCAATTCCCTTCTGTGCCCCCGTGATGAACTTAAAGGCAGCCACAAGGTCGCCTCTCAACCTTCTCTTGCGGAGGCTGAAAAGGTCCAGTTTCTCTAGTCTCTCCTCGTAGGGCTTGGTCTGCAGGCCCTTGACCATACGAGTTGCCCTTCTCTGGACCCTCTCCAGGTTATCCGCATCCTTCTTGAAGTGCGGCACCCAGAATTGCACGCAGTACTCCAACTGCGGTCTGACCAGCGCCCGATAGAGGGGAAGTATCACCTCCTTGGACCTATTCGTCATGCATCTGCTGATGCACGATAAAGTGCCATTGGCTTTTCTGATGGCTTCGTCACACTGCCGACTCATGTTCATCTTGAAGTCCACTAGGACTCCAAGATCCCTTTCCACTTCCGTGCCCCCCAGCAGGTCATTCCCTAGGCTGTAGGTGTGCTGGACATTTTTCCTCCCTAGGTGCAGCACTTTGCATTTCTCCTTGTTGAACTGCATCCTGTTGTTTTCTGCCCACTTGTCCAACCTGTCCAGGTCTGCCTGCAGCTGTTCCCTGCCCTCCAGCGTGTCCACTTCTCCCCATAGCTTTGTGTCATCTGCAAACTTGGACAGAGTACATTTGACTCCCTCGTCCAAGTCACTGAAGACATTAAAGAGTATCGGTCCAAGGACCGAGCCCTGCGGGGACCCCACTGCCCACACCCTTCCAGGTTGAGACCGACCCATCCACCACGACTCTCTGGGTGCGGCCCTCTAGCCAATTCGCCACCCACCGGACTGTGTAGTCATCCACATCACAGCCTCTCAACTTGTTCACCAGTATGGGGTGGGATACCGTATCGAAGGCCTTCCTGAAGTCTAAGTATACGACATCCACCCCTCCTCCTGTGTCCAGGCCTTTCGTAACCTGGTCATAGAAGGAGACTAGATTGGTCAGGCACGATCTGCCTGCCACAAACCCGTGCTGATTTCCCCTCAGCATAATTTGCCCTGCCGGGCTCTCACAAATGTGAGCCTTGATAATTTTTTCAAAGACTTTACCAAGGATGGAGGTGAGACTGACTGGCCTATGGTTGCCCGGGTCCTCCTTCCTCCCCTTTTTGAAAATGGGGACCACGTTAGCCCTTTTCCAGTCCTCCGGGACTTGGCCCGTGCCCCACTAGCGTTCGAATATTCCCGCCAGTGGCTCTGCAATGATGTCGGCCAGTGCCTTCAGCACCCTTGGATGGAGCTCATCTGGGCCTGCCGACTTAAAGGCATCCAGTTCTTCCAAGTGACTCTGCACCACCTCAGGATCTACGCATGGAAGTCTGGCGCCTTGCTGCTGCCTCTCTACAACCCCAGTGAGAGACTTGTCATGTCCCTCACTTAGGAACACTGAGGCAAAGAACTCGTTGAGGAGTTCAGCCTTGTCCCCCCTGTCTGTCACCAATTGTTTCTGCCCATTTAGCAGGGGTCCTATTCCTCCCTGGGCCTTCCTTTTACTCCCAATATATCTAAAAAAACAATTTCTTGTTGTCTTTTACTTGGGTTGCCATCCTCAGCTCCATGGTAGCTTTGGCCCGTCTAACTGCCTCCCTACAAGCACGAGCAGAGGAGGTATATTCATCTTTAGTGATCTCACCTTGTTTCCACTTTTTATGTGCTCCCCTTTTGGCCCTTAGGCTGCCCTGGATTTCTCTGGTCAGCCATGGAAGCCTCCTGGCCCCTTTCACTCTTTTGCCTTGCTCGGGGATCGTCTTGCTTTGTGCCCGAAGGATCGTTTCCTTAAGGCACAGCCACCCTTCTTGGGCTCCCATCCATTCAAAACTCCTACTCTGCAGTGCGTCCTTGACTAATCGCCTGAGTTCATTGAGATCAGCTTTCCTAAAGTCTAGCACTTTCACCCTACTAGTTACCTTACCCACTCGACGTCTTATGTTGAATTCTATTATTAGGTGATCACTGTCTCCCAAATGGCTACCGATCTGGAGGTCCCCTATCATGTCATCCCCTGTTGCCAATACCGATCCAGTATGGCATTCCCCCTAGTGGGACCATGTACCTCCTGTGTCAGGTGGAGGTCCTGTACACAGGTTAGAAACCTGCGTGAGCGGTTGGACTTTGCTGTCTGCGTCTCCCAGCAGATGTCTGGGTAGTTTAGGTCCCCCATGACTACCGCCTCTTTAGCTTTTATAGTCTCCGAGAGTTGCCTCAGGAGCCCCGCATCTATTTCTTCCCCTTGTTGTGGGGGTCTGTGGCAGACCCCTGCCACCAAATCCCTTTCTCCTTGCCCCCCATGTAGCCTAACCCACAATCCTTCTACTTCCTCAACCTTGGATTCTGTCTTGATGAGTGTTTTCAAGTGTCTTGAAAACACTTTACTGATGTAGTGCTTTTTTGCTCTTTTTTTTAGCCCTGTTAGCAAAGGAGAGCCGATCCACTGAGCTGAGTTTTATTCTGGTTCTTGCACCATCAGCAGATTTGCTATGTTTCATATGTAAAACCTTTATTAACTGTGATATCAGCACTTTAAAGAACTCACTTGACCTCTGCATTCCATTGGCAAGGCTGGTGGTCAGAAATACAATCTCTGAACTAGTAAATTTAGCAAATATGATATGAATGGGAAAATATGCACCTATTCAATCTTTCTTACATTGGAGAGCATGCGTGCAGTTCAAAAGCCATTTGTACTTTCCAGCCCTGTTCTCTAAACCATTAATATCTCTTTACCCTCCACCCCCCCCAGTAGTATAACTAAGATGGGGCAACCATAGCAACAGTCCTGGGCACCAACATAGAAGTGTAGCGGGGTGGACAATTAGTAGCTGATGCCTCAGTTGCCCAGCTGAAAGTCACGACTGCCCCTGTGTGTTACAGCTGCCCCAGGCACCCAACTACCTTGTTTTGCCTCTGACCAAAAAAATGTAATCCCCCTTTGATTTACTAGTTGGAATCCATAGAAAATGAAGATTGGAAGGGACCTCAGGAGGACATCTAATCCAACCCGTGCTCAAGGCAGGACCATCCCCACCTATATAGATAGTGGTGAAAGTAAATAGAAGAACGGTTTCAAATTATTTCATGAATAAGTGCACTCAGTCTAAATTTCATGATTCTAGTCGGAGACACAGTCCTTGACTTATGCCAGGCCTCAAGTCTCCTCCATCACAGATCCATGCACCAATAACATATCTTCTTCACCAAGCAATCTCAGGCTTGCAAGGGATAGCAGAGGTTCTGAAGAGCCAGGGACAGTTCCTTGTGCGTAAGAGTTGAACGCAGTGTATTTGGATCCACGGGCTCACCAGTATTTTGGGCGGTTGGCTTCTTTGTATGCCTTTGTCATTGTTCACATAATAACACACATTCAGTAACATCCCTTTAGAACAGTCAGTGCACTCACCATTTGTAATAAATGAGATAATTTGACTATTGTTGCTGGCAGCAAAAAAATTAGTTTTAGAGGTAGCCCAGTTGTTGTACCCTGTGAGGAGCAGCGATGATGAAAGAAACATTGCAGCCTTCTTGAGCACACATTTGATCCATCAATCATCCAGACAAAAGGTGCGCTCCTAAACCATTAAAGTGTGAAATCCTCTCCCTAACTAGGACCTTTGAGTTTACAGACTTTAAAGCAGAGCAGCAAGTCAATTAAGAACCAAACTAAAAGTACAGGGGAAAGAGAGAGAGAGAGAAAACAATTAAAACTACTAAGTTGACATACTGAGGTTTGTTTGATAAGCTAACAGACTATTAATACTTAATTTTACAAAACTGGCCTCTGTCCAACACAAACTTATGAATAACATAAGTCATATTAAAGCAAAGTTTCATTAGGCAGCAGCTTTCTTGTAATTAGTATCGGCAGAACGATATGATTTCAGAGAAATTACAGTGTTACTTTATTTTGGTAACGGAACTTTCTACTGAAGGTTATTTTCACAGGGTTACTCTAGAGAATTATTGGCAATTCATGGCAAGATAATGTGGGATATGTACATGTTGGGCAAAATCCAGCCCAGTAATCAATACTGTGTTTAGTTACAGCTCATGGGCTTGAATATCAGGATGGAATTTTGTCTGCTTGCAGCAAATGGGTGAGGCTCCTCGGAGAGTACCTGGGTCACGGTCCTTGGTGATGGAAATGCTGCTCTTAGTTACCTGCTGAATGATGGGTCAGAAAAAGGCTTCAAACAGTAAGCTAGCATTGGTCTGGAGTTCATTAGGGGTATGCAATTTATGTGCCAGGGCAGTGGAAAGGGGTGTATGAGAAGCAGACAAAAAGAAGGAAGTCATATGAGACAACCCTGCTGCTGTGTGTTATTCTCATTTGTACACCCTGTGAATGCCAGATAAGTCCAAAATTCACTAACCTACTGCTTACATGCCTCTTCTGACCCTTCTGCACTCAAATTTAGCAAATGATCTACATCCCCAAAGACTTAAATGTGCTTATTTTTCCTTTGTCTTCCCCCCGCCCCCAACCCCCATTTTTATACTCTTCGCTAAAGGTTGCAGCTGTTCAGGGGTGGTTGGGGATACAAAGGCTAAGATTAAAAAAAAAAAAAAGCCTAAGGATTGTAGATACACACATCCCATTGCAATTTGATAGGTGTTAGACATGTATGTTCTTCAAAGAGGAACCTAGATACAACTTTTAGGGTGCTATATTATATCTACTTTAATGAATTTTCCCATCACATCAAACATGGGACACATGAGACTAACCCTCTGTAGTGTTTCTGTGATAATGACAAGCATGACAGATTTTGTCGTTCTTTGGAATACGTTTCTTTTTGTTGTCTATTCCTTGGGATTCATAAAATCCATATCTAAGCAGCATGTATATTTCCTGGGCGAAATGAGCAAAGGGTGGGAAGGTAAAGGGGGTCAGTGAGTGGTGTTAGAAAGAAGTGTTTTAGATGCACCTCATCAAAAGCTCTCCATCTATTTCCAAGAGGCACAAGAGCTCACGTTCTTGACAGCTTTCCCTCCAAGGTCTTTAGTTCAACTCTTAATTGGCATGCTCATTAACACCCTCACTTGAAGGAAGCAGAGCCACATTTGTATTCTGTCAGCACTTCCTGTGAGGAGCAAACTAATCGAATAGCTTTTTCTCCCTTCATCCTTCTGATGGCTTGGGTTTGCAGGCCTGCTATAAACCCCAATAAATATAAGAGCCATTAATAACTGATTGACCAAAGGGATTTATGTAATCTCAGGATTACGGAAGCTAATTCCTTTCTCCAGTCATGGTTCTGTATTTATTGATTGGCGAACTGACTGTAAAACTGATTTAAACTAATGGCACCACAGGCAGGGGTGCATGTAACGTCACTTTGATGCCAAAATGCTGCTTGGGTTGAATGATGCTTAAGCCAGTTCTGAAATACTTACAGGGAGGGGGGAGAGGAAGTAGTTTGTGTCCTATAGACAATTCCTCCAAGAATTATACTTGTCCTTTTTAGTATGCTGCTGGTGACATAAAACCTTTCCATTTGAGCATCACTCCTTTTCTCCTGTCTATCCTTGCAGAAGAAAAGCACCCTATTGTAAATGTTTATTTTTCTTGAATATTTATATACCGCATCACAACCTTCCTCACAGGGCAGTTAGGCGTTTTGGGTTTGCTGGCCCAAGGCTGCCAGTTTAAAGAAGTTTGAATATATAGAAGCTACAGTGGAACCAAAGGATGCTTTTGTTTAGGAAGGGCTGGCGCTGAACATATAGGGAGGTCTTATTGATACTAACACAAGTCCCTAGAGTGTGTGGCACTCTGTAACAGTGGCTTATCCCTATAAGGGTCAAAGAGCTTGGGGCTGGCCAGGCCTGCTCAGTCAGCTGGTCAGGCTGGGAGGGGATTAGATGCTTGTGATATAAGGCTATGAGGGACACTATTAAGGGTGAAAGGAGGGAGTCAGGGTCTAGCAACCTGGCTCTGAAGCAGGAGGTACTGAAGGGCAGGAACCATTCAGGGCACTAGCCCACAGGGAGGCTATTGCATTGTATGGTGAGGAATAAAACTGTCCTGTAGGTGATTTAGGTGTGGCAGAGAGGGTTGCGGGGTGGGGGTTAGCTGCCTCTCAAACAGGCAGGTGCCAGTTTGCAGCTTCCCTGTGAGTCAGTAGAAAGGAAAGGCTCCAAAGCTGATTTGGGAGATCCATGAACAACAGCAAACATCCCGGTGAAAACCAGTTCACTGTCTCCTTCCCTGTCATCCTCTTCCCTGGCCAACTTTGAGGAGTGAAGCAAAGCATGAGGATAAGGAAATGCATTGGACAATTGGAGATGAGGGAAAAAAATTGCAGGGGGTCCCTCCCCTCCACCATCATATCTCACACAGGGGTGGTTGCATTGGGCTGCAGGTGCAGAACCCAGAAATCTTGTGCAAAAGCAGTAGCTTGCATCAGGAAGAGCGCACCCCCCGCCCCCACCTTGGCAAGAGCAGATCAGCAGTCCTGGCCATTCGTACTGTCTTGCATGTCCCTGAGGGCACTATGCCTGTCTTTTCTGTACACAGACATGATGCCTCCAGCCAGTACTGATTGGGTGCTGTCAGCCCCACAGGCCCCAGTGCTGCAAATGCATGCACATGTGTTTCACTTTAAGCCCAAGAGTACTCTCACTGAAGTCCATGACAATCCTCATGGGCTTACAGCGAAGCACATGTGTGTTTTCTGGATCAGGGCCTCAGAGACATGAGCAAGCCCAAAGGGGTGAAACTCAGAGTGGAACAAAATAGAGAGACAGGAATGTGCCGTAAGAACTATGGAATGGGGCTGTTATGCTGGCTGATTCCTGTCCACAAGGGCTGCCCCAGGTAGCCTGTTAAGCCAGCTTCCCATCTGCTTCCTGCTGCCAGAGTGCTGCAAAGAAGCTGATTGCAAAGGAGAGCGAGGCCAGATGTTTTCAGAGCTCTGACTGAAACCCTGAGGGTGAGATAGCATGGCCTGCTTATTTGCCAAAGAAGGAAGTTCAGAGTGTGTGGGCAACTTTGATCAGTGTGATGTACAATTCTTGTCTTTTTCTGCTGCTGTTTTTTTGTGGGAGGGAGGGGGGAGGATCTACCTAGAGAATTCAATATATATGGGGCCAGAAAAGCTCCATTCTTACTGATAGCCCTGTGGGTGCTGTGCACTATTAAAAAGCCCTAACCTATCACATCACAGCATTTGATCAACTTAAAAAGCAGAGGTGTCTGATATTTTCATTGCCCACACCTAAGTGAGCAAAAGTATATATAACTATAAGTGCTTTAAAACAAAAGGGGGAGATTTTTCAAATGTGCCTATGGGAGTTTGGAGTACAAAGTATATCAGACGTTGGTGGGACTTGAACTCATAAATCCCATAAGTTGTTTGGAAAATATTTCCTTAGAGGATCTTCTCATACTTAGTGCTGAGTTGCCCCGCTGGGCAGTGGTTCGCATTTAAGGTTCAACAGGCTGTAGATACTCTACTCTTTACACTTGAAAGACTTCATTTTTCAAAAGCTCAGTGGAATAAATCCTGATGCGGGCAAGTTTTGTTAGTTATATTGTGGATATTTCAGTATGAACAACTTTGAATTAATGAACATTACCCAAGTGCCACAAAGGGTGATTCATACTGTCTTGTATGTTGCTGCATACTATTTTGATTTGTCACTAGCTACTAAAGAACCACAACTCAAGTTACAGCTATGAGATATAGACTGATGAAAATGTATGTAGGCTGGTCTATGCTTAAAGCAGTCTGTGAGAAGCACGTCTACATCTTTTTTCCATTCTAAAGTAAACGAAATTAAGTTGAATAAATGTAGAATAGAAAACATGAGACATCAGTGATCTATAGTCAGTGTTTGCAATGAAAAATGTGCTCTTAATTCCCACAGCAGAGAATGCAGGTGGTAGTGTGCGGAATGCCTTTGAAAGAGCAACATGCCAGCTACATCTGAAAGATATCAAAACCAAATCTCCTCAACAACGATGAACACCCATCAGCTTTGTCAGACAAAATCCTCTGAAAGTGGCTGCTTGGAGAACAGCAGACAGGATGCAGAGCTGAAATGTGTTTTATCCTCATTTCAGAGCTAAATATTTCCCCAAAGCATTATTTTTGAGAACCAACATTTATGAAAATAGAGTGATCATGAAAATAAATTCATCTGGCTAGGCTCCCTTCTCTGTATAACAGCATGCAGAAAGGGACTCCATGAAAAGGTGCAGATATCTACATGCAACTGCTGCTTCTCCCTGCATTCTCCACACTGGATATACTACTGACAGAGAAGTAAAATTGGTTTGGGGGGTCAGGGGCAGTATGTGAGGTCCCCTGTTTGTGAGGAAGACTAAGGACTGTTCCACATGGATCTGTCTCTGCACTATAGTATGGCCACGTTCCTTTATTCTGCGCTGCTGCTGTGGCTGTCTGGCCCCCCTGCAGATCACACATGCAAGGTTCCAGCTGGAGGAGTACCGACCAACTGCAGATGCTTCTTCAGCCTGACGAAGGGTATTTGTACCCGAAAGCTTGCAAAGAAGAATTTTTTCCAACTGTTTGAGTTGGTCTAATAAAAGATCAGATTTATCCAAAGAACTTTGTCAGTGAGAGAAGAATATTCTGACAGTGTTGTAATTTCTCTGCTAGCCCTGAGAAAGAGAGGCTTCCTAGACAGGCTACTCCCATCTCTTATCCTTTCTTGGGATGGGATATACACTTTCCCCTCAGTGGGAGCTCTGCTCACATACAAGTATCAGTGGAGGGCTACAAATAGCTGTTGCCTTTCCCTGTGCAGGACTCCATCCCATTTCCTTAGAATTCTTTGACTTATGTCTTTCTGATGGTCTCCACTCCACTGAGTCTTAGAGAATAGAGGCCTTCAGCGCTGCGGAGTGCTACATTCAAACTTTATTAGCTAACTTACTTGCCTTTCTTACTAGCAGCCCTGAGCCGTCACAATATTATGACTCAGACCCATTAACTGAGCTCTTTCTTTCAGGGGATAACATGAATGGAGGGAGATCAGACAGGATTTATACATTGTTCTAACCTGCCTTTATTTGCAAACATATGGTGGCGGGCAGGTGGCTTGGAACACCAACCTCCATGCCAAGCATGCTCCTAGGAAAAGGAGGTGGTTTATTGCCAGTCTGTAATCCACTCTTCTGGTTGCTTGATTTATGGTTCCATGGCAGCTGGAAGACAGCCCTCCACTGAGAGCACAGTGGGACTGCATGTTTCTAGGAGCAGGCCTGTCTCCAAGTGCAGTTGGGGGTAAGAAAGAAGAATCATGCATATGAGGGAGTACAGAGAGTCTGAACTTATGTTTGAAGGAATCAGAACTCATGCTAGAGGTGATATCTTTTATTAGACCAAATAGATTTTTGCAAAAAAAAAAAAATCTTTGTTTGGTTTTTTCATGGGCTTGGTCCACGTAAGTACCTGTGAAAAGATGAAGGACAAGTAGCTCCACAGACGTCAAATGATATTTCAGTTTCTCTGCTTTTTATTGCTGTGTCCAAACTTAATTTTGATCCAAGATGTCAGTCCTCAGTGTCAGCAGCTCTCCCCAAGCTTACCCCAGAAAACTCACCGTTATGACTTAAAATCAGCCCATCATGGCATGGCTAGAGAAACCAAATTCAATATGATGGACTGGGTATAAGGATGGGCAATAATTGCACTTAAGGAAAAAGAGTGATTCTCAGAAGGTAATCATGAAAATGAAGGTGATCAAATTAATCTTTGCTGCCTGGCTCAGTCTCAAGGGCAACCAGTAGAAAAAATGAGAGAAACTTCTCATCTGGAGCGCTGTAGCAGCAGGAGAAACAAACCTCTCCTTGTAGATGTGAACACAGAAGAAAGCTGGAATTCTTGGAAGCCTTTGAGTTTGGCTAAACTCAGCCTCAGTGGGAATTTTTATGGCTGGCACCCTGATGGTTTTAGGCTCCTGCTGAGCACTGTGGACAATGCCACCTTAATAAAGCCACGTGGGTGAAATAGCAGAAAATAGCTTATGTAGTCAGAGTGCCTGGAGCAATATTTAATGGTACCTTCGATTGGTTTCATGGTCTTCTCCATTGTGACATTTCAAAGGTGCTTTTGGAGGCTAAGGTCATATGTACGGAGTAAACTTGGCACGCTCCAAGGAGGTGCCCTCCAATGCTCCATGCTGTTCCTGGAAAGCTGTCTGTTCCATTGGAAGCAGTATAGCCATCTCCATGCAGTGCTGTGGGTGGGCTACTTTGCATGGGGGCAGGCTTATTGCCACTATCACTCTGCAGCACTAATTAGCTTGCCTGAACTGCAGCATGGATGTCCCTATGCTGCTGGTGGTTTAGAAAGCTGTTTAGTCCGGAGCTGTTTACCCTGAGCAGTGCAGCCTGCTTGAAGCATAGTTGCTCTGGAGCATAGTTACTATGACAGTATGTTTCCTGTGCAGACACAGTCTCAAATTCCAGTTTCAGAAGTGACTTAGGTCTTTAGGAACCAAAGTCTCATAGAGTGTAAATGGCAGTCAGGCTCCTAAATCACTTGGGCACTTTTGAAAATGGGATTTAATCATGTCTCAATCAGTTGAATATTTTACTCTAAGGAGCAGGAGTCTCATTCAGAGTCAGTGGGTCAGTCTGTCTAGCTTGGGTATCAAAGCAGTGAAACTGAGGCCACAAAGACTTCAGTGCAGGCTTACCTGGAACTCCAGTTACTTACTTCAGATGTTAGCCTGTACTGAACTGAGAATATGACTCAAAATATTCCTGTAAAATATCTCTATGATGATCACTTTAAAAAATAAAAGATTTAGAAAATCCAAGGACTGTTTTTTCTTACGTTTGCTGAAAGGGAGGAAATGAAGGAGTGGAGAGAACTAAAGAGGATTTGTCATTGTGAATGGGACTCAGGCTTGGATTCAGCAAAACATTAAAGCATGCGCTTAACTTTAAGTCAATGGGACTTAAATACACCCATAAAATGAGGTAACTGCTGAGGTAACTCCATGGATATTACTATCCAAACTAACTCGGTTAAAACTGATGTGGGTATGTCTGCACATGCTGTGATTATCCCTCCGACTACTGTGCAAATGTAACCTTAGGCACCTAGGTTACTTTTGTGCATGTGAAAATTCTACTTATGATCCAGAAACTGGATTGAGGAATTAACCAGAATGAAGAGATGGCTGATACATTCTTTACAAGCTGAGAAATCTGAGTGCTGATTTAGCCTCTGGGCCCATTTCAACTGGCAGCAGATGCCAATGGGAGCAGGGTTGAACTTTGGTCGGTTAAGGGCACTGCTTTAGACTGACTCGAACAGGTCAGAGGTTTTAGCTTTAGAGGCCAGTAAAGTCTTATAGGCAAGTAGCCTGATCTCTTTTCATATTCATTTAAAAGTTCTTGTTCACCATACTGTCTACTCCGTAAGAACTGGTATTGTTTTTCTGATTATAAGCACTGTGCTTGAGCCTCGTCCTAAACCAGTATACCTTGCAGATGTCATCTGGTGCCTGCAGTTCCCAGCTACTTGCATTTTGCCTCCCTTTTCTTCTTCACAATCTCCTCGCTACTGAAAGTCTGGGTTAGCTTTCCTGTACTACTTCGCTTAAACAGTCTTTTCTTTTTTTGCCTGTACCTCTTAATTTTCCCTCTTGCTGCTTCTACTTAGTGTGTTCTGTAACATGCTGCTTCTGTAACTGTGTTACTTCTCTGTGCAGGCTGTTTTTGGATACACCTGGTATATGAGATGCTATACTTCACATAGTTGTTTTGGACTACATCCCTTTCCGCTGGCTGAGTGCTTAAACTCCACACACGTTCAGGTGCATCTTCGTTTATGTCAGTCAGGCTCACTGATTTGTGTTTAGAGTATGCCCCATGGTGATAGATGACTGTCAACCAATAATGTGCTGGGCACCCTCCAGTTAAATCTATTTTGACAACTCTGAATGGTCATCATAGGTATCCAAGACACGTCACACCATTTTGTTCAGTCCCAACTGCTTCCCCGCTCTGTCACTTTCTGAGCTGGCATGACTCTTTAGCTCAAAATTGCAGGCAGCTCTGACCACGTACAGAGTCATGTGTGCCTCTGTCTCTCTCCAGAAGAAGCATCACTCTATACTGTTAGGCAGGCTGCTTGTTTCAATCTGTTTACCATTAGCTTAGCTCAGGGCTGTCCAGCTTGTCAGCGACTAGAGGCCACATGCCTCATAGGCCACAATAACATGTGAGGGAGCTGCATACTGTGCAGATCACACAAATGCAAGTTGCTGACCTTGAACCACATGCTGCTCAGGTGCCCTCTAGCTGCACCATGGACAGCGGAGCCCCTGCCTCATTCTCAGGTCCCCATAGGCAGTTTCTCCAAGCCATGTGTACCCTCAGCCCCATGGGCTGCACTGTGTTTCAGCATGCCCCACCACCCCCTGTGGCAGGGGCAGGAAGTGGCAAGGAAAGGGAACCTAGAGACCAGAGTGGCTGCTGCAGGCAGTGTTGGGGGAAGCGCTGGTTGGGTAAAATCCTGGGGGCTAGAAATTAACCCCTCATGGGTTGCATGCAGCTATGGGCTGCCAATCAGACAGCCGTGGCTTAGCTTTTCTCAGTGCCTTGCCTCCTGCTTTTCTCCACTGCCTCTGTGTTGAACTCAGCCTCTAACCAGGGTGTTGCAGTCAGGCATTTTTTCCTAAGGAGGTTTTCGTTTTATGATAGATGAGGAGCACTGTGGAAATTGATGCAAGAGAGATAGAGCTACAAAGAAAAAGAAATGCAGTGTAGCTTAATTAATCTAAGAAAAGCACTGGTTTTGACATCCTTCAGATGTTCTGCCACCCGATGTTGCTAGGGCCAAGAGGTTCGACATTCACAGAGAGAACAAGCATGTTCACAGTTACCAGCATAAATATTTTTAAAGAGTTTCTGGAAAGGAGAGAAACCTTCTTGCTTCAGGGCGTAAGTCAACCTCTAACTAAAGCTTTCCTGGGGGCTGCTTTCCTCCAACTTCCTCTGAGCCACCTAATGCTCTACTAGGTAGATCTGTGCCTATGCCTCAGTGAAGCATAGAGATTGTCTCAGAAAACATTTCTCTTAGGGTCATCTCCTCATGCACAGGGGATGGATGAGACAAACCTGTATAGTATGCTGCCTCTGAGCCCCCTAAGCGTACAGGTAAGTTAACATCCATGTTCCTGGAAGAGAGCTAGATGGCCTTGCCAGCACTGGGGGCTGAGATGTGCTTCACAAAGTGCCTTTCAGGAGACTGTCGCTGGCAAGGCATCAAACAGGTTTGGGAGATGCATGGTCATCTCCTGGATGAGTGTATGAGACAGTAAGAGCAATGAGTATGCCTTTGACTTTCCCTGGTAGTACCAGCTGCGATAGTGTATCATGGACTTAGTTGACCTCTGAAGTTCCACAGGGTGGGCACAGATCTGGTGTCTGTACTGTTACCAAATTTGCCCATTACTTTGGGGTGTGCTCATTTATTAGGGATAGTTTCTAGGGTCTTAGTGATTCTGTCAATGTGCTGCTTGTGTTACTATACGGAGCTGTATTTCTCCCTTCTGCAAGCCCTCACCCCCAGTGGAGCTATCTTGCAGGACTCAATCTCAATGGGACTGGGTTCCTCCAGTCACCAAATCAGTCATACACACAAACACACACAAATTAACGTGACACGCCTGACCTGGCCGGGCTGATCAGCATGGACAGGCTGACACCCTCATATGCCAAGAATCAGTTCATAAGAGCAACAATAAAATGCAGTCAGACACAAGCACACAGGTAAACAGAATCCCTCTGAATCCGGCTGGGTGTCCAGCTGACACCCTCATGGGCCAGCATTCAGTTCATAAGGGCACGTCTGAGTCAAACTGGGTCAATCAGCCTGTACAAGCTGATCCCCTTATGTGTTTCAAACTCAGCACGTCCCAATCTTGGCCTCTTGATGAGCAGACCCCACAATAATTTAGGCTTCACAGGGATCTTTAGCATAGGTAAAAGAAGCGTTGCTGTAGAGCACAGGAGGAAAAAGAAGCAGAGAAGGAAAAATATACCCAATTACTACCAGTTTGACTATATAAGTTATTTATTGCTAAGCATATGAAATATATAATGGTACTAGTAGTAATAGACATGCAAAAGAAAAACAAACACAAACAATGACAATACTACCCTGGTTTCACTAAGTATTTGGGGAAACTTAGCTCAAGCTTAACTGATACAGTTCAGGTTCAGAAGTTTATGCCTAGAAAGAAGAGAAAACGCTGGGAATCTCACCGAGTCCACGGTACCCAGGCTGCAAAGCTGACAGGCACAGTCCGTAGCACAATCCTTGAAGAGAGAGACGATCTGTTCTTCCAGCGTCCCAAGAATGACAGGGGATGGTGTCAGCACAGGAGTTTTCTTCTTCTTCTTTCTTTCTCCTTCTTTTTCTTTCTCTTTCTTCTTTTTTAAGCACATACACTTACAGATTTTTATACCCTCAGTTCAGCTGCTTTGAAGCACCCTCAGTAGTGTAAATCATTGTCTTTTCTATTGACAAGGGGTTATCTGGTTTGGACCATCTCAGGAAACTGATTGATAATCAGGAAACACTTAAGATTAGGGAGTAACCCAAATACTTGGGAGCCAGCTTGAGATTCCTATGGATGGCAGATATCCTGATGGGATATCTCATGGTTTCTTTAGGAACAATAGATAGCTTGCAGCATCAGGATTTGGGATTTTTACTTGTTGTGCACAAGCCTCAGCTTAGCATGACTTTTCCAGATTTTACTATAGTCTTTTAACAGACTTAAAGCAATTATTGGGGTGCTCATAACCTTTTGTGGAGAGGACTCCCACCAGTCATCTCGGGAAAGATACGACAACACCTGGGATTAGGGCTCCAGCAGGCTGGATGCTGTGATGAACCCTTAACCATTGTTCAAATGTTGCCCGTACCCCCTCGGACTCGGTCTCTTGCCTCAGCATTCCCTAACCCGGCAACCGAGTTTTAGTCAATCAAGTTTAAATAGGCCTCCCATAGTGGGACCGGGGAATGTACGGCCCGAGATGCCTATTAAACTTAGAGCTGTGTGTGTGTGTCTGGGGGGGGAAAACTCCTTAGCAAATCCAGATTAGAACTGGTCTGATAAATGCTGAGCTGGGTGTGTGTGAACATGGGTTGATTAACATTGGAAGCACAGATTCCCCATCATGCAGTGCTCTCCTGCTTCTCTGGTCCCAGAATTCACTGCAGTCTCTGCTTCAGGCTTTCTGTTTTCCATCTCTCATGTAAATGAATGGTCATCTGGTTCCATCTCAGATGCAAATGAGACCGAGGGCAGTTGTTCACTCTTATCACCCTTATCTGGAGAGTTTTAGGTGCGTCTCTCACTGCATCTTAGTTTCGTTTAGGTAAAGGGGGGGGGGGGGAGTCCTTTGTGAGTCAGACAGACTGCATCCTGTGCCAGGGTTGCCCAAGAATACAGAGCTGAGGTGTAACAGTACCTATGGGACAGGGAGTAGCAGCAGGCAGTTTCCCGGCCTCATTCACATGTGCTTTCCTGTGACTAGCTCCTCAAGGCACAGATGATCCTCCTACTCTCATTTCAGAGTAAGTTACAGATCTCAACATTAACAACAGCACTAATGATAAAGCCCTGTGTAGGTGCTCTGGTTCTAGGTGTGAGAGATTAAATATAGCATGTCCTAATCATGACTCCTGTGAGGAGCACATAAAGAAGGGATAAATGGTTTTGTGGGCAGAACGCTGAAATTCCCCAGGAAATGCAGGCCATATTGTCCAGAGTATGTTTCTAAATATGTTCAAGAGGGTTCATGAAACCAGTCACCTTTACAGTTGCAAATCAGTATGTTAGACATTGGCTGTTATCAAAACGGGAGTAGAAATCTGGTCCAGCAGTTGCATGGAAAGACTCCCATATAGTCATGGAATATATTATAGGTGCAGACAAAAGGCCAACAGGTGACAGGATTCAAAGGGGCGTTACAACAGCAAGACATTCCAGACACATGTCCAGGAACAAACCAGATGACTAGCTACTCTTCAGTCCCCTTATCCAACAGCAAGAACAACCCAGGATCCGCTGTGTTGTAAGACACACAGTGGTATTTCAGCAAAGCTTGGCATATCAAAATCCAGCACAGATGTTGCTGGACATGAGCTTCAACATCAAGTGAGGAAATCCTGCCAGGTTGCTGGCTGGACAACAGATAGGATCAATAGAGGTCTCTAATTGACATCTTACTGCATCCAGTCCAAGCTCCAGCCCCGGTTCAGCAAAACACTTCAGAAGTTACTTCATTTTATGGATGTGTTTAAGTCCCATGGACTTAAAGTTAAGCACATGCTTTAATGTTTTACTGAATCCAAGCCTGAGTCCCATTCACAATGACAAATCCTCCTTAGTTCTCTCCACTCCTTTATTTTCTCCCTTTCAGCAAACATAAGAAAAAACAGTCCTTGGATTTTCTAAATCTTTTATTTTTTAAAGTGATCACCATAGAGATATTTTACAGGGATATTTTGAGTCATATTCTGCAAGCCTCACACTGGTTAAGTAACAATTATTCCTCTGAGCAGACCTAGGGATCCATCATATGGGTGCTATTTTATGATAAACTCTACTCAGAGGAGGGTGGGTGGAAGAATCTGGTTTCATTACCCTCTGTGCTTTATTAAAACTTTGTAATTAAAAGCAGGGAAAAAATAGCTTCAAAGCATTCTTTTTTTCATATCCCTATCTTGCTCAAGAAATGTATCTCTTTGAAAGGAACCTTCAGTGCTGAGTATATCTCCGTAGAAGGAAAAACAAATACTGGCTATGACATAAACTCCATTCTTTCTTGAGGCCTGTAAGATAGCAGTACAAAACATGACATTCAACATCAGCCTTTTTTAAAAAAAACTTTCCAATAATTATGAAAGATCCTTTTGTTCATAGCAGTCACTTTCAAAGCTCTTTTGCAAAATCTCTGAAGGGGAGGCTCAAGAGAAAGGAGCCTTCCCATCTGGTTTGGGAAATTATACAACTGGGTCAATTTAACATTATGCCTTACCTTGACACTGACAAGGTTCAGCTGGTGCCTGCTTTGGTTTGGAGGGGAATTGGTTTGCTGTGGTTCAGTGCTTTCTCTCACTTTCTTTCCTTGTTACTAACAAAATAAGTAGTTAATTGACAGGTAAGCCCAAACTCAGTCCATACATTGTAGGTCTCCCCATGTTATGTGTGTATGGACTTGAAATAGAGCAGTTTGAGAAGCAATCTCTTATGCCTGTTACTACCACCAAAAATGCTGGCTAAAATTCTCCTTCTGTGATGTTGTGCTCCTCCTGGTGATCCATCACATCCACCTTTGCTTCTTGTTTTATGGTGTTTTCTTGTTTTACACTAGAAACTCTTTGGAAGAGTCACTGTCTCTTTGGTGATTTAAACACCCAGAACAACATCCAAGATTGGGGCCAACAGAGGCTAGCAGAACAGGGGAGAACCCGTTGACTTTGCCATGTTGAAGTAAGAACTAAACCAGGGCGGGCAATTATTTTGGGCGAAGGTCTGCTTACTGAGTTTTGGCAAGCTATCGAGGGCCGCGTGACAAGCTGCCCAGGGCAGATAAATATTAATTTTCTAAATTTTTTAGGGTCCCTGCAGGCCGGATAGAATGGGCTGGTGGGCCGCATCTGGCCCCCTGGCCACATTTTGCCCACCCCTAATACTAAACAGTACCAAGAGGCATTGTCCAGAGTTCTGTAGATTGGGGCTCCCAAGGTGCTGTTTCATCCAATGCAAGCATGCAGTCACCTTAGGAGATTTTAAAGAAGACATTTTTGTATTCAAACAAAAAAAGTTTTAAGCCAAATATGTAGAAACTATTGTGGTTACTCTTTACAAGCACCTTGGGGTCTAACCAGGTCCCACTGTATTAGATAATGTGGCTATATGTGATGGCAGGCAGTCCCTGCTCCAAAGTGCTTATACTCTTGATAAGACAGGATGTCCAAAAGCTGGGCAGGAAAAGGAGCTTCTCCAAGCTCACACAGCAGCTCCATGGCAGAGCCATGACTAGAACCCAGGTGTCCTGTGTCCCAGACTTATTCCCTGGCTAGCCAATGTCTTACATAGTATCAGAAAGCATATTTAAGATAAGAATAGCACTGGCTTCCCAGGGACTTTGACAAGCAACAGGATTTAGTGTAAGCTATAACTTTTATAACAGAACAATGGGTTAGAGTTTGGATCCCAGTGCGTGATCAGAAGATTGTGTATTGGTTGCAAATCATGCATTCCTCCCATCCCCCCACAGGGTCACTTTGAATTCCTAGATTCAAACCTGAGAACTCAGTGAAATTCATGTCTCCAATTGACTGGAAACCACAAGCGTAGACTCAGAGTCACAAAACCCTCCCTGGGAATGGATGGGAATGAAGAGTTGTCCTTGTCAACAGCCCTTGCCCAAGAGGTGGGAGAACGTTGGTGAACCTTTCAAAGCACTCACAGTGGGTTGGAGATTTGTAGAGAAATGTGGAATCAGGTCTGTCTAGTGTAGTTTCAGCACTGGAACAAAAAATACACACAGCTCTTTTTATAAGTCTTTATTTGCACTCCAGCCTGTATTTGCCAGGCTTTCCCCAGGGTTGGAATAAACAGTGATCGTAACTCAACCCCCGAGAAATAACCCCCCAGCAATAATCCCAACAGGGTTACTCTCTCTCATAACTGGCCAGTCCAAATTAAATGATCCTGTTGACCTGTCTTTCTCTCTCTCTGGGGGACCTCATAATGTTCTAACAGATAGAGACTGCTTTTAACAACCCAGCCAACCCCAGTAGGAGGAAATAAGTGAGGGTTTATGTTGCTTCTTTTTCTTTTCTCTTGGAGAGCTTTAATGTAGTCATAGCTTCCCCATAGGTTTAGGCCCTGGCTCTGCCCATGGCTGTCTTGTTCTTATTTGGTAGCATTCCATTGAACTTCATATGGATTTTGGGCATAATGGGATGATTTGGGGTTTGGATTAACAGGTACTTAGGGAATCATGAGTTTTACTCTTATCACTGCTAATGGTTCCTTGTGCAAGCTTTGTAACTTTTTCTTGCTCCCATTTTTCTCTCTCTAAAGTAAACTAGGAATACTTATGTTCCTAATAGGCGAGTTTGTTTTAGCTGACTGTTGGATGAATGTGTGACTGAGCGTTGAAAGTTTCTACTTTTGGAACCCAAGTGGGCTGTTAGATCATCTAGTTTGACCTCCTGTAGAAGGCAGGGCAGGGAATTCCATGCAGCTCCTTCTACGTGGCACACAAGATATAAGAGCAGCAGATATAATTAATTATTGCCATTACCATTGCTAAGTTTCAATGGTGAGCTCAGGCCAGTTATTACTGTGAGCTTATCCTCATGTCTGGAAAGCATCTAGATCAGCAGTTCCTAGCCTCAAGTTGCAACCCAAATGAGGGTTATGGGGGCAATGCCGGCGAGCCGCACACAAAGGATGAGCCATGCCATGTGCTGGGAGCGCTCCCAGGCTGCCGCCACGCTCTGCTCCCAGCAGTGGATCTCAGTAAAAAAAGGTTAGGAACCAGTAATCTAGATGTTCCCACACAGGTAGTGGGTCCCCCATGGGGTTAAGTGTTGTACACAAACAAACACAAGCAATGACTCCCTGTGCCTGAAGAAGGGTGATTGCGCGCAAGCTTGCAAAGAACTTTTTTCCAACTACTCAGTTGGTTTAATAAAAGATCACCTCTACCCAAAGAACCTTGTGTGCCATACACAAAGCAGACAAATTGTCCCTGTCTTAGTTAAGGCACATGATA
Organism: Alligator mississippiensis; assembly: GCF_030867095.1. Lineage (NCBI taxonomy): Eukaryota > Metazoa > Chordata > Crocodylia > Alligatoridae > Alligator > Alligator mississippiensis. The sequence continues at coordinate 137,781,605 of NC_081825.1, read as the reverse complement.
TGGGACAGCAAGTGGATGCAGCCACCATACAGAGCAGTTTAAGGTAACAGAGACCATAGGGAGCAGTGGATAGTGCACCAAATGGGGTTTGGAGGACCTGAGTTCTGGTCTGTTCTGCCACTAACCAGGGCAAGTAGCTTCTCTGTGCTTTAGTTTCCCTCTCTATAAAATTAGTATAATGTTTCTCTTCCCCTCCCAGACCTACTGGTGAAAACAGCTTGGCATTGTTAAAGAAATTATATGTAGTGGTAGCCCACTGGCTTTCTTTAAAATATCTGCCCCTGACAACTACTTTTCTATGCACTCTGTGTAGCTTCTGGGCCTGCTATGAGGCTGGTTGCAGGACCTCAGTATGCAATGTGCTTGTGTAAGGATCCTTGCTGTGCCTGGTCTTTGCCTCTGCTAGCCGCTTCTCAAACTGGCTGTGTGCATTTGAGGAGGACCCTAGGAGCCCCAACAACCTGGCGTGGCTGGTGGGATGTAGTATGGGGAGAGGGTTATTCTCTTCTCCTAATGAGGCATCACTGGCCTCCCTTGTAAAGGAACAGGTTTTTGTGTAAATACTGTGGGGTGAGCTTGTTAGCAGCTAAATTAAAATTAGCTGCCCGCCCATTAAACTGAAAAGGAAAGTTATTCTCCACTAATTGAAACAATGTTGCTGCTACCAAAGCCTAATCTCAGGACCAGTTTTACAAGGTTATGTAGGTGCCTAACTTACATTTGATTGAGGGGAAGGGAGGTAATTAAATGCCTTCACAAGTCTGGTCTTTTGTGTAGGGACAGAATCTCTCTTTCTTTTGGACCAGGACTGTGGCATAATTCAAGAAGTGTTTGCTATGAAAAAAGCCAGCCCTGGGTTTCATCATGAGCTGTGTGCACTGTACAGAATTAGTTCCTGTTGCATTCATATAGCTTAGCTGAAGAGCTCCAGCCAGCCTAAAATGTACTGCCTTGAGGTGAAGAAAGCCTGTTAAATGGCAGGAGGGTTCACACTGCTATTCTAGTCATTTCCAACAAAACAAACTACTGCTCAGGAAAGGTAAGGATTTGAGCAGTACTAGTGCTGCATTAGCACTCACATAAAATCCTATTATAGGCCTTTGCCTTTGGTTTGTATTGGTACCTTGTTCGTCTTCAATTATGTGCTCTGCAGAGCAAAGCAGTGGATAAGAAGTAGGAAGGCAATTGTATTCTCAAATTAGAATGAAGTATGTACGTAACCCAGTGGTTGTCAACCCTTTTGAATTCAAGGCAGACCTTGGAAAATGCCAACTTTTAGTTTTCACTTTTTTTGTTGTTGTTGTTGTTTTTCTTTTTACTATGGAAAAATGTAGTAATTCTTCTGTTGCAAATAAAAGGATTATACAATATTAAGTTCACAACCCCTCTGGGTTGTGTATGTATATGTGTGTATGTATGTATTATGTATATGTATACACACACAAATATGTGTTTGTGTGTGTGTATAATATATAAATAAACCAGCAGCATGTAATGTGGTGTTCTTGGCACCAAATTTATCTCAGTGAATAATCATGATTAAAAAAAAGTCCAAATTTATCCTCTTACTACAATAACAAGTACAATGACAATAAATGAAAACCTTACTAAAAAATCCCATTAGAAATCACAAGATATATACATTATGTCTGAGAGCTGCTCTCAGGGCAGATTGAATCCACATCTTCTGGAGCCTTTGGATGGATCCAGTGCATTTGTGTTATATTTCTTCTTCCTAGCAGGTGCTCAGAACAGGGTGCATGTTTCTCTGACTGACAGAAGTAATTTGAATTTCCCTCAACCTCCTTCAGTTCCTGGGACAGTGGACAGGTTTGCCACCCCTCTGCCAGTAGGAGACTTTCCCAACCCTAATCAGTGAGCGTTTTCAATAGGACCATCCATTTCAGTCTGCCAGCCCCTGCCCCTGTTCACAGATTTCTTACAGAGCACTTTCTTCTGGGCCCCCTGGTTGCTAGGATAGAGTTTTACTCCCCTCAACCTCAGTGGTACACTGAACGTGGTCACTAGACACCATCATATCCCTACTGAGCATGCTGAATAGGGTCTCACTGATCTTCCTCAGATGGATAGCTTAGGAAAAATTTCCTCCTGCAGTACAAGGGGTTTCCACAAAGGTTTCAGAAAGACCACACCAAGTCAGAATTGTTTTTGATGCCATTTGCAATCTCGGGGTTTATCTTGTGAATTATGTGTAGGTGTTTGCACACTTAACAGTGCTAGTATTGGGTGGCACCCCATTGGGTGGATCCCTTAAAAGGATCTCATGGCTGAGAATTACTGATTTTAACTTAATTTTTCCATTTAAATGAAGGTTATCGTGGTTTTTTAAAGTGAAGAAAAAAGGAAAGCCATAGATTTATGACTATTTAGCAGTGTGTAACTATAAGATTTCAGAGGTTGGTTTTATTATTAACAGCAATAGAGTAATGCCTACCAGCCTCTGCTAATTTCACAGCCTCATTGTACTGGGTGTTGTACAAACGTAGTGATCAGCAGTTTCTGCCTGTGTTTCAAATTCACAAGACAGCAAATGGCTGGAGTCGCACACAACAGAAGTGACTTATAAAGGTCTTGCACAACTCTCTTCTGTGGATGAGCACAGTAGTTCTCAATTCAGAAGTGGGAAACATGCTTCCTCGTGAGTTCATGTTTCCTGTTAGATTGGGAAGATGCAGTGTGGATGCTGAATTTGTGGCTGTGATATTTTGACCACCAGAGTAGACATTTTAAAGTTAGCAATGGCCAGCAGGAAGTTTTTCCTTTTAACTCAATTTTCCTTTTAACTTCAGTAGGAGTGGAAGGGTCTCAGCCCATCTGAAAACAGAACTATTTATTGGAAAAATGTACAATTCTGATTAAAATTACAAGGCTCTTTGCCTTATTTGGTATGGAATTCATGTTTTCCATTTGCACTTTCTGTAATCGCCTCCATGTTTACTGATTATATATTAGTGTTCTATACTGTGATTAAAATAGCATCATTCCTTTATACATGTATAGAACAGCAGTTGGTAACTGAGCTGGTTACTTAAAGCTTAAATTTGTTCTTTGTATTCAATTAGGGCCAAGTATTGCTCATATCGAAATCATTGCAAGTTTTGCCTTTGCCTATGATAAAACTAGAAAGCAGATATTTCCCATTGACTTTGGTGAACTCTGGACTGGCTCTTCTTACAACAGTTTGAAATAAGAAAATTCCCATTCCACCATTACAGTTAGTCCTTAGCCCTTAGAGGATGATCTGCAGTACTCTGGCTGTGCAAGTAATTTTACTTGCCAGCATTGAAGTGTAGCAGTATGATTGTCCTGCCATGGGTGGGTGGGTGGGCAGCTGCCCACAGACCCTGGGGGAGAAGTGATCTGGCTAGATGTTAGAACAACTTCCCCACCCGTCCCTGGGGGTCTTTGAGCAGCTGCTGCAAATTACAGCTCAGTGAGCACATCTGCATGAGACACATACTTCAGAGCTGCCTAATTAGCTCTGCAGTAAAGTCTCTATGTCTACATGTGTGGCTCTATTAGCCCATAATAAACTAATAAATGCCATTGTAGGTTAGTACTTGTAAATAGAAGTACTATCCTACAGCAGCATTATTTACTGCATAGCAAGCAATGCACACGTAGACACTGACAAGGCTGGCTGGGGCACGAGGGTGCCTCAGTATGGGGGCTGCCTGCCAGCTAGCCCCACACTGAAGCATCTTTATGCTCCAGCCAGCCCCTCCGCAGCACATTGAGCCAGGCCGGAGCAGCCCCAGGGTGGCAGACCGACCCTCATGTATAAATGACACAATATACTCTGGAATTTATTGCTTCACATTAATTTAATGTGTAGACGTACCCAGTGTTGCCTACTCTTGTGCATTTCATTGTGAGTTTGATAATAACTGGTATTTTTTTCTCAAAGCCTCAGCTCCTGTGGTTAAGTGATTGCACAAGGCTCTCAGTGCTAGAGGGTTGTGAGGAAAAGCTTACAGAAAAGTAACTATTTAAGTCTTACAATTTTTAGGCCAGTTTCATGATTTGTTGAGCTCCTGAGGGCAAAAAGACTGCAAGTGGATTTCAAGCTCCTCTACAGTATAACAGAGAGTATGGTTCAGTGACCCTAACATTGGAGGGCAGTTGAGATGGCATTGAGTTGCCTTTGTACCACCATTTTCTGATTGGCACCAGATGCAAAGAAGTTGCTCCCTTGAACCTGGCCCTTAATTATTCTAAGATCATGGTGTTTCTTACCTGTGTGCATGTTCTATCTTCTTCTGATGCATAGAGCTGTACAAGCGAATAGCTTAGATGTCTTTCAGTATAGAACATCTTTTGAAAAAGAATCAAGGAAGCTAGTTATTAAATCCAGTCTTATATCCTGGATTCTCTTGTTTCCTTAAAGCAGGAGAGGACTAATTCAGTCCAGATATCAGCTTATTTCATGACTATCTTTACTGGGTTTCATTCAATATAATAATAACAGTAATAATAAAAAATAAAGTACCAAATAAAGAAAAATAGAATACATGCATACACTGTTTACTGTTGGTCAGTCACCCATGGGGTTACAAGTTTCATCATCATCTGAGGGCAGAGAATTTAAAACTAACAAATCTATTCCGCCTGGAGATAAGACCCATGTGAGCAGCTAATTATCAGTTCATCTATTGTTCTGTTAACATCAACTTACCTTCACAGAAGCAACTATTTTAAAACCTGCCCTGTATCAAGAACTTGTGGATTTATCCCCATGCTTGCTTACACGTTGATCAGACCCATGATACGAAGGTGTGTATATATTTAGAATTTGATCCGGTATGTCTGTGGGCATATTTCTCTAACTATTTATGAGGGTAAATTTCCATTCTAAATGAAGATTACTTCCTGCTGAAGAAATATTAGTTTTCATTGCACCTTTTCACCCATTAAAACATCATGTTGCTTTCTGGGAAAAAGAGAAAGGAACACTCACTTGCTATACCTCCCCTCTGTCTATATTCTTGGGTCTTGCATTCTGGTGGGAACACCTGAGAGCTTTTGGGCAGAAATAGAAGTTCCTTGTCTGCATTGCAGTGATGCTTAGTAGTTAGTCTGTGCATTCAGAGTCTGATGTGTTTGTTCAGTGCTGATATGGCATTGTGAATGAGGGACAGAGACTCTGCTGAGTTTTGGAAGAAAGCAACCTGACATTTTTTTTCCCAAACAGCAGAACAGTCCAATGGCAATGTTGAGTAATCATTGTTATGTTTTGAGAGCTACACAGCCCTTCATCCTCTTAACCATGTACACATTTTGCAGTACCCCTGTAACCTACATTTAGAAAGGATAAACTTGGATTAAGGACATTGCCTTCTTCTGCACTGTGCTCTGTTTTGAAAGCAGTCTTGGTGCTCAAGAAAAACTGTGAGATTCCTTCTTTATTCTTGCTTGGAGGTAGACTTTCTGTTGCAAAGATGACTCATGTTAGCACACCCTCCTCCTACAAGCCTGCCTGGACTGTACAGAGATCTCCAATCACTCAAAGAGGGAGACATAAGATGCTCAGCAGGTGTGTCCAGTCAAGGTAGGACAGTGATGGCTGGTGCTCCCATACTTCATTAAATATCATCAACTTGGTCTCCCACTGCCGAATTTCTCCTTTCCCTAGTTTTTTTTTGAACTCTTAGCTGCAGATGACATTGATATCTCCCCTCCAAACTTCGCCGAGAATCAGTACTGGATCTTGTGGAAAAAACTTCTGCCTTCTAGGCCTGTCCACACCTACAACAATAATTTTGTCTTTGTCTCATTCATCGAGTACTTCCTTCCCTCCAGGGACAGTAACACCTGGGTGGCCTCCTTTGCTTCTTGTCAACTGGAATAGATGACACCAGTCCCATTTCGTATATCTCATGCTTTTCTCTTGGGCTCCTTGCCCATCTAAAAGCTGCCCATTTGAACACCCTCTTTCCAGCCCGGGGCAAAGTTCTTAATCTGCAGAGCTGCATTTCTGGTGGCCACCTTGCCTTGGGGAAAAAAGATGGTTTTAAGACACAAATGCAAACAAACAAACAAAAAATGACACATGGATATACAGTACAGAAATTTCTCTCAAATGCATAATTCTTTCTCTCTTGTTTTTTTTTTTTTAATCTCTACGATCCACCTGACCATTTAACATTGTTACCCCAGACCCGCCTCCCTTTTATCCTCTTATTATAATTTTTCCCAGCCTAGAGAGCATAAGGCCAGTGGTCCATGAGATTTTCCATTGCCTTTTGTGCAATCTCAGGGAAACGGGTGTAATACCACTTTTCTGGGGAGATAGCTTTGTCCTTGTGCTCGTACTTAAAATCATTCGGAATCTATAAAAAGAACCCCCAGGCAAAAAGAGCAACCACATATGCTTACTGCAGAATTCTCCTCTTTTATTTTGCTTTTCTGCCATCTTATCTTCCTTTTTGCGTTATGTCTAATCTAAGATGCTCCAGGCAAAGGATCATGTCTTTCATCTGCCTGCAAAGCACTTAGCACGATTTGAGAGCAGTTTAATAATGAACTATTAGCCGTGATCCTTTCCACTCTAAAAGCTGCAAAGAAAGTGGAAATAAATGCTGAATGGAACAAAAGGTGATCCTATCTTGATGAACAAACCAACAAGCCATTAGAATAGTAACTATAATGTCTCCAGACATCTGTCCTTTCCCCTCTGCCAACTCTCCATATGGCATATAGTTTGCAGGCTGAGAGCAAAAGAGGAAATCCCCCATGAAATGTGTTGCTTTGTTTGATGGGGCCAGACTCTGCCTAACCACTGCCATGATAAAACTTTGAAATTGGCCTCCACATGCTTGGAGCAATAGAATACTTCATCATATCCAAAGCCGTCCAGGCTCGGAGCCCAGAAGGTATCTGATAGCACAGCAGGGTCCAAGTCTGTGCAGAAAGTGAAGCAGCCCATGAGCACAAGTTTGTTGTAGGGAAATTTTACCACCCATGGAAAAACCCAGATGGTTGGAATCATCTGGGTATACAGGTAGCAGCTGGAATGTAGACAAGATATCGCAAATATCCATCAATGTCTTTCTCCGGATGCCTGTGCTTTACAACCAGATAGTCCAAAGATTGATCTCTGATATGCTGCACCTCTAAACTGTCTCATCTGCAAAGTATGAACCTTTTAAAAGTAGTATTGCTTTAAGACTCGCATGTTATGCTTGCCTAGAATTAGCAACAGCAAGAAGAAAGACATGTAAAAACTAGCCCTGGGCAGAAAAAGAGAGATGGTTTCCGGGGGGAAACAATTCAATAAATGAGACCCTTTTTGCCTTCAGAGTGAGAAGAGTGAAAAAAAAATGTTGACCTGTTTGAATAAGGCCATTTGGCACAACAGCAGTAAGTGCCTGGTATTTAGTGGGGAACATGTAACTGGTGTGACATCACAACGCTTTGTTACATGTGTATAAAAGTCTTTCTTACTGTGGCCTTCACTGTTTTCTGTAATGTTCTGTTAGATCTCCAGGGGCACAGAAATTGCCAGGCTGTATCAATCCAGTATCAGCTAGCACCATGTCACTGCCTATTTAAAAGGAAAAATGCTACCAGAGGCAGTTACGGGATGACCTGCCCTCAGGGAAAGTTTCTTTCCAATTCCCAATAATTAGAGTTTGGTATATAAATATCTAATTCTTTTTAAAATCCTGACTGGTTCTTGTCCCTCTTAGTGACTTGTGGGAAGAAGTTCTATAGTCTAATTGTGTAAATGGGGTGGGCAAGCAGGGAAGGGGGAAGGAGAAAGATTTCCTTTGTGCATTTTTTTGAATTTTCAGTCTTTCAGTTTTGTTGTATGTTTCCTCGAACGAGCTTTACAGCGATGATACAAATAGCACTCCCAGTCTCCCTTCACTGTACCATTTGGTCTTCTTTGTACTCTATCAACACCCTCCTTCATGTTGTTGTTTCAAATGCAGTGTTGGTTCAATGAGTCTGGTATGAGTTATGTGCTATTGTGGTACATATGGCTCATGAGAAAAGACATCTGTAACTCACTCATGCTTTAGCAGTCATGAGTGAATGTGTCCCTTTTGTACCCATAGGATAAACAAATCTCACTATTGCCCTCTTATCTAGAAACACTGAAGATTGTCCTATAGATATATCATTCTCCCCCTTCCTCCTGTTATAACATGGCTTGTTAAATAAACATAAACTACTAAATAAATGTCCATTAAATCTTTACTAACTGGTCAGGCAATGTTTGTGGCTGTAAACAACGTATTTATTTTTACAACTCTTGCAATAAGAAAAGAAAATATTCACATTCTAAGAAGGAAATTAAAGCATGTGGAAAATAGAAGGAGAGAGAGAGGGGAAAAAAAAGCAAAGTAAACATCTTCTGGCTGTGCTATAATTGCAAATTCTGACCAGGCTTTCTGTACATGAAGGGATGGCTGGTGTTCCTTCTTATGTCATTGAGTAGGTCTACAGAATTTATTATGGGTCACAGTCCAAAAGATTGCTTTAATTCTGTTCATGCAAAAATTTATTTGAATCATGAGATTTTAAGCACAGCTCATTAGCGTAGAAAGGGGATAAAATAAATTGGGGGAGCCATTAACAACAATGATTAAAATTTATCACAGCAGTGCTATAATTGGTACCTCAACTGAGAGAAGAGTGAAGTACTCCAAGCTAGTTGTATTAAGTGTTCATTTCTAAGAGACTGACAAAGATTTATGGCTTCTTTGCTATAAGTCCCATTTAGTCTCTGTGGCACTACATCTTTCCTGATGCACATAAGAAACAGTTAGTGTTAATGGCAAGACAATTTCTGTAAAGGATATATTTAAAGTTTGAATTTTGGGGGAAAATGTTAGCAAGTCTTTAACTATTATATTTCTGAAATGATGAATTATGTCTGTAAACTGTGCTGTAGATGTCGATTGACATTCATTAAATGAAAAAATCCCATCACAACCTACGTTTTATTCATTTGGTGAATACCAGCCAAATTAGGAGCAAACTCTTCTGATTATTCTGGTTTCTTTGGCTCCTCCAGTAACGCCTTTGGAATTTAAATCTCAGACAAATTTGAGATGCTAACTCAATAATGAGACTTCTAAAAAACTACTCCTTCAGTCCTCCTGCACACAATCGAACATCCTGTACTAAAAGCCATATGGGGGTTTTATCATTTTGGTGTTGTATATAATACCTCCTGTAACTAGATATAAAAAAATACATAGGGGCTGTTTATCTTTTCGCTGACACTGGTTGGTGTAAAACAGTTTCGTCTCTTGTTTTCAATTATATTTACCCTGGTATAAAGCCTGTGTAATGAGAGGAAAACAGGCCTGCCAGCTTTCCATTTTCTGTAGCCTTTTTCACCTCTGCAGAGTGTTACAGTCAGTGAAAAACTGGGGCTCCTTTTCTTCGCTGAGGTGCATCAGGAAATCAGCCTTCAGAGCAGGTTCCTTTTTTTTAACCTCTGGGAACCCTTGCTTAATATTTGAGAAGTAACAAAACATTTCTCACCTTGGCCAACACATTTTGTGTACATGGTCATTGCAGAGATCTTTTTTTCTCTTTCTGTTCACTTTGGGAGTTGCATAGCTGGCATTTTTGCATTTGAGCAATGGGTATATTGCTATCGCTTAGCTCTTTTCTAATTGCAGCAAGGTTAGTTGTATGGCTTGTGACTGCCACAGCAGTGTGCAGAGGGCTAGCACACCACTGTTGGGTGGGGTGGAAAGACTGAGAAGTCTGCAGTTCATTAATAGGCTTTTGTGGGGTCAGGTAATGCTAGTTTAGTATCTCCTTATTTTAGATGCCAATTAGCCTGGTCCAAGGTATTTAGTAGTTCATAAAATCATAGCAAAATAGGGCTAGAAGGGACCTCTGGAGATCATCTAGTCCAGCCCTCTACTCAAGGCAGGATTATCCCTATGCAAATCATCTCATACAAGACCCTGCCTGACCTAGTCATAACACCGGAATCAACCCTGTCACACAATGGCAAAGTATATTGCCCAAAGACACCAAATTGCCATCAAGTAGTCATTCAGGGCTGTCCGACATCTGGGCAGCTGGCAGGGAGAGGGGTGGGGCAGGTGGGGGGTGCATGTTGTACACACCTCAGACCTGGGGGCCACATACAGCCCAGCCAAGCCAGCTCCCCCTGCTGCACACACAGACCACCCCACCCCACTCAGGTCCAGGCACACCATGTGGGGAGTTCACCCCTCTGTCTCCATGTGCAGCCTGGCTCCCTCCCTTGCCATGCACCCAGCATAGGCACCCTCCCCTGCCCCTCCCTTCCTGCTGTATGTGCCAGACGGGCACTCTGAGTCCTTTCACTGTGTGGCCCAGTCCCCAGGATTAAGGGCTGGAAGCAGTAGCCAGGGACCAAGGGTGACCCCAGAGACGCGAACTGCCATTAGCGCAGGAACAGTGAGGGAAATGGCAGCTAGATAGAAGTCTGCAGGCCTTGCAGTAACCCCAGGCAGCCAGCAGGCTGGCAGTTGGACAGCCCTGCAGTAATTCATGGTTTATGTGCAATTCTAGCTATGTAGTTTATCCCAACTGTATCCATGAGCACTGTAGGATTAAGATGAATCAGCTTTTGGGCATTTATAAATATGTTTGTCTGCTCCAACATGCCAGAAATCCAGTGCATCAGAGCAGATTCGATTAATTGAGTCTGCGGAGCACGCAAACTGATGCACTCAGTGCTGTGTCGCATGTATTTGTCTAAATGGCAAAATGCACATCAGCGCTAAGAAAATGGCGATGCACTTTGAAACTAAAACACCTTTGATATGTTTTAGTTCAAAAGCATACCACTGCCATTTCCTCAGTGCTGGCACGCATCTGTTTATACAAATGCATACGACACAGTGGTGGGTGCTTTTACAAACACCCAGCACTGCGTCGCATGCACGTGCCCATGGTACTCAAATTAATTGATGCTTTAAGGGAAGGAAAAAGAGAACCCCAAAACATGCTCTGAAATAAGCAATAAGCTAGACAGAAATTTTCTTTTGGGTGGATAAGCAAAAGGTGTACTAGTAAACAGGATAACAGTTGAGCAGAATTCAGTAAATCTGATTTTAATTCCTGTTTGAGGAATGCACTGATGCATTGATTTAAATGCAGTTTAATGCGTGTGTTTCTATTTTCTTCATACATGCTCCCTGTTCTCAACAAGAACAATTGTCTGCCAATCAAAGTCATAGCATATCACTGCACTATTCAACACTGCCTTGTTTAGTTATCTCAGATTGTCATAATTATGTTTTCATCCTCATAAAGATGTAGAAGAATCAATTAAAACCTGTTTTATTCTCAAAGTAGAGTATTTTGACACATTTGAAAAGCAGGATTGCCCCAGCAAAATTCCTGTGCAATTTTCTAAGTGATACATGATTTCAGTTTTATTAAAAGTATTAATTAGAGTTTGAGTCTCCAGTTCAGTTTTGGTTTTTAAGGGAATAAAATATTCCAGAAACTGGAGAGAATAAGCTATAACTTTAATACCAAGCAGAAAGAAGCAAGATGGAGCTGGAACCATTAAAGAATTCATAGGCTTACGCCACAGGTCTCTTGGTTTATCAATATTGTCCCTGAACAGTATTGATTTTTCTTTTTCTGTATCACTACAACATAGGTTTGCTGTATACCACAAAGATAGAATTCATGTGTCTCCAATTCAGGTGACTTTCAGATGGATTCCCTTTGGAATTGCCAAGGCCTAGTGACAGAATTGTTGGATTTGTAAGATGAGCTTTCACTATGCTGGTTATCCTTTAAAAAAAACTTTTCAATTTTTCCCCAGATAACTAGAAAACATGAATGTGATGTTTCTGGCATTTCTCTGTATGTGGTATGGGGGGAATACTGTGCTGACATTATTTACTTACAAAGAAAAGGAAGCATTTCTGAGGGTGGTCACTGTATTTTTTTTTCAGATTTGATCATTTTAAATCACACCTTTGAGCTGCAGAGTGGCAATAAGAAAGGCTAAAATTTAATGTCGTCTTCTAGCATGAACTGTGGTTATTTTATGAAACTATACATATGACCGTGGCTTTATGATATGGGGCAAACAGGTTGAATGACATTGAGACTGAAATTGGATAAAATCATGCAGCTCAGGGGCTGATATTCTAAAAGGAGTCAGAGGTTCTGGGGTTCCTTTGCTATAAAGGTAGTGTGATACTGTGGGGAGAAAGATAGTCAAACTGATTAAAAAAAAAAAATGCTGTGCTAACTATCTCCAGGATGCCTTTCTTATAAGCCATCCAGTGATACTGGCTTCAATACTAGTTTCTCTTGCTTTGAGTTTTGAGTCTCTAGTGCTTACGTGGACAGTTTGGTCATACATAGAGATATATTCTAGCAGTGTCTACCTGGCATTGACTGTTCTGAAATGAGAGTAGTAAGACTCAAATTGGGTTACAGAAAAATCAGCAAGGGGGGAAAAAGGCATTTAAGTCTCACATCTGCCCTCTGGCTATGTACAGACATTCAGGATGGTTAGATCGAGTTAAAAATGGCTATCTGATCCAAGGTAAGTTGGAATGGGGGGAGAGTTGGGGGATCAGGGGGCAAGCAGGTTCCACAGGAGGGATCAGGGGTATTGGAGGGACAGGCAGCATTCATGGGAGTATTGGGGGCAAGTGGGGCTGCAGGAGGGATCGAGGGATCAGGCAGTGTCTGCAGGAGGGATTGGGGTTGGGGGGGGGCAGGTGGGGTCAGTAGGGGGTTGGTGGGGTCCCAGGAGGGTTTTGCAGTATTGTGAGGCTTGTGGGGTCTGGAGCATGGGGGGAGTTCTCTTTTTAGCTATTTTTAGCCTCTCAAGCTTGTCCCTTTTCCCCCACCCCACTGATACTTCCTCAGCTCCTGGCATTTGCAAATGCATATAAAACTGGTACTAGAAGAGGCTTGTGGGTTTGGGAATTTACTGGGCTGGAGGTGGAGGAGAGGGCAGGGGCTGGCTGGTCCTTGGCAGGGGTGTGGGAGTTGTTTGTAGAAATAGCCCAGTGTCACGAGGGTGGGTAGGAAAGTGCAGCCCAGGGCTGGGGCCAGCAGCTGGGCTTTCCCAGTCTTAGGACTGTACTGGGAACTGTACAGAAGTTCAGGAATGTTAGATTGGTCTAAAAATCACTAATCTGATCTAAGTTAGACTGCCTCAGATGTAGGGTTAATTTAGATCAAGTCAGCCATTTTTAGACTGATCTATTTGTCCTAGCACTTCACACACAGATGGGCCTAACTAGGGATTTAAGTGGAAAGTCTGCATCTGAGCAAACTAAGTTAGATTGGGTGGCCATTTTTAACATGATCTAGTCTCCCTCTAACCTCCCTGAATGTCTGCACGAGCCCTTTGGAAGTTAAACATTTGTGAATGTTTCAGTGCAGGTGGCACTAAAATATATAGACAGGTAAAAGAGAGAGCCTCACAGGAGCTTGCTTCAAATGATCATGTGCTATTTGATGGTAACATTATTGTGACACCAATCTTCTTCCTTGCTTTCTTTTTTCTCTTTTGTTCCAGTAGCCCCAAAATAAGGGGCAGCATATTAAAAAGCCTGTTTTAGGTTGTCTGTAGCAAGGGGTTTTTCTGCTTCTGACCACACTAGCCGAGTAGGTGAGAGCTTGGTAGTCAGATAATGGTGAGAAACGGATGGCAAAATGGCCACTTGACTGAATTTTTAATGCTTTCACCGCTTTTCACTTATTAAAGGCGTACACTGTTTTTGTATGTACATATGTTTACCATATCCCGAGATACCATTCAGGGCTTCTCAGCCACCCTACAACTGTCTGATGTTTCTTTCTATGACCTTTGTTGCATGCAAGGAATTGGAGGCTTGGTCCCATGGCAAGAAGTAGAAATAGTGTGTTGGTGGAGTGCTGCTGTAAATTAGTTGCTAGATTTTGGAGTAGGGCTGGGTGGACAATGCTGCACAGAAGTTTTAACTGTGCTAATGGTAGAGGATGCATAAGGCAGGGGATGCTGCAGAAGGTGCTAAGCTGAGAGCGGGTGCGGTTGTGTAGGGGTTCTGTCATTGGGAATTGACTATCAAGGTTGAAATGAAAGGGAGGCTTGTTGCTACACACTCACCCCCCACTATGTCATGCGTTAGTCTCAGGGTTTTATGAGGAGGTAATAGAGAATTCCAGTCCAGTCCATACTCCAGAAAATGTGCGTGTGTGAGAGTAGTGGGAGCATTAGTGAAATATGATTATGTGAATTCCTTGCATTTTCCAGCTACAGAGGTGGGGTATCAGCTCTTGCTTCCAGCCTTGACACTCTGGTTTGCATGGTCTTAGATTGATGCAGATTTCTGAGGTTCTCCCTGAATGCAGAGTGGGCAAAACATGAAAAATAATAATAATAAATGTTTAAAAATGTTTGCCTTTTTAAAAAATCTTTAATACAATCAACCTGTTCTTGAAGGCATCAGTAGAACCCAAATGCAGTCTCTGGAAACCCTGAGACCACTACAGTCCTTAATGGGAAAGCTTTGGGAGAACCTTAATAAAATCCAGCTGCTCTGGAGGGAACGTGGGGTGATGTCCATGACTTGGATGAAATGAACACCTGCCAAACATTGTGACGTGCTCCTTAAGCTCATAAAAAAAACCACAAAAAAACAAAAAAAAAAAAAAAAACCAATTCTGAAGACTTGACATTTTTCATTTTAAAGTAAACCAGATTGCTCTAAAGGTGAACCATTTTCAGGTGAAACAATGAGAAGGAGCGAAATGTCCTAAAGGTTTCATAACCTGCTCCCTTTCAGAAGATACGTACTGCAGATTGTGATGTGTTATCGCTGTGATCAGGATGGTTCCTCATGGATGGAGAACAAATACTTGCATTTATATAAAAGTTTGTTGCTAAGTGCTTCCTTGGTTATACGAAAGTGTGCATATTCATAATATTCCCCATCTTTCACTCTGACGGCAAAATCTTGAGTGTGTTCATGCCTAAAGTCCCTTTGTGTCAAGCAGGGCTTTCTGCCCCCCTCTGTAGTTAATTCATGTCTGTGTAGTGAAGTAAGGTTTTTGCCCTTTCCTGGCAGCTGGCAGAGGATGCATACATAGGGTGACCATATTATTTTTAAGGAAATCCAGGACACAGTGTTCTCCCTTTCCCCCCCACAAGTCAATGACACTGCTGTGGGCAGGGGCAGGGGCGTGGGACGCAATTCAGCGGGGAGATGGAGTGGCAGGGTGCATGCCCAGCCTGACTCTTCCTGAGCAGCAGCTGGAGGTGGGGGGCGGTCTGGGCTGGACACTGCTCCAGTTCTCCTATCTTGCTCCCTCACAACAGCAGTGGTGCCTGCTCGCCCAAGTATCTGGAGCAACACACCACTCTTCCTCCCCACCAGATTGCGCCTGATGCCCCTGCCTCTGACTTTTCACCAACCAGCTGGGACCAGCCTACAAAATCTAGGACACTCCTAGCCAAACGCGGATGTATGGTCATCCTATGCATACAGGCACTCCTACACCTTCAGTAAGCTCCCGGGGTCCTTTCAGCAGCAAGTGTTTTCCAAGAATGCACTTTGCACTCTCTTATCTCAGCTCCTGTGGTAGAGCTGTTTGGAACCATCAGCTGTACACATATGTAGGACTCCTTGTTAATACTCTGGCTCCGTTGCTCTTGCCCTCTTCTGACCTGCCACAAGAGCCACCTTGGGTTTAAACCTACTGGGGTTTAAACCTACTGGGGTTTAATGCCTCAGTTTTACTAACCAAACTTCTTTAAGCCATTGTCAATGGACCTGTAGGGTGCTCATAATGCTCGACTATGCTTCTTAGATGCTGCTGTAGCTTTCTTATTTATGAGACAGGCTTTGGCTGGGTATTTGCTATTTCGACTTAGCTGCAGTATACTCGTGAACTAGAACAGGGATAGCTCCCCCACTTCCCTGGCATGGGTGCCAGAGCATGGCATGCAAAGGCATTTTACTTGGCACACATGCCTCAGGGTAGACAGTGGAGAAAGGGCCAAAGTTGCCCTGCCACAACAAGGATCAGGCCCCTCACAGATGCCCTGCTGTCCACCCCTTGCACGCCAACAATTCCAAGTGGGGGTTGCAGGTGTTTTTAGCACTCTGCCCAAAACGCTGCCAACCCCTGGACTAGAATAACTAAACTTGTATTAATTGTATCCTAAGGTCAGTTGGGAATTAGACAGGGAGGAGCTGGGGCAGTGAGACTAGAAGGCATTATGGAACACCTTCTGCATTGGTAAACAGATGGAAGCAAAACCAAGCAAACAAAACTTTGTGACCCCTTTCCCCATATCATTCTCCCCACAAACAAAACAAAACAAGATGAAAAAGCTCGAATGACTGGACTGCCTCTGTAATGAAAAGAGAGAATAGGGATAACCTGTCTGAAACCTGAATTGAAAAATGTTACTTTGCAGAAAATTAATTTCAGGAATCTCATTTTCTGTTTTTGTTGGTAAACTGAGATCAACTAAAGATCTTGATCTTCCTTTAATTGAAATAGATTTTTCTCTTGCAATTTAGATATTGCTTGTTTTGGGGTCTTTTCACTTATTGCCATTCTAGTGAGAGAGGCTGCTGTAAATGGAAGGTAAGCATTGGGTGAAAGGACCTTAATGTTTGATTTTTTTGCCATCAATTGGCTTTGTTACATCTAATAGATTTCCCAGCACAGTCGATCTGTGTTCTCTCTTGCTCAGTTCCTGTCTGGAGCCAAGTGCTAAACAATGACACTATATATCTTTCTGCACAATTTGCCAATTTTGGTTACTTTTGAAGACCACTGTTCCTGGTTTGTCCTTGTGAATATCTCTTACAAAGAGAAAAGCACAGACAAAGGACTGATTGCTTTAACAAAACATTAGCAGCTTTTCTTAGTATTTTATTCATAGCAAAATAAATCAAATAGAAAATATGATAAAAAAAAATAATCACCTCTGTTTGTCCTTTGTGGTTTTTCAAATTACTGACTAAAATATCACTTTTATTCTAGTTTCTTTTGCTGCTCTGATCATTAAATACAGTACTTTAGTTCCATGTTCCGCTCCCATGGAAATCAACAGAATTTTTACCATTGGCCTAGAAGGAGCCAAGTTAGACTAACATTGATCACTTGTGAAATTCTTATCCATGAGGTGTCTGAAATATGAACTTCTTGTCCATTTTTCCATGCATGTGAATGCCCCCTCCTTCACGTTTACTTCACATGACCATCATCTTATATATGGAACAAATTTTGGTCAGTAATGGCACTTGTTTGCAAAATTTCACAGCAGACTCCAATACATCAAGCTAATTAACTTGCTGTACAGTTGCCAAAGGTGTTTAATTACTTCTCTGGAATCAGACATGCTATCTCAAATTAACCATTTCACATTGACTGGTAAGTTATTTTACTTGTGCTAGATTAAAGCTCTGGATTTGAGACTAACCTCAGAAGCAACCCACATAACTTGTTTTCTTGCATATAGTGATTCTTGCATACATCATTCTGTGTTTCAAAAATAAGAAAAAAAGGTATTTTTCCTTGTAGTAAGTAACTGAGTAGTTCAGTTAGGGATATGAGCCTACCCATTGTTATTTTCCCTGAAAATCTAATGCAGATTACTTTTAGTTTTATCTGGTAAGTGGCAGAAGCTGCTCTTACCTTATTTATTGCATTTAATGCACATCTCAATTTCCAGCAGCCTCTTTTTTTTTCTGAGGTGGGGGGAGGGGGAGAGGAAAACGGATGTTTATGAAAGAAAATATGGTACTCTGGCACCTCTATAAATGCATTAGGGAATAAGATAAAAGTCCTATTAGGAAGTGTTGGAATGTCCGGATGGCTGTTCAGTGAGATATTGTATGTATATTCTTACATATATATATATATAATATGTACCTGCCTGGGGACAGAGCTCAGTGGCCCAGAAAGCCTTTTCCAGTTCCTAAGTATAATTCAGTGTCCATCTTGGAGTCCCAGTGATATGTCCCTTAGACTTCTAATAGTTTCTGATTGCAACAGACAGTAGTTATTGAATTGTGTCTTTGCTTTGCATTGTTGATTGTCTGCTATTTTGAAACTGTACATTTTAAATTATATTTATAAATAGGTAGTCACAGTTTTAAAATGACGACATCATTAAAATTTAAAATTTAGGTAAAATACCTCAAATTTTGCAAACTGTAAATGGGACTAATAATGAGGGTGTTGCATCTAATGGTTAACACTGCAAAGATTGGTTAAAATGTGAATTTCTGCAGGATTTAGGCAGGTAACTTCTATAGGCTCCTTTCTGAAAATCCCAGCTCGTGACATCCCTCTGACTTCTGTGGGACAGCTCACAATGTAAGCATAGAGTTATGAACATGCTTCAGTCTTTGCAAGACCCAACTCTATATTAAAAAAAAAAAAAAAAGGGTGGAGAGTGGCTCAGTTAAAATAAGTACAGTTTTCTAATAAGCACTGCATACCTCTTAATCTACAGGGTGGAAAAATCTGCATGGGAAAAGTATCAGAGTAAAAAAGTTCCACCTTTGCTATAAAAAATTAAAAAGAGGAAAAAAAGAAAAAAATATGTAGGAGCTGAACAAGAATACACTGTGTTTGAAAGCTTCTCTAAGTCTGCCCCCTCCATGTAGTTGGTCCAATAAAATATACGACTCACAAAAATCCTTGTTTTTCTCATGTTTCCTGGATTGTCACTGCCACATCTCTCCCAAACACTTCTAAGAATAATATATTTATTATGGGGCTCATGATATTAAACTATTCCAGTTGTACTCATGTATGAACTCAGTCACAAATATAAACGCAACTACAAATAGTGTGAAAGAAAAATGTAGTTACAACCTTTCTGTCCAATGTTAAAGCAGAAATCGTGTCATCTTCTGGAATCTTAGATACCTTCCCTTGGTAGGAACAGCCTTTGATTCCCCTTGGATCTTTTAGTGAATAATATGCTATAATGGGCTATTAAGGAAAGTGTTTAATTTGAGGCTTATCTGGGCAGTCACATCTTAGATTGCTGATTTCAAAACAGGTGTATATTCTCTTTTGGCCCATTGCTGCTGATCCTTTGGCTAGGAGGCATGACAAGCAGGGAGAGTATTTCACATTCCTTGTTCAGCTACCCATCACAGTTCACTTCTTAAAAATCACGTATGTCCGGATTGTCCTAGCAATTAATTTCTGTAAGAAAGCACTCAAGGAATTAATTAATTTTAGCCTTTCACCCACCCAAACGTTTTATTGTTTAGAAATTTTATAGTACCTTTTAAAAAGGACACCTGCTTACTAAGAGCAGTATTTTTAAAGAGTATTTTCTCTTTAAAAAAATCAAAATGTTAGACTGTTAATCTTTTAGCTATAATCCTGACCACATATGGTTGTTAAAAAATTCCATGCCATGTTTCAAGAACGGGGATTTTAACCTACAGTTTATGGCAAAATTCCAGCTTGGTTAATAAGATCTGTGTTTCTAAAACTCCCTCATAGTTTCAGTTGGAAAAGTTGGTCTTTATCTTTAAAAAAAAATGTGCATTCTTTCTGGTTCTTGTTATTGCAGCCAGAGGGCAGTTGGTTTTTAATGGTTAGTGTGGTGGTTCTTATGGTAGTCAAATGCTTTTTCAGCTTTCCAAATGAAAGGCAATTTTATTTATCAGTGATGCTGTATGAGTCTGTGGGCTAAAATCTGATTTTTGGGATCAATAGACTTGTTGTGGCCTTACCCCAGGACAACACAGTTCAGAATCTGGTTCAAAGCTTATCATGGGGAGGGAAGGTATGGGGGTGCGAGTATTAGTCAATGGGTAGTTGCTCATGGTTGGCCAAACATTTTGACTTCTTCCCTACTGATGGCGGGGGAAGGGTGGTGAGTCAGAATTGAGGAGTATAACCTGCTTTAGTGGCCACTAGGCCTGTGAGAAGTGGCTAGTATTTGCTTCGGATTTGGATTCAGCTGATTTGGGGGACAGTGATTCGATTCAGTGATTTGAACTGCTGTTCTGAATCAATTCGGCCAAATCTCCGAATCAGCCGGTCCAGGCCCATCCCCCACCTGCTCTCCTAGCCTGGCAATGGCTGCCCTGCCCGCCCCAGCTCCTGGCTCTTGTTTAAAAATAAGCCCCAACTAAGAGGGTGCTGCTGGGCAGGGGGCGATCCCTGCTGCCCCATGCTGCATGGGGGGCTCTGCATGATCCCCACCAACCCCCCTTGCTCCCTCAGCTCCCCCATGGGTGCCTCACCTGTGCCAGCTCCAGCCCTTTAAGAAAAAAACAAACAAAAAAAGCAGACTCACTGCTCCTACCAGTGGGGATGATCGCTGCTGTCCCCCATTTCCCCACACCACGTGGGGGGCTGTGCATGGGCCCCCAAAGCCCTGAGGCTGCTGCAGAAGCAGAGAGTCCTGGGGCTTTTCTTGGTTTTTTTTTCTTAAAGGACTGGAGCTGGCCCGGGCGGGGCAGCTCAGGGGGGAGCTGGGGGTTGGGGGGCTCATGGCAGAGACCCCCTATGCAGTGTGGTGCAGTGGGGGGCAGCAGGGATTGTCCCCCTGCCTGGCAGCACCTAGTGAGCACTGGGGCTTTGTTTTAAAGTATCGAGCTGGGGCAAAGGGGAGCAGCCATGGGGGGCTGGGGGAGCAGGTGAGGGGTCGGGGGGGGCTGGGAGAGTGGGAAGGTTGGGGGGGCTGGCAGGGGTCCTCCATGGTCCCCTCCCCCAACCCCCTCTCCCCTGCCTCTAGTACTTACCAGTTCCGAGTCAGCTGCAGCTCCCTGCTGCAGCCACCGGGAACGGCCCGAATCATCAAAGCTCTTCGAATCTTTTCCAAGTATTCGGAGAGCTTTGAATTGATTCAGACCTTTAAATTGGCCCCCTAATTAGATTTGAATTTGGAGATTTGGAAACCGAATTGGGCTGAATCTCCTCCAAATTGAATCACCACCTGAAGCTTCGCACAGTCCTACTGGCCACATCCACATGAACATGGACATTTGTTTCCCCAGGGACAAGAAGCAGCAGTGTACCTTGAGCCTCTGAGATTTGTCCCTGGGGAATGTCAGTGCCACGCGCCCTCTGGCACGCAGGAGGTTACCCTGGGTGGGGTAGGGGAGGCTGGGGCCAGCAACTATGCTGGCCCCAGCAGCCTTATTTAGGGACCTTGAGGAGCTGCAGCTGTGGCAATTCTGTCACTTGGAGCCTGGCCAGCAGCTAACGAATGGCTCCAGCCAGCCAGGCTCCAGTTTTGGGTGGTGCATGCTGCCCCGATGTGTGCTTCCCCACCTTCTTTTCTCATGGGTTTTTTTGACCCTGTGATCTCTCAGGATCAATCTCCCCGCAACCCCTCTCCCCCCCCCCCCCCCATCACAGAGGACACCTGAATATGTGGTGTGTGGTGTAGCAGACGTGTCTGTGGTGCCACATACTGCATGGCTGAGCTCATCTGGACATGGCCACTAGGAGTCAATATAAGGGAGTTTTGATATTGACTTCTGTGGGGACAAGGTTAAGCCCAGTTAGGTCTATGGAATTCTGCTTGACAGTAGTAACTGTGGAAGACTTGTGGGTGGTTGGTAGGCTGAAATTCAGTTATAGGCAGATTAGATTTCTGTTATTTGCATAGCCTTTTTTCCATCAAAATTATGCAAGCAAGTGGACTAATAAACAAACTATAAGAAATAAAAAAGAAACAAACAAAAAAACAGACTGGAAAAAGGTAGCATAATTTCTGATCGTAATGTGGCACTGCTGCAATCACTCCAGGCATTTCTCCACTGGGGCTTAAAGACTACTGACAAATAAATTGAAAGTTATGGCAATTGCTGTTCAGTCATATCTTGTGCATCACAGTGCCCTGATACTTGACCATGTGCATATGAACAATGAAAAGAAAATCCCACACATCACAAATCTGTTCTCTCCATAGGGGCACTGATATATCAGTGACATATTGGATCAGCACCAATAAAAGAAAAATTAGCATTATTGGCAGTCGGCTTTTTTTGTCCACAGTAACCAATAATGTCATTGATAAATGCCACATTCATGCACCCAGCTGCAGCATGCATGCAGCCAGGAATGCAGCCTAGCAGCTTGCAGAGTGGCATCCTGCCAGTAAGTCTGTGGAAGGGAGGGAAGGGGCATGCGGAGGGGCAGATCAAGGCCTCTGGAGTGAGTGAGGGAGTGGCTGTAGGGGCAGGCGCTGCCCAGCTGGGGTGGTGAATGAGACCCCAGGAGTAGGATGGAGCTGTCGGTGGCTCATCCAGGGGGTACAAATGGGGGGGGTGGCTCCCCACTACTATGCGCACCCCTAGGGAAGGCATGGGGGGCATATGCCCTCCAGGTTCGTTTGTGGGGTGGAGGTGGCCTGCCCGCTGTGTGCTTAGGGCCAGGGGCTGCACTGACCTCTTCCAGGCTGGGAGGCTGGGCTAGGGCTGCCCTTGGGGTGCGCAGGGGCAGAGCAGGTGGTGGAAGCACTGGGAGGGGTAGCTATGGGGAATATTGCGGTGGCTGTAACCCACCCCATAGGCACCCCTCCTTGTGCTGCCATTGCCTGCCCCATCCCCACCCACCCTGAGCTTAGCCCCCCTACCGGGAAGAGTCTGGTGCAGCCACTGGCCCCTTGTCCTGAGCCCACAGTGAGCAGCACACCCTTGCCTTGCGCACATGTCCAGGAGGGCACATACCCACTATGCCTCCCCTGGGGGAGGGGGTGTAGTGGCAGGGAGCTACCCACCACCCAGGCCTCCCAGATGAGCTACCCACAGCTCTGTCCTGCTCCTGGGGTCTCACTCACCACCCTGGCTGGGCAGAACCTACCCCACTCCACCCCCACCCCCATCCCTCCATCTGCCCTCCCAATGCCCCTTCCCTCCCACAGACTTACTGGCAGGAAGCTGCTCTTCAAGCTGCTGGGCTGCATTCCTGTAAATCACCTACCAGATCAGTATTGGCTGATATTGGTGGTTAATCATCAGCCATTGGTATCGGCCAAGAAAATCTTTATCGACGCACCCCTAGTTCTCTCTTTCTTTCAGACATGAATGAATGATTTGATGTGGCCAATATGATGGTTAGGACAGGAAACATTAAGTATGTGTCCAAAAATACAAAATATTCTTTGTAATTTAATATAACAAAACACCTCAAATAAACATTTATCAAATTAGAACAATATTTCATAATCTGAAATAGTATGACAAATCATGTGTTCTCAGCAGAAATCTCTTTCCACACACTGCTCAATCTTTGAATTGTTGGGTTAAACAAACCTTGACTTACTTTTTCTAGTTTTGGTTATGCAAAATGCAGTGAAGCAAAATATGCTAAAAGCCACAATTCAAATAGCAGGGGAAAATTGGATTGTGTAGGAAATGCTTTTGTTTTATGAGGAACTATGCAAAAAGCCAAAATATGTAAATAGCATTTTTTTCTTTTCCCTTTTCATGTCCTTGTGACAAGGTATTTACCAGAATTCTCTGATTGACTGGAATCTGACAGGCTGCACTATGAGTGCTTCTTCTATGGCCTCAAAATTGTGACCTCTGGTGTGCTGTCAATGGTGTGCTTTAGTGCCCATGCCACCCTTGCCCCTATGTGAATAGCCAGTATGTGATAAAGTGGAAAGTACTGTAACTTCTTTATCTCTTTAAATGTGACTGAGCCTTCATAAAATAATGAACATAACAGATAGGTTGAAGGGACAGAAAGGGTCATCCTTGGTTAAACTCTGCCCTGGGACTTGGAACTGGGTTGCATTTCTGTTCTGAGTGCAGCCTGTTTGTAGCAGAAGATCTCAGCCTTAGTGATTCCTCAGAGGTGAAGGTGTTTAGATGTTTACCCTCTTAAAATCAGTGTGAGTTGGGTGTCTGAATATCTTTGTGAAGCTGGAGCTAGAGATCAAAGCATTCCAAAAAATGCCAGAGCTAAGCTACTGTGCTCATATTCAGGCTCCAAGATACGTGGCCTTATTTCAGAAGTGCTTAACATGTTTATGCTGTCGCTAAAGCCAAATTAATATAAGCCCATTTATTTAGGTACCTAAGTTTGGATTCAGGCAACTAACTTTAAAGTTTGAAAACCACAGCTTTAATCTTTCCATATCTCCATTTCTCATTTGAAATATTTGGGCAGCCCTCCAACTGATTGGATCGAGCCTGCGGGTGGACACCTAACAATTAATTGCATCTGGTCCACAGATCCCATGGCACTCGACAAGGAGCCAAACCCATTCCCACCAGGGCAGTCTGTGCCGTACTTCTGCCCGTGCCTGCATATGGCCGCAGCTCCAGCCCTGGCCAGTGTGCACAGCTTCCCAGTATAGCTTGTCTCCCCCACCTCCAGCTGCTCTTCCTCCTGCCCCTGCTGCCATTCTGGGCAGCAGGTAATGCGGGAAAGTGGTGGTGGGTGTGGGGATGTGTGCTGGGCACTACACACCCAGACAGATACAGAGGAAGCTGCAGCCAGGTGGCTCCTGCTCCAGCATGCAGTGCTGCAGCTCCAGCACCCTGGTGCTTTCCACCCAATCCATCTACCCAGCACAATAAGCAGCCACCTGCGAGCGGGCAAGTGGGTGGAAAGCTGCTGGGAGCTGGAACCACAAACACTGGGGCAGGAGCTGGCTGGTTGCAGCTCCCCACCCTGGCTGGCTGGGCCTGTGGTGCCTGGCATGCTTCTCCATGGCCTCTGCTTTTCCCTCTGCTACCTGATGCCTGGAGTGGCACAGCAGGGACAAGTGGAGGAGGAGGAAGAGCTGAGTAGTACCAGGGAGCTGTGTGCACTGGCCAGAACCAGGGCCATTGGCAGGCACAGGCAATAGTGTGATATGTGGGCTGCCCTGGGCAGGAGTGGTCAGGGCTTGGTCCATGCAGAGTCCTGTGGGGGCAACTGCAGGATGGGGCAGGGCAGACTGCATCTGCAGCACACCTCCTGGGTGAGCTCTGCTACACATACCTCCTCCCCCAACCCGGGCCAGCTCCCAAGACCAAATGCATGGGCAGCCCCCATACACATGTGTGCTCCTTCCCCACCCCCATAATACAAGAGTAAGACTTTATTTTGAGCTATTATGCAATCACCTCTATCTACACTACTCAAAAATGCATAAATCAGGACAAAAATTATTTTTTGAAATAAAATTAAAATATAGTAGATGTTATGTTTGATTTTTAGTATATGACTTTTTTAATCTATATTTTATTAAAACGATATCTTCTGAAAGACTTTGTCTGCAGTCCTTAACAGATCACCAAGTGGGGGTGGGGGGCGGCAGTTGATTGTTGTGGCTCTGACTCTGACTCTGGCCCTGAGCCTATGTTGGGGCCAGTCAGACCCACAGCAGCCACCTGACCATCCTCCACTTGCCCTCTGCAGCTTCTGCCCGCTTCCCTCCATTTACTGTCAAAAACAGCTTGGATATGGCTCAGACTGCATTCCCCCCAGGCACAGAGCACATGGAAAACTACATCCACTGCCTGGCCAGTCAGTGGCATTGTTGCTGCTGCATGAAAGCCAGCAATGGCTGTGCTTCCATGTGCTGTGCTCTGGGAGGGAAAAGAGCCTGAGCAGCATCTCATAAGAGGGGAGTGTGGAAGAGGTAGAGACTATGGGGAGTGGGGGGAAAAAGGGGCAGAGACTGGGGAGTGGGGAGGTGCAGGTGACTGAGGGGAAGGTAGGCTGCAGTGGGGAGAAGTTGCAGGGGGCAGAGAGCAAAAGGGATTTCTGACACCCCCCACCACTGCTTTTCCTGTTGTAGCTATGTGTCAGGAGGGGTGGAGGTTGAATAATATAATCCTCCAATAATTAGTTTCTGTACCTGGAAAATTATAACACATTCATAATTTTTCCATACACAGAATTTTAATTACTGGAGGGTTGTCTTAAAGTCAGGGTCGTCTTCATTTTGAGTAAATATGGGAATAAGTAATATGCCTATGCAGAAAAATTGATGCAAGAGCTAAATCATTCTTGTTTCCAAAATCAAAGGAGCCATGCCTAATTTTAATTACAGCATGAAAGATCATTAGCCTGTTTAAATCCAGAAAATAGCATTTTTGGTTGGTAGTACACTGGTTTTTCCTTCAGGGAGCAGTAAATATTTGTAATTTGTAGCCAAATCTTGACCATTCTGTATTTCTTTTACAACTGCTTATTTAAATCAGTGGAAATACCACAGCTGATGCCTAGATTTAATAGCTATTGGAATACATATTTTCATATGCTGCTTTTTTTCCTGACCCAGAATTTTTTTCCAACATTACCTGTCTTTCTCATCTACAGTACTTTCTGCAGTGCTGACATTGGCTTACTCAGCTGCTCCTCCAAATTATGAGCATAAAAATGCTGTTTGTGTTTTTCTCCCATATGTGCTGGTGGGCTGGTCCATTGACTTTGGACATTTTATGTCAGAAATCGGAGATGAGTGATCTTTCCAATGTGGAATGCTGACACAACACTGGCACAAGACCAAATGGCTATGAACTGGTTATGAACACATTTAGTTTGGAAATTAGAGATATTTTTAATTGTCAGGGTGAAGTTCTGGAATGGATAGAGAGGGCACCTATACACATGACAAACCTCTGCTTCAACATGTGGTAATTAGCACACATCGGAGCAGACTCGATTAATCGAGTCTGCTGGAGCATGCTGTCACGGCAGGGTCTTACAGGAGGGCCGTGGTCTCCTTAAGGCCCTCTCTCCATGCCTAGTTGGCCCAAGGGCACCCTCTATTTCTCGCCCGCCACGTCTTTGATGTTCAGTAGGTTCGGGAGGCTGCCTTGCGTCTCCTTGGGCACGTAAACTCCTGGACCCCTCGTGGGTCTTATCCTGCACCCATGGGTACCTTGGGGCACCCTAGCCTTATGGGCTACGCATGGCTCCTACCACCCCTAATACCACGCCCCAAGCCTCGCAGATGTAATAGACGTTGGTGTGTCTGCACGCCCGCTTCCCGGGCCTTCTCTACAATACGCTAGTCCCCTCTGGAACGTTCCCTCGAGCCGCCAGTCTTTTAGGCCCACCACACCACTACCCTCTCTAGTACGGGCTCACTGCGCTGCTACTCCCCATCCTCTCGGGGGCCACTGCAGCACCTTGCCCTTCTCTGGGACGCTGTACTGCTAACCCTTTCTGTCTGGGTCCACCACAGCATGCTTCCCCTGTCCTGGGTTCTCCGTGGTGCTAGCCTGTTACCGGGCTCGCTCCTCCTGTCCTGGGTTTCTCAATATCGCCCCGCTCTAGGGCTCCTCAGTAATCGCCCCCCCCCGGGGCTGGGGTCCATGTACCCCACAAGTGACGCCCTTGCTGGCATCTGCTGCGCCTGTCCTGGGCTTCCTAATATGGCGCTCCCCCTCCTTGGGGCTCGCTGCGCCCCCCCTGGGCTTCTCAATAGTTCAATATGGTGCTCCCCCTCTTTGGGGATCGCCGTGCCCACCTTGGGCTTCTCAATAGACCAATATGGCGCTCCCCCTCTTTGGGGCTCGCCATGCCC
This sequence comes from Alligator mississippiensis, assembly GCF_030867095.1. NCBI lineage: Eukaryota > Metazoa > Chordata > Crocodylia > Alligatoridae > Alligator > Alligator mississippiensis. Next base: position 137,754,127 of record NC_081825.1, on the reverse strand, counting down.
ACCTTGGGCTCCCTGATAAAAAAATCGCCCCTCTCCCTAGGGCTGGGGTCTACATACCACACACACAACCCGAGGTCTGTGTTCCCCGTCCGCAACCCTCTGGTTGCTCCCGCAACCCTCTGGTTGCTCTCCTCACCGCCAGTTGCTCCTGCACTGGCGCATAAGCTGCGCCTTCACTGGCGCTGTGAGAATGATGCACCCTCCTGGCGCTAGACTGTGCCCTCACTGGCACTGGGGCACCCCACACTCTCTGGGGTCCCTATGAGGATACTGCGCCCTCCTCGGGTGCTGGGGCCCCCACACTCCCATGGGGCCCTTTATGAGGTCTCCTCCAACCCCTACAGCCTCACCCAAACCTCCGGTTGTAATACACACACTAACCAAACAAAACACAAGCCTCCTGGCTGTAACTTAACTCAAGGCCGCCTGGCTGCAACAACATAGCTCCTGCACCACAGAGCCACCATCCTTCAGCCTGCTCGAGCAGTCCTGGCATCTTAGCCCCATGAGCTCCTGCCTCTCTGGGTGCTGGCAGGGAACTGCCAGCTTGGCCTCAGCCCTGGGCTTTATAAAGGCCAGGCCCTGCCCCCTTCTGGCCAGCTGATCCTTATCAGTTGCCCTGGCAACCTGCAGCTGTGCTCGTTATCTCCGCTGGGGCTCCTTATGTACTGTCAGAGTTTCTCCTCTGGCAGCTTTCCCCTCTCTAGGAGCAGGCACACCGAGGTGCCCTGCGACACATGCTAATTAGCGTGCTCCAGCAGCCTCTTCATCATACGCATTTAGCATCCCCACATTTCAAAATGGTGGTGGGGGTGCTTTAACTTAGAGGTTGTCTTGGGATGGCCCTGGGGGTACAGGTGGGCAGGCAGGGATGGAGTGCTGCCACCCACCACCCCATGACTCTGTCTCCCAAGAGCAAAACTGGGTGGAGGGGGGGGGGGGAAGGGCAGTGCCACCCTCCCTGCTCTGTGTCCAGCTGTGCACCCCCTCCCTGGCCATGTCTGGCTGTGCATCACCTCCCCCCTCCGCATCTGGCCACCAGGGGTACACTTACTAAAAAAGGTTGAAAACCCCGGCTTTAATTAAAGGTCATTGAATGACCTTTAAAGTGCACCCACCACCATTTTGAAGCATGGGATGCAAATACATGTGATGCTGCAGGTGCTTTAATTGGAGCAGCTCTCTGCTCTAATTAAAGCACCCCTCCCCCTCCGCTCCACCCTGGAGCATGTGTATAGACACCTGGAGTTCGTGGTTTAACTATTAGCATATATTCAAGTTATTTGCAATTCTGTGTTGAGGTATAGAAATAATTCTTTTTCAATGAGATAAGTGCTTGGTGATCCCTGGCTTTAGGGCTTTTTTCTAGCCATCTGCAGGGGCCATGAAGGAATTCTACCCCCACCCCTTGTGAATGCTATATTGGTTTCTGAGAGGTTTTCGCCTTCTGAATCGGACATTCACCACAACCAAGTCCAGGGATCCACTGGTGTGCTTTGATATTACCTAGAAAGTTCCTGGGTAGGTCCTCTGTCTCCCCCATGCAGAATGAAATCTTAGGAAGGGAGGAATTTATTCCTCAGATCACATGGTAAGGACTAAGGGTTTTCTATCTTCTCTGCAGTGTGGGAGATAATCCTCTTCTGGGACCCCCTGAGCATTTAGTAACCAATTATTTATCTTCCATGTCAGTGGCACAGTAATGATGGTTCTTCCTGTCTGCTGCTTTCACTTGTGGCATGTCATAGACTGGTTTTAGTGTTTCTAGTTTTGTGTCTTGTGGTGCATGAGAGTTTGAAGGGAACAATGTCTAGGTCCATTTGGATAAATGATTGCCTGCGAATGCAGGGGACTGGACTTGATATCCAAGGAGGCCCTATCCAGGCCTATACTCCTATATGTCAGGGTTGCTACTTGTATTGAGAGTTACCTCCAACTTGCTTGCTTGTCAATTCCTAGCTTTAGAGAATCTCTGCAAGATTCCTGTTTTAGATGAGATATCTTCAACTAGGCAAGGTCAGGCATTGTTCATGGGTCCTATTTCTACCAAGACTACTTCTTAATTTGTATCATTTGGTTGAGTAATATAACTCCCCTAATATTTTCCAAGCCACTTACACTTAAGTAATCACTTGTACTTATCTTCAGCTTAAACCTCACTGATTTTATTTCTCATTGAAAACATCAGTGGTGGCAAATATGGTCCTATTGCTTTGCAGTCTATTAGAAATAAAATTATATTAAATGTCTTGTGGGGTGTGAAGAGGTTAAGTCAAGGAGAGTCATCCAAGAAAATCAACCTGGTGTAAAACATAAATCTGTTTTATACTTAAACTACATGTCACCCTCTAGCCAAAAATAGCATTGATCATTAAAACCCAATTTGCTGCTAAACATTAATAGACATTTATTACATAACAGAGCTGAAAGACAATTAAACTTAACTTTTTCCTAGAGGAGTTTCTTCTAAAAAATTGTTACTCACCTGAATTATGTTGCTTCTCTTCTGTGCCAGTGAAATTTGTGTGTGAATTATAATTCACATGGAGAGACATGCATTTGTGTATGTATATATGTACAAAATGGCATTTTTATTTATTTGTGATTCTCTTGTCTTGCACTCTTCTGGGTATTGGCAAAAAAAAAAGAAAAAGCAGTTGAGCTATTTTTTAATTATAATGTAAAGCAACATAGAAAGAGAGAACTGCATTCTCTTAATGAAAAGCAAATGATATCCGAGTTATTTTCTATCCATTTGAGAAGGATAGGGAGCAAGAGTGAACTGAAAATGCAGTGATGTGACATGTATCTTACATGTATGCAAACTATCACAATCTCATGGCTGTTTTCCGTGCAGCTAGTCAGTAAAGTTCTGTAACTACTGAATGAAAAATAATAGTAAAGGAAAATAACAGCTGAGAGCCATGGGACTCTTCAGCCTAGAAAAGTGCAGACTCAGGGGTGATCTGGTGGCCACCTATAAGTTTATCAGGGGTGCTCACCAGGATCTGGGGGAATGTCTGTTCACCAGAGCACTCCAAGGGATGACAAAGTCAAATGGTCACAAACTCCGCTGTGGCCAATTCAGGCTGGACATAAGGAAGAACTTCTTTACTGTCTGAGCCCCCAAGATTTGGAATAGACTGCCATCGAAGGTGGTTCAAGCACCCACTTTGAACGCCTTCAAGACACATTTGGATGCTTATCTTGCTGGGATCCTATGATCCCTGTTGACTTCCTGCCCATGGGACATGGGGCTGGACTTGATGATCCTCCGGCGTCCTTTCCAGCCCGAATGTCTATGAAATCTATGAAAGCAGTTATTTAAAGTCTGAACCAAAGTTACAAAGATAAGGGAATCCAGGGTTGAAGATGAACCTCTGCTATCCATGACTCATACCACTTTGTCCCAAGTACTGCAGCTCATGTGTTTGTCAGAAAGCCAGGCCTGGTTGCAGCTGCCCTCCAGAACACCTGCAACCAGTGATCAGATGGACTAGAATGTCTAAGCCCACACTACAAGGCTCCACCATTGCCTGGCTGCCTTGGATATTAAGGGTTTTTTGGATTTGCAGTTTAACCGCTATGCTGACAAAGAGCTACAAACTGCACTGCACCTGGCCCTTGACCATGTGTGCTTAGTATATGAAGGTAATGTATGTAGAAGAGTCCTGCCTCCCATGACAGGCCTAATGCATGGAAAGGTTGATGATGGAAGTTGTTTATGTGATCCAGACCATTACTGGGGACAGATTGCTCTAAAATGGACACAGCATCTCTGCAGTGGCCTCTTTACTCTCTGCAGCCTGGTACATTAGGGCAGCTGTGGAGAGGTGTTACCTTTTGATTCGACTTGTGGTTAGGAGCTGGATAGATTAAGTGATCAATGAGACCATTCCAGTCACAACGCAAAAGCTTTATTAGGATATGCAATAGCAAAGACTTATTGGTACTAATAAAGACAATGCTTACGTAGCCTTGGATTCAGGAAGAACAGGTCTGCTGGCCAAGCATCTCTGTTTTCTTGGGGACTCTTGCCGAGTTGTTGTCTTTTTTCTCCTGAGCTCTGAGACAGGTCCAATTTGTTACTTGTTCCAGGCCCAATATTTATAGATGGTTGACTTGACGTGCTAATAATTGATCTCTGATTGCTTTTATTTAAATGTCTTTGTTTCACTGGAATTTTTGGAACTGGATGGAACCAGATTTTAGTGACCCTGGGAAAGCAGTAAAGGGATCAACTTAGCTAAGGTTTTTTTATTTATTTTGGGGTATCTGACCCCAGTCTGTTAATCATCTGGCAGTCTTTACTTTAATTAAGATCTTGTTAATTAAATTAAATTTATGTTTTTGAGATACCAGAAGGGCAGTTTTCTTATCTTTTTTATAGCTTGCCTTTTAGCCCGTGGTCAGTTATTTACTAACTGTGGCCTGTGGCCTGACAAGGCTGCTTTGTTCTTTTCATCTTCAAGGCTGCCTTTGTGCCTATAATCATTTCAACATATTAGCAAAACTAGTTATTATAGAAAAATAACTATTAATACATTTGGTTACCTTAGTGAATGTTTTAGGATGCAATTGTAATACAGGGTATCTGTGATACAGGCCTTTGGCTGTTCAGTCATATTTCTGCAGCTTTGACTTAAGTTCCCTGAAAATGGCCAAGTTTGACATCCAAACTTTCCCTGCAATTTGTTTATGCCTTGGATAGCATATATTTATCCAAGTTATAGTGTTGTTTGTCACCCATAGCTCATGCTGCACAGGCCTATGCATAGCTACAGAGGAGACCACCCTACATTATTCTTAGGAGCGGAACAGGATATGTGCAGGCACCCCTTGTTCCTCCCTGCCACCTCCTCTGCCCACCTCCAAAGCACCTGTGCACAATGAACAGTCTACCTGGTGCTCTGCAGCTGGTATTGTGGCTGCTTGCTGCACCTTTCAGGAACTGTATCCGAAGGACACAGACAGTCCCTACTTCTTTACCAAGTGATCTCTGTTTATGTTGCTGCAGAAACCAAGCTAAGGATCGTCAAGGGTAGTGAGCTCCCCTCCCCCTGGTCCCCTTATTAGATCTTCAGCCTTTGGGGACATTTTCCTCAGCATTAAGGAATTTCTTGGTAATCTGGGAGGAAGAGGAAAAAAATAGAATAATGGTCAGGATCAGGGAGATAGGCTAGAAAAGAAGCACAAGAAGGGAAACACGACAAAAGTGAGGAAATTATGTTAGAACAAGATGTTTTAATAGTTTATAAAACATTTTCCTAGTCATGCCTGAAGGCTCTTAACAAATGATATTTTTTTCTAAATTAGACTTCAAGATGCAGCCACTTAATCATAATGTGCTTCCCATAATTTTCCTTCATATGCTTGTTCCTCAGAACCCAAATTTTCCTTTCTGAATTAAAAGTGTGACAGTATTCAGAACTTATGACTTCATAGTTAGAGCATTGACCAGGCAATTGAACTCAGGGGCTGGGGACAGACATTACACCTAAACCAGTTTAAGTGATCAGAAACTGGTTTTAACCTGTAACAGAACCAGTGTTCAGAGCAAATAAACCAGTTTGAAAATGGCTGAAACTGGTTTGAGATAAACCTGGTTGAATGTAGACCTAACTGATTTGGGTCAAACTGTTTTATGCAATGTCTGTCCCAGACCCCTTGCTGGTTTAAGTTAAACCAGACTCCCCCAGCATCCTGCCATGCTCTGGGATGGGTTGGGCACTCTGCTCCACAGCAGGGATGGCCCCTCCCTCCCCTCTGCCTTACACAGACTGCAAGCCTCTGCCTGGCTTCCTTTTCCCCCCTCCCCCCACTCTGCTAAGCAGGGATTCCCCCACCCCTCTGCCTTACACAGACACCTCTCAGCATTAGCTAGCATACCACACGCTAGCTATAGTCTGTGCTGTGGCAGATGGGACAAAGCAGCTTACTGTGGGCTTCCACTACACTGATCACATAAGAGTGAATTTACCTTGCATATAATAAATTTTTGGTATTAAAAGGGTCACTGGATAATGAATTCACAAGTACAGAACCCGCATAAAGCCAAGGAAACCTGTATTTAAAAATGGTGCATACGGTGGTCTTGAACCCAAGTGACCTGGCACAGCTGCCCATCCTAGTCAGCTACCTCCCCAACAGAGCACTAGAGTGGACACAGGTGGCAAGAACCCTGCATCTGGGCACAGCCACATACCCATTCCCTAACTGAAGAGGTAGTGTCTTGGCAATCTTGTTCTTACAGGTTTTAGGCTGGGGCTTGGAGTGGTCTAAACCCTGTTATGGGTACACGCACAATTAAAGGGTGAAGCAGGCAGTTGTTGTGCATGTAGACCCATCAGAAAGGTCAGAGGGAACAGAAGTGGGAGCTCCAGTAGGAAAGGGAGCCTTTCATAGGTAGTTCCAGCATTTTGCAAGGGGGTGCAGATGGTGGGGTGCATCATCACATATGGAGCAGCACATATGAGCACATTTTTCTCCAGTTAAAAATAAACTAGAAGCTTTATTAATATATTGGGGGCCTAGAGCTCTATTATTCAGTTAAAGATTTTAACAAAAACAAATATAACTTCATTGGAATGAGTTAAGAAAAATCTGCAGGGCTGTGAAATAGGAATTTCATTACCAAGAGCAGCTAACAAACAACAAAATTGAAGAACAAAGGACAGCTTGCTTGGTGGAAAGTCAGGGCCATTAAAAAGGAGAGGGTCATTAGCACCTGTGGAATGAAGAGCCTAGAAGGGATCAGGGAGATGATAATGAGCCATGAAGCCAATGGATCCTCTCAGCACTGCCTGACTAGAAATGCTGCTGCCACTGCCAAGCAGTTGGTTTTTAATTTTGGGTGGAGCAGGAATCAAAGGGGGAATGCAAGTGCCCTGGTACATCCCCCCTGGATCTGCCCCTGGAGCCTTTGGGTTGGGTCAGGTGGGGCATTTCAGCCTCTGAAATTCTTCAATTGAAAAACAATCAACACTGAAATCTATGAAGACAGTGAGTTTCTTTTTGTTTGTGGTTTGGAATAAAATATGTAGCATTACAGTGTTAGGTCAGTTTCAGCTGCAGATTTACTGGTAAGTTTTCAGAAAACCTAAAATATGTGTCTGTGATTCCTTATTTAACACTGCCATTGGAAAACCTTTTATATGAATAAATGTGTCCCTGCAGTGTTTGCAACCTAAACATTACATCGATGTACAGTGCTGAATGAGAAACTGAAAACTAAAATGACTTGAAACTAGCTAAGGGGAAAAGAAGAAAAAAAGTCTTGCTTTGTTGCTGAAGTTGAAAGAAGTTTATTAAAGTGTAGCAACTGATCAGAGACAAGGAATTCCATTATTTAACAGTTCTTTCTTTTTTAACAATTTAAATTTTTTAAGCCAGTTGTTATTTTTTTTTTTTTGCTTGAGAACATCCTCTTTACATTATATTACCTTAAAATTATAGGTCATTGTTTACTGTTTTTGAAGCAGTACATTTTCCCTTTTCCTTGTTCCCTTTTTGCTTCCTAGAGTGAAATCATGAAAACATATTTGGGGAGCAGAATCCTGTTAAACAGATGTTGAGAACAGAGCACTGCATTTATGGCACTGCAGTTTCTCTGCAATCACCAGCATCAAAGGGTTAATTACTTGCAGGCATTTTTCTTTTGCAAACAGCAACTTTAATCAATATCTGCTTAAAGCATTGAACTTATTTTCTCCTAAGTAAGCAAGTTTTACAAAAGAAAGAGATAAGAAGTCCAGGGCTATATATATATATATTTATTTTTATTAAAGAATACAGATCTGTACTGTAAGAGGTAATTTAGTTGATTGAAACTATTAAACAAGTAATTCTGCCTAGCTAGAGGACTTGCTGGAGTGCAAGTGGAGAACCTAACAGGTCAAGTTCCCAGTGAAATGTTGGTGAAACACTGCCTGGGCAGAATTTGGGGCGGGGGTGAAATGCTACCAGGGCAAAATGGTGATGTTTTCCTTCCATGTTGCTCAACTGTAAGTGGTTGCATGAGATTCCAGGTAGCCGAGAGCTCAGAGACTATGTGCGTTTTGAACAAGTTCTACTTGTGCTACTTAGGTCAACTTTGAATTCAGCACATCTAGGCATTGACTAGTTCTCAGATTTCTTCCCCTTCCTTCCCTCCTCCTTTAGACTGTCATTAAAGTAACACAAGAGATCTTTCAGATGTTGGTTGACATCCAGTATTGAGGAATGGACTTTGCTAGGCATTATATTCATCAGTATATCCATAAGTCTTTTTAAGAATGATCATCTTGACAGGTGTCACACAGCACATTTCTAGTCTCCAATGCCAGAGTATCCTTTGGCTTTCTCCTTTTCCATCAGTCCATTTTTGATGAGTTGTGCTTTAGGAGCTACTAGTGTGTAAATCACTTAGCTCGATGTTTGACAGCAAATCAGGATATGTGGCTCTTGATGACAGCACTGCAGTCAGAAAGGTCAGTGTTCAGCAGAACCTTCTTGTAAATTAATACAGCTTGCATTTACTTGATGGTTCAAGTGGAGACCCCTGCGGGTCAAATGCAACTTCTAAATTGTTCACACTGAAGGAATGTCCTCTTCTTGCAACCAGTAAATACAGTATTTATTATTTAAAAGCTCATCAGTGGTCCCTCTGGTTTGGCTGCATTTTATGTCCAGAGCATCCAGAATATGCAATTAATTTTATTTTGTAGGGTTTTTTTTGCTTTTTCTAATGCTTTTCTTGAGACTGTGTTTTTCCCCACCACCTATAAGAGTTGACCATAATGATTTCATTTTTCCTTTACAAATGTTTTTTATCAGAGTGACAAAGTAAGTGCTTGGCCACATAAACAGATTAGTAAAGCTGTGAGATCAACCCAGACCTTGTAGTTTCCTACTCTTCTTTCCATTGGGTTAAGACAGTGGGTCCCATTTCTTTTGAAGAACTATAGTAATTTCTCAAAATAATGTCCTAATCCTTATAAGAATGGGTTTGTCTATATCAGCCAGTGCATGCTGCATCAGATCCAACAGTGCGTGTTCATTGAGCATTTGGGTTGATGCATGCTGTACTGGAGTCTAAAGGGTATTCTGCTTATGGAATTAGGCAAGTGTAACAGAGGGGTCTATCATCATTACAGGAGAGATTGTGCCTGTTTTGTTCAGTTGAGAGGGAAGCTTGGAGAGGCATGATGCCACAACTCCACTGCCCTTTTGATCTCTTCAAGAGGAAGACTAGAAACAGTCCTGGAAGTATGGTGAAGGTGCAGTATCTCATGGATTATCAGTGCGAGTGATATTGAGTCATATTCAGAAATGGTGTAAACAGTAAATTGATTTGAATCCCTTATCTTGGAATCTGGTCCAAGAGCTTAAGGACATTAGATAATTGGGCATTACATTTTTTTAAAATAATGGGATGAAGCATTTATTTCTAGTCCTGGCAGATAGAAGATGCTAGGAACCACATTCTGTTTTACGTATTAGATGCCAAAGTGTGATCCTATTTTGCCTGGCTTGGTTCCATGGCAAACACATTAATGCCTCCACTTTTGCAGCAAACTATCCCCCTTGTCCTAGGATTAAGTGAAAAAAAAACAGCAAGGAGGAGGAGGCTCATCCACTCTATGTTAAATTTGGGGAGGGGGAACATGAGCAGAGTGGAGTAGGATTGCAGTTATGTGCCCAAAAGATGAAATAGGATCTGTCCCTATATCTTAAAATCCTAACTTTATGATTTTATAGAAAATGTATTTTGTACCTTATACCATTAATAATATTTGAATCAGTGGTCTTTCTTTGTCCATGGCATATACATTTGCATCCTCTGGTACTGAAACAATATAGATCTGTGGATCAGGGAATGAGAAAATATATGCTAACAAAGATCTGTGATGATGTGGTTTAGCCAATACATGTCATTACTACTTCTTCCTTATTTGGAATGTGGAGTATAATTTGTTTGTGTATATAATATATACACAAATACATTTATATTATACATTTATTTGTATATCATTTCCAAAATTTGTCCCAAATGTTTTTACTGCACCATAACACTTTCTTTCCATAATATGACAATTTATAAAATTTATCTGAGTCTCTTGTTCAAGGCCTTGCTAGCTCTCCCCTGTATTCATTTGTAGTTATTTTATTTTGTGCAATTTTATTTTAAATACCTATAGCACAGAAGCTTCAGACTTTTAAAACTCTCATGATTGAGGCCTCTTGTGATTGAGACCAGTGACCTGGTCTTAAAAATACAGACATAAGTAATGGTCAGTTAATGTTAGTTTGAGATGTATTGATTACTGTCTGAAGTATAAATAGAATGCGTATTAATTCTTCCTAAAAACATAAGAACTACCATTTACTGGGTCAGACCATAGGTCCATCTTGCTCAATATTGTGTGTTACACAGTGGCAGAGAGTGAGTACTGAAAGGGAGAGTGAACAGAGTTTGAATAGGGGTTTCCCCCTATTTCTCTCACTTGCAGCCTCCAGCATTTAAGGTAGAGGAAGTTCTGCTTAATTCTGGTTAAGACCTATATGTTAAAATATTCAAGAACCTTGGTTCTGTTTGAAAAATAAGTGTAAAGTGTCACGAATGACCCTTATGGCTAGTGGCGGGTCAGAAAAACACCATGGGAGCCATCAAGAAGGCGAGTCCATAATTTGAGCAGTATGTCCACATGTAACTCACTTGACCGTCTACTGACCTTGAGCTTTTAGTCATCTCAGCTATGGAGCTGAATAAAAGCTTTGGAAAACAAATGCTACAGTTGAGTGAATTACAGAGGGTGGGAGCTAGGGGAGAATACCAGCTTGGACTAAAGTATACTAGAAGCAAACACATTTTATTGGAAGAAATGATACATTCTTACAGAGAGCTTGGGTCTAAACAATGCAGGGTTTGATTTAGTTGATGAGCAAGGATAGTAGTGCTGAACAAAGGAAAGATTGTCTTGCCTAAGGTTCAAAAATATGCCCACATTTCAATGGCATGCAACAAGTTTTTTGTATAGTTTTTGGCTTCTACTGGGTCTTGGGTAAGAACAAAAATTGGCAAAAACAGAGAGCACTGCTCAGAAAAGCATAACCTATTGTGATTAGGGACTTTGGAGGGAATTGTAATTAAATGAGGTTTGTGAAAGCCACAAAGTCTTATAGATCTGTAAAAGACTACAATTCCTTACATGTTAACAGTTTTAAGTGGAACTTGCCATTGATATTCAGGACAACAAGCTGGTGATGTGATTTAACTTTCTAGAGGTGTTTTAAATTTTTTTCCTGCCACTTTTGGCTTACTTGATCCGCCCATCCTCTAACATGAGTATAATATGGTAGCTAGCTGGAAATATTATTGAGGAAAGTCCTCACACATATGTTCTCATTTTGCTACACTGTCTTAAAAGGGTATAGCATGAGTACTTGTGGGACTGAGCTAAAGTTGAATCAGCAAGGCATTAGGTGGCATTATGGCAGGGGGTTAAAAATAAGATATATGGTCGTTTGTGATTTGATTGCTGGTTCAGAATTTCACTTGGTTTGGAATCAGTGACTCCAAGCTTAGACAAGTTTGATGCCTGCATAAATGAATTAGAAGCTTTTAGGCCACTTCTCTGCAGAAGGTCCGCACCAGGTGTAGGCACTGATTTAAACCCAGGTTAGCCCTATTCTGAAAGAAGAAATGGAACATAAGTGCTAACTTCCTGCACAGGGATACCATATTATCCTTACTGAACAGTGAATAATCATTAATTATGAGAACTCAGATTGGTCCTTATCCTTGCAGTCATGGTGTAACTTCTTGATATGAACAAAACATCTTTTTAATTTGTTACTGACCTTTCTTTTTTTCTCTCATTTTGTAGGTCTCAGACTCTGGATATTTACTGTGCTTTTTTATTTTATTTTATTTTTATTTTTGGCTGGCTTTTTTCCTTCCCCTTTCCTTTGGATGTGAATTGAAGACCTGCTGAAGGACTGCTGAAAGAGGGAACAGGAGGACACTTATTTTTGTTTTACTGGGAAGCACTCATTGCCAGGTTATCTTTACTTTCTCCCTCCACAGTCATGTGGTCATCACAGTTGCTGTTCTTCACAATACTCTTAGCACCAATAGCCCATGGTAAGTGAAGTATAGAAAGAGTTTGATGTGGGTTTGCCAATTATTATTGTTACTATTATTATAAGTACAGTAAAAGCCCTGTTATCTGGCATTTTATTAACCAGCATTTCTATTAACCGGGATTTCACTGAATAGGGGGTGGGGGGAAAGGTCTGACCCCCCCTCCCTCTCTCCTCCCATCCCCCTCTCCTTCCCCCCTGCTCCACGTCTGGCCAGAGAACTCCTGTGCCTCAGGTAACTGGCATTTTTAGACTACCAGCACCCTCCATTCCTGACTCATGCTGAAAAATAGGGCTTTTACTGTGTTATTATTTGTTTCTGTTGTTGTTATTGCTATTATTGTATATCCTGTCTAAGATGTTTGTTTAGATTCAGAGAAGCTGGATTTTGATGGCATTTTTCAAGGGGGTCTGCAGCAGTAAGGAACCCAAATCCCACTGAAATCCAGTAGATTTGTGCACCTAATTCTTTTTATTCTTTGGAAAATCCCAGCCTATGTTAAAGCAAAGTAGGCCTGAAATAACAAAAAAAAAATTTGGCCTCGGTGAAAAAGTCTTTTTATGAAGCAATCCACTTCATCCACAGACAGCCCCTCTAGAACTCTACGTTAGACAGTGTTCTGTGTGTGTTCGAGCTGAGCTGCTTCCCTGTTTTCAGCACCAAAACATAGTCAGTGTACTATTAATATCCTCTCTTGGACTGGTCCTTTACATGGGGGTGAATTTCCTCTTACCTCATTAAAGATCAGTGGATCATAGAAATTATAGAGAAGTAGGTCTGGAAGGGACCTCAAGAAGTCATCTAGTCCTACCCCCTGCCTGAGCCAGGAAAGGTCTTATGTCCCATAGTGGGATCGAGCCTGTGACCTTGGCATTAGCACCACATCTTCACTTATGTTTGCTCAATTCTACATGCATTTAACAAAAGAATGCTTCCTCTTATTGTCTGCAGGAACCACAGCTAAGTGTAGTTTGTGCAAACAAAGGGGTTCATGCTCTGTTCTTTAATTAATAAGAACAGCCAGGAAACAAAACTCAAGCATTTCCTATCACATCACCTTCAGCTAAGCACTCTCAGACAGATGGACACAGCCCTGATGACATCACAACCTGAGGAATATATGAGTACTATGGAGCACATGCTGCTAGGAAACAAAGCACATAGATGAAATCAAATCTTCTGATGTACAGGCTTGGGATGCATTTCCTCGACTGAGAAACTAATCATTCTGCAATCACTCAACAAGCCTAGAAAATGAAAAATACAACTCGTATATTATGGAGCAAGGCAGTCGCATGCAAACTCCTTAGACGTGCTCAATGGTCTCGAGTTCTTACATTCTCAAAAAGGGTATCTCGCTTTTTTTTTTGTTTTACCTTTGCACTGCATTTAAGCCCATTTTAAGTCAACCTCAATGTATTCTCACCTCATGCACTCAAAAGCAAAGGGAAAGCTATATCAATAATGAATAATCTTAACCAGCAAATCAATGGTTCAATACTTTCTTTCAGAATTTTCGGAAATAGGTATCTGTAAGAAGATCTGCATATGTGTTCACCTTCTCCTTTTTCTGGAACAAGGGACCCAATACAGTCACTTTTACAATGCTAAAACCATCCTCCTTTAGTTAGAGTGGCCTCTAGACACAAGATCAAGGCCTGCTGTAGACTTGTGCAAAAGGCTGCCCCCAGCTGACACAGCAAGCAGTGGTACTGGTACCTGGTTTTTTGGCCTGGGAAGTCAAAGATAGCTGAATGTGAGGCTAGCCACATAATCCTTTTGTGTGCCATTGGCTAATTGCACCAGTCTGATAGGATCCTTGATTGGACAGAGGATGGGATCTCACTAGCTTACTATCACTAATGCTCTTGAGACACATTTTAGAGGTCACAGAGTTCACCATATTGTATATTAATTCCAAAAGTAGAATATATTATTCAACTCAGCAGATATAAAGTCAAATCAGATGTATCCTGCTATATGGACAGAACTTGAAAGTTGGTATTGTTAAAAAGAGAGACCAGACTTTTAACATGTTGACCTCCTTGCAGATCCTCTTGGTCTCAACAGTTTCCGCTGGTTCCTCAGCACTTTTTGTAATCTGGCCTCTTCTCCTAAGCACCTGATTAGGAGCTAAGCTGTTTTGAAAGACTGGCTGTAATTTCAGGTGTCTATGCGTGGTCTTCAGCTTCTTATTTTTTTAAATCTTAACAAGTTTTTCTACTTTGCATCCACTCTGTGTGGAGGAAATTTGCAGCACAAACTTTATAAAAAAAGTGGGGAAGGAACAGAAATAAGAAGTGTATATCATTGGCTGAATATACATAGTCACACAGTGCATCATGCCTATTAGTATGAGTTTTAACATTGTGGAAATTTATACACATATTTATCGGCTCTGATGCACCAGAAACTAGGTGCATCGGAGCAGATGTGGTGCTGCGTCACATAATTTGTATAAATGGCGCAATGCATGTCACCGCTGAGAAAATGGCAGCGATGCGCTTTTGAACTAAAACACCTTTGATGTGTTTTAGTTCAAAACCACGCCACCTCCATTTTCTCAGCACTGATGTGCATTTCACCATTTATACAAATAGATGCACCATAGTACAAGCATGTGTAAAAATGCCCTGTAATGTTGTAGGGCTCTTTTTATGAGTTTTAAGCCACCCTTACCCTACCCTGCCACTGATTTCAAATTATAATTAATAATTAAACAGTCCAACAAATTGGGGTTGGAAAAAATAAGCTAGTATGGAAGGAGCCTTCTGTTTTTTCTCAGAGAAAGTTAAAAGGCAAATATTTTGCAAGAATTTATAATGAAACAATATTAATAGTTAAAGAAATCAACAATTTAAATGTGCCTCTTGCAATTTTGCTGCTATGCAGAATGACAATGAAGACAAAGAAAGCTTGCGTGATGGTTTTGCTGAATGAAAATGCCGGAATACTAGTAGCTAACTTAAAAGCACAAATGAACAGATTGTGAAGTTGCAAAATCTAATATTTCTGATATCATTGTTATGAACTGGTGGCACTTATTTATCCAGGTAATTGCAGGCACGCACATTAGCTACTTGTTTCTGCTGCTTGTTTTCAGGCTGGCTCTGTTCACCCCTTGTTCCACCTCTGAGTTCTGAAATACAATCTGCTCTTGTATGTTGGGGTCCAGGTGATGGAAAGATCACTGCTTTTTTAAATCTGGGCATGGCCAGTGATCCCATAAATTTACTTATGGGGTTATTTTTTCCCCCCTATTTCTGTTTAATGTATAAGGTTAAAAGCAACTTTGTTGCTTAATAAGACTTGTCAGGCATTTTATTTGTGAGAGCATACTGCATGTCTTGTGTTGTGATGTCAGGTGTGGGGTCGAAGGGTGCGTGACTGGAATGATTCACAAGATGAAATAATCCCCTAGAAACACTGCCTGAGTGGAATGCCTTTGTGCTGCTCTTTGTCAGAAATAAATAATAAAGGGGTAAAAACTTGAATCTCTGCACTTTCCTGGTAGCGATATTATGACTGCTACATCCTGAACACCCACACAGAGATTTCTAGTTTTCTCTAGCTCTCTTCCAACCCTTGCATAAAGGAGAAACTTGCCTGTGGGCATAGGTTTATGGCCTGCTTAAGACCATAGGAGGCTGTATGTAAGACTGTGCAAGGCTGAGTTTATCTGCACAAGGCACTTGGTAGGCACATCTACACATGTATTAAGGCACCTTTCCTAATGCATATTAAATTTAGTACCTCCAATGTGAGGTACTAAACAAATGTGCATTAGTTTACCTTAATGTGCACTAATGAATGCTCATGGATTTTAATGATTTTAGTATAATCATCCTTTTTTTATGTGATGCTTTAATGCACAGTAAAATAGGCTACTGTGCATTAAAGCACACACGTAGATGTGCCCACTGTGGAGTTGACTAATTAGCTCCACAGTAAAGAGTCACCATCTACATGTGCAACATTATTAGGCCAGAGTAAACTAATTTACTCCACCATAAGATAGTACTGCTAGACACAAGTACCATTCTACAGTGGACTAAATAACACTGCCACAACGCATGTGTAGATGGGGACCAGGCTGACTGGGACATGAGGATACTACAGTGATGGGACTGCCTGCATCCTTGTGCCCCAGCCAGCCCCCTCCACAGGATGTTGAACCAGGTTAGAGCAGCCCCAGGCTGGCAGGCTGACCTCTGTGGTCCCCTTCCAGCTAAGGCTGTGCTCAACGTGCTGTAGTCCCAGGCGCACATGAAGACACTGCACGCAGGAGCAATAAACTCTGGTGCTAAGTGCACCAAAGTTTATTCGGTTAAGTTATTTCAGATGTAGATGTGCCCACTGTAACCCATTCAGTTATCTAGGGCAAAACTTTCCCAAATTAGCTTAAGTTTCAGTGACACCCAAAATCCATGGGTTCACTGCTTCATTGGGTGAAACTAAACAAAGTTATAGAATTAGCTGAAATGGAAAGCAGCATTGCTAAGAAAAGCTATACTATACTTAGAAGGCTGTGAAATACCACTTTCCCCCCCAGGGATCTATGCTAAATGCACATTTGGGGCCAAATTGCAGCTCTAAGCAATGACTCTGGGTGCTGGGGGGGTGAATCAAGAAGGGGCTTGTCCAGTTCTTCTTAGGGGCTCTGCACTCTCTATTTCCAGGCTGGCCCCCCTTTAAAAGGAAGCCAGTGTTGTGGAGGGGTTGGTGGGGTGAAGCACTAAACAATCCTAAGCACGATTTTATTCTGCACTGCTCGAGTCCTTGAAAAAACTGTGAATGCATCTATTTTTGTAACGTACTTGAAGACTAAAACACCGAAAAGCAGGGAGTAGATCTACCCACCTATTATGCTAAGAGTTTTTCAGGGTCTCAAGCAAGATCTCACCTAGGCACCTAAGTCCACTTAGATGTCTATTAGGTGGAATAGAACCTGGCCCACAGTGACATTCACAGGAACAATTTTGCCTGTTTTTTTTCTTCCAACCCAACCCTAAACAATTCTCTCTAGGACAGTGGGAGAACAGAGACACCATGAATACCAGCATTGCCAGTCTAATGTAGAAGGCCCTCAGACAGAAACTAAACATACAGGTAAAAACCCCGAGATAGAGAAACAACACTTCTCTGACAACTGTGCTTATCACTCTTACAACTAAAAGACTGCATTTTTTTTTCTGGGCTTCAGCATAAAAATAAGGTTCAAATTTGCATGCTTCCATCCAGGAGAGCAAGGACAAGATACCACACTGGTCTGCATGGTCTAAGATTTATATTGGACTCCCACCAATTAATGGCCATCTTGTTTTAACATGTTAACAGTTCTGGAATACTACAAGCCTCTTCTGCCCTGAGATGCTTATAAATGTAAATTTTTATCAGGTACTTTTATTGCTGTTGCCATTGTTGCGTTTTTTGGATTTCTGGAAAGCAAGATGCCCAAGAGGATTTATTTATGTGACAGTCAGATCTTGCAACACAGATTTAAAGTGACCTTTGTATACTTGGGACATGTGCTGCCTTGTCTCTCTTGTTAAGAGAATTAGTCCAAGCTAGGGCTGAACTAGCTTGGTGTTTTTTTCAAAGTAGAAAAATCTGCAGTCCTCTCAGGTCCTTTCTTGCAGTCATCAGAGGGAGAGAGCCTCATCTGCTATTCTGCCTTAGCAATTCCTGAGGTATTATACGGTTTAACCACCATCTTTTGATGGACTGCTATGGTGAAGTGAGCTCTTTCTTTGCAAGAGGACAGCACACCCAGCCCAAACTGATTTCTCAATGCATTAGCAGGTCAGGATGCAGGGCCAGTTTCTGTGGTGTTTCTGTGGGAACCCTGGAAATATTTATTACTGAACAGAACTGTTAGTTGCCTGGTGACAATGATTCTGTTAAAGCAAGCTGCATTATCTTCCTTGGGGGAATATATGATGCTAGCAGGCTGGTCCTTAGTGATAGAGTGCTGTTTAATATGAGCTGAACATTTGCCTGACTACTTTTTTAATACAGTGGAAGTACTGTCACTATTTAAAATACATACTGTGTTTCTTTTATACTTGTACAAGTGTTATGTTAGCTAGTGAATGGTGGGTAATTGCCTTTTACTACAATACTCTTTATAGAGTCAAAATGAAATACAAGAGACATGTTTTATTAGTTTTGAAATAGCCAAGTTAACTTCCAGGCTTCTGCCTAACTTCATTGTTTTAAAAGATTAATCATCCTTGAAATATTTATAATATTTGCTAGGCTAGGCAGTTTGTAGTACCTGCAGCTGTGCCACCATTTTTACAGTAAAAGAGGTGATGAAGGGAAAGCTTTTCCTGGTAAAAGGGGAGGCCACTGATGTATGTACCACAGTGTTTTCATTACAAGCCCAGTACTAAATTCAGGAGTATTAAATTCTCCATCTGATGACTGTCTGATCTATAAGCTGATAGAGGGTGAAATTCAATCCTGCAAAGGTCCTCTGTACCACTTGATTCTCACTTAAGCCATTAAAGGGAAGTCTGCAGGCCCACTCTATACAGGGCTGAATTTCCCAGGGAAGAAACAAGGGGATTTCTATTTTCTTTTATTGGCTTTCTTCAGTGTTCTGCAGTTTGAAGTGGAACCCCATCCACACACATTGCGGAGGCTAAGAGCAAGAAAAGCTTATTAGCACTTTCGCATGCACTCCACAATGTTGGTTATGTGCACGCCCATCTTCCTCATGAAATGCCCACACCAGAGATGTCAGGAAGACAGTAGAGTAACCCATGAATTGAAAGAGCTTCCTTGGTATCAGCATGCAAATAAATATCAAGCAACTGCCAACTCCTTTTTAAAAAATGTATATTAAAAAAATTTGGAATGTGGGTTTTTTATGCTGGAACACAGCCTTGTGCAACTTATGTTTTGAAAGTCTGCTGTCTCTCTGTTGCGGAAGGAAAGGGATGATTGCCAGGTTAACCGGCTTGCTTCAACACATGGGCTATGGACAGAAATTACACATAAACCGATATAAGTGATTGGAAACGGGTTCAAATGTATAATGGAACAGAAGTTCGGTGCACATAAACCGCTTTTAAAATGGCCGAAACTGTTTAAAAATAAACAAACACAGATGTAGTTTCAGACTTAATCAATTTACTGAACTTCTGTCCCAGATCCCCTCCAGATTCAAGTTAACTTACAGTCCCCCAACATCCCAGGATGTTTTGCACCTGCCCCACAACCCCCTCACCCCCAAGGGTGGGTGGGCTAGCCTTGAGCCAAGCTGTCTGCTCCAGCCAAGCAGGGAGGCATGCTCTAGTGTCCCTTGGCTTCTGGCATGAGCCACTATAGGCATGTGGCTGCATTTCTAGCATTAAAATTAAATGCCTGTCTGCTTGCTTATCAGTTCAATCTACACTGCTTAGACTAACCTGCAAAGATTGAATCAATTCAGCCTCAGGCTTTTTGACTGTCTGTACTTAGCCATGATGGATGCACATCTTGCTTCTGGTTATTCATGGCAGAGGTGGTTTCTGAGACCTGGCAATCAACTGTGTGAGGGTTCTGAGTTTCATAGCATTAATTAAGACATAAGACATAACAGCATACGAGTTACAATGCAGTAATTCATGTCCAACCCATTTCAGCACAAGAATGAAGGCCAAATGGCCTTTGAGCAACCAAATGTGAATTATTGCACTATAATTTACTTCCTGTCACATTTCACTGTGATTATGCAATGTTTTGTTTTCATTTTATCTAAAAATAATGATATAAAATACAGAATTGAGAAGTATAAGATACATTTCCATGAAGAGAAGTATCCTTAGCCAATAAATGGGTTTTGTGAAGTAGACATCTACTTTCTAGACATTGTATGGAAAATAGTTTTTCATTTCAAAAATGTGAATTTACTGCTGCTTTTTGTCACAGTAGCTTGATTTCAGCGTTTCTCTACTTTTTTGTGCCAGGAACCACTTGTAAACATAGATGGCCAGTCTTGACCCAGTGTCCCTCACTTCTAACCTGCTGCCCCCAACCCCAGCCCCTGAGTGTGTGGGGCAGGGGTAGGGGAGTGGGGCATGGAGGGCCCCCAGCAGCCCCTCACAGGCTGGAACTCTGCCAGCCTGCAAGGGAAAAGTCACAGTTTCCCACATTGTTCTCCTTTAAAGGAGAATCCATTTTTTAAGTTTGTGCATGGCCCTTTCATATATTCTTGTGGCCCACTTTTGGGTCATGACCCACAGGTTGAGAAACACTGGCTTAAATGAAGCTTGAACCATTGGACTTTGAGGGCAGGACATTGCAAAGAATGGTTGTCTCCCAGAATCCTCAGGCCCTGCCTCCCTCAGATATGTAAAGCAGGTGTCCACTGAAGTATACTAAGGAAGGAAGAGATCACTGGGTGATAGGACAGAGGTCCAGAAAAATCATATACTCTTATTTATTCTTGTGCTGCTGTCTCAGTCCCTACCAGCCTCTTCCCTTGAGGTCTAGGCTCACCAGCTTCCCTATGTGTCCTATAAACATTTAACCCCAACTGAATAACAAGCAGAAACAATTTATTGCAATGCAGCCAACCTCATCAGGAATCTTTAATATCCCTTTTATCACCTCTGCAGATATGTTAAATGTTTCCCACAACAAGTTGATTGTAGTTGCATCTTAGCACATTTCCTGCTCATAAGTTGTTTGTTTGTTTCAATAGACATGTTATCTCAAACCGATTAACTCATGTCATGGTGTAGTTGTGCTACATTGCAAAGGACATTCTGTACTGTTCAGTGGACAACTCATCTTGGAAGAAAACAGATAATAAGAACATTGGAGGGTTCAGAAACCTTTTCTCACTCTGAAATTCCCCTGGATCCCCATGACCTAGTTGACTATTGGGTTGTGCCCAGAATTTGCATAGGGGTGCCCAAAAGAGCCATTGCTTCTGTTTACTGAATTCACTCCAAGCTGGGAGTTGGGATACACGTTCTGAGCCAAAGAGATGCTTATCTCTTAGTCTGTCTGCCGTATGGCCTGGGTAGCTATGTTTGGTGGGTGTTCAGATACAGCATGGTATTGGATGCATGCCTTTCATTCAGGGCAGAGATTTTCGGAAAAGTTGATTATAGCATTTCCTGCCTTCAGAAGCATTCTTAATGCTTTCTGGCATTTGACCATTTTGTAGATTTCATCCTTAAATCACTGCAATTTGAAAATGTTTGAACCTAGAAAATTGTGTTGTTGAGCCAGCTGACTCTTGCGTGTGCCCCTAAGGGGTGCAGGGTGGAATTCACAACCCAGGGATGGTGGCTGGAGGGACACCTGTGATAGTATGGGCCCTCTGGGTCTGTGAGAGTGATGGTAACCTCTCTAGGCTTTCCTGTGGGCTGCTGCCTGGAATTTGAACACATCATGAGCTACATCATGTCCTTGACATGGTCTGTGCAATGGAGCTTGCATTAGAAGAACCCTTGGAGGGCAGCCTTATGGCTATCTTCCACAGAGGAATCTTTCCTAGAGAGACAGAGATTTTAGGGTTGCTGTTCCTCTGGGTTTGGAGAACATTACTGCTCCTTTCCCAACAGTCTTTTGAGAGTCCAAAGTGGCACTCACTGCTTGAAACCCCTGCATCCACATCATGCCCAGCCTCTATGCACCTAAGGTAGATGGCTTGCACTTTCTCAGAAATCCTTTGGAGGTTTGGAGTTCAGTGCATCATATAGGAGAAAAAAGAAACTTGGTGCAGGTTGTGTGGGTGAGGACAGTTGGTTGTCAGCTCTAAAAAGCATCCTGCATCCCAGGTCACTGCTCACCTTCACACTGTTTGTAGGAATAATTAGCAGTCATAGGCCCTGCTTGAATTAGATCTGGATTACTCTTCTCTGCAATTTCTGTTGCACATTACTGTGGGTGAAAGTACATGCTGTTTTTAATATTGTAAAACTGGAGACTGCATGGGATATAATTTAAACCAGGATTCAAAATGGGCACCTAAATAAGACATAGGTAGAGATTAGCTGCCTGAGCTCCAAAGTGTGATTCAAAATGGTTCCATGCCGCCAACCACAAAACTCAATTAGGGATCTGGATTCATTAGCCATCTCCATACTGTATTTCAGGGTTCCCTAGACTGGTGCACTAGGGCTTCTGCATATGCTCAGAGAAAATTCAGGTGAGGTACCTAGGTATACACCGGTCCCAAATTCCTGCTAAAGCTCCACTGCAATTGGTGGGTGGGAGGCACCTTGCTGCTCCCCACCCAAACCCCCAGGGAGAAATCTAGTGACAGGCACACAAAAGCCAGGCCAGTCTTGTAGCAACAGCATTGAATTCAGCTTAAAGATGATAGTGGTGGTGATACTGTCCAGCTCTTGCTCACTACTGACATGATACCTCAGTAGCCTTGAAGTTGTGACTCTTGCCTTGGAGTGAGCTGTACTGGATTCCAGGTCCTGTTGCCTAGTATGCTTCTGCATTCTCATCAATGACTCTCTAATGTAACATTTAGTGCTAGGAGGAAGCAGGAAGAAGCCCATTGGTTATAGAACTCTCTCAAAGATACAAGTCCTGGGCCATGGGTTCCATTTCCTCCTGCTAGGGCTGTTTATGAATTTTACTTTAAATGTTAATTGGTTACAAAAGCAGAAATAACTCGGCCACTGCCTCCCCCACCCTCCTTCCCTCATTGACTTTATTGGGATCCAAGACACTTCACCCAATTGCACTGAATAGGCTTCCAGAGCAAGAAACCCAAGACATAGGTGTTACAACACCTATGTGTAGGCATCTAAGGAACCACACTGAATCCTGGCCTTAGCGATAAGGAGGTGGATCATGGGCAAACTGACACAAACATATTAGGCAGCACTTTTCTGCCTGGTTGGTTTATAAGCAAGGCCTTTAGTTTGCCTGCATTAGCTCAGGACAGTTGGAATGGCCCCCAAGAGTGCAGCTGCCTTCTAAGTTACAGGCACCTATGAACCTCGCTGCATGACTCTCTCTGCAGGTGGATAAAACCAGCATGTGGTTAGAAAAAGTAGGTGGCTAATAATAATCATACAGGATGTATACTATGCTCATCACATAATGCCTCATTTCTATTCCTCTTAACATGTCTGCTCTGCTGTTGGGAAGGAGCATTCAGGCATTAATGCCTGACAAAATCTCATGTGAAAAGAAATCCCCTGGTTTCCCTGGCTGAAGCCTTGCAAGACAGAAGTCAGACATTAAAATAACAACATACATTTATGGTCAAATCCTGTTTATTACTAAACCAAAGTTTTGCCAACATACTTGCCCAAGCAATAAAAATCTAAACTTACGCATAGGCAATCTGTCTCAAATTTGAATAATGTAAGGATTTTTATTAATGCTTCTGCTTTGTTGAATGAATTCAGATCTGGCCTGTCATTGGAGCTGGTAATCTTGTAGACATGTTTAATTAAAAATCTTAGTATTAGATATCACTCAGAGGGAATTCTGGGGACTAAAAAATCTAATAATATTTGGTTGTTTTACTTAATTTGATTGAAACATATAAATTGGCCTGTTGGTCAGAAGCCAAGTACATAATGAATTTGTATCGTCGGCAGAGACCTTAGCCTGTGTAAGCCATGCTGACAGAAGTGTTTGGAAATCATATATTATATCAGACAACCATAAAAAAAATAAACTTTTGTTGCTTATCTCTGTACATAGGCATGCCTAAGCAGGCGTGGGTACTGCCTTTGTGGGCTGATAAACATCACATTGCAAGTGAATATTTAAGAATGATTTTAGTCCTTCATTTTTTTCTGCTGATGCCATATGAATGGGGATCTCTGTAAATTGTGCTGGAAGTGTCCCCCACAATGGCTTCTTTAACATTTTACATTTTGCCACTTGTCCCCCCCGCCCCTCCCCTCCCACCTGATTTTCAGTTCCTCCAGGGATCAGTGACAAACAGCTTGGCTGGTGGGACCCTTCCACCAAATGTTAGAGGAGCTGCTGTGGGGGGCATTTCCAGAGCGATTTACAGAGATCCCTACTTATGAGGCATGATCACCATTATGTACTCCTGGCACTTCTTTGTATTAGGGTTGAGATATTCAGAGCAGATAAAGGAAGTTAGGAACCTGTTTTACTTTTGGACGTGTAATTCCCTTTGTCTCTTTTGAAAACTTCAGCCCAAAATATTGTGGAATTCAGTTGACCACGGTCTTATTACCAATCCACTTCTCTTGACAGGATTTTCCATTGACATCTATCAAAATAATGAAATGGAGGACTCCTGCCAATTTCTTTGTCCCATTCAGAGTCAGATAAAATCACTGGCCGGCACCATGCAGAAGATGTACATTGAATGCAGGTTATGCCCTTTTCCATGGACCACTGCAGAGGAAAAGGGCATAACCTGTGCATGTACTTATCCTCACAACAGTGCTGTGAGGTACAGAAGTGGCCACTATGCCAGTATACAGATGGGAAAGAGAGGCATGGGGAAATCGGAGAGACTTGGCCAGGCTCACAGAGGATTTCCGGCTGAGGTGAGAGTTGAATCAAGTTCTCTTTCCTGATTTACATGCCCAGCCCCTCCAACAGCTACAGTCCTCATATCCTTAATTGTCTCTGAATTGACAGCACCACAGATTAATGGAAAAGGGTGGTGACCTTCCTTGAAGAGAAGGAATGGATGATGGAGATATGGGTTCAATAGATGAGATGGGAAAGTGTGGTGAATGGGTGCACCATATTTTGTGTTTGGGGAGTTGGATTAGAAAAACTATTTAGAAAAACTCAAATTATTTTGATTAGTCCTGTGCATGTCATGTATTACTGCCTCAGAAGTAAGAAGAAGTTCCTAATAGAGTGCAAGGACTGAAAAAAAGCTCATTATTCCTGAATCAAAATATATCAAATATCTAACAAATAGTATATGAGTGCACATATATGTGCATTTAGTGGGGTAGAGGAGAGGACAAGCAAGAGAAAGCAAGACTGAGCAGAAGAAAAATGGTGGATGGCAAAGAGCTGGGATTTTCCATTATGCATTTTGCTAACATAAAACAGTATTGCTAAATATTAGTAGATTAGAGTAAGTATTTGCAAAGAAAAGTTCATAGGGTGAGTCTACACATTGCTGTACATCAACAATACTGTGGCGCCGTGCTTTAGTGCTTCCTTTTGGAGTATGCCTCTACCATGATGTAGCAGATGATCATGTGTAGACCCATGTGGTCTCTGTCACCATAGTGCACCATATGGCAACATAATACATCACTATGTCACCGTAAAGCAACATGTAGATGCACCCATCATGCAGTTAACTAACTTGGAAAGTGTTTTTGTAAATGTCCCCTTTTTTCCCCCTTCGGTTACTGCAGACTCACTCAGGTGTATGTTTTGATGGCCTGCTCCCTATTTTCTCTTTTTCATCTGCCTGGAACCTTATGTTGAAGAAAATAAGTCTGTTGTTTAAATGAGCACACAGCAATAATGAAGTAAAATATTAGTATTTGCAAGCCAAGTTCCAAATGTGCATGTGGAAAATAAACAACTGAGTAACAAAACAAACCAACCAACCAAGAAAACAAAAAAACCATCAGCACCGAAGACAAATAACATGCAAGTGCAAATAGCGTAACAGTATGGAATTCATTATTTTCCTTCATGACCTCATTTCTGTGCTGTGGTGTATATAATCTGTCTGTCTATCTATCTATCCTTTTCTGTTTTTTAATCACTAAGACTTTAAAATCTCTAGTGTCCATATCATGGGGTCATTTGTTACTGGGTATGCTAGATGTCAGAGGCTTAGTACTGCTGGAGTAAGGGTATCATCCTTTGTATTCATGCAGTCACTTTCTTATGCATACTAAACATACAATACACATAAAACACTTGATCTCTTTTGGAGGTGCTGACAGGTTGAACTTTAATGTCCCTTGTTGGCCAGCTGGCTTCATGGAGTCAAATATAACATTTTGAGCAGGCCCTGTGTATCTAGTATCACTCTGGAATGCTGCTGTGGTGAGGAGCTTAAAGGAGGATAAACTCAGGGATAAATGAACAAATACCATCATATGGGAATGGACAGCAGTTGTCAAAATGTGGTGCATTTAAAAAATAGCAATATTGTTTGGCATATTGAAGTGAATGGGAAGTAAAAGGTGGGCACACCTCTAAAAATTAGTATCCTCAGTCACAATAGTCACAATATAGAATAAAGCGCCCAAATAGTTTTGACTCATTTTTCTGCCCCTCACTCGTACACACAGACACATCCAGCACTGAATAGAAATTGCACAATTTACATTCCAGTAAAGCTGCCTATCTCTGTGCTGTGGAGGTACTGACAATTCATCTGCTTTTATCAATAGAGTACAGGTATATGTGCACTGATGTATGCATAGTAACAGTGCCTGTACCAACAAAACATTATGCATACAATATAATATCAGTTGAATGTAATAGCATCCAAATAGGTAATCTGAAGACACAAATAGCCCTAGTTAGAGCCATGTAAAAGTTTGTAGAGCTAGCATACAAACTGTATGTTTTGTGCAGAAAAAAAAATTAATTGCCTTTCCCAAACCCCCCACCACCCCCATCCCCCCAAAAAAAAGAAAAGAAAAGAAAAAAAGAAAATGCCTAGAAATATTTTTTAGGTAGACATAGAAATATATGGATTTGGCAAGACTGCTGTGGTGCTTTGGGGGAGTTGCAGTTTCTTGGCCTCCCATGTGCATCTTCCTCTGTCAGCTGAGCCCCTCATCCAGAGGACATTTTTAATGCTGTATCCCAGTAAGGGCTCCCTCTGATGGTACCATGCCACCATTCTCAGCCAGAGATTAGCTGCTTCCTGGGAGATGTAGTTCACGCAGCAAGCCTGGCCTACAGAAGAGAATGGGGACGCAAGGTGCCAGAACGACAGCTCTCATAACGCACTATGGCAGCATTTCTGAATCAAAATGTTTTGGTTTTTTGTTGAGACATATATTCAAATTTTTGCCTCTGAAATTGAAATAGGCTGTGGAAACAAATGTCATTATATTTCCTAGCTTCATCAGTAGTTTGACAGTGGTAACATCATGTTTGTGAGAGCCTAAATGGTTTGAGTAATTTTAGTAATTTATTTTCATGGTTTTAGCCATGAATGTCACATATTTTGTTATTTGCCTAGATATTTTTGATCAAGGAGGTATGGCTTCCTTTTGTGTTTGGCTTTGTCCAAGTCTAACATTCAAAGTTGAATTTAGAGGAACCGCCAAGAAGAGCTAAATGGAATAAGCTCACATATGCCACTGTTGAATACATGCATCCAGTATTATTAAGATTAATTTCCTGAAATTGCAAAGTAGAAAGGAAGGAAAGGGTAAATTATATCTTATAAAAAGGCCATTAAAAAGAAAAAAGACAAGAAAAGAAAGAAACCTTAACTGCTGTTGGCTGATGAGAAGTCTGATGTTCCTGGGGAATGATGTCATTAAATGGACTATTTGTTCAGTGTAACTTTGTTTGAGATCTCCTCAGGGACACTACTCTTTAGATTCTGCCATTTGAGATGAAGGCACTGCATTCTGATGTCAAGTCACTGTGTTACATAGGCCTTTAACTTCTTTCCATGCTGGCTTCAAGTCTCCACAAGGCTGGATTGCTCCAACAAAGTTGGAACTCTCCCCTGCTGAATTGGGTAATGACATCCTGATGTCACATTAGCAAACAGAACTGCTGATACATAAAAGCAAAGAGGATGAAAGAAGCAGTTTAAGCTTTTGGTGCATTTCTGTTGAACAATAATACACTCTTATAAAGAAAGCGACCCCTGTATACACAGGCAAGTAGTTTAAAGATGCTGTAAAGTATTTTTACTGAGGCGGGGGAGGGTGTGAAACAAATATTAGAGTGCCAATAAAGATACTTGAAACTGCCATTGAAACGAAATCCTATAGGGTGCAATTAGAGACAGGGCTTCATTTTCACAAAGTTTCTGGACTTGACACCAGTTTCCTTAATTTGACACCTCTTTGTTCATACAGAATATCAAAATGGCACTTAAATTACCCTTTGAGCAGAGAACTTAATAATAACCATGCATTATAATGTGTTTAAATCAAAGCACCGTGTTGTTTCAGTCTGGGGTTTCAGATTTAACTTTCAAATTCTTTTCATCTGTGTATTGCAAATTTGACAGATACTTTTTTTTATTGGTTTTAGCTTGCAAGGCTATTTTCATTCACCTGACCTAAAGGAAACACTGTTTATTTGCATTAGGCAGGAGTTTGTGGCACAGTGAATTAGCAGGAAAGTGATACTTAAGTTTCTGTGTGCACAGAAATTAATTCCTCTTGAGTTTTGATTGTCCGCTTTTTTCCTCTACCGTAATGTGCTTATACAACATATTTTTCAGAGCAGGGAATCCCTTCATATGCTCAGGAGCTTGTCTTGACTAATAGGGAAATTCAATAAAACCAGATGAAATAGAAATATAACAACATTTTGTGAGACTACTTTTGTGCACCATGCAGATCATTTTTAGTTCCTTAAATTGTCCATAAATTAATTAAATTGCACATTAAATTGATTCATAGTATAAATGGTAGGTATGCCTCATACAACATGTCTATACTACATATTAGGTATTCTCTGTTTTTACAATGTGCTTTTTTTTTTTTTTTTTTTTTTTAATTCCACTGTTAGCCTGCGGAGTTGGTAATAAAAAGTCAGAACATGCAAAACTCTAGGTACCAAAGAATGGCTAAAATGGCTTTGTTGCATCCCCTAGCTAATGTGTAATATAATGGAAATCTCTCCTCATCATACTTAAACTATAAGCTCCTTGGGGCACGAGCTGTCTGTTACGTTTGTACTGTACCTAGCATAATGGGTCCCTGGACTCTAGGCCTAACTGTAATAGATTTCATTTAATTTCAACCTTCAGGCATCAGCATTGGCGCACAAGGTAAAAACTAGTCCCTTCTCTTTGTTTCTGTCCTGTGCTGCTTTTTCCATTCCATCTGGTCTGCGGTGCTGCTCTGCTCTGCTCTGCCCTTCCCTCTCTCCTAATGGCTTTTCTTAGAGTTTCTTGTGGGCCTTCTCATTTCCTCCATTCAACCCCTGCCCTATGAGAGCAGTAGAAGTGAGTGTCAGTTGAGAAAGGGGAGCTCTAGCACTAACTGAACGGAAAGTGGCTTCTATCACCAAAGGCAAAAAATGGCCTCTCTCCCCCCTGACACGCGCCTATGGGAGCACTCCCTGGAGCAGTGCATTAGCATGTGTTCTATCGGTATATTCTAGATTCCCACTTCCTACTGAATAATTGTAAATATTTAATTTCCTCTGCTTGGGCTTTTGCTTTCACATCCCTCTCTTTCCCTTTGATTACTCAGATTTTCCTTCCCTTCTAGTGCATGTCTGCCTTTTCACCTTTTGTAATTCCCCCTCCTTCCTTTACCTGTACTGTACTTTCTCTCCCCCCTGCCCCTTCTTTTTCATGCCCTTTCAATTATTACCTATACATTTCAGCTTCTCCTGGCTGTTTTCTTCGTTTCCCCATGCCTTCATTTCCACTGTGCAACACAAGATGGCTTTAGGAAAAAAAACAAAAACGGAAACAAACCTTTCTTTTTTTGGTATATGGTGACCTTGAGTTTATTTTATTGTAGCATTTATCTATTTTTGGATTGGCTGTGTTGATAGCAGTCTGGGGCAGCACATCTTCCTTAGATGCAGTACATGCCCTGGTATTTATTATGCAACTCCTACCCTTACTGAGATGCAAATTCTTGTGCCTTTAACATCAAGAGCTTCACCTAGTGGAAATGCTGGAAACATACATAGTGGGTTCACCTACATGTACCTATTAATCATAGAAAATGAGGGCTGGAAGGGACCTCAGATGGTCCTCTAGTCCAACCCCCTAAGGCAGGACCATCCCCAACTAGATCATTACAGCCAGGACTTTGCTGAGCTGAAAAACTTTCAAGGATGGAGATTCCACCACCTCTGTAGGCAACCCATTTTGCACTGGAGTTTATTACTCCTAAGCGCTGTGTTTACATGTGTTCTTGGGACTGCAGCATGTTGAGCTGGGTTGGAGCAGCCTCTGTTGGCAGAGGGTTGGGGGTCAGCCTGCCAGCCTGGAGCTTCTCCCCGCAGCTCACCATGCTCCAGAGGGGCTGGCTGGGGCACAAGGGTGCTCCAGTGCAGGGTTAGCTGGCAGGCAGCCCCCAGACTGAAGCACCTGTGTGCCTCAGTCAGACAGGTCAGCATCTACATGTAAGTTGTTGTGCATGAAAAAACCCCGCAGCAGGATAATACTTGTATTTACACGTACTAACTTGCTGCGGAGTTTATTAGTTTCCTGCGGCCTAATAGGGCCACACATATAGATGCTGAGATGTTTACGGAGGTGCTAATTAGGCAACGCTACAGTAAATGTCTTGCATAGACATGACGAGTGAGAATTATTTACTTCGCTCATGAATTTTAGAAAATAATATTTCTGACTTCTAGTTTAGATGTTTTTTCTGACTGCATTAGAGTAATGCTTGTACTGATAGTGCCAGATATTCATAGTACTTATAACTTCTGGAAATCTAATAAGCATTAAAAAAAAACTCAGTTCAAATGATTTGTCTTTCTCACTGAAATGCTTCCCATGTTCCTTCCCCTCCCCAATTTTTTTGGGGGTCAAACCAAGGTTTTCATAAAACTACATATTGTTTTTCAGCGTTATTCTTCTTAAAGTTATTTTTCTTTCTCTTATATTTTTCTGAAACTTAAATATATTTGGTTTTGAAATGCTGTTTCAAAACAAATTCACAAAGTTTTAGTCATTCCAAAACTGCATTTGTCAATGAATAAGAAATTCTTCATCTGAAAAATGTCACCCTGTTCTAGGTAAGAAGGGCTTATCTGCTATATAGAGGACTTATCTGCTACGTAGTGTTGATACCATTTATATTATTTTATTGCAAATTCCTGAAATTTCAGGTTTTTTTGTACAAGATGCCTTATGTACACTGGTTTTTAACCAAGATTATTAGTATTTTTTCCTTAAAGACTCAGGTCTTGGAGTCAAGTGACTAAATGAGGATTTCAACTTTAATTTAAAAATATAACAGGTTTCTATTCCTCATACTTGTGAATAATCCTTGAAAATGTGATGGCATTGACACCAGAAGGCAATCAAAAAACACCTTGATATATGCATGCATATGCTTATGAATACGCATGCATAAATATTACTTCTGTGCTGAGTAGCAGTTATAAGTGCAATCATTATCATAGAATAGTAGGGCTGGAAGGGATCTCAGGAAGTCATCTAATCCAGCCTCCTACTCAAGCTTGGTTCATCCCTGAATAAACCTTCCTAGGCAAGTGTTTGTCTAACCTGTTCTTAAAACTTTAAGGCTGGATATTCCATGTTTTAAAGTAGCATGTTCCAATGCTTAACCACTTCCATAGTGAGAAAATTCCTCCTAATATCCAACCTAAATTGCAATCCTCTGCTGCAACAAGACCATTGTTCTTTGAAACCGATGGCCACAGAAAAGTCTTATCTCCCTCCTCCATGTAACCACCTTTCAGATATTTGAACCCTCTCAGTCTTCTCTGGACTAAATAATCCAGTTCTTTCAGCCTTTCCTCATAAGTCATGTTTCCCAGATTGCTAGTCATTTGTGTTTCTTCTCTCTTTTGGACTCATTCTAATCTATCCCTGTCTTTCTTGAAGCATGGGGCCCAAAATATTCTGCCCCTAACAGCAAACATGCAGTTCATTACATACTGGAGAAGGCAGTGGTGGGACCCACCTTCTGCCTAATGGGTTACTGGTTGGAGCAGTTTCTAGGGAAGACTAAGGCCTAGGTTCTATGTCTTCTTAGCCTAAGCCAGGGGTGGGCAAAATATGGCCCGTGGGCCAGATCTGGCCTGCCAGGCCATTCTATCTGGCCCATGGGGCCCATAAAATATTTAGAAAATTAATATTTATCTGCTCCAGCTGTCTGTCAAAGATGACAGGAGACAGGGGCAGTAGGACCCAGGGGAAGCCCCAGAAGGCTCCTGCAATAGCAGGGCCCACCTGGCCCCTCCCCACAGCCAGAAGCCTCTGGATAGCAAGGGCTTCTGGCCTGGGACCATGGAGCGGTTCATGCCTCCCTGCCCCAAGTGGGAAATTCAGGTAAGATGGGGGTTGGGGGTGGTCAGGAAGGTGGGGAAAGTGGTGGTGGGGGTGGGGGAGTGGAAGTGAGTGGACATGCAGGAGTGTGGGACCCACACTGTTGTCACTGGGCTTGCACTGGCGGGGCCCAGAGTGGGACAGCAGGAGCATGGGGCGTGGGCTGGCAGGGGTCTCTGGAGACAGGTTGCACTGCACCAGCAGGGATAGAGGGGAGCTGGCTCTGCTCCATAGAGCCCCACCCAGCTGGGTCCCTGTGCTCCTGCCGCCTGCTCTGGGCCCTGCTGGTGCTGGCACCAAAACAGGTTCCGCACTCCCACTTGGCTGCCATGTGCCTGCTCGCTCCTAGCCCCGCCTGTCCCAGCCCCACAGCACAGGTGGGGACAACCACGAGCAGCCCACACTTGCCCATCCAGGCTGATAAGCCATGGTGGCAGGGAGGAAGCTGCTGGTCAGTGCAGTGGAAAAGCGGCCCCTCCCCCTCCCACTGCTGGCGCTCCCTGCAGCAGCTGACCAGAGCCCACGCAGGGCTGCCTCTCCGCCACATCCTCACAGTGGGGAGCAGGCACAGACAGCCTGCATGGGCTTCAAGCAGCTGCCGCAGGGAGCACCAGCAGTGGGAGGGTGAGCGGCTACTTTTCTCCCTCCCCAGCAGCTGTTTTTGCCCTGCTGCCACTCAGCCCATTGGGTGACCCCAAAGCTGCCGTAGTGCCTAGGCTGCCAGTGGCAGTGACGAACAAACTGAAGCTGAGTGTGGGGGAAAAGCACCCCACCCCCTCCCGCCACTGCTGGGCAGTCTGCCAGAGTCTGCTGCACGCGCTAGGCTATGCTGTGGCTCCTTTGCTGCCAGCTCTGTGCTACCCAGCGTGGCAGCAGTGGCCGTGTGGAGCAGCCACACTGGGCAGCAAAGAACTGGCGGCAAAAGAGCCTCAGTGGAGCCTAGCATGGTGTGGGCTCCCCCAGCAAACACTGCCCAGCATCATCGAGGAAGGGGGACACTGTCATCTGCCCCAGCAGCAGTTCATGCCCAGCTGCTGCTCAGCCTGATGGATGAGCCCAGAGTTGGTGCAGGGCCAAGGCTGGCATCGGTGGCAAAGAACAAACTGCAGTTGAGCGCGGGGGGTAAGTGGCTCCTCCCCCTCCTGCTGCCGGCAGTCCCTGCGGCATCTGCTTGGAGCCCACAAGGGGATGGCTGTGCCCACTCTCTGTTGTCCCCACTGCCCCACGGGTGGTGGGGATGTGGTGGATAAGCAGGACAGCTCTGTGTGGGCTCTGGGTGGCTGCTGCCACAGGAAGCCCCAGTGGTGAGATGGGGAGTGGCAGCTTTTCCCCTGCATTGAGCAGTAGCTTGCCCCCCGCTGCCACCACTGCTCAGCCCGGATGGGCAAGTGTGGGGTGCATGGGGTCGGGGCTGCTCATGGTCATCCCTGTCTGTGCTGTGGGGCTGGAGCAGGCAGGGCTGGGAGCAAGTGGGTGCGCAGCAGCCGTATGGGAGTCGTAGCTTCTGCCATCAGTAGTTACGTGCAGGCGGTGGGGCAGCCCCAAGAGGGATGCAGCTGTTGTGTACCCTGTTCCACTCCTGCCACCATGGCTGACCCCGGTGAAGTGCTGCCCGTGCCAGGCCGGGCAGGACCTTCCACCCCCACCTGTGGCTGGAAGCCGGGGGATGTGGGCAGGGAAATGCTCAGGGCAGAGGATGGGGAGGCGATTCTGCTGCTTGCTCCTAGGAAAGGCAACAGAGCCCCTTCTTCCTGGGCAGCCCCAACTGGGTCCCCCTGAGCCACTGCCTGTGCAGCCCCCTCCCTTGTGTCCCCACCCCATCGAATCCTCTCAGTGCCACCCCCCCATAAAAATTTAATTTAAATCTGTAAATTACAGTTTGCAGGTCCACAGTATAAAATGGTTGGGAACCCCTGCCATCCCACACCCCATGCTCCTACCACCCCACTCTGGGCCCCACAGGTCCCACACTCCTGCACGCCTGCTCACTTCCACTTCCCACTCCCCTGCCGCCGCTTTCCCCACTTTCCTGCCCACCCGCCAGCCACTCTGCACCCCATGGCTCCCATACCCACAGTACAGTACCATACCCATACACACACATCCCTACAAACCCCCATACCCATCCCATACCCCCTGGCACCCATGCACACCCTACACAATATACAAGTAAGACTGCAATTTGAGCTTCTCTGCAATCACTCCTACATATACAACACAAACACGCACAAATCAGATCAAAATATATATATTTTTTAATTAAATTAAAATATATTATTATGGGTGTTTGATTTTTAGTATATAATTTGTTTTATTTTCCCCCTTAAGATGCCAAACCCTCTTCCCCAAAGGAGTACTTCCAGGGACAAAGGGAGGGACTTCCAGGGACAAAAGGGGTGGGTCTTCCAGTCCCAAGATGGTGGGGGCATCTGGTCCCAAGATGATGGGGGCGGGTCACCTGTCAAGGGGCAGGGCTAGCCATGCAGCCCTCGACACCTTGCCAAAACTTGGTAAGCAGCCCTCTGCCTGAAATAATTGCCCACCTCTGGCCTAAGCCCTAAGAGAACTGTTAACTTATCTATCCCACCTTTCAGGAGAGTGCCCTAACTGCTGGTCTATAGAATAGGCTCACTGGGTGCATCCAAACAAGTACTCACACAGCACATGCTGCATGTACAGGCATTCCCCATGCTGCTAATTTGCAGTGTTGAGGGGAGGGGCGGGGGGAGTTGACATGGGAGATCCTGTTGTAAAAAAAAACAAAAACACACTCACCTAGAGCAGCACCCATGGTGGCAGTGTGCACTGCCTGAAACCTGAGTCTGGCTGGCTGGAGCCATGCTCTGGCTTCCAGTCAGGCTCCCTGCTGCTGGATCACCATGTCTGCAGCCACCAAAGGCCTCAAGGACCCCAGGTAAGGCTGCTGGCCCCAGCCTCACCAACGCCACCCAAGGCAACTTGCCACACACCAGAAAGCATGTGCACACACGTTCCCCAGGGACAAGTAGCAGTGGCACAACTGTTTATTTGTCCTTGGGGAAACGAGGACCCACTGAAGGCATCCTTTGGTCCCCCTCTTGAAGCTGGGCTTCTGAATAGCCAAGAATGCAAACTTAATTGGGGCAGAAGAACAAGCAACAGGGAGCCTAATTGAAGAGGGCACAGCCCTGGGAGTGGGGAGCCATGGGCTTTCAATTTTGCTATCAGAATTGTGTAGATTTGAATGTCATTCGTTAAAAAAAGTGAAATAACCCTTGTTTTCTTACATGATGCTATTATTTGGACTGAAATATTTCCGGGAGACTTGACTCAAGGATCAGGGTCGCATTGTTTCAGCTGCTGTATACTCATTGGAGAAGGATAGCTGGAGGAGGAACAATGAAACTCCACTGACATGCTTCACCTCCTTCACAGTGGCTCCAGGGAACATACTCACAGAATGTAAACACAAGTATGTGCCTGTCTTTGTAGGTCCAGAGCCTGAGATGAAGGCTTACAAGGAAAAGTAAAGTAGACTCAAGCCAGGTACAGGCATTACACTTTTACCAGTATAAGTGATTGGAAACCAGTCTATACCTGTAACAGAACAGAAATTCAGCACACATAGACTGGTTTTAAAATGGTAGAAGCCAGTCTAATGTTTGTGCCACACCCTCCCCCCCCCCCCCCCCCCAGCCTCCTCACCAAAGGCAAATCCAGGTGCATCTATCTGTGTGCTTTACTGCAGAGTAGATTAATTAGCTCCATAGTAAAGCGTCACAGTCTACACATGCATTCGGGGCCATTCCTGGTGGCGGGGGGGGGGCAAATTGGGGTGACTGCCCCAAGCCCTGCGCTTTGGGAGGCGCTGTAGAGCCGGGCGGAGCAGCCGTGGCTAGTCCTGTGGGGCCAGCCTAGTGCTGGTGATTGTGTGCTGCCACTGCTGGTGGCAGCTTTGCATTCAGTCACTTGCCTCCCCCCTCCACCACCACCACCACCACCTTCTTCATGTCTGGACCCCACACCCTGCTAGGGTCATCTCTGCATGCACCAGTATTAGGGTGCTGCACATTATTTAACTCTGCCATAAAATACTACTGTCTCTGATGACAGTCATTAAGTGTGATTAAACACATGTGTAGATGGTGATCGCCAGGCACAAATTCGTCCCAGTCAGTCCACCCACCCTCCACTGGCCTTTGCTGCTACCTGGAGCCCAGGGCTGACCCCCAATAACCCCTGCCAGCTGAGGGCTTCTCTACCCTGGCTCAAATTGCTGCAGTCCTGGATATGCATGTACACGCTGCACCCAGGAGAAGCTGACTCCAGCTCGAACTGCTCCAGAGTTTATTTCATCCAGTTAAGTTTATGTGTAGGTGCACTGTGTGTTCTTTTTGCTACCAATCTAAACTATACCGCTTACAGAAAGCCATGTAACTTAGATCAGTTCCTCCGCCAGGTTTTTTGAATGTCCATATCTCGCCTCAGTGTTAGGCTCAGGAAGGGGAAAGAGTATGTTTGGGAGGGGTAGATAAAGAGCAAAAGAGCTGAGTTCTTAAAAAGCACATTTATCTATCTGATTTCTCAAGGGACTGAAGAAGAAGCTGACATGAGGCCCATCAGCAAAATCACTAACAGAAGTTATGAAGGGTATATTAAAAAAAAACAACTCTGAGTGGGATGACAATGTTTTAAAATAAATGAGACTGAAATGAAATGACCTGACTTTGCATACACCTTTAATTCTTTAAAATTCAAGCCCATGTTTCATGCTGTTGGTGACACAGGCAATGATTCTGAAGAATGCATTTCATTCATTTGACATTGCAGGGTAGTTGTGCTATGTGACACTGCCATTTAATAGTTTGCATTGCAATTTGTTCCTGTTAGTGTACAGCCGTTCTCTGAAAGCCAAAGAAAAGACATGCCACAGCAGTGTGAATCTAAAGAGTTCAGGTTATAGCAGCAAAGCATAAAGAATAGCAAACAGTGCACAGAAGGCAGCTTTCTTTCATCAGTGCAGTGAATGAGGCAGATGAGAACATAATAGACAGGTTACCTTGGTAGCATCTGGAACTGCAGAAAGTCTTAGTAACAAAAGCAACGTGTTGTTTGGTTTTTTTTGTTTGTTTTTTTTTTTTAAATCTTTCCTTGCAATTTTAATAGCTTGTGTTAATAGAAGAAGGGATCTGATGACACTTCCATTCTTGGGCCCAAGGCAAGTATGTGCCATATGAAGATCCCCATATTGTTTTCCTGTTGATCCCATCTAGCCATGGTTAGAGTAAGCTGGCCTGTGTTAGAGGACATCTGCCTCTTCTTAAGGCTTTGGGAACTAAGTGTTTGTAGCATGACAGTCGTATTTGATTAAGGGATGGGAACACCATGATGCCTGATCTTTGTGTGCTTCATAGTTTAGGAGAAGATTTGTAGTCCTTCTGGTAATCCTGTCCCGCTCTATTGTAAGCCAAGATTTTGTATAGTGGCATTGTGGTCTGAACCAACAAGAAGAGTGAAGCTGCAGATTTCTTTAGGAGTAGCAGTGTTAGTATCCTGGGTATACAGATACCTACAATTTTTCATTGCAAGAGTTACCTAGGTCTAATGTGAACTGTTTCACAGCTGATTGCTTGTGAGCAAAAAATAGCAGGAAGACCCTAAAGATTCACATCTTCTTTCATTTCACCTCAAATTTCTTTAACAAAAAGGCATCAAAATTGCATGACAGGCCACCTTTTCTATGAACTGGTGGCTAGGAATGCTTCATATACTGACCACAACTGTTGTCAGAACTGACTAGTCAAGTCTTACTTGAAATGTCAGTACCCTGCTATCAAATCTGTTCCCATGCAACATGGTACTGGGAACAATCAGCAGATTAAATATAAAATACAAGATCCAAGTGCCATCCTAATTGAAAGGAAAAGGTTATATATGTACCTTTCTGGGGCATCAGTAATGAACAAAGGTGCCAGGAAGATAAACAGAAAAGTTATAGATGTATATTTGTCAACATAGCTGTCTCCAGAAGCCTATTATTAATTAGAAAAAGCTTCCACTACAAATTATGAAAATTAGCAGGAGACTGATTTCAGTTACTCTCATTTGCTCTCATTAACACTTTAGCATAACGCACACTTCAGTCAAATAAAAAATGGAACTTTTTTGTGTCTTTTGAGAGTGCCTCAAAAAAAGGCCTTGATTTATACTCTACTTTTTAGCCTAATTAAAACTGATGATTAAAACATGCAAGTCCCTTAAGATGACTTGCTGAAGTGATTTTTTTTTTAATAAGCTGAATAAAGCTTAATATTCAGAGTAAAATAGTCTAAAAATGGAGTGACAGCATCTCGGTATGTGTGGTATTTAAACTTCAGCAATTAGCCCTGACACCTCAGCTGACTGTGACTATTTCTTCATTGTGGAATGTTGTACAAATTTACCAAAACACATACTAATGGTTAAAAAGTCACAGTCACATGCCTTCATCCTGCTGTGTTAAAATTAAAAAAAAAATATTGGCTTGAGTTTTCTCAGCTGTCTCCTGTGATGCTCAGTAAGCGAACCAAACTGATGTGATGTGTCCACACTGCAGCCAGAGATGTCACTGCAGCTTGTATAGCTCTGCCTTAGCTATATTTCATCTAGCTGGTTTGAGCCCTGGTAGTGGGGAAACATCCTGGTCACTTGGTGGCTGAACCATGTGCTACTGCAGTTTTCCTATTGTCAGTACCCCAGCTAGCCAAATAAACCACCTTTGGGTGTATTCCCATAAGCACGCACCTGCAGTTTGCAGCACTTCAAAGCTGTTTGAGGCACCGCAAACTGTATATAGTGCATGTGCACCAGTGTATCGCACTGCTAATTAGTGTGGCAGGTTTTTTGACACTGGGAGATCCTGGTGTAAAAAAAAAAAAAGAAAGCCAGCAAAAAATAATTAAAAAAAAGGCAGTAGGCTTCATGTGTCAGCAACATGTACCAGCAGAAACTGGAGCCTGACCAGCCAGAGCCACATAATCTCTGCCAACCAGGCTCTGAGCAGCCAGCTTGGTGCTGCTGCTGCCCCAGATGGCCCCCAGGACCCAGGCAAGGCTGCTGGGGCCAACACAGGTGCTGGCCCCAGCCACCCTTGCTCTACCTGGGGTGAAACACACAGGGAACATGCACCCCTACACATGCACAATCTTGGGGATGCGGCTTCTGGTTGCAGTATAGACCCATCCTTTATGCCATTTCTTCTACATCTCCAGTGTTTTTAATCCTGCTACTTTTCACACTGTGCTGGGTATTGGAGTGGTTCTGGCACTAGGTGTACAGTTGGTAGTCCAGAGGTTGCAAGTTAAAGGCCATAGCAGAAGCGCTAATGGTGCAGCCCTGGTGTCATATTCCAACAAAGGTTGATGGGGCATCAAACACCTGCAAAAGTTGTGACAGGTAATGTTGTTGCTACAGAGGAAGGGCTGTGTAACTGCATGCTCACAAAAGCTTTGCCCTGAATGCCTGCTTGTAGCAGCCTGGGAGATCTGTTCATGGAAGGAGCTGGCCACCTGCAGATCAGATTCTTCTAAAGGGCGAGAGTCCCGCAGCTTTGATGTTCACTTCCTGGAGCTAGG
Organism: Alligator mississippiensis; assembly: GCF_030867095.1. NCBI lineage: Eukaryota > Metazoa > Chordata > Crocodylia > Alligatoridae > Alligator > Alligator mississippiensis. Next base: position 137,714,274 of record NC_081825.1, on the reverse strand, counting down.
CAGCTATAGGGACAAATGGGCAGGTCAGAACAGGTGGGATGTGCCTCCCTCCCAGCTGGTTCCAGGGAGTTTTTTGCTTAAAATGGGCTGAGCACACAGAGCCAATAGCCAGGCATGCGGTCTTCATTCAGATTATTGTTGCAGCCTAGGGATTTCCAGAGGTTAACAAGTGGTTGGGCTCTGCTTTGCCATAATGGCTCAAGAGGAGAGTCCATGAAGGGATGCAGTATGCATAAATTTCTTACTCCGTACCATGATAAGACCTTCACCTGCATACCTTGCAGGCTGAGCTCTCAACCGTGTGAATGCAGCCAGTCTTGTGCCACTGTAACACAGCATGCCCTTTAAAATGTTGCACTAGCTCTCCTGGTTTTATGTGGCACTATAGTATAATTTGAGATTAAGGGCTGTGTTCAGATGTCACATTTATGGTGCATAAATTTGATTTAATTTTTTTTTTTTTTTTTGGTGAGCAATTTAGAAAAGCCACATAACTTGGTTTATATTCAAGATACACAAACACAGGCTTAATTCTGTGAGGTGCTGTAAAAATCCCTTTGCCAGGAGCCAAGTAACCTCAATGAGTGGTTTATATGGGCACTGAGGATGCACCTTTAGGATTATACTGCCTCACTGAAATTGCTTTGCACATTTTTGGGGTTGTGTTACATATGCACATGATGAGGAAGTAGAGCTTGTTCTTTTGAAAACCAATGACAAAAATTAAGCTAAAAAAGGCTGTGAATGTTATATACTAGTCACTGCAAATTATTTCTGATATCAAAGCTGAAAAACAGTAACAAAATAGAGCAAATTCCAAAATGTGTGAGGTGATATGTTAGAAAGCTTGGGATTCAAACTGCTTCTACTGATATAGCAGAGTCAGTCTAGGCTGGTGAGTAGAAATGGTGTTTTAGTGTTATCACACTAAATTTAGAACTCACAATAGGAATTAAACTTCAGCCTTTCTCTGTGTTTTGAATTGTTGTTGCTAAGGGATTTTAAATAATGATGCCTGCTAAAAAGTCTTCAGTGTCATAAATGAAGTGTGCAGTATAGCAGATGGGTGCTGAGAATGGTGTTAAATCTTGCTTGTCTGCCCTTTTGTTTGGGAAATGTCAGATCACCCTACATTTGTGGGAATATTCCTGAGGTCCTTTTGCACCAGGACTTACTCTAATGCCATAGTGGTCAGACCATCTTCTTTGGAGAAAACCATGGGGAATTTCCCAAAGAAATTAACTATTCTGTTTTATTCTACTCGGGTTCTTACATCACTTCTGTCCTGATAATATGTGAACATCTTAGAGTAATATATTGAGTGATAGGACCATCATATGTGGTTCCTTTTTTCTTTCATCTTCTTCACAAGGAGAGAATTGTGCATTCAGCATAGTATTTCCTTTTCTTGTTGTAAATTTATTATATTTCCATGCTGCTGTGTGTTCATATTAGCAAAAGGAAGGTCAAAGAAAGTGCCTTGCACATGGAGGAAAAGGTTTCTCCAAAGAAGGAAACCTGGGTAGTTTTTGAAGAGATCAAACTGTTTGATGTAGTGAGCTTGGGAATACTGTCAGGCCTCCCAAAAACTAGTGGTTCAAACTCTTCCCTGAAGAACAGCTTCATCCTCAGCTCAACAGATATGCAGAGTCAGCTGCTATCTGGAAGGGCTAGTTGTATCCCTCTACTGTGCTGGCAATAGGAGACATACTGACAATTTCTGCTTCGCCCTACAGCTGCTCAGTGCCAGCCATCAAGGGGACTCAGTGATGGTTGATGGGGCATCAAACTGAGCCCTTAATAAAACAGCACTGGACCTATGGCAGACCTTTGTGGACCACTTGAGACCTCTTAGCAGTCTGATATTGACCCATTAATCTTAACTCTACTAAATATAGCTGTGTCACATTTTTTCCAGTTTATTTATGAGGATGGCATGTGGGCCTGTTTCAAAGCCTTACTAATGCCCAGGCCTGTTATGTGACCTGCACTTGTATATAAAAATTAGTATATGTGTGTACACATCATATAATCATGTGTACATATTTATAGTACATCTAAAAAGGCAGTAGAAAATAAAATGCACAGAGGAGGAGAGAAATAGAAGTGGGATGCATAATACCCTCCTTTTCCCCTTCAGCATTAGTTGGAACATACATCAGTGGGAATTTCTTTACAGAGGGGTGGAGGTGAGAGAGAAGGTCCCTGGAAGCCACAGCCCATCCTAAATAAGGGTTCAGCCAAGTCTTTCCCAAAGGAGGATTTTCCTTTTTCCTCCTCCTTGTTAAGTCTTGCCTAGATTTTTTTTTTTTAAAGTGATTTCAAAATCTAAAGTTCATTTCCCCAACCCTACTCTGCTGTAAGTACAGTGGGCTGGAGGGTGTGCTTCAGTACCCCTATAAATACAAGCACTCAGGAGACCTGTCAGCTCCAAGACCCCTGTCATCTCTTCCCTATGTCAGTGTGTGTTCTCTTGCTCAGCATTTGCCTGGGGTGGGGTGGGGTGGCGGGAAGATGGGCCCCTCATTCCTTCCTTTTCCTGCTGGGAAAGGTTAGAAAATATTGAACATTTGAGGCCTTGTGTGCTATTATGTGCTGATGGTAGTTGATGGTTTCAGTCCAAAGGATAGAGAGAACCTTTCCTGGTTATACCTCTGAACAGCTCTTTTCCTTCCATTGTCAGCTCCCTCCCACTGTCTCAATGAGCGTGTGCCTATGTAGATAGATTTATTTGCTAATGGGTTGCTTTAAAACTTTTAATTTCACTGTTAAATATCAAGTACCATCATTTGATGGAACTGTGTAAAATTATTACACAGGATATAAAATAAAGAGAAGTGAAATACTAATGGTAAAATATTTTTTATGGGCATAAACTGCATTTTTTCACACTTCTGTACCCTGAAATATAGAGGGCTTAAAAAAAAAAATCTTATTAGCTTTTAAAGTTGAAAGACTCTATAGAAATGAATATCAACATAAATCAAATCTTTAAGTCTGCTGAACTGAAATCAGTGTCCTTGAAATAAATTAAGTATACATTCTCTTCCACATCTGACAGAAAACCATAGCCCCTTATATATGTCTCCTTTCGTCTCATTTATTAGCAATTTCTTTAGAGAAAATCTTATCGATTCTGCTTAGATTTCTGCTATTAGTTGTAGCCTTACAATCCTTTGTGCACAGTGTCAGATTGGCTCATAGCTCTCCACTGAATTGTTTTGTAAATTCAGGGATAATGAGGCTCATATTGAATAGGTGTAAACAGTGACTTCCCTGAGGTGCTAGCCCATCATTGAAAGCTCTAGATAAATAGAAAAGAAAATACTCTAAACTATACAATTTCTCTGAGTCCCACAATAATGAAGAATAAATTATCCATATTGTTCTGATGCTTTGCTATGTGTGTAGGATAGGCATTGCTAGCCAATACTTATGAACCAATAAAAGCAAGGTTGTGAGACTGAGAAAAAATAAAAAATAAAAAATGGTTTGCACATGTCTCTGGCATCACCAGGTCTCCATCTCTTCTTGTATTTCCATCTATCCAAAGGTTTCAGCATCAGGTCAGACCCTCAGCTCATGGAAATCTGTTGGGGAGATTACTCTGAGCATTTACCAGATTACTCCAGTTGCAGAATTGGTCTAAGAATTGGGCACACATCCATGCCATTGTCTAGACACTGCGACACACATGTTTCATGTTTAATCTCTTTGTTCAATTACATATTTTATTTTTCTAAAATACAGAGGTGACCTAACCACCAGGTGATAGACTCTTCTGCACTCTCCACTCCTCTAGGAGATGCTGTGCCATACCACAGGGAAAAATTCAAGGTTCGTTAGACCACAAAGACAGAACAGGAAGGAGCATGACTCTGTAGCCTAGTAGTAGGGGCAGTCACCTGGGACTGGGGAGGCCTGAGTCTGTGTCCCTGCTCCAAAGGTTGTTTACCAGTAAAGAGTTATTGGATAAAATTGTTAAGCAGCCATTGGAACAAGGGCCAAAACCCACATCACTCTGCTCATAGGTGGTCTCCCTTGCCATGAGGCTACAGAGTCATGTTCACATTTGCATCCTGTCTCTGGCCCAGTGAATCTGAAGTTCTTTCCTGAAGAGAAGAATAGTTTCAACAAGGGCTCCTGGAAAGCATCATCTGTTGTTCTCCTGCCCCCTTGGCCAGTCCGCTTCTGATTCCAATGTCCACATCATTAATGAAGAAGTTGAACAATTTGGGTCCAAGGACAGAGCCTTGAGGGACCCCACTGGTCACAGGGCACCATGACGATTGATTTCCATCAGTTACCACCCTCTGGGTCTGACCACGGAGCCAATTTCCCAGCTAGCGGATCATGGTGGACCCAAGGCCATAATTGGCCAGTTTTGCCAAGAGGTGATCGTGGGATACCAGATCGGAGGCTTTTTTGAAGTCAAGATATAAAACATTCATCTCTTCTCCCTTGTCCAGGTAATAGCTCAACTGGTCATAAAAGGAAATGAGATTGGTCAAGCAAGACCTACCTGCAACAAACCCATGCTGGCTATCCCTCAAGATGTTGGCGTAGGCCAGTCCATTAAGGATGGCCTCTTTAATAAACTTTTCTAAGATCTTTCCCAGGACAGTCTCTAGAGAGATGGGTGAGTTTTGATTCTTTCAGGCAAATGAGGGAATTGAAGCCAGCTCTTCCATGTTCTGATCAAGTGCTCTATCCATTAGGCAATTGGACACATTTTTTGCTGAGCCTAATCCTGAAGATGTGGTTAAGATGTATCTACCAGACCAAGTACCATAGGCAAAGCAACGTCTAGTTTCTGAATCTCAGTTGGGCGTAGGCACTCACTAGGCTCCAAACTGTCAAGATTGAATTCTTTCCAGGCACATGTAGAAGTAGATCTGTAGGCACCTGGGAAACTTGAAATTCAAAAAGTGAGATAAGCTCCTCCAACATTAGCTGGTTGCTGAACAGGGGTTTTCAGGTTCGTCATTTAGGACTTAGTCTCCTGAATTCCAGTTAAGTCCCAATTTAGCATCTAAATCCTAGTTTTTCAGAACTATCCATTTGTTTTTCTATGCCTCAGTTTTCCAGAGGTAGAATGGGGATAATAGCACTTTCCTTTCTCCCAAGAGGCTATACTAAAAATTGGGAGGTTCTCAGATATTGTTAACATGCAGGGAATGGGACATTTACAGTAGATGGTGTTAATTAATGAAATCGTGTAAAAGATAATTTACTCCCATAATAATTTTGATTAATGTTTTGGCTGTGCTAGTACAACATTTGTATTTAAAGAAGCAACTATCAGATGAGAGATCACTATTTTTTTTTTCTTTTGAAGAAGGCTAATGATTTAACTTTTCTTTCACTATTGCTACTCATGGAAGGTAGATAATTTGTTTTGCTTCCTTATTGGAGGAAGTCTCCAGTTGAAAGAAACCTGAGGTCTGTTTTTACATCTCATTCCATAATAAAAGCAACATGAAATGAGTTCCACTGAGTTAATGAAAAATAGATCTATTATAACAGCTACTAAAAGGTGAATTTTTGAATTTATTTTTTAATGAAGTTGTGGAAGGCATTGGCAGTATTAACTGTGCACTTATATCTCCTTTTAAAAAATAAAAATAAATCTGCTGGTGTCATTTATGTTAATGCATTTAGTAAATAATGTGGAAAAGAAAGAGCTCCATGAAGGAACATGAAATTAATAATCAGATAGACAAAATAATGGGGTGAAGTTGCCTGGTTCCAACGAATGATGATAATTTGTCTTTTAAATGTGGAAAGCTTAAGGACCTTATATCAAGGGTTTAATCTGCTCAGACCTCATAACTTTGTTGGGCCTGCAGTCAAGAATTAAAGAAAGCTTCAAAACTGGCTTCTTATCTTGGTAAAGAAATGGTTGTGGGGGGGAGTCAGAGTTCGGCATTAACTGTGAGCCAGCTCTGCAGGTTTGAACTCAGGGATCTGCTCTACTATCATTTACATTAAGGGAAGCAAAATTTGTTTTTTCTTTTGTATCATCTGCTGCCAAAACCTGTGTCCATGCCTTGGTCTCCTCTCACCTCCATTATTTTAGTCTTTGCTTCTCTGCCCGACTTCCAGCTGGCTCCTCATCTTCCCCTAGTCCTTCTGTAATGCTAGTACCAGTGCCACTGTTGTCTTCTGCCACACTGGTCACAGCACTTGCTACCTTTCATGAATGCCATATCCAGCTTCCTGTCTTGCAAGATACAGACAGATGTCACAATTGTATCAGCACTAAATCATACTGATGTAGGCTACTGTTGATCTTACCTGTCACATGTGCATGATTCAGTAGTGACACAGGGGTGGTAAAACCACTGCAACCTTAGCCTTGTTTCAGTTAGGGCTAAAGATACAGTGATTTACCTAACTTGTATTACCACAGGAACATGCAGACATAGCAGTTACATCACAACACCTGATGCAGGCTCCTGAGCAGCAGCTCCCCCTCTCCTTCCAAAGTGAATGGAAGGCATGTTTGCCTGTCACCTGTTATTACATCAGCCTTTAACTCCCTGAAGGGTGGCTCCAAAGAGGATGGAGCTAGACTGTTCTCAGTGGTGGCAGATGACAGAACAAGAAGAAATGGTTTCAAGTTTTCAAGTTGCAGCAATGGAATTTTAGGTAGGATATTAGGCAAAATTTACTCCCTAGTAAGTGGTGAAGCACTGGAACAAGCTACCCAGAGAGGTTGTGGAATCTCCATCCTTGGACGTTTTCAAGACCTGGGTAAACAAAGCCTTGGCTGGGATGATCTAGTTGGGGATGGTCATGTTCTGAGCACAGGGTTGGACTAGATGACCTCTTGATGTCCAGTCCAACCTTAATTTTTTTATGATTCTAGGTACAAGCCTGGGCAACTTCTGTTGTTTCCTCCTCCATTCCACCTCAATCAGACCTTTCTTCTGACTTTTTCTGATGTCTTCTCGCAAACCCTCCCCCCTCCCCCCCAACCTTTTTATGGCTTCAGCTCTTTCTCCATTCTGCTTTCTATGCTTAAGGGAATCTCTTTTAAAGCACTTTTCTTCCACAGGTTTTCACATCCTTCCTCTTGTTTTCATCGTGACCCCACAGCCTCTCATGCCGAAGCTATTGTCATGCATCCCGGTCTGTGTCAGATACTAACATCTCCAGGGCACAGGCCATGTCATTTTTTTTGCTTGATAAGATGCTGTATAAATTTATGATATTACACGTGCAATTATAAGAATGGGGAAAGCAGAATAGCAGAGTAGCTCTGAGAGGAGGGTTTCCTTCCTGCATTCCTTCCTTCCTTCCCTCCTTCCTTCCTTGGATTTATAATCTAACTGTTCCTTATGAAAGTTCTGGGTTTGTTTGTTTTTTTTATGATTTTAATAAAACTGTATCATCCTGGAAGAAGAGATTTGAGGTCATTACACAATTCACAAAATACTTTCCCTCATATCCCTGCCTAACATGCTTAGCATGATCTGGTCCTGTTGGCACCATGTCACCAGCAGGATGCTGTAGTGCCATACTAATGTCAAAGGCATTGGGATAAATGACAACTGCAGTAATTGAGTAGACATTTGGGCCAGATTTGTGATTCTAACATTTTCATAGGTATGCTAAGGGGCAGTAAGCAGCAATGTGTTGAAATGCTTTTTGTGTTTGATATTAACTTCTAAGTGCTTTAATGGAAACACAGGTGTTGTATCTGTAAGGCATTGGACCTGAGAGATAGTGTTTTAGGGTGCTGCACTCTGGAAGGGTGCACAGCTGTTGTACACATACATTTCTTTAGCTTCTGTGCTGGGACATAGGATAAATCAGGAGTCAGCAATGTTTTTTGGGCCAAGTGCCAAAAAACCCTGCAACCTGGACTTCGAAGATGTTGGCATACCAGGGGCAGATGGTGGGGGAGCTGTGAGGGGCCCAATCCTCATTGTGACAGCACAGCACTGGCTCCTTCCCCATCCTGCTCCTCAAGGTACGCATGAATCTGCTGCCAGCAATGAGCTGAGTCATAGCTCCAGACCGTGGTGCAGCCACTTGCAGCTGCCTGCTACAAACAGTCCAGGCTCTGGGCCAGGGCTCTGGATGCTATTGCACCACTTGCAGCCTCCCAGCTGCCTTCCACATCCAGCCCAGGTACTGGACAGCTGCTGCCTGCCACACAGCCCAGGCTGCTCACAGCAGGGCTTGCAGCCTCTCTGCCACCTGCTGCGAGCAGTCTGGGCTCCATGGTCAGTGGCTGCTGCCCAGAGACCAGGCTGGCTGTGGCATGCGAAGCAAAATGGCCTGATGTGCCATGCTTTGGCATGTGTGCCAAGGGTTGCCGACCCCTGAGATAAACCATTTACAAGGTGTTACAAGCAAAGCTGCCCCAGAACAGGGAAACTTTGATAAGAACAGAGTGCCTTTGGCTTTTCAGCTTAGTGTGTACTGAATGGGACATGGCTCCCCTTTCAGCTAGGATTTTCAAAGAAGCGTAAGGGAGTCAGGCACCAGGAATAGACTCCTTTGAAAATTTCAGGCTCAAACAATAACTGAGTGAGTAGCTCCTCAAGGATGTAGCCATGGCATAATGTGAGGTTGTTGGGCGAATTGGAATTCAGACCATTGCTTCAACATCAGGAGTTTCTGCTGCTGCAGGTAGTACTGTCAGGATCTTGAAGATGTGAAGGGAAAAAAGAGTGTGTTGTATGGATCCTGGGTCTATGGTGGTTGGTTCATCAGGATGCAGTGCAGAGAGTCCTTTTAACGTCAAAAAGGTGTCTGCTTAGACAAAGTCACTTTAAAACACTAGCACCTTCTTACTTGAATATGCACATCCATGCCAGTGAATACCAGCAACAAAATATGTTATTCCTGCATTTGATACTTTTGTTCACAGTGCATAAATAACAACTGTTATAAACTAGATTCTTTGCCTTCTTACACATCACAAAGAGCATTGCTTCCTAAATTCCTCTTACATGGCTAATTAGTTACACTTTTGCAACCTCAGTAAAGGCAACTGATTTGCACAGGTGATAGTCAAGGCTTGATTTGCTGCAAGGAGTTATATTACTCATGACAACGTATAAAAAGAGAAAGTTCCAGCCTGATTTTTCTCATCCCAGGTTGAGTTTGAAGGGTGGGAGCTGAGTTCATTTTTTTAGAAACGCAATCTTTGGACTTTTTAAATTGAGCAGAATTCATAATGGAAATTACTGAGAGATAATGGAATTGGAACTGCAGTGGCATTTTAACTAAGATATTTGTCAGAGGAAATAACACGTTCAGTCCCTTTACTGGGGTGGGGTTAAAAGTAGAAAAGAACTGAATGTTGGATCCAGAAACTCATAGCATTTTCAGAGGCTGATGATATTAAGGGGCCTTATGACAGATCTGATCTTACCCAAGTGGTATCTATATTGTACCCACTGGCTAGGGATAGAAGTTACACAAAAACTGGTTTAAGTCATCAGAAACTAGTTTAAACTGGTAACTGAACAGAAGTTCAGTGCACATAAACCAGTTTCAAAATGGCTTTGGTTTCAAAATGGCTTTGGTTTTAAAATGGTTTAAGATGAATGTAGTATCAGACTGAACTGATTTGGATCAAACTAGTTTATGAAACTTCTGTCCCAGACCCCTTCCTGGTTTAAATTAAATAAGAGTCCCCAGCATCTCGGCATGCTTTCCAGCCCTGGGTTGGGCTGGGCTGGGCTGTCTGCTCCAGCAGAGAAGGGTTGGGGGACAGGGGGCAGGGACTGCCCACCCCAGGCAAACCCTAGATGGTGTCTGGGACCAGGGAGGGGGGTTAAACATTCCTTCCTGGGCTCAAACTTCCCTCTGGCTGTGGCTGTGGACTACAAATCTGAGAGGCACCTGGGAGCAGGAAAAGGCAGTGATGAGCAATCCTGAAGAATCCTGCTGTTGTGATTGTGGACTGCAAATCACAGAGTCCTCGGAGGAAGCAAGAAGAAGCAGTGAATAGACAGCCCATAATGGCTGTGCGCCAGAGAGCCGTTCTTTAGCACCCCCAGCTTCTGCCTGAACCACTGCACGCATGTGGCTGCATTTCCTGAATCAAAAGTAAATATATGTTCACTTCTGTTTCAATATAATCTCTGCTGCTTAGACTAACCTGCAAAAACTGAATCATTTCAGCCTTGGGCTTTTTGACTGTCTGTACTTAGCCTCTGAGTGCAAACCAATGTGGGCATTTCCAACTCATGAGTCAAGCTTAACGTAATGGATGACTTCACTTTTCTGAGTAGATTGCTGTTTTGTCTTTTCTGCCTATACTAAATGGGAGAATCTCTAGTATAGAGGAATCAGCAAGCCAGAACTGAACACTTGGCACAGCTGGTGGACTCTTTTCATACCAGCATCTCAGAGCTAGAGGGTACTCCTCCTCCCTGCTCATGTGGAGGTCACCATCAGAGATACTAAGCTATGCACCTATTAAAAAAACAACTTAGAAAAGGTGCTTATAGTGTGAGCAACACTTTTTATTGTATCTTTAAGGATACAGTAAAAGAGATATCTGTGAGGGGAGAAAAGTTTATCAGCAGGATCATTATAACCTGGGGCTCAGGTTTTCAAGTTACAATTAGCTGCTCAACAGCTGTGACCTTCAGGAGTTGCTCATTATTGTTGATCTCAGAATTTCACTCCCACACCATACTTCTCTTCCGAAATAGTGCCTCTGACATCATTGACCCAAGGGTCACAGCCAGAAATTAGTCTTCAGATACTCATTGTGAGTCCTGCTTATGCAATGTAGCACCTTCTTGTATTAAGAACACAGTACATTGTTAATGCAGAGCCATTGCACATTCCAGCTGTTCAGCCAGATTCCAATTAATATGTTGATTTAGACTTCTGGCTACTTGTGGGAGCAGTTTATAGCTGACCAAGCTCCTAAGAGTTGCAAACTTTTTATTAACTATGGGCTATATTCTACCCTCTGTTCGTGGCTATGCACAATTGAGGTGTACATGTCAGGAGTTAGCAACTGAGAAAAGTGGATGATCATGTTTTACTCAGGTGAAAACATTTACCTTCCGGGGGGGGGGGGGGGAAGGGGGGGAGAGAGGGAGAGGAACCACAGAAATTCACCAGAAGTAGAAGTTCCTTCCCTTTACACACAATGGTGTTCCTCATCCACTTCCAAGTATTTCAGGAGAATCAGAGCTCCATGATAGCTGCAGGGGACCCTAAACATTTTTCAGTTGTTTAAATTTCTGCAATGTGGAAGGTGAGGTGAAGGTAGTTGTTCAAAGGGGCTTAATGTTTCTATTGTTTTGGGGTCTGCTAGTCCTGCTGTCCCTCATAGATCTAGCTTCGGGCTGACTGGACATTTTTTAAAGGCTTAGAAACTCTACCTTCCTACATAGCCAGTGTTAAAGACTGAAGATTACTATGGCTGGTTGAGTTTTCTTTTGTTTGGGTTTTCTTAGAGTTTTTTTTTCCTCCCATGATATTCCACTTAGTTATAAATTCAGTGTCCGATAAACGTCATCATCTTTGACATTGTGTCATGTCTTCAAATGTCAGCAGGTAGAGGTGTCAAACATTCAGCCCTGAGGACTGGATCAGTGGTGTGGGCCTGTCTGTGTGCCACACCTCACTCACAGAGTGGGTGCTGCATGCGACCCGGTCCTGCTTTGGCTACTCCAAGGCTGCACTTCATGGCCCTGGAGCTGCTACCATGTGCAGCATGAGCCTAAAGTGCTTCAGGATGGAGCAGGTGCTGTGTGTGATGTATGAGCCCATGTGGCATGTCTCACCTGCTGCTTGCCGGTCACTCTGAGACCCACAGACAGCACCAGGAGCCATATGATACAGCTTCATGGGCCAGATCTTTAATACCCCTGCTATATGTTATGCATCATGAAATATTCTTATGCACTGCAGGTTGGTTAAAGGTAGCTCTGATACTGAATGGACCCAACGAGGGGGTGTGTAACAATCTGCCTGTCAGGCTATAACAAAACAAGAAAACTACCTGAACAATGGACCAGGAAAAGCCGCTCTCATCCTGTGATAATTTTTTGAAATTTTGAAAAAAACCCGACCTGTCCCAAGTCAGGATGTAAAGTCAAAATCTCCTAAATTCTCAGCAGGGAGTAATCCTCACAAAAATATGCTGGATCACGTCAGTCGAAAATGCTTTATTTTCATAAATTCAGAATTTTGTATTTTGATTTCAATCTGTTTTCCTTTTGGCTTTAGTAAAAATTAACAAGAAACTAAAATGAAAACTCCTCTTTTGAGGTAGTGAAAAAATATATATATATTTTTAATCTGAAACTATTAAATTGAGATTCCTTGCCTGTTTCTAAACTGATTTTGAAATGTTTTTTGAAATGGGAGATTCATTAAAATTGACCCTTTCTACAGAAACATTTTGATTTTTCACAGGCTGTTGTTTTCTGACCAAAATAAATTGGCAGGAAAATTCCAAACAGATCTCTTCAGGGATATAAATATTATGCAGCATCAACATAATACACCTCTGCTTAAAAATACTCTGTCAGGCAGAGTTTAAAGAGTGCAGTTTTTGGTAGCATGTTTGTAACTGGTTCATATTTTTGTGTACCTCTGTAAATGATATGTTGACTATGTGAGGACTTACAAAATATTCTTAAAGCCAGTGACAAAAAAGATTTAAAAACTGTACATTTACTTCACCTGAAAGCCATCTGAACCAAGTTTCTTTGGGTAGCAGAAAAATAGCCTCTAAGGCTAAATGCAGACAGTGAAAAAGCCCGAGGCTGAATCAATTCAGTCTTTGCAGATTAGTATAAACTATAGAGATTAAACTGGGAAATAATTGGACACATTCACTTTTGATTCAGAAAATGCAGCCACATGCCTGCAATGGCTCAGGCCAGAAGCTAGAAGCCACTAGAGCATGGCTCTCTGGCACATAGCCAGCATGAGCTATGTGTTTGCTTCTTCTTCCTGCTGCCTCCAAGATCTCTAGGATTTGCAGTCCAGAATTACAGCAGCAGGACTCTGCAGGGTTGCTCATCTCATCTTCCTGCTTCCAGGTGCCTCTGGGATTTGTAGTCCACAGTTGCAGCCAGCAATACATTTTTAGCAGGGCAGAGCAGCTCTGTACTTAGGGGAAGGGAAGTTTAACCCCCCTTCCTGGGCCCCAGACCCCAGTCTTTCTCCCCACCACACCTTTCTCCACTGGAGTAGACAGCACAACACAGCCCAGGGCTGAAAATTGCTGTGGGACTGTGACTTAACTTGAACCAGGAAGGGGTCTGGGACGGAAGTTCCATAAACTGGTTTGACCCAAATCAGTTCAATCTGATACTTCATTCATCCAAGTTTATTTTAAACTCATTACGGCCATTTTGAAACTGGTTTATGTGCACTGAACTTCTGTTCTGTTTCAGGTTTAAGTCAGATTCTGATTACTTAAACCACTTTGTATGTAACTTCTGTCCTAAGCCTAAGTCTTTTTTTGTGGTATGGTTATGTTTCACAACAGCCTGTATTCTTTTACTCTGCAAAAATGACTATTGTACTAGTCAGGGTCCCTATGTGTGTCAAGTTCTATAAAGAAAGCATGCAGTTGTGCTTGCTTTTTTTTTTTAAACTGTTGTTCTCTTTGAAACTGACCCACTAATGCTTTCTGAACCCAACTATAAAGGTGATAACACAGCAGTGGTGGATTTATTGGGGCCCTGGGCAAACACAAAATTGGAGGCCCCCCACACCCCATCATAAACATGAATGTATCATACCACTCCTCCTCCACAGCTGGGCCCCAGATGCCTGGACTCCAGGGTGGGAGGGGCTGCTTCCCCTCCTGGTGCTGCTGCTGCCAAGGCTAGGGCAGGCCTCTTCCCTGTGAAGGAGGCTGAATGGACCCGGCTTGGCTGGGGGTGGGGTGGCACATGCCCACTTTTCTTCCTTGCTCCCCTTCCCCCCAGCCCATAGCCAGAGCATAGCTGAGTGGGGCAAGGACGGATGCAGGCTGCTTGCTGCCCCAACTACTGCAGAACAGGTGGGGGGAGGTGGGGGCTGGCCAGCGCAGGGCTCCCAGGGCAAAGGCAGCAGAGCAGAGAGACCTGACCCCACATTGAGCAGCCTGCATCGGTCCCATGCACAAATATGGGGGGGGGGCACATGCCCCTCCAGGGGGGTGCATAGAGTGGTGGGGAGCTGCTCCCCCACAGCCCCTGGTTGAGCCATCCATGGCTGTCCTGCTCCCTGCTCCAGGTTCCATGTGTCCCCAGCCCCTCCCTCAGTCCCTTTGTCACTGTGGGGGCCTTGATCTGTCCACCCACACCCCTTCCCTTGCCCACACCCATTCCCCCCCATAGACTTACCTGCAAGGATCTACTCTCCACACTACCCAGCTGTACTCCTGGCCACGTGCATGCATGAGGCTGTGTACGTGCACACAGCTCCCCCTGTGCTTCGCTCCCAGCAGCCCCAAGCAGGACCCCTTGCAAGCTATAATACTGCCCACCTGTGAGGGGAAACCTGCCATTTCCTGACTGGCAGGGGTCCCTAGGTCCTGGCCCTGCAGGCCCATCTGTTAATCTACCTCTATTACACAGTGCAGATAATCTTGTGTGACTGAAAACCAAAATTTGAATTGCTGGCATACATACCCAGCTGTACATTTAGCTGAAGTGAATAAGATCCTAATTCTTTATAATAAATTTCTTGTGCGATGTTTTCAATTAATAGATCTAACAGATCTATGCAAAGAAGGTAGGCATTGTTATCTTCATTTTACAGCTGAGGAAACTGAAACACCAGGAAGCAGAATGACTTCCCTGCAGTTGCTCTACAGATTAGTAGCTCTGATGGCACCAGAACTGGGGCTTCCCGAGTCTCACTTGATTGTTCCACATCTCTCCTTCCAGCTGGAGAAGCAAGAGAAAATGGATTCATTTAGCAAGGCACCAGTTTTTTAGGTTCTTGGGCTCTAGGACTAAGCATTTTCTCCCTTTTCCTGTATGTGTTGCCTTTACTGCAAAGCCATCCTTGCCATAAGATGAAGGCTATCCTGGGGGTAAAGGTGAAGGTGTCATTAGTATACGCGATTTGGAAAAAAGGGCATGACTCCCTCCCCTGACATAGGTTTCCTGTATGGCCGTGGACAAGTTGTGATAGGATCTGCCTTCAGAGGACAGCCATGGCAACCCCTAGAGGACACTGTGATCCCTGTCCTGCCCCGCTGATCTTTCAGGCCACTGCCTTGTATTTTCCTGCCATGTCTTGATGTCTAGATAAGATACGGGAGGCTGCCCTCAGAGACCAGAGTAAGATCTTGGTACTTTACTCAGTCTTACTCAGCTCTGGCCAGTCTCCTTATGGCCCGATCCCTGCTTCAACAAGATGTTATGCTTGGGGCCTCTCTCTCACCTATAGGATCCCTGGCCCTGCCTCACATCCCTTATTGTCTCTGCACTTCCCAGCCTTTCCTCTGGGTCACATGTCCCAGGTCCTCTGATCCACCTGCTGTTCCTGGTAAGTGCCCCTGGGCTCTAACAGTGCCAAATGGCTGTGTAGGCCCTAGAAGTGGCCCTCTAGGCTTTGACTGCTCTGTGTTGTCCAGGCCCATGGTCCTCGCAGAGCTCAACCTCTGTCCCTGCAGTCCCTCTAGGCCCTAAACCCTTGCTGGGCATGTTCCCCCTTGGCTTCAGGTTCCCTGGCCCACTGGGTCCTTGCCCCTGGCCAGACCACTCTCTCCCTTTAATGCTGCACCCTTGGCCCTGCCTCTTTGCCTCACTCATCTGCTCAGCTTTAGTCCTACACAGCTGCCAGGGTCCTTGACTCTGGCAGGACTCTTTCCCTGGGCTTTAGCCTCCCCCACACTCTGCTCAGCTTTGGCCCCACAGAGCCACCTGGGTCCCAAACCCTGGGAAGGCTCTTTCCCTGGGCCTTAGCCTCTCCTACCACAGCATGT
The DNA here is from genome assembly GCF_030867095.1 of Alligator mississippiensis. Lineage (NCBI taxonomy): Eukaryota > Metazoa > Chordata > Crocodylia > Alligatoridae > Alligator > Alligator mississippiensis. The sequence continues at coordinate 137,698,349 of NC_081825.1, read as the reverse complement.
GCCTTGTCTGTGGCTTCTTAACCATCCCAAATTGCCTGCCAGGCTATAATGAGCTGAGCAATACTTGATATCAAGGAGACATCCCAAAGTTCCTTCCTTCTTCAGAGTTGGGGCCAGCCTGAGCCACTGGCTCTGGGCTAGGCTTATATAGCCCTTCCTCCTGCTGCTTCCTGTCACTTAATTACTGGACTTCAGGGACAGGCTCAGGAGTTTCCTCTTATAGTGTATTTAACAGGCTTATTGCTCTGGCCTGCCATGTTACCTCCCCTCACCTGCTGTCTCTCCCCTGGCAACTGAGTGGTTGCCCTGCAGCTGGCCTCTGTGTGGCACTGCACTCTCTCATTTCTAGTACAGGGGTAGGGGGCCCTGCTACATAAGTCACTTGGTTTCTCTAGGTCTCTATTCCCCATCTGTGCAGTAAGGATAGTGGCACTGCTGTGCCTAACAGCAGTGGGAGGCAGGGGGGCAACCTTTTTCGTAGGCATGCCACAAATTAGCCCCATACCCTCTCTGAATTCCACTCCAGTCCCTTTCCCCTACCCCATCTGTTCCTCTGCTTTTTGCTGCTTGTTCTGTGCTCTCTGCCTCATCTGTTGATCTGCTTTCTGCTCCCTGCTCTTTGCTGTCTCTGTTCTCCAATCTGCCGTGCGCCACACACTCAGGCTACATATGCCATTTGTGGTACACATGCCACAGGTTGGCCACCCCTGTCTTGCAGGATGGTACTTGAGCTGCCTAAGTGTTAAGGAACAAAGGGCATAAGGGGCATTTGTACACATGTTTGTGCCACAGTGCCAGGTGCTTGCATTTGTATAAACAGCAAAATGTGCATAAACTCTGAGAAAATAGCAGCGGCACGCTTTTCAACTAAAACATATCGAAGATGTTTTAGTTCAAAAGCACATCACTGCCATTTTCTCAGCACTGACGCACTTTGCCATTTATACAAATGCATGCGACGCAGGGCCAGGCGCATCAGCTCGCATACAGAGCAGACTCTATTAATTGAGTTTGCTCCTATGTGCTGGATCTCCAGCACATCAGAGCAGACACATGTATATGTATAAGTGCCCAATGTGCATAGTTGGAAGGTGTCCTGCAGAGGGAGATGCTTGTGATAAATCGGTAGTTTGTTAAATGCAAAAGAATTGCTGAGGCTTCAGAAAACAGTACTGTTGGACACTTGGTATGAATCTTCTTTACCTTCAAAGCCCAGCTAGGGTGTTAGTTATCCCATCTAGAGTAGTTTTCAGATACAAAGTTACTGTCTTTGTTCAGTTGGAAATGCTAGTGGTCATTTAAACTAAGGACTTCTTATGGATTCTACACAGGTGTCTCTCTAGAAGACCCAGTAGGGTACTTGTTGAGCTCTGCTATGAGCATAGAGGGACCCATTTTGTTCAAGCTTACTTGTTCCTGGAACAGCCACTTTTGCAAGCTACTTTATCTTTAACCTTATAAAAAGGGATGAGTAAGAAACAAAAGTGAAAATAGTTCCAGAAAACTGCTGATGAAAGTTAATTCTCTACCTTTCAGTCCCTTTGTGCTTTCTTCATCGGTACTAACCAGGCACAGACCAGCTTGACTGTTTTCCAGTCACTTATCCTGGTGCTTACTGAGTTATAATGACAAGGGCAGCACATACACTGCTGACAAGAACACTCCTCTACTTACTACTAGCATGGATAGTGCTGTTTTTAAGTGTCTGTCTGCTTCTTACAATTAATTAATTGTGTTGTAAAATAGCAGAGTTGAAACCTGCTGGAGGAAGTAACCTTTATTTTTTTACCTAATTATTAGAAATAAATATGCCTTATCTTAATCTGGGTATATAGTACCCCATTGTGAGAATTAAACTGACTCCATGTGGTTTGTTACACAATATCCTGCATGCGCTGCCACTTTTATTAATCTGTGGATCAACTGTCTGGGCAGCCCTAGTTTGCAACAGCCTTGGGATGTTTCCTTAATCTTCTGGCTGCAAGCCTGGCAATGACAGAACTGCCATTGACTTCAGTGAGTCTAGGATTTCACACTCTGGGTCAGATCTCACCATCTGTGCACACACCCTGCTAAACTCCATACTGTGAATGATCCCCAGGACATAACTTCAGGAGCAAGTTGTTACTCAACGGCATCTACACGTAATAGCATCTACACATGCTATTAGCATGGGGCAGTAAACTGTGGCACATATTGTGCTGGAATTTATTTCTCCCAGGTGTGCCGTTTGAATGTGTGCCCAGGACCGCAGCATGTTGAGTCGGGTCAGAGCAGCCCCTTTTGGCAGGAGGCCCAAGAGGTCAGCCTGCCGGCTTGAGCCTGCTCTGATCTGTCTCAGTGTGCTGTAGAAGGGCTGGCTGGGGCATGAGGGTGCTTCAGCACAGGGCTAGTTGGCAACCAGCCCCCTTACTGAAGCACCCCCATGCCCCAGCCAGTCCCCTCAGCATCCACACGTGTTGCTGCGGAGTAAAGAACTCTGCAGTAGGATAGTACTTGTATTTACAAGTACTCTTCTGCAGCAGAGTTAATTAGTTTACGGTGGAGCCAATTGAGCAACTCTGCAGTAAATGTCTTGTGTAGATGTGACCAGTATATGTGTGAGGGGGAGCTGTCTGGTTACGTGGCTGGCTATGAGGCCTGATGAGACCGACGTTCGCAGGGAGTTGAGGCCTCTGACCATAAACCAGCAAATTCCTTAAGCACGTGCCTAACTTCTGCAGGTGAGAAGTCCCACAGAATTCAGTAACATTGCTTATGTGTTTACAGTCAGGAAAAGGAATAAGTGTTTGATGAATCAGGGTATCTGTTGCGTTAGGGCTTGTGAACAGCCGTAACAAAGCAGTGGAATACATGGCTAACCTGTGTTAGGCTATGAAATAATGTGAGCATGTTGGATTCATGCGAATACATTTCTGTTTTTTCTTTGGAATAATGTTGTATATATTTTGAGGGTGGTTAGTGGTTTGCTTGTTTGTATATAATGATTTAGAAACCTCTCTACAGCCATCTGAAACAGTAACAACTCTGTGTAATTAGAGCACTAATTAAAAATGGGAGGTGGAGAAGGGAGAGAGAAGTAATTCATGGGCCGGTTATTTATTAAACTGTAAATCCAGCCTTTTAGCTGATGAGCTACTGATTCTGAACCAGGGTGCTGTGGTACCCTGGGGTGTTACACGATGTTGGCATGGTAAAGTGTGCAAATACTTGATTCACAAGGAAAACCCAGAAAGATTTCAAAAAGGAGTCCAAAGTGTTAAAAGCCTTCTGACTTGTTCTGGTTTTTCTGAGTTCTTTGCTCCAATAATTTTCTGTAGTCAAAAAACAAGTGAAAACTAAGAGCTGGCACTTTCTGAGGGGGGCCTTGAGTATAACTAGGGAGTGCCTCAACTCTGGAAAAGCTTGAGAATCACTGTGGTGAGTAATTTAAATCTTGTAAAGTCTGCAACTACTGCTAAACAGAAGTATTACCCTGAAGTCTATTTGGCCATGTTTGCTGTCTGCAGCAAAGCCTCTTTACCCCCACAGCTTAGCATTTCCAGGAACTTGCTGCCTATACTTGATGGTTCATGATTGATTATAATAATTGAGGACCTCTGTAGTTCTTTTCTGAAATGACGCTCTGGCTGTATTTATGCAGTCTGTGATTATATTCACATTACAACACTTGGATAACAAATGCTGTATGCAGTTCCATGTACCACAATCAGGCTTTTTTTTTGTCATCACTGATCCTTTTATTGTCAAGTACTGTACATGGCGATCTCATCATATACAGTTTAGAAAACATGCATATTCAATTAAGGATGGCAGGAAAGGAAGTACCTTTATACACCTTGGGTAAGAGAAGCCTACCTGAATTATTGCATAGATCCTGTGTTAACCTTTGTGGGGGAAGCAGTGAAAGTCAAGTGACATGTATTAATAGAACCTGTGCTAGAGATCATGGTAAAGAATTATATTATCATCCAAAAGTACAGTATTTCACTTTTTTATGGTGTTTTAAAATTGGAAGAACAAAATGAAGCCTTGAAATTAATTTGACTGTTTAAAATGTAATTTTGCCTTGAGCTTAGTATGAGGCCAGTAGTGCACAATTAATTCTTTCTGCACATAGATATAACTGCTTGACAGCTGCACCTTCCTGTCAAGTATGGGATGCAGCATATGTGTTCAATATTTATTGTACAGTTAACCCTTAGGATGCTGGCCCAGCTCCAGGAAGATGATAGCTAGACACTCGTTGCTTTCTACGCTGGAGTCTTGTATTCTTGTGTCTAATACAAGACTCTGATCTATGGGCTAGGGAAGGAGTCCAGCAATGGGAAGTGCTTTGTGTTCAGAATGAAGTCTCCCCTCCTGTAGCTACTCAGTGGTTACTCATAATCCTTCCCTGACTTCTGGGGTTGGAGGAAGAAGCAGAGAAAGCCTACACTGATCACTGAGAGCAGTCTCAGCCCCCCTGACCACTAAAGGTATTTTGACCTTTTCTGTGAATTAGTATACCCACTTTGTATAACGAACACTGCATGTGTGGCAGCAAAGTTTTATGGATGCTATCTAAAATGAAATGGTCGTCTGGTGGGATGTCAACAGAAGCAAATGGATATGGGACAATGAGGAAAACAGGAGAAAGGTAGAAATTCATTCTTTTCTCCTTTATCACTCATTCTAGAGGCCCCTAGAAAAAAGGCAGGCTGTTAAACATTTAGGTCAAGTCTACACTAAAGAAATATTTTTATATTTTATATTCTCCTTTGACAGGGTGGTGACAAATGCAGTTGGGCTGTGTTCACGTAGAAGCTTTTGCTTATTTTTTTACACGCACTGCCATAAGTCACTCTTGTTAGTTTATCTGCATCCACATAACTGCATAACTGTCTGTCCTGGTACCTTCTGGGAAAATCCGGATGCATGTAATGTAGTTTGTCTCTCTGCTTTCATTCTTTGCTGTCTGTGTTTATGTGGAGGTAGAGCATAGCAGTCCCCTTGTGAAACATTGGCTTTTTGGAGAAGCTTAACTTGGATAAAAGCAGCACCAGATGTGCATTTCGAGGGATGAACTTTGTGCTGTACAGGAAGATAACTGTCAGTGGATTTGCAGTTTTCATATTGCTCAGTTGATGCTGGTTTTTCTCCCCCTCACACTCTTGCCTGTGAGTAAGGATTTAAAACAAAGCTAAGCAAAAAACAAACAAACAAAAAAACCCCACAACACAAAAAATCCAACCCCCTCTCTCTCACACACACACGACCCTGGATAATTGGCCAACTGAAGGCAGTGGTTGGAGTGGAAAGCCACCTGTGGTTGCAGCACCCCTGTAAATATTCCTCTTAATAACAAGCCAGTTCAGATTTAGGAGCATGGGATCCCCTCATGTTATTACCCAGCATATGGTACATGAAACAAGATTTTCCATGGTCTGTGGTACACCTGAATAACTGGGAGTATGATATGATAAATATTTTTTCACAAACTGGGGATGACCTTGTAACCCAACTGCAATGGACCAAAACAATGCCAGAAGGGGCTATCACTATGAAAGGGAATAATTTGCAGAGCTCTGCATATGTGATGGCATTCTATTAATAGGCTTCATTCAGAATAGGTTTATATTTAGCCTTATTCATTATTCAGCACTGACTGATGGAGAGGAAAGCAGACAAGACTACTTGTGATCTCTCTCTCGCAGGTGTGGCTTGGGTCACGTTTAAACCATAAACGTTGGTTGGTGGACACGTACCAGTTATTTGAGAAGTCAGGGCCACCTTTCTGAAGATGTTTAGGCATCTGGCTCCCACTATTTAAAATGTTCCCTTTGTTTAAATTGAATTTGTTCTTTTAGTCTAACCCAATTCTTTTGGCAGGCAAAGGGTTATAAGCAACTGACAACGTTTGCTTTGCGTTAATATATGCATGGACGGTGTTGTAATTATGGTTACTTCCTCATTTACCTCTGTCCAAAAGGGAGTGCAAAAAACTCCTATTCAAGAGTTTTGCACCAATTTACCCTCAGGTAGATCACTGAAAAGGCTGCACACCAAGGCAGAGCCACTCCTGCCATCCCTGGTCCTGGAACTTGCATTGTAAGGGCCAGACTCTAATCTTTCTTACTCTGCTATAAATCCAGAGAATCTGCCCATTACTTTGGCTTTCCCCTAGAGTAGCTGGCTTTTAACAGTGCCTCAGGGGAATCTCATTCAGCAACTCTAAGGTGTGTGATGTCTATGTTACCCCATCTCAGATCATTTCTGCATTCAGTTTTTTGGCAAAATGCCTGCCTCGCCCCAGGCACGACGGTATCCCAACAAGACACCCACATGCTATTGTGCCTTTATTGCCTAAATCTGTACGTTAACCATATATAGTATTATTTGTCCAAAGTAAGTGTAACTGTGCACTTTGATTGCATAGCTTATCGGCAATGTTAAATAAATATTTTAGAGTTTATTTGTCTAACAACGTTATTATGATCCACCCATCTTGTAACACATTTTCTCTTCGCCTAAAGCCTTACTTGCTGAACTGCAGCAATGCGCTCTGTGTTCTCCAGAGTCTGTTTGTATCAGCAGCACAGGGATCAGATTGGCACGTCATCTTTTCCCTGTCTAGTGCTATTAGTATTCGCATCAAAGCAAACTGTTTGGTTCTCTTTCTCAGGGGCAGCTTGCGGGAGTCAATCACTGCTCCCTGATGTGCATAGTAACAAAGGCTATGAAAACCTGTTCATTGATTCAAAGCAAAAGAGCCAAAGTGTGTACTTTGATTTCAGAGAAACCACACCCTCTGAGAGATCCACAAGGTTAGTCTTTGAGTGCTCTTATTAATTGTGACTCTTGGGACCTGAAGCACTTTGGCATTAAAGAAGAGTGAAAGAGAAGCAGTCAGGCCTGGTGGATAATTTTACATTAATAATAACTTATAAATGCCTCTGCAAGGCAACTCTATCCACTAGAATGGTCAGACCATCATTAAAATGTCTAACTCTATAGAGGGCCCACCCTGGTAATAAATGGGTTATCAACTTTTACTGCCTATTTTGACTAAAGCTACATGCTGGATCTTAGGACTCCAGCAAATCCTGGTGCCTGAGGTAATAATGTATTCTGGAAATCAATAACATATTAGTAATAAAAATGAGCAAACTATGCATCCATTAAGTATTCATAATAGAAATTTGCTTTATGTTACATGCCGTGTATACAGATTGCTGCTATTTAAAGATGAAGTATGTCTTTCAAACAGTGAGTGTCTGGGTATCTGCATTGCCTGTATTTTAAATGTGAAGGCATATTTAAATTGTATTGAAAATATAGATGTGTAAATGAAAACATCAATTTTATATTCCAAAATATTAGCAGAATATAAGTATACTGAAAAGCTACAGCCATATGCCCTGGGAAGGTGAAATCTATCTTTGGGACTAATCATGGTAATAAGCAATACATATGGCAGTAAGTGCTGGCAGCATCAGGCCCCTAGTTAGGTAAGCTCTCACTTGGCTTCATGTTTTAATCCACAGGCATTTTGCTGTGCTCACTTTGCATTTACAATCTAAATGAAAAGATGAGACAGAAAACTGAAGGCAGGGTATGCGATTGCTAGAGAAACAGGAGATCTAGTGGTCTATTAAAAAAATAATGTGTCCTTTGATTTTTATATCACAGTGGTAACATCAAAGATTATATAACTTAACTGCATTTAGAGAAAAAGCTAATCAATTTACATAATTTTAGCTGATTAAGATAACCACATTAAAAAGCTGATTTAAAATGAAACAGAGCAAACCTTCTGATAACGTACTGCATAAACTTTGCCTTTCTTCAACCCAGTTAAACTCCATATTGTTGCCAGACATTCAGACTCGAACACACCTTCAATAATGAAGAAATTCTGTGTGTCAGGGCTGTCCAATTTCAGTGTGGCCAAGGGCCGCATGTGTTCCTGGCATGGGTCCCTGGTATTTCCCCCCCAATTACTGTGCAGACAGTGCTGACAATGCGTGACCCGTGTAAGTGGGAGATATGGCTGTAGAGGCCCACGGGCCACCAATTGGCTGGCCCTGCCATTCATGATAAACAAGGGGTGACAGAACAATTCACATCCTGAAGCTTTTTTCAACATTGTACAGTAAACAAATTAAGAACCTTTGGAATTATGCAGAGTCCTGCTCTTTAGTAAAGCAGTCCCTTCCCTTGCCCCTAGAAATACTCCTTTTGGGAGGGAGGGTGGCCATCTTAGAACCAAAAAAATAAATAAATCATACACTAAAACGTACTATAATGTATTTTAATTTTATTACAAAAAAGTATTTTTGTTGTTATTTGTGTTTGCATAATGTATAAAGAGGTGATTGCATAATAACGCTGCAATAAATTCTTAATCTTGTATATTGTGTGTATGGTGAGGTGTGTGTGTATTGCAGGGTGTGGGTGGGTGTGTGTGTATACTAGGGTGTGGCTGGGCATAGGTTATGTTGGGGAGTTGTGTATATGTGGGAAATTTTGGGGGCAGGATGTGGGTATGTAGGGTTTGGTGTGTAAGAGGGTAGGTGGATTGTGGGGACTACCCTGCAACCCCCCATGGTGCAGCAGCAGGTGAGGGCACTCAGGGCTCTTGTGTCCAGTGGGGCATGGCTCTGGCGACTGCTGCACATTGCAGTGAAGGTCTCAGCCTCTGCCTGGTAGTTTGTATCGGCTGCAATCCCTATGCATGTGTACATCTCTTGCACTCGCTGGGCACAGGAGGGAAATCCCATACACTGGAGACAGCTGCCTTCTCTGCCAGGGAAAGGCACCCGGGGCTTTCTTCCCGTGCAGTGCAGCCCTGGTGAGGAAAGCAGCCAGCTCCAGCACACAAAGCTTCCTTCTTGTGTCTGGTGAGTGTGAGAGCTGCACATGCATTCAGGGAGTGCTGGTGATACAGATTGCTAGGCAGAAGCTGTGCCCCTCACCTGCACCAGGCATGAGCACCCTGAGTGCCCTCACCTGCTGCTGCCACCACCTGCCAGGGCTGTGCACCATGGGGGAGAGTGTGGGGGTCCCCACACCCCCCACCCTCCCTCACACCCATACCCACATGCTGTAAACTCAAGCTCCATGCTGCTGCCACCCCCCTGGGCACGGGCTCAGTGCTGCTGCCAGCCCCAGCCCTATGCTCCATGCTCCCGCCCAGCTGCAGCCCCATCCCTGCCACTTCCCTACCTGCTGCCCGGAGCCAGCAGGAGATTGGGAAAGTGAAACAGGTCCCCGAGAGCAGCAGCAGTGGCAGCAGCAGTCCCTCCTGGAAGCTATGTGCTGGTCAGGCAAGGCCTTTCCACCCATGAGGGTGGGAGCGAGGCCAAAAGGGTATGTTTGAGGGAGGTGTACACATGCACACCTCGCTCCCACCCCCGTGGGTGGAAGAGCTGAGCAGGGCACAATTTGTTGGTGGGTGCTGCAGGCCGGATGAAAGTGTTTGCTGTATTTTGTCCATCCCTGCTATAGCATGTGCGTTAGAAAGACACAAAGTCATGATTTAAAGACTGGAAGTAATGAAGAATACATTGCAGCCTTGGGTAAATTTTTCCAATGGTTGATTACCCTCACTGTTAGAAATGTGTGCCTTATTTTTAGTCTGAATTTGTCTGGCTTTGGCTTCCAGCTATCAGATTTCATTATGTCTTTTTCTTTTAGATTAAAGAAGCATTTATTATCAGATATCTCTCTTCCATGCTACTTCTTACAGGCAGTGATCAAGTTATCTTTTAACTTATTCTTAAATACGCTTGGATAAGCTACCCTTCTTTGGTCTCTCAGTTTTGCACACCCCAAATCATTCTTATTACTCTTTTCTGAACTCTTTCAGTTTTTTCAATGTTTTTTGAAGTGTGGACACTAGAATGGATACTAGATTCCATTGGTCTCACTACTACTGTTATATGGAAGGTAGTATTACTTCCCTGTTCCTGTGTGATATTCCCTTCCTACTCCATTCAGTTGTCACCATAGCTACAGCATCATGTTCAGTTATTTAACTATCATGACCCAAAGTCCTTTTCAAAGTTACTGTTTTCCAAAATATGGCCCCCCATCTTGTAAGTCTGATCTACATTTCTATTCCTAGATGTGAGATCTTGGATTTGGCTCTGTTAAAATGCATTCATAGAATCACAGGGTTGGAAAAGACTTCAAGGGTCACCTGGTCCAACCCCTGCATGAATACAGGAATGCTAATTCTAAATTATCTCTGTTAAATGCTTATCCAGGCCACCTTAGCAAGAGATCCATATCCATCTATATAACTAACCTGTCCTCATCATTTAGTTTAATTTCCAGCTGACTTTAAATTTTCTTCCAGATGATGGGTTAAGATATTGCATAGCATTAGACTGAAAACAGATCCCTGTGGGATCTAAATGCACTAAATACACCTCCATACATAGTTTATTTCTCATATATTTTTATATTTTGGAATTGTCATTTAGTCAGTTTTCAGTTCATTTTAAGTAGCCACCTTATTTTTCCATAGCTCTAATTTGTAAACATAGCTATAAATATTGGGATAAGATGAGATTTGTTTTCTCAAGCCCTATTTTTTTAGAACTTTTGAAAATCAATTTAAGTGATTGAGAGAATTATTTTGTTTCTTTGAATATTCCTGGGTGCAAGTTATCTGGTCCCACTGATCACTTATTGTTTAACATAATTTTTAACTACTGATGGAATAAAATCATTTTATTATCAGTATAATATATGAATACATACATTCTGCTTCTTTCCAAGTGTAGAAACAAAATATTTATTAAATATTTCAGCTTTTTTTGTAGCATGCTTGATAAATTTATTACCTTTGGTTCATACTTGACCTGTAAGGTGGCTAGGATTTAGTTTGTTCATGATTTCTTTTTTTTTTTTTTTTTTACTTTCTCTCTTACAGGCCGTAGATTTCATTGATAACTTTAGCTTCCCTCACCCTTATCTGCAGTTCTTTAATTTAATTTGGGTTTTTTGGAGATAGCTAGCTCTTTTCATTTCCCTGTATAAAGTAGGATAATTTTTAAGTAAAAAAAAAAAAAAAAAGGGGGGGGGGGGGGGGCTTTTCATGAGTGTGGGGTTTTTGGGCCAGCTAATAGAGCATGCCTAAATATTTCCTGTTATCATCAGATTTTTATATTCAAATATTTTATTTAATTGAATTTGGCTCATAATTATTATTTTTTAGGCTAAGGAAACTGTCCATGTTAAGCTCCAAAGGCAAGCATTAATAGTCATAATGATATTCTGCTTGTACAAACCAAGTTAAATTAGGTTATGATTACTTACATCTAAGTAGCCATAATTTTTAGTTTGGTGCGACTGATTAATCTTCAGCTACCAGAATTAGGCCCAATATGGTATTTCTCTTAGTTGGTTTCATTCTAGGATTACCCAGACTTTTTTTGTGCTAGAATGTTGTAATAATATCTAGTAACTCAAAGGATGCTTTATTAATGCCAATGCATAGCTAAAAAAAGATATTGGATTTCTCCTGGGACAAAGTCTTTTATTCTGGGAACCTACAATGGAGCACTTCCACCAGGGTGACCACCCATCCTAATTGGGCGGGACAGTCCCAGAATGGGATCATCAAGTCCCTGTCCCGCAGCATTGTGCAGGGATCTGGGTTTCATGCAGGTGGGCAGCATCCTAGCCTGCAAAGGGCTGCTTGGGGCTGCTGGGAGCAGGATGCAGGGGATACCATGTGCACATGTGCATGTGACCAGTAACACAGCTGGGCAGCATGGAAGCATGGAGAACAGCTACCTGCAGGTAAGTCTGGGGTGGGGGGTGCAGATCAAGGCCCCCACAGTGAGGGAGGGAGTGGGACAGGGCCTGGAGGTATGCTGTCCAGCCAATGTGGTGAATGGAGCTGGGGTGTGGAGTGGGACAGAGCCAATGGCAGCTCATTCAGGGGTCATGGGGGGAGGCAGCTCCCTGATGCTGTGCATGCTCCTAGAAGGAGTCCCTGCCCAGATTTGTGTGTGGGGTGGATATGGGCTGCCTGCTGAGGGCTCAGAGATCTCTTCCCTGCTGCCTTTCCCCTGTGCTGTAATGGTGATGTGCCCCCTGCCCTCCCAGCAGCCCCAGGATCAGTAGTGGCATGGAGTTGTGCTGCTTGCTGCTGCCAGGTGGACAGGGCATGTGCAGCCAGCATGGAGCTCCCAAGGGAAGGGCAGCAGGGTGGGGAGCCCTGACCCTGCAGCAGGCATCCTGCATGTGCCCCTGCCCCACTCAGCTCTGCTGCAGCTGTGCAGCTGATGAGGGACTGAGGGTAGGTAGGCATATATCCCACCTTTTCATTCTAAAAACGTGGTGACACTAACTCCCACTGTCCCACTTCTAAGTACCCAGAAAGTATCTAAGTCTAAAAACAGGCTTCAATTTATCATGAATCTTCTTGAAGCAGACAGAAGTGACAATTTTCACCTGATCTGGCCACAGGAAGCAGTTCATAGCTGACCAAACAAGTGCACAGCTGCAGACATATTCAAAAATGGACAACTGAGTGAAAATCTGACCCCTCACTGTATGAGGTATCAAGTAAAGGCATTTCAAAATGTAGCGTGTTTTATAACTTGTGTGTGCAGAACTCCCAGCCTGTTGTTGTTTTCAGAATGGGAGGAGGGAAAAGGAGTAGAGTGAGTTCAGTCTGGAGGGTTTTCAGCCCCTCCCCCTCAAGGGTGGGACAGGTATTTAGGAGCCCCCCTGAGGTGGAGGGGAGCTCCAATTCACTCACCCACCCTTCAGCACCAGCTGGGGAGCCCCAAGAATGAGTTCCCTCCACTGCCTTTTCTCTGATCCCATTCTAAAAACAGGCAGCACTGGCAGGGAGCCCTGGCCCTGGCTATGGGAACCTGGTTGTAGGAGCTCAGCCAGCAGCTAGGTTCCCCTCTTCCTGGAACCAGCAGTGAACTTCTGTTTGGTTCAGGGAATCGTTGGAACTCAGAATGTTTCCTGCAAAGTGTTCTCAGTTACAGCGCAGAGCTGCACTTCTGTCTGCACCTCTTGTCCTGGGCTTTGACTCCCCTTTAAAACAGGATGGGGCAGTTGTTTACACATGATGCTTTAATGACAATTAACTCAAATTAGTAACCCCCCCCCCCCATGGTCCCAGGCAAAAAGTGTAATTTCAGTACTTGACAGGTACTTAAAGGGAACAATGGGTTTGTACATCTGTAGGACCCCAGTATAAAAGGCTTTGTCCCACCTGTTTTTAGCCCATAATGCTTTTTCCCTGGGACAATTGTGTTTTATTGGATTTAATTGCTATTCAAACTCCATATGGAAACGATTGTCCTGGCACCTGTTTTGATGTGAATCAAAGCCTGGGGCAGTCAGACCCAAAATTAATTCAACATCTGTTTTTACCCTACGTTTCCCAGAGAGAAATACCCAACACTACTGGAGATATGTGTAGGGAGCTATTCCTCCTACTGCTTATCTGATTTAGGTGTTCTGTAAGAGCCCACACCAGTATCACATGCTGAGATGCATTAGTTAGTATGCTGATTCAGAAGGCAGGAACAAAGGATGGTCCTTTTGTGAGAGGCACTAGGGCCATATCCAGACATGCAGGGGCATGTGGTTCATGGTGCTACAAACCTCCTTGTGGCACCACAGAGCACATGCGGTGAATGTTAAAATTTGCCCTGCACTGCAAATTTGCAGCACAGGGTGAGAATTTGCTACTTGTGTTTCCTAGTAGCAAAAAAAGAAAAAGGTGCAAAAAGCATTGCAATGCACATACAACAAGCATGTGCTAGTACACATGGAAGCTGGGCTGTCCAGAGCAATGCTCTGGCTGCTGGCTAGGCCTCTGTGCTGCCCAACCTGTACTCCTGCTGCTCCAGGCCACCAGGTAAGACTGCTGGGGCTAGCACCAGTGCTGGCCCCAGCCTCCAGCTCTCCCTGGCTGAAGAGCCAGGATGACCTGGGCAAGGGCAGTTTGCCCAGTGCGGGATGGTTTGTCCCGCAGCAAAGCACACGTGCAGGGGTGTGCCTTGTGGCAATTTTTGCTGCTGTAAGCACACACTCCTACAAGCCTGGATGTGGCCTAAGACTTTGGAGACCCTGCACATCTTACATGACCTTAAGTAAGTCAGTTAGCCTGTGTCCCATTCTCTCATATATAAAATGGCAGTCATCACACTGGTTCCTGGAGTGATGGGTATCAGGATGTGGGTTTTTAAAAATATATATATTTTTTAAGTTTGTGAGATGCTTGGATACTGTGATAACAGAGACCATGTAATACCATACATGGGCAGGTCCCTGTTCCATTCCTATACACTGTTCAGGCCTAAGGGACATTTCTGGGCTGTCCTCTAAGGCATTATTATTATGGGCCACAGAAAACAGAGATTGAAAGTAGCAAGGTTCCCCCCAATTATGTGTTTACTTGAGACCCCAGTCTTGTTTGCTCTTTCTGTCTTTACAGTGTAAATTCCCTAATAAAGGCAATATCTATATTGCTCTTGAAGGAAATATGCAGCGTACATACAGGAGAAGTTCTTGGTGTATCTGTTCAATTAGGGGAAAACCTACTGTTATTGCTTATCCAAATGTTTGCAGGAGCAGATGTATCCAGGTACTTCTAGATGTAGAATACCATCCATGTGTTGCTGTGATGACTCTCTGTGCCCAACCCTTCTGATAGTACAACACCTACTCTGTTTCATCTATGTCTCATTCACCAGATTGCTTTATATTTAGATTGTTACTCTTTGGGGAAGGTGCCATCTTTTTGCTCTGGGTTATACAGCATGGAGTCTTGGGAGATGATTGGCACTACTAGATTCTCCCACAACACAATAAAAATGATATTAATAATTATAGGGGTTTTCATAAACCATTCTGATTGTCCTTAATTGGTACTAGTTCATCCCATATGGAGCAGAGCGTTTCTCTGATTTTTATTCACATAGGGCTCTTTGTGGTTATTCCCATTTTTATATGCTTTCAAACCCTTGCAGAAGGTGCTCAACACTTGTCTAGTCCAAAATGAATTAGGATTTTGTGTATCATGACTTTTTTCTGCTTGGTTTAAACTGATATTATGAAATCAGGGGAGAGAGAGGCAGGAAGGGGCTGGTTCTGCCTGGATAAAACCCTGCTTTTGCCCTTTTTTGACCTGACAACCAGCCTTAATGTTGATGCATTGTCACATGTTGCACTTCCTCTGTACACGGTGTTGTCTGGAGATGGAAAGTGGCTGGTGAGAACTGATGGGCTAAACTCCTGCAAGGTGGGGTTTTATGAGGCTGTGTGATGTCATAATGCAGATGCATCATGATGCCATGCGACCAGCCAGCTGTGTTCCAGTCCATCAGAGCTGAAACAGTGATGATAATAGGTATTAGCTGGGCCAATGTGAACACATGCAGTTCAGAAAAAAACAACACTCACATCTTTTATGGAGCTGTTCACCAAACTCTATTGGGAATACTCGTCTGTACAGAGTCTATTTTTTTCCCCTGAAGTCTACAGGTGAGAATGATCTAAGGTTTTGTCTGTTGTTAGTTCCCATGCCTCCTCTAATGATTGGTTTGACTTTGTACCTACCAGTCTAGGTTGCTGTACTTCGAAAAGGGAGAAAGTTTTAATCATGGCTAGAGGTGTGGTGGGGGGGTGGGGAGTAAGGAAGGGTGAAAAGGGGAGGGGGGGAAGATAATCCCCCTCAGTGGTTTCCAGACAAGTGAAACAACTTGAAACTTCACATAAAACATTTAACTGGTTTCAGCTAGCGTAAGATGATGGCTGCATACAAAAGAAAACTCCCATTTCTCTGAAAGTATTTCTGCCTCTTCCCATCCCCTCCCCCCCCCCCCCCCACACACGGGGGGCAAATATGTATGACAATTCACAGTTTTTATTTTCCATGCTGTGCTGTAAAAAAACTTGTTACCAGCTCAAATAGCACTGCTTGCATAGAGCAGAAAGCTAGGGGCCTGCTGATAAGTAGCCTCATCTTCTAAAGATCAATTGCCTTTAAGGTGCATCAGACCAGGCCCCCAGTGTCACTGGACATTGTTGGAAATTTGGGCCTTTGAGGTTTGCCAGTTTTGTGACTAAGCCAATGATCTGTTTCTCCCTGCCCGAAACTCCAGGCTTCCCAAGAGCTTCTGCCTTCACCTAGTAATAACAATTCAAATATCCTGCCATAATCACTACAGCAGCAATAGTGTAAGCTGTACATTTAAGAACAGTGCTGTAGAATGATGCAGCAATAATAATAAATGCAGCATTTCTCAGCAATCACTGTAATAATGCTATTGTCAGCTTGTATTGTTTAAGACTGTTGCTATAGAATAACAAAGTATTTTCACACAGGTTTCAGTGGAACCTTTAGCCCGGCAAATCTCAACCAGTTTCATCTTTCTTTATGAAAGTTTCAAAGAACAAATTCTCAATAGTTATTTATGGCAAAAGCTCAGAGAGAGTGCAATGTGGAGAGCACCAGGAAAAATCCATTTAATTTATTTTAATGATTTCCAGCTCCGGCATATTACTTACCAAAGAAGGCTAGCCTTCAACCTCTGGAGAATTTTCTGTTAAATTAACAATGAAAGACTTAAACCCTGGTCTCCTGACACCTGAGAGTGATGATGTTAGTTTTAGACAATCAAATTTTGGGCTCCCTAATTTTTTATTAGTGTTTTTATGAGCTACTGTAAGGTTCTAATATTTATGGATAGATTCTTTTCCTTCTCTGTCTCTGGACAATTTTTTAGGTTTCATTCAACTCTTCTTGCCAGGCAATACTGACTTAAAAATAGATTTAATGCAGTAGTAAACAAGTCCATAAACAGCACAAAGCAATCCTCACCTCACCGTTCATCATTTCTTTAATAACAGAGATATTTTTACAAAAGCTGTAATGTTCCTCTTCAGGGAGTACTTAAGGCACTGCAAATCGAGATTAAACTTTAACTTCGAGGAGGTTTTATTCAATAGGAATATATTATGTTGGATTATTCTGTGCTTCAGTAAAATCCCAAAATGGATCCAGCATCTGATTCCTTTCACACAGGAATTTTCTTTATTTGGATGGCTCTGAGTTTGGTGGGGCAGCTTCTGATTTTCACCTCAGTGACAGTAGAATCAGACTCCATTTTTGTTGTGTGGTATCATTTTTATCACATGGTGATTCTAGCTTCAGATGGTTAATGGTCCGATTCTCCTCTTGCTTATGGGATTTCCACACTTGTAAATCTCCATTGATTTGAAGTGAGCTGCTCTCAATTCCCACTAACACAAGTGGGAGGAAAATAAGTTCTTGAGCATTGCAGTTTTCCAGATGGGGCCTTTGAGTTTGGTGTGACTACATCCAAATGTTGAGGCAAATTCTGGACTCAGTATCTGAATGTAAATCTAGAAAACTCCATCTCTTCTGGCATTAGTGCAATTAATCCAGTTTTATACCAGGTTAACCAGGATCAGTTTGGCCTATTTTAAGTGGAATTAATCAAAAAGAGAAGTCTGTCTAGTGATTTTTTTAGGATTCCATATAAAATATAATCATGACCAACAAGTTTACAGTTCTTGCTTTTAAAGAAAAAACAGTTCTGCTCAGCATAATGGGTTTAGTCTAGTTGCATGTTGTGATGATCTATCAAAAGTATTTCCTCAAAGGGGGAGAAATACAGATGACTGCAATAAGCAGATACAGTAGAGTTATTACAGTCATAAGGACAATTGGTTATTGTTCCAATTCTACTCGCTTTCCCATGTCAATTGGCATCTCTTAAATTTGAGTTTTCTAGGTTCTATAGCTGTATCAAAGCCAAACGCTTCTTACCCTTCAAAGAGTCAGTTTTAGCTCACTATAGATCCTTTGGAGTTAGGCCCAAGTAACCTTGACCTGAAAGTTAAATGATCGTATAATTGCAAATAGGACCTATACACCACAACCAAAGCTGATGATTTAAATGGGGAGATACTACATGCATGCATAAAGAGATTCCTTGGTGCAAAAAGCTTATGATGTATAGAAACGAGGGGGTGTTCATGATGGGTAGGGAAATGAGACTGAGCATTTGAAATATCTTTGTTTTAAGTTGTATAGTGAATCTTTGGTAAAGTGTCCTGCATGTTGACCAATGCCTTAACAACAAGGTCCCTCTTATTAGTAAGGGCTTATCTACACTTGAGGGTCAGTTAGGATCAATGTGGAATGTGAGTGTGAAGGTGTAGGAGCTTTCACTGGTTACCTCTCTCCAGGCCTGGGTATAGGGACATTGATTCAGAAATAGGAATGTCTACATACAGGGTTACCTGGTGTGAATGGGGTTACTTGGTGACTTCCTGTGTAGACAAACCCACCTTTCAAGAGTGCTTACTTCACCTATAGCATTTCTCCAGGGAAAAGTTAAGTTGTCTCCCTTCATTTCCTTCCTTCTGTTGCCCACTTAAGAGAGGGTTTGGTCAAACAAGTAATGCATTGCTCTCTTTTGACTCTATGAAAGGCTATCGTGCAAGTTACAATGTGGTGCCCTTTGGGATGTCGTGATTTTTGTATGAACCCTCAAGCACCACATTAAATTGGACCATTGTCCTGAATGGCTTCATTGTACTTCCTTCTGCGCTCTAACTCAGGACATTTCTTTTAGCTTCTTGGTTGCTTATACGAGCAGGAAACAATCTTGCTCCCTGCAGTATGTGGCATCTTCCCTGAAGAGCCACTAGGACAGCATTGCAAAAGCCCTCATGAAAATATGTTGGCTCGGTTACAAATACTCTCCTTTCCTTTGTGGTGATGTCTGCCAGGAAGGAAAAGGGGGCTCACTTGCCTATTGCAAAATTAATTTGTCCTCAATGGAGTTTACAAGGAGAGTAGTGCTGTGGGCCTGGATTGTTGGCAGAAGCCTCCTCTCATTTACCACAGAGATAAGCAGCTAATGAGTTAGAGTTGAACACTAAGCTGGCTTTGGGGATAACTTGACCATAAGGCTAAGGACAGAAGTTACATATAAGCTGGCATAAGTGATTGGCAACTGCTTCAGATCTGTAACACAACAGAAGTTCAGTGCACATAAAACACTTTCAAAATGGCTAAAACCGGTTTTAAGATAAACCTGGATGGATGTAGTATCAAACTTACCTGATTTAGTTTAAATCTATTTATTGAACTTCTGTCCCAGATCTCTTCCAGGTTCAAGTTAACACACTGTTCCCCAGCATCCCAGGATACTTTGCACCCCCTCCACAGACCTCCTTCACAGGGTCCAAGGTTGTCTGCTCCAGCCAAGCATGGAGGTGTGCTCTTGTGCCCCCCTGGCTTCTGGCCTGAGGCACTGCAGGCATGTGGCTGCATTTCCAGAATCAAAATGAATGTCTGTCCACTTGCTTATCAGTTCAATCTATGCAGCTTAGACTAACCTGTGAAGATTGAATAGATTCAGCCTTAGGGTTTTTGACTGTCTGTACTTGGCCTAAGAGTATTTACCTTCACATTCGCCTCCAGACTCAAGGTATTTCTTGAGAATCCTGCCCTCTCTACACAGACCTTGCTCTATTCCTTTTTGTTCAATCTCTCCAGACCTGACTCCTGCCTTTCTTGCTGATATTGCATTTGCACTTTATCCTCATTCTCTCACTGCTGAGATTTTGTTCCGAGTTGCTGTAGCTTTGGTGCTGTCTCTCCTTCATTTCGGCTTGCTCCGTCTCCTCCCTTCCATCTCCTCAGCTTCAGGGTATACTCTTTGGGGGCCCTGGGCAAAGGTTCAGCTTCAGGCTCCCAGCTCTGCTGGGCAGCCAGATTGAAACTTAACTGTAAAACCATGGGAGTCCCCAAGCAGTGCAGTGGACCTGTGCTACTGCAGGGATTGCATCGGCTGTCCCAGCTCCCTCTGCAGATCCTCATTTCCAAGTCCCACCTCCCCCCTCTACAGGATTTCTGGTGCCCTCATAAATGTTACGGTCCTTATGATGTTCAAGTTCTATCCACCCACAAGACTGCTCCCATAGAATCAAGACCCTCCAGGCCCTTGCTTTTTGGCTATCTTGTATTCCTGTGCCATCCCCTCCTTAGCTGATGCCTATTCTTCTCTTCTTTGCCCCTTTCCTTATTGCACCTAATGCTTCAATCTGATCTAATGATTTACATTATCTTACCATGGGAGATCAAGCTCATGAAAATTTATGCATCTCTGGTTTAAGTTAGACTGTGAGGTGTATCTCTGCCCTGCCTGGCTTCAGTTTAACACAGCTAACTGCCTCTCTTAGTCTGAAAAGACATTTGGTACAACCAGTGCTGGGAAAGTGGGGGAAAGGAGACCTTGGAGCCACTGAGATGAGGGAGACAGATCAACAGTAACTTGTAGGAGTGGGAAAGGGGAGGGGTGAATCATGGCAGCAGGCACACACCAAACAGCAATAATGTGACTTGACTGGGATGATCTAGTTGGGGATGACCCTGCTTTGAGCAGGGGGTTGGACTAGATGACCTCCTCAGGTCCTTTCCAACCCTAATTTTCTATGCTTCTATGACTTTTCAGTCTTTGATGTGTGTGCAGAGTGGGAGTGAAAGGGAAGGGCATGTCTTCTTGGTTGTTCTCCCTAGCATAGGGTGGGAATGCCTTAGGTGACCTGGATCTGGGTGATGTAAAACAAAGAAGGTTCTCATAGAACGACTGGCAGAGGAGAAGAGTGATATTGCCAGGGCTTGAAGGCCTGGGGACAGAGGCTTTCTGCTCAGTCAGCAGTCCATTCTTTGACTACTCAGCTTTAGCCGGAGCCCTTTTGCGGTGGAGCCTATGCTGAGCATCACCCAACTGTGTCACTCCTTGAGAACCAGAATGAATCATTGGGTTGGAAGGGATCTCAAGTGTCATCTGCTACAACTCCTTGCACTGATGTAAGGTTTGCTGTTCTGACACTTCTCCAGCTCCTACTTGAACATTTCCACTGAAGGAGATTCTGTGCCTTTCCTGGACAGCCTGTTCCATTGTCCTACTGCTCTTAGAGTTAGGAATTTTTATTTTCTTGAGATTTAATCTGTACCTGCTGTGCTACAATTTAAACCCATTGCCTCCTGCCCTGCCCTCTCTAGCAAGGGAAAACAAATTTTTCTGACTCATTTTATGGTATCCTTTCAAAGAGTTGAAAGCTTCTGTCCTGTGTACCCCCACTTCTTCCAATTTTCTTTTTCCCAAACTAAGTATTCCTTATTCCTTCCAATTTTCCTCGTACAACTTGCATTCTGGTCTATTTAGCATCTTTATTGCTCACTTCTAGTCCCATTTATTTACCTGCTTCTCATAATGTAGTGCTCACAATACTGGATAGAGTTCTCTAAAGCATGACCAGTACAGAGTAGAGTGGCATTATTGTCTCCTGTTCCTTGCTTATGTTAATGTATCTTCAGATTACATTTTTTGTTTCTGGCAGCAGCGTTGCATTGTGGGCTTTTGTGTTTGTGATATACCGTGACCCCCCCCCAGCTCCTTCTCAGCAGCACTATTGTCAGGTCAGTACATGCACCCATGAACCCCAACAAAGAACACCCTGTTCTGTTTACTGCTTTCTACTGCTGTGTCTCTATCATCACATACAAGCTTACAATGCAAGCACTTAGCTGCAGCCATCGAGTGTGACTGTGGAGCCTTGCAGTTAGGATACTTACTTAAGATGTAGGTAAATCAAGGTCCTGATTTGGAGCAGGCTGTATGATCACAGTGAGTACCCTGACCCTCAAGCTGTTGGCTCTCTGAAAAGGGTCTCTCTCTTTCTCTGCTTCCTGTTTTGACTAGAAATTCCATCTTGGCCCTGAGCATCTCTTCTCAATTAAAGTTTGGATGAAGCTGGTGAATTGCTGGGAGAGTTCTGCTTTCAGCTAAAAAGTATTTTTCATATTAAAAACAGTTTTGTCAAGCAGTTCCTGACTGGTTCTAGTCATATATCTGTTTTGGGCACTGACTCTATGTATAACCTTGGCCTCCTGCCCTGCCTCCTTTTTGAGCAAATTTCCCTCTTTTTACAGCATGGGTGACAGCTCAATCCCTAGTTCACATGACTGTGGTGTGCTTTAGTCAATGCTTGCACAGTACTTTGATGTAAAACATTCTCTAAATGCCATTAGTTAGGAATTAAGGTTACTGTGACTGGCTTGTCTCCTGAAAGACAGAAGTGCTGCTGCTACCAGGGTCACCTCCTATAGCAATAAGCCTGGAAGGGCTGTGCTTTAGTAAACGATTGACACATGCTTTAACCATATGAGAAGAGCACAGGTGGCCTTCTAAGTTGCTTGTCATCATCTTCAAAGAATTCTGCCTCATCCTGCTATTTGAGCTTCTTTTTGCCTCTCCCTCTTTCCCTCCCTCCCTCCCCCCAGCTTCTAGCCTTGACTGCCTGCTCTCACAAGGACCACATGCTCTCTCCTCTAGGCTTTCTTCCATGCAGTGTCTGTTAGGGCTGTGCAAAGCTTTGTTTGCTCATTCAATTCGGAGGAGATTTAGCACGATTCAGCAGCTGAATCTCCAAATCCTAATTGAATTGGGGGAACCAATAAAAAGGTCTGAATCAGCCAAATCCAAATCCAAAGCGTATACTAGCCGATTCACACAGACCTAGTATCTGTGTGTGTTATGGTTCCCTGGAGCTGACAGTTAGAGGCTCATCCTCCCTGTATTTGTCCACTTAAGCCATTTGCCTATGGTGAATCAAGCTGATTCATATGAAAGTGGCACATTGCACTTTCCTTTCCCTTCTCTGTACACGTTTGTCCTCACACTGGGAGGTGTCTGGGGCAGAGACCATCTTCTGTAAGTGTTTGGAAAGTGCTTAGCACATAGTGGGTAATATTGCTAATAAAGGTTGGGTACAGATATTCGGGGAGGCTAGATCAAGTTTAAAAATAAGGTAAGTAAGGATAAGGGGGATAGTGGCAGGGATTGAGGAGATCAGGGGAGCAAGAAGGCTTGGTGGGGATCAGGGAGCATGTGAGGTCTGCAAGGGAATTGGGGGCCATGCAGGATCTGTGGGAGGGATCAGGGCGGCAGGTGATGGGGAAATTAGGTGGGGCTGGGGGAGCAGGCAGGGTCCAGGGGGGTTGGTGGGTCCCCTCCCTCCACTGGGACTTACTTCTTCCATTCCTGGCATCCATGAACTTTGATAAAACTGGTATCAGAAGTGGTCTAAAAATGGCTTACCTGATTTAAGGCAGTGTAACTTAGATCAGGTTGGCTGTTTCTAGACTGATCTAACTTTCCTAACTTGTGTACAGTTCACAGCCCAGCTACTGACCCCAGCCCTGTGGTCCATCTAAATATGAACTGTACAGAAGTTTGGGAAAGTTAGATCAGTCTAAAAGTGGCCAACCTGATCTAAGTTAGACTGCCTATGAGGTAAGGTTAACTTGGATCAGGTCAGCCATTTTTAGACTAATCTATCCTTCCTGGAACCTCTGTACAGTTTGCATTTAGATGGACCTAACTAGGGAACTAAATGTAAGGTCTGCACCTGGGCAAACTGAATTGGATCAGGTGGCCATTTTTGACACTATCTAACCTCCCTGAAATTGCTCCTTCCCTTCCCCTGAATGCCTGTATGCACCCAAGAACAACAATAATGGATATGGAGGTGTCATCCAAAGTTGCCATCAGCCTATGACTGTTAATTTTAAACATCAGTGGGAGGGGAGGGGAGCCCTGTGTAGATCTCCAGCATAGGGTGTCAAATTAGTGTAGACCCATTGAAGTCAGTGGATAATATAGGTATTGGTGTCATCTAAGGATCTGGACACAGAGTTTTGAAGCTCCGTAGGGGTTGGGATGTATGTGGTACATCCTGTTTCCTAAATAAATAAGCTGGAAAGGACCATAAACACTTCTCTTCACCCTTTGGGAACATATTTATTCCTTGGACTTTTCCTAACCCTTTCTCTCTCTCTCTCTTTCTGTGTTCCTCTTCCCCCTCCCCTCCCCCCATGAATCTGTGTCTTCCTTTTCCTCGGTAAAGTCTAGCAGCTGACCTTTTTGAATAGATAGAGGAATGTACTGCACAGTTCCCACATTAGTTCAATACTAGACTGCATAAGAAATAACTGGAATTTCCAACAGATGTATATCCCACCCCCTCTTTCTAATAATAATAAATGCTTCTGTGGATATGGCCTTCAGTATTTAAGTGCCTAACTGCCCCTGCGAGTTAGATGCCAAAATGCCTCTGAGGATATGGAAACAAGTGTGTTTTTCATCAGTGGTTTACAAGTGGAGCTCAATATTGTTATTTGCTTTGTATATAGAGGGTCAGCTGAGGCACAGAGGAGAAAAATGAGTTGCCCAACATCACCCAGAAGGGAAGTGGCAGAACTGGGGGTAGGACCCAGCTGTCCTGTCCAGTCCAGTGCTCCACCAACTAAGTAGCATTCCCTTTATTCTTCTTCCACTCCTGCTCCATAACTGCTTTGCTTTACAAATCCTGTTGCCACATCTACCCACTCTCCTCATCCATTTAACATAAGGAGTTTTTGCACAACATCATAATGAGGTCCCAGCTGCTTGCTACTGGGGACTGATGTATGGCTCTTGCATGATCACTAAGGTTCAGCTGGGCAGTCAGAATGCAGCTTTGGGCAGCCTGTGTCCTCAGCGCTCTCTCAGACCCTGCCAACACTCCAGTAACACAGCAGGAGCTTTTGCTCCTCTGTTAAAGATGCAGCAATGCCCACATATCGCCTCAACTGCTATAGATAAATTACAGAGAGCAGAACATATTTGTCATTGGCAGGGGAGCAGACAGAATCCATTTTATCTGGGCACAGAAAAAACAGGCTAAGGTTTACATGGTCCATTCCGATAACAGACGGGAGTAAAAACTGTGGTGGTTTGAAGTCCAGGAATCATTACTGACATTCCCAGGCCACCGCAAAAAAAGCCAAAGAGCGCCACAACACCTGATGTGACTAAACACATTTTGGACCTTTTTCCTACCGTTGTTAATGCAAGGGCCATGCTTCAAGGCACTGGCTGAAATCAGAGCCCCTGCGTTAGTTATTGTACCTGTGTGTAGCAAGAGCAATGCCAGTGCTCTCAGCACCGTGAGTCTCAGGCTCGAATTCAGAGTGCATGTAAGCACATTTACCTTTAAGCCCAGGCTTTAAATCTATAATAAAACCTAATGAATTTTCTTTTTGAAAGCCAGCCTTGTGGTTGTGGGAGCCTGACTAGATAATTTTTAAACTGTGGATGCTGGTAGTGGGTGGGTATTGTTTCCCTGTGATTTGCTGCATGCGTTTCCAGCTGTAACGGTTCACAAGGCGCCATTTGGCATGTCCTCTTGTTACTGCTTCACACTTCAATCTCTGCATACTTTTAACGCCTGGTCTCCTGAAGTACTAGCGTTAGAGATGAATTTTCTGTTACTGCAGTTTTATGCTGAAATAGCTCCGTCAATGAAATCATGCCAGTGTAAAATTGGAGTAATGCAGTCGTGAGCCCTTCCTTTTGTATGTGTATATTACGCTGAAATGCCAGTCTTCAAAGAAAGCTGATACTGATATTGCTGGTATATGTTGCAGTGTGAGGTTGGCACAAGCTCCTCTTTCTGTCTTTATTTTTCTTGTTCCGGAACCAAAGGTGGTGGTGGTGGAGAGGGGGGTTACCTCATCACAGTATAATATATAAAAAGCCTATGTGATTCCAGTTGTCTTTATCATCATCCTACATGGGGAAGGTCAGGGGAAGGGTGGGAAATTTCTATCTATCCTTTTATTACAGTCATGTGTATGTTATTTCAGTATTGAAGAACTATTATTTCAGAGGCATGGGCTTGGCAAGTCCAAATTACTATTTGTGAACAATTAAAGGGGTTTAGAGGAGGAGGAAACATTTTAAATTGAACAAACATTAGTTGTTCTTATCCTTAAAGTAATCACTTCAACACTTGCCACTGAATTGTTAAGAACAACAGCTTGGTTGAGTTTGGACTACAGGAAGGGAAAGGAAGCCCTCAGAATTATGTTTGCACATTGCAAATGAGGATGCTGATACTCTTTAGTAGAAAGAGGGAAGTATTCTAATTGGGAAGCTGATTTTGGAAAGCACTTGAGCTCATATTTAACTTGGGGAAGGTGTGAATTTGTAGTTCTGAATTTTGTAGTGGGGGGGAATGATGCATTACATTTTTGTTTGAGAGAAGTAACCCAGATACTTAAGTGTGAAATCTGAATGCTGTATTTTCAGTAGTAGAGGGCCTGTGAAAATAATCTTTATGTGTATGTACAGCTTTCTGCATCATTGCTCCTAAATGTACACTTAAACTTCACTTTGAAAATCTAGTCCAGAAGCTTGTGCTGGGAAAATTACACATGGAACCTAATTAAGAGCATCAGCCCACACTTTCTTTAAAAGTACATCTGCTGCCATCGTGCTTGTAACTCTAACGAAGCTCAACAAGTCTGTAGCAACCAAGAATACACATAATTTAAAGGCTATTTTAGCATTTGATTAAGCACATAGTGATAACGACAAGCCAATGCCCTGCAGGCAAGACAAGAGGTAATTATGTTCTGAGGTCAAAAGTGAGAAGGAAAAAAAAAAAAAGAGCACAAGAATTTGATGACTTAGTTAATTTTCCAACTCCTAAAATTAACAAAGAAAAAGAAGTTCTAAATTGCCTCGCTAAAACCTGTCATTACCTGTTACTGTCTCACACTCAAATGTTGCTTTGCTTGGTGTAATTTTAGGGGCATGGAGTGCCATTGCATACAGGTAGTTACATGACTACAATTGTCATCCCATCTCATTACAATGGTGTCAGCAAACTGAAATGAAACAAGGGGTGGATAATAAGATACAACATTCATCCTCTAAGAGGTAGTAGGCTCTTATTGCTGAATTCTCTTCTTCAAGTGTTTAAGACCAAGTTTTCAAAAATAAAGTTAAGCTCTGACATTTTCATTTAAGCTCCTAATAAGGTACCTAACTTTCAGAAGCCTTGAAGACTCACTGGTATTAAAATGACAATCAGGTTGTTTAGTTCGGAGACAAAATAAAGATCTGTGTGAGGGGGGTGGAGACTACAAAGATGGGTGGTTTGCTTATGAAAGAGGGTAACCTGTGGCTCAATGGTGGTAGGTTATATGGAGGTAACCTCGGGCATAATGCTGTATCCCAAGTGCCACAATGTGGTATCTAGAAACTAACATGGTCTTTGTGAGCGTGAGCCCTGAAATCCTTAAGAAATCATTGCTTGAATAGCTGATATCCAAAAACTTTCAAACCCATCAAAAATCATGTTAGGAAATACTTGAGCCTGGTCTAGAACATAATAGGTTGGCGTTATATTGTCCATTAATGGGAGGTAAAATGGAAATGCCTCCTTGAAGGCACTGTATTGAGGATTAACTTTATGGAGCTGCAGGAGATCAATGCCATAAAGTCTTCAGCTTCCTTGTGTATGTTGCATTATATGTAAGAAACTGAAATTTACTCTATTACTTATTTCAAAAACTAGCATTGCTGCTTTCTATTTATCATCTGAACATTCCTATTAACTTTAAAAACAAATCCTCCAACATGAGCCTCAAATGTTGCATTGTTACTGCCTACAGAGTTAACATAGGGTTAGGACAACATTGTCAGTCTTCATAACCATAGATGAACCTCTGATAAACCATAGATAAACTGATTTAACAAAAGTGTATGATGAGTAATAACTCACAACAGCTGTTATACATGTTGGGTTCAACAGTATACGCTCTTCGGCAAATGTGCCATGTTTGCATAACCAGTGCTTGATCAGGTAATTTCCATTTGCTTAAACTTGGTATTCCCTTGTGATTATATTTTTAATACCAATTTTTGTTTTGACAACATGGGTTTGTGGCCCAAAACCCCTTCAAGATGAGCATAGAAGTCAAAAGCTAAAACACTGTTTGCAAAATATGCAGTGTAAAACTCTTTGCTGGGGTGTTTGCAAAGGAATGGATTATGCCTTTTAAACTGCTAAAGTCCATGGGTATGCCAAGGCCCCCCTCTGAAATGGGGCAGAGACATCCCTTGCCTTTTCAAGCTTCCTCATTTGTTTTGCGTAAAACACAGATGGCTACTATCTACCCCAGGAGAAGAATACAGATTGCCCAGGGAGCTGGCCAAGAAACACAGCTCCAAAGCCCGGCCATAAATAGCTTTATGTTGATTGGAGCTTCATCTTGCCGCTATCTCTGGCATCGGAGAAGCATTCTCTGAGCACATGGTGAAAGGAGGGGGTGAACTGGATCCCCAGTCCATGCCAAAAACTGCCAGAAGGCTTCCGTCTGCAGTTCAGCCAGTCTGCTCAAGCAGTCAGTAATAGGTATTAAAAACTGTGGGGACTTACCACAACTCTTTCCAGAACATGCAGTTCTGCTACAGAACCTCTCTGGCCACCTGTGGAAATGGGAACGCTGAAGAAAATAGATGCAGACATGAAAGCTTCCTCTCTTGCTTTCAGCACATTATTATAGAAAGCAGGGTGTTCTTTCAGATGTAATGCTACTGTCACCCAAGCTATGCAACATTCCTTGTGTCAAACTGGTGGGTGCTACTTATTGTGTGCGCTGAACTCCAAAAAAGAATAGGAAGTGGGGAAATTGCAGAAGGAACAGGCAGGCCTCTTCCAGCAGCTCATGATGATTTGACCTCTTCTCTGATGCAGCAGTTGAACTCTGATCCTGGAGTAATCCCTACAAACTAATAACCAGTGGGATATATTTACTTGCGCCAAAGTACAAATTGATAACAAGACAGTTTACAATAACAGAAGGATTTACAAAATTAATATAATATACTTGGCTTCTGCTTGCTAGTCAGTCAATTGCAGTGGTTAGTGTTTGCGGGTGGGTAGAGGAATACAGTTTCCTATATGGATGAGAGAGCTAGTCTCTCATTGAGAAGGAAAAAAGCTGCTGCTCCCTGAACTGCTGAGATTCCTATTCATATGGAAGAAACCTAATCAGAACAAGAATGCGAGGGAAATACAAAGGGACTTTACAATGTAAAGCATATCATGTGATATAATCCAGTTACCCACAGACAGGAAGGTCACACAGGATATGTTCCACAAACAACAACCTGACACACATCCCAATTCTCCAAGCACAGCCAAAAGCACCCAGATTCCTATGGTCATTCATATCCTGAAATATGCAGTGCCAGGGCTAAGTGCTGTGGGGCAGGGGTTTTCAAAATCGTGCAGTGTTTGCTGTACTCAGATTCCACTTAACCTGACATTAAAACCCCCACTGACTTCAACACAGGGCAGATTTTGTTTCTGATGTTGAATCCTACCAGCAGGTGACAGGGGCATTGACTGTGAAGTAATACTAAGCAATGGAGCAACCCCTCAAAGTACGTTTAAATGTTTTTCAAACTGTGGCCAAGGTTTCCAAATGGTTACGCCCAAATGTGAACTTATAAGTCTACATTTAGACATAGAATCAGAGTAAGTTAGGGTTGGAAGGGCCCTTAGGAGGTCATCCAGTCCAACCCCCTGCTCCGATGGTTGATCTGATTTCCAGAAACATTAACACTGTAAGCAGCTCCCAGTATAAAGAGTATTGGCCTATACTTAGGCACCCATTTTTGTAAGCCTTGGCTGTGTGTACATAGAATATCCCAGCAATGAAGGTAACTCTGGGGTGGATGGCAGTACTTATCTGAGTCATGGCACAGTGCTTAAAACTGTAGAAGCTTGTTAGAAAAATATTGTCCAAGGACCCTGAGGCAATGTCCACCATGCTTCAAGGGCAGCTTTAAAACGGGTCTTGATATTCAGTACATCCATTCCCCCCACCCTCCAAGAGTAATTCTGCTTTTATTTTTGTATTCTTTTCTCTGTGTTGAAGAAATATTTATTGTTTTATCCTCTCCAGCTTTCAGTCGTGCCCCAGTCCCCATGGCTGTGGTTCGAAGAGAACTATCCTGTGAGAGCTATCCAATAGAACTTCGCTGCCCAGGAACAGATGTCATCATGATTGAAAGTGCCAACTATGGTAGGACTGATGATAAAATCTGTGACTCTGATCCTGCTCAGATGGAGAATATCCGCTGTTATCTACCAGATGCCTATAAGATTATGACTCAGAGGTATGGTATTTAATGTGCTTTGTTTGCTGATTTTTTTTTTTTCTAATCCATTACATACATATCCGTTTTTGCTGTGTGTTTGCATGAGATTATACAGGTACTTGAAGTTGAGAAGGAAAAGATTCTCATACAGTGTGATGTCCATAGTTTCTAAAATGACCATTTGCCGAAGTGTATTACGATCTAGACCCACACAATATAACAAGTATTTGTAGCGGGTACTGTTAATAGGTCATCCTGATAGTATTTCTTGCTGTCACATGTGTGGGCCGGGCCCCGCTCCCGCCGCCGCACGCGGGTCGGGAGGGGCGATCCGCGGCCCGTCTTCCGCGCACGCGGGCTGTGGCCGGCAGCCCGGGCATGTGGGGTTGGAGAGAGCCGGCGGCGAGCTAGAGTTAGTCACAAACGCGTAGTGGTTGATTGAAAAGATTGTTTACTTACACCCAAAGATGGTATTGGTGTAGGCTGGACAGGTTTCCAGGCACAGCTCCCGCTTAGATCCTCGCTAGAGGACCACGACAAATTTGATTGCTCCCACGGAGTTGTTTAGGCTCCGCGGGTCCGGTTCGGTTGGGCTCGAAAAGCTCCCCGGAGTTGAGACTCCGCGGGTTCGAAGTTACAGGAAAGGGATACGTCTGGGATTGCGATTGGCGACGGGGAGAGGCTAGAAGCGAAAGCTCCGTAGGTTCAGTTCTTAAGCCTCTATTGCCTGCTTAGAGGAGGCGCGTCGGGTCCGCAGTGCTTGGAGATCTTCGCACAGAGTCTCTCTCTTCCTCCCTCCTCCTCGGGCGGAAGCTACCCAAGCCTTTTGTACGGCTAGCAAGCCAATAGCTAGCTGCCACGTGTGCCTACATTTGGAGTTGGCCAATAATGTGGCGCAAATCCGAATACAAATGGCGGGAACTCCTTTGCAGCGTGTATCACTAGTATGCAAAAGAAATGCACCCTGCAAAGAAGCTGTAATTTGGCGGGAAATCCTCCATTGCACCAGAGTTCTCTCTGGCAGCGGAGAACTCTACCGTGCAAAGAAAGCTACAATCGGCGGGAAAATAATTTAGCGGTGCCGAAGCACACACACAAACAAAAATCACAACTTTGGGTTGTGACATCACAATTTTATCTGAAATCCTTGAATATTTAGGCAGTTAATTAACATATAACAAGAATCCGCTTTTCTTGTGCTCCTTTTCTTTCTTTCATGTTGTGTTATAAAGGCAGTAAAATTGATGTAATCAATCAATATTTTCACCAATAGAAATAACATTTTATTTTTCTTAAGTAATAAATGGAAGATCTCAGTTATTCACTGTTTGTGATGCTCGTTAATTTTATGGAGAAACTAGAAAGAAGCTACGATCCCATTCAAGGAGAGTTGATTTATCCTATTTTGGAAAAGTTGTTAAGATAACATTCATAATACCAGCTAACCTTGATGTGCTGCTTCTGCTTTTGCATGACTTCATTGAGGCTTTGTAGAGGTCCATTTCTCAAAGATTATTGCTAGGTCAGGGCCTAAATGTTTAATCCAATTGATGTTTAGCCTGGTTGCAAAAATAATTTATTAACAAAATGTGAGGAGGATTAATATGTTGTGGTTCCTGATCAGTTAATCACATTTTATGTAGTTCTTAACAACAAATACCCAATCATTAAATATTTTTATATTAATTAAGTAGTAATAGAATCAGCATTCAATGTTGTATTCACAATATTAACATAGGCAAAGTATGGCTAATTGAAGTCATGACTACAGGGTTTATATATCACTTAACAATTACAGTAACATGATATTTTAATGGAGCATCTTGGTTCTTGCTCACTGTAATGCACTTCTGTCTTTCTTTTCTCTTAAATGAAATAGTATGAGAAGCACCATTTAAAATGGAATTTTAATTTGTCTTTGTTACTTAAACATAGCATATTTTTTAGCTTTATTTAGAGATGTTGTGTTTTGAGGATTTAACATTGAAATTACCACCTGAGTGGTCTCTTAACAACCTCTGTCATTGCCACATGTGGACTAAAGGCTCTTTCACAAAATGTAAGACAAAAGTGTCAGTGTAGCTTTTTGTTGAGATATTTGTAAGATTTGGTTGGTTCCATTCCTAAAATAAATAGCAACAGTTGCACCATTACATCAGCTGGTCCCTTGGACTTGGCCTGGTTTTAGGGGAATTATCATAATTCTCCTGTTGAGATCATTAATAGCTTCAAATAAAAGCCCTTAATCCCCTGCATATTGGCAGAATAAAACCACACTGTCCGCTTTAAGGACTATCGCAGATTAGTGAGTCTTGTTGTTTTTATTTGTCTGT
Organism: Alligator mississippiensis; assembly: GCF_030867095.1. Classification (NCBI taxonomy): domain Eukaryota; kingdom Metazoa; phylum Chordata; order Crocodylia; family Alligatoridae; genus Alligator; species Alligator mississippiensis. The sequence continues at coordinate 137,665,945 of NC_081825.1, read as the reverse complement.
GGTAGTTTCTGCCAGAGTTTGTGCTGCCTTTTCCTCATGCTTGTGTGCAGACGGCCTGCTTTGTTCTCCATGGGGCAAGTCCTGAATGAAATACTACTTTTGTGAGCCAGTACCCAGTGCAAGTGGTAGTCATGTGCCCACAGTGCTTTGGTGAAGCCACAGTTTGTTTGCTGCCTCTAGTTCTTATTTGCTGTTACAAACTCCAGTTTAGCAACCTTCTTAAAATGCTGGAGACTGCAAGTGAGAGAGGAATGCTGTGGGGGGAAAAATCCTGGTCATACCCAGGTCATTTTCCCTTTCAACATTTTCACTTACTGTCCCTGTAAGAGACAGACTCGTTTGTTATGCCATTGGGCATGGGCCTAGGCCCACCAAATAATACTATAAGCCTCCCTTAAGAGGGAGGCCACTAAAGACATAACAACTGATTCCTTGAGGAAACTGCAAACATACCAGGGACGGGAGTGGAGGTCAGAGGTTTAGAACGAGTGCACTGAGTGGGTACACCAAGCAGAGCCCATTGGAAAGTGCCCGCTAGCCCTCAGACAAGTCCAGTGAAACTCTGCCTGGAAACATGAGCAAATGAGGGGCAGGAAAGTGACACTGCAGTCCTTGGGAGTCCTCCCAGCCAGGGTCTTCTTCCTGGTGACCGCATGACACAGGATACTGGACAAGATGGACTATTGATCTGACTCAGTAAACGTCAATTCTCATGTTCTTATGTAGCCTCCTTTGACTGGCGGAGCAGTTGTACTGATGGACATTTAGAGCAAAGCATCCTGGTCTTCTTACTAGGATCAGGGGGAAGTGTGGTCTTTGTAGTCATGTGGTGCTGGTAGGGTGGGGAAAATAAAATGGGAAACTTCTCACAGGGAGCACAGAGGCCCTTCCTCAATAAATGTGAATGCCTTTAGAACTTGGCCAGAGATCATTAAAATCATAAAGAAGACTCAGTAAGTTGTAGCCCCTTCTTCCATTTACAATTGTAATGGACTTTTCATCAACAAGGGTAAAAATCACTTTTTTAACTTGCTGCTGTTAAATTCCAGGAAAATAAAACCTTTTTTTCAGCGAGGACCTGAGCTGGTAGGCTGGGGAATAAGGGTTGTGGGGAATGGAAAGGAGAGAGGAGCTTGACATTTTTGTATGATTCTCTTTTTTTTCCCTTCCTTCTTTTAATCGCTATTAATTCAAACAGCTGAAACCATTTAAAAAGAAAACCATTAGAACTAAATACATTCTCTGACTGCATTCCAGTCTGCCTGTTGTCAGCTCTGAATACAGTTTGCATCTGAACCTCTGAAAAGATGGGAAACCTGACAAGTAGGGTGGCTGCAGCATCACTAACATGGCCATTTTTCTCCTAAAAGCATTTTGGTGATGATACGATACATAAGTGTTTTTACCAATTCCCTAGGTGCAAAATTAATCGATTCAGCAATATTTGTGCTGTATTCACAGAAGAATGCAGGTTTTAATATAATGACTTTGGTTTTGCTAATAATCAAATCTTTACTGGAAACCAGAATCCAAGTGACAGTGAATCCCATGCTGTAATCCAAGCAGTATGCACATAAAAAGATAAAGAATGATCACGACACAAACTTCTCAGTCACTCATCAATTAGGCATTACATGCATAAACACAGAATCCCCATTGCAAGTTTTGTAGCAAATTGCCAGACTTTAAGCACTTTGTCACCAACAACTCTGTGCACTCACATTATATGCATTATGGTATATTTAGGGATAGCATGTGGTACGAAAGAGAAGAGGATGTGTGTGTATGTGTGTGTTTGTATGTGTGTGTGATAAAAGTGTTAGTGTGTGAGTAGGAGTTGTGAGGGAGCAGATTTATGGTAGATATTAGAGATTACTCAAAAAACCATCCATGCAAGTCTGTTCCTTTCTTCTATATGTTTATTTAAATTAATTTTGCAGCTGGGAACATGGGGTTATTTTGGAAGGGAAAAGCATAAATCTGGTGTGTTCGCAGAGCCCTCTGGGCAGTAAAAACGCAGGCAGTTTTTACTGTAAGTATTGCACTGAAAATCTCAAAAACCTTCAGAGTATTGCTTTAACTAACGAAAGTTTAAACAGCTTGTGGGGAACTATTTTATAGGAAATTGAATCTCTCTGGCCTCTCTTGTTTCTTAACTGGCCAGCTCCTCTTTCCAGTATTAAAGCAACAGATGCCCATAAAAGCTGGGAAAGTAGGCATTACAGTCAGAAGTTTGTCTGATATAATTAGAGAAAAATGTATTTTATAGAATGTTTGCTTTGGAGAAATGTCTTTTGTCAGGGCTATCACAAATGATTGACTTCTAGCTGTCCCCATCAGAAACGGAATGCACTGTGATCACCAAAGGAGATTTTACTGTGCCACAAAATTAACACATCACCCATCTGAAGAATGATTAAGACCAATTGGAAAGCAGCATTTAATTTTTTCATGTAAATTGGCTTTGCCTTTACAGCATGTATTGCAAATTATTTTATTAACCCCTCTTCCACCACCGAAATAGAAAAAATCCTTTGAGTCCTTTTTCTTGATTTTTCTAGGTGCTTTTTGCTAGAAAAGCCCTCATCTGGCTAAGCAACTTAAGCACATTCCTCACCCCAAACATAGGAGCAAGTCCCTTCGATGCCAGTGTGTCTTTTCATATGTTAAAAGTAGGCTTGGCATAACTAGGTTTTTATTTTTTAATATTTTTGACAGATAATTTTGATGTTTATTTTTAAGCATTTGTTTTAATTTTTATCCACTTAAATTTTCAGGATTGCACAAAATTAGGGAAATGGGGGGTGTAGGACTGCCACCTACACTGAGCAGAAGAGCTGCCATCATTCCCAGATCTACTTACTCATAGCTCCTGCATTTGCTTTGTCACTTCTTCTTCCTTTGTTCCCAGTCCCTTGGGGTTTCTGGAGGTTGCAGTCCAAATTACAGACAGCACGTGCTGCTCCCACTGTTGTCACACACTCCCTCAGCCATCCCCTTTCTATAAATGTCAGTTATTAACAATAGAAATATTTTTCGTCAGTCTGTGAGTGTGAGATGAAATTGATATTTATTAATGTTTCCAATAAAAGTTTAATCCTGCCAAGCCTAATTAAAACATGCACATACTTATGACCTGAATTCAGGCAAGCACTTAACTTCATGCTTATATCCAGACTTATTTAGGAAAGCTCATAAGTGAATGCTTAATGATAATCACATACTGAAGTGCTTTGCTGTATATGGACAGTCTGGTCCATCAGAGACTACCTAAGCATGCTGCTGGATCAAAGAGAGTGGAAGCAAGGGAGTTCCAAGTTCACAATTTCACGTGTATTGCAAATATTTGTAGGATTTAATATTGTGCTTCCCTCCCCCATTTTTTTTTTTAATTTTTAATTTGAAACAAACCCATTTTGTAACAGTGTTTGGCCTGTCTTCTGGCCTGTAAGCTTGTGTACTGTAGTACGAGCTCAGGTAAGCATTAACTTAAGAAATTATACAGAAGTACTGATTCCTTCCTTATCCTTTTCCTTTTCCTTCCTTCTCTCCCTCTTGCTTCAAATGAAGGTGAGATCAATACTTCCCTGTTTGGACTCCTGGGATTCTTCTGCATTTTAGGCACCATGTGCCGCTCTCAAGCAGGGGGTTATAATGAGATGGAACCAGTAGGTCTAACAGGGGACCAAAGGAAGGGTTTGCAGGCTTTTAACAGCCGATTTTAAAAATCAAAGCAGAACTCCCTGCCTTTTCAACATTCTCTTCCTGCCTGGCCTGTCCAAAGGACCTGCTAGCAAAGGGGAAAATTTATCCAGGGTCCTTTCACAGGATCTCCTCATTTAATTGTAGGATTAAACTGCAGTATTTTACATGGATTCAGAATGCCTGGCATTCTTGGGGTTACTGACAATAAATAATATTGAATGGTTTGGCACTGGGATTGGACAGAGCTGTTCCCACCCCAGGGACAGCACTGGAGATACAGGCACAGGCACTGCCTGCAGGGATGCTTAGCAGCTCTCCCTCTTGGAGAAGTGGAGTATATTCTGCACAATGTTTGACTATCTGTCCTCTGTCTTGCTCTGTATGCCCTCCTGGGGGCCATTTGCACTTCTGCAGTCCTCTGGGATAGGGTAAGGTGCCGTAAGTGGGGGCTTTGCAGTTCAACCTGATCCCTACAAGGGCTGTGCACAGACAGACTGGTGAGTTCTCAGGCTTCTTTCTAAAAGCCACCACCTGCAAGTGATGGTGAGTTGTCCAGCAAATCATCTGCTAATTGGGCTGGTTATTTTGGGGTATATGACTAATTGGTTAGGGTGGGGTTGTCATTCTTTTTACTAGTAATGATGACTGCTCAGGCCTAGAACTAGTCAGCCTGAATGGGAGGGGTAAGAATTTTGTCCACTGAAAGATTCCCAGACTGATCTGTGGCTGTGGCACGGAGCCTGCTTCTGGGAGATGAGGGGCACCTTCAAGAGGAAGCGTTTGAGGGTACTCACCAGCATGCAGGAGAGAATGGTCATACAGAACCTGTTTGCCATAGCCTGTGTTGCATAGCAGAGATTTGCCCTCTTCTGACAGCTTGGCAGCCGGGGGAGGGGGAAGGGGGTGCTGAGGGGAGAGGGGTCTATTTTATTGCTATCCTTGATTGGTTTTGAAAGGATAGCACAGCCCCAAATTCGTGTGTTGTTGCTCATCATAGTAACAGTGATGACTTGTATCTTATAACAAATCTTTTTCACCTGCAGCTTTCAAAACATTTTTCAGCATCCCTTGTGTAATAGAAGAGTATTGTTCTTGTTTTACAGCTGGGATAACTGCAGGGCAGCAAGTTTCAAGTTCATGAAGGTGGCTACTGATTTGCAGTGCTTCAGTATTGGGTGTTTAGCTGGAGGCATCTTTACGTCAAGTGGCTGGTCTTAGTTCATACACGAATTGTGTGGCAAGGCCAGGATTAGGCCCCAGATCTGCAGACTCTTTTTTGTACCTTGATGACAACCACATCTTCGCTGAGGTTGAATTAGCAGACTTTAGCTAACGTGTAGCACAGTTGTGTCATGCTCTACAAAATTAATGACATATTTCTCAGAAAACAGCACCCTTCTTAGATAGTCATCACCTCTGACTCAGACACTGAATGCCCCATTTGATGAAAACACCCCCATTCATATATCCTGAGTGCATTTGCTCATTTTCTAGAGACTGCCAAGGCTCTGCTCATTTTTCTAAATTTCTTATGTTCTCGCACAGATGAAGTGGGAAATGAATTTTTGGAGGACTTGGATTTTGCAATTAAAGCAAAACCTCTCTCTCATCGGGATATGATGCATCTTAATGCACTGGTTCTTTTAAATCACTTTGAGATCTTTAGATGGATGGCTCTATAGGTATGACAATTATTATGATTGCTAATTGCAAGCCTTCCTGTAATCGGTAGAATGTTCATATTTTACCCAAGAAATAATAGAGGGTATTGAGGCCCATGTTACCCTGATTCTAGTCTTTAACCATCAAACAAAACACTGCCAGAAATATTCAGTGACTAAACTGAATATTTCTGTTTTTCAGAAAAAAGCACATGAAAATCAGGCAAATCACTTTATATGATTAGCCTCTACCCCAAGTGTGAAGTGCTTTTATACTGTATTAACAAAAACAATCTATAGAAATCTTTAACGAAACAGTGTTGTGATACACACAGATAAGATTAAGTCATTCTGCCTTGTCACTGGAAAAATAACAGACCAATGAAGAGAGTAAATTCTAGCTATGAGATTCCCCTGCAAGTACCTTGATACCCCAATAAAACAGGTTTGTCACCCTAAACACTTCGGCTGACTAAGGCTATCATGACAACAAATGAGGGGGTGCTCTTTTATTAGGGTGATCAGGTCCCAAGCCAAGTAAGGCCTTATGGTTCAAAAATAATCTTTGCGACTCCACCCCCTGTTCTTCAGGTACCAATTGGTAGACTGGGCAGGTTACAAAATAGATGACTTAATAAGCAGGCAGTTGTGTTTTTTAATGTGTACCACCTTTTAATGTGTACCACCTCTTAATGTGTAAATCTGATGTCAGGATGATGTAATCTGATGTCTACATGACAAAGGCGTGGGCAACAGGTGGAGTCAGCATCTAAAAGAAAAAATCATGGCCATCTTGTCAAGCACCAATCAAGAAAAGCTCTTTTGGGCACTGCTGTTGCCACACCATTTAGGAATAGGCAGACATCCAAAGTGACACACAGGTTGTTACCCTGAGTAAAGAATGGCTGGCCTGCTCTACCTTCTGAGAAGGCTGATGTCAACTCGGTTAACTTGTCTCCTTGCTTTCCGTAAGTTTGCAATTTTTGATCTTCTTTATGTCAGGTGTCAGCTAGATAGCTCTTGCCCAAGGTCCTGATCTATCCCAGCCCACAAAGCAGACTGAAAAAGTGTAAGGAATCCAGGTAATTATGGAAAAGCTTCAAATCAACATCCTCACTGGTCATCCTCCCTAGAAAAGAGTTCTGAATAAAGTATTTTTGGCAGGGTGACCGACATCCAAAGACAGTTTGGGTAGCAGGGACTCAAGATGGTTTCTTTATAAGAAGCTGTTACTAATATTCACGGTTTCTTCCAGTATGAGCTAAGCTCTTTTTTTCTCTGGGAAAGGCCAGTAGAAAATCAAAAAAGAAAGAAAAAAGACAAGGAACCATCTCGTTTGTAGGTGAGGCCCTGAACCTACCTCAGAACTACAAATGCACAAACGGTTAAAAATTAAGCAACACAAATTCAGCTTTATTATTTCGTTCTTGTCCATGCTGTCTTAGGAGTAGACAGCTTTGTCTCTTGGAGGACAGGAACTAGATAACTCCTCACAGGAAACAGCATGTGTATTTGTGACCACAGAGAGAAGACCTCAATGAGTGCAATGCTCACCTCCTGGACTCACTTTGATGGCAAACACACAGCAGTCCACTCGAGTGGAAGTGAAAAATCAAAGTCATAGTTGAAGAAAAGGTGGTTGGGGGAAGAAGTAAATGTGTTTTGGATAGACAAAAAAGAAGGAATAGTGTGTCACAACTTGGAGTGAAGCTTCTCTTTTGAATCTGGAATACCTGCCCTGCACTCCAGGGGAGGCAGGTGGGGGAGGATCAATTTGCTTTGTGAAATGTGGACTTTATGAAGGAGAAAAAGAGAGGGAGGGGAAGAATAGGAAAAGAAGCTCCTGTCATTGCTTTTTGCTGAACAGCTTGAGGCTTGTTGGGAACAGTAGCTACTAATTCATACCTGTGGAGGAACAGTTCAGCTGAGATGGAGACATTGCTGACATCATAGCATGCCCTTGGAAGAGTGTGCGCTGCATGTATTATGGTGTGGCAATGCATGATTGCAGGAACACAGAGCAGGCATTCCTTCATGTGCAAATGAAGGTTGAAAAAGGTGTAAAGAACTGGGAACTCCTTGAATGAGTAATTCCAATGGGGGCGGGGGAAAGGAAACTTAACATGCACAATAGCATTTTCAGACCATTGCTTCCAGCAAGGAGCACACAAGTACTATCCATCTTGCTCATAGGGGCAAGTAAGGGTTTGGCTTATTCATGCTCCCCAGCTAATGCCATTAAATTCAGAAGCTAAGACTAGCCCCACAAATACCATTCTCCATGATTTCCAATATGCATTAATTACTATTTAAAGCATCAGCTAAGATCTCCAAACACAAGAGTTTAGTTAGGCATTTCCCATTCTATTGAGATGATGAAGTGGTAGCCCTAAATGTCCCATAGAGTATTTTACTCGGATCCCTGGTGACCAAGCAGTGAAGGTAGAATTTGTGCTCATCAGGGATATGTTGATTTAAAACCTTGTGCACTTGTGCACAGGCCCACCTGCGTCATGTTGATTTATATTGTCTAAAAATAACAAAGAAATCATTTTGGTCTGACGGGGGAAATGTATATATTCTCCCTCTATTTCATGACCTGTCTGGAAATAATTGCTAAAGTGCTGTGAGGTAAGATGACTTACAGTATTACATCTATATCAATTCTTTTTCTTTTGTACATAAGAGCTCAGTTAGTTTATGCCTGAGGTCATAAATGGGGTTTTTACACAGGGGATAGTCTATTCTCCAGGATATTTCAAAGCTTTCATTTAGTGGATTTTTATGACATCATCATTTGTGGAGTCTTTGGAGCTTTAAATATATATTTGATTATAAAAGCTGCAAAACCAGTACTGGGTATACCTGTAAAAGTGTGTACAGATTCGTATGTGTATATGAGAGAGTTACCTATATATCTACAGCACATAAAACCAGAAATCCATTTATAGCTACCACACATCTATCACATGCTTGCCATTTGAAGATAATTTCTGGCTTTTTGTTTCTGCAATCATCCTGTTAGTTTTAAATGATTTTATTTTTTCCACTTCAGCATATTTTCCAAGTTTTCTAAAAGCTGTATGATGACAAAAGCCAAGGGGCCAGAACAGGTTTCAACTGCATGCCATTCACTTCCAATGTCAAAGATATGAAATGACATCTACAGTATTACTTTATCGTCAGTCCAACATGGTTTTGAAATGAAAGCATGATCTTTGTCAGCAATGTAAATTATAGTTTATTTCAATCTCAAAGTGGAGGAGGGAGGGAAGGGGAGAAATAAACATTATCTTGAAGTAATGACACATAAAGCTTTATGCTTACTCTGATTCAAAAAGGTTTGTATATATTGGTAAGTGGAGAGTATATGAGAGTTCTGAACCTGTGATGTGAAAAGCTGCAGGTCATGGGATATATGATCAGAGCCATCATCTGTGCGTTATACGTAGAATAATAAATTGATGCTAGTTATATACAGTAAACGGTTTAATTCATTTGAGGAGTCCAGCTTACATCATAAGCTGGGAGACAGCAAGAAGTTTATGAGCAGCAGTACAACCTTAGGACTGAATTATGGTCTTGATATTCAGTCTGTTAGTGAGTACTTCAGTTTGTCATAGACAGTATGTTATAGACTTTTGCTCAGTGTAGACCACTGACAGACGAAGAAAACCTTTATTGCACAGAGGTGCAAATAGAAAGAAGAAAAGTGTATTTTCCTGAAATGCAATTGTAAGGCGAAGAAGGGGAGTATATTTGACTTGGAACAAAAATGTTGGAATGGAAAACTGTATGTGGTCCTCCAGTAGTCCACCTAGTCTGGTGCTAGTACCTGGCATTGCCTAGAATCAGTACTTATGAGGAGGGCAGCGGACCTCCACAGTAGACAGATGTGAGATAACCTGCCCTCCTCGGGTCTGAACTCTAAGGCTAAGTACAGACATTCAGGGGATGGGTGTGGCTAGAAGGGGCATTGTGGGGATGGGAGGCAAGCAGGATTGGGGTGGGGGAATTGGGGGTCCATGCAGGGGTTGGGGGCAGGCAGTGTCTGTGGGAGTGATTGGTGGGATCAGGGTGCAGGTGCTGTCTATGGGGGAATAGATGGGGCAGGCAGCATACATGGGGATTTGCTAGAGTCTGGTAGGGTTTGGCAGGATTGGGGGCTCGGGTTCGTGGTAGGGATAGGGGAAACCAGGGGCTATTCTTTAGCTCCCCAACCCTCCCTGGTGAATGTACACCCCCATCTCTTGCACCTTCCCCACACCAGAACTTACTTGCTTGGCTCCCAATAGCAAAGAATGCTGATAAAACCAGTGGCATGTGGAGTGGCGTGCAGGGTTGAAGCTTAGGAGGGCTAGTTAGTCTGCTGTGGGGAGGGGAAGAAGAGGATGAGGAGCCAGGGGGATAAAAATAGCCCAGTTCCAGATGGGGCGTGCCGGGGGGGAGGGGGGGGAGTGGAGCCCTGGGACTAGGGCAAGTGGCTGGGCTTTCTCAGCCCTAGGGAAAAGTTTCATGCCCTGGTCTAACCTAGATCAAATAAGTTTTGATACTACATTGATCCAAGTCTATCTTAGACTGGGTTTCACAATTTTTAGACCAGTCTGTGGGTGTGGCACTTCTGTACAGTTACAGGTTTAGATTGAATTCTGATCACTGAAACCAGGTCTGAGTGTAAAGTCTGTGCATGTAAGTTATGTAGGGTGGCCATTTTGAACCCAATTTAACCTCTCGCTCCGCCTCCCCCGCAAATGTCTGCACTTAGCCTAACAGCTGGAGAAAAACTTAAACCCTGATACACAGGATTTAATATCCCTTCCAGGATTTTGGTGTCTTTAATTATGATAATGGGATATTTTATATATCCATGTGGATGTCCAATTCCTTTTTGAATCTCATTAAATTTTTCTTCAACAGCTTCCAGTAGCAGCAACTCTTGCAGTATACTAATTCATTTAATGAAAGTACTGCCTTCTGTTAAGTTTTATTTTCCCATCATTTCATGTCCCTCACCTTTTATTCCTTGAATGAGTGGGTAACTCAAGTTACCTTCCCTATTCCTGCCATTATTTAAATGCCCTTATCATGTCTTCCCTTTGTTTTTCCAGGGAAAAGAAAACCCTGCCCCACTTTTTTTTCACACCATCTTGATGTGGACGTTTTTTTTCACACCTTTCTTAATCTCTGTTTCTTGTCTCGGATACCTTTCTAGTTCTTCAACATCCTACTTGAGAAGAGGGGACCAAAACATCCCATACTATCCCATTGCAGGATGCAGAATTTATGTAGCTGAAGGCAATATGCTCTTCTTCATCCTATTCACAATCCTATTCTTCAGATGTCCTAGTGAAGGTTATGAAAACAGTATGAAAATATCTGGGGGGTGACGTGTGGGGGGACTGGTTCAGATCAAACTGAATTTGAGATTTTTGAATGAAATGAAATGAATCAAATGATTTTGAATGAAATATTCCGCTGAATCTAAACCAAAATGTTTTCTTTTCAGGCATTTTTTTTTTTTATTTAAGGCAAGAGAAATGCAGGGCTAGAGCCACTAAATGTCTCCATGAGGAGGTACTACTGACCATGTAATCCTGTTTGCCTGGGAATATGTGTGCACTGGTTTTTATGTGAGCTCACCTACACTACTTCAGGTTTTGGAGACAGCCTGCCTACAGGAATGCATCATGTTTGAGGGGATTGCCACCATTCATAGAAAATTAACTTAAGTGACCTAAATCACTGACTCCTTAACGGTCATTAGGGCTTTTTAATATTTTACTCCTGACCTAATTTGTATCATACACACACCAGTTAGAATAGCCTGACATCAGCACTCATCCTCTGAGGTATTTTTCTTTTTTGTTCCCCCCAGATATCTTAATAAAATTAATTTGCTACAGTTTTGAACCAGCCTTCACCTAAAGCTAGTTTATGCAACCATTCAAAAGGAGGAAGCAACATCAAGAGTGGAAGAGAGAGGTCGTGCCAAAAATTTTACCGAGCATTGTCTGGGCTGTCTGTCAGTTTTCAGTGGGAGGAAAATCCTATATCTCTGCCACATTTGTGCACTAAGCCTGAAGAGGTATAATTAAGAGATTAAAAAACAAACATCCCACTTATTTATCTGTGATTTATTTAGATTCTGCTCTATATATGTCTACATGTACACACATATGCATGTGTGTGTGTGTGTGTGTGTACACACACACATACACATGTACAAACTAAAGGCTCTGTGTACACATATCCATAATATTTTATAAATGGATCACTGTTGTTTAATTTTTAAGGCTGTGAATAAATGCATGCACACACCCATATACAAGCAGGATTTGACTACTTTTCACATGCCTGCTAGAATTATTAGGAATAATTTACAATGTGAAGCATGGACTCTAAAATGAGGGAATAAATAAGTGAGCTAATGGAAAATTCCTGCTAAATCTGTTTTGGGGCTCTTCTGCATAAAATAATTAATTCACATTTTTAATCATGTTAATTCTTTCAAGCTTCTGTTTGCACTTCAGCAGCAGAACATCTTTTCTATGAATTTCATTTTCTCAGTGTTGGTATGGGAAATCCTGATTATGTAACCTATTTGACCCAAGGTTACATCTTAATCCATCCTCCCAAAGGTATACCCTCAAATTTGGCAAGTGCTGTGAGATTTTTCCAGTGTGTATCACATTGATAATGTGTATATGGAATTAGACTCCTTGAGGATCTTAATTTGAATGCCAGCCATGTAGAATATTTTTATTCTTCCACACAGGAAGAAACTTTTCTTCCAAGTGTCTGTGCATTACTTTTCATTCCTGTATTTCAGCAAGAATTGGATAGCCAATCCAGAGAAATGTGGCCCAAGACCTGTTGCTCGTCTGTGCTTACAATTCGTTTTTATAAGGAAGAAAGTTCAGGTCAGCTATCAGAATAGTAGAGTCATGCTCCAGTATCATCAGTTATTTTCCCCACTAAAATAAGTGAATAACAGCTTAAATCCACATTTTGTATGGTATTAAGGGGAACGGCTTTTAACTATTGTTGGAGTGTGTCTTATTGCTGGAGATGAAAGTCATTGGTGTGAATACAGTTCTGTCATCTAAAACCCTGTCTTAGGATGGTGGTCATTGCTTGGTCGTGAAAATGGTCTAAATAAACTGCACAAAATAGTGCAGACAGAACAAAAAAATGTTCAGCCCCTTTAAGGAACATGATTGAGACTGTGGGGCAAGTCTCAAGAAAGCTGTAGTGAGCATCAGAAATGCATCTGTTTTATCTACATCAGTGGCTGCATATTTTTACACAAGTGGTTCATGTGACTTCAACTATTGTGGCCAGGAGACTGATTTCATTATATGGACTGTGCTTCATTTTCTTCCTGGCTGAATATTTGAGTCTGACATAGTAATAATTTCTGTGGAGTGTTTAATGATCAACAAATATAAACTTTTCTTTCTGTTCAACCTTTCTGGCTCCATGAGCTGGTGCAATTTAGAATGGAGGGCCATGTCATCCACAGGGTTCTCCATGGCTATGGAAACTTGGCAGCAGGGGAGCAGCAACCACTGCTATCACTCCCTTGACACCAAATGTTCAAACCACTGGGGAGACTCATGGGCCAGCTGACACGGCTTTGTGGGCCAGAAGTTGAACACCTCTGGTTTATTTTCATTAAGAATTTGTGTCTTCTGTTTAGAAGACATGTTCCTCTACTTTGTGTTGCATAAAAAATCTATAGGCAATATATTCTTTAAATACCGCATTTACTCAAATCCAAGACAAGTTCCTGTTCCCCATTCAACATGGAGGAAAAAGGCCTTTGCCTTAGATTTGAGTGATTTGAGTACAGATGTGTGGGGGGAAGGCAGTGGCTGTGACCCCACTCTGGGCTCAGGGTTGGAGTCAGAGCTGCAGCCACTGGCCCCCACAGCCTCTGCTCCCCACCACCACTTCTCCCACCACTTCTCCCACCACTTATCTTCCTATTACAATTCCAGCTGGGGCCCCACTCCAGCCTCGGGCATGGAGTATGTGCTTCCTCCTGGGGCTGGGTACAGAGCTAACACTGCTGCAACTTTCACTGCGTGGCCAGGTGGGAGCTGAAGGTAGTATGTGCTCTGTGCCCCAGGCCACAGTTGAGCCCTAGGCAGAGCTGGAGTTGCAATAGTAAACTAAGTGGCTGCAGTTGGGCAGGGGGGAGGTGTGGGGGAAGCTTACAGGGAGCAGGAAAGGTGAAGTGGGAGGAGGCAATTGGAAGGGCAGGTGCCAGGGGGTGCAAGCATCAGGGAGCACAGGCACAAGGGGGCCCAGCAGGAGGAGGGACAAGGGGGTGCAGGCGTGGGGGCGCAGATGAGATGGATGGCCAGTAGTGGAGAAGCAAGTGGCAGAAAGCAAGATGTAGAGGATGCACAGTCACTGTAGCAGGGTAAGGCAACCGGGGGTGCAGGTGCCAGAGACTGCAGGTACCGTTGGGAGTGGGGGCGGACAGGCGACAGGGGTGGAAAATGTGGGAAGGGGTAGCTGGAAAGGGGCATGAGTCAGACCACTTGACTCTCCTGTTATCTGCTCCCCTGCTGCTGCTCACCATGCTGCAGTAGGGGAGGGGATGAATTTAAGATGACCCTCCAAAAATTAGCTTCTACACATGGAAAATTATAACAAATTTATAATTTTTCCATGTCTAGAATATCATTGAGAGGTCATTTAAAGTTCAAAGTTATCTTGGATTTGGGTGATTATGGTAAAGGCAAAATACACAGCACCATATGTACATTTAGTATATACACTGTAATTATCCTGTATTGGGCGTACACATATATGCACACACTCACTTAAGAGGATAACAGTATGCATATAACCTACTAGCTATGCCTTGAAAACATTAAAGGTATTCTGGTGTATTAACAAACTTGATTTTATTCTATATATAGTTTAGCATAGATTTCTATTTTTCTTTCTGAACATTTTACTTATATTCTTTTCCCCCAAAAAAGACAGACAACTACATTGTCTCTGATTTCCTTCTTCAGAACTTCATTTGAAGAATCATTTGCCAACTGTTGCTTTTCTTTGGCACTGAAATGTTATAAACTTTTGACCTTCGCACCTCCAGACCTTTTTGACTTTTAATTGTCTTCTGACACCCATGACCACACATCCCCATGTTGCACACAGTGTGAAAGCATTTTTGAAGAGTCAAGTTAATTGGTATTGACAACGTCTATTTGAGAAGACAGAGTAAATTTGAACTTTTTAGACCAAATAAAGTAGGTATCTCGATATAGACCTACCACAAGCTTTTGTGGGATGAAGCTCACTTTATCAGGTACAGATCTATCCTGCCTTCTATTTAACTTCAGACTAAGACAGCTAACTACATATCAATGTCTCTTTGGCTAAAGAAACCCCAAGCGTTGTCCTACAGTATCCTATAAAAAAAATTTAGCCATTGGCTTGTTTCTGTTGAGATAGTCTTGGCATGCCTCTTGTGCCACTGTACTAATTTTATTGTCCACTTGCTTTTAAATAATGGTGAATATGATGGGTTTTGTTTCAGCATTTTCTGTTTCCTCTTGAGTTTGGGTGTTCTACTCTGCTTTGCAGAGAACTTGCATGTATAACAGTTCTAGGCAACCCCTATATCTCACTTTGAACCGTGAAACCAATTCAGTTGTCTGTGTAATTGTAATTAGCTCAGACATCCCTATAATCTGTTGCTGGGTGGCACTGTTTTAGCAATCCACATGAAAACGGGGGCCCGAATCCTCAACTGTCATGAATCAGTCTAGCTCCATTGACTTCAATAGACCTGCACTGATTTACAAGAGTGGAAGATCTAGCCTGTCTGCTTCCAGATATATCTCGGGAACAGTGCCACAATTTGGTATAATAAATACAGATTCTCATTTCAGTTAACTCTTGTGATCAGTTACTTAGGTAATAAGGGATGCATGATGACTGTGGATGTATCTACTCACCTTTTCACATCTCATGAGAAATTGTGCACTTGCATCTGAATGCAGAGATTGGCACCTGTGGTTGGAGAGGAATATCCCAGGATGCTTCCTGGGATTGTACCAAAGCTTTTCCGCTTTCTCTAGGTCCAGCTCTCTTCTTTGGCCATTAGGTCCTACCTTCCACTTTGCATGTTTTCCACTTAGGGGTTAGCTGGGTGACTTAGCTACCTTTCTTTAGTAGATTTCCTATACAGAGGTTTTTTCTGCTCAGTGCAGGTATTGCCCTTTCCTCTTTTCCAGTCAGTCAGGTCTCTGGTCCTGTGGGATCCACTCCCTCATGTTCCCCTTGCACCTGCTAATGTGACAACTTTCCTGCAAGGCAGGGACTGTCTCCTACTGTGTGTTTGTTTAGTGTCTTACCCAATTGTGCTGTAGTCTGAGCAATGAGGCACTGGGTACTCCCATAAAACAAATAATATTATTTAAATAATTCTACCCATGGGATCCTTCCCTTCCTTTCAACTAAAATTTAAATGAAACTTTCTGTTTCACTGACTTCAGAGATGCTGAGACTAGCATGCAGAGCAGATTGAAGTCTGTTGCAGGTGTGAAAGTGTGTCATTGCACATACAGGCTAAAGGCAATGTGCAGTTCTTAGCCCAGCAATGCTTTTGCAGTTGCTTGTTTTAATTATTCTTTGGAACACAAAGAACACTGAGTCTGAGCCTACAAAGGTTTAGTCATGCAAACAGCTTTCTTGCGTGAATGAGTGTTGAAACCAAGAGGACTACTCATGTGAGGATAGCTACTCTTGTCAGTTTACAGCAGGGGCAGGCAATTATTTTGGGCAGAGGGCCACTTACCAAGTTTTGGCAAGTTGCCAAGGGCCACATAGGTAACCCTGCCCATTGACAGGTGCCCCGTCCCCTGGTTGCCGTCTTGGGACTGGAAGTCCCACCTCCTAACCTTCTACCTTTGCCATCAGAAGTCCCTGACCTTGCCCCCGGAAATACTCATTTCAGCAAGGGGTTTTGCCATCTCAGAACCAGAAAAATACCAAATTATATTCTAAAAAATCAAACATCTGCAACATTCATTAATTTGATTTAAAAATATATTTTTGTCTTGATTTACATGCGTTTGTGTAGTGTATACAGAGGTGATTGGACAATAGCTTAAAATGAAATATTACTCTTATATACTGTGGGGGTTGGAGGGCATGGGGGTGGGTATAAGTTTGTGGGGGGAGCTGTTGGTGTGTGGGTATGTGGGGTGTGCAACAAGTGTGGGTGTGGGGGCGTGGGTGTGGGGTGAGGGATCATGTGGGGGTGTAAGTGGATAAGTGGGGTGTGGGCGGGTATGGGGTTTGGGGGGCTGTGGGTACAGGGAGGATGGCTAGACTGTGTGAGGGGGCATGGGTGTGGGGGTCTACGTGTATGGCAGTGTGAGGGGGGGTGTGGGTGCATGTGTATGATGAGGTGTGCATGTGGAACTCATCCTATGAACACATACACCATGCCTCCCTCACTACACACACACGCATTGTGCCTCCCTCACCTAGGGCTGGTCCAAGGGTAATTGGCACCCTAGGTGAACTGTATACCTCGGCGCCCCCACCACTGTGTCCCTTGGCATCCAAAACGTAGGAGTCATGATTCTAGTGATGTTTCCTCTGAGATCTTTTCAGAGGTCTTTCTCCCCTTACCAAACCAAAGGTGTTAGACCAAAGTGGAGCCGTAGCTTGCCAGGGCTGTTATTTACAATGATGTTCCTATTATTTTGTTCTGCATATAATTTTGGTGCCCCCACAAATTTTGGTACCTTAGGTGAAAGCCTAGTTCACCTAATGGTTGGACCAACCCTGCCCTCACCCCTTGCCCCCGCCACACACACTGTGTTTGCCTCACTACACATGCACACAGCCTCTCTCCCTCTACTGGCTCTGGAGTACTGGCATGGCCCCATGCCCCTGCAGTCCGGCAATACAGCCCAGGGCCACATGGTGCTGGAGCAGGTGGGCAGGGAAGAAATGAAAGCTGGGGAAGGCAGAGACTTCCCGTTGTGGGGGGGTGGTGAGGGGACTAGGGGAGGTGGGGTGGGGCCAGCCTTGCTCCTGAGTTTGCCAGTTTCAGGTCCTGTCATTTTTGACAGGCAGCCAGGAACAGATAAATATTAAATTTTCTAAACTTTTTAAGTGCCCTGTGGGCCAGACAGGATGGTCTGGTGGGCCAGATCCAGTCCGTGGGCCATATTTTGCCCACCCCTGGTTTACAGGATCTGTTCCATTGATTTTTAGAGTTTCATGTTACTGATCTCATGAGTCCACAAAGTAGAGAAAGAGAAGTTAACAGTGCAGGGGAATTGTAAGAAAGAGGAACGTTTAAAAGCGAATCCTTAATCTGGAAAATGGACTTTTTCCATCAGGAGGCTAATTCATTAGTCATGCACAGTGACGATGGAAGGTGTTTTATGACTGAATCTATATTGAATTGATGAATGTAGCTTCTTGAAATATAGAGGCCAAAATTAAGGCCAATTGAGGCATTAATAGATTAGACTACTTAAAATAAAGCAGTTATTTATTTGGTACATATGGGATAGGATATTTCCAGAGTTGTGTACATTAATTCAGACATATTTGTGTATACATGACAGGAGTTGCGAGTCCAGTTCTAACCTGTCTGTTGTATACATGACGTGGGTCAATGAATAATAAGAATATGTGGAAGAGGTTTAATGGGCATCATCTTAACTGTAATTAAACTGAGGGATGGATCAACAATTCAGTCTGGGCTTGAAAAAGAACTAAGGGCATGTGTAGATGAAACAGGGGCCCTAAATTAAAGCGGTGGGTTTTAAAAAACATTGTTTCCATTTAGGGCCAATTAAACCCCCATGTTGTGCACACACCCCGCTGACTTACCTGCCTCTCCAGTGGGGAGCAGAGGGCAAGCTGCCAGTGGGTGGAGCTGCTTTCTTGGGCTGCTGTCAGGCTGTCTGCAGGGCTTCCTGAAGAGCTATGGAGCTGCATGGAGCCCGGTGCTTCACTCCATAGCTGTACGGAGTGCATTACGCTGCCAGATTTACTATAGTGGCTGGAATTAATACGCAATAGGCCGCCGAAGCTTGCGAACACTGACACCATTGAAGTGGTGCAAAAGCATTGAGCACCTTCCGTTTTGTCTACATACTGCCTAATATTCCTAGTTGGTTTTATATCAGCCTTTCTTTGTCACTGGCTGTTAAAACAATGAATAAAGAAGAAAGTTGTTTAATAACGGCATGTGACTGGGTTAAAGGTATTGTTAACCATGTATATTATTTTAGTAATCATTTATATTGCAGAAGTACCCATATCAACCTAGAACCCATAGTGCTGGACACTACACAAATACAATTCCTACCCTGGAGAGCTTATTGTATCAATATATTTTTAATAATCTTTCTTATCATCTAGTCTAGGCGTTGTTTTCTTAAGGGAGAGTGATTTTGTTGTATGCATTATGTCCTATCTAGCAACAGAAAGAAAAATAAAGACAATTTTAATTATTTAACCCACAATTAATGGGCATACAAAGTATTACCATTAGATAAAATGAGGGGTGGAGCTTTGTGGTCTGTCAGCTGCTCCACAGTAACTGCCTCTGTGTGTGCACTTCCTGGCTGTAAACTGTGATACGTTATCTCTCAATGAAAGAGGGGCGAGTCATCATGGGTTAGCCTCCACATGAGAGACCCTGCATATGGACAATTACTATGAAGCAACTGATGCATGGTAAAGCCTCTGCTTCCTTTTACCTCGAGGTATATTGTTTTTCTGTCACATAGGGTACAGCACAAGTGTTAACATCATCATTTGGTTAAATAGAATGTGTTTCTGTTATTTTTACATGGTTATTCTATTTTAATTTTATTGTTTATGTCAATTTATTTAAGACGAAGCCAAAAAGAAATGAGGAGTCTGTGGTGCGAGGAAGAATTTTGCTACCTTTGTATCTGGTGTTTTAAGATGTCTCTTCTTTATATTTTAGATAAAGAACTGCACTCAGACACCCAGCTGTGCCTATTCAGCTACCTGTGCACACGTGTGCATGTGCGTGTGCATACATACTCAAGTACACACGCATTTAATTCCAGAATCCCACACTGAGCTGAATCCCACCCACATTTAATTCCAGAATCCCACATAATTGAGCTGATATCGGAAATGGACACGTGTAAGCTTTAGGTGACAAACTTCTCACCTAATACCTTTACTCTAACAAATAGATAATCTCAACTGCTCAAATCTCAGGCTATATTAATTATATGCACCTTTGAGGATACGAAACTGAATGAATGTATGGGAAAATGTTCTACTTCAAGCTATGGACAGTTTTTCAGTAGTATAATCAAGGTGTTTACTATATGACTTGAATGTTCCTTTATAAAGAAACAAAGTGCCCTTTCCCAATAAAAAGGCCACAGATTATTGTCTGAGGCAGGATCAAGCTTTTTTATGAATATCTATGCAGTATGTTGTGAGTGACAACACATCATGGAGTTACAAGTGTCTGGAGATTGTGTTGTGACAAAATATGGGGAGAGAAACCACCTTTTAGCTGTCTTCCACTCTGAGTCCTGCCAGAATTAATTTACTATATTCGCTGTTACTCTTGTGCTCCCCAAACATGCAAAGTGACAGTATGTACCACAACTGTTAAGAATTGAAAAGTAACTGGCAAGATTTTCTAGTGCTGAGTATGCAGACTCTCCCATTGACTCCAATGTAACAGAAACAGAGTTTTCTGTACTGGGCCCAGTCATTGCTTAATGTAGCACAGAGTTCTGTCTATGGCAGTAACCAATATCACTTACTTTAGAGGATGCCACAAGACACCCTAAAATGGGCAGTTATGGAATAATGTGCCTCCAAGAATTGGTTTTCTGTAACCCTCCTCAACTTGGGGTGCTTACACAAGTAACACTTTTTGCCTGGTCAGGCCCCTGAAAGTGCTCTACAGCCATGACATAACACACGTGTACAGCTGCAGAACACTTTTAAAATGGCCAACTGTATGAAAAATTAACCCTGGTCAAATGAGGTATTACATTAAGGTGCTCTAAAGCAGAGCGCCTTAGGGAACTTGTGTTCCCTCCATGGTTAATTTTTTGCATAGGGTCAGAGCTGGGCTGGTGCTACTAACCAGCTAATTGCCAGAGCTGAGCGAGGGGTGGGGGGTAGGGTGGATCAGAGCCCCCTTACCCCATGGACCCTTCACAGCTAACCCAGCTGGTGTACCGAATGGAACTGGGCTGGGCCCATGAGGTGAGAGGGCTCTGGTCAACCCTTCCCCCAACCCCCTCAACTCTGGTCATTTAAAGGAACTGGCAGCTCCCTCCTCTACCCCCTCTCACCCCTTCTGATGCCCTGTAGCTGCAGGGCAGTGGGTAGAACTGGGGAGAGGAACAGTTTGGCAGCCTCCTCAGAGGCTCATGGAGGACCCCTGCCTATTGGCCAGGGCTAGTGCAGGCTGGGTCCAGCCCTCTTCAACCCCCCCCAATCCAACATAGCAAATGTCTGTTGGGGGTGGGGGGGTGGGGTCTCTAACTCATAGTGCTTTATATAAAGTATCATGAGTTGGAATGAGTCCCTAATGTTTTCCAGGCACCCTTAGACATTATAATTACTAGTTTCCAAATAACCACTATAGGTTTCCGTTTATACAGTACTTTTCATTCAAGGATCTCAAAGCACTGTAGAAATATGTATGATTACGCCTTGCAATCCACCATTTACAACATATTTGGGTTTGCTTAAGCTGTTTTAGCTAGCAAATGCACCAGCCCAGATCTCTTTATTTTTCCTGTGTGCATAGCTGCTCTCTTTGGAAAGGTTTATATTCTGATTTGACAAAAGGGGCATTATCTATTTTATATCTGATCGTGTACTTGGTTCTGCATAATTTGTTTATAATGATTTAAGGTCAGAAAACCTTGTACTTTTGCTGATTCTGGATCATGTAGATTCATAGATTGTAAGGCTGGAAGGAACCTCGGAAGATCTCAGGTCCAGCCCCCTGCACCAAGCAGGAAAGATACTATATTAGATACTTTTTGTTTATCGGGTCCATCTGTGTTGGAGAATAGGTTTAATCTGTATTGCTAGGTGGTTGCTTGTTTTGTTTTGTTTTTTTTTTCCTTTTACAACTGGATTAGTAGTACAGTTATTAAGTCTTTATGTTAGTCCTAAGAAAGAATATACTGTGTGTGATTTGAAGTTCCTAGCAATTTCATTTTCCCTTATTTTGCAGTAATGTGCAGCTTACACTTATAGATTTTACAAGTGACTCCACTCATACCACTTCTACATAGTCCCAGGAAAAGTGATGTTGTTAGTTTGCAGTCTTGTTTGCAGACAGGCATGAAGTCAAAAATGCTAAAAAAGCTATTGCAGAATTCGGAAGCAATCATACTGCTGATGAGTCAAACTAAGAGGAGCTTATGTGAACTTCTCAAACTCCCTGCTCTTGAATCTGAGCCAATCAGGTAGTTCATCCCCAGGAGCCACAGAGAGAGGAGCTCCTGGCAGCAGGCCTGCAGCATGGCTTCTGCCTGAATATCTGAGCTGGGGGTAAGCTCTGGTGGTTTGGAAAGGGTTTAAGGGGAGGAGGAGTTCCTGGGGACTTCATTGGGCGTCCAGAACACAAGAGGGCCCACAAGCCCAGAGAGGAGCTGAGAGTGGGACCTGGAGATCTGACAGCACAGAGAATGGAGCTGAGAGGACCAGAGGGTCCACAAACCTAGAAAGGGGCTGTGTGGGTGACCAAGGGGTCTGAGAGCCTAGGGAGGGGCTGAGTTTGTGGAGTGAGGAGTGAACATCAATGAGTGACAACGCCTGCAAGGCTTGGGGCATGATGTAATGGTGGACATAACCTTGCATTTGGCCCTTAAGGCTACAGTTGCCCTGGAGGGATATAGGCTGAGAGAGTCCAGTCAGCTTGAGTCCTGAGTGGAGACTAGAGAAGTCTGGGGGGACCAATTGGCAACTCATTCTAAGGCCCATGGGCAGCCTCCCTTCCCTCATCTTTCTTAAGAGCAAGGCATGGCAGGAGAGTAATCAAAGGAGGGCTGTCTTAAAGCTCGAGCTGGGCAGGAGCCGTGTGGCCAGGCACAGCCACCTCTGGTATACTGACACTCATAATTCCACCAAGAGAAAGAAAAATGTAATGTAACAGCCGTTAGGTTTTCTACATGTAATATCCCTCTTGTTCGTAATAAAAATATAGCTGCAGCTGATGCTTCATGGTCATGTGCCAAATTACTATCACTGCCTGTGTTTGTAACAACTTTATAGTGATGATAGCTGAAAAATACACTTGTAGCCTCAGGAGCTATCAGCATTCCTTATTGTGTTCTTGCCTTCTGTGTGTCTACCTTGGAAACTACTTCAAGAAACTGGGTTTACTCACAATGAGGCAGTCTTCAGTCAGGATCTCTCTAAACTGAACAGTAGATGTACTCTGAAACTGAGTTAACATATGAAACAATGTCATGAAGTGTTGGTTCCATATTGGTTGTGATGGGATACTTGATGCGTATTATATACATCACATACCTGATATGTGTTGCATATGTATATCAGTATGTGTACACGCACGCATGCACACCTAATATAGGTATATATAGATATCTCTACATATCAGATGTGCATGTGTATATATAATGTGTGTGCATATATCCAGTATCCTATCACATATATGTATAGGTCTCATGCCTACACACATATCATCTGTCTCCTTACAAGTGTCTGTGTGTGTCCATGTGTGTGTGTATGCTTGTTTGATAAAGAGAGACAGACAGAGATTATATAATGTAAAATGTGAATACAGCACAGGAAGTTTTCTTTTAGTAATTTTAACAGAGACTGCTAGCACAAGCTTGTCATTAGGTGAAGAATGATTTTTCATCATCAACATAGCTTGTGGGGAGTCAAAAGATAAGCCTGTTTATAAGGGCATCACACTGTGAACTTTTATTTAGAGGGGTTGAGTGAGGAAGTGTGAAATTCTACAGGATAGACAGTATAATTAACAGTGATTGTGGCTTCTTGCTTCATCATGGTAGAAGGTGGAAGGGCAGGCTTGGATTCACTTTTTCTATACCAGCAAATGCCAGTTAGGCTCAGAAGCGGCGAGAGACGCGTGGGTGAAAGCTCGCTGTGCCCCCACTCCCCCGAAGCCCCCCAGAAACCCTCCAGCAGCCGCAGAGCCCCCCGCCGACCCCCAGCACAGCTGGGGTGAGCGGGGCCCATGGAGAGAGGGGGCAAACCCTTAGTGAGTGATAGGAGGCAGCTGAGTGGAGCTGGGCCGGGTCAAGCCCCGCCCAGGCCCCTACTTGGCCCAGCCCCCAAGGGAGCCACGCGAACAGGCTGCGCAAACAGGCGCGCTTCTCTGCCGGCGTGTGAGTTAGCGCAGAGTTCACGCGGGAGGGCACACGGGAGGGCCCAGGACCCTGCCTGAGCACCCCCCAGGGTAGACAGCCCCAGCCATAGCCAGCCTACCAGAGGCATGACACGGATGGGCACGCGCCGCACCCCGAGGGTCCCCTTGGGCTCCGCGGGCCCCCCCTCTGGCACCTCAGAGACGGCCACCCAGACGGAGCCCGTGGTTCCGGGCTCCACGCAGACGGAGCCCCTGGCTCTCGGCTGTGGGGGCTGCCTGTCCCTTTTTCAGGCTCTGGGGCCCTGGAGCATGGCGACCTCCCCTTGTGGGGTCTGCTCCCTTTTGGGGTCTCTGGCGCGCCAGCTGGAGGAGCTCCAGGCCACAGTCCAGAGACTGCGTGCCATCAGGGACTGCGAGCAGGAGATAGACTCCTACTGCAAGGCCCTTCTCCCCCGGGAGGCAGAGGGTAGATCACAGTCTCCCTCCACGCCAAAGGAGGACTCTGGGACCTCCTGCTGTGTCCAGCCAGAGGCATGGACCAAGGTGGTCAAGGGCCCTAAGTCCTGCCGCACCAAGGCCCCTCCCCCACCAGAACTGAGAAACAGGTACGCACCTCTTGCTGCCCCAGCAGAGCCTGCTGAGTTGCCAGCCCCCACAGGCAACATGGGTCCAACTGCAGCTGCCGCCCCTGCTCTCCCCAAGACAAAACGTAAGGTCTTTGTTGTGGGAGACTCCCTCCTGAGGGGGACTGAGGGGGCAATCTGCCACCCCGACCCCTTAGCCCGGCAAGTCTGCTGCTTCCCAGGGGCCTGCATCCGGGACATTACGGAGAGGATCCCAAAGCTCCTTAAACCCACAGACCACTATCCCATGCTCCTTATTCATGTGGGCACCAATGACACTGCTCAGAGCACTCCCAGCCAGGTCATGAGGTGCTACAGGGATTTGGGAGTGGGGCTTAAGGGTCTGGGGGCACAGGTGGTGTTCTTGTCGATCCTCCCAGTCTCAGGCTATGGGCTGAGAAGGGACAGGAGGATCTATGTGGTCAACCAAAGACTGCAGAGCTGGTGTCGTCAGGAAGGCTTTGGCTTTCATGACCACAGCCCGCTCTTTGGCGAGAGAGGCAGCGAGCTGCTGGAAAGAGATGGCCTCCACCTCTCTCCCCTAGGGAGGAGGCTCTTCTCAGCCAGACTGGCTTTCCTGCTCCACCGGGCTTTAAACTAAGCCCGTTGGGAGACGGGGGGACTACCGCCACTGCTGGCCCGCTGAGCAATCCTTGCAAAGCCAGTGGATCATGGCGCTTCAGGGAGCCCACCCCTGCCCCAGCCCTGGTAAAACCTGTGGGCAAGGAAGGAGCCCCCCAGGGGGCACTTGCCTGCCTGTACACTAATGCCAGGAGCTTGGGGAATAAGCAGGAGGAACTCATCCTCCTGCTCAGTGCAAACAATTACGATGTCATAGGGATAACGGAGATCTGGTGGGACTCCACCCATGACTGGACCATGGGGATAGATGGCTATACCCTGTACAGGAGGGATCATGTAGAGAAAAGGGGCGGGGGTGTAGCTCTCTGTGTTAAGGAAAGCTACACGTCCCTGCAAGCCGATATTGGCGACCAGGGTGGACGGCTGGAGACCCTCTGGGTTAAAATCCGTGGGGAACAAGGCACAGGGGACACAATGGTGGGAGTCTATTACAGACCTCCCACTCAAAGTCCTGAGCTTGACCAGGAGTTTGCCCAGGAACTGGCTGAGGCAGCTTGCTTCAGGACTGTGGTTGTCATGGGTGACTTCAATTACCCGGACATCTCGTGGGAGGATCCCTCAGCAAAATCTGAGCAGTCGCAGAGCTTCCTCTCATGCGTGGATGACCTCTACCTGACTCAAGAAGTCTATGAGCCAACAAGAAGCAAAGCGCTGCTCGACCTGGTGCTGGCTACTGGGGATGACCTAGTCGGCGACCTAGTGATTGATGGGAAGCTGGGTGACAGCGACCACGAGCTGATCACCTTCACCATCCGCCGAAAAGCTGGCAAGTCAGTCAGCAACACGCAAGTCCTTGACTTCAGGAAAGCCAACTTTGACAAGCTCAGGAGGCTTGTCAGTGAGGCCCTAAGGGAGCGTGACCACAGGGAGAGGGGAGTTCAAGAAGAGTGGTTGCTCCTCAAGGGAGCGATCCTTAATGCACAAACTAAGTCTATTCCATCTCGGAGGAAAGGCAGCAAGAGGGCACAGCAGCCCCCCTGGCTCTCCAGGGACCTGGCAGACCTCCTGAGGCTAAAAAGAAAGGCCTACAAAGGATGGAGGATGGGAGTCACCTCCAAGGAGGATTATTCTGCAGTGGTCCGGTCCTGTAGGGAGCAGACCAGGAAAGCCAAGGCTGCAACTGAAGTCCAACTAGCTTTGAGCATCAAGGACAATAAAAAGTCCTTTTTCAGATATGTGGGGAGCCGGAGGAAAAGCAGGGGCAACGTTGGACCCCTGCTGAACCAGATGGGGCAACTGACAACTGACGCCCAGGAAAAAGCCAACCTATTAAATGGGTACTTTGCGTCAGTCTTTCATCAGCCCCACGGGACGCCCATGCCCGCTACAGGGCCAGGAAGTCCGGGTGAGGGTGATCCCCTGCCCTCCATTAATGCTGACTTTCTGAAGGAACGTCTTGAGAAGCTGGATATCTTCAAGTCAGCCGGCCCTGACAATCTTCACCCCAGGGTACTCAAGGAGCTGGCAAGCATCATAGCCCAGCCTCTAGCATGGATCTTTGAAAACTCTTGGCGCTCTGGTGTAGTGCCCGAAGACTGGAAGAAGGCCAATGTGGTGCCTATCTTCAAGAAAGGGAGGAAGGTGGATCCGGCTAACTATAGGCCCATCAGCCTGACTTATATCCCGGGGAAGATCTTAGAAAAGTTTATTAAAGAGGCCATTCTTAATGGACTGGCCGACGTCAACATCTTAAGGGATAGTCAGCACGGGTTTGTTGCGGGTAGGTCTTGCTTGACCAATCTCATTTCCTTCTATGACCAGGTGACCTGTCACCTGGACAAGGGAGAAGAGATTGATGTCATATATCTTGACTTCAAAAAAGCCTTCGATCTGGTGTCCCATGATCGTCTCTTGGAGAAACTGGCCAATTGTCACCTTGGGTCTTCCACGATCTACTGGCTGAAAAGTTGGCTCTGGGGTCGGACCCAAAGGGTAGTAATTGATGGAAGTCACTCATCATGGTGTCTGGTGACCAGTGGGGTCCCCCAAGGCTCTGTCCTTGGACCCATACTGTTCAACATCTTCATTAATGATGTGGACACTGGAGTCAGAAGCGGACTGGCCAAGTTCGCCGATGACACCAAACTTTGGGGCAAAGCATCCACAGCAGAAGACAGGCGGGTGATCCAGGCTGACCTGGACAGGCTCAGCAAGTGGGCAGACGAGAATCTGATGGTGTTCAACGCCGATAAATGCAAGGTTCTCCACCTTGGGGAAAAAAAACCCGCAGCATCCTTATAGGCTTGGCAGTGCTATGTTGGCTAGCACTATAGAAGAAAGAGACTTGGGGGTCATGATTGACCACAAGATGAACATGAGCCTGCAATGCGATGCGGCGGCTAGTAAAGCGACCAAAACGCTCTCTTGCATCCATAGATGCTTCTCAAGCAAATCCCGGGACGTCATTTCCCCCCTGTACTCGGCCTTAGTGAGGCCGCAGCTGGAGTACTGTGTCCAGTTTTGGGCTCCACAATTCAAAAAGGATGTGGAGAAGCTTGAGAGAGTCCAGAGAAGAGCCATGCGCATGATCAGAGGTCAGGGAAGCAGACCCTATGATGACAGGCTGAGAGCCCTGGGGCTCTTTAGCCTGGAAAAGCGCAGGCTCAGGGGTGATCTGATGGCCACCTACAAGTTTATCAGGGGTGACCACCAGTATCTGGGGGAACGTTTGTTCACCAGAGCGCCCTAAGGGATGACGAGGTCGAATGGTCACAAACTACTTCAAGATCGTTTCAGGCTGGACATAAGGAAGAAATTCTTTACTGTCCGAGCCCCCAAGGTCTGGAACAGCCTGCCACCAGAGGTGGTTCAAGCGCCTCATTGAACACCTTCAAGATGAAACTAGATGCTTATCTTGCTGGGATCCTATGACCCCAGCTGACTTCCTGCCCTTTGGGCAGGGGGCTGGACTCGATGATCTTCCGAGGTCCCTTCCAGCCCTAATGTCTATGAAATCTATGAAATGCATGTTGAATGAACTGTAGTTTTAGGAAGAACAAGGCCTCTTCTCTTCTCTTTTTATAGATGACAAAGAGAGTGAGGAAGGCATTGCACCAATTTCTCACAGAAGGGAAAGCAGCAGCGCTAACCGTTGTAGCCTATCTTGAATTAGATGGTGCATATGAGGCCTCTGTCAGATCCTCATTCCAATCATTTTTGTGATTATCACATTGTGGGAAGGGAAAGAATTTTCTTGTTTGGATAGAAACCTTCTGTCCAGTTCATAAAGATATAGTATGCATTTAGTCAATAGACTTAGCTCCAAGGTCAAACAGCAGGGCAGCATTCAAACCAGATTAGGGATGGAAGCTCATCTGCAAGTTGTGTGACGGACTGAATCAAGAATTTAGAGCCACCCATCCCACATGGAAACACATGCCCAAGTTGCAGCAGAGCCTGTCAATCTCGGATCAGCCTTGTCAGCCATTTTTGGATCCACAGATAAAGGAATCATGGAGGACTGTCATCCTTGACTGTGAGGGTTTGCACATGGATGAAAGTTCATCCTGAAAAGAATCTCCTCAAAACATGTGTGAGTTTGGATGGCTGATGCTAATGCCCTATTTACTTGTTCTCCTTTTTCTATAACATACGGACATACTGGAAAGTGGGAGCTATTGATCATGCCAACAAACAGTGTAGCAGGGAAGTGATTCCTTCTCTGTGTGGTAATGAAATGTGTGCTTTGAATCACTGGAAAAAATGAAATGTTTGTCACTCAAAACTGGAAAGAAACCATGGGGAGATTTATCCCATACCTAGATCCCATACCTAGATCTTGGGAATATGCTTGACTTTTGACTCCTAAAAGCAAGGTTGTTGCTAATAAGTCATTTTCCACTTATTAATAAACTTGCACTAGCAGTCCCCATTTGGATTGCTAAGGAAAACTCCCTGTGTTTCTTTCACATTCTGAGAAGAAGGCGAACTCACCTTGATTGGTCATGGAAACTGCCACTGCTATTTGTATTCCATTTTCAGTTCAGTTTCCTGCTTAGTGACTGTTTGAAATAAGTATTGTAGTTGCTATATGCATTTTAAAATGTATTTGTCTGGGAGAGATTACTTGGGAACAATAAGTACAGTACTGTGACCAAGGAAACCAATGAAAATGTGGTAGAAAATTACATGTATTCAGTATCCTCTCCTCTCTTTCTTGCATGGACACACATTAAACTATACCAAAAGATGCAAAAAAACCCCAACCCAATTACCATGTGATTTGTGTAGCTTGTAAAAGTAACATGCTATTATGGAAGAAACGCTTGTCTTTCTGTTGTCAGCTTCTACTTGTAAGATCAATTTTGAGTCTATATTGTTCAAAAAAGGGGCTTTTGGTCTGGAAATTCTGTAAGAAAGGACTTTGTCCAGGGTAAAATATTTTGTTCAAACCTTTTGAAGCAGAGCTAATAAGCTTCCTTGAAATATAACTAAAAAATGGAAGTGAATTCCCTTTCTGAAATTAACTTTGGATACTGTTTTCTTTTGTCACTTTACCCCTGTCTACATTATGGCTTGTATCACTACTACTGGCTGCTGAACTGCTGCTGCAGTGAATTACAGGTCCTGGTTTTCCAATGTAGATATATCTTGTGTAGTCTTTGTGCTTACAAAGTGCAATGTAATTGAGATCTCAAAGCACTTTGCAAACCATTATTTCTTGCAGAACCCCTTCAAGGTAGGGAATTATATTTATCTCCATTTTGCAAATGGGAAACCGAGACTCAAGGAAGTGAAAATGAAATGGCTTCCACAGGACAGCAAACTAATTTAGTGGGAGAGCTGAGATTACAATCCAGGTACACCCTGAATTTGTATCTTGTACTTTTAACCGCTGTTCCTGTCCAGTGAGTTACTTTACTACTATCTATTTTTGTTTCACTTTTTAGAAAATAGGGAGATAAGAAATCTAAGATCTGAGGAAGAGCATTTGATGCCCAAAGGCTTGTCTTGTCCAACAGCTTTCCTAACGATAAATTTGGTCCAGTAAAAGGTATTACAAGAAATCCTTGCCTCTTGTACATTTTCTGGATTATCACAGCTACAAAAGCACTCCAACCCCGCTATAAGATAGTAGAATTCAATCCAGCCCCGGTGGAGGCGTTCTTTGAGCATTTTCAGATCCCAAAATTAAATTGTGCCTATAAGGCAAGATGGAATTTCATTATCCCTGAGAACTTCAGTGCAGGCATGTCCTAGAGCTGCCTTACAAACAGTCCTATGACTTCACTATGCATTTATTATTCTTCCTGTTCCCTTGTCACTCCTGCCATTTTCCCATTGATAAGAGCCTTCTACCTTTCCATTTGGCCGATTAGATGCTGTAAATTTAGAGACAAGGAGCAGCATTAAATTTCTAGGATGTACCTATATGTCTTATCATGGAGCTGCTTCCATGTTGTTAACAGTATTTGATTCATCCTGAAGGAAAATTGATGAGCTGAATCCTCCTTATATAACAGCTTCATTGTTAACATCTCTTGTTCTCACTCACCCCCTTTTTCTCTCCCATTCAATTTGTCAAGCACACTTTAGGCAATCAAAGGCCAGAAAATCACTTTCATTCTAGAGGAAGATATTCTATCTCATTTTATCTAGATGCAGAACTACTAATTCTCTGAAGAAAAGCTAATAGAAAGGGAGACTTACTGCAGAAGCTGGGGCTTTGCAGCCTCTCACAAGGCATGTTAATATAGTATTGCGACAATGATGACAAAACACTATTTTAAACCTCACAGAAACCCCCTGCATATGCAAGAAGCCATGGGTAAAATTACCTTTTCATTTGCATTGGTATAAAAATACTCAAATGTATAGAGTCAGTTCTGGCACATAGGAAACGGGAAAGGGCAGCTTTGAAGGCATGTAGTTTATAGACTGTGGAACACAACTTTGTGAATTAAAAAAAAACAACAAATTTATTACGGTGTCAGAGTTCTGCTGTTAATATCATGGACAGGCCAGAAGATGCTTTGAGACAGAGTTTTACCTGAAGTAAATGGTTGTCATTCTGCCAAATTAATAGTGGGACCAGCTGAGATAGTTTGACTATTTTGTTTGGATAATTTCATCTGCCCATTTTTCAGCAGGTGTGACCTGTCGCAGTTGCACTCCCATCAAATAATCACCTAACATAAGAACTTTTCAATTAATAATAAAGGCATCTTTTCATGTGCTCCAGGTGTGTGTGTGTGTGTGTGTGTGGTGGGGAGGGGGGTACTTTAATTAGAGCGGCTCCCAGAGCCACTTTAATTAAAGCACCCACTAGGGCTGTGCAAGGCTTTGGACTGTGCTTCAGATCCGGAGAAGCTTCGGATGCTTCGGCATCCAAAGCAGCATGTCCGGATCAAAGCGCTGGTTTCGTTAGGCTTTCTGAAGCAGTTCAGAGCTTCTGAACTGCTTCAGAAAAGCTTCGGAGCTGCCTCAGCGATCCAGCCATAGGGTACAATGGGGAACCAATGAAATATCTATAACTTTGTCGTTTTTTGTCTGATTTGGATTAAACTTGCAGGGGTGGTAGCTTCTGCTGAGAATTTCAAGAAGAAAGGTGCAGGGGTTTGGGGGGGACTGCACCCCAAATTCTTGAAAGCAAAACTCCTGTCACTCATGTAACACACACAGGGTAACCCATGTCACGAGTTTTGCTTGTCAGCAGCTTGAAGTGCAGTTTCCCCCAAACCCCTGTGCTGATCTTCTCGAAACTTGGCAGGCTTTGTGGCCTCACCAGAGGCCACCACCCCTGCAGTTTTGACCTCACTGTGGTATAACACATACACGAGACATGAGTTTTGCTTTCAAGAATTTGGGTTCAGTTTCCCCCAAACCCCTGAACCAATCCCCTTTAAACTTGGCAGGCTTCATGCTTTCAGCAGAGGCTACCACCCCTGCAAGTTTCATCCAAATCTGACAAAAACCAACAAAGTTACAGATATTTCATTGATACCCCATTATACCCTATGGCTGGATTTCCAAGGCGGCTCTGAATCTTCACAGCTGTTTCAGCCGGATCAAAGTAGGAACCCGGTCCAGAGCTCCAGACCGGATCCCTGGCATCCAAAGTGGCTGGATCCGAAGCTGGATCAAATAGCTGCCTACTCGCACAGGCCTAGCACCCACCACTTCAAAATGGAGGTGGGGACGCTTTAATGCTTATTTGACAAGCTTAGTTAAAGTGCCCCGCCACCATTTTGAAACATTAGGATGCACGATACATAAGATGTGGAGGCTGCTGGAGCACACTAATTACCATGCTCCAGCAGACTCAACAAATCGAGCCTGCTCAGACGTGCTGTAATTGCTGCGCACTGGAGCAAGCATCCCCGCATGTCTACAGGCACCCCAATAGCCCTCTGTGACACCCTCTGTCCATCTCTTGGATTCTGTAGTAGAGACATGTTTGTATCAAGTCTTCTACTAGGATTTTCCCTTATCCTAGCCTCTCCCTACCACCACCACCCTGCTGATAGGTTTAATAGCTTGAATGGACTTTGGCAATAAGGGCACAGTGAAATGATTACAAATTAGGTTCTCTTGCATGCTGGATGTAATCTTGTAGTAGTGGTGGGGGAGGCGAGTGGGCATTTGAAACAATTGGGGGAAATTCTCTTTTTATTCATGTGATTTATTTATTTTTTTTATTTATAAAAACAGTAATGAAATTGTTCAGAGACACAAATTCTATTCAAGTGAAAAATAAAAAAGATAAGAACATCAAAGAGACTGAATTGTCTTTCAGATGCGCTTGATAAGACTCTTGTTTTATTCTGAAGACTTATAGATTGCATCATGTTTTAAATTCCATTACTGTAATTTCAATTTGGACTTCTGGGGTTTAGTGTTAATATTTTGACTCTTTCTCTATGCAAGGGAGGTAGCATTTGTTTTGTCCATTTTTTCTCTATATTTTCCAGTCTTCTTTATGTGGCTATAGACTTCTCTGCAGAATATTCCTGGCTCCAGTCACTGATCCAGCCCTAATGGTGCTCCTTTCCTTTAATCCCTTCACACAGCTAATTTATCTTTAGCTTACTGTCTTCAGAATACCAAAACGAATTACACTGACTACAATTCCTTTTTTCTTATTGGTGTGAACTAGCAAATATTTAGTATTGAAGTGAGACAATCCCTCCCCACTTTCTAGTTTTGTTTGCAGTGCCACAGATACCACGCGTCTGTTACTTTGAAGTACACTTCTAGATTTGTGTTTTATGTTAGAGGAAAGATATTTCCTTTGTATATCTCCATATGTTACATAAATGTGGCCTTTTCTTTGATGTGAGTCATCTGACTGCACTGCCAGGTATGTTCTCTTATAAAAGAGCCATCTTCTGTACTGATGAGTTGTGGTTGTTGAATTCCTTTTCATTCTCTTTTGGCTTTCAGTGTTTCCTGAAAGTTTACAGAAATGATGGTTCAGGCATGTGGCCAACACAGAGAAGATTTCTGTTTGTGTTTCTTTATTTCAGTGCCAAAGTCAGATTAGCTTGTGCTGAAAGGGGGAGAGAGTTGAGTTAGAAATGGTTGACCTGGTCTTTACCAGCCATTTGCTCTTTATTTTCTTTCAAGCATTCCATACGTCTTTCTTTTTACTCCTGTGGACATGAATAGGTTAAAACCTGTGAAGACCTGCCAAAGACATACAAATCTCTTTGCCTGCCTTATTAAACCAAGCCAAAACAAGAACAAAAAATCAATGCCACTTTTTCAATGGGATGTTTTAGTCCATGCATGTGAATAAATGCTTTTTATAGACAGGGTATTTTAAAAGACACACAACTATAGTTCATTAGCCTGTTTTTCTCAAGTAATTTTTACAATACCTCCTGACTCTGCAAGGAGTTAAAAAAGCTCTCCTTTTTTACTAGTGCCTTTGTTTGGGTGCATGCAGTAAATTTTCTGTAACATATCTTGTAATTTCGGTATCAGCAGGGGAGAAAATAAAAAAAACACTTTAGATACAGGATGTGTTAAATTAGTTGGAATGTAAATTGACAGGGATTTGGCAACAAATATACAGTATAAAATCACCAAGCCTTAGAATGAAGTATGGGTATTTTCCAGTCTTGGAAACTAATTTGCCCTAAAGCTTTTGTCTAAGAAAACTGGCTAGTATTCCAAGCAAAAGCATAACATTTGCACTCTAAATCCAAAGATTCCTGGTATAGCAATGCATTAAAATATGAATAATAAAAACAAAATTAAGGTAGCTAATACAACTTGCAAGAAGTACTTCATGTTATTATTTTGAATTCATGATATTTAATCTGCATTTCCCATTAACAGTCTATTAGCCTGTTTATGTGCCAAAAACTATTCGTGCCTTTCTCTGTGCAAATCAGTTTGGTTTGTTTGTTAATTCCTTCCCTGGATTGCTTAGTGAAGAGTGGTACTAAAGTGCATTTAACAACCAAAGTATTGCAAGGTTTAAGTTCATGGTATGGGTGAACATGGTTAGCTATTTTAATCTTTGCACTACTTCTGATTTATAAACAGCAGCTGCACTGTCATGGCAAAAACCACAAAGTGGTTCACTGTATTAATGGTTAGTAAACTGGGAACTTCCTTGGCACTGTAGGTCATACTTCAAAGGACTGCACATGCTGCTGAAGGGTTAGAGAACATAATTTAAAAGTCAATAAATACATTTCTCTAGCCAGTGTACACTATAATAGCTTCTTAAAATCTGTTTGACAAAGGAACCATTAAAGTGTTTGAGGTGACCTCCCACAACACTTTTGTAGCTGTGCTCCAGAATAGGAACCTCAAGCACACTGTGCTGCTCTTAAACCAGAAGTATAACAGCCACATCTGTGTGTGATGGAAGTGACTGATTGCCACTGCAGACTGGTAGTGCCAGTTAACTGGCCCTCATACTACTAAGCTCATCCCTGACACTGTGTAGTCGTGGCTTCAGTTTTCAGCATAAGATGCAGCCAACCCAGCCTGTTTAAGGACACTACTTAAGACCGTACTAAGTTTACAACGCATACACAGCCTACAGGGGATTTGCAGTCAAAGTTTTCTGGCAAAAGTCTGTTCACAAAGTAGGCATAATGCATGTCCTAAAATAGTTTTGTCAGAAGATGATTTTAATGGGAAAAAAAGACAACAGCTTTTCTGGAAGACTAAAGCAGCTGTTGTATATTAGGATGGACTATGATAAAGAAATGCATAATGAAGTGATACAGTCTAAGGGTAGGCCCAAAGAGAAAGGTTTGCACAAATAGGAGCCCAATTTTAAGATCCTCGGGTAGGATATATAGAAACATCCAGCATTCCACTGACGACCAACCTACTGACTTCAGTAGCAGCAGAGTTAAGGTGATGTTGACCAGTTTGGAAAACTGTACTGCTAACTAGGGATGTGCAAAGCTTTGGTAGCTGATTCGATTCGGGGGGGGGGGGGGGGGAAGATTTGGCTCAATTCAGGGACCAAATCTCCAAATGAAATCGGGAGACCAAGTAGAAGCTCTGAATCGATTCAGAAAAGATTTGGCCGATTTGAAGATTTGGCCATAGACTAAACAGGCACCTGACAGCTGCCTCCAGCTGGTAAGTCTGTTGGGGTTGGGGGAGGGAAGGGACGTGGGGGAAGGAGGGATTGGGACTGGGGCTGGGCCAAGCTGCCCAGCAGGGGTAGGGTGCCCCGTTACTCGGGGAGGGGGTGGAGGGTTGGAATATGGGCATGGCAGCGCTGGGAGCGGGGGCTCTGCCCTGCTGCTGCTTGCCCAGCCAGGGTGGGTGTGGGACAGGATGCAGGTGCAGCTCGCTCCAGACACAAGGGGGGAAGTGGCAGCAGAGCATAGCCTCCACAGAGCCCCCAACCAGAACAGAGGCAGTCACAGCCAGAGGAGCCACAGGACAAGCCCCCATGGCTGCTCTGCCCGGTTCCAGCCCCTGCCCAGCCCAGCCTCATGGCACTTTAAAAGAAAAAAAGCCCTGCATTCACCGGCTGTGGCAGCGGTGATCGGGGGCCTCTGAGGGCTCGTGGCAGAGCTGCCCCCCTCCCCCCCATGCAGCGCAGGGCAGCAGGGATCGCCCTCCCCCTTCTTGGCATCTGCGTGGCAGCTGCCCCATTGTGCGAGCACAGTGCAGCTTGGCAGGGTGCCACGTGCTGTCTAGGAGCTGGGGTGGCTCCAGCAGTCAGCCAGAGCCTGGCAGAACTCAGCCCCAGGGGCCCCAGCCCCCAGGTAGCACTCAGTGTCCTGCCGAGCTGCACTGCGCCTGCGCCATGGAGCAGCTGCCACATGGGTGCCAAGCAGGGGTGGGGAGCAATCTCCGCTGCCCCGTGCTGCATGGGTTTTCTCTGTCAAGAGTGCCCAGAGGCCCCAGTTGCCACTTCTGAAGCTGGTAAGTGTGCAGCATTTTTTTTTTTTTTAAGTGCCAGGACTAGGTTGCAGCTGGGTGGGGGATAGGGCCGGGCAGGGCAGCCATGGGGGCTTCTCCCACAGCTCCCTCCACCTGGGGAGAGGCAGACACAGCTGGAGGAGCTGCCCGGCTGTGCCTGCCTCTCCTCAGCTGGTCCAAATCACCAAATCTGTCCAAATCAGCACCAAATCTTACGACGCTTATGCGGCTGAATCAATTCAGGACAGCGATCTAAATCGAATCACTGTCCTCTGAATCCCAATAGAATACTTCCCTATTTGCATAGGTCTACTGCTAACCCCTTGAGATACCTGAGTTTCATAGTTTCATAGTAGCTAGGGTCAGGAGGGACCTGAACAGATCATCTAGCCTGACCCCCTGACACAGGCAGGAATGAATGCTCGGTTCACAAGACCTCGTCTTGAATATGCCCAAGGTAGGGACGAGGGCCACCTCCCTGGGAAGTGGGTTCCAGATTTTGGCCACCCTAACTGTAAAATATTGCCTTCTGATCTCCAACCTAAACCTATTCTCCATCAGCTTATGACCATTGTTCCTTGTCACCCCAGGTGGTGCTGGGGAGAAAAGAGCTCTGCCAATTTGCTGTTGATCCCCCCTGATGAGCTTGTAGGCAGCCACCAGGTCCCCCCTCAGCCTCCTCTTGCTGAGGCTGAACAGGTTCAGGTCCTTCAGTCTCTCTTCATAGAGCCTAGCCTGCTGCCCTCTCACCAAGCGGGTGGCCCTCCTCTGAACCAGGCTGGCCACATCCCTTCTGAAGTGCGGCGCCCAGTACTGGACGCAGTACTCCAACTGTGGCCTGACCAAAATCGTATAGATGGGGAGTATCACCTCTCTGGACCGCCTTGAGATGCACCTTTGGATGCATGACAAGGTACGACTGGCCTTGCTGGCTGCGGTCTGGCATTGGTGGCTCATGTTCATCTTGGAGTCAATAATGACTCCCTTTCCGCCTCTGTGCTTTCAAGAAAGGATCTCCCCAGCCTGTATGTATGCTGTGGATTCCTTCTCCCAAGGTTCAGCACCCTGCATTTGTCTACCTTGAACCCCATCCTATTCTCATCTGCCCACTTTTGTAGTCTGTCTGAATCTAGCTGCAGTCTCTCTCTCCCCACAAGTGTGTCCACCTCACCCCACATCTTAGCGTCATCAGCAAACTTGGACAGCGTGCTTTCCACCCCCTCGTCCAAGTCGCTGATGAAGATGTTAAACAGTGCAGGCCCGAGGACCGAGTCCTGGGGGACCCCACTGCTCACATCTTGCCAGGTTGAGTACAACCCTTCCACCACTGCTTTCTGGGTGTGCCCCATCAGCCAATTTTTTACCCATCCAACTGTGCAGACATCAATGCCGCAGTAATTTAATTTATTGATGAGGATGGAGTGAGAGACAGTGTCAAAGGCCTTCTTAAAGTCTAGAAAGACTATATCCACCGCGACACCATCATCCAAGGATTTAGTTACTTGGTCTTAAAAGGCAATGAGGTTGGTCTGGCAGGACCTGGCTTTGATGAACCCATACTGATTGCCTCTGAGCATGATCTTCCCTGCAGGCCCCACACAGATATGCTCCTTGATGATCCTCTCCAAGAGCTTCCCGAGCACTGAGGTGAGGCTTACAGGCCTATAATTACTTGGGTCCTCCTTCCTCCCCTTCTTAAAAATATGGACCACATTAGCCAGTTTCCAATCCCCCGGCACCTGGCCAGATGATCACGAATGCTCATACAGCCGGGCCAAAGGCTCCGCGATGACCCCTGCCAGCTCCCTCAACACCCTTGGGTGGAGGGCATCTGGACCTGCAGATTTAAAAATGTCTAGTCCTTCCAGAAGATCCCTAACTACATCTGCACTGACTGAAGGCTTGATAGAGCTATCCCCAAGATTGTCCCTACCTCTGGTAGGTGGGATATCCCGGTCCCTGTTCAGGAAAACAGAGGCAAAGAAACGGTTAAAAATATCAGCTTGCTTGTCTGGCGTGGCCACCAAATTACTGTTTGTGTCTTGGAGGGGCCGTACATTGCCTGGTGCCCTCTTCTTGGTCCCAATGTACTTGAAAAAGGACTTTTTGTTGTTCTTAATCCTGGACGCTAGCCTGAGTTCCATCTCTGCCTTGGCCTTCCTGATAGCCCTCCTACACTCCCAGGCCAAGGAGGAGTACTCCTCCTTGGTGATAGTTCCTCCCTTCCACCGGTTGTACACCTCCCTTTTAGTCCTCAGGCATTCCTGAATGCCCTTGATGAGCCAAGAGGGTTTCTGAGCACTCTTACCCCCCTTGCTTCTTTCAGGGACTGTTATCCTTTGGGCCTGGAGGATCGCCCCCTTAAGGTATGACCATCCCTCGTGGGCTCCCATCTCCTCCACCTTCTGGGCCCTTAGTGCCTCCCCCACTAGTCACCTAAGCTCATTGAAGTTGGCCCTTCTGAAGTCAAGGGCTTTAGCCTTGGTGTGAGCCCTAGACACACTGCGTTGGATAGAGAAATCCATCAGGTGATGATCGCTATTGCCCAGGTGGTCAAGGACCTGCAGTCCCCTCACCAAGTCATCCCCCGTGGCCAGGACCAGGTCCAACAAGGCGTTACCCCTAGTGGGGCTGTGCACTTCCTGGATAAGGTGAAGGTCCTGTAATATAGCCAGGAACCTATGCGAGCGGTCACACCTGGCTGTCTGCTCCTCCCAGCAAATGTCTAGGTAGTTTAGGTCACCCATGACAATAACATCCCTTGACCTAACCGCCTCCATAAGATGACTGGAGAAATCCTTGTCCAGCTCTTCCCCCTGGTTGGGTGGTCTGTAGTAGACACCCACCATAAGGTCCCTTTTGCCACGCTCCCCTTGTAGTTTGACCCATAGTGTCTCTGCCCAACCCTACTCTAAACCGAAGCTAATCCTCGATGATGTGAGGTGCTCTTTGACATAGAGTGCAACCCCCCCCCACCTTTCCTCTCTGTCCTGTCTCTTCTATATAGGGTGTACCCC
Source organism: Alligator mississippiensis (assembly GCF_030867095.1). Lineage (NCBI taxonomy): Eukaryota > Metazoa > Chordata > Crocodylia > Alligatoridae > Alligator > Alligator mississippiensis. Next base: position 137,626,569 of record NC_081825.1, on the reverse strand, counting down.
CGAATGCCCACCACCCAGTCATAGGTAGGGTCCCACCAGGTTTCTGAGAGCCCTATTAAGTCTGGGTTCTTACTTGCAATCTGGAGGCATAGTTCCTCCTGCATACACCCCATACTACGAGCATTAGTGTAGAGGCATCTGAGGCCTCCTGAGGGTGCTCGTGCCTTCCTCCCACTTCCAAGACAGTTGAGGCCCCTTGCTCCTCGGACATTGATACTTACCTGTGCTTCCCTTCCTCTTGTCACCCTGCGTGCTGGTGAAGCATCTTCTCCACTCGAAGCGGCCCCTTCCCCAGCGTAGCTAGTTTAAAGCCCGCCATTCAAGATCAGCCAACCTAGAGGAAAAGATACGTCTGCCATTAGGGGAGAGGTGAAGCCCATGCCACCCCAGCATACTCTCCTTACAAAAACATGGGTCGTTGTCAAAAATCCAAAACCTGCCTCGTGGCACCAGCTCTGAAGCCACCGGTTAACCACGTCAATGCAAGCCTTATGACGCCTACCCCGTCCACTTACCTGGAGAATGGAGGAAAACCTGAGCGCCCGTCTTCTTCAGTTGGTGTCCCAAGGCTTTATAGTCCTTCATGATGGAGTAAATGACATGACTTAATAATAATAATAATAATAAAATCTTCACCCTTAGCAGCTCCTGCAACTCCCCACATGTTTTAGGAGGGTTACGAGTGTCCCTGTTATGGTAGAGGGCTACCAAATTATCAAGTTAATGGTGTTGGATTTATTTTCAGTCTGTCAGGAATTCTCATTGGTTGGTGTAAGATGGTGGTGGCATCATTTCCTTAACCAAGGAACATAATCCCAATGTCAGCACTTCCATAGGGTCATGGAAGATGGACTATACTACAAAAGTGGCATTTCCCTGCATCCTGTACCCCTGCCTACCTCTTATATACATAACCATGCCTCTGGAGCTGCAGAGATTTGGTCTGTTTTGCTTGTGGATGTGAAGAAGGGTGTTTATGTAGGTGTGGAAGCATGGACCTTGCCTGTGTGATCTGACCCCAGTCATTACATATTTACATTTTTTCCAAGGATTTCTCTACTTGTTCCATACTCCTACATTAACAGATAATATGATTTAGAACCCAAGCATCTGTATAATTTAAATCTGTGATCATTTACAGTGATAATTATTATAACTGCTAATGATAAATTACAGGCTCAGCATGCAAAGCCTAAGAAGATCTAGCATGGATGCCTATCTCCCCATGGCTTGTCTTAGGTCTGGGCACATACTAGTTGATATGATGCAGTTGGCTTTGGGTGAAGTTGTGCATTAGACTTAGACCATACTCAGTCTGTGAAATGTTAAGTGATGTTAAAGTTAGAACATCCTTTGAGTAGTTGCATGTTAAGGGTAAATACTTTTTCAAGCTCTAACTTGCCACTAGAGGACTGGTGAGCAGGGACGCGACTAGGAGCTAGGACACCTGAGCTCTATTCCTACTTGGGGACGGGGAGGGGAGGGGCATAACTTTGAGATGCTTAGAGGGCACTTAGACAATTTAATGAGCTTTAATGTGTGGACGTTCATGTTATAAGTGCCCTTAGTATGGTCTAGGTAATAACTTCTCTAAAAGAGAAGCACTGTTACTCCAGTTTACCCATCCTGATTCTGCAACTGATTGCAAGTTACTTATAAGCCAAGTCTTCGCTGGATCATGGCCATAGTTTGCCTGGTGAAATTTGCAAGATGAAACTCCATCCTCATCAAGATCAGAGTGGATTTTGCCTTTACTTGGATAGAACCAGTACTTTATTTCTGAGACAATGTTGATAGCTCTCACAATTTGGTTATGAGCCTTATATTTGACATTTTCCTTAAAGCACAGCTACTGCAGTGGCATGATTATGCAAGACTCTATTTTAAAATAAGTGACTTTCTAGCCTTCCAGACTGTAGAGGAAAGCTACAGAAAACAAAACCCAACCCCCCCCCCCAAAAAAAAACCCCAAAAAAACAAACCAAAACAAAACACCCCGATTTTATTTTTCTTAAAACGTTATGGGGTGTTTTTGGCCATTGTCACAACAATTTTAGGAAGAAACAACACCAGTTGTCACTATAAAAACAAATGCCAGCTGAATCTAATTCTCTGCATCAGCCCTGGAGCTATTTGTTAGATAGCTTTTAAACTTGGAAATGTTTTAATGATTAACTATGGACTGTAAAATTTAAAATAAAAAATATAGAAGTATATTTAGGAAATGTATCTGTCCACAACAGAGCACTTAAAAAAAAAAAAAAAAGGCTTTTCATGATGAAATAGGTTTTATAACAAATGCATCTTTATCCAGTTAAGAATATCACATAAGTCTGGTGCTTTTCTATTCTGACATTTCCAATGAAAATTGTTCAGAATTCAAGAATAGTAAATATAATCTCATTTTTAATAAAACTCTCTTCCATATAAAGCATGCATTTGAATATTTACGTTTTACATTCAAGACATTATTTTGAGGTATGGGTAGGCCAAATACGTATTAAAAATTTCCATTGGTCACTAATCCTTCTAATTACTAAAACTATTTTTTTTCTAGAGACAATGTAGGGGTAATTTCAGTAAACATCCATGTTTGTATAGTTGAGAACTGTAGTAATATAACTGAAGTCTTTTGGCTTCTTTACCTGTTTATCTTTCCACTATATCCATTCTGATCAAACCACTTATGCTTCATTGATGTTACATAAGCCATGATATAAGGATCCAATTTTATTTTATTTTTTAAATTATGTAAGTCACAGTGAGGTAGAATTCTTTAAATGTTACATGTCTATTGTTTTCTTCAGGCATTTATTTAAGGGAAAGAATTGTCTTCTCATTGATCTCTGGAGACTTATCCCTTGATAGATATAGTTTACCTTGAGGGGAGCTTGGAGGAATTAAACCTTCTTTCTACCCTGGGAATTTTACAAATAAAACAACACAATAGAACCCATTCAATTTAGTATGTACAGTTTGATTGCATCAGTATGTGTGGTAAATTTATGTGTCATATTGAGTGGTCTAAACAACTAGAGTATAAGAGTTCATTATGAAGGTCTTGGTATATAAAAGTGTAGCTTAAAAATATCCTTCCTTCCTACTCAAAGCCTAATAATGATTGGTAGTAGTAACAATTCATGATTTTTGCAAGTCTGTTGGATTCCACAACTGCAGTCAAGTTAACTTTAAGGTTCTTGCCTAGCTAGTAACCAAAGTGGGGTTGGTGATTCAGAACCCATTGCCTTCTGATGGGATGAGTCAGTTCCTTAGCATGATGCTACAGGTCATGGAAGGGACATAAAACACAGGTTGTGACCACGAAGGGGCTGTTAACCTTCTTTAGTACTTTCTGGAAATTAGGTTAATTGACTGTGGTGCCTTGGCTAAGTACCCGCTGGGCTGATTGAAATTTCTCTCCTTAAATTTACCCAGTGTTTTCAGTGGGACGGAGTGTGTTTCAACTTCTTCTGCTATGTCTTGTTACTCTGTATAGTGAAAAACAGCTGCCTCATTTCTCCTTAAATCAGATGCACACAATTGATAATATCTATAGGTGTCATAATTTGGGGTTTGTTCCAGTTTAAAAGTTCTGTAGAAAATCATGTCATTATTATTAATTATTCCTTGGAGTCTCAGAACAGTAGAGACTTCCTGTGCCTGAAGATGGGTGATTGCACTGGAAAGCTTGCAAATAACCTTTTTCCCCCAACTACTCAGTTGGTCTAATAAAAGATATCACATCTACCCAAAGAACCTGGTCTACCTATGTCATTATTACTAACACCTTCTTGCTTTTCGTTTGGTGCTATGAAGAGAACGGAAATCTAGGCTACATTCTTGACTGGAGAACACCCTATTTGTTCATTGGAACACTGATGTACCTTAACATTGGTGAGAGGGGTGTCACCTTTCCTCTATGCCTGTAGTGTTAAGCAATATACTCTTTTTGTTTTCTGTTACGGGGCCTTGCACCTCTTTTAATAGTTCATACAATAAATATATGTTTTGTACTTTTGGCTGCAGTGGGTTTGGTCACATCCAAACAAACATGATACCAGCTGCCAGAGTTTGGAACACTTTCACTGGACATGTGTCCTAATTGCATCAGTGTGTTGGCATGATACTCTGTGGAGACTAATTTCAGTCCATGCTGTCTAAACATGCTAGATTTCCCATCAATTACTATGCTAAAATTTTGACAGACTTGCTGCCAGTCTTTGAGTAAATGGCTCTCATTTCTTCCATTTTCACAGTCAAATGGAGAAGAGTATAAAACAGGGACTGTATAACTTCCCAAGATGTCTGGACTGTGGAGTGTGGGTAATTTCATAACCCATCTGTGTTTGAGGTCATTGACCTTTGTTGGTTTATACCAACTTTTGCAGAACTGTGCAATATAATAGCTCCTTGATTGTGACAACCTCTTCAGATGGATCCTAGTCAGTCCAGGAGGGATTGATTTCCTATCCCACTAGCTAAGTTGCAGTTTGCCTAATAAATTCAGACATGAGTATTACAACAAGGCACTTCAATATCACTATGGTCCCTTCCAACTCTACAATCTGTGAATCTATGAGTATGGTTTCTTCTCTCTTTTTTCCTTTCTTTCTTTTTTTTTTTTTTTTTAAATGAAAAATACATTTTATTATAAAATGAAGGGTACAAAACCCCAAAAGTTTTGAAATCTTGGCTTTACTTACACTCATTTACATCCTTAATCAACTCCAAAATTGAAGTGATGTTTGATGAGGCCTAGCTGTAGTATGAAAAAAATCAGTCGTAACTAGTCTTTTATTTCATTTGCTCTATCTGCTTGATGCTGGTGTTGAATATAATTGTTTTAGTAAGATATTATGTGTAAGTAAAGGTTTGTACAGAAGTGCTCCATGCACATTTTACTGAGCTGTAATACAGAACACTTTTTTATAGCACTGTAAAGTTACAGTGTTCTTAAACATGACAGAAGTGCAGTGTTTGGTGGGGGAAGGGAGAGGAGTTTTGGGGGGGGGGGGGGGGACTGCAATCTCTGAGCCTCCCTAACTTTCCAGGCTGGGAGGCAGGGGGTACTCTGCAGCCTCCTGGGGCTTCTCTGCTACTTAGAAATTTGACCAGTGTACAGGAGTTATTTTAAGTGCTGTAGGTTGCTAAAGTGCTGTGAAATACAGCACAACACTTCACATTTAATACCTCATTTAACAAGGGTAAATTTAAAGCTCTGTACCCATTTTAAAGTGCTGTAAAGCCATGCACTAGTGTTAAGTCATGGACATAAAGCACTTTAACTGGCAAAAAAGCAACTTCTGTGCACACTTCAAAAGTTCTTACATTCTAAGAACTTGATGTTTTTTTGGGGGGGGGGAGTGAAAAATTAAAGGGCCTGGTCATACACCGTTCTGTACCAATGTAACTATTTTAGTGTTTTAGTTATACTGACTTAAACTGATATAAAGCTGTTTATCAGCACGTCCCAAGTTAGCATATGAAGATTGTGTATAAAATCTTGGCCTTGCTTAAATCAGTTTTGCCTCCAACATCATTGAGGCCAAGATTTTATCCTGTATTTTTGAACCTGAATGCATGTTAAAAAAAAAAACCCTGCCTCTGATGGATAGGACCATTCTCTGTTAATAGCCATGGACTAGCTCCATAAATGAAGCAGGGAAATTAATTAAATGGAAAAAATCCAGATTTATTTTTTCAAGTTACATATTTTCAGTCCTTTAAAGCAAGCTTTCACTGATTTTAATTTCAGAGTTATGCAAGTATACAGAGGAGTCAGAACTGATTTAACAGAATTAGTTCATAATGACTATCAGTGACTCTTGTTTTTTTTGCTTTTATGTGGATATAGTAGTTTAACAATACCTGGATGATTGTGACTAGAATTGTTTCTCAACAGTTTATAGTAGGATGAAAGATACATTTTCTTTTCTGGATTAGTCTGAAAGTTCGGGTTTTCCATTAGTATGAAAAAACTAGGCTTACATAATTTATAGCAAATTGAAATATTGCTTAGTAATTTTGGGGATTGTGAAAGCACCCTGGATCATTCAGCTGTTGATGATTTAATAAACCCCACAAAAACGTTATCTTCCTAGATACCATAGAAGTGCATTGGTGAATTTTTAATATAAGATATATATGTTTTAAACTCATTTAAGTGGGTCTCTTTGAGGCTAAATATAGACAGTCAAAAAGCCCAGCACTGAATTTACTCCATCTTTGTAGGTTAGTCTGAGCTGTGTAAATTGAACTGATAAGCAAGTGAATAGACCTACAAAGACTGAGTCACTTTTGATTCCGGAAATGCAGCCACATGCCTGCAGTGGCTCAGGCCAGAAGGCGGGGGGCGCTAGAGCACAATTCCTGGTTTGGCTGGAGTGGACAGCTTGGGCCAAGGCTATCCTGTCCACCCTGTGATGTAGGGTTTGTGGAGGAGGTGCAAAGCTTCCTGGGATGCTGGGGGACTGTGAGTTAACTTGGATCTGGAGGGGATCTGAGACAGAAATTCAATAAACTGATTTAACCTAAAGCAATTAAGTCTGATACCACATCCACCCAGATTTATCTTGAACTAGCTTTGGCCATTTTGAAAGCAGTTTATTTGTACTTAAAACTTCTGTTCTATTACAGATTTGAACCAGTTTCTGAGCACTTATACCAGTTTACGTGCAACTTCTGTCCCTAGCATGAGGAGTTTGCATTAGTTTAACTAGATCCATTTTTTAAAAATCAGTTAAAATAGCTCGCTTTACTAGTGAGTTTGACATCATGCTTTCACAAGATCCAGAGTGAATTAGCAGTGTAATTATTAAGACTTTTTTTTAGCAGAATTTAAGTTTCTCAGTACAAACAGAAGATTTAGCCCAAGGTTTCAAATAGGTAGAATTCTCTTTTGTCAATAACAGGTTTATTGTTTTCAGTTAATTGTGTTATGTTTTCAGTAATCTTTTCTTTGTGTGTGTATGTGTGAACAATGAAAACCTCCTCCTGCCTTCTCCCTCCCTTAAAATACTACAGTCCCAATTGTATGCAACAGGCGCATATAAATAAATAATTTCTTCATAATTCCTAAAACATCCTTGAACAGCAAAGGAGCTTGTTCTTTCATGTTTATGCAGGGGAATAACATGAATCATAAAAGGGTATATTGTTCAGAAATGACAGAGAAAAAGCTGCTGTTTGTATCACTTCTTCCACCTTTCTTTACTCCAAAATGACCAGTTTAGAAAGAACTTCCATTCACGTTTCACTGTGCAATCTTCTACTGTGCCTTCTCTGTGAAGGGGGAAAAAAAGAAAGGGAGAAACATTGTTTAACAGGTCGATTTGAGGGCTGGTTTGTTGTGGCAGACAAAGGGGTTAATTAATGAACCACTCGCACAGAGAAACAGGGACCACAATGGGATTTTCCATTCTTGACTGTGCACATTCTCTTTATTTTAATTGCACAAAGGGTAAAATTTCTCACTTATTTCCTGTGAGTTTTAATCATGCTCTTATTGCAGCTATCAAAGGTACGTGTGAAGCAGCCAAAGTAAGTAATTTAGCAACACAAACAAGTGCTTCTAACATTATTGAGTGGTAACACAAACAAGACTTGTAATAATAAAGGGTTAGAAGATAAACATGAAAGTGCTAGCTGTTTGGAAATCTGAGGCTCAGAGGTGGGCAAAATAGCCTGCGGGTCAGATCCAGCCCGCCAGGTGATTTCATCCAGCCCACAAACAGATGCCTACCAATTCACTGTATCTGACCCAGCCCCAGGCTGCCCCGTTATGCTTGCATGGGTCCAAGCCCCACTCAGGCCCACAGGGTCAGCACATGGTGTGCTCCCATCCTCACCCATGGGATAGCCCTGACTGGCCCCGCAGGTAGGAAAGCTCTGGTGGATGTGGGAAGGGTGGCAGCAGCAGGTGGAGGAAGTGATGGTGACTGGGGGAAGTGGCAGCAGCAGTAGGCAGGTGCGGGGGAAGTGGCAGTGGGTGGGCAGGAAGGTAGAGAAGCAGCAAGAGACAGGCAGCAGTGGGGGCAGAGGAAGTGGTGGTAGTGGTGGGGACTAGCAGTGGCGGTGGGCAAAAAAGTGGCAGCAGGGTGGGAGTGCAGGGCCTATACCAGTGCCCTGGGGCTGGGGCTGGCAGGGACCCAGGGTGGGCTGGCAGGAGTATAAGCCCAGACTGGTAGGGACACATGGTTCCCCAGCTACATTGCACAGGGTTTGCATGCAGTTCCCAGTTTCTCTGTCGAAGCTGCACGCCTTTGGGCAGGGCCCTGCAAAATGGAGCCAGCAGCCAGGCTTCACTCATTGCTGTGCGCAAGTCAAGGGGAACAGGAGGGAACTTTGTGCTGTGGAGTCAGGCCAGCTCTGCCCCTCTCCCTGGCACCCTGGTGAAGCCCCACAACCTTTACTGCCAGCTTCATTTTGCAGGTCTCCCCCAGGAGGTACAGCGCTTGGGTGTGTGAGCACTGCATGATGGAGCCAATGGCCCAGTCACATTCAGTCCTGGGGCTCACTGGGACCATGCACCACCAGGGGTGGAGGGGGCTCTGCCTGCTGCTGCTGCAGCTGCAGGGCCTGTATGCAGTGGTGGAGGTTGTGGGGGGTGAGGGGGGGCACACACACCCCACCAGACAGACATGCATCCAGCCACCCTCCCCCTCCACATATCCTAAGCCCCCCCCAGAACCCCCACAAACCCCATACACACCCACAAATCCCCACAACCCCTCCACAAACTCCCCATACCCACCCACCTACACTCCCATACCCCCCACACAGAAACCACATGCACACACACAGAGTTCCCCACAAACCCCATACCCACCCACCTGTGTACACCCCCCCACAAACACATCCACACACACACCCATACCCGCACCCTCCCCCACACCCCACATGTGCACATACCCACACACATACACCCACTTCACATTTTACAGTTTATGGTTTTAATACCAATCATAGTAAAAATGTTTGTCTATCAGTAAGAAGTCTGTAGATTTGTCAATAAAATAAAAAAAAATTCTTAAGTTGGCAACCCTGCTTGACTGCAGTGGTGGTTTTATGTTGTGCTGCATCTCCAGGCATCCCCTATTTATCCCTACCTCCGATACCTCAGACTACAGTGTGCTGCCTTTCTCCATGTGCCCTGCCCCCAGCCTTATTCCTGCTAGCCCTGTTCTGACATGGACTCCAAGGATGAACTATTGTCTGCCTAACTGTGAGATAAGCAGTGCTACAAAATGACATGGCACAGCAGCAGCAGCACATAGCCTAGAGGGAAGGGGAGCAGGAGGGAACTATGGAGACTCCTGTGAGCCACGAAGTCCTGACAAAAACTCCCTTCAGGGTGCTATGCTCTCACTCATACACCAGGTGGCATTGCTCTGCTTTGTGTATTTTTTAGCACTGCCTCTAACTTCTTTCTGACTACAGAGCTTCAATCAGGCTCTGGTTCTTAATGTATTTTTTATGGAAGGCCTTATTTTTAATGAGTTTTACTGACAGGTGTTTTTAGTCTGTTTTTTTTGTTTGTTTGTTTGTTTTTTTTAAAGGAAATTCCATAGTTCTATGGGAAGTTGGCAACCCTGATCCTGGCACAGCAGTGTGAAAGTACCTAAAGATTGCTAAGTGCCTACTGATTCATCCTGGAAGTCAACTGGAAGTCAGGCTTTGCTGTACCTAAGTTCAAGGAGCCTAAATCTAGCCCTGAGCTCAGTTTAACACATCCACTTTAAACCCACACCTCCACTGAATTAGCATTAATTTCCCTGAGTGTCCCTGTTTAATGTTCTCAGATCTTCAGAAGAGCATCCAGCACCATATTGGCAATATCAGGGAATTAGTTCTCCTGCCACATGTACCTGGTAAGGTAGTAAAGGATTAAATGGATATTAAAATCTATCTGGAAAGGATTTTTACCATCTAGTATGAATTTATGACATTAAAGAATTTTTATTAATTTAATTAATAAAATATTTTCTTGTTCCCCATTTGGAAATGATTAGATGTGGTGACTGGAAGGCAAGGTGGTAGTGGAGACCTTAAAATGTATCATGCAATTCTTCAGTAGTTGTGGATCATTCTTTACTGGAACTAGCCATTTACTGCCATCCTTTTTATATTTAATTGCTCGAAGCATATCTAATGTTCTTTTCTGGTCCTATTTTGATGATTTAAGTACACTTATTCTGCAGTTCCTGTTAGGACAATATGTGCCTGCAGGAAGGGGAATGGCAGCTGGGTGGGAGCTCAAGGGTCACAAATTAACCCCTTGTCCACCAGTTAGATAGCCTTGCTTTAGGGTACATCTGTACCACACTGGAAATATGTCTTAGCTGGGATCTCCCCAGAACACCTTGCCCACACTCGAGGTTTGGAGGCAGTGGGTGGGAGATGCTTTGCAGACATCCCTTTCAAATTCTCCTTATCTCTAATTTGATTATGCTGCTAAAATGGGTACTGGAGTTGGTCAGAAAAAAAAAAATGCATTTTGTTTCCTGGGAAAATGTATGTTATCTATAAAAAAAATTGTATTTTTGTGAAAAATTGTCTATTTGGTCAAAAGACAGAAAAATTGTGTCAAGAGAAAAATAAAAAAAATCTCAGTCAGCTCTATCAGATACTAATCTCCTTGCCCTCCAAAGGCTTGGGACCTGCCTTGTTTTAGAGAACGAAGATATGTCAAGCACTTGAATCTCCTTTCTTAGGCCATATCACAGTAAACCTCTGCTCTAAGCTTACTTGCATGTGAGTTTTGATTGTTGTAGTCATTCCTAAAGTAGGGGGTCACAGCCTTAGTGGGGTCGTGACTATTATAACTGAGATTGGGAGTCTGAAAGAAATTCATTTGGGTGAAGTAGGGCTGGCAGCAAAGGGTAGAGTCATGAAGTTGAAAGTGGGGTCATTGGCTAAAGGATTTGGGAAAGGATGGACAATTGCACAATCAGCTGAAATCCAAATTCTTTAAATATTAATGCTGCAGTCAGGCTACTACTCTCTCACTACAGGCAGTGGGGTCATATTGCTCTGTATGAAGATAGCTGCAACTCTAGTGTAATTTACTGTGCCTTGATTTGAGTAACAGATATAGTATGTTTATGTTGGATTAGTGTTAGTACAAGTGATAATTAGGGAAGGAAGTGTTGCCTCTTGAGTAGGACACCTGGACTGTCAATAGAAGAAGTGGTTTCAATTTCCACCTTTGTTTTGGGCAGTTCACTTCCACACTCTCTGCCTCAGTTTCTCCATCTGTAGAAACTGACTTAAAGATGATGAACTGCTTTATAAAGTGTTTTAGGATACATGAATGAGAATTTCTACCTAAAAGTTATATAGTGTTATTAATTACATGTTTATCACTCAGTTCTTTCTTGGTGACTGAATATGATGTTTCACTATCAATTTCAAGACCAGAATTAGGAGGAGGAGGAGAAAGGGTTAAGCTATAGGATCATTGAAAATTTGAAGTCCTTTTAATTCTATTGCATTATTTCTAATGCTGTTTAAGATGAACTGCAAGTCCCTAATTTCATGTCAGAGCTAAGATACTCTTTTGATGTTTTAACCATGTATAGCCATAATCAAATGGTCTTCAGTTACATTTCACTTGTTTGGGGCCCACAGTCTGCTCTGTCAATAAGAACAGGACTGAAACTTAAATGTCCCAGTGTTTATACCCAGAGCTATTCTGGGGACCAAGAGAGGTTCAAAGAGCCCCTGCCACCACAAATCAAATTCTTACAAATATAATAGTAATTAAATGTTAATAGCAAATTTATTACTGAAATACAATGAAAATAAAAATGAGTAAACAGTACAGGTAAGGCGTATGATTCAAATTTATCAAATGTGAATTAATCCAAAGAAATATCAACTTTATTAATACTTAAGAAAAAAATAAATTTAGATTGTTAATTCTGAAGTCATTGAAAAAGCATTTAACAGGTGGCCAACCTGTCAGGAAACAAGGACTTCTTGCCTGGGTTTCAAACCCAAGTTTTAAAAGTGCTAACTGGCTGCACCTGCAGGTAAGCTGTTCATTAAGAACTGTAGTTCAAGACTGAAGAGTGAAAATCCTGAGGTGGACCAAATTTTATACTCTGTCTGGCAAAATCACAAAAGTTTTTATTAAATATGAATAAAAATAGGGAAAAAATGTTTCTAATAGGTTCTACTCTAATTAATTTTCATATACCTGTCTTTATTTGCTATCCAGGTATAACTGGCATAAAACCGCTAACTATAAGCAATCTTTACCTTATTTCTTGTGTCCTGTTGTTCTGGAACTTCCTAAAATTATTCTCACTTCTGATATTCTGTTACCTGCTTTGTTCCTTTGACCCTTCTTACCTACATGTTGGTCAGGCAAGTGCAAGCAAATGCCAAACTATGCTGCTGTTAAGCAACTTGGTCTATATGTGCAGGATTGCTCACAGCTAATTAGAAATGCACTCTTCTGATGAAACTTTCTTTTAAGAATGTTAATTAATAATCAAGACCTGCATTATTTGGAGAAATAAAACTATGCTAGCAAACTAAGGAAGATCCAGCTTCTTTGCAGACTCTGTTACAGGCTTAATAGCTTTCTTGTTGCAAGCATACTGGTCTCCTGCAAGAAAGTTCACATTTGTAAGGAATTGAGCAAGCTATTTGATGGACTGGAAGAAATACTGCCTAATCTCCCCCCATCCCCCTCCATCCCCGTCCCATCTCCATCTTATTCCTGATCTGATTGTGTTCAGTTCATTTTTTCTGTATGTAAAACTGTGTATGCCATTAAGCAAATAGATTTTCTGGAGTGAGCACAAGACAGGGTGACAGATAGCCTAGGGTTCAAATCCTGTGCTACTAAATCACTCTGGGGTCTAGACCATGTTGCCTCATTTCTTTTTTTATTTTTCCAGCTCTCAAAAGAGGGTAACTATTGATCCACCTACTTCCTACTGTTGTGAAGTTTGACCAGCCACTGTCTGTGTAGTGCTTTGAACATGTAAAACAGTGATTCTCAACCAGGGTGATGTGGGTTTAGAAGCACTGTTAGGTTTACAAACACAATTCATAAAATAACCCAGAGATTTCAAATAGAAATCCATAGTTATGGTATTTCTAGGTTCTTTGCAACAGAAAAAAACTGCTCGATTATGTTTCTGTAAGCAAAAAAAAAGAGTGAAAATTAAAAGCTGGCACTTTCCAAAGGGTGCCTCAGGTCTATCCAAGGATGCTTCGATTCTCTCCAGGGATGCCTTGAGTCTACAAAGGTTGAGAACTAATGTTGAAGTGATGTTAAGGGGTTTGGGGAGGAGACTTGTCTCAGTGAGTTTGGTTTTCTAGACTGAGTGGAAGTTTTAGCTAAGGGCAATTTTATCTTGTGTTCACTCTCTAATCTTCTCTTTGATATTTTTAAGTAAAATCTTGCCCCAGATTTGTATTGTGCATGTGCAGGTGGGTAATAAAAGCTTCTGGCTGTACACATGGGAACCTTTGAAAAAATAAAATGTAAATATGAGGAACTTTACTCCTAAACTCCCTTTATTGGAGGATTTAACAATATTTATTTTGCTTTGAAGTCATTGGTGTAGGTGAAGTTGGGCTGGTATCATCCTCCTTCCCTCCTCCTCTTCCGCCCCAAACCCTCAAGCAAGTTGTCTTTTAGTGCTGTTTGGGCAGCATTTATCTCTTTACTACTTGGTAGCTGGAAGACTCCTCCTTCTTTCCCTACAGACATTCTCTTGTTGTGGATGAGCTAGCTACTGTGTCTCATGGGGTAGAGACTGACATTTTCCACCCCCTCTGGGAATTTGCTTCTTAATGATGAACAAACTAGTTTCTTTTAGAATCATAAATGTTTAACAATGACAGTCTTCTGTTCCAGATTTATTTAAATTACAAGGTCCAAAATAAAATCCTTCTACAAAGCCTCCTGTTTTCATTTCCATTTCTTGTAAAAAGCTAATAGCAAAGATGCATTTCTTTGTTGATTCATAGTTTAAGGCCATTAGATCAGGGACCATTAGGTCATATGGTCTAACTTCTGGTATAGCATCATCTGTTACATTTCATGCACAGACTCCTCATAGAAGGGCACAAGGACTTAAATGTGACAGAAACACAAGCTGGGTTTGGCTACATTTTACTGGGATTGCTAAATCCTGTTCTGCCCATTGCTGCCATATTTAAGCCACTAGGTCCATTCCTTCTCTTCCTCCATTAACACCTATAGCTCAGGAGAACTTCTGATGCCCAAATTCATATTCATTATGGAGGTAATTCTGTTTCCTGACTTTATCTATAATCCCTATTTTGCCCTCACTTTCTTAAAAATACTCTGCTAACTGGCCTGTGCTCCTTCTGTTAGAATTTAGCCCTACTCCTGGCCTAGACTGATTTTATCCCCCTTTTTTGTGGCTTTCCTAACCTTATCTTCCTTTAGGGATCTCTCTCTCTCTCTCTCCTGCAAGTTTTTACTTGTCTGTCCTAGATACAAGTAGCAAAGCCAAACCTGACTCAGCTGGAGGGAGGCTGCCTCCATTCAAGTTTGTCTTAAGGCATATGCTTTAGTAATGTATTCTGACTCATTCATATATACACACACGCTGCTCTAGCTCAGCTTCCCTGCCTCACGCCATGTACTTTTGGCTCTAGGTGGGTTACTATTCTTTCACTCAGGAAAAATCATAGTGTTTGAATGCAGGTTGGATACACTTGGCTGAGTTGGTTTAGACGTCAGTATTTCTTCCTTGAACAGGGGGTTGGACTTGATGACCTCTTGAGGGCATGTCCAGGCTTATTTTCCGATGATTCACAGATATTATACCTCTGCAAAGTCAGCTTTGCCACTGTAGCTGTGGCCACACTGGGAGCACTTTGGCAGTCTAATATATCAGGATTTTTAGGTCAGTAATTGCTCCTAAATAGAGACATCACCAGGATCACTTTCCTTCATTTAAATTTAACCGTGCCTTAAAGCTTTGTTTTCTTCTTTACCTATGGCTGACCCTTTAAAAAACATCTTGCAGTAAGATTTATGTGTATGTGCTAGACAGAATTTAATCTTTTCTGCTTCACATCTAGCATGTTAATAATTAAGCTGGAGTCAAAGGATTAGAAAGAATCCTGAAGGAAAGGGGGCATGGTACAGACATGTGTGTTCAAGTGTGCATGCACACATAATGCACACACAGACCTAAAATAGTTAAAAGCTCTTATGCTGCTTATAAAAATTCTCTGTTAAAGTAAAAAAAAACAAAACATCAAAGTGAATTAATTTCTATTGAAATAATCTTTCTTACTGTATGTAGTTTAGGACCAGCTGAATCCTCTGAAAAGCCAAAGCAGGGGGTGAGAGGACACACACACACACACACACACACACACACACACACACACACACACACACACACACACACACACACACACACACACACATGAAGTCTGTCCCTCTGTTTGACTTTCTGCAGCCAGAAACAGAAAGAAAGGCTTCCATAGTGTGTCCAAGTTTCTGGTGAATAGTGTCTCTGGGTGCGGAAGTGAGATCCACAGTTCCTTTCAGATGAATAGAACACTAAATGAGTGTTTCTCTGTTCTGCACTGCTGGAATGAGACACATCCCTCTTTCTAGGTCACTAAGTTAATCAAGTCAAGGATTTCTGCCCATTGTCCTTCTTATCAGTCACAGCTGCATTTGCATTAGGAAGCTTTCTGTTTCTTTAAGCCTTATTCATGTACTGATTAAATCCTCCTTCAAGTCTGCAGAAGTAAATGCCTCATACACTATATAGCCATCTCCCAGCTTAAATGAAAACAACGCACAGTCAAATATGTTTTCAACTAAATGAAAGAGAAAAAAAATCATGTCTCAATTTATCTGATGCTGAAGATTTTCGGTGCCTGGATGTTGGAAGAACATAAATTGATGCTTGTGTGTTGCATTTTTTTTTAACCTGATTGCATTGTTGTTATGATGCACTAAGATTGATGCCATTCAGTATACAAAGTGGGATGCAAACTTGCTGTCCTTGGATCTCTTTGAAAAAAAATGAAGAAACCGGGATGGTTTACCTAGTAATAAAGCACAGCTGTTGCAACAAGATTCCATTTTTGTGGGTTGATTAAAGGATCAAATGAGAGGGGGAGAAGACTACCATTGTTGCAAAAGAGCTTCAGTAAAGGATTTCTTTTGGCAGGGGGTTTGAATTCAAAACTGATCAGTGGGCATGCTTCGTCTAAAGTTCTTTCTGGGTCTCATTTCTAAGACAATTACATGTCACTGTTAGGACATGGGTGTGCCTTGTTTTCTAGTGAAAGACTCTCCACTCCCAAAAATCACCCTGTCCAGATTCTATTCCCCTCTCCACTTTGGGCTACTTCTTTTCTTATGTTTTCCACCTTTTTGCCAGTACTTCAGAAACCTCCCCTCTATCAGCCATCTGATTTGTCTCCTTGGTTCCAGCACCACTTATGCATCTACCTCAACCAGGATTCATTACCATGCCTCTTCGTAGGTTCATTTTGGGACAGCTTTCACTCATTCCTGCCCTCTCTGCTACAGCTTGGACTTTTGCATGATCCCTGCACCTGCACATCATCTTCAGACTCTACTCTCTCCTACACAGGGTAAAACAGAATAATCTCCTTTATATTGCAGCCCTCTTTTCCAGCATGCACCCTGTGAAGTCTACAGCTGCCATCAGCTAGTCTCCACATTCTCCCTTAAAGAGCTGTTAGAGAGGGTTCCTAGCAATCCCTAGGATCCCCACACTTTGTTTTAAAGGAGATACAGTAATAAGCAGAGCCTTTTAAACAAGTTTCCCCACCCACCCCCCACCCTCCTGTCTCTAAGACTGTGCATCCTTCAGATGCGCATCAGTCACAATGCAGAGCAGACATTTTGTGTATCATATTTAAGTTTCTGCTCTGGTATTATAACCACCACTGATATTTTTATTCAGCATTAAAACCATGTTTAGATGTATTGTGTATGACACTAGTTTATTTCAGAATGCAAAGTTGCTTTAGAACAAAAAGGTTAATTGCTTTGTTTTGAGGTTTTAATGAAGTGTTGTCAAAACCAGAAGCTTATCTAGAAATATTTGGATTTCCACAAATTGCCATTTTCTAATGGGGTGGGGATGGCATTATCAAAAAATTAGGACTAATTCTAGTAAGTAGATTGATTAAATTAAAAAGCTGTCTTGATAGCAAAGAACTAGGCATGTAACTACTTTTCAGCTCCCACAGAAGAAAGACTTCTGTCATATGACTTGTATGTAGGCTGGGCCTAAGAAGTAGTGTGCCAAATCATTAGCTAGTGTCAAGTTGTAGGTTCACCAGAGCTTCATAGATTTTATACTAACAGAGAATCTGGCCTAGGAAAACATAGAAGATAAAACTGTCTCTGTTTTCTTCTGTAGACATAAAAAGAGAAGACAGCCAAACCACTGATAATTGCATGGTTCCATGATTCTTGCCATTTGCTTATGTGGGCATGTGGTTTTCAGAGCTGTGCTTTGACTAAACTTGTCTGATTAAAAATATGTGGTGACACAAGTTGCTTTTCCTATTTAGTTTTGTCTCTTGCTGCTTCTCCCACCCAAAGCTAGTTAGTTGCTGTGGATAATTAAGATGACTCAGTGCTGGTCTAAGTGTCTTTGATAGCTATATTTTTCCCATTAAAAATGTATCAGGTATAATTGAAGGAAAGAAGTGGAATATGCAGCTTCCTAGTAGCTATAAAAGGTCAATGATAAGTTTTAACTGAAGAAACACGGATGGGTATTTCATTGAATCATTCTTTACAGCATTTAACACCAATAGCAACAGAAGTCAAACAGGGGACTAGGCTGTACAAGTAGCACATGTATTTCAGGTCTGAATGGCTGCTTCCTGCTAGTTTGAATAAGAGCTTCCCGACTTCAGAGAGGCCACATTTCAATCAACACAGTTCTGTTTGCATTTTTATGAGCAGGCTTTGACTGCAATGGAGGAAACATAAAAGAAGTACAGCTATATACCCCTGTGCAACTGCATTGTTTTCAGGGGGAGTTGCACTGGTTTATCTGGAGTAGTATAGCAGTGAATCACTGCCTTAAAGCCAGATTTGTAAAGGTATTTAGGCACCTAGACTTAGCCGGGTCAGCACCAGAAAGTTTTGCCAGCATAGTTAAGTGGTTAACAATGTTGTTTTGTTTTGTTTTGTTTTGTTTAAATACTTTCTGTGCCAGTCCAAGCCCTGGTGTAGACAGAGCTATACTGGCCAAAAAAGTCTCTAGTTGGTACAGCACATTCAGTTCAGGGAACTGCTCCAAGTGGTTTCAGCAACAGAACTGTTTTCTGATAAGAGTGGTGGCTCCATACATGTTATGACTTTGCTATATAAGTTACGGGGATCATAAGAAACCCTTCTAAGTGCATGAACATATGCATCCCTTGCCAGCTAAAGGCTTGTACAGATCTGTCCCTTAGTCTCTATTCCTTAGGCTCAAAAGGGACTCTGTGAATGTGATGAATTGTCATCCTGATGTGCAAGGTTTTGCACCTACAAATCTGCCTCTCGAGATCCTTTAATAGAGCACTGCTGAGGTAGACTCATTGAAAATGACCAGTGTGGCAGCTTCACTTTAAGTTGATTTTTCAGTAATAAGTTTGACTTAATTGTTCTGATGCAGTGACTAGGGAGGGACTACTGATCTTATTAATATCTGTCATTACCTATCCCTAAAACCCACTACGTAGCCAGTCCACTCAACCTATTCAGTCTGTACATAGCTAGTTTGTGCAATTCAGAATTACCTTCAATGTTCCTTGCATTGTCTTGCCCTCCTGCCATTTGCATAATAACTCACTAGTTGTGGATTCAGTACAGGTGTGGGGATCATGGCAAAACCAGAGCCCCAAGACTAAACTTTTCAAGTTAGGGGCTGTCTTGTGCTCTGCGTTTGTACAACTCCTAACCCAGTGGAGCTCTGAAGTGTTGTGGTGTCTCAGTGGCAAGCGTAGTAAAAATAACCATCCTTGTCCTCATCGGAAATGGTTAGGTAATGAGAAATCTGCTAAGATGTGGTAAGTGTGCAACTATAATAAAATAAAATAGTGATGTCAGACCACCAGGACTGCTGAACAAATGTACCATATGGCCCACTATTTATTTTTGCCTCTAAAATTTATAGGTGAAGGTTCACCAAACAGGAGCAGAAAGCTTTCGTTTTCCTATGAGCTCTCGTCTGCTGTTTCGCTTGGCATAACAAGTTCCAGGTGGACAGTCAAAATCACTTTCACTCCTTCAGGTTTTAAAATACAAGCAGGTTCTAACACTTACATCATCTTGTGAAAGGGCTGACCATTTATCACAGACAGGAGTGACCCTTTCTACAAAAACACCTTGGAACCAGTTTTTTGAACCGGTGCTATCATAATACTTCCCAGTGCGAGTGTAATAATGAGATGTGGGTGGAGAACAGCGGGCCTAATTCTCCAGTGTATTATTGCAGATCCTAGGCAAGGGTAATTCCCTTGAAGTCAATTCTATTACACTGTGCAAAACTGGAACAATCCCATGCCAAGTTTCCTTTCCTAGAAAAAAAACAAACCAAAAAACTGAATGTTAGCTTTTGAAGGCCTTGCTCACATAACTACTTAGTAGCCCATTGATTTTAATGGGATTATTCATTTGAGTAACTGTTCACTGTTGGAAGTAATGGAGTCCTCACTCCAGGCCTGAAGAAGTTTAGTCTTGAGGTTTAACTCTATGAGAAAATTACATTAATCTAATGCTCCTTTTTCCCCTAGCTGAAACTGCCTTGTGTCTGTCAAAAATCATTTAGCATATATTTTGGTTGGTATTTACACCACAGTTATGAAATTGCTGTTGAATCTGCTTTGTGCTTTTGCAGGCTTTGCAAATAACAAATTCATTCTTCAGTGTTTTCAGGTTGTTACTTTGCATGAATGATTGTATTTTATTTCCCACTTTGGAAATAAGAGGCCAGAGGAGCCTTGGCCCCACCCACCTGTCCCACTCTCACATGCAGCTCCCCACCCACCCATAGCCCACGGCCCCATCCCATCAGCCTGGACAAACCAGCAGGGGGGTGCAAAGCCACTTAGGGAGTTTTGGTGAGCTGTTCTGGGCAGGGGTGGATAGGGGGTGGGGGATGCTAACCTGGCCCATGATAGCTCACCAAAACTCCCTAAGTGGTCCTCTGGCCCAAATAATTTCCCACCCCTGGGTTAGAAGGACATGGAGTTGCCAAAAACAGCTTTGTGAACAAGCCTGTAGAAGGCAAGAGGCCAAACAGACAGGGAAACTCCCATCTCTTGAGTCCCTACTAAATTGAGGAATGATGTTGGAGTAGCAGTGGGCGGCTTATGTCTTTGCTACCACTTGCAGTCTCCTTTCTTCTAATGAACAGGAACTCTCTCTTTTTAAGTTATATGAATGGGAATTAGTTGTATCCTGTGACAGAGTAATAAGATCTCAGGGTTGTCATTTCAAAGTCTTTTATTATCACTAAATTCTGTTTTCAAATAGAGACAAGGTAATGCTGAATGTGTCTCGATGGTTCAGTACAAAAATCAGAATAAAATTCTTGATCCCTGATTCCTCTTCATACCCACTCTCCTCCTCACCGTCCCCCAGAATTAAAAATAGCTCCCACTGATATCAGTGCAGGAGTAACCAAGCTTCTGTTTAGAGACCTTAGCCTTTAATTTCCTGGGCCATTATGCATTTCAGGTGCCTAGAAATAATGTGTCTCAGGTGAAGAACTGTGCTCCATCTGACTAAAGAATGGGAGGTATAGGCTCTGAGTGGGGGGTGGGGGGAGGCCATCTTGCTCTTTTCACAAAAGACTTTGGGCCAAAGGGCTTTGTGATCAGGTGGCTGAAGCTTGCCAGCTGTCATATGACTTTAGAGGTTTCCTGGGATGGGGATGAAAGGAAAAGGCTAGTGTTTTTTCAGGCTCCAAAGAGTTGTATTGGGTTAATTTAAGGTGTGTTTTTAAGCCTGTTTAAAGCAATGCAATCCCACATGTTGATATTCTTTTTTTTTATTTATTTCAGTTTGCAGGTGGCTTATTTTGTTTTAGCTGAAATTGCTTTGGAACCAATATATGCTCCTCATTGGTAGCTAAACCAGCATAAGCCCCTCCCAACCCTGTGAAACGGTGCCAGTATACTTTAGCAACAGCATAACTAGACCGTATGCACTAGTATGAAGAAGACAAGGCCTTAGATATGTCCTTTGTTGAGCATGCATTTTCCAGGAAGGGCCCATGGCATGTGTGGCCTTATGGGCAGGTGGGTGTATGCGTGTGTGAATGTGTGCATGCAAGTGAGCACCATTTCAGCTACCCACCTACATATATCTATTGAGGTATTTTTAAGCTGTCAGTCACCTTGGTATCCTCCACTAATGCACAGATGTAAATCCTCCCACAAGTTCAGCTCATTGCTTTGGCATCTCTGCTGACAGGCCAGTAAACAATTTCTCTGCGTGCAGTGTGATTTTTCTAGTTTAGGAATAGAGACATTTAGATTAGAACTCAGTGCTTTAGTGAGAAACGTCTAAAACGTTTACATAACCTATTTACATATGAATACAAACATTACAGCCTTTATATTAACAGCCCTTGTTGTTGCTCAATACTATGCGTAGAAAAAAGACATCAGCATTTCTAGTAGCATCTACAAAATTATAAATATGTGATAGAGTAATTACTGATTTGGAAATCCAAATTATATTAAAATGATTGTAGCATCTGTGTCTCCCAAAACCTCTCCATTTGTCAATTCTAATCTCTTATTGCTCAGGCAATAAACATGATGCTGATGTCTGTTTACATAGCGGTGTATGATTTTTATTTTTTTTTAAAGACTTGATGCCCAGGTATTTAAAATTCATCCCCCTTCTCCCGCTCCCCCCCCCTCCCCCCAATCTCCACACCTACATAAGAAAGAAAAAAGGATTAGCAATAGTCTCGATGGAAATATCATTATGGAGTACTGCTTTGTGTCAGTTGGGGAAGATGGGACTGCAGTACTTGTTCAGCAGTGCTAGCAGTCATGAATATAAATATAAAATATTATGGCACTGATTTTCCCCTCCCTTAGAACACAGGCACCTGAGGAAAATGGGTTTCAAACCCCTGTAAGGTCAGGGAGTACTCGGCCTGTCCTACGCAGTGCATGAATACAACTCAGATCTTACTAAGGCACATGTAGGCAAAGTAAATAAAAGTATCCTGATATGATAGCATCTTGCTCGCAGAGTAGTGCCAGTGGAGTCAGCATAGCTATATGTAGAGGCAGGTGCTGCTCAGTATGAGCAAGCATAGTAGAATTAGGCTGTCAGAAAATAACAACAGTAACTCTCAGCTCTGTAGGGCACAGTTCATCAGTAGTTCTCAAAGTGCTTTGCAAAAGGGGCGAGTGTCATGATCCCAGATGTGGAAATTTAAGCACGGAACAGTGAAGTGTCTTGCCCAAGGGCATCCTGCAGGCTAGCGGTAAAGACAGCAATAGAGGTCAGATATTCCTCTGAGTGCAGGATGTACCAACCCTACAACAAATAAGAATTTTTCCTTGCCTGCTCAAATTCTTCCATTATGTCCCAGTTTAAGGCAGCATCCGTTTCAATATTGGCTTAGTGGAGCAAAGTCCAAACGCCTGGTAAAGTCACTGGGACATGTCTAACTCCATGGTCTTGTTCCAGGTCACAAGTTGGGCCTTATTTTGATGCTATCCCTTTCCTGCTGCTTTTTCTGAGGGCTGCCACCTGGGTCTTCCCCAATCTTGATGCAAGAAACTTTGCATTTCAGTAACAAATGTCAAGAACGTCTTGGCTTCATTTTTATCCCATAACTATTCAGATCCTGCTTGGAAATCTGCCTCCTCCCCCCCCCCCCCCCCCCCGGCCTTTTAAATCCTTTTACCACTCCTACAAGAGCTACTTTACATAACCCCTTGATGGCATTATCTGTTAGCTACTGTGTATTGTATAGTTCTTATATTAATCTGTAATTCTTCATTTCCTGAAAACTTCCAGAAAACAGCTCTGGGATGCCTGAATGTGAAGGACCTCATATGCAAAAATATATAACAAATATGTGTGTATGGATGTATATATATGATATGTACATGTGGAGATATTATATTATATATTATTATATTATATATATATTTATATTATATTATTATGCATATAATATGTATAATTATAATATGCAATTATTATTAAACAAACCACTCACATTCCAAACTTTCTGCAGTTGTAATAGATGCTTGTACAGACATCATAACTGGAGATTAAGCAGCGAGTCTGCTGCTTGTAGATATTCTATCCCTGAATTGGCCAGCCACAGTTGATGTGGGGATTACCAAACTAATGGCAAGGTGGCAGTGGCAAATACCTTGTCAGGGGCCAGGAATTAGAATACGTCTACATTCCTTCCTCCTCCCTGCCCCAAGTGGATAGGCAACCCAGGTTAGTCCGAGGCAAGATGGCACACGTTCACGTTTTTTACGAAGGTGGTTGTGTGCATTCCTAGAGCCTCAGATGGATTTCTGAGTCATCCAGGACTCCTGCATGGCCTCCCACTGCCGCCCAGTGCCTCATTTTCATCTCTTTTCACACTTCATGCTCACACCAAATAGTGACTTAGAGCCCTTTATTTGCTTGGTAACGTTTCCGCAAGACAAAATGATGCCATGTAAATAAAGCATTCATCACACCTGCAGAGAGGTTTGAATAACATTCAGAATAGTATTTACTGCATGAGCAATGAAAGATCATAATTGACAAATGGGTTGACAAATGGCGCACAGCAGATAAATAGTGTTATTTATTTACTCGGTAATGTTGGAGTAAGTGAAATGAGGCTCACTGGCTTTTGAGAGAGATGTCAGAATATTTGTAAAGGCTGGGGATATGATGGACAGATTGTAGCCATAGCTTTGCAGATCCAAATATCCTGCAACTGCCTGAGCCCTTGGCAATGGTGGGTAGGTAACCTTTAGTTAGAAAGCAGAATGAACACTTTCCCAGGCCGGGGAGTTCCAGGGAGCTAGAGCTATGCAGTGTCACTGGTGCAGAAGGGATTCTTTAATTGGTCAGTATTTTACCTTTTGTCAATCTGTTTACACTAAACTTGTTTCTCAGCAATATCCATATGTGCATACTGGCCAATTCAACATAATGAAAGGCATTGACTTTATCCATAGCAGCTTAAAATGTATAGAGAGGGACCAGGGCATTTCTGATGTAAAAATCAGTTTAATCTTCGCAACAGCTGAAATAAAATTGAGCTTCCATAGAAATGCTGAAAAATGGAAGGGAATTAATTGGATGCCATATGCGTATAAAGTCACTTCTGACTTATTTTCCCAGTATTGTTTGGGCTAAAGGAGGGAATTAAAATGCTGTCACCAGTTTTTGTTGGGGCGGGGGGGGGGGGAGGTTGTTTGTTTTGCTTTTGTTTTGTTCTTCTGCCTTTTGGGTTATAGAGTCACTAGCTCTTGCCTACTACCAGCCACTGGGTGCAGTGCATTGAATATCTCTAGCCCACTGAGTGGCATATAATGTTTAGCACATTTATGGTCACCATAGGGGGAAGCGTGATTCAGTTTGTTTTTCTTATCCTAATTTCTTTTGTCAATATCAATATGCAGTATTTGAAATTGGCCAAACCTTGGTGGCATTATGCAAAGCTGGATGAATAACCTTTCCAGCTGCTGCTATTCACTTTGCATAAAAGGCTTAAATCTTGACTGAGCCTGGCAGTGAGCAGGGCGCTCTCACCCGGTGGTTAGAATGCTTATCAGGAAAGCTGGACACCTGCGTTCCAGTCCTTGCTTCAGGGACTATTTCATTATTCATGTGGAGTGGACCAACATGAATGAGAGAGACTGAGAAGCCCGCCTGAGAGAACGCTCTGTCACCTGATGATGAAAGCACCCGGTAGGCAAGGGGAAGTGTGGGTTCAACCTGCCTCTGACTGAACAGAGAGTTGAACCTGGGTCTCCTACAGAGAGAGAGCTCTCTCTCACTATTCTGTTGGATACGATAGAACAGCCACTCCTCTGTCAAGCTTAGGAATCTTGTCCTTCAATTTTCTTACAAGCACCGGAAACTGAAATGCTCCTTTTCATTTGAAGTGGAATCTAGGGATTATTGTTTTGGCAAGGAAAATAAAAACCAACAAAAAGAACAACACTAATGATATATTTTATTTTGATCCAAAATTGAACCTGCCCTTCTAACAGTGCTTTGAATTAGCTATCAAAATGAAGGTCTACAATGCCGTGTGTGTGTGTGTGTATGTGTGTGTAGGGCAGGCGGTGGGTAGTGGAGACCAGACAATCTTAGTAGTCCCTTCTAACCAGAATCAAAATCAGTGGTCACCTTTGTTAATTCTGGTCCCAATTACTCTGTTCCTTGGTTCACCATTTGAACAATGGGGATAATCTCCCCTGGTTGATGGGTGTTTTAGGTTTCAAGGCTCAATTGCTAGTTAGGCGTTCATCATCGTGATTCTGATCCGGGACAGTAGTTTATCATGTGCTTAATTTTCAGCATAGAAATAGAAAAATTGGTTTGGAAGGCATCTCAGACAGCCATCTAGTATGCCCTCTGCTCAGGATAGAAACACCCCTGTTTACACAAATACTTAGATGAGAAAGTTTAACCTGTTCGTAAAAACTTCCAAGGATGGAGATTCCACAACTTGTTTAGGTAACCTGTTCTAATGCCCACCCCCCTTCACAGTGAAAAAGTTCCTTCTTCCTATCCAACCTAAATTTCTCTTCTTGCAATTTAAGACCATCCTCTTCATCATCACCCTTCAGGCACTTCAAGACTGTTATCAACTCTTTTCTCGGTTGTCTTTTCTTCAGCTTATGTAATCCCAGTTCTTCCAAACTTTCACTGTAAGAAATGTTTTATAGACCTCTTACTGTATGTTGCTTTTTGCTGGATTCTTTCTAATTCACTTTCATATTTCTAAGTGTGGTGCACAAAATGGATAGTCTTCTGTACAAGGCCCCACCATTGTTGAATAGAGAGCATTACATAAAGCACCATGAGTTAGAGTGCAACCCGCCACAGTAAACAGTTGTTCACCACCCTTCTCTTCTGCCCTGCCTGCCCCTGGGGCTCTCAGCAGGGAGGGAAGGGGGCATAAGGGTGGGGGAAGTGAGCAGCAGTATGCTGCCAGCTGGGCTTTGCCTGCCTGGAGCTGGAGGGGATGTGAACTGAAGCCAATCCACCCGCTCTCCTCACACCTGTTCAGCTCAGGCTGGACAAAACCCAGCTGGCAGCGTGCTGCTGCTCACTTCCCCTGTATCAGCACAGCCCTGAACACACAAAAATTAACCCTAGGGAACACAAGTTCCCTAAGGTACTCTAAAGTAGAGCATCTTCATTTAATACCTCATTTGAAGAGAGTTGGGGTTTTTTTTTGTGCTATTGACTACTTTAAAAGTGTTCTGTAGCTCTGAACATGTCACAGCATGACTGTAGAGCAGTTTCAAGGGCCCAGTTGTGCAAAAAATGCAACTTCTGCCTGCACCCAAAAGCACACTGTTGATAGTATTCAGTTTGTAGTCCAGCAGGAACTCCAAGACCCTCACTGTTGCTGCAGCTAAGCAGGGGCAAGGGACAGAGCAAGGGGCAGTGGCAGCCAGGTAAGAGCCTCGGGGCTACACGTTAATCCTTTGCAGGCCACATATGTCATGCAGGTTGAGTGTTGGACAGCTGTGCTCCAAATAATTAACTAAGGTACTGAATATTACCATATCCAAAATTTACCCTTGGAGAACCTCACTTGACACTCCCCACCATTTAGTCGTTAAGCCATTGATGACTACTCTTTGAGCACGTCAATCCAGTTATGTATCCATTTCATAGCATGTAAGTAGTTCCAGTCAAGTTATTTGTTAAAGTACCTGGGCTTTTGTTGGAACAAACACCATAAACAAGCCCATGATGGAGGAACGCAACTAAGGTCTGACCCGTTACTATTAGATGAGTCCATTCTGATTTCAAATATTTGTGTTCAGCCTATAATGTAAAAAGAAATTGGACATATCAAATTCATCAGCTGAATTGACATCAAGTAAACCTGCTCTACTTTGAAACCAGTTGAAGCTTCATCATTGCAAGTCCAATTTAACATGGATGCAGTGAGTCTGTTTACAGTGCAAATGTTCTATCAGTGTAGCTACAAAGGTGTAGAAACCCCATACCCAACCCAACATAGACACGTGCTTGGTAAAAAACAAGAGCCAGTGTGCCTGTGAGGCTTTCCATAATCTTCCTGGACTTCATTTTTCTCCTCTTTGCTTATGCTTCACCAGCCTATTTTTAATTGTTGCTGCCATTCACCTCTGCCTGAGCTGCCTAGAGAGTGGTTTCCGTCATGCTGACGCAAGCACCCCTCTATAATTAGACATCAGGGAATGCTACAGAAGGAAACAATCAACTTCTTCTTGGCCTCCAGAGACTGTCTGTCACCTCTGTACCACAGTCTTCACCTGCCTGAGAGAATAAGGGACTTATATATCTATAAATGTGAACATGCATACACGGAGTTGGATAAGCTGAAAAGTCCAGTGACAGCTTTGTAAATGCTGTGATGTCATCTGAGGGCTACCTGGTGTTTTTCTGGAGCAAAATACAGCCCTCAAAGTCATCTCCCAGCTGGAAAACTTGGCCTTCTAGATATTAAGGAACCATTCCTGTTGAGGCTACTAAGGGTCTGTTGAAAAATGGATCCTCCTACATATTGTATGACCGTCTTGGTTTTTCTTCTCTCTTGAGGAGAAAACCCCACAGAACTCACTGCAGCATTTAATACGTGTGCGTATGCGCTTTGTACAAATAACCTAATTGCCCTGTAATTCCAAGCTGCTGCTTGTAAATGAGTCTCTGCAGTTGCTTTTAATACCTTGGTTAAATTGTTGGTTTTATTATTTACAAGAGGCTCTGGACCCTGTTTTCTTTCCCAAACTACTTCCTTTGTGCCATACAAGGGAAACAGAATTGAGAGAGAAGAAAGAGCAATGAGGGGAGGAGAACACCAGGGATTTTATAAGCCTTTTAGCCAAAGGGATGCTCTAAATGTGAGGCATTTTACCTGCATGCGACAGAGTTCATAACTGAAGATTTCAGGCTTGCATATGAGGTTGGTATGGAGAAATGGCGGCATGGTATATGGCAATGCATAAGGGAGGAAGATGATACATAGGGCTGGTGCAAACTGTTTGGCCTACTCTCCAGAGGGGATAGGCCTTAAATGTACATTGCTTGTTCTAGATACCCACATCATATCCACTTTATGGGCCTGATGGCTTCTGCTGAAAACAAAGGTTGTCTTTTTCCTTATCTGAGTGAAATTTGGACTGGGCTGTTTGTGCTGTTACCGTTAAATTCAATCCTTTTGGCGTTTAGGGACGAGATGAATACCTGTCCATTAAAGCGGATAATTTATTAACTGAGCAAGAATAGAATACAGATATCCAAAATTACAGTTATCTAAAAGATTATCCTGACTGACTCTTTCAGTTGGGTGGCCCATCTGTCCTCAGGTGATATACACAGGGCTCATTTGTTAACCCCCTGCATCCCCTCCTTCAGGGTTGGGCACAGGCATGGGCGAACTGGGCAGTCACCTGGGGCCCAAACAGAAAGGGGGCCTAAAAATGGTGACAATTATTATTATTATTATTATCATCATCATCTCTGGCAAAGTATAGTCTGATACTAAAAATTTGCCTGGGGCTGTCAGGAGTCTAGGTATGGTGCTGCCCTCCTCATACACACATTGACTAAGAGCCCTGCTGAAATGAATGGTGAGTGACTTCTCACCCACAGGACTGAAGTGCACACTATGTAGCCCACATGGTGGCACTGATAATAAGAAAGTTATTGTCCAGAATGAGTAGGCATCTTGTACTCAGTCTAATGCATCTTGAAGGAATCTGCTGAGAGAGAGCGTGCACATTTTTATTATGAGAGCAGACTGCAAGACTTAAAGAACAGCGTGGTTCCATCTCATAAAACGGAGACTTTTATTTTATTTTAATTTTATTTTAATTTTATTTGCTTTTATTAAGTATCAGAAGCTTAATTAAGTTCCCTCTGTACATAATAAAGCAATATGGCCCAATGTAGGTCAGTCTCAAGTAATGTAATAGTATCATTGCTTTAGCAGCTGTTTAGCTGGTGCTCAAGTGTTAAAGAAGAATGTTGGATTTAAAAAAAAATATAAGCTACATGGTCTTGTTCTCAGGAGACTGGGGTTAACATTGCCACTTCGAACCTAATTAATCACCAGAAAGGCTCTGAGTGCTGGGTGTCGACTGCATTTTAATTGCTCACTTGCGGAGTCATTTGTTTTGTTTAACCTGCTATGGATTAAAATACTTCAGTAATAAAGGTCTCTGCTTTTGTTGTTGAACAACTCCATAGATACAATAATGCCTTATGCTTTCCCTCCTCTCACTTTCCACACTTTTTTTGGGGAAAAAAAAAAAGGGACCCTGTTAAATTGTTGCAAGAGCTGACTGGGCCAAGCTGTTTTTTCACAGTCCATTTTCTTCCCCCCTCTGCCCCCCCAATGATTTATGCTGAAGTTTGATATCAGTAAGTTTACAGGGCTGCACGCTTGACAGAAAGAATATCATTATCTGTTAATATAACACAAGAATTCTCCAGATATCTTGCTCTCACTCTCTTTCATTAAATGTGAAAGTTAAGAGACAGAAACTTTAATGATTTTCTGTATAATACTGTATATTCCACTGGGACTGCTTCTAGCATTCCAGATTTCAGAACAGCTGTCAAACACCCGCCATTATGTTCAAAACCGCCAGTCTCAAAAAATGTTTCCTTCTTACTTCTAAGTATAGAAATTCACTCCAAAATGATTGGGTCTGTGAGGGGTGATGACAAGATTCAGTTCCTCTTTAGTGATTCAGGGTACATACAGAAGTCACAATTAGATTGACTTAACTAGGGTTAGGCCTATCTAAATGCCCAACCGTACAGGCATTCAGGAAAGTTAAACTGGGCAAAAAATGGCAGGCCAAACCTAAATTAGCTCACCTGAGGAGGGGAACTAACTTAGATCAGGAATGGGTTACCGCAATCTATTAAACGTCTGTACATATTTGTAGCACAGCCTCAGGGCTGGGAAAGCCCAGCTGCTCACCCCAGCCCGACTATGTTCTTCTTACCCTACTGACCCTGACTGGGCTATTTTAGCCCCCTGACCCTCCACCTTGAAACCCACCAAATCCTGCCATGGACCCGCCTTCCCCTCTTCCCCCAAAATTTGTGAGCCAAATGTTTTAATTTCTCTCTCTCTCTTTTTTGTAATCAGTGTGTCAAGGCATGCAACAGCTTCAACTATGAAAAAAGTAGCATGCACATGAAGAAATGTGGTCTTTTGCAGAGTCATGTGATAGATCTGTCATGCAACTGTGCCCACTCATCTCTCTCCTCATGCTTAAGCTAGTTCAGCTCAGTGCTATCAGGTAGTCAGTGGAAAAAAGGCCATGGGTGCTGCCTTTTTTTTTTGCTGGTGGGTACTTGGAGACATTAAAAAAAAACAAACCAAAAACCCAACCTCCGCCCCCCCAATTGCGTAAAACAGTGCTGAGCCCCATGCATGCCCAGAAGAAGCAGCACGTTAGTTCAACTGAGGGATCTGGAACTCCTTAGCCTAAAAAAGAGAAGGCTGAGAGGGGACCTGGTAGCAGCTTACTGCTACATCAGAGGCGTACATCAAGGGCTCAGCGAGCAACTGTTCACTGGGGCACCCTTGGGGAAAACTAAGAGTAATGGTCACAAACTCCTAGGAGACCATTTTAGGCTCAACATTAGGAAAAGCAACTTCACAACTAGGAGGTCCAGACTGCGGAATAAGCTCCCACTAGAGGTGGTGCGATCACCTACCTTGAAAATCTTCAAGAGGAGACTGGATGGTCACCTTGCTGGGGTCACCTGACCCCACCTGTCTTTCCTGCCTGGTGCAGCGGGCTGGACTCAATGATCTTCTGAGGTCCCTTCCAGCCTTACAGTCAATGAATCTATGAACCCAGCTCTGCAGCATCTGTAAAGCATCTGGGGCTTTAGTGGCACTTTTATTTAATAGCTGATTGAATCAGCTTTAGCTAAAAGCACCAAAAAGCTCCACTGAAGCTCCCAATCTACACAGATGCTGCAGAACCAGGTTGAAGTAATGCTCTGCTGCTTCCGGTAAAGCATGTTTTGTTTTGTTTTGTTTTGTTTTGTTTTGTTTTGTTTTGTTTTAACATCCTCAAGTGGCTCTGTGGGTGCTGAGCACCCACTAATTTTTTTTGGTGGGTGGGTGAGCCCCAGAGCACCCACAGAGTCCGCACCTATGAAAACGTCAATTTGCCAGAGAAATGTTTTGTTCCCTCATCTGTGGGATTCCCAGTTTCTGCCCTAGTCATGCTTGTCCCAGGCTCAGGAGGGGCATAATGTGGTACTGGGCCAGTGTCAGCTTTTCTTCCATATATTGGATTGGATTACCAAAAGAGTGTCCATTTATGCAGTGAAATGAACTAACCTGCTTCCCAAAGTGTTCTTGGAGCCAAGCAGATTCCATTGCTCTTAATGAGGTTCTGTGTGTTGAGCCATTTTTAAACAAGCTTGGCCCCTTTCTTTAAGTGCCTAAGTAGGAGTTGAGCTCTGTAGAAAATCTGGTTTCAGTTGTGGGAAATGAAACTTGTTTGGAAACCTGCCCTTTGCATTTCATTTTCCCTAAGGGATGTTTAATTATGTATATGCTGTGTTATGCATATAGTATATAGAACATTTGTAAACCTCAGCAAACTTAAAGCATTCCTGAGGTTTCACAAAACCCCCAGTGCTACAAGATTTATTGTTCCTAATGGGTGTTATCTCAAAAAAAGGTTCAGTTCAAAGTCCACTTAGCTAATAGTGTGTTCTCAGTCCAGGGCATGTTTCACAGAAGGAACCTATTTTAATTGTATGCATGGAAGGTATATAGCATATATAACGGGAAAAAAGCTGCCCTTTCAAGGGGGTGTGAACAGAAAACGGGCCATACAGATATAGTCTGAAAGGTGTGCTGAGGCACAGGAAATGGTAAATCAGGGAAGAATGGGGTAGATGTTGTGTGTGTTCTCAGTGGGCCATGTATGTTCGGCTCCTGGCTCGTCTCAAAAAACTATTGAGTGTCACATAGTCTATCTTCTACTGCTGGTGGCTGCATACTGTAGAGAATGAGGTTCCTAGCACTTTATTCCTTCTACAAAATTTGGCCCTATAAGTACTAAAGATGATGATAATTCTTTAGAATGATAATAATTGTAAGTGACTTTCTTAAGGTCAAAGATTATTTCTTATTTGTTTATTGAGATGTTTTGGCTTGCCAAAAGTGGGATGGAAAGCTCCTGAAGACATGCACATATGATCATACTTCCTGATTCCATATGGGTTAGAACTGAAGTGTTGAGTGGCCTTCATTCATTTTTCTGGCCAAAAGTCAAAGGAGCTGAATAGAGCACAGTCAGGATGAGCATTTCCCATTGTTTTTTGTTGCTTTTTTTTTTTTTTTTTGAATCTCAAAAATGTTCATTCTTTTTTTGACGATTTGGATTGATTTGTAATGCAGTAGTGCCTGGAAGCTCCAGTTGACCTATCTGTGCCAGGATCTGTACACGTACAGAGTAAAATGACAGTCCCAAATGTGGGGAGTTTCCAAACCAGGTTTTTTTTATCCAAACCAGTATGTCCACCTTAATTTTAATGCTTTCAGTTGTCCAGGAACATAGTGATGCCAAGCCCCAACTGACTTTTTAAATTCTGTGTGTCAGCTATCACTACTAATAGGCTGAGATGATCATCCCCTTGGTTGTCAGCTACAATTTTGTGCACCTTTCCTTTAAAACTATGGCCAGTCTCATTCTGTCAGCTGTTGTAGTGTTAATAATATAGGCTGTGTCTTATTTAGAAAACAGTAATAGCACCTCATACTTAGATGTCTTCACTTTACTCATGAGTTCTTTAGGGATTTACCTAGCTATAACCTTCTGGACTTCTTGGACACGTTGATTTTAATTTCATCCAGTCATTCAGTTACTGTGTCAAGATTGAGCTAGTATTCAATACAGATGATTTTAGCCCAGAGCATGCTTTAACCCTAGTCCCTAGAGCTGGAAGGTTAATACATTAAGTCCAATAGCCCATGAATACAGATAGCATCCAAATAGAATAAAGCAATACTTTTAGCCAGAAGTGCCTTTAATCTCCCTCTATTCTTTTACAAGAGTCAGTTGTACTGACTGGAAGGGGAACACATGGCTGGTAATCAAGTGCAATTTGATAAATATGGCATCGTAGTGGTATGCCATTAACTGTGGGTGCTTTATTATGGTTAAATGTAAAGACAATGTGACATGTATCTACACAGAGCTGTGGAAATAGTACTAGTCCTTCTCTCCTATTTCAACACTGTAACACTAAAAATATCTCCTTTTTATTAATATTAGTTTAAAATTATCATGTTCAAAGTTGCTTTTAATTAAATTGAAGTATAATTAA
Source organism: Alligator mississippiensis (assembly GCF_030867095.1). Classification (NCBI taxonomy): domain Eukaryota; kingdom Metazoa; phylum Chordata; order Crocodylia; family Alligatoridae; genus Alligator; species Alligator mississippiensis. The sequence goes on along the minus strand of NC_081825.1, from coordinate 137,592,980 downwards.
CTTCTCCTGATGAAGGCAGAGGAAAAAAAATCAGCAGTTTTCCCTTGAGAGTGTCATCAAAAGAAAATTAAGCCTCTTAGCGCTTGCTATATACAGTATACAGCGCCTACTGTAAACCATTGTCTCTATCCATCCTTACCCATGTCTAAGATATCGATGGAAATTCTGGAATGAAAAAGCACAAAAGACTTCAGTTGCCATGAAACATAGCCATTGAAAGAGGATATCCAAGATGAACATTCATGTTTGACACCCCTGCTAGTAGCAAACCCCGTGCTGGGGGCTTGGCAGTGGCAAGGGCCTGTAGGGCAGGGTGAGAGTTTGGGTGACGGGTATGGTGGAGGAGCCAAGATTGCTGCCAACAGCTAAGGTTAGCAGGGCCATAAGGCCCCACATTCAATGGTAGGCCACACCCTCCAACTTCTTATGGTCCTCTGGTAGCCCAGAGGGCCAGACAAAGAAGCTTGGTGGGACAGATTTGGCCCACAGGCCATATATTTGACACCTCTGCTAGGAGCAGTGCACTGAGGTTTTCCAAAGATGTTGAAGAGCAACATGTGTAGTGGAGAGGAACAATTCATACTTTGTGGGGAACAGTTAGGGAGACATGCTAAAGTAACATAGGGTAACCCAAGGCAATGACTTCTTTCCTTCCCATATTAGTCAATCCTAACCCTGGCAATGTTTGCCATCATTTCCAGGTAGGGGGCTAGGAAAACGCAGCAGCCTGTAGGTTACATGTTTCTAGCAAATTGGATGAGGGAGGAGGAGGAATGAGAGTAGATCAGGGCACTTGCATTGTCTGGGGTACTGACTGGCTATTAGGAATGAGATTTGCTCATCTTCCCCTTAGTTACAAGGCATGGCCATGTCTCTGGCCTGGTGGCCCCACCAGAGATCTTTATCAGACAGCTGTGCTTCAGAGCCCTCATCCAGTGATGTTCCTTTGGGTAATTAGACCCCATCTCTGCCTTTCATTGAAATGTGGCAGTAGATATGGACTTTAGTACACAGCTGCTACAATGGTATATTTGCATAGAATCCTGCTTGCGTAGGATTCACAGGTAGAGGACCAGCAGCTGGACCACTTTGACTTCAAACTCACTTATCCTTTGTGATGCCTCCCACCTGAAGGCAAATAGGATGGAAAAATGAACCTATCTTTGGGAGGGTCCTGAATAATAAGGCTGTTGGGTACAGGGTGGGGAACATGCATGTGCGTATGAATGGATTTAGGACATGGGAAATTTGTGTGTGCATGTGAATGGATCCTGGGTGGAGGTTTGGGGTCTGAGGTTTGAGGGTGACTGCATTTGCCTGTCGCTGGTTTGATAGTGAGGGGGGAAGGTTGTACTGCCTGCAAAAATTTATGGGGTCAGGCATGAGGCACATGTGAGTGTGTAGGTAGGTGTGGTGGCAAGACTGTGCTGCTACCCAGTGCATTCACAGGTGGCAGATAGTGGAATGACCTTCAGAGAAGGTTAGCTGTGAAATAAACAGAGGTAACTGATGTATAAGCAGTTGCGGACCAAGCAGCAGCAGCCCTACTAGGATGTGGTGGGACAGCAGATGGCAGTGCTCTCCCTCCTGAATAGCTACATACATCTTCTGATGGTGTTTTGCCATGGTGAGTACAGGTTGCCACTATAATAAGCTTGCCCAGTCCCCAGCCATGGGTCTACAAGTCCTCAGTGATAGAGCAGGTAGAAGTAGATGTTAGACTCTCAGTGGTGTTGAAGGTGGACGAAAACTGTAGTGGAATGTCATCTCCAATTGTCTTGGCCTCCGTGCTGTTGGATCCAGGGGTGGTTCTATCAAGAACCATGTGGAAGCTGATATACAGCACCCTCTCCATGATAAAAGAAATCATACACAGACATCTTCCATGAAAACAGCTTGAGCACATTTTCAAGCCCTTCAGTGACCAGCTAGTGACAGTGGGAGCAGGTTTGTGAGGCCTAGAAGCTCCTAGTCATGAAGTGGTGTGAAGATGGCAGTTACAAGAAGGTCTTCTAGCACTCAGATGAGACAAGAGTGTGATTCAACAGATGTAACAGCAACTGAGCAGCCCTCTTTAGGATCTGCTTTGCTCACCCCACATGGGTAAGGGACTAGAAAAGGTGCCTTAAATAAACATTGTCTGCCTACCTTTTTTCCTGACTGGATAACCATGTCCAGTGGGATCACCTGTACTGTGGTTGAAATGAGTGAAGCTAGACAACCAATTTGGGGACCTGGAACATCAGGACCTTCATAGACAATCCTAGTAGTGAACACCCAGAGCACTGCACTGCAATCATGGCTTATGAATTCAGGTGACACAACATAGACATCGCTGCACTGAGTGAGACATGGCTAGTGGGAGATGGGCAGCTCAGAGAACAAGGGGTGGATATATTTTCTTCTGGAAGGGTAAACAGGAAGGAGAACACCAACTTCAGAGAATTGGCTTCGCCATCAAGAATAAACTCATAAATCAACTCAATGAGTTTATGACCAGAATTAATGAATGCCTCCTGACTCTCCATCTTGAATTGGCAGGAAGCCAAAACACCACTACTGTCAGTGCATTTGCCCCGACTCTTGATGCTGCTGAGGAAACCAAGGAGGAGTTCTGTGCCAACCTTGACCAAGTCCTCTCTTGCATTCCTGAGGGAGACAAGTTTATTCTGCTTGGTGATTTAAGTGACACTGAAGGGACTGAAACCTCTGAAACAGAACCATTGGCAAGGAAGGAACAGGAAAGGTCAGCTCTCATGGCATCCTCCTTTTGACTTAATGCATGGAACATGGACTCACCATCACCAACACCCTTTTCTGCCAGGAAAATAGGCACAAGACATCATGGCACCACCCACGCTCTAACCATTGGCACTTGATTAACTACGTAATTGTTCAAGCCCAGGATCACAAAGATGTCCACATTACTTGAGCTATGCTAGGACCTGACAATTGCTGGACACCACTCACTGACTCATCCACTTGGTAATGTCACTCAAAATGGGTCTCAAATGATAGCTGCAGCATAAGCAATGTGGAAGGACTCAAGGACGTTATCAAATGAGATTTCTTCCACCAGCACCTCAATGAAAAACTGGCAACTTCCAATCAATAACAATGGGAGAATGTTTGATGCACTTGGGTTGCCTTCAAGTCCTCTATTATCAGTGCCCATGAAGAGGCACTTGGATTCCCTACCAGGAAACACTAAAAGCGGTTTGATGAGAATGACCAGGAGATTGAAGAGCTTATTGATTACAAGCACAAGGCCTTTTCTGCTTGGCAGAACCAAATCCAAGCAAAAGAAATTGAATCACCAAGCCAAAAGAGGACCCACAATATGAAGAACAGATGGTGGGAAGACAAGGAGAAGGAGATACAACATCTCACTGACATCCACAATATGTGCAGTTTCTTTAGTGCCTCCAAAGCCATCTATGATCCAAGCACTCAGGGACCAACCCTCTTGAGACCTAAGAATGCAGGACACCTGATCAAGGAAAGGGAAGCCATCAATGCCCATTGGAAGGAGCATTTTGAAGACCTCCTCAATTGAGACTCTGTTGTTGACAAAAGTGTTCTCAACTCCATCCCGCAACACCCAGTCAGAGATAATCTCAGAATCCCTCCAACCCTTGATGAGGTGAGGAAAGCCATCAAGTACCTTGTACAGGAGAGATCGAGTAGATAAAAGAGGTGGGAGTGTAGCTCTCTATGTTAAGGAAAGCTACATGTCCCTGCAAGCTGATATTGGTGACCAGGGTGGATGACTGGAGACCCTCTGGGTTAAAATCTGTGGGGAACATGGCACAGGGGACACAACGGTGGAGTCTACTACAGACCTCCCACCCAAAGTCAAGAGCTTGACCAGGAGTTTGCCCGGGAACTGGCTGAGGCCGCATGCTCCAGGACCATGGTTGTCATGGGTGACTTCAACTACCCAGACATCTCATGGGAGGATCACTCAGCAAAATCCGAGCGGTCGCAAAACTTTCTCTCCTTCATGGATGAAGCTCCTACCTGACCCAAGAAGTCTACAGGGCGACGAGAGGTAAAGTGCTGCTTGACCTGGTACTGGCAACCGGGGATGACCTAATCGGCGACCTACTAATCGTTAGGAAGCTGGGTGACAGCGACCATGAGCTGATCACCTTCACCATCCGCTGTAAAGCTGGCAAGTCAGTCAGCAATACTGAAGTCCTTGACTTCAGGAAAGCTGATTTTGACAAGCTCAGGAGGCATGTCAGTGAGGCCCTAAGGAACCATGACCCCAGGGGGAGGGGAGTTCAGGAAGAGTGGTTGCTCCTCAAGGGAGCGATCCTCAATGCACAAGCTACTTTGATTCCATCTCAGAGGAAAGGCAGCAAGAGTGCACAGCAGCCCCCCTGGCTCTCCAGGGATCTAGCAGACCTCATGAGGTTAAAAAGAAAGGCCTGCAAAGGATGGAGGATGGGATTCACCTCCAAGGAGGAATATGCTGCACTGGTCTGGTCCTGCAGGGAGCAAACCAGGAAAGCCAAGGCTGCAATTGAACTCCAACTAGCTTTGAGTAGCAAGGACAATAAAAAGTCCTTTTTCAGATGTGGGGAGCCGAAGGAAAAGCAAGGACAACATAGGACCCCTGCTAAATCAGATGAGACATCTGACACCTGACTCCCAGGAAAAAGCCAACCTATTAGATGGATACTTTGCGTCGGTTTTTTATCAGTCCCATGGGACTCCCATGCCCACTATGGCACAGGGAGGTCTAGGTGAGGGTGATCCCCTGCCTTCCACCATTGCTGACCTTGTGAAGGAACACCGTGAGAGGCTGGATACCTTCAAGTCAGCCGGCCCTGACAATCTACACCCCAGGGTACTCAAGCAGCTGGCGAGCATCGTAGCCCAGGCTCTGGCATGGATCTTTGAGAACACCTGGCTCTCTGGTGTAGTGCCCAAAGACTGGAAGAAGGCCAATGTAGTGCCTATCTTCAAGAAAAGGAGGAAAGTGGATCCGGCAAACTACAGGCCCATCAGCCTGACCTCTATCCCAGTGAAGGTCTTAGAAAAGTTGATTAAAGAGGCAAACCTTAATGGACTGGCCAATGCCAACATCCTAAGGGACAGCTAGCACGGGTTTGTTGCGGGTAGGTCTTGATTGACCAATCTCATTTCCTTTATGACCAGGTGACCTATCACCTGGACAAGGGAGAAGAGATTGATGTCATATATCTTGACTTCAAAAAAGCCTTCGATCTGGTATCCCATAATCACCTCTTGGCAAAACTAGCCAATTGTAGCCTTGGGTCCACCACGATCTACTGGCTAGCAAATTGGCTCCATGGTGGGACCCAGAGGGTGGTGGTTTATGGAAGTCAATTGTCATGGTGCCCTGTGACCAGTGGGGTCCCCCAAGGCTCTGTCCTTGGACCCATATTGTTCAACATCTTAATTAATGATGTGGACATTGGAGTCAGAAGCAGACTGGCCAAGTTTGCCAATGACACCAAACTTTGGGGCAAAGCATCCACACCTGAAGACAGGAGGTTGATTCAGGCTGACCTGGACAGGCTCAGCAAGTGGGCAGATGAGAACCTGATGTTGTTTAACACTGAAAAATGCAAGGTTCTCCACATTGGGAGGAAAAACCTGCAGCGTCCTTATAGGCTTGGCAGTGCTACGCTGGCTAGCACTATGGAAGAAAGAGACTTGGGGGTCATCATTGACCACAAGATGAACATGAGCCTTCAATGCAATGCTGCGGCTAGTAAAGCAACCAAAATGTTGGCTTGCATCCATAGATGCTTCTCAAGCAAATCCCAGGACATCATTCTCCCCTTGTACTCAGTCTTGGTGAGGCTGCATCTGGAGTACTGCGTCTAGTTTTGGGCCCCACAATTCAAAAAGGATGTGAAGAAGCTTGAGAGAGTCCAGAGAAAAGCCACATGCATGATCAGAGGTCAGGAAAACAGACCTTATGATGACAGGCTGAGATCTATGAGGCTCTTCAGCCTGGAAAAGTGCAAGCTCAGGGGTGATCTGATGGCCACCTATAAGCTTATTAGAGGTGACTACCAGTATCTGGGGGAACGTTTGTTCACCAGAGCACCCCAAGGGATGACGAGGTCAAACGGTTATAAACTACTGCAAGACCTTTTCATGCTGGACTTAAGGAAGAATTTCTTTACTGTCTGAGCCCTCAAGGTCTGGAATAGCCTGCCATCGGAGGTGGTTCAAGCACCTACATTGAACACCTTCAAGATAAATTTGGATGCTTATCTTGCTGGGATCCTATGACCCCAGCTGACTTCCTGCCCCTTGAGCAGGGGGCTGGACTCGATGATCTTCCAAGGTCCCTTCCAGCCCTAATGTCTACGAAATCTATGAAGCAGATGAAGAAAGGCAAGGCATCTGGAGCTGATGGAATCCCTTCCAAAATCTCGAAGCAGGGGGGAGAGGAGCTCATATCACAGCTCCATGTCATTATTTCAAGGATCTGGATAGATGAGGAAATTTCAGATGACCTCAGGGATGTCACGATCATTACAGTCTTTAAGAAAGGAGGTAGTTCCAACTGTAAAAATTACAGAGGGATTGCCTTGCTGTCCACTACAGGAAAGATCATTGCCAGCACCCTCCTAAACCATCTACTGGAATCTCAATGTGATTTTAGGGCATCAAGAGACACAAATGACATGATTTTTCACAGTTCGCTAGATGAAGTAAAAATGCCAGGAACAACATAAGGCCCTATATGGCCTTCTTTGCCTCATGAAAGCCTTCAGCTGTCAAACGAGAAGCGCTGTAAAGGAAGCTTCTGAGGTACGGATGCCCACTGAAATTCATCATCATTCTTTTCCTGTTTCATGACCTTATGTGAGCAGTGCTTCTTAGTAACTGATCTATCATAGATCCCTTTGAGGTTAAGGTGGGAGTTAAGCAAGGCTGCATCATTGCTCCAACACTCTTCTCAATATTCCTTACCAGGATTCTACATCTGATCACCAACAAGTTTCCAGTCAGAGTAAAGTTAAACTACCAATTGAATGGTAAACTGTTTAATCTGAGGCAACTCCAAACCAAAACCACTCTGACATGAATCACTTAGCTCCAATATGCTGATGATACCATAGTGTGTCCTCACTTGGCAGCAGACCTTCAGACTATTGTTGATGTCTTTACCAGGCATACAAGAAAATGGGACTGACACTTATTGTTCAGAAGACTAAGGTCCTCTGTCAACAAGCTCATAATGAGTAGTCCCCAGCTCTGGCGATTCAGACTCATGGTGAGACTCTAGAGAATGTTGAGTATTTCCTGTACCTCAGAAACCGTCTCTTGCAGAAGGCTGACATTGATGAAGAAATCCAACATCACCTCAGATATGCAAGTGCAGCCTTTGGATGCCTGAGGAAATGGATGTTTGAAGATCACAACAACAGATCTGAAACCAAGCACATGGTTTATCAAGCAGTCATGATCCCTACCTTACTGAACGGAGTTGCATTGTGTACAATATGGAAGAGATACCTCAAGTCACTGGAGAAGCACCATCAACTCTGCCTGTGGAAGATCCTTCAAATCCAGTGGGAAGAGAGATGCATCAACATTAGTGTCCTCTAGTAAGAAAACACCACAAGCATCAAGGCAATGATCATCTGACATCAACCTCGCTGTGTCAGCTGCATCATCCAGATGTCTGACTCCAGACTTCTGAAGTAAGTCTTATTGTCCCAGCTCAGTCAAAGTGTATGCTCAAGAGGAGGGCAGAGAAACTGGTTCAAAGATGTCCTCAAGGCCGATTTGAAAAAATGCAGTATCAGCATCAAGTCATGGAAGCCTCTTGCCCAGGACTGCCCCAAAAGGGGGAAGAGTCTGCTCTAAGGATCTCAGTACTTTGAAACCTCACAACGACAACAGGAGACAGAAAAGCGAGAGTGAGAGAAACAGCATGTTGTGGACCAAAACAAAAATCCAGAGCCACCTACCCTTCATAGAAATGTGTGCCCAAGTTGCAGTGGAACCTGTTGATCCAGGATTGGCCTTGTCAGCCATCTTCAGACCCACAGATAAGGCAATCATGGATGACAATTATTCTTGACTACAAGGGATTGCCAATGAGGTAGAAAGGAAGTGTGGGAGTTCTTGCCGTGGAAGACAGGGAAGGATATAAGAGGGTATAAAGGTGGAGAGACTCCCAGAAGCTTACAATTATGTTCTGTAGGAGAGAGGAAAGGAGTGATAGAGGGGTGTGCATGAAAACTTGGGGGAAGGGGGAAGAGAATGCAACAGAGGAAAAGAATGGCAGGGAAGAGAAGAAAAGTGAAAATAATATTATACAGCAGCAAATCTACAGTGGTGGAAAATTGGCTGTGAATGGCAAAAAAAGAGGTTTGTAGGGGACGAAAGGGTGTGGGGAGGGGAACTACAGTGAAGTGTAAAGGGAGATGCTAAATGCTGTGGCACCTCATGAAATCTAGGCTTGTTTATTTTTTTTTAAAAGGTAGAGATAAAATGTGCTGTAGAATCAAACTTTACCCAGGGCTAGCCCTATCTGGCTGTGCTGCCTCTTGCCTGTTATTTGCCCTTTTTCAGTTCAAAAAGATCTTCCCACCTTTTCCATCTCACAGCTTTCCTTTTAGGAATGCAGAAAAGAGAGGGACCTCCCAGGCTATGGAGCCCAGTCCCCTAAATTTTCTGTCAGCCATTTTTCCTAAGTGTCCTAGACATTGCTCACTCTGCACACAAAACCTGAAGCACCCTATAATGGAGCAAGAGGTCGGGGGGGATAAAAACAAAACAAAAGAAAATGGTGGACACAAGGGCACTGCCAATGTCTTTCCACTGCAAAGGCAGAAACCTTATTGGTTAATATACCCAGATGATCCTAAGAAGTGGTTGCTTTTGTGGTTACATCTCTATCCCTGAGTGCCGAACAATACCACTGATGGATTGTTGTTGGTGAGAATTCAACCATGTACCTCTGGTATCTAAAAGGATGAGCCCTATTGAAAGACCTAAGCTTCCAGAGCTTGAGGACCGCAGCAAATACCTAAGCCTCCACCAGAAAGCAATGAAGGGCCATGCTGTTTTACATTGGGAAGGGTGGCGACTAGCCCACTGGGACCTGTCCTTATACATTCAAGGTATAACCAAGGGCAGCTTCTAACCATTTTAAAAGGGGAGGGTGACCTGCTACTCATGAGCTTATTAGCAGTTACAGAGTAACTGTTATATATGCATGCTTCTGTAGCCATACAAAAAAACTAAATCTGGGGTGCTCAACCTGTGGCTGCATGCCAGATCTGGCCCACAGAGCCTTGTCATTTGGCCTGTGGGGCTCCTCATGGGTCCAGAAATTTGTTGGCAGGGGAGCAGTGCCATCACTCCTCTGCTGCAACATTTCTGGACCTAAAGGAAGCCCCATGCCCTATTCACTGGATCATGCACTGGATCCCAGTGTGCAGGGCCAGGTGGGGGCAGCTCCAGGCCTGGGCCCAATCCCAGTGTGGGGGCTGGGAAGAGGCAGCACCAGGCTTCCCGGTACTGGAGCACAGGGGCAGGAGAGAATGATGCTGGGCCCCAGGGCCTGATATTGGCATGTATGGCTCCATCTGGCCCATGGATTAACCCAGTACCACTCTTCTGGCCCATGGGATCAAAAGATTGAGCACCACTGAACTAAATCACCTTAACTTTGGCTGTAGATAAAATTTAGTGGTTTTGCTGTACTTGTCTCACTGCAGAATCATCCAATCTTGACAGCTTGTCTTGGTATCCTTTAATACCAATGCAGTCGTTCCATCTGCGCATGCCCTCGCTTATGCTATGGAATTGTGTAATCCGTGACCCTCATGCCTAGAGCCAGGATTTCTCTCTCTTCCTCTCTCTCTTCTCCTTAATATAAAATAATAGTAAAATGGGGCTGGAGGTAGACAGAGGGAATTTTTTTTCAAGTAAAATCTGACAAGATTTAGCTTTAATTAATACATATTTGTGTTCCCCTGTGATAAACCTGAAACTTATCATTTTGGCACATTTTAACAGAGATCTTTGACTAAGCTGCAGCAAAAGAGCGTTGCATGTCTATATTTATTTTAGTTTGATTGCACAAGAAGATGCCTATCCAAAAGCTCTGGGCACCTGGATAGATATTTAAAACCTGTCAATAAAACAACAAAATGCAGAGTGTAGTGGGACCCATCTGTGCAAGCATTACACATCATAGATAATTATATCACAGGAAAGGTTAGAAAGTCAGCTTCTCCGAGCTTAGAAAGATCAATAAAAAAGCCCATTCATAATGAAGAAAATGTTACAGAACCTGGATTTTCATCTGCCTGTCATTAGATCCTTTGCTTTCATCCTTTAGAACAAAAAATGCATATTTCTGCTAAAGGATTCTTTGTTTCTGAAAGCTAAAAACAAAAAGGGATTTGAGTTTGCTTTTGTGCAGTCCATTATTGAAAGCAAATGTGGGAAACCAAAGGCTTTTCTCATAGTTTGTGGTCTCCCCCTCCCCTTTTGCAGACCATCATCATGTTTAGACTCCTATTATGAGTGAAATTTTTCTTTGCTTCCTGTTTACTTTCTCCAGGGTATTACTTTTTGTTTCTTCCTAAAGGGTTGATTTGGAAATATCACGTATTGACAGGGAAGAGCATTCTCCTAGCTGACTTATTCACTATGACAGCCTCTTTCTTTAAGCAGTGATCCAGAGAGGAGATTTTTGTGTTTCAGAAAGGGAAAAAGGATGTCTTGCAGCATTGCTGTGAAGGATAATGAATTAAGTCTGTCTCTTACTGTAAAACCATTACAAATGTATAATAGACCTTGAGAAACAGGCTTGGATATTGATGTCTCTGCTATATTAGTGTGTCTAGTCATGAGGACACAGCCCTGTCTTCACAAAAAAATAAGGTCTATGAAAAACAATGTTAGGGTTTTTTTCTCTCTCCCTGGCTTGCAATTAGATTGGGGGGGCCGCAGAGAGGCGAGGCGAGGCGAGGGAATACCTCTATCTTCTGTGATTTGCAATAATGCATACAGTTTTCTGTGATTTGCAATAATGCATATAGACAAGCACCCTTGTTAAGCACACACAGAAGTTAAGGGATGTCTTGTTATGAAGCTTTAAATGGAAAATCACCCAAATTACTAGCAGGGCCTGATAGTGTCACCACAGTTCAGGTTTCCTAATACTTTCCATTATAAACCTCTGAGTTCAATCACATATAACTTTGTCAGAGTTTAACCATTCTGGCTGAAATTTTCTCTACTGGGGTCTGTGTCTATATTTATTTATTTATTTATTTATTTATTGTAAAGATTCAACTAAAATAGTTTATGAATATGAAATGAAGGGAAAAACAAGTTATTGTGCATATATATACATATGTGTGCGTATATATGTATACATATATATATGTATGTATATGTGTATATATATGTATGTATGTGAATATATATATATAAAGAAAATAACTTGTGTATATATATATAAATTATCTAACCATTTCCTTGAGGACTCCTGCCAGAATGGGACTAGGAAGCTGAAAATTGATAGGAGGATCACAAAGGATCACAACAGTTCCTTCTGTTATCCCTGTGAAAATTCAACCCATTTGGCTTCACTTAAATGATTGTGCAGTCACCAGGGACAGCAGAGTTTGATAGAGGTCTACACCCAAATCTTCAAGGGCATTAAGGTGCATAAACCCTGGTCCTCAGAGGGATTTGAGGGACTAACTTAAACTGATTTTAATGGAGTTAGGCACCTAAATAGCTTTAACCATCTGGGCTTTTCAGCTAAAACCACTGACTGAATGTTCTGTGGGCACAAGGATACAGGTTTTAGCTGTGCTGGTCAATGGGCAAAAGTAGTCAGAACCCTTGGTAGAGGCAATATCTTTTATTAGACCCACTAAATGGTTGCAAAAAAAGTTCTTTATTTATGAGCTTTCAGGCTCACACACCCTTCCTCAGGGAAAGGAGAATGCACAGATTGTAACATTTCTCCCAGATAGAAATGAAACTTCATATTGCACAGGAGAACGTAAAGATGTTATAGTTTCCCCTGGGTGGAAAAGTTAATTTTATGCAAATTAGGCTCAAAAAAGGTTGGAGCAGTCTGTTTACCTCAAAGGTGTCTGATGACAAGCAGGTTGTTGAATTTTGCTTCTTTCTTGGTAAGATGTTTTCTATTGCACGGGAGAGAGTGTCGATGGAAAGTTTCTCCTGGCTGAGGCAGTTCTGTAGTGTAGAGGTTGGTCGGCATTGCTAGTGTAGAGGTTGGTTACAGGTATGCAAACTCAGCTCAAACAAAAGGCTGGAGCAGGGGTGGTATTCTCCAGGTCTCAGGGTATTGAATTTTTGCTTCTTATTTGTAAAAATGATGAAGTTTGGCTAATTACAATCTCTTGCATACTACCCCTGCTCCAGCCTTTTGTTTGAGCTGAATTTACATACCTGCTAACCAACCTCTACACTACAGAACTGCCTCAGCCAGGAGAAACATTCCATTGACCCTCTCTCCTGCGCAATAGAAAACATCTTACCAAGAAAGAAGCTGGCAGCTGGTATCAAGTAAAGTGCCCCAGGGGTTGGTCCTGGGGCCGGTTTTGTTCAATATCTTCATCAACGATCTGGAAGATGGCATAGAGTGCACCCTCAGAAAGTTTACAGATGACACCAAGCTGTGGGGAGTACTAGATATGCTGAAGGGTAGGCATAGGCAGAGGGAGAAAAAGAAATTGGGAGGGGCTGAGCATGTGCCCCCTCTCAGGTGGGAAAGTCTGCAGAGGAAGGCGCAGGGGGAGGGGAAAGGGCTGGGTGGGGTGGAGAGAGTGGGGCTGGGGCTGGGCAGGGGTTTGGAGGGAGCGGAGCTGAGCTGGGCCCAGGATTGTGGCCAGGGCCCTCTGCACCCATGCGGCTTCCCCTTCCCTCACACCCAGGGTTGTTGCCTGGTGCCAGCATCCTCTGCACCAACAAATCTGCTGCTCCCCAGCCCTGCACTGCCCTTAGCTGCCTCCCTGCACCAGCCCAGCCCCACACTGCCCAGGGGGGCCTGGCATTGGGGGCAGAGTGGGGCCAGTCTCAGCTGCACTGCTGGGCCAGAGGGAACGGAGCCCCCGGGACCCTTGCGTCCACCCCACCCCGCTCCAAGTCATTCCTGAAAAGAGCCCAGCACAACCCTGGCCATAGCCCTAGCCCAGCGGCAGCCTGCCCTTCCCCATGTAGATCTGGGGGCATACACCCTCCATGCCTTAGGTGCACATAGCAGCAGGAGCTGCACCCCCTGGACGAGCCACTCATGGCTTAGTCCTTTGCCCCACTAGCTGTGTAGCTCCTGACCCTCCCCTAGCCCCAGCCCCACTCCCTCACCACCTGTGCTGCAGTTGCTGGAAGCCCTCAGCCAGGCTGCCTTGCGGCCCCACTGCTTTCCTGCATTTGAGGGGGCTCAGCCCCATTAGCCCCCCACGTCCACTGCCTATGAGGGTAGGGCTAGGATTCAGTGACCTAGATAAATTGGAGGATTGGGCCAAAAAGAATCTTGTGAGGTTCAACATGGACAAGTGCAAAGTCCTGCACTCAGGACAGAACAATTCTATGCATTGGTACAGGCTGGGGACTGACTGGCTAAGCAGCAGCTCTGCAGAAAAGGACCTGGGGGTTACAGTGGGCAATAAACTGAATATGAGCCAACAGTGTGCCCTTGTTGCCAAGAAGGCTAATGGCATACTGGGCTCAATTGGAAAGTGTGATGCCAGTAGGTTAGGGAAGTGATTATTCTCCTCTGTTCAGCATTGGTGAGGCCACATCTGGAGTAGTGTGTTCAGTTTTGGGACCCCCACTACAGAAAGGATGTGAACAAATTAGAGAGTCCAGTGGAGGGCAACAAAAATAGTGAGGGGGCTGGGGGACATGACTTATGAGGAAAGACTGAGGGAACTGGGTTTATTTAGTCTAGAGAAGAGGAGACTGAGAGGGGAGTTAATAGCAGCTTTCAACTATCTGAAGGGGGGTTCGAAAGAGGATGGAGCTAGACTATTCTTAGTGCTGGCAGATGACAGGAACAATGGTTTCAAGCTGCAGCAAGGGAAGTTTAGGTTAGATATTAGGAGGAATTTTCTCACTAGAAGGGTAGTAAAACACTGAAACAGGTTACCCAGAGAGGTGATGGAACCTCATTCCTTGGAGGTTTTCAAAACCTGGATACACAAAGCTTTGGATAGGATGATTTAGTTGGGGATGGTCCTGCTTTGAACAGGGGGTTGGACTAGTTGACCTCCTGAGGTCCCTTCCAACCCTAACTTCCTATGATTCTATAAGTTCATTTCAACCTGGGAGAAATGTTACGATCTGTGCATTCTCCTTCACCTAAGGAAGGGTGTTTGAGCCCGAAAGCTTGCAAATAAAGATTTTTTTTGCAACTATTTCATTGGTATAATAAAAGATATTGTCTCTACCAAGAGTTCTGACTACTATGGGCACAAGAACAGGCTGCATCCCTGACATCTGCTTTCAGTTGCAGGAACCTTATGCTAGACTGCTGTCTATAGGAGTTGATGTAGTTCAGCACTGCTGTCTGGCCACTGAGGCTCCAGTCCCCAAGTTCTGGGAGGAGTTGGGGCAAGTAAGACCAAATCATTCAGATCAGTATAAGTTAAAATCTTTTGTTCTACTTGGCTTGGTAAAGGATTCAGTTTTGTTACCTCCCAAAATTAAATAACTTCCCAACACCAAATGTGAACCACACCCCTGTCAGAGAAATGACTTGAACTCACTTTTAGGGTATATTCTTGCCTGAATACCTGTGCTTTGCTCCACATATCTAGGCATAGGTTTCTGGTCTTGTTTCTTGTAGTCGCTATGCCACAGCAAATCACTATAACATGCATGACACTTAGAACATTTTAAACCTGGTTTAAGTGAACAGAAATACAAGCTCTCTGAGTGGATTAAATCTGTGTGGAATAGTTCAAAAGTGTACGTGGAAAATAAAGTCCTATTTTGAATTGGTTCACTGTGAACCTGGTTTAGTGTGATATGTGTAGACACACACATACATGAGCATGCACACACACACACATGCACACACATATACACACACACAAAACCCTAGCTCATTTACAAACACAAGTTGTGTAGCCCAGAGGAGCAAGCACTCTTGGTTTTGGAGAACAAAGGGCTCAGCCCTCTGAGACCAGAAGAGAAGAAATCTCTGATCAGTAGCTGCAAGGGAGGGAAAAAGAGCCACAAATAAAAGTAAGTAGTCCTGGGAGGGTAGCAGGTAAAGTAGCAGGGCTACCAGGCCCTTTAGGAAACAAGATGCCTAGCAATAGGCTTCACAGATGCTAAACTCCAGGCCACAAGTAAGATAAGGACTGCAAGCTGGTACAGAGGCTGCTTAAGGTAGGACAACTGACCAAGAAATGTAGACCCAGCTCTTGTGGAGCAGGGTGAAAGTAAATGAGGCTATAGATTGGATCAGGGGAAACCCCTGTGCTGGGGCTGAGAAGCAGGGATCACTAACTGGTAGAGGGAGAGCTGGCCAGTATATATAGGTTTGCCTTTATGGCAAAATGGGGTGTTCTGGTCCTGCATGTTAGAGAAGAAGTCTCCTGAAGTATGCAGTGTCCACAAGGAGCACAGGAGATGTTATTAGGGGCAGGGGGAGCCTCTCCATATACGTGAGTGTGCCTGGAGGCCACATGAAAAGAGAATGAGTAAAATTGTGAGGCATAGGCACGGTTATGGGGGAGACTGGTGGCCATGAATAGGGCCAGAGAGAGAGTGAGAGAGCACAGGGGAAGCACCAGGGGGCTGAGACTGGTCTGAGGATAGCACCACCAGACTCCTTTTAAAACTGTAGGGCAGCCTTCCCAGATACTAAATCACATCAAGGCAGAGCAGGTGAGCGTAAGATGATAAGGTCATAAGAGGACTGGAGCGCACAGGATTAGCCTGTAGTCGGGGCATTGAGATCACCTTTCTGGTGAGTCTCGTCAGTACACTCACGCAACACACATGCTCTCACACAGTGGCTTCCTGACCACAGCCCATCATCATGCCCCCCCAAGACCCTGGGAACCAAAAACATTGGTGCAAGCACTCCCTCCCCCACACCAGCCCAATGTCAGGTGAGATGCTGCAAACTTTGGTTGTTTGCAGGCTACTGAAGTTTAGTGAACTCATGCTTAAGAAACAAGGGAAAGCAGAAAAGTGACAGTTGACAGTTCCCCCAACCCTAGGTCACTCACCCCCCTGGCACTTTTAAAGTGTATGTGCAAGCACTTCCTCCCACATGCCTATTGGGAGGCAGGCTGAGCTGGGTGCTCACTCCCAACCCCTGGCATTGGAGCCACAGCACTTCCTACAATTGTGAAACGGTTATGAATCAGTGATGTTTTGGGACAATTTAGTTGTTATGTCTGTCTGTAACCTTAGCTGACAAAGGAATGCTGTGCCACCTGCCTGTCTCCCTCCATTGCTGCCTAATTTTTAGGGCCAGCAGCCTCCATCCATGTCTCTTTTTTTTTGCAGTGACTGGTAGTTCAGCTGAGCTGGATGTGGAGTTGATTCATGTCTGAGATGATTAATTCTGAAAGTCTTTGGTGTAGAATTGATCTCTAATTTTATGCTATCTTTGCATTTCTGTCCTGATAAATATATTGCTTCAGACTTGATGATCCCCACAAGTGTACTGTGCTAAAGCTTCATGTTCCTGCAAAGACTTGAAACATATATTACTTTCCAAAATAAATCTCTACCTTTTTTAATATGTCAATATTGGATAATGTTCAATGTCAGAGGGGGAGTAAGCAGCATAAAGTGTCTTAAAGTGTTTCTCCTCCACCCTCATTGCAAAAAACGTTGTCACTTAAAAATCACAAAAATGTTAACAGAGAGAATAGACACAAGTGCAGTGAAGTGAGGCGATGAATGTTTAAGCTTGAATCAGGGGATGCAAGTGAGGTTGAGCCCTGCAGCTGGTTCTGAAGTTGACTGAACTAGAACACTTCTGGCAGTTCCACTGCTGAAAAACACAAGCAAACAAATGTAGTTCCCCCACCCCCCATATGAATAAGGCATTTTTCAGGTGGAATGAGTGGCTGTTCTACTTAAAAGCACTCTAGAGGGGTGCCACCTCCTTAAGACTGCATATGCCACTGGATTGGGAAATTCTCATAGTATGCCTATGTTTGAGGGATGCTAACGGATACTTTGAAAGACGAGGGGGAAATTTAACTTGAGCAAAGTGACAGTGAAGAACATGTTTTTTTCAGAAGTGAGGCAGGAGCTCGTTTTTTATGTTACCAAAATATCCATTAATTCTGGGTACTTCATTTTGAAGGAAGGAGGTGTCTACATATTTGTGAAGACCTGTGCCCCATTGCCCTATTTTCAGAAAAGTTTTCAATGTGGTATTGCCATGTTCTGGTCAGGCCACAGCTGGAGTACCGTGTTCAGTTCTGGGCACCACATGTCAGGAGGGACGTGGACAGCATTGAGAGTGTCCAGAGGAGGGCCACCTGCATGATCCAGGGACAGCAGGGCAGACCCTACGAGCGGAGGCTACAGGACCTTTAACGTGTTCAGCCTTTACAAGAGAAGGCTGAGAGGAGACCTCGTGACCGTCTGTAAACTCACCAGGGGGGACCAGCGGGGTTTGAGAGAGACCCTGTTCCCCCTAGTACTCCCCCCGGGGTAACAAGGAATAATGGCCACAAATTGTTAGAGAGTAGGTTTAGATTAGACATCCGAAGGCACTACTTCACAGACAGGGCGGCTAGGATCTGGAAGCAGCTTCCAAGGGAAGTGGTGATGCCTCCTACCCTGGGTGTCTTTAAGAGGAGGCTTGATGTCTACCTGGCTGGGGTCATTTGAGCCTGGTTTTCTCTCCTGTCCAGGGCAGGGGGTCACTTGATGATCTACAAGGTCCCTTCTGACCCTACATCTATGAACCTATGTTGAAAATCAGGCTCCAAAGGATCTCAAGTGAGGTTGTTGCTTTTAAAAATGAAACCTTTGTGTTTTACTTTTCACTTCCCCACCTCTCTGTTGGAAAGGAGGAAGTAATTAGAAGAAACTTAATTCTAGAATATGAATACTAGCTTCTGATTGCATACTGCTCCACCCCTTGTGTAGACATTTATATCTCAGGAAAGTGGGTGTAAAGTGCTAGCATTCAGATCTAGTATAATTTTATACCAGAGTAAGACTGTTCACACAGACCGCATCTACACGTGATGCTGATTCCACAGTAGCATCTCATGGCAGCAACCATGATGCGGTGTTACTGCACAGTAGTCTCGAGCTACTGTGCAGTCAGCGTCACAAAAAAGCCATTCATTGGCGCTACTGCGCAGTAACTTGGGTTACCGTGCAGTCATTTAATACTTGTTTATACAGTCAGTGTCTTGTGTAGACACAGTCACAAGGAATGAATCCAGAATAGCTTCCTGTACCTACCATAGCAGTGAGCACAGTTTTCATGAGCACTTGCAGTGAAGACAGGAATCCGTCTTCTGAGTTTTCACTTTTTTTTTCATGTTTTCACTTTTTTTTCATCTTTAAGAGTTAGAGTGGAATAAAAATGACTGCAGGTAGAAATATGAACAAAAAAACTCTTAGTCAGATTTCATAACACACGGAAATAAAGGAAAAGGAAAAGCACCGTAGGTGCTCTTTTAATGCTCACATGTCTTCAAAGTCTTTTTTTTTTTTTTTTTTTTAATGCTGTGATTTAGTGATTAAGCAAATGGATTTTGTTCATCCATGGTAGTAAAATTGTCTGTGCAGTTCCAAAATTCTCTGCAGCTACTTTTACCCATTTTCTGCTTGCTTAGTGTAGAACAATTGGAAAAGGAAAAAATTCAAAGAACCCAAACTGCAAACATTTTGGTAGAGGAGGCAGAAAACTGTTCATCAGCCTGAGAGAGTCTTTGTGTTCTGCAGTGGATTCTGATGACTCTTTCCCTTTAGAGGCCTGGTCAGAAGAATAGTGGCTTTGGAGGTGAAGATTAAGGATTAAGAGTGGATAGTTTATAAACTGCACTAGTCCTGTTGGCCAGTTCTCCTCATTGGAAGGGGCCCTATGCTATCTGTCCTCTAGGGATAGGTTGACAAACCAGCAGATACCTCTCAGGCAACTCTATGATTTATTTTAGTAAGAGACAGCTGAAGCCATGGAGGAGTTCACATGATCAGATGTATGATACGGCCAAGGAGAGGTTCTCAGACATTTCCATCAGATGGCTGGTGCAGGTGTCTCTCCACAAAGGGTGAATAAACAACAGTAAAGTCTAGGAAGGAGAAGATACCAGGTAGGAATCTGGCTGAGAAAAATGGTTTGTGAGCAGAAGAGGTTAAGTAAGCCACAGGGCAGAAAGGAGCAGTTTGATCAGTCAGATAATTTTCCAGGATATTTTTTCAAGTTAGGTTTCTGGGCAGGTGGGGAGAGCAGGGGGGACACAGACTATGAGGTACTGGAAACTGGACATTTTTTTGTGTGTGTGTGATTTTTTGATGAGGTGTAGGCAATCATTTCTTTTCTCTCACCGCCTAAGCAGATATCCCAGATTTCTCTCAAATGCCAGTGTGCCACTCCTCTGGGGACCCAGCAGCCCTAAGGGCATGTTCATTAGAGGGACTGTGCTTGGTGAGGCATTTTACAGCTGCCCTGGAGCTGGAGAACAAATGTGAAAACTTTGAGAGGCGGAGAAAAGTAGGAAAGAACTAGTGTGAGGCAGAATGTCCTTCCGTGTAAAGCAGTGGTTCTTCACCTTTTTGGACCCTTCCATAACTTTTGTGGATTTAATGACCCAATTAAAAACACAATTTATATATTGCAGTACTTACTTCCTTGAAGAGGGGCTGGGCAATGGGGATGGGGGATCCTCCCTGAAGGGATGTCTGAGCCTGCACATATCTGCTTAACTTACCTGCTTATCTCCACGTACCTCATTGCACCCTTGAAAGGATCTGGTGGCATCTTAGAGTGCCGTAGCACCCTGGCTGAGAATCACTGCTTCTCTAAGACATGACTTGAATACCTTGCTGTGTTGCAAGCTGCCTGCATCACTTTCCTACTTTGTCTCTCTGTGCCTTAGATTGCCATACCTGCACACTTCTGCTTCACTAGGGTGTTGTGAGGATACATATACTAAAGAGGGCAAGGTTTTCAGGGACTGTAGTGATAGGGCCATGTAAGTACTGGAGTGGATGGGAAAATGAATTAGAGCTGAGATGCAAATGCCATAGGAAAAAAGGATATGAGGAGGAAGTCGATGGAAAATTGGTGATCAGTAGCTACTTGGGGCAGAACAGGCCCATGGTGTGGTAAAATGGAGCTTCCAACTAAACTGCTCAGGATCCACCAGGATGTGGAACATCAATTTGTATAAATGTTAAAGAGTTCAAATGGCATTTCAGCATGGCCTCTTCCCATTGTGTAAGCAAGCATGTCTGCACTTTAACGGATATATTGCTAATTCTAGCTCCAAGTAGCAGCTCCAACAGCTAGCAAAATTCTTCCCTGAAGGAATGGTAAAAGCCTTCTTGGTGTGTTGACTGGGAAATGTCAAGAACCAACACTGAACTTCATGATTCCTGGGAGTTCAGAGCTGGTATTATTCACTCTGGACAAGACATCACAACAATCTGTATGATCCCTGTTCTCCCCATATGGAGATGAAGCTCTTGATCAGAGCTAATCCTTATTATAGAAACACTCCTGCACTGTGTATTGCCTGCTGGCGGGAGATACACAGAATGATGGTTCTGCAGTGTGTGTGTGTGTAATACCTGGCATATATATATAAAGAATCGGCTACACTTTAACGTATGAATGTTTGTGGGTATAATGAGAGGTGGTACATTTCTTCCCAGAGCATTCAACATGGGAGGATGACTGTGCCCTCCCCTGAACTTTTTGGAGGAAGTGTGGAGCTTCCTGCCCTCTGGTTCCCTAGGTGGTCAGAGAACGTTGGTTTGGCTCTGTAGAAAAGTGATCCTCAACTGGGATGCCATAGTACTCTAGGTGCTGCAAGAGCCGTTCACAGCACATAGATGCTGCCTCAGCTGCAAGTCGGTGGAACAGTCCTATGTACCTCATGTGGCAACAGATCAGTAAGGGCTGTACGAGGAGCATGTACTTCTGCCTACATTAGAATTGTCTGATAAACCTAAAGCAGGAGTATCCAAGATCCAGGCTGCAGAGCCCCATCAGCTGGCCCCTGGTGCTACCCCTGGGTCTTGGATTGACCTAAGGGCAAAACAGGGTGTATGCTGGACTGGTCCTTGGCTCTGGGCCTTGGACACGCACTGCACATAGCTCCCACTCCAGGACCATGCTGTTCATAGCACCCACACAGAGCCAGTCCAGGACCTGCCCCCACCTCTCAGATCCAGTGCCCACTCTGGCTACTCTCGGATGCAAGCTGTGCACAGTCCAGGTCCCAGAGCGAGCATTGTGTGTGGCACAGTCCTGGATCAGGCAGATCGGGCACTGGATTCAGTGTGTGTGGGGGTGGTAAGGTTAGGGTGAGGAGGGAGAGTTGTCCCTCCATGCCAGATACAGTGCCTGCTTCAGCCAGTCTAGGACCTGCACTGCACATGGCACCAGCCCCAGACCATCTGGAGCAGATGTCATATGCAGTCGCACGCCATCCTATTCTGACCCTTCATCCTCCTCGCAGAAACAGAGGTAGGTGGAACTATCCCACATGCCTCTGGATCTGGGAGGAGCATGCAGGATTGGACTGGGAAGGGTTGCAGCTTATAGAAGAAAAGGTGCTTCTGACTGCTTTAGGTTTATCAGCTAACCATAATGCAGGCAAGAAGGCACACTCCTTCTGCAGCCCTTCCCAGTCTTGCTCCCTCAAGGCAATAGCAGGTAGTTCTACCTGGCTGTGGCAGCAGTGGCACAACAGTGATTCTCAACCAGTGTGCCACTAAATTAAAAAAAAAAAAAAAAACTTGTGGAGGGAAGATTTAGGACTGCTGTTGTAGGTGGTAGCCACCTGTGATTGCAGCCTCTTGCTTCTAGGGGACACCATGTCCCACTCTTTTTGGAAGCTACAGCTTGTTTATAAGCTGCTTCTTCAGGCCCTTCCCTTGCTGGATTTGTAGAGAATAGGAGGGACCAGGCCATGAAGGGAGGCACAGGAGCATGTCATCCTAAACCCCTTCAAGAATAGACATGGGGAGGCTGGCACAACAGTGGAGGAAAGACTGGAGTCCTTGAGGTCATCTTCCAGATTCATCTCTGGTTCCCAAGTGTAAGTTCTCTGCTATTGTTTGTTCGTCTTTTCAAACCTGGTTTCTGTCCCAAACCAGCCAGTATGAGCAAGTGCATAGCAGAGTTCAAAACAATGATAAACCCTCCTGCTATAATGCCAAGTGTGTCTTTTTCTATACTCCGTGAAAGGGGAGTGTGTCTTTCTGACCCTGCCTAGTAGGTTAGGAAGTGAGACCGGAGGAGTGAAATACTTAAGAATGTTGATCCCTTTATAGCTGGTTTCACTAGATTTTGGTTTTTTACAACCTCAATTGCATTAGCCAAAGGATTTGCCTATAAAATAGTCTGCCTAAAGGAGCTACACATTTTTTTATGCCTTATGTTGAAGAAGTCCAATCCATTCTCTGTCAGCTGAATTTGATTGGCATTATTCCCTTGCTTTGGGATTGGCAGAGAGTATATTATAGCCTGTCTTGGTTTGAGTCAGACTGTTTGCATCAAATTTAGAGAAAAATCAGTCTGGTTTACTGTGCTTTAACCACAAGCACAAACATCCTTTATGCCATTTGTTTGTTTTGTTTTTTTAATAAGGGTGTACATCTGTTAGGTACTGGACTCCAAAGAGTTCTTTGATGTTCAGTAAGTCACCAAGCAGCCCTCTGATAGTGAAAACTTTTTGTTCTGGCTTGGGCTGAATATGAATATAGACGTGCACATATCTATTACCAATCCCCTGAGTTATCCATCTCCTGGTCGTCATTTGCCTTACTGCATCTCAACAAACGACGGGAGTCTTGCTTTGCAATTAATGCCAAGCAATCAAAGACTTTGGCACATAATCCTGTGATAACCAAGGAAAGCTCAATCACTCAGCAATGGCTGTTTGTGAGCTGGGTTGCTAGAGCTGGAATAAGCAATGATTACATGTTTTTTTCCCCTCTTCTAAAGCCTACCCACACATCTCTTCTTCTGTGTCACTTCCTATGTGTCAGCCTTTTGTCAGTAGGGCCTTTAATCTGCCTGGAATGAAACATGACAGAACTGAAGGGTGGTGAGAGTGGTGAAAGAAGGAAAAGTAGGAGCACAACTCTTGCATACCAGTGACAATAAGCATTTATTTTGTTTTTCCCCTTAAAATTCTTATAGTCTGCCAGTAACAGCTGGCTCAACAGATATTGGGTTTTTTGTTCCCCCCTTCCCCCTTTAATTGACTTTCTCTGCAAGTTTGTTAGGATGAACAGCTGAACATTTTATGTTGCTACAGTAAAAGGAAAGCTAAAATGTCAAGTGCAGGACAAGTTTTTGCTACAAATAGGATCTGTTCTGAAATCCGTATGTAGAAGAGGCAGTGTCATTTGTACTATCAGTGTTGCAACCTTGGGTGATTTATTCATAGTACTTGGAGGGTTTTTTTTTACCCCCTTAAATCCTCAGCTTCTGGGAACTAGTAATTCATGGGAATTTCAATGTGCTTTCTTTTCTAAGTTTGTAGATTTCCTGGTTGTAGAGAGATGCTTTGGAATGTGACACCTAGAAATGTGAAAAACAGAAGGCACAGAAACCCTTATGCCCCAAAATGTATTATTTTTTAATGCTGTGATTTTTAAGTGAGTCTCATGACTGATTGGGATCTGCCTTCTAACTTACAACCACTTTGGGTTTGCAATACTATACTGATTTATAGAAGTTTACCTTACCTGGGCCTGTGGGAAGAACCTTTATTCTTTCTGTTTGTGCGTGTGGGAAATATATGGAATGGAACATATCACTGCCAAGATGCTTAGGCTGTCTCCCTAAGCAACCTTCACTTCCTCCAAAGATGTGCAATGAGAACAGATTCCAGGGCCAGCAGTGCTGGGCATTAGCAACCTCATGCTGTTCAGGGACAGGGTTGGTGTGGCATCCCTCTTCCTATCCCTCTTCCTTTGGAGATGCCTTTCCATACCTGGCTCCATCCATGGCAGGGATAGGAGTTACTTCTAGTGGTCTGGTCTTCCCAAATACAGGAAGATGCAGAGTGCATATGGCTCTGGCTTCCCAAATTTCCTAGGGGATTTGTGTGGTTCCTGGATGGGCAGGCTAAGATATAGGGCAGACCTTGCCCTCTTCCCCTGCAGGTCCTGTGAATGTATATGGGAGAAACAATATACGAGTAGCCTTCCTTCAAATTGGGGGTATTACTGTGGAGATGGAACTGTCCTGCCTTTTGCCATCAGCTGCATCCTCAGTAGTGTCCTCCTTTGAGGTCAAGTAGAGTTGTACATAAATGCCTGAGCAAAGATTGTGATCCTAACTGTGATAACTCTGAGATTCCTGTATTAAATACACAATACTGTAACCCACAATGACTTTCAGTCCTTTAAAAATAGCAGCTTAAGAAGCCTGTACATGATTTACTTTCATCAGTTTGGAAACTTACAATTGAGTCATCCCTACCATCTATGCTACATCACCCGAGTGTAATTTATTTTGCTTTCATATATCAATATAAATTACATTGGAATCCAAAGCAAGCAATCTAGGGTAACTGTTTGCAGTAGGTGCTTTTACAGTACTCTGCCATTTAGTAGTGGGTGAGAAGGTAATAATCTGTTTGCCTACAGGAATTTACCACCCTATGATAGCTGTGAACACATGATGACTATACTCATTGAAGTTATACCAGTGTCATTTTACCCCTGCATTTAATCAGGATAATGATGCACAGGATTCAAGTTAAGTTACACCAATGTAGGACTACTTGCTCCATGTCTGTTCCTTGTTTACACTGGTAAAAAGGCTGATTCCACCAGGGCAAATATGCCCTATGTCTAAGCCCCAAGAGACCGATCAAAAAATCCAATGGGTGGAAAGTGCTCCAGTGTTCTCAACCCCCTCTGTCATTCAGAAGCCACCAGTGATAACTACAAGTTAGTTGACAAAGTACATTCAGGTACTTTCACTCTGTTTGGTGATTTCTCTGAGCTCAAAATGTTGTGGTAGGGTCAGGCTTGCATTCAGACCCTACTCTCCAAATGTATGTATAGAGAGTTGATGGACCAGTGAAGCCAACCCTTGGGATTTCATTGTAAACCCTGAGACATGGGGCAGGTTTTCTGTTTGAAAGCATCGGCTCCCAGGTTCACTTGCTTATATAAGAACCTGAAATTCAACATATAAAACAAAGAAACAAGCAGATGATTTTTAAGCTGATTGATCCCAAGCCGATTTTTTAGGCCTTACTTCTACCTGTCTGCCATACCATTAAGACACGTTACTTTTGTTCTTTGTAACATGGCTAGAACTGTCCCCAAAACCACCGAGGGGACTGCTGCATCTTGAGGCACATTGAGCTCAGTAAAGAATTTTTGGTGAAAGTGAAATTTTGGATTAGGTTCAAAGCCTCTGTTTGGAAGGCAGCTCACTTGCACTGTCCAAGCTACCTGTTATACCCTTGCCAAATCACCTGTCTCATGGTAGCAAGGGTGAGGACAACACAATTAGCCCTCTAGCTAATACATTTATTCCTTCATTTATATGATAAAACTAGTCACTTGCTTTTGATAGTCATCGTTTGGTTTAAATCTCAACAGGAAAAAAATGAGCACAGTCCAGCTCACTGGATTATCTGCTATCCCGCAAAATTGCCTGATCAGTGGGATATCAGGTCTTATTAATCTTTCTGTAACATTAAAGAAATTATCGAGCTTACGGCACTCACTAATGAATCAATTTTAATTTATGGGCTAAAATGAAATCCTCATTAAAGATGACAAACTGTAGCCTCAGGTAAACATGAAGCATTTCCACTCCAGAGCTAAATGAGAGTTCTTCTCTGGCTGCCGTTGCTTCTGTCAGAAGAACAGTAGGGTCAGAGGTCCCATGTCACATCAGAGGAAGCTGCATCTTCAAGAAAGGATCTGCAGTGATCTAGCCCTGAGGAGTTCTTTTTCTGATGTGGAAAAGGATGAAATCAAGGACTAATTACATTGTCCTCTTTTTTCTCTCTCTCTCTCTCTCTCTTTTTTTTTTTTTTTAACAAACACCAAGGAATTTTCTATTTGGCAGTAGTGCTTACTAAATAAATCTGTATCTGAAATCCATTAAAAATATCAGTGATCTGTTTTACAAAGGTATGTAGGGCAAATGTATATTATGAAGCCTGGATGCACATGCAAATCATTCAGGGCCAAGAATCAGGCATATGCATTAAATGGAGGACACATCTCAGGACTCAGTCCTGCAGCCATTTATGCATGTAAATGACTTCACCTCCATAATTAGCCCTGCTGATTTCAAAGAAGCTACTTGTATGCCTAGGGTTGCTTATGCCTCCGTGTCATTGCAGAATAAGCTCTTCCATGAGAGAAAGCTCATCACTTGCGTTTTGGAAATTCATCGTATCTCAAGAGTCGCATCTGTTTTGGGAACACAGACAGTCCTGTAATAATAACTTGGCCTAATCCCTTCCCAGCAAACATGAGTGCACTGTTATGTTTAGGTATAAAAAAGTGGTTTTGTTCTTTAGACAGCTTCTTTGATGATAATTGTTATGATTGCCAGTTATCTCTTTGAATTTGTTTGATATAGCTCTATTTAAAAGCATAGTGTTGATATAAAAATGTGTATTTACATTTATTTGTGGTGGTGGTGGTATAATTAAATCAGACTTTTTTTTTAAATGCATATTTCATGTGTGGTTGCTTTAATCTTTTGGTTTTGCAGAACTACAGGGGAATGTTAACAAAATTCAATACTATGTTTCATTTCTAAGGGTGGAGAGGAGAAACCATATTTGAGAAAGTTAGCCATGCAGTGCTCTCTGTATTTTGACGCTCTACATCTTTGCCTTTCAGATGCAGCAATCGCACCCAGTGTGCTGTGGTAGCAGGCCCTGATGTGTTCCCAGACCCCTGCCCAGGAACATACAAGTACCTGGAAGTGCAGTACGAATGCGTCCCTTATAGTAAGTATATTGATATATTTTCACTTCTTTAGGATAGAGATCTCATTTTGCTTGAAGATTAGGTCAGCCTTGAATCAACTGAGTTGCCCCCTTGGGGAAAATAAACCACAAGTGACAAATTTGGGTAAAACTGGGTGCACAGTACAAGACCTGATTGGTCAGTTTTGAAAAATGTCATTCTATATGAGTCATGCTCACGTTTAAAAAACACCACAAGGAGAATGAGACAGCATGGCTAAGTGGATAGAGCACTGGCTTAGCACTCATGTCATCTGAGTTCTACTTCCGGTTTATCCCTTGGGCATGGGTAGACAAGTCTATAATCTCCTCATACCTTGCTTTCCAATGCATGGGGATGGTGGTTGTGACCTTCTCTTGTAAGGCACTTCGAATCTACAGATGAGAAGCGCTATATCAGGATGACGCTGTGTTATTAATTAGCATTTAATTGCTCATTATGGGGTTTTCTGCTTGTAATTTTATAACAAAGTCTTTCAGAGTGATCTATGTGGTTTTAATTAGTGACATCTGTACTGCATCTCCTTACTTTTACAAGTAAATAGGAAGGTAATTTATTGAGAAATATAATGTAGATGGTAGGGATGACTAAACTGTAAATTTCCAAGCTAATGAAAGCAAATCACTTACAGGTCTCTTACGTCCCTCTCTTTTTTTTTTTCTTTTCTTTTTTTTAAGGGTGGAAAGTCATTAGGGGTTATAGTATTATGTATTTAATAGAGGAATATCAGAGTTACTAAAAAGAAAAGCACACTTTAGAATTTGCTTTTCACCTCAGCAGGGTGTATAGCACACAGTTACAGTCCTGCTGTCCAAAATTGTATATTTTAGACAGAAATAATAAAAAGAATATGTTTCTGTTAGAAGTAAGAAATAATCAAGCCAGGTAGAACTGAACCATTGTTGGGTTTTTTTATGCTAAACAAGAACCATGTAGGAAATTTCCATTCTTCTCCGCCATAACACCAAAGTCATCTGCCAGAAAGCAGAGAGTTGGATTGATAAATAGATCCTGAACCTGTGCTTTGAGCCCAAGCCACATAAAAATGAATGTGATTTGGAAGTGGCAGACATGATCCCCAGAGGAAAAGTTTCAAGGCACCTTACTTATGTTTACAGTCCTCAAACGGGATGCATCTCTCATCAGCAAGGTGGCTGCTTGCTTGCTATGGTGACATGAAGAGTTGTAATGTGTTATGGTTGTCGAGTGATGGTTGGAGAGACAAAGGATGCAATTAAAACAAAGAATTCCTAGTCCCCATCCCTGAATAAAAGTGGCTTTCTATCAAGGGACCCTATGTCTGCCTCTGCCTCCTGGGGAACATAGAAGTCAATATTGCAGCCATCCTTGCTTGATTATTAAAAACAAATGCAAGAAAAATAACCCAGGAAGCTGCTAGATGCAAAAACTGATGACTTCTGTCATGGGGGACCTGCTGAGGTCAATGGAAAAAGAGACTTCAGTAGGAGCTGGATTAAATGTATAGAAACTTATCCAAAATTACTAGGCTGCCTATTTGCAGTGCAGCGTTTCATTTAATTAAAAAAAAAACCCAAAAAAGTGTGTGGGGGTATGCGTGCGTGCACGCATGCATGTGTGCATGTGCATGTGTGTTCTAGGGGTTGGTTTTCTACTTATCATACCGGGTCATATTTCTTCAGATTGCGAATTGCGTGAGGCATATTTTCCTCCTGAGATCATTCTGGGAAAGAACTAGTCATTCCCAGCACCTCTCAATAGCCTTTGTTGCATATATAACAGAGAAGAATAGTGGTACATTGTTAGAAAGGTATTATGTGAATATTATGCCCTGAGGTGTTAATCGGTCTTATATGCATGATGTAAAATAACTCTTGTGGTGGGTTGTTCAGTTCCAAATGTACAGTAGGGATTGAATGTTTTTAATGATCCAAATGTGAAAAATGTTGCCTTTAAAATCAGGTAAGGGTGTTGTATAGCTGTTTGTTTTATTTATTTATTAATACCTGCTGCAGTAATTTTTATTTTCTCACTGCGGGGAGGAGGGAAGATTTTTTTGTGAACTCTTTGACAAAATATCCTGGATATCATTCTGCAAAATCACAATGCTTTTGATCAGCGTTTTGGGCCAGACTCTCAGCCATGTCAATCAGTGTAGTTTCATTCACTGAAGGCAGAGGAACTACATCACTTTGCATGCACACGTGCGTGTGAGTGTGGGTGTGGGCACATGCAGGCATAGGGCAGGAAGACCATAACTTTTCTGTTCTGTCTCTGCTCCTGCCTGGCTGCATTCATGTTGTCCACTTCTGCAGTAGTTTATAGACATGATTTCCCTTTGCCTTCTCCTGCTGCTTGAAGTAGGTAAAACTCATTCAGTAAATAGTAAAAGCTGAGGCCCTGAGAGGGGATGTGGCTTATGCAACAAGCATATGTCAGAACCATGCTTGTAATCTGGGGTGAGATTCATCACAAATGTTAATAGACCTGGGCTTTCATCTCAGCTTTCTTGACCCCCAGTCTTCTGCTTAATCCCCTTAGCATGCTGCCCTGAGGAAAGTTGGTGTATTTTTTTCCTCTGGCCCAGATTCCTCATCTCTGGAACAGGGATGGCAGCACTTTATTTACCTGATTATCCTGAGCATCCGCCACAGATTCTTCTTAATTTGAACCCGTCACACCGGGCTCATCGCTGGCTTAGAGAGGTGTCAGAGAAACACATATCTTCTCTCGGCAGACAAGCAGGCCAGCTGTTAGACCAGTGACACTGTTCGTGTGCGTGCTGCCACTACACCAGCTTGAAAGGGAGAATTTGGGGAAGGCGATGCAAGGTCACTATTGTAGCAGTCTCCAGCAAGCGAGACCGCTGTGCGTGTGCAGTTCTTAGAAATCACCCGTGAAAGCAAGTGATGAGCAAATGGCCAAGCAGCTCCTCTGCCTTCCTCACATCCATGATTTCAGACAGTGTTAGTGACAGCCTGATGTGTCCAGGGCAGTAAAATACAGAAGAGGGCTTTGCCTCGGATTCTTCCATCAGGTCACATCTGGTTTTGGCTTCGCTATTTTGGGTTTACATAGTTTTAACCCTTTACAAGTTCAAACAGGCTTGCACAGCATAGCTGTGTAGACCCCAGTTCCTTGCCTGGCTATTTGTCTAGGTAAAAAGGCTGGAGTTGGTAAGCAATTCACTGGCATGGCTGTGTTCAAGATCTTCTTTTATTCAGATTTTCATTACTGCTGGACATCTAGGGCAATGGGACCTCTCTGAATGTAAGCTTTGCCATATGACGTTTTGCTAAAGGAATGAAGCAGTTATGTAATTAAGGCATTAATGTTTCATCAGCCCATTCCATTAGAATGTAATCTCAGCCTGCTATATCTAATTTGTTGGTTTACTCCATAAGGTTTCAAATCACTGGCTGCTGTTAACACAAATATTTGCTGAATAGCAGAAGAAAACTGAGCCTATATTCTAACAGGGCCGCCTTTGGGAGTTACCTTGAGCATGATGCTCTAGCTGACCTTGGTCATGGATGCTTAATACAATGCTATTGCCCCTGTTGTAATGGAATATTTTCAACTTTGTCGTTCTTCTTTGCTCATTTTAAAATGACTGGTGCATCATCCTTCCCGACCACTGTGTCTTCCTCCAGTCCTTTTGCTTTTGGGGGATTCTGCACTTAGCAGAGGTGTAACAAAGGTGGCTCCACTGCAGTCTTCAAACGGGAAGGGCAGGATATGTGCCACAGAGGAGGCAGAGACCATCTGCCCACACAGCCTTGGCATCTGCTGCTCCTCCAGGCTTCCCATGTGCTCTGGAGGATGAGAAGCTCAGCTCTCCCCAACAAATAGTTACAAAGAAAGCAGTTTGGATGCAGCTCTCCCAAGAAAAGAGGGTTCTTTCAGGGAGTTAGTGAAGTGAAGTTACTTATATCATGTCTGTACAAGGGGGCTATCCCAGCAGAGCATCTGTGACAGCAACGGTCCAATCCAGCATGTTGATTTTATGTTCATGTCTGTCTTTTAAACGGCATTACCCTGCTGAAGAACTGCCAGGCCTTCCTCCAAATTGTCCTATTTTTTTATTTTTTTATTTCAAGGCAAGGATACAGATGCTAGCAGCTGTTTTTAAAGAACTGTGGCACGTGTAGTGTCACTGACCTACTCTAAGCTAGTACGATAGCTGCGGGCTTGTGACGCACTTGCTGCAAGTACCTCCAAGAAATCTTGAATGTAATGCAGGGTGTTCTGAGTCAATCTAATGAGCCAAACTTTGCTAAGGGCCTTGTTACCTGTTACACTGTGAGCTGCTTAAATGTTGATAGGTGTTGGTGCTAGCTGGAGTTTGCAGCAGTCACATGTTCAGGCCTGCAGAGCCCTGAAGGACTGAAAGGTAAGAATCTCCCCCTTCCCCCAAGTCCTATCCCCTTCCCTCCTACCTGTACTGTCTGTCCAGACGGAGCAGGTGGGGAAGAGTTAACCTGCCTGCCTGCCCTCCACCACTGCCACTGCTGAGCTGCTGCTGTTCTCCAGGCTGAGCATGGCCCACAGAGTAGCAGTGACCAAGCATGCAGATTAACCCTTCCCTGCCTGCTCTCCCAGGTCAGACAGTGAGCGCAGCCACAAGTAAGCAGGGGTGTGGGGAGCTGGCAGAGGATAGTGAGTGGGGATCTGGGGTGCTAGGGGGAGGAGGGGGGAAGAGTAGACCTGATCCAAGCCAGTGGGGAGTGGGGAGGGTGTTCACACTAATGTGTAGCCTAGAGTGCCCCCAGATTAGTGGAACATGAGCTGGGTAACATGGATCACAGATAAATATGCCCCGGAGGGCATAACTTTAAGGTGTCTAAAGAGTGCTTAAAACTAGGTTCACATGTTAACGTGTGGACACTCCAGGGGTTAGGAGCTCCAGGAGCTGCCCAATAGTAACATATAACAAGGAATTAAGCTACTTTTGACCCAACATGCAGATTTTTTTTCCTGTCTGCTTTTCTGTATAAGGATTTAAATGGTAAAGGAAATAATATTATTGAATAGGTTATTAAGTTTGGGCTTGATACTACCACCCTTGCCAACAGAGTAGCCTGCATGCCTAAAGGGCCAGCAGAAGTCAGTGTTGCTGTAAAGGTGATGTGCTCCTCTCGGAGATGGAGTTGTCCACGGCATTAACACAGCTCCTATAGGGGCCAGACATACCCGGGTGGAAAGACAAGCTAAGAGTAGGGGATGCCCATGAACCTGCGGGGTCGAAAGTCATTTTCCCTGTCAAGAATCAGATTCCCCAAGGCTGAAAGACCAACCTTCCTTCCATCTCAAGGCTAGAAATCCCCAATGGGGTTTCAACAGAGGAGAGTTATGCTGTGAGACTTGTCTGTTATAAAATAAGCAGGGGGAATGGTTATAGTTTCTGAGGTGGAATAAACTGCCCTTGCTTTTCTCTCTTCTGGCTAAACAGGGCTGGCAAATATTACCAGGGAACCTTATTCTTCTGATACATAGACAAATTTTAATTTTTAAATGCAGACCTTGGGGGAAGGAGGAGGGAAGGGAGAAGGAAAGCAACACTTAAGTACTGTTTATCTTTTCTTTAAAGACTGTTTTGGTTTTTTTTTTTTAAAGATGCTCAATTCACATTTCCCAGTTGCCGTATTGATGAAAGAAAAGGTCATTTCTTTGCTAGAAATACTCTTTTTATTGCTGACAGAAGAGTGGATGGGCGTACATATCAATAAAAGTGAAGGATGTTAAGTGTGATGTGGGAACAGAATTTAATAAAGTTTTATTGCATCACAAGTGGACAGAAGTGCATTTAAAAACATTAAATGAAGGCTCACAATATCTGCTCCACTGGACCTTAGGGCCAGTGAATAGGCAGATAATTGAATAATGACAGTTTTAAGAGAATCCAAGTGCTAGAAAGCAAGCTGATACGTTCATTGCTTTAAGATTGCTGATGGGGGGAGAGGATGAGAGAAAATTGCAACCTGAAAACAATTTAATGAGGCCACTTTTTCCAAGAATGCTGTTCTTAATTATTTTGAGTTACCTTAAGATCGTTCTAAGCCCTGCATTTTCCTCTCTTTCTCTCCTTATTCTGATTTGGGTTTCCTTGCCACAGTACTTCACTATCATGGTTGAGAAGCCATGTTTACCAGCTCTCAAAGCAATGACAATCATTTATTAAACAAATGGGCTTGTGGTTTCTCCACATACTTTTCCTCTGGGTTATTCCTTTCTCGGGGAGTGGTCCTGGTCCACTGGGCCCTGACCAGAGCAAAGGACAAACGTTCCCAAGAGGTTAAATGCAGCTATTGGCACTTTGGTTTGGTAATGAATGAATCCCTGGCTACAGCAAGGCTTCCTTTGTTTTACTTAGTTAAATAAATGATTTGTGTGCGTGGGCTGTGGACAATAAAAAAAACTAACCACCCATTACAATTATTTCTGAGCAAAAGAATCTTTACTTTGTATCCTGCTGAAAAATTGCCTTTCTTCCAAGGCATACAATTTCATGGGCAATGCAGCCAAAAAAAGAGTTTTCTATTCAATGGAATTCCCAGCTTCCCTTGTTAGTCCTTTGTCTTCTACAGAGTTGGAAACAAAGGACATGTTACTTACCCGATCAGTCTCCTTTCACCATGTTATTTGTGAGAAGAGTGCACACATATGACAGCCAACAGAAATGCGTCCTTAATTGAAATAATCTAATATTATAGGGCTTCTGCAAACCTGCAGTCTGTTAGCCTGCAGGTTTAGATAACTGCAAAGGTACATGTTTGGTTTTCAAGAATGAAGGAAAAACTAATGCTAAGGGTGAATATTTTAGATGAATTGGAGAACTCATTGGGCTGAAATTTAAAATGAAATGCTGTAAGATAGTCTGTGAACTTGCCTAAAATATAAGGAAGGGCTGGGTTTGAATGTGCAGGTTTAATTTAAAGACACTCAACGGTTTCATCAGGTATTAGTGTAATTTAATCTTATATCTTTCAAAAGCCTGCTGAAAACAGTGGAGTTTTTAAACTGTCTCAGAGAAAAAAAAGAAAAGCAGTTGCAAGTGATAATGGATAAATTTAAGGCACTCTAATTATAAGTATCACTAGCAATTATTAGTATCACTAGCAGCTCTACCTGTAATTTTCAGCATGCTCCTGTCAAGGTTTCCAAGGACTCCCGTGAACTCAAACTTCTGCTCACCTCATATCTAGGCTAAGTCTTTCTGCATAATGCCCCTAAGATCTAGTGTCTCCTATATACCACATAGTTAAACATTCTCATCCTCTTGCATCTCCATTACAGCCTATTTTCAGGTCATGAGAATTGAAGTCTTTCTCTTCTAAGGCCTATCCTGAATGATGCTGCACATCCCATTTTCCTAGTCCACATCTCCCCTTTCCTTGCATCTCTCTGTGGGCTCCTCTTTCACTATTCAATCAATCAAAGGCTTCTGGTTTTCTGTTTAAAAGCCTGTTCTTATCCTTTTAATTATGTCTCTATCACTCACATCTTAAATGTTCATGCAAGTTTGTTGGTGCTTTATTCTGAGCTGCCGCTCAGCCTTAAAAGGAGCTTCCAGTGAACATCAGCAAAGCTACCTCAGTGTGCCCCTTCACATCCTGCCTTTCCCATGAGACCTGCAAGAAACCTGACCATTGAAAGGCTGCATGTAAGCTTTGGCTCCTGTCTATCTCACTGACCAATATGGCCTTATCCTTTCTGTATGCCTTCATATCTGTCATAGCTTGCAAGTTCCTTTGGGCCATGACCATCTCTTTGTATTCTGTTTATTTGCAAGGCACCAAGAGAAAGAAGCACTGATCCTCCAAGGTTTTTACACACTGAAGTTCTCTTGAAATAACGTTATTGAAATCTCAAATGAAGTAAGGAGGCTTCACTGAAATTGATTTGACTTAGTCATCTACATTTCTGTAAGAATCTGGTTTTGGTCATTTGTCCATGTCATACAGGCAGTCCTTGTGGCAAAGCAGGGCGTTGAATGCCCATCCTTCAGCTCCAAGACAAATGCCGTAGTCACTGGGCCAGCCATACTTAACATGTGTTGCTTTTTAATACCAAATTTACTCAAATATAAGATGACCCTGACTATAAGATGACCCCCCAATAATTACATTCTATATATGGAAAAATTAATTTTAATTTTCCAGGTATAGAATCTACTTATTGGAGGTTTGCTTTGAATTTGTCCTCCTCCCATTGTTATGGTAGGGAAAATAAATTTGGGGGGTCAGATATCCACCTTACCCTCTGCCCCACCCCGCCTTCTTCCTCTTGCAAACCTCCCTGCCCCTTACTGACAGACCCTGGTCTTCCTGAGCACATGGAATTGGGGAGCAAATTTGTAAACATTGACTTTGAAATAAACATTCCTGTACTAATTTGCATACAGTCAAGTTACTACAGGTACCCATATACTTGGTTAATCCAGAATTGATGGAATTTACTTTTTTTTTTTTTTTTTGAAGCTGCTGCAAATTTTAGCACAAGTACTCCATAAACACACTTTTAAGCAGCATTTTTGTACCTACTTACATATAATAAAAGCTATGCATGCTATTAATCCAAAGCCAAAAGGAATCATTGGAAATGGGAAAGAAAGGTGCGGCTCTGCTGTGAGAGTGAAGAGGAAGTTGAAATGTATTTAGTGCATTGGCTCACCATGACTACAAAAAGAGTCAGGATTGAGGGGGACTGCATGCAATGGGCATTACCATGTATCTTATTTAGGTGATCTATACCAACCATCAGTAGATTCCCATCAGTATGTTTGTCCAATATGGACCAAGTGTTTTATAGCTATGCTCCATGTTGGCTGCATTTGGTCAGCTTCATAGTTGGTTTCCATTAGTGAGCATGTGCTGCTTTTACCAGCAATTTAATGTTAGACAGTGTATTTAATGAGGTTTCCTTGTATGTGACAATAAGATGAGGGGCTTTCTTTCCTATGCTGAGGGGGGGGTGTGTGTGTGGGGGGGCACCTTATCTTGTATTTGGGTAAATATGGTTTCCATGTTGGTCAGCTGCAGGGATGGTGTTACTCTTTCGACTGATGTACACATACTTCAATCTTGTCATTTTGGGCACAGTTGCTCTTGGGGACTGTCTGTTTAGGAAATATGCCATGTATAGTTGACTTTGGCTTTGCTTTGCAAAAGTAGCAGGGGAAACAGCATATCTTACTAGGACTCTCTCTCTCTCTCAATGTGCTTTTCCTTAAATGAAAATTTATCAAGAATTACTAAACACTGGAGTTGTTCCATATTTCACATTTTTGCTACCATATACTTGCAAAGTGGTTAGGTAAAAACAATTCCTCGTCATGCAACAGAATCTGATGATTGCTGTCCTCTGGGTCATATATGCTTATTTTTTTGGTAAAAATGAACCCAAACATTTTTGCTCCTGTGTCAGCATATCAGAGATAAAATAGTTATGGTGAAGAGAGGTCAACTGCGTTGTGGCTTGGCATCTATGAAACTGTCAGCTGGGGTTTGGTTATAGAACCTTAATTACATGGTGATGAAGTGGGACCATTATTACACAGTGATGATGTGAGGGACAGTTAGAAAGTAACTTGATGGTTATATATTAATAGCACTAAAATAACCTTGAGTTGGGAATGCAAATAGATTGTTATGAAAGAGTCATTACAAGAAGTAAGGCAGAACCAGCCCTGTAATTTTTTTAGTTATTTATTTAATGACGACCACATCTTTGAACTGAACCCCCTGATTCACAGTAGAAATAAAACAAAAATAGCTAGATCTGGAGTTTGATCTGGACTTACGCAAATTTCCAAATTAAAACAAGAAGAAATGGCTCCTTATGGCATTCAGAATCTTACTGTCATATTTTACATATCCTGGCACTATTACTGTAAGCTTAAAGCTTGTGATAATCATAGATAAGATAGAAAAGGGTTAAGTGAAATAACAAGAATCTTCCCAAAGTGAAGTTATAGGAGCCTTGATATCGAAAGGTGGGAGGGGGAACAATCTTTCAGATTTCTCACTGTAGATCGAGAAAAAAAAATATTTGCTCCCCTTCTCCACACAGTGCTTCAAAATTACTGTGCTAGAACCAAGGCTGCAATATGCTGTGTTCATATAAAATTATGAACTAAATGGCAAATTGAGATTGTGCTTTGCTGATGAGTCATTGAATGACCAAGCATGTTGGGCTTTGTCAGTAAATATGAAATAGCTGAGGGCTGAACACCAGGTCTCACAGCAAGAAATATATTGCTTTTTTTCTTTACAAAAACCAAAAGGTTTCCATAAGAAAACATTGATGTTTTATAGATGAGCCTCATTTCTCATAATATGCAATAGAGGAAGCAGAACCACGTTTCTAGCCACAGATAGTCACATGAACAACTTTGTATTGTGGACATTTGATGTTTAAAAGATTCAGGCTACCCGTTTTTGTTTTTTTTTTGTAATATTTACCTTTCCTCCATCGAGAGCCCTACTAATTCTCCTTGAAGCATACAGAATTACCATCTTTTACAAAGGTAGCTGTGGATATAGCAGGATGGTTAGGGTTAATTACATCATTTTGAGTTGTTATGGATATTTGAAGATAAACTAATTCCTGGTATAACTCTATTGGCTTCTTGGTACTTAAGTAAGGCCTAATGGTCATAATTTCTAGGATTGTCTTTAAAGCCATGTATGCTATTTACTGTCCTCCATACAGCAGCTTATTTTCATGAGAGATTTCATATTTTTGCCAATAGAGCAACCATTTAAATTATTAATTTCCTTTAGACCTATTTTCTCAATACCACTTGGTCCTGAAACCTGTCAAAGACAATTGCATCAAAGGGAACTTTCCAGTTTACATCAGGCTGATTTTATTTTTGACGCCCACTTCTTGTGGAATAGCTAACTGGTAACCTTTTTGAACTGGAAATGGACATTGCAAATGTGTTGCACTAAAACAGTATTGAAAGCTAGGTAAGGCTAATTGACTTACTGGCATGTTTTCTCCTCACCCAGAATGGTTTATAACTCCATATAAAAGCAGTGGAAGATCTTTCTCCTGTCTTATATGCTTCTGTGTTTGTTTAACACAGATTATAGAGAGGCCGTGGAAGACTGGGTATTCCAGACAGCTTTACTTTCTTTACCAACAATTTGTAGGAGGAGAGTGCTGGTCCTTTCAGATTGATCAATAGTCTTCTTTCATTTATGAATTCCTCTACATTTCTGACAAGGTTCAGGTCTAAATATTTACCACCAGCCTACTCTCACACAACTGTGTGTCTTACAATAGTCTCTGAACAATTCTGTGATTGTAAAAAAGGAATAGATTTCTTCCAGTCTTCCATAACCTATTGTCTAAATTGCTCCATTATACCAAGCACCCTCAGGAGACAGGGCTATGGATTTCATAAATTTAATAATAGAACTTCATGGAGATAATATTTATGTTTCCAGATTTTATTCCATTATCCCTTCATCTCTCTTAATAGCCATTGCTAGTGTTTCTGTCAATGGTGCAAGCAGTATAAGGGGATTAAAAACAACCTTGTCAGGTGCTCCTACAAATCTGCAGAAGAAATGAAATATCTTTATTGGTTTTGATTCTAGCCAATGGGGAGGCACAGAGCATTTTCATCCAGTTGGTAAATTTAGGACTGAAGTCAATTTTTTCCAAGACAAGGGGGAAAAAAATCTCGGTGTATGAAGTCAAATCCCCTTAGTGTGCTAAGCACCAATAACGGCTCTTTCCAGATCTAAAAATTAAACTTCACTCAGTTTTCACATTTGAAAAGGGGCTCTCAGGAAGAACGCCAAGTGGATCCTAATATATTCACTTTTGAATCATTTCCTCAGCTTTTCTTGCTAACAAAAGCCACCCCCACCCTGCCCGCCTTTATTAACAGAATAGGCCAATGTATAACCTGAGTGGCCTTATCTATCTCTTACTGAGGCTAAAGAGCCAGAGACTGATGGGATAACCCTTGATTCTTCTTCATTTCTGTGTGGATTTAAAAAATGAATTGAACTGGAGCATCTGTGACAGGTAAAAGCGCACAAAAGAGAATTGCCCATTGCCTTCTTGAGAAAGGATGCCAACTTCTCTCTACCAAAGGTAGCAAGATCTTCTCATGTTCTTTTCAGGGTATCCCAAACAAGTTCAGTCAAACAGAAAATGCATTTCTTGCCTTTTTTCAGAGAGACCATCAACCCTTCTCACTCCTTCCAAGTTCTCTTGTTCATCTGGGAGAGGACTGGAGTTATACAGCCCCTGGCCCAACTAGTCATGCCTCATGCCAGAACAAGTGGCTCTTGGGGAATCCCATTTCCCAGCATTTACTCGCATTGACAGCAGTGCTGCCCTTCTTCCTGCAAGAGCTCCAGTTTTTCTTTCTCATATCACAGGATACCATCCTTTGCTCTCTTTCTCACCTTCAGCATCTGTCACATATATCTATCTTTATTAATCAGTCAATCAATCAGATGCACATTGGGTTAGCTTCTAAGAGTTCTTTGCCAAATTTAAAGTGAGACTTTTATTTATTCATTCTTTTCCCCCCCCATATGAACTGAAGTGAAAATGAAAGACGTGTTCTTATTGATTTGTTGGGTTTATCTTGTGCCATGCCAACTCTGTCTCCTCCTCCCAAATTTCTTTTCTTCATGGATAATTTAGATATGCCTAATATAATAAAATAATCATTAATCTCATTTTATCTTTAATATCCAAGCTTCTTTCTACAGATCCACCCCAAAAGATTTGAACATAACATTCTCTCTTCCAGTGTCAAAAAAACAAATTATCTTCCAGGCTTCTGTTTGTAGCAGTAATCCTCAAATATCTATCTAGATCACCTAGATGTCATCTGCAAGGTAAAAGTATAATATTTAATAGAGAAGTTATAATATATAATATGTTGTATTATAAATTTACCTTGCAGATGACATCTAGCTGGTCATCTCTTTGCATGTATATCATTATATGGAACTGCCTTATTAACTCTTCAGACTCTTCTGTGTTTAGGATGCTGAGGCCTAGCATAGAAATCATTGTATTTTTTCTTTATGAGGAACAGAAGCAGGAGTTTATATTGCTGTGTTTCATCTTTGCATCCTGTGAGTGGTATACATCCCAACTGAACCCTTTTCCAACCTGTTTTTATGTGTAAGCGGATACTATTACTGCCAACATTTATCATTAGGATGAAGCAGCAGGCATGGAGTAGCAATGTATTTGCTCTGCAGTCTGGAGGAATAAATTCTTGTTCTGTAACCACATGGAGCTTCACGGCATGTCTTTACATATTGACTTTAAAAATAAACTTTCAAGAATTCTGTAATGTAAGTCCCTCACCAAGACCTCTGCATGCCCGCACATATGCTTCAGATCTCCTGAGATGGTAAAATCTTCACAAGCACTGGTTTCTATTGAAAACAATGGAGATTATGTGTATTAAAGGCCATGTTTCACATTACGCTTATCGTGTGTTAAATGCACTTAAACCGCAAGTGACCGCATGGTCAAGTAGTAAAATATATGCTTAGTGTGCTTGAATTGTAGCAAAGTTATGACTTGTTGTATGAGGACTGTCTCCACATCACATTAAGTAACAGTGTAGAATCTGTGACTGGATCTCTGGAAATGCCTAATCCATTTGGTGTTTTCTTAATATGCCAACCTCATATTGATGTACCAGAGTTCGGCACAATGTACAGTTGTGATAGCCACTATTGCTTGAAAACATGGCTGGAGGAGAAGGAGATGCACCCCACTGCATAAAAATAATATTTTGTCCAGTAACTGGGAGACTCTAGGTATAGAGCCTCCCAAGCTCCTAGGAGAGTGTCTAGCCCTTGGGCTAAGCTGATCTGGGGCACCTTTCCCATCTCTCCTATTGAAGAAGCCGGACCACTGGGAAGGCAAAGATGCAGGTCACGAGGCCAGGAGAACAAGCAAGAGGGAGGACTAAGACCTTCACTTGGGATGGTTGAGACTGCTGGCATCTGGTCTTTGTTCACAGTGTTTTTCCTGGTTTGTTTGCTTTTTTTGTTTTTTTTTAATCTAATGGTATAACTTGTGTAAACAGTTCTGGGACTATGAAATGCAGGGCTTTGTATTCTAGGTAAAGGAGGTAACTAAATACTTTCAGGTCCCTGAATTATTAAATTTGTTTTTGTTTGTTTGTTTTGGTAACGGCTATAAAGCACTTAAGCTGTACTTTTGCTTTCCTATTTAAAATTACTTGCACATTGTTTCCAATGGAATCAATTAACATGCATTCAGGCTTATTTCATAATTATCATGTTTGATTTAAATTAATGTCTCAAGCCTGAAAGGACATCTAGCTTAGAGAAGATAAGCTTCCACATGAGCTCACACTCCTCTTCTGACTAAAGGACTGCTCCAAAGCCCATTGAAGTAAGTTGGAGAGTTTTTTTCTTTCCCCAATTGACTTCAAAGGATTTTGGATCAAGCCTTTTAGCTTTTAGTTATTGGATGAAGTCTGAGCCCTATTGAAATTGTTGTACATCTTGCCATTGACTCAAGTGAGTACAGGATTTCTCTCTCGGTGTATAAGTTGAAGAAATTGTGTTTCAATGGTGAAAAAAGGGAAAGCAAAATCCCTGTTAATAGAGTACATACATTTTTCTTCATGTGGTCTGGTCTCTTCACCCTTCCCCCAGAGAAATGCAATTAACAGTGGATATACTATCAGTGTGTCAAAAGCCATTATAGAAAACACCAGCCAACATTTCAATTTGTTGCTTTACTGACAAAAGAGAAGGGAATCTTGGTCTCTTGAAGGGTTTCTTCACTTGAGCACCTCTATTGACATTCAGTCAGCCACGCAGCACCCTCCCACGAACGTCTAGCAGGGTACACTTGTTTATTAACTGTCTGATGGAAATGGTGCCAAACTATGACACTAGCTTTGCAGGGGAAAGATGCTGATCACAGTTAAACATGCTGTCTTGAAAGGCTCAGCCAAACAGGCTTCTAGAACAGTATATGCATGCCAGAAAACAGGATATAATGTATAGGAGGAAAAGCTCCAAGGAACTGCTTACAATAGTTCTTCATACACACACTGACACTCATGTTAAAATGGGTTTTCACAGTCAAACTCAGCCCAAATGTCATCGATTATGAATGGCTGCATTACAACAGATGGTATGTATTACTGTTTTTAAGAATGAATGATAAGTTTCAAATGAGAAACATATGCTGCTTGACAGCTTTAGCTACTACGTATAGGAAGAGAACCAACTTCTCGTGTGTTGGACAGCCTCCTATTTTAATAACCTTAAAATGGGGGACAGGAAGCGTGCCATGACTTGAAATGCCGGACAGTTGTCAGTTCCAGTGCAAAAAGCCGAAGCTTTTTCTGAGCTCAGTAGAAATCATACTTGTTTGCGCTAGGGCTGAAATTAGCTTTTGTAATTACAGCTATTGATCAGGTCCACAGTTTTACTAACAGGCCTTTACAAAGAGGGAATGTTATAGAATCCTTTTAAATGGAGAGTACAGGAGCTTAAGCAATGTAAGCTGGTGAGGGATTAATAGGTTGGTGGGCATGGAGAGGTGGGGGTTGGACTCCAGATTCCTCCAGTCCAGCATATTTCATGGTTGCATTGATGAGTGCTTTGGCAAGTGGTTTAGTCCCAGAATGTAATCTTCAAAAACAAGGCTAGCCACCTCTGACAGTTTGATATGCAAACATTTAAGTATGTGCTTTAATATATTACTGAGTTAAAACTCCATGTGCATGTCCTATTTGGTAGTAAAGTAAGTAGGTTAGTTTTTCCAGAATCTCAGCCTAATGCTGTAAAAGAATACAGTAATTATAAAGTCTTCATGACTTTTACAGAATGTATTGCTAATTTACTACTGTAAAATATTGTGAAATATTATCTAAGTAAGCCACATACTGTCAAAATAAATGAGACTGTATTTTGTGGTAGTAGCCTTTGAAAAATAAAGCCGCATCTTTTTGTTTGTTGGATAACATATAAATAAATATAAGTTAAATTAGTTATGTTGCTACAACATGTTATTTTGTCATATGCCGAAACAGAGAAACACTGACTTCATTTTGCTTTAATTCCTGTTTAATATTCATAACACAACAAAATATTAATTTTGCTTCTTTCAAGTCAATTATATTAGCTATTCCCTTGCTGAATTTAGTACTCATTCAAATGCACTCACTACTCTCCTTGAAAAAAAGTTCTGGCTCAGTTTCTTCCTAGAATGGAGCCCTTCCTTGGTGCCCAGATAACAGTGTTATCTTATTCTGTAATGCTTCACCATACAAAGTAATCTAAAGCCTAGGAAGAATGCCAAAAGACACTGGGCAAAAAGCCCTTTACAAAAGTTTGAACTTTTTTTTCCCTTAACATTGCAGAGTTTAAGCCGCCTTCTCTTAAGACTGAGAAAATAAATAATTCAAAACAAAGCTCTGAAGTTAAGCAGGCCATTTTGGAAAAAAAAATCCATTAGATTTGGAGATTATTTGCATGTGTAAAAGTACATACACATTTCAGTGTTATCATAAAAAGTGGGCTGCAATACACTGTACTGGCAGTCAGGAGAATCTATTGTACCTTATGTTTGGTCCCAACTGAGGAGGTAATGGGCTTTAAAGGAAAGAGCTTACTGAGGCCATCTGCATTACTGGAGCGGAATAACTGATCTAAGGCTTCCCTTCTCTCCCAACACTGGATTAATGCAGTGGT
This sequence comes from Alligator mississippiensis, assembly GCF_030867095.1. Taxonomy (NCBI): domain Eukaryota; kingdom Metazoa; phylum Chordata; order Crocodylia; family Alligatoridae; genus Alligator; species Alligator mississippiensis. The sequence continues at coordinate 137,549,079 of NC_081825.1, read as the reverse complement.
GCAAGGGCTTTGGGTATATGGGGCTAAAGGAGTTTTCCTCCCTGGATTTCAGTGACAGCATTTGGTTGCTTTGTCACAACTGAGATTTCTGAAGCTGATACAATTCCCTACCACATGGTGCACTCCCACTGATCCTGTTTCTCCCCTTACCCACTCTTATCCTTCCCCAAATTTACTTTCACAAGAGCACACAGGAGGTACATATTTTCTTCACAGGTTCCTCTGCATAGACATTCCTCCCTCTACTTTACTTTATCTCTGGGACCTGCACTATCAACGAAAGGGCAGTAAGGTTTTCTCAAGAAGCAAGTGTAGCAGATAGACAAGTACTGACCTCTCACAAGTCTCTAATGTATGGTGTGACAAAATAGAAGGTGACAGGTGCCCTCTCCCTTATGACTCTCAGTTAACAACCTTCCACTTGAAGGTTGTCACTGTCAGGTCCAACTCTTCTGCCTCCTGCCAGCCTCACTGTAGGGCCTCTGGGGAGATAGATTCTCTCTTTTTCCAGCATTTTGGGAATGCTGACTGCCCCCTCTCTTCTGCCAGGCCTTTGCCACATGTCTGCATGGTGGTCATGGCAGGTGATGCTAGCTGTTGCCTGCTGGGGCCAAAAAAATCAGATGAACGTTTGGAGGAAAACATCTTTTTCAGAAAACCAAAGTAACGAGCTTCCATTGTCAGAGCCTGAAGTCTGTTCTGGAGGCAAATGCCTTAAAGCTCCCATTTCCTCAGGGAGTCGTAGTCAGAAAGTCCTCCCACTCACTGAGTGGTCAGAGAGCCTCTTGACTCGCCCTTCCATTCCACAGGGGAGCTACTGTCTGTCTGACTTTGTCACCAAAATAGTGACGCCAACTCCCTTGAGGCATGCAGTTTTCACTGCATGATGGAGAGAGCTCCCCTTTATATCCTTTGCTTTTTTGATCCTTCTTGACAGCACAGGTTGAAACCCTCAAACAGGTTCTATGAAACAGTCTGAGCTATGTCCCTGCCTGCAGGATGGACCAGTAACTCCTTGGCCAGGCCTGGAATGGATTGATCTGAGCAGTATATCACACCCCTCCTGCCCTTCACTCCTACCAGAGGAATGTTTCTGCAGACTTCTTGTATCTTACATAAGAAAGACCCACTGACTTTAGCTGTAGTTTCATTTAATATCAAGTCAATGTATTTTCCCTTAAACCTGCAATCTGTGCAAATCAAATCCTATTGCCAGAAATGCTCTAAAATTGGATGTGTGGGAAGGCGCCCCAGTTATCCAAGATTACTTGTCTGTCTACCAAGTCTTTACGAGACTTGATATATATGTCCTCTGGTTAATCTATAAGGTACAAATCCACCCTGCCTTCTACATGACTTCAGACTAATACAGCTAATTACATCTCTCTACCAAGACTTTGGCATACTTACCAATATGGTATATGGGTACTATATAACACTGACATGATCCATGTGACTACACAGAGACTAGATATTTCCACTTCCTTCGCTCTATCCAGATGCAAGAAGAAATCATTAAACTTCTTAACTTTCTTCTTGCTCTTCTGTTCTTCTCCCTTGTTCTTCTATTTTTGCCCCATCTTGCCAAAGGGAAACAAAACAAAACAATAAAGCCTGCCAGCTTAAAAGGTTTAAAAAGTCTAACTCCCAATGCTGTTCTTTAAATCTGCCTCCCTTGTCAATAGCAAAGTCTCTCATGGAAGACTGAGTTCTGGAAACATATCAGCCTTTCAGCTTGTAGAGTGGTGGATTCGCCATTAATCAGTCAACATAGAATTTTTACAAGCTTTTCTTATCACTTGCCCTTGCAAATGCTCCTGAAAATGTATGCAGTCTCAGAAATGCAGAGTTAACCCAATTTAATGCCTGTGTGACTCTTGTGGTATTGGTATTTTGTTTTACTTTGGTCAGTCAATAAGGTCAAAAGATTAAAGTTTATTAGGCTTATATTGGTGTTTGCCCAAAGTCAGATAGGTATCGAATTAAATTTGCCAATAGTGAATAAGAATGGAGTGGTAGCATCAGCTCTACTACAAATGGATATTAAATTGCATCACATAAATGTGACTGAAGACATTGCGCAGCAGTAATATGACCTAGTTATGTATTTCTCACATTTACAAGACAGTTGGAAGATCCAGTTTCTTTGCCAGTTTCAGGATAACTAATAATTAGCAAGAAAGCCTCAAAATGAGAATAACTCATGTTCTCAATGCATAGCTCAAATATGATATTTTGAATATGCACAATCCAAAATATGCACACATCATGTTCCCACAGGAAGGAGAAATGCTTAATGTTTAACCAGTATTGCTTAACCTTTCAAGCCACACAAGCCAGATGAATGGGGTGTTGCCAGTCTGCAGGCAGGACCTGGCATATGGAGTTGGTGCGCAGGGCCAGCTCTGACCCCATTTACTGAGTCTGGGGCTGAGTCCAGGGCTATGCTCTGGGTCTGAAGCATGCACCAGATCCTACCCTGTGCATGGTGTCTGTCTGGGTGCAGACTGATCCCATGTAGCCAGTCCACTCCAGCATGTGAGGTCATGTTATCCAGCCTATGTGGCTCACCATGGGTCCAAAAATTTGGCAGCAGTGGCAAGATTAAATGTCACGGCTTGTGGAGCTGCAAGCAGTTACCACTGCCGCTGCTTTCCCGTTATCAAATATCCTAACACATGGGGAACCCCATGGGCCAGATGACTGCTCTGCAGGACAGATCTGACCCATAGGCTGTTCCTTGAGCACTATTGTGTTAAGCTAACAATGCACTGGATTGATGTAAAGCAATTCCAATCTCATAATGAAAAATCATGCACAAAAAAACATGGACTTGGTTTTAACGCTGTATAAATCCTCTGACTTCAGTCATGTCTGTCTGGAATTACACTGGTGCAAGTAAGTAGAAAATAAGTCCAAATGTAATTATGAAACCTGTGAAGTTGTATGAAGAACCTGAGATTAGTACTTTCTCTTCAAGCTAATACTTTTACTGAAATCATTGTTTTTAAAAAGAAGCAGGCTCCTTAGAGAAGTGGCCAGTTTGGCTTTGCTATTCTGAAAATTTATTTTCAGAAACAGTTGTGCATGTGATAAACAGCAGGGTGAAAATTCAATTTACTGTATAAAGTATTTGATGATACATTATTCCATAAAGCAGAATAAGACAATTAGATTTTTCTCGCATTGCCTGCAGGAGGGCTTCTTTCAAATGAAATAGTACTGATTGTTTTCAATAAATAGAAAAGTAGGTGTTGAAGTTCCAAAGAACATAATATAACAGAAAATGTAAATTGGAAGCATTAATATAAGAATTAATATTTTATAACAAAACTTTCTTTGATTCCAGGTTCCATAGTGGAATGGCCTAACAGGTTAGCCTCGTTTAACAAGGAAAAAAAACAAACAAAAAAACCACCCCAAAACCAGGGTCTCTGGACTGAAGCACCTAAGTGTGATTACATTCCACTCTGAGACCCTGAAAATCCACTAATGCCTCTAGGTTTGCAGCAAGCTGTCATCTTAGCCTTCTGACTAAGTCACAAAAAGCAGCAAAGAAGACAAGGACTCACCCACCTTTTTTTATGAACTTTTTTTCAGGGACTCAGGCAAGCTAAAATAAGGTTATACTTGGACACCTAATACTCCACACCTTTAAAACAGGTTTTGTTTGAGGCTACTTAAATTTTTTCACATGTTAATTACTTACAGTCTAAGAGTATCCCCGTCTCTCTCCATCTACTACTGGAACAAAGACACCCATGGGGTGACATGTATCAGCTCTATGAGAGTTCAGAACAGTAAACAAAGAAAACTGCCTCCCATCCTAAAGCTCCTGTTTTTAGTTATGAAATATTGATCTTAAATCTGCACTGTGTGTTACCCATCCTCGGTCTCCAGCCAGTGTAATATTGGAAGCCAGAGAAATCACCTTTGAACATGAAAAGGCATATTTTCCTGGCACATTGCTTTAAAAGAATGATACATCCCCACAACTACGGAGAAAGTTGAAATGTTAGAAATAGTCCCAAGAGGTACATGGTGTGGTATTTGCACGTGAAAGAGAGAAATGGCCTCTTCTGGTGCTGAAATGCATTAAGTTGAGGGAAAATAAGCTGGTAGACAGCTGTACAATGCCTCGTGCTCAGGGCATTAGGCAAGTAACAAATAATACACAGAGGAGATTCTGCAAAGCTGGGATAACATACTATTTTGTCTCTAAGGCTAAGTACAGAGGTTCAAAAAGCCTGAGGTGGAATCGGTTCAATCTTCGCAGGTTTTTCTAAGCTGAGTAGCTTGAACCAATAAACTGAACTGACATTCAGTGTTTGGGTGGCCAAGACAGGCAGAAGCCTGCATTGGTCCAGGCTAGGAGCCTGGGAGTATTCATGCATACCACCTCTCATGGCCAGTTGCCTAAGGCTGCTGAACCCAGGCCAGTGGCAGCCCAGGCCTAATTGGCTGCTGGGCACATGCAGCGCCCCCTTCCCCCCCCCCCCCCATTGTCAGCCACAGGGAGGGGAGAGTCATCAGAAAATCTCTCCCCAGCCCCAGCCTCTGAGAGGGTGGGGAAGGGGAATGCACCACCTGGCCCTGGTACAGGAAAAGCCCCCATCGGTGGGGTTTCACCCCCTGCAGCCTGGCTAGTAGGGCTCTAATTGGCTCAACCCTGCCCCCTCCCTAGCCCCATGCCTGTGAGAGGGGGTGAGGGGACCACACCCCCCCTGCTCAGCACCATGCCCTCCCCCCCCCAGCAGGGATCTGCCAGGAGTGGGGGGAAGATCCCACCGGGGTTTTTCAGTCCCCTTCAGCCCAATGTACCAGGCTGGGATCAACTCAGCCCTGCCCCCTCCCCAGCCACCGTCTGTGAGAGGCAGGGGCCAAGAAGCTACCTAGGCCAGTTGGGCGCTACCCCCTCCCCCCCAGCTGGGGCCCTCCCAGCATGGAGCGGGGGAAGACCCCACCAGGGGCTCTTCACTCCTTTGCAGCCTGACTTACTAGGTTGGGATAAGCTCAACCCTGCCCCTCCCCAGGCCCCCACCTCCGAGAAGGGAGGTGGGGTAGGGGGTGGGAACAAACCAGCCCAGCCTGGCATTGCTCCCCCTAGCCAGGATTTTCCCAGCATAGGGTGGTGAAAACTTCCACCAGGGTCTTTTCATAACCCCACAGCCCAGCAAGCCAGGTAAGGATCAGCTCCACCCCCTCCTGGGGTGAAGAGGTGGGGCTGCGCTGATGCCAACCCCACTCTCCTGGCATGCCACTGCTGGGGCTTTCCTTCCCCTTGTCCTGTGCAGAAGGGAGAGCTGGTTGGGGTGGGGAGGGTGGTCTGTGAGTCTGTTCCCTTACCGCCCCCCCCCCCTTACTGGGGTGACAGGTGCTGGCTGGGAGCAGAAGCATTTGTGTCTTAGGTCTATGATAACTGGGGGGGGGGGGGGGGCCCTGATCCACTGGAGCAGACAGCACAGCCCGGGGCTGCAAAGCATTCTGGGAAGTTGGGGAACTGTAAATTAACTTGAATTGGGATGGATCTGGGACAGAAGTTCCATAAACCAGTTTAACCTAATTCAGTTAAGTCTGATACTACATCCAACCAGATTTAACTTGAACCAGTTTCAGTCATTTTGAAAGTGGTTTATGTGTACTGAACTTCTGTTCTGTTACAGGTTTAAACAGGTTTCAGATCACTAAAACTGGTTTACTATAACTTCTGTCCCTAGCCTAAGAGAACTCACAGCCACAGGTTATAGAGAAACTAAGCTAGCTTTAAGCCTCCCAATCTTGGCTTGTTCCCAGGGCTATAGAGATCCCCCTGCATAATATTGTCTTCAATCTTTAAGTTGCAGCCTCCTGGGGCTGTCCAAAACATTGTGCGCTGAGGCCTAATTCTCAAATGGCTTCTGTGCCCCATCCCTCCTGTCCTAATAGCATGCTATCTACCAGGAATTACAAGAGAGCCTTTGGCAGGCAGCATGACAGGTATTTCCTGCAGAACCACCTGCTCTATACCAGGTGATCAGTAGCATAACTTGGAGTGGTTGAGTTGGGCACCAGCCCTGGGTGCCCATTTAGAGGAGGTGCCAGAGTGTGTTACTGCTGCAGCATCCAGGTGTAGGGACTCCATGCCACTGCTGCTGCAGTTACAGCTGGGGCTGAGCAGATTGCTCTCCGCTAGCATCAGCCAGGGACTCTGAGTCTCTAGGACAGGTAACATGGTCCCCTATTCCTCCCTGCATACTCTCCCTTCTGCCACCCACCCAAACCAGTTTTATCTCGGGTCTCACCTCTCCTTTCTCCTCCCCATGGGATTCTGCCCAGGGCAAAGACCTGCTAGTTACACTTCTGCAGGGGACTATCGCCCTGCCAGTACAGGGACTTCCAAGGCTTTTTTTTTTTCTTCTCCTGCCTCTCTGGCCCTTTAACCTTGTATAAAAAGGGCCAGAGCAAGGGAAAAGTCCAAGCCTTTCCATTCATACAAAATTAATTCAAAGACTTTCCCTTGGTAATGAGCTTAATAATGTTTGGATAGGTCATTTGGTTCATGACAGAGGAAGAAGTTTCTTCTTTGTCCGGATCTATTTTGACTGTACAAAAGTCCTGATCCCAAACCCACATACTCACCAATGGAAAAACTTTCATGAACTAAAGTGAGGTTTGTATTCAGGCCCAGTATCTGTTAATCAAAACCCACAGTTCCCACAGCTATCCCAGAAATTAGCTTCATAGAGCCATATGTTTATTTCTGGGAAATTAAAAGCAAGGCTTTCTTAAAATACTGACTCTTGCTCTCTCTTTCTCGCTCTTTTACGCAAGGCTGAATTTTTTTCTGGAAGTAGCCATAGACAAGTCACTGCCCTCTTGACAAACCCTCATCCTATAATTGAGTTAAAAGTTTCGAACGTTTTGGGACAGGCTTGGGTGACATTCTTCTGGACTGATCATGTCTCTGTCAGGTTGAACCTGCAAGAAATGATTAATGCACCCCTTGTGTGATGGTTCTCCTGCTAAAGGTGCTTTGCAGTGGACATCTCATATTGCTTGTGCTATTCCTGGCTGCATAGGCAGCTGGCTAATTATAAAAGGATAAGTGAGAAGAATAGTGAGTTTGACAGGTGAACACTGCAGGTGAAATAATAGATAAAATAATCTTCCATTTAGTAGAAAGTCATCATTATTTAGATTTCTTGGGCTCCCTGTCTCCTTTGCCAGAAGCACTAATCCTTGACAATTGCATTGCTAGAAAAGTGGCATTTACAGATCCCATTTCTATTTACTTGGGATGGAATTTTACCAAGAGTATTGATGTTAGGATTTCATTGTCTTTAAGCAAATTGACCAAATAATATAATAAAAAACCTATTGATTGCAGGTTCTTGCATCTTTTATAGTAAGCACATAAATTTATAGGCAGATTCCCACTTCTCTCTGCAAATTGCTTTTCAAGAACTGGAGGAGGGCTAATTAAAGCCATGGGAATGGGTAAACCACACAGATCTTATTACCAGTTTGCCATGTTCTGTTGTTCCCTCACCCCCGCACCAAGGGTTTTATTTTTCTTTGCGTGTTTTGCAAAAGCTGGTAGTCACCAAAACTGATATGAAGAATTTGGCAGTATCTGCACCTTTCACTGTAATTATTTGGATGTGCCCATTACTTTATGGCAGGAATGTTACTGTAAAGCCACTGTGTTTGGTTCATTCCAGCTTCTCTTTGCCCAAAGATGAGAAAAATCCATCTGAAGTAATGCATGGAGGAACAAACATCCTTCTCTGTCTTGAGACAGAGCGAGCTGGCTGGGAGGGGCTGGGGCGTAGGTCACATGAGGGATGTTGTCATTGGGACACTGCTTGGGAGAACTCCTGTTCGTGTGTTTCCCACAGTCAGGATTCAGAGCTAATCTCCCCTGGAGAGGGAGAGCAAGCAGTGGGAGTGAATATTTCCTCAAGTAAGATGTGAGACTTGAGACTGTGGAGTTGAATCCAAGCCTGTTAGCACCAGTGGCATTTATACCCCAAATATATCAAAGTTCCCATTTTGTCAAAGGGGTATCAAATGGGAAGGAGTGTGTTTGAGCAGGTCATTTGTTTGTCCACAGTGGTCCTGCCCAAAGGTCCTGAAAGATGTAAAATAGGGGTGAGCAATGTTTTTGGGCAGAGTACCAAAAACATCCGCAACCTCAACTTGTAAGATGTTGGCGTGCCAGGGTCAGATAGTGGGGAAGCCACAAGGGGCCTGATTCTTGTTGTGGTAGTGCAGCCCTAGCCCCTTCCCTGCCTTCTGCCCCAAAGCACGTGTGCTAACCAGAATGCCTTTGAATGCCACACTCTGGCACCTGTGCTAGGGGTTGCCTACCCCTGATGTAAGGTTTCTTCCAAATGGTGTGCAAGATTAGTGGATACCAGTTTGTAGGGGTATTGGGCTTTACCTCTATATTGGGGGCTACAAGAAGGGTTTCATTTCTTCTTTCTCACTACTACTCTTGAGCATTCCTCTCTGCAGGGAGGATTCTCAGGGGGTGGCCTTCATTGGCTGTCCAGTCTTCCTGTGCGCACAGATTGGAGACCAAGATCTGGTCCATACAGTGGCATCTTAGTGCTCCATGTTTATATCACAGTCACAAACAACTTCCCTGCTACCTAATCCCTTCTTGGCATAATCTTTTTAGAAAGGTTGATGGAATACTCCTAATTCTTCCACTGCTAGACTTCAAAATACCTTTGAATTTCTCTTTTTTCCCCTCTAAAGATATCCACAAATAAGTAAAAAATGCAGCTACATCATCTACAGAATGTTGTGTATGTGTTTGCTTATTTTTATAGTCTATAACATTGTTCTTGGAGAAGTTGAAAGTGGATTATCTCTGTGTCTGTACCTTTTCTTGAAATCATATAGATGTGCCCATTACTCTATTGCCGAAATAGAAGTATGTACAGCTAATAGAAGATGTCCATTGGAAAGCACCTTTAGGATAACTATCAAACAAGGGCTACGTCAATAATTTCTTGCATGTGTTAGTGTTCGTTCCAATATCAGTTTACAGTATATGATGGTATGGCAGATTACGTGGCTGAGGTTTACAGATTCCCTGTTTGTGCGCTTTTTTTTAGTTAGGTTATGGTAAGTGAAAGCATGTGTACACCTTTTTAAATGCCTAGCTGTTAAAGATACCCAATTAGGTTTTGAGCACCTCCCTACCTTAGTCCAGAGTTGTTTATTTTTTGGAATTCTGACAGCAGTTGGCTGTCCTGCAAAACGTGCATCGGAAAGCGCTGAATGGCAGTTTGTGTACTCTTGGTCTAGAAACTATGCTGCACAGAAGACATGATGTGTAACAGCGTTGAAAATCTAATCAGGAATGCTTCGTGGAGCTGCAAAATCATTTCTGGCTAAAACATTTTAACAGGAAAGTGAAGCTGTAATTGCCAAAGAAGGTCATGATTACAAATGCTGTGTGACTATGTGACTTGGTCGAATCCAGAAAGACCAAAAGGAATCTTAGCTGTTTCCTAGCCTCTCGGCTAACATTTTCATTCCGCTTCTCCCTCTTCTAACATTGTCATTACATAGCTAAAGGTTAGAAGACAAAGCAGAAATACTGATTACCATCAATAAGATCAGTCTCCTGCACAGTCAAATCCCTTGTGGGATAATACTGCATGAAGCAACGGCATTTTTCTGAAGTGATTACATGAGCAGGAGCCTTTTCCAAACCTGCTCTATGAATGCAGCCCACATTATGTTTATAACCCAGTCTCAGCTTCTTGCCTTGCAGCTTCATTCATACAGAAAGCAACAATAAGGTAACAGACAGGTCATCTCCTGGGGCTCCTCCCTACCAACTGAGGCCTCCCCATGTTCCTTAAATTTAGGTGGAAAAACAAATCCCATGCTTTGGTGAGTCAACAGAATCCACTTAACCCCTTCCTAAGAGCAGAGAGAGGCTGTTAGCCATGCTAGTCTGAAGTCAAGCAGAAGGCAGGGTAGAAATACATCTTATAGACCTGCAAGAAATGATTAGCACCCCTTGTTTGATGGTTCTCCTGCTAAAAGTGTTTTGCCGTGGACGTCTCGTACCTTGTAGACCAGTGGGTCTCAACCCTTTTTAGAAACATGCCCACTGTATCCATCACATGTTTCTAGTTACATATACAGTAGCTGTGATAAGATCTGGCCTTTGAGAGTATTTCAGTTTAATTCTGATTTTAAATATTGTTTTAGGTCAGTGGTTCTGAACCTTTTTAGATTCAAGGCACCCCTGGATAAACTCAAGGCACATCTTGGAAAATGTCAGCTCTTAATTTTCACTCTTTTTTTGCCTACAGAAAAATACTATAGCAATTTTTCTGTTGCAAAGAACTCAGAAAGACTACAGCTATGGATTTCTATTTGGAATCTCTATGTTTATCTTGTGAATCATGTTTGTACACCTAACAGCGCTACCTTTGTATGGCACCCCACAAAACCCTTCAAAGGATCTCAAGGCACCCCACTTTGAGAATCACTGTTATCAGAGATGCATAAGCTTTCATGAACAGATCACTTTATCAGATTCTAGCAGCCCACATTATATGAATGTTAGCTTCTCTATCCTGCCTTCTGCCTTTCCCAATAGGAATGCTCTGCTAATCAGATTTTCACGGAAGGGAGGGGGGGGGGTCCTTACCTTCAGTCTTGCTTTTAATAGAATGCATATGCCAAATTATTCCTATATATCATTTAGCAGGTCCCGTTCTGAGTTCCTTGCTCAAGTTTAATTCAGCCTTGTGCAAGCAAAACTCTTCCTAAGTTAATGGAAGGCAGTATGAGTAGGGAGTGAGTAAAATTTGGCACAAACACATGAAACGCTGACTGTGCAGTACCTAAAAAATGGTGCACAGTAGTGTGTCACTCCATGGACACTGTTAATACACTACTGCATAGTATTATTAAACTACTGCACAGTAGCGTCACCTAAAAGATGTTTGCCAGCACTACTAGTAGGCAGTAACTCTGAGTACTGCTCATTTATTTAGTACTTGCTAATACAGGTACTAAATAAATGCACAGTAAGCACTGTGCATTATCCTTGTGTAGTGTGCTCACTGAGTCAGGATTTGCTCTGCTGTTGGATATCTGAGATGCATAATCTTATGTATGGAAATTATGGCAAAGACAGGAGAGGTAAATACTTAAACTTAGTTTCACAGAGTGTGGTGTGAGATACAGCAAAAGGCTTACTTTGAGAAAATATCTTCCCTTCAGATATGAATAGCCTGTTTTATGTACAGGAACCGCTGGGAGGACAGTCATGTGCTACAGTATAAATAGCTTGGCAGAATTCAATTTTTATTTTTAAGAATTTGGATGGATAAGATCAATGTATATTTTTAAACATTTATTTAAATTTTTATTGATTAAAATTTTCAGGATTGTACAGTTTAACCACCCGCCACAACAAATGTAACTACCAGACAGCTGCCGCCAGCTGAGTGGCAGAGCTGCCATCAGTGCCGCTCACTTGTAGGTCCCTTGTCCACTTTGTCACTTCCTCTTCCTTTGTTCCCAGTCTGCTGGGATTTCTGGAAGTTGCAGGACAAACTACAGTCAGCTCGGTTCTGTATGAATGCTCCCCTGCCCTGTCATATCAGCCATCATTTTTCTTATGCCCCCTTTTTATAAATTTTGATTATTAATAATGGAAATATTTTTTCATCAGTCTGTAAATGTAAGGTGAACTCAATGTTTATTGACCTGCACAGATAAGAATTGAATCCTGCCAAGCCTAGATGTAAAGTGCATAGCAGGACAGAACTGAGAGTATTGTGGAGGGCTTAACTCTTCTCAGGTCCTGCTGGCATTAATCAGTTTTTCTTGAGTTGCTTCATGCTTCTCTTCTCCTACTAACAGCGGAACTCAGTTTTTTTCCCTCATATTGTCTTCCTGAACTTCCCTTTATTCCTTTTTTTGTTCTTTTTAGCCTTGTCAGGGTTTTAGTTTCACGCCCTTCTTAAGTAAGGTTCAACAACCTACAGCCTGTGGGCTACATACAGCCTGAGTAGAACTGTTGGATCCTGCCCATGGACATGGGGGTGTGGTGGTGGGAGGCTTTGGCTGTAGGTACTCTGCCCATGCTGCTGCAAAGACAAGTGTTGGCTGGCACTGGCCAGGTCCTAGCATTCACCTACCTGTTACCTGGGGTAGGTCATTCCAGCCCATAGCGAGGAAAGGTGCCTAGCCCTGTTCTGTGGTACTGTCATAAGGGTACCTAGCTCTACTTTTCCCATTGTTATTAAGGTAAATATTATGGGCCTGATCCTCAGCTAGTGCTAATGGCTGTATGTCCATTTGTACCAATGAAGCAAAGTCAGCATATACCAATAGAGGATATAACTCTTTCCAGAGTGGATGGCATAGGCTATGTATCCTTCCACAGGTATTTATTAGCACCTGTAAACAGGAGCAGACTGGCAAGGTAAGGCAAAAACCTCGCTGCCCAGAAGGTTTTGGTTAGCCTAGCCACAGATAAGTTTTTTCCTGAAAAAACGAGGTGGGGGGGGTGGAGGGGGCAGTCATGACCAACTCTCTGCAGGGCAGAGTGCATAAATACATACAACATCATACTGAAACTGGCAATAAGGAGAGGGAAAAGGCAGCAGGGAGTGCTGCCTGCAGCCTGTCCCGTGGTCATCTCTTCCAAACACATATTGCCTCCCATTACTCATTGCTAAGTGGGCAGTATTCCTTTTCCATCTCTCCAGCTGGCTTAGACCTTTCTAATCCATCCCTATAAGTGGATATGCTCAAGTTATTATGGATACAAAGCCCTGGGTGCAAAGGGCCCACCAGAGCTGTTCTATCCCCATGCTTGGGACCAGGATTGCCAAAGATGTCCCTGCAAACACAGCTGTCATGATCATGGGGAAGAGTGGACAGACTTGCTTCCAAGCTGTTACAAACATTAGGTGGCTTGAACTGTGTCCAGAAGTGAAATGGCAGCTGGTAAAGAGCAGGGAATGGCAAGTCCTTCCTGCCATTGATCAACCCACTCAAAATGGTGAGCAGCTGTATTTTGCATTGGCTCAAACCCCTTGGTGGCCTTCCAAATTGCAGCCCATTCTAGCATCCTTGCCTTAAAGTGATAAAAGCATCACCAGGAAAAGCAAAGCCCAGCTCTGAGAAGAAAGGACACAGTCTCTTGACAAGTTGAAAAGGGAAGGGGGCATTTCTGACCATGGTTGTTCTGAGTATCCATCAGCAGAGATGTGTTCAAACAGTCTCTGAGTGGCAAAGCCCCTCAGCACCTGGCAAGGGAACATCCCAGGGGGGAGAGACTAAAATTGATAGCTTGATTCAGTTCCTCCAGATGCCTCCCCCTGCCAAGAGGCATCACCTCTTGCTGATCCAGACAAGGCCTACACTAGCAAGCTGTCATCTGGCTGGACACTGGGGTGCAGGAAGACAGCTTTGCGCAAAGGCATCAGTGAACTGAGTGACAACACCTTATGCTCCCAGTAGCTAAACATATGCGTGGCCTGACATAATTGACAAAGCTTAGCCCTGTGGGACTACACCAGAGGAGAGGGATTGTCCATTTTATGTCCCTGGCATCTCTCTGAAGGGAAATCGCCATAAAGTGACCCCATCCCATTTGGAAGGGCCAGCAGGGGAGTCAGCAGCACCCATATTCAATGTTACCAAAAGCTGTTGATTGTGTCTCCCTCTGGCATGCATTTCTTCCCCTCTTGTCTGGAGGAGAGTGCACATGTCCATTCCCTCAACTTACATTTTGTTCTAGTGTTATCATGGGCTTCTGTTAATAATTGTGACAGTGATTTAGACCCTTGGCAAAAATGTCATGAAAAAGTATTTAATGCACATGTTCAGTAAAATGGCTTTAAATAGTAACAATTTCTGCATTTCAAATCAAACATAAACAGCAAATCAGGTACTTCCATATAAGAATAAATGCCTCTTTGTTGCAATGCTTAAATATTTTAGGAAGTTATTTTTTTCTAGAGTTTTTATATTTAGGTAATTTCTGGCTTAAGTGAAAAGCAAAACAAAAACCCCATTAAATACAGTGATTATCTGCAAATAAAACTTAAAAGAGTATATCCATCCTTTCTTACTCTCCTTCTCTATCTCTTTCTCTGGCTAGGGACAGAAATTACAAATAAACCGGTATGCGCGATCAGAAACCAGTTCAAATCTGTAGCACAACAGAAGTGCAGTGCCTTTTCTTGCCAATCTGCTCCTGTTTACAGGTGCTAATACAGCCCTTGTGGAAGTATGCATAGCCTATGCCATCCATGCTGGAGGAACTAAATTGGTAATGCCTGCTCTATGTACGGAGTGTGTATAAGACTAAATCATATTGGTACAAAAAAAAAATCCCATTGAAGTGCATAATGCCAACTTCTCACGAGCTTGGCAAAAAAGAATGGAAAGCCAGCAAAGCACTCAGTCTCCAGTTTTTAGCTCTCACACATTGGTCCCAAGAAGAGTGACACAACAGCCTGTCCATAAGTTTCCCAATGACTTAAAACCAGAAGCATCTGCTGGGGTTATGAACTGCTTAGTGTCTCAGCTCCACAGCAGGGGATCCTGTAAATTGATCAGATCCGTCTTTACCTATAGATTTCACAGCTGTCATAGGGAATGCTGTATTTCCTGCACAACTGTGTGGGGGGAAGAGGTTTAGATACGGTTGGAGGGTGGGGGGAAGTGAGATTCTGATTGTATTGCATGAACAGAAGATAAGTGAGAGGACTCAAGAGTTCTGAGTGTGTGGGTTTTCTTTCCTTTTTTTTCCTTTTTTCTAATTCTCATCATCCAGTCAGAGGATAAATTAGATTTTGGAGATACAGTGACACAAGAAGGGTTTGGTAGTGTGTATTTCTGATTCCCTTCAATTTCATATAGAAGTGGCTGTGCAGACATAGTCAAGCTGTTTGTGTGCTCCCATTTGCATTCCTTTTAACTAGCATGTTGTCAGAGCAAATGCTCTCACAGTTATATGCATGTGTTTGGTTTCAAACTAAATTTCTGCAGTGTATATTTTCACTTTTCTCCGTCCCCTACCCCAAAAACAAAAGTTATTCTATCCTTTTCCAGCATCCTGAATCATCATGTGTGTTTTTGATACAATTCATGTTCCCATTTCTTCCCATCCATCTGCACAAAGTTGAAATATTTGCAGAAACATAAGATCAGGCCCTTGTGTCCAGTCCCCTGTGTTCGCAGACAGCTATTCATCTAACAGTCCATAAGTTTTTCCACTCTGCCCCCTCTTGGTCATTGCAGCCACAAACCACCCTATGAAGGAAAGACCTAGAAAGTGTCACTGGAGACAAGAGTCCTGCCAGTGCTTTGCCACAGTGGAAAATTCACTAGATTAAAGTCTGGTCAGATGATCCTAGACTAATCACTAAGGACCTACTTAATTCACCATTTCATGGATTTTGCAGAAACTGTGAAATCCAGGATTGTCCACAAAATTAGCAATAACAATAAAAAAAAACTTAATAAAAATAAAATGCTGACTCTTCAGTGGGAGTCAGCAGTCCTCGCTGCTCAGGGGGGAAGGTGGGGCAGCAAGAAGGGCAGCAGACAAGATACTAATCTTCAATCCTTAATGTTGCTAAGGTTTAGATATAGCCACGGAATTGGCTGTCACTTTTGCGTGCCAATCCCCTGCTTGCTGTCAAGGCATCCTTTCTACATTTGCCTTTCTTGCTGGCTGTTCTTGGCTAGGGACAGACATTATACATAAAGTGGTTTATGTGATCAGAAACTGGTTTAAACCAGTAACAGAACACATGTTCAGTGCACATAAACCAGTTTGAAAATAGCTAAAACTGGGTTGAGATACACCTGGTTAAACGTAGTATCAGACTTAACTGATTTGGGTCAAACCAGTTTATGTAATGTCTGTCCCAGACCCCTTGCTGGGTTAAGTTAAATCAGACTCCCCCAGCATCCCAGCATGCTCTCTGGGCTGGGCGGGGCTCTTTGCTCCACAGCAGAGCTGGCCCCACCCCTCTGCTCCCTGGCTGCAACTCCAACAGAGACTTGAAGGCTCAGCAACATCTGCCTGGCTTCCTCCTGTTCTTCTTCTCCCCTCACCACTCCCTGCTAAGCAGGGATCCTGGGTCCCCTCTGCCTTACACTGACACCTCAGCATTAGTTAGCAGACCGCATGCTTGCTACGGTCTGTGATGTGGCAGACAGCAGTGTCAGCTCATGTCTTTTTCGAGCTAATCAACAGCTGAGCTGGTCATGTCCCTCAGTTCCTTCTTTGTTTAAGAAGAGCTGGAACTAATGAGAGAGGCTGTTTGTTTTCTGATGGGGTGATAAATAATGATAGCAGAGCTAATGAATGCTCTGTTATCAAGGGTGGGGGGAACCCTACCCTAATCCTGCTGGGGCCGGCCACACCCCTTCAGCTTAGCCCCCTAGAAGGGAAGGAAGGGCTGTTCTAGCACCCCCTGGCCTCTAGCCTGAGCCACTGCATGTGGATTCAGGACCCTAATTTCCTCCAAGCATTAAATAGTGGGGGAAACATCAGGCACAAAGCCAAGCTCTACCTGGACAAGAGCACAGAGCAGCAGGAGCTGTGCGCTGTAGTCAGTGAACCTCTGCCACTGACTTGCCTACACCTGCACTCCCAGCCATATCAACAATCATCCAAAGCCTCAGTTTGGGTGTGTGGCATCATACTGTGGGACTGAAATGAAAAGATCTCTGACTGCAGTGCTCTCCCCCCACCCTTCCAGCCATGTCAGCTGTATTTCTCAGCTGCTTGCCAGCAAAGTGCAGGAGCTGAACTTTTTCTTTTTCTCTACTCCATTTTCTCCATTTGTTTGACATGAGAACAGGCAGCCCCAGCTGCAAGGAGCACTCCCCCCACCATTTATCTCGTTGTCAGAGAATGTGATATCTCAGGCTTTCTAAGCAATATGCAAATGTGGATGCTTTTTCTCATCTTCCTTTTCCTTAAAACATGAGCTCAACATTGCATTGCTAGGGAGCATGTTCAAACTGCAACCCTGAACAGTGCAGTTTTGTCAGATGCCATAAGAGAAGGGTTGGACCTGATTCTCTGCAATACCATCCTGGTACAAGTCCAGTATAAGGGAGTTATGTCATTGTAGACTCAGGGTAACTAATCGGAGATACTGCTGAGTTTGCTGTAACAGAATGCTCTCACTTTAACAGTAAATGCAAATTATAGCTACTCCACAGAAATTAGTAACTGTGAGAATACTGTACTTTTGCTTCTCTCCCTCCCTCTAGCCTTGTATTTTAAAGGATGCATTTTATAATGTGACATAGGGTATACAGGCATGTGTCATAGCTCAGGTGATCTATTGTTTCTGCTGTATGTTGAACATAGGTCACATGGTCAATAATGACTAATGATTTATGATGGGATTTTTTTAGATGTCTAACTTGAAGCAACTTAAAGGGCTCTTTTTTTTTTTTTTTTTTGCCAGGAAGCCCTGGCTTCATGACAGGCATCACCATTTGAATTTCAAGGTTGTATTATGGGAATCTTTGACTTGATCCATTTCTGGCCAGGAACATTGCTTATTTCTGCATATAGGCCTTTTATTTCATGTGTTTAAGAGCTTGCAGGATCCCAGCCTTTGCTATGAGATGCTAAAGTAATGTGGAATCATGCAGAAATATATATTTCCCCCATTTTTTAATTTGTTCTTTTGTTATCCTGCAAAAATCATTTATGGCACAGAGAGGATTGCTGGGGCAGGCGGAGAAGATTTGATTAGCCATGAACCACCTGACAATCCAGGTTGAGAGCAATGCCATGTGAATTTTGTAAATCATGCCTGCCTTTGGGTTGGAGAAAAATATACCTTTCCCTTTATCTGCATAGTGTGCCTTCCCTTCAGCCATTTGCACCAGCAGCACAGTGTTGTCCCCTAGTTTGTGCTGCATTTTCGCTTTGCTGCAGTCAAAATCCCAACTTTCTCTTGCCATAAGGATGGGTGGGTTTTGTTGGGAGCAGGATCTTTAAGCTCTTGCCCGAGCCAGTTGGAACGGGCAGTTTTGTTGTACAGAGGCTCTTCCTATGGTCAGAACTTAGACACTGAATGCTCTGGACTCCACAGATCTGAGTGAGTTTTGAGCAGCAGCACAAATGTTATGTATTGGAGACTTCCAGGCACCCTTTGTTTCTCAAACGGTATGTAGAAAAACAGGCAAATTAAACACAACAACAAAAAGTAAATAAATAAAAGAGAAAAAAAACAACCCCAAACCAAGAGTAGAGAAATGATCTCTGACTTATTTACTACAGAAGCAGGTGCATGACAATATAATGATACAACTGAGGAAAACAAAAATACCTCCCGCCCACTCCCCTTTCCTAGCTTCAGTTGCCCCAGAAACGCATATATTTTCAGTGATCTGCTGACCTTGGTCAAAATGTCATTACGTTCAGACCATACCTGCTGGATCGTACTAGCTGGTATAAATCAGTGCATGTATTGAAGTTAATAGGCTAGATCATCTGCATCATCATTTTGAATTCAGTAGATGTCCATGTCTAAATATGTGGTATGATGGGGCCCCACTGGCTTTCCCTTAGTAAAGAAGGGGTTAAAGAGCGCCTCTGGGCCAGACAGCTCCACTGTGCTCACCTGCAACCAATATCAGGCCTAAAGGAAAGAGAATAAAATGAGGCAGAAAAGTGGAGACTGACAGATGAGACACAGTTGTGTTTTGCTGCAGTCCTGTCTGGGGGGAAGATGAAGACCCCAGGCGACATGAAGCAACCAGCAAGCAAGCACCAGGAGCTGCCTATAAGGTGCTTCCCCATAGTGGTGGAAGCAGCCTGCAGATTCTGAGCTTCTCTTTCTTCTTGTCGGTGATTCACAGAGCTGTAAACTCACTTGAAAACTGAGCAACAGCCTTCATTTTCTTCCCCGTTTGGAGTTAGCAAGATAAATATGTACTGTTTTTGATAAAAGTCAGCATCACTAAACTGGACAGATTTATTGAATTACCTCGCAGCAGAATGAGTTTGCTCTATTTTCACATGCACTTTTGTTTTTTTTCTAGTGGGAAACATTTTACTCCATTGATGCCATGGAGAAAATGCTACATTAGCTATAAAATAGAGCGACGGCACCATTCACTGACAGGTCCAATAATATGCAGAATGCAGTAAATACTTTGCAAGAGCATAATGACCCTAATTTCAAATACATAATATATGAAAGGTTAAGCTGTTGCAGAGAATAAACAAAAATCTTCACTGAACCTTCATAAATCTGTGCATTTTAAATTAGAAATAAAATTAGGAGCTTCCCCCCCGCGTCATTAATGGTGAAAAGGATTGGTCTTTGTGCACTTTAGCATTAAATTCATTGTAAATAATACCAAATTGCTACGTACTAACCCCACAAAGCCTCATGTTGTAATTTGTGCCTCTCCTAGCCAGAATAACACTTTTACTTCACTGCTTATTCTGATGCAAGTTAGAGGTCCTAGGTGTGCTTCTTTAAAGTGACAGTGCCCAGGTCACTCCAGATGGATGGTTACCTTACCTTCAAAAGCTACAGGTACACAACCAGAGGTATGAGGTGCAGTATACTAGCTGTACTGTCTCAAGGACACAGACACATTTGGAAGTGATTTCTGGAAACCCCTGTAACTATATGCAGGCATGGCAGCTACTATACCCTTTGTGGGAACACAGCCTGGGCTTCCTCCAGCTCAAGTCTGTGCAGACAAGCAGTATTGCTCTCCAAGAGCATTCTGACTGCCACTCCTTAGTCAGGTACGCAAATGTAGGAACACTCCTGACAATATTGTAACACAGTGGGGTGAGTGGGGCATCAGCCCTGGGCAGGGAGAAGGGTGACTCAGGAAAGCAGACACCAGTGTTGCCCATGGCCCAGCCACTGCAATTGCCCCTACATGATGAAAAACTACTTTTCTGTGCATTTAACTCTTGCTCTCCCTTGCACATGTTATAGTGGCAGAAGTTATAATTTACAAAAAGCTCCATAACAGGAGACTGAAGGAGTTGGGGATTGGGAGATGGTCCTTCAGTTAAGTGGTAGCAGTTAGTTAGAGAGAGACCAAGGGTCTTCAGAGGTTGCTACTGCTCCACAATAAAGTTAATTGTTTAGTTCTTCTCATTCAGATATGCCTGTATTTATTGAACCAGGTGATTACTACACATGTCCCCAGTCCACTTCTAGAGAGGAAGCTGGAAAATAGCTCTTTGGTATTACAGAAGCTACTATGGGGTCTTTCCTTTAACTGTCTCCTACAGTTCACATTATTCTATTAAACATCTGTCTTTCCTCTGAGACTTCAAAAAGGCACAGCTAGTTCATAAGCAAAGCAAGATGAGGTGATGTGTTTTAAACAGCTTCCTGCAGCGATTACCTTGGCAGCTGGTTAATCAGATGCAAACATTACAGCACTGCAGCCTTCAGAGTTATGGAGAGTGCACCCAAGGAAGAAATGCAGCCGGTGCCATTACCTTTATGCTGTGCAGGGCTCAAATCCCTCACTTTCTGGTTAATTATCTTAATTAAAAAAGTGGAAAGTCACACCTTTGCTTTGGTGGCAACTGTACCCATACCAGACGCTTTTTATGGTCTTCCCCAGATGGCTTTTAGAAAATAACATGTATTGTTAAAATTTGTTAAGCAGATTGTTAAGTCTGGTCCCAAAGGACCAATTCCTTAAAGAGTAATGTGTCCAATTACCCAACTCCCTACACTTTACTTAATCTCCAGAATGACTCATGTGACCAGAAATCCCTCCCACACAACTGCTCAATAGGTATTGGAGCAGTTCTCCAAATAAGAAGGGGGAGAAGTATGCTACATTGTCTTGTGGGCTCCTTCTGTTTCATTTCATGGGAACATCATTCCTTTCATAAGTCAGTTCTTCATTATGGCATCCTGGTGTGGATAGTAAGTGTAAATACAGTCCAGAAGGGTGAACTTCTAATATCTCTTTTAATAGGTAAAGATGTATTTTACCTACCTATAAAAAGGAAAGTTAGCTACACAGCTGATGTCAGCAACATGCCATTTGATAGAACAAGAAATATGGTAGATACTTTAACTCTCAAAGACCCAAACTACCTGCCAAGTCTTGTTGCAAAGCTGAGTGATTTAAAATAAAAAATTTCTTCTGAAGAGAATCAGATTTCACTCTCACTTCTGACAGCATGGACATGCCTTGGCAATCATTATTAGACTCATTTGGATCCATGGAATCTGCTACAATATAGTTAGTTTTATAGCTGGCAGCACAACAAACAGTTTATTCTTCTTTTTGAGAGAATCCTTACCAAGGCCCACTTTCCCAGTGCAACAACATAGTCTGTGATTCTTCAGGTATCCCTCCCCTCCCCCCCCCCCCCCGCCCCAGTTGTTTAAGGAAAAGTACATCATTTTTGTCTCAAGAGCTATGTAAGTCTCTTGAAATGCTCAAATCTATCCTGTCAATGGATGAGGACAGACCTTAGTGGCCTTCCAGATTCTGTCATATTTTATTATAAACAAAAAGTAACATAATTTAATCTGGCAAGGAAGATACAAACTGATGTAATATATATATTCCTAATTAGATGCTGACTTTGTGATCCTGGCAGACTGGCCATTAATGCCTTTGATTTGGGGTATTACCAGAGTGGGAGCAAGTGACACAGGGCCAGTAAACAGGAGAATTTGAATGTGATCCCGACCTGGGAGAGGAGGTGGAAGAAGTGGTTGTTTGCAGAGAGGCTTTGTGAATGTTGGTGAGTAGAAAGGCCTGCCTGGTTCAGGCTTGATGTAGCTTCAGTCTGAGAGCCATCTTGCAGAGTTGTTTGGAGGAGTGAGCAGAGTGAGGCTCTTAGCTGCTGAGACTAACACTTTGATTGCAGCTGATTTCACTATGAACAAAGAGGTGGGGCTTGCTTAAGCAGAAAGGCCTAGCCTGCCAGAACACAGTGACACAAGGAACCTGAGAACAGGCCAGCAAACAGGCAGGTTGAGTGGGAACTGGCTGGGACGTTTACCCTGAAACTTCCTTTCTTACCTTTCCTTCACTATAAGCTTGCTGAATAGAAACTAGTAAAGGAGGAAGAAGGATTTTTTTTACGAGCAGAAAAGGAAGAAAACTATCAGGTGAACCAGTAGATCGGCTGGAAAATGTCACGGTGCCAAAGCCCCTTCCACTGCCAGTTCTTTTTCTGTCTATACCTATGCAGACTGTGTCCAGGCATGGCCTCTGACCACTGAGGCTTCTACCCAGGTTCTGGTTTGGCTTTGTAGGAACTGCAGCCTGCATGTTTTTGTCAGGGACAGCCAGCCAGGTGGGAAAGTGCTTGTGGTATGAGGCATGCTCCTGGTGGATTTTCTCAGGAATTAGGAGGTTGCAGGAGGAGGTGGACTGGCTCAGAAGGATTGTAAGCATGAAACCTTCATCAACTCAACTACAGCATCATGGAAGAGAGACACCTAGAGAGAAGGCATTGGAAGACATAGATGCTCTGGACAAGGGAAGCTGGCAGCTTGTCGCCTCTAGTAACATATGACACTCTTTCTGAACCTGCAGCTGTTCATTTGGAGAACAGATATGAAACCCTGGTATTTGATGAGAAGGAGCTTACTCCAGTGGCAGGAGAGCCATAGGGGTGGGAGGATCAAGGTTTGAGACTACTCCTGCCAAGAGGACGTGATGGACGGTGGTGTTTGCCAAGGCACCACCCATCTGCCAGCCTGACCTGTTGGCTCAGGAGGTCTGTTGCTTGCCAGGAGGCGGCATCCAAGACATCACAGAAAGGTTGTCGAGATTCATCTGGCCCCCTCATACTATCCAATTCTGCACATCCATCTGGACACTAATGATATTGCCAGGGGTGACCTTAAGCAAATCACTAGTGATTTGAAGGCTTTGGGTGCAAGTGGTGAAGTGAACAGGGGCCTAGGTGGTATTATTACCAATCTCTCCAGTCAAGGGTAAAGGTACAACTAGAAGCAGATGCATCATGGAGATCAAAACATGGCTTCCTAGATGGTGTTAGTTATAGTGTGGTGTTCCAAAAAGATGGACTTGAGGGAAAATGTGGGATCCACCTGACAAAGAGAGCAAAGAATGTGTTCATATACAAGCTTGCTAACCTAGTGAGGAGGCTTTTTAACTAGGTTCACTGTGGGATGGAGACAAAAGCCCAGATGTAAGTAAAGAGCCAGAAGATCTGGATAACAATTTATTAAGGGAAAGCAATAGTACAAACCTTAACAGTGTTCTCAGAGAGAGGACAGGACAAACAGATACTGGAAATGTTTATAAACTAATGCACGAAGCATGGGGAACAAACCAGAAGAATTAAAGGTCATGGTACAGTAACAGAATTATGATGTCATTGGGACTACAGAGACATGGTGGAATAGTTCACAAGATTAGAGTGTGGTCATTGATAGGCATAGTTTGTTCAGGAAGGATAGGCAGGGGAAAAAAGTTGGAGGTCTTGCCCTACATATAAAGGTGATGTCCATTATTTCTGAGGTGCAGTACGAAGTGGAAGGTAGGCCTGTTAAAAGCCTCTGGGTAAAGGTCAGACAGGAGAGCATCAGGGAAATTGTCATGGTAGGCATCTGCTCAAGGCCATGATACCAGAAGGAGGAGATGGAAGAGTCCTTTAAACTGGCCAAATGCTTCCAAATGGCAAGGCTTGGTTCTCATGGGGGACTTGAATTATTGGGACATTTGCTGGGAGGGAAGCACAGTAGTGCACAAGGGTCACAGACAGAAGTGAAAATTTTCCTCAGCTCTGGCCACAGAAAGCAGTCTATAGCTATGACCAAACACAAGTGCAAGCAGCTGCACACTGCTTCAAAAATGGCTGACTGAATGAAAATCTGAAACCTCATTGTAGTGAGAATCAGATTTTCACCCGATTGACCATTTGCATGTGGGTTCAGATTGCGTGAGAGTTCAGATGAAGATGTTTCAAAACAAAAGGTCTTCTGCTTATGTTTGCGTTGCCTTTCAGTCTGTTTTGCTGTTTTCAGACTGGAAGGGGAGAAAGGGAGTGGTGGAAGTTCAGTTTGGGGGGGGTTTCAGCCCCCAGTGGAGGGTGGGACAGGTGTATTTGAGCATACCCTGAGAGGAGTGAACTTGTGTTTGGTCTGGGGGAATCATTGTAACTTAAAACGTTTCCTGCAAAGCATTGTGAGTTACAATGGAGAGCTGCACTTCTGTTTTTGCCCAAGCTTTTCAGCAAATTCTTGGAGTGTGTTGGGAATAAGTTTTTGATACAGGTGATAGACAGGCCACTTAGGAGAAAGCTCTTCTTGATGAGCTACTCACAAACAGGTAGAAATTAGTTGAGAATGGAAGGTGCAAGGAAACTTAGGTGACAGTGATCATGAAATGATAGAGTTCAAGGTCTTAAAGGATAGGAGGAAGGAAAGCAGAAGAACAAAGACATGCCTACCTTCCATAGATTCAGAGATGTAGGGTCAAAAGGGACCTAAGTAGATCTTCAAGTCCGACCCCCTGTCCTGGGTAGGAGAGAATACTGGGCTCATATGACACCAGCTAGGTAATTATCAAGTCTCCTCTTAAACACCCCCAAGGTAGGAGCCAGCACCATTTCCCTTGGAAGTTGGTTCCAGATCCTGGCCGCCCTGACTGTGAAGTAGTGCCTTCTAACGTCCAGCCTGAACCTACTCTCCAGCAACTTATGGCCCTTATTCCTTTTTACTCTGGGAGGTGCTCGCAGAAACAAGGTCTCTCCCATTCCCTGCTGGTCCCCCCTGGTAAGTTTATAGATGGCCACCAGGTCCCCTCTTAGCCTTCTCTTGTGAAAGCTGAAAAGGTTCAGGTCCTGTAGCCTCTCCTCATAAAGTCTGCCCTGCTGTCCCCGGATCATGTGAGTGGTCCTTCTCTGGACCC
Organism: Alligator mississippiensis; assembly: GCF_030867095.1. NCBI lineage: Eukaryota > Metazoa > Chordata > Crocodylia > Alligatoridae > Alligator > Alligator mississippiensis. Next base: position 137,524,167 of record NC_081825.1, on the reverse strand, counting down.
TCTCGATGCTGGCCACATCCCTCCTAAAGTGCGGCGCCCAGAACTGGATGCAGTACTCCAACTGTGGCCTGTCCAGTGTTGCATAGAGGGGGAGGATCACCTCCTTGGCCCTTCTTGTGATGCATCTATGGATGCATGACAAGGTGCAGTTAGCCTTATTAACTGCGTCCTCACATTGGCGACCTGTGTTCATTTCGGAATCGATAATGACTCCAAGATCTCTTTCTGCCACTATGCCTTCAAGAAGGGAGTTCCCCAGCCTATAGCTATGCTGCTGGTTCTTACTGCCCAAGTGCAGTACCCTGCATTGTCAGTATTGAATCCCATCCTAGTCTTACTCGCCCACCCCTGTAATCTGTCCAGGTCCAGCTGTATCCTTTCCCTCCCTTTTAGCGTGCCCACCTCGCCCCCAATCTTGGTGTCATCAGTGAATTTGAACAGGGTGCATTTCACCCCTTCGTCCAAGTCGCTAATAAAGAAATTGAACAGTGCGGGCCCGAGGACCGAGCCCTGAGGGACTCCACTGCCTGCATACCCCTAGGTCGAATATGATCTGTCCACCACCACTCTCTGGGTGTGGCTCCTTAGCCAATTTGCAACCCATCTGACTGTGTAGGCATCAATGCCACAGTCACATAACTTTTTAATGAGAATGGGGTGGGAGACAGTGTCAAAGGCCTTTCTGAAGTCCAGAAAGACTACATCCACCGTGACACCTGCGTCCAATGATTTTGTGACCTGATCATAGAAGGCAACCAGGTTGGTCTGACAGGACCTGTCCCTAATGAACCCATGCTGGTTGCCCCTGAGTGTCGTCCCCCCTGCTGGTCCTTCCCAGATGTGCTCCTGGATAATCTTCTCAAAAAGCTTCCCCAGGATCGAAGTAAGACTAATGGCCCTATAGTTGCCTGAGTCCTCCCTCTTCCCTTTTTTGAAAATGGGGACCACATTGGCCTTCTTCCAGTCATCTGGCACCTGGCCAGAGCACCATGAGTGCTCATAAAGCCATGCCAGGGGCCCCTTGATAACCCCTGCCAATTCCCTCAACACCCTGGGGTGGAGAGCATCTGGATTTGAATCACCTGCTGATTAGCACCTGCTGATTTGAACACATCCAGCCCCTCCAGAAGTTCCCTAACTTGGTCCTCCCTGACCCTAGGCCTGGCGGAGTCTCTCCTGAGTCCATCCGGAATCCCAGTGGGGGAGTCCCGGTTCCTGCACAAAAAAATGGAGGCCAAGAAATTGTTAAAAAGGTCTGCCTTTTCCTCTGGTGCAACCACCAGATTGCCAAGCGTATCCTGCAGGGGCCCCATGTTACCCGGTCCCTTCTTCATAGTCCCTATATATTTAAAAAAGGACTTTTTGTTGTCCTTGATGCTAGCCCTAGTTTCAGATCTGCCTCAGCTTTCCTAACAGCCCCCTAGAGACCCGAGCGAGGGAGGTATACTCCTTTTTGGTGATAGCCCCTCCCTTCTACTGGGTGTACGTCTCCTTTTTGGCTTTCAGGTATTCCTGAATGCCTTTGGTGAGCCAGGGGGGCTTTTGAGCACTCTTCGTACTTTGTGCTGCACCTCACTTCGTACTGCAACTCAAAAATAATATACATCACTTTTATTTGTAGGGCAGTGCCTCCAACTTTTTGGGAATTTCAGGGAACTGTTGGGCAGTATCCTCTGGGAAGCAAGTAAGAGAGGAAATGGAGTAGGGAAGAGCTACCTATACCTCAAAGGGACCTCTTAAACACTTAGGAGCAAGCTATTCTGATGTGACAGAAGAATGGGAAGTGTAAATGGAGACTAGTCTGGCTGACAGCTATCTCTTCAATGACTTTAAATTTAAAAAGTAATCCTACAAAAAATGGAAAGTTGATCAAAGTACTAAGGTAGAATTTCAAAGTATTACATAGTCACGCATGGGAAATTAGGAAGGCCAAGGAACAATTTGAGGTGCACCTGGCAAGGCAAATAAAAGGCAATAGAAAGGAATTCTACAAGTATGTCAAAAGTAAGAGGAAGACCAAAAACATCATAGGTCCCTTACTGACTGCAGAAGGCAATCTGAATCAGAAGCCTGAAGAACTGAATGTCTTTTTTTACTTCTTCACAAATAGGGGCAACTACTAGATGACACGTGCAGTTGGCAGCAAAGATAGGGGAAGAAACAAACAGCTTAGAGTAGTAGAACAGGTTAGGAATTACTTAGAGAAGCTAGATGCTTTCAAGTCAGCAAGGCCAGATGGGTTATGCCCTGGAGTACTGAAGAAATTGGCTGAGGTAATAATTTCAGAGCCATTAGCTATCCTCTTTGAGAACTCATGCTGGTCAGGTAAGGTCCTGGATGATTGGAAAAGGACAAGTATAATGTCTGTCTTTATGCAAGAGAAGAAGGAGGGTCTGGGGAACTACAGAACAGTCAGCCTGACATCAGTATCTGGAAAGACCATGAAGGAGGTCCTCCAGGTAACTGTTGTGAAGCATCTAGAGGAGAACAAGGTAATCAGGAACAGCCAGCGTGGATTCACCAAAAGTAAACCATGTCTGACCAACCTGATTGTCCTCTATGATGACCTGACAGGTTCTGTGGATGTGGGGAGAGAAGTAGATGCGATGTATCTTGAATTCATCAAGACCTTTGGACACTGTCTTCCATGACATTCTCATTAACAAACTAAGGAAATTCATACTGGATGAAAGTATCGTAAAGTGGATACACAACAGATCAGATCATTGTGGTGAATGAGTAGTCATCAATGCTTCAATGTGTGCTTGGGAGACTATCCCACTATCAAGTGGAGTTTCCCAGGAGTCTGTCCTGGGTCCCTTATTGTTTAGCATCTTCTTTAATAATTTGGATGATGAGACCGAGTGCATGCTTAGCAAATCTGTAGACAGCAGCAAGTTGTTTAGAGTTGCAGACACTTTGAAGGGTAGGGCTACGATCCAGAATGATCTGGATAGACTGGAAAAATAGTCCAAAAATCAATCAGATAACATTCAACAAGGTCAAGTGCAAAGTCCTGCACTTGGATCAGAATACTTGCATGTACAAATACAGACTGGGGAATGACTGGCTAGGCTGCAGTACTGCACAGAAGGGCCTGGCTTACAGTGGACCATAATCTGAATATGAGCCAACACTGTGCTGTTGTTATAAGAAAAAAAAACAATAGCATAATGGGTTGTATTAACTGAAGTGTCTCTTGCAAGTCAAGAGAAGTGATTCTTCCATGCTATTCTGCACTGATACGGCCTCACCTGGAATACCTTCTAACAAGGGGGTTGAGGAATGCTCTCCAGACCTGGAAGTTGAGAGTTTAATTTCCTCTGAACAGAAGAGACCCACGAACCTTGGTCTCCCATGTACTGACTGTGTATTCATGCCAGTGAGCTACTATATAAAATGGCTTTTCCTCCATTCATGTCTTAAAATAAAAGTTTCTATTTTTAATACACACACACACACACACACACATGTGCATGTACATAGATGTGTAATTGCCCCCCTTAAATGAAGGGCATAGGCATCTGCCTCCAAGAGAGAGGGTGCTGGGCAATGAATCCTGCTTTTTATGGTAGCACTGAGCAAGGCATCTGGGCCCCAGATAGGGGTTGGATTTTAGAAATAACATGTATGCTCAGCATTTCCCTGTTTGCTAGTTCTTGGCAGTTCCCCCTCAATGTGTCATTTTTTTGTGGAACTTATGCTACCCTGAGGCACCTCAACCAGGGTTATGGATTTTACTGCAAGAACCAAGCTCTTAAAAGTTAGGTGTAGCTGCAGTCAGCATTTTGGTACTTAAGTCCCATTTTGGATCTGGACCTAGCTTACTTTTCTTTTATGTATTATGGAGGAATTGTGTCCAGGTGGTTGATCCTAATTTAATTTAATGATACCTAACTCTTCTGCTGTTGTCCTGGAAACATTAAGAGTCCAGTTGCCAATAAAGTTTGACAGAATGAATTCAAGCTATAATTGAATTTCTCACAGCATTGTACGGCCCTCTTCACTTCTGTGCTAACTCATCCTGCTGCTTGTTGTTATCCAAAAAAGAAAAATACTGGCTCATGAGTGGTTGAACTCAATCCAAGGATGTAAGAAGTTAACTGCTGTTTACCTTATTGCAGTTTAATAATAGAGTGGCCTGATACTATTTTACTAAGTAGACTTTCTTGTGTAAATGATGCAATTGTATTTGTTAAACATGATTCATCTCTGATGAGCTAGTCAGACACCATATGCAATTATGTACTTCCTAAACGACTTATCAGGAATCAGTATGTTTTTATACATCATCTCTGTGCAGAATGTTTTTTCAAAATGGTGGAGAAGGTACTACTTCAGTTCAGAGAGTCAGTATTTCCAGTGGTAATGTAGTAAGTATATAACAGCAGTTGTATTTTTTTCCAGCGAGGCTGATGTCAAGACTCACTCAACTTTGTATGAAATACCTTGACTGGGACAAGAAACATTTGTCTGTTGAATACATTTAGTTGTACAGCTCAATAGAATTCAATATCTGCTCAATGGAACATTCTTCAGGAAAGTCACTCTGTGACTAGGATGAGAAGTATGATGATAAATAAATAATAATAAAAAATATATATATGCCACTGCAAGACTAGTTTGGGGAGGTTTGAAGTTAGCTTCCAATCTTGCAAAGTCTCTGAGTACCATTTGAATGAGCAGGCATGCTCCTTTGAATTTGATAGAAGATATTCAGCATTTACAAGATTGGGCCTGTTAATTGCTTTTGTTTTCCTTTTTTTATGCATAAGACTTTGAGAAGCCATAAGCTTTACTTGGTATTCTAAGGAATGCCCTCCTCCTTAATATTTTCAAAAAAATGAAAAATAAAGGCTTGATTTCAGACTTTTGGATACCTACATTTTGCTGCTTAAGTCATAAGGTTCAGGCATCTAAAAATTCAGCCTTAGGGGAATAATATAATGCCATGTAAAAGTATGTATTACTTAGTTGTGGGAACACTGAGAGGTGCCAATTAGGCATTAGGGTGCCATTGTGCTAGGCATTTTGCAAGTTCTTAATAAAAAAAAAAAAAAAAAATCTTCCTTCCCTGATCAAGCTAGAAGACGAGACAAAGTAACTTGCAGGGAAAAAAAAAACATTTATAATCACTCGGATGCTTTCATGGGCAGCAGTTAGTGCTCACCAGTGAGCATCCAAAATCCTGATTACCTAAATGTTAGTGGGTATCCTGATTACCTAAATGTTATATTCACTTTAAATTTAACATTAATAACCTTAAAATTGTTTTGACAGGTAACTGTTGCATTGAGCATTATGTTCTAAAGAGCAGGCTGGGAACAATGCTTTTATAAGAACGACCAAATTAATGGTTTGGGAAGTTTTATAAATCCATCAGCTGAAAAATCTAATAGAAAACAAGTATGAAAAAAGACAGCTTAGGTTTCTACAACATCTATAGATACCACACTTAAGTGTTTTATTTAGAATGTGGTTGGTGAAAGCCTTTATGAATTATTGACATTTTCAATCTACACACTTCACAGTGAAATTCATTAGGAGCTGATAATTCTGGAAGCGTATTTTATGAAGCCATTGTAATACAGAGTACTTGTGCAGCATTTTCATTTGCTGGTGCATGGATATTATTTGAAAAACATAATTTAAAAGCTGAGCTAGTGAGATTACTCCTGCCTCTTATTAAATGAAGAATTAGCACTTTGTTTGCTGAAAGCAAAAGCATTTTTACCGTACAGTAAATCAAGATTTTAATGAGCACCTTATCAGGGGTGGATATAATACATATACCCCTATGGTAAATGTCCACATACACACACTTATATATGTATAATTTTATGTGTTTGTCATATAATATAATATATATAATATAATATATTGTGTGTGTATATATGTATACACTCCAACTCTATATTATATGATAAAATGTTACCCTGTGGGGTCCGGCCAACTCTCAGGATCTCAATATTGCACTGTTAGACAGGAGGGTGTGACACAATTGCACATGTACAAACACACAAATCAATTAGGTGCATACACACGCACACTTCCAGCTCAGGCACATACACATCCAAACTAGCCTAGGCACATGCATACCTATCACCAGTTCAAGCACATACACTCTACACACACCAAATTTAGACAGAATCATTTACCAACACCTGCACATCCAGTACACATACATGGATTACTAATTCATATACTACACACACACAATGATATCTATATATGTATATATATGTGTATTCACTAATTCACATGCATACCACCCACCTACACATACACACAGGTGAGGTCCTAAGTTGGGTGTTGTGATGTGTATGTATATATGTATGTGTGTGCTTGGTGTACTTGGGATACCTGGGGAAAAGTTAAGGTAAGAAAGTAGAAGTGTAGGGAGTGAAAATTTCTGGGAGTGAAAGTCACTGGGACCGGGATTACAATCCATAGACTAGAGGGGCCTAGGCTGAAGAACTGAGGCTTGGGGGTAACTTTAGGTTAATTGATCTTAATTGATTAAAAGACAATGCCCAAAGCCTGTTGGACGGGGGAGCGATGCCAGCACAGAGACTGGGACTGGAGCCAGAGCTATGGGGGAGCTGAAAAGGTATGTGGGGAGAGGGAAAATGGGACTAAGAGAAAGTGTGGGTGTTAAAGAGGGACTCTGGGTGTGGGGAGCCAGAGGATGGCTCTGGGGCAGCTAGAGAAGTTGCAGGGAGTGGCAGTAGGTGCTGGGAGCTGGAGAAAGGCTCCAGCTGCTGAAGAAAACTGCAGGACAGCCACAAGGAGCTGGGAACCTACAGGGGTGGGGCGGAGGACTACAGAAGGTGTGGGGGAAGCCTGAAAATAGAGAGACGGACAGCAGAAAATCACAGGAAAAGCAGCAGGAGAGACTGAAAGGTGGCAGGGGCAGCAGAAAAGCTGAGAAAGGCAGCAGAAAGTCACAGGAAAAAGGCAGTAGGAACTGAGACGAGATTGGGAAAAAAGTGGAGGGGGTGGGGGCTGGATCTGAGAGAGAGAGAGAAAAAACAAGGCTGGAATTTAAGATAAGGAAGGGACTGGGATTCAGTAAAACATGACCCAACTCAGGGTTGCATATGACAGTGGTTTTATTGAACAGGGGAGATGATGACACAATGTCTTATTGGTTCCCTTGCACCCACACCCACACAATGGCAGCAGAGGTAGAGAGGCTTGGTGCAGGGGCTGAAGTCCACTGAAGTCCAGAAGGAGAGAGAGAGAGAGAGTGAGAGAGTCCAAATTGTAAGAGGAGGTGTGCAGGTAATATCTACCTATCCAGGCTGGAAAGGGGTCCTTGTCCAGTAGGTGTTGTCCAGAGGGTAGTCGCCGGCAGGGCCTCTGGGTGGATAGGTGGTGTGGCATGGCGCTGGGGTGCTGGTCAAGATGGAGAGGGTGTCACACTGGGTCTGTCTTCACTGCCCCTTTTTATAGGGGCAGACCTTATGTGACCCTAGTGACAGGAGGCATTCCCAGGCAAGGGTCAGCCCCTGGCAAACTGAGCATGTGTGCTCCATGCAGGGATGTGCAGTTTTGGGTGTCTGTAATGGTGGGGTACAATGGTAGAGTTTCTGGTTCTGCAGGGTCTTTTTTCTTTCAAATGCTGGGTTCTTGTCTGTGTTCCTGGGTGAGGTCCATGGTTCCTGGATGAATCAATGCAAGGTGATGGCCCAGTCGTTACAGGCGATGCAGTAGAGGCCTGCTACCATTGTATTTCAATCATTCCCAATCATTCTCATTCATCCAGGAACCAATTTACGTGGGAGGGGTACGTGACTCATACAGTTGCAACATGAGTTGCCTGGGCAGAGGGCAGAAGATGGAGGCTTGACATATAAAACAGAAACTTGACATGACTTTGGTTCACTTACAAACACAGGCCTAAACCATACAATAGCCATTTGAAACAATAAAAATCAATACAAAAATGATAATACTACAATATACAACAGTAAAAATCAATATAAACCTAATAATTATACAATATAAAACAATGGATATGCAAAACCAAAAATTTGCTACCAAAATAAAAATGTTAAAGCTTATCTTAAGTCTGAGCTCACTTATACTTATCTACAGGGAATAGAGAGGGAGAGAAAAGATCAGAAATGGTTGGGGAAGGGGAGGGAATGCATTTTAAAATAAATAAATAAAAGAAAAACTGGGGGTTTTGCTACAGTATTATAGGACTATTGTAGCAATGATGGTTCAGGGAATGCACACAAGTCAAAGATATATATGTGAGCCTGTGTGTAGACACACACACCTAAAACTTGTGTTTTCTTGGCAATATGTTCATCGTGTCAGGCTAAATGTGCCCTAGCATTTCTGACACCTAAATCTAAACTAGGCCTGGAAATTGTACTGCATGATGATGTTGGACTGGAAGAAAGTTAGACCAAATGACTGAATAAGTTTTTTGCAGCTCAGAGTTCCATGGTTCTTGATAATGAAAATGACAGTCTCAGCAAGTTAATTTGTAACAACACTGTATTATTGATAAGATTTATCCATTTATTTTTTGGTCTGAGAATTCCAAGCTATCAGCTGTTTTGCTTCAACAAGTATAAGTGCTTGTATGCTCTACATTAATGTTTCAAGGCACTCTTCTAGAGCTTGGCCAGTCAATGTTAATGGGGTCTTGTCTCTGCCTTGTACACGCATCTTCCATTGGAACAAAAAAGGTCCCGCACACAAAATGGGAAGACCACTAACTGTGATGTCTGCTCCAATCCCTCCCTCTCCTCCCCCCTGCCCCTCTCCCCTCACCTGTTCCCAAGGAAGGAAACTGATTTGTTCACCCTTTGAAAAGGAGGGGAGAAAGATGATTTTTAGAAAACCTTAGCATCAAGAAAAATCACTGTAAAATTAGATTAAGTGAATGAAGGCAGCATGTATTGTATTTACAAAGTAATTATTAGAAAACCTAATTCTCCCATTCTCTCTGATTGCCTTAAAGCCTGCACACAAGGGAGCTCGCCCTGTTGCATCTGTTTAAGGAACCAAGCATACTAAGAGATCATAAAATTGATGCTTTGTTAGACCAGGCTGGAAAGATACGTGGCTGGGATGGTTTAGTCAGAGACAGTCCTGCATAGGGCTGGACTAGATGACCTTGTGAGGTCCCTTCTAGCCTTACTTTTCTATGATCCTATGATTATGATCCAATGACCAGTTGAAACTAGGAGCTAAATGTTGACCTGACATGGAGACAACTAACACCTGAAGGATAAAGAGGAGTACTGAGCGTTGTGTCTGTTACAAGAGACTTTCTACTAGGCTAGAAGGGGAGGTGAGCAAGGGCACATATTGCATTACTTTTGCTACTCTTCTGACCAGAAGCACAGTTATCTGTTCCTGACTCAAGCTTGCTGCTGATAACAGAGATGTAGAGAGTACATTGAGCATCTAGGGCGGGGGTATACCTACCACTGCAGACAAAAGGTGCTGGGAATAGGGCTGAGGGGAAGAGAAGGCTTACCTTCCTGGGCTACTGCTGCTGCCACTGCCAGCAACATCAGCTGTACTCATGTGGCAGCAGCTCCATGGCTGGGATTCCTTAGACTCAACTCTGGTGCTCTGTTTGCTCCAACCCCTCCACCCTTGGTTCATACTTATTGGACTCAGGGCTGCATCTGCTATGACAAAAGTTGCCCAAGGGTGATGGGAACACCGTTCTGCTCACTCCACTTGCCCTTCACTCCCAGATATGCTTCTTGGTGCAGCGCTGCCCTGCCCAGCTTCTGTAGCCTGGGTTGCCTTTGCAAAGACTCCTGGGGACAGAGGAGGAATGATTCTGGTGCTCCCTCATAGTCTGCTTCTGGGGCTGGTACCCCACATGCCCCGTGCTAATTATTCTACTGGTTGCTGGCAGAAAAACTGTGCTAGCAGGCTATAGGGTTGTGCATCCTGGTATTCCAGCTGCAAAGATATTGTGACTGTATTGAACCTGTACTTGGTTCGACTGTTAGAGCACAAAATGATATCCAATGATTTTGCATATGAGTAGAAGTTTGGGGGAAAGATGGGCAGGAAGAGATTCTTTGTGCTCCCATTCCCTCAGCTCTTTTGCATCTATGCTGTGCTGGCAGGCTCTAACCTTGGCTGTCTCTTTTGTTTTGTTTTGTTTTTTAATCTCCCTCTTGCTTTAACTTTAATTTTAATTATGCATCAGAAAAAAACAAAAACAAAGCAGGGGCTCAAACACATTAAAGGTTTTGCAGCACTACACGCATTCGTTTGCCAAAACATTTTTAAGTGCTGTATATAGGCTGGGCTGGTCTTTCTCTGTGGGATTTTTATAAACTCTGTTTCTTTGCCATTGTCTTTTTAAAATTTATTTGAGATGCAGTCAAAAAGGGATATATTTTGTTCTTTGTTAGTGCTTACATATATATATGTATTTCATATCTACTGCTGTGGAGGTCTAGGCATCTCTCTCCCTCACCCCCCACAATTGTTCTTTGTATCCCTGTGAAACCTCCATGTTTCCTGCTGACTAGAACATTGGAGCCTTGGGAAGAATCCTAGTGTTGGTGGTAATATTCAGCACTTCTCCTGGAGTGGTGTGGGGCAGTGAGCAGGAATTGCTAGGAAGGTCATAGAGCTCCTGGGTGGTGTCTTTGCTCTATTACCTCATCCCTGTTTCTTCTCTGGCTTGTACCAGCTCTTGCTGCTGGGCATTTGCCACCCGTTAGCATTGTATCAGAAAGTTCTCACTTGTCTTAACATCTTTTGACCTGAGCTCTGCAAAGAAACCTTAGAGCCTTGTTACATGTTACCCTGTGAGCTGCACAAATGTTAATGGGTGTTAGTGCTAGCCTGAGTTTGGAGCAGTCACATTTCAGGCTATCAGGGGCCTGGAGGACTGAATGGTAAGAATCCCCCTATACCCCCACTTCCATTCTGGGCTTCCCCTTTACCCCCTGGGAACTTGACCCAGACAGCAGCAGTGGCAATTCCAGTCGGGCAAAGCAGATTAACCCTTCTTTGCCTGCTCACCCAGGGCAGGCAGCATGGGCAGCCACAAGTAAGTTGGGGGAAACGGGGGTGGGGTGCAGTCAGTGGAGATCTGGAGTGCTGGGGTGGATGGGGGCGGGGGTAGTGGGCCCACTATGGGCCATTGGGGAAGGGGGACCAGGGAAGGGAACTACTGTCTACACTGAGGAATCCCAGCCATGGAGCTGCTGCCACATGAGTACAGCTGATGTTGCTACTGTCTACACTGAGGGATAGCCTAGAGTGTAAGGCTTCACTTTAGTGTAACATGAGCTGGGTAGCATGGATCAGAGATAATTTTGCCCTGGAGTGGCATAATTTTGAGCTGCCTAATGAGTGTGTAAAACTTGTTTCAGGTGTTTATATGCGGACAATCCAGGTGTTAAGACCTCCAGTAGCTGCCCAAAATTACCGTGTAACGAGGCCCTTTGTGTGAACAAGAATCAGATGTTTCCCAGGAGAGGGTTGCCTTAGAGAGTACTTCATGTTCCTCACATAAGAGATGAGGTATCGGGTTGAGTGAGCCATGACAGTTTTTATGCTCCCCGCTGATTTGACTCTTGCTGGCTGTGCTAATGTCTTGGAGCAGGTCATATATGGGAGTGCGCTTCAGTCCCTTGAATTTAAACGGATGGATTATTTATTTTAACCTGCTCTGGACTCTGTCCGGGGGGGGGGGCTTACACTTAAGCGTGCTTTTATTTAGAGTGTAGAGTTGGAAGCTGTGGGAAAGACATATCTGGGTAACTTGTCCATGTACAAACAGCCAGAATCCAGGAACTACTATTGTTACCCAGAAAGAATAACAGTACTAGCCTCAGGCACTTTCAGCACCATCATATGTTGACGAGGCCTGAGGGTAAATATGGGTTACTGGGCTAGAGGGCCATAGGTTCATATTCAGGGCCCTGGATCTAAAGTTGAGGTCAGGGGTTGGTGAGCAAAATCCAAGAACAGGCCAGGTCAGGAGACAACCGATTTACAGGAGCACAGTCAAGAGCTGTCTCACACTGTTCTTCTCCCTGCCCTTAAATAGGAGAAGTCGCTAGCCAGCTTAGTTCAAGGGAGGGGGACAGAGCCTCATGTGCTTAGACATGCCCTGTCCAGTTGCCAGAAGCTGCAGTGGAAGTAGTAGACCTGATTAAGTTGCTGCTCCTGTGAAGACTAAAGGTCCTATGTTCAAGGCTGCACACCTGACAGGTGCCTCTTGGTATTCTCATTTGTATGCAATGCTAATTCTATACTTGCTCACAGACTTTCCTTCATAAGTGAAGACTTGTAGAATGGGTTTGAGGGGGCTTCCAAAAATCTACCATGGTGTTCCGGTGAGAATCACCACTGGTAAAGCCGTTTGAGGGGTAGTTGTAATTCTTAGCTGTGGTGAATCTCAGATCATCACTGGACAGTTGCCATGACTTCATTCTCTCCCCCCCCTCCTCCCCCCCCCCCCAATCCAGAAACCCCTCTAAAGCACTTTTAGGATGAGCTGATGCAGTGATGTTGGATGGACAAGGATTTTCCCCATGATACACTACTCCCAGGTCCATAGTTCTATTCAGTACATAATGCTCATTTCTTACCAGCCCAGACTATTGTACACTCTCCATTCAAGTCTCACTTTCTCCAGCCTAGAGCCATTCAGCTCCACAAGTTCAGAGTACACAGGAAGCTGGGGAAATGGAATCATTCATTTTGTTTAAAAAATCATACAAACAGAAATCCTCATGTTCTCTATAACAACATAGAAGTGTTTTGCTTCTGCAGGACACTGAGTTAGCTCATGTTTTCTCTCCTATGTATGTTCAATGATTTCTAAGCTGTATGGTGGCACCTAATTGAATACAGTGACTGATATAACCTATGATTTTCAGTCACAAATTCCTTTTTTTTGGGGGGGGGGGGGTGACAGATGCAATCAGCATTTTCTGGTTTATTACTGCCTGATTGAGAAAACAGCAGCAATATGTATCTAACACTGCAATCAACATGTGCATGTAATAGTTTTATATAATATGTGGCACAAGTCAGACACTTGCATTATAATTTCTGTTGGGTGAAGGTCTTGTTGATGTGCCACCCTCTCAAACATTCAGCTTGGTTTATTAGTTTTTTTTTTGTTCTTGGGGAGGAACGGGGGGGGGGGGGGGGCAGAGGTTGTGTATATAAATATATTTTTTAAAAAAACAAACCCATAAACATCCATCTTGTGTTGATGGATGCCCATTCCATTGATTAGGATAAATGATACCAAATGCAGTGCAAAAAACTGTTTATGTATAAATCAATGGCCCTCAAACTCCTTCTGGCCTCATCCCACTCCATCTCTGACACTCCAGGCAGTTGTTTCACAATGTCGCTGAGTGGTTAATGAATACAAACTTTGGAAAACTAAAGGGTTGAGCCAGTTCCATCCAAAGCTCAAGACAACTCCAAGGGAATGAGTACTGTAGGCCAGTGCCTCTTGTTTATATCTGTGGAGCGTTGGTTTACACATCACTTGACATCTCTATATTAGCAGTAGTATGCCATGGGAAAGAGGAGAGATTTCAGCCAACAGCCACTAGAACACCAGGAACACTTCTTCACTCACTTTACTCTTTTTCACGATAGACAAAAACAAGCTAGAGGCTCTACTTTGTCATGAAATAAACCCATAACTTAAATTAAACAATGTGTTTTTAACTCTAGTTAAACAATTTATTAAAAATAGTTTTTAACTCTTTAAGAGAGGAAAAGAAAAATGAAACAGCAATCTCTTAATTATGGTATGAGATATATTAAACCCTTTCCTTTTTTTTAGTTCCCTTTTCTTTTTGAACCAATTGGTTTTTAAATATGTCACTTAAACGTATAATCTGTGCCTTGAGTGGTTTGCTTCTGCTTTGTGTTTGAAGTGTAGCAAAACCATGAGCTGCAGTCAGGACTTGGCCTGTGACACTTCACTGGCTGTGCCTTAGAAATGGTAAAGTAAGAAAGCAGTGGTAAGAAAGAAAGCATTTCATGTTGTTTTCTGTTCAAGTGTTAATGGTGCTGGCAGCTATTAAAAGTCAGCTTCCAGAGAGGCAACCAGCAGTGCTATCAGAATTTTTTGGTTAATAGGGAGCCCAAATGTAACCGTAGAATCTGTATATTCATTTGATTCTGGCAGCTGTGGAAGCTATTTCTGGCATATGGATTTTCAGGTATTTTTCTTGTGAGGAGTAAATATGGGCTACTTCACTTTTAAAAGAACACTAGAAGGAAAGCAGGGTAAAAAATGCATTGTTTTTGTAACTTACCCTGCTAATGGTGGTTATGTCGCAAACAGCCTAGAAAATGAAGATAATACGCTTGGTCCATGCTAATGAACATATCAGTCCAAACAGTAACTGCAGGACTTGCTCCAGCAGAAATAAATGTGCCTTTCGTGAAATGTGACTTCTTTTAAGCTGTGAGACTGTTTTAGAAGGAGCTGAGAGACGCATGCAATATTCACATTCTGCGAACTGGAAATGGTACGGTTCTAGTACTGTGCTAATTCCGATATTGCACAGCTGATGCAAACTTGTCTGTAATTACTGCTTTCTGATGGAATTGTTGAGCACTGACTGTTTTATGAGATCATTTCATACACTATGAAGGAATAAGCGAGGCAGTGAAAACTGATTAATCCCTTTCTTTTCACTGTCTCTTATTATGAGATTCAAGGGACACTCAGTAAGTTAATTTCTTTGTGCCTTCAATTTACCCAGTAAACCCCTTTCAAAGTACAATGGTGTAACTCTGGAGAAACTGAGAGCAGGATTTGGCCCACTGAAATTTAAGAACATCACATCCAGAAACAACAGAAATAATATGTATTTATGAGCCTATGGAAATAATTACACTGGAGATGATCAAAATGTTACTGTGACTGGAATTTTAAAATGGTCCGATCTGGTTATGACCACTAATAACATGTGTAGCTAAGCAAGATAAGGATAATCAACACTTCAAACTGCTCAGCTAGGCATGAATAAATTATCTTCCCTAGCCCTTCTTCTCCCTGCTACGGCTTTGCACAGTTTTTTCAGTGCAGGATGAAAGGCTTTCACCATCCTCTGAAATATAAATTACTATCTTCTCCCCTGTCAGAGGGACTGTAGGTCACCAGGATAGATAGATATCAGTGCTCTTATCCAGTATGACTGTTCCTGCAGGACTGCAAGCTTTGGGGGCACTGCTGATGCCTTTTTTCCCCATGAGATTTACTTTTTGCTCCCTCCCGCTTCTTCTCCCTTGCTCTGCCTTATTCTCAAGAAAGTGAATTCTGGTTACAACCACATGTGAGATTTGCAGGTGCTGAGCATGTTTCTCTGTAATTCCTGTGTTTAGTATATTTTCCTCTTCATTTGGTATCATTGGTGTCCCAGTACTAATGTTGGCTGTTTCCTCTTGCATAATCAAGCAGTTGAACAGAAATTTACCTATCACCATTACGGCCCTGAACACAACCAAATGTTTCAAGTAGGAAGTGAGCCTGAGACAAAGGCCTGTATCCAGAGGTCACTTAAACCTGAAGAAATTAGTGTTCATTTTGTAGCCAGTTTTGAACACGCTCCTTTCTATGTGTTGAACTGTAGGTTGATCTGTCAAGCTCATGAGCCTGATCCTGAAATTCTTCTGCTCATTGAACTTCCACTTTGCCAGCTTTGAAGGGTCTGAATTCAGAGGGCCTGCAATGTCAGCCATACAGAGAATAATGTTCTGCAGTCTAGAAGTGAATTCTATTCAAGTTAAAGCCAAGCATGTGCACCTTGCTCTGCAGTCTTGTCCTTTGCCCTCAGACCTCATGGTGTTACTAACAAATGCTCATTTTTCACAAACACAAGAGAAACCCTGCAGCGGTATTCCACCAGCTCCTCATTCCATCCACCCCCAAGGGAAGAGCTATTAAGATCCTAGCATGGGAAAGAATATCAGCCCTTTATAGGCTCTGTCTTCACATAGATACCCTCTTATTTTAGTTTTTTCTTTCCACTGAAACCCACTGAAACGCCTATGAAAATCATTATGGATGTCAACAGAAAGGGTGCAGACACATAATATGATTCTTATGGAGCAGTTTACCTGGGGTTTTACTCTGTAGTCAGGAGCAAACACATGACCATGTCTCTCAACCTGGATGGTGCTATTATAGTGCCTGACCATTCGGTGGTATGCAGCCAGTTTGCATTGAGCAAATGGCTGCCTCAGTATGAAACTAGGTAAGGTAGGTGGACACTTGACCAGTACTCCACTGTAAGTGTAACTGGAATATAGTTACTTCTTCCTTAAATTTTGATATATGCCTTTACTCCAGTGTGGAGTGACATAGTACTTGTCAGGATGTTCTTGTCGTGTCCAGTCTGCTTTTACCAAAGAATGCAATTGGCTTTCCCAGCAGAAAAAAGGCATGTGTCCACACCTAACAGGTGATATTTGGATGTGTCCCCCTACCTCTGATCATGAAAGTGGGTATCCAAGAATAAGACTAGTGCCTGTAGAAAACATGTTCTACTTTAGTACCATCTGAGTCATCATTTTCCACCTATACCCATAGAGTTCCCTCTCCAAATCTCAGGTGCAGAGAAGAATGGAATTTTGAATGCCAGTGAGACTTCTAATGAAGCTCTTTAAAATGTTAATCTTCTAATAGCTCCCTTTGCCATCTTGCCTGCTGACTAGACTAAGCCATCTTCCCCACACAATTTATGAGGCCTTGTATTCAGAGCAGGCACATGACAGGCCCAACTTCTGTCATGCTGTTTCAACATGCATTGTCTACTTTCTTGTGATGTGCTCAGTGAGTCATAGCTGAGGCCCTGGGCAAATGTTCAATTAAAGTCGTGATGGGATCTGATCTATGATCCCAACAATTGCTTTTCCTGCCATTCCACACATGCATGGCTGGAGATGTGACTATGGGATTGGGGATTAGATCCCAATTGCATCCTCTTGCTGTTGCAGGGGGAGCTCAGGTTCATGATCCCCCTGTACCAGCAGGTAGCAAGCCAAGGGGGCCAGTGTTCCCATGGCTCAGAGCACCAGTTAGTTGATCTGTACTCCCAGCCTTGGGGGCAAATTGAAGCCTTGAAGGGATCCTGTGTGTTCCAGAGGCTGGGAGCAACCACATATTCAATTTAAGGTACAATGAAAACCAGCCACAGAGTTATTACACATTTTTTGTAATAACTTGGTGGCTTTTTCTCTGTTTTATTACATCATTAATTGCTTGAATATGTGGCCAGATTACTGCTTAAGACACGATTAACTGGCTCAAGCAAAATGGAGTACTGCTTTGGTGCGAAAGGAAGAGGGAAGGCTTCTTTCATTTTTGAAGTCTTTGTACAAGACCCAGTGGTGAAAAAGATTTGTGAACTCTGCAAGGGGTTGGCCTACAGCAGACCAAAATTGATTGCAGTCTTTCCATTCTCTCTGTTGTCTTTGGATGAGGCCCCATATGTTCCTTGGAACAAGCTGTCAGGTTGTGGAACCTAGTACCTAAGGGTACTTTTACACATGCTCCAAGGGGGCAGGGGGAAGCGCTTTAATTAGACTGGCTCTTGGAGTGGTTCTAATTAAAGTGCTGTAGCACCTCATGTATCAGCATCCCCATGCCTAAAAATCATGGCAGGGGCATAAAGCTTGTTTGACGAGCTTTAGTTCAAGCACCCCCACTGCCATTTTGAAGCATGGGGACACTGATACAGGAAATGCAGGAGGCTGCTGGAGCATGGTAATTACTACGCTCCAGCAGACTCAATTAATCGAGTCTGCTCTGACATGCTGCAATTACAGCATGTCAGAGCAGCCTCCCCACTCACATACAGGCACCCTATACCTTTATTAGTTGCATTACTGAATGGATGTATTCCAGTTTTGAGGGAAATGATCCTTGTCAAAGAGATCCAACCCTGGAGAGAGCACTATTGTGCCTGGTGAATGATCTGGAGAAAAGTATGTCACTGGTTATGGGGGGTAGTGCATTACTATTTTTAATATGTTAATCTAATCTTCATAAATAAGTACTTTTTTTTAATTGCAAATACTAGTATTTGAGTATTTAAACCTTTCCCATTTTAGTTGTTAAAACTGAGTCTTGGGTCATACAAAAACATTTATGAATGGGCTTGGTTTTATTCCTGCGAGTAAGCCCATGAATCTAATTGGGAATACTGTTTTAAAGAAAGTTAGATGTATATTTATGATTTTCTGGGTTTTGGGATGTGGACATCAGCACACTCCTTACTTGGAAGAGTTTATGTTATCTGGAAATCTGGGTCAATCCTGTTTGAGTTAATTGCTGTCTTAATTGACACTGTAGGCCTGATCCAGAGGCCATTGAAACCAATGGTAAGACTTTGATTGAGTTCAGTAAGTTTGGGTGATATTCTGAGTGTTTTTTAAGGTTCTAATAAAGCTAAGATAGACTATATTGTATCTAGTGTGCATTAGAGGCAGGACTTTTATATAAATATAATGTTCACATAATATAGCAATACTTAAAATAATAATGACAGTAAGTATACTTCCTTTCATGTGAAAGAGGTAAAGAAAAGTACCTGGCCAATACAGTACCATTAATCTATTCTCTTTTCTCCTTTCTCTCTTTACTTCTCTCTCTACAATAGAAGTGGAACAAAAAGGTAATTAAATACCTTTCAAATTATATATATTACTTATTTATAGGATAAGTTATTTAACAGTTTAACGTTTTAGTTGAAATATCTGTCATTAATTCTCACTTATTTTTTGTTAAAGTTTATTTAGTATCTCTGCTGCTCAACTTCTCTAGATAACATACTCTTCCTAAAAAGATTTACCAGTGTCAGTTGCCTTGGTTAAACTTCTATTTTAAGGTTGTAAAATAATTTCTATCTCTCCTGCCCCTCACAAAGAGGCCTTCCAGACACTATTCCCTATTCCCCAGCTACAATAGGTAGCTGTTCTGACTCCAATAAAGCTAAGCTTCTTTATACCAGCTGCAAATCTAGCCCACAGTTTCCTGTATCTTCTGAATTTATGATTATCTCATGCTAGTTTCTCTTTTCTGAGGACTTCACCCATTATGAATTGTTTAACAGAAGTGATATCCTTCTAAGCAATGAATGTGCATTCAGCTATCCCATCTGCCAGCACTGTGCTAACAAATATTTCTCATAGGATGCTTCTGCTGGGCCATAATCATGCCATTATTATTCACACAAGATCATTGGCTTAATTTTAAAGTGATAAGGCCCATCCAACTCCCACTCAAGTCAGTGGTAGAGCTCCCATTGACTTCATGTGTTAAATCAGACCCTCAATGTTGTTTGCAGAGCACAACCAGCAATAGGCTGGTCTTCCAGTTGTATCTGCACAAGCTCAGATATCCACCCAGTACCCTCTTGCTTTGAATCAATAATTTAGAAAAAAGGTTTTATTTGTTTGTTTTTTTTTACCTCAGTTTGTTTTAATAAATAAGATTCACAACACTCCTGATACAGCAGTCTCCCTGTAGTTGCAGTATTTTCTTCCCTACATGGATATGCTTAACTCTGGTATATGAGAGTTATTTTTTATGTATTATGGGGGAATAGAAACTGTACTGCACAGTGGCTCACTGTGGCATTCTGTAGCCATTTTACCTTTCACCTGGCTGTGCTCTGGCCGTTCTTCTATGCACTATGTCATAATGCCCAGTAATCTCTTACCTTATTAGTCACAGGAAAGATGAGTGTTCTTTCAGTTCCTACAGCCACAAAGCATAGAGCAAGTCTTTTCCCTGCCTCTATGCACGCAGCATATCACACTCGAACTCAAGTGAGCCGTCTGAACCCTTTCCCTCTCTGATTCTGAAGTCTGAGCAGCAAAGCGCCACAGCTAGTCAAATGTTCCTATATGCTCTTCTCATTTAACAATAGAAGGTACATGTTTTTAAGTGTAAATACTACTATGTTTAACAGGACATTTTAACTGATTAAAATCTAGACCTTGGGTTCCTCTCCAGTGAACTTATTTCTTTTCCTTCCTCTTTCCTTTCTTCCTTCCTTACCTTCTGCTTTTTCCTTACAGTATTCACCCATCATTCATTTTTAATTGTGTGGACTGCATGTTCTGTGTGTTGTGTAGACCTCTGAAAGCTTTATTGCTAGTTATGCTACTGGCCTGTAGTAAGGTATCCCCCCCCCCCCCCCCCTTTGCTTTAAATGTTCTTTTGAGTTGCTGAGGGATTTGCCTCTGCTTTGCTATAGTACCTTTTAAATATTTAAATTCACCTGGGCTGTAAGGGTGGGATTTTTTTTTTATTATACTTTATTTTATTATTTCCATTTCTAGGGCATACTTCAGCAGGCTATTCAAAGTAAATATGTGGAACAGTTTCCCAGGAATATACTCCATTCACCTACTAGGTATAGATCTACAGTACAGTATAAACTGAAAATATAAACCCATGAACCCTTTGGGAATACATATTCATTTCAGAGTTTACAAAGATGAATGGTCCAAGTAAGTACACCAGTAAAAATAGATTCCAAAAGCTATAAGAAAATGAACTGATGCTCATAGAGAAGATAGCAAAAATCAATATGAAGGAGCATGCCCTGTTCTAGACAGGATAATCTACAATTACAGAAAATGTATTGTGGGGTTCCTTTTGATCTTGATCATACTCCACTGTAGAACTGTGAACTATTACAAGTTCATTCCAGACCAGTAGGACTATCATTAACTTTCTCTTCTTTTGTTTTGTTTTTAACTCTTTTTCCCTCCAACAGTTTTTCTTTGTCCTGGACTACTAAAAGGAGTATACCAGAGTGAACATTTATTTGAGTCAGACCACCAGTCTGGGGCGTGGTGTAAGGA
The DNA here is from genome assembly GCF_030867095.1 of Alligator mississippiensis. Classification (NCBI taxonomy): domain Eukaryota; kingdom Metazoa; phylum Chordata; order Crocodylia; family Alligatoridae; genus Alligator; species Alligator mississippiensis. The sequence continues at coordinate 137,503,302 of NC_081825.1, read as the reverse complement.
TCCTCTTCAGGCTTCTGACAAGATCTACTACATGCCTTGGACCCCATACAGAACTGACACCCTGACAGAATACTCTTCCAAGGATGATTTCATTGCTGGGAGACCCACTACGACATATAAGCTCCCTCACCGGGTGGACGGCACAGGATTTGTGGTATATGATGGGGCTTTGTTCTTCAACAAGGAGCGAACCAGGAACATAGTCAAATTTGACTTACGGACAAGGATAAAGAGTGGAGAAGCTATCATAGCAAATGCTAATTACCATGACACTTCCCCCTATCGATGGGGGGGCAAGTCTGATATAGACCTGGCTGTGGATGAGAATGGCCTGTGGGTAATCTATGCAACAGAACAAAACAATGGCAAAATTGTCATTAGCCAGTTAAACCCTTACACATTAAGGATTGAAGGGACATGGGATACGGCGTATGACAAACGGTCAGCTTCCAATGCTTTCATGATTTGTGGGATTCTATATGTGGTGAAGTCTGTGTATGAGGACGATGACAACGAAGCTACAGGGAATAAAATAGATTACATTTACAACACTGACCAAAGCAAGGATAGTATGGTGGATGTTCCCTTTCCAAACTCATATCAGTACATTGCTGCTGTGGATTATAATCCCAGGGACAACCTCCTTTATGTATGGAACAACTATCATGTGGTGAAGTATTCTTTGGATTTTGGACCCCTGGACAGCAGAGCAGGTAAGGGTCTCTGGTAAGCCTTGCTTGTGGCATCCCTGAAGCTATTTTTCATTCTGTTGTCCCCAAGCATTTTGTGCTATTTACAGATCTTTGTATATGATTCATCAAATGTGGGTGGCTGTGTGACTAAAGACCCATTTGTGAGACCCTCCATACTTAACTGCTCAGTATTAAAAGGGGAAGTTTTATGCTGTGCAGAACATTTTCTTTATAGCTTACTCTGAAAATAAATGGAAATAGGAATGAATTTTCAGTGATAAACCTGAGCCACTGTCTACACATCCAAGTCCTTGCTCATATCATCAGATCTACCAACAATATTGTTTGTTTAATTATATTTTTTCCATCCACTTTATTTTTCTTTGATTTTGTGAGCATTCCCATAAATCACAGCTCAGAAGAAGCTGTTTTTGCAACTATCGTGTAGTAGATCCTCAGCTGTCTTAAATTAGCACAGTTCTGTAAGAGTAAGTGGAACTTTCCCCCTTTACACATACACTCACACACACTCGTGTCAACACATGCACAATTTGTTTGGCATCTGATGTGTTAATGGCTGATTTCATTGTAGTTAAAACGGACAAAATAATCTGTGTTGTTTTTTTTTTCCTCTGTGTGTATGTATATGGATGATTTGTTGGGGGATGCAGGAGACATGTGCTGCTGTTCCATTTAAAACAGCTTGGACAGGTTATATTGCTTAAATTTTGACAGAAGGAAATTTTACTCCATCTCTCCAAGACTGCAGACTGGGCTTCAGAAACCATAGCAGTGATGTTTTTGGTAAAATTGTTCGTTAACTAAGACCAAATTCTTCCTTGTTATATAAACAGAAATCCACATTTGCTTCTATGTCAGCAAAGTGCCATATGACAATTTGTTTTGAACTCACCAAATAGTGCTGGGTCCTCAAAATTATTTTCCTTTACATTTGAAATGGGTTACTCCTACATACAAACTTTATGTAATAAAGGTTGGCATTCATTTTCTCTCTGTCAGATTCTATCTTTCCAAAATACTGAAGAGGTAACAAGAAAGGCAGAATTAATATAATTTAGAAGATAACACATTTAATTAGCAACATATTTTTTTTCTTTCGAAGTGTTACATTTCTATTAAATATCATGATAAAAAAGACTAAAGTAGTAACTGAATAGAGCCAGGTCTTTAGCTTGCAAGAGAGGAGTGATACAGTGCTTTGATCCCTTTGTGTCTTTTTTCTTTCCATATGTGACTGTCATCACTATAAAAAAAGAAAGTAGATAAAGAGATTTTAAAAGAAATTGTGACTCTGGAAAACTTTCAGGAAGCAGAAATCAAATTAATTTCTGACTGCATAGCAAAATGCAAGGAAAAGGAGGGAAAGAGAGTGAAGGTACATGAGGCAAAAGATCAGAACTATGAGAAGGAAGAAAATTGGAAGGTATTGATCTCTGAAGGATTTCAGATGGGGAAAGGGTGAAGTAATACTTTTCATTCTCACAAGTTAATGATGAGCACATACTTTTTGAGCGGTGGAGTGAAGCAGAGTAATATGTGAGTTATTGGTCATCCCAAAAGAGTGAAAATCAATTGCCCTCCTTTTTTTATTCTAGTGTGTTTCTATCCTTTCTGAGGAATCTTTTCCATATACTTTAAGAACTTCTCTGCTGCCCCCTTCTCATGGCCTCTCTGTTGCCAGTTACTGAATCTGTTAAAAAAAAATTAATCCTACAACCAGTGAAAGAAGATGAGGTTTTGTGAACAAATGCAGTCTCAGGTGTTTTTGTTTTTGTTTTTGGTTTAATTATTTTTACCAGATCTTGAGCTGAAAACACCAAATTTAGAGCTGAAGTTATATTGAACACTGTGCCGTTTTTGGAGCAATTTAGATAACACACTTCGATTTACCTTATTGTAGAGGTAAAAGCTGGCCATGCTTTTTGGATGTGGACTTGAAGATCCCCTAAGAGTAGAAATATTTAGGTGAATTAAAAAATAAGGCAAGATATACAGTTGAAAGTAGGAATAGTTCTTTTGCAGTGAATGGGCAGGACTAAATATTTATTTTGGAGAATGGTAACAATTAAGAACAGTAGAACATGAGAGCTATCATACTTAGACCACAGTGTCTCTCACAGTGGCAAAGACTGGATGGTAACGGGAAGAGTGGTGAAGCAGGGCCTATGCAGCTACCAGCAGTCAGAGGCATAGGAAGTCCCAAATTTGAAGTTGCATCTCTAACTATTATATTTATATGTATTGATGGATCTGGCCTCCATGAGTTTCTCTAATTTCCTTCTAATCCTGGTTGAATTAGCAGCCTCCCCAATATCCTGTGAGGATTATTTGAGAATCACATCAGGGCATTTTTTCAGTAATTTAGTGGTTTTGGCAAGGGAATGTAGCCCGTTTTCCTGTTCTGTGAAGTTCTCTGGCAATCAGTGTATGACAACATCCCAGACACATTGTCTTCCAATGATATCAGAGAAATGTGGCTTGACTGGGATATCTGGGATGACGGATCTTGCAAAATGATGCCTTCTTGAATAGAGAGCTGGGACTGGGGAAGGCTCTTCTCAGGGAAGGAAAGTAAAACTAACAAGAACTGAAGGAATTTAGTTTGCTGCTCACTTCCCAACATAGCCTGACTTGTGGGAACATTGTTCAGATTGTTAGTCAAGGAGCATCGCTTCTTCCACTGGGTGAGTGGGCAAGTAGGATTTTGCTGGATCAGTGCATTTGTATGTGTGCTCATGGATGGAGACAGTGAACTCTCATTTCCACTAGCTGTGTCTATGTATCTTTCCTTCCCTCATGAGTTCAGAGCCTGGTTCAATGCACATTGAAGTTGAGGGGTGTTTTTACATTGACATGAACCCACAGTGGAGCAGGCTCCAAAGCGTCACGTTTCCAAGGAACAGACAAGAGTTCAGAGAGTTGACAGCATTCACAGCTGTAGAAGTCTGGTGTGACCGAAGATTTCTTTTAAAGAAAAAAATAGTCTGGCCATTGTCATCTGTTTCTCCCCTGTATAAAAGTGCTTGGGTAGTGCAGTGTCCTTAGAATACATCAGCATAAAGGGATGGAAGAGTTCCTTAGCCCTATTCTGTTATAATTTAATACTAGCAAAACGTGTAAACAGGGTATGTTTAATTAAAAATATAAGGAAAAAAAAAGTAAAATCAATGGGCAGAACAAACGGGTTGTTAAACACCAATTAGCAGTTTAGAAATGAGGCTTTGAAAAAACACAAAAATTGCCCACAACCAGGAGAGTGAGATATTGCATCACCTACGTAGCAAGTAGCATATTTGAGATCCATAGATACAAAGCCCAGGTGGTGAGGTCTTGGCTTTCCTGCAGACAAGCCTCGTTTCAACTTTCTCACAAAGCCAGCAGGAGAAAGAAATCTTAATTGTAGCACCTTTCATTTTTCTCCAGACTTCTAATTGAAAGGTGCATCTCTAAATATAGCTTTTGTACACAGTTCAAAGTGGTATTAAAATAATCTTTAATTACAACCAGTCACTGAAATAATGGATCTGTCCTCTTTGAGGTGGATCAGTTGCAAAGGATCATGGGAATTTAAAATTTGGTCTCTGTGGTAGTTAAAAGTAATTGGAGAACATGTTGAAACCATAGCTCTGTAATAAAGTCAAGTGAAATTCAATTGAACTGGAGACAGCTAGTTCAGTGCTGTTCACAGAATAAAACCAAATATTGATTTTTCTAAAAAATACTTGTAATTAAGGGTTGCATTTTAAGGAATTACCTTTCTTTGTTATGTTTGTCCAGGACTGGGTTCAATTACTGTAAATAACTCTTTAAAAGCAACATCTCTTTAGGGCTCACAAAACCGATTGTTAACCCTGCTCTTCAGGATGTGAGAGATGTGAGAAAGTCTCCTCGTGCTCATTCGTCTCTACATATTCAATTCATTCATTTTATGTATATGCCGCCCTGTCCAACAAAGGCTCAAGGTGGCTTAAAATAAAAGTTCCGAATAACTTAAAAGAGGAGCATGACAAGAAAACAATGCAATGTAAAGGGGACTAGAATATCCAGATAAAATAGAGACCACTAAACAATACCTCAGCCTAGCTTTGTTTGTTGAATGCCTGTCCAAATAATACAACCGTTCCAAAAGATGTCTAGGCTCAGGCTCTGGCAGGCCTTTCTGTGTATGCACATGTCCCCTTGATCATTTCTTCTGCTTGAAAACAGTTGATGGTTTTTGTTTGGGGGGGGGGGGGGGTTGGTCTGCCCAGTTGAGAAGAAGTGATACTGAAAAGAACTCTGTGGCTCAATGAATATTCTTCTTAACAGATTGTCCAAAAAATTCCACAGTATGCATTTTTGGTTTAGTTTGGTTGCACCATTATGCCCCAGTCTTTTAGTGAGAAGAGAACCATATGTTACATGAAGTGAGGGGGATTGTTGGTTGTAGCCGTGTTGGCCTAAGGACATAGGCAGACAAGGTTCCTTGGGAACATGTGAAACCTTTTATTAGACCAACTAAAACATTGTTCTTTGCAAGCTTTTGGACCCACACCCCCTTCTTCAGGCCTGAAGAAGGGTGTTTGTGCCCAAAAGCTTGCAAATATTTTTTTTCCAACTCTTTAGTTGATATAATAAAAGATATCACATCTACCCAAAGAAACTTGTCTATCTATACATGAAGTGAAAATCTTTTCTACATTGTCTTGGTTAACATTAATTTTTATCAACACCTTGTGGTAACTTAACCCACATAAACAATATGGGGGAAGGAAGCAAATTCTGACCTTCCCTCTTCTTGCATTACTGGCATAGCATCATATGTGGTGTTTGGACAGTGTCTGAGTGATCATTTTCTAATTTTTTTAATCCTTTTATACCAGACAATCAGGCATTGCCGCTGTCCTGGGCAGCAAAGAGACAAGAGCTCTGTGCAGCAAGTTTTTTTTGTTAGTATTTTAAGGGCTGGAGATTCTGTAGCCCTGACTCATACAAGATGGCCTCAGTTATGCCATATAAGGGTCAGTCAGAAAGTACTTTCTCCTTTTTTTCTCAGTTATATATTATGTAAAAAATGTAATGTAAGTTGGGTATATTATCACTGAACACACAGGTTTTTTTTCAACATAGTCTTCCTCTCTGTCAGTGATCTTTTTTCCACTGGTGAACAAAAGCATGTATTCCAACAACATAAAAGTCCTTGTCTTTATTGTGCAATCATTTTGCACAGCCTCCATCTCTTTGCTATCATTCCAAAAATCTTGACCTTGTAGTCTGTCCTTGAAGGCATGATGAAGATGGTAACTGAAGGGTGCAGGGTCCAGGCTGTACAAAGGATGGGGTAGCACAGTTCATCTAAACGATGAGATTGCCTGAATGCTCAAGCTGCTGCATGCATAAGCTTTATTGTGCAAGAAGCAGCACCTTGGGATGGGCCCTTTGCATGAAATATTTCAGTTTCTTTAAGGTTTTGATGTATGTCTTTGAATTGACTGTGGATTCCTTGGGCAAGAAGTCAACAAGAACACTTTGCATGTCCCAGAACATAAATATTAAGAGGCATTACTTTCTGAGTGGCCTTCACATTTTCAGACCAGTGTTAAAGGCAGGGCAGAGTTCATCTTCCGATCAACTCCTCTCTGAGCGAATTTCAGGAGGAGGAATAAGTTTCTCTTACATTAACTAATGCAGTGCAACCTACTGTCCCCAGCAGGAGTCCAGTTCTGTTATGTCTCTCCCTCCTCTCTGGAGTTGCTGTCCCTGAGAATGGGGGCTGCCATTGAACATGGTTACATGTTGGGTAAATATATGGGGCTTCTGTCCTGCTTATGCTGTGTCACCTTCTAGCAGGACTCAGCCCCCAGGGGCAGCCATGGTGCCCCCTGGTAGCCACGTGATACCTGCCCCTACTCTGACTCCTCAGAGTACCCTCCCTTTTGACCTCACCTGCCATGCCTTGATGTAACTTGTAGTATTTTGGGAGGACGCTCCCAGGGTCCCAGAGTGAGCCCAGGCCACCTTGGCTTTGCCCCTCGGACACTAAGTTGCGGCCCTCCTGGGCCCTATTAGTGTCTCAGGGCAGCAGTTGCTTATGGGTTATATTTATTATATCCCTTCTCCCCTGCAGCCATGCCTGTGCATCATAGATGTTACTCTACTGACATTTGCCTTCCTGTATAGGGCTCAGCCCTCTTGGCTTTAACCCACTGCTATTCTGGCTAAAGGCCTCCAGCCCTGGCCTGCTTGTTTTGACACCGCTCTCTCAGCCTCAGCCCTTTGCCATCTGTCCCAATTAGCTCTAGACTCTCAGCCTGCCTATGTCTTGTCCTTCAGGCCCCTGGCCCTGTTCCATGTGTTGTCCCAGCCCCATGGGATCTCTGGTCTAGGCAAAGCTGCTTGCAGTCAGTTCAGCCCCCGCTGGCACCTGTGACCCAGGGCAAGGCTGCTCACTCTCTCCTACTGCCCTGGGGTCCCCGAGCCCTATAGGACTCTATAATGGGTGCCCCTCAGGCACCCTGGTGGCCTCCTTAGCACCCATTATCAGCCAAATTTGGTCCTTCAATTTCAAGCTTAATCCCAACATAAATACAAGGAACCTGCCAGCCTGTCCTCCTCTGTTGCAGCTTAACTCAGGGTTTTGCAGCCTTTACGTCAGGGCTGCCTGTCCCTTGGCTGCTTAATGCAGTGCAGCTAGCTCCCCTAAAGTAACAGGAGTCTCTGGCTCCCTGTCATACACCCATAGGGACAGGCACATTTCACACTGAATAATATGTGGAGCTACAGGGATAGGTAAATGCTACTCAGCTTGACTAAGAGCTGCAAAATCAGTTCTTTGAAATCTCAGCCCTTCCCATAACAACATGATGTGATTAAAAATAACTGATGCTCCTTGTCAGGATCTATCTCGGGAGGCTACGTGTATTGTCAGTGTAATTCAAATAGTTCTGTGTGTGTGTGTGTGTGTGTGTGTGTGTGTGTATATATATATATATATATATATATATAAAAGCTCAGGGGGATAGTCTAAAACAGTTCTTTTTGACCCATATATGCTTCTACACTGGTGAAAGAGAGGAAAGCATGTGTACTCTTGCAGTACGGGATGTCTAGCATTGTATTGCTGCAGGGAGTTCCATGTAGCTATGTGTGGGACACGGAGTCCACTTACAAAAGCTACAATCAAATCAAGGAGGTTTAAAATCAATTTATCAAGCTGCAGGTACAGTTTGCATTTTCGTGGCAGGTGAAACAATAATACAAAGTAAATCTGGACCCAGCACTCATCATTAACTCAGGGGTATATCAGTGATATCAAAGGTCACTTCAGTGCCTCCTAGAATGGACACAGCTTTTTGAACAAAAACACAGAAGTTTTTTTTTTTCCCCCTGTGTTACTTCCAGACAGAAGGACTGAGATGTACATTTTGCTCTCCCAGTGTTTGGAGGAGATGGGGACATGGTTGAAAACTAGCTGACTTACACTGTGTTTTTGTGGCACAGTTATCCATGTTTGGCAGGGAGGGCAACTTTTTTTGTAGGCATGCCATAAATTAACCCTGCATCCTCCCAAGTGCTGCTCTAAACCCCCTCAAGCCCTGTTTGATTTGCTTCTTTGCTTTTTCCTCCCTGTCCTGTGCTCCCTGACTGATATATTTCTCTGCTTTCTGCTCCCTCCTCTGGGCTCCCTGCCAGGCCTGCTGCTCTGCCATCTGCTCCCAAACCTTTCTGGTGCTGTGCTGCTTGTCCCTTCCCCAATCTGTCATGTGCCACACACACAGGCTGCTCGTGCCACTTTTCGGCCATCGCTGTCCTAGCTCATGAGACAGTAGTCCAGAAGGAAACATTCACTGCTGTCACGTTGTGCTAATTCAGGGAGTCTGTAACTTAGGCCTTCTGCTGGGCCAGGGGACTCAAGTTTAAACCATTGTCACACTTGAGTTAGACATTTGTGTGTGAGGAGGTAGGACTTCGATGGGCCAAAGCTAAGTTAAGCCAAGCCAGTTTCTGTAGCCTGCAGTGCACAAGGGAGTGATGTGGGTAGCATCATGTGCAGCTGCTTTTGACTTAGCCCCAGTGAGCAGGTAACAGCTGCATCTTCTTTTGGCAGAAGTAGGAGTGAAGCTTGGATTCATGTCTCTGAGCTACAGTGAGGTGAGCTTTGCTGCCAGTCCAGATCTAGCTGAGGTGATATGAGTGGAGGAAGGAAAGGGTTTATAAAGCTGGCATTTAGAGTTTGCTCCCACTGGAAATCAGAGACAACCTAAGTGGACTATTTATAGAACATGATGAAGCATAGACCTTTTCATGTAGTCTTTTTAGTAACTATGAGTGTTGAAATCTCCGTGGCAGTTAATTTCCTGGCTGAATTAGACATGTATGCTGCCTATTTTTGAGAAATGTTGTATGCTCTTGATCTAAGTCATATCCCAGAACTCAGTCATTACAGTTCTGGGTGTCTGTTCATTATGTGAAGTTTCAAAATAATTGTGCCCTATAAATAAAAATAGTGATATGATGTAGCACATATGTATGGTTTATGTATTAGCAAGTTTCTATGTCATGTATGCCATACATGAGGATTACCAGGCAGATAATGTGATATTAAATAACTGTCCCTATCTATGGTATTTTAAAAGCCTCAGAGGGTTCATGTCAAACTTTTATCCTCCACATCTGTGTTAAATATTACAGGATGCTCTCATGACATGTGATTGTAACCATTTAATTCTGTAAGTTTTTTTTTTTTTAAAGCAGTTTTACAATGCTGATAAGGTGAACCCTCTGTCCTTATAATATGCTAATTAAGTGCATTTGTGTCTTGGGTAAAAGATGTGGCAGTGTAGTGATGAATAAGAACTTTAAACACATATGACACCTCGTTAAAATGTAATTTTCACATCATAAATCTGAGGCCTTTACTTTGACAGCTGAGTAATGTGGATGGTGGGCAGAGAATCTTGAACATTTCAAAGCTGTCACGTGCTAATAGGTAGCTAAAACCTGCTTCCTATACTGTTCAGCTTTAATACTGTACATCCTTGCCTGGGAAATATATCAAGAGAGCTGTAGAATCTTAAATCACGCTTGTGTACAGGATATGAATTGCTACCATTTCCAGATCCCATTGTGATAAGACACATCTAGTATCTTTGAAGTTTAATTCAGGCAGCATTTCAAAAGTGACACTGAACCTTTGAGCTGTACATCTTTTCATGGTGGACATGTGACATTCTCAGGTGGCTGCTGGCTGCTAATTGCAGACTGTGCCGCATTTTTATTCTCCAGTTGCTCTCCTCATCGGTCTGAGCAGCCCTCGCTCCGTCTCCAGCTCGTCTTCATTGCCGACAGTGACAGCTGTCGGCTGTACATTGTGGTTGGAAGCCTTGCAGGGAAACCGGCCACTGCCTGCAGCAGCCATTATGCTAATGTTTTTACCAACCAAAGTGTTTGTTTATATTTTTTAATATTTCTCTCTGCATGTCGGTGTCTAGTTAGCTGAGGATGGTCACTCTATAGATAGTCCTTTTGCGCAATTTAGGGAAAAGGACATGTCTGACCAGGGAGGTAAAGAATCCATCTTGGTACATATACAGACACCTTCACCTTAATTTCTTGATTTAGTTACTGACTTGAAAAGCATATGCAAGAGGCATAATTCCCTTTTCTGAAGGACAGTGGATTCTGTAAGGACACCTAACAGATCTGTTTAGCATTATGATGTCACCCCACTTTTCTCTCTCTTTTTTTCCTCCTTAAAGGATAGGGTTTGTTAAAAAATGATAACCTAGTATTGTGCTTTTTGGTAAAATTAGGAACTTCCTGCCTTTTGTCTGTGGAAGCTGGAATTGGAACTTTATTCTCTTCTTTCTTCTCATGAGAACCCTCAAATTCCTAAAGTGCAAGATTCCCAAAATTCAAAACGCAGCCTTTGTGGAGCTTCTCATACATATTCATAGAGGTTGCCCAGCACAAAGTGAGCATCTTCCTGGCCTCTCCAATAAAAATAAATGTGTGGTTTCTCCTTCCCGCTAAATAAAAAAAACATACTTCAATCAATAGGATTGTGGAATGGGAAGTAGCCTTGCCAAGGGGAGATAGAGGGTTCACAGTATTCCTTGAATCACTGCTCTTCTTATTGTGCACCCATTCAAATCATCCTAAGAAAACATTACAGCAGCCCAGCCAGCTAGAGAACTAAACATATTCTGCTGCTTTCAAGGCTGAGCTGTACCTCTCTGGGATTTAAATATCCCCAATGCAAAACAAATGTTAAATTCATTATGTCAAAAAATAGTGAAATGTTTTTCTTTCACCAGTTACTCAGGAAGGTTTACAATGCCATTGTGGATTTCCACTTCCTGCATCTCCCCAGTTTCATATGACGAGCAAGGATCCTGGTTTTCTCTGTTTAAAAATCACCAATTCTCTATTTTTTTTTAAACAACAAACCACCCACCCCCGCAAATTCTGGTTAAACCCCCCCCCAAATCCATGTTTTTCCGTGATTAAAATGAAACACCACTATGTAAATAGATTTCAGTTGAACACAAAGTTTTATTGATATATTTACAATGTTAAAGCAATTTGGAAGCCTACCAGAGCCTCAATCCCTATAATAAAATAAATTCTAAAGACCAATAAATTTTGGTGTTTGATTTGGGGTTTTTTTTAATCATGGAAAGTCAGACCTCCCCCCCTGCCCCCTTTGCTTATCAGGACGTGAGTCCTGCTGCTCTGGCTGCTCCCCCTCACTGCTTTGTGGCACTGAGCAGCCCTGACATGCCAGTGTCCTGTCCATGCCATTGCCCCTGACTCCCGACCCACAGTCCTCCAGCACTGCTGGTGCCCTTCACTCCTCCCCACAGCCCTCCGGGCCCTGCTGGTGCCCCTCACTCCCCACTCCCTGCCCCCCCCACCCCAGCCCTGCTGGAGGGGGCCCCCACCTGCCAGGGCTGTGGGGCCAGGGATCTGCGTCCATAGCCCTCTGCCCTCCCACAGCAGCACCTGAGCCCTGGCTGCTGCATGTGGGAGACGGTGGCTGCTACAGCAGAGTGGAGCATGGAGCCTGGATCCCCCTTCCCCATGGGTAGCATGCCCAGTGGGCAGGACCTGGTGTAGAAGAGCCACCATGGCAAGGTGCCTCCTGCCTGTCCAGCAACAGCAGGGTTAGCAGTGCGGAGTTGTGGGGTGGGGATGAGCAGGGGGCACTTCAGCATGGCGGTGCAGGGCTTGCAGCAGTGGCACTAAGCTTCCCCACCCCACTCTGCCCTGCCACTCTGGGTCTTACCCACTGGGCCACAGAGGCCCCAGGGGGAGAGCAGCAGGGTGGGGAAACTCAAAACCCGCAGCCTGCCCCAGGAGAGCACGCAGCTGTGGGGAGCCAGCCCTCCTCCCCTCCCACGACGAGCAACCTGTGACCCTGTCCTGCTCCCCACCTAGTGCCTGCGGCCATGTATTTTGGCCCCATGTCCCAAGCCCCAGATACTGCATGGGCTGGGCATCAGCCCCAACCCCAGCCCTGACCTGCTCAACTCCCTCCCTCCCTCATTATGGGGACCTCAATCCCCTCCCAACCCCCCCGTGACCCCACCCCACCCCCATCAGACATACCTGTAGGAGCTGCTGTCCAGGGTGCCTAGCAGCTGCCATGTGCATGTGTATGTGTGCACTTGCACATGGTGCCCTCTGCTTCCCAGCCTGCAAGGGGAAACCCACTGTCCCATGTTTATCTCCTTAAAATAAGAAAATTCCTGATGACGAGGGATGAAGTTTGAGTGTCTTCCTTTTTGCCCCTTCCTTTTTCAGGTCATCTCAAAAGTCAGAGGAGCTAAAGTCCTAAAGAGCTTACTTACAAAGGAAAGTTAGCAAGCAGTAAGCTCAGCTGTGACCTTACAGCACTCTAACTACTCTACAACCTCCATGTCAGCACCCAGTAAGAGTGCTTTTATGTGAGGTAGCACATTCCCTTGTGGAGGTGAAGATTTACAGTATGGATCCTTTTTGGTATTTGGAAACATAGAATGGTCTTAGGTCTGTCATTGAATTGAATTGCACCACAGCACTGAAGACATTAATAACTTTTGTCTGTCTAAAAAAATAGCCATTTTTTAATGGAAATGATGATCAAAAATGTTTAAGAAATGGAGTTTCTTAGATTTCATAGATTCATAGACATTAGGGCTGTAAGGGACCTCGGAAGATCATCGAGTCCAGCCCCCTGCCCAAAGGGCAGGAAGTCAGCTGGGGTCATAGGATGCCAGCAAGATAAGCATCCAGTTTGCTCTTGAAGGTGTTCAGTGTAGGCGCTTGAACCACCTCCAGTGGCAGGCTGTTCCAGACCTTGGGGGTTTCTTTGTCAATTAGTCAGGAGTCATTCTCCATGAAATAAGTGAGGTGGGGCAGGGAGGAGGAAGAACAGGGAAATAATATTTTAATTTTTGTTCACTATCTCTTTGTCTACATTCCTATACAACATCTGTCATCTAAACACAAAGGACATCTATACATATGCTCCAGGGGTGGATTGGGGGGAGGGGGCACTTTAATTAGAGTGGCTTCAAGATCTGCTCTAATTAAAGCACCTGGAGTTTCTTGTGTATCCGCACCCCCATGCTTCAAAATGGTGGCAGGGCGCTTTATCTAAAGCTTGTTTGACAAAGAAAGAAAAGAAAGAAAGTGAGAGAAAATCTTGGTAGATTTATTTATTTTCATTATTTTCTAATTAAAAGTTGGTTTTACAGTGGGGTGGCTAGGCCAAAAACAGTGCTTGGTCATTCAGCTAATTCCCCTTTTGAGGTGTGAAAGCAATTTAGGGCCATGAGATGAAATCCCAGCCCTGTTGAAATCAATGGAGAATTCCAATTGATCTTAGGGGAACAAGGATTTTACTCATAATAGTGTTGTTCCCCCCCACCCCAGATTCCACCCCAAATGCCTGGTTAGCTCAAAAAGGAAGCACAGATATCTATTTACAAGATGGGTAATTGGGTTATAGAGTTTAAGTGACTTTGCAGATGTGTCATGGAAGACTGTAATAGAGCTGGGAATTCACCTCTGGTCTCCAAGGTGGTGGATTTGTACACAGTGCTTCTCCTGAAAAGCTCTTCAAAAGTCTGTCCTTCATGAGACCTGCTGTTAATCACCAAAAATGTTTATTCACGATGTCCTAGTTTTCTGTCATCCCTACTATTAAATTATGTACATGTGGAATTGTATTTAGTTATTCATTCACTCATTTTGGGGCCTGGCAAGAGGAATTGCAGTCAACTTTATGATGGGCAAGTCCTAACTTCAGCTTTAGCTGTGGAGAGGGCAGCCACTCCTCTCATAATGAAGCTCATTCTTGGAAACCCAGAGCTATGAAAGCTAGCTTCTCTGGATCCAAAGCTCTGAAACCACTTGAGTTAAAGACACATGCCTCCTATCTGTAAAAAGAAAATTGTGCTTTGTTTTGCTTTTCTTGCAATCTGTGAGAAACCAATGGAAAGCAATTTGTTTATGCATATATACAGGCCAAGACTCAGGAATGCTGTTAGTCATGTAAGTGCCTTGCTGAATCAAAGGCATGATATGCAGATCAACTTATGGTTAAATCATCAAAACTGTGGTGGGTATCAATGGGAGCAGGCTGGAGCTTCAAACTGTCCGCTACTAAATTTGTGAAGAATTTTGCTTGATTTAGAACTGACTCCTCCTCACCCCCAGCCCACAAATATCAGTAACTCACCAGCTATTAAGGAGATCTGTGCTGGGATTTTTCAGAGAGGTATAACAGGACATCGGATCAGGGACTATAAAGAATCACCCAAGTTAAATCCACTCTCCAAAATCATTGGGACTGAGGCCCCAACTCCCTGAGGCTCTTGCACAAATTCCAGCTGTACCTATGTAAAAAGTATTTTAAAATGGTAACACTAAGGTTGTTTTGAGTGAAGCGTAAACCAAATCTGTTTGACAACAAAGGACCCACTTTTCATTTGCACAAAAGCTCCATTAGGCAACACCACTGTATTAAATAGACTTTAAAAGAGAGCCTGGATTTCTGTTTGCTGTACACATTAGCAGAGAGGGGAAAGGGGGCTAGAGCACAGAAGAGGATAAGGCTTTGGATAGTTCCATAGCACTGAAGACAACAGAGTTGCTTCCAGATACAATCCCTTCGAAGGTTAATTGTTTGTCTTTGTGGAAAGGAATGAGAATAAAGGCCCACACTCCATTCCACCTGCTGGGGATCTAAGTGAATTTAGGCAGACAAAATGCTTGGGGTAGAGGCGATCTTTTATTAGACAAGCTAGATAGTTGCAAAAAATATATATTTATTTGCAAGTTTTTGGGTCCAAACGCCCTTCGTCAGGCAAAGGAGAATTCAAGGATTGAAAAATTTGTCCCAGGTAGAAACAAAATGTTATATTGCACAGGAGAACTAAAAGATGGTATAGTTCTCCTGGGTAGGAAAATTCATTTAAGTGAATTTAGGCACCTAATTGCTATTCCATCCCACTCAGTTCCAGTCCTGAAAAGCCATTAATGCATCTACTTTTGTAACATACCATCATAGAATCACAGCATCATAAGAACATTAAGGCTGAATTCCACTGAATTCCTGGTCCCCCCCCCCCGCCCCTTTTTTTTTTTTTTTTTGCATTCATTGTTTTTCAGCAGGGTGGAATAGAATCTCACTTGGATCCCCAAGTCCACTTACTAAGTGCCTAGTAGGTGGAATAGAATTTGATTCAACGTGCCACGAAATGTGTTATGTTAGAGAGGAAAATGTATAATTTTGCATCATAGTACAAGCCTGTGTACATACAATTTTGTTGCATCTAATCGTTTGTCTCATGCTGAAGAAAATGTCAAACTTTTCTACCAGGAAATGCATCAGTTTGCATAGATGCTAGAACCCTAAAGCAGTGCGACTACCATACAGACTTTGATGGGCACGCCCCAATGTCCTTTTTTTATTTTCTTTGGATTTATCTCCTCAGTCTGCCTTGCTTTATCAACGTCAGTCATAGGAATTTAAAATAAAAAGAAAGAAACCTGCTACAATTCAAACCTATTATCAATGAAGGCAGAAAATCTTAGAACTGTTAAATGATACTGCCTATCACTCCAGTGATAGAAGTGTCCAGGAGGGAGCTATATATAAAGATTGCAGAGGTAGGCAAAGGAGTCTTGCTCATTATAAAGCAGATATCCTAAAAAGTAGAGCATTCTTATCAACATAGATGCATCTGTCTAATTCCCAGCTAATCAATTCCCTTGCCTATACACAGAAATTTCCCCTTTAGATTAGCAAGCATCTAATGTCTCTTTAAAAATAATTTAGGTACACCAGTGGTTTATACAGAAGGTAACTCTCAAGCCCATATTCATTCCTATTTTTTTCCTGAAAGCTATCAGACTTCTATAGTTATGGTGTTCTGAAAGACACTGGTGATGGTGACATCTCCTCTGAAGGATAGAAAATACTGTCCTTGGAAAACTATTATTTATTTATATAGATTCAAAAAGCTAAAAATTCTATGTTAAGAAAATGCTAATGATTCAAGGTTAAGCTTGATAAAGGCAGGGGATGTCAAAGTTAAGGTTCAGCCCCTGACCTTAGCTTTGCCCAGGTAATTGTTATTTATATGATCAAAAGCAACTTTTCCAATTATACCATATAGGCTAGGGACAGAAATTACTTATAAACCAGTATAAGTGATCAGAAACCAGTTCAAATCTGTAACAGAACAGAAGTTCAGTGCACATAAACCACTTTCTAAATGGTCAAAACTGGTATAAGATAAACTTGGATGGATGTAGTATCAGACTTAACTGATTTAGGTGAAATAGGTTTATTGAATTTCTGTCCCAGATCCCTTTCAGATTTAAGTTAACTCATAGTCCCCCAGCATCCCAGGATTCTGTGCACCTCCCCATAAACTCCCCGCCCCAGCAAGATATGAAGGCTACCCTTGGCTCAAGCTGTCTGCTCCAGCTGAGCAGGAAGGCATGCTGTAGTTTCCACCTGGCTTCTGGTCTGGGTCACTGCAGGCATGTTGCTGCATTTCCAGAATAAAAAGTGAATGTCTGTTTACTAACATCCAAAGATTGAATTGATTCAGCCTCAGGCTTTTTGACTGTCTGTACTTAGCCATAATGTAACATCTTTCAACAGCTTTACATACATAAGGAAAATAGTGGAAATTAAAAGCCTCTTTTATTTAGTGGGGAAAAGATATTTAAAATGGTAGGAAATTATAGTCTCATAAATTCAAATAAAAATATGGCCTTTTTTTTTAAGGGTGAGGAAAGGACCTGGTGGATTGTCTTTATATTGAAGTATTTGTGTAAGACTAAATATTGGAAGGCAGATGACAAGCACAGGTGGCTGCAAGGATGGGGAAGGAAAAAAAACACTCTAGAGTAATGGAAGAACAGTTTTGAGATTCCCTGGAAAAGCTGGATGTTTTCAAATCA
The DNA here is from genome assembly GCF_030867095.1 of Alligator mississippiensis. NCBI lineage: Eukaryota > Metazoa > Chordata > Crocodylia > Alligatoridae > Alligator > Alligator mississippiensis. Next base: position 137,486,146 of record NC_081825.1, on the reverse strand, counting down.
GCAGGGCCAGATGAAATGCATCCTAGAGTACTCAAGGAATTGCCTGAGATAATTTCAGAGCCACTCTGATGAGATGGTCTAATGGTTCCTTATGACTTTAAGTCAATTAATCTTATGTGCAGTGTCATTTAGCTCTCTGTCCTATTCTATGTCAAACTCAGTTCAAGTCCTCCAAAGATATAGAACAGTTGCGGGACAGGACTTACTCTGGCAGGGGAGTGAATATATGCCAAAGCAAATTAAACAGATATTTATGCCCCAGTACATGGTTTAAGGGATTAAGGTTCAGTAATTTTACACTTGGTGTAAGTGGCTTATTTATTGACCGAGGAAGTGTTTGAGGCACAGTTCTGTCCCTGGAACAGGCAGTTGTAGAGGTGAGCTGCCAGCAAAATTGCCCAAGGCCACAGTAGTTAAGTTTGTGGAAGTCACTCCATGCCACCATGAGTCTAACCCCAGCTTCACCCTAGAATGGCTCCTATGGCTTTGAGTCCAGAACAAAATGCCAGGACCTGCTCAGCCCCTGCTTTGTGACTTCACTTCTTCCAAGAATTGTCCTTATGCATATAGTTGCAGTCAAGTCAGGGAGGTCATGTAAGTCACCATCAATCATGAAACCGGCAAACACTTGGCATTATCCTTTGGGGAAAGAGAGAGGCTAAGACAAGGCCAACACTGTTCTTTTTTCTTCCCCCATAGTCATTAGCAAGGACACCTCCTGAGCATATGCATGCTCCAACCAGCCGGATACATTTTATTACCTTTCCCCCAAGATCTCTCTTACTTTTTCCTCCATGCTGCTTTTGTCACTACATACCTCCTTCTGCCTCTCCTTTATGGAATCCTTCTGCTCTGCATTCACACAAAGCTACCACTGATTTGTTGGATTCGGAAGTACTGCAGCCTGACACAGAAAGAGCATGTCACTTGCTTTTGGGCTGATTGGCCCTGGCAAACTAGAGCACCATTCATGCATGCCTTGAATAGCTAGAATAAATTAACAGTGCAGTCAGAAGGGCAGTTGGATTCTGGTCAGCTGTACAGGGCTCCACAGCAGTCCCTCATCCCTCGGTGTTTTGGATGGATGCTGGGAATCAACTCAGAAAAGATTTTTATAACTTCCTAGAGAGTGCAAATCCCAGGGAGGATTTGCCCTTCCATTGGCACATGTTCAGCCTTTGCTTGATTTAGCTATTCTCATTTTTACATTATGGAAGATCTTACTCAAAGGGAAGAGCCAATTCTCATATCCCAAGGTTTAGCAAGGGGAGGGAAAATGATGCTTGAAAGGTTCATTGTGTACTTTTTGCTAAGTGTACTGTAGCTTCTCAGTCTGCAGCAAATGATAAAATCCTTCCTTGGTCCATTCGCAGCGTCTCTCCTAAACATCAACAGATGAAAAGCTGTTGTTTAGCACTGTATAGCTGCCTAAAGCCCAATTGCTCCACTGACTGTGTTAATTTATTCCAGCTATTCAAGGCAAGCATGAATGGCACCCTAGTTTGCCAGTTCTGATTGGCATGAATGCAGGTGACTTGCACATCTTGTGTCAAGGCTGCTATATAACTTCTGTAGTTTTCAGCTCTACTGCCTCTTTCCCTTTTTTTCTCCTTTGAGCCACGAACAGCTGGTAGCTTTGTGAGGGCACAGAAACAAGTGGCTCCATAAAATGAAATACCCAGTTTGCTTATACAGTGCAAGTCTGTTTAAATTGAATCCAATGTTATAGTGAAATTTGTCTTAAGTCCCGTTTCCTTTCAGTGCATTTTAATCAAGTAAAAATCCTGTTATAGTGAAGAAATCCTGTTATAATGAACAATCACTGGGTTGTTTTAATGGACACATCCCTTTGAACTAACCCTTCCTCATTCGTTTTGCCCTTTAATCACAAATGTACTCTAAAAGACCCCTCATTTTCAACATAAAAAAGTGGGACAGATATTGCAAGTGACTTAAATTTACATGGTTTCTGCTATTTGTTCCAATATGTGGCATCATGCTGCCTGTTTCTGCTGCTTTAGGCACAAAACAAAGCATAGGTGATTGGTAGAGGTTGCATGGGGGTGCATGTGCCCCCCCGTGACAAGGCCGGTACCCCCCTCATGGTCGACACCTGGTGATGTCAGTATGGCTGGTGCCCCCCCTAACAGGGTTAACGGCTTCTGTGGGTGGCCCCCAAGATTCAGGAGGCACCAGTCACTCATGCAACACAGGCAGGGACTGCTTTCTCTGATAAAATGAAGTTATTTTCATGGAAAACAGAAACTCGCCATGGACCTAAACCTGGAAACTCCTTGGTCAAAACTCCAGGTGACTTCAGTGGATTTTCCCTGAGGAAGGACAAAATAGAATTTCCACAGACTTCAGGATTTGGAGAGTCATTTAAATATAAGTACTAGACCCTTTTGGAAAGGAAGGACAAGGTTCCCCTGTCAAGCTGTGTATGACATGGGTTGACAACCTATGGCCCACTGGCCAGATCTGGCCTACAAATGGATTAGATTCAGCCCATGAAGGTCTGACTTGCTCTGCATTTCACTCAGGGCCTCTGTAGATGTTCAGTTAAAGGTGTGATAGGATTTGATGCCCGATCCACACAATTGCGCCTTCTGCCGTGCCACACATGCAATCTGATTGCTGAATCCTCACTTTTCATTAACAGGTATGAGTGCTGCTAACTGACCCAGCTTAAAACGCTCAGTCATCTGCTGAGCTCTATAAACAACACCTTGCTGCATAAGATATTTATATTCATGACTTTGTTTATTAGTTAAAAAGAGAAAAAGGAAGAAAAGCTTGTATGTCAGTGGTGCACAATGCTGGTTGTACTGCAGAAGTTAATTAACAGTGTTGAACAAGACTTCAGGAGATGAGTTGTAATAAACAGTGCTAAAAATATTACAGTATTCATCACCAGAACAAACACAATCAGCACCAGGCAAAGGACAGGAATCATCACGGCCTGCAAGCCACCGCATTGGAAATGTTTAATTTAGGAGTTATTTAAGAAGCATAGAAAAGCCCATTTCATATATATGAGGATTGGTATAAAAGTATAATACTAAATGAATCTCACCTATATCACACCTAATCGTTCTCCCTTGCCAGTCTAGTCATCTCAGGCATTGGCAACACGTTGTTCTTTCTGGGTGCCTATGCACATGACAATGTTCGCCATTCAAAGCATTCTAAAGCCATCATTTTTTTTAAATGATGGAGGTCACCTTAATTAAGCCTCTTTGTAGGTGTTTTAAATGTAAGGTGAACTGTGGTAGTGTGTCTCAGCCTACATCGTTCACCTTTATTGCACTTGTATTTAACTGGGGATTTTCAAAGTGGAAATTACTCAATCAAGCGCCCCCTGCCTCCTACACTACAGCCCTGTTTCTCAACCAGTGGGATGCGTCCCACTGGTGGGACTCAAAAGTGTATAGGTGGGACTTCAACTCATTGCCTGATTGAAAAAAATCAAAGTTGTTTGCACAATTATCCCAGTAAAGAAAAAATACTCTTCTTGGAAAAAATGGCATTTTATTTTTAACATGGTGGGACCAGGGTTTTTTGCAAAATGGTTGGTGGGACTTAAGGTGCAAAAGGTTGAGAACCACTGCTCTACAGAACTACAGCAAGGCACAAAACTCACAAGTTGTGGAACGTCTATTAAATTTTAAGGTGCTGTACCTAAAGCACTTTAAGCAAAGTGCAAACGTTACAGCACCTTTGGAAATACCTTCCCTGCACATGTATAGACACTCTCCAGCTCTCTGCCTGATTAGTCTCCTGAGAACTACAGTGCTTTGGCCTAATATCTTTGGGTCGATATAAAGTATCTGGATGACACTATGTCACCTGTGGTATGTCAAAAGTTAGACTAGATGACCTGATGATGGTTTGTGATCTTGAACTGTATGACACTATGATAATCACAACTACAAACTTGTTTCTAAGGCCATCTATAAACAAGAGACACTCTCTAGTATTCATATGGAGATAGATAGTCTTCTATCTTACTCACAGGATTACCCTTATCCTTTATTTCCCTTGTTTATTGATATTGCTTGGATGCATTTCTGCACAAGTGATCGCTGTAGAGCCTGGGATTTCTCTTGTTGTTACTTCTGGTAATCTGTTTTTGCATAGGTATTTAGGACATTAGGGAGGATCGGTGCTGTTCCTCAAGGATAAAAAGGAAAAGCAGCATTGTATGACTTCAGTGTGTTGGATACACAGTGGTGTCATACTTCCCCTTTTTATCAGCCTCAGGAATACTGGGGTAACATATAATATATTTATACATGGCTTTTATACATGGCTCTGCATACAGGCATACCTTTCTATGTATTGCCTACAGCTGGGCTGTCCTACTGGCAGCGTGCAGGATACATATGGCCCCTGAGGAGTTAACAGGCAGCCCTCATGCTCCCAGTACAAGCACGATTTGCCCCACCAGTCTGACAGCTGCTTCTTGCAGAGTCTCCAGTCTCCCCATCCATTCTCTGGCTTCTGCTTCCTTAATCCACCTATGGGGATGGGGTGGAGGAAGTCTACATCCGGGTGGCTCTGGGGGACCCAGGGGCCCCAGTGGAGCGCTGGCACAGTACAACAGGGCTTCCGCTGTGCAACACGGTGGGAAAGGCCTAGGTGGTGCAGCATGTCAGGTTGGAAGAGTTCTAGGACGAGACAGAGAGGGTGGTGCATGTTTCCGTAGTTTAGAGGGCATGCATGCAGCAAAGCATGGCGTGGAGCCCAGGAGGTGTTCAGTCTATGTGGTGTGTGACTGGGAACCCCAGCCACTCAAAAGTTGGACAGCTCTGACCTACAGACACAGAAATTACACCACCAAGTGGCAAGAAAAAGTAGATCGTCTGTCTTTGCTATCCTTTCTCCAGTGGAAAAATGGTTTTACAAAAGAAAATAAATTGTTTATTGCATTCCTTTGATGGACTTTATATTAGATGAAGGGGGAAATAACATTTTAATAAAAACTTGTACCACGTGCAGCAGTCATTTAGAGGCTACTGAATCATCAAGTATGTTATACATAGTAGCTGCTTTGTGACTTACTGAAGGAAAGTCACCATCTCTTATCAGAACATTTGAATAAATTATCACTTTATGTATGAATGTCTACATGGGGGTGTTCCTTAGACATTTTGTATGAGGTAACTGATACTTAACCTCATCTCTTCAGTCTCAAGATATTCTTTGTTCCTTACTGAATTGAGTGCATATTTTTCCCTACTGTGTGATGGCCATCCACCATTCATATACAAGAAACTGATCACTGATTTTTACAATAGAATATTTAATAATAAAAAAGAGTGATGTTCCATTCCCAGCTCAGTCTCATGGGAATGCAACTGTTCCTTATTATAAAGAAAAAAAAGTTTGATTTAATTATTTTCCCTTTTACCCAAAAATCTTTACAGGGGGCAAATTAAATTATTTAACCATGACACACAGTTCTGTCAATTAGTTTCTGAAAAGGGAAATTGGAATATATAAAAAAAAAAGCCTGTAGAAGTCAAAGTCAAAATGAAAACATGAATGGAACTCAAAGTAGTTGTGATATATATCTGTAAGCTACTAAGCATTTCACAGCTCTCCTTGTGGTATTCTAAAGGATCCTTTTCCCTTCTGACGTAATACTTAAAGATTAATTGGAGTTTAAGAATTCAGTATTTCTAGTAGCCCTTATGTTGAAATTTAAGATGGGTAATTTAGCTTTGAATTGATTTTTCTCTAATTTGAGCTTTTAGCACGTAAGAATTATTATTTCAGCTGTACTTGCATTTTCTGAATTACAGATAAAATTACAAAGAAATAATCATTAGACAAACGCTTGTTTAGTAACAAGTTCAAGATTGGAAGAGCTTTATTGGCATGACTGCATGAAAAATTGAAACAGTTTTTATAAAACATGGTAGACATGCTTCCAAAACATTCAGGGGGAAATTTATTTAATCTTAACCCACTAATCTGTCTCTTTGTTCATGAGGGTTTCAGTGGCTACTGAAACCTTCTGGACTCTTTTAGTGAGCATTGCATCAGAACCTGTCATCCAGGCCTAATAAAAACACTGAAGTGTGCGCTTAGCTTTCAGTGTAAGAGAAGTGCAGTTGTGGTCAGTGTCCCTAATACAGTTAAAAGTGTCTCTGCTCGAGAAGATCCCGTTTGAGTTTGAGAGGAAAGCTCCAAAACATTTCAAATCTTTGTCTAAAAAATGTTTTTGCTGTGCTAATTTCCTTCTTCAAAAAAAAAAATCTTATAAATAAAAATCATGTTATTGTAAAAATATTCCTGTGTACACAGATTATAAAACCAGAGGGTCACTTCATATGACCTCCTGCAAGATATAGGCTATAAGGACTTCCCTGAATTAATTCCTGTGTGAACTAGAGCATGTCCCTTAAGAAAAACACATTCTTCATTTTAATATTTCAAGTTGCAGAGAATCTACTGCATCTTCTGGGAAGCTGCTCTAGTAGTTAATTACCCTCAGGGTTAAAAAAATTAGCATCTCTTTTCCAGCCTGAATTTGTCTAGATTCAGTCTGAAGCCACTGGATCTTGTTATGTCTTTGTCTGCTATGCTGGCAAGCCCTCTATTATTACATTTCGCTTGCTGGGCAAGTGCTTACAGACTGTGATCAAGTCACCCCTTCACCTCTTTTTGACCGTCTTCTGGAAGAGCACGGAAGAGGATTGCTGTCTAGGAAAAGGGGCATAGCTGCATCTCTGAAAGATTTAACAGCAATATTCATAATTCATCTTTTAGCAGGTCAAATCCAACACTGAGCGCAGAATACTTTGCAGTTAATAAAACTGGAAGAACTGTCATCAACAAACAAGGGGTGTGAATTTAATATGCAGATATATATTTGGAAAAGTAGACTTTGCAAGTAAGATCAGCTCCCAGGGTGGTCCAGCTGAATTTACTAAACTGTAGATTAGGATACAATTGGCAGCATTACAGAAATAGTAATCTTTTTTTTTTTTCTTGGATGGAAGATTCCTGAACAATGCATCTATTATATTAGACAAAACCCTAAGACATTCTTGTTGTTTCCCACCTCCCCCACATTTATATTTAGACAGTCCTAAAGTTACTTATTTGTTTTCCAGTATTCTTCCATCCATGCTATGAGACACAAATGAACAGCACCTTCTTCTGCACCTTTTGTAGTGTGTAGTAGGATCTCTCTACAATATGACTGTGCTCTTGAACTACATCATGCACGTAAAAGGAGTTGGATCTGTTGAACGGTGTCATTTCTTGGGTTATAAAGGCATAAAACAAGTCCTTTCAACCCTTCCAAGAGCAAATATAAAACATCAGTAACAAAGCATGTTGAGAGAAAGCAGCAGCTAGACCATTGGATTGAAAGTAATGAGACTGAAGCCCCTTTACATAATTCTTAAAGAACAAACATGCTGCTGATGCACTAGAGGTGGTCAAAAAATAATAATAAAAAAAACCCAACCCACATAAATTTCACGAGAAAAGTGTATTTTCTGCCTAAGGGGACTTTTACCATCTTTAATTTTCCCTAAGCCTGAAGAAGGGTGTGTGCGCCTGAAAGCTTGCAAAGAAAGATTTTTTTTTTTTGCGATTTCTTAGTTGGTCTATTAAAAGGTATCCTCTCTGAACCAAGAGTTTTAGAGTGTTGCATTTCTACAGAAAACTGCTCTTTTGCTGATATCAAATCAAAACATTTTGTTGGAATGTGTCAATTTCAGCAGGAAAGTGTCAAAGCTAATTATGTTGATGTTCTTGTTTTGTTTTGATAATGTCAGTGTTTTGTTTCAACATCATTTAGTTTATTTTCAATGATATCATAATTTCCAATAGATTATATGTTTCAGCGTTGTTGGACAAAAATCATTCTGTTGTTTACAAAATGAAATATTTCATTAGTGCTGAACCATTTGGGTTGGGTTTTTTTGTTTTTGTTTTGTTTTGTTTTGTTTGTTTTTTGGGGGGGAAGAGGGGAGCAAGAAGGATTTCTGTGCTGCATGTGATTTCAAAATTTTAGCTTTTCTGATTCATACCTAAAGCACATTTTGAAATGTGAGAATTTCATATGAAATTGACAGTCCAGTTTCCAACCACTTATTTTAATCTGGATTCATTCTGCTAGAGTAGCATGAAACACCTTTACCAGAAATAAGCCTCAAGTCCCATATCTTGAAATTATTGCAAGCTATGAGGCAGAGATCCAGAGAGATACTGTGTGTTGCAGTTGCCTACCAACAGTGGGGAGGGAAGCATTCCTGTCTCCCTATCAGGATATGGATCCATTTTGTACCTGTTTCATAAACAAGCCATTCACTCTGCAGGGAACAGTGGTTGCTGGATCCATCTAGCACAGGGGCGGGCAATTATTTTGGGCAGAGAGCCGCTTACTGAGTTTTGGCAAGCCATCAAGGGCTGCATGACAGGCAGCCCAGGACAGATATTAATTTTCTAATTTTTTTAGGGGCCCCACGGGCTGGATAGAATGGTCTGGCAGGCTGCATCAGGCCCCCGGGCCACATTTTGCCCACCCCTGATGTAGCAGCATGACATCTCTGAACCTCAAATCACCTCCCATCCAACTGTACTGCATGGCATCTACCAGGAGTATTCTCAGGTTGTGGAGGGTTGTACAACCTGGGGAGACCTGCTCACACCTTTCCTTTGCATAGGAAATGGAGTTATGACTGAGTCCAGGGACTGGAATGCCAGTGTGCAGTGCTATAAAATCACAGTTACTGTGGGCTAGATTCTCCCACCTTTACACATGCTGGTTTTATGCACTAGTTTCATTGGAACCCAAAGATAACAGGGAATGGCCTTATGCAGTTTGCTTGCCTAACTGGTCATGGAGAGGCTACATTTGTTGATGGTTACGTCATAATGCAAGTTCCATCACTTTTCTCTGACTTGCTTTGGGCACGGAGAAACAAGCACGTGGAGCAAATTAGCCATTTTCCCCCCTGATTCTGGGAGGGTTGGCAGAAAACGATCACTGTCTTTATAAATCATATATTAAGAGGAATACTGAACTTGTGCCCAGAGATGACAAATCAGGCACATTTTTCAACATAAAAATAAGCAGAATTACTACTCTGTCATAGTAAAATACCTTTCAGTTTCTCTCTGATCATATTTGAAACATAGAGTAACTGGTATTGACCAGACTTTAATTACATCCTCTTATGAAGCGGTGCATTTCATTTGTATCGCTAGATGGGAGGCAGGAGGTTCAGCTTCATGCTCATATGGAGAGATTGGCATTTAACAGCTGATGCATCATGTGCCAGATTTTGTGATGGTTGGGTGCATCACACTAGCAATTAACCAGCAAGGGGAGCTGACACACACATAATCAGGAAAGCTGTGGCTGAATATGTCAAATGCTGGGAGAGGAGGCATGAGATATAGGTGTCCAGCAGAGCTTAAATATAAATCATAACTCATACACTAAGCTGTGGTTGGCCTGGTCAGTGCTTGGATTGGAGACTTGCAGTGAACACCCAAACTGTTACAGGAAGCCAGTTCATTGAGCTGCTAGCCATCACATGCTGAGCTGGAGCAGGCACACAGAAGAGGAATCACTTGTGGTACTTGCTGGAAGGTAAGCAGTTCACAGTATTGAGTTTTCTCAGGTCGCAGGGTAAAGGTGGAGCTAGACTTCTCAGCAGTGGCAGATGACAGAACAAGGAGCAATGGTCTCAAGTTGCAGCAAGGGAAGTTTAGGTTAGATAGTAGGAAAAAAAACTGTCTCACTAAGAGTGTAGTAAATCACTGGAATAGATTACCCAGAGCGTTTGTGCAATCTCTACCCTGGGAGGTTTCTAAGACCTGGCTAGACAAAGCCTTGGCTGGAATTATCTAGTTGAGGATGGTTCTGTTTTGAGCAGGGGGTTGGACTAGATGACCTCCTGAGGTCCCTTCCAGCCCTAATTTTCTATGATGCCCACTGAAATATGATTTTCCTCTCAAAAAGCACCTGCAGAAACAGCTCTTTCCAACAGGCTGCTGTTGCTTCTCCTGTGCCCTCAGCTTTCTCTCATCTGGCTACAGAGATAAACACAAGAATATTAGTATTTACTTTCTACTCCCTTTATCTGACAGGCAAAATTGGGCAATTCTACTTAGTGCATCTTCAGCGAACTTGCACCCAGTCACAGCTTTGTGAAGCTGGCAACGGCAATGCTGTTACACAGTGGTCACTGCCATTATATGGATCTCAGTGCCAGAGTAGGACAACCTTCATAACTAGCATGGATGTGTAAGAGGGCAAGAGTCCCAGTTGTTATTAGAATATGCTTTATACAAGAACGAGGGGGAGACATAAATCTATGGAGCTCTGGGCTACTTTTTTCACCAAAATGTTTTTCAGAGGAGAACCACATGCAAAAGGTTTCAGCCACAAATCTGTCCGCTGCAGTGTCAGGATCAGGGTGTCTTCGGAAGCAGACTGACACACAGGTGCTGTTTTGCAGGACATGAACCCCTTTATGTTTAGAAGAACTCCATTACAGGTGATGGATATGCAAGACTGTAATAGAAGCAGATCAGAACTCCCCCATTTTGCTAGCTGTTGTGTATGGACAGGAAGAAGATACAGACCTTCCTAGTTTGGAAATACCCCCTTTCCCCACTTTAAGTGCCTCTCTGTCTCTTAGGAGTAAGTCTAGAAACTCCCTTTCCAGGTCTCAGCTCCTGCTGTTCCCTCTCAAGACCCCTTCCTTGCCTAGGGAGTCTTCACTTTTCCTGTCAGAAGGGATATGGCACTTGGAAAGAGCACTAGTGCCAGGGGATAGAAAAGGACTGGGAGCTCTTCTTAGGCCTTTATTGGAGGGAGGAGGAGGAGCTGTCATCCTTTTTTGTTGTCACCCCCATCTGCTACTGAAAGCCACAGTAAGAGCAGTTGCAAGCCTTACTTTCAGGGCTCTCTTCCCTCCGTTTGCTCAGCTTATGTTCACTGACCTACAGGCTACAGTGATCGGCAGTGGTAGTGTCTGCTGCACACTGACTGCATAAAATGACCACCCTCTCTTTGCAAGAATGGTCAGACCCTGGCTCTGTCCCCTTCATATCCGTCTTGCACAAAGAAGAGAGCTAGCCTGACAGGACTGCCAAGGATTTCTCCCTTGACATAAAGGGATTTCCCAGTAACACACATCTCGCTCCATTTGGCATAGCTTTTAGATCAGCCCTTAACCTGCTCCGAGTTTACAACGCTAGCTGGTTTGTTTCAAGGCCAGACTAAGAATGAAGGGAAAAGAAAGGCAGCCTACAATTACTTTTCTTCACTTCTCTTTCTCTCCTTCACTGAGCCTAATTTTCTATACTTGAGGACTGAACCACAGAGTCCAGTAACGTTAAAGCACTTGCAACGGTACTGTTAAAAAACAAATAAACAAAAGCAAGAGAAGCAGGACATCATATGCCAGATTTTGTGACGGTTGGGTACAGAGAGCTAAAAGAACTGGAGCTATGGCCCTTAGACTTCAGGATGGCAAGACTGCCAACTCCACTGAAGGCTGTGCAGAGTCAGGGGAACTGGATTGAAAAACTGAGGAATGGTAATTTTCAGGAAGGTATAAAATGAAATATCTTTGCCATTACATCCTCTTTAACAAAAACCCAAGGCATGTTAGCTACCCCAGTATCACATGCCCCTTTAGGTTCTTTTTTATGTCTAGACAAATTTCAGGCCATACACAAAGGACTGATTTTAACCCATTAAGATAGTTAACTACTACCATCAGGTACATAAAAATGTGGCATATTTTCTGTCACTCTTCTTCAAGACTGGATATTTCTTGAAAAGATACACCATTATCCAAACAGCAGGTAAAGGCTTGAGATGAAACAGGTCAATGAAGTCCAATAGCCATGTCAGGGAGTGCTAATCTTTCTTTCATGAAAACGAAGAGTTGTTTTGATGTCAGAAGGCCAGGTCTTGTTTAGACTCTTTTTCAGGAAAATTGAACCATTTGTGCTGAATTTTGGAGGGTGGGGGAATGGGGGGAAAGCAACTTAAAGCAGAGACTTTGCATGGAAAATTTCTGCCCAAGGGGTCAAAGATTTTTAAGACCTACAAACTATTGAAGAAGAAGTGGTTCTTATGAGGACAGGTATCAAGCATCACTGTTTCCTATCATAAACACTGCTAATAACTAGAAACCTATTGAAATTGCAGTGGAAGGGCTCTGTGCAGCAGCTCCTTTAATCTTGCTCATTTTGCCATGTTCCCCCCCCCCTCCTTATTGGCAGAAGGGCCCCAGTGATCCCACTGCTTGCTGCTGATCAGCCAGGAGGAAAAACCCGTGGTTTTAAATATGCCACGTTTTTTGCCTCCTGTCCATTTAGCAGCAAGCAGTAGGGCTGCCAGGACCCCTCTGCTAATCAGACAGGGGGAGCGTGCACAGCAAAATGAGCAAGATTAAAGAGCTGCTGCACAGCATATTTCTGCTGCTGTTTTGGTATAGGTCCCTACCTATAACAGAATGAAGATGCAATCAGAGTACAGTCCAAGGAAATTGCTATACAAGCAGACTTTTTGCTCTGCAGATATGCTCACAGAAAATAAACACCGGAGTGAGGGACAGAATATGTCTCTTAGTTAGGATCAGAGCCTTAGATGCTCCAGTGTTGCTGGATCCTGTAGTAGTAAGGGTTAACTCTCTTCTTGAGGGCTGACATGATGACATTAACAATAAGTTGTTAGCTATCTTTGTGTGTGTTAGCAGTTGCAATAAAGCCCTTTTGAGAGCAAGAAGTCTCCCTGTCTATTCCTGAGCTTTGGGATAGCACAAATGCTCTCTCTTGTAACTGCAGCATCACTTTAATGTTCTGATATGACCAGCTTGAATTATCGTTCAACCCAAGAATTCCTACTTTGCATCCATGTATGGACCAGCACTATACCTAGACTCCTAGTGGCCCCAGGTGAACTTTTAGTATTGGGCCCCCCTTCACCAGAGATCATGATAATAATAATCAGACAATGAGAAAAAAATTACCATTTTCATGCCCCCTTTCTGTCCAGGCCCTGGGTAACTGCCTGGTTCACCCATGCCTGTGTCTGGCCCTGCTATGGACAATGCTTTTTTCTCATTTCACTGCAGCTTGTACTAAGCTTAGCGCCCAATGCTTCCTCACTGTGTTACTACTGCATTATTTGTCTTGTAAATTAAATTCTAGACTCCTGGTCTGTAATTGGGTTACGTGGACCAGATCAAAAGGTATTTTCTGACATCAAAGAGTGCCTGTACAATAAGTATTTGACAGCAACCTACCCTTTGGTTGTAGATGCCTATTGACTCTGATTTTTCAAATGTAATCACTTGTCTACAACAATTTTCATGGCTAAAATTTGAGAAGTAGAACTGCTGACCTCAGATGACTTTAATTTCTTAGTGTCAGAGACCTCATACTCAGTAAGAGCTCATCATAGAAGAGATTTGTGTAATTTTTTATAAATGATTAGGCTTGTTAACTTCTAGCAATTGTGATAGAACTGTCAAATATCTCTCCCCCCCCTTCTCTAATTGCAGATGCATAACGAATGATTTTGCTATTAAAAAAAAAATAGGTCAGAACAGCATAAAAATGGGTCAGATCTTATAAACAAGGCTGTGAGGACTTTTGCCAACTTGTCACATTTCTCCCATGTCCCTCACCCTGTTCAGTTGATATGACGTAATAAATGTGTGCACCAACTTTCAAGGAGCTACATCCTCAGAGATGTAGAAATGAATTATCACAGTCAGCCAGTAGGTCTGTTGCAAGTGTCTTATTTGTCTTAAAAGCTACTGCAAAATGCCAGTGTGTACCTTCCCCATACAGTGGCACCTTCCTAGCTGAATATAGTCCACTACCATTTATACAGCTCTTCTTGTCCCAGGTTAGAGTGACAGGGCCTGGCCTTCAGCTAATGCAAATGGGTATAGATCAGCTAAAGTCTGCAAAGTTAATTTTTTGTACCCATGGAGAATTAGGCCCCTTGTTTTCCAGAGCAGGTTATCATCTTTCCAACCTGAAGGCATCTTGCTCTTTACTCCCTTATAGGCAATAGGCATCTGTCTGTCTCACTAGGTAACAGAATTGCACTAAGTGAGGCATCAGCTTGTTGAACTCCTGTGAGTATGTCTGTAGAGCCCGATGCTTGAATGACAGTCCCTTCTGTACTTATCACGTGTTAAGTTTGTATCTAACAGTCCTGCATGTGGTGAGTGGTTCTTCCTCAAGTTTCTTCTTTTCTCTACAATGTTGGGCTCTGCTTTCCTCAAAAGCCTTCATTCCACACTTAATAGACTGATTCCACACACTTTGATCCTCAGCAGTTTTCTCCCAGGCATTTAGCTCAGTGTTCATTGCCTTCATATCTCTTTTACAAACATCTCTGAAATGGTGATAAGGGCACCTCTAATTGTCATTTTAATCAATGAATTGCATTCTCATACAATTTGTCGTGATACTAAGTAACTCAGACTTCAGAACTTTTATATACTATTAATAAATACTGCAGAATATGTAGTGCCAACTCCTGATTGACATCATTCCATGATATCCCATACAGCTAATACAGTGCCAAAAGCATTTCAGTTGACTACTTTTTGACCTCACATTAAAAAGTCCACATTCCTTTTGCCTGTGCATGTGTGTATGGAGGGTAGGTGGGCAGTGCAGGCTCTGAACTATCATTTGGCCTCTCTTTGGGGATTTTAGTTGGAAAGTTGGAGTGACTGCAAGGTTAGCATTTTCCTTCCCCTGCTGTCTGTTCCTATGGGTTTATCTGCTTGCTTGCTGTGCCCCAGAACAGCTGTCCTTCTGGTCTCTAGAAAATGAGCTGCATGATATGCTTAGGCAGTCAGTCACACTGTTCTGGTTTATCTAAACACATAACAAGGGAGCTGCACCTGTATGAGAGTCAGAGTCTGCAATGTCCCTTAACTTGCTTGTGTTTGAGCTTGCTTAGCACCTTTAAAAGTCAAGCCCTTAAAAACTCAAATCTAGATTTATGCCCTTCAGAAGCTCCTGTTTAAATACTTGACTTGGTCTGTACCCTCTTTGAGTCACTGCTTAAGTGTTTGACTCGCAGATGAAGCTCAGTATGATGACACCTGATTTCTTCACCATGAGACCCAGAATATATCAGGTGTGAGGTTTCCTTTACAAGGAACCATCAGAAGCACTAAACCCACAGCTGACTATGAACCCAATGTTTGAGATTACAAGGGATGACTTCATCCCCAAACACTCATCCTGAGTCGCCATCTGGTTGGGTTTTCTCAAGTGACATTTTGCACTGACATGAGCAGGTGTCAGGATGAAATGTCTTACAGAATGCTTTGCTTTCTTCAGTTGCTAACTCCCACCAAGAAATATCAATGTCCTTGAGAAACCTATGAAAACATCCCTGCATTCTGGACTTTTGAAGTAAAACCTTTGGACCTCCAATCTATGATATTTATCATGGATTTCATGATATTTGGTGGTTTGCTTGAAACCCCAACTCCTGGAATCATCTGATTATGCAAGCACCTCAACTTTTTTACCAGAAAAAAAGAAAAAATGGCCTTTATAGAAACATTGAATTATAGAACATAAAGCTTGAAGGGACCTCAAAAAATAAAATCTAGCTTCCATTCCCTTATCTCAATGCAGGATGAACGATACCTAAACCACTTCTGCTGGAAATGTGTCTAATCTACTCTGTACATATTCCAGTGTACATATGTACATAATCCAGTGATGGATATTTCAGTCTCTCTAAGTGATCTAATCTGCTGTTTAACTGTCCTTACAGTTTAGGGTGACCATATGTCCCGTTCTAGCCAAGACAGTCCCAGCTGTTAGAAGTTTTAATGGGTGTCCTGGAAATGCAGGGCTGCAGGATGAAGCCTGACAGAGACAGAGAGCTGTGGAGCACCTTGTAGGCAGGGAAGCAGGCACTGCAGCTTTCTTGGCAGGTAGCCCCACCCTTGCTGACTTGTGAGAGCAAGTGGGGCAGCAGGGGTGGGAAGCTGGGAAGGGGGCAGTGTCCCAGATTTCCCAGATGATGTTCCTGATTCCTGGGATTTCCATATTGTCAGCCTATTACAGCCAGAACACTTGCTCAAAACACAGTCAGCAAATTAAAATAACTCAACATTCATTATTTTAAGTGGAATTATTTTTAAGCCAGTGTCATTTTCTTGGGGTCTCACTCAAGATTTTTAAATACTTGTGGTTAGCAGTATTAAAGTGTGTCCTGTGGGCCGCCTTTCAAAAGTTCATTTCAAGGATCCAACAAATCCACACATTTAAACCTGGCATTTGTGGTTCATTATGTGAGATCCAAATCTACTTCAATAACATGAATGAAGTGGTTGGGGAAAACCCATTTCCCCATTCATCAAGCTCATAAATCAGGAGACTTAAGACTGTGTGCCATTTATTCACAGCAAAAGTGTTATGTTGCCTTCCACCCTTCCCCTCTCTGGAACCTCCTTTCCTTTCCTTTCCTTTCCTTTCCTTTCCTTTCCTTTCCTTTCCTTTCCTTTCCTTGTTTCTAACAGTTATCAAGTCTTACAGAATTATATTAAAACAGGTCTGAGAGGGACCTTGAGAAGTCCTCCAGTTTAACCCTAGCTTTAACCTCTGGTTGCCTTGAGGAGAAAGCTCTATCTATTTTAAATTATATGTACTGATTACCAGTTTAGTCTCCGGTATTGAGAAGACTAAGAAGATGTTTTAGCTGAGGTCTCAGAAAAGGACAGTCTCTTTTTTTTAGCCCCAAATCCCCCCCCAAAATGAAAGACAAGTCTCAGAATATGAGAAGATGTGTATGGTGGTACCTTGTGGGTCATAAAGTACAGTCCTCTGCTTTTGAACTGACCATGTCATATCATCTGGTTCATAAACTTGTTAAGCTCTGTCTTAAACTGATTGGGTTTTTTTTTAATTCCCCAATATATTTTTTTCTTGTTTGTATTTGATTCACCTGACAGTAATAATATGATTCCTCCAATACAGCCATTTAAATGGCAAAACCCATATCTAATTGAGATAATTCTTAAGGGAAGTACAATGAAGTTTGGCCCACACATGCCCACATCCCCCATGAAGAGGAGCTTAAACTCACTTGGAAATGATTGACTGCTTCAAAGAATAGAATAACCTTCTTCCTACATGGCACTTCTCGCATCTCTGGTACTTGTGTGTAAATGAGGTTGACTTTTGGCCTGCGGCTCATTCTGTTTTATCTTGTTTGCTCAATAATTAATGACCATTTTTAGGAAGCTCTGGCACTCAGCATTAAAGAATGCGACAGTGGGTGCATCTACACGAGACGCTTAATGTGCAGTAGACTAATTCTACCGCGCATTAGTATGTCATGGCACAAGTCATGCTAATGTGCAGCAAAATTAGTCTACTATGCATTAAATATCACAAAAAGACAGTGCACCTTTGTATTGTGCAGTAGTTCTGGCTACCGTGCAGTTATATAGTACCTCATATTAGAGGTACTAAACTTAATGCACAGTAGTAACAGCATATTAATGCATGTGTAGATGCACTCAGTGTGTTTCTAACTAATTACCTCCCCATAAACAACTTTTCCTCTTACCTCCTTTTTTTAACGCATCCTGTACACCTCAAAGAATCTCTTTACAACAAGTGCATTTTTACATTAATAACTTTTTTTATAAAAAGGTTCCCGAGTACAGAATAGCATCTTCTTCAGGGCCCACTCTGCATGCAGATCCTCCTTTGCAGTGACAGCTACCATAAATGATTTCATCTAATTAAAATCATGCTCCCTTGACAAAAACTGAGCAAAGGTATTGTTGTCATGGCAAGGTCTGAGAGTTTCCCATCTTTGTGCCTCCTCTCTGCCCTCTAGCACCTACCTCCACTGCAGTGTTTTAGGACTTAGGAGATCAGCTTCCAGCTCTGTAATCCCTCTCAGCAGCAGAGCTTAGAGTCATCACCCATTTGTATGTAGCCTGTTCCCCATGGAGCCTTCAGTCAAGCTCACATAGGAAAGTAGCTGCTCTTGTTCAAATGATGCGAGTTGAAATCATTGAATGGCAATTTTTTCTCTCTGAAGTTTTGCACCATGCTTGCATTTGTCACACTATTTAAAACTAAACACTGTTGTATCTCAGCCCTGCTGACAGTCTGCCTTTCCCTCTAGTTTTGTTCCTGCTTGTGAAACCCAAGACAATAGGTTTCTGCCCCATTTACTTGCTGAGAACTTTGCATCACTGTAGGTGAAGTTTTAAGAGGTTTTGGGAACTTGGTTTGCTTCACTTGTGTGACTGGCTTACTTTCTCTCACAAAAAATCTTCTTACCTCATTGGCAAGTCTTGTGCATGTCTTGTGCAAGGAAGGGGAGCTAGAAGACTCTTCTTCACCCAGGGGCAAGATTCAATATGAAGCATTGCATTAGCTGAGTGCTAATAGGACTGTGGTGCTATTGTGGCTGGTAGGCTGTCACTAGATAGGCAAAGCAAAGGGAGCAGTCCCTTCGCTCTGCCCAGTGGAGCAAGCCAACAGTAGAGGGAGTCAGATGCTGCTTCTTCAAGTGATGCATTGACCATGACTTCCCTACACTCCTGGAAGTTCCAGAAGACACTTATAACTGCTTCAGGCACAGTATCTGCCATACTTCCCACTGGGTTGCTATGCCTCTGCCCCCTCCCCCCAGACCCTCAGTAAAGCACTATATTTTCAAGGCCCAAAAGAGCTTTCTGTCTCCTGTGTTGCACTTTCCTATCAGTATTAAAGCTCATTTGAAATTTGCCTTTTGTGTGGCAAAGGATTAATTAGCAGGCATCATTTTTTTTGGCAGGTGTGCCACAAGTTAAGTCCTGCCCCCTTCCCCAGCACTGCTGTGATGCCCTTTCCCTGTGAGGCCAGTCTTTGTCCCTGTTCTCTTCTCCTTGCCTGATTCGTTGCTTTCCTCTCTCCTGACTGTCCTATCTGCTGCTGTTCTCCCTGATCCCTGCAGAATCTACCACATGCCACAGAAAGTGGCTGTACATGCCACTTGTGGCATATGTACTGCAGGTTGGCCACCCCTAGATTAAATAGTTATATCAAATGCTTTACAATTACCTAAAGGTTACTTTCCTCTATTTCTTCATGTTAGTTTTCTGTAGCTGCCAGCAGGGTGAAATCTTCCAAGAACAACTTGCTGGAAAGAAAGGAAGCATGGAAACTCTTGGGTGTGATGTTGATGTCAATAGTCATATATCACTAACAGTAGAGGACCAGCTGTTCCTGTTAACTACCTAAAGGAGGTTTGGTAGGGTGGTGCTGATTGCACTGTGAACCAACAAGCACATCCCTCCCCCTGGCATTACATTCCTCCAATAAGAAATTAGCAAATGGGATAGGCAAAAAAGAAAGAAATGTAACTGGGGAAGTCATCAAATTTGGATACTGCAGTCTGAGTGGCATCCCACTGTGCACTGCCTTTTCTTTATGCTAGGTGGAAGAGGGCAAATCTCAGTGTTTTCTTCCGCATTGGCTTTTCCTGCTGTTGAACACTGCCCTGTTGGCCTCCTTCACCACGGAAATCAGTTCTAGGTTTGGCTATCTGTTTCTCAGGAACCCAAAATAATTGTTGGCATTTCTTTAGTTCTAAGATGCTGTTTTCTAGCTTTAAATGCAATCCCATTTTAGCTCCAGCAACTAGTCAGCATGCTTTTCTGTGCCCACTTCACAGGAGTGTGATACATAGGTTTCTTCCATTTTCCTGTCTTTAACAGATGTGCATTTGCACAAAGGCTTTAAACTTGAGGATACTTACTCTTTGATTAAAAGGGTAATTAAGAAGCCTGAATTCAAGAATTCAAGGTCAAAGGTTAGCTATTAGAGAAAATGGCTTAGGATAGAAACCATGGTTGGAATACAAATGTGTAAATACATACATTCATTAAAACTACCAAAGAGTTTTCACTGTGTAAAAAAAAAAAAAAAAAAAAGATTCCCTTTTACCTTGCTCAGAGTTATTGGTTGATTCTATTTCAGAGGTCATGTAATATGTAACTTAGGGTAATTTGAATATTAATTCAACTACAAAGGGAAATATTCAGAACTAAAGAGCTCTCTGTATTAATTTTGTAGTGACATGTTTCTATGTAAGAACCAGCTGCCTGAGGCAAAGTGAGCTGAAAGATTTATAAATTGGGCTGAAATGTACCTTCTTTTGGAGCATATGTTGTAGACCTGATGGCCTTAGTTTCATTCATCCTATGCATTTACTGTCACCCGTCTCTGAATCAGGCAGATGCATCAGTAGCTGTACAATGTCATGTGTCTCATCAGCCTGGATGTATCCTTCTAGATCAGCAGGGTCAGCAATAATGGCAATACCTCAGCATCTTTGCCAAAGAACAGTGTTGCAGAAGCACGTGACTGCTGCCCAGGCAAACTGCGGCCCACCTTCATAACTGATGTAATGCAAAGAAGCTCAGTATCAGTACTGTTTAGTTATTATTTCTATGATGATAGCCCTGACATGTCAGGGCTATCATCATAGAGTGGTACTGCACAACTGTATAATGAAAAACCTTACAGGAATATCCCGAGGAAAAGTATATAATATCAGGGGCACAACTGGAGAGTAGTGTACCCTGGGCAGTACTACACCTTTTCTGCTGCACCTTCCCTGCTCCAGCTCTGCTCTGGCAGTGGGGAGGGCAGTGAAGCAATTGTGGCATGTGATACTGGAGCTGCCAGAGATTTGCTGTTGCTGGGAGAGATCATGTCACCTCCTTTCATTGCTGCGGATGTGTGCTGTGGGCCAAAAAAGGTTCCTCCAGATGCTTCTACACTGTGCACTGCCACTGCTTCTCTATCCTCCCTGCAGCCAGAGCATGGAATGTGCAGGGTGTGGGGGCAGGGAGTGGGAGCAAAACAAGGGATGGGAAGGTGAGGTGTCACCTCTCCCCCATAGGTAGTGCCCAGGTTTCAAGCCCTGCTTGCTCATGCATCATTAAACTGCTAATACATAGACACACAAAAACACAGGTGCAAAGACAGAGCTCTCAATAGATGTGGGTCCCAAATCCTTCTTAATATCCCAAGTTCTGTCTATCAAATGAGGCTTAATATGCATGACTAAATTCTGTTCTTGGTTACAGGAGTGTAAGCTCATTGTATTCATTGAGTATGAATAGCCCATAGCAAACCTGCCAGTCTTGGGGCAGGTAGAAATGAACATGTACAGGATTGAAGTATTGTTTGTCAGTTAAAGTAATGAAAACAGATGTTAGGTTGTCTTGAAATTGCACAACTTTACCAGGAACTCAGTAATAACACTTGGGGTATTCACATTTTTTAAGACTGTCACGGTTGCAGCCAAGTCACACTGAGGCTTGTCTTTACAACTTCTGGTTATATTGAAAGATCAAGCGTGGGCTCCCCCTGCTGGCACTGGAGTAGTTAACTTGGGGCTGAGGGGGGAGATGCACTCTAGAGCTTTGTCCCTAGGGCACCTATTATACACATGCTCCAGGGTTGGGGGCAGGGGCATTTATTTAGAGTGGCTTTTGGGAGCCTTTCTAATAAAAATGCCCGCAAGTGTCTCATGGACAGAAGTGATATCTTTTATTAGACTGTGGAGCCTGCGCCTCGCTCCGTCTGGCCTATCGGGGTGTGGCCCCTCCCCTCAACTCGCCTGCCACGACTTGGATGTACTCAATTACCTTCGGAGGGGTCTCCAGTGGAGCTCTTTATCCCGGGTGGGGTCTCCCGATAGGCAGTGGTACTCACTGTTATCGGACGCGGTGATCCACGGGGCTCCGCCTCCCCTACACCCCGTCCACACGCCAGCCGCTGGGCGATGTCTTCCAGATGTTGCCAGGCCCAGTATGATGGCCTCTGACCGGTTCCCCGGTTCTCGGTTGTCCTCCCTCCTGCAGAGAGGGGTTTCTCCTTTCTCCTCCCTTATAGATAATACTCCTCCGGACCAGGGGGAGCTGGTGGGTGCTTCCCCTGGTTCCAGCCCCCTCCTGGGGCCTCCGCTGTCTCCCCTTTCCTCCCGTCCGCAGGGCGCTCCCCTGCTTCCTGTGCGTCTGCCGCTTCAGGACGCAACAGAGAGAGTGCCTCGGCGTGCACTCTCTGACTGCCTCTCACCTGGCTGCTGGCGAAAGGCTTCCCGCTCCTGCCTACACTGCCTGCTTGAGACCCGCAGGCGGGGTCCTCAACGCTCCGTGCGAGAGCCTGCAGCACGGGCCGCACACCCGTACTCTCTCCCCCTGGCTCTCCCTCTTTCCCTGTCCTGCCGGCGTTTTTAAATCCTACCGCAGCGGCCGCTCCGGCCGCTGGGATTGGCTCAGCTGTTCACCGCGTGGGGAACAGCTGTTGCCAGAGCCGGCGTAATGGCGGCTCGCGCGGCTGCGGCTGTGGCTCTTCCTCCCGCTGCCCCTCTGCCGGTACGTATGCCCTTCTGGGGGCTTGCTCTCGGGGTCTAGGGTCTGTGGGTCCCCTCTTCTCCCCCTCACTCGCCTGTGGGGGCGCTTCGCCGCCACATAGACCAACAAGATTTTTGCAAAAAAAAAAATAAATCTTTAACTGCAAGCTTTCAGGCACAAACACCCTTCATCAGGCATCAGAAACCAATACAGCTACAAGCTGGATACCTGATGCAGTGTCTCATATATTCAGCATCCCACATTTCAAAATGGCACCAGAGGTACTTTAAGCTCATTTGGCTAGCATTAGCTAAAGTGTCCCCACTGCCATTTTGAAATGTGGGAGTGCTGTGTACACGAGACACTGAAGCACGCTGGAGTATTTTGATTAGAAGATCCCAGCAGACTACATTAATCAGAACATGTCAGAGCACATGTAAAAGTGCCCTAAGGTTTTATAGATTTATAGATTGTAATGCCAGAAGGGACCTCGGAAGATCATTGGGTCCAGCCCCCTGCACCAAGTAGGAAAGACAACTGGGGGTCAGGTGACCCCAGTAAGGTGACTGTCTAGTCTCCTCTTGAAGATTTTTAGGATAGGTGATTCCACCACCTCTGGAGGGAGCTTATTTCACAGTCTAGACACTCAGACTGTGAAGAAGTTTTTCCTAATGTTGAGCCTGAATCGATTTTCTGGGAGTTTGTGATTATTACTCCTGGTTTTCCCCTCAGGTGGCCTGGTGAACAGTTGCTCACCAAGTTCTTGATATACGCCCCTAGTGTAGTGGTGAGCTGATAACAAGTCCCCTCTCAGCCTCCTTTTCCTCAGGCTGAAGAGTCCCAGATCCCTCAGCCTTTCCTCGTATGGCTTGCCTTTTAAGACTCTGATCATACAGGTGGCTCTTCTTTGGACTCTCTCAAGCTTGTCCACGTCCTTGTTAAAGTGTGGTGCCCAGAAATGGATGAAGTACTCCAGCTGTGGTCTCACCAGTGCTGAGTAGAGCGGAAGAATCACCTCCTTGGTTTTCCTGCAGATGCATCAATTGATGCATGCCACAGTATTATTTTCCCTACTGGCTACAGCATCACATTGCCAGCTTATATTCATACTATGTTCTGTTAGTACCCCCAGGTTTCTTTCATTCGTAGTATTAGTCAGTTTGGTGCCACCAAGCCTATAGGTGTGTTGGGGGTTGCTCGTCCCAAGGTGGAGCACTTTACTTTTCTTGATATTGAACTTCATCAGATTCTGGTCTGCCCAACTTGCTAGCTTGTCTAGGTCTGCCTGTAACTAGCTTATCTTCAAGTATGACCACACTTCCAGATAACTTGGTGTTGTCCACGAACTTGGCCAGTGAGCTCTTCACCCCCACATCCAAACCGTTAATAAAGATGTTGAAAAGTACTGGACTGAGCACCGACCCCTGTGGGACACCAGTGCCCACTTCTTACCAGAATGACACAGATCCATTCACTACGACTCTCTGGGTCCTATCCTGAAGCTAGTTTCTCACCCACCTGACTGTCTTGGAGTTAAACCCACAATCCTCCAATTTTCTTACGAGGACATTGTGGGATACTAAGTCAAAGTTGCCTTTTGGAACTCAAGATATACAGTGTCAACCTGCTCTCTTGTGTCCAGGTTGTGAGTTACCTTATCATAGAAGGAGATGAGGTTGGTACGGCAAGACCTGCAGGCAACGAAGCCATGCTGGCTGTCATTCAGACTCTTACCTTCTGCAAGCTTATTGCAGATAGCCTCCTTGATGAACTTTCCTAGGATTTTCCCTAGGATAAAAGTTAAGCTGATTGGCCTCTAGTTACCTGGGTCCTCCCTCCTGCTCTTTTTGTGGATGGGCACAACATTGGCCCTCTTCCATTCCTCAGTGACTTCTCCAGAGTGCCACGAGTTATGGAAGTTTCTCCAGGGGCTCTGCAGTTACTTTGGCCAGCTCCTTCAGCACTCTCAGATGAAGATGATCTGGTCCCACTGACTTGTATAGATCTAATTTTTTTAATTGGCCATACACCAACTCTACGGCAATAGTAGGAAGGCGATTATTCCTGCTGTGCTTATCCTCTACTCTAGCTGGCGTGGTTTTCCCCTTGGTCCAGTGAAAGACCAAGGTGAAGTAGTCATTCAGTTCAGCTTTCTCCTGGGTACTGGTAACCAGCTCTCCTGAGTCGTTGAGCAATGGCCCTACGTTCTCATTTGTTTTCCTCCTGTTCCCTATGTACCTAAGAAGGACTTCTTGTTGTTCTTGATTCTTGTTGCTAACCTAAGTTTGGTCACCACTTTATCCTGTCTTATCTGTTCTCTGCAAATACGAGCTGTCGTGGAATAGTCCTCCTTGGGGCCCACCCTGAGTTTCCATTGTTTATAAGCCTCTTTCTTCTTTCTTAAGAGGACCATGATTCCCCTGTTTAGCCAAGAGGCCTTCCCAGCCCTTCTGTTAACTTTTCTCCACATGGGAATGGACACCTTTGTGCTTCTAATGGTTGTGAAGTGATGGAAATGAACTGGAAATAAACAAGTTCCTTTCTCATTGGAAAAGCTTTGGAGAGATGGACAGCATTTTTCGAATGGCAAAGGACAACATGGTAGTGCGGCTTTAGTGGCATTTTGTAATTTTCAGATGAAAGTAAGCACAAAAAGAGGGTAGCAACAATGGGGCATCTTGAGAGTTGCTGTGAGCCTGTCTACACTGCTTCCCCAGAATGATGCTGAAGAGTTTGCCCTGTCCACCTGTGCACCCAACCTGGACATGATGCAGTAAAGCTGCTCCAAGTTTCCCCTGCTGCTGCTCTTCAGATCTGTTTGGCTTGTTTCTGGCAGCAGCAAGGAGCAGGAGGTGGAGGCATGCCATCAGGACAGCTGCACTGACTTATTGGTGCAAATGGAGAGAGAGTGTGTGGAGTGGTATGTCCCCTCAGCATCACTCAGGAGTGTCATTAGAGCTATTTGGTATTGGTGCACCTCACTGGAGAGGGGAAGTGGGAAGTGCTGTTGACTGTTGGGCACACAAAGAGGTGCTCACCCAAGAGTCATGACATGGACTTAGCCTTTGCAGTAAACCATTATGATACTGTCAACAATACACCATAAAAAATAATTGATGTTACAGCTTTGCTATTGATGCCTAAGGAGTTGGGTGGAGGGGAGGTTTCAGAATGGAGCTTAGAGGGGTGTGGGCATGTATTTATAACCGTCACAACTAGGAACAGCTCTGGTCAGTATTTTGATTTCACTTTGTCTGGGACAAAAGGGATGGGGGAATAATTGGGGGTTTATTTTGGCTTCCAGCCAAGTTAATTACTGCTGTTATTGGCATCTGAAAAATAAAGGAAAAAACTAAGAAATAGCTTTCCCTCATGTTTTATCATTCCCTCCCCAAAACACTGAAGCTCCTCTCTGATGTGTGCCCCCAGTGTAAATTGGCCCTGGGTTGGTTAAAGGAACCATTTTGTTCAATTCTTCACTCTGTTGATCAGGAAATAGCCTTTGATCTTTAAGACCTTGCTCTCTGACTTGAAAAAATGTCCACGTAGATAAGGTGATGATGAACAGCATCTCAGAGCTGAGAGGGTAAGTGATATTTTTTCCCTCTGCAACAGAACCTAAAGTCTGACTCTTTAGAAGGCTTTTGATTGAGAGAGAAAATATGAAAGTGGTGTGGAAGTCTGTCAGAGTTTGATCAATTTGCTCAAACAGCTCAGTTTTTCAGCTGACAGCATTTTAGCGCTCAGAGGGGAGTTGTCAGAATTTCTCTACAGGCAGCCATGTCCTTCATGCTAGGGCATAGTTTAAGTTATCTCAAAAAAAAAAAAAAAAAAAAAGATGGCTTAGATCACCATTCTTCTAGTTCATGGCAAGCCGCCTCCCCTTAACTACCCCCTGTTTGATTTCTGTGCCATGTAAGTGTTGTGCTAATGTCTTCTATCTCTTGATGGCTTCCTTTAAGCTGAAGTGCATCCCTTTATGCTATAGCTGGGAAACTCACATCAGGTTCAGCCAAGTAGGTGAAAATATTGTCAGGAATTCTGCATCCCAGCCCCCTCTCGAGATTCTGTAGCAGATCAAAAGAATTGATTAAAATAAGTGAGGGTGCTTTGACCCAATTAGAAAAGAAATTACATATTTCTTCTTGTGTTTTCTTAATGAGAGTAGTAGATAAAAATACCCATGATTAAAAAGTCTCCTTTGACTCCTTATTATCTGGCAGTCCCGTTTGTATTGCATCATCCCAACAATAATCTTGATGAGAGCAGTGTCATGGAAAGCGTATCCAAAACACATCCTCAGCCTCTGCTTAAATATGTGCTGCAAAGTCATTTGCCTTGCTTTGTTCAAATGAACATTTAAAAGCATTTTGGTGGCAAGACATTAAAAAATGAGAGAGCTTCTAAGCTGTCCTGGGTTAGAAGGCAGTGGTTCATTAAGTGCATCCGTTTTGCCCCTTCAAACTCTCTTACAGTTAATGTGCTATAGCACATGTATACAAATGCAGGGAGCTGGGGAAATAGGAGCAAAACACTGGATGTGTTTCTTGAAATACTGTACTTCTATTCATGACATAACTGTTGTAAATGGAATGTTAATGAACATAGGTCCAGTCCATGCAGGGGCAGAAGTCAGGGGGAAGAAGAGGTAGGGGTAGAGAGGGTTACGATGTATCAGATGTATATGCAATGTTCATTAGGTACACTTTGATTTGTTGTGTGAGCATGTGTGTGTGCAGAGAGGCATAACTTGCCAGTCCTGTGCCCTGGGTGGCAGCAGAAGTGCACAGTGAAGGAGCAACAGCTGGAGATTTGCTACTGGGGGGTGGGGGATGGGGGACAGCCATTTTTTTGCTGCCAACAAATGTGTCAAGTAACCAGAGAATCCACTGGTTTGCAGTGGCAAAAAAAGATGATGGCACCCCCCCCCCCCCCCCGCAGTAATGAATTACCGGTCCCTGTTCCTTTATTGTGCCTGTAGTGTGCACTGCCTTGCTCACTGCTGGAAGTGGAGCTGGAGCTGCTGCAGAGACGGTGCTCCCACCCTACTGGAGCTCCCACCCTACTCCTTAGGCATCACCCATCATTATGTTTCTGTGCTTGTGTATGTGTAAATAGGGGGTGAGGGGGAGGTGAACTTAGAATAGACATCTGCTGCTGGCTGTCAAGGCTGGAGGAGAATGAGAATGACAAATTCCTGCAGCAAATATCACAGTATTTCAAACCATGAGACACTTTAGTTACTCTCTCCAGGCCAGTGATACACAAATCTACCTGTCCATTCCAAGTTGTCTCTAACTGTAATCCAGCATCTCATCTTGTCTCTCTGATGGCTCCTTCTGGATGTTTCAACATTGAACTTTAACCTTGTTGTGGATGGAAATGACCTGATTTCTTCCCCCCAAACCCCTACCAACTGACTCCCTCTATATTTATAAAGGTATCCTAAATATAATGTAATATAATATAATAAGACAGGGATGAGTAGCAGCTGTATGTAGGATTGAGCTCTTTGTGCTGTGATGAGAAACTGTATAGTGTATTATACTTGGCTTTTAGTAGAGTATTTAGTCTTAAATTATTGAATTTTGCTCTTTATTTCAAAGCAGCTTGGAGAACAACAGTGGCTGATTTAGGACTATAAAGAAAGGGTCTGGAGGGGGATATGTACTAAGGCTGTCCAGGGACTTCTGTTGAAATAGTGGGGGAAGGTGCCTAGTGGGGCACAGCAGGGACCTTCATTGGCTCTGATCTCATTTAACACCTTCATTGCTAATGGAGAAGAGCTTGTGGATGAAATTCACAGCTGATGCTGCATGGAGAAGAAGTGTGAACACCGAAGAGGGGAGAGAAACAATGCAAAACCCAAGAGAAGTGAGACACACATGCAGAAAATACCCAACAACATGAGATTTCTTTTTGAAAATTGTGACCAAACTCTAGAGCCAAATAATCTAAAATGCAGGTATTCAGTGGTCAGGAGAAACCTGGAAAACAGCAACTCTAGGAGAAACCCAACACACCAGACATGATTGTGCAGTTCTTCATGGCAGCACAAAGTATGAAACAGTTTGAAGGGAATAAGATCCACATGGAGACATATGGATGTAATCCCTGTCTGTCTGCCTGAAAATGACATTCCTCTTGAAGAAATGTACTTTTGCAAATGAGGTTGGGTATGATAGTTTAGCCCAGGGGTTTTCAATCTTTTTAAAGGTGTGTGTCCGTTCTGGGTACGCTTTTGGCGGAGCGGGATGGGGAGTGGGGTGGCAGCCTCAGGACACGGAGCGGGGGAGGTTTACACATGGTGGCAGCCCCCATGTGCAAGCTTCCCCACCATGTCCGGCCGGCTGGACAGCACCTGTGTGGCCTGCAGAGGGGGATCGCTGCCCTCATCCCCCCACCCTTCAGCCCTGCTCCTGGGAGGTGGCAGTGCAGAGTGGTGGCAGCACTCCATCCCCACCCACCCACACATACCCCCAACCCCTCTCCAAGTACCCCTGAGAATATGTGTACCCCCATTTGACAACCTCTGGTCTAGCCTAGTGAATGTGACATTGTCTCTGGCAGTGGGGTAGGTATCTGACAGTCCCTTGCTTTAGGGATTCTGCAGGTTGCCCTAGGGGCCAATAACAGATTTTAATTTCTCCTTATGAATGCTACTGGCTTATTGGGAGACTTTTCACCTTCCTCTGAAGCACTGGGCTGTTGGCCACAGCTAAGGCTGGGGGGTTTTGACTGGGGTTTACTGATGGTCCTTTCAGTATTGGAAAACCCAGAAATCCTTGGCTAGAGTTAATGCACTCCTGGACAGGAAAAGAAAAGAAATTCCTGCCCAGGAGAGCATTCCATTTTTCTACTCACCTGAGAAATCTGAAAAATCATAACCAGGAGGAAACATAATTCTACATCCTGCTTGCCACCAGACAGCTTTGAGGTAAAAAGACTATTCCAACGTTCACCTAAGCCTAATTTGCACAAAATGAACATTTCCAACCAGGAGATCCTACACCTTCAGCTCTCCTGTGAAATATGAATTTTCATTTCCACCTAGGAGAAATTTTACAATCTTTGCATTCTCCTATGACTGAAGAATAGTGTGTGCACCAAAAAGCTTGCAAATATATATTTTTTGCAAATATCTAGTTGGTCTCATAAAAGATATCATCTCTGCCACGAGTTCTGATTGCTTTGCCTGTAGACCAATATGGTTACAACCTGTATACCTGTATCAACACTAACACCCTCAGTTCAGGCAGCAAGTGTCAACTCAATTGAGGCACATCAGTGACGAGCAACAGAAATGGTAAGGGGACCTTGGGAGACTGGTTTGAAAGGAGGGATTAAAGTGTTGCCTGAGTCAAAGCAGGAATTAGCCACAATTACTGTAGGCACATAACTGTAAACAAATATTACTAAGGGCTAAATACCAGACAGGGAGAGGAGCTATTTAGGCTGATATGAGGAGGTGGAAGTTGGAGAAACAGGATCTTACTAAGAAATGGAAAATGTAGGCAGATTATAAGGGAAATCTTCCTCACAATGAGCTCTGTTAAGTGGCATCCCAGGAGAACTTGTGGAATATTTGTCCCTTGGGACATTTAAACCTAATTTGAATTAAACATTAATAAATGTACCATAGGGACCAATCTTTCATTGACAGGAGACAGACTAGATGCCGTGGATTGTTTCCACCCTCATCTTTAACTTGTAAGCGCCAAAATGTGCAGTCTTATCTGAAACCAAATTCACTGGGCTTGATGCTCATTTTAGGTAACACAAGACTGCTCCCTGGATTTTTTTTTTGGTCTGAATACTGTTGCCTTGAAAATGAACTGAGAAAGAATTGCATGATTTGGTTCTTTGATTTGGAGATGAAGTTCAATTTCTGAGATTTAGCTGAGAAAATATCTCAGGATGGGATGGGCTTAATTAAGTTAACAGCAGTTAAACTGGTTCTACACTGTACCCATTCTCAGGTACTCCTTGTCTCCTTCAAGTTTCAGATAATGTCTTTTGGTCTCCAGATCCTTCTGCGCCTTCATCTCCTCTGCATATATGCCTTTTTTTCTTTTGTACCAGGAAAAGTGACTGGGGAGTGATATTTCCTAGCATAGCAAGCACATCTGGGAGTGGAAGAATAATTGAACGTGTTGTGTTTCTTTTAGCATGCTGGGAAAGCTTTGGAAGCAGAGCTTAGAAAACATGAAGCCCTGCAGGTCAGCTCTCTGGCTCAGTCCTCTGGGGAGAGAGAGCAATGTGAAGAGAATGTGTTGTTTCGCAGGCTGCAGCATGCTCCTCATTTCTAGGGGTCAGGTCAGGAGGACAAGACTGTCACTGCCTGAAACTTTCCAGCTCTGCAAGAGCCAGAGGGATAATTTTCACTTGAGATTCAATTACTAAAGAAGCACTGGGCTGGGGGAGAAGAGTTTTCTAATAGGAGGTGTTTAACATAATTTAATTATAGTGGCAAGCACAAAATCTTTCCAGACATTTTGCTAAGCTGGTCCCTGCTGCTCTGGGTTGAATTTATTGGGAGCTGTGGGAGCGCAAAATTCCTGGATCCTTAGTAGAGAGATGGAGGAAATAAAGCAAATTATTTGAGTCTCAACACAGGCTTGAGGCTCACCTAGACAAGAAAAAAATATCATGAAAAAAATGAATGACATATTTAAAAGAATATTATCTAAAGAACTTGAGGATATTAGGAGCACAGGTCTCACCTGACATCCATTTGGATTAGACTCTTAAATTAAACCTTTGCACATTTACAGGTGCCACTAAAGTCACTGGGAGCTGCAGCTGCACAGTGAGTTAAATAGTCAGTGGTAATGCTGGAGTGATGTTGCTGTGATGGTTCAGGAAAAAAGTGAAGGGCAAGGATTTTTGTGGCTGATACTTTTTATTGGTTTTCTCCAAACTGTACTGCTGGTCCAATAAAAGGTATCACACATAAAAAAAAAAAAAAAAATCCTTGCTTCTTAAATAATCAGGCTACTCTCTTTTTCAGATGTTATTGGCTCCCCTCCTGCTCTCTGATCTGATTGTGGGACCCATTGCTACCAGACAGACCTCCTTTGAAATTCATGGTATTCTGTGTGGGTCTGCACAGGCACATTTCATTACATTATCATGTCCTGATGCTGAAACAGAAGTTTTGGGTATGATAAGTTTGTTGTAAAGATGTACTTTTCAGTTTTCCATTGCATGTATGGCACGCAGTGTACACAGAATTGTTTATGGCATTGTTTGTGTCAATATTTAAAATGATAGATGAAAGTAGTGCACGCACTATCATCATGAAGCGTATGCAGTAGAGTTTAACATCTCCAGTTGCATTTCCCTATTCTGTATTTCAAGATGGAAGCTGCTGGCAGCATATGTATAAAAAGTAAATATTGTGGGGGAGGAAGGTTGGTGGTTTGAGGGACAGAACTATATCAGAAATACTCCTTGGCTGTGAAAGAATTGTGCTAATTTACACCTTGACAAATTGGCCTTGAATATATAGGCAGTTCCAATTTGAAATTTGAAGCTCTGTTAGTGGATCAACTGACCTATGGCCTTTGGTGCAATGGCTGTCAATTAAAAGACAATTTGTATGTTAGGAAAGGCCATTTTGCATTTATTTCTGTCAGTGTTAAGGTATGTTGTTTGTTATGACAGATTCAAAGTGGAAATCATACTTTCTGAGGGAAGTTTAGCCTGTGTTATTGTTTTTTCTGCTCATACAGCAGTGCTGCCAGACATTAGTTATGCATTTGCACGTAACTCAGTTGTATAAGAAGCTTGTACTGTTGAGACATCACTGAATATCTCACCTCTCCTCTTATAGATTCATAGATTCATAGATGCTAGGGTCGGAAGGGACCTCAATAGATCATCGAGTCCGACCCCCTGCATAAGCAGGAAAGAGTGCTGGGTCTAGATGACCCCAGCTAGATGCTCATCTAACCTCCTCTTGAAGACCCCCAGGGTAGGGGAGAGCACCACCTCCCTTGGGAGCCCGTTCCAGACCTTGGCCACTCGAACTGTGAAGAAGTTCTTCCTAATGTCCAATCTAAATCTGCTCTCTGCTAGCTTGTGGCCATTATTTCTTGTAACCCCTGGGGGCGCCTTGATGAATAAATACTCACCTATTCCCTTCTGTGCCCCCGTGATGAACTTATAGGCAGCCACAAGGTCGCCTCTCCACCTTCTCTTGCGGAGGCTGAAAAGGTCCAGTTTCTCTAGTCTCTCCTCGTAGGGCTTGGTCTTCAGGCCCTTAACCATATGAGTGGCCCTTCTCTGGACCCTCTCCAGGTTATCCGCATCCTTCTTGAAGTGTGGTGCCCAGAATTGCACGCAGTACTCCAACTGCGGTCTGACCAGTGCCCGATAGAGGGGAAGTATCAAATCCTTGGACCTATTTGTCATGCATCTGCTGATGCACGATAAAGTGCCATTGACTTTTCTGATGGTTTCGTCACACTGCCGACTCATGTTTATCTTGGAGTCCACTAGGACTCCAAGATCCCTTTCCACTTCCGTGCCACCCAGCAGGTCATTTCCTAGGCTGTAGGTGTGCTGGACATTTTTTCTCCCTGTCACAACCAAATTAAGTAGTGCCTATGTCACAAACAAGTAAAACCATTCAAAACAGTTTTTTTTTCTGCACTAGGTTAACTAAGGGTTAACAATAATGATAATAACCGCTTTTTTTTTGCTGCGCATGTCAAAAAGAAATGTATTACTGCACCACTAACAGAGATAAAACTTAGCCTTCTGTGCTGTACATAAATCATTATAACTGGCCAGAAAAAACAGGGAGTGTCCCTATGATAACACCCTAGCAAAGACTGCTAGGTAATTGGCGATTCTAATTAAATTTACGACGTGGCGAAAAGCAATTGGCTATTACACAAATAAAACCTGTCTTCACTTCCGTGAAGAACGGGAGACCTCCGCGCACACACCTAAAAAACCTCTGAAAGTTTGCGTGAGAATAACTGACAAATGGATCACTTGTCAGTCTCCCCCGTCTCGACCTTATCAGACGTAAATCACCAACTTTTTTCTCCGTTTATCTGCCCGACCAAAGAACTCTTATGCAGACCGACCTATGACCTACGAACCTTAAGCTGTAACTAACCAAATATCTCTGACCTCCGCTATTCACCACCTTGACGGCGTGAATAAATAATCTTGCTTTACAACCGATAAGCGTCCGCCTAATTAATTCCACTCCAAGCGTCACAAGTACCTGCCTAACGGCCTTCTAAGGCCCCGGACCTTTATCTGCCCGGGTGGGAGTCAGGGAGAGCTGCTGGCCGGCTGCCCTAAGTCCTGACACTCCCTAGGTGCAGCACTTTGCATTTCTCCTTGTTGAACTGCATTCTGTTGTTTTCTGCCCATTTGTCCAACCTGTCCAGGTCTGCCTTCAGCTGTTCCCTGCCCTCCGGCGTGTCCACTTCTCCCCATAGCTTTGTGTCATCTGCAAACTTGGACAGAGTACATTTCACTTCCTCGTCCAAGTCACTGATGAAGACATTAAAGAGTATCGGTCCAAGGACCGAGCCCTGCGGGACCCCACTGCCCACACCCTTCCAGGTTGAAACCGACCCATCTACCACGACTCTCTGGGTGCGACCCTCCAGCCAATTCGCCACTCACCGGACTGTGTAGTCATCCAAGTCACAGCCTTTTAACTTGTTCACCAGTATGGGGTGGGATACCGTATCAAAGGCCTTCCTGAAGTCTAAGTATACGACATCCACCCCTCCTCCTGCGTCCAGGCGTTTTGTAACCTGGTCATAAAAAGAGACTAGATTGGTCAGGCATGATCTGCCTGCTATGAACCCGTGCTGGTTTCCCTTCAGCATAATCTGCCCTGCCAGGCTCTCACAAATGTGAGCCTTGATAATTTTTTCAAAGACTTTGCCAAGGATGGATGTGAGACTGACTAGCCTATAGTTGCCCAGGTCCTCCTTCCTCCCCTTCTTGAAAATGGGGACCACATTGGCCCTTTTCCAGTCCTCCGGGACTTGGCCCGTGCGCCACGAGCGTTCAAATATTCCCGCCAGTGGCTCTGCAATGATGTCGGCCGGTGCCTTCAGCACCCTCGGATGGAGCTCATCCGGGCCTGCCGACTTAAAGGCATCCAGTTCTTCCAAGTGACTCTGCACCATCTCAGGGTCTATGCATGGAAGTCTGGCGTCTTGCTGCTGCCTCTCTACAACCCCAGTGAGAGACTTGTCGTGCCCCTCGCTTAGGAACACTGAGGCAAAGAACTCGTTGAGGAGTTCAGCCTTGTCCCCCCTGTCTGTCACCAATTGTTTCTGCCCATTTAGCAGGGGTCCTGTTCCTCCCTGGGCCTTCCTTTTACTCCCTATATATCTAAAAAACAATTTCTTGTTGTCTTTTACTTGGGTTGCCATCCTCAGCTCCATGGTAGCTTTGGCCCGTCTAACTGCCTCCCTACAAGCACGAGCAGAGGAGGTATATTCGTCTTTGGTGATCTCTCCGTTTCCACTATTTATGTGCTCCCCTTTTGGCCCTTAGGCTGCCCTGGATTTTCTCTGGTCAGCCAGGGAAGCCTCCTGGCCCCTTTCCCTCTTTTACCTTGCACGGGGATCGTCTTGCTTTGTGCCCGAAGGATCGTTTCCTTAAGGCACAGCCACCCTTCTTTCCTTTGAAGCACTTTCTCTATTCTAATCCCAGCTCTGGCTTGACGTCCAACAGGCATCCTGACTCAGTTGGCAGCTTTCTCTAGTAATTGATAGATATTGTTCCAACTCTAATGCTGTTTGGGAAGCTGAGGTATGGTTGACTGGACTCATTAGTCCAGGAGGCCCGTTCTAGTTCTATGATTTTCTTCTTTAGATCACCTAACGACCTTTGCTGAGAAATGAGGAAATGGTCTCTGGCTCCCTATACACAATACTATTACATTCACATCTCTGAATAACAGTACACATGCATAGAGCCCTTACATTTCCAGTGGATTCCAGTATGCTCATTTTACAACAGCACTGAAAGTAATAGCCAAAAAACATATTGAGTACAGATCTGCAGGGTAGCTGTTTGCAGTAAGTGCTATGACAGTGCTTTTACACAAGGTGGCAGGAGATCAGGTAATAGCAGTGGTTCTCAATAGGGCTTGCAAAATTTTGATGGGTGTTTCATTTCGAAGCTGTTTCGATGCGTTTCGAGCTTGAAACAGCGAAATTGAAATGGAATGAAATGAAATGCTTCGAAACAGCTTCGAAATGAAATGAGGGCACTTGAAACATTTTGAAAGTTTCAAAGCATTTCAAGTTTCGAAACCGGGCT
Source organism: Alligator mississippiensis (assembly GCF_030867095.1). Taxonomy (NCBI): domain Eukaryota; kingdom Metazoa; phylum Chordata; order Crocodylia; family Alligatoridae; genus Alligator; species Alligator mississippiensis. The sequence continues at coordinate 137,450,426 of NC_081825.1, read as the reverse complement.
TGCTTGCAGCTAAACCGAAACTGAGGAGGAGGAAGAAGAGGGAAGGTCTGCTCTGATGTTGACTGTGTAGCTGGCCAGTGACAATGATCTGTCCCTGAGGTCCCTTCCGATCCCAGTGCTCTGGGGGAGGGATGGAAAAACAGCATAAAAAGCATTGTTTGAGCTGAGCTTTCTCTGTGTCTTCACACTTACAAGTGACATGAGTTTTGCTCTGTACAGTTTGAGGTGCAGTTTCACAGAAACCCCTGCACCTATCTCCTTGAAACCTGGCAGGCTTCATGGCCTCAGAAGAGGCTACCATCCCTGCAAGTTTTCACCCCACTGCACCTTAACACACATACACAAGGTCACACACGTCACAAGTTTTTTGCTTCTCAGCAACTTGAGGTGCAGTTTCCCAGAAACCCCTGCATCTATCTCCTTGAAACTTGGTAGGCTTTGTGGCCCCAGCACAGGCTACCATCTCTGCTGTTTTCATTCGAATCAGGAAAGAAATGACAAAGTTATAGGCATTTTTGTGATGCCACTTTGTAGCCTATGGGTGAAACCTCGAAACAGTTTTGACGAAACGAAACGGAACAGTGTTTTCAAAACAGCAAAATGAGACACTGTCCCTTTGAAATGGCAAAATGGAAGTTGAAATGAAATGGTGCTGTTTCGCACAGCCCAACCGTTTCAGACTCAAGGGACCCCTCAGCAAATGCCACCTCTTCATTGTCACTCAGTTTTTGGCTACAGAAAAATAATAGGGAAATTCTTCTCTTGCAAAGAACACAGACAGACCAGAATAGGTCACAATGTTTTTAACACTGTGGATTCCTATTTGAAATCTCTGGATTTACCTTGTGAATCATGTTTACACACCTAACAGTGCTAATATTTTGTGGCATCCAAAGCACCCTTAAAAGGATATCAAGGCACCCCAGGGCACCCTGGTTGACAATCACCAAAGTAATAGTTTGCATTCAGCAAATGGCTACTTCAGGTAATGCTGTGGGCAGAGGATATGTACACAATATAATTCACACTGGTATAGTTCTACCCCTACTTGAGCACTGGATTTAAATATTTTATGCTGGTGTGTGTCTGTTCCTTCTTTACACCTAAAAAGACTGGTTATGCAGGTGTAAGTGCATCATCCATCCAGGCCAAATGACTAGCTTAATTTGAGAAAAACGATAAAATCTGGATTGGTAAATTCTCAGCACACTTGTTCATTTGAGACTATTGCTTTTTGCAATCTCTATCCATGCAAAGCCAGCATTACCAAGTGCCTTACAGGACATCTGCGTGAGAGAGGTAGTAATGCATGCAAACCTTCCAAGGCTGTCAGTGTTAATCAAAGATCAGGCCACAGAATCTATGGGAATGGTGCAGTGGACCATATTCTCCTGCTTTCACATCTACCTCTATCAGCTGAATTATGCACATGAGCTCTGTAGCCTCAAGGTGGGTTTAGTTTCTAATATTGTTCCTTTCCAGTTCCAGCTGTGCACATTTTAAACTTGCCATCACTCCTGTCACAAAACGTAAGAGGTTAAATAGCAAAAGAACAGAATTAACATGCGCTGAGTCCGCGTCCAGATGAGCAATGGTGTGCAGTTTGTGGCACCACAAACCTCTTTGTGGTGCCACAAGCTGCATGCAATAAACATTAAAACGTGCACCATGGATTTCCTCCTAGGAACCCCCTGTCCCCTTCCCCCCACAAAACAAAAGTGGCTCAGGGTACATAAAACAAGCAGGCGCTGACACAAACGGAGGCTGGGCCATCCAGAGCAGTGGTCTGGCTGCTGGCCAGGCCTCTGTGCTGCCCCTGTTGCTTCAGCATGCCACCAGGTAAGACTTCTGGGAGAGCCAAGAGGAGCTGGGCAAGGGCAGTTTGCTCGTTGTGGGACAATTTGTCCTGCAACAAAGTGCATGTGCAGAGGGGTATGTGCTGATGCAATTTGTGCCACTGCAAACGTGTCCCTGCTCGTTTGGACATAGCCTTAGATTCATTTTTTGAAACAGTTGTTTTCTTATATCCCTGTACTGTTTAATGTATCCGTAAATGATTTGGAAAGGGAAATGTATAATGAGGTGTCCAAGTTGTAGATGACTCCAAATTCTTTAGTAGGTGAAAAGCAAAGCTGACTGTGAAGAACTGCAGAAAGTTCTCTCAAAATTGAGTGAATGGGCAGCAAGACAGCTGATGAAGTTTAATATTGTTAAATGCAAAGCAATGCACATGTGCAGTAATGGGCGCTACAGGAGCTTTTACTGCTTGGGAAAGACATCTTAGAATTATTGTGGATAGTTGTCTGATAATATCAGCTCAGTATTCAGCAGTGGTCAGAAAAGAAAATAGAATGTTAGGAATTATTATGAATGGGATTGAAAAACACAAGAGAAAATGTCATTATGCCAATGTATAAATCCACATTGTACCCAGTACCCACACCTTAGATACTGTGCGAGTTTTGGTCTCACTCCCCTCCCATCTTCAGAAGGGTAATAAAGGTAGACAAGGTGCATAGAAGGGAAAAAAGAATGATCAGCAGGGATCCTGGTTTTCTCTGATTTAAAAAAATCCACAATTTTCAGATTAAATAAAGTAATCCAAAATCCACGTTTTCCCATGATTAAAATGAAATGTCAATAATATGTATATACAGGCAACCCCTACTTAACACTGTTTCACTTAGCACTATTTTGCTATAACGCTCATTTGAAATTGATACCTGATTTCACTTAGCGCTCAGCAAGTTCTGTTATAATGCTTGTGGTCGCCATCTTGGGTCATTAGAAATAATTCTGGTCACCAACTTGGGTCGTCAAATACTTTTGGTTTCTCTTAAGGCTCGATTTTCAGGAACCAATTAAGAGCGCTAAGCGAGGGTTGCCTATCTATATATAGTGATGCTTCATTTTAATCATGGAAAAATGTGGATTTGGGGTTATTTTTTAATCCAAAAATTGGGGATTTTTTCAAATCAGAGAAAACCAGGATCCCTGATAATCAGGAACATAAAAATACTTCCATATGAGGACTAATAAAATAAGTTAGGACTTTCCAGGTCAGAGAAAGGATGTCCAGGTGGCAGGGGAGGATATACAATCAAAATCTACAAAATTATGAATGGTTTGGAGAAAGGGATTTACTATGTATCATCTCTCTTAATACTAAAACTAGGGGAGACAATGAAATTATTAGGAAGAAGGTTTAAAAGAAACAAAAGGAAGTTATTTTTTCCCACACAGTGGGTGCATCTCCAGGTGCACTGTAATGCTCATTAGCTTATTGTAATGCACATTAAAGCGGCACAAAAAACATGCACTTCTGCTAATATGCATTAAAATAGGCTAATGGGCCTTTTTTCTGGTACCTTACAATGGAGGTACTAAATTTAATGCACATTAGCAAAAGTGCATTAATGAACACACATGTAGACGTGCCCAGTGTGTACTTGTGAAACTCATTGATCAAGGTGTTACAGAGGCTGAAAACTTTACCGGATTCCAAAGAAATTTGAATAGATTAATGCAAAATAGGTACATGAGTGCACATTAAATATGATAGTAAGGCTATAGCTTCCTACTGATGGCTTCCTGGGTCTTTGAATGCTGCAAGCTATAGGGAAAGAGGGGCAGGAGACAGAACAGCCCGGATATACCCTGTGCAAATACTCTTTCCCTTGGCATCCATCTGCTCTCTGCCACTGTGAACTACAAGATACTGGTATAGATGGACCTATGCTCTAACCCACTATGGTATCTCTTATATTGTTAGATGGGAGCCATGTAGGGCTTCCAGCAGGGGAAAAAATGGCAGGGGGAGGAAATAAGCTGAAGGAGATCAGACTAATCAGAAGAATTAAAGGGGAAAGGAAGACCTTATTTATAAGTGAAAAAGATATAGAAGGTACAGGCTGCATTAATAAATGAGGAGGTGGATGGAATCAGTGCAAACTCTAATATAACTGACATATCTTTAAAAAAGAGAGCCTTAAAACAGAGAGATGTAGGCAATGGAGGAATAAAAGAGCAGTTGTAAAAATAGCCTTTGAAAAGGCAGGTAGGGAGTTATTTGGAAAAAAACAAAATGAATATATGCAAATCAAGAGATCTGGATGAATTCCAATGAAGCACATGGGGAATTTGCTAACAAGCTTACCAGCCCATCAGAAAAGAAAATGTTGAACACTAAGGAATTTACAAAGGGCGAGTAAAGAAAGAAAATACATTGCTCTACAAAGATCCAGAGAATAATGAGGCAGGCAATTCTGCAAAATGAAATTTACTCCCCAGTTAGATCAAATAATGAAAAATCCTGTTAACATTTAGAGGATTACAGAATCGCAGTTAAACAGCAACACTGGTTTATAAAGAAAACAAACCTGCACTCAAACTGGATTGCTTATTAAAATACAATTATTAAAATAGAAGATGAAGGGAATCCAGGAAATATAATGTCATATAGTTATATTTTAGTTAAACATTTGCTACAGTGACTCAGGGAAATGTTTTTATGATATTTGTTCAAATTGGCTTGCCTGTGAATATGTTGATGCATCAAAACCATTGAAGGTCTGCAAATAATGATGCAAGAATCACTGTTAAATTCCCTGGCACTTAACTTTATTAATGATCTAGGAGAGATTAAGAAAGCATCATTTGTGATGATTAAATTCACAGATGATGTTAAATTCATATGTGCTGAAAACAACCAAGAGGAAAGAAAAAAATACAAAGAAGCTGATAAATTATAAGAAATTTAAGCATGAAATTAAATGAAATTCTATTTTGAGAAACACGAGATAGCATATTTGAGAGATGTGTCTAGAACAGTGGACGGGTGAACAGCAGTGCCAGAAGACATTAGAATACTGAATTGTAAACTGGATAAGAGTTTGTGATCTGACACTATAGCAAATGGTAAATGCAAAGGCAGCAAGGAAATATTAGGAGCTGATATCCTGGATAGGGTTTGTACTCAAGAGAGCTCTCTTCAATCTTTGGCTCTTCCACAGGCAGAGTCAGTCTCTAACCTTGGGCAAGCCACTTACTCTACTGTATGACATCTGGATTTAGGGGTAATACTCACCTACCTCCAACAACTGCTGTGAGGATAAAACACTTTGCTAACCAGAAGGCACTCAGATACTACTGTAAGGATGGCCATGAAAGTGCTTTTGTAAGGAAAATATATCCAACATAGATTAATTTTGAATATCTCTTTACTAGGACCTGGAGTGAGTTCAGAGAAGAATAAGTGATAGGAAAATATTTCCAATTATAAAAACTGATAGTTTGGGGAAATGTCTACCCATGGAATTCCCATCCTTTGAGATGTATAAAAGGATACTACCAGCTTGAAATTCAGTTACTTTTATTAAAGTTAAAATAGTTTCTAATAACTACACCTGCTTCTAATTCCATTTATATTTGCCTTGTTCTTTTTCAATCACATTTTCTATTATTTTGAAAAATTATACTTCTCCCTTCTGCTGCTCTGTGCAAGAGCCACAAAAACAGGACACAGGATGCATCTACCTGAAATGCTTAATGTGCAGTAGACCAAGTCTGCACATTTGCACATCATGGCAAAAACTGTGCGAATGCACTAATGTGCAGTAGAAATAGTCTACTGCACATTCGTGTCACAAAAAGACTGTGATGTTGTTACTGTGCATTAGCACTGGCTACTACACATTTATGTAGTACCTCATATTAGTGGTACTAAACTTAATGTACAGTAGCAACGGCAGATTAATACACATGTAGACGTGCCCAGAATTGGTAACAATGAAACTAATAACAGGACAGTGAACATACCTGGAATGATGCAATATGTACTGAGTAAAGAAGATGAAAAAGTATTTTGTGGCTCTGTTCTCTTTCCGTCATCCCTACATTACTGCCATCTCCAACCATTCAATAGTCAGAAGTTGTCTCTCAAAAATCATGAGAATATTTTTGTTCAAAATCTAGTGATTTTAAAGTTTTTTTTTTAATTTGTCTTCTGCATTTTAGAACTTTTAGGTGCATGTTCTTCAGCTTTTCTCCGCAACCATCCTGACTAAAATACTATTTAGAATGAAAGAGCTGTTTCTTATATAATTGCATGATGCCAGGAGCTGAAGCTTTAAGAAACACACTGAATATTGTACGTCTTGTAATGCAATCCTAAGACATGTCAGCACAATTCAGGATCTCCTCTAGCAGCAGTTGATAGAATATTTTCAACCAGTTGTATTTTTTTTTTAGGTTGACTATAATAGATCAGGTAAATTACCACAATATTATATCTCTTGTTGCTGTGATTGATGTATAAAGTTGCCAACACTCATACTATTCTGTAAATGAAAGTCGATGGAGCAGAGTCAGAATGGCTAAATCACTTGGGGCGAGTTTTATAAAAGTGTCCAGGCACCATTTTCCATCGTTAGTCATTGAGGCGACTTGGCACTTCACAAAAGAAGTGTATTTGATATGCCTTATGATAGCTGTGTCTGTTGTTGTCTCTAAGATAGCTGTTCCTGAATTAGGATTTGCAGGCTGGATGGAATTATGACACTTAATGAATGGTGTTGTGAGCCTCACAGAAATTCACTTCTAGTGATCAGGTTCAGCCTAAGAGTGGGATTGGGAGCCCATAAGTGGGGTCACTACAGATAAGGTTCTTTCCTCTAAGATACTATGGATAATTACCTAGTTTATTCCTCTGCTATCAGACCTAAAAATAAAAGAAGAGATGTTTATGCTAACCTGACAATCCTTTCCCCATGTCATGCCTGAGCTCCTGCAGTTCATCAGCCCTCTAAAGTCTACCTCTGAGCCCATGTCTGCATGAAAAACTCCTGTGTCCCAGCTTTTTGTTGGCTAGCAATGGCTGATATTGCTGTGTTTATGAGGATGTTTTCAAAGAGACTGTGGGTGTGTCTACACATGTGCTTTAATGTGCAGCAGCCTAGTCTACTGAGCATTTAAGTGGCACATCAAAAACCATGCTAATATGCTAATGCACAGTAGAATAGCCTACTGAGCATTAAGCATCACCTAAAAAGTGCTACTGTGCAGTAGTGCAGCCTAATGTGCATTTATTTAGTGTCTCATACTGGAGGCACTAAATTTAATACACATTAGTAAAAGTGCATTAATGGACATGTAGATGTACCTGCAGGCAGAAAACAAGAGTTGCTGCCATAACCATACAGTCTGTAAGTCACAGCTGCCCCTATCTATGGCAGCAGCTCCAGGTACCCATCCAGGTTATTACACCTTTGCAATTTGCTGGCATCTCTGACTCATGTTCAGAGAGGTGGTTTTATTCAGACAATGGGAAAGCTAAGCTTTGCCAACATATCAAATTTGTTTCTGGGTGCATGACAGACTCGTGACCAAGGCAACTTCTGTTGATAGCTGGCACGTCCACATGTTCATTAATGTGCCTTAGATACTACACATTTAGTTTAGTACTTGTTTAATAAAGCACTAACTAAATGCACAGTAACTAGAGTTACTGTACAGTAGTGCCAGTGCATGGTTATTTTGTGACACTTAATGTGCATTAACGTAATAACACTGCACAGTAGGCTGTTAGCACAGGTTTTAACTGTCACACTACTGTATAGGGTTATTAGGCTAATGCACAGTATGCGTCTTGTGCCCACTGTAGTGTAGTGCACTGTAGTGTAGACCAGACCAGGTCTTACCCACTCATAGTACTTATCCACACGCCAAAGTCATGATTAGGAAGACAGGCTTCCTTTTATTTGCAGCCTCCCATTCTACTTCCATCAACAATTGTAAATTTTTAGCAGTGCATTTAAATAAACGGAGGTCTGTTTGTTTGCTTCCACTGTTTTAACCCCCTCCCGCACCTTTTCCTGTTGCCATCGATGGGGAGAGGACCATGAGTGACCTTTGGTCTACAATCACTGACTTCATTTCCTGAGCAAGCCAAGCATGCAGCCACAGTGATACTCCCTCAGACACTGCTAACTTGGCTGAAGAGAATAATGACAGATGAGATAAAGGGGAAAAAAGAAACCCGAATGAAGAGATTAGAGATGAAATTGGCAACTTTATCACTCGTTACTTTGATGATTACGTTTGATTGCTGTTTACATTTTTACCTGAGAGTCAGGCTCAGAAACACCAGATGGTTATAGTCAGAATGGGATTTGAAGAAGGCAATGCAAGCTGTTATAATGCTAAGCATGCCCAACTTTCCATCAGCAAAAGAGACATCTTGACCTGTGGTATTTTGTCAGTGGTGGGTACCTTTTTTTTTTTTTTTTTGAAATGAAGCCATTCATTTAAAAAAGGTTCAGCTATTTTTAGAGCACTCCAAATACTTTGAGAGTATCTTACTTACAACTCAAGCACTGTTTTGCCTCACACAGCCATGGTTTCCCACTCATTAACCCATTACTAGTTAATGTGCAGAGCACTTAGAGCTCTGAGCCCTCACTTAAATAGTCCCATCCACTTCAGTAGAACTACTTGTGCGGATAAGTGCTCAACACCAGAATGATAGCTGTGAAATCTAGCCTTATATTAGCAAGTCATGATTATGCCCCTATCAAGTTTCAGAGTCTATAGGGCCAAATTAAAAATAGGTTGTCTCTCAAAACAATGTAAGCCTGGCTTCAAAATTGTCATGTTGCAGCAGCGAGGGTGTGGAAGCAAAAGGTTGATTTCCTTTTATTTGCCTTTTGGTTTCTAAGCCTTTAATGTTCAAATTTCTTTACATCAACGATGATTAAGATAATTTTATGTATTTATTTAATGAAGAGAGAGATCCTCACGTCATTGTTCAACTCTATGAGCTGGGGCTTGAAGTAAATGACAAATACTGCACAACTCCTAAGAAAATCAGAAGAGAGGGGGATGTTGCAAGAGCGCTGATCAAAAAAATAAAGATAAAGGGAGAAAAATGGCAGGTTTTTTGATAGAGCGCGTGCTATTTGAGAATTGAAGATAAACAAGAATTTGCCATGTGTGCGTATTTGTGTGTGTGTACACATGCATGTTCCTTTTTTGATGATTAAACAATGTATTACTCTTCTACTAAAATGTGGGGTAGATATTTGGCTAGCGTCAATCAGCATAGTGCTTTTCAAGTCCATGTGATACTGAAACATCAGCTGTGCATTCAGTGCCAGATTTAAAAAAGCATTTTGGCATCACAGTGTTGTGCATTGTCTCATCTAGAGTTTAGGCATGTATACCTGTAAGTGGGATTCCAAAGGAAGAGTTATTTATTCTGAGTCTCTCTACCTTGATTGGAGACATCCAACTGCCTGTTGCTTGGGATTTATGATTATCATCATACTATGCAGAGAGATGCATAGGTGGGCAACAGGAAGAAGGGTTTGTGTGTGGGACCCTACCCTTCTCTTTGAATTAGGCAGCATTTTTAAAGTTCTCTGCAGCTTTGGTTTGTGTGATGGGTTAGAATTCAGTGAACACCTACAGAAGCATGGGCTAATAAACTCATTCCTGGTTGATCAGGACATATATTTAGGTACCCTGATTAAGCTTGGCTCTGGTCTGAATGCTTCTGTTAATGGCAGCAATGCAGTACCTCATTTCCAGCATTTCTCTATTTGCTGACAAAAGCACCCTCCCTCACTCTTGTCCTCACGATTACATTTTCTCATGTTACCTTTCCTGCAAGATTCTCATGCCCTTTCTCATTCTTTGTCTTCCCATTCTTCCCCCACTTTGGAAGAAAGAAAGCGGCTTCATGACACTTCTGTCTTACAAAAGTTGATTTCATGTCTGTATAACAATACAAATGAATATGTTGCAGAAGTTATAAACCATCTCTTGGTGTGAGGTATGCCTGTCTCGTCATTCATGATGGGTGTTTTTTTGGCCTTTCTCCTTACAAATGCCATTTCTAATGCTTCTAAAATGTTTTCTGCCTTTGTTGTATCCTTGAAGACGTGAACTTCAGATACTTCCCACACACAGTTAACTTTCAGGAACAATTGCTACCCTAATGTACTACTCCAAGAGAATGTCCATGCTAGAAATGCAAGGACACGTGTACTGGCTTATACATAATGTTTATCCTTTATCAATGCAATTGCAGAAAGTTGTGACTAGACAGAAAAATAAGTCCCCTATAGGTGGCCAAACCAAGCTTGTATTCAGTGGAAAACAGTCTGTTTCTTTTGGAATTGCTGCCCAAACTAATCATTGGGAAGATCACAATGAAGGTTATAAGTGCCCCACATACTATGAGAGCATTCACATCAATGTTTATGTTAGAGTTTTGTGCTAAGAAGCCAGTCTGATTGATGGAAACACGGACTTCCTAATAGCCACAACATGGTGCTGTCAGGTGAGTTTCTTTAGGGATGTCTAGTTAACTGGACCAGTTGGGTGCCTTATGAGTGTCTGTGCCTTTTTACAGAAGTCCAATCAGCCGTATGCTCGCTTTAAGAATATGCGTAAATGTATGCTGATGCACATGGTCCTTCATGTGCCCATAACCATTTGGGCAGCACATAAGAGGAAAGGTGTAGTAAATTCAGAGTAAGAGGCTATGAGAATGCATTAACCCCATTTTGAATCTGGCCTCTGGTCCTTTATCTAAGTGTTGGAGGGGTAAAGATTAAAAAATGTTAGTATTCTGAGTGAAATCCTGACCCTATGACAGTGATAGGGGGTTTTGTCACTGAATTTGACTGTGCTGGGATTCCACCTTCAGATTCTAACCCTTTTTCATAGAGTTCATTCCTAGTTCTTAATGAAGTCAATGGAAAAGGCCAAGTGTCTTTAGGAAGGCCAGCAGGGACCACTGTGGTCATTTAATCTGACATCCTGAAATAAAAGTTCCTATCACTTTTACTCCCAGGGTTTTCCTAGGATTTTGGCCTGCAACTTCTGATGTTGCATGTGAAAGCCATCCCTCTTGACTCCTAGGGTCCTGCCCCTGCACTCACGCTAAACTGGAAGAAGAGTTTATTAATACTTCCAGTAGAATTAGTCTTAATTTACACCAGTGTGACTGCAAACATAATTTTTTCTATACAGTTACAGCACAAGAATTTGTGTACATCATCACTTCGATATCTTCTTGGAGACCATTTTTCCCCCTAAGCAGGGTCATTGTCAAGTAATAGCAAACCATAAATTTAAATTGTATGTTTAAATATGAAGGCATCAGGGTGGGGGAGGGAGTTACAACATTTCAAATATTATTAGATGACTTGGATGTGGGTGTGAAGTGTACTCTGTCCAAGTTTGTGGACGATACTAAATTGTGGGGTGAAGTGCACAATCCGTAGAGTAGGGAACGATTGCAGGCAGACCTGGCCAGGTTAGAAAAGTGTACAGTACACAATAGGATGCAGTACAACAAGGACAAGTGCAGAGTGCTGCACCTAGGGCGCAAAAATATCCAGCACACCTACTGGCTGGGAAGTGACCCTGTCAGCAGCACAGTAGTGGAAAGGGATCTCAGAGTCATAGTGGACTCCAAGATGAACATGAGTCATCAGTGTGAGGAAATCCTCAGCAAAGCTAACTGCACTTTATCATACATCAGCAGATGCATGACAAATAGATCCAAGGAGGTGATACTTCCCCTCTATGCGGCATTGGTCAGACCACACGTGGAGTACTGAGTCCAGTTTTGGGCACTGTACTTCAAGAAGGATGTTGATAGACTTGAGAGGGTCCATAGGAGGGTCACTCATATGGTTAGGGGCTTACAGGACAAGCCCTATGAGGAGAGACTGATGGACCTGTACCTCTTCAGCCTCTGCAAGAGAAGGCTGAGAGTTGATCTTGTGGTCGCCTACAAATTCATTACGGGTACACAGCAAGGGATCGGAGATGCTCTGTTCACCAGGGCGCCTCTTGTGGTAACAAGGAACAATGGTCACAAACTGACAGAGAGCAGATTTAAGCTAGATATCAGGAAAAGCTTCTTCATGGTAAAGGTGGCCAAAATTTGGAATGGGCTTCCAAGGGAGGTGGTGCTCTCCCTTACCTTGGGGGTCTTTAAAAGAAGGCTGGATAGGCATCTGGCTGGGGTCATCTGACCCCTGCACTCTTTCCTGCCTAGGCAGGGGGTCGGACTTGATGATCTGTTGAGGTCCCTTCCAACCCTAGCATCTATGAAGAGCAACTAGTTTGTCTCTGCTGCATGACTGAGCAGTTGTCAAAATGATGACTTCTGTTAACTATTGGCATCAGCTGGGATTTAAACATGTAGATGAGAATGGAAAGGCACCTTCACGTATTATCTGTCACAGGCTTGCCTGAAGCAAATTTCCGATCTTAAAACACTTAAAAAGCAAATATAACATTTATGGCATACCAATAGATTTTAAACCCAAATAATGTTCAGTTATTGTAGTGACTAGTAATGCAAATTGCTTGAGTCAGGCTAAGTGCTAAGCAGTAAATATATCCTGTCCATGCAGACAGTATCCTTTAGCATTTAATGTTTTATACCCCTGAAGAGATGTTTTCAGTATATTTCTTGTACCAGCATAGTACACTCTTCTTGGATATCATTACAAAGAACTCTAAAGAAAGCACCAATTCTCTACTCTCTATGACACTAGCTGGAAAACTGCTTGGAGCAACAACAGCAAATGTCAACAGGGAGCCATATTAATTATTTGGAATGTGCCTCATAAGAGGAATCAACTGCTTTTATTACAGCACGAATATTACTTGAAAAGGGAAGGTTACTCTAGCTGTTATCGTAATCTATGTATCATTAACTTTCCTTGTTTAGAAAAAGAGATTAACAGCCTTGTAAATTGTTACAGTAAATAGATGAATTATAACAACATGTTTTTATTATAAATAAAAGTTTCTCAGTATAAATGCTTACTTTTTGATCTGCTGGAGAACAACATCCTTAGCAACTAAGAAATGGCATTGAAATGTTGAGAATTAAACAGCTTCCTTTCTGAGGAGCATGATTGTAAACTGTACAGGCAAAAAATTGTGTCTCCTGTAGACCAACTGACAAGTCACTGTTTGTCATTGTAAATGACTCCATATAGTTTGAAGGGTTCTCAAAAGAATGACACTATGCATTTCCCTTTTGGAGTCAAGCTAGCCTGTTGGATGGCCTTTCAGGACTGAAATGCTAAGCATATGTCATGGAAACTCCTTGTAAGAGGACATGACACTGCAAGTAGCCTTTTTCTCAAGCAATTCAGACAGGATCCAAGGAGAAACACAGTGATGAGAAAGGAAGTCGAGTTGTTGTTTGCTAAAAGGTGGGTGCGTCTACATGTGCACTTTGCTGCTCAGAATACTAATTTACTGCATACTAAAATGTCATCATCTACATGTGTGTGGCAATTGCGCTGATGTAGATTAATTTACAGTGCAGTCAGATATTCCTGTCAGACATGGGTACTTTCCAACGGCGGAGTAAATTACTGCACTTAAACGCACATGTAGGTGGTGATGTTGGGTTTAATTTACTCTGGTTCAAGTTGCACCAGAGTTTATTCAGTCACATTAATTGCATGTGTAGACATCGCTGGTGTGGAGGAAATATAAGCGCTAATGCTAAAATTTCAACAAATGTCTATGTGGAAGAAACAAAACATCCCCAGATGTAGTGGATTTCTGAGAGGTCGGAGGCATTCTTAAAGCTGAAGTTAATTTTAATCATGAATTTCTATGGGCAAGAAAAAATACATAATCAAGTAATATGTTTCCAAACCTATTAATACTGTAATGTTTTAAGACTGTGGCCTGGTTAAATAAAATCCTCCTCCTTCTCTGAACAGGACGTAGTAGAAACTAAAACCCTTGATTTGTCCACAGGGCAGGCTCATCATGGGCAAGTTTCCTATATTGCTCCGCCAATTCATCTTGATTCAGATCTGGAGAGGCCGCCTTCTAAGGGTGAGTCAGTAACACAGTCTCTGTGTACATGCACAATTATATAGCCATAGGTGTGAGTGAATTTCATCTCTGTATGCATCAGAGCCACCACAAAGAGAGTTACACCCTGTCATTCAAGGCCACTCATCAGAGCAGATTAGTTCCATTGACATAAAAGAATTCCACCATGAATGGATGTGTCTCATGTTCTCCGTTCCTCAGACAGATGTGAAAATACTGTGCTCGTCCTGAAATATTTAGCGCTGCCACAGTATGCTGTGCATTTCTGCAAGAGAATTGCTATTTTTAAACTTGTCTTGACCTTTCCTCCCTCCCTCCTGGTGGTGCTGCATTATGGATCCCAATAGTGACTGCTTCTGCACGGTGCTCTGGGGCACACAGGAAAATTTCCAGTCATGGAATAGGTGGAACTGGATTGACTGGCAGTTACTTTGTGATTGATGAAGCTGAACTTATGGAGGAACTTGGTCTTGTGGCCTGTATGAGAGGAACACCTCTCTGCCATGCCAGATCTTGCAGAATCAACCACATTTTCAGCCTTGGCTCAAGGATCAGGGCTTGTCCCTGAAAAAAAATTCACATTTCTTGCAGAGTTCATAGTTTTTCACTTTACTCCTTTTGCTTAGCCATCGGCAATCCCTTGAGGTGTAAGAGTCCGCATCAGCTTTGTTTGGGTCTAGGTTAGTTATGTCTGTAAATTAGAATCAAATCTAAGTATAGATTATATTTATTGTTTTGGTCAGCACTAGCTTGTGCTTGAAGATTTGTGTCAGATAGATAGATAGATAGATAGATAGATAGATAGATAGATAGATAGATAGATAGATAGATAGATAGATAGATGTTATTTGGGGGGAAGGATCTCTAAAATTTGTGATCAGGGAGAGTGAGAGAGCAAGGGTTATGGTATATTGTTTCAGATTTGCGACTTTGTTTAAAGGCAGTGTAATGCAGAACAGTGTCTTGCTCAGGAATTAGCAATGCAGAATGTTGGAGACAGAATGCGGGGGGGTTTCATGGACCACTAGGCTCATCTGATCGGGTAACTCCTACCATCCTGTAGAATAATCACATATCCTGTGGAATCCTATGTAAAAGTACCTTTCCCCAGGCATGCTGTGTTGAAAATGCTGATGCAGGGTTCAGCGCAATAACAAGTGGACACAACTTCTTTCTAAATAGCAGTGGCTAGTACCAAATCTTAGCTCAGTACTGCAGATGGTTATGTTACACATTCTAGTAGAATTCAAGACAGTCACTGGCTGTGACTCTGTACTCCCAAAACTGATGGGTTACAGTCATTTGGATTTCCTTCTTCTTAAAACATATTATTTTTATAGCCAGGGACAGAAATTACACAGAAAGTAGTATAAGTGGTTGAAAACTGGTTCAAATCTGTAACACAACAGAAGTTCAGTGTGCATACACTGCTTTCAAAATTGCTGAAACCGATTTTAGAAAAACCTGGATGAGTGTAGTACCAGACTTTACTGATTTAGGTTAAATTGATGTATTGAACTTCCATCCCAGATCCCTTCCAGATTCAAGTTAACTCATAGTCCCCCAGGACCCAAGGTTGCTTCGCACCTCCCCTGCAACCCCCACCCTCTCCAGGCTAAGTGGACTAGCCTTGGCTCAAGCTGTCTGCTTCAGTGTCGTGTGTCCGTCCCTGTCCCCCCCCCCCCCCCCACCTAAGCTTCTGGCCTGAGCCACTGCAGACATGTAGCTGCATTTGTGGAATCAAAAGTGAATGTCTGTTCAATCTGTACAACTTAGATTAACCTATGAAGACTGAATCGATTCAGCCTCGGGCTTTTGGACCATCTGTACTTAGCTTATTTGTTTAGCATCCATAATGTTTTTTGATGTCTTATACAACATGCAGGGAAATCAGTCCCTGCCCCTACAACTTACTCTGCATTAAGGGACCATGTGATACCTATGATCTTCAGTGTCTGTAGGAGCTTAGTAAAGTCAATGTCTGAGTTCTAACACTTTTGCTTTGGTTAGCTTGTACCTTACTTGTTGAGTAGGCCTCTTAATACTGTCTGCGACAGGTAAGGATAGTAGAATCTGCTGTGAAAAGGTTCCTTGTTCTACCCTCTTACTTCTCTGTCCATCTCAAGTGCAGAAAGTTTCTGCCACTGTAAATTGAAACTGAGAATATAGCCTCTCTCTCCAAAGTGACTTCAGAATTTTGCTGGCCAAATTAAACTGTGGTCTGGCTACAGTCCTGAGCCCAGTGAAGTCAATGAGTTTCGCTGTTAACTTCAGGGAGGCCAAGATTTAAACTTCCAAGCGGTTTCTGCTGGGTTTGGGGGTTTTTTGTTTTTTGTTTTTTTTGTTTTTTGTTAGCAGTTTTGAACATGCGTGTCTGCTGAGAAAATGCAGAAATAAGGTCTATAACATGGAGTCTAGTACATCTTACATTCTGGATTGTCATCTGCTTCTTAATAGCTCAAAACTTTTTAAGATCTCTAGATCACATGGCATGTTGTAACAGAGGACTCTGGCAAGGCAAAAGTGGTCCGCAACCCTGGCACCCAAATAATTCTAGGGTTCTCTGATGCTGGCTGGGGCCATTCAAAACTTAAATAGACTAGCTGTACTTAATGTATCACCACACTTTCCTATAGACAGTCAGGAGAGCTAGCTAGATTAGCATGAGCCAGAGATGACAGTATCACTAGGCAGTATCACTATGTTATACTGTTGATCTCAGTTTGTTCCAAGCCAACACAGGCTTTCAATAACTAGCCTACCCAATGCCAGTTCCCCTCCTTCTCCTGCCCTCCCACCCTGCTCCACTCCACAGACATCCTAAGGCTGAACCCCAGCTGATTTTCTGTCTTCATAGGATCAGTATGTGAAAGGTCCTTTCTACATACAGGGTATGAGCTGGCCATCATATTGATTTGCTTATTGGTGTCACAGATGTTGGGCTAGGCTCTTTGCAGGTTTGAAGACAAAGTCCTAGCCCTGTTGAATTTGAAGGGAACAATTCTATTGTGCAGCAGACAGCACTCACTTTGCTGACGTACATTTTCAATGCATAACACATTCAGCTACACACAGGCCGCGTCTATACAACCGGCAGACTATGCAGTTGTTGCTGCACAGTCATTTAATACTTGCATAACCAAGTACTAAATAACTGCATAGTAACTGGCATTACTGCATAGTAAAATCCCCGCATAGTTTTTTTTTTTCTGAAGCTACTGTGCAGTAGCAATGAGCTATTGTGCAGTAGCTTGTTACTACTGTGCGGTAGCATCATGTCGTGGTTAGTGTCCCCCAGTGCAGTAGCATCTCATCTAGATGTGGCCACAGTGAGTCATACTCCTCCTTGTCCTACCCTTGCTAATGTAAAACCAGTAAACACTGAGGAGATATTTTGCCTGGTGATTGTTAGTAGGAGTTGCAGACATAGTCACTATGTCACCAGTCAGGAGACTACATGAGTAACACTAGTCAGTATTTATTTCTTGCAGATGTCTTTTTTATATAGCATATAATAAATAATATTTGGTATTCTTTACCATGTGTTAGACCATATGACCTCATGAAGAAAGCACAGGGCTAGGATTGGGGCATTATGGCTAAATACAGACGTTCAAAAAGCCTGAGGCAGAATCGATCGAAGTTACATGGTTTTCTGTAAGCAGTGTAGTTTAGATTGGTAGTGTTGGCTACAAATGTCCAACTCGGGATCCTTAAAATTCTAGTTTATTAGGCGGATTGAAACACTGTAATGAGTTAAATCATAAACCTTGGGGCTGGTCCCCACACACACACACATGCACACACATACACACACACACTAACAGGCTACAGAGTCAGGTATACCTATCCTACAAGCGCTGGAGTCTGTCATTGAGGCTTCTTTCAGCATGGTGTTATCTTCGAGAAGGGGGTTGCCAGCTGGGCCTTCTGGCTGGACAGGTCTGGTCGAGTTGGAGATCAAGAGGGCGCCACTGAGGGTCACTTTTCACTGCCTTTTATCTGTCCCTGGCAGACTTTGGTGACTCCCCAGTTTTCAGGTTTGCCCAATCCTGGGGTCATTGACCCTCGTGGGACTTCTCCCTTGGTGGCTACTGGATGGCATCTGTCAGCCTCAGGGGTCGTCCGCATGTACGTGTAGCTTTGGGAGTCCGTTGATGAATTTACAACAGGGCTCTGGGAGTGGTCGATCTGGAGATATTCAGCCCAAAAGTTGTTCCCGGCGTTGATTAACTCAGGCCAGGGCTTCTAGCCCTTGATCAGTGATGTTTAGAGATTTCCCGGTTGTTACATTGTCTTCTATTGAGTTCTTCCATTGGTTGATCTGCAGCTTCCAGGTGATAATTGCTGGCTGCTACTATGTTACACATGCAATCACGTTACACATTCAATCACTGATTCACTCGCTCTTTCAGGGGCCAGCCTGATACAGGGAAGGGCAGTTTGATTCCTGCCCTTGTTAACATTGTTACAATGTATAACTTACTTATGAAACTAAATACATTCAGTTGAAAGGTGAGGAGTATAAAATATAAGCTACAAATGCCATGGCACACAAATAGATAATAATACCAAACTACAAGGGGAGATACAAAATGCAAACATACAAATTTTAAAACACAATTCCTTATCTTAAAGTGAAAGAGAGAGGAAGGAAGAAAAGGTAGAAAAAGAGAAACATATCCAAAGAGGGGAGAGCAAATGCAGGCAAGAGGAAAAGGGGGCTTTCTGCTACAGTAGCAAACAGAACACACATTCACCCTTTGTTGGGGAAGAGGCACAAATCTTAGACTGGGTTCTGCCATTTTTACACCAGTCTGTGTGCGCTAAACTTGTGTTCTGTTATGGGTATAGACTGCTTTCCAATCACATATATCAGTAAAAGTATAATATCTGTACCTGACCTATGTTCCTATTCTTGGCTTTGCTGCTGGGTGACTGCAGCACTTCTTCAAGCAGAGCAGCCATCAGATTGTCTCAGAAATCATGAGATTCTTTATTTTATTTTTTTAAAATAAGTTTGAAGTTGTTTTTATTTCCCTGAGGTTTCTGAGTTGTTAGGTAGCTTATACCCAGGTCACGTGTGCAATTCTTTCCCAAATCTTTGAGGGATACACACTTGCTTTAAAAAGAGAGAGAGAGAGAGAGCTGGGATTCTCACATATTTACAGGATTCAAGCAAGTGAGAGTGTAAGAAAAACTCCAGATCCAGTGAGACTCATGATACAAGGGCTGGAGTGAGCAATCCTGGGAACAAGTTGCTCCCAACATGTTTGCCTTGGTTCCCTCATCTATAAAATGGGAGATACTGATTATTATAAAGCAAGGATGAAAAGCTCAGTAAACCATTAAGTCTCGTCATCATCATCTGTTTCTTCTTTCTCTTCCTTCTGTCTTACCTTCCAACCCCACCATGTGGTCTTTCATACAGCTTTTCCTTAGGGCCTTGGCTGCCTCTGTCTCCTTTTATTGCTTTGACTATTTAGTTTCCTCACCATATTCCCCCAGCATTGAATTAATCACTGGGTAAAAGTTGCTGTTGCATTTAACTGCAGCAAAAGGAATGTTGTAGCCACACTGCAGTATTGACATTAATTTCAATAAAACTGAAGGGAGCTGGGCTATGAATATAAAGGTATCCTGGTTTTGCATATTTTAAGAAAATTAATTATACAATTTGAATGCTGCCACTGCTGTGGGATATACAACTGCAACTTTCAGCTGGCAGATTTATTTGTAGCTGTCTTTTTTTTATTATTTTTAATTTTATCACTGGTGACATTTACCTACATTATTTATGTCTGCAATGCATTTTTCCTACCTTTCAGTGTACTGATGCTAGTACTGAAGAGAGTATAAACTCTAGTAGTTTACTAGCACATTAGTGTCACCATACATTACAAGGTAATTACTTTGAGCCACTACTCTATATAGAAACATAGTAATGACACTGTAAATCACTTAATAAAAATAAGGTCCTGAATCAGCACTCACTATTAAAGTTATTTCTCTTTGCCCACCCTTCCATTAATTAGAAAACATTTTTAAATTAGTTTCATATATGAAGCACCATTAACCATTATTTTTACACCTACTTTTAATAGAACAAACAGGACTATGTTGCAGTTATTTTTATGTGGTTGTTTACATATATTCATATGCAGATTAATTCCAGAGGTGGGTAAGATCTTTTTTTCAACAGCTGAAACCTATGGCTGTTACAAATAAATTTTCATAGGGTTTCAGATGCAGTGCTCCAGAAATCCTGAACCACAACTGCTGATTCCTAATGCATGGTCCTGAACATGTTAACTGTCTAGGCTGGAGGCTGGATTTTCAGTCTTATGCATAAAGATAAGGGGAAATCTATTTACCTTTCTGAGTTTTAGCCCCTGTCTTTAATAGATAGTGATTAGCTTTCAGCATTTAAGAAGCCTCTTTCTTTCGCTCACACGGTTACTTCTTACTGAGCATAAGATGCTAATCTCTAGTTCATGACGTCAAACCTTTTCTTGTACCCACAGGTTGTGATCTCATAAACTAAGGATTATAACCTGCATTTTGGAAATGGTTTACTTGTTACTGATAATGGCAAAGAAGGTCTGAGATAAGAATGACTCTAATGCTTTGGCTTAGGAGGGAGTTTTATGGAATTATCATATAGAGTAATAACTGAAATTTAGTGTTTGGACTAAAATTCTGCCAGGTGCTAAAATACAGCAAATGGACTGAAGTAAACTCACTGAATCCACATACTAAAACTATTTATAAAGGTTTATAGAAACAGATTTTACTGTATGTGTGGAATGATATTAAACATAAAATATATCCATGGCTTTAAAGTTAAGCAGTCAGAGGCAATAATCGACATTGTTGAGCTAGTGTTCTGCAAAGTTTTCCTTCAAATAGAAGCCTGAGGGAATTGGGTAGCTCAGGGGATTATTCAAGTTGAAGTAAAATGGTTTCAAAGCATATAAATACAGAGGAAAACTTATTTAAGATCACCAGCTTTACAAATGAAAAACAGATAAAATAAATTTAGGGGAAAGCCTGTTGGTTCTTATTTTTTTAAGGCAAATCTCTCCAGCCAGAGTTCCTTTCCATGAACTTTTTCTTATGGGCAACGTATCACCTAAACTGGGGGTTTGCTGTACTCTCCATCCTTTCTTCATTTACTTTCTTCATCCAGAAAAACCTTCCTTAGTGCTTTTCTTGGATTTTTGCCCATGGTGGCCTCTTCTTCCTACATTAAGCAAGAATCATTCTCTTCCCTTGCTTTTTATCCCCCATCACCAAATCTGAGACATACATACACCTTATAGCTCTGCACCAGTCCATCCTGTTGGCAGAGAACAGCACGCTAGAAACATGAATTCTGGTGTCGTCTTTCAAAGTATCATAAACAGGTTTTATAAACCTCTCCACACAAGTTGGAAGAGGAGGTTAGTATCTTTGAAGACCACTAAGTGGAATGCTTCTAACAACCTATTAAAATTAGGGTCTAGAACATCAGAGCTCTTGCTGCCTCGTGGACCAAGAAAATAAGACGCCTCTGAAAAACGTATGCAAAGCCATTACATGGCTCTTCCTATATAAATGCAAGTTAAGAGACAGAGACATGAATCTTTTAGTATAGAGAAATTCATTCACCCAGTGCTATCCCATCTGGTCTTTGTATCACTCCACGGTTTCATTCACGGTTTCGTTGATCTCTGCAGGGTTTGACTTTTCAGAATCCCACTGCCTGCATCCGTGACAGCTAGATCATAGTTGCTTTTCCCACCTTTTTGTTTTCTCTATTACAACTTGCAGCAGTAGGTTGTTGCCCCACACTGGAAGGTACTCTGTTTTTTTATGACATCCCTTTGTTGTCTTGGGGAGAGGGGAGGGTTTTATTCTTCTTCCATTTAATTAGTAATGGCCATAGATTGACTCCTTTGGCCATGTTATTTGCCTGACATTCTTCAGGGATGAAGATCTATGTGAGGGGCCAAATGTTTTCTTTTAAGGTCTTTAAGCAATAATTCAGCAAGCAAGCTGGGAGCCGAGGGCACACATGATTCCTGAATGACCTTTCGGTTGACACAACTGATCCTGTGCCAGTCTGTCACTACTGTCATGCTGTCTCTGCTCTCTGTCTCCATCTCCAAGAATCCTGCAGTTTTTCCCTCTTGGCCTCTTTGCTGCTTCCTGGGTTCTTCTTCCAGACATGGTCATCCCCCTCCCTAGGACCTCTCTGTGCCTCTAAAGAGTTTTTCCTTACATTTGTGCAGGGCAATAGGCAACCTATGCCCTGATCTGGTAAGCCACACTTAACATTTTGCAGCAGGATTATTCCCTGTGGTTTTCAAGCCAGCCCCATTATATCAGATCTATAATAACAAACAGAGCTATGTAGCAAACAGATCTTGCACATGTTAAATGCCAGGTGGTTATTCACAACAATTTACTACAGATTGATTAATGTTGTATTATTGGTACTGCATGTATAACCCAATTCATTTCAGTGGAAGATTTGAACAATTGCTAAGGGATAGAATTTTTTAACTGTCTCTTCCCCTGATTCGGAAGGATGCACAGCCAGTTTTTCAGTGACTTTTCTGGCTTGGATGACACTTTCAGGTTATATAGTTAGGGTTACCATCCATCTGGGTTTTCCCAGACATGTCCTCTTCTTTGGTCCTCTGTCCTCTATCTGTTTTTGAAATGCAAGCAAATGTCCTGGATTTTGCTCTGCCTCTGCTTTTTCCCAACATTTCTGGCTTGGCTGCTTTGGGCTGGGAGTAGCAGGGGAAGATGATTGGAGGCTGGGGGATCACGTGCTCTACACATGGGCCCCACAGCTGGAGGCAGCTGAGAGAGAGAGCGGCGTGGACAGCAGGGCTGGGGGAGGCAGGGGGCTGCAGGTCAGGAGTGAGAGGCACTGACAGGGCTGGGTGGGACAGGGGGCTGTGGGTTGTGAGTGAGGGCTATCAGACGCAACAGGGGGGCGCTATAGTGAGGAGCATCAGCATGATCTGCGGGGTGTGGTACAGTGGGTCAGGAGTGAGAGGCAGCAGCAGGGCTGGGGGGAGAGGGGGGCTGTGCCTTAGGGGTGAGGGGCAGAGGCAGGTCATGGGCATATCACTGCCCCCCACAATCATATATCCCTTCCCCTTCTCCTCCGCCTCCTCCCTTATCTTCCACAGGTGTCCACTTTTTTGAAACTGGAAATATGGTAATCCTAATGTTCTTTTCTAAAATTGAACTGAGCTTTTAGTCACTGTGACCCGAATCTTAAAGAACTCAGTCACCACACTGAGAGACCAATCTTCAAATGGATCAGTGCGTGGGGAACTGAGTTCTTTTGAAAATGTGGTTCTAAGTGTCCTGAAAAGAGCTGTTGGGTGCTGAACGCTTTCAGTGCTTAAATGCAAAGTGAGCTGTTCTGAAAAATCAAGCTCTAATTGTGGGTTGTGAGCACTTCTGAATCTGACCCTGAAAATCTGGATTCTGAGCTGCTTTATCCAAAGTCAATGAGGTGATGAAGCAGGTGGCAACTGGATTTAATATTAGGGTTGTATGAAGCTTCGGTAGCTGATTCTATTTGAAGGAGATTTGGCCTGATTTGGGGACTGAATCTCTGAATCTGAATTGGATAGGGAGACCAATGAAAAGCTCCAAATCAATTTGAAGCATCTGAATCAGTTTGGAAAAGCTTCAGGAAAGATTCGGTTGCTTTGGATATTCAGCCATAGAGTAAACAGGCAGCTAACACAGCCGCCTCTCCCTGGTAAGGCTCTAGTGTGGGGCGGAGGGGAGAGGTAAGGGGCATGAGGGATGGAGGGATTGGGGCTGGGGCAGAGCCCCTCTCCCAGCACTGCTGTGCCTGCATCCTGTGCCCCCTGTGATGGCTGGCAAGTGGCAGCAGGGCAGAGCCCCCGCTCCCAGCACTGATGCAAGTGTGGCAGCACTGGGAGCAGGGGCTATGCCCTGCTGCCACCCAGAGCAAGCCACGCCTGCATCGTGCCCCTCCTCCTCCATGACAGCTGGGCAAGCGGCAGCAGGGCATAGGTCCCACAGCTCCCCCTGCTGGGGCAAAGGCAGGTGCAGCTGGAGGAGACATGGGAGAAGCCCCCGTGGCTGCCATGGCTGCCCTGCCTGACCCCATCCGCTGCCCGGCCCAGCCTCCCAGCTTCTCCCATGACTCCCCCAACCCGAGGAGAGGCAGGCACAGCTGGAGGAGCCATGGAAGAACCTGCAGCCACCCAGCTGTGCCTGCCTCTCCCCGGCCGATCGATCACCGAATCTCTCTGAATCAATGCGGAGTCTTCCGAAGCAGATTGGCTGAATCATTTTGGGACAGTGATCTGAATCTCCAAATCGAATCACTGTCCTCCAAATCAGCCGGATCTGAATCAAATACATCCCTATTCACACAGGCATACTGAATATGGTCCATACCATCTCCCCTGTCCCCCCCAAATAAGCATAGCAAGTGACATTTTTTGGCTTCAGCTTATATTAACAAATTTCCTGGAAGTCTTTGAGAAATCCTGCAATATTTCTCTTTGTTTCTTTTAATGTGTTTAATCCAGTCCACACTCTGTAACTAACAAGTTGCAAACTGTTAGTTTGTCACCCTTGTTGCTGCTGTGCTGTTGAACTGTTGCACTTACTTCTTGCAAAGGTGTGTTTCCATTTCAGAGGGACAACAGAGGGTACTGCTGTTTATTTATAAAGTAACAGCTTCCTCCGCAGCAGAAAGCAAAAGCTAATTGAGCCTCTGTACTAGGAATGCTAAATCCTGCATGCAGATGGAAAGTATTTTAACCTGTTTACACTTCGAAATGTTGAAGAAAATTTGTTTAAAAAATATCCTAAAAAACAACAACAACAAATCCCTCAAAGTAAAGTGATATTTATGTTGATCTCCTTTTTAAGATAGTATCTTTCCCTATTGTTTCTACTATTTACAAAAAGAGGGACTTAATATTTTATATCAGGTATCCTTCTCACTGTCAGGGAGTTTTCCTTTGCAAATCTTCATGTACTTTGATTTAAAGCTGTCTTGCAATTGTATTTTATAAGTTGCCTTAAGTTAAAATATTGTCTGATAAGCTTAAATGGACATAGATTCCTATCCTGGAGAGTCTTTGCAATAGGAATGCTTCATTTTACACTTTATTGAGCTGTGCATCACTGGTGGTACTTTTCATTCTCCTTCCTGACACAGGCAACAGCTGAAGGTTGGAACCATCTAGGGTGACATACACTCAAGCAGCACTAATCAGAAGTGAATGTCCTATTAAAAGCTCAAGAAAAAAATCTGTTGAACTAATCCAATGTGGAAGAAGAATGTCACTTTGTATACAACACTAGACCCCACTCAAACTTTTTTTTCTTCCCCTCCACTAATTTTTGGCCACACATTTCCTTCTGAAATATAGAGCAAATAACTGTTTTAAATGAGCAGATGGGGGAGGCATAAGACAAGCTGTTAAATTAATAAACATGTGTGGTACTTTGTCAGGAAGGGAGCCCATTTTGGCATTTCTTCTGGATGATTTGTATGGCCTATCACCATCACACCTGGTGCAGGGACAATAAATGGGCACTTAATAGCCAAACAATGTGCAAACTCCTTCTATTATAACTTCATTATGTCAGATATAATCATCTATAACTAGATGTCAAATACATAATTTATGTCCGGCTCCCCTGTGGAATAGTGGCCACATCAATGAATGGGCCCATTAATGTGAAGGAGCTTTTACGGTAACTTTCTTCCTCCTGGTACATGGTCCATTTTGTCATCTGGTATTAATTCTGAACTGTTTCAATGCTGCAGAAAAGGCCTGTTATATTTATATTTGTGTAATCAGAGAAGATGGGACATAAATCATACAAGAGATCAAATTTCAGGTCCAGTGACTTCTAAGGTGCACATCTGTTTAAAAAGGAACAGTACAAGTCTATAGTAATGTTATGGAGAGGCATAAAAGGGCTTTCATTTTACCCCTTTTGAGACGTTAAAATGGTTTTTGGCTTTGAATCCAGGAGAACACTTCCTGTGGGAGCCTTCTGACATGATCAAAGAACTGCTTAGCTACTGGAAATGCTTCATCTGTCACTGCAGCCATTTTAATCATGAGCGACATTTTGCTTCTCTGCTTTTTGTTATGTTAAGTGACTCCTATGGTAGAGGTGCCCAGTGACATGCGTGATGAAGTGTATTGTTATCACTTGAAAAATTAAGGGCTTTGGAGGGGGTTGGCTTAGTTCATTTGAAAGTTGTAATCAGGATCCCAGTGGTAGCGATTTAAGATCTTAATTTTGTAACCTTTGTGCATCAGAAGTATTAGTCACTGATCGACATAGCTGCTATAGGTTCCACTTGAGTGTTGCTATAGTAGACAGGGCTGTCTTCCTGTGATGCTGGATATTATAAACTGTATTAGGAGACAAGTCTCAGTGTCCCATAGAGCTTATTTAGGGTCTTTAGTAGGAGCTGTAGGGGGCTAAATTCTTCTGGTTATGTCTTCACTAAAATATTAATGTAAGCATCAGTTTGCCAGTGTCTGTAGGGACTATGTAAGTTGGAATGACGTAGCCTTTGTAAGAGGCTTTATTAAGTATCTTGATTATTTTTAGAACCCCCCACACAAGAAAGTCTAGAGTAAGTGTTTGTACTCCACAATCACAACCACCTTTTTTGCTGTGTTGAATCAGAATCACTTGGAAGAGAGAGCTATTCAAAGGAAGATGTGATACTTTAAAAAAAATGCCAGGGCAGCCATAAGTACAAAAATGCCAGGACAACCATAGGAAAACCATAGCTTTTCATTAGCTTAAAACAGAATATAAAAGAGGAGAAAAAGAAGATAGAGGAAAGAGCAGATCTATTGCAGCTTGATATTAAATCCTTCCTTACCTCTGAAGGCTTCCCAAATTGGTTAGGAGTAAGCATATTTTCTATAGCAAAGGTCAGCAACATATGGCCCACAGACCAGATCTGACCCACCAAACTAGGAGAGGAGGTTACGCATGCTGAGGCTGGGGCGGGAGGCTTTGCACACACTGTGGCTGAGTGGCTGCAGGGCTTTGCCTGTGCTGTGCTGTGCTGTACTGTATTGTGGCTGGGTGACTGGGGGGATTTTGCTTGGGCTGCAGCCAAGAAGCTGGGAGACTTTGCTCGCACCTTGCTTTGGTGGCAGGGGAAAGCAGCAGTGGTAGCAGCAGCCAGGGACAGTAGACCAACCAGGTTGATACAGCCCACTGCTCCAAAAAACTTACCTACCCCTGCTGTGTACTGCTCTTACTAGCTGTGCTGAGTAGCCAGATGAAATACTGAAATTTCTCAGGTTGCTTATGCCACTGGTCCATTAGTGTGTTTAATCCACAGTAAACTGAAGTCTCCTATTTCCCAGTGAGACATGGGGAAATGACTAAGAAGAGGCTCTGCCAAGTAGTAGACAGTTAGCAACCATGATAAGAGAAACTTTAAAGTTGAAGGAAACTCTTAGGTCCCTCCCACACATTACATGTATTATACAATTGCATGGTTAATCATCCAGTTAATTTAGACCCACCCATGTAAAATAATTATCATGCCATATAAAAAATATCCATATACATGTGTATAAAAAGAGCCAACCAGCTACAGAGTTAGTGCTTGAAAATGTGTAACAACTTTATAGCTAGTTTCTACCCAGCTTTAATTTGAATGTCTGGCAGGGTCCTGGGGGCTTTCTCTTTCTGTCTTCACTGAGGACTTAGTCTTGTGAAATTCTTTTTTAAGTCAATGTCTGGATGAGCCTGGAGTAAGGTGTAGGATTTGGGCCTTTGGAGACTCTAAAATACAAACAAAAGAAAAGACATGGAAGGTTTGGTTTCCCTCTCCTTCTTCTACCCTTCACCTTTTCATTTTCTTATCTTCTAAATCCTTTTTCTTTCTGAAAGTTTCTTCCTCCTTCCAGAACTGAACTGTGAAATGTAACGGAGACATCCCTCTCACCCTGTCTTACCTCATTCAGAGATTTGTTGTTAGTTCTTATGGTGCCTTTAGAGCCTCTACAGTTGTCCGGAACCAGATAACATTGTCCTGTATTTAGATAATTAACATACTTACCTGAATCTAACATGACTTTGAATTTAAGATGACCCCCCCCCCCGAATAATTAGATTCTATACATAGAATTCATGCATAGAATCTAATTATTGGAGGATCATCTTAATTCCTTCCCCCCTTGCCTCCTTTCTCCTCTTCCCAACTACAGCAGGGGGCAGGTAATGGGGGAGAAAGATGCTAGAGAGGTTGGCAGCCTGCCCCCTGCTACTTACCACTCCCACATGCCTACTTTTCCTGCTGCCTGCTGTTACCAAATTTGCCCATTACTTTGGGGTGTGCTCATTTATTAAAGGATAGTTTCTAGGGTCTTGGTGATTCTGTCAATGTGCTGCTTGTGTTACTATATGGAGCTGTATTTCTCCCTTCTGCAAGCCCTCACCCCCAGTGGAGCTATCTTGCAGGACTCAATCTCAATGGGACTGGGTTCCTCCAGTCACCAAATCAGTCATACACACAAACACACACAAATTAACGTGACATGCCTGACCTGGCCGGGCTGATCACCATGGACAGGCTGACACCCTCATATGCCAAGAATCAGTTCATAAGAGCAACAATAAAATGCAGTCAGACACAAGCGCACAGGTGAACAGAATCCCTCTGAATCCGGCTGGGTGTCCAGCTGACACCCTCATGGGCCAGCATTCAGTTCATAAGGGCACGTCTGAGTCAAACCGGGTCTATCAGCCTGTACAAGCTGATCCCCTTATGTGTTTCAAACTCAGCACGTCCCAATCTTTGGCCTCTTGATGAGCAGACCCCACAATAATTTGGGCTTCACAGGGATCTTTAGCATAGGTAAAAGAAGCGTTGCTGCAGAGCACGGGAGGAAAAAGAAGCAGAGAAGGAAAAATATACCCAATTACTACCAGTTTGACTATAAAAGTTATTTATTGCTAAGCATATGAAATATATAATGGTACTAGTAGTAATAGACATGCAAAAGAAAAACAAACACAAACAATGACAATACTACCCTGGTTTCACTAAGTATTTGGGGAAACTTAGCTCAAGTTTAACTGATACAGTTCAGGTTCAGAAGTTTATGCCTAGAAAGAAGAGAGAACGCTGGGGTCTCACCTAGTCCACGGTACTCAGGCTGCAAAGCTGACAGGCACAGTCCGTAGCACAATCCTTGAAGAGAGAGACGATCTGTTCTTCCAGCGTCCCAAGAACGACAGGGGATGCTGTCAGCACAGGAGTTTTCTTCTTCTTTCCTTTTCCTCTCCTTCTCCTTTCCTCCTCCTCCTCCTTTTTTTTCTCTCTTCTTTTGCAGCACACACACTTACAGATTTTTATACCCTCGGTTCAACTGCTTCGAAGCACCCTCAGTAGTGTAAATCATTGTCTTTTCTATTGACAAGGGGTTATCTGGTTTGGACCATCTCAGGAAACTGATTGATAATCAGGAAACACTTAAGATTAGGGAGTAACCCAAATACTTGGGAGCCAGCTTGAGATTCCTATGGATGGCAGATATACTGATGGGATATCTCATGGTTTCTTCAGGAACAATAGATAGCTTGCAGCATCAGGATTTGGGATTTTTACTTGTTGTGCACAAGCCTCATCTTAGCGTGACTTTTCCAGATCTTACTATAGTCTTTTAACAGACTTAAAGCAATTATTGGGGTGCTCATAACCTTTTGTGGAGAGGACTTCCACCAGTCGTCTCGGGAAAGATATGACAACACATGGGATTAGGGCTCCAGCAGGCTGGATGCTGTGATGAACCCTTAACCACTGTTCAAATGTTGCCCATACCCCCTCTGACTCGGTCTCTTGCCTCAGCATTCCCTAACCTGGCAACCGAGTTTTAGTCAATCAAGTTTAAATAGGCCTCCCATAGTGGGACCGGGGA
Source organism: Alligator mississippiensis (assembly GCF_030867095.1). NCBI lineage: Eukaryota > Metazoa > Chordata > Crocodylia > Alligatoridae > Alligator > Alligator mississippiensis. The sequence continues at coordinate 137,420,571 of NC_081825.1, read as the reverse complement.
ATGTACGGCCCGAGATGCCTATTAAACTTAGAGCTGTGTGTGTGTTCTGGGGGGCGGGGAAAGTCCTTAGCAAATCCAGATTAGAACTGGTCTAATAAATGCTGAGCTGGGTGTGTGTGAATATGGGTTGATTAACATTGGAAGCACAGATTCCCCATCATGCAGCGCTCTCCTGCTTCTCTGGTCCCAGAATGCACTGCAGTCTTTGCTTCAGGCTTTCTGTTTTCCATCTCTCATGTAAATGAATGGTCATCTGGTTCCATCTCGGATGCAAATGAGACCTAGAGCAGTTGTTTCACTCTTATCACCCTTATCTGGTGAGGGTCTTAGGTGCATCTCTCACTGCATCTTAATCAGTTTCATTTAGGTGGGGGGGGTGGTGAGTCCTTTGTGAGTCAGACAGACTGCATCCTGTGCCAGGGTTGCCCAAGAACACAGAGCTGAGGCGTAACACTGCCCACCCTGACACTTCCACCTGCCCCTCTGCCCTGATGCCTATCCCCCTGGCCACTTGTGCCACCTGCTACCTGTACCCTTGCAGCTGCGTGCTGCGCTGTCTGGTTGCTCCTGCATGTCCATGTGTATTTGTATCAAGTCCCTGGCCTCCCTATACCTTGCTAAGTGGATTCCTGCCACCACTTCTGACTGCAGGTATTTGATACTTGATTCTAAGATGAGGCTTTGTTTTTCTGATGTCTAATGGGGAAAAAAAAACCTCTTGTCTTGGAATTGAGTAAATGTGGTAGGTACAGCTGTTCTGAAAAGTTAATTTACAAAAGACAGTACATTAAAAAGTTAACTTTTTAGTGTATAGCCCTTCTTTGCGTTTGAACTCCAGTGCACAGTGAATCTATAGTGTAGGATTGTTCTAATTAATTACCTGAAATTATTCACAACCGTACACTTACTCTTATGTGACATATGTATCTTTCCCGTTGGTGAACATGGGCTATGTTTCTTCCTTTACAGTTATTATTTGAGTCCTTTATTCTAGGGTTTTTTTGTAATTTGAGGGATGAAAACATTAGAGTGAACAAAGCTTGTAATGTCATCTGATATTTCGAGAGTTGCTTGTTGGGGCTTCTCATTCTCTTTGTGAAAGTGTTTTAGGGTTACATAGTGATTGATATGTCGGTATTAACTAATGAGATATTTCTGCCACCCTGACCTGTGATTCAACAGTCAGTTTCACATCAGAACGATATACAGATTATGTGCTAAAATACTGGCACTGGAGAAATACCATACTACCCGAAGTTTTCTTGGTTTTGTTTTAGAAATGTTTTGTGTTTTCCTTTTCTTGGATCTAACATTCTGTATGTATTCTTTTATCAAAGCAGACCTCTTCCTAGCAAAAACTGCTTCCTCTAATAAAAGTTTTAAGTGGCCAAATCCATCCTTAGTCTGATTGTATTAAATTCTGTGGTATGGAGTTAAATCAGAGATAAATGTATCAGAGAGAAACTTTTAATAAACTGATCTCTATTTCATAAAACAGTAACAAAAATTAGTGAAAAGGTGATTTATAATTACTGCAAACCTGGATTATGCCAGCTTGGGTTTGATGAGTATCTTGCACGAAGCCACAAAGGTATTTATAATGCCCAGTGGCACTTGTTACCATAGTCCACCTGTCTTTTTGTCCTCTGTAACCTGGACATATCTTAATGGCCAATGAGCAATTTGATATGGTATCAGTGGAGCTCATCAGCGTGAGCAAGACACTCTAAAAATAGATAAATAACTACTCATGTGCCCTTGCAGGGGGGATGTGGAAGTGCAAGTTTCTTGTTAGTACTGTCACCAGGATAGTGCTACATCAAGACAGAAATTGCGCTTCTTAGTTGGCCCCTCAAGCAGCCATCCCATGAGATCTAACTTTTCATCTGTGAGTAAGCAGAGCTGTAAAACCTGACAGTTGTTATCCGTCTTGAATCGAATCAGAAATTATTTGAGAAGAGAAGGACAGATATTCACTTGAGAATTGGCAGTAGTGCTCCTGTTGCCTTTGAAATGCTCATTCTTGCAACATGTTCTGGATGTTGAGCTTGCATTGTTATAGTCATCTCTCATTGCTCAGAGCAAAATGCCCTTTTTTTTTTTTCAATAATTGTTTAAGGGGAGATTTCCCTCTGGGAAAATGGATAACTAATATCCTTTTTTTTTTTTTTTTTTTTTTGGAAAACCCAATCCTTAAGTAAAGTATTAAGTAAAGATAAACTAAGTGATAGGTCCTATGGAACCTGGATTTAGGGCTCCATAGGTAAGATTGTTACCTGTTCCATCATAATACCTTTTTAAATTTTGGCGGGGTAAGTTGGTTTACATTGGGTAAGCATAAAACAAACACAGTTGTGTCCCTCTACCTCAAAAATGTCTTGTGACCACGTTCAACTTAGCCACGTAATTCTTCAAAACTCTTGTACGTGCTGTATTTGGAGAAACCAGGTTATTGCTGGGCAAATGTATTACCAATTGTTGCATGTAAGTGTGATAGCTGTGAGGCACACATATATGTTAGGTTGTAACAGACATTGTAGGTTTAGGTGGAAGGGAGCTCTGAAGAACGAATGGAGCAGACAGGAATAATGCAACTAAAGAGGCCTGCAGAGAACTGAGAGCAATACTAAGAGCTAGATTATTTGGGCCATGTTTCTAAACCTGCAGAATAAGCCAAACCAAAGGAAGTGGAATGAGGTTTGAACAAAACACTGCTGATTGTTTGTTGGGGGCCAGGGAATGAAGGTGGGGATACCACCTGCTTGTAGTGGTCAGGATGCCATCTGGTGGCCAGTTACCCAGATCATGAGAGTGGGGTTTTTTTTCAAGTTGGTAGATAACTGAGAGCTTCCTTGTTCACTAGGGGCAGAGGGGCACAAACAAGAGCTTATTTTCAGAGACACAAGTACAGATAAATTTACACTGTAAATGAACCGCATTAACTTTCCTACAGGTTGGAAAAGAAAAGAGAGTGAGACATTGTTACTTACTTTAAAAAAAAATGCTTTTGAAGGATTTGTATGTTAAGATGATGGGAGTCCTGTAAACATATAATCCCAGATTTACTCTGGGATGTGTTCATGATAGCAAAAGATCCTTTGCTGAATGGAGAGAAATGGAGAAAAATGCACAAACTATGTTCATTAAAAAATCCCCTAATTATGGATAATATCAGTGGCAGTTTTGGATCCAGAGTTTGCAATCAGAGTTCCATTGTCAGTCCTGTTTTCATCTTTATTTCATTATAAGCAGTATTTTGCACAGGACACAGTAATTCAGTGAGAGACATGAAGCAAAACAGTAGTGTCACTGAGTAAACAATTATTTATCATTTTTGGAATAAAAGAGAAACCATGTCAGGTCATTTTAAAATTCTTATATTTTTATTTGAGAATAAAATGAATATATGGTTCCTAAGTTCATGAGGGCTCACTGCAATGAAATCCTACATGCCACTGAAGTGTAACAAGCTTATTTATATTTTATTGTGCTTCTAGATCAAGCTGTATTATTATGGGTTGCATTCCCCAGACACCATAACTGTTGCTAAGGAAAAGGCACATTATGCTAATATTTTGTAATAATAACTGTGCAAGCTGGCTTCTGTCACACAGGAGAAGTTCAGGAAAAAAAGGGATGAAGTTAATGCAGCATTTTGATGGGAGACTTTATAGTCTGTAGCTTACCTTTTAAGGCAGAAAGTAAGTTTGAAATTGAGAGGTCATACAGAAAATGAGAGTGAGAAAAAAGAACTATTTTAAGAATTTATTTACAGCACTTTAAAAGTACTTAACAGTAGGGACCTGGAAAAGGTTACACAATGAAGAAATTTGGCAGAAGCAAACAGAAAGCTTTTTACCACACATCTTAGGTAAAGAATTTGTTGTTATTCTCTTGAATAAATGTGTGTTGATCATGTAAACAAAACCATGGTCTTTATTACCACTGTTTCCTGACCACTTCTGATGCTGGTGCCTATTATGCAAAGTAGGCATCCTCTGAAGCATTTAATGTTAGTGTGGGTTCCCTCACAGGTTGCTATAAAAGAGTGTGCTAACACAATAAAGTAAATAAAATACTAGTACATTGGTGTAACTGCAGTCAATCAAGGAACAGGCCAGCGAGATAAACATTTTCATGGTAAGTATTGTAAAAAACAAAACAAAAGAACAACAAAAAAACCCTTTATTACTGTTTAAAAATAAATAAGGAGGGGTTTGGCAGTCTTCCTGAAAAAACGTTCCAAAATACCATATTTTCCCACATACAACTCTGAGGTGCATGTGTTAAGTGGGAAAGCTGATTTTCTGACATGAGGTAGAAGCACCCTGCTTTGCTTCCTGCTCCACAGTGCAGTAGCTGTTGCATTAGTATTCAGGGAGCCAAGGGAGTCAGTTGACTTAATGCCTCACTGTTCTTCACACTAGAGATCTTAATGATTGTTTCTCGTTTTTAGTGGTCTTGATATTCCACTAATCAGGATGACCTTTCTTAGGGCAATTTTACTGTCTTGTTCTCTCTCCTATTTCACAGCCTTGGAGACTCTTTAGGTTTTTTTTGAAAATCATCGTCCACCCATGAAGATCAGTCTTCAGTAGCACCTAGTATTTCAACTGTAGTTAAGCAGGAAATGGAGGGAGAAGCTAAACATTAGGCTGTGTCCTTGCTCGGTAGAGCCATAACTCTGGGGGAAAAAAATCTCTTTTTTTCATTCTGCCTTTCAAGCACATTTCAAGGCATGCTGTATGTTACAGAATATGGTATGTCTACAGTTGCAGCATTGTATTTGTATGAATAATGCCTACAAGTCAATAATAAGGATAGACAGAAGGGTTCAGATTAAACTGATTTGAACTTTCACTGACCTTACAGGGTGTTGCTTTAGTGCATTGGGCGTGTGCTGTGTAACTCACTGGGCCAGGATGGTACCAACAATATCATTGGCAAATGAGCAGAAATTACAAAAGAGAGGGCAATTGAGTTATCCTAGGCTTATCAGCATTGGGAACGCTGGCAAGAGCAGAGAGAAGAGCCCAGAGGAGTCAGAAATTCCTTGTTTTATGCATCTGTCATCAGAAGTTTTTAACAAAGTTTCCCCCATGAAACATAATTAAGGGCCCGAGGGTACAGGGGTCTGAAGCCAAGGTCAGCATCTGAAGCAGCCCAGATTAGAAACAACCAGCACCATCTTGTTCTTTATTGTCCCCTTATTTGGGGTGCTGGAGCTTAGTTCACCCAACTCAGATAGCATCTGTTTTTTCTGTGTAGAAAAGAGCCTGGGAATACTGTGAGGTATGTTACAGTTAAACTTAAGTAAACAATTGTTGTTTAACATTGGCTTTAGCTCATGCTCTGTCCCATCATTTTTACAGTTATCATCTCCTGATCTCTTAGATTTAAGATCTCTAAGACATGGAGACTAGAGACAGACATTGCACATAAACTGGTTTAAGTGATGAGACGGTTTAAACCTGTAACAGAACAGATGTTCAGTGCACATACACCAGTTTGAAAATAGCTGAAACTGGTTTGAGAGAAAATGGCTGAAACTGGTTTGAGAGAAATGTGGTTGAACATAGCATCAGACTTAACTGATTTGGGTTAGTTAAGTCTGATGCTGTGTGTCCCCGTTTCCCCCCCACCCCCTCCCTGCTCCCTGGCTGGAGCTCCAGTGGAAACTTGCAGGCACAGCAGCATCTGCCTGGTATCCCCCTGTCTACCCCCAACACCACTTCTTGCTCAAGCAGGGATTTCCTCCCTTCCTCTCCCACAGCACGGACCGTAGCCAGCATGTGATATGCTAGCTAATGCTGAGAGGTGTCTGTATAAGGCAGACGGGATAAAGGCAGACAGGACAGTGTCCACTTAGGGCTTTTTGGACCTAATCGACAGGTCAGCTCGTAGTGTCCCTCCGTTCCTTCCTTGGATAAAATTGTTTAAGAAGAGCTTGAACTAATGAGAGAGGGTTTTGTTTTGCTGATGGGGTGCTAAATGCTGTCTTACTCCCTGTGTAACTAAATGCTGTGTAACCCTGTGCTGGCTCCCTTGCTGGTCAGGAGCAGTGGGGGGGGGGGGGGGGGAGGAGGGAGGCTCACTAATCAGAGGTCCTGCCAGGGCCTGGCCATGCCCCTGCAGCTCAGCTCTGTGGAAGGGAAGGAACGGTTGCTCTAGCGCCCCCCCAGCTTGTAGCCTGAGCCACTGCAGACATGTGCCTGCATTTCTTCAGTCGAGAGGGGATGTCTTTTCAGTTACAAACCAGCTCAGCCTAGCCAAATTAGACTAACCTGGAAAGATTGAATCAACTCAGGCTTTTTGAGTGTCTGTCCCTAGCCATATTTTTCATGATGGAAGTGGTGGTAAGTGCTCTGTAATAGAGCTTTAGAGCCATCAATATTAATGCTTATTAGTAAAAACTTGATCTCACACACCTGACTATGTGTTCAAAGGACAAGGCTCCTGGCCCTAACCTTTCACTCTAGCTCAGACAGATACAATACTGTATGAGAAAATATCTGCTGGAAAGGAAAAGAAGCAGTTTCCAATGGCATGGAGGTCAGAACTGAAAGGCTAAGTGAACGGATGTGGTGTGAAGGAAGAACTGTGAAAAGACAAGGGAAATTGCTTGATTTACAAAGATAAGATTGAGTGAGGGGAAAGGTAAGAAGATATATAGTCATGGGTTGGAGGTGTAAGTATCTCTGCAGGTAGGAAAGAGAAACTTGATCTTCATGAAGTAAAGAAAGGAAGCCACTAAAGAAATCTGAGTAATGCTTGATACGCTGAAAGCAGCAGAAAAGGAACGACACGGGGAGGAGGAGGAGACTGTTACACTATTTGAGGTAACATTATCAGGATGTGGATCTGAAGCTTAATGGTTGGGGAGGAGAGAGATTCTAGAGATACAGATTGTAAAAAAACCCCAAAATCTTAACAAGGTTTAGTAGAAAGTTGCAAGAGGGTTGTTGCAAGGTTACATTTGTCCTGGATGACAAAGCCAGACTGTTTAGACAGACAATGCAAGACAGGGGAAAGAGAAAAGGCGAAGGTATATCCTTGTAAATAGCAATGTTTCATAATGCATGTGGAGATAAACATGTTTTATTTCATCTACTCTGGGCAACTAAAGATTTCAACCCAGACTAGTGTTCAGTTGCATAAGTAGCGTTGGGCACTTGAGGCGTGAGCCCTAGGTGCGCCGACTAGGGGAGGAGGGAGGTGCCAGATGGAAGCAGGGGTGTACTGGAGCGCTGGCAGGGAACTGTGCTCATCATGGGCCCGTTCAGGGACTGTTAGCTCCAGTGCACAGACTGGAGGCAGAAGACCCCTTCTCATCCTCACTTCCCCACCCTCTGTGGTGTAGCTAACTGCTACCATGTTAACCCTCTCTCAGCTGCCTCCAAATTAAGACTTTTACAGGCACATTCTACATACAGGTCAGCAGCAAGTGTGAAAGCATTAAATAGGCAGGTGTTACAGCAGCAGCTACAGCAGGGGAGTGAGACTAATGAGGGAAGCCTGCCCTGGTCTAAGCAGTAGGAGCCTCCAGCCCCTGCATGAGAATGTGCCATGGAAGGGAAGACTCTGCCTTACCACTTTCTCAGGCTCTCAGCACAACCTTTTTCCTCTTTTCCCATCACCTGCTCTGCCCGGAGTTACAAATAGCCAGCGATGCCTCTGCTTCAACACAGGACCCCAAAAGTATAAGCAGACAAGCACATTACAAAATGTATACATCCCTAACTTCACGTTTCAGACACACGCCTCATATCATTCTCTTTCTTCTTCAATCTTTTGGTCCTGTAAGGAGTCCCTGGCACTTGCGAAAAATCTGAATCTGTTATAAGCATGGCTAACAAATGCTGTCCTGATATTGGGGATGACGGGCAAGATGGATACCAAAGACTCAGATTTGAACAAATTACACTTTTTCTATGAGCCAAGTTCAGTGAAGTAAAATTGGCAGATTTAGCCATAAGGTCTTTATCTGTCTTCCTTATCAAGGTGGACCATGACAGTTGTACCTGGTAACTGGCAGGACCAGGATTAGACAACAGTGTTCCCTATCCAAGTTCATTTGGGGGCACTCCTACCCTCACTAATCTACCAGCAGTTTTAAAAATGATGTGCCTACTTATAGCCCAAGTTCATTTTCCAAACACATTGGCAGTACACGTTGCATTTGCTTATTTGGTTGTAGCCATGTTGGTCTAAGGACATAGACGGGCAAGGTTCTTTGGGTAGATGTGATATCTTCTATTATCTAATTGGTCTAATAAAATATATCACATCTGCTCAAAGAACCTTGCTTGCATTTGGCTAGATAGCCAAAGCTAGGTGTATGTAGATGTTGCATGTAAAAACTTAGAGGGCTGATGCCGTGGGTATTTTATGAGTATTTGTTTAATTAGCTGAAGATCTTGGGAGAGAGGATCATGAAATGACATATTCCCAAAGTTTAATTTTAAATCCATTTCCTTTTATAGGATGGTGGGCTCATAGTACAAACAGTTTAAAAAGGAGCAAGTGACAAAGACAAAACAAAAACATATAACAAAATTCTTTCCTAAAATCCAAAAATAGCCACCTTTTTTGACTTGGCAGTCTCAAAGTTTTAACTCAACCCAAATATATGTAAACAAATTACACAGGAGAAAATAATCTACAGGTGGGACATTTAGAGACAAATCTTTGCAGGTGTTGTGGAAATTAATTTGGTTTTTATTTCCCTTTTACTTTTTTACTTTTCCTTTTACTCTGCCAAGGGCACAACATTTCCCTGTTACACCTCTGGTTTAAAGCACCATGTTGGTGCAGGGCTTTATATTGTGGTTCTGACCTTGGGCTGTTCCTCTACTTTTTTAGACATGCAGCAAGATATTTAAGTGCCTGAAGGGGAGTTATTTCTCCTGCATAAACAAAGATTTTGCTTAGGGACATATCTTCTCAGGTGCGACTGTCTGGCTAGCTTCCTGACAAAAGAGATCCAGGTGTCCCATATCAATTTCTTGCTTTGTGTTGAAGGGATTGTTTGGATACTCAGGGCTCTGTAACCCTCTCTATAATAGTGAAATTTGCTATGGAGGAAATAGATGTACCAAGTGTCTGGGTATACAGCTACGCAGCATTTTGGCAATACCGTTGTGATAAAAAACTTTGGGGCAGATTCTCATATGGTGTCCTGAGGCTTTATATCACTTGAGTTTTAAGTCTTGGAATGTGCTGCCGTTTGGGATGCCTGCTTTCTCACCGCATTAATGACATGCTGTCTTCCTATTCTCTTACTCATGTTGAGTAGCTTCTCTGTCGTATCAGATCAGACCCTTGGAGACTGAAGTGATTGGCTGAGTCAGTCTGAATCCAGTGCAGGTCAGTATGAAGAGTGACTGCAAGGCCTGAAGGCTTTCCATATGAGAAATCAGTCAGCTACAGACCAGATAATGGCCTGCCAGCATTTACATCATAAAAGCTGCCATTGCAGTTGTCCCTATTGGTGGCCATGTTGGCAGCCTCATGAGAGAGCTGAAAGTCTAAATGGGCTGTAGAGTTTGAAATACTCCTTCTTCCCTTACCTCTCTCTGACTGTGACAGAGCTGAAATGTAGTGACGTAACTGGGAATCTGGTAAATTCTTCCATTCATAGTGCACCTCTGCCAGGACCCAAACCAGCAAAGCACCTTTTAGTGCCTTTCAAAAATACTTAATTATTAAGATTATAAAAATGTAAGTAAAACACCAGGCCTATTGGGTAGACAAAAAAATGCCAAACTTTCCTCAACTGAATTGGTCAACCACTGAGTTTGAAAGCATTTGCAATAGCAGTAATACATTATAATGATCATTTGTCTTGTCAGTTCCTATGCAAACCAGTCAGTTGGTGACCATGAAGGGGGTGTTTCTGTTTTTGACCCATCTGTCTGTGAGGTTGTGTTTTGCCCTTACTGGCAGATAAGAGTGACTACAGTAGCAAGATTTAAAACTGCATTTAGGGAGATAAAGCCTGTAGGACAGCCAAAAGCATGATGGAAAGGCGAAGCAATTAAAATTACCATTTGACATTTTTAGTCTTGTTTTGATGGGATGTCAGTCCAGGTTTCTAGGCACAGCTCCACCTCCAAAGCCATTTACTTTGTGTTATTAATAAAAGGTCACTCCTTTAAAACAAAAAGAAAAGTCAGACACTAACTAAAAGCCATTCCTTGTCACTCAGAGACCTGCTTTTATTATTTTATTTTGTTGCTCTGAGTATATGATTAGTGATTTCAGGCTGTCATGAAGACACTTTGAGTCTTTGGTAAGTGATTTGCAGTTATGAGACCCTATAACCTTGTGGATATTTATTTGGTATACTTATCCCAGGTGACGGGAAATGGCTTTTTTTGGAACTTGATAAGCATTAGTAGAGGCAAAATTTAAAAATGAAAGAGAGAGGGAGAGAGAATTATCTGGGGATAACCAGTTGTTGCTGACAAAGTAAAATGAATATAATAAGCAACATTGTCTAAAATGGACAGGCCATTTATAGAAAAAGCATGCTCCATCTTGTGCGCACAATAGTGAAATGGAGCATGCAAATACTTTCATTTGTTGAATTAGTTTGACACTACTGTAATTTATCTACATGCATGAATAAGAAATTTTTGCAGTTCTCATTAGCATGTATTTTCAGAAAAACAGGTATAGAAGAATAGCATAAAGAACTTGCAAGCATTTTCTTTTGCAATCAATATCTAGAGAAATTACCATATTCCATCTGTTTATTTGTACAGCCATTTATAAATTAGTCTTTGCTCATATAGTTTTAGAGAAGATTGACACAGGAAGGGAAAAAAGAGAGCATGTTAATATAAAGCATTCTGTTCACAGTTGTAACCTGCACTGCTAACTCAGAGCTAGAATCATTACAGAAATTCAATAAAATAGTAAAGAATAATTCAGGAGGAAAGGCAGAATACCAGAAAATAAGGAGCTGCGTGAACAACTGAAAATAAGGAGTTGTGTGAACAACTGATGACTATATATTCTTTTCAGTTGCAATAGAAATCTGGGAAGACCTTGACCATATTATACAAATAGCAGGGACACAGCTATGGATTTGCATCATGAAAATGGTTCGTTCCTCCATCCCCAAAATTATCTTCTTAACATTTCCTACCATAAAATCTGTTTCCCTGCAATGACTGTTCTGGCCGGAGCTGCTGTGTGAGGAGGACTGAACGATTCATAGGTGTGTCACAACATGTTTCACCTCTAGCTTTCTGGCCTTGTGTGGTACAGAAAAAAACAACGCTGCCCAATGGCTGGTCAGTGGTCCCCATTGAAGGAGTTTTGGTGGGGTTAGTTGGAGTGGCATAGACAAGCTTGCATATCGCCATTGACATTACTGTAGGCAGGCTTAACTGGAGAAGGCTGGCCTATCCAAGATTCCTCCAAGTAGTGTTGGACTGAAGCTATGCCATTATCTGTGTGCCAGCTGGTGGGGTGTCTGGAGGCCAAATAGCTTAGGGGATGTGACAGGGTTGTGGTTCAATTGGGAGTGCTGTGTCAGCACTCCCTGTGCAGGCTCTTGTGCTAGAATTTAGCATGCTTCTGCATTATGCTTTATGGCCTGCAACGAGAGATACTGCAGGGCAGCCTGTTAAATTCACACGTGGGAGGCAGGCAGTGGCAGGAGGACAGCATATATCACCGAACAAGAAGCAAAGGTGTAGGGCCAGTGGGAGAATCAGAGCATTAGGAGATTTCAATAGTTGGAGAGAGCCACTTTCCCCTTGCTATCATCAATGGGAAAGTGGCTCTCTCCAACTATTGAAATCAACCAGCATTAGTGAGCAATATACAGCATGAGCTACTATGACAGTCTTCATCTTATGTGGCACAATTAAAATGGAGACCTTTGGGCTGTAACCTGAGATCAAGAGCTTGGCTAGATTCATCACCTCAGCACTGGAGGAGATGGATATGTAACAGTGACACACCCCATTGCTTCCTCTTTTCCTTGTTGGCTTTCGTTTCTCCTATTTTCAGCTTTCCAGACCATGGTAGAAGGGCAGTGGCATTGGGTATGTTGCAGCCAGTCTCCAAATCTATCAACGTGGCATTTTTCCTGGCCTTGGGATAATCGCTCAAAAGTGGGAAAGGCAAGGAGAGGGCAAGCTCAGCAGGCAGAATTATACCAGCTAATGATGTGGAAAGATCACACCCCATAGCTGATGTAGCTCTACTAATATGAAGCACTGGTGTGGACACAGACCTGCCAGTAAATGCCTTCTCTTGGTAGTAGAGGTTTTGTTGTTTGGGTGACTCAGAGTAGTTATAGCAGCAGAAAACTTTTGTCTGCACCAAGGGGCCCATCCTTCATACTACTGCTTCTATAGTTAAAGCAGCTGCAGTCCCTGTACTATGTAGCCTGTGTCATGCAAGGCACCCTTCAAGCTGGGGCAGATCTGTGGATAGCTCCGCTTGCTGTTGGTATTACTACCTCGGGGCCCCAACCTGCAATCTGAGCCCAGCATTCTAGGTGCTACTCAAACCCATTGTGAAAGGATGGTCTTATCCCTCAGGAGCTTTCAGTTGAAATCCTGACCATCAGCTTCTTCAGGCTCTCATACTGATTCGTAATGCAAAAAATACATTTAAAAAAAGAAGGAAATGACAAGCAGCTTTTAATATTTGTAAACACGTTTGAATTAATTCAATGCCAGCATGTACTGTGCTTCCTGTGGTGTAACCTCATGCTTACTGTTTTTAGGTTATTACTTCTGATACCTACTTTGCCTTGCCATTGCACAAGGTAAGCTTAGGCAGTCATTGCTCTTTTTGTGTAACTAAAAAGAGTTGGTGAATAAACTAAGGAGGCTTTCCATGCCTTGCACCATCTGGGACTGCAAATCATTGAGCTACCTGCAACTCTTTGATCCTCTCTTTGTTCTCTGATTTTCTCAGTCTTACCAATTAAGAAAAAAAAACAAAACAACTTACAAATATGTGCAGCAATTTGCAAACAGGTTTGAGATACAGTTGCCTGCATTTCATGTACCCACAGGGTTGTAGAAGAGCTATAGTTTCTCCTTGCCCTGCTGGCCAACAGTAATGAGGAGCAGGCAGCTGTTTCTAAGTTGTAATTTTAATTTTCTGCTCAGTATGTTTAATGTTTAACCTACAGTCCTGCATTTAAGTTGAAGAGATCGCTGCACGGTGTATTTTTTAAGCGCCATGTCTTACATTTCACTTAGCATGTGTTAAATGCACTTAAAATGTGAGCAACCACATGTTCAAGCAATAAAACACATGCTAAGTGCACTCCTATTGTAGGAAAGTTATGACTTTTTGCACAAGGACTATCTCCAGATTGTATTAACGTGTGTTCAGTTATCACTGGGCTCCTTCATAGAGATAATACTAGAGATTTGCTAGCCATGACATCAGCCAGGGACCCCTGTGCTGTACCAAGGCTCCAGGGCCAGGTACAGACATTACACTTTTACCAGTGCAAGTGATTAGAAACCAGTCTGTACCCATAACAGAACAGAAGTTTGGCACACATAGACTGGTTTAAAAATGGCAGAACCCAGTCTAAGATTTGCCTTCCACCACCAAAAGGTGAATGTGTGTTTTGTTCACTACCAATCTAAACTATGCCATTTACACAAAACTGTACCACTTAGATCAATTCCTCCTTGGGCTTTTTGAATGACTGTACCTAGCCTAGGTGGGCTGAGGAAAGATCCTGGATCTTTCTCTTGTTAGGTTCCTCCAGGATCAAGTTGAAAGCTGGATGCCTGCAGCCCCAGGGGGTCCCAGGGTTGGGTTCAACAATCAGCAGGGACTGCCAGATCACATCACCACACTGGAGCTGGTTCAAAACTCTGGTGTGGTGTGGGGGCTGGGACCACACCAGAGCTGGTTCAAGTCTTTGGTGTGGTGCTACGGTGGCTTCAACAGTCAGCAAACTGTACGTGTTACAGATCATAGTAAGCATTACTGTGTGACTTGTCAGAACATGTTCTAACTTTTAATACTGCACAGATTGAACAGGTACTAATTGTCCCATTTGTCAGGCCATGGCCCCAAACATGGGGCCTTGGCTTGGTCAATGTGACTGCTCCTCTTGGCCTGCAGCTGGTTGCCCAGACTGATCCAAACTGGTCTGTAGCCTCCAGCGGGGCCTAACCTTCTGCGCACACTGTCACTGGAGTGGCCATCTGGGGTCAACTGACCCTCCACTTCCCTATATAAGCCCCTGTGCAGGAACAGGAAGTATCTGTGTAACAGGGCTCAACCTGACCCAAGCCATTTCAGTGTTCCCTCTTGCTTGCTCCTCAGCCCCCGCTTTCTGCTTGACCTCCCAGTTGCTTGACTTGGCTTGCTCCTGGACTTCTTCTCTCTCTGTTTGATTTCCCAATTCCCTGACTTGGCTCACTCCTAGACCCTGCTCTCAGATAGACCTCCTGGCTTCCTGACCTGGCTTGTCCCTGGATTCTGCTTGCCCTTCTGACCCTGATTGGTACCTTCTAGTGGCTCCAGATCTGGTTGCCTATGACCTGGTGTGACACCTTGTGGCAAGGCCCTACGACTATGAATGGGCATGCCAGTGGCAGCATCCTGTTACATGAGAGAATCTCAGGGACTTGGAGCTTGGGACTAGAGGTCAGAAGTAGACCAGCAAGCACTAGAAAAAAAACATTTCAGACTGCTTTCTAGTGACCCCAGGGGGCACAGTAGGAGTTTGGTTGACAGTTGGCCAGAAACCTTTTAAAGAACAACATGAGAAAAGGAATGAATGTGGAGGTCTCTCAAGGACTCTCTCCTGGTGGGATGGACATGAAAAAGAGTGTTTGATCACTCCATTTAAAGCCAACTAAAATGTGTCACTGATATTTAGGGAAGCTAATGCTACTGACTGGATAGCTGAGAACATCCTATACAACATGTGATCTCTAGTAGCTGTCCAGGGTGGAAATGTGGTTTGTTTGGTTCCAGCAGTAATCTGAGACAACGGGAACCAAAAGCTTTTCCGGTAATGGCATTGAGCAAGACAAGGCTTGCCCTGTGTCTGCTGTCATGCTGACACTTATTCTTATGCTGCTGTTCCTGTTATCAGAGTATTCCCAAAGTCCATGTGCTGCTATTCTAAAAAGCTGGAAGATAGGTCATTAGAGGGAAAAAGTAATCTAGGAGTAGGATTTAAATGCTGCAGAAGAAGCAGGATTTAAGCATGCAAGTCACTTAAAATGATGAGTGCAGCTGAAAGTGGGACTTCTGTGTGTTACAGAGTGAAGCTTATAACACTTGCTGCAGTGCTTTTTTCATTAGCAGGGAGACAAAAGATCTGTGGAAAATGTATAGACCACCACTGGAAAATCACTTTAGGCCATTGGTTTTTGCATTTGGCTTTTTATTCTACTTGACCTTAGTGTAAATAATGTCAGAGGGGACTTTTTTGCTTTTGTTTGTTTTTCTTTTTTGTTTTAATATTTTCCATGGTGAGCTGTATATATTTTGGAAATATTGGCTGATATTCAAACAAGGGAAGGGGATCCTCCTTTCAAGTTATGCCTCTGACCTGAAGTCTTGTTTTTACACACTTGACTGAGAAGTAACAGGAAGTGGTGAAAATAGCAAGGTGGAAGTGGCTTTTAGTGGTTGTGATGCCCATGCTCTCTGTAAATGGGAGCTGTAAATAAGTCCCTCCTTTTGGTCACGAGGAAGTCAGTGACATGCTGCTTCCTTGGCTCTAATGGTGTGATGTTTTCTGCTTTAAATAAATAAAATAAGAGAAAAACGTCCATTTCACATTATAAAACAAGAAGCTCAGTCAACACACAGAACAAGCTCCATCATGGGTGAAAACGTGTGCACTTGGGTAGAAGTAACAGGTTCCAGCTGGTACAGCCAAGGTCATTGGTTGGACACAGTTGACTGAAAAGACTGGCAAATGTTGCATAGCATGTTTCAAAAATCCTGCCTCGATCATTTGCAAAATCGCTAGGAAAAATCAGTATTATTATTCATTGGTTGCCATGGCATTTACGGAACCATCACCATGGTATTCACTGCGTACCATGCCCATAGTATAGAAATTAGTTCATTTTGCCTAGAGAAAATCTAATTTAATTGACTTTTAATAAAAAAAAAAAAAAGAGAAAGGTGAGAATTTTGCCTGTTTGTACTGTATAGGTTTTCTTTTTCTCATGCAAAACCACATTGAATAAGATAATTACTTGGTAAAATAAACTGTAGTAATCTGGTTAATGGCCTCAACATGTAGGTGTTTAAAGCAGCTATGATGACATCTCAAAGTTAACACTATATATATGTATGTATGTATGTATGTATGTATGTATGTATAAAATAAACAGTAGATATTCCTTCTTCTCTGAATGCCAAAGCTCAGCAGGCAGGTTACAAAAGTCAACAGTGACATTATTAGCACTATCTGAAGCAATACAGATGCTAGCGATTGGGTTCACTACAGGTGTAACAGGGTGAAGTTGTATGGTCAGTGTTGTACAGGGGTCGGTGTAAGTGATCTGTTGGGCTCTTCTAGTTTTATAACCTCTGAACCTACAGAAGCAAAAGGGCAGGTGCACCTTCCTGAAGGAGCAGCAGCACAGTTGAATTAGAGTGCTGTAATGACATTATACCAGACTGCATTAGCCCCACAAATTCAGTTGGATATGGCACTATCCCTTTCTTTCTTATACTCTTGGCTTTGGTTTCTCTGCATTATTAAAACTGTTGCCAAATACTACATCAGAAGTGGCTGCAGTTCACTGATTTGTGTCCTTCAGTGCTTTCTGCGCAGAATACCATGGACCTGGTTTCCTGTTGTGCCAAGTTTGTCTTCCCTTCGGGAAGAGTCTGTTTTATGCTCACATAGCAACATCTGTAGTCATTGATACCAGAGTAAAGTGGTTGTGAACATACTAACCATTCTGAATTGATGGCTGTTATATCAACAGTGAACTTCCTTTGCACTGGCGTAAGTAAGAGGTGCAGAGAATTAGGCCTGTATGCTTCAAATTCATGTGCTTTCTACATCCCCTGATTTTTCCTTTTGTCCCTTTACATTAAGGGTAAGTGAACTGGATGAATTAGGGTTCAATTCCAGGTAGCTGTTCCTCCAAGTAGTACAGCTGCGTATGCTGTGAGTATTTAGGAGGCTTAAAGAGAATTACCAAGATCCAACTTTTCACTCTGTTTCCCATAAAATCCTCTAAATCAAGTGAATGCCATGCTACATCTTGCCCTTCACTGAAAGTCTATGCCTATCACAACACTAGGTTTTACACTGAAAATGTGCCTTCGAAAGAAGCCCATTTCAAGGTAAAGCATTTTGCCCTCGCAGCAGAGAAGAGAGAGTGGAGGACAAAAAAGGAGAGGAATCCCAGCCTGCAGCTTACTCTCCCCTGCAGAAAGACTTGCAACTTCTGTGGTTAGATCTATGGCTCACGGATTAGACTCTTAAGTCACCTCAAGACCTGTGATATGAGCTGTGGTAGAGATCATCCTCAAATTGAGGGATTGCCCATGACAACACCTATCATCACATCACTAGGTTTTATGCTGAAAATGTGGCTTGCCTAGGTTTAATATCTCTTTGATTCCTAACATTCCCAAGTCTTCAGACCACGAACCCTAAATGATGCTTTTTTTAGGGTGTGTTTTCAGTAAACAATAGCTCCAGAGTCTCCAGCATCAGATTGGTATATCAATCTCATAATGTATGCTGGAAAAAATAAAATAAAATTCATTGCTTGGAAATGGAAGGTCTTTGAACTTGGAAGAACAATAGAAAAAGGTTGAGCCTAATTTGAAGGCTAGTTTAGCGTGTGATTCATTACATCTGTCATTCATCACTACAAAAGAATGGCTTTAGTTTATAAGCGGTTTTCTCTCTCATTTTACATATTTCCTTGTGCGGGGGTGGGGAAGGGATACTGTGAATTAGGGAGAGATTCATATGGAATTGGCATGATTATAGATGAAGAATTATATGTTAATTCATAATCAGGAGTGCAGAGGCTTTAGGGGGGAACAGGGAGGTGGGGGAGAGTAGCCTGTTCCAGTGCCGCAGAGGTGGCTGGTGGAAGATGCAAAATACAAAACAAAAGCAAACTAAAGAGGTAAGAATTGTATAAGACCACAACATGGGTAAACCTGTGTAGGGTTTAAAGTATGCATAGAAGGATGCTGATGTATTTACTAGCACTCTGCAGCTGTTATTGAAATATTATAAATAGATATTGGCCACATCTACACATGCGGCAGGCTGCACAGTTGTTACTGCACAGTCATTTCATTTTTTTCTGCATAAGCAAGTACTAAATGACTGCACAGTAACTGGTGTTACTGCACAATACTGTCACTGCACGTTTTTTCCCTGGCGCTACTACACTGTAGCCACGAGCTCATTGCTACTGTGCTGTAGCATCTTGTATAGATGTGCCCAGTGGGGTGGGGAATCCTCCCATTGAAGTCAATAGGACTTCTGTCACCTCTGAGGAAACAGGATTTGGCTGCTGCCTTATCTGTGAGTTGAGAGCATGGCAGAGCTCTCTCATACCTAGGGTGTCTTTTGCTAAGGGCAGCCCTTTCTCCAAGAGTTCCTCAGAGCTTGGAAGAAGCTTGCCTGCTGCCATGATCTAGGATCCTGGCAAGGGTGTGTGGCCACACCATTCAGAGAGCTCATTATGCATGCATCTGTCATGAAAAAGACTAAATGGTCAGAATTCAAGCCTTCAGTTCTGGTAGGGAACATGTTGTGGGGCTCAGGAGTGTTAGCATGTGTTGGTGTAAATAGTTGCTGTAAATAACTTCAAAAATAGACATGTTGGCCAAGTCTACATGAGACACTGTCTGCACAGGAGCACCGTGTGGCACAAAGCATGACGCAACGCTACTACGCAGTAGTAATGCGCTACTGCTTAGTCAGAATCACCAAAAAACTGTGCAGGGATTAGTACCAAATGTATTAAAAGTACACAAGTACTAAATGACTGTGCAGTAATAACTGTG
Organism: Alligator mississippiensis; assembly: GCF_030867095.1. Taxonomy (NCBI): domain Eukaryota; kingdom Metazoa; phylum Chordata; order Crocodylia; family Alligatoridae; genus Alligator; species Alligator mississippiensis. The sequence continues at coordinate 137,401,554 of NC_081825.1, read as the reverse complement.
CGGTAACTGTCTCATGTAGACCTGGCCGTAGATCCCTTTTGCACTCCAGGGGACAGTATATTTAATTCTATTGTGTGACTTAGTCCCTGTGCTAATACTATAGTTTTGTAACAGTTTTGTTGTGAGCGTTGTCTGTGACTCAGGAGAGTGAAGCTCAGAGAGAAAAGGGGAGAGAAGAGAGTAATCCCAGGAGGAAGGAATAGAGAGAAAGGGAGGCAGAAAGGGAATGACTGCACCCCCCGCCGCAATCTTGGATGCTGGAGCTCCGCACATGCTATGAGTTCTGAGTTCACCAGATGTTTGGTGCAGGATCTGGCTGAGCCCCTGCTTGCAGCTGGGGAGCCCAGGGTGTGAGCATCACTGCTGTTTGCCCTCCCTCTCCCACCCTTTCTCTCTCACCTCCCTCCCAAACTCAGCCTCAGCAAAAAAAAAGGGAATTGCTCTGGTTTGGGGAGCTCTGTGGCAATTAATGGTGCCACTGCTTTCCCACTAATTTTTTTGGACTTGTGGGGAGCCCCACAGGCTGAATGACACTGCCTCACATAGTGGATCAGGCTGATGTGCAGGACCAATCCACAGGTGAACCCTGCACATAGGGTTGGATCCAGTGTGTGGCTCTGTGCCAAGCACATGGGATTGAACCTGGCACGTCACCCCAGATTCAGCATACAATGTCAGTTCACAGTCTGCGGCCAGACCCGGCACACAGGATTGATTTGCAGGCTGGATCAGACGCAGGCAATCAGTCTGAGGGCCTGGTTTCATGTACCAGGAAAGGTTGAGTGCCACTGCTGTAAGGCCTTCTTACTGGCAGAAACATATAAATAAATCTCTGTGTAAATGAAAATCAGGCTCTCATATCCATATGGAAAAAACAGAACTGAGCAATCAAAAACACAAGCAGTATGCTGAAGAGGAAGACTACATACATAGCTTAGTAAGTAATATGGTGGGCGGCTTTTATGGCAATGTTACTTTTTAAGCTGCTGCTTTTCTTCCTTTCTGCAGCTTGATGCTGTTGATTACTAAGAGGAAGGGAGTTATTATATATTAGCTATTTAGGAACAAAAGATAACTCACAATGCCTAAAAGTAATCTTAGCTCCGATTAAATTTTAATTGCTCCCAAGCTCCCATTAGTTACTTGCATTAAGTTTCACACCATCGGAACATACTCATCAGCTGACGTTGAATTTAACAGGAATTTGGCAGATGTTCATGAATTGCTGGAGGTAATCCAAGCCAGGAGGGTTTCAACATATAAAAAGTTCAGATATTTTTTAGGAGGGTGAAAGAAAATTTGAAAACTTAGCAGTAAAAGGACACAGGCCTCTTCTAGCTGAGACGTTCCAGTACTGAGAAATTGCTTTCAGCACCCAGAAAAGAACCTAAGAAAGACCAAATAGTCTGTGGCTTTTTGGTGGTGATAAAACAGGATGGGCTGTATTATTAGTTTTCACAGTATTTTGTTTAGGAACACTGATACTTTCCTGGAAATCTTGAAAAAGAGTTATCTTTGGAGGACATATTCCACTCATTCTAGATTTTCATCATTTTTTTTTTTTGCTTATGAATATTTATTTAAAAACAAGGAAATGACTAACTCCTGATGCTTTTTTTACGTAGTGTTATTGTTGTATCTGTTACATTATAATCCTTGTTATAGCAACTAGTCCAGAGGGCTAGGGACAGACATTACACATAAACTGGTTTAAGTGATGAGAAATTGGTTTAAACCTGTAACAGAACAGATGTTCAGTGTGCATAAACCAATTTGAAAATGGCTGAAACTGGTTTGAGATAAACCTGGTTGAATGTAGTATCAGACTTAACTGATGTGGGTCAAACTGGTTTATGCAATGTCTGTCCCAGACCCCTTGCTGGTTTAAGATAAACCAGCCTCCCCCAGCAATCTGGCATGCTCTCTGGGCTGGGCAGGGCTCTCTGCTCCACAGCAGGGCTGGACTCTCCCCTCTGCTCCCTGGCTGGAGCACCAGCAGAGACTGCAGGTACAGCAGGGTCTGTCTGGCTTCCCCCTGCCCTATTCCCTCCTCCCCCTGCTGCTTGCTGGACAAGCAGGGATCTCCCCCTCCCTCCCTCGTATCTCCCACAGCATGGACCCTAGCCCCACGGACCCTAGGCATGTGGTATGCTAGCCAATGCTGAAAGGTATGTGTGTGTGCTTGCCCCCAATTTTACTGGAACAGGCAGATAGAACAGTGACCGGTTAGGGCTTTTTGGAGCTAATCATCAGGGCAGCTGTTAAGCCGTTTAAAAAGAGTTTGAACTAATGGAGAAAGGCTATTGTTTTGCTGATGAGTGATAAACACTGTTATCAGCCTCCTGCTGGCTTGCTCGCCTGTCAGTTTGCTGCAGGCAGTATAAAGACGCAGGGAGAGGAAGATTGAGAAGCTCCTCCATATCATCAACAGATGCATGCACTTCACTCCCCTCCCCGAGCTGTGCCACAGAGTGCTAGCCCGGGGCTGGGGGCTGGCAATGCTCCCACCCCTTGAGCAGTCAGCAGGGAAAAGCCTGGTATGGTGCAGGCATACCTCCCTAATCAGAGCTCCTGCTGAAGCTTGGCTGTACCTCCCTCAGCTCAGCCCTGTGGAAGGGAAGGGAGGGCTGCTCTAGCACCCCCGCAGCTTCTAGCTTGAGCCACTGCAGGCATGTGCCTGAATTTCTTCAGTCCAGAGGGAATGTTTGTCCAGTTACAAACCTGTTAAGCTTAGCCAGGTTAGACTAACCTGCAAAGATTGAATCAATTCAGGCTAAGGCTTTTTGAACATCTGTTCCTAGCTGAGAGGCTTGTAGTTACAAGTGGGGAATAAACAGCAGAAGAGGACAAAGGTCTTAGGTAGGAACAATCCAATTTCCTGATGAAGGTCCCTAGGGTAATGCAAACTGAAGATGAAAGAGAACCATAAACAATGGTATATCAGTCGAATCATTGGCAAATAAGATGTATTTCAGAGTTTTCCACAAGGTGTCAAAAGTGTCTCTTAGAGACTTCTTTGAACTCCCACGATAGCATTTTCTGTCATGTATATTTGTAGACTAGTCTACAGAGTGCAGGGCAAATATACCTCTGTCTGAAGCTACATAAATGATAAGGAAAAAATACTGTTCCTCTAATATTTTATTTTTTAAAATCACGATGTTGTTGGTCAAATATTTATCTGATTTGAGTATGTCTACCACTAAGGAAAAATATGTTTTGTTTTCAGGGTCAAGACTTTTTTCACTCCACATTTTTCTTCTGTGACTGAAATAGTTTTATCTGTTGAAAAAAGAATGCAAAAACTTGCCATTAAATATGCATTGCTGCAACCTGTCAAAATGCAGCTTAGCCTTGAAGACAGTCATTGTATTATAATAGTAATAATAACAAAAACAACAACTTTTATATAGCACTTTTCATCACTAGCTTTCAAAGCACTTTGCAAAGGAAGTCTGTATCCTTCTCCCCTTTTTGCACATGTGGAAATGGAAAAATAGGGAGGGGAAGTGTCTTATCCTTAGGCATCCAACAGGCCAGTGGCAGAAGTAGGAATTGAATTTAAGACACCTTTGCCCCTGTCTAGTGTTTCATCTGCTTTGGGTACTTGTGTCTTGTGTTTGTTATGGAAAGTCACACAGGACCAGCTTATGCCAACCTTGTTCACACCAGCTAAAGTCCCATTGAGGTCCATGTGGTTATTTGGAGGTTAAAGGGCTACAAAATGTAAACAAGGGTACTAAAATCTTCTCTACAGTCCTAAATGCAAGAATGGTAATTTTTCCCTATGTCCTTACATTTCTATCTTCCATTTTAACTACTGCTTCAGCTGGATTTGTTTCTCAACCAAAAATTTTTAACATGGGCATAAGCTCATGATTTAGCATCTGCCATGCTTTAACACATGTAAATGTCTTGAAAGTAGTTGTAAGAAGCACATAAAAAATCTAATGTTAAGTTTGTTTTCTTTTTCTATTAAAAGATTGTTTGGAAGAGTCTATGTGAAAGATTAAGTCTGATTGCCATTGCAGACTTAAGTTGGCAGAGCTGACAGAGTGGAATTTCTCTGAAGTTATTTCAGCATTTGATCCTTGATATACCAGTTCATTTGTCTGATAGACTGTAAAACACACTCTGTATTCTCTCTTGCTACCAGGCTATCTATATGGGAGGCTAGCTTGAAAATCCAGCCAGGATTCAATAGGATTTCTGCTAGTAGAAGCTGTGTTGGAGAAGTGGTGGATCAGTGTGCTAATCTTGCCTGATTTTTTGGTGCTGAGCTAGCTTTCTCAATTGTCTGTGGACTATCTCTGCGAATACTGGTTTGCAAGTTTGGGCTCAAAGGTCAGGTACCTGAGTTGGTAAAATGCTTAAGGAAGATGGTGTTACATTTTTTTATAGATGTATTTGCTTGCTCAAATAGGCATGGATTTAAGTCTGGGCTTAAGCATTTTTGCTAAAGTCTGCACAATGCAATGAAGTTGCGTTGTGAAAATAATAGCAGGACTGTGTAAGTCTAGTACTTCTAGTTGTGTTAACTGCTATTACCAATAATAATAATTGATAGAGCCTCCTAAAAATAAGAAAAACAAATCTAATCACTTGAAAAGGTGCTTGAAATCATACAAAGTCTGAGATCCCTTTCAATTCTTACATAAAAACTATTGCTGTCCACTTTACGTGGCACATTCTACTAATTACTGCGATCAGTTTTACACTTCATCTAAGCCATACACAGAAAAATAAACAATAATCTCCAGTAGCACCTTTTTTTAAAAAAATGGTGATGGCAGACATTTTACAAACAGTGGGGACAACAGGTAAATCCCCTAGCAGTTAGGGTACCCCCTCAGCTTTTCCAGAACAAAACTTAAGCACTGCAGTACCAGGCTACAGAAAGTTTAGCTTACCATAACAAGTCTTGGGTGTGCTGATAATTTTATCCAATGAGCAGGAAGAAAATGTTACTAACATGTACTAGCTTAAAACACAACAAAACAAAAAAGTAGTGCTGCACAGAAAATAATTGTATCTGGGTAGCAAAATGGCAGAGAGAGAAAGGGTTAATACACTAAACTTTGATTCCCCGTGGATGCATAAAATTCATTGTGATTTGCCAGTAATTTCCAGTACTTCGTGGCTGGTCTGATTTCTAAAAGCAGCATTCTGTAAATTAGAGGTGTGATTCTCCAAAAAGTCTAAGGGGGTCATAATGACATGACAGCAACCATTGTAAGCAACAGCTCAGAATGGATCCCTTCACTATTAAAAATGGAATTAAGTAAGGATGTGTGATTGCACCAACAATCTTTTCCATCTATATCACAGCTGTTGTACTTCCATTTGGAGTCAGCATCTAATATTGCATAAATAGGAATCTCTGGTTCAAAATCCAAGATAACCAACACAGCATAAATAACACCTTCATTACTAATCTTCAATACTCTAATGACTGTATTGTGTGTGCCCACTCAATTGAAGAGCTCCAGGTCACTCTTGATTGCTTCTGTGAAGCATCTGAAATGCTTGGATTCACTGACCATGTCCAGATGAGTGTGCACATGCCTGTTGCAGCGTCTGAAAGCAGTTTGAGACATTGCAGGAGGAAATCCTGGTGTCAGACAATAAGACGGTGGACAAAAGTGGTGCAAAGCGGGCTTCTGGAGTATGCCCCAAAGCAATTGGAGGCTTGGTCCTCCAAACAGACACTCTAGCACCTGGGCAGAAAATCCCTATGCCTGCTGGGTTCCTCTTGCTGCTCCAGCATGCTGCCTCAGTGTGCTGGAGCAAATAGAAGTGGGGCAAGGCTGGCAGCAGTGTCTTGGAGCTGCCTGGGACCCAGGCTCTGTCCCTGGTAAACAGAGATGTGGGGGTGGAGGGACTGTGGGAGGCTAGTGAGGACTGTGTGGGTGGGGTGGGTCCCCCCTGCCTACCCCCACGGGACACAAACCCTGCCACTCTACAGCAGCACCAGCCAGCATGCCATTGGGGCACTCATGGCCTGCTGTAGGCAGAGACCCCCTGCAGTGCACAGTGCCTTCTAAGACCTGGGGGCTCCGTATGGCTCTCAAAGCTGGCCTGGCCTGCTGGCATGCATGCCTTTGACCAAGACCGGGCCAACTCCTGCCACTACTCGGGGCTCCCAGCACTGCACACAGAAACCACGTGCCAGTGGTCCAGGCCAGCTCCATGGAAGCAGGAGCCAACCCAGGCTAATGGTACATGGCTCCTGCCTGTGATGCTGGGAGCCCTGGGTGGCAACAGGAGCTGATCTGGTCTTGTTTGAAGGCACGCACCAGCAGGCCAGGCCTGCTTCATGTGCCATATGGAGCCTCCAGGTCTCAGGTGGCGCCGTGTACTGCCCGGGGTCTCTGCCTGCAGCAGGCCATGACCACCGCAATGGCCTGCTGCTGGCTGTTGTGGGGGGAGGCTGGCCTGGAAATGAAGGGGCTTGCCCAGCCCAGTCCCTGAGCCCCAGTCAAGGGCTTCCCAGGAACGACATAGGGATTTATGGAGCCTAGGCTCAGGGAGCAGAACAGTAAGGGATGGCTCTGCTCAGAGCCACAAAGCAGTACATGGGACAGCTGCAGCTGGACTCATGTCGTGGTGCTGGGATCGAGCTGCTGCCAGGAAAGAGCTAGTCAGGGGAGGCAGGGGCAGCAGGCTAGGAGTGAGGGGCAAGGGCATGGCCAGGAGAAGGGCACTGACATCCCAGTGCTGCTCAGTGCCCCACATCGTGGTGAGTGGAGGGGGCGGGGCAGCTCTGAGTTTTCTATGATAAAAAACCAAAAGCAAATGCCAAAGTGTATAGATATTTAGAATTTGTTTATTATGATGATAGAGACACTGGTAGGCTTCCAAAGCATTGCCCAGCAGGTCTCTCTCTATATATAGTGGTGTTTCATTTTAATCGTGGAAGAATGCAGATTGTGGGTATTTTAATGAGATAATTTGGCAGGGCGGGGGGATTATCAGAGATTTTGCAATTTTTAAATGGAACACCAGGATCCCTGCTGGTGAGGCAAGTTGCAAGACCTGGGCAGAGGAGCCTGTCCAGGGCTAGCACTGGGGAACCAGCTGAAGGGCAGATTAGGTGGCTGATCTCCTAGCTGTACGGGGCCAGGAGGACACGTTTCAACAGTTCAAAGCAGGCCACAACAACAAGCACATCTTCTAGATAATAGCTGCCCAGATGGCAGAGCAGGGGCACCAGAAGACATGACAGCAGTGCTGCCCGAAGGCCACCTGTGCAGCCACGGCCCACTGGCAGGTGACCCAGAAGTTCAGGAGGCTCTGCTACAGTGCCCGTACCACAGGCCAAGTGGCCGTGCGGTCCCCGTCTGGGTCTGGCAGATGTACAGCCATGGGACTGTAGGTCCAAGGGGGTGGATGCTGTCACAGGTGGCAGCAGGTCACAGCCAGGCAGCAGCCCCCACTGCCAGACTGCTGCAGTGGGTAGAGGGTGCAGGGGCCACTCCAGGTTAGGGTTGTTTCACACTTCTGGGCTAGTGTACCCAGATACCAGCTAGCCAGGCTTCAGAATCTCCTGAGGGAAAGTAGCTCTTAGCTGTTCAACAGGGCCGCTTTTTTTACTGCTGGGCCACAGCCTCTAGCTGTCCCAGGCCGAAGATCTGGGAGGAGCTGGGCAGGGTCTGTTTGCCCAAGGTGGCACATGCCACACACCAAAGTGCATGTTCAGGCATGTGTGCTGAGGCACACATCTCTGGCACAAATTTCTGCTGCTGCTATTTTTGCTGCTGCAAGCACAAATGCCTGCATGTGTACACACACCCATTAGGTGCATCTACATGAGATGCTAACTGCATAGTAGCTTAATAACACTGTACATTAGCATGCTGGGCAAAACCCATGCTAATACACTACTGTGTAGTAGTGTTAGACTACTGCATAGTTAGTGTCACTAAAAAGCCATGTGCCAGTGCTACTGCGCAGTAGCATGAGTTACTGTGCATTGATTTAGTACTTGGTTATGCAAGTACTAAACTTAATGCATAGTAGCTACAGCACATTAATGAATGTGTAGACATGCAAAAATGAAATAGTTTACCTCATTAAGTAGTCTATCCCACATTAACCAGCTGCACCTCCATATATTACAATTGGATGGCAGTTCTTTGGAGAATGTTGAGCATTTTCCTTACCTGGGTATCTACCTTTTCTAAAAAGTAAACATAGACAACGATGTTCAACACTGGATAAAATCTGCCAGTACTGCTTTTGGACATCTCCAAAATCATGTCTTTAGTGATCATGACATCAGGACCCAAACCAAATTTCCCATCAACCAGGCTGTTGTCTTCCCTACCCTGTTGTCTGAGTGTGAAGCTTGGATGAAAAATCAGAAACACCGGAAAGCTGTGGAACATTACCGTCTGGGGCATCTTCAGAAAATCTGCCATTTTGATTGGAAGGCAAGAAGAATGAATGCCAGAATGCTGGATGAAGCTAACACCGCCAGCATTGGAGCCATGTTTATATGGGAAAGAGCTGTGACCCAACATCAACAGGATCTACTCCTTCCTTCTGGAACTATTTGTTGTGTTTGCAGTTGAAAATGCAGATCCCAGATCAGCCTTCTCAGTCATCTGCAGACTTACTGATGACTTCCCTATTTAATGAAAGACTGTTATCCTTGCATCAAGGGACTACTGCTGCTGTGGATGATAAAGACAAATAAGGTTTAAATGCCTGGCCTCCTGTAGGCAGTCCATACACACACCTCCTTGGGTCTCAGGACTCGACTGTCACTCATTTTTTAGGGTGGAACTATGTGGCTCTTCCTCCCTCAGGTGGGGCCTTGAGCTGTAGTCTCCTACCTTCTTTGCCCATGATTTACCCCAGCAGGTCTGAGTTTTATAGTCCCATTTCTCCTGAGGTAATGATGATGGTAATCAGTGAGCAAGTAGCCTCCTTAAAACAAAGTATTATTGCTTTAGAGCAAAAGCATTTAAAAGAAAACTGTAGGCTCTTCTGCTGTGTGTCTCTCAGCTGATCTCCATGGGCAGCTATACATGAGCTCCAGGGTGAAGGGGGGGGGGGGCACTTTAATTAGAGCGGCTCTCAAAGCACAGGACACTCTAATGTTGAAGTACTCTAATTTTGAAGCTCAGGATGCTGAATACACATGATACTGCAGGCGCTTTAACTAGAGTACCTCTTAGAGCTTCTCTAATTAAAGTGCCTGCAGTGTCATGTATATTGAGCATCATGCACTTCAAAATGGTAGTGGGGGCACTTTAATGAAAGCCTGTTTAACGAGCTTTAGTTAAAGCACCCCGGCTGCCATTTTGAAATGCCGGGACACTGAATACACATGACACAGAGACTGCTGAAGCATGCTAAATAAAGCACACTAGCAGACCTGCAGCAGACTCAATAAATTGAGTTTGCTCTAACACATGCTAATTAGTACGCATCAGAGTAGAAGTCCATCACATGTATAGATGCCCCATAAGACTGCTCAGCGAGACTCCCTTTAACAATTGTTGGTGACTTTGAAGGGACCAAGACACTTTTTAACTGGTTTGGACCCTATGGATCTCCAGCCTCTTGACTTGACAAAACAGTTATGCTTCTTGGCTTGGGGCCCCAAAAATATTGTTGCCTTTCAAGTGTGTGTTTTTGGTGTTCTTAACTGAGATGCCATTGTGCTGTACAGGCCTGTACAGCAGTTGAGTTGTCAGATGTCTGTAGTACATGTACCAACAGACAAACACATTCCCATAGAAAAGTCTTAAACTTCATCATATGTCATCCTTCTGTCATTGACCAAGTCACATGCTATGCTCCTAACATCGTTAGGTAGAAGAATTCATAGTGTTACTGCATATCAGTTCCACATCTGTCATAGACAGCAATTATTATTCTGGAGGAATACACTGTGGATAACCTTGGTTGTGGAGAAGGACAACATGAAATGAATTTGTATCATAGACAGAGATGAGGGTAGCTATGCCACAGGTAGGGTTTATACTATACCTAATTTCACTTAAGTAAAATTATACCTCTTCCTGCATGGTAATGTAATAGAAAAATATCGGTAACATTGGAAGATTGTCCTGTGACATCCATTAATAGTTCATATTATTAATTAATTGAAAACACTCATTTATAAAATGTATTCTAGTTTACGAAAAATGTTCTTGGTTTTAAGATCAGTCATTAACAGATTTGAGAATCTTGTAATTTAATTTTATTAACACTTATAGTTGGCCTAGATAGGCACACAACTAGAGTTACAGCACACAGTGTACATTTTAAAGAGGTTGGAACCACATAAGTATTGCTTTATAAATATCAATTTCATTCTAGCTTATCCTTACAAAAGATTCACTTTTAAAGGATACTAATTATATTGAAACAGGTGTTCCAAGTGCAAATCTTCTGTTGCACCATTTTTCATGTGCGATTTGATCAGGTGCAATTAACTCTAATCACATTCCATTTTGTGGCGGATGCAGGAAAGAAGATATACACAGCCGTTAATTCTAACAATGTGCTGTATGTGAACACTGTCTCCACCTTGAAATCTGAGCTGAGCACCGCCCTCACAGTTTGATCTCTGCAAAGGGTAGATGAGGGGTACCACAGCAAATATTATCATTAGGATGTAACAAAAGCAACCAGGAAGAAATCTTTTTTTTTTCCTATTGTGCAAGAAGCCTCACTGGGGGATTCCTCAGAAAGAAATAAGGTGACAAATGTTAGTAAATGCATGGGATGTTATTGGCTTTATCCACCCTCAAAACCAGGATGCCTCGTGTGGTGAGTTCTCTTTAGTCCATTAGACCCCTGTGCTGAGGATATAACAAGGGAGCTCTGGAAACCTCCAAGCAGGCACTCGGGATCATTGGCAAGAGAGTGCAAGGAACAAAAGCCTGCATGTTCACCTCCTGCACAGAAGCATATGGAAGGGAACAAAGCAGTTAAAAAAAACAAAAAACACCATGGTGCTAGCTGCAGAGCAGAGCTTGTGCATTTCCCCTGAGTTCAAAGGATAATCAGATATGTGAACTGACCTGAGTTGAGAAAATAAAGTAGAACGCCAGAAGCAACAGCTCCTGGGGCTTTAAAATCATGGACCCAATGAGCTTCTCTATTCATACTTTCCTGCTCTCCCTTCCCCATGCAACATGGCATAATGAATTGCTGAGCTATCAGTGGCTGTTTGCCCATCTCATCTGAGATCACCTTGAGGGGAACTGCAAGGATACAATGGTTGTTGTATCATAGATCTACCTGCATGTCCCCCCATCACCAGAGCATCTGGAAGCTGTTTGTCCAAAGAGAATTACATTCCATCATTCTTCAGGGGATTTTCTGTAGTCTTTGAAATGTGAGTCTTCGCTACCCTTTATCAAATTTGTGGGTGTTGAGCACCACAAGGGAATAGTAATTTAGGAAAGTAAAGTTGGAGGAATAATGGACTCCATGAGAGTACATCATATGGGGTTGAATAAGGATGCAATTCAGTAAGGGCCGGTGCAAAGTACTGCACTTATATGGGGATAACCAATTCCAAAAATACAAAATAAGAAATGACTGGCCAGGCAGCAACAATTCTTCCACTCAGCAGGACTGATAAGGCCTCAACTGGCATACTGTGTTATGCTTTTCACTGGACTTCAAGGAAGATGTGGATAAAATGGAAAGACTGCAGAGGAAGGCTACAAAAGTGATCAGCAGTCTAGAAAACATGATCCATGAGGAAATATTTGGGGAAAAACACAGGGTTGTTTAGTTTAGAGAAAAGAAAACTGAGGGGAGACATAAAAGTTCTCAAATTTGTAAAAAGTATTTGAGAGAGGAAGGTGATGAATTGTTCTTTCTTTCCACTGGGGATAGGACAAAAATAATGGATTTCAATCCCAGCAAGGGAGATTTATTTTAAATATTAGGAAAAAAAAAACTTCCTAACTAAGGAAAGTTATGTACTGGAATACAGTAGCCTGAGTAATTTGCCTGAAGTATCATTTGCCATGGTGGTTTAATTTGTCATTGTTCTCATTCTTTGCCAGTCCCCAGCACCTCCCTCCCCCCTGTTATCAATTTCTGCTAATTAGTCATAAGTAAATAATTCACCATTATTTCCATTCTGCTTACACTGGCAAACTAATCTGATTACTAAGAGAAGTTGTGGAATGACTTAGGTCTAATTGATCCTGCACTAGGGGTAGGGGATGGACTAGAGGACCTGCCAATGTCCTTTCTAGACCTACTTTCTATGATACTTTGATTTCAATGGTGACTCGATCAAGGCAAGAACAAACTCAGGAATGATATGGGAGAGTGATACACAGTATTCTTTTTTAATCTCCGTAATAAAACAATAATAAATAATAGTGTCTCCAATTTTTGTATTTCCTTTCATCCTCAAATGATCTCTATGCCAATTGGCAAATTACATGTAAAGAGTTACAGAAATGTACCTACCTTTGCGCTATAAGATGGCAGCTGTTTGACATTTTTTGTTCAGGGCCAAAAATGCATCACAGATTCCTTCCTTTGAAAGCCAAGTTGATTTGGGCTTCAAGAAATACAAGACAGGCGAGGCAAAAGTATAGGACCAAGGAGGAAAAACTTCAGAGCATTTTTGCGTGGAGGTGATAATCTAAGTGGAGTTGGGAAGAAAGACAAATAGAGGGCAAGGGAAAGAAACTGAAATGGAAGCATCAGCTTGTTACTCAAGGGAGATGTAGAAGCAATTTCCAAGCAATACCATGCAGTGCAGGCAGTGATAGGTCTCAGAACTGACACAGAAAGAGGAAGAAAGCTAATGATAATGGCTTCAGGTACAGTGTGAACACAAGGTGAATGAAGATTCAAAACAACAAGAAAGAGAAACACCTGCACAGGGAAAAAATGTCAGATACCAAGAAGAACCTACAGTTACTTTTGGAACCACAACAGAGAAATGTTATTACAAAGGGGTTGTTGTGTGGGGAAGATAAATGCCAGCCTTATAAACACCAAGATGCAGGGGTAGGGTGTGGACACAGGCAGGAAAACCCTTTCACTCAGTGAGGGTTGAGTTCCTCTGTTAGCTGTTGAAGGCAGCACACTGTACATGATCCATTTGTGGCTGGTAGGGAAAGGCATTTTGCTGGAGATCCAAAGAAAATGTGCTCCTATGGCTGGATGAAGCAAGACACAAGGCATGTTGTGTTACTTCTGCATAGGCAGCCCACATTTTAACATATTAAAATACTTATGGCTGCCTATACACGTGCTTTGAGGTGGGGAGGGGAAGAGGGTGTTTTAATTAGAGTGGTTACCAGGCAGCCACTCTAATTAAAAAAGCCTCACCGTCATATGTGTTAAGCCACCGTGCCTTTAAAAACAGCCATGGGACGCTCTATCTAAACCTCCTTTGACAAGGTTTAGTTAAAGTGCCCCACAGCCATTGGAAAATGTGCAGAGGCCTAATACATGTGGCACTGCAGCAATGCTGTAGTTCTAATGAGAATGCCAACGAGCACGTACATAGCAGCCTATGTAACTTAGGCCAGAGGAGAAAGCAATCCAGAGTTTGTATTTATTAGGTGAATAAAGGAAGAAAATGCTGTTAAGCTAATTTACAGCCTACACACTGCTTTGTTCTCCTTTTACAGATCCTGCTCCCTCATTTCTATTCCTGGCTCTCCTAGTACTGCCACATCTCATTCACCACTCTCCCGTGCCCAGTGAGCCCAGTTCCTCCCACATTTAAGCAAATGACATGTCTGCACTTCACCTTGGCTTGATAGAAGTGGACACATAACGCTTTGTTACTTTGTTATCTGAGTCTTGCATGCTTCAACTGGCAAACAGATTGTCAAACACCCTTGGACAATATTTGTTCAAAGTGCAATAGAGAGAATAAATCTAATATCTGTTTTTACTTGTCTTGCCACTCCTTGCATAATTTATACAGTGAACAGTTGTTTTCTATTAGAGCAGGCTCAACCAAAGTTTCTCAGTCTGAATTGTTCACCAATGAGCTGTCACATACTTAAATGTCTGCTGGGATTGACCACAGTTGTCTTTTATAGATGGACCTCTTCTTGTTCCCCCATATGTAGGTCTGGCCAGCCATCATGACAGTGTGCTGTTTGAAGGGCAGGGCATGCAATAGCTTAAAATCGAAATAATCTCTAGTTTTGTTTGGTTTTGTTTTTTCAAAATATATTTTCTAATATGTGTAGCAATAATTCTTTTGGTTCCAGGTTCTGTGGGATACAGATGAGGCCTTTATGCTCATCAGAATCAGGGCATTGAAAAGACAATGCTGCACAAGCATTGAATGTTCTCAAGCTGGGAGAGAATGAAAGAGAGCAGAGTCTTGTTTGGAGAACAGACTCTTCTTCAGCTCATGGGAAGAAAGGTTCCTTTTCCCCTGAGATTTTCCTTTCCTGTTTATCTGTAGCCCTGCTTGTTCACCACCACTTCCCGCTTTGCTGAGAAAATATCCAGGACCGTCGCCAAAGTACAAGGAATCAGATATCATGCAGTCAGGCTAGTATGTTGGATCTCTCATCTCCATGTCTAGTAATCAAGATTCTCTCTCCGTGGTGGGACAAGCATCACTGTCACCCAGAGGAAAGACAGGGCCTCTCTGCTGCAAGCTATTTTGAGGAACCATGTCTGGACGCTGTGCTCTGATAGGTGCTCTCAACTTTAACTCGGGTGCCAGCCTCTGCTCTCAATTACCCATGGAAAATTGTATACAGTACAGTATGTACAGTATACATGCCATAGTATACTGAGTATATAGGGATGTAACTGAAGGCAAAATATAGTCCTGGAAGCTTAATTTACATTGTAGCTCATTATCTTCCATTGCAGCTGCCAGTTGTGTGTTACTTAAACAATATTGTCTCTCAGTTAGCTATGGTATATTGGTCTACTCGAGTGTGTTTGACCAGGCATCTCAGTGTCTGAGATTTTTGTGTAGTGCCCTGAAAATGAGTCAGAGACTCTGTTGGTTTAACTGAATCAACGTCCCTGTTTTAGCTCAAATAATCAGAGATTTAATAAAGGGAATAACAGCTTAATTTGGAATAGTATCTTGTAGGCCAGAGGGCTTGCCCTTGTACAAGTGACTGCTGGCAAGAGGATTAAGCAGTCCTGTACTGTATTGAGAAAATGGATGTACAGAAACAGTGACATAGGAATTACCCTCATAGATCAGAGCAGTGGGCCATCAAGTCCAGTATTTCATCTCTGACAGTGGTCAGGGCTAAATGCTATAGAAGAAGGCGTTAGGCAACTCTTCCTTATCAGTTATGGGATAATGGGCCTGAGAGCATGGTTCTTCTGTTCATTTGTGAGGGGAATTTCGTACATCTAAAAACAGGATGACATAGACATTCCTTCCAAAAGTTATGGTTGATTTATATCGATACCTACTATTGTGTTCTGTTTTTTCTTATACCACCCTCACTGCCGTAGTATCCGAACACCTTCTAGCTGTGCCACAATCAATGTGACTTACTTCTCTCCCTCATTGCTTGTTCTTACATTCCCTCCCCAGCAAAAGTGTGTGCAATGAAATCCTTTTGGTAGTAGGGTTTTTTCCAGTTGTGGTTGGTTGTGGTGGTAGGTAGCAGTGATTTGAGTATGAAGTTTTGTTTGTTTTTTTCTTGTTTTAACTGTACTTATTACATTACAATTCTAGCTTTTCTGATTATCGCTATAAATTTCTAAACTTTGTCCAGATCTTGCTTAGCTGTTGGCTTTGACAACATCCTGTGGCAGTGAGTTCCACAGGTTAATTGTATTTTTTTTTTTAATATTTTCATTGGCTTTGCATTCATCACATTTCTTTTTCCGTGAATGCTTCTGTGTGGTTGTGTGATGATAATAGAGTGACTTATGTCTGTGCACATTTTTTTATTTATTTCTGGTATTCCTTATACTGATTTTCAGTCAGCACAGAGGTTGCAAAAAGTGTGCTTTTTTTAAAAGAACGGTGAATGTTTTGTTAAGACTTCCCCAGTTTCTTCTTCCTGAACAGTGGTTTCTATGAAAGTTGTCATATTTACCAAGAGATAAGGAAGCTATCACTGACCTAGGCTGCCTTTCAGCTTCACTGTTTTCCTGCTTAGATTATCACAGGGAAATTTGGTTGGAAATCCTTGGACTGGTCCTCTGAAACACAGTCTGTCCTCTGCTCAGGCTCTGATGCTCCTGCTCCATTGCAGACTTCCTTCAGTTGGAAGCTCTGCTGGAGGAACATCTGCCAGGCCTAGAGTATTCTGCCTTTTCCCAGCCTTCCCACTGGCTCACATTTATTTCCTATTCTAACAATAAAAGAATAGTTCAGCTTTCCAAGCATCTGGAAGTACAATTTGTCGGCAAAAGCTGGAATTCTTATGACTATTTTCATCATGTGGCTAATTACTGATGTTTCCCAATTTCACAACGAACCAACACAAGCTCTTTCTGTCTAAAAGCTTATTCATTTTTTTGCTTTATTGAAACATTTTTATGGTAGATGTAAAGAATGGGAGAGCAGCAGGAAGGCAAGACTGCCAGCACCATGGTGCTTATTTTTAAGCTACATTTATCAGGACAACTCAAGGTTGTTAGGCCAATAAACCTGGCCTGCTTTGATAAATGGTCAGCAAGGTTTAGCATCTGAAGTCATTCCTTAACAATAACAACAAAAACCCTTTAACTGAAGTGTGTGTGGAAGATGGTGTGTTTGTGGGTTTGTTTGCCAGTCATGTAATAATAGGACTGTACAACTTATTGTTCACTTCCCATTGCTCTGAATTTTTTTACTGGTATGCTTTCAAGATTTTGGTGTGTGGGGTAGAGTTGTTA
This sequence comes from Alligator mississippiensis, assembly GCF_030867095.1. Classification (NCBI taxonomy): domain Eukaryota; kingdom Metazoa; phylum Chordata; order Crocodylia; family Alligatoridae; genus Alligator; species Alligator mississippiensis. The sequence continues at coordinate 137,384,727 of NC_081825.1, read as the reverse complement.
GTTGATTTGTTTCAGTTTCCATGACCTGATAGAACTTCCTCTCTTTATAAATTATTCTTTCTGCCTCAGTTGGGTGCTTTTTCCTCACTTAGATTTAAGTAATGGAAGGAGTATCTCTTAAAGTAAGCAGATTCTTGCTTGTGTTGTCATTGTTATATACCATCAGTTTTGTACAAGTAATATAGACAGGTTGGAAGTGGGCAGGTAGGGAGGGAGGAGCTATCAGTTTAGGCCAGGCTTTTCATAGGAACTGTTCTTTCCCTAATATACATAGGATTTTGAGAGACTGTCTCATGTCCGTCAATTGATCAAGGCCACATTTTTTAACATACACACTGAATGTGAAAGGCCTGAGGCTAGTAGCATTACAAGCCCCAGCAGATAGAGTGATTGTTTTGATGAGAAATATTTACCAAACAAATGAATTTCAGTGTTTTGACACTGAAGAGAAAAAAGCAATCAACATGTAGATTGCTTTCTTTTATTTGATTTTAATCATAAGTGCTGTATAATAAGTCCTGGGTTGTATGTTAGAAACATAGAGTACCTCTTTAGCAGTGTATTGAACCAGTAATTTTATCCTACACTTATGCTAATATCTGAACAAAGAGTCTCTGATGTACTTTTTGAAGCTGATCCAGATTCCATGCCCCCCCTTCCCTCCCACAACTTTTTATTGTGTATTCATATTTTGTGATGTTAATATAAATGTGTGCCAGTTTAGCCAGGTAAAGGAATTTTTAAAAGAAAAATTGGAGTTTTGTATATTTATGTGATGTGCCTTTTTTTTTACTAAAATGGCATTTTAATTCTAATCAGGTGCCAGGAACTATTTATTCTTATTAGCACATACTGTAGAGTTACAATGATAGAAAGAGATGAAACAGTTCAGTGAAATCTAAAGAAATGCATTTAACATTTAAATTATTTCCACATCTCAGTTTTTGCACTATTTTATTGATGTTCACTTTCCCATGGCAAATATTGATGTCTTTCCTTCCTATGGACTTGATATAAAGCCCTGTGAATTCAAGGGCCTACTTGTCTCGACTGCAAGAAAGAACTTTGTGTATTAAGCTGCATTTGCAGTGTAAGGTGTTATAATGAACTGGAGTTCCCAAACTTTTTTAAAGAAGCATGTTAAGTGCTGGATTTTAAAGTTAGAAATCAGCATATTTTTGCCCATCTTCTTCTTTTTAATCAAAAATTGAAGTCAAATTTTCAGTTGACTAAAAGAGCCTAAATCTTATTGAAAGTAAATGGGATTTAAGATGCATCCTCTCCCAGCAAAATGGGGTCGGAGGAGGGACAAGCTGAAGTGCTCTGGGTCAAGATACAAGGGGGTTATGGGGAGAGGGATTTAACAGTGAGGGTCTACTACAGACCCCCCAACCAAGGGGAGGAACTGGACCAGGAATTTTCGGGCCAGCTTGCAGAGGCACTTAAGGCAAGGGATGTAGTTGTCATGGGTGGTCTAAATTACCCGGACATCTGGGAGGAGCAGTCAGTCAGGTCAGACCGTTCCAGGAGGTTCCTGGCTGAGATACAGGACCTCCACTTAACCCAGGAGGTGCACAGTCCCACCAGAGGAAATGCCCTGTTGGACCTGGTCCTGGCCACAGGCGATGATCTCATAAGGGGGCTCCAGGTCCTTGACACTTGGGTGATAGTGAGCATCGCTTGCTGGAATTCATTATCCAGCGCAGGGTGAGAAGGGCCTGCAGCAAGGCGGTAGTCCTAGACTTCAAGAGGGCCACCTTCAACGAGTTGAGGAGACTGGTGGGAGAGGCGGTGGGGTTCTCGAGGGCAGGGGAACTCAGTGCCCAAGATGAGTGGTTGTTCCTTAAGGAGACGATACTCAGGGACCAAGGGGTGACGATCCCAACAAGAAGCAAGGGGGGCAAGAGTGCCCAAAAGCCCCCCTCGCTCACCAAGGACATCCGGGAATGCCAAGTTGCCAAAAAGGCGGCGTACACCCGGTGGAAGGGGGAGCTATCTCCAAAGAGGAGTATACCTCCACTGCTCGGGCCTGTAGGGGGGCTGGTGGAAAGCTAAGGCGGACATAGAGCTAGGACTAGTGTCCAAGATCAAAGATAATAAAAAGTCCTTTTTCAAATACATAGGGAGGATAAAGAAGGCACCGGGAAACATGGGGCCCCTGCAAGATATGCTGGGCAATCTGGTGGTTGCACCAGAGGAGAAAGCAGACCTCTTTAACAAATTCTTCACTTCCATTTTCTTGTGCAGGGACTGGGACCCCCGCACTGTGATTCAAGACAGACTCGAGGGGAACGCCTCCAGACCTAAGGTTGAGGAGGACCGGGTTAGAGTGCTTCTGGAGGGACTGGACGTGTTCAAATCAGCAGGTCCAGATGCTCTCCACCCCAGGGTGTTGAGGGAGCTAGCAGGGGTTATTGCAGGGCCCTTGGCACGGCTTTACGAGCACTCGTGGTGCTTGGGCCAGGTGCCAGATGATTGGAATATAGGCAGTGTGGTCCCCATCTTTAAAAAAGGGAGGAGGGAGGACCCGGGCAACTATAGGCCCGTCAGTCTTACCTCAATCCTGGGGAAACTCTTTGAGAAGATCATCAAGGAGCACATCTGTGATGGGTCGGCATCGGGGATGATGCTCAAGGGCAACCAGCACAGTTTCATTAGGGGCAGGTCATGTCAGACCAACCTGATTGCCTTTTACGATCAGGTCACAAAAGCATTGGATGCAGGTGTTGCCATGGATGTAGTCTTTCTGGATTTCAGCAAGACCTTAGACACTGTCGACCACCCCATCCTCATTAAAAAAACTAGGTGACTGTGACATTGATGCCTACACAGTCAGATGGATTGCAAATTGGCTGAAGGGCCGTACGCAGAGGGTGGTGGTGGATGGGTCATATTCGACCTGGGGGGAAGCGGGCAGCAGAGTCCCCCAGGGCTCGGTCCTTGGGCCTGCATTGTTCAATTTCTTTATCAGTGATTTGGATGACAGGGTGAAAAGCAACCTGTTTAAATTTGCTGATGATACCAAAATTTGGGGTGAGGTGGGCATGCTAGTAGGGAGGGAAAGACTGCAGAAAGACCTGGATAGGTTGCAGGGGTGGGCTAACAAAAACAGGATGCATTTCAATACTGACAAGTGCAGGGTGCTGCACTTGGGCAGTAGTAACCAGCAGCACACTCATAAGATGCGAAACTTCCTTCTTGAGAGCACGGAGGCAGAAAGGGATCTTGGAGTCATTATTGACTCCAGGATGAACATGGGCTGACAATGCGAGATCATGGTCGGCAGTGCTAACCAGACCTTATCGTGCATCCACAGGTGCATCTCAAGTAGGGCCAAGGAGGTGATCCTCCCCCTCTACGCGACACTGGTCAGGCCACAGCTGGAGTACTGTGTCCAGTTCTGGGCACCCCACTTCAAGAGGGATGTGAACAACATTGAGAGGGTCCAGAGGAGGGCCACCCACATGATCCAGGGACAGCAGGGCAGACCCTACAATGAGAGGCTATGGGACCTGAACCTGTTCAGCCTTCACAAGAGAAGGCTGAGGGGGGACCTGGTGATCATCTATAAACTCACTAGGGGGGACCAGAAGGGTTTGGGGGAGACCTTGTTTCCCCTAGCGGCCCCCGGGATAACAAGGAATAATGGTCACAAGTTGTTGGAGAGTAGGTTTAGATTAGACATCCGTAAGAACTACTTCACAGTCAGGGCGGCTAGGATCTGAAACCAACTTCCAAGGGAAGCGGTGCTGGCTCTCCCCTGGGGGTCTTTAAGAAGAGGTTTGATGCCTACCTGGCTGGGGTCACTTGAGCCATTTTTCCTCCTGCCCAGGCAGGGAGTCGGACTTGAAAATCTACAAGGTCCCTTCCGACCCTACTTCTGTGATTCTATGATTCACCAAAGGGCCTCTCTACACATGCAGGTAAAGGCCCAATGGGATGTAATGCACAATCCACATAGTCATTCCTCATACCACATGCATGGTAGGAGGCATGGTTGTAAGATCACGCGTTAGATCTCACTGTGCGTTATTGCTGGTTGGTGTAGGGGGAGCCCAATGCCAGGCTCTCCCTGCACTGGCAAGAAGCAAATCCATGGCTGAGAAGCCATAGGTGTGTATGAAGCCCCTGCTGCTGGGAAGTCACAGCTACTGCTGGGTGCTGGCACCAGGAGGCTCACTGCCAGGACCCAGCATCTGTAACTACTGGGATTGAGAGTCCCCTCAATTGTGGGACTCCCAGCCCCAGCTGGGCATGTTGTACCCCCGTGGCTGGGAGCCCTATCAGCTGATAGGACTCCCAGTCACAGGGGAAATTCTGCTACACCATCAAGCTGAAGTTCAGTAGCAACCACCTATAAAGTTAGTACACATTTTCAAGGTCTAACCTAATAGCTGTTTGGAGCTTTTTATGGTATGGTAGCTACTTTGCACATGTAGCTGGTCTCAAGTTAATTGTGTGATACCTGCCATGTAGAAGGGGCCTAAATATCATTTGAAAATGGGATTTATGCTCCTAAATCACTCAGGCACTTCATAATAGTTCCCTCTGGCTTTTTTTATTTTCATTTTTAATGGTAACTGTAGTTGTGATTATGCAGTGTCCTTTCTGCAGTATCAAATATCCATAACACCAGGTTAAGTCCTCCTCCTCTAATTAGTTCCTTGCAAATAGATTCCTGACCCCACATAAATTCAGCTACAGGAACAGAGCTTTGAATAATATTGAAGTATGTATCTATAGCAGTAAAACAGAAAGGAAAGGGTCTGAACAACACTGTGCAGTCTGTCAGGGAAAATCTTCATTTTAAAATCCTTGGAATAAAGCTATATTTACAACAGGTTCTTGTCAGGTTTTTTGGTAATTCTCTCTCATGAAAGATTTGTTCTGTTCAATACAAACATTGCCTGCCTTCCTCCTCGCCACTCCCAAAGGAGGAAGTTAAGCCACGAGCCAATTTGGTAAAATGAATTCAAAGGGCCTAATATAATACAAGCAATGACATTCGGAATCGGAGATGAATTTGAGTCTGTAATTGTTCCTACTCTTTGCACAGTGCCACTGAGTTATAGCAGAAGTCTCAAAAAAAAAAAAAAAAAAGACAGCAATCCATCCACGCCAAGACATAAGAAAGGGGGCTTCAGGGGTGAGGAAAGACTGCACTTTTTCCACTTTTCTCTGCTTCTGCATGTTTAAGTCATCACCTCTTTTTGCAGTTTATGTACAGTGCACGCAGGAACACACAATACAAAATAAATGAATAAAAGGCAGGGTTGGCAGACACCAAACAGATCACAGTGCCCCCTACGGAAAAGCACAGAGTAACATTCAATGGAGAATTTTTATCTCTGTTGGAACACCAATGGCTCTGTAGCTCTGGGGGAAATGCATGATTCTGGTGAGGAGCAAATAGCAAACTTCTGTTTTGGGGGTTATCATTCCTATAGCTGTTGGACAAGGTAAAGTCATTATTAGGGAATAATAAGGGAACAGTATCCATTTAACAACTAATATGTAAACAACAAATCCTGCTTTCAATGCTTTGTTTAATGCACTGGAGTGTGGTCTGATTTTCATGTTAATAACATGAATCCAGACTTGGTTTAAAAGTGGAGAGTGTGAGCAGCTGCTATGTGATGGTTTTACCTTTAAAACAATTTTTTTTTGCCTGTTTCTCTGTAGCCCCCTCCTTAATTCCAATTTGCTAACATATCTGCAACGCATGTTTGCATTTTCAGCTACACAACACTGAAGGTGATGTGCAAACATGGTACGAAGCTGCAAAGTGAAGAGAGAGCTCAAATTCCCTACCTAAAAGCAACTGGGAATAGAGACAGTCTGAAAATATTGTGGTGGCAGATTTGTAGTAAACAAGTGGCATGAGAAAAGCGTTCTTTGCAATTTTAAACTGCTAAATCAGAAGGCATGAAGCAGAAAGCAGCCACAGACAGCTTCCCTCCCTCATTCCCACCCACCTTTCCACCCACATACACCACATGCACGTACTACAAGGGTTTGGAGCTCCATCCTGGTACACCTGATTTTTTTTGTTTTTGTTTTTTGTTTTGTTTTGCTTTGCTTTGTTTTGCTTTGTTGTACATGTACTCCTTCTCAAGTATAATAGCATAACACAATCCATTTTTAAATATTAATATGAGAATCATAGGAGTATATCTTGGAAGCACTGAATCAATGAGAATTGAAAAGCATAATCTGTACTTTTGAAAGCCATCCAATTCCTTTTTTTATTTACAGCCTTTGAGCCATTTCACAAATTGGAAAGTAACCATTGATCCATTTCATGTTTAGATTATATTTAAGAGATCCCGTGATATTTATCTGTATGCAGTAGGGTATCTCACTGACTAACTCCAGATCACAGATTTTACAGATAAAGATAAATAGAGAAGTTCCAAAAATAATCATTTTTTTTATTAAAGCTGTTTTTGCAGCCTGAATGGAAAGAGCAAACAGTTGTTAGTAGTGCAAGTGGTTGCTCTGTAGGCTCATGGAATGGCTTGTTGCAAGCTTCAGCTGTGTTGATTAGGTCAGTTATTGTCATCATCTAAAACCTCCTGGTCATAAGCAGTCAATTTTATGGTTTTCAGGCTTGTTTCCATTTGCTGAAATGTGGCAAATACAGACATGGACTATTGCTGTACAGTGACTTGAAGAAATGGATTCTATGGCATTGACTAAATGTAAAACGAGTGGAAAAGAATAGAAAGAAAAGATGAAAAATGGGTAAAATAAAACCAATGGACACATTACTCAATGTAATTATATCTATTTTCAAAAGTTGCAAGAAAAGTATTTTTCATTTAGCAATTATTATTAGTTTTTTTTTATTTAAAAGGCATCTTTCAACTTGTTATAGACTGTTATAAAAAATAATCTGAAACTTCTGACCTTCAGTAAAACAACTGAAGCTTTAGCATAGTGCACAGGGCTGTGTTCTGAGGGCTCTGGACAGACATGCATTTGTAGCACTACCAGTGCCACAGCATTTTAAAGTGCTACAAAACCGTAGTGGTACTAGGTGAGGACAGATGTGCAGAGCCCCCCAGCAAGAGCACTACAAAGCCATTTCAAAGGCATTCTGCAGTGTGTTTTCCAGCCAGGGGCCCATGAGGGATTGCTCTGCTCTGTGGCTCTGCTCCCCCCACCCCACTTAGGGAAAGGAGACAGTCAGCGAGCCTACTTACTTGAAAGCCTGCCACTGCCTGCGGGGCACAGAAGTAGTTTCAGCCCAGTCAGAACCAGGCTGCCAGTAAGCATGATGAGCAGATCTGGCTGGGGGAGCAGGCAGGTAGGGGATCTGGCGAACTGTGCTCAGTGACTCTCCACCCTACTCTTTTCCCTTCCCCCCATGGTGAACTGGGCATTACACATAATTCCTCCTTCATCCAGGAACACATCTGCAGTGCCTACATCAGTTTTGTAACACTAAAGGGAACATGCATATCTGTCTCCGTTGCTCTGTAGTGCTATGACGGTGTATATAGTGCTACATATGCAATGTCTGTCCACAGCCTAAGATGGCTCAAATGAGGAATTGACAGCATCAGTTATTGAAATCATACATAATTTCTATAGCAGTGCAGTATTTGGGGATTCCTGTTGGTTTAATGGAGTTTGAAATATGCAAGTAGGAAGACAATGTGTGAAGCCTCCATCAAAAGCACTGATGGATGTGCTTCATACTAGGGAGCTAAGATTGTTTAGGAGGATAGCAGTTCACTATCCTCATTCAGTAATAACAGGCAGCTGTTGTACCCACGAAAAAGGAGTTTTATACTTTAAGGTATAAGTCATGGCTTAAAAATAATAGATTTGATATTTAAAATATATTAATTCAGAATAATGCAGAAACATATGACAGTATTTGCTGAGAACTGGAACAATTTAAAGTTAGATTGCCTAAAAATAGCTCTTGAACTAAACTCAGATCTATTAGATTAGTCCATTTATAATAAATCCTGATGCACTGTCTATTAGATCAGCCCCTCTGTAATTTTTTCCTGTTTACCAGGGCTCCTATGGGCAAAGTTAATCTGCATTACTAAAAGCATTACAGCATGATATTGAAGAAACAGTGCATTTCTCTTCCGTATAAATGATGGGCCAGTTTTAATATCTGTCCAAATGTTCAGAATAAATTGCAAAATGTGAGAGCAATAGCAGGGGATTTTAGTGTTTTGGTTTGATGGGTCTTGAAGGACAGGGGAGGCTCATGTAGGTAACTGGAGTATGGAGAGGAAAACTGTACAAAAAGTGCACTTGAGATTTGGGGCAAGAGTTTTTTTCTAGCTACCAACCACTAGAAGCTGTCAACAGCAATAACAGCTGGCATCACAGAAATTAGACAGCGATTTGTTAGGTTGCCTAACACCAAGGTTTTGAATACTCATGACATTTCCCTTTCTTAAACATTGAAGGGTGGGAACTGGTCATTTGTGTGCAGAAGTAGCACTGTACCTAGGACAGAACACACACACACACACACACACACACACACACACACACTTTCCAATAGCTTTACAGGGTTGCATTTTAGAATGAGGTCTCAGATACTCTGCAAAAAATCAAAGTTTTCAGTAGGTTGGTATGAACATGAGTGTCTTTTGCTCAACTGAAAATGGAGAAACCAAGCAATAAGTGCTGGTGGGTATGGAATGAAATTGCTTATGCTTTCCTTTTACCACTGAGGATTTTTATTTTTCAGTGAAAAAAGTACAAAACAAATGTTCTCAGTCAAAAATCAAGAGGCTTTAGGATTTGGCCAGAAGGTTTTTCTAAAATACACCCCCCCCCCCCCCCCGCCTTGAGTTTTCAAAAAAAAAAGTAGACAGTGCTCTTGAAAATAAATGTCAAATACCTAAATTGTTCTATCGATAAAAAAGATTTTGACCAGCTTCAGTGCTAAGCTGTTTTGACACCTTGGTGAAATATGATTACAGCTATGAATGATCACTGAATCACAGAGGCACTGTGGTTTAGGGGCAGAGCAAAAGGCTGGCAACCTGGACTAGAGTACATCCTGTTTCAGTTTCACAGCCTTCAGTGTTAGGCTCCTCATTTTTAATCAATATGAAAATATCAGAGTGAAATTCAGATTAGGCCATGGTGTTTTGAAAGGTCCTGGATTAATGACAGGTAGAACTACTGAGTTAGGACCAGCTCTTGGGCCATGGCAGTAGATCTCTCCACAGTATTCAGGTATAGTACTCAACTACCATTTGGTCTGAGTCCATTTGAATCTCTCCAGGTTCATCTTTCCCTTGGCCAGTATCTCAGTTTGTATATAAGAGAAGGAAATGTGTTTTCACACATGGCCCCCAGTTCCAAGTAACTCCCTCAGAGAAGATCTTGGGCAGAATGTTGAGTCCTGCTGGGCCTTTGTCTTTGTAGTCTCATTTCTTAGGTACTCTTCCATAAATCCCCTCATCAGCCTCTCCTAGTAAAAATTTCAAGAGAACTGTATTCTCTTATGCTCATGACTTTTTTACTTCAGTTCAGATTTGTCTATGACAAGCAAATAATTATCTAATGAAAAGTGATTGGTGTGAGGGATGTTAGCCAACATCTTTAGTAGGGGTGTGCAAAATGGACCATATTTGATTTGGATTTAGATATAGCCTGAATTGGGGTCAGTGATTCGATTTGTTGATTCGGATCACTGTCCTGATTAGATTTGGCCGAATCCAAATCTGAAAATTTGATATTGATTCAGAGAATCAGCAACTTAGCTATAGACACAGCTTTAAATGTTTTTTCTACATATCTTGAGCTACCAGGCATGTCTCGTGAATGCTGCAATGGTGGGGTGGATGGAGTGTCCCACAGGAGCGCCCCCCATGTGCTCAGTGGCGAACCGAGAAGTGGGCTGGAAGCACTTCCAGTCCACTTTCTCAACTGCTGCCGAGCACATGGGGAATCCCTTAGTGCCCTCCCCCCCAGGTCAGCGATCAGCCATGGGGGGGACCCTGGGTGTCCCGCCACCCTAACCCAGGAGACACCAGTCGCTGAGCCAGGGCACAGGGAGAGGGGTCCCCCGTATACTCCCTGGCGGACCTGGAAGTGGACCGGAAGTGCTTCTGGTCCACTTCCAGGTCCAGTGTCGAATGTGCTGGGGACCCCCTGATACTCCCATGGGACACTCCATCCACCCCAGCATCTCAGCATTCATGAGCCGCCTGGTACCTTTAGGTTTGTACAGAAAACATTTAAAGCTGTGTCTGTCTGAATCATCAATTTTTTCTGAATCTCTCCGAATTGATTTGGAGTGTTCCGATTCGATTCGGAGAAATTAAAGGGTCTCCTGATTTGATTCAGATTTGGAGAGTCAGCCGCCGAATCAGGCCGAGTGTCCGGCAAATTGAATCAGTGACCGAAGCGTCATGCAGCCCTAACTTTAGTAACATTACATTCCCTTAAAATAAATAGAATTAACTAGACAGTAAATAGAAAACAATCGAGTTTTTTTTGCTTCCCTCTGCTGTAGCTTCCACGTGGCATCAGAATGCAGGAGATGGTTATGACACTAAGATGTGGGGCAAGGTAGACACAAATGAAGGGAGAGAGAGGCTGCAACTAGATTTAGACAGACTATAAAAGTGGGCAGACGAGAATAGGAAGGGGTTCAACGTAGACAAATGCAGGGTGCGGCACCTTGGGAGAAGGAATCCACAGCATACTTACAGGCTAGGGAGTTCCCCTCTTGAAAGCACAGAGGTGGAAAGGGATCTTGGAGTCATTATTGACTCCAAGATGAACATGAGCTGCCAATGCCAGACCGCAGCCAGCAAGGCCAGCCATACCTTGCCATGCATCCAAAGGTGCATCTCAAGCCAGTCCAGAGAGGTGATACTCCCCCTCTATGCGACTTTGGTCAGGCTGCAGTTGGAGTACTGCATCCAGTACTGGGCACCGCACTTCAAAAGGGATGTGGCCAGCCTGGAGAGGGTTCAGAGGAGGGCCACCCGCTTGGTGAGAGGGCAGCAGGACAGGCCCTACGAGGAGAGACTGAAGGACCTGAACCTGTTCAGCCTCAGCAAGAGGAGGCTGAGGGGGGACCTGGTGGCTGCCTACAAGCTCATCAGGGGATATCAACAGCAAACAGGCAGAGCCCTTTTCTCCCCAGCACCACCTGGGGTGACAAGGAACAATGGTAATAAGCTGATGGAGAATAGGTTTAGGTTAGAGATCAGAAGGCAATATTTTACAGTTAGGGTGGCCAAAATCTGGAACCAACTTCCCAGGGAAGTGGTCCTTGCCCCTACCTTGGGCAAATTCAAGAGGAGGTTGGATGATCACCTGTCTGGAGTCTTGTGAACCCAGCATTCATTCCTGCCTGTGGCAGGGGGCCAGGCTAGATGATCTGTTCAGGTCCCTCCTGACCCTAGCTACTATGAAACTATGAAACACTGCTGCTGTTCTTGTTTCCAGTTGGAGCAGGCAGGAGTGGCTCTGGAGCCCCCTGCATCAGTCAAGGGCAGTGGGATCAGTGGGGGCAGTGGCAGGGCACCTGTGCTGCTGACAGTGGCAGGGAAGGGAGGAGGAAGTGTTGAAAGTGGGGAAATGGAGACAGGGGCTTTACTTGATTTGGGGGTCTTAAAAAATCCCTGCTGCTCCCCTCAGCACAGTTGAAAAGGTGAGTGTGTCTGTGTTACTGCACCCCCTCTGGATCATATGTTGTTTGGGAATGACACTGGAAGGAACTATTTTCCAAATATAACATTCTTCTCCAGTGGCTGATCACCAAGTCTTATTCTCAGATATATTGCAAACCTGTTGTGTGAATGATTTGACTTAAAATTCACTGAATTCCATGAGTCTATCCATGGAGTTCAGTAGAGATTGGGTAAGGCCACAGAAAAAAGAAAAAGAAACAAGTATTTGTCATTGAGGTTCTCCTGCTCAGGCTTTAAAAAAAACATTCAATAGCAAGTGTTGGACAATGCCCATAGAAAAGTAATTCACTTGAGATGTGTTTACATGACAGTGGAAGAGAGAAAGCCAGCTGTGACATTTCAGAAATAAAAACCTTCTAAAGCAGATTGTTTAGTTTTGTTTGTCTTTCAAGAGGTGTCTAAGCCTTCCTATTAACATGTAAATACAACTTGTCCCGTTGTTTGAGATGAGAAGAAAGGAAAGGAAAAGAGTGCATCAAGCAGAGTATTTACCAAATATAACAAGGGCAAATTATCAGGGAAAGACCTTTCAGTTTTGAGCTTTTTACATTCTTTCCTAAATAGGTGATGCTGTGTTTCCCTAACATGGCAATAGTATGTGCAAAAAGTTGTGAACACAGACAGGAAAGGTGCATATGGAAGGTGATTTTTATTGTTCTCAATTTCAGTGGAATCGGAACTGTTCCATTTCATTCACTTCTGTTGTTTCAGTGTTTCCAGTTGGGAAATCTGCTTACAGTGTTTGAACTTCAGGAATATATATGGTCTCTTGGCCACCAACAGCTTAAGCACATCCTTTAAAATGCCATAGACAAGAACTCAGAGCTTGCTGGAACCGCTTGGTGTTAACTGGACGGGCCGAATAAACCTACAGGCACTTCCTTTTCCTGCAGCTATATCAGGAAACATTAGCACCCTATGAACTAAACCCTTCTGATTCACAGATTTATAAGTTTTAAGGTCTGAAGGGACCTTTATGATTATCAAATCTGATCTTTTGTGTAGCACAAACCATAGGATTTCACCCAGCAATTTTGCAGTTAAGATGAGAACTTTTGTTTGAGGTATAGCATACAGTTCTACTTCATCTATCATGACTGTGGAAATCTCTCTCATTTACCTTACTGGTGTGGAATTAAACTCTCTATATTTGTATTTATATTTGAACCTGATTTTTAGCAGGGAGACAGATTTTATCATTTCTCTAAGTCCCTTCCATCACTATTTTATATATATATATATATATATATATATATATATATATGCTAATATAATATATATAACATACACACTTATTTTTCTTTGAGGATGTATGTGTATATATGTATGATATGACAGGAAGAATTAAAGTAATGTTTTTCCTGTTGGAGGGAATAGATTGATGTGTAAGCTGATTCTCAGAGTTTCATAGGAGCCCTGTGAGGTAGAAGTAACACAAGAACTGTGCTCAGCAGAGTCCAAATATGCAAAGACTCACAAAGGTTCTGCATCTAAAGCCAGTTATAGAAATTTAAATTTCCTTTAAATCTAACTTTAAACTCTTAATATGACAAAACATAGTAAAACAGGCAGTAAAAATACAATAACTCTAAATATGCATTTCTGCTTGTAATAAAATTAATGATTTTAAAAGGTTACTGCTTCTCTATGAGAAAACATTTATTATGAAGTATTGTCTTAAGCGGTCCTTCTGTTAAAATGGCCTCATGCAACACTGATTTTTCTCTGAGTTTAAAATTTACAATTTATTGGCAGTACATATTAATCTAGAAATCTCATCTGTATTCCATGCAGTAGAACTTAAAGTAATTTTGCACAGGTTGCAGTCTATTCATGGTTTTGCTTGGATTTAAGAATCATTTATATGTAAATGATTCTGATCGCTTGTTCTTTCCCAGCTAACCAATTAAGTTGGTTTTAAAGCACATAAGCTGTGTGAGTGAAATCTACAATTGGCACCTTCTGTGCTCTGTAAAACTCTGTGTTGTTAGTATGGTGATCATGTTCACTGGAACTCATTATCAAATTGACTTGTTGAATCATCAGACCTTTGAACTTAATTCACTAGTATCCCATCCATTTCATTCTGTTAGGTTACTTTAAGCTAGTTGTTTTATCCTTTCTTATCATTTGTCCTCTGTAAGTAGTGAAGCTATTTATTTTTAAAATAATCAGGAAGGCATGCTACAAAGCAAAAATAAACTAAAAAGTAGACTTTCAAAGAGATTTTTTTTCACCAGTGTCAAAGGCAGATACAGTAATTCCCACTTTATGACTCAGGGAACATATTTGTACCCTCCTTATGCATAGCTAATAGAGTAAATCTTGCAGCACTACTCTGAAAGCCACATAGTCCAAGATTTTCAATGACTGGCTTAAATGTAGACTCAAAATTACAAACACCCAGAAATTCACATTTAAGGTAATAGAAGAAGTTGAATGTTCAACTCTTTTGAGAATCAGGTCATTTATTGAATACATAACGCTAGGTCCTAAGGCACATATTTCAGCACCTGTTATTGAAAATTTAGGCCATATGTGTTGTTCTCTGTACCAGCTTCTTGAAAAACATTTTCCTTTTCTATGTATAATAAGTAATTGTAAGGCCTAAATGATCACTCTTAACTGCTTGTCATTTTCCTGGCACACTTTACACACAATGTATATTGTTGCATTTGCTTTGGTAGTGCTTGATGTAGGTAATTCAGCAATTGAAAAGTTCTGCATAGTTACCTAAAACAATACAGAAATTCTAAGGGAAACCTTATCTATCTGTCTAGTTCATCATCATCATTACCACCACGCTGCCTTAATAGAATATCTTCCCAGGTTTAGTAGTATGTAAACTATGAAAAGGTAAAATAAAAATGGGTGAAATTTGACTGGGCCACACTTAGATGGCAGCTGCATCAAGTATGTCAGAGGCAGACTTGGGGATGGGGCAGGGAGATAATGTTGTTATGTAGTATTAATTAAATATGTATAACGTGGGAGCTTTCAGCCAAAGCTACTTTCTCACAGAACAGGATGCTTCTTTGGGTAGCAGACTATTTTTTTGTGTTGCATTTATACCTGTTGGGTAGAATATGGTGTGCATTTGGCTGTCACTAGGAAGCTGATTGATTTCCAGGGTTTGGGGGCAGAGCTGCCCCAAATTAAATGCCATTTTCTAGCTGCTGGGAGATAAAGAGGGCTTGGGGAAGGACTTGTTGAATGTTTTAATTAATTTCTAGGTCAGGAAAGACCCGGTGTAGAGTTACCGAGTATACCAGGAAAGCATTCTAGCATGCATTTTTGTCCCACTGTGGTGACTGGGACTTAAACAGTTGCTCAAATGGCTCTCTGAACAGGTTTTGTGGGGACATGTAGTGGTTCAGTACTTGGCAAGTGAGAGGCACAAGGACTAAGGAGATTAAGGCTTTGTTCTATTTGGGAGAGAAGGACAAAGCAAACATAATAGAATCAAGTATTTCTGCTGAGAGGTGGATGAAGTATTCTAGACTTGGTGTCAGTAATATGGTCAGTGTGCCTCAGTTTCTCAATCTATAAAAATAAAAATAGTGATTTACATCCTTCTCTCAGGGGATTTATATTGGTTAAGCTGGAAGTTTTCCAGAGGCTGCTTGTACATGTCATGGGGGTTTAGTCCTGTAAATTGAAAGGGTGGGTTTTAATTGTGATGATTAATCCAACTGTTCCCTGAGCCCGAGCTGGGGCAGCACCTGCCTGCTAGCAGCCCACCTGGGCAGCCCCAGGGGGCACCGCTGCTGCAGAAGGAAGGACTGGGGCCCTCCACAGCTCAGAGGCTGCTCGGTCCACTGGCACCTCGCCTCCAGCCACAGGAGAGACAGGCAGGGTCTGTGGAAAAAAGGATTGGGTCCCTCGCCGCTTCTGCTTTCAGGCCACCTCTCCCGTGGTAGGGCAGCGAGCTGTCAAAGGCTACAACATTACAGATAGCTATGTTGAAAATTAAACTACATGCAAATGTGGTTTAGTTTGCAATGTAGTAAGCTCATTTAAATTATAGCCCCCCGATGTGTACAGCATGACACAATTAAACTGCAAAAAAAGCCCATTTTTGTCATGTGTACAAGTGCCCTGTAATTGCTAAATAAAGTGTTTGTCCTTCCTACTTCAGAAGAGGCATATTTATTGTTTTAAAGAGCAATTCCCCAGAGTATCCCTCCATGGTGATAATTAACATTACGTACTGAAGTGATGCTCCTTTTATTAAACCCGGCTTGCACTCCTCTTTACTCACCCAAACTGTCCACTTCAGCAGATTCAAGGGACAGAAGTTATCAGCTCTAGTGATGTCACACACAGAAGACAGCCAAAAATCCCAAATCAGAGCAGAAATATGTGATCTGTGGAAATGGGAGTGAAGCATGAAAATCTCTCCTCAGTGAATAAAAAGTTGTGGAACAGACAGTGAACTTGTCTTCAGAAGGAGCAGACTACCCACCCCAAAAAGTTGTGATAATTACTCTTGTACTCATTCTGACATGTGCAAAATGGTAGAAGTTTATGTTGGTGTCTTTGCACAATTGTCTGAATGAATACACAAGATAAGTTGGGGCTTACAGCCTCATCTGATATTTCAGGACACATTTGAAAGAAGAATTTCATTTAAGCTCTCCATTCAGTGGGCTCTTTGGAAATCCTGATCTGGGAAAACACATTGGTGTAAATAGCGGACAAAATAAAGTAATTATAAGGTGACTGTCTTTCGATATTTGCCACACATAATACTTAGAAGAGCTATTACAGGATGTAGGGCAAGTTAATGCATTTTTAAATGTTAACCTCTCATTGCTGCCCCATTGCTCTCCTCAGAAATGGTTTTAAATGGAATATCAGGAATTAAACAAGTAAAGATATGGCTACTATGATGTATCCCTTTATGGCAGCCTTCCCAGTTACAGTGTGAAGGCCTGTGCTCTGTGTGTAGGATCAGGCAGCAGTAGACAGGATGCTACAGAATCTGAATCACTTAGACCGAGGAAATACGTTTGGGATTATACCTCTGTCTGTGTGTGTCGGTGTCTGAATTAACTCTCTGTAAGAAAGTGTTTTTTTCAGAAGTAATGAAAAGTACTGTGGCCCTTGACTTGGGGATCTTACTTTTCTACTCAGTGTCATACCAATTGCCAAATTTGGGGTAAGACAGGAACTTTTCTCTAGGTCAGATTGGTACAGACTCTAGGGGAAGGGTTTTTTTTCTGTTTTTAACATGGGCCATGGTCCACTTCATAGGAAAATACTTTAGTGAACATATTTACTGTCATGGTGGTAGCAGTCCTCTGGCAATGCCTCATCTCTACTGTTTTTATCCATAGTATCCTATAAGATGTTCTTTGTATTTTGGCTGTTGCACCTTGTAAGTTTGTATGAGGGTGACAGTGGGGAGGGTGGAGGGAATCCTTGAGTAAATGGTTGCCTACAAACACACGAACACAGGGGATTGAGCTCTGTAGCCCAGGAGGTCCCATCCAGTCCTATGCTCCCATGTAGATGAAGGCTGTGATTAGCTGAGTGGGTGATAAGCAAACTGCCCAGAAGCGATTGGTGCTTGTGGAACCAAGGTGCTAGTCAAAGCATGGGAGCAAGTTAGGATTTTGCCCTTTACAGTGAGTATGGCAGTAACAACTGGAGGAATTACTCAAAAGGAAGCCCCATGCCCCACTTATGTTAAGCTTGTAGAAACACACTGGAAGAAAGGATTGGAGTTTCAGAAGTGCCTAATGAAGCTATGAACCCAGCATCTATTGGACGCTTGCCTCCCTCAGCCACTTTTGAAAGTCCTGCCCACAGTTCCTGTCCCAGAGGTATAGGGAGCATTCCCTGCCACAGTCAGGTCTGTCTCTTCTGATGTCCTTCTGTGCCAGGGGTTTTCAACCCTTTTCAGGTGGTGTACCCTGGCAGTCAGTCCGAAAGCAGGGAATCCCCAGGCTGGTCAGTGAGTGGGGGGTGGGGTATTTCCCCGGTGGCAGATCAATGAGCGCGGGGTGGGGGGTCCCCTGATGGCAGATCAATGAGCTGGGGGGGGGGGGGGGTTTCCCATGGTGAAACTGGAAGTGTCCCTGCCCCCTGCTTCTCTGCGTCGCTGCTGCGTACCCCCAGGGGTATGCGTATCCCCAGTTAACCCTTCTTCATGGTAAGGGTGGCCAAAATTTGGAATCGGCTTCCAAGGGAGGTGGTGCTCTCCCCTACCTTGGGGGTCTTCAAGAGAAGGCTGGATAGGCTGGGGTCATTTGACCCCAGCACTTTTTCCTGCCTAGGCAGGGGGTCGAGCTTGATGATCTGTTGAGGTCCCTTCTGATCCCAGCATCTATGAATCTGTGAAACCCCTGTTCATTTAAATAGCACAGTCCCCCATGGTGGGAACCAGTAGGAGGATTACTGTATTTATGTGAATCCAAGATGACTTTGAATTTAAGATGACCCCCAATAATTAGGCTCTAGAAATGGAAAATGTATAAATTTGTTATAATTTTCCATGTATAGAATCTAATTATTGGAGGTTCATTTTAAATTCATACCCCACATTGCTGCAGTGGGGAAAGCAGTGGCAGGAGAGGCAGGCGGCAGGGAAGTCAACTGGCCTGATGCCCATTCCTTGCCCTTCTACACCTTGGCCCTTGCTATCTGTCCTCCCTACCATTTGCCCTGCTTCTGCCTCCCTGTGGTGCTTCTACCCCCTGGCATCTGGCCCCTGACTTGGTCCCCCCTGCTGCCCCCCCTACCCCCACCACCAGTTATCTTCGGTACTGGCCTTGATCTGAGCTGAAGTGCTGAGAATGATGGTTCTGGTCCCAACCCAGCCACACAGCAGTGGCTATGCCAGCAGCAGTTCTGGTCCTGGCCCTGGCTCCAGCTCTGACCCACGCTGGGGCTGGATCTGCTGGCGACTGATACAACTGCTGCTGCGAAGCTAGACTTAAGTGGGGCCAGAGCTGGAGCCAGGATGGAGGCTAAACAACAGTGGGGGAGGGGGCAGGTGGAAGAGGTGGGGGGCAGGGTATCACAGAGGCAAGCAGACAGGTAATGGTTTCAGCTCCAGTTCTGACCCGGAGCTTGGGTCAGGGCCAGAGCTGCAGAGTTGCCTGCTCCCCACCTTGTACACAAATCCACGACAGGCTTTTTTTTTTACCATGTTGAATGGGAAAAGTAACCTCATCTTGGATTTGAGTAAAGCTGGTAATAAGAAATGGTATTTTCTTATTATTTTTTTCTTTTCAATAATGTTTGATGTGATTAAGCTGAACACCAGCTATTTGTTCTTATAATGCAGTTGTCACCTGCAGGGATACTACCACTGCTGTGCTGTGTGAGGAGAAGTTCAGTGAGACCCTATGTATAATATAGGCATAATTAATATGTCTTTCAGTGCTCACACAAGGCCTTGATGAATATGCAAACTTTTCCAAATTTCCAAAAAAAACCCTGTGCCAGGACATATGGATAGTCTTCTCCCCTAGGACCTCACAAGGCCACAGAGGTCAGTGGTCTCTTTTTAAAAAAAATAAATGTTTTCACTTTGTCCTAGAAGTATCGCCATCAGGAGCGCTGGCCACTGGAAGTACCACAAGCAGCACCACACCGCGGGTCACCACCAGCAGCACTGGGCGCACCACCACCACGTCAGCCACAGGCAGGCGGAACCGCAGCACCAGCACCCCATCCCCGGCTGTAGACATCCCTGAAGAGATGACCACGCATCTCCCGCCTGCTTCCTCCCAGCTCCCTGCTGTAGGGGCAGAGAGCTGCGAGGCTGTGGAAGCCCGCGAGATCATGTGGTCTAAGACCCGACAAGGACAGGTGGCAAAGCAACCATGCCCTATGGGGACAGTAGGTGAGCCCAGTGGGAGTGGACTGAGGAAACTTTCTCCATTTGTCTGGTTCTTTAAGTGACTTGGCATGAGGTTTGCTTTATAATAGCATGTATAATGCATGTGCTGTCTCTTAGCAAGCAAACCCATGTAGCATGTCACTACTGAATGAAGCTGATGTTCTTTGTCAGATATATTCATCTTATGAAGTGCGGCAGGTGATTGAGTAGCACATAGCTGCCAGATGAGTGGTGAGGGATCAGTCCCCAGACCCCCCGGGTTGGATTGGGCCCACAGACCCCTTTCCCCCCTTCCCCATGTTCTGGATCCAGCCCCCACAATGCTTGCTCTGGCTGGTTTGGGATTGGACCATACACAACACCCATTCCATGACCTATGTTGCACATGACACCCTGTACCAACTGGGGTGGGTGCCATGTGCAGCTCCCGTACTGTACTGACCAGAGCAGGCACCACATGGAGCTCAGTCCCAGACCGGCCAGAGTAGGCACTACAAGTGCTGGATCTAGCATGTGGGGGATGTCCTCAACTGTCCCTATGTGGGGTCAGAACCAGGAGCCAAATGATGTGGCAGGGGCTAAATCCAGCCCACAGGCTATATCTTTGACACCCCTGCTGTACACCATTATACAATACACCATTATACAATGTCATTGTTCTGCGTATGATTCGATGATTCTGGGGTGATTGACAGGGGGCTAATGGCTGAGGACAACATTTTCAAACATGTGTATAAGTGAAGTCTCTTACATAAAAAATGGGTGCCTATACATAAATGGGCAGTTTTTCGAAACCACAGATTATAGCTAGCACTCATTGTGACCCCCAGGGAAAATCAAGGGAAAAGTCAGTTGAATACCCTAGTGAAATAGTATAGTAGAGCTGGTCAAAAAATGGCATTTTTGTGTGGTTTGTTCTTTTTTTGTTTTGTTTTGTTGTGTTTTGTTTTGTTTTTTGGGGGGGTTGCCTGAAATGTGCCTGGGGTAGTGGGTAATTATGTTTTGTCAGAAAAAGTTCAAATTAAAAAAATATTCAACCCTGTTAGAGCTTAAATATGTTTCTTTTTTCCTCCCCCAGAAAAAAAAAACAACATTAAAAAAAAGGTGGTTTATATGTTAGCAAAATATCTCAAAGAGCTATTTCATTTAGCCAGTGCTAGTGTACAGTTTTGATGACTTGCATGCCAGTTTTGAGGATCTACATGCCATTAAGAGAACCAGAAGGTTCAGGGAATTTGCTGATGAACAGCAAATATTAGTAAAGGACTGGAGGATTAGAGAGATTATGGAGACAACTTCCTCACTAATTCTCCCCTAATTCTTATAGTTATTCACATTGTCTCAAACCAGTCAGAATCATTGGAGTTTCCAGGGTGGATACTTTTATGTGGGAGGAGAGAAGAGAGACTAATAGCTCATGAAGACCAGGTGTAAAAGATTTCTTTTAATAGTCCTTCTAGGTCACTTAAATTGTAGGTACCAGAGTATCCTGCCTAGAGTTTACTGTATGTTGAGCAAGAGAAGAAAGTTATGGTCATTTATGATGACAGGGCATAGGATGGTGGAATGGACCAAATTAAAATCCAGGTGGAATGTCAGGAGCCATTTTCTAGCAAGCAGGTCTGCGAGATTACAGCATGGTCTCCATAGGGAATCTGGTCTTCCTTCTGCACGAGTTTTAAAAAACTAGACTGGATAAACTATTTTGGAATAGGCTTTAGAAAAAAAACAAAACCCTTGTTGACAAGGAATGGTCCAGAGCAGCCAGTAGGTCCTTTCCATCTCTAATTTCTGTGATTCATTACAACTGCACTGTATCGTCAGTGGGCCTCTTGCTGCTCCCTTTGAAGAGGAGTATCAGGCACAATATATAATTTACTTCCCTATTGATATATTTGGCTCTGCAGTGCAGAGCACTCATGGGATGCAGGCTCATCCATCCAGTTTCCTTGCATTTAAAGGTTTCTAATGGAACCATTTAGGATGTATTTCTCTCCATCTGCAAGGTCTTACATGGCTTTGCTGTCTTTCCCAGGAGGGAATTTAGGAAGTCTTTATGCAACAGCTTTTCTCCGAAAGTCTCTTTTGTCAGTAAGGGGTGAAGGGGGAAGCATTGCACCACATCTTATTATTTATAGATTCTAAACTTTGAGTATTTCCATCTCTCTGGTTTAACAATTATATCAAGTGGAGAAACCTCCACTAAGCACCAGGAGAGGAGGATGCACAAGCTCAAGGACTGATCCTTGAGCCATCAGTGAGGCAATGCAGACAGGAAGGATGTCCCAGTCACTGGGGAGCTAATTTAGCACACAGGAAACCCAGGTCAGTTCCTTTCCCCACCCCAGACTTCCTTTGTGACTTGAGGCATGTCACTTAGGGCTAGATACAAATTATTTTCATAGATGCCTGCATTTAAGCATTCCAATTATCCTCTTTAGGCTAGGTTTTGAAAATTCCTTATCTTTGAAATGGAGATAATGGTACTTATCCAACTCACTGATCTGCCCTGACATCGAAGATGGTGAGGGGCTATGGTAATGAGGGAATTAGATATCTAGAGAGCCAGACACCCTGCTAACTGAGTTCTTAAAACATTGTTTAAGTGGGTGGTAAGTGCTGAATAGAATTCAGCTCATTATGAAATGAATAAAGTCTGTGGGACTGGGCCCAAACTGATTAAGGCATTTGATAGCTGGTAACAGCGAATCTTTCCTGCATTTCATTTTAGGTGTTTCAACTTTCTTGTGTCTTGCTCCTGACGGGATCTGGGACCCCCAAGGGCCGGACCTCAGCAACTGCTCTTCTCCCTGGATCAACCACATAACTCAAAAGGTATAGTCCTGCATCCTTTAAGCCTGTGGACTGCCTTTTATTCAAACTTTTACATGATATCTGCATAGGGCCTCAAATACAAAAACCATGGCTGATGGTTACAAAAGAAACAGTACTTAAACAACTTATATTACAGCAGTGAGCAGCACTGACAGCCACATCAATGGCTTGGGCTACACAACTTTAGAGAGTAAAAATATTAAAGCCTTGGTGACAGATAGCAGCACTTGGAAGAAGTGGGGGTGAGGGAATAAGATTTAAAATAAGAACATTAAATAGAAAAGGGAAGGGAAAGAAGAAGATCGCATGGTAAGAAGCCAGGAAAAGGACAACAAGCACTGAAAACACAGAATTATCAAGTGAAGAAGCTGTTTTCTTCTATGTCACAGAGATTTTCCTTGTTCTTTGTATCCACAGGATTATCCCATTATAGCAAAATTGTTACCAGTGTGTAAGGATTGCTCCATACTCAGTATTTCCCTTCTGTTTTTAACTTTAAGTTGCAGAAGGGCTAACGGAAATAAAAACAACTCTACAACTATACATTATCTTGTGATTTTTAAGTCTCTTGATGAATGTTTGGTGGCACTTCATCATCTATCAGTGTTAAAAGTACATTAATATGTGACAATAAAAGCTCTCAGACTCGGAATGAACAGGGCTTATTGGGAGCAATATGCTGAACATTTTTGTTATTAATGCACAGTGGTGCTTTCAGCTGATCTCATTACAAAGAGAGACCAGATGTGTGTTTACGCCACAGAGTCTGTGGGCTGAATCCTTATTACAGCAATTTATGTGAATTTATTCACTCTTTATGACTAAGTAAGAAAGTCCTGATATGACAAGTTGACTGCACTGCTGGATGTTAGAAAGATTGCTCTTCTGAGTAGATTTTGCAAATGAATTGTATAGGGGAACCCTTTAGAAAACAGCATTCCTTCTCTCTCTCTCTCTCTCTCCCCTCCTTCCCTGCCCCTTTGCCCCCCTCTATTCCCATTTCTTACTTTCTTTACTGTTTCTCTTGACTATCTTGATGTTCAGTTACCTGCAAAATCATTATAGTTATCATTACATACTTGGGGGATGGTCCTGCTTTGAGCAGGGGGTCGGACTAGATGACCTCCTGAGCTCCCTAATTTGCTATGATTCTATGATTAATGTAGACACCCCTACTGAAAAAATATAATAGACAAGCTGCATTTATATGTATCTCCTTTCCAAAACATGGGAAAATAAGGATTAATTTCAGAGTGCTCTGACATACCACAGATGCTAGAAAGCTTGAGCTCCTTGAACTTACTAGATTTTAGGCCAAGCAAAAAGATTGGTAACTCTTTTATGATACCACCAGACTAGCTGATTAATAGGAATCCTGGTTTTCCCTGATAAAAAAATCACAAATTATCTGATAACCCCCCAAAATACATGATTAAAATGAAAGGCCATTATACATATATGTATCAGTTGAACACAATGTTTTATTGATATATTTACAATTTTAAAGCAATTTGGAAGCTTATCAGTGCCTCAATCACTATAATAAAATACATTCTAAATACCTATACATTTTGATATTTGATTTCAGGTTTTTTATCATGAAAAATGAGAGCTCCCCCTGCCCCCTAGGCTCAAAGAATACAAGTCCAGGCCCCTCCCTGCCCTCAGCCCTCCTGATGCCCCTCACCCCCTCCACAAACCCCTGGCCCTGCTGGTGCCCCTTGTCTCCCATCCACAACTGTTCCCTGCCCCTCCCAGCCCTGCCAGAGGGGCCCCCAGCTGCCAGGGCTATGGGGCCAGGGACCTGGCTTGGCAGCGTCCTGCAGCAGTGCTTGAGCCAGTCCAGCAGCATACAGCATGTTGTATGCACCCTGTGCCAGCTCCATACATGGTACCAGGTGCAGCTGGCGCAATGTAGAGGTGGTACGCAGGCTAGATTCACCAAGTCTGCTGCATGTGGCTTGCAGGGGTGGGGAGGGTTGCAAAGGGCATGTGTTGCATACAGAGCCCTGCTGAACAGGCCCTGCATGCTGGCACCAGCACAGTGCAATCTTCACCAGTCCCCAAACCAGCACACTGGGCCAGTCTAAACAGCACCGCATAGAGTGCACACACTGTGCCGGTCTCCTGGACCCCATGCGGCACCCCCGGCAATAGGTCTCACCCATACACCAGACCCACAGGCCAGATCATACTGCTACATGGGCTGTATTCAGCCCAAGGGCCCTATGTTTGACACTCCTGCCCTTAGCAGCTGGTCAGTGGTATCTGTCCATCTCTCAGTCTCTCTGGGCATCTCTATCCTATTACAGACCATGCTAAGGGACACTGCTCATGTGCTGAACACTGAAAGAATACGATGTAGTCACCTTTTGGAGTCTTCTCAGGACACACTTAGGACCAGTTTTACAACATCTACATGACATGCATTTGGCATGTGTCATAACTGGGCAGTGTGCGCTTTTATAGTATGGCCCATTGCTATACAGCAGGGCAGGCAATTATTTTGGGTGGAGGGGCGCTTACTGAGTTTTGGCAAGCCACCGAGGGGCACATGACAGGCAGCCCAGGGCAAATAAATATTTATTTTCTAAAATTTTTAGGGGCCCCACAGGCTGGATAGAATGGCCTGCAGGCCACATTTTGCCCACCCCTGCTTTACAGATATACCCTTTAAATTATTTGTTTGGACTAAATGAAGTGTAAACCTGAGGAGAATTCCAGTAATGGTCATGAGGTGATCATCTAGAAGGATTTCTCATCTGTTCAGTGCACTTTATGCACCTTAGATACAGCACTTAGCTTCAGGCTGTATCTAAGGACAGGCCCTGCTTTGATTGATGTGAAGCAATAAGGAGATAACCTAGCTGTTGAATGCAAGTGTAAACAGTGGTGGAGTCTTGGAAACTCTTTAAATATAAGTTTTTGTTCTATATGAGAGGAATATGGCTGTACTGTTAACTGAGAGAGACCCTGGGCATTTGTTACTGTTTTCAGTTCCTTCTTATGGGCAGTGCCAATTATGATAGACTCTTAGCCCAGCTAGAAAAATGTTCTGTATTTCTGAAGAAGAAAAGTGACAAAAGACTTCTGCTTGAGAAAGAAAATAAAGAAACTGAGAACCACACTATGGACTTGAAGCTCAGGAGCCACTGGTGCAATGGTAGTCTCCTTGGCATATCCTGCTCTCCAAATGTGGGAGGTGAGCTCTAGGGAAACGGGGTTTGCTCAGCTAACTCTGAAAACAGCCACGTCAATCTACAAAGTGATGGAGCAAGTAAAACCGCAGCTGCAAGCTTCACAAAGAAGACATCGTTTATGAGGATATCACACAGCAGGCCTAAAAGGCTGTCTACAAGTAGAAAATGCAGGGTGAAGGGAATCCAAAAGAGTTATGGCACAAAGCCTGCAGGTAGCTGTTTCAGAACTGTAGTAGTGAATGTGCACAGACACACTGTCCAGCACCCAGCCAGAGTACAGACATTTGTGGTAACAGCAATTAATTTGCTAGCCAGTGCAAACAAAAATAGGCAAGCTTTGAAAGAACCGGCTCATAGCTCCAGAAATGAAACATCATGCAGCAGTTGTATACAGCAGCTGCCATTGGCAAAAACTAATCTAAATTACTCTCCATATCTGTTTCATGGAAATTGCAGACAAAGTGGATATGGGTTTTGCCATCGATATATATTACCTTATGGTTCTATGGCACATTTAGACCAGCACGCTCCTCCTCCCCCCCCCCCGCCTCCAACTCACACAAAGCAAACAAACAACCTTAAAAAACACATTGTCCTGTTCCTTCACTGTGAAGATGCCATCTCCTTTTGACATATAATAAACAGAAATAACAGCAACAGTATAGTTGTTACAAGGGACAGAACCGATTTCTTCAGCTTGTGGTCAAGCCAGTAATTGGAAGCAAAATGAGTTGTTTACAGCAGAATCTCACTTAGAACAGCGGTTTTCCACCTTTGTAGACTGAAGGCAGCCCTTGTTAGACTGAAGGCAGCCCTTGCAAAATGTTAGTTCTTAATTTTCATTCATTTTCTGACTACAGAAAAATAATACACCAATTCTGCTGGTGCAAAGAACTCAGAAAGACCACAACAGGTCAGAATGGTTTTAATCCTATGAATTCCCATTTGAAATTCTCTGGGTTTAGCTTGTGAATCATGTTTGCACACTTAAAAGTGCTAACACTGCATGGCACCCTGCACCACCCTTGAAAGGGTCTCAAGGCACCCCAGAGTCCTATAGCACACTCGTTGAAAATCACTGACTTGGAACCACAAAACTTCAGTGGAAAAATTGTTAACAGAGTTTAGAGAACTTACCTGCTGTTGGCACTGGATTTATGACCCAGATACCCTCAGATCGAACAGGACATCTTCCATTTGATAATAGACAAATGTTATAGATAAACAGTGATAGCAGATATGAATAACACAGGTAAGGCAAACAAAATAACCCCTCCCACCTGATTCTATATCTACCAGTGCTAGGGTTCACAGAGGGATGGTACGTCTGGCCAGTATGTGGGCTTCACCCTGAGGTTCCTCCTTGAATGTCAGATGTCAGCAGTTTGGAGGTTGATGGCTGAGGCTCACCCCATGCCAGTGGGGTGGGTAAGACAGGCTGGTGGCGTGCCCTCTATCCATGATGGCCTTAGGTTCCACACTTGGGGACCCTTTGCTGGTCTGAAATCCCTCCTTTTGTATTCTTTCTCTTCTCTGATGACTCTTCATCTCCAGGCATCATTAATTGGTTTCCCTGGGGTCATCATACTGTCCAAGTTCTGTTCTGTCAGCATATTCCTTTGTTTCTCCAACCCATCACATGCACACATCTTAATTTGGTCATTTACTGGTGTCTTAATTTGGGCATGCCCTGGCCTTCTAATTTGATCCACCCACCAAAGATGGGAATCCCAAAGGCTCTGCAGCTGGTCACTGTGCCTTAATGCCACCTTATCTCATGTTATGGAATTGTGTGGTATATGTCTTTAATTGCCCAGTCTGTTTATACCCACTTGTCCCTTGGCCTCAGACACTGTGTCTGCCTTGAAGGAGACTTTGTCACAAACAGGCTTTTAGATGCCATTCCCCTGGACCATTGTTCTAATGCATATCTACTTTATCTACAAGCCAATTCCTAAAAGCAAATTTCTAAATATAATTTTCTAGCCATCACCTGCCACATATCAGATATCCTTAAGTCAGATCACCTTTCTTCTCAGACTTGCAGCCAGAACTACTCCTGCACTTTGATGAGCAAATGACAGGAAGAACCTCAACCCTTCGTCTCAAGGAGCGTTGTAGGGAGAATGAAGGAATGTTTAGAATTTCTTGTGTTTACTGATGATGGCTGGAGAAAAGCTTTAGAAATTAATACCAGCCTGAGGAGAATGACTGCTGCCAAGTTTTTCAACACTCTGGAAAAATGGGTGTTGGCAAATTGTCCTTCCTCATGGGAGTTAACAACTTTGCCTTTTTAATACATTTTTAAACAGGTGCTATTTCAGATGACTATCTTTTGGCATGTATTCAACCATGCAGAATTCATTAGGATGCTGAAACAGTTCATGAACTGGCATCAGAGGTGTAGACAGGCAGTTTTTATCTCCTGCGGCACTATAGAACAACCACCTGGTTGAAGGCCTGTATATGTTTTGCAGGTGGGTTGCAACTGAAAAAAATACTTTTTTACAATTTCTATGAAGAACACTCCTGTATTTGATGGACATGCCTTTATGGCAGCCTGGAAACTTGCTGTGAGCACTCTAGCCTGCACAACACTGGCACAACCTTATAATAAACAGAAGGATGTAAATGTGCAGCACATAAAGCCCTTGAGCTCACTCAGTAACAATGGCTCCAACAAGCTAATGTACCACTGAGAAACAGTTTGTATTTCTGGTACCTTCTACTAACACAACTCCCCAAAACACCCATGGAAGGGCAGGCTAATTTTATAAGCTTCAGTGAAAATTTTAAGAATATTTGTTCTATAAAAAGAAAGGCTGTATGGAATAGCTGTTATCTTTTGCTAGGCTCTGTGTGGTGGCGGGTGAGGTCATAAAATCAAATTTCATATTGGGATTCAAGCCTTTTTGAATTCTCAGCAGGGCAGAGGCTGATGGAGCTGTTTAGAAGAAGATATGGTCTCAGTGGAATTAGATGCATGTACAGCCAAGCTAAAATAATTTAATTCTTGAATATAAGTTATTATTGGTCTAATGGGAAGAACAACATATTATCTCTGTCATTTATCTTATCTATATCATCATATGCTTTAATTCTCTGAAGATGAGTATATGAATATCTTCACTTTGGTTTCATTAAATCAGCTGGTTATTGCTTTTGAACTGATGGCAGTAGGTTATTCATTTATAAACCAGCTAATTGATTTACTTGAAGATAGAAACTCTGCCTGCTATTTCTGTTTGCATGCAACCTGGCATTTTAAATAGTCACCAAAAACTGAGGGAGCAAGAGAAATACCCAATTTTAGGTACTGGATGGTAAAGTCAATAGGAAATTGCATATACATAACAGAACAACATTGGTTCTTTCACCCACTAGTGAATTTATAGCATTATTTATAGCTGATTCTCTATTTTCCCCTTAACCCTTTGTATTTATCATGCCTTGGGACATTCCCCTTTGATATACAACACCAGCCCCAGCAAACTGGAATGCTGAATACCTCTTTTAGTGCCATGATCACTGAAAACCTTTGGGTGGATCAGGGAAGGGAGTAGCTCTCTCTGCTTGTTGGATTTATGGAGCTAGCTAGCCCCTCACCCTAAAGACACGAGAAGGAAAAGAGGCACAGAGTAAGCAAGGAAGAACATCACAGGATAAGGAAAGAAATCAAAGGAGGAAATAGAAGATCCAAATTAAAGTTGAGTTAATCTTCTAGTTCAGGCTTGGTGTAGGTCAGAGCTGTTCCCTAAGCAGCCTAGGGCCAAACACCCTCGGGACTACTCGAATGGGGGCATCACTAGTGGAAACTGTACAAAGGCGAGCCACGGGCTCCTTGAATTGCACTGTGTGCTGGCACCATCCCACAACTACCACTGAACCATATGCCTGTATAGCCCCAGCCTCACCCCCTGCTTCTTGTGCTGAGCTCACCTCCTAGGGTGGGGAGAGCAAGCATAAGCTGCAGGACAGAGTATGTGCTTGGAGACTCTAGCTGCTATTGCATCTAGAGCGATGAGGAAAGTGGCCCGCAGGCAGGAGCTGAGGCACAACCATTTGACCCCGCATGGGCTGCATGTGGCTTGAGGACCACCAGTTGTACAGCCCTAGTTTAGGTGATGGTTAGATCCATTAGTCTATGAATCATCGTGATATTAAGATATTATGAATCATCCCAGGTCTCTTTTCTGCCAGCACAGGATAATTTACTCCTGTGTTTCAGGTTCACCCCATTTCCCTGTTGATTTAATGCCTCTTCATGCTGATAGTGAGAAGACATATTAAGCTGTTAAATCCATGCTTTAAAAAAAAAAAAAAAAAAGAAGCAATTGAGATAAAGCTCTCCCACTGTGGAATATGGCTCCCAATTACAGTAACAGTGGCCAGTGTGCTAAATGGTACATCATTTCAGAATTGCTTTGGCCTGCTAAATCAGCTTTTAGTTATTAAATCTATGTTATGGAAATAGCTTTTTCCCCCTCTTGCTAATTTAGGTTACATTATTTAGTCTTGTTCCTTTTTTAAGGATTCACTAGTTGCTGCAGGGACTAGTGAGTGAAATGTAACTTCTTCTTTCGTCTAGTAATCTTCATCTAGTAATCTTGCTGGTTTCAGGAGCTGCTGTTATTTTGACAGCAGACCTAGGCATATTTACACATTTTTTGTGCTAAGCTAGATATCGAGATGTTACCATATGGCTGACAAATCCCACCCCCACCCACAGGAATTCCAGTTTGTAGTTCTGTTTGAGGCAGCTGCATCTACTTTCTCACCTCTGTGTCTTTATATCCACTGGAATAATAGCTGGCAGTTTACAATACAAAGGAATACATGCCTACAGATTCCAGCCTTGTGCAGTAATAGTACCTGATTCTGATCTCAGTTCTAATGGCGATGATCAGGAATAGCTGGACTAAACTTAGTGTCTTCACATGGGTAGGCAGACAAGGTTCTTTGGGTGAATCTGATATTTTTTATTAGACCAACTTAAGTAGTTGAAAAAACAATTATTAAGCAAGCTTTTGGGTTCAAAAACCCTTCATCAGGCTAAGGAAGTTTCAGCAGTTGGTGTGTGCTCTTCCTGGATGGAATGAAAAGTAAAGAACCCAGAGGCTGGTCTGGTATGCATACAAGACAGGTAGTCAGTGAAAATGTAGATTGAGGAGTCAATGGGTGAGAGACAAGCTGGGGAAGGGGGGGGGGGGGGGAAGAGAGAGAACCACCCATCCTAGCCTTCAAACAAGCACCGAACCTCAATAACCTCATCACCAGAAGCAAAATTCCTCAAGCCCAGAACACACCAAAAGGATCCAGACCATGCCATGACAAGAAATGCAAAACCTGACAACACATCTCCACAACAAATCACCCCACAACAGAGCCATCAGCATTCCTGGATCTTACAGCTGCACCTCCAGAAATGTAATATATCTCATCCAATGCACCAAATGCCCTGATGGAAAATACGTAGGAGAGACCAAACAACAACTGCGCACCAGAATGAACGCACGCCGGAAATCTATCGAAGATGGGAATACCCAATTAGCGGTGGGGGCACATTTCTCACAAGAAAACCACTCTCTCTCCAATCTCTCAGTCCTGATCCTCAAAGGAAACTTACAAAACACTTCCCAGATACGAGCCAATGAACTCCACTTCATCAACCTCCTGGATACTAAAAATCATGGACTAAATATAGACATTGGATTTATGACACATTATAACCTGCCTGACATCTGACTCCCCAGGTATCTCTCCACTTTCATCCCCCTTCTCGCTCTTCCCTTCCCCCTCCCCAGCCTCTCTCTCACCCAATGACTCCTCAATCTACATTTTCACTGACTGCCTATCTTGTATGCATACCAGCGCAGCCACTGCCACCTTTACTTTTCATTCCATCCAGGAAGAGCACACACCAACTGCTGAAACTTCCTTAGCCTGATGAAGGGTTTTTGAACCTGAAAGCTTGCTTAATAATTGTTTTTCCAACTATTTAAGTTGGTCTAATGAAAGATATCAGATTCACCCAAATAACCTTTTCTGCCTATGTCCTTAGACCAACATGGCTACAACCTACACCCCTTCACATGGATAGGTGTGTTTAATCAGCTTCAAGCCCACAGAGTATAAGTCAGCAGACCTCTTCTAGTGTTCTCCTTATTTGAACCCATGTTTTAGGAAACAGTTCGCTGTATTAGCATTATGGGCCTGGGGTGAGGCTTTGTAATTGTTGTAATAATAATAATAACAACATCAAGTACAGCAACAACAACAACAACAACAATAATAATAATAGCACCTCTTCATTATAGCAGGAAAAAATCACTGAATAATTAACATTTCACAATCCCTCTTTATTCTCCTGCTTTCCTCAGTGCAGATACTGGTGTCACTTGTGCAAAATAGAGGACAAGCAGCTGTCTCTCAGAAGAAAAGAGATAACATGTATGAGCATACTTGCAAACCTAGCCAGAAATGAAACATCTGGATAATTGACAACATTTACATTCACACAAAAATTGAAGCTGCCTATCTGAGATGTGTATGGTGCTTGTCCAAACATCTCAGCATTGATAACAGGGCCCTTTTCCTGTTTCTTTCCATGCTTTTTACCAATTAGCTAGGGACAGTACAATATTTTTTTGATTTTCTCCTTTTTATATCCTAGCTGAAGTCAGGGGAAACAGCTGCCAACATTGCCAGAGAGCTTGCAGAGCAAACGAAAAACCATTTGAATGCTGGTGACATCACGTATTCAGTGCGCGCCATGGACCAGCTGGTGGGCTTACTTGATGTGCAGCTCCGAAACCTGACACCAGGCGGGAAAGATAGTGCTGCACGTAGCTTAAACAAGGTAAGAAACAAGTGCCTTTGGAAGGAAGAATAGACTAAGCAAAGGCTTTTTTTCTTGGTAATGGTTAAGAGGCCTCACTCTAAAGTATTCAAGAGTGCTTCTGGTATTGGGAAATGTATACACGTAAATATTTAGCTAATTGAACATCATGAACCTGATCCCATTTTCAGTTACTACCCATGAGTGCAGCTCCATAATAACTCTGCTAAAGCTGCCAGAATTACTTAGGATTTATACTCCTGCAACTGAGAGCAGAATTTTGCCCGGTGATTTTATTGCTGGATCCATTTATGAAGTGATGGTTCTTTATAAGTGAGGGAATTGACATTTTCAGTTGAGAGAGTCTTAGCAGTTGGGACTTTGGTTCAGCATCTCATAGAGATTTGTGGGATGTACTTATAAAAGTATAAAATACCCCTTGGATCCAGACACTTTCAAGTTCTGAGATATTAATGATCCAAAATCTTAACCTCTCAATTGTGTTCAACAAACATGGGAAAATAAAGAAGTGACTAATAAATTCATACCAAAGATATGCAAGGTGGTTCAACATCTGAGAGTTCTTGTTCTTCTTCTTCTTCATGTTCTTCTTCCTCCTTCTTCCTTTCTTCTTCTTCTTCCTATTGCTATTACTATCTATGACTCATTCCAAGAATACTTCTTGCTTTGTTAAATTATTATATGTTTCCTATGATGCCCAGATAGGAGAGATTTCTCATTATTATCAACATCCTGAAAACTGGGTGTAGCCAGCAGTTGGCATGTTATAAAAGCTGAAAGTTGGCAATAATGGTCTGAAACCTCATCTGTGAAAATCATACAGTAAATTTGCTCTGTTACAGTGAAATTCTCTGAGCTGGGAATCAGCCCAATCCCCTGTGCATCACCTACAGTAGTGACCTCAAAATTGAACCTCTGTGAGATTCAAATAGTGGGTCCTATAAGCCTGCACCAGCTCTAAACAAACCACTAGTAGATGCACAATTCTGTAGGCTGTACTGTTTAAATAAGGTACCAAATTCTGTTCTCAGTTACACTTCTGGCTTTAATGGCACCAGCATCTCTGTAACTGAGAGCAGAACTTGGTCCCAAGGTGGTTTTAAGGTTACATGAGTGGGGAAAAAACCCCAGCTAACACTAGTAATTCATTGTGTTTAATGTCACTTAGGATGGCAAAATAAATAATTCTCTGGAAGTAAAGTTATCTTCTTGATGTACAGTATTATTGCCGACTGACTATTTTTTAAACATAAAGGATCTTTTGCATTGTATTACAAAAAAAATTAAGAAATGGGAGTGGGAGCCCTGCGTATACTATGTTTTGCATGTGCCATGAACTGGGTAATCTTGATGCTATTAATGAATATTGCTTCAAGCTATTTTATAACCATGCAGGTAGAAATTGTATTAACTGTTGCATTGACATAACATTATTTAATACAGCCCCACTGCAAATCTTTATATAAAATAATGTTGATATCTGACAACATCGGGTAAAGCTGGCAATTAATGTCACGTACTAACTGGACACATGAATCTAGTCTGCTTGCTATTCTGAGTATTTCATGGTGACACACAACATTTATATTTAATCCTTTTATATTTCACCTTCTGACATTTATCTGTTTCTCTGAAATTTGGTAGCATCATTGGGGCACTTGGAGGCAATGGAGAAAAAAAAATTAGTTAGACAGTATGTTGTTTACTCTGTTCTCACTTTCTGTAGCCCCCTCTAGCTACCCCCCCCCCCCCACACCGCAGGTTTGCACAGTCAACTAGTACAAATCAATTGTGCTTCACATTAAAATTCTGGAGTGTGTGGAGTCCTGCAAAACAGCGATGCGAATCACTGATCCAAATGACAGGCTCAGTAATTTACTTGCTCTCATTCCCCACTTAATTCCTTAGAGGAGCAACTGCTCTGTGCTCATTTAAGAATGCATGCATTAAAACTGGAAGTAGCGTTGGGCAAATAAAAGGCAGCAGCCTCCTCGTTCCCCCTTCCCCTTCGCTGATCAAGAGCACGTCAGAAAAAAAATGTAATTTGTAAAGAGTTTTGTTTTTATTTAGTCAGAAAGAAAAAAAAAATGCATGCACCAACCATCACATATTTTTCTGAGCGTTAGAGGAAACATGTGAGGGACACAGAAGGGACTTGGCTCAGCCCTTGACCTCTGTGTTCTTATTTTTTCTGCAAGTTGGTATAAAATGAATTGAAATAAATTGGAGCAATAATGGAAAAGCCATCCTTTCATCAGCAACCTTTCTTTCACTAGAAGCTTGAGGTTTACATCAGGATCAGGCCTAGTTACTGTAATAATTGTTCAAGTAGCATTGCAAATTAGCAGAGCCTCCCACATGGATAATATTGAAATTAGTAGCATGGCTTTCTTTGATCTATCCTTGTTTCTGTAAAGTCTAGTTTGGCCTGGTCTACACTAGGGAAGATTGTTTCTGTTAAAATATTGCTGTGAAACATAGGGCATCTTCACATGTGCTCGGGGTGGGCGGGAGCTGCTCTAATTAAAGCGCCCACACTGTCTCATGTATTCAGCATCCTTTGCGTCAAAATAGCGGCACAAGCGCTTTAACTAAAGCTTGTCCCACAAGCTTTAGTTAAAACACTCTCACCGCCCTTTTGAAACATGGGGACACTGAATACAAGTAACATTGAGGCTGCTGGAGTGAGCTAATGAGCATGCTCCAACAGACTTGATTAATCGAGTCTTCTCCGATGCATTCTAATTAGAACACATCGGGGCAGGCATTGGACGTGTGCCCATTAGAATTAAGCTATACATTAGACTTGAGTCTGATTTATTTATTTTTTAGTTCTGCAAAACCTCAGGGGCTATATTTTGCTCTCAGTTGCCCTAGTGCCATAAGAAATGTGAGTTGATCTGAGAGTCAATCTATGCAAGGTCTCTTAATGCAAAATTCATACTGACATACATCAGCAGGGATGACACCTGCAGCAGCATGATTTGAGAGGCCTGAATTTACATCATACGCTTAAGGTGTGTCTATACTGCACTTACAGCCATCATTACAGCTCAAGTAGAAAAACCTGAATTACCATATTTACTTAAATCCCAGATGAGGCCCAATTTAACATGGGGGGAAAAAGCCCCTGGTCTTGGATTTGAGTACAAGGTGGCTGGGAGGCTGCTATAGTTTTGGCCTCGACCCCAGCCCCAGGCCTGGCCCTGGGTTGGGGTCAGAATCACAGCTATCACCCATCCCAGTGTGAACCTGCCCCCCACACACTGCTGCCACCTACCCTCCAGCTCTGGTGGGGCTCGTCCTTGCTCCAGCTTGGGGCAGGGAGCATGTAGTTGCTCCAGCTCCAGCCTTACTTCATAGCAACAGTGGCAGCAGTTCGCATCTGGGCTCTGGTAGTGGGGCTCAGCTGAAGTTATCACAACCACTTCAGCAGCTGTTGCATAACATGGCTGGGTTTGGAGCAACTACACACTCTGTGCCCCAGGCTGTCTCAGGGATGGAGCCAAGTTGCAGCTAGAGGGTAAGTGGCGCAGGGAGGGGCAGGGGACAGAGACAGTGGTGGGGTGGGGGGGGGACAGGGTGTCATAACCAGGTTGGAGGCAAGTAGCAGGGAGGTGTCAGGGAACAGGCACTGTGGGAGGACAGGTGCTGAGGCATGCAGGCAGCAGGAGGACAAGTGGTGAAGGACACAGGTGGTAGGGGTCAAAGTGTAAAGGGGGCAAGGTGTAGGGATAAGGCTACTTGACTCCTCTACCATTGTTTGCCCCCCTATTGCCTGCACGCCTACCACCTCCCCCCTACAACTGCTTTCCTCACTGCAACTTAAGATGACCCTCCAATAATTAGATTGTATACATGGAAAATTATAACAGACATAGCCATTTCCATGTCTAGAACCTCATTATGTGGGGAGCGGAGGGGTATCTTAAATTCAGAGTCACGTTGGATTCAGGTAAATACAGTGGTGTCAAAATTGAGCACTGGTAGGAGTAGCACTCTGATCAGGGTAAGTTACAGGGTAGTAACTCAGCTTCACAGGGAGGTTTCCCAGCCCAGGCTAAACTGCTGCACTGCTAACAGTATTTGAGCTAGTGCATTTAAAGTTATCATAAGTATATCAGTGCAAGGTGCACTTAAGTACAATGTAGGCCAACCCTTTGCTGCATTGAGCAAATCCTGTTCTGGGTCCCAATACAAGACAATTTTTCAGTATATATTTAAGACCCAGTTTATAAGCACATACTGAAATGTAACCTGCTAGAAGTGTGTGCACACCAGCGTGCTTACCTGAATTAGGATCCTAATAATCAGTAGGTTCTCTCTATGTAAATGCCACTCAGAATGTGTAAGGCATGTGCTTATGCATGTAGCCCCATTGGTTACAGTGGGAGTCTTGAGCCAGCATGAGAAAGGGGTGCATAATCAGACCTTACAGAAGCAGTTTAATTAAAGGAATGTAAAGTGTCCTCAGTGGGACGTAATGAGCATATCTACAATGTCAGTGGAGCATGCCAAAGCATGTCCACTTTGCACCCCAAAAAAGATACTCTGTAGCTGTCTTAGAGCAGAGATGGGTACATGACAATAAACAGGATTAAACCAATCAGCTACACATGGGGAGGTTGTGTGTAGGGAGCTTTCTTGTAGTCACTGTAGCACCCCCTGGCATGGTTGGCAGTAGTGCAGATATGGTTTCATAATATGTCTGCATCACAGTCAGTGGGATGATTGCAGCACCAGTAGGCAGTAGATTTACTCTAATTAGGTCAGGTACCAATAGCAAGCAAAGTCCAGCAATTCAGGGTTATGTATGGGTGAACCATCTGTGTGTGGATCACAGCTGTGGGCAGGCTTGTACAGTTTGTCCAAGGGATCGTGCTGCTGTGGCTTCTTTGCTCTTGGTGCAGGAGCTGATCAGATAAAAGTTCCCTTGGCTTTTCCTCTGGGTACTGTAATCATGTTCTGGTCACTGTATCTCCCCACCCTTGTTCTACATGAGGATCAGCTCCATCTTCTCTGGCATGGTTTGATGAGGAATGCAACGCACAATACAAATTTGCAAGGTAAATTTAATCTACTAAAGAGTTACAGTTCATCTCAGTATCTCCTGCCATAACTAACAGCTGCTGTAGCATAGTTTCCAGTCTTTGCTTTTCTGAAAAGAACTAACCGGCTGTTTCTCAAGCCAGTCCTTACAGCACTCCATGGCTGCTTAGCTTGCATGTTTTTTCCCCCTAGAAGCTGATCAAAAGAGAAATGAGGTTTTTGTACAGGGTATTTTCTTTAATGTGTTTCTAGTTTTCTTCTGTCACTAACTTGTTTTTTCTATTCCGTCTTTAATCCGCTGTCTTTCTGGATTCAGCTTCAGAAAAGGGAGCGCTCTTGCAGGGCCTATGTCCAGGTACTTCTAGTGTTTTTAATAAATGTGTCAAGTTATTTGACTGAATGTCTGCCATGCTGTTCTTATATCTGTGAATCTGATTGCTCTAGCTACTGTGGCAGCAAATTCCTAAGTCAAGGTTACAGGATAACTTTATCATTCCCTGGTTTCCAGGATAATTTGAAGCAGAAACTCCCAATTTAAAGATGGAAAAAAAAAATGCTCAAAAATGGGAGAAGATCCATTCAGACATTTTTTTGAGTTACTCAAGGCAGGGTCTATGTACACAGGAGAAAAGAATCCACACACACACATCCACACACATAGGTTAATCAAAACCAAATGCATTTTACATATGGCTCATATTCGCTCAGGAAGAGTCACTGTGTGGGTTTAGATTTTTTTTTTTTTTCTCCCTGTTACTTACAAACTTAGGAGAAATATAAAAAAATGCAACCTTTGGCAACAGGGCAGAGGTAGACATATACCAAACTGCAGAGCATCCTTATGGAAGGGAATAGCAAGAGGCACACCTTAGGCCTAGCGTATGGAATTAAGAGTTTAATTTTAGGTGTCAGGCTGGGAAACGTGGGCTCAGATGACAAATATCAGGGGGTTTCTTTCAGTTTTTGTTTGTTTTGTTTTTCCATGGCTCACTAGTGCCACAGGCAGTTTGAGAGACAAACCCCATAGACAAATGTGCCTGTAGTTTTGTAAAATCACAAACTACTCCTTAACTGCAAATGACTTTTTACAAGGACATCAAGGGTTTTCCAGATGTGCTGCTTGAGATCTTGGGGCCCAATCCCTCAGGGTGCTCGTAGACATGCTGTGGAGCTGCTCCGATTAATCGAGTCTGCTGCAGTGTGGTAATTACTGTACTCCAACCAGCTTCTGCAGCTCATGTATTAGCAACCCCATGCTTCAGTATGGCAGTGGGAGCACTTGAACCAAAGCTTGTTGAATGAGTTTTGGTTCAAGTGCCTCCACCACTCTTTTGAAGCACGGGAATGCTAATATGTGAGATGCTGCTGTGCTTTAATTACAGCAGCTCTCAGAGTCACTCTAATTAAAGCCCCTCCCCACCCTAAGACCTCTTAGGGAACCTAAAAGTGACCTAAGACCTCTTAGGTCTAAACCTTGTCTGCCTATGTCCTTTGGCCAACATGGCTACAACCTACATGCCTAAGACCTCTTATGGAACTTCCTTTGCCCTTAGTAGGAGTTGTCAGATAGACCATGCTAAGTTGTGCTTTGGGCATTCAGCTAACCTTGAGCTATCCATATACCAACACAAACAAACAATATACCTGGAGCATTTTTTATTTTTTTTTACTTCTCATATCACTCGGAAATGTGAGAAAAAGGTTTTGTTTTGTTTTTTAATTTCTATCAAATATCCATCTTTTGGCTGAAAACAAACATAGGAAATTCAGCTGCGAGAAAGCGTTTTTGTCATAAAATTCTGGTTTGTATTCTGTGATCCAGTCCTATACACACTTATATTGCACTGTATAAGCATGCCCAGTTATTTAGATTTACTCTCAGTCTTTGCAAGGCCAGGACCTAGGGTTATAATAAAATGTATCCTTCAACCTTGATTACAGTATTTGCTCCATTTACATGTATAAAGTAGTATGTGTGGTGTGGATAAGTTAATGTTGCAATAAGAAACATAATCTTTTTTATTCCCTAATTTTTGTGTATTTAGCTCTGAAAAATTAATGTTGCAGTAATGTAGGATTTGTTATTTGATATATATACATATATATATATATATATATGTGTGTGTGTGTGTGTATGTGTGTGTGTGTGTGTGTGTGTATATATATATATATATATATATATATAATGCATAGAGAGACATGAGAACCAATCACACTTGTAAGACTAGTAACAGACATTGCATTTGTCCTGGGGCCAGTTTATCCCAGGAGAAGTCCCGGGATTCAATACACATTCTCCTTCCAATCATGGGTTAGTGAGTGGATGAATGCACTTTCACTTTTCTGGTCTAGATTCAATGATTCGATCCTGGGATAACTGTCCAGACACACTTCATGTTGTCCCAGGACACACTGTTAACACTTCCTTTCCTGTTAACCTTTCTAGGCTTTGTCCCGAGACCACAAGCTTAGACATCTGAGTAATCACACTTTGTCTCAGGAGAAAATGGTTTCCCCTGAGACAAATGCAATGTCTGTTTGTAGCCTAAATTCAGATCTGAAACATTTGCATAGCTCAAATATCTCCCCAGATTAAGTATGATGTATTATATTATCTGGTTTTTTGCATGCTGTAGCACACATAGTTAGATTGTTTGGGTTACTGTGACAATAAAACATATATTAAACTGCACTCCTCTTCATTATTAGCTCATCTTCTTTGCTTTGGGTTTGGGGTTCCTGAGGTGCAAGAGAGATGCTAAATGTATCAGTATATGGACCTACTCTTGTCTTTCCAGATACATTAATCGTACCCATTATTCAGTCCGATTTCTCTTGAGATTTCATAGGTGGTAGTCAAAACAACTTGGATGTTTTTGTTCCTGTTTCTCTTTTTAGCTCTTTTAGACTATGTTTGCACTGCAGTCAGAGGTGTGATTGCAGCCCATTCAGGCACACTCATATTAGTTTGATTGAGGTAGTAGGGTCAGTAGCCCTGAAGATGTAGTGGCACAGACTTAAGTGTGGGCTTCACAGTTAGATACAGACATTTAAAAGACTGAGGCAGAATCAATCTAAGTTATGCAGTTTTCTGTAAGTGGTGTAGTGTAGATCAGTAATGAACAGAACACACATTCACCCTTTGGTGCGGGAGGCAAATCTTAGACCATTCCATCATTTTTAAACCAGTTTGTGTGTGCTGAACTTGTGTCCTGTTATGGGTATAAACTGCTTTTGTGTGCCAAACTTCGGCTTCGTTCTGGGTATAGACTGGTTTCCAATCCATTATAGCTGTAAAAGTGTAATGTCTGTACCTGGCCCAGGAAACGTCTGTAACAGGGACACCTTACTTTGTTACTGGGAAGGCTGGGGAACAAGCAGGGCGTGTGAGGGCCCTTTAAGAGTAGAGTCTCTGTGTCCTGAAGGGATGGGAATATAGACTAAAACAGTACAGGAGGTGGAAACAGGGTTTCTGCAGTCATCAAAATCATTGCTGTGAGTTCACTGAAACCAAGCAGAGCTGAATTGACCAATGAGAGAACACTGGGCTCGCACTGCATGATAGGTTGGACTGGCTGGAAGGGGAGGGACATACCAGTATAAGAGACTTGCCTTCAGGCCAGGAAGTTCACTCTAGCCCTGGGTGGGAAAGGATGAGGACCCTGTGGTAAGTGGGGAAGTGGGTGACCTGGAAGAAGCACAAGCAGGAGGGGGCAACAGGAAGGCCTTCTCATTCTTGCTGAGAAAATAGGGGAATCGGTAGTTACTTCAGGTGTTTGTACACGAATGCATGGAGCCTGGGAAACAAGCAGGAAGAACTGGAAGTCCTTGCACAGCCACAGAGCTATGATGTGATTGGAATAACAGAGACTTGGTGGGAGCTCGCACGACTGGAGCACTGGAATGGATGGGTACAATGACCATCCATCACATTTTTCTTGGGCCCCTCCCAGATTTTGGAGGTCGGTCCTGGGATACGATTAAAATGAATGTCCTGGTTGCAGGGCACAGTCCAGTGGGGAAGAGAAAGTGGGCACCTCTGACTGCAGTTAGTCCCAGGAAGGTGACTCGGCAGGCTACCTGTCACAGCATGCTTCTCTGCCTCTCCCTGTAGCAGGCCACTGACTTGGGAGCAGGGAGGGGAGAATAGAAGCCATGTCTGGGATGTCCCATATTTCCAAATGGGATGAATGGTAACCCTATGGTTGGGTATAAACTGTTCAGGAATTACAGGCAGGGAAGAAGAGAAAGAGGAGTTTTGTTCTTTGTGTAAAAAAGCTGTATGATTGCTCAAGGCTCCAGTAAGAAAATGGAGACAAGCCTCTTGAAAGTCTCTGGGTTAGGATCAGAAGGGAGAGCAACAAGGATGATATCATGGTGGGTGCTTGCTATAGTAAGGATATAGACACATTGGAGAGAGTCCAGTGGAGGGCAACAAGAATGGTTAGGAGATTGGACCACATGACCTATGAGGAGAGGCTGAGGGAACTGGGCTCATTTAGTTTGGAGAAGAGAAGAGTGGGAAGTGTGTTTGCAAAGAGGATGGGGCTCAACTGTTTTCAGTGGCAGCAGATAACAGAACAAGGAGCAATGGTTTCAAGTTGCAGCAAGGGAAGTTTAAGTTAGATATTAGGAAAAACTTTCTCAGAGAGGTTGTAGAATCTCTACCCTTGGAGATTTTAAAGACCTGGGTAGACAAAGCCTTTGCTGGGATGATCTAGTTGGAGCTAGAGCAGGGGGTTGGATTAGATGACCTCCTGAGATTCTTTCCAACCATAACTTTCTATGATTCTGTGACCTCCCAGGCAAGCTGCTGTGGAGTCTGGAGTGGGATAGTGGGAGCCCTGGCATGCAGGCAAAGAAGCCTCCTTTTTGTTCCAAATTTGCACAGGGTGGGGATAGTTTGAGTTCATCTTCTTGTTTGCTTTTTGTGTACCTGGACAGGCTGTCTCTTTTGTTTTGCTGTGGTAAAGATAGTAAATACCAGAAGACCAGATGGTGGTTGTAGGAGTGGTAAAAAGGCCATACAGATTGCCCGAGAGGCACTCTGGGTTTTGATCCATTCCTGAGGCAGTGGCACTAGAGAGAGAGACAAGAGGGAGACTGGGGTAGAGTCTAAGCCCCGAGTGCCCAGAGGCTGAGCCCTGAGAAAGAGAGAGGCTGAGGCCAAGAACCTAGGCCAGAGCAAGCGGGCCCAGGTTAGACGCCCACTGCCAGAGTAACATGTGGGCAGAGGCCAAGGGGGCTGAAGCCTGTACAGGAGAATGAAGGACCAGCAAGTGACATCTGCAAAGCATGGGCATAACTATCGGGGAGGCTGGGGCCACAATTGGAGCTCTTAAGAGTTGATTAGAGCCACTAGAGTCACAAGTTGTGACCACTGAGTTCAAGTTATGCCAACAGGGTACGAGGAGTTCTGACTGGGTACACGAGCCCCCCTCAGAAAACAGGCAAGGTTCTGTTAGCAGACAGGCCTGAGAGAGCAGAGCCTGAGTGAGCCTGCAAGGCAATAAGGAGATCATTCCAGAGTCAGGGACAGCCTCCAGTCAACATAAAAGAACATTAAGGCATGCAGGAAAGATTGAAAGGGGATTATATCAAGGACCTGGAGTAGGGGCAGGACCAGCATAGCCCACAGGGGTATGTCATGGCAGCCCTCAGGGCCCATCCTGCCATGCCACCTGAGACCCTGCATGCTTACTCAGGCAGTTATTATGCATTGAAATCCATTTGGCTGTGTCTTTATTGCTGCAGTTATCCAAGCTATCTAAGTTAAATCTACTGCAAGCACGCCTGCAGTCAAATCTTTGTTTTCTAGATGGACACACCCTTTGAGATTTTGCTGTGTAAAGTGGGAGAAAAATCCTTTTTTTTTTTTGTAACTTTTCCTTCATTTATTAACATCAATTATATTTAATATATTTGAAAAGAAAGTTGGAGGTTATGAAATAAAGCCCCAGTCCTGCAAAGACTTTAGGGATTTGTTTAACTTTAAGTATGTCCCTTTGACTCAATAAGGCTAGTCCAACATTTAAAGATAATCGTAGACATCAGTTTTTACCACATCAGAGTTGAAGCAAGTTTATTGCCTCTGCTATTGAGTACAAGATTGGGCAAAGCTCTAGTAACCACACTTGAGCGGACAGTCCTTCAGTGACCCTTTAAGAATGTATTAGGGATTAAATTACTTCATTGTTCTTTTCCATCCTGATTTGGACTGTATTTGAGCTACATGAAGGTAAAACA
This sequence comes from Alligator mississippiensis, assembly GCF_030867095.1. Classification (NCBI taxonomy): domain Eukaryota; kingdom Metazoa; phylum Chordata; order Crocodylia; family Alligatoridae; genus Alligator; species Alligator mississippiensis. The sequence goes on along the minus strand of NC_081825.1, from coordinate 137,340,993 downwards.
ATGCACCTTAACCCATCTTTTGGTACTGTGATTTAGGGATCTAGGGGTCAATTCAGCCTGCAAAGCAATACATTTTCCCTTTGATGATCATGCAGTTGAAATCACCAAAAAGTGTTGCTGCCATGCATGGGCAGATCCTATCTTTAGTAAGAATTAAAAGGGCTGTGGAAAACTCCCTGTGCAGGCCAGTTAGCCTTTTGCAGCACACTGACAACTAGGGCAGTTTAGCAGAATTTTGTCAGGTTCTGAGTAAATCTTTAAATTAAGGTTGAGATTTTGGCTGTTTTGAAGTAATTGACAATGGCCAGGCATTTGTTTCTAAGAGAAACTTCATGAATGCCTGTATGGTTCCAGTTTCTAGTGGTAGGATGGTATTTCTTCCACCAAAAATGTAACACCTGTCCATACCCATTGCGGGTTTTGCTCTTGACTTTAGCGGAATCAGGATTTCAGTTCAGTGACATCATTTTCTTGCACAGAACACACGATCATGAATTGGCAGCTTGTAACTGAATTCTATACACAAGTTTGAAAACTAACTGTTCAGTATTGAGCACTGAAAACAAGGGGCAAATGTGCTACAAAGTTGATATGAAGGATGATCTATTAAAAAAAAAAAAGATATGAAAAATAAGTGATATCCTAGGAGGATTCATTTGCAATCAGAGATGCATAGAACAACAAGGTTAGAAATGGCCTTAGGAGGTTATGTAGTCCATACCCTTGCTTACGGTAGTATCATCCTTGTCTGAACCATCCCAAACAAGTGTTTGAGCATACATAAGTAATAAATGAACATACATAAATAACCTTTGTAAATATTTGTGCTGGGGAGCAGCCCCTTTTTGAAGTTGAAGGCACTCTTTAACCAAGTTGGATAAATGATAAATAAAATGTGTCACATATTGAATAAAAACTATTGTGAAGTTCTTCAGATAAGTATATCTGCAAATGCATTTGTCAGATTATCAGCCTGTTCTGTTAGGTAGCTGCATGATTCAACCTAATATTGATCTAATTTGTTGGGAAAATGTCATGACATTTGTTGAATTAGAAACTCAGGGATCTTGTTTACTGTAGATAGAGGTCACTTATCCTTCCCCTTCAGATACTAATGTGATAACTAGTCTTTCTTTCTTTTTTCAAAAGAACAAGGTCCACCAGTCAATCAGATGGTAAATGCACATTAGCATAAATGAACAGACAGCTGCCTGAGGATTTGGAAGTCAAAACTAATATAAGAGAAAATGCTATATAGAGTTCTGTTCCATACCAATAAGACACAACCAGACAGGCCTTCTCTGCCAAAGGAGTTACTAGAGCGGAGATTTTCATGTAGAAAATAAGCACAGACTGCTTAGAAATGAAGAGATAAGAACTCTAAATGCCGAATAAGGCCACATTCTTTTTACTCATATGTGTAAGGTGGTCTAGGATGCTCTACTTAACACAGGAGATTGGCAGTAAGTGGTACCTACTCATCAGATGGTATTGAACTAAATATCCACATCCATACATTATTTGTATGTCTTTATTATTATTATTGAGTTTGAGTTATGGTAACACCCAGGGATCCCCAAAATGTTGAAGGATGCCAATTCTCCTAGATGCTGTACAACCATACGTGAAAGGTAGAAGATGCGTCAGGTATCCAAGGTTGTAGCTGTATTGGTCTAGAGGCAAAAGGAATCAGAACTCATGATAAAGGTGATATCTTTTATTAAACCAACTTAATTTTTGCAAAAAATAAAAAATAAAATCTTTAATTGCAGGCTTTTGGGCACAAACACCCTTCTTCAGGCATTGGAGAAAAGATTGTAAAAGTTCTCATGGGTAGAAATGAAAGTTCAGGTGAAAGATACACTGATATGGTGATGGGGATTTATTATAGGCCACCAAATCAGCAAGAAGAGATAGATGAAGCAGTCTTCAAGGAAGTGACAATTCTATCCAAATGCTATGGGATAGTACTGATAAAAGACTTCAGCTTTTTGGCCAACTGCTGGAAGAACAATACAGCCAAACATAAAATATCAAGCCAGGTCCTAACTTGTGTGTACAATAACTTTCCCATTCTAAAATATTCAGGATACAACTAAGGAATCCTCTATCTTGGATCTTGTCCTGACCAAAAGGGAAGAACTGGTGGAGGATGTGAAGGTGATGGGAAACTTGAGAGGAAACTATCACAGTATGATAGAATTCCAGATCTTGAGATGCGGAAAGCAAAACTAGGACTTGCACATTTTAAAAAATGGGATTTCATTTGACTCAAAAAGTTAGTAGGCACGGTGCCATGGGAAGACAGATTGAAGAATAAAAGCACCCAAAAGGGTTGGGACTTTCAAAAGGGCACAGTATTGGAAGTCCAACAGGAAACTATTCCAACACAGTGGAAGCACATGAAGAATAGCAAGAGACCAATATGGTTGCACAAGGAGCTTCTAGGAAGCCTTAAATGCAAAAGGAACACATACAGGCAAAGGAAAAAAATGTAGGTCACCAAGGGAATTTACCAGAAAATAGCAAGAACCTGCAAGGACAAATTCAGGAAGGCAAAGCTGGTGAGGGAAGTTAAAGACAACAAGAAGAGGTTCTATAACTATACTGGACAGAAAAGAAAGACCAAGGAAGCTATGGGTCCACTGTTAACAAGCCAGCGGAACTCTTAACAGAAGACACAAAGAACCTGGAGCTATTCAATAGCCACTTTGCCTCAGTCCTCACAGAAAAATTTAGTTGCAGCCAGACACCAAGGATTATGTAGATAAGGAAGGGACAAGCTGAGGGGTAAAATGACAAAAGATATGGATACTTTTTGATGGATCTGAATGAATTCAAGTCAGCAGAGCCTGATGAACTTCACCCCAGGCTGCTGAAGGAACTGGTAGGGGAGATCTTGGAGCCCTTGGCAGTGATATTCATGGGAGATGGTCAAGGTACCAGAGGACTAGAAAAGAGCCAACATAGTGCCTCTCTTTAAAAAAGAAAACAAATAGAGGGTCCAGGAATTACAGCCTATTTAGCTGAATATCTAGGAAGTTATTGGAGCATATGATAAGGAAGGCCATTTACAAGCATCTGGAGGAGGAAACGCTAATCACAAGCAGTCAGCAGTCTGCAGTGTGGTGAAGTTGCACAAAGGGCAAATGCTGTTTTGGGATGCATCAATAGAAGCATTAGGTGCAAGAGGTGGGAAGTGATAGTGCCTCTGTACTCAGCACTGGTTAGGCCTCATCTGGAGTTCTAGGCTCCACATTTGTACAAGGATGTGGAAAAGTTATAGAGAGGGTCCAGAGACAAATGATCAAAGATGATAAAGGGCTTAGAAGGTAAGGTCATACAAGGAGAGACTGAAGAAGCTAGGCATGTTCAGCTTGTGGAAAAGGTGCTTAAGTGGGGTTATGATATCAGTTTTCAAATATTAAAGGGATGCCATAAAGAGGGAGAACACTTTTCCTCTCTCAGTGCAGAGAGCAGTACACAGACCAGTTGCTTGAAGTTGCAGCAAAGTAAGTTTATCTTAAATACCCAGAAAAAGTTATTCACTGTTAGAACAGTGAAGCAGTGAAATAGCCTGCCTAGGTAAGTTGTGGATGCTGTATTACTAGAGGTGTTCAAGAAAGATTGGACAACCGCTGGTTGTGGATGATCTAGGTATACTTATACTTGAGTTCTACTGTGCATATGCCCCATGCTTCAGGACATTGGCATTCATGGTCCCCCTGCTTTAGGTGTGGCAGGATAGAGTGTTATGTCTTCTGTTGTGTTAGGGTTGACTGTGTAGTTTTGCTAAGAGGTTATCCTATGTATTTCTATAGAATAGTTTGGATAGGGGTGATCCTGCCTCAGATAGGGGGTTGGATGACAGCCCTACTTCTCTATGATTTTGTGATAGAACAAAAATATGATTCCTGCACCAAAGCTTGAAATCAAAGTAGATGTCCCTTTGTTTCTCAAACACAACCCTATAAATACACTGCTCTCTAGCCAACCTATTTAAGGCATGCAGTGGAAGGAATCACCATGACAGAGACTTGAACTGAGGGAATGATTCATAATCAATGATGCAAATGCATGTGATTCATTTTTAGCCTCTTCCTGTCTCTCAGACATTCTGCAAAGCAAATAGAAAATTTTCCATAATTGGTTCAAAATTCATATTTTATGGAAGTTGCTTCCCTTCCCCCACCCTCCTCTGGCCTGATTGGGGCAGTTTACTTTGAGTATTTGACACTCAGTGATTAACAGTTGTGTAGAGGTTATTATTTGTGATTGATCATCTTACCCTGACAGCATTCTTTCCAGTATCTATCTGGCTGGATGAGTGCAACTCTTATAATCAGGAGAGTAGGCTGGGAGATGTCAGTGGGGCTATAAATCTGTTAGACAGATGTAACAAGGAGAGGAGGCTAGAGGATTTTTTTAAATGGTAGATCTCTGCCTTTGTGGTCCATACAACATGAGGCAACTAGACTGTAAACAGACATCTCATCTGACCCAGGATTAATTATTAGGATCAAAACAGGAGCGGCACATTCACTTTTGCCCTCCCAAGTTGCACTATTGCTTTTTCACCAGAAAGTAGCCAGTGAGAGCACACACCCTGATTGGCCAGCCCCTAGAATAGACTGCAATAATTGTAGAGATGGAGAACAGGATCCCCCTAGAAAAAGAGTTAGTGCTTTTTATCCAGCACACTTCAGAGGGATTTGAAGTAGGATAGGGGATGTGTACATCTGTTTGATCTGGGGACAAAAGGTTTTCTCTTGGGGCAAAAGCAACATCTGTTTGTACCCTTAAAGTGTCAGCCTAGGGCTTAAGAGACATGAATTCAAGTTCTTTTAAAAGCACAGACATCTTGTGTGACTCCCATTGCCCACCTGTGAAATTGGGATAATAGTATTTCCTTTCTTCACAGGGGTGTTGTGAGAATAGTTTATTCTGAAGTACACCATTTTTACAGTATTAAGGCCCACATACTTACTTAAAAAGGTGTGTGTGGGGGGGGGAGGAAGGAATTAGTCTCTTGCAAGATTTATTGATGAGGATGGAGTTTAATGTTTGAGCTGTCTTGTGACCTTGCAGCAAAACTCAAGGCAGGGTCCAGGTATCTGTATTGTCTCCCAGGAGCACATCAGGAATTTGCAGGGTCTGAACTCAGGGCATTTGTGATTGTGTGGCTTGCAGAAGTACAAGCTGGTCTTTAATGTCTTCCCCCTTTGCTGCAGAGGGAAAGAAAGCTGACTCAGCCTTATACCTAGTGCCAGGAACTTTTCATGTTGTGTTAGCCATTGCTTCACCAATTTCCTCCTTGAGGTGGAATAATTGTATGCACAAATAAAGACTGGGGAATGACTGGCTTGGCTGCAGTACTGCCAAGAAGGACCTGAGGGTTACAGTAAACCATATACTGAATATGAGCCAAGAGTGTGTTCCTGTTGTAGAAAAAGCTAACAGCAAACCTGGGTTGTATTAACAGAAGTGTCACTCAAATCAAGGGAAGTGATTCTTCCACTGTATTCATCACTGTTAAGATTTCACCTGGAATACCATGTCCAGTTTTGGGCCCTACACTTTATGAAGGATGTTGACAGATTGTAAAGAGTCTAGTGGAGAGCGACAAAAATGTTCAGAGCCCTGGAAAGCATGTCTTCTGAGGAAAGGCTGAAAGTTCTTTGGGTTATTTAGTCTGGTGAAGAGAAGACTGAGGGCATGGATTTGATATCAGTTTTCAAATACCTGAAGGGTGATTTTAGAAAAGATGGAGATGGGCTTTTCTTTGTTGCTCTTGGTGGACAGAGTCTCAGACTTCATCAGAGGAAACTGACATTGGAAATTATGTAGAACTTTCTGACTATGAAGCTGGTTGGTCATTGAAACAGGCTACCTAAAGAAACTGTAGAATCTCCATCCTTGGAAATTTTCAAGAGCAGGTTGGACAGATACTTGCCTTTGATGGTTTAGTCAGGGATACTCCTGCCTCAAGCAGGGGGCTGGACTAGATGATCCTGTGAGGTTCTTTCCAGCCCTACTTTTCTATGATTGTATGGCCCCTACCCAGCAATGAAGGAAATGAAGCTTTGGCCCTTGTGGGGTAGTTGTTGCCTACCACATGTTTTTATTGGCAATATATGGACCTACAGTGGAGTAAGGAGGAGCTACAATGACGTGTATATGTGCTGTTCATTCAGAAGGCACGGTAGATTTGCAACTTTCTGGACTAACTAAACCAGAGATGTATGGAATAAACTTTTGTAAATAGAGAGCTTGCTTCATCAGATGCTGTGAAGGGAGTGCAGGAAGTAGAGCTGCTAAGTAGAAGACAGTGATCAGAATACAAAGTTGGGGGAGGTAGAAGGGGACACTGTTATGAGAGGCAAGGTGGGTAGGAGAAAAAAATGAAGCAGTTAGCATATCGAGGGACATAAGGTTTATGAAAGCTAATCCAGGCAAGGGTATAAGAATCTATAATCTTGGTTCAGGCCATACTTAACATGATGCAGTCTATGAATGATTTCTTGTTGCACAATTTCCTGTTCAAGTTCATTTTTAAAGTTTTGTGCCAGGGCTAGGTGAGACGCCTATCCCATTATTATCTGTTCACACAACAAACCATTTGGAATGCAAATGCTCAGAGAGAACTCCCCGGTAACCTCTAGCAGGCACTTCTGAAAGTGAATCTTATTGTTTTACAATTTGTCCTAAATGAACACAATGGCCAAAACAAATTACTGTTTACAGTGGGCTGAGGGAAAAAGCTTACGCATTTACCCTCACCATGTCTGTCTAGCTCTAGTGGAGGCATTTTCATATCTCTAATTAGCTGAGCATGGCAAGCATTCCTTCTTTTACTTAGGGTATGTCTACCGAGCAAAAGGAAGGTGTATGTGTGTAGCACACTGGCAAAAATATCTGAGTAGCTTTAACCCAGCCCAGTGGAGATGGGCTATAGGATTTCAACATAACCTAACGGCCAGAGTAAAACCCTCCAGGGTCCCTGAATACCTACTCTGGTTACTAGCACATATTAAAGCTGGCACAGACTATCTTCCCTTCCTTGCTCTTATCTGTGCTACCTGACATGGGTATGCCTCAGCATACTACAGTGGCACCTATAAGTTATTGTAAAAACCTACTCCTAGTGTGCCTGAAGCCCAGTTGATTCTTCTAGGTGTTAGCCATACTATAGCTGCTTCCTGAAACCTCTGGAAAGTAGACCACTTTTCACCCCCACAAGTGGCACTTTTTTTCCTTTATGCAAATGTTTTACCTCAGTCCTACTGGAGATGGTGATGGAAGTGTTATGAAGACACCACCCTTTTAATAAGGAGCACAGGGCATGCCATGAGCAAAGTTCCATCCTGGGTGCTCTCCGTTTATTTAGGGAGATTACTGTCATTTTGATGAAATGCCTCTGTTTTTGGTTCTGTTCACCAGTTATCACCTCTCTGTGTGCCTCACAGCAAACATTTGTAAACTATGCACCTTAGTATCACATGAGCAGCCTGAACAATTATTCTAAGCAAACAAGGTTGGCTTTTTTCAAAGGATTTGAAGTATTAAGTTTGTAACTTGTAAGACCCCCTCTGTTCTGTTTTGTTTGGGTTTTTTTGCAAACCTGGTATCCCTCAGCAGATGAGAGAGATAGCTGGGACTTAATCTATAATACTCAATGTGGCCTAATTCTTCTCTGTCCCATTTCTTCTGTGTAATACTAACATCAACTTGCATGTGAACCAAAGAAGAAACTTACACCTTCATGACAGAGTGCAAATTGAATTATGCCACTTTTACTTGTGTACTTGTAGTGCATATGACAAGAGAGAGCCCAACCTCCATTTATAGCGTAAGGAGCAACTTAATGAGGATTCTCGAGTTCCTTGTTTGGTCACTTAATTGGCTGTGTGACAAAGAGCTCTGTGGTGCGTGTCAAACAACTTTCAGAGTCCTCTAATGATTTGTGCTTTGCTTGACTCCTGATGCTATTCTGTGCGGCCTGTCAGGTTGGATATCCTTGTTAAAGTGGCTGGAATAAATTGGCTAGCAGTGTGCATACAATGTAGTATATTAACTACAGCAACAGGGAGTACTTTTAGCAGCTTTCTCAAAGATCTAGATGTTTGCCCATAAGCATCAAAGCGGCCCTAACTTTCATTTAATATAATTAAAAGGACATCTGAAAGTAGTTTGATTCGCAGCAGGATTTTGCAGTTTGGTAACCCTTTGTTAAAACTCTGTGAACTTAATATATTTCACAGCTTGAGAAACCTGCACTTGATTTGTGTCAGTAAGAGAAAAAATATAAATCCACACCCTGCGTGTTTCTGCTGCAGTGAGCCTATTGTTAGGAGAATCAGATCAAAGCAACAGACTTTAGTTTATCATTGGATTCTAACAGCCTTTATATAAATATTAAAAAGGAACATAAGTGTACATTTTTATAACTATAACTAAACTATATCTATGGAAATATGCCCACAAGTAACCTTGCGAAGTTAAATATTCATCGAGCTTTTCTGTCTTATTATCTGGCTTTTGTAACTTGAGTCAGCCCTGAAAATTGGATGGCATTGGGAAAAGTCTCAAAACAAAGAGCTACAGATGCCATTGGGAGATGTCACTTTGACTTGGGCTGTTGGAAGACTGGATCTTTCATATTCTGTGGGAATTCCCTAGAAGGATATGGAAATTCTGTTGAAGAAACAGACATTTATTGTTGGAAAGCCATTTCCCCCTCTTTCCACAGCTTTGTTCACTTCCCCTGAGTAATTACACTAGTAGTTGCTTATATATTCGCAATTCCCCAATAGTAGAATAGCAAATACAGATGATTCATAAATGCAGTTTTCACAAAGCTTTTCTGCAGGGAAGATCTTATTAGATGAAATAGATCATATGTTATTTCCTTCTTCCCAATCAATTCCTTTCATTTGAGTCCCATTGATACTTGCCAAACTTAGAATAGTCTTCCTTGCTTGTGAAATTCAAAGCAAAAACTCCAATCTGCAGTTGGCAGCTACCCTTTTTTCACAGCTCTCCTATGTCAGGGTGATTGCCTTCATTTATATTTCAAGGCCATGATTAAGAAATACAAGTATCTCACATTCGCCCCTAAATACGAATTTAGACACCTCATAAATGGCTTGAATTTAATACAAGGAAACATCATTGCATTTCCATTGGCTGAAGGCATGGCAGAGCTTCTCAGCACCCCAAAGAATCAGGCACTCGATGCAGTGCCCAGGCACAAAATGAAAAATGGTTGTCGTAATATGTAGGGGATGGAGATGTTTGAAAGCACTTAAGAGATGGGGGTGTATGAAACCTATTGGCTTTCTTTAGGATTTGTACTCTTAATATCATCCTATACTGTTGAGAATTCCACCATCAAATGAGGGTATGTCCTCCATTTGTTTCTCCCTTGACAAAAAAATCACAAAAAAATTAGTGTTTGAAGAGACCTCAGGAGGTCATCTAGTCCAGCCCCCTGCTCAGAGAAGGGCCATCCCCAACTTCATCCGAGAGTGCTGATGGAGCTGGCTGAGGTCATCGCAGAACCCCTGGAAAAACTCTTTCAGAATTTGTGGTGCACACGGAAAATCCCTGAGACTTGGAATAGGGCCAACATTGTGCCCATCTTCAAGAAGGGGAAGAGGGAGGACCCGGGCAACTTTAGGCCAGTCAGCCTAACCTCTATCCCAGGGAAAATCCTGGAAAAGCTTATTAAATAATCTATATGTGATACACTAATGGAAGGTAAGATTCTGAGCGACAGTCAGCATGGCTTTCTTGTGGGTATGTCTTGTCTTAACAATCTCATCTCCTTCTACTATCAGGTCTCTGCCACCTGGACATGGGAAATGAGGTAGACGTTATATATCTAGACTTCCAAAAGGCTTTTGATCTAGTACCCCGTGATATCATTGTGGGAAAGCTGGAAGATTGTCGGCTCAGCTGCTCAACGGTTCAGTGGGTGGGAAACTGGCTACAGGGTAGAGAGAGTTCTCATGAATGGATCTGTGTCATCCTGGCATGAAGTAGCCAGTGGTGTCCCTCAGGGGTCCATGCTTGGACCGCTGCTTTTCAACATCTTTTTCAATTGTTTGGATGGGGGAGTGAAAAGCTCACTGGCCAAGTTCACGGACAACACCAAGTTATGGAGCAGTGTGGTCGTGCCAGATGATAGGTTGCAGATACAGGCAGACCTGGACAGACTTGAGAGTTGAGCAGCCCGGAACCAGATGAAGTTTGACACTTCCAAGTGTAAGGTTCTCCATCTGGGGGCAAACGACCCTCAACATACATACAGGCTCGGTGGTGACAGCTTGACTTGCACCACGGCCGAAAGGGAACTAGGGGTAATGATTGACCATCGCAAGAATATAAGCCGTCATTGTGAGGCGGTGGTCAGCAGGGCAAATAACATGCAGACATGTATCAACCGATGCATCTTGTGTAAAACTAAGGAAATGATACTTCTGCTATACTCAGCACTAGTGAGACCGTAGTTAGAGTACTGCATCCAATTCTGGGCATTGCACTTAAATAAGGACATGGAAGAACTGGGACTTGATAGTGGCTTACCGCTATATCAGAGGAGTGCATCAGGAGCTCAGTGAACAACTTTTCACTAGGTCACCCCTGGGGAAGCCCTGGACCAATGGATACAAACTCCTGAAAGGCCGCTTCAGGCTTAATACTAGGAAAAACTCCTTCACAGTCAGGGTGTCCAGACTGTGGGATAAACTCCCTCCAGAAGTGGTGCAGTCACCTACCCTGGAGGTTTTCAAGAGGAGACTGGACAGTCACCTTGCTGGGGTCACCTAACCCCACTTTTCTTCCTGCCTAGAACTGGGGAGCTGGACCCAATGACCTGCAAGTTCCCTTCCAGCACCTAACAATCTATGCATCTGTGAACCTATGAACTATATCATCCAAGCACAGGCTTTGTCTAGCTGGGTCTTAAAAACCTCTAAGGATGGAGGTTCCACAGCCTATCTGGGTAGCCTGTTCCAGGGCTTCACTACCCTCTATGTTAGAAAGTTTTTCCTACTATCTAACTTAAACTTCCCTTGCTGCAACTTGAGATCCTTGTTCCTTGTTCTATCATCTGCCACCACTGAGAACAGTCTAGCTCCATCCTCTTTCAAACCCAACTTCTGGTAGGTGAAGATTGTTATTAAATCCCCTCTGTGTCCTCTTCTTTAGATTTAATAAGCCCATTTCCCTCAGTCTTTCCTCATAAGTCATGCCCCACAGTCCCCTCACCATTTTTGTTGCTCTCCGCTGGACTCTCCAATTTGTCTGCATCCCTTCTCTAGTGAACACAGTACTCCAGACTGAATAAGCCCAGTTCCTTCAGCCTCTTATCATAAGTTTTGTGCCCCATTCCCCTAACCATTTTTGTTGCCCTCCACTTGACTTTCCAATTTCTTCACATCCTTTCTGTAGCGAGGGGCCAAAAACTGGGCACAGTATTCCAGATGTGTCCTCTCAAGTGCTGAATAGAGGGGAATAATCATTTCCCTCAATCTGCTGGCAAAGCTTCTACTAATGCAGCCCATTATGCCGTTAACCTTCTTGGCAACAAGGGTATATTGTTCAATGGGTGTGTTCTGCAGAGCTGCTGCTTAGTCAGTGAGTCTCTAGTCTGTACCAGTGCATGGGATCGTTCTTGTCCTAAGAGCAGGACTTTGCACTTCTCCTTATTGAATCTCATGAGATCTATTTTGGTCTAGTCCTCCAATTTGTCTAGGTCTCTCTGAATTCTAGCCCTATCCTCCAGCATATCTACTACTCCCCCCAGCTTGATGTCATCTGCAAACTTGCTGAAGATACACTAAGGTACATTTCCAGATCATTAATTAAGATATTGAACAAAATTGGCCCCAGGACTGACCCCTAGGACACTCCATTTGATACTGGCTGCCAACTAGACATGGAACCGTTGATTACTACGATTTAAATCTGATAATTCAGCCAGTTTTGTATACACCCTACAGTCCATTCATCCAACCCATACTTCCCTATCTTGCTTGCAAGACTATTGTGGGAGACCATATCAAAAGCCCTTGTAAAATCAAGGTCTGTCACATCCACTGCTCTCCTCACTTTCACAGTGCAATCATCTCATCATAGAAAGAAATCAGGTTGGTCAGGCATGACTTGCCCTGGATTAATCCATACCGACTGCTCCTAATCACCTTCTTCTGCTCTGAGTACTTAAAAAGGATTCCTTGAGTACCTGCTCCATGATTTTTCTAGGGACTGAGGTGAGGCTGATCAGTCTTTAGTTCCCTGGATCCTCCTTCTTCCCTTTCTTAAAGATGAGCGCTATATATGTCATTTTCCAGTCATCCAGGACCTCTCCCAATTGCCACAAGTTTTCAGATATGATAGTCAATGGCTCTGCAATCACATTAGCCAACTCCCTCAGCACCCTTGGGTACATCACATCCAGCCCCATGGGCCTGTAAAGATCCAGCTTTTCTAAATAGTCCCTAACCTGCTCTTTCACCACTGTTGGCAGCTCTCCTCTTCCCCAAACTATGGTGCCAGGTGCACTAGTCTGGGAGCTTTCATTTGGCTCAGCTTGCAAGTCAAAGTTGAGGCCCTCACATTCTGTAGTAGTAAATCAAAACAAGCTCTCCATTGCTGGTATTATTCTATTTTCAGATAGCTTTAGCAGGCCAAATGGAGAGCCTAGATTCTATATTTAAGAGTTTTCTTTCTTTTTTAATTTTTAAAGCAACTCATTGCACTTCAGACAAACTCAGGCTAAGTGCATGTTGTAGTGTTTTAATGAATATTACAGTTGCTTCATCCCTTCTGGAGAGAAATTCATTGACAGGCCTTGGAGATGAGGCTGGCCTCCTTTTATTAAATTATCTATCATGCACTACCTGAGCTTTGGCTAAAGAAAATCTTTAATCTGAATTTAAAAGAGCAATTTACAGGAAAAAGGAGCAACGTGATGGTGAAGAGCTTCGTCAGAGAGATTTGAAGCCAGCTCCCAGCAGAGGAACAGAATTTAATGACATCATTTAACTAAAATGACATTTTTCTTGTTTAACAATAGCTAAAAGAATAATATGCTCATCTATTTTTGATCCAATGTCCTAGCATCGGCTGATGACTGTTCCAGTTTGACTTGTGACCCTTTTATACAGATGACAATGTTCTATTCATTTGGTATTCTAAAGAGGCCAGTCATTTCTTGAGCTGCTCTGTTTCAGTGCATTAACCTTTCCAGTACCGTGTCTCCTTATATGCCCAGATCCATGCTATCAGTCTGCTCCTCTTATCTATGATGTCCATTCAAGCTACTCAGTAATGGTGTGCTCCTTTTCTAATGGCATTTATTTATGTCCAGGAACACCTGTTGCACCAATTCCTGCAAAACCTTCTGTCTATGGAATTGATCAGGCCTTCAATTCATTTTGTTTTGGGGTTTTACAGATACTAACAGGGGTTTCACAGATATTTACAGAGGTTTTTTTATGTATGAATTTTTGTTTTATCAGCATTTTTTTTCCTTATATCAAACAACAGAAATGAGGCACTAGAGAGGAAATTTGTGAACAAGAAAGAATGCTTGCAGGTGGCTTTTCTACAAATTACACAAGACTTTACCTGTACTAGAAAATGGTACAGTTGTACCTATACCATCATAATTAAAAAGGTACAACCTTCCCTTGCATTGTAGTGCTATAGAGGTAAATATATAAAGAAGAACTATACCAGTATATGCCACCTTTATACTGATAAAACCATGTTCTCACTAGACCTTTTATAGGCATGTTGGTTGCAAAAATCACATGCTTTGACTTGGGTGCCAAATCATTTTTAGGCACTTTAGCATTAGTTAATAAATGCAGCAGGAGTGTAATATTTTGATATTGACTCCAAGATCACTGTTTTTGCCCATAAAACTTACCTATATTCCAAGAGTGTAGGTTGTAGCCATGTTGGTCTGAGGACATAGGCAGACAAGGTTCTTAGGGTGAATCTGATATCTTTCATTAGACCAACTTAAATAGTTGGAAAAAATGTTAAACAAGCTTTCGGGTTTAAAAACCCTTCGTCAGGCTAAGGAAGTTTCTGTAGTTGTTGTGTGGTCTTCCTGGATGGAATGAAACATTTTTAAACCCTAAAGCTTGCTTAAAATTTTTTTCCAACTGTTTAAGTTGGTCTAATAAAAGATATCAGATTCACCCAAAGAACTTTGTCTACCTATATTCCAAGACATTTACTCTGCTTTGAGGTGTTATCTTTGAGTAGGTGAGTTTTCCCATTGTTCCTTCCTGGGTTTTTGCTGTAGAATAGTGAACTACAGCTAAACCATGAGTTAATAACATTTCTAGCCTGCTTCCAGTAATAGCAATAATGATCACTGCTGCTGCTGCCACACCAATTTGCCTTACAATACCACCCAAAGGCCCCAGTCATAACCAGAGTCCCATAGTGTAGGCTCTGTACAAGCCTATAGTGAAGCTATGTCTACAGGACAGACTTTGCCAACACAACTGTATTACTCAAGAGGTGTACTGAGGTGTGATCCCTGACCAACATAGATGTGCTGACACAGGCTCTTGGAATAAATGTGGTTATACTAGCAAAAGTGCATTGCTACAGCTTCTTTCAGTTACGAGGGGCCAGCTTTTATTCTTCCAGGGTGTAACACAATTCTGCTACTCTAGAATATACTGGTAAAGTATTTCCAGCATAGACATGCTTTGAGGTGTGGCTCTGGAGAGCTCATTATTTAAGAGAAGGCAACAAAGAGTGGGAGGGAGAAGAGAAGGGAAATGATTTAGCTAAGATCATTCAGCAGCTCCGTGACAGAACTAGAAACAAAACCCTGGTCGGCCTAAGTCACAGTTCTGTGCTTTACGCACTGGACTCTTATGCATTTTGCAGCATGGAGAGACCTATGTCACTGTCTTCTCTACTACCTGTGACCCTTAGATGAAAAGAGATCTGGTGTTTGTGGTTAGTGCTGTATATACCCAGTGCTTTGTGTATCCTCTAAATTCACTAAAATATGTAAATAGGTGGGCAAGCTCTTTTTTTCAAACACTACTAACCAGACTCTGAATACCTTTAAATATTCAGTCCAAACTCCCTGTGGCCAGACTTGTTGATTAGCAGGTTTTCTTGAACCATTTTTTGTTTTGCAATGAGTTTACAAAACATAGAAAAAAAATTGACAGTAATAAGCTAAAATTATTTTTGATGTGTCTGACACAGGAGGGGCTCAATTAACTTGTAACAGTTGTTAACTTACAGATATCTATGATAAATATTACACATAAGGCCAGATTGTCTAGTCCTTATGAAGTGTGTGATTTTAAACATAATCTTAACTGTTTTGCTGATGTCAGCATTCATCCTTGCTGGGTTCTGATCTTGTTGCAACTGAACCCTGGCATTGAACTGAAAAGAGCTCTCCAGGTAATTAAACTTATTGTCTTTTCTTTTGTTGGAATGAGATTTGGACCTAGTCTTTATACTGGAGCCCTAGTGAAACCACTTTACATTGAAGTCATTACAAGAATGGACTATTTAAGGCTCAATTCCACTGCTTCACTTGAGTACAACTCCTACAGAAGTTAGGATCTCAGTGCAAGTCCTGTGGGAAGCTGTCTGTAAAACATTGTCAGGCCTATCTTAAACAGATGCTCCCATACAAAAGAGGATGTTTTGCAGCATCCTCTGGAAAGTTCCAAAGAGACATTCAAACAGTGGACCCAAGAAGTCCTTTCTGAGCCCTCATAGTGGTGGTCTGAACCTAGATTTTATCATTCACAGTTGAAAAGAAGTGAAAGTTGCATCCTGTAGTAGGTTCATTGGCTTTTTCAGCTCTTCAGTTGACAGCCTGCTCAAGATAATATTGAACAACAGAAGTTTTAAGATTTTAGAACTGTAGGAAAGTAACCCATTTCTCAAGGTCATGGTATTATAGATTCAGAGATTCAGAGATTGTAAGGCTGGAAGGGACCCCAGAAGATCATCAGGTCCAGTCCCCTGCACCAGGCAGGAAAGACACCTGGGGTTAGGTGACCCCAGCAAGGTGACCGTGCAGTCTCCTGTTGAAGATTTCCAGGGTAGATGATTGTACCACCTCTGAAAGGAGCTTATTCCACAGTCTGGTCATCCTAGTTGTGAAGTAGTTTTTTTTCCTAATGTTGAGCCTGAAATGGTCTTCCAGGAGTTTGTGACATTACTCCTAGTTTTCCCCAATGGTGTCCTGGTGAACAGTTGTCCACCGAGCCCTTGATGTACACCTCTGATGTAGTGGTAAGCTGCTACCAAGTCCCCTATCACACTTCTCTTTTTCAGGCTGAAGAGTTCCAGATCCCTCAGCCCTTCCTTGTATGACTTGCCGCACAAGTCTGATCATACGGGTTGCCCTTCTCTGGACTCTCTCGAGCTTTTCCACATCCTTGTTGAAGTGCAGCGCCCAGAACTGGACGCAGTACTCCAGCTGTGGTCTCACCAATGTCAAGTAGAGTAGGAAAATCACTTCTTTGGTTTTGCTGGAGATGCATCGATTGATCCATGTCAGAGTACTGTTAGCCCTGCTGGCTACAATGTTGCACTGCTGCCTGGTGTTCATACTGTGGTCTACTATTACCCCCAGGTCCCTTTCATTCATAGTGCTGGTCAGGTTGGCATTGCCAAGCCTGTAGGTGTGCAGGGGATTGTTTGTCCCCAGGTGGAGCACTTTACATCTCTTGACGTTGAACTTCATCTGTTCCAGCCTGCCCAATTTGCAAGCCTGTCTAGGTCCACCTGTATCTGTAGCCTATCTTCAAGTGTGATCATGCTTCCCCATAATTTGGTGTCGTCCGCAAACTTGGCCAGTGAGCTCTTCACCCCCACATCCAAATCATTGATGAACATGCTGACTAGCAGTGGACCAAGCACTGACCCCTGCCGGACACCATGGGCCACTTCCCACTAAGATGACACAGATCCATTCATTACAGCTCTCTGGGGTGTGCCCCGTAGCCAGTTTCCTACCCACCTGCTAGTTTCACAGTTAAGCCCACAGTCTTCCAATTTTCTCACGAGAACATCATGGGATACCAGATCGAAAGCTTTTTGGAGGTCAAGGTATACAGTGTCAACCTCCTGTCTCTGATCCAGGTGGCAAGTCATCTGATTGTAAAAGGAGATGAGGTTGGTAAGACAAGACCTGCCCGTGACAAAGCCATGCTGGCTGTCATTCAGAATCCTATCTTCTGCAAGCCTATCACACATAGACTCCTTAATTAATTTTTTCAGAATTTTCCCTGGGATAGAAGTTAAGCTAATTGGCCTATAGTTACCTGGGTCCTCCCTCCTCCCCTTCTTGAAGATGGGCACAACGCTGGCCCTCTTCCAGTCCTCAGGGACCTCCCTGGAGTGCCACAAGTTTTGGAAGAACTTCACCAGGGGTTCCGCGATGACTTCAGCCAGCTCCTTCAGCACTCTCAGATGAAGTTCATCTGGTACTGCTGACTTATATACATCCAGTTTCTTTAACTGATCACACATCAGTTTTATGGCAATAGTAGGAAGGCGGTCATCTGAACCCTGCTCATTCTGTACCCTACCTGGCATGATTCTCCACTTGGTCTGGTGAAAGACCAAAGCAAAGTAGTCATTCAGGAGTTTAGTTTTCTCCTGTGTGCCAGTGACTAGCTGTCCTGAGTTGTTAAGCAATGGCTTTACACTCCCATTTGTTTTCCTCTCATTCCCTACTTAGCTAAAGAAGGACTTCTTGTTGTCCTTGATTCCTGTTGCTAATTTCAGTTCAGTCACTGCCTTAGCTTTTCTAATGTGATCCCTACAAGTGTGGGTTGAAGTATATAAATAGTGGAAGGCAACAAAATTGTTCCTAGACTATGTAACAAGGACACAGGGATGATCAGGTCTTTCAGCTGCCAGCATTCACTACAGGCTATTCCGAGTAACAAATGAGGGCTTTGAACATAGAAAATAAATTTGATATCAAAGTGCAAGGTTTCAAGGTTCAGTGGTATGATTCTGTTTACCACTGGTGCCACACGTGTTCCTAGATTTAAAACCCAGTTTCCTCACTAGAATTCTCTGCGGGGGGAGAAGATACAAGTAAACAAACAAGCAAAGTGCAATTTTAAAGACCAAAGCAGCTGTCACAAAGGAAATCAATGGGATATGTACAATCAGCCTTTTAGTAATGTATGATTACTGGAACACTCCTAATTAGTTGCCCATCAACAATGTGAATTTTAATATCCATTTGTAAATTTCTGCAATGAAACTTTTACATTGGTGCTATATTTATTTATTTATTGTGTAATCCCAGGACAAAGTCAGGATACAATGAGTTTACCCTTATTATAACAAGATCTCTCCTCTGCTCTTACTTTTAAGTATCTGCATTGTACTGTTGCCCAGGCACTCCAAGCATGAACTGGGACCTGAAAGACCAATGCAGCAGTTCCTGCCCCTAAGAATGTATAATCTAAGTCATAAATCAGGACTTTCAGAGATACCCATATCTCCTAGATTTTCAATGGGTCTTGGGTGTCTGTTGCTCTCAGGCACTTTTTCAATCCCAGAATATGGTAGCAGGGTTAAACCTTCATGACTGGAATCAGTAGGACCCTTTGGCTTCTATAGGAGCAAAAATGGGCCCTAGTTTATTGCATTTGGCCTAAAGTATAAACCAGTTACCAGAGAGCTTCAGGTAAGACATCTCCTCTGGTACTCCACTGGGAGAGCTCCCCAGCATAATCTTTCTCTCTGTCTATGACCCGAGGCTACAAGCTAGTAAGCCTCTGCTTGCTGGCTTGCAAAAGAGAGATTTCCTAGCACTGTAGCCCTTCTTTCTATTTGTGGTATTCTAATCATCATTTTTATACCCCAGCAACCTTGGAGTTTCCTCAGGGCAGTTAAATATGCATGCAAAGATGGAGTAGGAGGTTGGTTTCTGTTTTGGAAAGAACAGGCTGGAGCCCCATACATCTTACTTTGCATGAAGTCTCACAAAAGCTATTTGGCCTGCCCGTTTGAAATCTCTGCCTTCAGATGAGCTGTACTCAGTTAATGTTTAAGCTGAGAACAGGGGAGGGAAGAAAAAAAACAGCAATGGAAGACATCTAACTCACTGAATCAAAGTATGAACCAGCAGGGTTTCTGATTTGCTTATTCATTTGAAGGAGCTTAAGGGAGTCAGGTACCCAAGTCCTTTTACAAGGAGTTGTTCACACCAGGCATTTTAGGTCCTTTTTCAAATCCCAGCTTTTATCAGGGTCTTGGGTAGTCTCATGCTGACTATGCATATGTCATAGCTATTGTTCACTGTTAAGGTCCCATGGCATGACCTGACCTCCACTCTTCTAGTGCTCTGTGTGGAGTTTTCCAATGCCATTCTCTGCATGTTATAATGGCATTCAAGACAGTCACTCCCTTCACTCTCTCCAGTTGACAGAGCAATCTGCTACTGCTCCTTAAAAAAGGGATGCAGGTGTCAAACAGCTACCTTGTGGGAAGAGACCAGAGATTGGCAGCTGAGCCAGAGGTCCAGCTCCTAAGACCAGTGCCTTAACTAGGACTAACCATTGTACTTTCTTTACTGTAGGCTTACCCCCCACCCCTGATCTCCTTCCTCTTGCAACGTGTAATCTCAGCCTTAGAAGCTGTTGCTGTAACAGCTGTTTTGTTTCATTTAAACACCTACCTCAGCCTCTGTCCCAAACCCAAACATTATATTAACACCTAATCTCCTTGGCTTTGCCTGCAGCACTCAGCTGTGATGAAGTGCTTTTCTTAAAATGTAACACTTGGAACACTAGATTAGTGCACTAGACTAGGTGAGATGAGCTGACCTTTGGGAAAAGCATTCGGCCAAATTCACGCCTGATGCAAAGCCAGTGAAGGGTGTTTTAGGGATACTTGCAAATCAAGCATAAGGACTTCATCTGCCAGTGTCCACCAAAGCCTTCAATAGGCTTCAGATCATATCGTTCACCAGTGGTATGGCTTTGCTGGTTTCAGTCTAGTCACACAGATACTTTCCAAGTCTGGCATCCTGCTGAAGGTCAGGACTCCCAACTCAGCAGGAGAGCTTTTTAATGCCTGACTAAGTCTGCATTGTGCAAGCACAGAAAACTCCAACAAAAATTAAAATACACATCTGAAAAAAATAGTTTTCCACGGGACGAATCTCTGCAGCAGATGTTGCACTGTAATGCAAACATTCGAGCATCTGTTTCAAGTTTAGTCAAATATGCATTACCTTTCCATCCAAACCCAGGAGCTAGATCTGCACTAAAAACTAATTCTTTCTACCATTCAAATATTTTAAAAGAATAAAATCCAACATGTTGTTTTACCAAAGATTTAAAGAGCCCATTAGCAGCTGAGCTAGATGAAAGTAATGCAAATTGTGTTCTGCATAATAACATTGAAGGGGGAGAAAAATCATCATTTTTCTGATGAGAATGCATAATTTGCTTTCCCTGAATATGGGATCTTTGCAAGAAAAACACATTGCATAGACATGCACAGCAAAATAGGCAAGACTTTGATCACTAGAAAATAATGACACTTCCCTTTGGTCTTTAGAGAGATAAGTTACCATAGTGAGTTACTGAATTGCATTAAGTGTTATTCAGATTGGACTTCAAGATTTTAAAATGCTGGAAAACATGCCTAAATACCGTAGATTTATGATGCTTCTTTTTGACAGCTAAATGTATCTCTCTCTCTGTCTCTCTCTTTTTTTGTTGTTGTTGTTTTAGATGAAATTAAAAAACTTACCAAGATCTCTTTAAAAAAAAAACTTTAAAAAAGCAAATAGGGTGCCTATACACGAGCTGGGAGGCTGCTCCAACATGCTGTAATTACAGTGCATCACAGCAGACTCAATTAATCAAGTCTGTTGAAGCATGATAATCACTGTGCTCTGTATCTTATGTATCAGTATCCCCACACTTCAAAATGGCTGTGCAGGCGCTTTATTTAAAGCTCACTCAGTGAGCTTTAGATAAAGCACCTCTGCCATCATTTTGAAATACAGGAATGCTGGTACATGAGACAGTCTGGGCACTCTAATTAGAGTGATTCTCAGAGCCACTCTAATTAAGGGCCCCTCACCTGTGGAGCATCTGTATAGATGCCCATAGTTTTAAAATCTAGCAGCTAGTGTGATGATGATAAAGTTTGTGACCATCAATATGCTAAAAAACAGGTTCCAGGTCTAGTATGTGAATGTTTTACACATGTGTGCGTGTCACTGACACACATGCACACACACACATTTTGCTTTATATGAATAAGAACAGCTGAGGCACCAACACTTGTTGGGACAAGTACCTCACCTTATGTTTGCAAGAGTGGCATAGAACAAGCTCTTGAAGTTTTATGACTTGATTTTCCCAAAGTTTCAATATGCTTTAGTAAGCATGTTGGGTGCTTAATGGGTTAAAAAAATGAGGTGGTTAGTCTCAAGAGAAAAGAAGGTAGGTACATTTCCAAATTATGCTTTCTATATGTCAGTGGAGTACAATAGAGATTCCACAAAGGGTACATTCTGCAGTGTCTGCTCACTGCTGATGGACACGACTAGTGACATCAAAATGCACTTTGTACCTCACAAAGATGTTAATGCAATTGGTATAGTATCCATGATGCCACCCTGCCCTGTCTTCTACATCAGTAAGAGTGTCATTAGGGATTAAAAATGTCTGCCTCATCAGCATTAGGGGTGCCTATACATGTGTGGGGAAGCTACTCTAATGCGCTGTAATTACAGCACGTCAGAGCAGACTCGAGTCTGCTGGATCGTGCTAATTGGCATGGTCCAGCCAGCCTCCACGTCTCATGTATCAGAATCCTCACACTTCAAATGCCAGTGGGGGTACTTTAACTAAAGCTCATTCGACAAGCTTTAGTTAAAGTGCTCCCACCACCATTTTGAAACACAGGGACGCTAATACACAAGACACTGTGGGTGCTTTAATTAGAATGGCTCTTGGAGCCATTCTAATTAAAGCACCCTGCCCCCTATGCCTGGAACACATGTAAAAACCCTGGAAGTCTGGAGATCCCTGCATTTCCATAGGCTTTAGCCCAATTTATTATAAATATCATGTAAGTGATCTAATGGTTGAGCAATTTGAAATTCTACCACTCTGACTTAGCACTATCCCACCCTCTCCCTGCCATGACTTCACATGCTTGCCAGGCAGCAGTGGGTCAGACCTTCCCCCAATCCTGGTACCATATCCTTGGGTCATATACTTTTAGGGCCATGGCTCTCAGTCTTCCTAGAAAACAGGTCATGCCCTGTCCTGTTAATAAATGATCTTGTAAACTCAGGATTTGTAGCATGGTGGAGGTGGGGCAGGAGGGAGGAAGAATTCCCAGCTGTTCCTCTGAATAATCTGTGCCACAGTTTTGGGGTCTGTAAATTGCTGAAGTCATGCAGGGCTCTCCTTGCAGCACAGAAAAGTGGAGTAGCTTTGATGCCAGACCTTTCAGCACATGAAATGATGTCAAGAAAGGCAACTTTATCTCAAAGGGCAAATTAGTTTCTGAGGCTGGTATTAATTGGCAGCGGAGGTGTTTCATTATGAAGCAGGAATTTTTTAACAGCCAGTAACTAGTTATTATGAAAACACTAACCAGCAGAAGAGAACATTAGCTGGGCATGTTTTTCTTTTAAACATGTGCAGTCAATTTTGCTCACCGGCTCTGTTGTTCCCTATTTATAATCTTGCTAGCTACATACAAGCTGGGCCAGCAGTGGTTAGTAAGTGAGCGGGTGTTTTTAGTGAAGAAAAATCTTCAGGATCAGTCGGATCTGACAGCTGTAATTTACAAACTGTGAAGCTTGCTCAATGTCGTTTGCAGCCTAACGTGCAGCCAGATTAATGCTGGGGAAGTTCACAATGGGAGTGCTCCTTTTACTTAGCAACCTAGGGTGCATTGTACACTGTGGAAAGGATCCAAGTTGTTAGCACAGGGAAGACTCTTCGCTGAATGGAATGATTTGAAATGTGATACCTTATCTAAATCTCTAAGGGCACCCGCTGATCCTCTGGATGAAGGAACTCCTGAGGATCACAGGTAGCAGAGCCTCTCTGTTTATTACCTTGATAATAAGATAGCAGCACAGATGTTGAAGGGTTTACGTGGAAAGAGTATCCCTTGAGTGTACATTTTACATTGGCCGGGCAATGTTAGTGCAGTTAATTCTTTGTTAACCTGGAATAGCTGTAGCTGACATCCTGGCTCTGTTTCTTAAGTTCAGAACAGACTGTGGCTGTCAGCTCACTGCTTTGCAGAGATGCATGTTTTCAAATACACTTCCTATGTTTTCTTTAGAGACAAGCCCCCTCTGCCCCCTCCCCCCAACTTCCCAGAGCCTCCCTCCCCATCCTTTAACCAGCAAAGAGCACGGGAATAGAAATGATTTTTTTGGTCATTATGTTGTTCAGCTTGTAGAATGAAAGTTAGGCTTTCTTCCCTTGCTTGGTCAAGAGGAAAATTGATGAACAACTCCACTGCAGATTGCCATGAAGAGCGAGGGGGAATGGGACTGGGCAAGGGAGAATGGGGCTATTTTGTGTCTACATACAGTGATCTGCTCTGCTGACTGGGTAGAATGTATTTGTAGACTTCTTAACAGTTTGCTCAGACTCACAGAAGGCCTTTTTCACCCTCCTTTGCAGGCCATGGTTGAGACGGTTAACAATCTCCTACAGCCACAGGCTCTGAACGCCTGGAGGGACTTGACTGCAAGCGACCAGCTGCGTGCGGCAACCATGTTACTTGACACAGTGGAGGAAAGTGCCTTTGTGCTGGCTGATAACCTACTGAAGACAGACATCGTCAGGGAGAACACTGACAATATCCGTAAGTGAGCAGAGCCATTTGAAACGCTAGCAATTGCCAGTGCTTGCCAGGGAAAGAGATGCAGGAACAGGCTTGAGATGCAAGGTGCGAGATGTGAGATGCAAGGTGGCCCTATTGAAATTAATGGTACAAGCTCCATGGTCTTCAGTGGGAACTAGAATTTCACTCTCTGTCTCCAATCTAGTATAATTCACTTCATCTGAGTAAAATTCAGCAATACTTTCTCCCTTCATTTTAATGGAGGGAGAAAGTTCCTCTCATGGAGTACCATTGATTTTCACCAAGAATTGTGGAGTAAAGTGTTGTGTGTGGTTGACCAGTGATGTCTGCTTATACCTGTGTGAGATTTAAAAAAATTTTCACTTGAATAATGTAACTCTTTCCAAATAGTTCTTGGCTAACAGCAAGATCTAGTAATTGTAGGTGCAGATCAACTTTTACGGTTTGGCCCTAAAAGCGAGATCTATCCTTGAATAAATTAATTGCTTTTCTTTGAGTGATAAAAATAGGCATATCCCCCATAGGGTTCCCAGTGTCACATAAAGGTGTTGGTAAGAAACCTGAAGTCATTTCTCAAAGAGAACTCCCTTTATTATTCTGATTTATCACTTTCCAAGACCCATAGTGATGAGTGCCTGAGAATAAAGACAGTCTCAGTTTTTGGGATCTTGGGAGTTTCATCTGACTAAGAACTGAGTAAGACCTGCAGGATTTGTCTTGTAGTGATGCTATTCTACAGAAGTAAAATATTATAGAAGCCTTCATTGAGTCTACATATGTCATGTCTATATGTAGACACATGACTTCTTCTGTTTGTTGTTGCTTTTGTTATTACTACTATTATACCTAAAAGCCCAGGTGCCCTTTTGTTCAGCACAGCCAAAATACATAGCAAAGAGGAGGCACCTGCCTAGAAGACCTCAGCCTCAGTTTTTTTTCAAAAGACTCTAAACAAATTAAATGTTCAACTTGAAATGTGATGGGATTGAACACCTCATTCTGTTTTACTGCTTTGAAAATCCCAGACAATGCCTAATACACCTATGATAGCAGTGAGAACAGTTCACAAGAACTTTGTTCCTCATCATGCTTAATACTGTTTTGCTCAATTGAATATAAATATGTGGCTTTATTTAGCTGAGTGTTGATTTTAATTTAAAAAAAATCAAGCATGCTGGAAAACACCAGCCCTGTCACCATCTGCATATTAAATGATAATAGCTCTATTTTAACTTCTGTGACAACAGATACTGAGTATTGATAAAATCTACAGAATGTACCAAGAGCCAGTGGCAAAATACCAACACTTTCAGATTTTCACTTTTACCATTGTCCTGAGTATCCTTGGGCGCTTATTTCCACAAACTAGGAGTAGATTTTATTTACATTAAAAAAAAAATCTAAGCCTTTCTGCAGGGTAAAGACATGGAAAATAAGTGAAAGTTAAATGCAGAATCTAACACGCAACACTCCATACTGTTTCCTATGTTTACATTTTATTGCGAAAATGGTGTTGGGGCCATGATGTCTGTATACTGTGACTATTTTAGCGGTGGTTATTCTCCATGTTGTAACCCAGTGATCACTTGTCTCTTGCAAACAGAATTGGAAGTTGCAAGACTAAGCACAGATGGAAATTTGGAAGATTTGAAATTTCCACAGAACATGGGTCATGGGAGCTCGATCCAGCTATCAGCAAATACATTGAAACAAAATGGTCGAAATGGTAAGTGCAACGTTGTGTTGCTTTATGTATCTTTTGAGTTAGTTAATGCTTTGTATTACAGTTACATTGAGAAACAGTTTGTTAAGAGCTAATAAACGATTCCTAGATATTTTAAGCATGTTATAGATGTGAGAAGAATGTGTTGTAGATGGTTACAAAACATCAGAAGAAGGTGTAACCTTCTAGACATTTATTTATGTGCTTAATTTCCTGATTATTTGTGTTGTAATAGCACTGCACAGTCCCAGATGTGGCCCAGGATTCCAATATGCCAGGAGTTCTACAAACACCAAATAGCAAGATAGTCCCTGCACCAAAGCTCCCTCAATACAAGTACCATATTTACTCAAATGCAAGACAAGACAAGGTCCCTCCCCCCACCGCTGCCCCAGTCAGCATAGAGGAAAAAGCCTCTTGACTTATATTCACATACAAGAAAACCTCATTAAATAGATTTTCTATCATTAAACTGCTGCCAAAAGCAGCATGTGCTCAGTAATGGAAACCTGCTATGAATTTGATCAAATGCAGCCAACACTGAGCAGGACTATAAAACATATAGCCCATATTAGGCAAACATACTGATAAAAACATAACACAAGGATAGGTTAGGGTAGCCCAGCTGAGTAAGGTATATGGTAGTGTTCATTGCATGCAGTCCCCCTCAGCACCAACTCTTTTTCAGGTCAAGCTACACTGAATACATTTCAATGTCCTCTTCTCTCCCACAACTGGTTTGCACCTTTCTTTCCTATTTCAATGATTCCTTTTTTTTCACCAGCTGTAAATGTCTGGCAAATATCACCAAATAGGGCCCCAAATGGTTCACCCAGAACTGCTCTGTTATCCCATCCCTCAGTCCGTCACATCTGATTAGTGTGGCCTCATCCTTCATGAGGTGGAGCTGGACCAGGTTTCCCTGTGCCTCATTTACATATACATTTTTGGAGGATCCCAGGACTTGTGACAAGAACACCTGGTCCCAGTCATGAGTGGGGCACTACTTAGCACCTGGATCCTTTGTGGGGAGTATCTGGAGCAATTCTGAGGTGTGGGGTTACCATGGCTTGAAATGCGGTTGACTTTGCTTGGGCCCAGCCCAGTGAACTACATGGTAGATCACTAAGCCTTTTTGTTTTGGATTAATATCATTTATATGTTGTACTATATATAAGTAGGTAATCATGGGAGGGGAACAAATTAAAGGCAAACCTCCAATAATAATAATACCTGGAAAATGTTAACAAATTTATACATTTTTCATATACAGAATCTAAGTATTTGGGTGTCATCTTATATTCAGGGTTGTCATACATTTGAGTAAATATGGTAGATATGGAAAAATCAGAAGCAACTTTTGAATTGTTGGATGCCATAACAATTGATTACCTATTTAGTAAACTAGTTTTTTATAACATTATAATGAATGCACCTTCATATATAGTATCACTTTGATTTGCTCAGCTGAGAAATACATTTTTGTCCTTTTCTCTCTTTGCTCTTGCTTCATAACATCTGAGGAAGTAAAAAAAAAAAAAACCTATAAGGCCTTACCCAGTTCCTTTTATTTGCTACCCAGACATTGCAAATTCACCAGAAGCTGAAGTCTGTATTCATGTGGTCAATGTGCAGCTCTCAGATTTGTTTCTTCTGCTTAGAAGTGCAAATAAACTCTGTGCTACAGCAAAACAGAAGTGTCTTATACACAAAACTTATCATGCCAAACCCCGTAATAGCTGATAATCAGGCATGTTGGGGGGAACGAGTTGATGTGGGTGCATATGAATTAATTTTATAATGGTACCAAAGTCATGTTCATGACTCTCTGATGTTCCAACCCCTTACAAATCTTTTCTGCTCCTTTGCTTAGATATCTTGAATTATTTTTTTTTGTTTTCACTTTTGAGCACCTATAGCGTTTATGATGCAGGAAGCATGTTGAATATTAATTGTCCCATGCCCTTGACTTCATGCTAAATTGGCTGATTGGAAATCTGTTTTATTGCCAAGTGACTGTCAATCTTTGGGAGTGCCAAGGGTCTGTCAGTGTGCCCTGGTTTCTTAAACATTGTTGCCAGTGTGGGATAGTACTGAGCATAGATGGTTAGTTAGCATCTGTTGTCTGCAGTGGGAAATTTTACATAGGATAAAAGGCTTGCTTGAAAAACTGTTTCAAAGTGCTGCACAGTGCAAACATTGAAGGAAAGCAGGGGGAAACAACAGCAAACAATGATAACACAAAAAGCCAACACACCAGAAAGAGGTGATTAAAAGTTATGAATTCAAGTCGTCAATGCTTTTCTCTCTAAAGCTTACGAGCCTCTTGATATAATATGAATTAAAGATGATGTTATATGTGAACTGTCTTTAAGCTGCCAAGCCATTTATTTCTAGTTCAGTAATTTGAGCAGAAACATGGGTTGATCTATCTCTATAGATCCACTGTAGACCAAACCAGGGACTGCCAGGCTCTGTTTGTACTAATGGGCCTGACAAATTCCTATTTATGAGATCCATTAAAGTAAATACTCCACTCATTTACTTTATTGTTCTGTAATGAGTGTATGTTCTATGGGGGTTGCTTTTAAACATTAGCCTATATGTAGGGGAAAGTGGTATAATACATACTTTGATAGCTGTAAAGTAGGCAAAATATACAGTAATAGGACAATTTTGAAGCTGGGCAATAGAGGTAAAACTGTTAAGAATCCTAAAGACAATGGTTTTCAATAAATCTTGAACTTGCAGCAAAATAATGGTATTTTGTCACCCACTGTACTGGCAACAGGATTTCACCACTAAAATGTACAATGGAAAAGGAATGTTTATTCTAGAGACAAGGAGTAAATTCTTGTCTCCCTTCAAGTCAGTGGCAAAGCTCCAGTAGACTTCAGGGGTATGGCATTTCACCATACACACATGGCCTTTAGGACTCTGTCAAGATCAAGAAACTTTTAACAGAAGAAATTTTTAAAGAAAGCTTTAGATGCAAGGAAGGAAAAATCCATGTTCCTGAGGGTGGTCAAGGCATTCTGACCAGTGTAGAATATGGACTCACCAGCACTGTTGTGATGTGAAAACCTATGTCTAGGATAAAATTCAGAACTCTGTATTTTTTCACTATTCCCAGATTTTCTTGCTGCAAACTACTTGGCAGTATTTTTTTTTTCCTTGCAGCTGACTTGATTAGCTTCTTAAAGTCTGATTGTCACTGTGCTTTCCTAATGTGAGAACAGCCATCACTATAGAGAAGGATAGTAGATAGCAAGATAGCAGCTGTGTCCCAAGTCAACCCCCCCGCAAACATTTCAGAGATTTGTCTGCCCTTGTTAGCTGCTCTTTGAAAGCAGTAGCACATAGGTTCATCAAAGGGCCAGATCTTTAGCTGGTGTAAATCATCTATGGTCTATTAAAATCAATAGACATACATGGCTTTAATTTGTATATATTTGGAAGCAGTAGTAATAACCTTATGCATTCATGAACTGCCTTCCCTCCCAAAGCATGAGACATTGAAAAAAATCACTAGGAAATTGATATTAAAGGGCACATGAAATTAATGCGAATGACTAAACTCCAGTGCATACCATGCTAGAGGTTATTGCTTCCAGTTGCAGCATTTTGACGTGTGCCCAGGACAACAGCAGTTTGAGCTGGGGTAGGGCAGCTGCAGCTGGCAGGGGACCAGTGGGGTTAGCCTGCCAACCTGGGGCTGCTCTGACCCAGCTCAACATGCTTCAGGGGACTGGCTAGGGCAAAAGGGTGCTCTAGTGTGGGGCTAGCCAGCAGACAGCCCCTACACTGAAGCACCCTCATGCCTCAGCCAGCCCTGTCAGCATCTACATGTGCATTGCTGCACATTGAAGAACTCCGCTGCAGAATAATACTTGTATGTACGGGTACTAACCTACAGCTGAGTTCATTAGCATCCTGCAGCCTAATAGGGTTGCACGGGTAGATTTGAGACTTTACTGCGGTGCTAACTAGGCAGCTCCTCAGTAAATGTCTCATGTAGATACACCTAGAAAGAAGTTTCTGTTTTGCTGTGGTTATTTTAACTGAAAAATTGCAAGCTTCAAATAAGATCTTGTTACTGTTTGCAGTTCAAGGGACTTAAGGACACAGCTGGTTACCACTAAATTGACCTCACTGTGGTTGTAGCTGTTTAGCCTGGAGGACAGTCTATTGGACTGGGACTCAGGAGACCTGGTTTCTAGATGTGGTTCTGCTACGGTCTTGCTGGGTGAAACTGGGCAGCTCATTTCCCTTTATGCCTCAGTTTCCCCATACATAAGCAATAGCTAATAGAACCACAGGACAGGAAGCAGCTTCCTGGATTTTCATGCTCAACCGAAAGGTTATGGTAGGCAACCCCATAGTTCAACATTAATCTTATCAAGCTCCACCTTAGGAGAAGAGGGAGCAAAAGGCTAAGTATTTCTGTTGCAGGGATGTTCTAGAACCTTTAATGGTTGCAAGCCTTTCTCTGGTTTCCAGCTTAAATTTATGCATGGCTAATTTATCCCCACTTGTTCTCATGCCAGCTTTGTCTTCAGGTTAAATAGCTCTTCTCCCTCTCTCATGTTTGCCCCTTTGAAATATTTACAGACACCAGCCATCTCCTTTCACAGCCTTTTGCTGTGTTACACAAGCATGTCTCTTAGTCTCCTCTCATAAAATAGGCTCTGCATTTCCTTTCCCCCTTCATAATGATACTGACCTCTTTTTCATAAAATGCATTGAGACCAACTGATGAAAAATACTGTATAAGAGCAAGGTATTGTTATTATCCCAGCAGTGAATTTCTTCAGTCTGACTCCCTCATTTAAATCACGTGTTGTGTAACATATAATTGATTCTGTATCTTCCTTAGCATTGGACATGATTAAAAAAAAAACAATAATTATAAAAGAAAACGAATCTCACTCCATTTCCTATTTTATAGTCTTTGCAGTAATGTGCAAAAAAGCGGTAAAGTGGATTGCTTCTGTTAAGAACCAATTTGCTGGTAGTGTGGGTTTTATGAAACATCCCTAGCAATGGGATTATATGGAAAGGGAGAAAATCTGGTTGAAAAATAAAATGGATTCTTTTGTGGGGTTTTTTAGGAAAAAAAATATACATGAGATGGGGCTGGGTGGTAGTGGCAGATTGCTCAAAAATTATAGTTTCATAGTTGGTAGGGTCAGAAGGGACCTAAGGAGATCATCCAGTCCGACCCCCTGCCATGGGCAGGAAAGGATGCTGGGGTCAAATGACCCCAGCTAGGTGGCTGTCTAGCCTCCTTTTGAAGACCCCCAGGGTAGAAGGGAGCACCACTTCCCTTGGGAGTTGGTTCCAGCTCCTAGCTGACCTGACTGTGAAGTAGTGCCTTCTGATATCTAGCCTGAATCTACTCTCAGTCAACTTATGGCTGTTGTTCCTTGTTACTCCCGGTAGTGCTCGGGGGAACAGGGACTCTCCCATTGCCTGCTGGTCCCCCTTGGCAAGTTTATAGGCGGCCACCAGATCCTCTCTCAGCCTTCTTTTGTGTAGGTTGAACAGGCTCAGGTCCCTTAGCTTCTCCTCGTAGGGCCTGCCCTGCTGCCCCCTAATCAAGCGCGTGGCCCTTCTCTGGACCCTCTCAATGCTGTCCACATCCCTCCTGAAGTGCAGCGCCCAGAACTGGATGCAGTACTCCAACTGTGGCCTGACCAGTGTTGCATAGAGGGGGAGGATCACCTTCTTGGACCTGCTCGTGATGCATCTATGGATGCATGACAAGGTGCGGTTAGCCTTCCTGACCACGTCCCCACATTGGCAGCCCATGTTCATCTTGCAATCAATAGTGATTCCAAGATCTTTCTCTGCCTCTGTGCTGATGAGAAGGGAGTTCCCCAGCCTGTAGGTATGCTGCTGATTCTTCCTCCCCAGGTGCAACACCTTGCCCTTGTCCATATTGAAACCCATCCTATTCTCATCCACCCACCTCTGTAACCTGTCGAGAACTAGTTGTATCCTGTCCCTCTCTTCTAGCGTGCTCACTTCTCCCCACATCTTAGTGTCATCTGCAAACTAGAACAAGGTGCTTTTCACCCCCTCATCCAAATTGCCAATGACAAAATTGAACAGTGCGGGCCCGAGGACCGAGCCCTGGGGAATCCCACTGCCCACATCTCTCTAGGTTGAAAATAACCTGTCCATGACCACTCTCTGGGTACGACCCTCCAGCCAATTTGCAACCCATCTGACTGTGTAGGCGTTGACACCACAAACGCCTAATTTTTTAATGTGGATGGGGTGAGAGACAGTGGCAAAGGCCTTCCTAAGGTCCAGGAAGACTACGTCCACTATGACACCTGCATCCAAGGCTTTTGTGACCTGGTCATAGAAAGCCACCAGGTTGGTCTGACAGGATCTGCCTCTAATGAACCCGTGTTGGTTGCCCCTAAGCATAAACTCCCCTGCTGGCCCCTCGCAGATGTGCTCCTGGATAATTTTCTCAAAGAGCTTCCCCAGGACCAAGGTAAGACTAACGGGCCTATAGTTTCCTGGGTCCTCTTTCCTCCCTTTTTTGAAAATGGGGACCACATTGGCCCTTTTCCAGTCATCAGGCACCTCACCAGAGCACCACAAGTGCTCGTAAAGCTTTAGTCTTGATGGAAATTTTAAAATCTTTTCACCTTCCCCCGTTCCTTGCTCCACCCCACTCTTCTTTTGGAAATAGGTAATAGCCTTTATTTTCTCATTATGTTTTTCATGTTGGGCTAGACTGTCATGATCCATTGTGTCCTACAGATGTGCAGGTGTCTAACAGAGAAGGGTATGCAGTTCTTAGTACCACATCTTTTGCCATGAGGGGAAGAGACTTCCTTACCTTTTTTTCCCATGGAGCAGAATACTCACACTGGTATCTTAAGCCAGGACTTCGTCCATTTGCTCATCCCAGCGCTCTCTACCTTTTTCTCACCAATTCTAATACAATGCTACTCAGGACTACTACAGAGGGTAGTATTAAGTAATCAAGGTATGCTCTCCCCACCCATGGGCAATCTAGTTGGCTAAATGGAGCTCTGGTATTTGAAGTGGGAGTGGAAACTGATTTATATGTGCAAGACATCAATACTTTTATTTACTGAAAATATCCTTGTATATGCAGGGAGCTGTGCTAGTCTGAAGTCAGTCAAAAGGCAAGGTAGAGATGCACCTTACACACTAACTAAGTAAGAGAGAAATAAGCTTTCATGAGCTTGAGCTCCATTCATGAGATGCGGCAAATGCAGTCATACATAGCCTGATAGGATACTTCTTTAGAAACTAGGGTCGTAAGCCCCAAAACACAGCTTTGGTTTCAACAGCACAGGTAGGGAGGAGGAAGTTGTAACAGAAAGAGCATTTTTCTTATAAGAAAGAACTATTATCTTGAACACAACCCTTTGAGCTGGATTGGTATGATTTCTAACTTATCTCTGTACTTTGTAGGTGAAATCAGGGTGGCTTTTGTGCTGTATAACAACCTGGGTCCATATCTCTCCACGGAGAATGCCAGCATGAAGTTAGGAACAGAGGCCATGTCAACCAATCACTCTGTCATAGTTAACTCCCCTGTCATTACGGCAGCAATAAACAAAGAGTTCAGCACTAAAGTTTATCTAGCAGATCCTGTGGTGTTTGCTGTCAAGCACATCAAGGTAAGGGGGCATGGCGGGTCTGTGAAACTTCATATTTAAATGGTTTTTCATTTTATTTCTAAAACAACTGCAGCAGAAGTCCTCAAGCTGGGCAGCCTACAGTGCCCAAGCAGTCCTAGATCAAACTTTGAGTTATGTATTTGTTACTGCCTTTGTGCTTAATGTTTTTATATGGATAATGCCTCTTTTACATTATACTAATCAGGCTAGGGAAAGGGACACTGTGTAGAAGTCTCATCATTCAATTGCTAACACAAGTCATTCCGTGATTAAAAACTACCAATATATTAAAATAGCCCATAATATTATTTTATCCTGGTGGCAGGGGATATTAGAGGAAATGGAATTACCCTGGATGAGGACAGCTAGCCCTCCAGTAGCCAAGCAGAGTCAGTGCAAAAGTTGATTGCTTAAAGCAATTAATTTCTCTGCTCTGCAATGCAATGCAAATGAAGCAATCTTGTTCTGAGGGGTTGACTTACATCTGTGGATGAAATTAATCAAGAACAAAGAACTAAGTTTGCATTAACAAAGACAGCAGCAACAATCTAACTTTCTCTGGCATATACAACTAATACTTGACATATAAACTGTGGCTAATTGTTTATGTGAAATTAAAGGGTGATAGTTACAAAGTGGTTCTGGGAAAAGAGAGTGCATCTAGAAATCTTTGAAGCCTTACAATTTTTACTGCATTTATTCATTTCTTCCCCGCAGCAGTCAGAAGAAAATTTCAACCCTAACTGTTCATTCTGGAGCTATTCAAAGCGCACAATGACAGGTTATTGGTCGACGCAAGGATGTCGGCTCCTGACAACAAATAAGACACACACTACATGTTCCTGTAATCATCTAACCAACTTTGCTGTCCTGATGGCACATGTGGAAGTTAAGGTAGGCACTGCAAAGATATGGGCTACAGATACATTAGGAGGGAGGAAGGGCTAATGCCATTCAGTTTTGTCTCAGTGAAGAGATAAAGCTTAACAAACTTGTTATCCAAAGGCCATTCTAGTTATAGAACCTGCCTGGCATAATTCTGCCATTGGTAATTCATGTGCTGCTCCCATTGACTTTATCTGGAGCTGTGTGTGATTTGTTCAAGGGCTGTTTGGCTCAAAGTATGTCTAGCTGCTAAATGAGATGAAGAAGTAAGAGCTGTCTACCTAAGCAGGCCAACTGTGGAGATTACATCTCTTCTTCAGTGTTTTGCAGACCTGGCTTAGATCTCAATGCTACAGTCCTTGCATGTGTGTACCTGACTGTGCCATCAAGGCATAGTCTGGGCTTGTGGGCCACAGGGATAGGAAGCATTAGGAGAAGTCTGCTTTGCTTGGGTATAGATCACAGCAGTGTATGGGCTGAAAACCTTCTGCCACATTTCTTTGTGTTGTGTGACTTCCTGCCCCCTGAAGAACCTGCCCAGCTCCCTTGGTTTCTCCTTCTTTGCTTTGTCACTGTGCCCAGCCTTGCTGCTGTCTGTGTGAAGAAGGGAAGGATCTTCACATCTTCCCCCTGTGTTGTATTCTCACTGCAAAGACAGGCAGAATCTGGCCTGTGATTAGCCCTATTGACCTGCACAGAGGCATTTGCTTTGGGCCAGAGTATGTGACCTCTACTCACGCAAGTGGGACTCAGCTTATGTTAGCAGTTCTTTTGAATCTGAGGTAGTTTACTGTATAAGTGCTTCTCAGTGGGGTTCTGTGTTTTAGGATGGAGCCCTCAGTTGAGGTTTTATCCTAGAACAGGTAAAAGGCGGAGCTCGTTCAATGTTGTCTGAGCACATCTGGCCATCTGTAAGGAAGAACAGGTTTCTGATGAGTTTCAGGCAACTCTGGAGAAGAGCAAGGGCTCAGATACACCAAGAGACTTTGGCCCTGCTTGGCACATAGTGTCTTCTGTACTAACTATGCAAAGTTAAAGACGTAGAACAGTTCAGCACTGCTACCAGGACTACTGAGATGTCACCACAGACACTTTTATGGTATCATAGGACCTTATGAATGTTTTTTTCAATGTCACTCCTTTGTTTACTTTTGTTTTTATTGATATTCCTAAAGAGAATTTGAAACACAGCATTAAAATATATATTACGACTTTGTCAGGCATGACAGAAACCATGCAAGATAGAAATGCAAGACTGGCAGCTCTTTTAACATCAACATATTACACTTGCTGCAGCAGCTGGGCACAGCTGGTTAGAGTGAGGACAAAGGCAGAAAATCACTTGTCAATTGGCTGGGTAAAATTCCCTGTAACTTACTTGAGAACTGTTCCTGCACAATGGTAGCTGGCTTAAAATAACTGCAGTCATACTCCGGGATAGGTCAGCTGAAGATAACCTTGTGGTTCACCCTTGTCTGAGGTATGGGTGCATTCAGTACAAGTGTTTTACAGAGAAACAGTATTGCCAAGGGAGTGTATTTTTTCTAGATGTATTTAAACTGTAGTCATTTTTTAAAGTGTGTGTGTGTGTGTGTGTGTGTGTGTGTGTGTTTCTCCTGTTGATACCTACCTACAGTTGATGAATGTGCCAGGTCATTGAGGTTGCAGATCACTTCAAAGAAATGTGAGTCACAGAGCTGCTCTGCACCCAAATGAAAAAATGAAGAGATTTGAAGGAAACAAGTGCTTAACACCTCTACTGCCTCTAAGCTGTCATTAAGGATAAGGACACTCATACATTTGGAGCCATTTCAAAAGGGCAGAAGCTTTTACATTCTAACTGTTGTGTGTGGACAAGCTGGGAATGATGCAAATGGAGTAAGACAACTCTAGCTTTTCCACTGGATGAAGCAGGGTTATAACGTTGGAACAGTTTTGCCCATTTGTATTGCTCCTGGCCTAGCAATTAGACCTTGACATCTGCTCTCTTTCTGAAACAATCCCCTTTTGAAACACTGTAAATGCACATGTGTTGGTGCCCAGCTCTTGTTCCTCAGAAAGATATGCCTCCATGGGTTGATTATTGTATGGTATGTAATTCCCAAATCTATCTGTTAACAGTAGGACACACTCTGGAACCCTATTCCTTGTTATATAGCCTTCACTCAGGAAGCTGTACAAGTAAAGTGACAATGAGGCTTCCATACAAACAGAGTAAATCCTTCAGGTTCCACCATATAGCCAGACATAAGAACAAAATGCAGTCTTGTAACATGTAGGAAGAATGATGGCATAGTGGCTGAGGCACTAGTGTGGGACCTTTGAGAAGAAGGTTCACGTCCCTGCTCTGTCACAGATTTCCTCTGTGACCTTGTCCAAGTCACATCCCCACTCTGTGCCTCAGTTCCCCATGTGAAAAATGGTCATTTCTATCTCATAGACTGTTGTGAAGCTAAAGGTTGGGAAGTGCCCAAATGTTGTAGTAATGGGAACTTCATACATACCTTCCTGCAATACAGAGCTTTACATCGCTAGGTTCCCCAGTGATTTACACAGGAGCTCAGTGTCTTCATTAACATTTTAAAGATGGGGAAACTGAGGCGCAGAATGGGGATGTGACTTGCATAAGGTCAGGGGCAGGTCCAGAGAATACTTGTGCAGTGCTTGGTCCATGTGGCCATGCTGTTCATAGGGTTTTGTGTAATGAACTATTTTCTGTGAGACACTGTTTTCATAGCTTTCAAACCATTTGACTATAGCCAAAAGGGTGCTGTTACTTATGCCATGTTATCTCTGCCTTCTTGACTCTGCTCTAGCAGGACTGCCTGCTGGCTTCTCTGGGTTACATGGAGCTTTACAGTCTCAGTTTAGTGTACAGACTCAAGGGCAATTGGTTGATTTCCTCATGTGATACAGGGAATTAAATCTGTTCTGTTAGCTCTGGTGCAGGACAGACTGTGAGGGAGCATTTGATAAAGACGAACACAGTTTGGTGGGACAAAAGTAACCTTTCCACTCCCGTTCCCCCAGGCCAGAGGATAAAGCAGGTGGGTGCTGTAGAACAGCAGAGCCAACCTTTTTGGCAGATGTGCTGCAAATTATCCCTGCACTCTCTCCAAGTTTTACTCTGTCCTCTTTTCCTTACCAGATCTGCTGCTCATCTTTCTGCTCCCTTCCCTGTGCTCCTTGACCAAGCTACAGTTTTGTTTTCTTCTTCTTGCCTTGTGCTGTGTCCCTGATTGAATGCTCTGCTTTCTGTTCCCTGTTCTATGATACTGTGCTGTCTGTCCCTGCCACAGTGCCATGTGCCACACACAGAGGCTGCCCATACCAGTTGTGGCACCCATTCCACAGGTTGGCTATTCACGATGTAGAAAGTGGTGAAGGCTTCTATTTTCAGCACAGCACTGGGACTATGGATAACAAGGTTTCTGCACACCAGCATCATGTGATCAGGACAAATCACTAGCTTTCTACTGGCCATTTCCTGCCTGAAAGGCAAAGCCTCTAG
Source organism: Alligator mississippiensis (assembly GCF_030867095.1). NCBI lineage: Eukaryota > Metazoa > Chordata > Crocodylia > Alligatoridae > Alligator > Alligator mississippiensis. The sequence goes on along the minus strand of NC_081825.1, from coordinate 137,303,306 downwards.
TAACTCCAGGAAGTAACTGTGGAGCTGTACTGCCTCGGCAGGGGGAAGGGAATGGTGTGCTTAGTCCCCAAACTGTGCCACTGTATGAACCAGTAGCTTTGCCTTCCCCCGATCTCCTGCAAGTGTAGAGTTCACCCCTGCCCCACCAGGCTTCTACAGGAAAATTATAATGAGAAGGTTCCTTATGCTTTTTTAGTACTGGAAACCCAGGGAGGCACCAGTCCCAAACTGGTCTTTTGCCTGTACTTTGGGGGATGGGGAGGTGGATGCAATTAGCTCCAAGTGTTTGGATAAGTGGAGCTTTAATAACAAACACCTTACTGTTATTGCTGTTTATTAACATGTGTTCCCCTGTGCATCTCCCTTGATACATGTGTCTCTTATTAATGGGCTGTGTCTTAAAAATTAGCATTGGGGGGCATACAAGTTCATTCAGCAGATGACTGATAGACATCTGGTTTCCTAGTCAGTAACATCTGTTTGTCTTTGTCTTAAAAAAGAAAAACATCAATGGCTGGCTATCAGAATAATATATTTTTTTGCCATTTTAAGACAGGGTGTTGATGGGATCAATTCTAGGCTT